>NC_064920.1:551681387-554358887 GCF_023897955.1 Schistocerca gregaria
TTTAGTACTGATTTATCAACGCGTTCGCGCGTCCCGGGATGGTGGTCTACAGCATCGTGTCCTCGATCTTCCCTCAGTCGCCACCCAAAGTAACATCCAAGTCACAGGCGTTAGAGTTGGGTACTCAGCGCTAGACTGAGTGCGCCACCATTAACGTCATTTAAAGCAGATAGCGCACAGAACCTCTTTCATTGAGCACCTATATCGACCTGACCATACAGTTGTTAGTATCACCTATCCACAGGTGTGACTAAAATCCTGTACAGACTCTGAGGACAGGATATGAGCACTTGCTCATCTTCGATACTGCGAAACAAATTTCCTGTTTGCTTTCCATATTTTGTGAGAATATAGTATGGATCCCAACAAGGAAAAATTGTCTAGTAAACCATGGCTCTAAAATGTATATCTCAAGAGCTATGAACACTTGTTCATCTTCGCTACTGTGAAAGACGTCCCTTCTATTGAACAAGTGCCCTCAGCTCTTAAGGTATGCATTTTAGAGTCCATGCTTACTAGTCATTTTTCTTGAATGACGACCCTATCCTCAAAGTCTGTAAAGGGAATTAGTTCCTCCCTACATAACTGCTGCTGACGCAGTGTTAAGGAATGCCGAAAGTGTCTCATGACAGATTTTATGGGCTGCAGTAAAAAAAAGTTATGGGACACCTCCTAACCTCGTGGCACGTCTCCTTTTTCGCAGCCGGCTGCTGTGGCCGAGCGGTTCTAGGCACTTCAGTCCGGAACCTGCTCTTCTGCTATGGTCGCAGGTTCGAATCCTGCCTCGGGCATGGATGTGTGTGCTGTCCTTAGGTTAGTTAGGTTTAAGTAGTTCTAAGTTCTAGGAAACTGATGACCTCAGATGTTAAGTCCCATAGTGCTTAGAGCCATTTGGACCATTCCTTTTTTCCGGCGTAGTTCAGCAACTTAGCGTGGCCTGGATTCAACACATCATTAGCAGTCTCCTGCAGAAATACTGAGCTATGCTCTAGTCGTCTATATTCGCAAAAGCGTTGCCAGTGATGGGTTTTGAGGACGAAATGACCTCTAAATTATATCCCATAAATGATCTATGGGATTCACGGCGGGAGATATGAGTGCCCAAACATTCTCTCGAATTGTCCAGTATGTTCTTCAAGCCAATCGCAAACAGTTATGGGCCAGTGACGTGGTGCATTTTCATCCATAAAAGTTTGGGAACGTAAGTCCACGAATGCCTTAAAATGGTCTCCTAGTAGCCGAACGTACACCCACGGTAGTTGAGTGGTCAGCGCGACAGAATGTCAATTCTAAGGGCCCGGGTTCGATTCCTGGCTGGGTAGGAGATTGTCTCTGCTCTGGGACTGTGTGTTGTGTTGTCCTAATCATCATCATTTCATCCCCATCGACGAGCAAGTCGCCGAAGTGGCGTCAAATAGAAAAACTTGTACCCCACGAGAGGCCCTAGTCACACGGCATTTACATTTAGTAGCCGAACAAAATCATTTCCACTCAGTGATCGGTTCCATTCCGTGTAAGTACAACCCACGCTATTATGGAGTCACCACCAGCTCGCACAGTGTGTTGTTCATAACTTCGGTCCATGGCTTCTCGAACCCTACCATCAGCTCTTACCAACTGACATCGGAACTCATCTGACAAGGCCATGATTTCCCAGTCTTTTGGAGTCCAACCATTGTGGTCAGCCGGCCGGAGTGGCCGTGCTGTGCTAGGCGCTACAGTCTGGAACCACGCGACCGCTACGGACGCAGGTTCGAATCCTACATCGGGCATGGATGTGTGTGATGTCCTTGGGTTAGTTAGGTTTAAGTAGTTGTAAGTTCTAAGCGACTGATGATCTGAGAAGTTATGTCCCATAGTGCTCGGAGCCATTTGAACCATTATGGTCACGAGCCCAGGAGACGGACTGCTCCTGTAGCCCATTAACGCCAAATTTCGCCACACTATCCTAACTGATCGTTCGTCTTACGTCCCACGTTGATTCTACAGTTAGCCGGCGAAGTGGCCGAGCGATTCTAGGCGCTTCAGTCTGGAACCACGCGACCGCTACGGTCGCATGTTCGAATGCTGCCTCGGGCATGGATGTGTATGATGTCCTTAGGTTAGTTAGGTTTAAGTAGTTCTAATTTATAGGGGACTGATGACCTCAGATGTTAAGTCCCATAGTGCTCAGAGCCATTTGAACCATTTGATTCTACAGTTACTTCAAGCAGTGCTGTTTGTCTGTTAGCACTGACAACTTTAGGCAAAGGCTGCTCTTCATCGTCAAATGCCTGAAATGTGATATTCTTGGCACGCTCTTGACACTATGGATCTCGGAATACTGATTCCGAAATGGAAATTCCCATGCATCTAGTTCCATCTACCATTCCGCGTTCAGTGTCTATTAATTCCCTTCGTGTGGCCATAATCACGTCGGAAACCTTTTCTCGTGAATCACTTGAATCAAATGACTGCCCATTTATATCTTGCGTACACGACACTGCCTCGTTAGCATTCGTCCATAGTCTACAGGTCCTGACGGAACCGTTCGCTTTTCTCGTCAGTGACGTGTCCTAAGTTGTTAGGGAATTTATCAAGACGTCTGTATAGGAAATGGAGGTTGAGACTCGTGATACAGCTCAGGGGATGAAATACTGGCAACATATCTGTTGTAACCACAACCTACAGCGGGAACGCCTTGGGATGCGGATCGAAGCCGCCAGGCGGGGTCCCGCCGGCGGTGGAGCACGCACCACCGGGTAAACACAAGACGAGTCGGACGACAGACCAACGACAACTGATAACAACGGACCACGACTGACAATGAGCAACACAACAAGGAAGAGATAAACAACGGAGGCTTGTGGAAACCACAACACCAAACACCAAACGTAAATCCACTCGGAACCAGAGCCAGGCAAATGTCAACAACGAGCAACGGCCAGAACGCAGTACCGCCGAGATAGAAACGAAATCCAGAACGAGTATCAGACTGGCTGGATTAGGTTTTTTTTTTCTTTATTGATTTTCAATTCCTCCCGAAGAGGGCGGGCTGGCATCAGCTTAGTACGCTGCTCTACAGCCTACAGACTTTTATTTTAAGAAACGGAAGAAGAAAAGAAACAAGAAAAACAGGCGATAAAACGGTGACGTCAAGTGTAAAATTGCGGAAATATGCGGGGAGTTAAAACAGAGAGCTAAAGGGGTTGGCAACGTTAATAAAAGACGCAGGAATCAGACAAGTAACATAGTACACACACAATTAAAAAACACGGCTACAGTATGGGGTGGAAACTATTTTCAGACCCACGAGGAAAATAAAACAATTTTTAAGGTCGGCAAAAGATGCACGACACCCTTTGGCTACACCGGGGGTGTATAAAATTCCTTGTAGTTGTGGACAGGTTTACATCGGTACCACAAAGAGAAGTGTGAACACCCGTCTTGTAGAACATAAGAGGAATTGCCGCCTGGGTCACACGGATAAATCGGCCTTAGCGGAACACGTTTACCAGGAAGGTGATCATGAAATAAAATTCAGCGAGACGAGCGTCATATCAAAAACCTCCCATTATTATGCACGCTTGTATAGAGAGGCTATCGAGATTGATAAACATCGTAATAATTTTAACAGGAAAGACGAAGATGTTAAACTGGATAAAATTTGGATGGTAGCGTTGCAACGCAAGCGTGACGATCGATTACTTTCAATGGAGAATGTTGGCATCACCAGAGACAACCTCATAGCCGACGCCACGTGATCGACAGTGGCGCCCTCTGCACTGCTTATATAATCAGCGCTTCCTCGAGTTCTCTTCGCTCCACTGCTCAATCCTTCATCGACGCTTCCTCCACGCCACGGCCTCACCATGTATCTGTCTCTCGTCCGACCGGTACTGGAATATGCGGCCGTGGTGTGGGGTAACGCGGCAGCGACGCACATTGCGACGCTCCAACGCGTGCAAAATAGGGCGCTGCGACTTGCGCTCCGCAAGCCGCCTCGCTACCCAGCAAGGCTGCTCCATGAGGAAGCGGGCATCCCTTTCCTACGGGATCGCTTCCGGCAAATCGCAAGAGTGTTCTACAGCAATGCAGAACACTCTGCCAGCCGCCTGATTCGTGGTCTGGGCCGCCAGGTCCACCACAGGCCAACGACTCGATGGCCAGACCTACTGCGAGAGTAATTTCTCTCGCAGCCCGATGTCGGAAAACAATATGGCGTCGCAATGACTGACGCCTAGTGAGGACAGCTCACTCCGTTAGGACAAACCGCACCCTGAAGATGTCACTGCAGGAACAGCAGCAGCGCTGCTTAACCTGCCCCTACACCTGGCATATGTAGCCAGCCAGCGTTTTACAGCGAGCGAGCGAGTTCTCTTCGCAGTTCGCCGCTTTACCTCCTAGGATGTCTCCCGCAGTCGGAGACGAAACGTCAGGAGAGAGTCTTATACTTCGACCACGGCCTATCAGCCCGGAAGTTTTAAGTGAAGAGTCTGCTTTGTGTTCGCAAGAGGTAAAAAGCACACCCAGCGACAGTATGATGGCCGTTCGCAACACTTAAAAAAAAAAAAAAAACAGCACGGAACACTCACTGTAATACACTCACTGTAGAACACTGCACGAGAGCCGCTGCGCGGAATAGCCGCCGCGGATGCGGAGCCCTTATGGGCTGACCATGTCCATTTGTTCTGCCACGTGTTCGACTTCCGCGGCGGAAGGTACTAGAATATCAGCTATGAGACTTCCATTGTTAGCAGCTTTTTTATTAGCAAGAAAGTTTCCCATTATTATCATGAATGACACCCATGCAGCCATTTCCTTGATGTTTATCTTTGTGATAAATTGGCGACGCTAGTAGATGATATTTTGCGTCTTTCTTGTACCAGCTCCCTTCGTATTAACGATACAAAAATAGCAATCACTTGTGTGTTGTACTGGTTCTCGCTAGGACAGGGATTCCGTAAGGTAAACTCTTACGCTTTCGTTTCGCCCATTCACGGCCTATTTCTCCCCTGTTGTGACATACAGTATGCGAGGCCCATGCCTTGTCTTGGTCGCCGCTAGTTATTTCACTATATGCTTTATAAGCTTGCCTCATTAACGGTGTTATACTGCGTATTTGACGATTAAGGGTGTTGAAGGAAATAACCTAACCGCAGACAGGTGGAATGGAAAAGTTCTAACTGCATAATATATATATATATATATATATATATATATATATATATATATAGCTGAGAGTTCGAAAAAATTTGTGAACAGTGTTATCAGCCGTCGGCTAGAAGATAACAATATACAATGATTAATTCGTTCATATGGGGTTGTCTGTCCTGCACGGAGTTCTGGAGGAATGTAAAGATTGGGTGTTGTCGCGTAGCTTATCCGTTTATACCGAGAGCTCTTAGAGACCAGGGGGACATGGTGATTACTTTCGGTAGGGTATTAGTTACCCAATACAGACATTGGGGATCCATAGGGACTGGACAGGCTATGTTTCTAGTGCTGAAATTCTGCAAGAATTCCATTCATGTTCCATCAGCAGTTTCCTAAATCATTGGACTAGTACTACGGTCAGGCACTGATGTGCGTGACTTTACAGTGCCATCTGCCGGTATTAACAGATGATCGATTATTGTGGAGACACCGAAGAAGCTGCTATTACTAGTGGAAGGCAACCTTCGCGAGGAAACAAAAACTAGTGATGGGAAGTATTGATCATATAAACGGACTTGACGAGGCTTCTTAAAGAAATATTAAACCGTATGATTTCTGTGGAAACTGTAGTGTTTCATTTGCCGTGACTCGTGAACTAATTTTTCAGTTTTTTTTTTTTTTTGACTGGCTTCCTGAAACTATATCTTAGCTGAACTTTCCGATGAAACTACAGAGTGACGATTCGAGTGTTGCTGGAGACTGGAAGTAGTGCGTGTTTCCGGTTCAGTAGCTGGAATTTGCAAATTATCTGAAGGTGCTCTAACTCGTTCAGATATGATACTGGTGCATAACTGGCGAGTTTGTTATCTTCTTCTCGAGAATCAAGCCGAAGCTGATGCGCCTAATCTGAATTATTTCCTTAAAACTAAACTGATGGGGACTGATTCGGTCTGCCGATAAATTTACCCTATGATGGCATCCCATTACGACGACGAGTTGTGTGTCTAAAACGACTCAAAGAGACTATCAGCGAAACGTATTTGACATTTGTCCGCCGTGTAGGGTCGATTTAAATAAGCGGTTACCTACGGAAGCAGTTAATTAGATATGATCAATTTTAGGTTTAGCAGTTTTCGCCTTTTTAACGATTTCTTCAAGTCAATCCATAGCAGTTGCAAGCGCATGTCTAGTCTCCATGTTTATTTGTCGTTCTGGTTTTGCTGTATTTGTGTGATCCCCACTTTTTTCCATCAAGCGACAGTCGATGAGTAGTAATATCAGCAGACAAGTTGATGTGCGAAGAACCAATGTTGAAAACGTTATTTTAGCCCTTACAATAGTCTCTTAGATGGAATTAAATTAAAATTAGTGTTGTTCACTGTGTAAGTAGGCTGTTTAGGTTTTCTTATTGGTAACGCCGCTTAGCGCTCGGTATGAAAAATCACTGGCTGTGCTGTGCGCAGTCTGTGTTTAGTTTGCATTGTTGTCTGCCATTGTAGTGTTGAGCAGCGGCAGCTGGATGCTAACAGCGCGTAGCGTTGCGCAGTTGGAGGTGAGCCGCCAGCAGTGGTGGACGTGGGGAGAGAGATGGCGGAGTTTTGAAATTTGTAAGAATTGGTGTCATGAACTTATATATATATATATATATATATATATATATATATATATATATATATATATATAATGACTATAAAGGTAAATACATTGTTTGTTCTCTATTAAAATCTTTCATTTGCTAACCGTGCCTATCAGTAGTTAGTGAGTTCCGTAGTTTGAATCTTTTAGTTAGCTGACAGTAGTGGCGCTGGCTGTATTGTAGTAGTTCGAGTAACGAAGATTTTTGTGAGGTAAGTGATTTGTGAAACATTGTGTGTCAGTTTAAGCACAGTCTTGTACAATTTTTCTAAGGGGCGTTTCAACTGATTCTGTCTGAGCTGCAAATACCATGCTACGTGATTACCAGTCTGTTCTAACAATCCAACAACCACGCATCAATAACTGTTACGTCATTATTCCCTTAGAGGCGTCATGAGTATAAAACAAATAGGAACTAAACTACGAGCAAAATGCGTCCATTGTGAGGAGCTGCATAGAAATTTCGTCCACACTCACCTAGGGGTAACTTTTCCTCTTACTTTGGCTTCCCTCTGTTTTAAGTGTTCTAAAATCTGAAAACTCGTTAACTGCTTTCATCGATACAGCCTTACGTGCAATTATGTTGTAATCAGTACGAATGGTACTTTTCGTACTTTTGGCTTATGTATAGACTGTATGATAATTTTGCTTAAGGTTGAAATATTCTGGATGTTATTGTCAGGATTTTGTGTTCGTTGGTCCACGTCCTGATCACAACTTCCCCTCCTTTCATGCTAGCAGAAGCTAGAATCGAATATGCTCCGCACTGTTTCGCTTGTTTCATGTTCTTCATGTCTGTTTTGTTTCACTGCGATCACCGCAACTTTTAATCACAGCTTATGGAATTGCTCTGAAGATATTCGCATTTGATAACCACGCCGTGTTGTACTTTAATTTGTGTTGGTCTATATTAAAGCTTGAGTCAATGAAAGCATATCTAAGGAAACTGGTTTTAAATCTAGAATATTCAAAAGAAAAATTATTCATTCCTGGTGTTTATTGTATAATGCCTGGTGATGCTGAAAAGACGAATATCTTTCGATGAATGAGATTATAGAAAGAAAAACAAATGTAGCTACATAATTTAAACATATTGTTGGGGCGATGTAACTACACTCCTGGAAATGGAAAAAAGAACACATTGACACCGGTGTGTCAGACCCACCATACTTGCTCCGGACACTGCGAGAGGGCTGTACAAGCAAGGATCACACGCACGGCACAGCGGACACACCAGGAACCGCGGTGTTGGCCGTCGAATGGCGCTAGCTGCGCAGCATTTGTGCACCGCCGCCGTCAGTGTCAGCCAGTTTGCCGTGGCATACGGAGCTCCATCGCAGTCTTTAACACTGGTAGCATGCCGCGACAGCGTGGGCGTGAACCGTATGTGCAGTTGGCGGACTTTGAGCGAGGGCGTATACTGGGCATGCGGGTGGCCGGGTGGAAGTACCGCCGAATTGCTCAACACGTGGGGCGTGAGGTCTCCACAGTACGTCGATGTTGTCGCCAGTGGTCGGCGGAAGGTGCACATGCCCGTCGACCTGGGACCGGACGCAGCGACGCACGGATGCACGCCAAGACCGTAGGATCCTACGCAGTGCCGTAGGGGACCGCACCGCCACTTCCCAGCAAATTAGGGACACTGTTGCTCCTGGGGTATCGGCAAGGACCATTCGCAACCGTCTCCATGAAGCTGGGCTACGGTCCCGCACTCCGTTATGCCGTCTTCCGCTCACGCCCCAGCATCGTGCAGCCCGCCTCCAGTGGTGTCGCGACAGGCGTTAATGGAGGGACGAATGGAGACGTGTCGTCTTCAGCGATGAGAGTCGCTTCTGCCTTGGTGCCAATGATGGTCGTATGCGTGTTTGGCGCCATGCAGGTGAGCGCCACAATCAAGACTGCATACGACCGAGGCACACAGGGCCAACACCCGGCATCATGGTGTGGGGAGCGATCTCCTACACTGGCCATACACCTCTGGTGATCGTCGAGGGGACACTGAATAGTGCACGGTACATCCAAACCCTCATCGAACCCATCGTTCTACCATTCCTAGACCGGCAAGGGAACTTGCTGTTCCAACAGGACAATGCACGTCCGCATGTATCCCGTGCCACCCAACGTGCTCTAGAAGGTGTAAGTCAACTACCCTGGCCAGCAAGATCTCCGGATCTGTCCCCCATTGAGCATGTTTGGGACTGGATGAAGCGTCGTCTTACGCGGTCTGCACGTCCAGCACGAACGCTGGTCCAACTGAGGCGCCAGGTGGAAATGGCATGGCAAGCCGTTCCACAGGACTACATCCAGCATCTCTAAGATCGTCTCCATGGGAGAATAGCAGCCTGCATTGTTGCGAAAGGTGGATATACACTGTACTAGTGCCGACATTGTGCATGCTCTGTTGCCTGTGTCTATGTGCCTGTGGTTCTGTCAGTGTGATCATGTGATGTATCTGACCCCAGGAATGTGTCAATAAAGTTTCCCCTTCCTGGGACAATGAATTCACGGTGTTCTTATTTCAATTTCCAGGAGTGTATTTAGATAAATTCTTTTTTTTTAAACCACGTCATGTAAGAAAACTATAGACTAGAATGTAATTCCAAGTGGACAGTAAACTCTGATACGGCTCGCAGCATAAAAGAAATACGTAACCAGGCGTAGAGTCGAATATCTTTGATTACTATATGTAAGTATTACTTGTACATAACAGCAGCTTCATACTTAAAGTAAAGGAGATTATTATGTTATGCTACTGACAGATAGTAAATGGAAACATATAAAAATAGGCATGTAACGTAGTATAATAGCTATAAAGTGCAAATTAACAATAGAACTGCATAAGGCTGGATTCATAATTACAATTAGTGGATGGTACTTTTGTGTGGAAAATAACTTAGAAAACCAACAACCTTTGGAGTGGGCTGTTGAAAACAAATTTAAAAAACAAGTGACAAAAACCTGCAGACATGAACAATGTTCCAACTGAAAGACGAACACTGACATATCTCAAAATGTAACTTGTCCACAAACGGGTATAGGGTCATAAAGCTATAGGTATACACACATTGGTAGGCCCACAACTAGAGCAAAATAAATTATTGCGTTACGTAATTAACAGCTAGCAAATTGAAAGATATGAACATTGCTTAGTGCTGAATAGATGTTTAGTTACATCGTAGGCGCATAACGTAGCATGACAACCATAAAAGCGATCGTTGCCTTAGTGCGGTGGCACCGCCTGATGACTAAGCTTCAAACCCCTTAACATGGGTTCTGAAGCATGTTGCCTCAGTTTTCCTGAGTTATCGTTGACGCATCATCCTTTACTGGTGGACCTGTTTTTGTTCCTGTATTCTAATTGGTGCTACAGATGTTTTACTTAGCAAGCTTTACATGTTTGACAAACCAGTGTGAAGCTGTCTTATTGTAATGGGAGAATGCTCTCCATCTGTCGACGAGACTGACGCGTAGTCCTGTAAAATTTCAGGTCATATGATTTACTGGTATAGTTGTACAATTTTGCAGATTATTACACTAACATTGATCTATCTCAACTTTGTCGATTTGAGAATCTGAAGATAATATCTACTTACCAGCGAAACTGGTCATGAAATAAACGATTTCACACCAGCAGGTCTTAGCTTCTAATATTTTAAAAATGGTTACGACGTCCACTGAAAAGGGGGGCTACATTAATAATTCCCTCTGCTCTTTACTTGTGATGTTCAGATTGTAGTCAGTACATCTGGATATCATTCATAGCTCCGATTTAGACCCAAATTGTCATTACAGAAATTAGAAAGAAGCTTATTGGTCGGACCTTAGGCATTTCAGTGTCATCAATACGAGGGCAGCTGACACTGCCGCATCTTTAAGGCACGAGCTCCCCAAACATTATTCAAGTCAGGAAACATACGGGCAATGGAAATGTGTATTCCTTTTAGCACTGGTGTAGCTGAGAGTTTGCAACATTATAGAATACTTTTGGCAACTATGTGACCATTGACTTATTTCCTGGAGTGGCACAGAGCTATCCTCCTATATTCACTTAATATTTCTTGTCATTGCTATTAAATAACCTGAATAATTCCAGCGTAAAGTACATCTTTGAGTTATCAGATATACGATTTTCATTCAAAGTAGATTGTAACATGCAAAATCTATAACAAAACTCGTATTTTATGTGTGTTATCAACCTCTATGGAAATGAGAGTGGGGTGCAAGCAGTACTGACACACTTGCTGAGTGGGAAAGTGATCATTCTGTGAAGAGGTACTGCCTGCTGCTGTCAGTTCCAGTCTCACTTAGGTCTTTGATACTTGGTCAACTTTTTATTTCTTCTCCTACTAAGCTTCCAGCTGTGACATCGAAAAACAGGTCGGAAACTTAGTGTCTCCGTCTTAAGTCTCCTCGCACCTCGATTTAGTTTCTTCTTGATCTAAAGCTGAAAAAATTAAGAAATTGCTACATTGCACCCTTCTTAAAACTAACATTTTTCTGATTATACTGATATATTTTTTATCTTTTTTGTAAATGCACGTTTTGACTAATGTACGTGTGGCATTGAGTGACATGTGAACTGGATTTCTTTACGTGTCCAGTCCCTCTGCTACACGTCCTTAGTTACATGTCAGTCCTGTAATACTGCTTGAATACGACACAGGCCAGTACTGATCATTTTGAAGTCAAAAGTGACGATTTGAACGTCTTCGTCTTACAGATACTTTATGTTTAACTGAGACAGTCTTTGTCATACTATTATCATGATAAGTTGTAATTCATTTGTGTCAGCACGCACATTTTATAGCGTTTTTCGTTAGTTTCTTGAATAAAGCAGATAAATATAAGGGAGAAATTAAGATTACATTCTGTGGACTCACATTGTTGTTTGGTTGTGATACTTTTTGTTAGGGCTCAGTTTATTATCTCTTTTTATAAAGTTAACATGTAGCCGTCAAATCCCTATCAGACCACCCTGATTTAATTATCTGTGATTACCATACGTCGATTACGGAAAATGCTGGGATCTTTCCTTTGAAAGTGCACCACCGCTAACTATCACGCTATCCAATCCGAGCTTCTGTTTCATCTCTAGCGACCTTGTCGTCGATGGAGCGTTTCAACCCTAATCGTCAACATGGCCGAATGGCACGTAGTTTAAATACTCACATTTAATCACATTTGCCGCTTGTTGAGTACGCTGGCGTGGTTTATAGTGGTAAAGTGGGAAAATGTCCTCATCAAAGCTCGTTGGTCGTCTTGAATGTGGCGAATAATTCAGGTCAAAACAATTGCACTTCAAACGAGAAAACTATTTTCTGAAGTGATTGCTTCATTGGCTCTCATCCCATCCAAAGCACAAATGTTTCGATCTTCCTCTGCTATCTTTAAGCCTCTTTTAAATAAAAAGAAAACAAATTATGCCTTCAATCCTTTTTTAAACATAAAGAGAACAAATAGTCACAAATGTTAACACTTTTTCCGTTTTACACTGTTTTCTACCACTTTAGTAACTCTCCTCAAACCTTCAAATATTCCCAATTCAATAAAAGGCCACAAGAAAAGTATTAGGGCCATAAATAAAAATGACAGTTGATAAATTTACTTATAGCAAAATATGTGACAACATGCCAAACAAATTCTCCACGAACTTTATTTTCAAGTAAATTTTTCCCTGAATGGTACAATACATACTTCAATATTCCTCAAGTGATATGCTGAATAAGGAATGTTCACAACGCTGTGGCCTATACAGTTATATCAAACGGAAAGGGGTTGAAAATTTATAGAAAAGGAGTGCACTCAATATCTTGGTTTTACGTTTACGCTGCGCGACGTTAACACTTGTTGGCGAAAATATGAATCACCAGGACACCTTAAGTGGAAGTCAACCCACTTCCTGTAGAAACTTCCGCATCATTCAGTGTTGCCAGTTCGTATATATGGCTGTTATGTGATGTCATTTAAGTGATTACAAAATCATCTGTGAAGTTGCACTGGGAGCCGATGCCGCTAGTGAATAGCAGTGCAATCAAAAAAGGAAATGGCCGTATTGAACAGGACGTAATATACCTCTGCTGAGTCAGAGTTCTCATTCAACGTGGGGCATCCTCCGTTATGAACAATCAACTGCAATGTTTGGTAGTGCATTGGGTTGATGTTAGGTTTTTGTGTCTATGGTCTCGGTTCAGTTCAGTTCTCAATTCAGACAAATACTTCGAATTATCATAAAACTTTGGAAGTGCAGACATTCTTGTAAAATTTCGTACTGACAAATAACGCATTTCGTGCTATTTGCAGTATCGTGGTGTTAATTTACATTTGCTCTGATTGCCATGCACAGCAGAATTCTCTGAGGACCTATTGTGGTAACAATTTTGTATACGGAAACACTTGTAGCGGGACGAGATTAGACGACCAGCAAGGTATTTATGTGGGCTAAATGCAAGTCAGGCCAACGGCCTTGCCGCTGTGGTAACACCGGTTCCTGTCAGATTACCGAAGTTAAGCGCTGTCGGGCTGGGCTAGCACTTGGATGGGTGACTATCCTGTCTGCCGAGCCCTGTTGGCAGGCGGGGTGCACTCAGCCTTTGTGAGGCAAACTGAGGAGCTACTTGACTGAGAAGTAGCGGCTCCGGTCTCGGAAACTGACATACGGCCGGGAGAGCAATGTGCTGACCACATGCCCCTCCATATCCACATCCAGTAACGCCTGTGGGCTGAGGATGACACCGTGGCCCAGTCCGTTTCGTTAGGCCTTCCAAGGCCTGTTCGGACGGAAATGCAAGTCAGGTGGTACTCAATTCTGGTCATTCGGACAGTTTTGTGATAGTGACAGATTTAAAAATAAGTTCTCAGTAACTAATGTTCACTTGCACGACACTCTCAACAGAAATGCTGTTGTATTGTGTCGAGTAAAATGTTAATACACAAGTAACATAAATAAGAAAACGGCCGACATCATAAATCAACCTCTTGATCCCTGCTGCTGCTTGGAGCCTTGTAGTACACACCTCCCCCATCAGCGATAGTAGTCATTCCTTTTAGTTTCACTTTAAATTATGTTGTTTCGTGATAGCATGCCACCTTTGAAGAGTTGTATCAATGCTGACGTATTCTTCTTTCGCCTGAATACGACAGGTACAGAAGGTGGACAAAAATATGGCAACACCACGAGAAATGCAAGCTTTAACGTAAATGCAGGTGCTCTCCAAACCAGGAGGTTGTACTGTTATATTTGAGCACGAATAGCGCCTCCGCAATGACGTCAACACGTTGTGAGTGTCAGTGGTGTTCAGAGTTGTGTTCTGTGTAAGCTCACCGGACAAAAAATTAGTAGTCTCTAAAAAAATCATTCAAGCATCATTTAATGCCGTGTAATTCCGCCCCTGCGCTTGACAGCCGACTGGATTCGGTTAGGAAGTGAGTCCACAGGGCTATGCAGGTACTTCGCTTCCAGAGTATTCCATTCACTGAGGATTTGATCATGCAATGTCATCAAATTGCGGGGATGCTGGTGTCGGCGTTTTCCCCTTTGGTCCAACAAGGTCCACAGTTTTTCTATGAGGTTCAAGTCAGATGATTTTGCAGGCCAATCGAGATATAATAAGGGCGGAGAGTGCCCAGAAAAACCAGTCACGTCTTCTTCCAGCCCGATGAAATCTGCTGTCGTCTTGAAAAATAGGGGTACCAATAGTACACTCACCACGTAGGTGTTAACTGAAAGGCGACACCTGATCACTTAGAAAGTTTAAACAAACATGCTGGTTTATGTTAATGGCGACCTCAGTGAGTGAACCCAAATTCACGAAAGAAACACAAAATATCCCCCGGCTTGAACATGACCTTGAACACATTTAAAGACGAAATGATTCATTTGGCCTTCGGTGCACTCGAGGACGTGAACCACTTGTATATAAGCAGAAATGTGCTTCGCCAGACCTCATTACGTTCCGCCAGTCACCTACTGACCTCCTTCGATGATTTTTAGCCCAATGAAGACGCGCAGCTTTATGTACCTATGTGAACAATGTCATCTTGCGAGGTGGCCGAAGACAATTGGTCATTGCGTCATTGCGTGCAGTTTCTGCCACAATGTTCTCTCGCTATTAGTTGGGGACGCACCTTCATTGACTGCTTGCAGCGATTCTTGTAGGGTTCGGAAGCGTCTCCAGTCTCTCTCAGTCAGGGTGTTTTTCCGACCACATTTCTGACATCGAGTTTCGTGGCCACGTGTGTTCCACCACAGTTTGTGACCGCGTCGAACAGTTCGCCACGAAACGCCAACAAATCCAGCAACTTCATGCACCGTATTGCCATGGGCATGTCCAAAAACGATTTCCCCTTTTTGCCACTCTATCGTGTCCTTACTTTTACCCATGTTTACGTACAATGTCCGCTTGAAACATTAATCTATCACTGATCGCTGCTGTCTAACGCTCACTTATTGGCAGTGCGCGCACAGTTGAGCAGGCCATCTGAAAAGGCTTAACGATTCATCTGTGCGTGCGCACTGCTGTGACTAATTTTTTGTGCGGTGAGCTTCGTTGTGAGTGTATTTCGTCGAAACTTACCGTATTAGAATGTGGACAAATTGTTGGGGCTCGTACCTTGGGGGCGGGGTGCTTCCGTAACCAACGTACATCTGAAACTACATATACACTCCTGGAAATTGAAATAAGAACACCGTGAATTCATTGTCCCAGGAAGGGGAAACTTTATTGACACATTCCTGGGGTCAGATACATCACATGATCACACTGACAGAACCACAGGCACACAGACACAGGCAACAGAGCATGCACAATGTCGGCACTAGTACAGTGTATATCTACCTTTCGCAGCAATGCAGGTTGCTATTCTCCGATGGAGACGATCTTAGAGATGCTGGATGTAGTCCTGTGGAACGGCTTGCCATGCCATTTCCACCTGGCGCCTCAGTTGGACCAGCGTTCGTGCTGGACGTGCAGACCGCGTGAGACGACGCTTCATCCAGTCCCAAACATGCTCAATGGGGGACAGATCCGGAGATCTTGCTGGCCAGGGTAGTTGACTTACACCTTCCAGAGCACGTTGGGTGGCACGGGATACATGCGGACGTGCATTGTCCTGTTGGAACAGCAAGCTCCCTTGCCGGTCTAGGAATGGTAGAACGATGGGTTCGATGACGGTTTGGATTTACCGTGCACTATTCAGTGTCCCCTCGACGATCACCAGAGGTGTATGGCCAGTGTAGGAGATCGCTCCCCACACCATGATGCCGGGTGTTGGCCCTGTGTGCCTCGGTCGTATGCAGTCCTGATTGTGGCGCTCACCTGCACGGCGCCAAACACGCATACGACCATCATTGGCACCAAGGCAGAAAGGTGGCCACGATGTTGGGACGTGAGCGGAAGACGGCCTAACGGTGTGCGGGACCGTAGCCCAGCTTCATGGAGACGGTTGCGAATGGTCCTCGCCGATACCCCAGGAGCAACAGTGCCCCTAATTTGCTGGGAAGTGGCGGTGCGGTCCCCTACGGCACTGCGTAGGATCCTACGGTGTTGGCGTGCATCCGTGTGTCGCTGCGGTCCGGTCCCAGGTCGACGGGCACGTGCACCTTCCGCCGACCACTAGCGACAACATCGATGTACTGTGGAGACCTCACGCCCCACGTGTTGAGCAATTCGGCGGTACGTCCACCCGGCCTCCCGCATGCCCAGTATACGCCCTCGCTCAAAGTCCGTCAACTGCACATACGGTTCACGTCCACGCTGTCGCGGCATGCTACCAGTGTTAAAGACTGCGATGGAGCTCCGTATGCCACGGCAAACTGGCTGACACTGACGGCGACGGTGCACAAATGCTGCGCAGCTAGCGCCATTCGACGGCCAACACCGCGGTTCCTGGTGTGTCCGCTGTACCGTGCGTGTGATCCTTGCTTGTACAGCCCTCTCGCAGTGTCCGGAGCAAGTATGGTGGGACTGACACACCGGTGTCAATGTGTTCTTTTTTCCATTTCCAGGAGTGTACATGGTTCCTCTGCAATTCACACTTAAATGCCTGGAAGAGGGTTCATCGAACCATTTTCGTACTACTTCTCTACCATTCCACTTTCGAATGGCGCATGGGAAAAAGGAACACCTAAATCTTTCTGTTCGAGCTCTGATTTATCGTATTTTATTATGATGATTTCTCCCTACGTAGGTGGTTGTCTGTACAATATTTTCGCATCCGGAAGAGGAAGTTGGTGATTGAAATTTCGTAAATAGATCTCGCCGCAAAGAAAATCACCTTTGTTTCAGTGACTGCCAGCCCAACTCGCGTATCCTATCAGTGACACTCTCACCGCTATTGCGCGATGACACGAAACGAGCTGCACTTCTTTGGACTTTTTCGATGTCCTCCGTCAATCCTACATGGTAAGGATCCCACACCGCGCAGCAGTATTCCAGCAGCTCTTTATCTGTGAGAACCACTGTGTTTCCTTTATCTGCCTTCGTGATGATGGTATTGTGTTCATGTAGTTTCTTTCTAAGTTTTGTCAGTGTTATAGAATCTTTTCGGTTCCTACTGTTTTCTATCATCTGTGTTATTATGTTTTTGATTTCATTACTGACTAGCTCTCCTCGTAAGACCAATGTTTACCTCACTTGTTTCGTTTCTGTTCTCATGTGTGAGAATGCTTTCTGATTCAAGTATGAGATTTTCTACGTATTTGTGCTGAAATTGTGTTTCAGACCTTTCTCGAGTAGTTTTATTTCTTCGTTATGGCCCGCATCTCGTGGTCGTGCGGTAGCGTTCTCGCTTCCTACGCCCGGGTTCCCGGGTTCGTTTCCCGGCGGGGTCAGGGATTTTCTCTGCCTCGTGAGACTGGGTGTTATGTGATGTCCTTAGGTTAGTTAGGTTTAAGTAGTTCTAAGTTCTAGGGGACTGATGACCATAGATGTTAAGTCCCATAATGCTCAGAGCCATTTGAACCATTTTGAACCAACCACCAGGAAAACTGTGTGAAGCGATACTACTCCACGATAATGCCCACCCGCGTTCCGCTAGACTTCCAAAAAACGGTAGTCTGGAGTTGGGATGGTATGTCTTTCCACACCCATCTTCTGCACTTGATCTTGCACCCACAGATTTTCATCTTTTCTCTTCTCTATCGAACAACATTCAAGGAATTTCCTTTCCGGATGAAAATGCGGTCCTAACATGGCCCGACGTGTTCTTCGCCACAAAACCACGTTCCTTCTACGCTAGCGAAATTGCAAAGTTATCCCAGCGTTGGCAGCCTGTGGTAAATGGTGAAGGATACTACATTACTGATGTTATGTGTATCCGTTGTCGTTATTAAACTTTGCAAAATCGCTGCGAACTTCTCTACCAATCCAATACATATATGAATCTTCAGTAAGTACATAGTTAAAACATCGACAGCAATTTGGACTGCTATGGCCGAGCCGTTCTAGGCGCTTCAGTCCGGAACCGCGCTGCTGTTACGGTCGCACGTTCAGGCATGGGCATGGATGTGTGTGATGTCCTTAGCTTAGTTACGTTTAAGTAGTTCTAAGTCTAGGGGATTGATGGCCTCAGATGTTAAGTCCCATAGCGCTTGGATCCATTTGAACCAATTTGGACGCTACAGCTGGCTTGTGTAAAATTAACAATTTTCTTTAGCTGCTACATTTCGCAAGTTGCGCCATCCAAATTGCTGTCAGTCTTTGATATTCAAATATGTACTGTGCCAACTGAAGACGTGGGAAACCTCTAACCGCATATTGGCATAAATAGAAATACGTAAAAAAGTGTCTGGTAGCTGTAATTACTAAAATAATATAACGCATGGCCGAGGAGTTCAACAACCGGTAAAGTGGATAAATTATCGTCTCTGTTCTGTTACATTTGAGCCAATACAAAGATCTTCCTGAAAACTGTCTGCTGCAATCATTCGGTACTGTCTGAGCATCAAGATACCTAGACAACAAATCAGAACAGTTAACATTGGGTCCTGTTGAAGTGGTACATTACTGGCCATGAAAATTGCTACACCACGAAGATGACGTGCTACAGACGCGAAATTTTACCGACAGGAAGAAGATGCTGTGATATGCAGATGATTAGCTTTTCAGAGCATTCACGCAAGTTTGACGCCGCTGGCGACACCTACAACGTGCTGACATGAGGAAAGTTTCCAACCGAATTCTCATACACAAACAGCAGTTGATCGGCGTTGCCTGGTGAAACGTTGTTGTGATGACTCGTGTAAGGAGGAGAAATGCTTACCATCACGTTACCGACTTTGATAAAGGTTGGATTGTAGCCTATCCCGATTGCGGTTTATCGTGTCGCGATATTGCTGCTCACGTTGGTCCAGATCCAATGACTGTTAGCAGAGTATGGAATCGGTGGGTTCAGGAGGCTAATACGGAACGCCGTGCTGGATCCCAACGGCCTCGTATCACTAGCAGTCAAGATGACAGGCATCTTATCCGCATGGCTGTAACGGATCGTGAAGCCACGTCTCGGTCCCTGAGTGAACAGATTGGGACGTTTGCAAGACAACAACAATCTGCACGAAGAGTTCGACGACGTTTGCAGCAGCATGGACTATCAGCTCGGCGACCATGGCTGCGGTTTGACTCAATGAGCAGGCGTATCAAGGTCGTTATTGCGGCCAGAGGTGGTTGTTCTGGGTACTGATTTCTCAGGATCTATGCACCCAAATTGCGTGAAAATGTAATCACAAGTCAGTTCTAGTATAATATATTTTTCCAATGAATACACGTTCTTCATCTGCATTACCTCTTGGTGTAGCAATTTTAACGGCCAGTAGTGTACTTGCCACATTACCGCCACAGGTAGGGAAAAGTAACTATGTTAGCTTTCAGAAAAATTAATACAGTTCGTATGCACTATTTTCTTTTTCACTTAAAAATACTGGGCGTAGTACCGTATAGTATGTAGATTTAAAATGTGTGAGGGGCAAGCTTGTATCAAGAATTGTGGTCTCCCTAGAGTTTTACGCGACGTTCTGTACTCTAGTGTCGCACGGGGATTCTCAGACATGTGTAGAACGGATCAGTGACGCGGGCTGCTCCGGAAGATGGAGACTTATCGGGCGATAAGCAGTGGATGAACGGCAGATGCTTCCCGTGGCGCTAGGCGCCAGTGAGTAGCCACGCCCCCGAGTTCCGGGAAGCGAGCAGACGCCACGTCATCGGCGCGCGGAGCTCTGCAAGGCGGCTTCCCCCTTAAAACACGCCGTCCTCGAGCCGGAGCACGCAGTATCGCGCAGACATGGCCAGCTCAACCGTCTCCCTACTGGTCGCAGGTAGGTTGCGCCGGGTGCCGTTTCCGCTGAAGGACGCTGGCTGGCGCTGCTTTTGCCTCCTCGCTGTGTTGCGTTCTTTCTCAGCGCACTCCACTCGCGCTTTCACAGATCTTGTTTACCACTCGTACTGTGTGTGTGTGTGTTATGCGACGGACTATGTTTTTGTATTGACTTTGTGATTTAGCGGGTGAGCGTCTCACAGCAGATTCAAATCCTTTATGTGCATCTCCGATTGGTTCCTGGCCACTTTGTGTCCTTGTTGTGTTTTGTGTGTAAGACAAGTGCCGAATTGCACGGTATTTCCGATTTCGCATACAATTGTATCTCCCCTGGCAGACGGGTAGATTGACAGCTCGGAGGAAGACAAAGTGTTTGCCATCTCCCGCAACACCTTGTCTAACTAGACACACTGTGGTGCTCGAAGAAACCATCGTTTTCGTAGCAGCTCATTTTTATCCGATTGCAAGATTAGTGGCGAACTTCTTGAGCAAGTGAGAATTTTTTTAATATTTTGAGGAAAGAAAACTGTGTAGCATGCCGCAATGCTTCTCAAACGAAGCGACAGACCATGGTATCCGATTAAAAGAGTAGTGCAAAACATGTTGAGCAAATCAAATGGTTTAAATATGTAGTGGTGGCATACTAAAAAGCGAAATGAAATGGCATGAACAGGTAAAATTCGTGAATGGAAGACTTAGCTTTGTTGAAACGGTTCTGGGAATTTTCCGAAGATGTTGAATGCTATACTGAATTTCGAAAAATATGCTGATTCCTCGTTGTAAAGCAGATGTGTAATTGTTAGTGACAAATATATCTCTACACATTACACTGTGCACTTCTATTGCACCATTTCTCTAACATCTACTATGCACAGTCGTGTAGACAAGATCGTAACACCTTGTTAGCCTCAAAACTGCTATCATCTGAAAGATGCAAAGAGTGTTTGTGAATCTACTGTGCTGCTCAAAGAAACCGTTCTAATTTGCAACATTGCGGTATTCGTTTGTTGCTATTGGTATAAGCAAGGGATAGTCAAACTTTTTTACCAATCACCCACTTTTGTATCTCTGTTAACAACAAAAGTTTTTATCCGCCCACGGGATCCATAATACAGATGATTTACCAAGTAGGCAAGTAACGTTATAAATTTATGAAGCAGAGTTGCAGCAAACTAATCCTTGTAATAATAATTACTTACCAAATAATTTATGTCAAAATTTTACGAAAACCTGATGAAAATGTTTTAAACCCCTCGCACCCACCGTCAACCGTGGAAGTTAGAACGTCGACAAGTGATCGGTAGGGATCAGGTTGACTACCACTGGTATGAAAGCAAATCATTGCCACGGAGACTTAAAAATGTTTTCACCTAAAAGAAAATATTTATCTATAGAATATTGGCAGAAATTTTCTCTGGCATTTCGTTCACAGGACTTTAGGGCTCTATTTTATATAACTTTCATACTTAACAGCGCATCGTGTAGCATATGCGCGGCTGTTTTGTAGATTGAGCTTTTGACGGCTGTTCCAGTTTGCACCGCGTTGCTTTCTCTGGTACACAGCGAGTGGGAGATGCTGCTTTCTAGAAGGAGACAGTACACTCGTCCTGATTCCCGCTGGTGTTTCTCCTAACCTGAAGTCACTCAGACTCCAAAACTGTTTCTCGTCAATCTGAGAGATCTTGTAGTTTTGTTTCGGTCTGTTGTTGTTGTGTAATCAATTCTGTGAATGGAGTGATGTGTTTTCTCTGATGCAGGCATCAGAGATCAATTTGGATGGTAACAGGTCGCTTGTACTTACATATTTACATGACGAGTTTCTGAGTTGCATTGTCCGTTGTCAAGAGTACTATTATGCGCTTCTCATGCAGCCAGTATTACTGTTTATTCCATCTGCACAGGAACGATCTCTCTGCTGACAATCTGTACAATTTATGTTATGAGTAAAAAAAAAAAAAATGGTTCAAATGGCTCTGAGCACTATGGGACTCAACTGCTGTGGTCATCAGTCCCCTAGAACCTAACTAATCACACACATCCCTGCCCGAGGCAGGATTCGAACCTGCGACCGTAGCAGTCTCACGGTTCCGGACTGCGCGCCTAGAACCGCGAGACCACCGCGGCCAGCCTGTTATGACTCAACAGACATAATAGATGTCGCGTCGAAATTTACAACAGAATTTATTAAACAACACTGTGATTTCTAGCAGTCACGAGTATTCTGATCGCTAAAAAAACAAGATTATGGTTCATGAAAAGGTGAGAAACTGGTTAACATTTGTAGATAGAACAGAGCATAGCCAAACGCTGACCAGGGTAATAAACAAACTTCCGTAGTTTTTACGAAAAGCTTCTGAAGAAAGGTGCTTTATAAATGTTCTCTAATACAAGTGAAAAATAAGGCTGTTGAGACAAGGAAATGTGCTTGGAACGAGAAATGTCTTCATCAACTTTCTTCAACCCACGTGAGAATGTGTGGTGGAGGGTACGTCCGGTACCGCTAATTGATTCCCCCCCGTCCCTGTTACATTTGCGAATTGGCGCGTGGGAAGAACCATTGTCAGTAAGCGTATGTATTAGCTCTAAATTTCTCGAAGGTTTTTTTGTGATCATTTCGCGGGACGTATGTGGGAGGAAGTAAGACGTTGTCCGACGCTTCCTTGAAATACTCTCCCCAAATTCCAATAGCAAATCTCTCTTGATGCACAGCGCCTCTCTTGTAGCGTCTGCTCTTGGAGTTTGCTGAGCGTTTCCGTAAAGCATTCGCACCGACTAAACCCTCCTGTGACAATACGCGCCGCTCTTCGTTGAATCTTTTCTCTGTCTCTGTCTCTGTCTCTCTCTCTCTCTCTCTTTTTTATCAGTCCTACCTGGTTAGGGTCCCAGACTGATGAACAATACTCAAGAATCGGTAGAACAAGCGATCTGTTAGCCAGTTATGTAGTGGATGAATTGCGTTCTCTTACGATTCTTCCCATGAATCTTAGTCTGTCATCTGTTTTTCGTTCTATTTGTTTAATGTGGTCATTCCACTTAAAGTTGCTCCGAATAAATACTCCTGGATATTTTGCTATAGATATTGTTTCCAGCAATTTTTCATCAATAATGTAGTTATACGCTAGTGGATTTCTTTTCCTGTGTATCACGCTTTGAAGAATGATACTGAAGAAATTCTGGTAATAGTAAGAACTATCGAGGGTACGGAGGCCACCAAGAGCGCATTTCACTGCTTTGATGTGAGTAAGTCCGCAATAAATTGTGTTAACCTGCTGCTGTGTTCTGTAGGACAGAGGAAAGCAAACATTAGTATTTGACGTACCCTCATCTACAAGACGGAATACAAGTTCTGGCTGAGGAGGGAAATTGGACATGTTCCTCTCAAAGAACCTATTCTGGCACATTCAGAAAATTTAAATCTGGATGGATGGACAAAAAATTCAGTCGAAGAACGAGTACAGTGTCACACCGCTATGCCACCTCGCTTAGTTCCGTAGGTCGACGAAACGGCAACCGCGGCTCCTGGCTTCCGCGGGATTGGTTCACGCAGCACGTGCGAGGTCGTGGACATGCTGAGGTAGTGACTCAGATGGAATAACTAACTGGCAGGCAGCTCTCACTTCCGTCCGTACAGGTAATTCTCGGCACCCGTCCTCAGTACGCAGTACATCGTAATCATCGAAGGGTTGCGAGCAGGATTCTTGCTGAAATGTTTGTTTCACAGCGTTACAGCCTATCTGTGCAACTAAATTGCAGGTTATTTTTGGGTAAAATCTGCTATAAACAGATATGAAAATAAATGTACAGTGTATATGTGTATTTGCTAGCACGACTCTAGAACAATTTCATTTTCTGAATGAATTTGACTGTTATTTAGATTCATCCCACTGGGCAAGGGCTAGCTGTAGCCAAAATAGCCGCACTTCAGAAAATGGATCATAAAGACAAGAATTTAATCAAAAAAATTAATAATCGAAAGTAGGTGATGAAATTATGACCTGATGATCGTAACATGATGTACTGATAATCTTCTTTATAATGAGCAATGACTTATAAGAGGTTCTGCTCAGAATCGGAGAGGAAAGGAAGATGTGGAAAACACTAAAAAGGAGAAGGGAATGACTTCCATGGTACTAGAGGGAGCTGCAGAGGACAAAAACTGTAGAAGAAGACAGAGATTAGAATTCATTCAACAAATACTTGAGGCCGTTCGTTGCAAGTGATACTCTGAGATGAAGAGGTTGGCACAGGAGAGGAATTCGTGATGGGACGCATCAAACCAGTCAGAAGACTGATGACTCAAATTAATAAACCAATAAATAAAAACGATGATAGTTCTTGGTGATGGTGGGTAGCTGGGTGAGGATGATAGATGGAAAAGGATGTGAGATGTCTATGTGGGAAGGACTGATAGGTGGGACATAGTGTAGGGAGCTTATGGTTGGAAGGAAGGGTAGATTTCAGGGATAAGTTCATAATTCATGCTCTGAGAAGAGAAAGCAATTTAAATTACTTTGGGAAAGTGTATGGAGTGTTTGGAGATGAAGGGAATGTGGGACCCAATGATAGGCACGTTGTAGCCATAAAGTTTCTCGACGATGGGGGAGACTATAAGGTGTTTGACTCAGGTTCTCGGGAGATTTGGGAGAGGAAAAGGTTTTCTATGTGTTCCAGGATGTGTGGAAACTTTATGAACTGGCAAAGAATACGAGTGGAGGAAGGAAATTAGGTTTGAAAAGCGAGGCGAGGTGCAAGTCGTTCTAGGATTTGTAAGGAGCAATAAACAGTTTTAGCAATACTTTTTGCATACAGGGTTTCCCAGGGGAAATGGTCAATATTCGCAGATACAACGCTAAGTGAAAACGTCTAGTAAACATGGGCTCTAAAATAAACCCCTTGAGAGCTAAAAACACATTATCAGTAAAAAATGGTTCAAATGGCTCTGAGCACTATGGGACTCAACTGCTGTGGTCATCAGTCTCCTAGAACTTAGAACTACTTAAACCTAACTAACCTAAGGACATCACACACATCCATGCCCGAGGCAGGATTCGAACCTGCGACCGTAGCAGTCGCACGGTTCCGGACTGCGCGCCTAGAACCGCGAGACCACCGCGGCCGGCCATTATCAGTAAAAGAGATGTGTTTCGCAGCAACCATGATAAACGAGTGCTCGTGGCTCTTAAGGTATGCAATTTAGTATCCATGTTTACTAGATACGCAGTGTATGCACATGTTTGTTAGACTTCTTTGCTTCGTAAGATCGTTCTTGTCTTATCTCTGAATATTGACCATTCCCCCTGAGACACCCTGTATATTTGCATCTACATACAGTATATACTCCGTTTGCCACCATACGGTGCGTGGCAGAGGGTACTAGTCACTACCTTACCTGACTTACTCATGAAAGGGACGATGGAAAAACTAATGTCTATACGCTTCGGTACGAGCTCTAATTTCCTTTATGTTGCATTCGCTGTCTGAACGCGGAAGGTACGTTGACAGCAGTAGAATCGTTCTGTTATCCTCAGCAAATGTCAGTTCACTAGATTTTCTCAGAAGTTTTTCGCGAAAAGAACGTCGTCTTGCTTCAAGGGATTCTCATTTACGTTCACGGAGCATTTCCCGTAATACCATAAACAAATCTAGCAGTACGTCCCAGAACTGCTTCGAAAGAAGGAAGATTAGAGTTTAGCAGCCTGTCGACAGCGTGGTCATTATAGAGACTGCAAAAGCTCGAATTACGAAAAGACAGGGAAGGAAATCGGCTGTGTTTTCAAAGAAACCGTTCTGGCATTTGTCGGGAGCGGTTTAGAGAAATCGCGGAAAACCTAAAAGTCCTCCTTCCGAATGCGAGTCCAGTGCGATTAGCAGTGCACAACCACGATCGGTTAATTGTTTCGCTGACTTTCTTTAAGCCGACCCGATGGCGATCCAAAACACTCTAGCAGCACTCAAAAATGGTTCTCACTCGTGTTCTATGCGCCATCTTCTTTACAGAAGAACTCCACACTTCTAGAATTCTACTGATCAACCGCCTTCCATACTGCCTATCTTTTATGCTCGTTCCAATTCAGATCGCCTTGCCACGTTAAGCCCGGTTATTTAACCGACGTGTTTATGTCAAGCACCACACCAATAATACTGTATTCGAACATTACAGGATTGTTTTTCCTGCTCTTTTTCAGTAACTTATATTTTTATACATTTAGAACAGTCTGCCGTAATCAGACCAAACAGATATTCCGTCTAAGTCATCTTTTATCCTCATACAGTTACCCACCATCCAAGCACCTGACATCAACAAACAACTGCAAATTGCTGCCCACTCTACCCATTAGGTCGTTTATGTATACAGAGAACAAGAGTGATTGCGTCACGCATCCCAGAGAAACTCCTTCCGAGACCCCCGTCTCTAATGAACACCTGCCATCCAGGACAACTTAACTGTTTTCTATAACTTAAGAAATCTTCAAGCCCCACACGTGTCTAGATTAGATTAGATTAGATTAGATTAATACTTGTTCCATAGATCATGAATACGACACTTCGTAATGATGTGGAACGTGTCAGGTTAATAAAAGATGTCTGTACAAGAAATTACATTACACAAAATATTGCATGACACTATTGATTAAGGTTTTTTTTATACTTAGTTTATATCTAAAAATTCAGCCAATGAGTAGAAGGAGTTGTCATCTAGAAATTCTTTTAATTTATTTTTAAATGTTAGTTGGCTATCTGTCAGGCTTTTGATGCTGTTTGGTAGGTTCCCAAAGACTTTTGTGGCAGCATAATTTACCCCTTTCTGTGCCAAAGTCAGATTTAACCCTGCATAGTGAAGATCATCCTTTCTCCGGGTGTTATAGGTATGCACACTGCTATTACTTTTGAATTGGGTTGGATTATTATCAACAAATTTCATAAGGGAATATATATATACTGTGAGGTTACTGTGAGGATCCCTAGATCCTTAAATAGATGTCTGCAGGATCCTTTTCCGTATGCTCGAGCCTTCGTGAACATTCTGCAATGGGACACTGACAGACGCTTCCAGGAAGTCAAGGAATATCGGATCTACCTATTGCCCATCACCCATTATTCGCAGGATGTCATGTGAGAAAACAGTAATCTGAGTTTCGGCCGAACAATGCTTTCTAAATGCAGGCTGACTTGTGGACAGAAGGTTTTATGTCTTAGGGAAATTTTTAAGGTCAATAACTTAGCAAGCAGTAAAAGAAAACAAAGAAAAATTTGGAGCAGGAATTAAATTTCAGGGCCAAGAAATAAAAACTTTTAGGTTTGTCGATGACACTGTAATTCTGTCACGGACGTCTAAGGACTAGGAAGAACAGTTGAACGGAACGGTCAGCGTCTTGAAAGGAGGATAGAACGTGAACATGAACAAACGCAAAACAGAAACCGATGACGGCCGAAGTAGAGAGGGTATTAAATGTAGACTAGCAGCAGAAAGAAAAGCGTTTCTGAAGAAGAGCAATTAGTTAACGTCGAATATAGACTTAAGCGTTTAGCTGTCTTTTCTGAAGATATTTATTTGGAGTGTAACAACGTATGGAAGTCAAACGTGGACGATAAGCAGTTTAGACTAGACAAGAAAAGAAGCATTTGAAAAGTGGTGCTTCAGAAGAATGCTGAAAATTAAATGCGTAGCTCAAGTAACTACGAGGAGGTACCGAATAGAATTGGGAAGACATTAAATTTGTGGCACAAATAGACTAAAAGAAAGTATCGGTTGATAGTTTACGTACTGAGACATCAAGGGAACAGCAGTTTAATACCGGAGGGAAGTGTAGTGGGTCAAAATCGTAGAGGGAGACAAAGAGATGAGTACAGGGAGTACATATAAAGGGATGTAAGTTGTAATAGTTATTCGGAGACGAAGGGGCCTGCACAGTATAGAGTAGCATGCACAGCTGCATCATACCAGTCTTCGGACTGGAGACACAACAACAACAATAATTCTGCAGAAAACCAATGTAAGGAAATTGGCCTGTAATTTGCGGGTCCATTCTTTTACCGTTCTTATATACAGGAGTCACCTGCGCTTTTGTCATGTCCTGACCTACTAACAGAAATAAATACCCTGGGAGAAAGACACCGTTAGTACGCCTATGGATGGGAATGGAGGTAGGAAAGGAGGAAAGCTAAAAATAATCGAAAACAATCGATGTTAGCTGAAGCACTTTTAACAGCCAAGAATGTGTGGAAAACAATTTTTATCCTACGGATACCACTCACTCCGGCGGAGGTATTTTTTAATTTTAAGAAATTTCAGTTGCCAGTGAGACATGCGTTCTGGGTGAATTCTATGCAGCGGCACTCTCTTAAGTAATGCTGAATGGTTTTGAGACTGTCACATTTGCATCATACAGACATTCATGCTGAATGCTCAAGAATGAAGCACTCAAGAATTCATTTATTCTTGTATGTGGAAAGGAAACTAAACGTGATATTTATAGTCATACTTTGAGCAAAATTTATGTTATAATGAATTCATAAAATTTTTTATTTAATAATGTGAATATTTTAGTCGAACTATTCAGAGTGGCCGTAGTTGTCCAGCGGGAAGAGTACTAGACGCCGACCTTGGAGGTCCCAGGTTCAATCGCAGATGGGGGAGGGCATTTTTTCTCGTTCCAGTTCCTCCAGGATGTCCCCAGATCCATTCGGCTTGCTGCCAAATGAGTAACGGGTACAAAAGACGCCCCCGTTCCTCCTAGGGCCACGGCGAATAGAAAAGCTGCGCTCTAATCCTAGTCAGACGTATAGTCTGCTCACTGAAATTATCTTTCACTCATGCTACTTTCTGAAAGGTTTTAATAATTTGAGTTTTTACATTATGGTTAATTTTTCTGTCTCAGCGAAAACTGGGTAGATAAGTACTAGGGCTTCGTCGGCCAGTCAGTTGGTCTTTAGTACGACACATCACGAGTGAGAGTTGAGAAACGCCGGTGGCTAGTTACTATTAGCTGGCATCAACACCATCAGAATGCAACTACTCAGATGTGCCTAAAAACAGCGTAGAGCATAGTCGAGTTGCATCCTATTGTCCAGAATAATAAACAAAGATCGTAAGCTAATACCAAGAAACTCCAGAACAAGCGGCGTGGGAGACTAGTGTGAGCCACAACACAAAATAGATTACCAGTTGGTGGATGGGCCACTAATAGCACAGACTGCACGATATCACTGAACGGCAAAGCAGGTAGAGTCATCGCCGATTCATCGACTATAGTTGTACACTTTGTTCTTACGACAGACGGACCCATTCACCGAAGCAGGAAAACCGCTAGTATTCATGAATCATTTTCTTTCTCGTATTCTATGGTGTACTTAGGTGAATGTGAACAGAACTCATAAATACCAGGTATAGCTGACCTCACTAGCTTCTCTATATCCTCAATTGACGGTACTCCTTA
Organism: Schistocerca gregaria; assembly: GCF_023897955.1. Classification (NCBI taxonomy): domain Eukaryota; kingdom Metazoa; phylum Arthropoda; class Insecta; order Orthoptera; family Acrididae; genus Schistocerca; species Schistocerca gregaria. Next base: position 551,710,901 of record NC_064920.1, read on the forward strand.
ATTTTCCATGTCCTGTATAATTATACTCATTCCCTGACGTAGCACAATGGCTGAGACTTCCGGCGTAACTTTCTGCCCTAGCCAGGTTGGGCAACTATTCTGCATTCAGAACACTACCTCAGTAACGAGAAACATAAAAACAGGTGATTCAGCAAGGACAATGCGGGCAAAAGCAAAACACGCAACTAAAGCAATAAACTACCTGCTTTCAAGAACACTAACTGTAGCGCGGCGATACGCAACCGGAATAACACAGCCTCTACCTTGGAGTCACGTGATCAACACGTCGATGCGACACACCTGCAGGGAAGTAAAAAAGAAGTAATGCTGTTGTAAGAAGTGTACGTGTTTTCACTCCATGGTATATTTTTCCACTACTGTCCAGTAACTGTCGTTGGTTACCACTATGTATTTCAAGCTTTCGGTGTGAATTTTATTTCTTACTTCGAAAATAGTGAAATTCCCAAAACAGTGAAAATTGGTATCTCGTATTTCAAAAAGTACTTAGTTGCTTTCATAAGTTCTTTTGAGTTTGTCGTCATAATCTGAGCAGTCAGCAATGCCGGTAACACTTACGATAATACGAGAGTGTTGGAGCAGGAGGTTGGCGTTTACTATATTGGAAGTGAAGAAATTTTCGTAACCCTTATTTATTGGCAATGGGGTTTCGGAAAATTGTGGAATACAGGTGGGAATTATTAGATGAGGTGATCTGCTATGACCGACCGATGAAATTACAGTCAGGGAAACGACCAATGAATGACGTCACTAACTACACGAAAACATCTGTAAAAATAAAAATGCCAAACCAATGGGACATCCACGGAAATAGGGCTGTTTGAGAACGAATGTTGTTGTTTTTAACGTCTTCAATCGTATAACAAAACTTGAAATGACACACTATAATGTAAACTAGCGGTTGCGTTCTGACATATCTCGCAACCCAATTGTATCTTCACTCCAGATCAGTCTGTAATGACAACCACAACATAAAGAAAGGCAACGCTGACCATCATCTTCATTACTCCCGCTATTTCCACTACACCTTTGCAGGTCTAGCAGACAAAAAGATCTAAGCCATCGCCCAGCTCCACTGAGAATGGAGTACACAGTTCGATCCAGGCCACTGGTCAAAAAATGATTCAAATGGCTCTGAGCACTATGGGACTTAACTTCTGAGGTCATCAGTCCCCTAGAACTTAGAACTACTTAAACCTAACTAACCTAAGGACATCACACACACCCATGCCCGAGGCAGGATTCGAACCTGCGACCGTAGCGGTCGCGCGGTTCCAGACTGAGCACCTAGAACCGCTCTGCCACCTCGGCCGGCGCTGCTGGTCACGAGAACTAAAAGACGTATTGGAAACAAAATGAATGAGAGATCAAAGAGTTATTTTCATGATTTTATTAAATAAAATTTTGTTGTTATATAAAATTCTTTGTCTCACAACAACGTCTTATTTCCGTTACCGTTCCAGTTAAGTTATTCAAACTTTAAACTTAAAGTTAACCAATAATCATAAATTTTGTAGTTTGCTTATACAAACGGTCGTAGGCGTCTTTCACAGAAGATACAGGTGACATTTTCAAGTCGAGGGTGCCTGCCAAGGGTTTGTGGAAAGCAAGTATCTTGCACAATTATACCTGTTGCAGTTAAGCTCGCCATAGAAGAGGGCACACTTCCCAACACAGTCAGTGCATGCATTTTATGCCATGGGAGGTGCAAAGTCCTACCGATAAACGGGCTCATACTGCCAAGTTATTTCTAAATTTCACTCGATTTTGTAATTACGGACACCACTCGCCATCTCAACTCACGAAATTTCATTTGGCTTTCTCTTTCCCTTCTGGATGCGTCGTCTTTTTCTCAGGTAGTGTATATGACGCATACTGAGGATAATAATATGATTATTAATCTAAATATGATGAATGATTAAGATGGCTGTTGAATCGTTTCTCAGTTAACGCATCTGAGATACGCGCATATTGTCGTTGACGACTACCTACATATGACTTTCCAGACATGCTTTGAATTGCTTGACGTCCAGTGTTCTTTTATTGCTTCCAAAGCACTGGAAGAAATCGGAAATTCAGCTTGTAAATACTTTATTATGAAGAATAAACTATATCTTATCTTCTTATTTTTCTTACAATCGGCTTGATTGTCTATTTGCGATCGGTTTAGAACTTCAAAGGTTTCCTCTTCACGCACTTCAGCATGGTAATCTACAACGTGTAACTCCGCGAGTTCATCGGGATATCGTAATGCACTCTAAATTTGAACGTCGTCTTATAGACAGTAACGACACAGAAGAGAGAGAGAGAGACATTTCGAAGCAACTTGCCAGTGCATTGTGTTGCGACCGGAAGCCACGCTTGCCTTGTGCGATCACTTCCTGCTGACTGTTTTGTTGACACGGAATAAGCTCGCTTCGCCAACTGGTCGGCGGACTTTGCCCCCCCAGGAAGTCTGCGCAGCTGAGTCTCATCTTCGTTGCTGGAGCCTGTGCGTACGTGGTGTCCCGCAAGAACGAGACAAAGCTGAGGAACATGATGTCACCTCTTATCTCCACCGGCAGTGGTAAACGGTGCCGCACCTCTTTTCCAGTTGTTGCTAAGAAGTCTTCCGGATGTTGACGAAAAGTTTCAGCCCAGAAAAAACATTTAAACTGGGCCATTCAAAGAAAGCAGCTCGTTCTGGTACCAAAGTCGGTGACCATTTTAAATTATGGGAAAAAAATTGTTTCTTTCTGGCAAAAAGAACGTGAAAAGCAAGTGTACTTCGCGTTTCGAGTTCATTATCACTGTTACATTGTACTCATCTAAAAATTTAGGGCTCGATAACAACGAAAGCATCCTTAGCACACCACGCAGCTGAACGTGTGGAGTGAAGAAACCTTTAATTAATTATGCAAGGCTGTTAACGGGAACAAAACGATAGTGCGGTTTGAAAACTGGCCCATCTCAGTGAAAATGCACCTAATCACTCACAAACGCTATTGCTATAACCGCGCAAAAAAAAAAAAAATGATAAAGGAATTACCCGACGGACGGAAATTGGTAGCTGCATCGTACATCTACAGACAAACAAATTTTGAAAAATGCTGATTTATTCTCCACAAATTGAGCAAGTCAATTACGCGTTGCTTCACCTCTGACACGTATACAAGCTCTTATTCCGGTTAGCGCTGATTGACATAAATTTTGTATATCCTTCTGAGGGATATGGTGTCAAATTCTTTCCACTTGGCACGTTAGCATCAAAATTGCGAGATGGCTGAAGTGCCCTACCATAGTACTGCAAACGTTATGTAGTGGTGAGAGATCCAGAGATCTTGCTGGACAAAGTAGGATTTGGCAAACACGAAGACAAGCAGTAGAAGCTCTCACCGTGTGCGGGCGACCGTTATCTTCCTGAAATGTAACCACAGGATGGCTTGCCATAAAGGGCAACAAACCAGGCTGAAGAATATCGCCGACGTACTACTGCGCTGTAAAGGTTCCGCGGACGACATCCAAAGGGGTCCTGCTATGAAAAGAAATGGTACCCCGGCTGTCACTCCTGGCTGTCGGGGATTATGGTGGCCGATAGTCAGGTTGGTGTCCCATCTTCACTGGCCATAGGGGCTTATGTCGAAGCGGGACTCATGACTGGTGACAGTTGTACTCCAGCCAATGAGATTTCAGGCCGAGAGTCGGAGAGGTATCGTGTTCGGGTGGCCGAGGCGACTAAGGTGACCTCTTGCGTACAATTTATCACCTGTTAACATTGATACACTGCAATGCCCCACTGTGGCTGACATCAATGAATTCTTTCAACAAACACTAATGCGTTTGCATCATCTTTACATCTCAATTGCATACACACAGTGAAGCCTTCACGTTGTAGGAAGTCTCTTTCTTCTGTCTGTTGAACCAACAGTATTTTATACAGTTGGAATTTTGAATCCAAAGGTAAGATTTTTCTTGCAGCCTCATGGTTCATCCGTAGACAGTGTGCATTTTGAGCCGGCCGCGGTGAACGAGCGGTTCTAGGCGCTTCAGCCCGGAACCACGCTACTGCCACGGTCGCTGGTTCGAATCCTGTCTCGGGCATGGATGTGTGTGATGTCCTTAGGTTAGTTAGGTTTAAGTAGTTCTAAGTTCTTGGGGACTGATGACCTCCCATAGTACTGAGAGCCATTTGAACCATTTTTTTTTTGTGCATTTTGACTGGCAGATAGCCTCAGAAGGCAATGGTTTCAGGTGTCCTCTCTTTTCTATCTGTACGTGGCGGTTTCTTCTCAAAAATGTATTCCGTTGTTCTGAATGCGGAAGCCCATCGTAGTACACTGTTGTAACTTAGAGATGTGCCATTGAAATGGCTACAAAACTTCCACCATGTTATGAAGGTAGATCCCACATTAAGGACTAAGATATTGCACACAAACGCGCGATGCTCTGTTATCCACTGTTCCATTGCCACTGAAATGACTGACAATCCCGAAGTCATGGTATCGGCTATAAATCTATTATCTATCCTGTTTTCTTTTTGTTTTCTTCTACCAAATCAAACAATTTATTCATATTTCTATTTCAGGAAATTGTTAATTTTAAACACGTAAAGGCTTTCCCAGCAAACAAAGAAAAGCAAAACACGAGTAAAGGAAATGGTTCCTCCCTGTGATGGACACGAAGAATGGTGGATGTGCACGGTGGATTGGTAGTGGCCAGCTTTAACTCCTCCAAGCTCGGCGGAAGTCCCTGAAGGACCAAAATACCACGCACCAAGAGAAATCAAGTAGTGTGTCCTGAACTGAATGCTGTCTCCCTCCCACCAATAAATTCGGTGTACTATATTGGTATCCATATAACAACGCGGCTATCTGATGCGTTCTGTGCAGAGAGAGACGGATAAGACTTTGTGGCATCGACAGTGCATTCTGTGTCTCTGTCACAGGCCACTTGCTCTGGCTGTTGCCTACGCTACTAACTAGCAGTGCTGCTATGAATACCACACTGTGGCACTGTTTTTGCTTCTGACTCTCCTTACTAATACCTGTATACTCAGTCAAGTATCACTGTCGCTTCCTAACGTACTAGATTGATAGATTCGTTGGTTGATTGGGGGAGGGGACCAAACAGCGAAGTCATCGGTCCCACCGGATTAGGGGAGGAACCATCCGGACATTTGCCTGAAGCAATTTAGGGAAATCAGGAAAAACTTATATCATGATGGCCGGACGCGGGTTTGAACTGTCTTCCTCCTGAATACGAGTCCAGTGTGCTAACCACTGCGCCACCTCTCTCGATTAACGTAATACTGGTAGTGTTTTCTTTATGTTACCATCAATTAACACTGCACTCGCTATGTATCTTCATCATACCTATCTTGAAAGTCATTGCTAAATCTTCCACATCCACCCTGAAGTGCACACAGAGGTGACAATTGACGATACTGGATGACGCGTCACTTGGTACGCTGCGCCTTGCCGCTGCAGACTGCCTCAACACTCGTCTTCGCGTTAACACTACAGTCAGTCTAAAAATGTCCATCTCCTGCGGTTCACGCTGTGCTACAGCTCAGCCGTCCTGAAAACAGAGTGGCGCCGCCCTTGGGAGGGGCAGGAACTAATACAGGGGGCGCCAGCTTTCAGTGAAATATTTATATTTCGTATTATGCCAGAAAAAGACTTCCGGTGAACACATATTGCTATCACCAGATTCTTACTTCCATGAACCAAGTTCGGATGCTGGCCCATCATTAATGTGCTGTCTTACTTCACAAGAACTGTCCAGTACAAGCAGTGAGCAGGTATGGTGACAGAAGCGACCAACCATATTTCATGGCACAGCCCCTATTAGTGACCACCTGCAGTTTTAGCTACTTACTAAACATTTAACAACCACTAATGACAAAAAGCCGTTTGAGAACGTGACCGCCACTTCCTTGCAAACACAAGCTGCAAGAATGGTTTGTTAATCACAGCCATTTTACTGTTCACCTGATTTCACCCAGGCTTCCGGAGTCAGATCAGAGGTGGGAAGATACCTCGAAGTTGAATTCTAGTGCGTGTTAAGTTCATGTAGTTGACCAGTTTTAAAATAAAGTGACGTTCCCCTCCTGCGCATGGATAAGTGGCTGATTCGCAGCGGCAACCTGAAATCTCATGAAAGTATTCACGGAGTGTGTCTTCTGCTTTGAAAGTGTACAGTTCTTGTAAGGAAAAGGATTCGAATTTAGTTAAAGTACATTCTTCTTTTGCATCTTCCTCTGTTTGTATCAGCAACGCCAATCCTAAACTCACAACCAAAGAACGTAAATATCAATTTGAGAATCTGACACTAGGGTATACCAGCATTCTTTTGTATAGTGAGGAACGATCACAATGTGATGTTTCCTTGGAGATTTAGAAAATGATAGGATGAAGCCTATAAAACTGAAGACACATATGCAGACAAACATGTAATGAAATACACATATTTGCTCAATTCACATAACTGCACTCATAGCAGTGGTTATTGATAAACTAGTTGTACTTGTCGTCTTGCAATATCTTTGAATAACGCAAATCTATTATAATTTTAATAAAAGTTTACCTATGACGTGCTCGAATTGCACACTCTAACTATACTGCTCAGCCAGAACATTATGGTCACCGACCTACTATCGACATAAACCCGTCCAGGCGATAGCACGAGGAATGACTGTTAGTCAGACACACTCACGCTGCATGTAGTATCAGTGAACGTGCAGTCCATATGTAGAATGGGGAAGGCGTGCGATCGGAGTTTGACCGAGAGCAGGTTATGATGAGGCAGAGACTCGGCACGAGCATTTCGGAATCTGTACGAGTTTCCGGGTGTTCGAGTAGTGCTGTGGTGAGTGTCTTAAGCACATGGTGAAACTAGTGTGTAATCACGTGGAGACGTCGTGAGCGCCCAGGCCAACCCTCATTACAGATGTCGGAAGTCGTTGGCTAAGGCGACAGGTAAAACAGGACAGGTGGCGAACTGTGGCGGAACTAATGTCCGACTTTAATGTTGGGCGGAGTACAGGAGCGTCTGAACACGCAGTGCCCGGAATTCTCCTAACGATGGCCTCCTCAGCTGACAACCCATTCTTGTGCCAATGTTAACACCACTACGACTGAAAAGGGCACGTGACCATCGGCACAGGACTTTGGTGCAATTGCACGATATGATGAAGCTCGATACATCCTTCATCACGCCGAGGGCGTGAATCGCTTGTCTTCTAAGGGAACAGCTCAAAAAAAATTTAAAAAAATGTTTAAATGTATGTGAAATCTTATGGGACTCAACTGCTAAGGTCATCAGTCCCTGAGCTTAGACACTACTTAACCTAAATTATCCTAAGGACAAACACACAAGCACACACATCCATACCTTAGGGAGGACTCGAACCTCCACCGGGAGCAGCCGCACAGTCCATGACTGCAGCGCCCAAGACCTCTCGGCTAAACCCGCGCGGCTGGGAACAGCTCCTTGACACCTGTACTGCGGGACGGAAACAAGCTGACGGCTACTCCATTACGCTCTGACGAACGTTCTCTTGGGCATACATCGATATAGCTGGGCTCGTGCAAGGCACATTTGGCGGCCAAGGAGTATTGTACACTGGTTGCAGACCACGTACACGCCTTCATGAGGATCACATTTTCCCCAAACAGTGGCATTGCAAGAAGAGAATGCGCCGCGTCGTAAGGCCAAGAGTGTGATGGACTGGTTCGAGGAACACAACGGCGAGTTCCAACTGACGTGCTGGGTCTCCAACTCACCAGATCTGAATCCGATCGATTAAAAGTGGCTTCGGAGCTCCTCGGAATTTGCTGGAATTAGATGACTTGTGTGTGCAGATGTGGTGCCAACTTCCTCCAGCGACCCACCAAGGCCTCATTGTTTCCAGGCCACAACGCGTTGCGATTGTTATCCATGCCAATGGCGGACGTACCGGCTATTAGGTTGCTGGTCATAATGTTCTGACGGATCAGTACATTATAGCTGTAGTAGTTGTTCTAACTGATTGTTGCAATAATTACACAGAAGTAAATAGATATTGTGGGCCGCATTTGTGCCAAGTATAGAAAGTTTTGAGGAAGTAAACCAGAATAAGGGGGGGGGGGTGGGGGCGAGGTTGAGACAATTGATTCTGAAGGAGGGCGTGACGGAGAACGTTCGAGAAGCTGTGCTATAGGTTTCGAGTCTCATGTGTGGTTTTCATCTTCTGATGACTTATCTGGAATGTGTGGTGTGTTCGTGTAGTGATCTTGCTGTGCTTTGGTGTTTTGCAGCTGTGCTGTTGGTGGCGGTGGCGGAGGTGTGCCTCGCGCAGCTGTGCTCGCACTGCGAGTGCCTGCCGGAGCCGTCCAGCCGGCAGCTGTGCGCCCGCCAGGAGAGGACCGGCAAGTTCCGCGGGTTCCGGTCGCGCTGCGAACTCGACTGCTCCAACCGATGCCGCAAGGACAGTGAGTGTTCCGCCCCACTCTCTAGTTTTCTCTGTTTTGCTTAGCCACGCCTTTCCAGACCCCTCTTACAAGAGCGACGTTTTTCGCCTCAGTCGACTACTCTTGGCACGTGAGTCGGCTGCAGCGTCACTGGCGTTTAATTCCTGCACTGACTCTCGCCTGTCACGGATGGTCATTTTCGTTTACAAGTCAGCTCTAAAACTGCGTGTGTTGCGAGAGCTGTCTGCTGTACAGTTATGAACCGGAACGATAAAAGTGTTGTCATGAGAGATCATTTTTATTACGAAAAAGTCAAAATATAAAATCGGAAAAATCAGAAACTCATCCAGTAAAAAGGAACTGATATCTGGCGTTCTCAAAGAAGCATTATACGCGCTCTGTTGTTTCTAATTTACACATACGATTTATGAGATAACCTGAGCAGCCTCTTACATTGTTTGCAAATGAAGCTGTCGTTTAGCGTCCAGTAAAGTCATCAAAAGATGAAAGCTATTTCTGATATGATTTAGACACTATATCTGTATGCTTCGAAAAGTGGCACTTAAAACTGTCTCTCAATAATGTAATAAGTGTGAGGTGGTCCACATGAGTAATTAAAAAAAGTTAAATTTCGATTACACGACAAATCACACATATTTAAGGCCTGCCAATTGTGCCGTATACCTAGACATTACAATTACGACCATCTTAAGTTGGAACGAACCAAAGACTACGTTTTGTTGGAAGAACACTTAGAAGAGACAACAGGTCTACTATACAGACTGCCTAAACTGCGCTTGTTCGTCCTCTGATAGAGTATTGCTGTATTGTAAGGGATCCTTTCCACATAGGATTGACAGAGGACATAGAAAAAGTCTAAAATTGTGCAGCTCATTTTTACTAACGCGAATTAGGGGAGAGAGTGTCACTGAGTTGGGATGACAATCATTTGAAAAAAGTGTTTTTCGTTGTGGCGAGATCGTTTCACGAAATTTGGATCACCAACTTTCTCCTGTGAATGTAAAAATACTATACTCTTGTCTGCCTACATTGGGAGGACTGATCCTGACATAAAATAAGAGAAATCGGAGATCGTACAGAAACATTTAATTTGTCATTTTTACCAAGCGCTGTTACAAATTAGGACTATAGAGAAAGAGCATGACGATAGTTCAGAGTACTCGCATGGGTGTAAAGTAGTGGCGGAACGTGGGAAAAAGCATTTATAATTGAGTTTATTAATAAACAAAGCGTGATTCACAGTAATGTTTCTCAGAAAGGTCGTATGGCAAATTGCCCACACTCCTGAGGACTGAAAGAATGGGAAACTTGTCGCCCAAACACTCCAAAACTTCTACACTCATGTTCTCGAGAAAATATATACTTACAAACTCGTCATAAATAGTGCCATTTTACTCTATCCTTCATATCTTGTTTCCTTTCCAACTGCCAAGTAACATCAGACTTATTGTTTACATTAAATAGATGTGATTTTTTCATCGTTAAAAATATTTTCATTAATAAACGGTGATCTGTTAGCGTTCTTATTTATGCACACTGTAGGGTTTTGATTTCTCGAGGTACTGTAAAACATAAACAGGTCTGCCTTTCTGCTTTCAGATATTTCTAGTCTGTTGTAGGAAGACAGTAATGGGAGAAATACCAGGCCCTCCTGCAATCTTTCCAGTGTGTCACGAAAACGAAAGAAAAAAAAATTAATAAAAAAAATATAAACGTTAAGAAGACACAAAAGTACAAAATCCGTTACTACAATAGGAGTGGCCTGTAACAGAATCTGCAACTTCCAATGATAGCAGTCTCCGCCGCAGCTTCTGCACAAACACAATTTGCAGCACACTCAAAATTTGTCACTGACGTCACTGACCCTCTCACGACGCTGATCGTGGCTGACTTTACAAGCAAGCAATCCACAACGAGTGTTTGATTTTGACTGGAAAGTGAGCTGTGTAAAATGGGCTTAAGACATGGCTTTATCCACAAATCACCCGTCGCGAATGACGCGATATGTGTATGATTGCCGGCCGGTGTGGCCGAGCAGGACTAGGCGCTTCAGTCTGGAGCCGCGCGACTGCTACAGTCGCAGGTTCGAATCCTGCCTCGGGCATGGATGTGTGTGATGTCCTTAGGTTAGTTAGGTTTAAGTAGTTCTACGTTCTAGGGGACTGATGACCTCAGACGTTAAGTCCCGTAGTGGTCAGAGCCATTTGTTAACCACTGCGCCATCTGGACACAGTGTTTACCGCAAATGCACAAACCTCTTCGGCACGGCCCCACTGGACTCACATTTCCATCTAGCGCCACCTGTCCGCGATCTCTGTCCATATCCTACATGCACTATAATTTCTAGATTCCTTCTCGAGATCGGAAGTGAATGTGCATCCACACTGAAGGTTGTGGATTCATTGCACTTCGAGACGAATCGATTATATGAATGTGCAGTGTCCATTCTTTCGGACACGTCCAAGAGAACAGACGTCATACATTCATAAAATGCGTTTTGTCAGGCAGTGTATTTGTAACATATTAGTATTTGCGATTTGGCAGGAAATGTGGCAAGAAGCAGAGATTTCATGACTCCAACCCACAGCCATGACGCTTAAAAAATATTCCCGCTACTTCCTAGAAATTTAGCACACTTACCAATTTGCCATAGTATCAACAGGTTAAATTCATGAGCTAATGTGTATGTTTCGTGTATCGTGTTTCTGACAAGTATCTCCGTGTTTCGAACAGAATACGTGTTTGTGGCGAATGGACGCTGCGGCAAGTACCTGGCGACGAGCACACCACCGACCGACGGTGGCGGCTCCAAGCGGCCCGCCCGTGGACCAGTGGAGGGGAGCGTGTTCGGCCCGCTGCTGCAGCTGCTGATGCAGGCGGCGCCCAGCTCGTAACAGAAGCCGGCGGCCCGCCAGCAGATACCGACCGTACCTGTCCGTCGAGGAGACCACCTTCGCCTCTCATTCCCTACATATAGCCGCACTGTTTTCCTTTACTTTGGCGTGTCTTTGATGTATAACCTCAACAGCAAAGTTTTTACACCATTTTGTTTTCCCTCCACAAGAGAAGATTTTCAGCTCAACAGCTATGTTTCTTTAACATCACCTTGATCAAACCACCACCGTAGTAACTCAAATATCCCAGTTGAAGAATGCCTGAAAGATGGGCTCCTCTTAATCATTTGGGCATAGTGGGTTGTATATGAACAACAAGACATAGAGCAATGGCACAGTTACTACCGCAGAGTTCCATTCAGACCATCCGATGTATAATATAGTGGTGTACTGTAGTCATAATTCTCTGTCTTCTTCAGTGTAAATAGGCTGTTTGGCCGCCATACAATTAATCTGTGCCAATTACTATGACTTGTCTATGGACACGCAAATAAACTGCTCCTTCAAGCTTTGTTTCTCTTTCCGGTATATGATTGTATTGTGCCAACTAGGGAATTAAGATCTTTACTTCCAACTACATTAGTAGTTCCTGTAATCGAAGGTTATATACAGCACCCTGCATGGGACGCTTGCATTTAAAAAAACAAGTAAACTGTATCACCAAATGCATATCATCTGAATCTCTGTGATAAATTTTTTATTGTATACTAGTCATAAAACTAAATAAATGGAGACGCCCCACGTCTACTTTTTTCCAGAATAATTAGTCAGAAATGAGGAAATCCTGCAGTTGATTTCAGCACGGGTGAATTATCCCAAGTCTGCTTAGTGTGTATCTTCTTCAACATCTGTATGTCAACCAGATGATGATGAAGTCTTCTTTTATGACAAACGCTGGTTAGTCTATGTCTCTTTTACTTTGTTTACACATTTCAGTCCCCACAACTCCACAATGGAGGCGACTGGGGAGCTGTCGATTATGTCAAGAAAATGCTGGCAACGCCGCAGTGTACCGAAGCAAGTCCCTGCTCAGAATATCTGAAAGAGTATTTCCGTTTGCCACGCAACCAAACAAAACTTGGGGAATCTTGGTCAGATCCACAGCGTTTAAGTTGCTTCTAGGACAATAATGTCCCAGTTGAAAATAATGTACATTGGGCCAGCGGGCGAATAACTATATATTTATATGTCTGTAAAAGAATGTCAAAAAGTTCCTTGCTACGAAAGTGTCTGTACCAGCGTCACTACTGAGTTATTATAAAGTATGACGTTCCTGAGGAGGCTGTGATGCATTATTTTACCATCATATTTAGAAGATGATTATTAGTAGAGCTTGTAAGCTACATTATAGTAAGCACAGATTGTGTCAAGATTGGGACAGTATATTACTGTTCAACAATGTTGTGTATTTTAATAAAGAGAGAAAAACTTTAAATCACTATCATTTTCTTTCATTCCATAAAGACATGATTAGAATTCTGAAAAGGTGTATAATGTATTTAGTGATATATGCAATGCATTTCTGGCACAGGGAATTTTTTCCGGACAGGTTAGAATAAGCAACTGATAAACCACTTCATAAGAAAAGTGACAAGCAGACTTAAACAGTTATCGTCCAATTTCCTTACATATTTTTCCAAAATATTCGAAAAACTAATGTACTCGAGAAAATCAAATAGGTAAAAACACGAGGGTTAGTAGAAACCCTTAGGTAACAGAAGAAATACTGAATTTAATTGATGAAAGGAGAAAATATAAAAATGCAGTAAATGAAGCAGGCAAAAAGGAATACAAACGTCTCAAAAATGAGATCGACAGGAAGTGCAAAATGGCTAAGCAGGGATGGCTAGAGGACAAACGTAAGGAATGTAGAGGCTTATGTCACTAGGGGTAAGATAGATACTGCCTACAGGAAAATTAAAGAGACCTTTTGGAGAAAAGAGAACCACATGTATGAATATCAAGAGCTCAGATGGAAATTCAGTTCTAAGCAAAGAAGGGAAAGCAGAAAGGTGGAAGGAGTATATAGAGGGTCTATACAAGGGCGATGTACTTGATGACAATATTATGGAAATGGAAGAGAATATAGATGAAATGAGAGATACAATAGTGCGTGAAGAGTTTGACAGAGCACTGAAGACCTGAGTCGAAACAAGGCCCCCGGAGTAGATAACATTCCATTAGATCTACTGACGGCCTTGGGAGAGCCAGTCCTGACAAAACTCTACCATCTGGTGAGCAAGATGTATGAGACAGGCGAATACCCTCAGACTTCAGGAAGAGTATAATAATTCCAATCCCAAAAAAGCAGATGTTGACAGATGTGAAAATTACCGAACTATCAGTTTAATAAGTCACAGCTGCAGAAAACTAACGCGAATTCTTTACAGGCGAATGGAAAAACTGATAGAAGCTAACCTCGGGGAAGATCAGTTTGGATTCCGTAGAAATATTGGAACACGTGAGGCAATCCTGACCCTACGACGTATCTTAGATGTAAGATTAGGGAAAAGGAAACCTACGTTTCTAGCATTTGTAGACTTAGAGAAAGCTTTTGACAATGTTGACTGGAATACTCTCTTTCAAATTCTGAAGGTGGCAGGGGTAAAATACAGGGAGAGAAATGCTATTTACAATTTGTACAGAAACCAGATGGCAGTTATAAGAGTCGAGGGGTGTGAAAGGGGAGCAGTGGTTGGGAAGGGGTGAGACAGGGTTGTAGCCTATCCCCAATGTTATTCAATCTGTATATTGAGCAAACAATAACGGAAACAAAAGAAAAGTTCGGAGTAGGTATTAAAATCCATGGAGAAGAAATAAAAACTTTGAGGTTCGCCGATGACATTGTAATTCTGTCAGAGACAGCAAAGGACTTGGAAGAGCAGTTGAACGGAATGGACAGTATCTTGAAAGGAGGGTATAAGACGAACATCAACAAAAGCAAAACGAGGATAATGGAATGTAGTCGAATTAAGTCGGGTGATGCTGAGGGAATTAGATTAGTAAATGAGACACTTAAAGTAGTAAAGGAGTTTTGCTATTTGGGGAGGAAAATAACTGATGATGGTCGAAGTAGAGAGGATATAAAATGTAGACTGGCAATGGCAGGGAAAGCGTTTCTGAAGAAGAGAAATTTGTTAACATCGAGTGTAGATTTAAATGTCAGGAAGTCGTTTCTGAAAGTATTTGTCTGGAGTGTAGCCATTTATGGAAGTGAAACGGTGACGATAAATAGTTTAGAGTAAAAGAGGATAGAAGGTTTCAAATGTGGTGCTACAGAAGAATGTTGAAGATTAAATCGGGGGATCACATAACTAATGAGGAGGTATTGAATAGAACTGTCGAGAAGAGGAGTTTGTGGCATAACTTGACTAGAAGAAGGGATCGATTGGTAGGACATGTTCTGAGACATCGAGGGATCACCAATTTAGTATTGGAGGTCAGCGTGGAGTGTAAAAATGATAGCTGGAGACCCAGAGATGAATACACTAAGCAGATTCAGAAGGATGTAGCCTGCAGTAGTTACTGGGCGATGAAGACGCTTGCACAGGATAGAGTAGCATGGAGTGCTGCATCAAACCAGTCTCAGGACTGAAGACCACAACAGTAACAAAAAAGTTTGGTTACTAGAAGGTTTGGTCCACCA
Organism: Schistocerca gregaria; assembly: GCF_023897955.1. NCBI lineage: Eukaryota > Metazoa > Arthropoda > Insecta > Orthoptera > Acrididae > Schistocerca > Schistocerca gregaria. Next base: position 551,725,909 of record NC_064920.1, read on the forward strand.
AGATTGCTATTTATAAATTCTCCCATCAAAGAGTACAAGCCTTAAATAATAATACTTCACCAGTTGGTATTTTTTCGATGAAATTTTCAAGGCGATTGACTGTGTAGAACACTTTACTCTCTTAGAAAAACTCGAATTTTATTGTACTGATACCTTTACTCACAGTTGGTTTCAATAATACCTAACAAACAGAATGCAAAAGGTTTTGCTGAATAATTCAGACTATGTCGGAAAAGTAGATAATTTTAGTGACTGGGGGAAAAAAATTTCAGATTCCCACAGGCTTCAATTTTGGATCTACTGCATTGCTTATACATGTGTATGAATGACCTTTCACTCAACATTCAACAAGAAAAATTGGTACTTTTTGCATAAGATGCAAATACATCCCATTAGAGAGAACATAACGAAAGAGATGGTAAATGAATGGCAAATGATATTCTCCAAAGAATTATTAAACAGTTCTCTGAATGCACTCTTCCTAAATTTTGAAAAAAAAGAAAGGAACGACAACAACACTACATTCAGTTCTGTACTCCCGACAATTGATATAGCGCAGTGGCAGAAGTCAGTAAATAGGGTAGAATGCTCCAAATTTTTGTGTGAACATATTGATGAAAACGTTATCTGGAAGAATCATATCACTGACCTTCTCAAAAAATTAAGTTCAGCTACTTTTGCTCTTCGCATAATTGTTACTCTTGGAAACAGGCGCATCAACCTCCTGACATATTTTGCACATTTCCACCCAATAATGTCTTACGAAACAGTAGCCTGTGGAAACTCATCACTTATAAAAAGAGCATGGCTTGCACAAATGCGAGCAGTAAGAATAACGTGTAGTGTTCAGCCACGGACGTCTTGCAGGCACCTCTTCAAGGAGTTAGGCATTTTGCATGCGTCATCACAATACATACGTTCGCTAATAGAATTCTTCGTAAATAGTCCATCACAATTTGAGAACAGTGATGTCCATACCTGCAACACCAAAGGAGCGAAAACGACCTTTATTACCAATTGTTAAAGCTGCAGTGGCTCAGAAAGTAGTTCACTATGCAGCAACAAATATTTTTGATCATTTGGCCTCCCCAACCCCAATAACATAAAACGTCTGACAGGCAGAGAAGAAAGTTTTAAATGTAATTTAAAATCATTTCTACTGGACAACTGCTTCTATTACATTGACGACTTCCTTCTTAAGATTGGCAGCCTGCTAAAAAAATATTTTTAAGTGTAGTTGCACAAGCAGGACTATAAAAATAATCCATTCATTAATGTTAACACTAATCATGTATATACACGTATACATTATCCTATAAACAGACTCGTTCCACATCATTCCAATAAAAGAATCGTTCAAATCATCTACGAAACATGTAGTTAGCTAACTGCCTAACCAAGGACTTTAATTAATAGCCAACAGGCAACACAAAGATCTTCATCATATTAACACATTAGTCGGGAAACAAGTCAAATTGTTTTGTAAAAGTGTGTTGGTTCTACCAATTAATTTATTCGAGCAAAAAGATCGCGTAATATCACACTTGTCAGTTAATGATAGTTAATGTCATTTTATTTTTATAAACGCCTTTATCAGTGCCTAATGGAAGCATCCTCAGCTACTACTTTGTGTGGTCCTCTCTGCGCAACTGTGCGGCGACAAAGTTGCGTTAAGTTATCCCGTACAGCCCAGTATGTCCTCTTATGGACGTATAAGTGAACATTTCTTGATATCCGCTTCACATTTTCAGTAGCGTTTTCTATAACGGCTGTTTACAGAGCGTGCGATTAACAAACATACGCTGTTGAAAATGTGAAGTGGATGCAGTGAAATGTACACACAACTGTTCCGAACAGAACATCCTGTATTGTACGGAATAACTTAACACATTTGTATAGTGACAACAAACGAATTCAGCACTGACGATGGTTGAAAAAAAATTATTGTTGTTGTTGTGGTCTTCAGTCCTGAGACTGGTTTGATGCAGCTCTCCATGCTACTCTATCCTGTGCAAGCTTCTTCATATCCCAGTACTTACTGCAACCTACGTTCTTCTGAATCTGCTTAGTGTATTCATCTCTTGGTCTCCATCTATGATTTTTACCCTCCACACTGCCCTCCAACTGTAAATTGGTGATCCCTTGATGCCTCAGAACATGTCCTACCAACCGATCCCTTCTTCTGGTCAAGTTGTGCCACAAACTTCTCTTCTCCACAATCCGATTCAATACTTCCTCATTAGTTATGTGATCTACCCGTCTAATCTTAGGCATTCTTCTGTAGCACCACATTTCGAAATCTTCTATTCTCTTCTTGGCCAAACTATTTATCGTCCATGTTTCACTTCCATACATGGCTACACTCCATACAAATACTTTCAGAAACGACTTCCTGACACTTAAATCTATACTCGATGTTAACAAATTTCTCTTCTTCAGAAACACTTTCCTTGCCATTGCCAGTCTACATTTTATATCCTCTCTACTTCGACCATCATCAGTTATTTTGCTCCCCAAATAGCAAAACTCCTTCACTACTTTAAGTGTCTCATTTACTAATCTAATTCCCACAGCATCACTCAACTTAATTGAACTACATTCCATTATCCTCGTTTTGCTTTTGTTGATGTTCATCTTATATCCTCCTTTCAAGACACTGTCCATTCCGTTCAACTGCTCTTCCAAGTCCTTTGCTGTCTCTGACAGAATTACAATGTCATCGGCGAACCTCAAAGTTTTTATTTCTTCTCCATGGATTTTAATACCTACTCCGAACTTTTCTTTTGTTTCCGTTATTGTTTGCTCAATATACAGATTGAATAACATTGGGGATAGGCTACAACCCTGTCTCACCCCTTCCCAACCACTGCTCCCCTTTCACACCCCTCGACTCTTATAACTGCCATCTGGTTTCTGTACAAATTGTAAATAGCATTTCTCTCCCTGTATTTTACCCCTGCCACCTTCAGAATTTGGAAGAGAGTATTCCAGTCAACATTGTCAAAAGCTTTCTCTAAGTCTACAAATGCTAGAAACGTAGGTTTCCTTTTCCCTAATCTTACATCTAAGATACGTCGTAGGGTCAGGATTGCCTCACGTGTTCCAATATTTCTACGGAATCCAAACTGATCTTCCCCGAGGTTAGCTTCTATCAGTTTTTCCATTCGCCTGTAAAGAATTCGCGTTAGTTTTCTGCAGCTGTGACTTATTAAACTGATAGTTCGGTAATTTTCACATCTGTCAACATCTGCTTTTTTTGGGATTGGAATTATTATATTCTTCCTGAAGTCTGAGGGTATTCGCCTGTCTCATACATCTTGCTCACCAGATGGTAGAGTTTTGTCAGGACTGGCTCTCCCAAGGCCGTCAGTAGATCTAATGGAATGTTGTCTACTCCGGGGGCCTTGTTTCGACCCAGGTCTTCAGTGCTCTGTCAAACTCTTCACGCACTATTGTATCTCCCATTTCATCTACATTCTCTTCCAGTTTTATAATATTGTCCTCAAGTACATCGCCCTTGTATAGACCCTCTATATACTCCTTCCACCTTTCTGCTTTCCATTCTTTGCTTAGAACTGGATTTCAATCTGAGCTCTTGATATTCATACATGTGGTTCTCTTTTCTCCAAAAGGTCTCTTTAATTTTCCTGTAGGCAGTATCTATCTTATCCCTAGTGACATAAGCCTCTACATCCTTACGTTTGTCCTCTAGCCATCCCTGCTTAGCCATTTTGCACTTCCTGTCGATCTCATTTTTGAGACGTTTGTATTCCTTTTTGCCTGCTTCATTTACTGCATTTTTATATTTTCTCCTTTCATCAATTAAATTCAATATTTCTTCTTTTACACAAGGATTTCTTCTATCCCTCGTCTTTTTACCTACTTGATCCTCTGCTGCCTTAACTACTGCATCCCGCAGAGCTACCCATTCTTTTTCTACTGTATTTCTTTCCCCCATTTGTGACAATTGTTCCCTTATGCTCTCCCTGAAACTCTGCACAATCTCTGGTTTAATCAGTTTGTCCAGATCCATCTCCTTAAATTCCCAACTTTTTACAGTTTCTTCATTTTTAATCTACTGTTCATAGCCAATAGATTGTGGTCAGAGTCCACATGTGCCCCTGGAAATGTCTTACAATTTAATACCTGATTCCTAAATCTCTGTCTTACTATTATATAATCTATCTGATACCTTTTAGTATCTCTTCAGTTTATATCACACAAAATAAATATTACTGTTTAAAATGTAACTGCTGCAGTACTGAAGAAGTATCGCTTTATTCCTTTCTCCAAATGCTGTTAGGACTATTTAAGGTACGTTCTCTCACCGCGATAAACACTCTTAATTCTTATACTTCGTTACATTTCAAATAAGTAGGTAGACCAGAAAACTTAATTACAGTTTAATTATAAGCCTAGTCATCTGTTTCTCATACCGGAAACATACGGGTGACAACTTAGTACTTGCCGCCCGAGAGGGCCATTGTGCGTCATTATTTCGTGTTAGATGGTTCAAATGCCTCTAAGCACTATGGGACTTAACTTCTGAGGTCATCAGTCCCCTAGAACTTAGAACTACTTAAACCTAACTAACCTAAGGACATCACACACATCCATGCCCGAGGCAGGATTAGAACCTACGACCGTAGCTGTCGCGCGGCTCCAGACTGTAGCGGCTCCAGACTGTATACTAAACCCATACTTGATTCCTAAATCTCTGTCTTACTATTATATAATCTATCTGATACCTTTTAGTATCTCCAGGATTCTTCCATGTGTACAACCTTCTTTTATGATTCTTGAACCAAGTGTTAGCTATGAGTAAGTTATGTTCTGTGCAAAATTCTACTAGATGGCTTCCTCTTTCATTTCTTTCCCCCAATCCATTTCACCTACTATGTTTCCTTCTCTCCCTTTTCCTACACTCGAATTCCAGTCTCCCATGACTATTAAATTTTCGTCTCCCTTCATTACCTGAATAATGTCTTTTATCTCATCATACATTTCATCAATTTCTTCATCATCTGCAGAGCTAGTTGGCATATAAACTTGTACTACTGTAGTAGGCGTCGGAGTCGTGTCTATCTTGGCCAAAATAATGCGTTCACTATGCTGTTTGTAGTAGCTTAGCCGCACTTCTATTTTGTATTCATTATTAAACCTACTCCTGCGTCACCCCTATTTGATTTTGTATTTATAACCCTGTATTCACCTGACCAAAAGTCTTGTTCCTCCTGCCACCGAACTTCACTAATTCCCACTATATTTAACTTTAACCTATCCATTTCCCTTTTTTTTTAAGTTTTCTAACCTACCTGCCCGATTAAGGCATCTGACATAGCACTCTCCGATTAGCAGAACGCCAGTTTTCTTTCTCCTGATAACGACTTCCTCTTGAGTGTTCCCCACCCTGAGATCCGAATAAATTAGCAAAGCACGAATGGTAGACAAACAAAGATCCATTAATTTAGTCACAGTGACGGAGCTCATATGTTAAGAAGATAATTATACTTTCGTCTGTACGTCTCTCCTACCTATCAGACAAGGTAAGAAGAGAAACACTGGCGGAAGTTAAACTGTGGCGGCGGGTAGCGAGTCGTGTGTCTCGTTGCTTCATATGACGCGTGTAACGTTGAAGCGAATGTAGCACACATATAGGGTAGTTATAATGAATGAGCAGCGACTCAAATCTGTCCAATGTGGGCCGTAATTACCGTATGACAGCGAAACTTGGTAGGTAATCTAATGCCTTCATGCGGAACAGATTTACGCTGGAAAAAAATTAGGTCCAATTTTGGTCACCAGGAGCAAATTTGGCGCTGTGAATGCAAGAAAGACGTGTAGAAATATTTCTTCATGTAATGGATTAGGCACAGGACGTGGGAAGAAATCGTCAAATAAATGAGAAAGGCATAATGTTGATGTTATTATTAACCACCACTTACACAGTTTGTTCCTTACGAGCACCGAAGACGTCGACGAGAAGCTTATCCGTAAAACCATGTGATCAACAGTTGCTCGCAGCAGTTCCGGTGGAATCTGAGCAACATGTTCCTGCATACTGGCTTTGAGATCAGGTGGAAACCGTACCTTCACTGGCGCTTTCTTTTCGATATCTCGAGTGCCAAGAGTCACATGTATTCAGATCAGGATATTTTCCAGGCCATGTATCTGGAAAACTCAGGGTATAACACGCTCTTGGAAGGTTGCGTTAAGCAGATCTTTTACTATGTGACGGACGTGAGATGTTGTCACATCTTGCATGAAATCAGTGGTTGCTGCAAAGTTGCTCTCTTCCAAAGCAGGAATTACATGCTGTAAAAGGAGAGTTCTATACCGTGCAAAAGTCACGGTTCACCTGACAAAACGAGAATAAATGTGCTTGTGAATCCACACTACGTAATCACATAGGGTGAGTGTAATGGCTCGTTTTAACAACACCTCATACACGCTAGTTCTTTGTATTCAGTGCCACCTGTAATGTACAGTATGCCTCGTCACTCCATACAATATTGTTCATCTACATGTTATCAACTTCGACCTGTACCAAAAACTGAAGAGCAAATTCAGAACGTTTCTGCGAATCATGAGGTTTGAGTTCCTGCACCGTCTGGATCTCGTACGGCCATCAGTGTAAAACAGACCGAAAAACTTTCCGTACTGTTGGACACAGGACGGACAATTCTCGTGACACTGCATGAGCACTAGCACTGCCCGGGCACGTACTGCATGATCAGTTACAGCAACAGAAACCTCGTCAGTGACTTCCAAAGGATAAGACACCTTCCCCTTCTAAGTACCACACCAGGGTTACTCATATTCCCGAATTTCATTATCATCCTCTTTAAATAATTTAATGACATGGGGCCTCTCCTCAGATTTTTCAGTTGGTGATATTCTCTCAATTCAGCACCGTAATTCCTGCCGTTCACCTAATACAGTTTCACTAACAGTGCACGGCGTCTCTTCTCGATAGCCATACTGCTCACTCACGTTATGGCTTCTCAAATGAAGGCGTGGTTTTAATGCCGTCATACAAGCAGTGGTCAGCAACAGATTTGCACCTGGTGACCACAACTAGAGCGCAAATCTGTTCCGCAGTAATGCAGTAGCATGTCTACCAAGTTTCGCTGCCATACGATAATTACAGCCCACCCCGGACCTCCGCGAATATCTGCACTTTTCAACCATCCAGTATATCTACGCAAAAAACGATTAGAATTTGAAACTGGATGGGGAAAAAAAGCTCTACATATGACGAGAAGCACCAAATGTATAAAGCACGTCGACCAACTTTTGCGGCCAGACTGGAAATTTTTCCCGAACGCTTAACACAATGCTTTTACCTGGCTTGTCGGCCATTCAAGAGCATTGACTTACAGGAATTTATTGACTTTTTGTCAGTACAACAATGGAATCTCAGCTAGGAGCCAGATTTGGACTGTCAGTGGTCAGTTATCAGCGTGTAACACGTTAATAATTGAAAACGATGGCGAAGAGTTCTACAATCTATAACTGATGCCTTGTCTGCCCTGCACATCATCTTCAGATCTAAGTTGGAGGAGGAAACAAGATGCGAAAAATTAAAAATTACAAACAGTACCATGAACAGTAGTCAAATAATTTTAAATTCATCATGAAACCCACGCAGGACACGCACTTCAAGATCAGTTTCTCAGCAATGGTATAAATTACATAAAACTGTTATGCCAGAGCCAAGGTAGCCCCTGAGAGACGGCAATCCACATGACACCACAGAGGACGAGGCTGTCTATGTCCAAGGCGTACCAAAAGCACCACGGTAAACACCGGCTATTTACACATAAGATAATGGAAACAGACATTCCGAGCACTACTTCCTGCAGGGGGAACTCGAGCCACGGCCTGCAGGAAGTATCACTACGCCAAAACCTGACTGGCCGGAGACAGCTATTTAGGGGCTAGAACCAGCACCATATTTCAGTTCACTCCGGATGCCGACCTCGTGTACTTCGACCGCTGAAGATTACGTCTTCGTCTTAGAATTGGGCTTTTACTAGTGCGTGTTTGTTACCACGAACCTTTGTGGAAAATTAGAAGTGAACATTTGTTTGCCTCAATTAGGAGACTTACTGGCATCGTTATTGTTACCTTTCGTTTGTTGTTCAGTCATCAACCTTGTGAACTTACATCAATAAAAGTTGTGTTTGTGAAAAACTGAGATCTGTCAGTCACAAAAAAAACTAACGTTAAAATACAGACGATGTAGTGGGTAAAAAATTGCGTAGTCAGAAATCCTTCCATTATAAAATAAAAATAATTACAGAATAAAAAACTAAAAACACATTACCCTAATAACTTCTGTATGTACGATACGTTATTTTTTATTACAAAAAACAATTTGCAGTTTTTAGGAGACAATATTACTACATGTTAACAAAGGCGATACATGATAATAGTGTAGGGAAATATTGTGCCGGTAGAACATGGCACATTCCGTACCATGTTGCGACGCACCACTGTGTATGATCACGTGGAGTGTCAAACTAAATACGTAACTGGACTGAGGATTTCTAATTAGAGAGGACGCAGCATGTTACGTGGGATGGAAACTCATCGACGGATGGCAACTTCAGATTTTCGCAGATGATGCAGTTATCTACAACGAAATACAATCAGAATGAAGCTGCACGAATATTCAGTCAGACCTTGGTAGGATTTCAAAAGGGTGCAATGATGGGCAGTTTGCTTTAAATGTTTCAGTGATGTAACTACACAGGTCATTGTTTACAAATCACTCGTGTGATCCATCCTAAAATATTGCTCAAATGCGTCGAACCTGTACCAAATAGGACTGCAGGTGATGTTGAACGTATACAGAGAAGGGCAACACGAATGGTCACATGTTTGTTTACCCAGGTGAGAGAGACATTGAAAGAACTGAACTAACAGACTCTTGAAGATAGACAGAAACTATCCCTAAAAAGTCTACTGACAGAATTTAAAGAACCGACATTAAATTATAGCTCCAGTAATATACTACAACTCCCTACATATTGCTCCCATAGGGATAGTGAAGGTAAGATTTGATTAATTAGAGAGAGCACAGAGGGATTTGAATAATTATTTTTCCAGCGCTTCATACGTGAATGGAACAGGAAAAAGTCTAATAATTGCTATAGTGCCACGCACTTCACAGTGGTTCGCAGTGTATCACAAACGTAGACGTAGATGTGTTCGTGCAGTATTCTGCGTCAAACATCCTCCATCTACGGGCAAACTACACGATAAGCACCTCCCCGTCAGCGGAGGTACTTGTACATATTAAAATAAGTGTTACAGGAAAAGTCATTCTTTTCATTACGATTCTTGTCAGATTCTTTTCTTTTGGCAGTAGAAACTCCGAGATCTTCAAGCACTCAAGATCGAAACCGGTAGCCCTTAATAAATGAAACTATGATCCAGATGGTGTTCCTTCATTTATTGCAGTAACATAATCACCTGTTGAAACAAGACAGTTCGAAGAACCTTGTAAAATTGCAGGGAGAACACACTTGAAACGCGAACTATTTCGAAATTAGATATGACATTGCAATAGAGGCAATAATATTGTTTGCGTAGCGTTGGTGAGGTAGATCTTGTATGGAAAAAATTCTCAATCTCAAGAAAGACAACAAAGGACTTGGAAGAGCAGTTGAACGGAATGGACAGTGTCTTCAAAAGAGAATATAAGATGAACATCACAAATGCTAAACAAGAATAATGTAATGTAGTCGAATTAAATCATGTGATGCTGAGGGAATCAGTTTATGGAATGAGACCCTTAAAGTGGTAGATGAGTTTTATTATTTCCACAAAAAATAAATGATGATGGCCGAAGAGGAGAGAACATAAAGCAGTAGACTGGCAACGGCAAGTATATAGTTTCTGAAGAACAGAAATTTGTTAACGTCGAATATACGCTGAAGAGTCAAAGAAACTGAGACACGTGCCTAATGTCGTGTTTGGCCCCCGCGAGCACGCACAACACGACGTGGCATGGACTCGACATCTGAAGTAGTGCTAGAGGGAATCGACACCGTGAATCCTGCAGGGCTGTCCATAAATCTGTAAAAGTACGACGGGTTGGAGATCTCTTCTGAACATCACGTTGCAAGGCATCACAGATATGCCCAATAATGTTCATATCTGGGGAGTCTGGTGGACAGCGGAGGTGTTAAAACTCATAAGAGTGCTCCTGGAGCCACCCTCTAGCAATTATGGATATGTGGGCTCTGGCATTGTCCTGCTGGAATTGCCCTACTCTGTCGGAATGCCCAATAGACATGCATGGATGCAAATGACCAGAAAGGGTGCTTACGTACGTATCACCTGTTAGAGACTTATATAGACGGATCAGAGGTCCTATGCCACTCCAACTGCACACGCCCCACACTATTGCAGAGCGTCCACCAGCTTGAACAGTCCCCTGCTGACATGCATGGACCTTGGATTAATAAGGCTGTCTCCATACCTGTACACGCCCATCTGCTCAATACAATTTGAAACGAGACTCGTCCGACCAGGCAACATATTACCAGTCATCAACAGTCAAATGTCGGTGTCAATGGGCCCAGGCGAGGCGTAAACCTTTGTGTCGTGCAGTCATCGAGGTTACACTAGTGGGCCTTCGGCTGCGAAAACCCATACAGGCGATGTTTCATTGCATGGTTCGCACGCTGACACTTGTTGATGGCCCAGAATTGAAACCTGCAGCAATTTGCGGAAGGGTTGCACTTCCGTCACGCTGAACGATTCTCTTCAGTCGTCGTTGGTCTCGTTCTTGCAAGATCTTTCTCCGGCCGCAGTGATGTCGGAGATTTGATGTTTTACAGTATTCCTGATATTTGCGGTACACTCGTGAAATGGTCGAACAGGAAAATCCCGACTACATCACTACTTCGGAGATGCTGTGTCCCACCGCTCGCGTGCCGCCTGTAACGCCACGCTGAGACTATTTAAATCGTGAGAACATGCGATTGTAGCAGCAGTAACCGATCTAACAACTGCGTCAGACACTTGCTTTCTTATATAGTCGTTGCCGACCGTGGCGCCGTATTCTGCCTGTTTACATATCTCTGTATTTGAATAAGCATGCCCATAGCAGTTTCTTTCGCGCTTCAGTGTAAATTAAAGTGTCAGGAAGCATTTTCTGAAAGTATTTGTGTGGAGTATGGTTATGTAGGGAAGTGAAACGTGGACGATAATTTAGACAAGAAGAGTATAGAAGCTTTCAAAATGCCGTGCTACAGCAGAATGCTTAAGATTAGATGGATAGATGACGCATCTAATGAGAAGGTACGCAGGGCCTCAACAATATAGTCTGTTTTTACGAGATGTATTGGGTACTTATTTTATGGCCAATCAACCTCTTCGCAATCCCAGTATCTCATTGAAAAGTTGTACATGTATCACCAACTGGGGCGCAAAGTCAGAACTGTTGCAGGTCTGGTACGTCAGATGAGTTTTTTGACAGTGGACGTGTCGCCCATTGGACCGTAGGAGCAATCCAAAGGTGGGCTCACACTAGTAACAGATTATGCATCCAGGAACTCAAATACACATGGCTGCCGAAAGTATCTCTCTCTTCTTCTTCTTTTCTGGGAGAGATATTGCATGGATGTACTTTGCGAGTCATTTTAGAAACCGCTGCATAAGCATAAACTGAAAAGTGAAATAACTTAAAAGATAGCACAAATTCATCCATTTATGAAACTTACTGGCAGATTAAAACTGTGTGCCGGACCGAGATTCGAACTCGGGACCTTTGCCTTTCCATTTATCTTATTGGTTGCAAATTCTGCACAATGCACCTGACTTAATATCGCTGTTTGCTGCACTTCAGCAATTTATTTGTAAATAGCAAATTAATTGGCGAGTGCAGAAACAATGTAAGTACTTTTGTACACATTTTATAGCAGAGCAAAACACCTTATGTATTTTTCAAATTGTGAAAGAATTCCATCAAATATTTCCATAAATACGTTGGTCTGATCGTCTTCTGAATCCAAATTACATTGCAGCTTCTAAACCTAAAAATTCGAAAAACGTAGGTTATTTCTGTATTCTAAATGAGTAACAGTTGGACGAAATGAATAATAATACTTAGAGAAAGCAAGTATTTCATTATTAATGTAAATAGAACTCAAAACATCTTTCTTGTAGTAGTTTCTTGACGGGCCTAGAAACAGGAGCATCCAACACACGTGTAACACACAATAAAAAGACATAACATAATTCTCCCTCTAGTTACTGATTCTGTAATTCGCGCACAATAATAATTATGTGGTGTGGCTCAGCGGCCGGTGCAAGTTAGGCAGTTACTAGCCGGGCCCAACGTTGCGTAACTACTGTACTCGGCCGTGAACCGGCGTGTCCAGCATATTAAGGCAGTTGGACTTCCCACGTCGAAACACATTTAAACTGAAGCCCCAGATGGCTGCTTATATATAAAAAAAAAAATAAAAATCAAAGCACATCCAGAATGAGACTCACTTTGTTGCGGAGGGTCTCTCTCTAGAAACTTCCTTGCAGATTAGAGCGGTGTGCTCGACCAGGACCTCAGGCCTGACCCTCGCCTGTCTCTTATCGACCAAGCAATCCACGAACAAGTCACGACCTGCTGCCGCAGCTTAACTTTCGTCAGTACCTTTCACCTACAACCAGAACTCCACAGAAACTCGCCAATATACCCTCTTTACATAGAACATTAAGCAAGTTAAATGATATTTGATTAGAAATAGTTTTCGTTCCAGTAGATTCATAGTGAGGAGATCTTCCAATATGTAGAACATGTCAGAAAAGCAAGACTACACAATAAAACTTTACAAACAAAAAAGGTATGCTAATGTACCTTCCACAGACCCCAAATGAAATGGTCCTCATGGATGTGGAATAACTAAAAAAATCGTAGATATTTCTTTCATTTAAAAGATAATTACAAAACTTGTCACACAACACGTTGTTCAATACACTGCAGTGTATATGACAATTCTTAGGCTACTATAGCCGTGCATTATTATCAAACAGAAAAGTCATTTTACAATGCTTATTTACATTGATCGCATTACTGCAATGAATCTGTGCTGAAGTCTGCTTGTAAGTGATCATCGCATTATTTCTTGTTATTATTAATATATACAGATCATTCTGTTGTGCTAAAAAATTTGTCAGCGAAGTAGGAGTTGGCCACCAATAAATCCTTTAGGCTCCGCTTAAACTAAGCTCTCCTCGTTTTCAGTTTGAATGGTGCAGTACTTGCGATATTTCTCACACATACACTACCTTTCCTTACAACATAGTTACATAAGATATAACTGTTATAATACGACAAGTAGTATTAAAATGATTTGAGGGTCTGTAGTAGCAATATGAGTAAATGACACTGACTACGAACTAATAAACTTAATACTGGCAGCACATGTACTACTGCTGCTGCTGCCACTAATGGTGATAATAGTAATAATGAAAATAATAATGACAATAATAACAACAATGATAGTGGCAGGTATAATAAGAATTGATAGGTCTACACAATAGATGTTTCTGATATAGCGAGTCCCAGGAAAGGAAATTTAAGAAGACAGCACCAGCTAATAATACTGGGCAATGTGGAAAATCTGGCTGGAAGGAAGGATGTACAGGGGTAACGACTGAGTACAGGGACAAAGGTAATCATTATTGCTTCTTTAGGAAATATTTCATTAACTGTCTTCTGAAGCTGGAGATGTTACTGAGTTCTCTGATATAATGCAAGAAGTTCTTCCAGAGTTAGGATCCTGTTATACAGAAGGGCTTCGAGAAAGTAGCTGAATGTTGCAGTAGGATAGAAAGGATTTTACTCTGATAGGAAAGGGCGTTTCTGCCATGTCGTTTAGACAAGGGCGTTAACGTTAAGGAGAGATATGAGGGACAGTGTTCGTTGAAAAGACAATAAAGAAGACAGAGGGTATGAAAATGTGTGTGCTTGTCTGCACGCAGCTAGGATAGTTGTGCATTGATGGTTAAACATGATCAAAGAGTCGAACATCACAGAGATAACGAACCGAGGCATTCATAACCAGTCCCAGGTGACGTGGGCATTTCTGAGAAAGGCACTGCAGTATAACATCGCTGTAATCAATTATTGGAAGGTGGCTACTCTCACAAGTGATTGGTAAAGTTTTTTTTCAGGTAAAAAGGGAAGGGCATTTTATAGTTTTGTACGGCATGGAGAGATGCTTAAGCTTTCTTGCATACTGCATTTATCTGTTTTGTCCAGTTTAGATTTTCATCTGTAATTGCTCCCTGACTACTTGCTGAGGGAGCGAAACTGATATTTGCCCCATTTAGGATTCCCGATATTTCGGCCTAATGATCATGGAATGACTAACCAGTACTGCTTCGATTTTTGATGGGCTGAGCGTTAATCCTATATCCTGCGACCATTTTGTAAGTGCACACAAGTCGGTACTGAGATACTCGATATCTGTTTTCAGGTTTATTGGTTTTGCACTTAGATGTAACTGGAGGTAATCAGAGTACATGTGGTATTTGTAGTAGAAGAAAACTGATTACACATCATTAGCCTGCAATGAAAAGGGTATAGGACCTAATACCGAATCCTGAGCGACGCCTGATCCTAAGTGTCTCCAAGTTGACTTCATGTTGCTGGGCATGACGCATTGCTGATTGCTGGCCAGATGTCACGTATGAGCGAAACAAATGCACTGCACTTGGCTAGAAATTTAGGCTGCTACATTTGGCATGTAAAATGTCGAAGTCGGCAATGTCGAAGACTTTGCTGAAATGTAAGAAGCATATGATAGTCACCTCTTGTGCACCCATGGCAAACTTCAGGCCGTTTGTTATCTTTATTAAGATATTTAGAAACCAGGAACTCTTCTGTAGCTTCGAATCAAGAAGATATGTGAAACGTATTTTGTGATGTCACAAAATAAATCCTTGGTAAATTGCATTCTTCCGTTTATGATGGTGTGTTGTACATGGAGTGTTCAAAGATTTGGGAACACCAAAAACACGACGGGCAAAAGCCTTGGCATTCGAAGCAGCTTCCAGTCATCTCGGAATGGAGAAATGTAGATCCTGTGTGGATAGGATTGGAGGACATGCGTTAAGACATCAGAAAATAATCTGTATTGTACTCGAGGGATCTGTAGAGGTTAAAAACTGTACAAGAAGACAGAGATAATTGAGCGTGTTGGTTGCAAGTGCTACTCGGAGTTGAAGAGGTTGAACAGCAGAGGAAATGATGATGGGCTGAAAAAAAAAAAAAGGAGACTTGCAAGGTGCAAGGGAATCTCACACTATATTTCGTGCAAAGTAATAGAAAGTTCGAGTAATGATGATGAAGGTGGACAGCGAACACATAACCCTTCTCACCAAAGTATACCATAAAGGCTAAATAATATTAGGTTTTGGTGACTGTATGACAAGGAAAGATGTGACCGTTCATCCTCATTATGTGCGGTCCTGCCCACTCGTCTTGTGTAGGGTGCTTAAAGTATGCTGCATTCTCAGGATGCCATACAACAATTCAAGCAAATAACATTAATAGATCAATCTAATGAATCAGACTGACAATACTTGACTTTGACTTTAAAATAGTGTTGCAAGTGATGGGAGACATGCAACATAAATCCGAGTCCTTTGCTATAGGTATAATGTTCATGTATGTTTGACACACTGTTTGTGGATCAGTAATAACTGCTATCATAACACTCTCTGCAAGGCCATTCTAATACTCTGCGAATATTGTCCCAATATCGAGCCGATACTGAGCGACCGAGCCTGGCAGGAGCGGCGCTTATATTCTCTTCTTGCAGAGGTTGCTCATGTTGTGGCGCGACTTATGTCAGCCTGCTATTTGCTGACGTCGCCTCACTGACTTCTCTGGTCTTGCGTTTTTCCTCTTCATTCAGGTGCTTGTGGTACGCCAGAGCACTCGTGTTATTAGGTGAATATAATCTAATTGGTGAGTTTTAACGGTTTATCTTGCATGTGTAGTGGCTGTGAACAAACCAAACCATTGCCTCTATGGCAGTGAAAGTTTGAATGTATAGTAAAATTTTCACCATCAGACACTTAAGATCAAATAAATTGCTCTTACTCATCATGTGACCATAATCTTTCATAATTAATTTCAGTTATTTATAGTTCATAAAGTTATATTTTGTGAATAACTTTTATTTTGAGATAAAAGTCTCTTGAGTGGCGGATGGACAGCAAACCTCCAACTGCCTCACCATGCAAGGCCACACTGCTAGTCAGTGTGGTCATGTGTGACATGGAGGGCACTAGTGCTATCATACACCTAAGCAGTAGGGCAACAAGGGCACCAGAACATTTTGTTAGTGCGAGTTGCCTACATCAGGGGCTTGTATGCACTCATAGGCAAACTTATTGCTCTCCTTTGACTGACAGGTCATTAACCTATTGCTCCCCTTTGATTGACAGGTGCTTAACCTATTGTTGTGCTAAAAGGATCGTTCCTTTTGTTGAACAGGTCCTTAACCTATTGTTCTCCCATCATCTTCCCCTTCCCGCACCCCCTCAAGAAACCTCCAACACACCCACTCTCCTCCCCCACTTGCTGCTACAGGAACACTCTCAGGTCTGAGTTACTGGAACTGCCCCTCTCACTCTTATAAGTTTGAATGACTAATTAAATTGATCAATTAATTAACCCCTACACTCTACTAACTCCACCTGCCCCTCACCTACCCCTCTCCCCCACCCCCTGCCTGGAAATTGGCTGCTCTGTGGTGGAGAGGAAGGTTCTCATGCAAGGAATACCGTCATGAAACACCTGTCACATGTAATTACACTGGCAAATCTTTCAATCGTGAAGCACACACCACCTGCCATCCCCTGTCCACTGGACCACACAGAAAGCTACTGCATACGCTGGCAGGAGGCAGGATGCACTAGCAGCCCCTGCAAATTGAAGATGCGGCCATCAGCTGCCAAACTAATCACAGGTGTCAGTTCGTGCCCCACGAGTACAAGGCGGTGGCATTGCTTTCAGAATTGATACACATGTCTACCTAGACACTGTTGCTGGCCCAATGATGCATGTTCTTTGCACCTGCGGTCCAGCAAGATGTTTGAATAGCGGATCACCCACAGCAAACTGATGCAATGTACTCATGCGCTGACACCACAAGCTACCTCTGGACAGGCGAACACAGGGGCGCAAGCTAATGCTCTCAGGCCACTGCCAATGGCAGCCAGTAGGTGAAAGTCGTGTCTATTTTAGGGTGTACAGTTAGAGTTCCTTGAGTGTTATACTAACATCACATGTGTATATAAATAAGAGCCAAGTCGCCCTCTGGGCCGCTCGTAGTGTTTAGAATTTCTGGCATGATACCTCTCTACCTGTGGATACTGATGCCACAGGTCGCGCTATAGAAATATGTTCTAATGCTTCCCAGAATAGCACAGGGTGCATTGTTCCTAGCAATCCTAACAGGACATGTGAGCTGCGTCTTACTAGGCATGCATATTTACTCACCCAGCATGGCTGATGGATCGTTGCAAAATATTTGGGAAGTGACTCACCATTCCAGGTGCATCTAAAAGGTTCTCAATGGTATATGGATGTCACGTGGCTATGTAAATAAGAGCCAAGTTGACCTCTCAGAAATTGTAAAGTGTCACAGAAATAGTTAACGATAGCTTTTGTAAGAGCTTTCGTGATCTCTCGGCTTGTCTGCATAGAAGTTCTTGTCCTGACAGCACCTGTTTATGAAAATAGCTCAGAATAACACCGAATGCATTCTTCCTGATGGTCCTAACAAGACATTACATGTTCCCTTCCTGGAAATTATGATGTCCTGCTTCAACATACGTCTCAGAAACGGTAAACATTCTCACCGCTAAAAGCGCTCATCATGTCTGTGCACACTCACCAAAACACTGTTAATCATAAAACCATTCTTGTTGTTTGGAAAGAGTACACTGTCTATGCATAGACGGGAAAATCAAGTCAAGTATGCAAACAGAATTCGAAGTACTTGTCCTTTCAATAACAGTTGTTTTCTCGAAAGCAATGCAGTGTCCATTTTCCAGAACACGCTCTACTACTGCTGATTTCTTGGTTACCATACGCGGATGCGAAAACACCTCTCATGTTCTATGTGGTACTCTTCAGTAGTGGGCACAGTCTGTCCAACATAAAACTGAGCACACCCACATGCTGCATATTCCTGAAGTTCTGAGGCTTACATCACTTTTCACAGCCTTCTTGAATTGCCGATTTTTTGATGGAGGCCTGAAAACTGAATCCATTTTGTGCTCTTGAGGAGCTGGCTAATCTTTCTTGTCATTTCGTCTTGTCAGTACAATCAATTCTTTGTCAATCCTGTGGAGTACCTTCACATTCTTTATCTTACCAGTCCACCTAATTTTGAATAGCATTCTATAGCATCACATCTCAAATGGTTGATTCTCTTCTTTTCCAGTTTTCCCATACTTTTTGACTCACTAATATACAGTTTGTCTTCCATACATACTTATTAGGAACTTCTTCCTCAGAATAAGGTCAGTGCCCCATGCTTGCAGGATTCTCTTCGTAATCTGCTTTTTATGTCCTTCTTACTTTGCCCAGTGTGTGCTATTTTGCTCACAATGTAGCAGAATTCATTAAAATCACCTATTTTTATGTTATTTCATTAGTTATCTCATGTCTACTACTCCTCATTACATTTGTCTTTCTTTGGTCCTCTCCTAGTCCACATTATATACTCATTAGACTGTTCATTCCATCCGGCATGTCTTATAATTCTTATTCATTTTTAATAAGAATAAAAATGTCATCAGCAAATCATGTCATTGATGTCCTTTCATCCTGAATTCTAACATCAGTCCTGATCCTTTCTTTTACTTCTGTAATTTCTTTTTTGATGTATAGATTGAATAGTAGGGAGAAAGATTACACCCCTATTGTAGGCAGTTGCAAAACGCATGGTAATTTTGCACTGCCTCGCTCTTCCACAGTCCAACCGAATGTATACACTTGTTGCAAAGGAAAGGCAGTTGAAAATGAAAGTACATGATTGGTAAAAGTGGAGTATATTTAGACACTACATTGCAAGGCACAGTTACAGATGCGTGAGAGCTGCTTCACACTCATGGCCTGCCTCCCTCTCCTGGGCAGTTCTGGCCATGCATTGTGTGGACGACGAGGCAGAAAAGATTCTTACCTGAAGCGAGTGTCCAGTCCTGGTCGCTGCTGCACCCTTGTGGCATGTTGCACCAATACAGAATACCTTTATTACACCTTTTTTAATCCAAGCACTTCATTTTTGATATTGAGGTCTTATTGTTTCCTCATGGTTCTTGTACATATTATACACTCCTGGAAATGGAAAAAAGAACACACTGACACCGGTGTGTCAGACCCACCATACTTGCTCTGGACACTGCGAGAAGGCTGTACAAGCAATGATCACACGCACGGCACAGCGGACACACCAGGAATCGCGGTGTTGGCCGTCAAATGGCGCTAGCTGCGCAGCATTTGTGCACCGCCGCCGTCAGTGTCAGCCAGTTTGCCATGGCATACGGAGCTCTATCGCAGTCTTTAACACTGGTAGCATGCCGCGACAGCGTGGACGTGAACCGTATGTGCAGTTGACGGACTTTGAGCGAGGGCGTATAGTGGGCATACGGGAGGCCGGGTGGATGTACCGCCGAATGGCTCAACACGTGGGGCGTGAGGTCTCCACAGTACATCGATGTTGTCGCCAGTGGTCGGCGGAAGGTGCACGTGCCCGTCGACCTGGGACCGGACCGCAGCGACGCACGGATGCACGCCAAGACCGTAGGATCCTACGCAGTGCCGTAGGGGACCGCACCGCCACTTCCCAGCAAATTAGGGACACTGTTGCTCCTGGGGTATCGGTGAGGACCATTCGCAACCGTCTCCATGAAGCTGGGCTACGGTCCCGCACACCGTTAGGCCGTCTTCCGCTCACGCCCCAACATCGTGCAGCCCGCCTCCAGTGGTGTCGCGACAGGCGTGAATGGAGGGACGAATGGAGACGTGACGCCTTCAGCGATGAGAGTCACTTCTGCCTTGGTGCCAATGATGGTCGTATGCGTGTTTGGCGCCGTGCAGGTGAGCGCCACAATCAGGACTGCATACGACCGAGGCACACAGGGCCAACACCCGCCATCATGGTGTGGGGAGCGATTTCCTACACTGGCCGTGCACCTCTGGTGGTCGTCTAGGGGACAATGAATAGTGCACGGTACATCCAAACCGTCATCGAACCCATCGTTCTACCATTCCTAGACCGGCAAGGGAACTTGCTGTTCCAACAGGACAATGCACGTCCGCATGTATCCCGTGCCACCCAACGTGTTCTAGAAGGTGTAAGTCAACTACCCTGGCCAGCAAGATCTCCGGATCTGTCCCCCATTGAGCATGTTTGGGACTGGATGAAGCGTCGTCTCACGCGGCCTGCACGTCCAGCACGAACGCTTGTCCAACTGAGGCGCCACGTGGAAATGGCATGGCAAGCCGTTCCACAGGACTACATCCAGCATCTCTACGATCGTCTCTATGGGAGAATAGCAGCCCGTATTGCTGCGAAAGGTGGATATACACTGTACTAGTGCCGACATTGTGCAGGCTCTGTTGCCTGTGTCTATGTGCTTGTGGTTCTGTCAGTGTGATCATGTGATGTATCTGACCCCAGGAATGTGTCAATAAAGTTTCCCCTTCCTGGGACAATGAATTCATGGTTTTCTTATTTCAATTTCCAGGAGTGTATATTGATCATCTGTACCTACAGTTTACTCTTATTTTTCTCAGAATTTTGAACGTCTTGCAGCGGTTTGAATTGCCAAATGTTCTTTCCAGGTTGACACATTTGGAACGGCAGTCAGTATCAGGAATGTAAGCATTATTTCCACATTGCATGTTCTAACACAACCTACACGAGGCATGATCCTACTCATTTTTGAAAATGCAGTGACTATCACTGGCATGATACGAAACTAGAAGAAGAACATTTTATCTTGAAACTTGATTTATTTTATTTTATTTATTTATTCATCCAGGGATCATTGTACAATGATACAGGATTTGTCATCTTAATACAATGAAAATAAATAGCTCATATATATTCATAGACACAGAATATATAAGGATGTTTTTATGAGGATAGGATAGGTGGTTGGCCATGGCCTTCATAAAGGAACCATCCCAGCATTTGCTGAAATGATTTAAGAAAACCACAGAAAACTGAACTCAGGATGACCTGTCAAATATGGGGTCAGTATATGCACTGCCTCATTTGGTTGGCCAATATTATAAATTTTTATATACACATTTTCCTCTAGATATTTTATAATATAAACATAGTTTTGCTCTTCACCAGTGCACACATCAGTGACACATACTGGTGACTCCTGAACTATGAAGATGCAGCTGTGTTCCTTGGACTAACTCCAATCTGTTGAGGAAACTGCCTCCAGGCCTGTAAACATGCCACTATGCCTCATGCACATCTCCATGTCCCCCCTCAGTCCAACTGAAAAACTGAGTCAATGTCTCCTGAATGACAAGTGAGATGCTGAATTCAGGAGAACGACAAGACTTTACTATAGATCTCAGAACATGAATTTCTTGTAAAAGCATTGTAACATGACAACATGTAGTTATTCCCTTTCATTATTAATCAATACTCTGATTCCTTTAAGTAATTTTTGGTTGTGTAATATGCATTGCTTATGAAGAATGTTGTAGCTGCCTTTCTAAGTAGATGTATTTTACTAATCTATTTCATTTCCCTTGGCAATTTATTATCCACTTTTATTTCCTGACTGAAAGTGCTGTTTTGAGTTTTCGTTTTTTTTTTCTTTGGTAAATGTAAGGGCAGATTGGCTTTTGTTCCATGATTACATATAGAACTATTTATGAAATACTTATTAATATTTTCCCTGATATACCCAACAGATTGAAAGCCATACTCATTTGGTGTAGTAAGGATATCCAGGTTTCTAAACAAATCTATACAACAAGCTGAAATACTTCTCCTAGTTATCATTCTTACAGCCCTTTTCTTTAGTTTGGAAATTGAGTCCATAATTTGTGTCTTTGATGCCCAGAATAGGTTCCCATAGCTAAGAAATGAATGTACATGTGAACAGTATGTCACCACAAGATATTAGCTGTTACCAACTGATGACAGTACCTTAAGAACAGAACATGCTGATGACATTATTTTGCTAGCATTTTTGTGTCTGATGATCAATCTCTAAAGTTTTGAGTTTATTACACAATCTATAAAATTGTCATATATGTGTAATGCAACAGAATTGTTTTCTCTCTTCACGCTGAAAGGCATACTGTTGTTTTCTTCATGTTCAAGATAAATTTATTACATACTGCCCAATTGTAATCATCCTTGAGGGTTTTTAATTTGTTTTCTTTAATAGGAGTTCAGTGTTTTCTTTGTGACTGTAATGTTGCTGTCATTAGCAAAGGGAACTTTTCCTCTATGTCTTATACTGCCTAGAAAGCCATTTATAGCAATAACTGAACTGGGCCCAGTACACTACCCTGAAGATCATCTATATTTATATGTTTCTTGTCTGACCACTGTTTTACTAAAAACTTATGGCCAAGCAGATGAGTGAATGATCTTTATCTTTTGCATGCTGTTTTACAGGTTAGAGTGGATCCTTTCCTCTTAGGTTCACCAGAAGATTGGATTATATCTAAGCCTTCAAAATCAGTGGAAAGAACCATACAATTACTGAGGATGACATCAGGCACATTGTTGAGAACACTCCTCCCTATAATTTGAGAATTTTATCACTCTTTGAGCAATGTTATAAGCCCTAGATGAAATGTTCTGTAGAACATATTAATGCAGAGCCTGGAAAATGACTCAGGACAGAGGAACTTTCGACATGGATTTAACTGATGTATTTCCCTTACTAAGCCACATCATACATGAGATGACTTAGAGTATATTACTGAGAGGCAACTAGAACAGCTGATTACCAGAAGCTTCCAGTCCAACCAAACCAATTTCCATCCCACTAGTGTTTTCAAGTGTGTTTACTGTGCTTTTATAAGGGTTAAATTCATGAAAAAGGCATATCTGCAGAATTAAAATGGCTATATCTGAAATAACCACTATAACAACTAAATACTGCAGCTTAGGCAAAGAAAGGGATATTAAGGAAAATGCATTTAGTGTCTTCTATCTATATATCAGAAGCATCATAATTATAAAAGATGAACATCTCAAATTTTATCAAGAAAATGAAAGGAGAGATCAAATTTTAGCAGACTTGTGCTTACTAGAACATCACATGGAAGTCACTAAAACTGAACAGATTTGTCATGATCAGTAAATCTTATATCATATTACAATATGATTTCCTACAAAAAGCAAGATTGCTACTCACTATATAGTGGTAATGCTGAGTCACTTACACAACAAAAAGACTGTCACAAATAAAACAAATAAAGCTTTTGGTCAATGAGCCCTCCCACACACACACACACACACACACACACACATACACACTCAACTTGCATGCACAACTGCAGACTCAGGCAACTGCAACTACACTCATCCACCCTCAGACCTGCTACCCACACAACCCACAGTAATATATATTTTTTATTATTCATTCTTCACTTTGATCCTTATGACTTCATGTTTATTTTAGTGAGTTTTCACCTTTCACTATGGTTGACTCCTGAGGATTTCTTGTTGTTTTGTTTCTCCCTTTTGCAAAAAGAAAAAATAAATAAATAAAATTTTAACAGTGTAAAATCCAGGGTGGAATGTAACAATACTATGAGAAGAAAAGTTATATGATGAGTAGCAACTTTCCTTTTTGTAATTTTATTACATTCATCCTGGATTTTCCATTGTTTTATTTAATATCATATTACTGTAGAAACAATAACAAGGAATTAAGTCACAAACCCTTCAGGTCAACAAATATTGTGTTGAACACCTCTTTTGATGGTACCACAATAGCGGATCAGAAAATAGAGAAACCTCTAGTATTAACAGTTTACAGGCCACCGACACAATATATATAAAGCTTCATAAAGCAACAAGAAACAGTTTTAATAATCTTATGTAGACTTAACTGGAGAATTATTATTTAAGGCAATTTTAATGTTGATTTTCTGCCAGATAATACTGACCAAGAGCATTTATATTTGTTGATGTTCACCTTGAGTGTGATGGCCAAATGTTAACATTAATATTTATGATTATTTAGCTAAAGACCATGTAAGAAAAGTAATGTATTGTAGAATCATAATCAGTAGGCAAATCATGGTGTTTATGGAGAAATTATGAGAAGAACATTGGGGACAAATTTGTGTAAAGGATACAGTGCTGATGGTGAATACCAACTTTATCTTAGATGTACTCGTACAGCAGTTTGAGGTTTCCATAAAACAAATAATGGCAAAAGTGAACAAAACCAAGAACAAGGGGTAGATGACTCCCCAGGATTAATGTGTAGTCTGCAAGGAAGAGGGAGCTATACATAATTCACAGATCACTATTCTCTAGTATTGAATAATCCTAGATTAGATTAGACTTACTTTCATTCCAATTGGTCTGTAGTAAGAAGGTCCTCCAGGATGTAGAACATGTCAGAAAAACAATACATGACAAATATTTGCAACTAAAACAAATAAGTTAATGTCCCAACAATTAAAGGGAACAGCCATGGGTACCAGGATGGCCCCCTCTTACGCCAACCTGTTTATGGGTCACTTAGAGGAAGCCTTCTTGGTCACCCAGGCCTGCGAACCCAAAATTTGGTACAGATTTATTGATGACATCTTCATGATCTGGACTCACAGTGAAGAAGAACTCCAGAATTTCCTCTCCAACCTCAACTCCTTTCGTTCCATCAGATTCACCTGGTCCTACTCCAAATCCCATGCCACTTTCATTGACGTTGACCTCCATCTGTCCAATGGCCAGCTTCACACATCCATCCACATCAAATCCACCAACAAGCAACAGTACCTCCATTATGACAGCTGCCACCCATTCCATATCAAACGGTCCCTTCCCTACAACTTAGGTCTTCATGGCAAACGAATCTGCTCCAGTCCTGAATCCCCTACAAAACCTTTCAACTGACTCCATCAACCTCCTGATCCCACCGACACATCGCAATCCTACCTTCTACCTACTTCCTAAAATTTACAAACCCAAACATCCCGGCCGCCCCCTTGTAGCTGGTTAACAAGCCCCCACAGAACGTATCTCTGCCTACATGGATCAACACCTTCAAGCCATTACATGCAGTCTTCCAGCCTTCATCAAAGACACCAACTATTTTCTCGAATGCCTGGAATCCTTACCCAATCTGTTACTCCCAGAAACCATCCTTGTAACCATTGATGCCACTTCCCTATACACAAATATCCTGTACGTCCAGTGCCTCGCTGCGATGGAGCACTTCCTTTCATGCCAATCACCTGTCACCCTACCTAAAACCTCTTTCCTCATTACCTTAGCCAGCTTCATCCTAACTCACAACTTCTTCACTTTTGAGGGCCAGACATACCAACAATTATATGGAACAGCCATGGGTACCAGGATGGCCCCCTCATACGCCAACCGCCAACCTATTTATGGGTCGCTTAGAGGAAGCCTTCTTGGTCACCCATGCCTGCCAACCCAAAGTTTGGTACAGATTTATTGATGACATCTTCATGATCTGGGCTCACAGTGAAGAAGAACTACAGAATTTCCTCTCCAACCTCAACTCCATTTGTTCCATCAGATTCACCTGGTCCTACTCCAAATTCCATGCCACTTTCCTCAACGTTGACCTCCACCTGTCCGATGGCCAGCTTCACATATCTGTCCCCATCAAACCCACCAATAAGCAACAGTACCTCAATTATGACAGCTGCCACCCATTCCATATCAAACAGTCCCTTCCCTACAGCTTAGGTTTTCGTGGCAAATGAATCGGCTCCAGTTCTCAATCCCTGAGCCATTACACCAACAATGTGAAAACAGCTTTTGTATCCCGCAACTACCCTCCCAAGCTGGTACAGAAGCAAATAACCAGAGCCACTTCCTCATCCTCTCAAACCCAGAACCTCCCACAGAAGAAGCCCAAAAGTACCCCACTTGTGACAGGATACTTTATGGGACTGGATCGGACTCTGAATGTGGCTCTCCAGCAGGGATGCATCTTCCTCAAATCCTGCCCTGAAATGAGATCCATCCTTCATGAAATCGTCCCCACTCCACCAAGAGTGTCTTTCTGCCATCCATGTAACCTTTGTAACCTCTTGGTTCATCCCTATAAAATCCCCAAACTACCTTCCCTACCCTCTGGCTCCTACCCTTGTAACTGCCCCTGGTGTAAAATCTATCCCATGCACACTCCCACCACCACCTATTCCAGTCCAGTAACCCGGAAGCTGTACATGATCAGAGGCAGAGCCATGTGTGAAAGCACCCACGTGATTTACCAACTGACCTTCCTACCAGAGGCAGACAGTGTTTGTTGGTAATGAGGATCATCATGTGGCTAAACATGCCTTGGTGCATGGCCAGCACATCTTGGCACAGTGTTACACCATCCAGGTTATCTGGATACTTCCCACTGACAACAACCTATCAGAACTCTGGAGATGGGAACTTGCCCTTCAATATATCCTCTCTTACCGTTACCCACCGGGCCTCAGCCTCCTCTTATTTCAAGTTGCCACCCCTCATACATCACTTGTCACTCAACATCTTTGCCTCTGTACGTCCGCCTTCACTGACATCTCTGCCCAAAGTCTTTGCCTTTACATATGTCTGCCTGTGTCTGTATACGTGCAGATGGATATGTGTGTGTATGTGCGAGTGTATACCTGCCTCTATTTCTCGATAATGTAAGTCTTTCTGCTCCGGGGAGTGGAAGGACTCTTTGCCCTCTCCTTTAAAACCCACATCCTTTCTTCTTTCCCTCTCCTTCCCTCTTTCCTGATGAAGCAACCCTGGGTTGTGAAAGCTTGAAATTTGTGTGTGTGTTTGTGTGTTTTTTATTGTGTCTATCTACCAGTGCTTTCTCATTTGGTAAGTCACAGCATGTTTGCTTTGAACACATTACTGCACTGAAATTGTGCAGAATTTATATTGTACATAATTGTACTTATATACAAATCAGTTGGTTTGACTGGGAAATTCATCAATGGAGTAGAAGGAGTTGGCCACCAATAAATCCCTTAGGCTTCTCTTAAACTGAATTTCATTGTTTGTTAAGCTTTTTATAGCTGCTGGGAAGTTATTGAAAATGTGTGTTCCTGAATAAAAAAGAAACAAGCAAAAATTGTGACTCAAATGAAACAGATCCTCCAGAATATAGCTCTGGTAAAAATGGCAACCAGATTCAGTTACTAGTACCTCACACAGTTGCATTAGATTTACTTTTGCAAACACTGCATACACCGTTTGAAAAATACAATCCTTATGATGATTACAGAATTGTCCGAGTCATTAATAAGCCATAGTTACCAGCATATGATGTTTTTTTTAACAAAATATTGTATTCTTACACTGATTAGGCAACATTAGTATTTAATCAATTACTCAGGGTGCTCTTCCTAACATACTTAAATATGAAACTTCCTGGCAGATTAAAACTGTGTGCCGACCGAGACTCGAATTTGGGACCTTTGCCTTTCACAGGCAAGTGCTGGTAGAAGTAAGGCTGTGAGGATGGGTCGTGAGTCGTGCTTGGGTAGCTGAGGTGGTACAGCACTTGCCCATGACAGACAAATGTCCTGAGTTCGAGTCTTGGTCCAGCACACAGTTTTAATCTGACAGGAGGTTTCATATCAGTGCATACTCTGCTGTAGAGTGAAAATTTCATTCTAGATACTTAAATATGCTGTGGTAGAACCCATCTATAAAACGGGAGATAGACAAAACACCATTAACTACAGTCCTGTATCACTGTTTCCAATCTTTCCTGAAGTGACTAAGGAAGTGTCCTATGACAGAATATTTACCAATTTTGCAAAGTAGATTATATTAACACAAAAAATTAGCCAATTGATATAGTCTGTGAACTTGTCAAAGGTTTTGATTCAGTGGTGTAAATTCAGTAGATATAAGGTAAACATTGCTTATCCACCATGAACTGGAACAATGGCAAAACTAATGGAAACACTGTAAGTTGAATACCATTCCTCACACAGGTTGACAAGTGCAATATTATACAATATTTTTCAATTAACGTCTCTGATTTCTATGCTTATCACAAAATTAGTATTTTTGCACTCACAAAGCATTATGATTCTGAGAAGAACTGATGTTCTCTGTTTGGACTTTGCAAGTGGCCATTGGAACTCCAGGAAGTGAGCTACATGCTTCTCCTAGTCACCAGCCCCTGGTCCTGCATTAAGGTGATTGAAAACATTGGTGTGATTTTAGGAGATGTAAAAGTTATGGTTTCTTCTCTGGTGGTATGTAACATATACTTTTGGTTAAGGTAAATGACTAATTACTCATGTGGTACATACTTTCATATTATCTCAATGCTATAAACGGTCTTGGCAGCATATAATAGACATCTCATAGATATGTCAGTGGTGTCATGAAGGTAAGGAACTGATCTCATTGTGTAACATACCACTTAGCGGCAAAACCAAGTAAATTCACAAGGGCAGTGTCAATGTAGAGATGAAATCCTGCAGCATTTTCACTCACATCTGTACAAGAAACTCGTATACCTTCTCAGTGAATATGACAAAAATCTGAAACATCATTTAGAACATTTTTCTGTGTTTATAAGAATTTTATCTCTAATACAGAATGACTTTACTGCTTTTGTTTCAAAATAATAAATAAAACAATGAAAGAGGTAAATGGATCAAATTTTGTATCAGTTATTCTAGATGAAGCAACTGATGTGTGTAATTACTTGCAAGATTCCTATGTAATTTACTTTGTTACAGCTGTTGGTCAAGTACCATGAAAGATTTTAAAATTCTAAGAGCTATGATGGAGTTGTTGTTATGCCTAGTCATTTGATTAGATCAGCCAAGATAGATAAATTGCTACATTTGTACATTTTCTCATTGACTGAACTCAGTGCTGTCACATACTGTGCCAAAGACTGCAGGATTTTTCCACTTGCTCTGAATGAGTGGTGTTGCTACTGTTTTTTTGAAATCAACCAAAAGAACCTGGCTCTAGACGAGGAAGTAAAGGAACAACTGGTGGAATTCAGCACATCATTTGGGAAAAGTCTCATAGTGCATTGAACAGACAGTACTTATCCAAAATATAATAAATTGAGATGAGAAATGGGATGAGGAAGCCTATATTGCTGCTTGTGCTTTTGAAATCATAATGCAAGATGTCAATTTCTATTTTGTTCCTTACACTTTTGAAGATATTTTACCTCTCACTAAAGCCTTATTTGATTTATTGGAAGCCAGAGCTTACCGTACTGTCTTCTACATGCAAAAAGAAATTAAAAAATTAATTAATTCCTAGAGATGTTTAAATATGTTTGACAGGTTTGAAAGAATGTGGGAAAGAGTTATTCATGACCAGCATAAGGTTGAACCAGTAATGAAACATCCTAGGCATAATACTGCCATTAATTTAAAAACAAAATTTAGAAGACTCAACTGTAAAATTTTGGGTACAGTGATGGATCATTTATGAAACAGATGTCATAATTTGGACTCCCTATTATTTCTGGAACTTTTAAATGTTAATAACTTGGACCAATATAAATTGTGTTACTCTTAACTTCTGTTTAAATCACTAAAAGGCTGCTTGGGACCAGTTTTGGTTTGCTCTTTCCTGTTTAATATCATATCTAAAGGTTGTATATATTAATGGAGAAATGTGACATAAAAGTGCTTGTGATCTGTAGAAGTTTACTGACAGATGGACTCCAGACTGCATACTATGACACAGTAAGACTCTTTGAACTTAGTTTCACTTGTCCTACATTCAGTGCCATAGTTGAGAGAAGTCTTTTAGTTCTAAAAAGGATAAAAACTATATATACATGTAATTCACAATCATGGGAACATTTTACACTCTTAGCTCTATTATCAGATGAAAATGATCTCTTGTGACACCTTCTAATGTAATCTCTCTTTGAACAACAATAAAACTCAGTTGTAGAATGTTGTTTGCAAACCTCACTTTTTGCACAGTGAACACATTTCTGGAAATGATTTTCAATTCCTTGCAAAGCAGAACCAAAGAGGTTACAGTAGAATTTCTTGATTTGAATGTAAATATTGATGACTAATTGTATCTACTTTTCAACAACCTCCAGTTAGGCTTCTTATACATTTTGGAGCAATAGTTCTCTGAGTATGAATTATTCCTACATGTCACAAAAAGTTGTTCCATTCATTTTATCAATTGTATACTGTTGAATGAAAAGTTGCAGATGTTTAAATTTATTCTTGAGAACTATTACTTCACTTTACCAAGTGCAATATTTCTAGCAAATGTATCCAGAAATTGAAAAGTTCTGTTAGCTACATGGCAAGTAGCACTGTTTGTTATAAAGCTGTGTGAAAAATAGTAACATACTGTAAATAAGAGTCAGTATTTGCAGAGTTAGGCAATTTTTTTTTAAGCTAGTGCTGTAATCAAGCAAATACTAAGCTGCTAATAACAGGCAAACAGCAACTATATCATAAAACTAAGGAGACAGCAGCTTTTTTAAAGTAGCAACTTCCTTAATAAATTACTTGATTAAATTTAGATGGCATAAGTATGAATATCATTAACTAGTTGAGTAACTGTTTGTTCCTAGTGAATATAGAGATTAAGTTTCTATGATTTCCTTATCTTTTGTAATGTATACCTTGACCCATTCCAAATTCCTGAAGATTTTTCTTCGTTTTAGGTTCTGTGGAACATGATAAGTAAATAGAAGTTACGATTGGGATATAGCTTGTAGCCAGAAATCACTAATGCTTTCAAGGGTGAGTGCATTTTGTCTTCCTTCATGAAAAAGATGGAAAGAGAAGAACAATATTGGTGAAAGGTAGTTTAGCATATAGTAGGTGTTATTAACTATTTGGCAGACTGTTTTTTCTTTTATCGGGAAGAAACAAAATTTTTGGTTCCATACAGTTTTGGTATGTATCAAGTTCACATTCATAGAAAGATAACAACATATTGTAAGTTAAGAAATATGTATTTCAGCCTGGATATATTTGACAAGAGATAGTTTTGGCAGTATGGGGCGACATGAGCTGTCAGTTCACATATTGTCATAAAACACTTTTGTGCAACAATGTTAATGTGTTGATACCTGTTTTGCTCATAAATGAATGTATTCCAATGAATTATCAGGTAAATTTTGTTTGGGTCATTAGTCTAAGAAACTGGTAACAGTATCTTGTCTGAGTCACACTTTATATTGTTATGAGAATACTTTGGAGGCTTGTTTAAGATGTGGCTTTAAAATTTTAAATTTTAATTTTAGAAAGGCATTTGAGAGCGTGATTGCAAAATGTGGTATTGCATAGAGTCACAGTTATCCCTATTGGGAGGGTTGAGACACATGATATAAACTTCAGAGATGCAGAATTTGATACATTCCCATCAACTTTTTTTGTGTGAATGCCATCCGTGATTTGTTTTATACAAATGGTATGAATAGTGAATAAATTTACTGGTGGATGTATGGGTGTTGTATATTAGTGTTCC
Source organism: Schistocerca gregaria (assembly GCF_023897955.1). Lineage (NCBI taxonomy): Eukaryota > Metazoa > Arthropoda > Insecta > Orthoptera > Acrididae > Schistocerca > Schistocerca gregaria. Next base: position 551,757,633 of record NC_064920.1, read on the forward strand.
AAAGAAGAATTATTTTCTCATATTTTTTCAGTTTTCATAAAGCTTAACTGAGTGTGGAATGCTTATCCAACTCATCATTGCATGGATGGGTGTGGGTAACTACCTAAAAGTCAGACTGAGGCCAACCAGTGTAACCATCTCAAAACAGTTAGGGCGAAACTGAGATAGAACTCCCCTCTTCAGTTTTCTTATTGGATATGAGTATGAAACTTAGGATGATTTTTAACTATTTGACTGTCTAAATGTTTTTTTCTGTTTGAATGGAATTAATAAAAGTCAACTGTGAAAGGTAGTTTTAGTCTCTCATCTGTTTCTAAGTTGGTCAGACAGTTCTTCAAAAATGAGATTGTATAACATCTGTTGATGTGTAAATTATTGAAATAAAGTGTTATTAGAGAGTATCTTCACTTATTATACAGGAGAAAAATATGAGTACATATTCTTAATATATATGGGTCCTGCTACAGGAATCATACATCCTTGAACTGGCCATGTTCATTAATTCATTCCTTCACACATCATGTTCCATGAATCTGATTGTAAAATAGAGCCTTCAGAGGTGTAGGATGAATCACTTTGTACATTAATAGCCAGTGCAAGCTATTTCAGTAAAGTACTGGTGTACTAATAACAAATTATGACTAGTGCTAATCTAGACTGAGAATTATGAGAATTCCTTCTAGATCATTTTATATGTGTACATATATTAAGATAAAAGAGGTTATTTTGGATATAAAAAGAATGAACATGACTACTCTTCTTCTTATACTACTCAGCTGTGGGATTTATCTAACACTTCAAATTCATTATGCATGAAAGTTCACTGGTAACTTAAAAATTTGTTTAATATGAACATTAAGTTTAACTAGAATTTATATCCTCAAGCTTAAATATTCCAAGAAATTTTAGAAGTGGCTAATATGACACTCTTATACTATTTTCCTAATTACTGGGGATCTCTGACTTATTATATGTTATTCATTGGGAACCTGTTGTTGATTTTTTTTTCACCAGACCATAAAACTTGTCAGTGTTATACAAAGGTGCAAAAATGAATTAGTGATGCGTTACGCATTTCAGATCATGTATAGCTTGTCATATGGGAACAAGTCCTTAGTACTTTATTGGAAACACCATTAAATCCAGATGAGCTTTTATTTTTGAGAGCTATATAATTTTCTTAATTTCAGAAGGAGTAGTTAGTGGTATAGTCACATAATTGATTTGTATGAGAGTTATTTCTTCAACATTCTGCTGTGATCTTTTTCCTTGTACTGCTTGTCCTTATACTTTTTACTATATTTGAGAAATGATTATTGAGTATATTTGCTACCTGAGTCTCATCATTTATAACCCTTCAATTCAGTTCAGTTGTGATGATATCCTGTTCTGTGATTGGTTGTTCTGTCTCTCATTTCACTACATTTCATAGAGCCTTAAGTCTGTTGACAGACATACTGATTTCTGAAATCATGTACATGTTCCTTGATTTCTTAATAACTTTTGTTTGTTATGTTGAACAGTTTTTGTATTTTGAGACTACTAGAGGATCTCTTCTTGTTCTTGCCAACAGATATATTTCTCTTTTCCTTTCACAAGATACTTTAATCCCTCTAGTAATCCTTGTTTTCTTCCCATGACTATTTAATGTTCTTTCTGATTAGCTCATGTAGGAAGCTGTTTTCGAATAATGATATTAATTTATCATGGAGTAAATTAAAATTTATGTTAGCATCTGGTTCATTATAACTTATGTACTTGGTCATCTCTCATAAAACATTCTTAAAAACATTTGTCCTGGAGCCATTGTAACTGATTACCAATAGTGTAAGATACTATATTATTTACCTAATAACTGTGCTTTGTGGTCAGAGACAGCATTTGTTCCTGGATAAACAGTTATTTTCTTTCTTTGAACTTCACCAAAGAAAACATTATCAATTAAGCTCCTACTGTCATTATCCACCTATATTGAAAAGTTCTTAGTGAGATTCATGATTTTAGATAATATTAGAGCTGTGAAAATGGATCTATAATTTTCTGGTCACTCCCTGTCTCCCATTTTATGCACGGATATAGTTACAGCTAACTTTAAACAGTCAAGAAAGGCACTTACCTCAGACATTAAGTTTATGAAGTAGCACAAGGGATGGCTAATTAGGTCCATATTTTTTTTTACAATAAAGTTGGAGAGACTTCAGTTTTTGAGTTACTGAGTTTTACCACTACATCACTACATCCTTGTGGGGAAACTGATTTGCATTTGAAATCAGTATTACTTCCCTGGTTGGCCTCAAAGTCTACACCCAATGAGAAAAATAAGACTGGTTCATTGTCATTATTGGCTACTGTCTCATCATTATGTACAATGTACTTTCCTGATCTGGCAAAGCTGAGATTAAGTTGATCTGGGCTAACGGGAAAAGTTAGGATGTTTTTCATTTTCCATGCTGCCTTCTATTTGTAAAATGTGACTGATCTATGCAGTTATCATTGGCCTGTATTTTAGCTTTACTTTTCCCTTTCTGTAATACCACTTCCGTTTCACATTCAATGACTTGTATATATGATTGCTACATGATGTTTCACATTATGACTTTAGTAGTATTTTTAATTTATACAGATAAGGAGTGAACCAATTACTTGTGCATCCTTTCCTGTATTTCTTTAAACACGCCCTCCTTATATCTGAAGTAGTATTCATTTGTCATGTTGTATGTCATATGTCACACGTTTATTAAAGTGGCTGCTACAACATGTGAGAAATTTTGTTGTTATATGCCACATCCCCAACGTTTGTAGTTCAATTACATTTCTGTGGTGCAACTAGTAGTGTAAACCTCTGGCTCCATCTATGCAAATAATAAACCCATAAAATTTTAATTTTGAACTGGAACATGATGATAGTAAAGTCACTGTCTTAGTAAAGTCACAGAATACACCCACAGAATAGTTTTGTTGCGTAACTCTGCCAAGCTCTTTTTGCAGAAACACATACGAGTTCATAGAGAAAATCTTATACAAAATTAAAATGAAAGCACCACATAATTTATGATGTCTAAAATTAATAAGTAGGCCATTTCCCATTTTTTAAATACTGGAAGAAGTGCAGTGTTCATTGTGGTACCCCTATTTAAGGCACTTACCAAATATCCTTTGATTCCTTTATTGACTGATTGCAACCCAAAGGTGATCCTGTAAAGTCAGTGCTAGACTTCTATTCTCTGTTAGAAACATCATCAAGGGCCATACAGCTATCAATTTTTAGTGATCTAATGATGTTTTAGTCCCTCAAATACTGTATTTTTGCAGTTATAGTCTGTTTATTGGGTAAATGGTTTCTTTCAGGATAAACTTAATTGATAATGTATTTAGTTGATAATTAGTACATGCAGTTTGTTGCTTCTCTGAAGAAGAAACAAGTGGATTTTGAAGACTGCTAATTTTAGTAGCATTGCCACCCACCCCAGTTTTGATGAGATTTTCCTGGTATTTAAAGTACTGTACAGGATGTAGGCTAAAGGGACTTGGGACACACTTATTTCTCCTTGTGCTGCATTTGAAAATCATGCGAAGGAAAAGCAAAAAATAATTTCTGACTTTCCTTCGCAAATCACTAAACATGATTCAAAGGATATATATGCCTGTTAAATGAGATATTATTGGGTAATTAAATTACCAGTCCATTTTATGACCAGTTTGTGCATTTTCAAATTAGAAAGGATCAGCATCCGGAAAAGATATTTTGTCCTTCCTCTAATGATGAAGACAGGTCATCATCTTCATCTGATCTATAGAAGAACATTGAAAGATATATGGTTTTCAACAAATACTGGTTAGAAAAGAAAGATTTTTCCATATGCTTGATAAAAGAAAATGGCTTTACAGCAAAGTGTGTGTCACATTATTGATAAAGAAAAGCTGTAGTCAGTTATCAGAAGGCACAAAAACACACTCTGGAGAAACAGCAGTGTCTTAAAAATAAAACAATTACAACTTTCTTTGTGAAGAAACACGAATCTGAAGAACTACATACTTAAGTTGTATCTGTTTAACACAGTGTAAAACCTGAGTATCTACAAGTCACTTGACTTACAAGCAAAACTGAATCATTCATTGTTTCCAGGCAGTAATATTTCATCTTAAACAGTTCAGAAAATATTCTTGCCCATACAGTCAAGAAGTGACACATGAGCTTCATAAGCCTTTTCATTTTTCAGTGTCCTCAGATGCTGCAAACTGAGGAAATATAAAAACTTTTCCTTATACAGTTCAGTAATTTGATGTTAACCACAGGATATGTCAGAGATTCTAGATCTCTATGAATTCTCCAAAGAAACCCACAAAGATATTTTCCATACAATAAAGAACATTACAGAAGCTAATGGCTTTCATTTGAATCAAGTAAGTGCAAACTCTGCTGAAAGTGCATCAGTGAACTTGCTGTAAAACTTGGTTTTAAACTATTTCATTATAATTTGGAGGCATTAGTTCTCAAAATCTGCAGTGAATATGGTTCCTCTGTATCAGATGTTCATCCACTGTTAGAATTTTCAGAGTCTGTGAGGACTGTGTTTAAGGAAATGGTATGACATGTCTTTACAAGAGGGCTTTTGCTACTTCCTGCAATTGATAAAATTGTATATTGCTGGCCTGCCTTCCTGTCATATTTCATTTCAAAAGGGAGGAAAACTGTTCAGGATTTGACAGTTTATGACATAAGTTGGAGAGCATAATGCTGAAAAAACTGAACATTCACTTCCTGAATGTTATCTATGTGCTCTGCAGCATATTTTGCCATGTTTGAAACTGACATTAGAAAACTGAAAAACAGCTGTGACTTGTTTTGGATTGCTCAAAATAATAAGGGACCTTAAAAGCATGCTAGAGAGCAGGAAACAAGATACATTTTTATGGAAGTGTGGCACTGATGAGATCAACACCAGCATTGATATGAGCATCATCTTTGAACTAAGCAAAACCTCAGAAGAAAGGTCATGAAATCCTGGAAGACATACGAAGATCACAGAGTTTGAGTTTTGAAAGTATTCCTTATCACATTGCATTGATTATTTGTTCCAAAACTATGAATTTTCTGAGAACAATGTATTCAATATGTTTACAAGCTTTTTAGTTAAAGAACAAGAAGACTTTCATCTGCAGTGGCAATATGCTTTAAATGTTACCAACAAACTGAATCTCAGCGTGGATGAAAATCAGATATTCAATTAATTCTGTGATTTTTGGAATTCTTATGCTGGACTTGATAAAACTAAAGTGGGAGACCATATCTGGGTAGCTTTCTGTAAGCAGCTGACCACAATTGACATCACCCACTCACAATTTCTGAGGCTTATATGATACATATTTTCAGTTTATACCAATAGCTTATTTGCTGAAAGCATCTTTGGTTCAATGAGAAATCAGTGGTCAGAAAAAAGAGAATTTGAAATAAAAGTGAACTTTTCAGAAAGTTGTTGTACAATCCTGAATTTTCTGAAGGAGAGGGTGTACAGTGTAGGACTAATGAAAGCAGCAAAGGACAACACAACATACGTATTCAAAAATACAAAACAGTCATCATGCTATTGCTGCACTTTTTATCAAAAATCTGTGTCCCTCATTTTTATCTAAACTTTGAATTTATCTTAGTGTATAGCCTGTAACTGTTTGTTTAAAAATTCATTTCATGTTCAAACGGTAAATTCATACATTACAAATAATAATGAAAAGGAGATGACTTTCCTTTTTATTTTTGTGTTAATCCATTATTGAAACTACTTTTGATATATTTAGAAATTAAGTAACTTGAAAACTTGAGGAGTGGCCTACTTATTCTTGACCATTGCATTTTTAAATTTTTTCCCAGTGTATTTCCAAAAATATCTTACTAAACATTGGGACTTGGTCATTCGTTATCATTCTATGCATGGTCCTTCCTCCTGTAAACTAAACCTGCTATGTCTTATTGATGAAAACTGATTATCATGTGCAGACAAATTATTTATTGCTGCTGTTACACCCAATCACTGAAGATAAATGAGTGCAAAAGCAAGTTGCATTTTGACCTTAAGTCCTCTTCGGTAGTTTTAATACAGTCAGTTTCAGTTTAATATGGAATACCTTTCATTAATTCATTTATTTTTTTCACTCTTCATGCTCTTTAGATTCCATCTTCAAGGATATGGAATGAGTCAATGCAGACAGGTTGTTTCTAAAATGAATGTAAAAAATGAAAGGGCTAGTAGAATGGCTCATAACAAGCAACTTCATGTAGCAACCCATATCTGCAGCCCCTAGTATTTATTGCTACGCATCATTTAACAGTGTTTTTTGCTGCCAGGGTTCAACCTGTGTCAGTGTGTCAACAAATAGGGACAATCTTGTGTTTAGTACTGTGGAGAGAGGATGGGAAATGGAGTACATTTCTTTTGAGGAAAGAGCACACATACACTGTGCTTACAGGGCGGCAGATGGAAATGCTCTCATTGTGCATTGGTTGTATGTTCAGCAGTTTTTGAATCATCAAGTGCCAGATCTGTACTTGTTCATTATGATCAACAGGTACTGTATTTAAGCCCTACATTAAAACCCAATGCATTTATTTTGTGATACAGATGTGAAGGCTGGATGGACACTGTCATCAACACACAGTGCATACACCAGAGTCGGAAGAGGAGATGTTGGTACTGTTACATAACATGCCTTCTACAAGTTCCCAGAATGTGGCTTCATAGCCGGCCGGAGTGGCTGAGCGGTTCTAGGTGCTTCAGTCTGGAACCGCGCGACCACTGCGACCACAGGTTTGAATCCTGCCTTGGGCAGGGATGTGTGTGCTGTCCTTAGGTTAGTTATGTTTAAGTAGTTATAAGTTCTAGGGGACTGATGACCTCAGCTGTTAAGTCCCCATAGTGCTCAGAGCCATTTGAACCATTTTTGTGGGTTCATAGATGGCTGTAAACCATTCCACAGTCTTGCATATATGGAACGAAGATGATTTGCACTTCACTTTTGCAGCCTTCAGAATCTTCTAGCCCTTAGTGCAGACGAATATCCCCTTGCATTCACTTCTCCCAGTGGTTATTGCAGATGTATGTATTCAACCTGAATTCCCATACTTTGTACTTTTTGTGTGGGCAAAGGAAAATCTGAATGCCACCTTTGTTTGTGGCCACCACAAGCACTTTTCTGTCAATATTTGGACTGGTTTGGTAGGCAATAATCTGACTGATTGATCCATGCTCACCTGACAACTAAATGCAAACAGACTCTTAATCTTCTTAACCCTTGAGTGAATGCATCAGTGTATAAAGCGTGCCAATCACAAATAACAATGTTTTCTACCATTCCATTGTTTTACAATTGCGCACACATACCTATTCCTTCATTATTGCTTCAGCAAACACAGCAATAATCTGCTTTGTCACACATCCAAATGAGGATCAGTAGTATAAAATAAGCAGCAAGGTAGGTGAGAAAAAATATATGATCTGTGCAAGAAAATGACCCAGATTCTCAGTTAGCTGCACAATCCCACAATGAGGCAGTTATCTATGAGATAATTAGTAACCAAATAAGCAGTTGGCATAGATCTGATGCAACTTTATATAGAGACAACTAGACCACAAATAAATACAGAATTGTTTAATGATTACAGGACTGGTGGTTGGCTGTGGACTTGTTGAAGAAACCATCACAGTATTTTCTTGGAATGATTTGGGGACTCGAGGGAAAACCTTTACCAGAGTGGCCAGGCAGAACATGAACCTCCAGCCTAATCAGTTTGAGACCAGTGTCTTAAAAACTGCAATACCTTTTTTTTTTAAATATGAATTGTACACAGAAGCACTGAAGAAACTGGTGTAGGTATGCATATTCAAATACAGAGATATGTAAACAGGCAGAACATGGTGCTGTGGTCGGCAGTGTGTATGTAAGACAACAAGTGTCTGGCACAGTTGTTAAGATCAGCTACTGCTGCTAAAATGGCAGATTAAAATGATATGCGTGACCTTGAACAATGGCTTATAGTAGGCGCATGAGGTTTAGGGCACAACATCTCCAAGGTAGGCATGAAGTGGAGATTTTCCCTTACAATCATTTCACAAGTGTACCATGATATCAGGAATCTGGTAAAACATCAAATCTCTGACATAGCTGCTGCCAGAAAAAGATCCTGAAAGAATGGGACCAACAGTTACTGAAGACCATCATTCAGCATGACAGAAGTGCAACCCTTCTGCAAATTGCTGCAGATCTCAGTGCAGTGCCATCAACAAGTGCCAGTGAGTGAACCATTCAACGAAGCATCATTGATATGGGCTTTCAGAGCCAAAAGCCAACACATGTACCCTTCATGACTATATGATACAAAGCTATAAGCTTCACCTGCCCCCATCAACAGTGACATTTGACTGTTGCTGACTGGAAATATCATGCCTGCTTGGATGAGTCTCATTTCAAATTGTATCAAGTGGATGGATGTGTACAGGTATGGAGACAACCTCATCAATTCATGGAACCTGATTGGCAATAGGGGACTGTTCAAGCTGGTGGAGGCTCTGTAATGATGTGAGGTGTGTGCAGTTGGAGTGATATGGGAGCCCTGATATTTCTAGGTATGACTATGCAGGTCACACGTATGTAAACGTCTTGTCTGATCACCTTCATCCATTCATGTCCATTGTGCATTCCGACGAACTTGGGCAGTTACACCAAGATAATGTGACACCCAGCACATCCAGTAATGTTACAGAGTGGCTCCAGGAACACACTTCTGAGTTTAAACCCTTCTGATAACCACCAAACTCTCCAGACATGAACATTATTGAGCATAACTGGGATGCCTTCCAATGTACTGTTCAGAACAAAACTCCACCCCATTGCACTCTTATGGATTTATGGACAGCCCTGGAGGATTCATGGTGTCAGTTCACTATAGCACCACTTTAGACATTAGTCGAGTCCATGCCAGGTCATGTTGCAGCACTTATGAGTGCTCACAGAGGCCTATATGAAATTAGGCAGGTGTACCAGTTTCTTTGGCTCTTCAGTGTACTGTGCTCTTTTATTTTTGCACAGTTGTAACATGTTAGGTTTGAAACATGAAACATAATTGTACAGTGTTCATTACATCTCTCTACACTTACAATGGTACTCTCCATACACATCCACATATGACTTTAAGAATATGACTGTGCTGCCTCACATCTGTTAGATCTCCATGTTTTTCATTCCACCTGTGTGAAACACTGTATCAGCATTCGCCGCCATTTTCCCCAAATTGTGAATGAGATGTTGAGCTCAGAAAGGTAGTAAGACACTATCATTATACACTACAGGTCTTAGGTGTATTCTGAATATGTGTTATTATGTGCCAGGGATGATTCAATTGTCACTTTTTTCTTAACCTTTACTCTGAAATTTATAAGTACTCTTTCACTGTATAGTATGCATTATTTAAGATGAATATTTTGATTATGTTTCTAATAAATGCATTTTAGTTACCTCTTTCATGTTGCTGAGCAGTTTAATTTACAATTTTAATGCCCAGAACATCACAAAGTTGCTGGAAAACTGGCACTGGAAGCTACTTGAAGACTGGCACCAAGTAGTGAGCAATAGCTTACTTACCAGGTTTTGCAAACCAGTATTACACAAGGAATCCAAGAATATCCTAACACCCACTCCTTCCCACTTACTGCTCTTGCAGGGACCACAAAGACAAGATTAAATGAGTTATTGTGTGCACAGAGGCATTTAAGCACTAATTTCTCCTGAGATCCATGCATTAATGGAATTTAGTTACAGTGGGAAATACCCTTTGGCATGTCCTTCAAAGTGATTTAGAGAATGTGCTAGTAGACTGAGACACAATTACTAATGTTTTTCATGATGTGGGCAACAGTTTGGTAGTGGTAGCTTACATACTTGGTGTGATAATGATACAAAATTTATTAAGTAGTTATATATTAAAAATTCCAAGACTTACCAAGCAGGAAAGCACTGGTAGATAGGCACAATAAATAAAAAACACAAACACACACACAGAATTTCAATTGTGTGTTTTATTTATTCTGTTTTATTTATTGTGCCTATCTACCGGCGCTTTCCCGCTTGGTAAGTCTTGGAATTTTTAATATATTTTTCCCATGTGGAAGTTTCTTTCTATTTTATTAAGTAGTTACTTTTACATATTATCTTTTAGTTCTTTCTGACATTTTGAAAAGTCTGTCCATGGTTTGCCCATCTGATCCCCAGAAAAAATGCCATACCTAAGACTAGATTCTACATGGGAATAGCATATCACAGCAAGCCACTCGCTGTTATCCACTCACAATAAGACCCAGTGATGGAACATGCTGATGACATTCTTTTTACAAATATATTTTTGTGTTCATTCCACATTAATTGAGATACAATAGCTATTACTAATTTTTGTGTGGTTTTTGTCTAGTATATGGATTTATCTTTTATAGTACATGCAATCTGTTTTCTCTGTGTCTAATGTTAATTTATTAGATACTACCAAATTTTAATTATCATAAAGGGTTTCATTTACCCTCTTTAGTAAGAGTTCTAATATTTTATCAATAACTGTAATTTCACTGTAATCAACAAAGGGAATTATAGCTGAACAGCTTAGATTGCCTGGAAAGTCATTGATATAAATGAAGAGCAGAGCTAGTTTTAATACCAACCTTAGGAACATTCACATAAATATATTTTGAGTTTGGCAGCTGTAACATGAATAAATTAGCATCATCTGAAATGTTGAATACCTGTACCATTTGCACCCTATTTTCCAAGTGTAACTGGAATCACTCATTAGGTACTCCTCTTGTACCTAGTGTTCTATTTATTTAGTAGCATTTTATGGTCAACCATATCAGAAATGTTGGACAATTCTAAAAATGTGTGTGTAACAAAGTCATCCTTGTGAAAAGCTTCATGTACCACTTTTGTAAGCTGTATTATGGTTGATACAGTACTTCTTCTCCTTCAGAAATCTAACTGTGCTTTACTGAGAAGTAACTCATTAATCTGTATTTTGTGATGGATTTTATTATTTTAGATAGTGATGACAGCAGAGAAACTAGCTTGTAAATTTCAAGCTTTTCTGCATTAGTTTTCTTTTGTAGAGGCACAACTTGAGCATGATTTCTATACTCTAGAGAGGTAAACTGAACTAAAATACTCATTTGTTATGTTTGTTAACTGAGTTTGCGGGCTACATATGCATACCTTCAAAGCAGAAATTGACACTATATTTAGGCCTGTTGCTTCTTATTTTATAATGTTATCATTGTGTTTCTGACTTCATACTCTACTGTGAAAGACACCGCCATTATGCTGGCTATGAAATACAATATGGGTATTACATTTCTTTCAGGGAAATTATGTTACAACTTCCCTGCCATACTGAAACAAATAGTCATATACAATATTTGCCTGTTTCTGTGAATTTCCTATTAATTAACTTCTATCTCTGAATTAGATGTTATTATGCATATGTCTGTCTTTTTTGGTCTCTTGTTTTATGATTTTCCATATAACTTTACTTTTACTTTCTGTTTCACACATTATTTTATCATTAAATGAATTTTTTGTTGCAAGGAGTGCCCTCCAGTACATCATTTTGTAACAGTGACAATAGTTTATAGGTCAGTGCAGCTTTTTCATGAAGGGCTGTGATATTTGTCTTATAGGGCTCCTGAATACCCAAAGTTATGCATTTATTTTCCATAGCTGCTGCTTCCACTGAAGTGACTACTACTGGAAATTTCTCATCAAAAATTACATTTGTAGGAAGAGTGGACTTAGGTACAGTAGGAATCGCTTCCAACAATACATGGTGTGATTAACGTATTGTAAACTTTATTCATAAAAGTAACATTAAATATAATGGAAAATCCAGGATAGAATGTAACAATATTGTGAAAAGGAAAGTTGCTACTCACCATATAGCAGAGATGCTGAATTGCAGATAGGCAATTGCATATCAGAAACTCAGCATCCAGGCTATATGATGAGTTGCAGCTTTCCTTTTCATAAAATTAAATACACCTGCTTTGAGCATTAGTGCAGAACACATTGTCTTTCTTTCACTCTTTGCAAAGATTTTCCACTCTGCACTGACATTTGAGTTTTGCATAGATGCTGATATTCTCACAGAGCTCCTGCTGGGAGTACAGAATACTATGGGGAGTGGTGACTGGTGTACATTAGCATGTGCAGGTGTATATAAATAGTGTGCCATTGCAGACAAGTCAACGAGACCATTTCTCAAAGGAGCATGACTGATTGCTCCATTGTAGGGGCATCTCTGAGACACTGTCAAACCATTTCTCATGATGCTGTATTACATGGTTATGTTTTACAAGTGGTATGGAACTGTGCCAGATGTTTCAGAGGCTGTCTGACATGGGCATATCATGACTCAGGTCATTTGATGGAAGGGGGTGTGATCGAGGGGGAGGGGATGGCTTTGGAAGGTTGTTGAAATCAAGTCTAGCTTGCATTGAATACATGAGCAGGATTGTCAAGAGTGATCTGTGTTGCTCATTGTTCTCATTGACATTATTGTCAACATACTGGGCACTCATCTTGGAACACCTACACAAGCTTCAATTGAGAGAGTGAGAAGATCACAGGTTTTCAATGTACTAGAATCTCTAATGTCTGTGGACTGTGTTCAAGCACCTTGTACAAGCCTGAATAAGGGGGTTGCAGAGCTGCCATATGACATCCTCTTGCAGCATCACAAAATTACAGGAAGTAAGGTCCTTGTGTATAAACACTTATGGGATCAAATGAGTTAGTCAAAAGGGGATGTACGTGATTTATATCTGTAGGTAAAAATAGTGCATTAGTGTAAGTAAGTCCATCTGATTTGTGTCATCCATTGGTTGGGTGAAGTTTGCAGAAAAGAAAAGTGCTTCTCCATGATTACTTTCCAAGTGATATGCAGATTTTCCCAAGTGGGTGATTGAGCACAGCTGACACAGGATGCTGAAGAGATCCAGTTCCATGGTGCAATGGTAGCACTCTTACCCAATATCAGAAGGCTGCATGTTCAGATCATGTGAGGCCCAACTCTGAAGGAAAGGCAGAAGCAATGTGGTAGAAACTGCTTTCAATCATACATAATGTGGTTAATGTAACATACATGTTATTCACAAGAGCAACATTACATACATCTGCATCAAACCTTCAGACAGAACACACTGTCTTTTCTTTTCATTCTGTGCAAATATTGTCCTCTCCCAGGTTTCAGAGATATTTGAGTCTCATGCAGATGTCAATATCCCCACACATTGTTCTCTGTATACACTTCTTTCAAGGTTGGTTTATCAGTACAGGTAAAAAAGCATGTATTTTACTTTTATAGACCTGTAGTTTCATGAGATTTTCCAAGCCTGCCTTTAGTATTTTTATCCAGGAGTAATGAACCGAAAGACAAAGACCTTTTATATTTACAAATGCACTCTATATCAAATTACTGTGAAAATAGTGAAAGTTATGGTGGAGAGACTCTGTATATAAAAAGATTGTCAAGTTATAAATTCTACATACTAGTGAACATTATATTGAGCAGCTCTTTAAATGCTGTATGACAACAGTGAAGCTGGGAACACAAAAGTTAGTAATGCTGAAAGCTCACAGGCTACTTGTAGGAATATCTGATGCTTCATTAAGCAGTTGAAGAGTATGTTAATAAGGTTATGCAGACATTAATTCTTAATGGTGACTAATATAGACATTTTCTCTGTTACCTCTGTTGAAAGAAACCTAGACATATTGAGATTTGGAACTGTTTCTGTGCAAAAATTGTCAACAACATAGTAAAATATGCATTAGCAGTTTATATTTAAGCCACATTACCCACAATTAATTTAATATAAAAGTAACAGTAACTGCTTTATTCAAACACGATAGTAACACACAATTAAAAGAAAATCAGTAATGTCCAGAACATAAATAAAAAATAGTATTAAGCCATGTAACAGCTCACACCAGTGAGTTTTAAGTACATTAAGGGACCTTATCTCTTTGACATCTGGTGGAAGACTTTGCAGCATCCTGATAAGAAGTGCACAAAGAGACGGCTAAGGAATTTTGTTACCTGATGCACCTGTACAAGGCTTGTATGGCTCAGTATCTGGCCTGGTGTTCATGGCTTGAGTTCTAGGCTCATGTAAGACAAACAGAAGGATCATACCAGGTATTTATACTCCCAGGTGGTGTGGGGTGTGGTGTATTATGAGGCAGTATGGAATCTAGTAGTAATTGTCCCTTTGCACAGCGCAATGCAATACCTGTACATGGAAGAATACTGCCAAATGGCCCTTAAACTCTTGGTTGCAGGTTACTGAGGCAGATTTCATTGATTTCATTGATGATGTACTGGAATTCTCCCTAAGAAGCTGAACTATGTTGAATTTGGTGAGCCTTCATTTGTAAACCTGATATAATGGTTCTGTCATTAGTGACCCATTCTATTGTAATGTCCCAGCTGCTCTACTGTGGAACAAAATAAGAGTAACAGTGTTAGAGGCTAGCAACATATTTTGTAAGGGGTTTTTCATATAGTGAGGTCAACTTGTATTTGGTTAATCGTGTAGGCTGTGACATACCACGAGGAATCATGGAATTTAGCAATAATCATCTCTGTGTGCAGTGTGTTGCCATGGATGAAAGATTACTGTCGGACACACCTTAAGTCATGGCTGCTGGTCACTGAGGCATATTTCACTAATGATATGGTGGAAGTCCAGCTAAGCAACTGGAGTATGTTGAATCTGGTGAGCACTCATTTGTTAAACATGATCTAATGGTTTTTTCATTGGAGACTGATTCTATTATAATGTCCCTGGCTGTATGAGAGGCTAATAACATGTTTTATAGGGGGTTTCCCATTTGATGAGACCATCTTGTATTTGGTTACTTCTCCAGAAACTCATTACTTTTAAGGCTATGAGCCAAGTCATGTCTGTGGTGTTACCTGAACTTTTCTGGTGTATGGAAATTGGTAATATATATATATATATATATATATATATATATATATATATATATATATATATATATATATATATATATATATATATATATTATGAGTCTCGTGCACTTTGGTGTGCTGAGTATTGCATAGCCTGTAAATATATTTGCCATGATTCTCAGGTTCCATGGCCGATTGATTGAATGTGTTCCTTTATGTGTTTACGTATATATGGGCCATGTATAATTTTGTTTTCTCTGTGCTGTAATAAAGTGGCCAGTTAGCACAAATGGCGTTTGTAATTTGTAAACAGCTTGCTCACCTGTAAGAGGCTGACCCTGATCACTGTGTTAAAACAGCAGCTCTACTACAGAGAAGCAAATTATAATCCGGTAAAATCTTTTTATTGTCAAAGTTTTATTCTATCTGTTAATTTTGCTAATGGTAAAGCAATTCTAATTTTCAACTGAAAATTTTTTCCCTTTTCAATTGTGCTAAATTATCTTGAAGACTGCTTTTGCAAGTGTAATAAGTTACCAAAATGTTTTGTCTCAGGTCTTTTAACTGTGAGAAGTTGATTTGTGCTTTACTTGCAATTTATTTTTCTTAATTGGTTTTAAAGTTTACCTGAAGCTCGTCTTTTAAATTGTGCTAAATTTCCTTTGTGGACACCTCTAGTAAATACAATTTTTTTGTTCTGTAAGAACCATACTTTCTGGAGCCCAGTACCTTAACACTCCCTCTTCCATGCACTGCTACACTCTTTGAATCAGATAACAAAAATATGACCAGTACCATGATCACGGTGTTTAGATAAACTTTACATGAAGGACAATAGGAAGAAATTTATATCTCTCAGAGATGATTAAAAATTTCACCCTCTTAAACATAAACTCCAGATCTTTTTGTCCTGTTTTGTCCTCAATCAAATGAAGGAAAAACTGAACAGAATTACAAAAGAAAAATGTTTATCATTTGGGTAAAAATATCTTGGTTTAAGGAGGTGAACTCCACTTAATTGAGACAATAACCTGTACACAGAAGTCTAATAAAATATCATAGACTATTTACACTGTTGATCATTGAAATTGCATTAGAGTGAATACAGAACAACAAAGTTTTAATTATTTGTGCATCTATAGTATAGTAGCAAGAATACATGATTAAAGTCATAGGTAAGTCCAGGAGGTACAAGGTGCAAAATACAGTACATGGACCTGCCACCTATGGCAGCAACAGTGGCTCGAACCTGATTGAACAATGAGACAAATGAAGCCCGGTTGACAGATATGGGTGTGTTGTTCCATGTTGCTTAAACTCTATGCAAGAAATCATTAATCATAATAGCTAATAAGTCATGGCATGACAATCTCTCCACAACCCATGACCAGATTTTCTCTTTGAGAGGAGAACATGTTAGACATGGCAACAGTCAGTATTGAGATACGTCAGGACAGCACAGACAATAAATAGTCTTGCATTATCTTGTTGAATGATAAGGGGCAGAGAACAGCCACCAACTACTTTTATTTCCATTGTTGATGTTGGCTACACCACTGTCGATGCACCTCTCTCTCTACCTCTGTGTTCGGGGAAACAGAAACAGTTGTTGCCATGCTGTGAGTCCATTGTGTTCCTGATGTCATCATAGTGTCTATGGTGACACTTTCCTTGCTGCAGACAAACCTAATTCCTGGCTCTAGATATCTAACATGGCAGTGTGATTCTGCATGGCAAAGCAAATAATATGTCTGTCCTCTCAGATGCTAGTCATCTGGGCCAATTGAGTTCCTGCATGGCAATGAACATGGCCCTCCTGCACCCATAAATTCTGTATTTCCAGGACTCTTGTGAGATACTGATGAACATGAGCAGCAGTGTTGTAGAGTGATAAACTTCAGTCTCAGTACACCATGATACTACTGCAGTCAAATTCTGGCTCATACTGATAGATGTTTCCTTACACATCTTCTCACAACCACTCAAGATTCAAATGGCAGTTTCTGAATGAGAAACTAACTGTATAATATTCCCTTATATGCAGAATGTAAGTGGCTTTGTGAGGTTGCTCTTAAATTATAACATTTTGCACACCTGAGTGTGTAGTACAGTAAATGTCAACTTGACATCTGTTGCAGACTGCATTTATTGTAGCGCAGTTATAATGGCTAGCAGTGTGTGTAAACTGTGAATACTACATACAAAAATTTAAACACTCCATGAATACAAAAAAAATCTTGACCATTATTAAGCAGCAAATAATTACAAATGTTGAGGTAAATGAAACTGAATTTCCAGGTAACAGTATGGCAAAATTATTAACCATCATTTTGTAAGAATACTTCATCACAATGATGCCAAACATTGCATCTGTTGTACAGTTGCAACAAAATTATTTCACCAGACACTGTTTATCTGTGTCCACATGCTGACTAGTCCACATTGGTGTCTACATCAAAAATGTTATCAGAGATCATTATGCAGCTGTGGTAACAATATTAAAAAGTGCAAAGAACAACTAAAACAAGGAGGAAGATATGTATGTTTAGTTAACTATGTAAAAATGCAGTAGAGTCATATCTCAATAAGGCACTTGAGACTTTCAGCACAGGAGAGGAACATGTAGAGGAATTGTGGCTCTGGTTTAAAAGAATAATTGCCCAGGCACTGAACAGATGTGTACCCCACAGCACAGTTCATTTTGGGTGAGACCATCCATGGTATACAGTCACTGTAAAGAATTAGAGACTACTGCATAAGAGGGGCCAAATGAAGTATGGGATTACAGATAGAGACAGGCTAAATGAAACACATTTAGTTGTCAAGAGAGAAATATGTACAGCTTTCAGTGACTACCATACCAGAATACTATCAAATTGTCTTTCACAAAGCTCAAAGAAATTCTGGACTGATGTAAAGGATGTTAGTGACACCAAAGTTAGTTTCCATTTAATCAGTAATGAGACATGAACTGAAATTGAGTGTCGCAGACCAAAAACTAAAACTCTTAACTTTGTTTCCAAATGTTCCTTTACTAAGGAAACCCCATGAGAATTGCCCCAGTTCAGTCCTTGTACCATTGAAAAATGAGTGAAATAAGTGTTAGTGACAGTGGTGTTGAGAAATAGCTGAAACTATTAAAATTGAACATAGTTCCAGGGCCTAATGGATTCCATAACAGGTTCTATACTGAACTTGTACCTAAGTTAGCGTCTCTTCTAACTACAATCTGTCATAGATCCCACAAGCAAAAAACAGTGCCCAGTAGTTGGAAGAAAGCACAGGTCACACATATTTACAAGAAGGGCAGTAGAAGTGATCCACAAAACTGCTATCCAGTATCCTTGACATAGAGTTATAGAATCTTAGAACATATTGTGAGCTCAAACACAATGAGGTATCTTGAACAGGATGACATCCTCCATGTCAACCAGAGTAGATTCTGAAAACATCAATCATGTAAAACCCACCTGACAATTTTCTCACATGAGGCACTGAAAACTTGGGTCAAGGCAGTTGGGTGGATGTAATATTTTTTTATTTGCAAAGAGTAATTGACTCAGTATCATCAACTACTGTTGGGCTTGGTTAGCTCTTGGATGGGTGACCATCCAGTCTGCCGAGCACTGTTAGCAAGGGGGCTGTACTCAGCCATTGTGAGGGCAGTTGAAGAGCTACTTGAATTTGAAGTAGCAGCTCCAGTCATGAAAACTGACAATGGCCAGGAGAGTGGTGTGCTGACCACATGACCTTCCATACCTGCATTCAGTGATGCCTGTGGGCTTAGGATGATATGGTGGCTGGTCAGTGCTGTTGGGCCTTCATGGCCTGTTCAGATGGAGTTTAATTTAGTTTATTTGAATCAGTCTCATATCCATGCTTCTTGTCAGAAATACAATCATATGCGGTAAATTTGTGACTGGGCCAAAGATTTTATGTTAGGGAGGATACAGCATCTTATTTTAGATGGAGAGTCATTGCTGGGTGTACAACTAACTTCAGGTGTGCCCTAGGAAAGTCTGTAGGAGCCTTTGCTGCTCATATTGTATACTGATGACCTTGCAGATGATATTAATAGTAACCTCAGACTTTTTGTGGATGATACAGTTATCTACAATGTAGTATTGTCTGAAAGAAGTTGCATAAATATTCAGTCAGACCATGGTAAGATTTCATAGTGGTGTGAGATTGGCAACTTGCTTTAAATGTTCAGAAATGTAAAACTGTGCACTGTACAAAATGTAAAACATAGTATCATGAGGCAATAATATCAGTAAGTCACAGTTGTAATTCGCCTATTCATACTAACACCTGGGTATAACACTTTGAGGGGAGATCAAATGGAATGATCATGGAGGTTCAGTTGTGAGTATTGCAGGTCATAGACTTTGGTTTATTGGTGGAATACTGGGGACATGCAATTAATCTACAAATCACTCTTGCAAACTCATTTTAGAATATTACTCAAGTGTATGGCACCTGTAACAAGTAGGAATAAGTGGGAATATTGCGCACACACACAGAGATGGGCAGCACAAATAGTTACAGGTTTGTTTGACCCTGGGGAGTGTGTCAAAGAGATGAAGAAATTGACATGAGTGAGTCTTTAAGATAGATGTAAACTATCCCAAGAAAGCCTGCTTACAAAGTTTCAAGAATCAGGTTTAAATAATGCCTCAATAAATGTATACTACAAGCCCCTACAATTGATCCATAAGCATTTTGAGGACAAGATAAATTAGTTGCAATATGCACAGAGGTATTTAAGCAATCATTCTTCTTGTGCTCGATCCATGAATGGAGTGGGAAGAAACCCTAATAACTGGTACACTGGGACATACCCACTGCCATGCACTTCACAATGACTTGTAGAACATAGATATACATTTAGAACTAAGATATGGCAATAAGGGCTTGCAAAAAGTAAAAGTTTGCCCTGTGCATCAGTTACTGTGATTGTGATACTGCATACATTAGTTTAAAAAATATGTAATGAAATCACAAACATAATCATAATCAGGTATTTATTAAGTTTAGTATATGGAACCTGTATTCAAATCCTATGTCACCTTGAAATTAAAATTAATTACTTCATTCTTCCAATATTTAATTATTCAAAAGCAATATCTTCATAGTCCATTTTGTCAAGTTTGTCACACTTTCCTTTCATTTGTTGAAACTGACTAAATATCAACATATTTTTCATATAGCATTATTACTGGAAATTGTAAATACAAAAACATAAAACAGATTACATCAAAAAGGAGATAAGCATAATGGAGTCAGGGCAACATAATTTGTAGCAGTATATATTTGAATAGTTTTTAGACAAGTTAGGGTTTCAATTAGCTCTTTTTTTTTTTTTTTTTTTTTTTTTTTTTTTTTTTCAGAACCATCTGTACTTTTATGAAGGTATTAGATTGCTTTTAACTACAGTGCCACACTTTCATATATGTTTTCAAGTTATTACCCCAAATTACCTAAATTTTCCATTAGAGCAATGCTATATTTTGCATATCTGTAACACTTGCATGATGATCCAACATTATGGTAACAAATCTAGCAACTTGTCTCTGAATTGCTTTGATATCTTCTTTCAATCTGGCCTGGTTTGGATCGCAAACACATGGGCAGTATTCAAGAACAGGTTTCACTAGTGTCCTACATGAGGTCTCCTTCATAGAGGAACTGCACTTTCCTAAAATTCTCCCAAAATTGACCATTTTCCCTGCATATCACAATCCTCACATGCTCATTCCATTTATAATTGCTTTGTAATGTTGCATCCATGTATCTGAATTAAGTGACTGTGTCAAGCAGGGCACTAATCATGCTTTATCCAAACATTATGAGTTTGTTTTGCAAACTAAGTAAGAGCTCAATGATGCTGAATACTCTTTATAAAACTGAATTGGAATTCCATGCAAACTTGGTAAGTTATTTGTTTTCAACTCTTTCAGCTGTGTCTCTATGCCAGGGATTCTTATTACTGTCATCCATTTGAGTCTATGTACAATGGTCAAATGACAGTACATTTGTATAATTCTCCTGTGTGAATGATTTATTAAACATGGAATTTATAAGTTCAACCTCCCTTTTGCTATTTCTACTGCTAAACCAGACTGGTCAACAAGTCTTAGACCACTTAACTATATTAGATAAAACAAGAATTTTTTGGGGTTCTTCACTAGGGCTAAAAGCCAAGGTATGATGGTGGTAGCTGTTGTGTGCTTACTGCATAGATCTTTTCACAGTAGTGTGAATCTCTACTAATGTTTGCCTTTCATCATTTGTGTGTCTTATTTTGAACTGAGAGTGAAACAACTTTTGCTTTCTCAGTGTTTTCCAAATTTTGTTATTAAACCACAGTGGGTCTTTTCCATCCTTAATTCACTTACTAGGCACATACTTGTACAGAACATGATTCACAATCTGTTTAAACTTCACCCATAATTCCTCTATGGCCATCATTCTGGAACTAAATGTGTTGCAATTATTGTCTAAGTGAAATTCTAACAACTGCTTATGTGCTCTTTCTAGCAGAAACACTCTCCTAGCCCTCTTCACTGATTTATTAAGTTTAATATCCATAGTCGATATGATGACATCATGATCACTAACCCCCATCTCTATACCGACATCATTGATAAGGTGGGCCTTCAAGAAGATTGAAGAGTTTGAGCACTAGCTATAATCTTGAAAATTGTTCTCTGTAATGATTAGAGTTAAGTCCAGTGTCATCTTGTACATTGTTCTATGTATGATTGAAAAACTAAATAAATAAGTAAATTTTCTTTTTAAGAAAACTTATTGTTGGAAATATTATTTGTTTACTTTAAATTCCTTTGTTGTAACCTGGAATGCTATCAGGTGGCACAGTTTTTCTGAAACATGGTACTTTCATTAAATTACTGACTTACAGTAACATATTTTTGTTTTCCCTCAACATTTATATTACTTTTCAGCTGAAAGAGATCTACTATTTCTACACAGATTTTATTACTGAATCAAAACACAGCCAGCACATTTTTGGCAAAAATTTATTGCTGTAGTACTGACATAATACTAGTTTAAACCTCTTATCTTTGACACAGATGAATTTGACTATTGACATGCATTTAACATACTTTACATTAAGACAGAAAAAGATGATCACATTTCTCTTACATTCTATGGATAGAATAGTTGAAGTAGTGAGTGAACCAAGAGTGGAAGAATAGATTCACCCAGATGGGAGACACTATTTGCCAAGTAATATCTTTACTAAAGTTCAGTGCATTGCCTATCTATTCATTGGTTCACAATGCTATGATCTCCTGCTCCCCAACATTGCTTTATACCAACTAGCGAGCTCTTACTTTTCAAATTAATGGCAAATATAGCACTCCAATCAGCAAACTCTTTGAACATCCCACATCTTACATAGAACATTCCAGTAAGCACTACATTTATGTAGAGAACTGGCGTTTGCACTTGTGTTACTTTGTAGTCTTTCTCAAACATCTTGAATACATCTGATACAGACAACTTATCAACAGTTTTTTTACACTAACGATATTTGTTCTCAACTTTCCCAAGCCTATATTTCACTTTAACATTACTTACATTAGCCTTTAATGATTGCATTTCATTTATCTTATTATAACTGCTTAAACTTTACACATTTGTTTAACAAAATCATCAACTTTGTCAACATTTTCATTCTGTACTTGTACACATTTTGACTCACTATTATACAATACAATAGCATTATTTACATTAATCTCTTCTTCAACTCGACAACCTTGCACAATACCATCAAATTTGATCATAAAGTCATACTTGCGCACATTCTTTTTCAATATTATGGGAAACATCCACATTTTAATTAACATTTTCCTGAACAACACACCAGATTCTTAATATCAACAGCATCTTTTTGCTCTGTATTGAAAACCATTTTAATGTTATGATTATTAGAACTAGGTTATTACAGCTTATTACAAAGTTTTCAATTCTATTTTCATTGACAATGTGTTAGTATCAAAAATATTCAATTTTGTTTCCAAATTTTCATTTACAGTTTCTGCTTTTTTTCCCATACTGTATCATTTTTCATTTCTAGTTTTAAACTAACACTAGTGTTGATTTTCTCATCCTCCAAGTGATTGTCTCCTCTTCACAGATGGTGGCCAATTTCTAATTTTTCATTGGTTGAAGGACAGCTCAGCCCCTCTTTCACACAGTTCATCTGCTAACTGTTTCCACCAAAGTAAACTATCCTTATGTCATCGGTTCACTTGTCAGACCATTATATATTTCTTGCCATCATTCACAGTTACTTGCATGCAACTTTGTGCTGGCTCCACCAAAACTATTGCCTGCCAGAGCTTTTAACTTTAACATTGCCACATGTCCCATTTCAAATGCATTCCACATATAAATTGTTTGCTACCACTGATTTTTAAGCGTATTTTTCATATGTTCTTATCCACTGCATCTCCCACAAGGTGATCCTCACTGGGGAGGCACTAAATATAAGAATACATACTTAGTGGTTGTATGAGGAGTGTTCAATAAGTAATGCAACATATTATATTTTTGAAAGCAGGTTTTTTTCCCTGTATACCATGTTATTCCTGTCACTCTTTTGGCTACAAAACCCTCAATGTGATGACCTTATGCCAGCTTACTGGGAGGGCCTGTATGCCCCCATGGTACCATTCTGCTGTGCAATGCCAGAGTCAACATCTTGCTGCATCAATAACCTCCCTATCATTCATGAACTGCTTTTCATGGGGTACATCCTTCATTTGGCCAGTCAGATGGAAGTCAGAAGGTGTAAGATACAGGCTGTAGGTTGGATGAGGAAGGACAGTACAATGAAGCTTTGGGAGCTTCTTTCTGGAGCGCACACTTGTGTGAGACCTTGATTTTTCATGGAGAAACAGTTCATTTGTATTTCTGTGGTGACAAACACACTAAAGTCTCCTGCACTGCAGGAATCACAGTTGTGTGCAGCTGTCTAACCTACCATGCTTTTGTTCACATCCAGGTCTCCAAAGACACAGAGCAGGCACCTATCGATATCTGTGATGCTCTGGTTTTCCATCACAAGAAATTCAATGACAGTGTTCTGCTTGGAATGCAGCACTGTTACAGATGACATTTTGAAGAGTACATATAGCAACACCAGCTTTCAGAACTCCATGAAACTTCTAGCGACTGAAGCAGGAATGCTCCACAATTTCCCATGACAAAATTCGAATTTTTTCAACCAAAATTCACAGAGAAAAATTGTGTTCTATTACTTGTTGGAATCTGATTCATGACTGATTTTTATTTTCTCAATTCAACTGTGCTATGCTGCTTTTTGATCACCAGAATTTCCATTTCTATTGTGATTCTGGTTTCTCACAGAGAGAGTTCTTTATCATTCAGAGATTCAAAGTTATTTGACCACACTGAAAACCCCTATATCATCAAAACACTGTGCCATATTACAGAGAATTGATGTTGCCCACTTCCACCAACTCAGCTTGAACTGTTACAGCATTGTCCCCCTTGAAATGATTTGTTTTTATCATGAATCTCACGGAACCATGGCCAGTTCTTCATATAGTCACTCAGCCAACTATCGCTGAGTCATCAAGCAAGCAACACTGCTTACCAACCTCAGAAAATAGTGTTGGTAGTTGCATAACAATTTCAGAACTTAACATTTCCCAACACGTCATATTCACATATCACTGACTGCATGTCTAAGGAATTCATACATTACAATTACCAATTCATCAAAATTTAGGAGCATAACTGTTCTCACAAAATAGTAGGTGACTCGAAAATGTACCTGTTCAATCATCCACAAATAATCTAGCACTTTTAGTGCTGTTACCTAACACTTAACATGAAGATGTTTTTTAGCGATATTAACTGAATGATTACAATTCAAGAGTGGGGAGAATAATACATAATGAAACAAACAGTATATTTTTCATGAGTTTGTGGCAATTATTTATTACAGAAGAAAGTATTTGTACTTATTTAAAAGAATAATTTGCTGCCAACAGTTAGGAATAAAAAAGTAATCTGGCATCTAATTAATAAATGAAATGAGCTTACAGTTTTAAAAATTTGCTGCAAATGTTTCAGTTTGTAACATGTGCAGTACACAGTGAAACAGTTATGACTTTTTACACTATGAATGCTTGAATGGCTTAGATCAAACATAAAACATTGGGCCTAATATTTAAGTTAAATGCCATTACAGACATTAAGAAACAATAAATTTGCTCAGTGAATATCAAGTCAGTCAACTGGACATAGAATATAATTTCATGGTCTCTTGGTAGCCATAAGCAACACTTAAGGCAGAATCCCCATAATGTATACACAAACTATGCTCTGATTCTGGGAAACAAAACCTGTTTTTTTTTTCTTTTTTTTGCCCTTCAAATGTACAAGATCACATATCATTATCCTCTATTGGTTCAACACTTTAGTTTTAGAAATAATTCATCTGAAATATTACCAAAAATAGATGTCCATCACAACGTCCCAATTTAAATTAAAAAGATCTAGTGATGAACTCTCTTCTTGTTCATTGGGTGACACTTTGCTTATTGGTTTACTAGAACCCATACAAGTTTCATGCTGTAACATTTCCTGCTTGTTGTTTCCCTTTGCCCTTCTTTTCTCTTTTTCTTCTAACTTTATCCTTTCCTTTAAAGTTTGTTTACTCCAACAGCCACCTTCTCAGATGTTGAAGTCAACATGATGATTCTCCCTTTTGAGTGTCCGGTTTTTTAGTCAGAATAGGCTTCTGAGAAACCGTGAAACTTCTAATTTGCTGATGCCGCTGTTAGCAGTGTATGAACTTCAGCTGACAGGCTCAAAATTTTGTATATTGTCTCCTAAAGTGTTTGGAGGGTGTCACACATCCATCTGAATCAGTTCATTCTACTGTATTACACAGACCGTCAGAATTTAGAGAGTGGTCTGAAATCACAGACATAAGGAAAGCTGACTAATCAAGGATGTTGACATTAAAACCCAGAAGCTACAGTTGTTGGTGTCACTGACTTAAGGAAACTCTCACCAGTACATTATGCAACTCAATAAATTGTCATAGGCCTGAATTTCCCAGCATCCATGAGTCTGCACTGTTTCATCCCTCCCTCACCAGAGAAAAAGGACACCTCATCCGAATGGCATGGCAGGACAGATCTACGTCATCCTTGATTCTGATGTAACAGTGGAACACTGTAACAAATTGTATACTATCAGGGGTGACAGCCCATTGCCATTTATTACTGCATTGGTCACGTGCACAATATCCACTTCTCCTCCTACTTATGATTAATGTGCAGAAACAAGCTAGATGGCAATGGTGTATGAAACAACCTCACTGGTCACAGGAAGGGCAACAGACAGTGTTCTGGATGAAGCCAGGTTTTGTTTGTTTAAAAATAATGGCCATATTTTGATTTGCTGCAGACAGGGGAGCAGCATCAGAGTGACTGGATTCACACAAGAAATCCAGCTCAAGGCCTTATGATGCAGGGTGCTTTTGGGTACAACCACAAATCACAGCTGGTGCTTGACTATGGCACTGCGACCAATGTGACCTACATGAATAAAATCCTGTGATCTGTAGCCATACACCAGATGTCATTTTTCAGCAAGACAAGGCATGACCACATGTTTCTGTACAAACACATGCCTTCTTGGTGTCACAGGATGTCAGGCTTTTGCCCCGGCCTGTCAGATCACAAGACCTGTCATCAATCGAAAATGTGTGGGATATTGTGAAATTATGGGTGCAGTGCTGTGATCGAGTACCAACGCCCACAGATAAACTTTGAAACCAGGTGAGTGCAGCATGGATGGCTATACCGCAGGACACCATTCACACATTATACACATTGATGCTATCACTCATGGAACAAGTTATCAGGGCTGATGGTGGACCTTTTGCCTGCTATGCAACAGGACACATACTGGACTGAGGTGACTCAAAGGCTGATCATTTCTGCAGAACATGCTAATGTAAATGTCCAATGAATATGAACATCCTATGTCTAGTTGTTCAAAGTTATCTCTTTTTTCTGAACATCGGTGTAGTTACTGAAAAGAGTGAAATTAGGGGTACAAACCAGCTGTGTCAAGTCTTTTAAAGTTACTGATTAGATGACACTCATTCCACCCCTGCACGCTTTTGGAGTAAGTTAAGTTACCAATTTCTTTTTACTAGCAAGGTTTCAAACAGAGCTAAATATGCCACTAGCATCAGCATACTGGAAACTACACTCCTGGAAATTGAAATAAGAACACCGTGAATTTATTGTCCCAGGAAGGGGAAACTTTATTGACACATTCCTGAGGTCAGATACATCACATGATCACACTGACAGAACCACGGGCATATAGACACAGGCAACAGAGCATGCACAATGTCGGCACTAGTACAGTGTATATCCACCTTTCGCAGCAATGCAGGCTGCTATTCTCCCATGGAGACGATCCTAGAGATGCTGGATGTAGTCCTGTGGAACGGCTTGCCATGCCATTTCCACCTGTTGCCTCAGTTGGACCAGCGTTCATGCTGGACGTGCAGACCGCGTGAGACGACTCTTCATCCAGTCCCAAACATGCTCAATGGGGGACAGATCCGGAGATCTTGCTGGCCAGGGTAGTTGACTTACACCTTCTAGAGCACGTTGGGTGGCACGGGATACATGCGGACGTGCATTGTCCTGTTGGAACAGCAAGTTCCCTTGCCGGTCTAGGAATGGTAGAACGATGGGTTCGATGACGGTTTGGATGTACTGTGCACTATTCAGTGTCCCCTCGACGATCACCAGAGGTGTACGGCCAGTGTAGGAGATCGCTCCCCACACCATGATGCCGAGTGTTGGCCCTGTGTGCCTCGGTGGTATGCAGTCCTGATTGTGGCGCTCACCTGCACGGCGCCAAACACGCATACGACCATCATTGGCACCAAGGCATAAGCGACTCTCATCGCTGAAGACGACACGTCTCCATTTGTCCCTCCATTCACGCCTGTCGCGACACCACTGGAGGCGGGCTGCACGATGTGGGGGCGTGAGCGGAAGACGGCCTAACGATGTGCGGGACCGTAGCCCAGCTTCATGGAGACGGTTTCGAATGGTCCTCGCCGATACCCCAGGAGCAACAGTGTCCCTAATTTGCTGGGAAGTGGCGGTGCGGTCCCCTTCGGCACTGCGTAGGATCCTACAGTCTTGGCGTGCATCCGTGCGTCGCTGCGGTCTGGTCCCAGGTCGACGAGAACGTGCACCTTCCGCTGACCACTGGCGACAACATCGATGTACTGTGGAGACCTCATGCCCCACGTGTTGAGCCATTCGGCAGTACGTCCACCCGGCCTCCCGCATGCCCACTATACACCATCGCTCAAAGTCTGTCAACTGCACATACGGTTCACGTCCATGCTGTCGCGGCATGCTACCAGTGTTAAAGACTGCGATGGAGCTCCGTATGCCACGGCAAACTGGCTGACACTGACGGCGGCGGTGCACAAAAGCTGCGCAGCTAGCGCCATTCGACGGCCAACACCACGGTTCCTGGTGTGTCCACTGTGCCGTGTGTGTGATCATTGCTTGTACAGCCCTCTCGCAGTGTCCGGAGCAAGTATGGTGGGTCTGACACACCGGTGTCAATGTGTTCTTTTTTCCATTTCCAGGAGTGTATATTAAGAATAATATTTTTCTTTTAAATATTATATAAATAGTCTTTTAGGCAGAAGGGTTTAAGGGGAAGGAAGAAGGGTGAAGGAAAAGGACTGGAGAGGCTAGGAAAAGTGGTAGATTTCAGAAAATTTACCCAGAAGAGCAGGTCAGGGGAGACAGAAGATTCTCATCCCGTACAGTAAGTGTCCCTGACCTGCTGTTCTGGGTGACTTTCCCAGGTCATCCCATAAGGTAAGTCTTCCCACCACGCAGTTCTGGGTGACTTTCCCAAACTCTACCCCTTTTCCTAGACCTCTCCAGTTCTTTTCCTTCACCTTTATTCCTTCCCCTTCAACCCTTCTGCCTGAGGGAGGAGCCACTGGCTCCTAAAGGTTGTCAATCACAACAGTGTTTTATGTGGGTGTTCTGCCACTGCTTGGTGAGTAGATTTTTTGTCTATCCAATTAAATAATTTTATCAATAATGGATTGTTTTGGTTGTTATATATAAATAGTGTTTTAGCAGATCTGAGTATATGTAACACACAAACTGCCTGTTTAGTTAAATACAGTTGAAAAATAAGGGCAAAAATAGTTATTTAAGAGAAATAGAATAATAGCAGACACAAGAACACCATATTACTATGTTTCAAACTTTGTAACATGTGTTGCTCCATATTTTGTAATTTGTTACTCTGAAAAGAATTATTGAATTGTTAACTTTTTTTAATTGTAAGAAGGGATGAGAGAGGAGGGGGAGAGGAGGTAGATTGAAAGTAAAAGTTTGCCCTGGGCATCAGTTACCTAGTTACACTATACCCTAGTGCTAACATTAGTTTCAAAAATACAACAGCTTTGGAAATCACAAAAGTGAGATCACTAAACAGTGGCACTTCTTCTAGCTATGATTATTTCTAGTATTTATTAAAGTATTGCATAATAGAACCAGTCTTGAGCTATGCAGTAATGAAAACCATCTACAAAAATTAGAGATGAGTCATTCAAGTACAGCTAAAATAATAATTTAAATCACATGATTATTACTTTTTTTCATGATAACTTGTTAGCTGCTTGTCACCTTGGATTCTGTAATGCATTTTCTGTGGTGAACATCATACATGTTTTCCAAATAGAGTCCTTGCACAGGTATACAACAAATATTATTACATTGGTAAATTCTATGACATTCTTAAGCCACTATAAGAATGTTCCATAATTTTCTTCTCAGAAATTGATATTCTTAGAATTTAAAAGTACATCCGCAAAGGAGGGAGTCTATGTAATTATGTGTGGCTGCAGAAGGCAGAATATTGGAAAAATGGGAAGCACTTTAAGGAATGTATTAAGTAACATGGATACCAGGCACAAAATGTCAAATCTCCAGTAACAGAACATCAGGACTTAACACTGATTTCAACAACATACATGTTCTGGCTAAGGAAATCAAGATTTATGGAAAAAAAGTCAGAGAAGTGATTCAGATTTCTGAGAAGGAATGTAACTTCAATAGAGAGGATGGCTATAGCCCTCTGGCTTTATGGCTTCCCACCATCAAGGAAGTGAATATGTGGCCTCAGTGTGGACATCGTTTATGGTGTGCATCATGTAAAAGAACAATCCTGTGAACTGTGTATTTGTGGCTTAGGCTATGTGAATGTGACGAACTGTGTAATTATGGACGAGAGCGTCTCGGACAGTCCACAAAATGTATAAATGATCACTGTCTACATAATGTGCTTTGTAAGAGGGGACGCATCAAAAATAGTTGCATACCAGCGTCTTGTGATTTGTTAATCGCCTCCGGGTTACTGATACAGCTGTGTAGAAACTTTGTTCGCGTTTTGCCGGACAAGATTAACAAGCGGAGCTGCCTGTATTCTGCTCACAATATCGTAACCCACTGATATTGTGCTGTACTTAGGTTAGTTAGGTTTAAGTAGCTCTAAGTTCTAGGGGACTGATGACCTCAGAAGTTAAGTCCCATAGTGCTCAGAGCCAATTGAACCATTTTTTGATATGTGACTTTCTAATGAAAATGTGTTGAAAGTGTCACGTATTGATTCCATGATCCTTCTTTAGGTATTGAAATTTCGGTCATGCTGTTAGAGAGTATACAGCTTTTGTGTGAGGGCGTCAATGCGGGAAAAGGGGCCATCTCGGCAGTGGCTTCTGGCACTTTGTATTGGGAGGAAAATGTAAAAGCAGCGGCCCAAAAGAAGGGCTCCACAGCGGTACTCACAGCAAGTCCTGACAACAGTGTCCTCAAAGTGGCAAATAAAGAAAGTGAAGAAAATGAAGAGAAAAAGAAGGAAAAACGGAAAGCAGCAGAAGAGAAGGAAAGCAGTAAAAAGAAGAACGTGAAGAGCAGGAGACCCAATCCTAAAAGAACACTTCGTGACGAAACGATGAAGACAGAGAGTGCATGTAGTGCGAAGAAAAGTTTTCAAGTTCAGCGCCAGATGAGCAACGGATTAAGTGCCAGTTGTGCTCCTTCTGGGCCCACGAACTCTGTTCAAAATGGTTCAAATGGCTCTGAGCACTATGGGACTCAACTGCTGTGGTCATTAGTCTCCTAGAACTTAGAACTACTTAAACCTAACTAACGTAAGGACATCACACACATCCATGCCCGAGGCAGGATTCGAACCTGCGACCGTAGCACACGAACTCTGTACAGGAGTTGAAAATACAGCTGGACTTTTATTTGTGACAAGTATAAATAATTTAATTCGAATCATGTTTCACTGTAAAATGTAATTAGCTTTTTTTAAAACAGTTTCTTTCCCCTTATTTTTGAATTTAAAATTAAGTGTCCAGTTTCTGATTACTGAATTGTTTAAAATATCGTACTTAATTTAATCCTAAGGTGATTAAACTATTCGATATTATATTATACTTGTAGATTTTTATACATTTCTGTCTATTGATGCTGACCTTAAGAAATACGAATCGCTTAGCCTAGCCACTTTGTCCGCCTCTCCCCTAAATCCTCTGAAACAAAGATTGTAGAGCAAGTTGTACAAGTGCTACCCAGTGTATATACTTGCGCAATGCGCAGTAAATTGCAAATCAAGTTTCCGTTAGTGTAAAATACTTCAGCCAATTGGAATCACAAAAGAAGTGTGACATTTGAGCGTCTCCCCAAAAAAGCATTTGGGACAGCAGGACATTTGGAAAAAAAGATACCGTTCAGAGGAAAACGGGACGAATGGACAGCCTAATTTAATGGCTAATACATCAGCTGCAATTAATCACCACACTCTTTTGACCTTCAAGGATAAATAACTATCTTGCTGGAAAATGTCACGCCTAGGGAGGAAATACTTTGGTCACGAAGGCTTAACACGCCCTGTATACACATACACCCCATGATGCTTTCTGCTTATAGTATGTGTCCAGAGGTTGCAGCAAGTAACTTATTATTGACACCATGTTGGGCAGCTATTTTGCTCTATGTCGTGACACCTTTGTTAAACACGTTTTGGGAATTTTACTTATGAGGTGACTGATTTATACTTAAATTAACTAGAGACGTAATTGTATGTTATGACATTTATTAAGAATTAAAAATTTGAACGTGAATACAGCGTAACTTAACAAGACGAAAAATACTGAAAATATAATTAAAAATATTTTTGTCCATATTCTACATACTTTTATCTACTTTTCTGCGGAATTTCCATTCTTGTTCACATATTTGTTATACTGATCAACAAGTTTTTGAATTACGGTGTCAAAGGAATCTATTACCTGTGGATAAACTCAATTTATAACAGCAGGTTTCACTTCTTCACCGTCTTTGAATCGCTGACCACCAACAAACTCCATTTAGTTGCATAAAATGTGCAAATCACTGCGTGGATGATCCACTTGTTCTCATCCAAAAGAAATGGTTAGACGGTGTGTTTGTTGAAAAGCATGTGGCCTTGCATTGTCATGGACAAACATCAATGATCCGCACCGGAGATTTCTCACGGCCACTCTGTAAGGAATTACTGTTCCTCTAGGGCCTTACGAAAAATTAGCATTTCAAATTATTTATAGGACAAATACAACAGACAGCAAGTGCCTTGCCTCGCGAGATTCTCGTTCAGATAACCTCCCACGAAACAACCCTCCATGAGCAATAACAGACTGCTGACTATCCTCAGGCAAGAGTTTATGTAGGAGCAGCAATAGCTTTTATGACTTAATTAGCACAATTTCGGTCGGGATTTCCAGGCGAGGCTATAGAATCGTTATTGCAGGCTGTAACTCTCAAGGAGGTAACTGACTCCATTAAGAACTAAGAGAAGGTGCAAATAAAAGGAAAAACACGATGCTGCTTTTTCGGATACACTGATGTGGCTTTCTGTGAACAGTTTTCCAACTAGTGTTTTAAACTTCTTCCCAACTTATACCTTTGTTAAATATTACCTGAACTGTTAACTGCTGCAGTAAACACTCTATAGGCCAAAATCTCATGATAAATCCTGTTTAATGTCTACGTCGTTTGCCCATTTCTAGACGTGACGTTCACATTAAGCATTTTATGGATTTTACAGATCCAGAAAAGTCATTAGTCTTTGTGCTACATCACCTCATATTTCATAGCCCACTTCTTTAGCTGAAGTGAGTAAAATTGCTAACGTAGTAGCGCTCGATCTGGATGTAGCTGTTTCGAACAGCTGCGCAGTATAAAGCTTCGTTTTCTATTACACACCAACCGTCGCCAGGTTTCAAAGAGTGATGTCGTGCATTACTGTTGAGGATCAACTGCTTGTCGGATGAGATCGTCAACCGCGACGGCTCCGTTTATGCTATTCGAAGAGGAGTAGAAAATCTGCCAGTATTTGATTTCTACCTCCCGTTCCATCGTGTATCATCAGCAAACACAAAGACAAGCAACTGTGGCAAGAACTATGGGAAGCTGAACTTTTGAATTTCTTCCCAGCGTCAGGGAACGACTGCACGTGAGATACTTCGGACCTACTCGAGGACTGATCCATTTTCTCACTGGTCATGCCCATACCCGACGTATTTATGTCGGTTCGGGAAAGGGCAACACCTGCGTGTGAATGTGGTTCATCAGAGGGTACCCCCGATCATGTGGTGTACGAGTGCCCCCTTTTCAATGATGTAGCATCCACATAACGTGACCAGTTACCTGACCATGACACATACCAGCTACTTAGACAAGAAGACACTTTTCAATCTCTTAACCGATTGTCAGATGAGCTATCACGAAAAGTGTTAAAGGAATACCTGAGGGACATAAATTAATTTAACAATTTGAGACACACCAAATACCGAGTTTTGCGCCCTATTCGCATACCGCCTGTGTCGGACAGGCCGACTTTCCTCGTAGTCTGGAAGCCGCCGCGTACAGGATTAGGTGGAGTGGGGTACAACGTTGCCGATACAGGACAAAGCACCGGACTTGCCTTAGGCTAGAACTAGTTAGCAGGACTTAGAACAGGAAACTAGCTACTAGGAACCTGCAGCGAATAACATCCTCGGCCTGCCCAGGGTCAGGGGCACGCTCATCGGGATTGGCTCGGTGAGCGGGGCTCCAAAAACTAGGTTTATGAACTACTGACACAACTGTGACGCTGCAGGCAATAGAGTCTAGTTAACCGTAGGTAATACAGATTTGATATTAATAATTTTAGTTGCCCGTTGTTATTCAGTTAAAGTTGTAGCTCACAAGTTAATCAAATCTGTATCTAGCCACAATCAATGTATGTATAAAATTAGGACCCACTAATCATACCAGGAAGTGGGTTAAGTTTATATAATTATTATCATAATTGTAACTATCAGTTTAATAAGCCACGGCTGCAAAATACTAACGCGAATTCTTTACAGACGAATGGAAAAACTGGTAGATGCAGACCTCGGGGAGGATCAGTTTGGATTCCGTAGAAATGTTGGAACACGTGAGGCAATACTGACCTTACGACTTATCTTAGAAGAAAGATTAAGAAAAGGCAAACCTACGTTTCTAGCATTTGTAGACTTAGAGAAAGCTTTTGACAATGTTGACTGGAATACTCTTTTTCAAATTCTAAAGATGGCAGGGGTAAAATACAGGGAGCGAAAGGCTATTTATAATTTGTACAGAAACCAGATGGCAGTCATAAGAGTCGAGGGGCATGAAAGGGAAGCAGTGGTTGGGAAAGGAGTGAGACAGGGTTGTAGCCTCTCCCCGATGTTATTCAATCTGTATATTGAGCAAGCAGTAAAGGAAACAAAAGAAAAATTTGGAGTAGGTATTAAAATTCATGGAGACGAAGTAAAAACTTTGAGGTTCGCCGATGACATTGTAATTCTGTCAGAGACGGCAAACGACTTGGAAGAGCAGTTGAACGGAATGGACAGTGTCTTGAAAGGAGGTTATAAGATGAACATCAACAAAAGCAAAACGAGGATAATGGAATGTTGTCAAATTAAATCGGGTGATGCTGAGGGAATTAGATTAGGAAATGAGACACTTAAAGTAGTAAAGGAGTTTTGCTATTTAGGAAGTAAAATAACTGATGATGGTCGAAGTAGAGAGGATATAAAATGTAGACTGGAAATGGCAAGGAAAGCGTTTCTGAAGAAGAGAAATTTGTTAACATCGAATATAGATTTATGTATCAGGAAGTCGTTTCTGAAAGTATTTGTTTTGAGTGTAGCCATGTATGGAAGTGAAACATGGACGATAACTAGTTTGGACAAGAAGAGAATAGAAGCTTTCGAAATGTGGTGCTACAGAAGAATACTGAAGATAAGGTGGATAGATCACGTAACTAATGAGGAGGTATTGAATAGGATTGGGGAGAAGAGAAGTTTGTGGCACAACTTGACCAGAAGAAGGGATCGGTTGGTAGGACATGTTTTGAGGCATCAAGGGATCACAGATTTAACATTGGAGGGCACCGTGGAGGGTAAAAATCGTAGAGGGAGACCGAGAGATGAGTACACTAAGCAGATTCAGAAGGATGTAGGTTGCAGTAGGTACTGGGAGATGAAGCAGCTTGCACAGGATAGAGTAGTATGGAGAGCTGCATCAAACCAGTCTCAGGACTGAAGACAACAACAACAACAACAATAAAGAATTTTAAAAAAAAACAAAGACAACCTTGTCCTTCGCACACATTTTCTCACAGTTATATACTGTATACAGCTTCTATGGGGCGCAATTTATATGCTTCAGTAAGGAAGGCTGCCGTTTTGGGCGAAGGACGAAAACTGTATCAAAATTCCCCTCGCCGTCTTATTGTGTATAAAACAATCCAGTATAGTATAATACATACAACCTCATTATTAATGTTTTACTCGTTTATTACCTTTCCACGACTACTCACTCTTAATGACATCAAATCTTCGTTTCCATTGGCCTTGTGAAAAACGTCACTGCCTGCCATTGTGCAGATCGTGAGTGCGATCGATCGATTCTTAATGACTACGTAATATTTTTCTGGAGTGGAAACACCTGAAGCCCGATCCTCAGCTACGTGAAGCACAATCACGAGATCCGTCAGGTAATAACCAGCATTGTCTTACAGGAGTCTCCGAAGCGACGTTAGATCATAAAGATTTACACCGCAATGAACGTTTAATACAACTTGTGTACAGGAACTGCTGCGATTAAAAGCAAAATTTCTAAGAATATGTTCCGGTTACCACATAAGACAAATGATGTTTGGTGAAAGTATAGCTGGGAACGAGCAGTTTATCAGCTAATGTCTACTGTAGATCCTTGAGCGTACAGCGTAAGGCATATTTAACGCCGTGACACACACACGCACTCACAAACACATTATCAGTCGATCAGTCGATTTGTAAGAAAGGATTCTAGTCGATCACATCAAATTTCTGAAAAACGATAAAAATTGTTTTACTCCTTAAGTTTAGTTCATAAATCTGTTTTCTTTCTAATATGTTCTCCTTAAGCGCAGAAGGCAATTATTACGTAAGATCGAGGTTTCGTCTACTGTAGAAAAAAAAACATCTTTTAAAATTCTATAATTATTTCATTTCATAACAGAACAGCTTTTCAGCGAGGAAAAAGGCTGTTGAAAACAAGTAGGTTACTTATTTACTTCAGAACGTACATAATTAAGAAGGTAACTGTACGGTATTAGTAAATTAAGTATGTAATGCAAAGTATGATGCTGATAATAACATTAACTACACTTAATACTTTCCATCGTCTCTTTCTGCCATTGTCCGTTTCAAAATCTTTTTGTAATATTCAGTTTTATTCTCTCATACACACATTTGAAGCTCCTTGAGATCCACCATTTTGCTTGATTCGATTAATATTTCTCATGGTGGGTAAAATTGTTCAGATGTCTGCTCAATGTTTTAAACTCATTCCAGTGCCGTTTGGAACGTGTTCTTAGTTAGTTAGTTAATAGTTCCATATCCCATGATGTATTCTATCATTTATTTTTGAATAACTTAATGAGACAGTGTACAAATGAAGAAACAGACACGTTCATTTCATGGATTGCTTTGAGTTTTTTTAGGCACAGACATTCATTATAAGAATTATACCTTCGTTTCTTGAAGCTGTAGGTTTCGCAACACTGCGCCGCCTTCACAATGAATTTTCCATGTCTCGAACTGACTAAAGAGCTCGTATGCTTATCACCTTTTACACTATTTAATCATCTAAATTATCGGTACACCTATGAGTGCTCATTAATACAAGGTTTGTCCACCCTTAACCTTTATGACGGCTCGAACTCTACTACGGACACTTTCAGTGGCGTGTCTCAACGTCTGTGGAGGAAATGAAGCACGTTCTTCATCAAGAGCGAAAATCAAGAAGGAAGTGATTTTATTTATTTCATTAACAGTGCAGAGTAACCCACCGCCTTGAAATGTATGCTGTGTCGGACGCTTCTAACAGCAAAACCTCATTTTTACAATCTTATTGGTATACAGTTGTTAACGCTTTTTTTTAAAATAATGTAAAGAACATAAAATATAAAAATTTCTCTAAGGTTGCAGAGAATTGAATGCTTAACAGTTGTTAAAGGGATTCTATTTAATTTGTTTCTGACTAGTTGACGAGAACATAGTTTATCTTATGCAAATGTCAAAGAAACAAAAAGTAATGCAAAAAGTGTGGTGAAAATAAGTTGCAATATATAGAGGGAAGTGATATACTATATTTGGATGTGTAATGTAATCTAAGTAGCGTGCTGGTTTCTACCTATCTGAGGTGAGCAGTTATCAGTAGAACCTCGAGCTATTCTCATCTGGAATTTGCATGTCAGGACACTACAGGACTACACTAAGGAAGCGTTGCTGGACATAGGGGTCTGGAACAAAGTCGACGTTCTAATTCATCCCAAAGGTATTCCTTTCGGTTCAAGTAGGGACTCAAGGCATGCCAGTCCATTTCAGCAATGTATTGTCCAAAAACCATTTTCTCAAAGAAAAGCTGAACAGGGTGCATTGTCATGCTGAGTCAAACTATCAACGTCTCCGAACTGTTCCTCTACTGCAAGCAGTGCACAGTGCTGTAATACTTTTTCATATCCTTCTTTATGTAGTGTTTTTTTAAGCGCAACAAGGCGGCCTGACCCTAACCACGAGAAACGTCCCATTATCGTAACACCACATCCTCTGCCCTTCACTGTTGGCATTGCACATGACGGCAGGTAACGTTCGCCAGCCATTCGCCAAACCCAAACCCTTCCATCGTACTGCCACGGGACATAATGTGATTCATCATTACAAATCATTCGTTTTCTGTCATCCTTTGTCTAGTGGCGTTGTGCTTTACGCTTCCTCAAGTGTCGCTTACCAATGTCTACAGAAACGTGCGGCTTGTGACGAGCGGCTCGACCATTGTACGCCATTAACTCCGCAAGCGCAATCATGCTGCTTGTTGGGCTGCTGGTAGCACTTTAGAACTCACAAGGGATTCCTTCCGCTAATTTCATGCGATTTTTTACGACCACCCTCCGCAATTTTCGACGGTCTCTGTCCGTCAGCACCTTAGGTCTGACAGGTCTTGCGTTAATTGTGGCCGTTCCTTTACATTTTCGCTTCACAGTCCCATCACCAACAGTCGACATTGGAGAATCTGTAGAAGGGATGAAATGTCTGTAATGGGTTTGTTACCCAGGTAACATCCAGTCACCAGTCCACGTTCCAGGTCAGTGAGCTGTGCTGACAGCAAGTTTCTCTACCGATAACACAACACTCCTCGCCAACTTTTATCCTGACAGTTCTGCCGCTCCAGACTTCTGGTTGACAGTTCGCCATTACATAGGGGTATTCGGATATTTTTGACCAGGTAATGAACACTGCCTGACAAAAGCAGTGAACCACCCAAAACATGTTGAGACGACAATGTAATTTCGTAGGTATCCACACCTTCGGCCAGTATGAAAATGATTAAAGCTGCAATTCCCTGTGACAGCTACAGCAGCCAACAGAGAGCATTCGTTGATGTTGTTCATTTCTAGTGTTGTTTCCATGCCTTGGACGGTATATAAGGCACGTCAAAGGTGTTCAGATGTTGAGCGAACTCTGTGAAGGACACAGAGATGCCGTGGAGCCATGTGAGACAGCGTTACCAGCACCTAACAGAATTTGAAAAGGGACCTCGTTGTGGGTCTCCATTTGGACAGCTATTCGAACCCTGCACTATCCACATTTGTGGGGCATTCAGATGTGGTAGTGATCGGATGTTGGGGTGCGTGGGATCGTGATAGCAGGCAATTCGTCGTCAAAGTACCGGTCGAACACGCCTGATCCCCACAATGGAGGATTGGCGTGCAGTGCTCCAGGCACTTCACAGCCCCTTCATATTTGCGCCTGCCATCCGAGAACAAGTGATGGGCTCCCTGGAACATTCTGTGTTATTTTGCACCATTGGTCAGAGACTGGTTGCATACGATTGTAGCCGGCCGCGGTGGTCTCGCGGTTCTAGGCGCGCAGTCCGGAACCGTTCGATTGTTACAGTCGCAGGTTCGAGTCCTGCCTGGGGCATTGGTGTGTGTGGTGTCCTTAGGTTAGTTAGGTTTAAGTAGTTCTAAGTTCTAGGGGACTGATGACCACAGCAGTTGAGTCCCATAGTGCTCAGAGCCATTTGAACCATCTGAACCATACGATTGTACCGTCAGAGATACTTCAACCATTACCAGCCCTGTGCTGAACTCGTACACGATGGCTGCACACACCATGATCCCAGGACTAACACTGCTGTGTCTCTCGGAAACAATGGACTGTCCCTAATGACCATGCTGTCGACAGGACGTCAAACTATGGAAAATTGGAGTCTGTCCCCACGTCGCGGCCATACTCACAGACGATGATCATTCCGAGCGGTGCATAACCGCAACTCATCATTAAACACAGTTCGATGCCATTTATTAGCACTTCATGCAACCCGCTCACACACGATTCCAAGCGCAGCCGTTTGTGTTGTGATGTTGGCTACACATAGGATGGTAACTCTCTAGTCCGGCTGCAACCAGTCTCTGACCAATGGTGCAAAATAACACAGAATGTTCCAGGGAGCCCATCACTTGTTCTCGGATGGCAGGCATTCTGAAGTGTCATGCGACAGTATCGTGTTGCCTTTTCTCAACAGGACCATACTCATTCAAACATAGCACGTATGTCTGTCACCTGTGTGATGCTGTGGTACTTCCGTGACGAGCAAGAACTCCATATCTGTCCTCGACAATACCTGTGTGGGACCGTGACGTCGACTTCATCCCAGTGTCAGCGTCTTGGGTATCAAGCAGCAGTTACAACAGTTGTCGGCGAACTTATCTCAGGAGAGAATACAACGGTTTTAAGACACCATGAGTGCATTCCTTCAGGTCAGAAGGGGTACCACGTCATACTGATAAGTGAACTCACATTTCCAAGTTGTTCATAAATCTGAGTCGCTGTTGTAATCACTGAAATAACATCACACACCCTGGCAACTCGTGACGTTTCACTTCGTTTCCTCCCGTCCTGGATGCCTTTCTTCTCTATCACGCAAAATATAACAATGTCGCACTGTTTA
Organism: Schistocerca gregaria; assembly: GCF_023897955.1. Taxonomy (NCBI): domain Eukaryota; kingdom Metazoa; phylum Arthropoda; class Insecta; order Orthoptera; family Acrididae; genus Schistocerca; species Schistocerca gregaria. Next base: position 551,798,331 of record NC_064920.1, read on the forward strand.
TAATGCATTGTGCCAAAAGTTGACTTTTGGATACGAGAATACCTTAAAGAAAATTTGCTGATGTTCTTAGTCGAGACACCGATGTCCATCGTCTTCTTGTCTACAAACGTTTCGATTGTAGCTCCTCTTCTTTTTGAATAGAATAATTTTGACAGAACGGGAACATTCAACAAGGCTTGCTCCTTCCAAAGTGTCAGGGGCAGTTTTCTTCAGAACCACCATAAAAAAAGAAGAAGCTTTTCTCATTCTATGCGCACTGAGAGAATTGTACCATGCCTTTGCACCTTTGATACTGTCATATATCTCGCGTTGTCCATCTCTCATATCACGCCCCATATCCTGTAATTTGTGGTAGAACCGTAGTCATGATATTCTGATTGTTGACTGTTAATTCCGCTTGAAATAGGAACTATGCTCCCAGGAAGAATTATTCACTCTACAGCGGAGTGGACGCTGCCTTCGTAACTTACTGGAATATTAATGTTGCGTACCACATCAGACTTTAAACTGATTAGCCCTGGTAGATAAATCGTTTAGAACATTTCCAGTAAAATGCAGGATTCCGTTCCGGTTCCGGTCTGGCACACAGCTTCAATCCGCCTGGAAGTTGCACAATCTGTGTTTGTAATAATTTATAATGTGTTTATTTAAAGAATCAAAAAGTAAACTAACGGTAATGACGTAAAAGCTGAAAGAGCATGGTATTTCGTATGTAATACTGTAGTATTAGTATCTGTTGAGTGATGGATTGATAACTCCTTTACACAGGATCATTGTAAATGAATACCTCACAAAAACCTACCAAAGAGTATCAACTTATCTTTAACTCTCGTAACAAAGATATCTATTCAAGAAAACAGAATATCACAATTAAACTCAGGCTCAAGCTTTAATCAACTGTCTAGTCACAATCATAATCAGACGCTCAGCGAAAAACAGAGCCGATAACTGTCAGGCCATCAAGCCACTTCTATTCCATAAAATTTCGGGCTTGCAGCCGCATAAATTCAGCTTCTTCTTCTTCTAATATTTCTGCTGAACACCGTCCAGCCATCTTCAGTGCGCCGAAGTGACTAACGCTCCAGCACTTGCTGCGTCCTTTTAAGCTCGTCCTTTTAAACTCGACGGAGCAAGTGCTGGAGAGTTAGTCACCTCGGCTCACTGAAGATGGCTGGACGGTATTCAGCAGAAATATTAGAAGAAGAAGCTGAATTTATGCTGCTGCACGCCCGAAATTTTAGGGAACAATCTTTACGCCGCCAAAACATGAAGGCGCCCAACAAACCATTTGTTGGCATACATTAAAATAAGGCAAGAAGACACGAGCTTCCCTTTACAAAACTGGAACTGAACGGATAATCACGCCCATTAGCTGCTTACGCAACACTTCAAGCAAGGAAATTTATAACACAGTTTGCATACGTATTAGACATACAAGGTTTAAATCTACTCCCCCACAAATAAAATAGAAAGGCAGCTGCTAAAATAAGCAGCAGCCGAAAGTACAAGTAGCAAATTTAACGAACTTTAAAGTCAGGAGTTCATAAGGATAATTAAACATTTCAGTTCAATTAAAATTGCATGTAGCCAGTGCGAACTTTCAAAATAGATATTGATGAAATGATGTGTGTCCTTCAACTACATACCTCCTACTCAACGTTGCAAAATTAAAAGTTTCGGCTGGCTTCGTTGTCTAGGGGCTGGGATACGTAGTTGCCGCATTAGATGCTAAATACTGCTGGGTCTACAGTATACGATAAGAATACACACATGAATCGAATGGTCGAAGGTTTCTATCACTTGGCAATTGCTAATTATGGAAGTAACATATACATTTATAAATGAAAGATTGCAATTGAATAAAATCTGCAGGTACTATCTTAGCGACTTTAAATGAGGAGTACCATAGTAGAAGTACTTTTGAAAATGTGGTATATTTCTGCAAAACACTTATTGGTGTCGATGGTCCATCAGTTAAATAAAATATAAGTCAAATAACAGGGAAACAATAGATTCCTGATGCACGCAATTAGTAATAAACGACAACGTAGCTCTTAAGATATTCACTTCTGAACGCACACTGCGTCTTCAGAATAGTAGTCACGGAAATCTCACCAGTTCACAAGTCCGCACTTCAAAGTATTTCTATCTCTCGCGACCACGCACAAACCGCTCAACACTCTCCAAGTCTCTCTCCGTGTCTGCGCCGTACCATCCCGCACTTCCCGTGCCTGTGCCGTACTCTCTAGAACTGCCCGTGTCCTCTCCGGAAACGATGCTTCTCTCCACTTCCATACAGTCTCTCCACGTGTCCTTTTTGCAACGATCGCTGTGATCGGCTAGAGCGCTCCCGCCCTGTCTTCAAGCCAACACACAGTCACAAACATAACGAAACACTATCGAAATACTGGATTTACACTTAAATACTTGAAATTAAATATATATTCCTCCGGATGGACCATAAACATGCTCCAACACACATGATTAAATACATAAACAATTAAATAAACATATATCAAAAGAAAAGAAGCAAAAGGTAGGCAAGGAGCCTAATGTCTCTGTGCTTTCTAACACACAGTAAATATTTAACCAATTTCTTCATGAACAGTATATATCGAATATAATCAAAGGCATAGACGAATGAATATACACTCCTGGAAATTGAAATAAGAACACCGTGAATTCATTGTCCCAGGAAGGGGAAACTTTATTGACACATTCCTGGGGTCAGATACATCACATGATCACACTGACGGAACCAGAGGCACATAGACACAGGCAACAGAGCATGCACAATTTCGGCACTAGTACAGTGTATATCCACCTTTCGCAGCTATGCAGGCTCCTATTCTCCCATGGAGACGATCGTAGAGATGCTGGATGTAGTCCTGTGGAACGGCTTGCCATGCCATTTCTACCTGGCGCCTCAGTTGGACTAGCGTTCGTGCTGGACGTGCAGACCGCGTGAGACGACGCTTCATCCAGTCCCAAACATGCTCAATGGGGGACAGATCCGGAGATCTTGCTGGCCAGGGTAGTTGACTTACACCTTCTAGAGCACGTTGGGTGGCACGGGATACATGTGGACGTGCATTGTCCTGTTGGAACAGCAAGTTCCCTTGCCGGTCTAGGAATGGTAGAACGATGGGTTCGATGACGGTTTGGATGTACCGTGCACTATTCAGTGTCCCCTCGACGATCACCAGAGGTGTACGGCCAGTGTAGGAGATCGCTCCCCACACCATGATGCCGGGTGTTGGCTCTGTGTGCCTCGGTCGTATGCAGTCCTGATTGTGGCGCTCACCTGCACGGCACCAAACACGCATACGACCATCATTGGCCCCAAGGCAGAAGCGACTCTCATCGCTGAAGACGACACGTCTCCATTCGTCCCTTCATTCACGCCTGTCGCGACACAACTGGAGGCGGGCTGCACGATGTTGGGGCGTGAGCGGAAGACGGCTTAACGGTGTGCGGGACCGTAGCCCAGCTTCATGGAGACGGTTGCGAATGGTCCTCGCCGATACCCCAGGAGCAACCATGTCCCTAATTTGCTGGGAAGCGTGCATCCGTGCGTCGCTGCGGTCCGGTCCCAGGTCGACGGGCACGTGCACCTTCCGCCGACCACTGGCGACAACATCGATGTACTGTGGAGACCTCACGCCCCACGTGTTGAGCAATCCGGCGGTACGCCCACCCGGCCTCCCGCATGCCCACTATACGCCCTCGCTCAAAGTCCGTCAACTGCACATACGGTTCACGTCCACGCTGTCGCGGCATGCTACCAGTGTTAAAGACTGCGATGGAGCTCCGTATGCTACGGCAAACTGGCTGACACGGCGGCGGTGCACAAATGCTGCGCAGCTAGCGCCATTCGACGGCCAACACCGCGGTTCCTGGTGTGTCCGCTGTGCCATGCGTGTGATCATTGCTTGTACAGCCCTCTCGCAGTGTCCGGAGCAAGTATGGCGGGTCTGACACACCGGTGTCAATGTGTTCTTTTTTCCATTTCCAGGAGTGTGTTTACAAGCATGCTGCTACCGTTTATCCGTGTAACTGTGGAGTACTTAAACCTGACGCGATCGATAGTAATTGGCCACTTTGACCTCCAATAACTAATGTACTATTTAAGTTAGATGCCTGTAATTCATACCAATTTAGGTTTACACTAATAGCTTTCTAAAGACACGTAGATCGACGAAACCGGATGAACTGTTTAGATTTTGGAAATTCGTTTCTGGGTGTTACTTGTATAATTTATCGCCAGATACTAAACTTTAAACTAGCAAATATATTGAAAATCTGATTATGCCAGCAGAATAGTTGTGCAAATAACAGTAATGTACATGTTCCTTTTTGAGATGTGATGATTCATCTGGCTACTATTAATTTCTGTACGAACTGTGAAATGTCTGCCATTTAGGTTTCACAAAGTCCGCCATCTTTGGCCCTCCCGGCGCACGGCGTCACCAAGGCATTGCCAGCCACGTGCTCGGCGGACCACGTGCTCCGGCCGTTGTGAGGCACCGCGCGGATGCTAACGAGCTCGGCCCTGCCGCGCGGGCGAGCGGTGGTTGCCAACTCTGAGCTCACAATATTTCCGGGGCGCTGCAACTCTGCCGTTACCTCACACCATCCATTATAAAACTCAGACCCAGTTAAACCGCAAGGTTGTTTAAAGAAGACTAAAGGACCAAACTGCAATTAACAACATTAATTAAAAATGTGGTGGACACCAACATTGAAATAAGACAGGTCAACTCCCAAAGTAATTAGCAATACAAGAATAAATAACATTAGTTAAATATCTGACTTCAGCCACTGTAACTGGACTGAAGCGGAAAAATTACACATGCAATAAATAAGTAGAAGACCTCCTTAGGAGAGGCACTGAAAGGACAAAATGGCTCTGAGCACTATTGGACTCAACTGCTGTGGTCATTAGTCCCCTAGAACTTAGAACTACTTAAACCTAACTAACCTAAGGACATCACACACATCCATGCCCGAGGCAGGATTCGAACCTGCGACCATAGCAGTCACACGGTTCCGGACTGCGCGCCTAGAACCGCGAGACCACCGCGGCCGGCTGAAAGGACAAATACACAGTTAAAAATACTAATAAATAAAAAAGGGGCCCAATCAGTAATCACACCAGACTCAGCCCTTCAGGAAGCCACCAAGACCATGCAAAACCAGAAGCTCTCTTAGTACGACCACTGTACAAAAAAATGTGCAAAAGGCGAAGGTAAGTTGAATTCGTCAGAGAGGCAAAATGTTTCAAATGGCTCTGAGCACTATGGGACTTAACATCTGTGGTCATCAGTCCCCTAGAACTTAGAACTACTTAAACCTAACAAATCTAAGGATATCACACAGATCCACGCCCGAGGCAGGAATCTAACCTGCGACCGTAGCGATCGTGCGATTCCAGACTGAAGCGCCTAGAACCGCACGGCCACACCGGCCGGCTCAGAGCAGCATTAACCATCCAGTAGCACAGAGCATTGAATCGCCTGAATCAGAAGCCAACATAACCGGAAGCCGTCTCACCAAAAGTTGCAACAGCAGAGAAACGCTAAGGCCCCGAGCAAAACAAGCATCTGAGAAACATGGCTGCCGGTCCGCCTTACCCAGTTGTTTGCTCGCCCTCGCCGTGCCGCCTCCCTCCGCGTTCTGAAGCCTCCTCAATGCACCGCCAGAGATGTTGCTCCACAAGAAGAATAGATACACAGACGGAAATGTAGCGCCATAGACACACACGACTATGGAAGTCATGGAAGAACCGATAAAGAGCAGTCGCCACAGCTTATTGATGTTGTGATATTCAGTTTGAAGATTTATTAGCTGTATCTCTCCACATTAGTCTGTACTGTGCAAGCCTCTTTATCTTTGCATGACGTCTGTATCCTACATCTACTTGAACCAGATTTTGCACACGTTTTACTTCAGTACAAGATTTCTCAAAGACATGAAGTGGATAGATGTGTACAACACCACTAATTCAAATGGAAAATACCATGCATTCTTCATTAAAGTTAAGTATTCTTTTGAAAATTGTTTTCCCCTAAAGGTAACTCAAATCAAAAAGAAGTCAAAAAATAAACCATGAACTACACAAGGAATAAAGATATCATGTGGGACAAAAAGGAGGCTGTATCTACCACCTAGGAACAGCTCTGATGTTAGCACTGTTATGCATTACCAAGAATACTGCAAAATGCTGAAGCAAGTAATCCAGAAATCAAAGTAGCTATATTGTGAGAAAAAAAATAATTACAGCATTTAATAAAATAAACACTGTACGGGATATAGTGAAGATGGACAGAGGTGGGGCAAAAAGGAAGGTGAACAGATAGCTCTAAAAATAAATAAGGCATTGCTAACAACTGCATGTAGCGTTGCAAGCCTTTTACTAGCAGTAATTAGGTTCAGTGATCAGTGCAAAGGAGTATCTGAGACCAGTCATTAGAAATAAATTCAGTGAAATGGAAATGACACATCTGCCAAAAAAAGTAGCATCCATCAAAAAATCCTTAAAATCTAAGTATTCTAGTTGGTGTGATAACGCATCAACGAAGTTAATTAAAGAGTGCTCATAAGAATTGAGTTCTGTCTTAAGTTATTTGTGTAATCAAACTCTTATCAAAAAAATGGCTCTGAGCAGTATGCAACTTAACTTCTGAGGTCATCAGTCGCCTAGAACTTAGAACTAATTAAACATAAGGACATCACACACATCCATGCCCGAGGCAGGATTCGAACCTGCGACCGTAGCGGCCGCTCGGTTCCAGACTGTAGCGCCCAGAACCGCACGGCCACTCCGGCCGGCTAAACTCCTGTCAGTGGGAAATTTCTGGACTGGCTAAAATATGCCAATGTTAGGCCTCTTTACAAGAAGGGGGATAAAGAGACACGATCATACTATCAACCAATTTAACTTTTGCCAGATTTTTCAAAAAATATTTGAAAAGGTTGAGTTTAAAGATATCCTTAAGCATCTAACTGCAAATAATATGTTGTCCAGTGACAGTTTGGGTTTCTTAAGGATTCTGATGTAGAGAAAACTATTTACACTTACAGTAAGAACGTACTTAATTCATTGGATAATAAATTAGAGGCTACTAGAATTTTCTGTTACCTGACAAAAGCCTTACTGTGTGAACCACAGAAGTCTCTTAAGTAAATTGGAATATAATCGTGCCACTGGCAATGCTGCAAAATGGTTTGAGTCTTATCTAACAGGAAACTAAGCGTGTATTTGCTAAACACCTGTGCAGTAAGCAGTCAGTCTTCATTTGATTGGGAATTAATTAGATGTGGTGTTCCTCAATGTCCACCTAGGGTCCATTGCTTTTTCTTGTATACATTAATGACTTCTCATCTGTTACATTGCCAGATGCTAAGTTTGTTTTGTTTGCAGATGATACAAAAATTGCAGTAAGTAGCAAGTCAACTGAAGTTATATAAATAGCTGCTAATCAAATTTTTACTGACATTAACAAATGGTTTAATGCTAATTCATTGTCATTAAACTTCGAAAGACCCACTATACGCAGTTCAGAACCTGAAGAGATTTCCTTCCAGCACGTGTATAACATATGAAGACATGCAGATTGAGGAGGTTGACAGTGTTAAATTTCTGGGTTTACAACTCGATAATAAATTTAATTTGGAGGGGAATACTGCAGAATTGCTGAAGCGCCTAAACAAGTCCTTATTTGCAGTGTGAATGATGTTAGATGTAGGAGATATTAATATAAAAAAACTTGCATACTTTGCTTACTTTCGTTCTATTATGTCATATGGGATCACAGTCTGGTTAACACATCAAACTTAGCAAACGTTTTTAGCGTGCAAAAGCGTGTAGTAAGAATCATTTGTGGTGTAAATTCAAGAACATCAATGTAGAAACCTGTTCAAGGAACTTTGTATTTTAACCACTGCTTCTCAGTATACTTACTCGTTAATGAAATTTGTTGCAAGTAATATATCTCTAATTCCAACCAATAGCTTAATACATAGTATCAATATTAGGAACAAAAACAATCTTGGTCCAAAAAGATGTCCGATATTCAGAAACACACATTTCTAATACATTGTCAGCAACCATTAAAAACTTGGTTTCATATAAAGTTGAAAGTCTTTTTGACAGGCGACTCCTTCTACTCTATAGATGAATATCTTAACAGGAACTGTTAGACAAGTTTAAGTAAATATGTCTATTAGACTTTAGATTTGACAGCACTTGATCACAACAGTCAAGATTAGGTATTCTGTGTATGATAAATTTGTTAAAAGTGCATAACGATGTTTCATTCTCGCAGTGTATTAATTCTTTAAGTATTAGCAGTTCCAGTTTACTAGAATGTATTTACCTGCTTTAACAATCTCTTGATAAATGATCATGGTAGTAAGTATAATATTCAAATGTTTTATGCTTTTTATGTTATACTTTTTGACATGTTCCATACCCGCGAGGATGATCTCATTTTCGGATCTATAGAGCAAAAACTGAATCTAATGTAATCTAAATAAACCTACACTCCAGAGAATTACCTTCAGAGAAGACTTCCCCACGCTTCATCAATGAGGAAGATGATATGAAGATTCAGGGAGCCCTGCTACGATAAAAGTAGTAGCTCACTGACGACATACTCAGCCAACCCGATGCATAGGTTGGGTGAGATAAGTGAGAACATGGAAGTGTTTCACAGAACTCCAAATAGAACACAAGCAACCCCTTGAGTGCCAGGTCGCAAAAGGCAATGATATTCAGGGTATTATGGGGCGTAGTTGAAATGCTTAGTCGACGAGTAACTCACAACAGTGCTACAGTGCTAGTGGTTTTGATTTAAAGCAGACCAAAGGCAACGATAAACAAAGTAAACATTGCATTATATCTACAACAAAACTTGCCGAAGTTGACATTTCGTCAGAAAGGAAACCACGGCATTTCGCAAGTGAGAAAGAAATGGCAGATGAAATGTTATCGTTTCTGCAAGATGAATCAGCGGAATGTGTGATGTTGATGTATAAGCTGGACTGAGCGGACAATGTACATGAGTGGAACAATGATTACTATACGTTCTTAACAACTGAAAGTGACACTGAAACTTGCCAGGCCATGTAGTTTGTCTTCCTTGTCGGTCAGGGAGCCACAAAAAAAGCTGCTCTGAGTACTATGGGACTTAACAGCTGAGGTCATCAGTTCCCTTTAACTTAGAACAACTTAAACCTAACTAACTTAAGGACATCACACACATTCATGCCAGAGTCAGCATTCGAACCTGCGGCGGTAGCAGCCGCGCCTAGAACCGCTGGGCCACCGCGGCCGGCCAGGGAGCCACAATCCCGTCTCCTTTGTAACCTAGAAAAGAACAATCGGTGTCCAAGGAGGAGGTACTAAATATAATTACGTGCATGGAAGAGCATCCAAAGAATAGTAAAAAAAACAATTATGAACAGTTTCGAAAAGTCCGCAGCAACATCACCGTGTAGTGCATAAGAAAAACTAAGAATATTCAAGAGAAGACAAGGTGCACCTGTTGCGAAAAGTGGTGTTTCCGCGTTTCAGTGACTCTCCATACAATTTACAGGATTTGCTTGATAGTGACCTACTACGTTATGCACTTCAAATTGCGCGTGACACGTAGTACAGTGATTTCAAGGGAAGCATTGGATATCATCTTAATTTCAAACAGTGCTACAGATTTAGAAGACGTAGAGTAACGAAATTTCAAACAAAACGTCAACTTGACGACGTACGACAAACTGCGGAATCAGCCCGAAAATTTGTAGATGAGATAAGCAAACTTATCCTAGCGTTCAGCAAGGAATTCGTTTTCAGCTGCGACCACTCCATTTGAAGAGGAAATGGTTGTGAAAGAAACCATGGAAATTAGAGGTACCAAGAGAATTGTATTAACATCAACGAACATCAGTGCCTCAATATATTACTATACAATTATGCCGACTATTTACCATTGTAAATTGGCTGGAAAGTTATTTATTGTGTTGCGAGAAGTTGGAAATGCTCTACTTCCCTGAGAATCTCTCTTGTGTGCGTGATCTTGCAAGATTAGTAGGGAATATTCACTTCACAGCAAGCAAGGAGGGGGGGGGGGGGGTTTGGGGGATGGGCGTAAAAGAACTACAACTACGATATGAGTACTGCTTTTAGCCAATAACTGCTCAAAACAACTTGCTTTTCCTTGATTCCTGGTCTGCGTATAAAAATCATACTTCCTTAGACCAAACTATTCATCCAGAAAAGCGTGCGACATTGCATTTCATACCACATGGAACCACTGGACAAATTCAGCTTCTGGATGTTTTTTTTTAATTTTCGTGCCTATAAAACATATTATCGCACTATCTGAGGCTACTCCTTACAGGATAGCCAGTTTCACGATAAGTTCCACGACAGACTGTTTCGCATTATGTTGCATGCCATTCACATTCCATCAGTTCTCATCACCCCGTTATACCAGTGTGATTCTGTATGCATTCTGGAAGAGAGAATACCTAGCGAAACATCCTGCAAGCTCTGTAACTCCCAAGAATTTCGCTTTCGATCCTGAAAGTGCGAACCTTTGCAAACGCTGTGACGTGCGTCATTTTTCAGTCGGTGTTTGTGATACAAGTTAATGGCTCTGAACATTTCTTGAATGTCGACGATGTCCACTCTTGTGAAGTATAATACGTACATCCCACAGAAGGTTGATCTCTGCATCTAGCGGACACTCATTTTCTGTCGTCCTCCTGATGCACATGGAGAATCATTAGCAGCTAATATTTTTTCTACTATAATTGTCTATTATAACGAGCCTTACAAAAGATTGAACCTGGTACCTCGCACTCAAAGCATTCCTTGTTAAACAAAGGACCTAACGGAGGGCAACGAAGTTTTTACCCATAAAAATAGTGATCCACATACGATTTTGAACGGACAGAGCGAATTTAGTCCTGCAGGTGTGACGTGTGCAGACTGTGGCGTGTTTTCCTGATGTTGGCTGGGTCCTACCTCACCTCACGTCTATTGTGCCGACGGAATCCCGCCGGCTGAGCGGCAACCGACCTGTCTCTTGAAGCAAGTTGCTGGTTCCTCCGCAAGATGGAGCAACGGTGCTGCCTTTCAAAACATATTAATGTAATAATGGGCTTCCTATTTTTTGTGTGGGGCATATTATTCCTGGATTAAATTAAAAATTCCGTACCGCCGCTCAGATCAATGTTTTCCTCAGGTTTCCCTTATTTATAAGATAATACTGGAATTGTGCTGTCATTTGTATTCAGGTGAATCGCGTGGAAAGGTTTCCGACGTGATTATGACCGCACGACGGTTATTAACAGACTTTGAACGCGGAATGGTAGTTGCAGCTAGACTCATGGGACATTCCATTTCGAAAATCATTAGGGAATTCAGTATTCCGAGGGCGATAGTGTAAAGAGTGTGCCGAGATCTGAGGCATTACCTTTCGGTACGGACAACGCAGTGGCCGACGGCCTTCACGTAACGACCGAGGACAGTGGCGTTTGCATAGATTTGTCAGTGGCAAAAGACAAGCAACACTGCTTGAAATAACTGCAGAAACCACTGTGAGACTTACGACGTACGACGTTCAACGAAGTTGACCGTTAGGACAGTTCGGCGAAGTCTGGCGTTAATGGGCTATGAGAGCAGACGAAAGGCGCTAGTGCCTGAGTCGCGGGCGGCGCCTCTCTTACGCTCGTGACCGTATCGTTTAGACTCTAGATGGCAAGAAAACAGAGGCCTGGTCTGATACGTCCAGATTTCGTTTCGTAAGAGCTGATGGTAGGGTTCGAGTGTGGCCCAAACTCCACGAAGCTATGGACCCATGTTGTCAACAAGGCACTGTGCAAGCTGGTGGTGGCTCCATTAAGATATTGAATGAACTGGGGCCCCAGGTCCAAGTAAACCGATCGTTGACGGGAAATGGCTATGTTAGGCTACTTGGAGATTGTTTTCAGCCATTCGTGGACTTCATCCAACGACGGATTTTTTATGGATGACGGTGCGCCATGTCATCGAGCCACAATTGTTCGCGATTGGTTTGAAGAACATTCTGGACAGTTCGAGTGAATGATCTGGCCACCCATCGAACATTTATGGGACATAATCGAGAGGTCAGTTCGTACTCAAAATCCCGCACCAGCAACACTTTCGTAGTTATAGACGGCTATAGAGCCAGTATGGGTCAGTATTTCTACAGAGGCTTCCAACGACTTGTTGAGTGCGTGCAGCTTCGAGTTGCTGCTCTCTGCCGGCCAAAGGGAGGTCCGACACGATATTAGGACTTTTGTCCCCTCAGCGTATTTCTTCAGGCGGTTTAGTCCTCAGATGCGGACCTTAAGCCATCAAACAGTGTTTCACCAATGTGTAACACAAAAGTGAGCGGCTTTGATGAGACATGTGAATAATTTAGCAGCAATGTAGGTGGAGCTAGCAACAGCAGGCGGGAACTAGCTCTTGTCCCTGAGACGTGTCATACGCTAACATTGAGTCACGCTGCCCAGTGGTCTGAATCAGAAGCGGGAGCCCCAGTAATTCGGCCGTTTACATGCTGGCTGCCTCATGCTGTGACTCAGTGTCCGCCTTATTTACATCAACAACAGGTTACGGACGAGGAAGCCAATATATACCGACGTAGGCGTCAGGCGATTGCTGTTCTTGCCGGGTATAGCATGGATTTCCCAGTAAGGTACAGGAATCTCTTTGTACGAAAGTTGTGTTCATCGGTCTCCAAGATGAAGATTGTTAAATCGTTGTGACGTCCTTCTCGAAGATGACTAGTTTCAATTTAGATGGTAGAAACATTCTCATCTTAATGATTTCTGTGGTGGGGATGGGATTGGGGAGGTGACGGCTCACAGATCCTGATTTAGAAACTATACTTCTGTGTCCTAGATTCATTGCGTGTCTCGCAGAATGTCAGCATTTATTTTTGCAAATTATGATCCGTTCGTTGGACGGGGGAGTTAGGCTCAGCGATCTCCCGGGTGTGTTTTTAGAGGCGTAGGCTAAGTGCCGACGTCAGGTTTTGCCTTCTCCCATCATTCCATAGTAGCGGATAACAACACAAGCACAGCACTACACTGCTCAAGTACTATAGTCATACGCTGGATACAGCTAAGCATATGTCATTTCATAACAGCTGACAGGAAGGCAACGACAAATTTGCTGTACTATATTAAAAAAGAAACAGAACCTCGTTCGGAACAGTGAGGCAAGCATCTACATCTACAACCATACTCCGCAAGCCACCTGACGGTGTGCGGCGGAGGGTACCTTGAGTACCTCTATCGGTTCTCCCTTCTATTCGAGTCTCGTACTGTTCGTGGAAAGATTGTCGGTATGCGTGTGTGTGGGCTCTAATCTCTCTGATTTTATCCTCATGGTCTCTTCGGGAGATATACGTAGGAGGGAGCAACATACTGCTTGACTCCGCGGTGAAGTTACGTTATCGACACTTCAAGAAAAGCCCGTACCGAGCTACTGAGTGTCTCTCCTGCAGAGTCTTCCACTGGAGTTTATCTATCATCTCCGTAACGCTTTCACGATTACTAAATGATCCTGTAACGAAGGGCGCTGCTCTCCGTTGGATCTTCTCTATCTCTTCTATCAACCCTATCTGGTACAGATCCCACACTGGTGAGCAGTATTCAAGCAATGGGCGAACAAGTGTACTGTAACCTACATCCTTTGTTTTTGGACTGCATTTCCTTAGGATTCTTCCAATGAATCTGAGTCTGGCATCTGCTTTACTGACGATTAATTTCATATGTTCATTCCATTTTAAATCACTCCTAATGCCTAATACCAGATAATTTAGGGAATTAATTGCTTCCAGTTGCTGACCTGTTATATTGTAGCTAAATGATAAAGGATCTTTCTTTCTATGTATTCGCAGTACATTACACTTGTCTACATTGAGATTCAATTGCCATTCCCTGCACCGAGCGTCAATTCGCTGCAGATCCTCCTGCATTTCAGTACAATTTTCCATTGTTACAACCTCTCGATATACTACAGCATCATCTGCAAATAGCCTCAGTGAACTTCCGATGTTATCCACAAGGTCATGTATGTGTATTGTGAATAGCAACGGTTCTACGACACTCCCCTGCGGCACACCTGAAATCACTCTTAGTTCTGAAGACTTCTCTCCATTGAGGATGACATGCTGCGTTATGTTATCTAGCAACTCTTCAATCCAATCACACATTGGGTCTCATAGTTCATATGCTCTTACTTTGTTCATTAAACAACTGTGGGGAACTGTATCAAACGCCTTGCGGAAGTCAAGAAACATGGTATCTATCTGGAAACACGTGTCTATGGCACTCTGAGTCTCGTGGACGAATAGCGCTAACTCGGTTTCACACGATTGTCTTTTTCGAAACCCATGCTGATTCCTGCAGATTAGATTTCTAGTCTCCAGAAACGTCATTATACTCGAACATAGTATGTGTTCTAAAATTTTGCAACTAATCGACGTTAGAGATATAGGTCTATAGTTCTGCACATCTGTTCGACGTCCCTTCTTGAAAACGGGGATGAACTGTGCCTTTTCCAATCTTTTGGAACGCTACGCTCTTCTAGATACCTACGGTAAACAGCTGCAAGAAGGGGGGCAAGTTCCTTCGCGTTCTCTGTGTAAAATCGGTCTGGTATCCGATCAGGTCCAGTGTCCTTTCCTCTTTTGAGCGATTTTAATTATTTTTTATCCCTCTTCATTTGGTATCTACCATTTTGTCATCTGTGCGAGAATCTAGAGAAGGAACTACAGTGCAGTCTTCCTCTGAGAAACAGCTTTGGAAAAGACATTTAGTATTTCGGCCTTTAGTCTGTCATGCTCTGTTTCACTACCATTTTGGTCACGGAGTGTCTGGACATTTTGATTTGATCCACCTACCGCTTTGACAAAAGACCAAAATTTCTTACGATTTTCTGCCGAGTCAGTACATAGAACTTTACTTTCGAATTCGTTAAATGCCTCTCGCATAGCCCTCCTCACACTATATTTCGCTTCGTGTAATTTTTGTTTGTCTGCAAGGGTTTGGTTACGTTTATGTTTGCTGTGAAGTTCCCTTTGGTTCCGTAGCAGTTTTCTAACTCGGTTGTTGTACCACGGTAGCTCTTTTCCATCTCTTACGCATCCCTTATCATTGTGCCCAGTCCCCATTGACTTTGACTTCGAAGCAGTTGTATGTGATGGCCGTTTCAGACAATCACTGGCTGAAAAATTTGTGACCGAAAGGCATAAGCGTCACTTCTAGGTATTACGAACAGTCAAAATCTATTGTAAACGGAATGTAAATGCAGATTCTAGGGAAGCCTGCAGGTTGTGCTGTTAGGTTTGGCCATCAACGGCACCTGTGCGATGTCCTCAATACCTTGCAAGAGTCAGTGGTGGTCGACACTGTTGTGGTTGGTGGGAGAGCCAACACCGTGATACTAGAGGAGGCCGAAAGGCACGCGTTTTAGCTCATGCAGGCTGGCGTGAGGTCTGGAACAGAACAAGGAAATTAGAATTTAGAAAAACGGAATACTTAACTTTAATCCATTAATGACGAACGTCGCTCTTGACGGTGTATAGTTCACAATATAAATAGTAACTGATAATGGCGCCTTGTTAGGTCGTAGCAAATGACGTAGCTGAAGGCTATGATAAACTATCTTCTCGGCAATTGAGAACGTAAGTAGGCAGTGAACCATCGCTAGCAAAGTCGGCTGTACAACTGGGGCGAGTGCTAGGAAGTCTCTCTAGACCTGCCGTGTGGCGGCGCTCGGTCTGCAATCACTGATAGTGGTGACACGCGGGTCCGATGTATACTACCGGACCGCGGCCGATTTAAAGGCTACCACATAGCACGTGTGGTGTCTGGCGGTGACACCACATTACTCCCCCGCAAATCGGCGTACGGTTGTGGCATAAGGCTTCCGCCCGCCGAATGGAGGTCCCCATGTTGACGTATGCGACGAGGTGGGGAGCCTAACAACAGGCGAGGCTGTGCCACCCGCACCCTGCCATTCGGACCGCGGGGAGCTAGGAAACGCCTGAAAACCTACTCCAGGGTGCACGCCAACATGCGGTGTATGCGGCCGCAGAGAGACAGGAGGGGCCGAAGGATCGACCACCGGTGCGGGCAAGAGTTCCATGTCGGAGGACAACTGGTCACGGGAAGCGATCGGCGGCGCGTGACCCAGAGAGGCGCCCGGCGGTTGCAGCGACGCGTCCACTGCGGGCGTCGCCGGCGGGAGAACAGGCGGCGGCGGCGGTGGCGGCGGCGCGTCGCAATGGGGCAAAATGGAAGGCACCGTCGGTAACATCTGGGGCTGAGGCGAGCCAGGAGAAGCGCCCCAGGGCGCTGACCGGACGG
Organism: Schistocerca gregaria; assembly: GCF_023897955.1. Lineage (NCBI taxonomy): Eukaryota > Metazoa > Arthropoda > Insecta > Orthoptera > Acrididae > Schistocerca > Schistocerca gregaria. The sequence continues at coordinate 551,814,738 of NC_064920.1, forward strand.
CACCGTCGCTGAAAGCAGACGGTGAGCGGCAGATCCCGTGCGACGACAGAGGCGCAGCTGATTGAGATGCCGACGCACTTCACCAGAGGACCCCAAAACCAGATACATAGCGCGGCTGAGGCAACGAAGAATTCGCCCTTCGAGCCAAAGCCGTGAACCTCGGTACTGGCGATAGTAGACAACGTCGCCTGGAGCAAAAGCAGGTGTCTGCCGCTTCACAGGAACCTGATGCGGCGGATGTAGCAAAGACATCAAGGTTCGATGATGAAGACCGTGGAGCAACTCAGCCGGCGAGCGACCAATCCGGCGGCTGAGAGCGATACGAGGACAAAAAGAGCAATAACGCGTCCTCCCGAGAATGCGACTCTTTCAACTTCAACATCTGTGACTTGGAAGTCCTGAACAATCGTTCAGCGGCACCGTTTGACTGTGGCGAAAACGGCGCGGACGTCAGATGTTGAATACCATTGGCCTTGCTGAATGGCTGAAATTCTGCGGACATGAATTGTGGGCTACTGTCGGAAACAATAGTCTGTGGAAGACCTTCAAGCAAAAGATAGCAGATAACGCTTGGATGGTGGCAGATGACGTCGTGGAAGACATCCGGACAACAAAAGGAAAATTACTGAATGAATCTACCACAACCAACCATCGAGCATTCCATAATGGACCAGCAAAATAGATGTGTTAGCGTTGCCAAAGGGAAGTGGCTTTTGGCCATGCAAAGAATTTCCGCAGTGGTGCTGATTGTTGTTCGGCACACACCATGCAAGAAGAGCACATTTTCGCTATCGCGGCATCGATTCCGAACCACGTACAGTGCTGACGAGCAAGTTGTTTCGTTCTCACTATACCCCAATGTCCTTGGTGGAGAAGCTGTAACACAGAGTACTGTAACGGACGTGGGACCACGACCCTGGACTGATCATTATCAGAACGCAACAGCAAAACACCACGTCGAACAAAAAGTCTCGAGCAAAATATCGGCGAACCGACGGATCCCCGATCCGTGACTTTGACAAGGGCCACTGCGTAGCAACAAAACGCAGAACGGTAGCAAGGACAGGGTCGGCAGCTGTGGCTGTAGCTACACGACGGAAATCAATCGGAAACGATTCGACCACGTCATCGGTTTCCGAATCAATGAACATGCAAGCAAGTTGGGAGGAATCGAATGCCCTATCCTCAGCAACAGGCAAGCGGGACAACGCATCGGCGTTTCCGTGCTTAGCAGTGGACTGATACAAGATATCGTAGCGGTACTGCGAGAGGAAAATAGACCAGCGAATGAATTTCTGCGCTGTACGTGGAGGTACAGGCTTGGTCGGATGAAAAAGCGGTGTCAAAGGTTTGTGGTCTGTGATTATGGTAAAGTGGCGACCATACAAGAAATCATGAAACTCTGTAACACCAAATACGAGAGCCAATGCTTCTTTCTCGATCTATGAATAATTTCGTTGAGCAGACGAGAGCAATTTGGACGCAAAGGCAATAGGGCGATCGTGCGATCCATCTTTGTGCGCAAGCACAGCACCGATCCTGAAATCCGATGCATCCACCATCAACAAAAGGGGCTTCTGTGGATCGAATGGCGTAAGACAAGTATTGGAAAGCAACGCCGATTTCAACTGGCCAAAGGCGCGTTCGCATTCCGTCGTCCAGACGAACGGAACACCTTTACGGCGTAAGCGATGAAGCGGAGCTGAAACGGAAGAGGCATGCGGCACATAGCGGTGTTAGTAATTTATTTTTCCCAGCACACTCTGTAGCTGCTTCAAATTCTGTGGCGAAGGCAAGTCTTGTATGGCACGTAGGTGCGTGGGACTGGGATGTATGCCTTGGGCGTTGAGTATGGTAAGTCACGAGCAAAAGACACACATTTGTCCTTCCGCAAGCGAAGACCATTTTGTCGCAAGACCTGAAATAATGTTTTGAGATTGGCCAAATGATCTTCTTCCGTCTTTTCAGAGATCACAATATCGTCCAGATAATTTGCTGCAGTAGGGACCGACGCAAAAACAGTTTTTAGATATTGCTGAAACAATGCAGGGGCGGATGCACACCCGAATGACAGTTGTTTGAATTGATACAACCCAAGATGCTTGTTAACCACCAAAACGCGCTGGTATAATTCGTCCACCGGTATTTGCAAGTACGCACCTGCTGGTCCAACTTCGAAAAATATTTACCCGGGCACAGTTCGTCAAAAAGATCTTCCGGGCAGGGTAAAGGAAAAGTTACAATCACTAGTTGTGGATTCACTGTTGGATTGAAGTTCACACAAAGTCTCAATTTTCCGGAAGGTTTTGGCAAAATTACTAAGGGTGATGCCCAGAGAGAAGCCTGCACACGTTCAATCACACCTTGTGATTCCAAATCGTGTAAGGTTTTTGCGACCTCATTACGCAATGCGTGGGGAACATTGCGCGCTCTGAAAAATTTCGGTTGCGCGTTTACTTTCAGTTCCAAATGTGCTTTATAGTTCTTAGCGCAACCGCGACCCGGTTCAAAAATGTCTGCAAATTCTTCACATAGGCGAGAAAGACTGTCTGAAGGCACCGACTGGTTCACTGATAGCACCTGATTTACTATAGACAAGTGAAACAATTGAAATAAATCGAAAGCAAACAAGTTCACTTCAGAAGAAGAACGAAGGACGTATAATGACATAAGTTTTGTTTTTCCTTTGTATGTTGCAAGAAGGCTGCACTGTCCTAACACAGGGATATCTTGACAGGAATAACTAGTTAACACTTGCGGAACGCAACGGAGGTGTGCACAGCAGTTTGTAAGTGTCTTGATTGATCAGTGAAACTGCAGCTCCGGTATCGAGCTGGAATGGTATCATTTTGCCGTTAATGTTCAAGTCTACGAAAAGTTTTTTGTCCTGCTGACGACAAGAGCGACTGTCTCGTGCAACGTGAACTGACTCTGGAATATAATCACTTGCGACTTGAGGCGAGTTCCGGCGATGTCGACGCACACTATTTTTGGGACGAACACAGTCACTGTTAGAGAGAGTGGCACTGCGCGGAGTGGAATGAACTACATGAATTTCCATGGGAGAAGTTTCGCGAGCCTGAGTATCCTTGGTTCGATTCGGATTCCGGCGCGAATCAAAGGGCCTGGAACGATTTTGAGCTTCCGATCTGAGCTTTTTCTGGCAAACACTCTGAACATGTCCTTTTTTATTACAATAAAAGCAAAGAGCTTGGCGTGACGGGCAACTCTCACGCGAATGTTTAGTAGCACACCGCGGGCATGATTTGATCACTGCATTTGCTTGCCGGCGCGGCACACGTGGCTGAGAGCCTGACGGCAGCGGCGCGGCCGGGCGCGAGGGCTGTTTACTGCTCTGTGCAGCTCGCCCGGCGGGCCGGTTAACCTGACACACTGCTGGCGAAGTTTCAAATGATTCCTGAGCAAAGTCAAGTGTGTCCTGCCGATCCAATATGTCCATCACTTGGTGAAGGGAGGGATTTACTAGTTTCAAAATCTGTTCCCTTATACGAACATCAGAAACGTTCTGCGCAATTGCATCACGTACCATAGTATCTGAATAAGGGAGTCCACATTGACACTCAAAGGCACAATCCCTAGTAAGGCCTTGCAAGGTTGCAAACCACTCCCGATTAGTCTGACCTGCCGTACGTTTTGTACGAAAGAAGGTATACCGTTTGGCAACTACATTGACTGATTCTTTGAAATATGCATCTAATGCAGACAAAATTTCTTCGTAGGACAGAGTTGCTACGTCGCGTCGGGGAAATAATTGGACTATCACACGGTATGTTTGTACGCCGACCGAAGACAATAAAAATGGCTGCCGCTCGTCCAGCTTTCCAGTGCAGCATCAAAAGGTCGAAAAGTTGGTGCAACTGCGTGTTGTGGCTGTGTTAGCGGTGGAGCGGCTGCTGCCGCATCGTTTTACATCGCACGTTGACCCTGGACGAGCTGTCCAAGGGCATCCAATAAGGCCTGCGTCTGCTGATTCTGTAAGCGATAAAATTCGGACAGTACATCTGGAGAATGTGGCGAAGCCATAACTCAAGTAAATCAGGGCAATATCGATAAGAACGCGGATGTGCCTCGTCGCCAATGTTGTGGTTGGCAGGAGAGCCAACACCGTGTTACTAGAGGAGGCCGAAAGGCACGCGTTTCAGCTGACGCAGGCTGGCGTGAGGTCTGGAACAGGACAAGGAAGTTAGAATTTAGAAAAACGGACGTAGCTGGTGGAATACTTAACTTTAATCCATTAATGACGAACGTCGCTCTTGACATTACATGATTCACAGTATCAATAGTAACTGATAATGGCGCCTTGCTAGGTCGTAGCAAATGACGTAGCTGAAGGCTATGCTAACTATCGTCTCGGCAAATTAGAGCGTATTTTATCAGTGAACCATCACTAGCAAAGTCGGCTGTACAACTGGGGCGAGTGCTAGGAAGTCTCTCTAGACCTGCCGTGTGGCGGCGCTCGGTGTGCAATCACAAAGAACAGCAGTACATTGATAGATAACTTTTTTATAGACCAAGATAAGTTTAAGGACATAAATGCTTATCCTGTTGAGAATGGTCTTTCAGATCATAGTGCACAGCTTGTTACAGTACATGACATAGCTCCATGCAGAATAATAAATCAGACTTTCAAAGCAGTGCGTTCAATTAACAATATAAATATTGCAAACTTTAGGGAAAGCCTACAGCAGCTAGACTGGGATGAAGTGTATAAGGAACCCGATGCAAACTTGAAATATAACTTATTTCACAATACATTTTTAAGGGTATTTGAAAATTGTTTTCCCAAGAAAATAGTTAAACATAATTCCAAGAAAACATATAAAAAAACTTGGCTAACTAAAGGAATAAGAATATCTTGCAACCGTAAAAGAGAACTGTATCTAACAGCAAGAGGGAGTACTGACCCCGAAATTGTTCAATATTATAAAAACTATTGTGCGGTACTAAGAAAAGTTATTAAAAAGTCCAGAAGCATGTGTATCATGTCTGAGATCAGTAACTCTGATAATAAAATTAAAGCAATTTGGAATATTATTGAAAGGGAAACAGGGCAACCAAGAGCACAGGAAGACTTTAGTGCAATAAAACTGAATGACAAGTGCACTAACAAACAATCAGAAATTGAAAATATTTTGAATAATCATTTTTTAAATGTTGTGGAGAAAATAGGATCTAGATCTTCACTAGAAGAGGCAAGGCTATTAATAGAAGAGGCCATACCTGCGCAGTTTGAAACAACTGTAATTCCACCAACCTCTCCCTCTGAAATCAGTAAAATAATAAACTCACTGAAAAGTAAAAGCTCTTACGGAATTGATGGCATTTCCAGCAAAGTACTTAAAGCTTGTTCCCCACAGATAAGTAGGATTCTCAGCCACGTATGTAATAGCTCTTTGGAGCAGGGCGTTTTCCCTGATAGACTGAAATATGCCATTGTAAAACCATTGCAGAAAAAGGGGGATACGTCGGATGTCAACAACTACCGCCCAATCTCTCTTCTGACAGCTCTATCAAAAATTTTTGAGAAAGTAATGTATTCAAGAGTAGCCTCCCATATTTGTAAAAATAAAGTACTAACAAAATGTCAGTTTGGTTTTCAGAAAAACTTTTCAACAGAAAATGCTATATATGCTTTCACTGATCAAATATTAAATGCTCTGAATAACCGGACATCACCCATTGGTATTTTTTGTGATCTCTCAAAGGCCTTTGATTGTGTAAATCATGGAATTCTTTTAGATAAGCTAAATCATTATGGTTTGAGTGGGCCAGTGCACAAATGGTTTAATTCATACTTAACTGGAAGAATGCAGAAAGTTGAAATAAGTGGTTCGTGTAATGTTAAAACAACAGCTGATTCCTCAAACTGGGGTGCTATCAAGCACGGGGTCCCACAGGGTTCGGTCTTAGGTCCTTTACTGTTATTGATATACATTAATGACTTACCATTCCAAATTGATGAAGATGCAAAGTTAGTTCTTTTTGCTAATGATACAAGTATAGTAATAACATCCAAAAACCAAGAACTAAGTGATGTAATTGTAAATGATGTTTTTCACAAAATTATTAAGTGGTTCTCAGCAAACGGACTCTCTTTAAATTTTGATAAAACACAGTATATACAGTTCCGTACAGTAAATGGCACAACTCCAGTAATAAATATAGAATTTGAACAGAAGTCTGTAGCTAAGGTAGAATTTTCAAAATTTTTAGGTGTGTCCATTGATGAGAGGTTAAACTGGAAGCAACACATTGATGGTCTGCTGAAACGTCTGAGTTCAGCTACGTATGCTATTAGGGTTATTGCAAATTTTGGTGATAAGAATCTCAGTAAATTAGCTTACTATGCCTACTTTCATTCACTGCTTTCGTATGGCATCATATTCTGGGGTAATTCATCGTTGAGTAGAAAAGTATTCATTGCACAAAAACGTGTAATCAGAATAATTGCTGGAGCCCACCCACGGTCATCCTGCAGACATCTATTTAAGGATCTAGGGATCCTCACAGTAACCTCACAGTATATATATTCCCTTATGAAATTTGTTGATAATAATCCAACCCAATTCAAAAGTAATAGCAGTGTGCATACCTATAACACCAGGAGAAAGGATGATCTTCACTATGCAGGGTTAAATCTGACTTTGGCACAGAAAGGGGTAAATTATGCTGCCACAAAAGTCTTTGGGCACCTACCAAACAGCATCAAAAGCCTGACAGATAGCCAACTAACATTTAAAAATAAATTAAAAGAATTTCTAGATGACAACTCCTTCTACTCATTGGCTGAATTTTTAGATATAAACTAAGTAAAAAAAAAAAAAAAAAAACTTAATCATTAGTGTCATGCAATATTTTGTGTAATGTAATTTCTTGTACAGACATCTTTTATTAACCTGACACGTTCCACATCATTACGAAGTGTCGTATTCATGATCTATGGAACAAGTATTAATCTAATCTAATCTAATCTAATCTATCTACTGATAGTGGCGACACGCGGGTCCGACGTATACTACCAGACCGCGGCCGATTTAAAGGCTACCACGTAGCAAGTGTGGTGTCTGGCGGTGACACCACAGAAACAGTGTTCTGTGTAGTTGTGAGTGCACTGTGTCAGAGGCAAGGGAATTCTAACGTGGGAAGATGACGAGTGCTCGTACGAGGAATGCTCCGTAACCAAGAGAGCCGAATTGTTTGATGTTTTCAAGAGGCACCTTGTCGAAGATTTACATTGCATACTGGGAAAGCCTAAAAACAGCGTCCTATAAGTCAGAACGCGTGTGTCCTGTGATCACTGCAGGCGCTGGCTGGGAGGAGCGTAATGGAAAATAGGAGGATGACAGCTGCAAAACTTAATGCAAGACTGAATTCCGCACTCGCGAACCCTGTCAGCAACTAAACAATACGACGGGAGCTCCATAAACAGGGAACTGCAGCGCGAGCTACAATTCCAGAATCACTCATTAGGATAATGCAAAAGCTCATAACAGGAAAACATGCTGCCGAAGGCATAAAACCTGGAGTACGGAGCAATGGAAAAATGTCATTTGATCGGATAAGTCTTGTTTCAGTCTGTTTCCAACTTCTGGCCGAGCTTACGTCCCAAGAATGAAGCACGCCGGGGTACGGTAACGGTCTGGCCAGGCATTATCGAGGTATTTCAAGGAATACATTACTGCTGAGGAATGTGTGATGGTTTTCGCCGATCAGGTCCTTCCCATGCTGCAATGTTTGTGCCCCAGAGGTGATGTTGTGTTTTAAGAGAACAGGGCGCCTCTTCACACTGTTCACATCGTCCAGTACTTGTTTTGTGGCTACGAGGATGGATTGCCGTATCTCCCCACGTTATCACAGTCTCTAGACTCAGTATAGTTGGAGTCTACTTTGGAGAGAATGGTGCGTGACCGCTATGTGCCTCCATCGATTCGTGAACTTGCCACTATTGCCGAGGAAAAATGCTACAAGATCCCCTTGAGAACCATACAGGGCCTGTATTTATCCATTCCAAGACGAATGGAAACTGTTCTGTACGGGTGCCCCACACCGTAATAGGCGTGGTAATGTTTTGTGTTTGTAGAGTTCTCATAATTTCGCCTAACCACTGTATTTGCTGTAAGTTTAACTGTGAAAACTGAGGTGGCTGTGTGCGTCATATGGCAGAGCCATCTGCGTTGGAGTCATAAAAAAGGAAATCCCAAGGAACTAATACTCAGTTTTAGTAGTCACGAATATCTGTCTCTGAGCATAAGCAACCATAGAAGATGTGCGTAGGTGGAGCTGAGGATCTGCACAAAAAAAATTTGAGTCCCGCTACTAGTGTTAACTCTAGACAGGCGTGACGCGGAAATGCAAAGTTTTACATCATTGGTCGGAAATCTACCGTTACAGGTTCTGCGCTTCTGTGACTGACGCGGAGAAAGCTGTCTACTCCCGAAAATAATGGGGGTTTATATGCTAGTCACTCTCTCGTCCACCTCCAATTGAGGTGGAAACAGGCAGCCAATCTCAAGTGAATGATTTTGGAAAGCATCACGGAACTCTCAGAAGTGTGCTCGTCTCGCTTCTCGTTTCGCCGCGAACGAGGGTTCCTTGCCTGTTTCGGCATAAATGATATTAATAGTTGTCGTTAGAAGACTGTTCGGTTACTAGTTCGCACGAGAGTAAACTAGCAAGCGCGTGCTTGCCGGCCATATACAGCTGCGCCACTGGAAACCTCGACGTGACCGACAGAGGTCCATCGTCTCAAGTTACAGTTGTCTTCAGAGGCTTCCGCCAGGCGACCCAGCTAGCCACTTCCTGGGGTGAAACTGTACTCGCTGCGACCCACAGAAACAGCGTATACACCACTATGTTTGTTCACCCGTATGAGTTCGCGCTTCTGCAGTCACCTACGGGTTTCTCTCACATTAACACCGGCGACTTTTGTCGCAGTTCACGATAAATCATATGATAACGGCATGTTTTTTCTTGCAGTTGCACATAAGTTGTGAGGTGTTCTCATAGCTACGAGGTTACCTCGAAAAGTATGCTACATAGCAGTCCAAGTAAATTTTACTGAATGCAGCGCTACACTTCGAAGTGACATTGTTTTCAACGTAGTCATCACGCTTCTGTAAACAATGGTCGGAACGTACTACCAATCACTCAGTTCTGCGACGATAGAAATCCGCTCCCTGGTCACGAAGCCATTCCATAACCGCTGTGTGAACGTCCTCATTGTTGGAAAAATCTCTTTCCTCCCAGATGTTCTTCCAGCTAGCTGAAATTATGTAAATCGCGTGGTGCAAAGTCTGGACTCCAAGATCAGCATCACCGACGTCTTCGCGACTTATGTCAAATTATTGGTACCATTTGACTACTGCTGGATGTGGCATCGCTCTTCATTCATACACCACCAGAATTTCAGAGAAAATATCTGTGGAATTAGATGTTTTATCCACAATAACGGTGTTGTTCCAGTTACTTCAACATTGGAGTACGTTCCAGTTGTAGAACCATTTCAATTACACACGGTGATGTACCCGTTATCCGCACCACAGCAGAACTGTGTCTACAGGAAACTCGGTACATGCACTCTCTTTTGACAATGCGCCGCTTTTGTTGCGCAGTGGCCTTAGTGAAGGGCGACATGTGTAGCTCACATTCTAAAGTCACTGCGCATTTCAGACGTTTTGCTTTTGACGAGCACGTATAAGGCGCTAGCAAAAAGTTTCCGTTCGAAAGCCACACTAACCCATTACCTACACGTCGGCACTTTTATACCCGCATTGGAGTTGCACTAGCGTGCATATACGCTGCAGCTACGCCCAGCAACGCCCCTTATAGTAAGATTTTAGAGATGTTTCAAAATTTCACTGTTTTGTTCGTTTTTCATCAAGTAAGAGACCCTATTTGTTTATCAGGTATATACAGGGTGAGTCACTAACTGTTGCCACCTAGAATAACTCCGAAAGTATGATAGTAGCTGAAAATTTTGTGGGAAAAATTTTGCATGGGTAACGGGGGCCACAATATGACTTGGTTTTTTGTTGATAGGTGGGGTCGTATCGAAGATAGAAAGATTAACTTGGTTTTTTTCAAATGGGATGCTACAGTTTGGTACTTATTTTCTGAAGGCAGTTATCGAGACGAATCCAATGATGTGAAACAGTAAGGTCTTTGAAGGTCAAAGAAGATGAAAAAGGTGGCATGAAAGTCCATTTACAGAAGGTATTAGAAGTGATGACCATTGGTATCAATGCAGTGCTGCAATCTTCTTATCATGGATTGAGTGGTATTCCTTACAACATCGGCACTTATCGAATCAAATGCTCTGACAGTTCTCTCTCATATATCGTGCAAATAGTAAATATTCACCGAATATGGCATATCCATCTAACGTGCCACTGACAAGTAAACACCATTCGACAGTTTCACAATTGAACACTAATAGGGACGGTAAGACTACTATAGTGGAATCAAGCGAATGTGAATGAAGTATTCCTTCGAAGAACAAGTCGATATGTTTCTCATATACAGAGAATGCCAACGAAATTCAATGAAAGCTAGAGACTTATAGGCTGAAAGATATCCTCTAAGTACTCACCCTTCACGTCGTACATTTAAATATGTGTATGATAAATTGAGAACAACTGGATCTTAAACGCATCAGGAACATATCCGGCAAAGGAAACTTACTAACGAGGAAACGGTAATTGGTACTCTTGCCACTGTGGTTCGACATCCTTGTGTTGGTTCGCGTCAAATCGCAAGGTAATGTGGCATGAGCCAGAATAGTGTTGCTCGTGTTCTGCATGGCCATAAATAACATCCTTACCATATCAGACTCCACGGAAAATCAACTGGTACGGATTGTATGCGTCGCACTGCTTTCTGCGGATGGGCTTTTCTTGTGGGGATTCGTAAAAGACGCCTGAAGATATGCGCAAGAGAATTGTCAGAGAATGTGCTTCGATAAGTGTCCATGTGATAAGGAATACCTATCAATCCACGATATGAAGATTGCAGCACTGCATTGATACCAATGGTCATAATTTCGAACACATTCTGTACATGGACATTCATGCCATCTTTTTCACTTTCGTTGACCTTCAAAGACATTACTGTTACACATCATTGGATTTGTCTCGATAGCCGCTATCAGAAAATAAGTACCAAACTGCAACATCACATTAAAAAAAAACAAAGTTGACCCTCATATCTCTAATGCGACCCTACCTAGCAACAAAAATCAACGTCATATTATGGGCTCCGCTGTCCCGTGCAACTTTTGTCCCACAAACTTTTCACCTACTATCATATATTCGGAGTTATTCTTGGTGGCAATAGTTAGTGACTCACACGGTATATGAAAAAAGTGCATATGGTATAAGCCAAAAGACATCATCATCCACATAAAGGAAACGCTAATGATTCAAAATTCTGCTTACAAATACGAAGGTCAATCTGAAACGTAGGTGTAAAAACCTTATTGTAATCAACTTAATGCATAAATTCGAAAGTAAATTAATTCCATGTAAATACATAAAAGAGCAACCAGTCACCCTTTTTAAAAGCAGTTATTTATTCATTCCATGAACCGGTTTTCGAACCTTTTCAGTCAAATCTTCAGATAATTTTCCAGAATTAAATAGCTATTTCAAGCATAATGTTGGGAGCTGCCTCTATACAAGACAATAGAACATGCTTTGAATTCCACTGGCCTAAACTCACCTGTTCTGCTTTATTTCGTGTGTTGGCCATTTATAACAGGAGTAATAGAGGGGTTTGTGCTCAGCATAACGATGTCTTCGATTGTCAATGTGAGATTACAGAGCTGCAGCACTGCTTCTCCTTCGTGTTGCTTTTCAGCTATCAAGACAAGGCCTAGTGGCCTCCACTTGCAGACTGCCAAACAAACAAGAACCTTAGTGGTGCTAGGGATCGAACTAGGGCCCTCCGAGTGATGGTTAGCCATGCTGATCGCACATGCTATTAGTGTACAGTCCATTCAACTAACGAACAGCAGTCCCAGATAGAATTAATACTGGCGTAGTTATTTGTAATTTTTGATAGTATAAAACTCCTTATGAGGGAAGGGATGTGCGATAGGTCTAACTCCCAATGATTTTCTTCGTGCAGTAAAGGGACAAAGAGTTTTTAATTCTGTGGTAACGTAAAAAAAGATCCACATTCATCTGTCCCGCCACGTTATGAAGATGCGGTTATAAATCTGATACTTATTTTTTGTAACAAAGACTTTTTTTCCGAAATACAGATAGATAGAAACTTAGAGTTATAGCCAAAGCATAATGTGACAGGAGATTTTTAACTTTCTGCTATTCAGAATCAAAGTTACAACCCATAAATGCTCACGAGGAACGCAACTGTCATCACTGGTTTGTTTTTCTGTGGTATGTCGGCATGAATTTACGTGCAAACATAATTCTCGAGTAAGACAGACTGTTATAACCAGATGCACATCGCAGCAATTTCTTATGATTAATGACAAGGTATTAATGATCACATTATTGGAAGTTGTAGCTGAATGTCTACTTCCACGAACCTACCTGCAGGCTGAAAGCTATGTATTCGAATCTGGAAATTTGCCTTCTTGGGAATCGACGTAACTGCTGTACCTTTAGAGCACACCCCACTTCAGACTGGTAAAAGGCTCTCTCCACATTTTTTCAAGCTGAAAACTTCTTGGAAGGAGGAGGAGAGGGGGAAGGATTTGACTTAAAATAACTTAATCATGCTGTTGTTGTGGTCTTCAGTCCTGAGACTGGTTTGATGCAGCTCTCCATGCTACTCTAACCTGTGCATGCTTCTTCATCTCACAGTACTTACTGCAACCTACATCCTTCCTAATCTGCTTAGTGTATTCATCTCTTGGTCTCCATCTACGATTTTTACCCTCCACGCTACCCTCCAATGCTAAATTTGTGATCCCTTGATGCCTCAAAACATGTCCTACCAACCGGTCCCTTCTTTTTGTCAAGTTGTGCCACAAAATCCTCTTCTCCCCAATTCTATTCAATACCTCCTCATTAGTTATGTGATCTACCCATCTAATCTTCATCATTCTTCTGTAGCACCACATTTCGAAAGCTTCTATTCTCTTCTTGTCCAAACTATTTATCATCCATGTTTCACTTCCATACATGGCTACACTCCATACAAATACTTTCAGAAACGACTTCCTGACACTTAAATCTATACTCGATGTTAACAAATTTCTCTTTTTCAGAAACGATTTCCTTGCCATTGCCAGTCTACATTTTATATCCTCTCTACTTCTACCATCATCAGTTATTTTACTCTCTAAATAGCAAAACTCCTTTACTACTTTAAGTGTCTCATTTCCTAACCTAATTCCCTCAGCACCACCCGATTTAATTTGACTACATTCCATTATCCTCGTTTTGCTTTTGTTGATGTTCATCTTATATCCTCCTTTCAAGACACTGTTCATTCCGTTCAACTGCTCTTCCAAGTCCTTCGCTGTCTCTGACAGAAATACAATGTCATCGGCGAACCTCAAAGTTTTTATTTCTTCTCCATGAATTTTAATACCTACTCCGAATTTTTCTTTTGTTTCCTTTACTGCTTGCTCAATATACAGATTGAATAACATCGGGGAGAGACTACAACCCTGTCTCACTCCCTTCTCAACCACTGCTTCCCTTTCATGCCCCTCGACTCTTATAACGGCCATCTGGTTTCTGTACAAATTGTAAATAGCTTTTCGCTCCCTGTATTTTACCCCTGCCACCTTCAAAATTGGAAAGAGAGTATTCCAGTTAACATTGTCAAAAGCTTTCTCCAAGTCTACAAATGCTAGAAATGTAGGTTTGCCTTTTCTTAATCTTTCTTCTAAGATAAGTCATAAGGTTAGTATTGCCTCACGTGTTCCAATATTTCTGCGGAATCCAAACTGATCTTCCCCAAGGTCTGCTTCTACCAGCTTTTCCATTCGTCTGTAAATAATTCGCGTTAGTATTTTGCAGCTGTGACTTATTAAACTGATAGTTCGGTAATTTTCACATCTGTAAACACCTGCTTTCTTTGGGATTGGAATTATTATATTCTTCTTGAAGTCTGAGGGTATTTCGCCTGTCTCATACATCTTGCTCACCAGCTGGTAGAGTTTTGTCATGACTGGCTCTCCCAAGGCCGTCAGTAGTTCTAATGGAATGTTGTCTACTCCCGGGGCCTTGTTTCGACTCAGGTCTTTCATTGCTCTGTCAAACTCTTCACGCAGTATCTTATCTCCCATTTCGTCATCATCTACATCCTGTTCCATTTCCATAATATTGTCCTCAAGTACATTGCCTTTGTATAGACCCTCTATATACTCCTTCCACCTTTCTGCTTTTCCTTCTTTGCTTAGAACTGGGTTTCCATCTGAGCTCTTGATGTTCATACAAGTGGTTCTCTTATCTCCAAAGGTCTCTTTAATTTTCCTGTAGGCAGTATCTATCTTACCCCTAGTGAGATAAGCCTCTATATCCTTACATTTGTCCTCTAGCCATCCCTGCTTAGCCATTTTGCACTTCCTGTCGATCTCATTTTTGAGACGTTTGTATTCCTTTTTGCCTGCTTCATTTACTGCATTTTTATATTTTCTCCTTTCGTCAATTAAATTTAATATTTCTTCTGTTACCCAAGGATTTCTACTAGCTCTCGTCTTTTTACCTACTTGATCCTCTGCTGCCTTCACTACTTCATCCCTCAAAGCTACCCATTCTTCTTCTACTGTATTTCTTTCCCCCATTCCTGTCAATAGTTCTGTTATGCTCTCCCTGAAACTCTGTACAACCTCTGGTTCTTTCAGTTTATCCAGGTCCCATCTCCTTAATTTGCCACCTTTTTGCAGTTTCTTCAGTTTTAATCTACAGGTCATAACCAATAGATTGTGGTCAGAGTACACTTACAATTTAAAACCTGGTTCCTAAATCTCTGTTTTACCATTATATAATCTATCTGGTACCTTTTAGTATCTCCTGGGTTCTTCCATGTATACAGCCTTCTTTCATGATTCTTAAACCAAGTGTTAGCTATGATTAAGTTGTGCTCTGTGCAAAATTCTACCAGGCGGCTTCCTCTTTCATTTCTTAGTCCCAGTCCATATTCACCTACTATGTTTCCTTCTCTCCCTTTTCCTACACTCGAATTCCAGTCACCCATGACTATTAAATTTTCGTCTCCCTTCACTATCTGAATAATTTCTTTTATTTGATAATACATTTCTTCAATTTCTTCGTCATCTGCAGAGCCAATTGGCATATAAACTTGTACTACTGTAGTATGTGTGGGCTTCGTATCTATCTTGGCCACAATAATGCGTTCACTTTGCTGTTTGTAGTTGCTTACCCGCATTCCTATTTTCCTATTCATTATTAAACCTACTCCTGCATTACCCCTATTTGATTTTGTGTTTATAACCCTGTAGTCACCTGACCAGAAGTCTTGTTCCTCCTGCCACCGAACTTCACTAGTTCCCACTATATCTAACTTTAACCTATCCATTTCCCTTTTTAAATTTTCTAACCTACCTGCCCGATTAAGGGATCTGACATTCCACTCTCCGATCCGTAGAACGCCAGTTTTCTTTCTCCTGATTAACGACATCCTCTTGAGTAGTCCCCGCCCGGAGATCCGAATGGGGGACTATTTTACCTCCGGAATATTTTACCCAAGAGGACGCCATCATCATTTAATCATACACTAAAGCTGCATGCCCTCGGGAAAAATTACGGTCGTAGTTTCCCCTTGCTTTCAGCCGTTCGCAGTACCAGCACAGCAAGGCCGTTTTAGTTATTGTTACAAGGCCAGATCAGTCAATCATCCAGACTGTTACCCTTGCAACTACTGAAAAGGCTGCTGCCCTTCTTCAGGAACCACACGTTTGTCTGGCCTCTCAACAGATACCCCTCCGTTGTGGTTGTACCTACGGTACGGCTATCTGTATCGCTGAGGCACGCAAGCCTCCCCACCAACGGCAAGGTCCATGGTTCATGGGGGGGGGGGGGGGGGAGGGGGGGTTGTAGTATACACTAGTTTATAGTTTATTATCTTCCTATATATTACATATAAACGTGAACCTCATCCTTGACAGGATAGGACTGAACATTTACAACACGATTAAACTTTCTATGACGTCATTGTTGTGGAAACATTACAAATTCTTATTTTTTTTTCAGTTTTTAGAAGCACGACGCAACAACTCGGTTTCAGGATCTTCTGTTGCTCTTTGGCTGTCGACCCGTGACGTATAGTGGCCAGCAATTTTCTCTCTGGTCCCGGAAGCGAAGATGCTGTCTCCGTTCGTTGCGCCGCCCTCTCCGTACATGAAACATGAAAATAAATACAAAACTTTAGATAATTCACAACAATTATAAATATTACAAAATACCTAAACAAAACACTAAATTAAACTTACATTCACCTGCAAACTGTTCTGACACTGGTGGATAGGTGACGCTTCAATTTCACGTCCCACTACAACAGGACGAGTGAGTGCTGATAAGAAACTTCCTGGCAGATGAAAGATATATGCTAGGTTGACGATTCTTTTCAAGGTTTTAGTACCTTAATCCATAAAAACGGAACCCTTAAAATGTCCAAATGTGTGTGTATTCCTAAGGGACGAAACTGCTGAGGTCATCAGTCCCTAGACTTACACACTACTTAAACAAACTTAAGCTAACTTACGGTAAGAACAACACGCACACTCATGCTCGATGGAAGACTCGAACCTCCGGCTAGAGGGGCCGCGCAATCCGTGACGTGGCGCCTCAAACCGCGAGGCCACTCCTCGCGGCAGAACCCCTATGAGATCGGTTTGTTGTCCGTCTGTCTGTCGTCCGTCTGTTGAGAACCCTACGTATTTCTCAGGAACGAGTAGACGTATCAAGTTGAAATCATTGCAATCAAAAGACACGACCATTTACGAATACGTCAGATATTTTGATATCTTACAGCATCGATATCGATAACAGCGATTCTCGATTTTCGGAATGGATGAAAAATCTATGTACATTTACGGAACGCGACTCCAACTCGCGCTTATCGGGATTACGTTTCATAGGTTTATTAAGACGTGGACCTCTCAAAAACATTAATAATTCAGAGCATTCTTTCTCAACAAACCGACGAGGACTGCGAACTTATTTGCACGATGCCAGTACACTGGCCAGGAAACTTGCCCTGAGCTGTGGTCACAGAACCCATTTCATGAAACCAAAATACACAGTGAGCACCTTCATCCCCAGCAGCACTACGTTATGTCGTCAGAAGTCACTAAATAATCCAGTGCAGGAGGATATACCCTGAAGTACATAAGCTATCAGCTCTTCGATAACAACGAAACAGCACGAGGCCCAGCCATAATATTTGCACTAAAAGGTTCCCTAGAAACACAGTGAGATGTGACACAGTGGTCCGGATACATAACATGCAGGAAAAATGGTCATCAGGCGTAGGTGGCATTTCCAATTGAAAGGAGTCTACTGGGGTACACTTGTATGTGGCACCCGAAAATGACAATAATTTTAATGTAAACTAAAATGGAACTAGTATACTATAAACGAAGTGTGTCTCTGATAGGCTTTATAATGCGGATCGCTGACTGTGCACGACTGCAGAGCCAAAGATACTGTTTCTGGTCTGAGATAGCACTATTAGACTACGATAGCGCTGGGCGCATAGTTGTAGGTAGCTGTCGGTGAGTGAAAGACGTTGTAGTAGGCAGTTTTTATGGTGTGCTCTGCGAAGCCACCAAATATTACATTAATGTAGGTATGTCAATATTGTTGAACATGGAAGCAGAAGTCTACATGCAAGCAAGGCAAATATGTTAAATAATTATGATTTTTCTTTTGCCAGTGCGTTAGTATAGGTGAGTTGACAGATAATTTATAATTTTTGAATAATTCCAGAATATGCCCGCACGGTAAACCGCGCGGTCAAACGCACGGCTTTCCGGGCCGGAAGGAACGTCTGGTCCCCGGCACGAATCCACCCGGCGGATTTGTGTCGAGATCCGGTGAGCCGGCCAGTCTGTGAATGGTTTTTAGGCGGTTTTCGATCTGCCTCGGCGAATGCGGGCTGGTTCCCATTATTCCGCCTCAGCTATGTCGGCGATTGATGCGCAAAGAAGTTCTCCACGTACGCGTACAGCACCATTACTCTACCACTCAAAGATAGGGGTTACACTCGTTTGTGTGAGACGTTCCCTGGGTAGGTTCACCGGGGTCCGAACCACACAATAACCCTAAAAGAGTGGTTCGGTGTGGGGCGGCGGAGGGGTGAAGTGGACTGCGGTAGTCGTCGTGGGGTTGTGGGCCACTGCGGCGGGGACGGAGCCTCTCCGCCGTTTCTAGGCCCCCGGTTTACATACAATACAATATAATGTAACACAGCTCCAGAATATACGTAAACTGATTTGATAAAAAATCTAGTTAGATATTTCACCTTTGTAATGCTCCTGAGATTTGTTAACAGAGCTATATGTAATTTGATGATTTGCATTTATGTTGAATTAGTGAGGTTACATTAGACTTGCTGTTTAACCCTCATTGTTTATGGATCAATTGTGAGCAATGTAACTTCAATGGTCAGATATTTCTGAACAGACAAACTTAACTTGCAATATAATGTTGCTGAAAAAACTCAGCGTTAGTAATTCACCGTAATCAGTACCACCTCCCGGTCCAGGTCATATATGTTTTCAAAGGAGATGGATTTTCATAAATGTATTCATTTATCAGCCAAAACAATTTCATATGCATTTGAAAGTATTACAGTCAGCATTGCACACCGCTGAGACTGTAGCTAGCATATTTATATTTTTTTTTGTGAGCGACCAGAGTACATGGCGTTACACCGTTTCTGCTTTAGAGGTAATACAATGCAATTTATTTATGCGCACAGGGGCCAGAGTTATCATTACTGAAAAGGGCCAAAGGATTCGGTGCCTAAGGTGCTGAATTTATTTTGCAGTGACCGTATTTCTTTATTGGTATTGGACTTTACATTGCCCAAACTGTTCGTATAAAGTTTTTGCTATCAATAACACAGAGTAAGCACTTCCGCTTGTGGGACGCAGAGTGTCAGGACAATGACCCTTGGGCAGTTTCGGTTGAAAAGCGAGGAATTTCTTGTGGGACATCGTGGAACATGCTCTCTTCAGCCCCTATGGTTACATGAAATTTCTATACGTGGCAACGCTATATGTAGTCTTCGAAAAGACGTCTGTAACAGAGGTGCGTTTCATGAGGGGAGCTATTATTCAGTTTATTTTGGCGGAAAATCAGAGTATCGTAGATACTCATAGGCGCTTACAGAATGTCTACGGAGACCTGGCAGTCAATGAAAGCAAGGTGAGTCGTTGGGCGTTGCGCCTGTCATCTCGCAACTTGATCGTGCATAAACGCGTCCGATACCTTGTATGCCGGCCTGTCGTACACATCTGTGTTCCCTGCAATGTTGGAACGTGCAGACACTCTCATTCAAGATAATCGACGCGTCACAATCAAACACCTCGCTACTCAACTGGATGCCTCTGTTAGTAATGTTGAGTCACTTGTCCGCCAGGTGGAGTACTCATTGGACTGTTATTCCTCAAGCAGCCAGCATCATGGATCTCGCACCTTCCGACTGCCATCTGTTTGGTTCAATGGAGGATTAACTTCGCGAGAAGCAGTATATGGATGATGAGCGTTTATTGATGCAACAAGACACTGATTCACACATCGACCAGTAGAGTGGTACCATGCAGTCATACAATTCCATCTCAGTCAGGTGGCGAAAGGTCATTGCACTGAACATTGGGCCGGCCGTGGTGGCCGAGCGGCTCTAGGCGCTTCAGTCCGGAGCCGCGGAACTGCTACGGTTGCAGGTTCGAATCATGCCTCGGGCATGGATATGTGTGATGTCCTTAGGTTAGTTAGGTTTAAGTAATTCTAAGTTCTAGGGTACTGATGACCTCAGACGTCAGGCTATTCCCATAGTGCTCAGAGCCATTTGAACCATTTTGAACTGAACAGAGCCAGAAGAGTGGGGAATAACGTCGTGTACTGGAATCCTGAATAAACCAGCCTGCTTTCCGAAAAATATATATTCCATTACCTTTTGAACGCTCCACGTAATACAAACAGATGATCCGAAACATTAGGACCACCTGCTTAGTAATGGGGTGTTAAGTGGTTCCATGGACTCGCCGTGGCCTCGTAGTCGAAAAGATCCTTGGCTCGCTGCTACATTTGTTATGCTAGAGCGAATTACGTGATGTCCTGTTTTGGCTGAATCAGTGGAGATTGCTCGATTTAGAAGTTATTCCGGTGGGTTACTTGGGCATGTACTTATGCTTGGATGCAAATCATTCCGAAGAATCCTACGTCCACTTTGATGCCGGGTTGGCTTCCTCTCTACCAATTCGAAAGGACTGGACACAATGGTGACTGGCGGATATGTTCAACCTATTGCAGCCATTGATCGGCTGGTTGTTGACTTATGTTCCTACTTCCTGGGAATTATGGTGAGCACTCAATTACAGTTCCAACCTTCGTTGATTACGTGTGGAAAGGCTATTCTTTCACTTGCAAACCGGTTATCCGTTGTCGTCTTTAAAGCAGCTTTTGTGAGCCAGTCTCATTCAGGTCAATTTACTGTAAATTTTTTACTATTAAACTGGCATTGTAGAAGCCGCTTGTCTGGGTTCGGCCACTCTAACTGGCGTTTTCTAAATTAAGCAGTACATAACGTTATTTCAGCGCTCGGTTCGCTTTTTCCAACTTTTTTTCGGTATCTTTCGGTGGTGTAATTTTTTTCTAAACTTGCTAACCAGTACACTAGTATACTACTTGTTAACTGTATGTTACAGGATAGCTTGAGTATACATGTGGATTATGTTGTGAGTTCCACCAAAAGGGTCTTGAAGTAAACAAATGGTTAAGCCTAAAGTGTCTGCTCAATCTGTTAACCGTGCTAAAGCGAGAGCCTAAAAACTCAGCTAGTCAATCAGGTTGAGTATTATTAATAAACAAAAGGAAGAAGTTATTTTGGCCCTACACGAGCACCTTGTGTGAGAGGCCAACTGATTGTATTTCATGTAAACTGCTAACCAGCCTAGTTACATGGATTGCTTGTTTTTCCTAATTGCATGTGATTTATTTTACTTGTCAGAGGATGTCGGATGTTAGTTGCCTGCCGGACGGTTTGGCCGAGCGGTTCTAGGCGCTTCAGTCTGGAACCGCGCCACCGCTACGGTCGCAGGTTCGAAATCAGCCTCAGGCATGGATGTGTATGATGTCCTTAGATTAGTTAGGTTTAAGTAGTTGCAAGTCTAGGGGACTGATGACCTCAGATGTTAAGTTCCATAGTGCTCAGAGCCATTTAAACCATTTGTTAGTTGCCTGTTAATCATTTAGGTAGGTTTCTAAAGTTTAAATTTGGAGTGTATTACGAAACGCTACATTGTCGATCTTACTAAATATCTGTATTAAGTCCTGAATTTAAAAGTCAAGATTTCAGAAAGTTCTTAAGATTCTTTTCTTAAAACCTTTTCTTAGGACTAACTATAGAGGTTTTGTAAATTCTATTTTATAAATTCTAGCACTGGCTGCCTTGTTTCCAAAAGAAAAAGTCAGTAGTATATTGAATTGTGGTGGTAGTTGCTGAGATTTTTAAAAATATTTTTTTTGATGTGGCAATACAATTTGTGTTTTATTAAATGTATTAATAAAATTACGACCGAGTATCATATAACTCAACACCAGCTCCGCACCGCATTAGGAAATTAAAAAGTAATTCCACGGCCCAACTTTGAAACCAGACGATACTGAATGGCCACCATTTCATATTTTGTCACATGGCGTCATCTGGATTCCGTATACAGAGGCACTGCGTCATCATACCGCTCTCTCGGCCGTGGTCAGCATCCTAGACCTTGGAACCGCTGTTTGTCATTCAACTAGCTCTTCAATCGGTCTCACGAGGCTTAGCGCACCCTGTTCCAGTCCTCTCTCCGAGAAAAAATCCATCACAGTACCGGCAATTGAAACTGGTTCTTCCACGCAGCAATGATACACGGTCACATTTCAACTGGACATGATTATAATAAGGAAGAAATAATCTCCTCAATATATTTACGAAAACTCTCCAGGTCGGCAATTACTCAGAGACGAGTGGAATATTGTCTGGCGGAATATGATAGGAGTGCTTATGTGCATCTAATTACAAGGTGAAGATTGGTCCATTAATGGTGTGGCCTTTGCCCCAAATCCACTCTGGCCTCTGCAGAATAATAGCGAGCGGTGATGAAGGAGCTTTGCAGCAAGATCCGATTTGGATTCGGACAGATTGTTACTGGGAGACTTCCCACAGCGTTAGTCACTTACAAATGTAACTCCATCTTGGGCTCAGGAGGATGCAAAACGGTTGGTCGATGAAATGCAATTATAGTGCACCAACAGCCATTATTTTGATATTGTTTTCTTAGGCATCCAGTTTCGACGTTCCAATAACGTCATCTTCAGGCCTGTAGCATGAATGACAACAAGTACCACTCGTGCACGTACAAGACAAGGTACGAATATCCGTATCTAGTTTCGTAGATATTCGAACTTTATGAGCAGGTGTTTTCTGCATACATTGACATCAACATGAGACAGCAACATGCTGTCACATGAATAAAGAGCACAAATGCTGATGAAGTTCGGGTATCTATGGAACCAAATGCTGATGAAGTCCGGATATCTACGGAACCAGATACCAATATTGGTACTGTGTCTTATACGTGCTCGATTGATACTCGATGTTGTTCATGCGCCGACCGGAGTTACCGTACGGTTCTGGGCGCTATAGTCTGGAACCGAGCGACCGCTACGGTCGCAGGTTCGAATCCTGCCTCGGGCGTGGATGTGTGTGATGTCCTTAGGTTAGTTAGGTTTAAGTAGTCTAAGTTCTAGGCGATTGATGACCTTAGAAGTTAAGTCGCATAGTGCTCAGAGCGATTTGAACCATTTTCGTTCATGCGACAGCCCAGGAGATGTGATTGGAATGTCGAAAATGGCTGCGTACTAAACCAATATCAAAGTAACGGCTATTGGTACTGTATTATTACATCTAATCGCTTACGGACACAAACAAAATTTTGCGCTACCTCTCTGTAAACGTTGACGTACCTTACTTTATGTTTAAGCATGAACTGTATCTGATGCAATATTTACCATTAGAAGCACCTGTCCCCTAGAGTTCTAAAAAGTTTTCTGATGGAATATTCATGACTATTCAGACATTTTATTGTTCAATTCAGGTTCGTCGCCCCGAATTACTTAACATCAACTTTTGTTGCTAATGTGACGGCAGTCACTGAGTCCTGCGTTACACGCCAAATAAATGTCATAGATGAAATGAATTCGCAGTTGCTAATACGAACAATCATCAGATTTATAAAGGAATAATGACAATGAAAATTTGGGATAGACTGGGACTCGAACCCAGATTTCTCGTTTTACGCGTGCGGACCCCTTAAACGTTTTTGCTACCCGTGCACGACTTACGACTAGATCCAAACTACTATATGTCGTCGTTCCTGCGACACAATCTGTACTCTTATACACATTATGTAATTCCAGTTCAAGGGAGGACATTTTCATTGAAAGACGCTGCCCTGTATAAATACGATATTGCGATGCCTGTGTTGTTAATAAGACCTATAATAACACGGGCACTGCAATGTCGTAAACAAATATCAGTTTCTCCAAAGAATACAAATGATGGTACTAGCAAATATCACCACATTTTTTCAAGGCACAACACGCACATTCCAAGTCACATGAAGAACGAGGAGACTCTTGATAAAATACACAAGTTCACTGCAGATCACTTAGAAACAAAGTCCACACTGCATATGTTATGCGCTCATGGTCCAGTACAGGGTAGTTGCTGGCTGGGAGTAGTCAGGTGAGTCAATATGCATAGCCGAGAGTGTAAATCTGAAATGTCGCTGGAAGGTAGCACTATGACCACTGCTACTCAACATTGAGAACCGCTCGTAGTATTCATACGTGACTACTGATCACTTCACTTCACTGTAGTAACAATTAACTGGCTCCGCAATTGTAACTGGTTGTCGTGGAGCATTGTGGCGCTTACATATCGGGTGAGTGTAAGGTTAGTTGTCCCTCGCTATTTTCGTACAAGTGACAGGTGTAAGGAAATAGTGCAGCTATTCTGGCGCCGTCTGTCGGAGTGGCGCCTTCCGCTAGCCTGACCATAAACATTTGGACT
The DNA here is from genome assembly GCF_023897955.1 of Schistocerca gregaria. NCBI lineage: Eukaryota > Metazoa > Arthropoda > Insecta > Orthoptera > Acrididae > Schistocerca > Schistocerca gregaria. The sequence continues at coordinate 551,839,038 of NC_064920.1, forward strand.
CAAGATCCAAAGAAACTGGTAGATCTGCACCCAGTAGCGCCGCAGCACGACGTGGCATGCACTCGACTAACGTCTGAAGTAGTGCTGGAGGGAAGTGATACCATGAATCCTGGTGAGCTGTCCATAAATCCGTAAGAGGACGAGGGTGTGGAGATATCTTGTGACAAGCACGCTGCAAGGCATGCCAGATATGCTCAATAACGTTCATTTCTGGCGCGTTTAGTGGCCAGCGGAAGTGTTTAAACACAGAAGAGTGTTTCTGGAGCTGCTCTCTAGCAGTTCTGGACGTGTGGAGTGTCACATTGTCCTGCTGGAATTGCGCAAGTCGTTGGAATGCACAATGGACATGATCAGACAGGATGCTTACGTACGTGTCACCTGTTAATGTCGTATCTAGACGTATCAGGGGTCCCATATCCTGCTGACTTGCTCGGTTCAATACAATTTGCAACGAGAGTCCTCCGACCAGGCAACACGTTTCACTCATCAGCAGTCAAATGCCGGTGTTGACTGGCCCAGGCGAGGCGTTAAGCTTTGTGTCGTGCAGTCATCAAGGGTACACGAGTGGGCCATCGGCTCCGAAAGCCAATATGGATGAAGTTTTGTTGAATGGTTCGCACGCTGATACTTGGTGATGGCCCAGCACTGAAATCTGCAGCAATTTGCAGAAGGGTTGCACTTCTGTCACACTGAAAGATTCTCTTGAGTCGTCGTTTGTCCCGTTCTTGCAGGATCTTTTTCTGGCAACAGCGATGTCGGAGATTTGATGTTTTACCGGTGTCCTGATATTCACGGTACACTCGTGAAATAGTCTCACGGGAAAATCCCTACTTCCATGGCTACCTCGGAGATGCATTGTTCCATCGCTCCTGCGCCGACTGTAACACCACGTTCAAACTCACTTAACCTGCCATTGTAGCAGCAGTATCTCGCGTCCGTCGGCCATCGTAATTTAATTTATTGTTTACTGCAGAAATTGATTGGTAATGGTGATTGTTGCCTACTTACGTGGTGGGCCTGAATCAAAATGATTTTTCATTCAATTTTGATTTACAATTAAATGCTTTCGTGCAGTTGCCTCTTTCCTTAACAATATTGATCTTCAGTGGAAATTAATTGTTACGTTAATGAATGTTAGACTCACTGAATCTTAAAACGTGAGCATATAAGTTGAACAATGGAATAAACTTTTCAGATTAATTTTCTCGGCTAGTCAGTTCACTTTAAAGCAAAAAATACACTCCTGGAAATTGAAATAAGAACACCGTGAATTCATTGTCCCAGGAAGGGGAAACTTTATTGACACATTCCTGGGGTCAGATACATCACATGATCACACTGACAGAACCACAGGCACATAGACACAGGCAACAGAGCATGCACAATGTCGGCACTAGTACAGTGTATATCCACCTTTCGCAGCAATGCAGGCTGCTATTCTCCCATGGAGACGATCGTAGAGATGCTGGATGTAGTCCTGTGGAACGGCTTGCCATGCCATTTCCACCTGGCGCCTCAGTTGGACCAGCGTTCGTGCTGGACGTGCAGACCGCGTGACACGACGCTTCATCCAGTCCCAAACATGCTCAATGGGGGACAGATCCGGAGATCTTGCTGGCCAGGGTAGTTGACTTACACCTTCTAGAGCACGTTGGGTGGCACGGGATACATGCGGACGTGCATTGTCCTGTTGGAACAGCAAGTTCCCTTGCCGGTCTAGGAATGGTAGAACGATGGGTTCGATGACGGTTTGGATGTACCGTGCACTATTCAGTGTCCCCTCGACGATCACCAGAGGTGTACGGCCAGTGTAGGAGATCGCTCCCCACACCATGATGCCGTGTATTGGCCCTGTGTGTCTCGGTCGTATGCAGTCCTGATTGTGGCGCTCACCTGCACGGCGCCAAACACGCATACGACCATCATTGGCACCAAGGCAGAAGCGACTCTAATCGCTGAAGACGACACGTCTCCATTCGTCCCTCCATTCACGCCTGTCGCGACACCACTGGAGGCGGGCTGCACGATGTTGGGGCGTGAGCGGAAGACGGCCTAACGGTGTGCGGGACCGTAGCCCAGCTTCATGGAGACGGTTGCGAATGGTCCTCGCCGATACCCCAGGAGCAACAGTGTCCCCAATTTGCTGGGAAGTGGCGGTGCGGTCCCCTACGGCACTGTGTAGGATCCTACGGTCTTGGCGTGCATCCGTGCATCGCTGCGGTCCGGTCCCAGGTCGACGAGGCACGTGCACCTTCCGACGACCACTGGCGACAACATCGATGTACTGTGGAGACCTCACGCCCCACGTGTTGATCAATTCGGCGGTACGTCCACCCGGCCTCCCGCATGCCCACTATACGCTCTCGCTGAAAGTCCGTCAACTGCACATACGGTTCACGTCCACGCTGTCGCGGCATGCTACCAGTGTTAAAGACTGCGATGGAGCTCCGTATGCCACGGCAAACTGGCTGAAACTGACGGCGGCGGTGCACAAATGCTGCGCAGCTAGCGCCATTCGACGGCCAACACCGCGGTTCCTGGTGTGTCCGCTGTGCCGTGCGTGTGATCATTGCTTGTACAGCTCTCTCGCAGTGTCCGGAGCAAGTATGGTGGGTCTGACACACCGGTGTCAATGTGTTCTTTTTTCCATTTCCAGGAGTGTATTTTTTCTTACCTCCATTGTCCATTGCATTGTAGTCGGTAAGCATCCTGTCGTGCGGCTCTCGGCTGTTGTACTGAAAATAAGAATCTTAAAGCTACGTATTTTCTGCAACGTCGGGCGGCTGTGGAGATAAATGTATCTTATATTAATAGCGGGCGAGTTTTTGGCTTCCGCTAATTTTTCTTAAGTTAATATCGCCACGTAATGGCGTCGTTGGCTGCATCGGCCGCTGTGATTGTCGCACTGTAAATTACTCGAATGCAGGTTAATTCAAGGAAGGCGGACGTGAAATCGGGATCCCCTCTTACAAATTAAAAGTGAACAATAATATTAAATCAATATATTATCTGCTTAATTAGTACAAATATGCTTACATTTGCCAGCACTCGCAAGATGTCCGTCTACACGCACACAAGACAAGAGAAGAAGTGAAGACGACTAAAAAATTAACAAAAGAGCGTATCTTGTCGTCTTTTTAGATCATTTTGTTTCGAGTGCTCTGTATATTTCTTTGCCCTCAAAACTTACACAGAGAAATTATTACAATTTTTAAATGTCTCTTCTTTATAAATACTGTTTTTAAGTCTTTTCTTAGTATTTCACTGGGTACGGTATAAGTAACCGATCTAACAACTGCGCTATACACTTGTCTTATACAGGCGTTACCGACCGCAGCGCCGTCTTCTGCCTGTTTACATGTCTCTGTATTTGAATACTCATGCCTATACCAGTTTTTTTTTTGGCGCTTCAGTGTAGCTTTTGTTATCCAATCCAGCAGACCTGGCTTTAAGGGAGGGTCTAAGCCGTAGGACACAGCAATAGATACACAGAACACCTTTTCGCAGTAAAAAGACACATGCCTTTACCAAGAAGATACTTCTGTGAAAGGGTTCCACCATTATCACAAGATATATTCTCCCCAATACCTACAATCTGTGTGTCTAGTGGATCCCCATTTGTCATTTCTGTCTATTGGATGCCCCTTTATTCTGCAAACTATCTGTGTTCCTGCGGCCAGGCCACAACGTTGACTAGGTGTGCCCAACCTCTCTGTACATCATATCTGGTGAATAGGCGAACAGAGGGGCTCAATCTCCAAGCTAATCAGCAAAACGCTGTAATAGAAAATTACCGCACAGTTAATGGGTCGTCTTGCAGTGGACAAGTCACTACATTCGCCCAGACAGGTGTTGGTTTAGTTTCATTAACCTGTACCTAACTACTGTGCAATTCACACTTAAGTTTCTGGCACAGTGTTCACCAAACCACTTTCACACCACGCGCGGGAAAACGAACACTTAAATTTTTCCTTGCGAATTCTGATTTCTTTTATTTAATTGTAATTCTCCCTGTGTAGGTGGACGTCAACAGAATATTTTAGCATTCGGTGGAGAACGTTGATGATTGAAGTCTGAGGGGACTTATGGTTCTCCTAACATACAGAGCAGCTTTTAACAGCCGACATTGCACAGTATGACAGGATTTGAGCCATGCACTCTGTACCTAGGGTAGTTGGTGTGCTGATTGACCTTTTTGGACAGTGAAGGCAATATAGCTATCCTGGTGCACTGCTGGAAAATGTGGTCGACATTAATCGTACTTCCACGAAATTTTTTAACCGTCCTTCAACGTTACCCACAACCTTGGAACGATGTTGTGGTCGATACTCAGCTCCAAATGAATCTTGTAATGAATTTGGCTGTCCATTCCGCCACTGATCTTGGCACGCGTGATATAATTAGAATGTGTTTATTTTGCTTTCCTCTTTCACAGCGACTCAAGTACTGCATACGAAATGCACACAACTTGCACCTAGAACCATTATATTTAAACATCTGTCAACATGAACTGTTGGTGGTACAACTGGTCTCCCACAGACATGTTATCTGTGTAGCCTGTTTCTGTGTTGTCCAAATGCAGTAGCCTAATTTTCATAGTGTCATCACGACAATATTTCTTTTCCGTTAGACTCGAAGGCCCCTTACCTTTTTATAGTGAGTGTGTAAGTGTAGGCCCCGTACAGTTGTCGGACGGAAATACGAAAATTCGTACCTGAACATAAATGCAGATACTAGCTAAGCCTGCAGGTTATGCAGTTGGTCACGTTCGGCACCTGCGCAGTGTCCTCAACACACCGCAAGAGTCAGTCGTGGTCACAACAATGTTCTGGGCAGTTGTGAATGCATTATGTCGACGCTAAGTGAATTCGAACGTGGGCAAGTTGTTGGTGGTAGCGTGGTGGGTGCTAAGTGTTTGGTGTTTCAAGAGGCGGCGTGCCGAGGATTTATACAGAACAAAGAAAGCGGAAATATATTATGCGTAAAGTCACAACACAGACGCTCATTGACGAGGGCTGTGACGAAAAATAGTAGAGACAGTTGCAAATGTCTCTGCAGATCTGAATGTCGCACTTGCGAACACTTCGAGCACCAAAACAATACGAAGGGAGCTCCAGGAACAGGGAATTGATATGCGGGTCATGGAAACGTGACAGTCTATCACGTATGACGTAAAATGTGATGCAAAAACCATAAAACCTAGACTATGGAGCAATGGAAGAATGTCATTTCGTCGGTTGAATCTTGTTTCGCACTGTTTCCATCTTCAGATCCAGTTTCTGTCCCAAGAGTGAGACATTCGGGGAGTTCGGTGATGATTTGGGTTGCCACATCGTGGTATTCCATCGACTCAATGGTGGCTCTCCAAGTTCGCATTGCTGTCAAGAATTATGTAACCAGTTTGACTTATGAGGTCCAACCCATGGTAAAATATTTTTTCACCAAAGTTGATGCAGTTTTTCAAGGTGATAGGACCCATGCTCACACAGCTTGCATCATCTAGGACTGGTTTTGTGAGAATGAGGATGAATTGTGTCTCCCCAGGCCATCACAATCACTAAATCTCAATATTATTGTGACATTGTGATGTACTGTGGAGAAGACAGCCTGTGATCGCTATCCACATGCATTATCGTTACCTGAACTTGCCATTGTTTTGCAGGGATAATGGTGTAGTATCTGCTTGAAAACCATACAGACGCTTTATTTATACATTCCGGGTTGATTGGTAACTGTTTCAAATACTAAGGTTTTGCCATTCCGTATCATGCTTGTTAATTTGTATGTGGTATTTCCATTTTTTTATCCAGCCCTGCATATGAACAGCATATACACTACTGGCCATTAAAATTGCTACACCACGAAGATGACGTGCTACAAACGCTAAATTTGACCGACAGGAAGAAGATGCTGTGATATGCAAATGATTAACTTTACAGAGCATTCACACGAGGTTGGCGCCGGTCGCGACACCTACAACGAGCTGACATGGTGAAAGTTTCCAACCGATTTCTCATACACAAACAGCAGTTGACCGGCGTTGCCTGGTGAAACGTTGTTGTAATGCCTCGTGTAAGGAGGAGAAATGCGTACCATCACGTTTCCGACTTTGATAAAGGTCGCATTGTAGTCTATCGCGATTGCGGTTTATCGTATCGCGACATTGGTGCTCGCGTTGGTCGAGATCCAATGACTGTTAGCAGAATATGGACTCGGTGGGTTCAGGAGGGTAATACGGAACGCCGTGCTGGATCCCAACGGCTTCGTATCACTAGCAGTCGAGATGACAGGTATCTTATCCGCATGACTGTAACGGATCGTGCAGCCACGTCTCGATCCCTGAGTCAACAGATGGGGACGTTTGCAAGACAACAACCATCAACACGTACAGTCCGACAACGTTTGCAGCAGCATGAACTATCAGCTCGGAGACCATGGTTGCAGTTACCCTTGACGCTGCATCACAGACAGGAGCGCTTGCGATGGTGTACTCAACGACGAACCTCGGAACACGAATGGCAAAACGTCATTTTTTCGGATGAATTCAGGTTCTGTTTACAGCATCATGATAGTCGCAACGTATTTGGCGACATCGCGGTGAATGCACATTGGAAGCGTGTATTCGTCATCGCCATACTGGCGTATCACCCGGCGTGATAGCATCGGGTGCCATTGGTTACACATTCTCGGTCACCTCTTGTTTGCATTGACGACACTTTGAACAGTGGACGTTACGTTTCAGATGTGTTACGACCCGTGGCTCTACCCTTCATTCGATCCCTGCGAAACGCTATATTTCAGCAGGATAATGCACGACCGCATGTTGCAGGTCCAGTACGGGCCTTTCTGGATACAGAAAATGTTCGACTCCTGCCCTGGCCAGCATAATCTCCAGATCTCTCACCAATTGAAAACGTCTGGTCAATGGTGGTCGAGCAATTGGCTCGTCACAATGCGCCAGTCACCACTCTTGATGAACTGTGGTATCGTGTTGAAGTTGTATGGGCAGCTGTACCTGTACACGCCATCCAAGCTTTCTTCGACTCAATGCCCAGGCGTATCAAGGCCGTTATTGCGGCCAGAGGGGGTTGTTCTGGGTACTGATTTCTCAGGATCTATGCACCCAAATTGCGTGAAAATGTAATCACATGTCAGTTCTAGTATAATATATTTGTCCAATGAATACCCGTTTATCATCTGCATTTCTTCTTGGTGTAGCAATTTTAATGGCCAGTAGTGTACATGTCGAAATTAAGATAGAGATGACAGAAAAATGAATGACAGCAAAAGAGCATGACTGGAAAACAACATGCACGGAAGGCACAATATGCGTTTTGTTCCAGTGTTGAAGATGACGTTATGAGATGGAAACTTCGTGGAACCACTGAACCTAATCATCATTCTGATAGGTTTATGAGATATCGCACTTCCTTGTCAACTACTGTAGAGCACTTTCGTGACGGGTCAAGAACAGAGCTGAAAGACGGACAATTCGCAGAGAGCAGTTTTGTCTCATTTTTTATGGTCGTGCTTCTGAAGAAGATGGTGTTGTCGTCATCAGTCTGAAGACTAGTTTTGTACAGTTGTTCGCGGTAATGTACTGTATGTGAGTCTCTTCGTCTCTGCAAAACTGATACAGTCCACATCCACTTGAAACTGCTAACTGTAGTCAACCGACGGTCACTCTGTCCGTTACCAAATTAGCAATCTTTGATGTCTAAAAGAGGCCACAGAGCTATTTTCTCCTGGGTTTGATGTGGCACCTCTTCTTTAGTTGCCCGTGCCACGCATCTAATCTTCAGCATTCCTCTGTAACATCACATTTCAAAAGCTTCTGTTCGCTTGTTGTCTATAGTGTTTATCGCCCATGTTTCATTTCCGCATAAAGCTGCTAGTCAGACAATACTTTCAAAAATCCTTTATAATGCTCAAATTTATATTCGATATTGATATATTTATCTTCTACAGAAAAGCTTCAATTGTTATTGCCAGTGTACGTTTGATACGTCCTTTACTTCTGACGTTGCCACTTGATAACAAATAACGAATGTTGTCCGTTACATTTGTGGTCTAGTTCCCTAATCTAATTTTCTCAGCATCAACTGACTTAAATCGAGCATAGTCCATTAAACGTGACCTTTTATTGAAACTCATCTTACAATATGTTTCTGGGTCACTATCCATTTCGTTTAACTGATCTTGCAGGAATTTTCTCTCACAGAATCGTAATGTCGCCTAGAAGATGCCAAAAATAGAAGATAAATGCCTGACGTCTCTTGGAATCGGCGTCAGTAGTCTGAGGAGCAGAATAAGGAAGTTTTATGGAGTGGTGAGTCACGGTAGGTGATGTGGCACACAGGTAAACGTGTGTGGATCAAGAGAAACGCCTATCGGCCTTTAACACACTGCTTCAAAATTGAAAAGGAACAAAGGCATTGCTGGAAAGCAATAATCACATCCGATGATGGATGACATGAAACACAGTACATACAGTACGTAACAGAGGTGGAGTGATGTATTTATAACGAAAAATGGTACAGATTTATACACATGGGAAAGGAGGATAACAGAGATCCATAACGTTGTTCAACTCAAGTCAAACTCCCAACAGAAGGGTCGATATCGGACTCGCAGTAAGAAATATGTCCTCCTCAGGCATTAACGCACATTTTGCACCTGTTATTCATGCTGACTACCAAACTGTTGAGGGGTCCTTGGGGGTATTGTCCTACTCCTCTCTCAAGGCGGTTTTTAGTTCTTGCACGGTTTGAGGAAGAGGTACTTGATGAGAAACATTTGTGCGAAGAGTGTCCCAGGTATGCTCTAAAGGATTTAGGCCCGGGAAGTACACAGGCAATTCCACAGTTCAGTATCTTCACCTTCGAGTGTGTCCGACACCTCAGCGGTCTTGCGTGAGCGTGCGTTGTCAGTCACAAACAAAAAGTCGGGACCTCTAGCACTCCTAAACAGACGTGTCCCTGAATGATCTCCCTGCAATACTGTTGTACCGTAATGGTACATCGCCCAAAGATACGCAGTTGCGTTCGGCCATTGTGCATAATGCCTGCCAACATCGCCTAGACCAATGAACTCTTTTTCGACGATGTTGTGGCTGAAATGGGACACATTTAACGGGCTTCCATGTATACGAACCAGCCCGATTTACTTGTCGCGAAATGGTTCTGGCAGAGACGACTGCAGCGGTACCGGTCGGAAGGACCGCAGCTCTTGCCTAGGAGTGAGGTATCTTTTCGCCACTAGAGCTACGTGTAGATCCTTTGCAGTATGGTGGTCCGTCTACGACCAGCGACGTGCTTCCGCATAGTATTTCCACCTTCATCGGCCTTTTGTAATCGCAAGATGATACTTCTGGACGCACCGGTTACTGTGGTCACAGTAGTGGCACTTTGAATGGCTTCGTCCCGTCCAGCTGCTCGTCCACGACCTTGAGGACTCAAATGATTTCTTGCAGACATGTTACCAAATTACATGGAATGTCGCACTAAATGGTTCCACAACAATCTTCGTCAAACACGGTGCTGCATGTTAAATGCCAACAGACGTTCGTGCATACGCTTTGCTGCAGTTAACACGTCCCGCCCTCAATATTTCGTTTTACTACGTTGGTCGGGTGATTAGTAGCAGTCGTCGGTTGTTTCGTAGCAGTTGGCAACTGTTCCCTAGCAGGTGTTAGTTGTTCGTGAGCAGTTGTCAACCTGAGCTGGTTGCGGTGACAGCGCATGGTGAGGAGGGACGGTTGACTTCAATCGCGTTCTGGCCTCCAAATGTTGCTATGTCGCTATTCGAACAAGCTGGCTCTCTCTCCTACCTTTTCTCAGATTTCGACATACGTATCCCTAAACTCAAAAATGTTGGCGACGACAGATTCTAGTTTAAATCAAGAATGGCTGAACAGCCGCACAACAGATTTCACACGTGTTCATAATGACGAGTATTAGATGTGGAGCGAATGTTTGCAACGGTGAACCTATCCTTCGAGCTGTCCTGCAGACTAGTTTATGTCCACAATCAAGATTTGGTATTTACATTCCTTGGTTCACTAAATTAGCACTTAACAATCAAACTCCTGTGTCGACTATACTGCAGAACAATGTAGTATCACAATCGGGGCCAACTGTTTACGAAGTCCACATGACACAAGCTGGCTGGGAAGCCGCTAGATTTAATTAAGTTGCTTTGTGCATTACTTATGCAGTGATGACACAGTCTACATTTTGCGTCAGTTGGTTATATCTACCGTGATAACTGCTGTTGCTAAGAGTTTGCATTATGGAAACTAGTAAAAGCTGTGTTGAACCACTGGCCTTGTCCATCGTTTATTAGGAGATCGACATTGTCTGGATTATGGAAATTGTCCTGTCAGACAGGGCACAAGACTAACTATTCAATTCAACTTACACTACCGTAGTTTACAATGCACTTCATTACTTATAGTTGATATATTATAAAGCACTTGTAATTACTATCTTACACTTAAAACAATTTTAAAATATATAATACGAAAAAAATGCATTCTATTTGCAGGTAAACAGTGCTTATCTTGCAAAGTTGGTCATAGTGTCAGGGCTGGTTTCTTTGTTCCTATGTAACCTATTGAAAACTCTTTGCCCAGTGTTCTTTTAAAATGACAATTCGCTGCAACATTATATTGTTTTTAACCATTCTCTTCTTTCATTTGCCTGTGCTTAAAACGCGGTTTATAAATACATAATTAACGCTTTTCAAAAGTACATTGTGTCACATGCTTGAGCCATACAGAGAACATAGTTGATCAGAGAGCAGCAGGTACCATACTCGGATGTTAAACCCATACTGTTATCCAACGCTAACGCTATCTGATGCAACTCTGACGCACTTGCTGCCAAAATTAAATTTTATGTTACGAGTCCAGCTTCCAGTACCTTATAAAACAGAAAATAGTCCACATTAGTATTAAAATGACTGTCTTAGTTGAATGAAGGAGTGAAGGAAAACAAGTCTGTTTGCGAAACGCCACTCGCCATGAAAGTGAATGAGAAATGATGCTAGTTAGTTACCTACCTAAATCTCTCCCCCAATGAACCATGCTAATTACGAGTAAACTGTACGCGACGGAATAAGTGAACGCTAATTTTTGGCCCAACGATGTATCAGTGGGTGGGGGTAATCATTTAGTTTCCTTCGTTATGAACAGAAATGACTAGTTATGAAATGAAATTCAAAGTTACGATAAATTCCTGAGATTATTAGCACAAACTGATTTCGTGAAAAACACTATCGAGAAATTCAATAATAGTTTCTCCAGATGCGACGACAGCAATGAAAAACATAAAACGATATGAAATTGAAATGACTTATAGTTGGTAAAGTTCAGGAAGGGAAGTCGTGATGAGGCGTGGTGGTAAGTTCCGCTCTCTGAATATTAAATTTTAACTGATTCAAATCCGCGACTCAACAACAGTGACTGCACCTAAGTTTGAATATAATGAAAGTTGTTGTGCAACTATGATAGCCCCATCGGCCAGGTAGAACCTAACTGTACTATTGTTGACGGTTATTAAATTCATCGCGACCTATACCGCCGATGCTGTCCGCAAATCTCACCATTGTTGGTGTGTGAATGTGCTAGCTGCAGAAGGCGCCGGCGGGTCGCTTAGGGCCGCTGCGTGCACGCCGCTGCTGCATCGTTCTCGGACGAGGTCTGAACTACGAGTCTGCTGGCCAAGTCTCCGCCTGGAGCACGACCGAAAATTGTCCCAGCTGAGTGCGGATCCCGGAGTGTGTGTACATAATCTAAGACGCGAAGTGACTCTGCTGTAAATAAAGCCGAAGTGTGCCCGCTGCAAGCAGAGCCTGGGATGCTCAGAGCAAACTCCGCAGTGAAGTTAAATGCGCAGAGCGCGTCAGTTTAGCGGACTTTCCCCACGTATCAAGCAGCAATTGCCAGTCAGAAAGTAACATTTTTGTTCCGTCAATGAAAAAATTAAACAGAGCCCTGCATTCCCACCACCGCAGGAAAAATGCGACCCTTTCAATCAAGTGTGCTGAAACCCCTCTTCCAGAAACTTGCGTCTAAAAATTTTATGACACCCTAGCCAATCCAGATGTCTTGTAGTTGGTGGCCGAAGTGTGTAACCGTCATTCCAGGGGCTGCTCGTGTCTTTTAGAAAGCTTTCTAGATTTATATCTTTCCTAGAAAGTTTCCTCTGAGAACCGGCTCAAGAGAACTGGCCATGTTATTTGCCATATGCTCTTCTACATCATCATCTACATCTACATGTACATGGTTACTCTGCAATTCACACTTAAATGCCTGACAGAGGCTTCATCGAACCATTTTCATGCTGCTTCAAATGGCTCTGAGCACTATGGGACTTAACAGTTGTGGTCATCAGTCCCCTAGAACTTAGAACTACTTAAACCTAACTAACCTAAGGAGATCACAAACATCCATGCCCGAGGCAGGATTCGAACCTGCGACCGTAGCAGTCGCACGGTTCCGGACTGCGCGCCTAGAACCGCGACACCATCGCGGCCGGCTCATGCTACTTCTCTACCATTCCACTCTCTAACGGCGCGTGGGAAAAAGGAACATCTAAATCTTTCCGTTCGAGCTCTGATTTCTCTTATTTTATTATGATGATCATTTCTCCCTACGTAGGTGGGTATCAACAAAATATTTTCGCATTCGGAAGAGGAAGTTGCTGATCGAAATTTCTTAAATAGATCTCACCGCAAAGAAGACCGCCATTGTTTCAGTGACTGCCATCCCTACTCGCGTACCATCAATGACACTCTCACCCCTATTGCGCGATAACATGAAACGAGCTGCCCTTCTTTGCACTTTTTCGATGTCCTCCGTCAATCCCACCTGGTAAGGATCCCACACCGCGTAGCAATATTCCAGCAGAGTACGGACAAGTGTAATGCAGGCTGTCTCTTTAGTGGGTTTATCGCATCTTCTAAGTGTTCTGCCAACAAAGCGTAGTCTTTGTTTCGCCTTCCCCACAATATTATCTATGTGGTCTTTCCAATTTAAGTTGCTCGTAATTGCAATTCCTAGGTGTTTAGTCGAATTGACAGCCCTTAGACTTCCCACCAGGAAAACATTTCGCAGACGTTCTTAGCAGAAAAATGTTACAGAGTCCCGCTGGCTGACAAAGTCTCTCCAGGAAGGTGGCAGAGCGCAATCTACAGCTATCTGCAGCATCCCTCCTGCCCCTTCTTTAGACCAGCACCAGAGGCCAACGAAAGCCGGTTGGCTTGGAACGGTTCTTTTGCTGAACCGTCCTTGCTGGCACAACACGTAGAAATCCCCTTAGCTCATACCCAATACAAGCAATGGCATATCTACACTCCTGGAAATTGAAATAAGAACACCGTGAATTCATTGTCCCAGGAAGGGGAAACTTTATTTACACATTCCTGGGGTCAGATACATCACATGATCACACTGACAGAACCACAGGCACATAGACACAGGCAACAGAGCATGCACAATGTCGGCACTAGTACAGTGTATATCCACCTTTCGCAGCAATGCAGGCTGCTATTCTCCCATGGATACGATCGTACAGATGCTGGATGTAGTCCTGTGGAACGGCTTGCCATGCCATTTCCACCTGGCGCCTCAGTTGGACCAGCGTTCGTGCTGGACGTGCAGACCGCGTGACACGACGCTTCATCCAGTCCCAAACATGCTCAATGGGGGACAGATCCGGAGATCTTTCTGGCCAGGGTAGTTGACTTACACCTTCTAGAGCACGTTGGGTGGCACGGGATACATGCGGACGTGCATTGTCCTGTTGGAACAGCAAGTTCCCTTGCCGGTCTAGGAATGGTAGAACGATGGGTTCGATGACGGTTTGGATGTACCGTGCACTATTCAGTGTCCCCTCGACGATCACCAGAGGTGTACGGCCAGTGTAGGAGATCGCTCCCCACACCATGATGCCGGGTGTTGGCCCTGTGTGCCTCGGTCGTATGCAGTCCTGATTGTGGCGCTTACCTGCACGGCGCCAAACACGCATACGACCATCATTGGCACCAAGGCAGAAGCGACTCTCATCGCTGAAGACGACACGTCTCCATTCGTCCCTCCATTCACGCCTGTCGCGACACCACTGGAGGCGGGCTGCACGATGTTGGGGCGTGAGCGGAAGACGGCCTAACGGTGTGCGGGACCGTAGCTCAGATTCATGGAGACGGGTTGCGAATGGTCCTCGCCGATACCCCAGGAGCAAGTGTCCCTAATTTGCTGGGAAGTAGCGGTGCGGTCCCCTACGGCACTGTGTAGGATCCTACGGTTTTGGCGTGCATCCGTGCATCGCTGCGGTCCGGTCCCAGGTCGACGGGCACGTGCACCTTCCGCCGACCACTGGGCGACAACATCGATGTACTGTGGAGACCTCACGCCCCACGTGTTGAGCAATTCGGCGGTACGTCCACCCGGTCTCCCGCATGCCCACTATACGCCCTCGCTCAAAGTCCATCAACTGCACATACGGTTCACGTCCACGGTCTCGCGGCATGCTACCAGTGTTAAAGACTGCGATGGAGCTCCGTATGCCATGGCGAACTGGCTGACACTGACGGCGGCGGTTCACAAATGCTGCGCAGCTAGCGCCATTCGACGGCCAACACCGCGGTTCCTGGTGTGTCCGCTGTGCCGTGCGTGTGATCATTGCTTGTACAGCCCTCTCGCAGCGTCCGGAGCAAGTATGGTGGGCCTGACACACTGGTGTCAATATGTTCTTTTTTCCATTTCCAGGAGTGTAAAACCGTCTAGATAGAAGAATATGAGATAATCACTTACGCAGTCACTGTTGTTGTATTGTAATTGAAAATAAATCTGCGTTTTTGCGGTCTCCCTGATTTCTTTTGGATTCAATTTGAAATGTAATTGATTTGGATGTAAAGAGACTCTTATCTGCATATAAAAGACGTGGTTAATTTGCACAATAACGTGTCGCAACAAAGAAAAGAGTTATCTTCGATGCTTTTCATAGTAACTGTCAGTTATTCTTCATATACTACTTGACTTGTTATCGGATTCAAGGTCAATTTTCAAAGGAACGCTTGATCTTCAATATCTAACGTACTGCACAGGTGATGCAAGAGGGAATACTCAAGTACAAGATGTCCATGTCCATAATTAAAGTTCCAGTTTCAAAACGCTGTAGCAAGATAATCATAGCTCAGAATACCGTCAAATTTGAAAGTCACGGAGAAAAAAAAATTAACGACAATTACCGGCCGGAGTGGCCGAGCGGTTCTCGGCGCTACAATCTGGAACGGAGCCACCGCTATGGTTGCAGGTTCGAAGCTAAGTCCCACAGCGCTCAGAGCCATTTTAACGAAAATTTGATTAATCTAGGGCGATGTAAGCGTAAGAATACGCACTGCAATAGAAGCGTGGCACACGGCTGTTCCTCAGTTTGCGTCCGAGACGAACAGCATTACTCTCTCCATGAAGGATCGCTCGCTGCTGGTAAAGCTCTTTTACAAGAACGTTCTCTGTACGCCAGTAGCCCTGCAGAAGCTCCCGACACTAAAAACGGTACAAAATTTGAAAAGACAGGATGTTTTTGAAGTGTTGCAGAGGGAGGAAAGCAGTTGATCCGACGCCTGTCGAAGATGTGGCCACAGCATTGCACGAGAGGTGGAGCAGTGCTGTGCAAACGCAGTATATGCGGAATCGCCCGAACGTCGGACATGCTTGCGAGCACGGTACATAAAATGGTCCTGCATTGCTATCCATACAAAATTAGCCATATTGAGGAGCTACTTCCTGCTGACTTGCCAGCATTCTAGGCGCTACAGTCTGGAATCGAGCGAAAGCTATGGTCGCAGATTCGAATCCTGCCTCGGCATGGATGTGTGTGATGTCCTTAGGTTAGTTAGGTTTAAGTAGTTCTAAGTTCTAGGCGACGCAGAGCTGCACAATACTGACAACGAGAAATCCGCACGCACATCAGCCGGTACCACTTAATTCTGCAAAGGTGGTGCGGGCTGATGGCTTCGTTTATCGTAGGGTCGTATTTAAGGAGACGAGACCTGTAGTTCCTGTTACCCGTACAGTAAACGCTATGAAAGTCTTTGGCGCACCCTGCAACAGCGTGGATGTGTGGGTGGGATAATTTTTATGCAAGATGCCTCTCTTCTGGACATTGCACAGCCAGAGAAGCGGCTGCTGTAGAGACATTTCAGAAATGGTAAAACTATCAGCCTTCATTACCCTACAGCCTGGCCGTCCAGATCGCCTGATCCGTGTGATTGCTTCGAGGTTATCTGAAAGATGTCTTCAGTGCTGCAATAACGAACGAAGCTGAAATGAAAGCAAGCATTGCGCAACGCATTCTGAACGTGACCCTGAGACACTCCGATCTGTTGTGGAACGTACCGCTTCTCGAATTCAGCTTGTGGCAAAAAAAAGATGGACAACATACTGAACACGTCTTACGCCAGTCTCACGACAGTAATAAACCGATATCATTTTGCTTTTTTATGGTGTTTTTGGCCCCACGACAATGAAAATCCGATTTGTTTGGTCTGATGTGGTTCTATCTTGCCGAGGTGGTTCAAATGGCTCTGAGCACTATGGGACTCAACTGCTCGGCCGGCTAGCCGAGGTGGTGGGGGTTACCTAAATAACAGTGCCACAACTGTGAACTGCGGTACACGTGCAGTCATGCACATTGAACATTACGGGTGGTGTTACGTGCGATTCAAACCACAGCCGTCCAATTGCGATTTACGAGTATCTGTCATTTGTAGCAGTATACATTCATAGTAATACGCTTACAACGCCATCTGCTCGTAAAAGTTTGCTTAACTTTTTTTATCCATCACGCTTCCCCCCTGCACCAATAACATGCTGTTCTAATTTGACGTCATTCTGGGCAGCGGTTCTCTTTTTAGAGCGTATTAAAACAGTAACTTTAATTATGGACAGCCTTCACACCTTCGACTTCTTTGCGAATCCACGAGACTGTTAAAGCTAGTGCAGAAAGGATTAATAGTAGCTTCTGACTTTTGTCTGATGATGTAGCTATGTGTAGTGAAGTACTATCTGAAGGAAGCTGCACAAATATTGTCATGTGTTAATAAGACTCTTAGGATTTGAAACGGGTGTGAAGATTTGCAACTCGCTTGAAAGGCTCAGCAATGTAAAATTTTGAACTTCACACAATGAAAAACCGTAGCATCCCATGACTGCAATGTCAATCATCAAATGGTAAATTTGTGGTAAGTTCTGTGGTACCAAACTCCTGAGGTCATCGGTCATTGGGCTTACACACTACTTAATCTAACTTAAGCTAACTTACACTAAGGACAACACACACATCCATGCCCAAGGGAGGACACGAACCTCCGACGAGGGTATCAATCAACAAACTGGAATCAGTCAATTCATACAAATACTTGCGTTTAACAAGTTGTATATATGAAATGGAGTGATGACATAGGCTCAGTCGTTAAAAAAAGTTGCTGACAGACTTCATTTATTGGTAGAATACTGGGAAAATGCAGTTTTCAAAGGAGATTGCTTACAAAACACTCATGCTACAAATCCTAGAATACTGCTCAGGCGTGTGGGGCCTGTATCAAATAGGGCTAGTGGAGGTTGTTGGACGTATGCGAAGAGCGGCAGCACCAATGGTAGTAGATTTGTTTGACGCATGGGAGAGCGTCACAAACATACTGAAAAACCTGACTTAACAGACACATGAAGATAGACGCAACCATCCCGAGAAATATCCGAACACACGAAATAAGTTCTAATATTTGCGAATTGCTCGAAGAGTCTTTAAGTAATAGAACCGTTTACGTTTTCTTGAACAATGAGTGTTCATGAGGGAGAAAGGTATCGTTAGGCGTGGCTCAGGAAAGTGTGACAGGACCGCCCTTGTTTTGTACGTACGTAAACGACCTGATGCACTGAGTGAGCCGCGGTCTGTGACTGCTGATGGCGCTGCAGTGTACACCAAAGTGTCGTCATTGAATGATTGTAGGAGGATACAGTATACCTTGGATATAATTACTATTTGATATGATGAATGGCAGCTTGATGTAAATGTGGAAAAATTTAAGATGAGTAAGAGGATCACTAATTTAATATTCGAATAAAGTATTCGTCCTGTGTCGCTTAACGGGGTCACGTCGATGAAGTATCTATGCGTGAAGCTACAACGTGACATGAAATAGAACGACCACGCAACGTCAGTTCTAGGGAATGCGAATGGTTCAGTTAGGTGTACTGGCAGAATTCCAGATAGACAAAATGAAACATCCTTTCTGCGAAACACTACTGGGAAAGTTTAGAGAAGTGCCATTTGCAACAGACTGCATCCTAGTGCTACCATTATTTTAGA
The DNA here is from genome assembly GCF_023897955.1 of Schistocerca gregaria. NCBI lineage: Eukaryota > Metazoa > Arthropoda > Insecta > Orthoptera > Acrididae > Schistocerca > Schistocerca gregaria. The sequence goes on from NC_064920.1 coordinate 551,857,412, forward strand.
GCATACTGAAAAGTAATGTTTCTTAATTTTTTAATCTCTTCTCAGTTTCGGCTGAGGTGTTACATGTCACGCACATTTCTCTGTCGGCTTTCACGCTTCGCTGGCGCAAGTTGCAGCCCTGTGCGACTAGGGGGCTTCGAATTGTAGCGTGTAACATGGCGCTGTAAACGCAACTACGTCAGTGCACGAGAAGCAGCGTGATTCTAACCGTCCACACATGGAACACCCTTTCCATCAGCATGACAGAGTCAGGCCACAGTCACCCATGGTAGCCGCGCGGTCTGGGGCGCCTCGTCACGGTCCGTGCGTCTCCCTCCCACTCCCCCCCCCCCCCCCCCCCCCCCCTTGGGCGTGGGTATGTGTGTTGTCCTCAGCATAAGTTAGTTTAAGTAGCGAGTAAGCTTAAGGTCCGATGACCTCAGCAGTTTGGTCCCTTAAGACCTTACCACAAATTTCCAAAATTTCTAGGCCACACACGGGTGCTGCGGCATCTGAAACAATCCGACGCCTTCGGTTCATTCCCATCGACCATCCTCCGCGCAGTCCCGACTTGGCCCCATTCGATTTTCCTCTGTTCTCAAATCTTAAAGAACGCCTCCGAGGACTTACTTAGACCGTGTTGTACAAGCAGAGCAGAGATGAGGTCGTGGATACGTCAACAAAGACAAACGTTATACAATGCCGGTATCAACAAAATATTCTCTCGTTGGGAGAAATGTGTTCGTCGTCAGTGTGAGAAATAAATGTATAGACATGAAGAATAAGGATGTAGAGTGTTGATAAAATTTGTGTTATTTAAAAATCTTTAAGTGTTTTCGCATAAAACAGTCGGAGGCGTTACTTTTCCGCACGCCCTCGCATGTCTCTCGTAAATTCCGCGAAGACAATAAAAATCAAGACTCATAAGAAGCATAGTTCCTTGCCGTCGTTTGCGAGTGGAACAGGAAAGATAATGATTAACAATGGTACAAGGCGCCTTCGCCAAGCATTGTATGGTGGCGTGCAAAATATGTATGCATATACGGAGAGTCTAATTGAAAGTTTCTAGAACCAGCATTATAAGACAAATTTGGGAATGTATAACAATCCTGTAAGTATCAAAATGGTTCAAATGGATCTGAGCACTATGGGACTTAACTGCTGAGGTCATCAGTCCCCTAGAACGTAGAACTACGTAAACCTAACTAACCTAACGACATCACACACATCCATTCCCGAGGCAGGATTCGAACCTGCGACCGTAGCGGTCGCACGGTTCCAGACTGTAGTCCCTAGAACAGCTCGACCACTCCGTCCGGCAAGTAAGTATCACTCCTGTAGGTGTCGTGAAGACAAAATGCGAGTAACTACAGCTTGCATAGATGCATTTATGATATCATTCCTCCTACGCTCTATACGCAAAAGAAATGGAAGAACCTGTAATAAGTGTAATTATAGGAAGTACCCTCTGCCACGCACTTCACGCTGGTTTGCAGAATAAATATGCTGACAATGAACGTAGAGTGTCCTAGCCACCGAGTTTACATTAGTTCACCCAAAAACTGTCGTCCTGCTTGTGCTTCCTCCACATGTTTGTTTTAATGACAAATGTCTTTCTTATTTTCCTTTCTTCTTCCAGTTTCATGGCCATCATTTTTTATTATTATTGGTTCTATCCTTTTACTGTCGTTATAGGAATGTTTTGAGGTGAAGAGTAATTTTAATGGGTAATTCTGATGGATAAAGCAGTAATAGTTAACTTATAGCTTTTTCGTAGAGGAAACCAGTGCAGGGCATCGCACACTGCTGAAAAGAAAATTGAGGGTAGAACAGACCTTAAGTTGAGTTTCCTTTCGGAAGCTAGTGTGAACTTTCAGGGCCTGTGCGACTTCTCACACTGCAGTGATAGTACACGTACATTCTCGCTGCCTGTCATTTGGTCTCACAGAACGGATTCCACCGCCATGAGAGCAGCCTCATGCAGTATGTACTCGACGGTCACTAAAGGGGATGCGGCGAGTGGCACAATTAGTTCTCGTGGGGAAACTGCCTTCTGACCTGTGTCGTAACGTTACACTCGTCACGGCCATAATTACCGGCGTTGCAGCATGACAGCCACTTCGTGACACACGATTGGCTACAAACATTACGAACACTCTTTATAATTGATAGCCATCTGTTAACGTGCACAGCTCGCTAGCATTTACTGATTACTGTGATTTCTGACATGGAAAACTAGAGACTGTAAAAAGTCGTGAATGTTTTGCAATATCATGACTCATGGATATTACTTTTTCCTCTCGTTAGCACCATTTAAGGACCGGAACTAGTTGCAGTTTAATGAGTACTTTTTCATCTCAGAAGTGGGTTTCTACTTTTTCTCTATTTATTCTACCCTCACTCGTCAGAAATTTTTCTATTTTAGGTCTGACTCAAAGCAGATCTTCCAGCTTCTTCCGTTGCTTCCTTTTAAATCTAATTTTATTCATAATGCAGAGAAACTCTGAGAATGTGCTAGCATTTCTGCATGAAATTAGGAAAGCTAAGTTTTATTTTTCTTGTTTTATATATTCCTTCTTTTATAGCTTTAACATGTTCGTCTTTAGTATTACCTTTATTATTATTAGTGGATGTTATATGTTCCTAACTTCTCATTCCAATCACTCAGTCTTGTCTCATTTAGGCCACAATTGTAAGCATTTGTTACTTGCAATTATTCTGACTTCTCTGTCATATAGTAGCGCTTATTTTTACGTATTCAGATACACTCTGCTCGCTGTTCTACGTTAGTCCGCATATCCCTCCGGTTTTGGTGGGTACTTCCACCTGCAGATAAAGTTTTTCAACAGTTTTTTCCATTTTTGTGTCCACGTTAAATGGACTTCTAATGAATCTATTCAGTCAATACTGATTAACAAAGGTTGGTGTTATGGCGTAAAGTAAGTGTCGTCACGCCAGTGGGGAACGATAGAAAAGAGACAGCTATGAGAAGAGGTCAACCAATCGCATGCTGACCAGCCTCTATCCAGGATGACAACGCAACAGCGGCGGACCCTAGGTGAAGAGGACATAAGCGCTGCGCCGACTGGAGGCAGCCTACTTCAGTAGTAGCTTCAACGCTAGCCACTTTGTTGTCCGACGCATCGTAGCCTCTATCATTAGCACTTTCCACGCTGCACAAAAAATGGCTCTGAGCACTGTGAGACTTAAAATCGGAGGCCATCTGTCCCCTAGAACTTAGAACTATTTAAACCTAACTAACCTAAGGACATAACACACACCCAGGCGCTACAGTCTAGAACCGAGCGACCGCTATGGTCGCAGGTTCGAATCCTGCCTCGGGCATGGGTGTGTGTGATGTCCTTAGATTAGTTAGGTTTAAGTAGTTCTAAGTTCTAGGGAACTGATGAACGCAGAAGTTGTCCCATAGTGCTCAGAGCCATCTGAACCATTTTTACTGTCAAAACAGCTAAGTCTGTCTACGAATGTGAGAAAAGAAAATAGATAAATGGACAATAGTGAAACCCGACACACATACATTGGAGACAGCAGTAGTTAACGCAGCCAGTGGCGGTATTCAATACAGATTTATGACACTGCAATCCTTGAACAGCATAGTGCCTACATGACTTTGTACAGCTTCCACATACTGGTTCTGCTGATCAGCCACATTTAAACATTGAAGTCATGTGCCATTTCTTAATACTCCAACAGCTTACAGGGCCGATCGTTATCTCTTTCACATGACGGATTATCAATTTTGTTTTTCTGTTTACGAGAACGTATTTGGGGAAGTCATTATCACAGAACGAAGGCTTTCACGACCGGATGACATAGCCGCTGGTAAACCTATCGGGACGTAAGGTCGTGGTCCAAGAAACTCTTCTGTTCCTGACGTTTCGTCCACAACTGAAATGGACATCCTCAGAGGCCCTCCTCCGCTGAGTCTTGACGACTGACTCGTCGGACGTCCGAGAGCGACATAAATACTGTAGGAAAGGGGGTGTGGTCAAAGTAATATGTGATGAACAGATTTATATGAACTACCAAGAGGAGTGTAAATACACAGCTAAAAGAGCACAAACGTCTTTGCCGAATAGGCAAAATAGAAAAATCAGCTGTAGTAGAGCATGCCACGAAGTGAAGTTTTCTGAAACAGAAATTTTATCTAAAAAGTCAAATTATTATCCACCAATCTGTAGAAAACCCATTGAAATTTATTAGCATCAGGATAACTTTTATAGGAAAGAGGAGCAATGAAACTTTGCGACATGTGGACAGTAGCTTTGCAGAATACTAGACAATTTTATCTTTGACAAGACGAAAATCGATAGTTAAGTTTCATCTCTGACAAGGATTATCTTTGCTAATCACGTGTTACTTTGACCACAGTATATATGTCTCTCTCGGACATCCGGCCAGACAGTCGGCAGGAGTCAGCGGAGGAGCGCCACCGAGGATGTCCAGAACAATCCTGGACCAAACGTCAGGAACAGAAGAGTTTCTTGAACCCGACCGTACATCCCGAAAGGCTTACCAACAGGAAGTTGTTCTGCATGTACCTCACTGCGGCATGTCGATAACGGTTTTCGTTCGCACTCCTGTTTTCTTCAAAGTCTATTTGTATTTACATCATCACATTCGTTCCAGTCTCTACTGTGTCCATAATTCTTATACTTATTTTAATTACTTTGTCCTTATATATAATGGAATATTTAAACTTAATAGTACGAAACGGCGTGGAGGAGGTGTGGGTACTTTATGTCCACGTTTCAAAATATTTTAGTCTAATCATGTGCCTAATATTTTAAAATTTTGAAAAAAATTGTTAATATTTTTAATGATTTCTTCTACCAGACTCTGTAATTGTTTTAAATTTTTCTGTAAAACTTAGCACAAAAGTTCAATGCTTAGTAGCGAATGGCTCTTTCCTCAACAAATTTCATACAAATATTTTCAGGTTGTGAACCCTTTTTACACACCAATACATCATTAAAAATTATTACGTGACTATAACAAATGCGTTGGTGTTGCTAGGGCTAAAAATTTCTTATATACAGATTTCTGACACCTTGTTGTAAATAAAGCATTAATATTTCATTTTACTTCGCATTCAGCTGCTTTTTACTGTCATATGCACAAAACGCACAGAACTAAGTCACCTTCTTGAAATTATTACCGACAGTTAAGCTGTCCTGTAATTCTAATTTCTGCCGCAGATCCTCTATTTCTCCAGATAGTGTCTGGCAAGCCCTTATACATTCAAAAACGCTCCAGATAGTGTCTGGCAAGCCCTTATACAACACACACACACACACACACACACACACACACACACACACAAATACACACACACACACATACACACACACACAATGACAAAAAAATTATTTTCCATCAAAATTAGGTCGTGAAACATGTTAAAAAGTTTTCCGACAACTCATTTGGTTTTTAACTTCAGGTTCAGGATCACTTTTTTCTGTGGTTAGTGGAGATTTCGAGTTAGTTTTCGATCAAGAGTTGCTCTTTGTTTTGTGTGTGTGAAGTTAGGGGACTGGGCGGTCGTTGATGCTCGGATAAAGGTATCACTGGTGGTGTACACTTGTGCTTTTTTCAGTTACTGACCTACATTTTGCGGTAATCGTCTTTTGAATGATGTAAATCATCTTATTTCCCTGTTTCCTAACAAAAACTGGAGAGCAATTCCACCTTATGCAAGATACCACTTTATAGTTTTGCCATGTTCTAGCACTTAATGTGTTTTCTTCTCTGACCTTTTTTATTTATTGTGTTCCTCACATGACGATATTAGCAGTGTATACTGTCAGCTTTCTACCTGGTGGTTACAATTAAAGTGCAGCCCCTCACGGATTGTAATTATCGTATGACAGCGAAACTTGACAGATATACTAATGCGTTAAGGCGAAACCGATTTAAGCTGAAAAAACTTCCAGTTTTGGCCACCAGGTGCAAATCTGGCGTGTACAGCATCTTGTCGACATCTCCGGCGCTAACATTGAAGAAGCAGAGTGAGCGGTAGTTAATAATAAAATCAACATGATGTCATTGTCACCTGTTTGACCCTTTTATGTCCACGTCCCTTTCGTAATCTAATAAATATCGAAACATTCCTAAATGTTCTCCTTGCATTAACAGCGCCAGATTTGCTCCAGTTGGCCAAAATTGGAACAGTTTTTTCCCGGTGCAATTGATTCCGTATAAACGGATTATAATATCTACCACGATATTTACCGGCCATACTGGATCTCGGCGAATTGCTGCACTGTAATTATAACACTTGGTATACACAATGGATTCTACAGCTTGTACCGGTTTTAATGTAGTCATCTTCCTTAGTTTGTCTATTATTTGTTTGCGCACTTACTTCTTTTGCAGAAGGGAGCTTTCATAAACGTCCTTGAGGAGGCAGAGTATATTCACGTGCCTACAACAACCCTAAAAATTTAATGAACGAACACACCGACCTAAGGCACAAGAAGTACATAGAAAACTTGATTCACTTTATAAATCGAGGAAACGGGTAAAGTAATAAATTAGAGACGCTAAATAATACAAATCCATAGTAACATCGATAACAACATTAACAATATAAAACAAAGACATAGTACGAACTTAAATCTTAGACAATAACGCAATTTTTACGAAAAAATAAAAATCTCAAATAAAACTGAAAAAGATCCAGACAAAAACTTAATTCCAACCAAACTATAAAAATAATAAAAAAACAACCAAATTCCCACACGTCATTTATTTATAATGATAATTATGTAAACATGTAATATCGTTGATCCACTGTCATTCAAACTGTCAAACAAAACAGTGTACATAAAACCGAGTAAAATCAAATACACATCTACAGTGTACATCTAAGAAGAAACTAATAATTCTAAAAAGACAGAACGTGGGAACAATGATATATGTAAGGTAAAAACACCTAATGATGTATTATAACATTTATGATCATAGTTACAGACCATTATATTAACACCATCGCTTACTGATGATGGCAATATGCCGAAATAGTCTCATCGAGAATCATTTATAAAATGAAAACCTTTTAAAGAGCAGTGTAACTGTCTGATATTCGTAATAATCATGTCTTTAAAAGACATAGTTTGCACTGCGGGCTCCAAATAACAAAAGTTTCTTTTTATGTTGTCATTTTCTGCTGTTAGACACGCATTTAATATAATTTATCAGCAAAGCACAAGTTTTCTACCACCACTTCCTGTTCTGCAGGTTTAATGGGAAGATAGGACAGGTTGCATCAGGCCGCAAAATTATTGATATAGAGGTGGAGGGATCGTTGGAATGAACGGAAGGACGGACAGCAAGGAAGGTGGTGTCAGCAGAGTATTGGAGGAGGTGTACGGGGACGGGAGTGGCTTGGAATGTCAACTGTTTTTAGGAGATAAAGGATCAGAGATAGGACGCATCGTTGTGGTATGCCTACAGTCACACGGAAAATGTGGCAGTGGATATTACAGTTACATAAAATGGATACTTTGTACAGATGCAACTGAGAGATTTGTCTGAAAGCGTGTACCAGAGGAGTTTGAGCAGGTGGCCAAAAGTCTCTTAAACCATCTTAGGATTTTGCAGGATGAAAAGGAAGAGGAGGGAACTGTTGTGCGAGAGTACTATTCCACGGTTGTTGTCGCCTACAAAAAGGTTTTCCGAGTATGAGACCACATCGTCATGCCGTTGTTTAGAAGACCAAGGTTCGGACGCAATTGCAAGTGGCATTTTCCAGGCTTATGTACCTACTACTGGTTATCGCTGGCGTTCAGATGTCATACAGTATCTGATCAAAAGTACCCGGAACTCATATGTTAAGCACAACTGATCATTAGCTGTCAGAAGAAGCAGACCCACCAGTATAAAAGGAGGCGAGGAGTACTGTGCTGTAAGCAGAGAGGCAGTAACTGCAGAATGGTTTGGTCAGGACAGCTCAGTGGCCGTGAACGTACACTACGAGTATTTACTGGATGTCACGTGAGTAACAAATCCATCAGCGGCATTTCAACCCCATTAAAGCTGCCCAAGTCGACTATTGGTGATGTTGTTGTGAAAACGGAAACGCGAAGAAACTACGACAGCTAAGCCAAGACCTGGGAGGTCTCACGCACTGACGGACAGGGATCATCGACCTTTCGGAGAGGGGTTGTAAACATATCGCATGAAATCGGCGTAAGGAATCACTTGTGAGTCCCAATGTGCTGCTGGCAGTCCAGCTAGCGCAGTGACTGTGCGTAAGGAGTTACAAAAAGGGCGGTGCAATGGTCAATCAGCTTCCATCAACCACAAATTTCTTTAGTCAGTGCTAAGTGACGGTTGAAGTGGTGGTAAGAGCGTGATTTAGAGTGACGACTTCGCTCCAGACTTCAAAGCCCGACTTCAATACCTTCGCTGATTTCGGTTCTTGAAGTGGCTGGTGTCAGTTCATGTCTATACAGGTGGCTGTAAAGAAAAAGATGTGGATAATCTATAATGCATACTAACAGATTATTTCGTCTCGGAGAAACGTCCTGTAGATTATTGAACAGTGAACTGTCTCAACGTGTCTTCTAATATCTGCTTAATAGTGTAAGACTCCAGAAGTGCTCTAGAATCTCTGTCTAACACCCAATGAAGCAAAAGGACTCTGTGGAAATCCGGTGGAAGGGTTTGCGTCTGACGATTGCTTGGAGAGCAAGTGCTCTACCGACTGAGCTACCCAGACACGACTCACGAACTATCTTCACAGCTTTACTTCCGACAGTATCTTGTCTCCTACCTTCTAAATTTCACAGAAGCTCTCCTGCGAAACTTGCAGTTATGATCCGCCAGAAAGTTTCATATCAGCACACACTGCGCTGCAGAGTGAAAACTCTCATTCTGGTAACATCACGCAGGTCGTAGCAGAGCCATGTCTCCGCTATATCCCAACTCCCAAGAGTGCTAGTTCTGCACGTTTCGCAGGAGAGCTTCTGTGAAGTTCTAGTCTCGATCCAGCATACACTTTCAATCTGTCAGGAAGATTCATTTCAGCGCACCCTCCGTTGCAGAGTGAAAATCTCGTTCTGCTTCGAGAATGTTATCTGCCATTACGTGCAGTGCCAACAGTGAAATACAAAGGAGCTGGTATTGCGTTGTGGAATTGTTTATCGTGGTTAGGGTGTGGTCCCCTAATCGCGCTTAAGAAAACTCTAAATGTGGAATGATATAAAAATATTTTACAGCATTGTGCGCAGTACAGGAATATTTTAGAGATAATGATGTTGGTATGAGCACGACATTTCAATCTGTCACAAAGCAGCATGTGTGAGGCAATGGTTTGTGGCTAGCTACATCCCCGGAATGATCTGTCCTGTTCAGAGTCTTGAGCAAAACCCAGCAGAACGTCTTTGAGTGGTATCAGAACGATGACTTCGCTCCAGACTTCAAAGCCCGACTTTAATATCTTCACTGGTTTCGGTTCTTGAAGTGACTGTGTTAGTTCATGTCCATACAGGTGACTCTAAAGTAAAAGATGTGGATAACCTGTGCATACTAACAGATTATTCCGTCTCTCAGAAACGTCCTGTAGGTTACTGAACAGTGTACTGCCAAAACGTGTCTTCTAATACCTACTTAATAGTCTAAGACTCTAGAAGTGCTCTAGAATCTCTATCTAACACCCACAGAGGCAAAAGGACAAAGAAACAGGCCTGCACTTTACAAATTCGTACAATCTGCTAGTCACCATTTGAATTTGGGAAGAGGCGCACTGTGGTTTCGAAGTTAGTGAATGAGCCGATGAACTCGCTAAGGAGAGTACTAGCAAATGTTTACTGCTGAGTAGTGAAATCCTGTTTACAGAATGTGACTGCCTTGTTGAGGAGAGAACACTCTCTGACTGGCAAGTAGAATGGAAAACTTTACTTTGCTTCAAGGAAAAGCATTAAGCAGATATCAAGCCTACAGTACCACTATGGCCATTATTCTTGCTGTACAAAGGAAAGGTGTGTCCGCTGGTATTGGAATGACATTTAACCATGGCAGTGTACCAAACATCTGCACTGAAATGATTTGTTAGATTCACCAACTGCGACTGCGAGCTCGCTTGGGTAGTGTTAACCAGATTATTTTCGCATGCGAGCAGTACAACGCATATAGACTTTCTACACAGACTGATGAAGACTGACTTCCGTTAACAGACTTTCATCAAGTGTCTGCTATATAGCAACAATCGACAAATACATGGCGGTTTTTGGGAATACATATTTTTACACTGTGAGTTCAGTTGTAACACATGTGCACAACTGGACGTAAATCTATATTTTAAGTGATACTTTCTCTTACGTTTAATCTACATTTGATTTACATCACATGTAGCATAATGATTTGCTAACTAATGCCAAATAAAAAAGTAAAAATAATACAGGGGAATGCGGTAAAGTTAATGGATCTACTGGAAAAAAAATCACTTGGAAGTTTGTTGAATTTTAAGAAGAGACGAGATTTTGATATTAACGTTTAAAACCAGATATGGGGTTGCTAAAATTTCAGGGAAAAAGTTTAAAAATTCTGTAAGGTGCTCGTTCATGACGGAGTTATGGTCAAGGGCTGTGTTATGTTTCTTTACCAGAGCACATTTTATGTTGTGTGCTGAGATTGGTGTATTTAAATCTGTTTGTGGTGTGGAGGATAAATATTGAAATTTCGAGTGAGAAGAGTAGCCGAAGTAGTACTGTTATTATACCTGTAGGTATACACAGATATGAAAAACTGTTTGTAGGGATTATCTGGGACAGTAGTTCTTGGAGGTAAAGTGCAGAAAGGCTGGCTTACCTAGTTAGCCAGAAAGGAACTTATTTTTTATGGAAGAATGGGAGTCGATATGGACTGATGTTATGAATGGATGTATGTTTGGTGTCAGCGGTAGTCAAGGTTAGTTTTAGGAACGAAGCAGTCTTGAAGATGACAGGATGGTTTCCAATCTGGCTGTGCATGTAATCCTGGTAGGCATCCCAATTGGCGCAATGACGCCGGCCCGTGTGGCCAGTCTGGAACCACGCGACCGCTCCGGCCGCAGGTTCGAATCCTCCCTCGGGCATGGATGTGTGGGATGTCCTTAAGTTAGTTAGGTTTAAGTAGTTCTAAGTTCTAAGGGACTGATGACCCCAGATGCTAAGTCCCATAGTGCTCAGAGCCATTTGAACCGGCCAGTAAAGGTCAGTAAGCTATAAGGAACGAAATGATTTTGGGGAAAGTATATGATCGGGCAGGTGGTGGTTAAGGTGTTGGAATATAAAGTAAAAATGAGGAATTCGATAGGATGGTTGAAGAAACGCTTTGAATGAGCAGGGGTGCTTTCCTAGTATCCAACGTCTGCTGCATCGTCAGCAACTGAGTATTGGTTGTCTATTAACTGAAGGCATGAGATAACATGCGGATAGTGTGGTAGGGTAGAAATAATGTTTTATTTAGGTTGAAGGTGCTTGTGTGCGTGTTTTTGTAAACGAGAGTACCGGTGAGTCAAGTTTTGTTTGTGCTTAGTGAATGAAGCGTGTCGCACAGTGCCACGCTGTGAGAGAACAGGGAAGTAGAACAGAGAGATGGAAGGAAGATATTCAGCTACAGATAGACACGTTGCTCGTATATCTTCTCGAATACCATCTACCTAATTTTCTTTTAAGGTGCAGTAGACTGCCCGCCCTGTTAGCCGTGTTGTCTAACGCACGGATTTCGGGATTCGGAAGGACCGTCTGTGCCCCGGCATTAATCCGCCCAGCGGACTTGGTCGAAGTCCGGTGAGCCGGCCAGTTTGTGAATGGTTTCTAGGCGGTTTTCCATCTGCCTCGGCGAATGCGGGCTGGTTCCCCTTATCACGCCTCAGCTACACTATGACGGCGATTGCTGCGCAAACAAGTTCTCCACGTACGCGTACACCACCATTACTCTACCACTCAAACATACGGGTTGCACTCGTCTGGTGTGTGGTGGGGGGGGGGGGGGGGCACCGGGTATCGAAACGCACAATAACCCTGAAAGAGTAGTTCGGTGTGGGGCAGCGGAGGGGTGAAGTGGACTACGGGAGTTGTGGACCACTGCGGTTGCAGCGAGGACGGAGCGTCTCCATCGTTTCTAGGCTCCTAGGCCTACAATACAACGTGCAGTAGAGCAAGAATATCAGGACTCGCAAGGATCTATGATGGTTCTAAGTGTTCTTACTATCTAAAATGTTTCTAACTACCTGTTAACTGTCGTTCGCTTGGCGAATGTTTTTCATGAACCGGTTAATTAACTAACCAGTTCGAAAGACCGCAATTTACAGTTGTAAAAGCTCTAAGGGTATCTCAACATCAAAAGTGTATCACTGGTAAATTCACTGTGCTCGTTGTGTCGTGGATCTGTGTGCAGTTATAAAGCCACCTACCGCTCTTGTTATCTACCACAGAGTAACATTAAATTCTACGGCATTCACGAGCAGCTAATTGCGCACATATTTGAAATGTAAAACACATGACGAACGGTTTTGTTCCGGATATGGATTCAAAAACAGTATCTATAACCACAGCCTGAACAAATATAGAACACAGCACCGATTCTCATTGCTGACGAGGCATGAAGATATGAGAAGTCTAATTTTGGGTAGTATCGCATAACAAGTCTGAACGTGAAACTACAAGACGAAAATTTTGGTAGTGGACCAGGACTCCTATACGGCAACTTCTGTCACTCTTAATTAACCGCGACAGATATTAAATATGGTTTCATTGACATGTAACCAAGTGCCCAATGTTTTAATCCTGAAATAACGTGATTTAAGTTTTGTTTTGGATGGAGATTCGAACCCCGCACCTAATAAGATTGTTAACTGAGCACAACAACTTATTATATATCGAATTTATTCACTAGTAGCGAGATGATGACACAAAAATTCTTACCTTATTGATTTTCGAATTGACGTTGTTTTCTAGCCACAAAAAGACGTTAAGTACAGGTTTATTTCACCAGTTGGGAGATGTGTGCATGTCACTAAGAACGCGAGGGAAAGTTCTGTGATGACTGACAATTTGACGCCAGACATAATGTTATTGATCATTACACATGAAGAGATATAAACTGTCTAAAATTTTTCACCAGTGGCTGGGACTGGCGGGTTTGAACCAGCAACAGCGTGTTTTGAAAGTCCTCTCTCAGACTATCGTTGTAGCTGATAACACACGAAGAGACGCTAAAAATCAAAGTTATATTTGCCGGTAGTTAGGTTTACTTGTGACATGATGACAATTTTTCTACTGAGTACAGTAAGTAAGTATCGAAAGTAAACCGATTTTGTGACTTATTACAACTTACTAATCAGGGACGAATTATTTAGTCTCACCTGAGCGCTTCATTAATTCGGGTTTTGAATCTTTTCGTATTAATCTAATTTATTAGACACAGTTCCTGCTTTTTCGTCATGGTCTGCAGTAGAGTTCCGTAGCGTGAGTCTATAGTGCGTTTATGTCGGTAGTTGAGTTTTCCATGGTATTTAGTATGGACAGGGACTTCCATTGTTATGTGCAGCGGCGAGCTGATTTGGTGACACTTCGCTCTCAGCTCCAGGCTGTGATAGCTTCAGCTACACAGCTTGAAGCTGCAGTGGTTGGGCACCACTGTTGTTCGATTGCCGTGGGGATCCCATGGACGTCCAGCACGCCAGAGTCCTCCGATCAGCCCTCACTGGTGTCCTTCCAAGTTACCACTCTCACTGAGGTTGACCACTCACCTGTAGTTGAGTGGGAGGTCGCCCTGGGGAGTGGCAGGCGGCGAAAGGGTTTCCAGGGGGCCGCACATATACCGTCTGCGGTTAGTCTGACAAACAGGTTCCACGCGCTGCTGTCTGTGGCTGATACTGTGGCTCAGCCAGATGCCGTCGCCTGTCCTGTTTCAGAGGAAACCACCCAGCCTGCAAGATCAGGGTAATCACGGAGGGTGGATAATTGATAGTTGGGAGTTCCAACGTTAGGGACAAGGCTGCCGGGGAAGAAAGCCAATGTGCGCTCCATGTGCATGCCAGGTGGAGTCATTCCAGGTGTGAAACGGGTCTTTCTGGATGCCATGAAGAGCACAGGGTGCAACCAACTCCAAGTGGTGGCTCACGTTGGTACCAGTGATGGATCAGAAGAGATTCTCTCTGGTTTCGAGCGGTTGACAGAAGTGATAAAGTCTGTGAGGCTTTCGTGCGAGATGAAAGCAGCGCTGGCCATTTGCAGCATAGTCGACAGGACCGATTGCGGACCTCTGGTACAGAGCCGACAGGAGGGTCTGAATCAGAGGAGGCTCAGAAGGTTCTACGACCATGTAGGCTGCAGTTTCCTCGACTTGCGCCATTGGGTGGTTAGGTTGCGGATTCCGCTGATTAGGTCAAGAGTCTACTACACGCAGGAGACGGCTACACGGGTCGCAGGGGCTGTGTGGCGTGGACTGGGCGGTTTTTTTAGGTTAGAGGGACTCGGGAAAGCTCAAAAAGAGCTTCAGTCGCGGGGAGGGGGGAGGTGGGGGGAGCATGCCGAACACAGAAAGAACGTAGAGACAGGAACCATCAGTATAACAGTTGCAAATTGTCGTAGCTGTGTTGGAAAATAACCAGAGCTCCAAGCACTAATAGAAAGCACTGATGTTCACATCGCTATAGGCACGGAAAGCTGGCTAAAGCTGGGGATAAGTTCGCCCGAAATTTTTTCGGAAAATCTAACGGTGTTCCGAAGGGATAGGCTAAACACAGGCGGCAGTGCCATGTTTGTTGCTGTTATCTTGTTGCGAAATTGAAGTAGATAGTTCATGGGTGTTTTTATGGGCAGATGTCACTCTTCGTAAACGGAATAAAATAATAATTGGATCCTTTTACCGACCTCCAAAATCAAATGATACAATTGCTGAAAGGTTCAAAGAAAATTTGAGTTTCATTTCAAGCACGTAATAGACTCACACGATTTTAGTTGGTGGTGACTTTAATTTACCCACGGCGACAATACATGTTTAATTTCGGAGTTATGCATAAAACATCATCCGAAATAGTGCTAAACTCATTCTCAGAAAATTATTTCTAGCTGTTAGTTCATGAGCCCACGCGAATAGTAAACGGTTGTGAAAACGCACTTGACCTCTTAGCAACAAATAATCCTGAGTTAATAACGAGCATCAAAACGGATACAGGAATTAGTAAATACGGGACTGGCGTAGCAGGTCGTCCAAAATAAATGAAAAGTATACATATTCAAAAAAGCAGATGAAAATTCGCTTGTAGTCTTCCTGAGAGACAATCACCATTCCTTCCAAATCAACAATGTAACTGTAGACTAGGTGTGGCTCGAATTCAGAGAAATAGAGTCACCAGCAATTGACAGATTTATACCAAATAAAATAACAAACGCCAGCCAGGGTGGGCGCTTCAGTCTGGAACAGCGCGACCGCTACGGTCGCAGGTTCGAGTCCTGCCTCGGGCATGGATGTGTGTGATGTCCTTAGGTTAGTTGGGTTTAAGTAGTTCTAAGTTCTAGGGGACTGATGACCACAGAAGTTAAGTCCCATAGTGCTCAGAGCCATTTGAGCCAAAATAACAAACGACGGAGCTGATCCTCCTTGGTACACTAAAGGGATCAGAACACTGTTGTAGAAACAACGACAAAAACATGTCAAATTTAAACAGACGCAAAATCTCCAAGATTTGCGATCTTTTAAGAAGCTCGAAATTTTATTCGGACTTCAATGAGAGATGCTTACAATAGTTTTCACAACGAAACTTTGACTCGAATCCTGGCAGAAAATCCAAAGAGATTCTGCTGATATGTGAAGTATGCATGCTAGTGGCAAGACTCAATAAACGCCTTCTCTGCATAATACACTCCTGGAAATGGAAAAAAGAACACATTGACACCGGTGTGTCAGACCCACCATACATGCTCCGGACACTGCGAGAGGGCTGTACAAGCAATGATCACACGCACGGCACAGCGGACACACCAGGAACCGCGGTGTTGGCCGTCGAATGGCGCTAGCTGCGCAGCATTTGTGCACCGCCGCCGTCAGTGTCAGCCAGTTTGCCGTGGCATACGGAGCTCCATCGCAGTCTTTAACACTGGTAGCATGCCGCGACAGCATGGACGTGAACAGTATGTGCAGTTGACGGACTTTGAGCGAGGGCGTATAGTGGGCATGCGGGAGGCCGGGTGGACGTACCGCCGAATTGCTCAACACGTGGGGCCTGAGGTCTCCACAGTACATCGATGTTGTCGCCAGTGGTCGGCGGAAGGTGCACGTGCCCGTCGACCTGGGACCGGACCGCAGCGACACACGGATGCACGCCAAGACCGTAGGATCCTACGCAGTGCCGTAGGGGATCGCACCGCCACTTCCCAGCAAATTAGGGACACTGTTGCTCCTGGGGTATCGGCGAGGACCATTTGCAGCCGTCTCCATGAAGCTGGGCTACGGTCCCGCACACCGTTAGGCCGTCTTCCGCTCACGCCCCAACATCGTTCAGCCCGCCTCCAGTGGTGTCGCGACAGGCGTGAATGGAGAGACGAATGGAGACGTGTCGTCTTCAGCGATGAGAGTCGCTTCTGCCTTGGTGCCAATGATGGTCGTATGCGTGTTTGGCGCCGTGCAGGTGAGCGCCACAATCAGGACTGCATACGACCGAGGCACACAGGGCCAACACCCGGCATCATGGTGTGGGGAGCGATCTCCTACACTGGCCGTACACCTCTGGTGATCGTTGAGGGGACACTGAATAGTGCACGGTACATCCAAACCGTCATCGAACCCAATGTTCTACCATTCCTAGACCGGCAAGGGAACTTACTGTTCCAACAGGACAATGCACGTCCGCATGTATCCCGTGCCACCCAACGTGCTCTAGAAGGTGTAAGTCAACTACCCTGGCCAGCAAGATCTCCGGATCTGTCCCCCATTGAGCATGTTTGGGACTGGATGAAGCGTCGTCTCACGCGGTCTGCACGTCCAGCACGAACGGTGGTCCAACTGAGGCGCCAGGTGGAAATGGCATGGCAAGCCGTTCCATAGGACTACATCCAGCATCTCTACGATCGTCTCCATGGGAGAATAGCAGCCTGCATTGCTGCGAAAGGTGGATATACACTGTACTAGTGCCGACATTGTGCATGCTCTGTTGCCTGTGTCTATGTACCTGTCGTTCTGTCAGTGTGATCATGTGATGTATCTGACCCCAGGAATGTGTAAATAAAGTTTCCCCTTCCTGGGACAATGAATTCACGGTGTTCTTATTTCAATTTCCAGGAGTGTATCAATGGAGATACTGTCCAAGGCAGTGGTGTTAAACAGAGGTACTAAACACAGCATTCCGAAATGCCTTCAAAAAAGAAGACGAAGTAAATAGTCCAGAATTCGAATCAAGAACAGCTGCCAGCACGAGTAACGTAGAAGTAAATATCCCCGGAGTAACGAGGCAACGAAAATCATTTAATACAAGCAAATCTTCTGGTCCAGACTCTATACAAATTAGGTTCCTTTCAGAGTATGCTGATGCAATATCTCTATACTTAACAATCATATACAACCGTTTGCTCGACGAAAAATCCGTACCCAAAGACTGGAAAGTTGCGCAGGTCACACCAATATTCAAGAAAGGTAGTAGGAGTAATCCACTAAATTACAGGCCCATATCGTTAACGTCGATTTGCAGCAGGATTGTGGAACATATAATGTGTTCTAACATTATGAATTACCTCGAAGGAAACAGTCTATTGACACATAGTAAACATGGATTTAGAAAACATCGTTTTTGTGAAACACAACTAGCTCTTTACTCGCATGAAGTGCTGAGTGCTATTTACAAGGGATTTCAAATTCGGTCCGTATTTCTGGTTTTCCGGAATACTTTTGACACTATACAATAAAGCGGCTTGTAGTGAAATTGCGTGCTTATGGAATATGACTGTATTTGTGATTTCCTTTCACAGATGTCACAGTTCGAAGTAATTGACTGAAAGCCATCGAGTAAAACAAGTACTTGCTGGCGTGTCCCAATGTAGTGTTATAGGCCCTTTGCTGTTCCCTATTAATATAAACAATTTTGGAGACAATCTGAGCAGCAGTCTTAGATTGTTTGCAGATGCCGCTGTCGTTTATCGACTAATAAAGTTATGAGAAGACCAAAACAAATTTCAAAACGATTTAAAAAAAGAATTCTGTATGGTGGAAAAATTGGCAATTGATCCTAATTAAAAAAATTGTGAGGTGATCCACGTGAGTGCTAAAGGAAATCCGTTAAACTTCAGATAGACGATAAATCAGTAAAATATAAAGACGAAAATTCAACTAAATGCCTACGAATTACAATTACGAGCAACTTAAATTGGGAGGAACGCACAGAAAATGTGAGGAAGGTAAACCAAAGACTGCGTTTTATTGGCAGGACACTTACAAAACGTAACAGACCTACTATAGAGATGCCTACACTACACTTGTCCGTTCTCTTTTAGAATACTGCTGCGCCGTGTGGGATCCTTACTAGATAGGATTGACGGAGTGCAATGGAAAAGTTGAAAGAAAAGCAGCACGTTTTGTATTATCACGAAATAGGAGAGAGAGTGTCACAGAAATGAAGCAGTATTTGGGCTGGACATCATTAAAACAAAGGCATTTTTCGCTGCGGAGGGATCTTCTTACGAAATTCCGATCACTAGCTTTCTCTTCCGAATGCGAAATTATTTTGTTGACGCCGACCTACATAGGGAGAAACAGATAAAATATTGGAAATCAGAGCTCGCACGGAGAGATATAGGTGTTCGTTCTTTCTGCGCGCTGTACGAGGTTGGAATAACAGAGAATTGTGAAGGTGGTTCGATGAACCCCCTGCCAGGTAATTAAATGTGATTTTCAGAGTGTCCATGTAGATGTAAATGAGTAATTATTCGATCAGACACACGCAACTTTAGAGAAGAGCTTGAGGAGTCTGAAATGTTGTGGAAACAACAGAATGATGGACCTGTATCACACTGAAAAGGGGAGATATTGAGATCTAATTCCAGCCCAGCACCAATATTTTCAACCCCTCATCCTTCCCTTTATTCCTGGTGTCATCTCCTATCTTCACGGGGTCGGGATGTTACTCTGGATTTGGCAGTGGTAGTGGTAGAGGGTGGCCAGATGCCCTTGTTGTCAGCTCCTCTTCCCTGTCCTCCCTCCACCTTCCAAGGGGCGGAATTTGTGCATCCCATCTGTCTGCATCTAGCATCATCCCATGTGAAAGTGAGTGACGTTTTCGTAAGTTTTGTGAATCGTGTAACAGAGGTGATACGTGGGTATTCACCAAACTGTATGAGGGAAACCACCTAAAAACCAGTGGATCTCGTCGTTAATCAGTAAGGTGGGTTCAGTCCGGAGCCAGTTCACTTCCCCGAGTCGACACGGCAAACCACGTGGATATTTTCAACACCTCATGATCAAATAAAACAAGAAATAAGTATCCAGTGGCCTCATATGCCAACTGGTTCACTGACTAAAATAGAATTTCTAGTGCAAGATAGTTACTGGTGTCAGGATTTCCATTTGTTGTGACTTTTCTATTACTATGGCCTAAGTTAACCGACGCCGCTAGAATTGGCAACGAAGGGACACCATATTTAATGTGGATTTGGAGCCGTGGTGGTACCCAACACTTTTTGCTTGGCGTTACCAGTGACGGAGAGAGTCCTTGTTTACTGTTAAAAATCGTTGTCTCAAGTGGAAATTGATCCCAGATCTTGGACACATCAAGCTAACATTAATCCAACAGGCCACCGACCTCCATATTTGGCAGGCTCACGATACCGTCTAAAAGGATGACGTGCCATATTGGATAAGAATTCTGACATCCTTACTCTCTGGAGGTGGATTACACACTTTTCAATATATTCATATGCTTGTTCGACCGCATCACCATTCGCCAGGTTCCTCGGCTACCTAATGTGTGTAATCTTTCACATAAAACAAGGTGGGCTTCTGCAGAGATTAAATCCAAGGCGCCTATATAACTGGAAAACTGGCATCCCCGCAGAATCGTAAGCTCAGCCATCACCATGAATGAGAAACACTGTAGGAAGTATTGGCAGGACGTGTTGACTTCCATTCGAGCTGTTCTGGTGTTGTATCTACTCGTGCTGTAGTGGTAAACGTCGCACCATGTCAGTGCAAAATCAAGAGTTCGAGACCACTTTATTGCTTTACTTTTTATGCCGCATTTCGTTTGTCTGCCAAAAGTAGCAGTCTGTTATCTATGCATAAAGAAAATTTCTAACCCTTCAGTAACTGCAAAACTTTCAGAAATGTTTTCGCAGAGGAGCTCATTACTGTCTATCCAGACCAGAACAATTTATGCTTCTGAGTGTCCTCTGAAAGCAATGGACGCCGGCCAGCGACCACCAGCAGCCCGACGCCAGTCAGGGCCAGCTGAGGTGGTCGTGACGCTTCACGCCTTGTGCCTGTGATCTACAGCGCACGTTTCTGCTCTTTCATTGGCAAACATAAAATTACTTATTATTGCAGTTCGATTATCATCGGAAAGTATTATTCCATAAATTGAACATCGTGCATTAAGTACACCGTTGTGACCATTGCTCTTGTGGTGTACGGAGACACTGAAGTATGTTGTCTATCGTCGCTGGTGAAATTTATACGAAAAATGGGGTGGTGCGCTAAGTTCATGGTGTTTCTCTCAGTTGTTATCATAAGCGTATTTATCAGTCGTCAGTTTTATTTCAGGTTGTAGTGTAGTTCTTCCAGTGACATAGTAAATTATGTATATTTGAAGGTTATGAGGAGTATTGCTTAAGTGTTAAAAAATGGAGAGTCAAGAAGGAAATTGTAACATTTGTGACATTTGATTTGCTTTGGATTTAATAGAGGGATGAAGACAGCGGAGGAACCGTGGAATTCTAGTTCATGTATGGGATAAATGCCATCGAATAAATTATCTTAGGAAATAGCTTTCTCATTTCAAGTAGGATCGCTAGGATCGCTTTGTCATGAATTATTCTTCACATTCAGGAAGACAACAGGATTTAATGGAAAACGTCTTTGCGTTTACCACAATGGGCCCTGTTAGTGTACCTGAAAATTGGATAACTTGAAACTTGCGTTCAATGGGCAAGGTTGTAACGTTGGGTGTTGGGGTGCTAGTGCCATAATTCAAAGCAGCAAGAAAGAAAGAGGAGACTAGATCAATATTTATGCTTGATCATCATCAGTCGCTCCGGAGCACTCCTATCAAGTACTGCTGGTTGTTCACGAGATACGATGCCTTTTTGTCAACTACATAAAAAAAGATTTTAATGTTGAGCGCTAATATGAAATGTGTGCACAGGCAAATGGCAGTCAGTGAACACAGGAGATAATACACTCCTGGAAATTGAAATAAGAACACCGTGAATTCATTGTCCCAGGAAGGGGAAACTTTATTGACACATTCCTGGGGTCAGATACATCACATGATCACACTGACAGAACCACAGGCACATAGACACAGGCAACAGAGCATGCACAATGTCGGCACTAGTACAGTGTATATCCACCTTTCGCAGCAATGCAGGCTGCTATTCTCCCATGGAGACGATCGTAGGGATGCTGGATGTAGTCCTGTGGAACGGCTTGCCATGCCATTTCCACCTGGCGCCTCAGTTGGACCAGCGTTCGTGTTGGACGTGCAGACAGCGTGAGACGACGCTTCATCCAGTCACAAACATGCTCAATGGGGGACAGATCCGGAGATCTTGCTGGCCAGGGTAGTTGACTTACACCTTCTAGAGCACGTTGGGTGGCACGGGATACATGCGGACGTGCATTGTCATGTTGGAACAGCAAGTTCCCTTGCCGGTCTAGGAATGGTAGAACGATGGGTTCGATGACGGTTTGGATGTACCGTGCACTATTCAGTGTCCCCTCGACGATCACCAGAGGTGTACGGCCAGTGTAGGAGATCGCTCCTCACACCATGATGCCGGGTGTTGGCCCTGTGTGCCCCGGTCGTATGCAGTCCTGATTGTGGCGCTCACCTGCACGGCGCCAAACACGCATACGACCATCATTGGCACCAAGGCAGAAGCGACTCTCATCGCTGAAGACGACACGTCTCCATTCGTCCCTCCATTCACGCCTGTCGCGACACCACTGGAGGCGGGCTGCACGATGTTGGGGCGTGAGCGGAAGACGGCCTAACGGTGTGCGGGACCGTAGCCCAGCTTCATGGAGACGGTTGCGAATGGTCCTCGCCGATACCCCAGGAGCAACAGTGTCCCTAATTTGCTGGGAAGTGGCGGTGCGGTCCCCTACGGAACTACGCAGGATCCTACGGTCTTGGCGTGCATCCGTGCGTCGCTGCGGTCCGGTCCCAGGTCGACGGGCACGTGCACCTTCCGCCGACCACTGGCGACAACATCGATGTACTGTGGAGACCTCACGCCCCACGTGTTGAGCAATTCGGCGGTACGTCCACCCGGCCTCCCGCATGCCCACTATACACCCTCGCTCAAAGTCCGTCAACTGCACATACGGTTCACGTCCACGCTGTCGCGGCATGCTACCAGTGTTAAAGACTGCGATGGAGCTCCGTATGCCACGGCAAACTGACTGACACTGACGGCCGCCAACACCGCGGTTCCTGGTGTGTCCGCTGTACCGTGCGTGTGATCATTGCTTGTACAGCCCTCTCGCAGTGTCCGGAGCAAGTATGGTGGGTCTGACACACCGGTGGCAATGTGTTCTTTTTTCCATTTCCAGGAGTGTATTTTGCAACCGGTGCCACAAAAAGGCTGTAGGGTACGGTGAACAGCTTCCCAGAAGCTTGACCTTCGTCACTTTCATTTGTTAATAGCGTCTGGAAAGAATCAGTTGCTGCACTGTCAACGTGACAGAAACAGCAATGGTTCAAATGGTTCAAATGGCTCTGAGCACTATGCGACTTAACTTCTGAGGTCATCAGTCGCCTAGAAATTAGAACTAATTAAACCTAACTAACCTAAGGACATCACACACACCCATGCCCGAGGCAGGATTGGAACCTGCGACCGTAGCGGTCGCTCGGCTCCAGACTGTAGCGCCTAGAACCGCAAGGCCACTCGGGCTGGCACAGAAACAGCAACCCAGCTGCTTGTTTAGGAGCTCATCACTCGCTATTCTCCTGATCTTGCGTGTGCTCTAGAAAAATTACCGTTTTCACTTGAGAGACCACCAAGAAAATTCCTTTGCGCGAAAATCCGTTTCGACTTGGATTGCCTACATATATACCTCCAAACCAGCAGACTTCTACAGGCGTGGAATCAAAAAATTATCCGAGTGTTGGTGACTACTGTAGAAAGTATGAGGGATCATATTGTTGATGATAATTTATCTCTTATGTTTTTGTTTAATATAAATTTATAAAAATATGCATTGTTCTAATACAGTTGAGTTATAACTTTCATGATAACCTTACGATGAAAGTCAACTTTAACAAAACAAAAAGTACCTGTAATACGAGCGTGTCCAAAACTTCACATCTTTGTAAGATGTTAAGCACTTTTGACCTCAGTATGGCCTGTGTCTACGTACAGTACTGTGTCATGTTCAAGAAGTATTTTGGAACTATTACGAAGATATGTAAGTCTGGCAACGAGGTTAGATCCAAAAAAGGAACCCAGTAAACAAATTACTCAACGCCATGAGTAACTCAGTGAAACTGTGTATTCACTAAAATCTATAGCAATTGTGGGTACAACTAGATAAATGTAAGCTTTAACAAGGATATAATGTCGCATTTTATTAAATATTTCACCTTTAGATCTAGAGGGAACTACACGGAGGTTTTGAGAAGACTTATGATGACGATGCTTGATTTTAGGTCTGGAAGCTTGTTGGTCGGTAAGGGCAGAGGGTAAATGTTCATTACAATTCTAGATCACCAATGACTATGCATGTTCCGCTTCACTAAGCGACCGCAATATCAAATTGTTAGGGTGCCAGTAGTGTTTGCCGTCCACTTTGAATGAAAGAAAAGAAAATATATTTATTATGTAAAAATGTGAATGGATGAAAATGAAAATGGGAAAGAAATGGCTTTAAATATTTATGTTATTTACTCTTTCAGTACGAACTTTGTTGTAGAACTCCTTATTTACGTGTGGTAATAAAAATTCATTTAGACAGAATTAAGCACATTTAAAATTACGTGAACCTTAGCAACCCTTTCATGCTGATAAATTCAAACTAACTGATTAATAACATTTATTGGAAACTTACTTAAATTATTTTTTTTATGTATTTCGGCCTTGGCACACATTTTCTTGATGCAGTGGGTTTTTAAATATTTACTGAATTCTTTCCCGGAGCACAAGACTGTCTCTGTTAGCATACAATGGTTAAATATTGCCAAGCCGACCTGAACGTTTAATTATCATTGACAAAACACACTTCACTCTACGTTTAAGTTATTTGCTTTAGAAATGGAAAGAACCAATACATTAACAACTTCAACGTTAATTATCCGCCTTGAATGCACAAATGTAAAACCAGTAATAAATTCAGTCAGCCTCAGGATCGCTGAAAAAGAAGAATATTTCGTAATTCACTGCTAATTTTACCTGCTCCCGATTTACGGGTTTGGTTAACTTTATAGCGGAAATTTTTTTTAAATGGGCCGCCGCTGCAAATCGTTCGGTCGCGGCACAGCCCAGCAACACCAACGATAATCGCTAAAAGTGCTGAAAATTCTTTAAAGAAATATTATAGATGACATGGGCAAGCTAATTTACATTAGTAATACACTATTTTGATAAATTATAATGTATTTAGACCATAACAATAATTTAAATTACACACCTGTACAATTTCTCCTCTAAAGGCGGCTAAAGATAGATACTGACAAACGGAGTCTACTCATTCATATAATGCTACGTCACAGGTTCCTCTCTCTCTCAGCTCTAGAGGAAGACGACAAAGAATACACATTATGTAGCGCTATTTACATTATTGCTGATTGTGAATGTCTCTTTGTAATCTTACAACATTATTTTCCTCTGTGGCTATATTTTACATTTTTTCATCGCAGATATTAACATATTTCGTAATTACATTATGAGTATAGAAATATTACAATCATAAATACATCGAGAATATTATTACAGAAAATATTACAATAATAACCAACGTTCTTTACACAAAATTGAATAACATTTTTTGTTAAACAACTGCAGTAGATACGAATTGCTTCATAGCGGCGTACATAGTACAATTAAATGTCATTTCATTTTATTAATAGTGTGTGTGCTGCCAGGGAACGTTACACACTCTTACTGACATAGTGATTGATAACACAGGTAATTCATAACACAAATAGGAGATTAGTTGTAAATTATGCGTGGAAAAACCTTCCTTGGATAAAATTACAATTTTCGTAACCCAACGTTAAACCTTATAGGTGAAATATTTCAGCTTACGTTTTGGAGATGATTAGAAAATATCAAGTAAATTTATCAGGATAATTCTATAGCACTCTAGGAAGTACGTCTACGATCACGTAGCTGCCCAGCATGTTCTACAATATTGTTAAGTCTACGTTAGAATAGCAGAAGGGGGAATAAATGTTCACAGTTGAGGTTTTGCTTGAGCTGACTCAGCTGACGCAGCAGCACCGGCCGCTACACTGTTGACTGGGTGCCGAAGTACCGAAAGTATACAGGGTGGTCCATTGATCGTGACCGGTCCAAATATCTCACGAAATAAGCGTCAAACGAAAAACTACAAAGAACGAAAGTTGTCTAGCTTGAAGGGGTAAACCAGTTGGCCCGCTAGATGGCGCTGCCATACGACAAACGGATATCAATTGCGTTTTTTAAAATAGAAACCACCATTTTTTATTACATATTCGTGTTCTACGTGAAGAAATATGAATATTTTAGTTGTACCACTTTTCTCTCTTTGTGATAGATGGCGCTGTAATAGTCACAAACATATGACGCACAATTATAGACTAGCAGTTGGTAAGAGGTAGGTTTTTTAAATTAAAATACAGAACGTAGGTACGTTTGAACATTTTATTTCGGTTGTTCCAGTGTTATTATACATGTACCTTTGTGAACTTATCAATTCTGAGAACGCATGCTGTTACAGCGTGATTACCTGTAAATACCACATTAATGCAATAAATGCTTAAAATGACATTCCTCTCAACAGCGAGTAGTTCGCCTTCCGTAATGTTCGCACATGCACTGACAATGCTCTGACGCATGTTGTCAGGCGTTGCCGGTGAATCACGATAGCAAATATCCTTCCACTTTCCCCACAGAATGAAATCCGGGGACATCAGGTCCGGTGAACGTGCGGGCCATGGAATGGTGCTTCAACTACCAATCCACCTGTCATGAAATATGCTATTCAATACCGCTTCAACCACAACCGAGCTATGTGCCGGACATCCATCATGTTGGAAGTACATCGCCATTATGTCATGCAGTGAAACAGCTTGCAGCAACATTACGTAGGAAATCAGCATACTTTGCACCAATTAGATTGCCATCGATAAAATGGGGGCCAATTATCCTTCCTCCTATAATGCCGCACCATACATTAACCCGCCAAGGTCGCTGATGTTCCACTTGTAGCAGCCATCGTGGATTTTCCGCTGCCCAATAGTGCATATTATGCCGGTTTACGTTACCGCTGTTGGTGAGTGACGCTTCGCCGCTAAACAGAACGCGTGCAAAAAATTTGTCATCATCCCGTAATTTCTCTTGTGCCCAGTGGCAGAACTATGCACGACGTTCAGAGTCGTCGCCATGTAATTCCTGGGGTAATCGATGTTGATGTAGCATTCTCAACACCCACGTTTTTGAGATTCGCGATTCTCGCGTAATTTGTCTGCTACTGATGTGCGGATCAGCCGCGACAGCAGCTAAAAAACCTACTTGGGCATCATCATTTGTTGCATGTCGTGGCTGAAATTTCACATGTGGCTGAACACTTCCTGTTACCTTAAATAACGTAATTATCCGGTGAACGGTCCCGCCACTTGGATGATGTCGTCCGAGATACCGAGCAGCATACATAGCACACGCCCACTGGGCATTTTGATCACAATAGCCATACATCAACACGATATCGACCTTTTCCGCAATTGGTAAACGGTCCATTTTAACACGGGTAATGTGTCATGAAGTAAATACCGTCCGAACTAGCGGAATGTTACGTGATACCACGTACTTATACGTTTGTGACTATTACAGCGCCATCTATCACAAAGCGAAAAAAATAGTACAACTAAAACGTTCATATTTCTTTACGTACTACACGAATATGTAATAAAAATGGTGGTACCTATTAAAAAAAAACGCAGTTGATATCCGTTTGACGTACGGCAGCGCTATCTAGCGGGCCAACCATAGCGCCATTTGGTTTCCCTCTTCAAGCTAGACGAGTTTCGTTCTTTGTAGTTTCTTCGTTTGATGCTTATTTAGTGAGATATTTGGCCCGGTCACGATCAGTGGACCACCCTGTAGACCAAAGGGTTTTATTTCCATTTCCGTTACTGCAATTAGGGTATCAAGTGCAGTTGTGAATAATAATCAAAAGTATATGAGTGATAGCCACATGTATACGAATAATACCCACATGTACCGACTGCAACAGGAACATGAAAAATATAGAGCAGTGAGAATCATTTGGGGAGCTCTCCTCTTCAATAGCTGTCGCAACTATTTCTGCTTTTATGTGTAAATGTATTACATTTCAATAAAATGTTTTCAACAATTTTTATGTAAGGTGTGACACTGAGGTAAAAGTTTTAATTTTTCGTCTACAAGAAATTATTATTTGTTTGTATCTTCTGCGACTAGTCACTTTCATTTGTTTTCTGTTTAATTTAACATGCTGCAAATGCGTTTCGAGCATGTTATGCCGATCTTCAGACGTTTAAGCGAACACAAAAATGTCACTTAAAAATAAATTGTCTGAAACTAAATTAACATAGAACTTTTTGTTTAATGTTCAACGCTGGAGTGGGTATTAGGGATATTTTTAGGTAGGAAAGAGTGGTTGGCAGATTTGATATCCAGTGATGTCTTCTGCTAATGTAGACCTGTCTGCCGTTATTTATGATGACTGACGAATGCGACTTTGGCATACCAAAGCCTCGTTTGCAATATTGGAACACTGGCAGAGGTGTTATGTAACATTACATCACTGCACTTTATTTTGGCACTGTTTTTGACGTAGTTCAATGTAAAAACATTTTTACGCACGTGTAAACACTATACACTTCATACAATATATGTACATTATATTAACTGTATAATGCCTAAACGTACGTATAAAAATGCGCAGTGAATTACGTCAAAAAGCATTGCCGAAAGAAATAGTGTAATGTTACACAGCAGCTCCGCTATTGGTGAAAATACCTTTGATTTTCTTCTTGCGCTGTCAATTATAATATTAGGTGTACGTTTTGAGTCTCAGTAAGACAAAGAACTTTCAATCATATTATTTCAGGTTCAAACATGTAACTCCTGGCTAGGTGAAAGACTATTCGATAGCTTAAGTCTCTTCGTGCGTAGTTAACAGTGACTGTATGTGTTGGGTTCAACTTCCAGTCAGCACAGAACATCTCCTCACATTATTTCTAGTTCAGACATGCTCGCACAGCTGGATATTGGTGGAGAAAAAGATATTTAACCTCTGTATGACACATAGCGAGGCAACAATTGCGACAGGTGCAGGGTTCGAAACCCGCTAGCCAATAATTTTTCGTCTCGTCATTTTAGTTTCAAGCATCTTGCTACTAATGAATAAATTAAATATCCAGTAAGTGATAGTGCACAGTTAACAATCCAATTAGGCAGTGAATTCGAATCTCCATCCGATGCAAAACTTTACATCAAGTTTAAGCATATCCACCCTTTGATACTTGTGAATCAAACTATATGTAATAAATTTCGCCGTTAGTTAAGAGGAATCATAGTTGATGGGTGGGAGTCCTGGTCCAGTGCAAAAATTTTCGTCATGTGATTTCTAGTTCAGTCGTGTTAACGGATAGTGCAAAAAATTAGATACATATCATCATGTCTAGTCAGCAATGACGATCTGTGTTGTTTTCGAGTTTTGGTCAGACTTTTGTTATAGATAATGGGTTTGAACCTACATGCAAAACAAAACCGTTATTCATGTCTTTTGAAGTTCAGATATGTGCACAATTAGCTGCTCTTGAATACCTTAGACATTTAATGTCACTTGGTGGTAGATAACAGGAGCAGTAGTTGACTTTAGACCTGTACACACATCAATGTGGCACAATGAGTACTGTGAAATTACTGCTGATACACTTTTGGTGTTTCCTAGAGCCCTTGACAATGCTGACTGTGGTCTTTCTAAACGATTAGTTCTTTACCCAGTTCGTGCAAAAGCACTCGCCGAGAGTTAGAGAAGCTTTGAAAGAATAAGAACACTTCCAGTAGTCATAGAACTTCCGATTCCTGATACTCTTGCGAAGTCTGTTATTCACTAAAAAATACAGTTTTAACTAACGCTTACTGAATGATTTATGTGCCAGGATTATTGGCATTAGTTGTCTCAGATACTAATGTTTGTGGTAAATTTTTCCTGATATTTGCAATATCGTGCTATTAACTTGCATCTGTACTGATTACGGTATGAGGAAGTGCTATCTTGCGGTCACTTGTGGTAACCATTTCGTACAGACAAACGACTGTTCCGAAACGCGATTAGAGGTATTGCAGGAAAGTTATTTGGGCGGGATGAAAATTACGATGGACGCAGTTCACTTCACTTGGATCCTTTTGAGCATGACAGTACATCTCTGCTGTTCGCGGAGCGACTCTAGGTTCGCGAATGATTTAATGTAGCATGAAAACTCTATGCCTCATTGAACTGATTTACAAAAAATTAAAATAAGAAGTAATATTATTAGTTGTAAAGATGTGAATCTATTCTTTGATTTCATAAATTCTCATGCAAAAGCATAGAGCTGCAAACTTTAAGGCTCTAAAAGAAGCAGTGTCAGAGGAAGAATGCAAAAGAACCTGAAAACAAGATGCAGGCGTATTTTGGAGGGGCGTGTGTAAGCCAGTGGTCGCAGCACATAGACGCTGAGGCTCACGGTTCAGCAGAGAAAGAGACAGAGAGAGAGAGAGAAAGAGAGAGAAAGGGGGATGGGACGATGTTGTACGCAATGGACTCAGTGGGAAAAAAATTGTAATTAAGTCGTGTGATCTGTAGGACCTACTCTTGAAAATCGAGATAACTCCAAAAAATATTCATTATATGGCAATAATTTGGTCGTCTGCATTTGCACGTTAAGTGGAATAACTTTGTAGCTCTCCAATTGTTGAACTTTTATATGTTTGCCAAACAGCGTGAACTGTGTTGGAAGCGATCATCTTTTCTTTAGAAGTCGACTAGTACGTTAGAAACTCGTTGTGTTGAGGAAATTATTGCGTGAAAAGGTAGTTAAAATCGCTTTAAAATAATGAAACTGTAATTCATTACAATACTGGCAAGTAATATAGAAACGGTAAATAAAATATTTTGATAAAGTAAACCTAACAATAGCACTTTCCTTTTCTTGAAGATGAAACGCGGATATTCTTTTTCATGTTGGCCACGGGCAACTGCAGTAACAATTGTCACATGGCCCTAACAGCACTTTTCATCCGACTAACTCGGCTTCATTAGAACTTGTCTCTTGCAGCAGGAGCTAATGGCTAGACAAATAACGGGAACTCGGACTGATTGCCCTCACTAACCTTTAGCGCCTCTTCTCCACCCATATTTATAGAGCGTGTCTGCTCAGTTGAAACTAATTTCTTCCCTAGGAGAAGATAGCCAACTTCTGCAATAGCCCTTGGAGACAGTTTCGCAAGCACTGTGTTTGGTCACTTTCTGGTTGAAAACGCAGGCTACAGCCGGGCCAGCGAAATCTGTACTGCACGTCTTAATCATGTAAGATTACAACCATGTGAAAGCGAGTAAAAATCAATCGTAAACAGGACGAGAACCGTATTTAAATGATGTTAGTGTGGCGTCTTTAGGGGAAAAAGAAGTCGCGTTTGGACATACACAATTTGTTATGAAAAAGAAAAACATAACCGTGTAACGAAGGCCCTCACCCTGATCAGACAAACAGTTTATGGAAAAAAATGGTAGGTGCTGTAATTACAAAATAAAGATCATCCACAAAATATGCATTTACCTTAAGATTTCTCTTAAGGTGGAGCTCTCACCAATACGAAACTTGATTCTAACAGCTCAGTGCTTCACAAAGCATGTTACTATTGGTGAAAGTCTGCCTTGTCCTTCCTCCGTCCTCTGAACTGAGTTATCCAGGATGTCAGTCATACAGTTTTGTCATATAGTTTAACTTAGTAGTCAAACTGGACGCAACTTGACACACACCGCATATAAAACTGACTGCCAGAGCTAAAAGAAATGTTTCAGGAAATCTTGGGGCCAACCGAGTATATTCATAGTCTAGCACTTACTCATCTATTTCTCTTACCATACTGAAACAACCATAAAGGCAACCGCTTACATAACTGAGGTCATTAACGCGCAATAGTGAATTAACGGCCAGATCCGGGTGATGTGAGAAATGGTCTTTCCCTTGATAAGTGCTGGCGGATCAAAATTGTGTGCTGGATCGAGAGTAGAGCCCGGAACTGCGCCTTTCGTGGGCAGTTGCTCCAATGACTTTTTTTTTCGATCCTCCTTCCTCCCCTTCAGACCCGTCCTTCTGCTTGCCGTGTGTGTTTTCTCGGCCGGCTTCGATGCCTATTTTTTTTACTTCTGGTGATTTTATGTTATTGGTAGAACAGTAAATAAAAAATTTCTCCGTTCGTTTCTCGGTCCTGGCCAGATGACCAGCTCAGTATTACCAACTAGGCTGCTCGAGATGACGATGACTGTATCATAGAAGGGTAGAAATCAATTTAATCGGCTCTTCTGGTGGATTGAAAAGCTTAGTGAACGAAAAATAAGAAAATAAAAAATTACAGACTTTTTTGTCTGTCGTGAGGAGAAAGTTTTTCCTCCAGCAAAACTTCAAAACGAAATAAAAGATTTTCTGATCTGATTACTCCATAAGTAACGTCTCTTTCCTTTCCAGAGACCACACAAAAATGGCGTACGAGAAGAAAAAAAAAACATCTGGGTGCGATTTAGGTGCTGTGAATTATCTGTTTCATTTAAAAATGGTCAATAAGTTACACATAATTATACTTTTAAAAAGTTGGCAAAGTGTTTCTTATATACTTTTGTTTATATTAGGTTCTGGTGCTGCAGGACGAGATATAGCTGGAAAGCTTCTTTGCTTTTGTTTTCTATAGTCACGAGGAGATGTACTGCTTGAGCTTTTAGCTGGTTTACAGCATTCCTTTTTATATGTGGGAAGGGTACTTTACCGGGATCCAAAAAATCTGCGGTCATGAAAGTGTAGGGTGCTGTCCGGGTTGTCCTGGCTAATGTTTGCCTGATGAGCTGCCAGATTTCCTTCTCTGTAGTGCACACAAATTAGTGTTCTTCGGTATCTACTAAGCCTCAATGCTCAGACGTTGACGAATCCACTGTATGGATGGAACGACTGAGCTATTCAGGCGCAACTCATGAGCCGCCCTCAGAGCGTCACTTTCGCCAGCCCTTCTCCCCTACCTTCAAACCTGTTGTGAAGTTTGAAAGCAGGAAATGCTGTGAGACGTAGACGATGTAAAAATAAAACTGTCATACTTTGCTTATTTTAATTCTATAGTGGTATGCAGTATCTTATCTGGAAGGAAACTGTTCAGTCCACCTACAGTTTTCCAGATCCAAAAGCTTGAAATACGAATTATTAACAGTAAACAAACATCCTCATTTCTTTAAAGAATCGAAGCACTATGTATAAGACATCATATCTTCGGAACTTCGAGTTGTAGAATACGTTTTCAGGTGCATTCAGTGATATATGTGTATACTGTCTGCAAAGGTGTTGCGGATACAGCTAGTAGTAAGGAGCAATAAATGAAAACGTCATGCCTGATGCTGTAGTTCTCTGCATGAGCAGGAATACTGCAGTACTCGACGAATTTTTCTTTCCGTCATATTGTGTCGAATGTTAGCGAGAAAATCTTTCTTAAGAGTTCGAAATTATGAGTAAAATTAGCTGGAAGTTGGTAATCGATCTCATTCTCAAATATTGTGTGAATACATAAGAAGCAGTTAAATGAAAACTGAACACCCACCGCAAAGGCACCGTTGAATGGTTCCACTCAGAAATAATCACCACACACTTTAAGACTTTAAGACGTTTATCCCACAGGGAGGCGAGACAGCCTCTGACGGCTCCACAACCGCACCCATTCTTGCACTTTCTCGTCCGACTGCAATCGACGTCCATGCGTGTTTTCTTCAGGTCGTCAAAGATGTGAAAACCACACGGTGAAAGATACGGGCGGTAGGAGGTTGCTGCAATGTTTTCCAATGAAATCGCTGAAGCATAGCCTAGATCCGATTGGCAGTGTGTGTGTGTGGGGGGGGAGTGTTATCGTGCAGGAGGATAATTCCGTCCGATAGCACTGCAACAGCCCGAGAGCAAACGGCAAAGCCAGCACTAGAGACTCCAACGTCTCCCATGCCAAAGCAATCCAAAGCTGTTCACACAAGTTCTGGTAAGACCATAATGATCTCCTTTGACAGTCAGGGTATTCTGTTCGTCTAGTTTCTCCAGTGCGTAACCACCATCAGTGCTCAGCGCTACGAAGACACTTTGCAGCAACTACGACTCGCCATAAAATCAAAACGCCTGCGAATGCCATCGGATGGAAGCATCCTGTTGCACGGTAATGTCCACCCCCACTCTGGCGATCAGACGAAGGCTACGCTTCAGCTATTTTGTTGGAAAACTGTGAAACATCATCCGTACAGCACCTATCCTTCACCGTGTGATTTTCGCATCTTTTGCGACCCGAAGAAAGACACGGGTGGATGTCGGTTACAGTCGGACCAGAAAGTGTAAGAGTAGGTGCGGTATCGGATACACCAGAAGCCGACGGTGTTCTACGAAACAGGAACTAATCGCCTCGCCTATAAAGTACATGCCTTAGCGTATGTAGTGATTACTTTTGAATGGAAACATCACATGGTCCCATTTCGGTGGTTGTTCTGTTTTCATTTGACTGTCTCTTATTGTCAATAAATTAAGTGCACTGAGATAGACTGTCTTAAGACATTTACACAGTTTTCAGCTGTAATACTTCACTTGCTGTGTTAAACCTTTAAAATAAGATAATAGCTCTTAGTGAGGAGATCACAACATTTTACAGTTTTACGTTTGGTCAGTAACTGTATGAAATGTTGAAAATGAAAGTTTTGTTACTCATGGAAGCCGATAGATAGGTAACCAGCAACTGCAACTGTGCCCTGGGCTAGCCGTTTAGTAGTAGAGATTAGTTGCATAAATGTAACAACGTCTTGTATAATCCTGTTTGAAAATGAGATATAGTAACTATTTCTTCTCAGCATACTTACGCCTTGAGCAAATTTCTGATAAGTAGTATATCTTTCTTTTAAACGACAATTCAACACATGAAAACAGTACTAGGAGTAAAGTTAATCTTTACAAATGTTTCATGTCGCTCACTTTGCTCCAGAAAGGTGTCCTTTGTTCAGGAACAAACATGTCAGCAGCCATAAGAAACTCAGCTACTAATAACGTACAGTTTAAGAGAACTGTAAAGAAGTTATTGATTGGTAACTTCATCCATTTCGCTGACAAATTTCTTAATGGAATCAATTAATGGTTCAAATGGCTTTGAGCACTATGCGACTTAACTTCTTAGGCCATCAGTCGCCTAGAACTTAGAACAATTAAGCCTAACTAACCTAAGGACATCACACACATCCATGCCCGAGGCAGGATTCGACCCTGCGACCGTAGCGGTCGCTCGGTTCCAGACTGTAGCGCCTAGAACCGCACGGCCACTCTGGCCTGCAGCAATTAATGTACACATAATTAAGTACATGAGGTAACAGGTATGCAATGTAATAACTGACTGATGAATGCTTGTGTTGTTTAGTGTTCCGATATTTACACACTTCAAAAAAAAAGTTTTGCATCTCCTCGGTTCCGGAGTTTTGGAACCTGTACAGAAAATTGGAATAGAAATTTCCGCCCTTTTTCTCTCGTGAAGACCACACATTGCATGTTGTACCACCATACAGCGAGCCCTTCAGAGTTGGTGGTCCAGATTGATATGCACACCGACACCTCTAATACTCAGTAGCACGTCTCTTGCATTGATGCATGCCTGTATTCGTCGTGGCGTACTATCCACAACTTCAGATTGGTCCAGATTGGCCCTATCCCCAATGGCGATTCGGCGTAGATGCCTCAGAGTGGTTGGTGGGTCACGTCGTCCATAAACAGCCCATTATCAATCCATCTCAGGCATGTTCAATAGGGTTCATGTCTGGAGAATATGCTGGCCACTCTAGTCGAACAATGTCGTTATCCTGAAGAAAGTCATTCACAAGATGTGCACGATGGGGGCGCGAATTGTCGTCCATGAAGACGAATGCCTCGCCAATATGCTGCTGATGTGGTTGAAATATCGGTCGGAGGATGGCATTCACGTATCGTACAGCCATTACAGTGCCTTCCACGACCACCAGCGACGTCATAGGTCCCACATAATGCCACCCAAAAACATCAGGGAGCCTCCACATTGCTGCACTCGCTGGACAGTGTCCAAGGAGTTTAGCCTGACCGGGTTGCCTCAAAACACGTCTCCAACGATTGTCTGGTTGAGAGGATGTATGCGACACTCATCGATGAAGAGAACGTGTTGCCAATCCGGAGCAGTCCATTCGGCATGTTGTTGGGCCCTACTGCACCACGTTGCATGGTGTCGTGGTTTTAAAGATGGAACTCGCCATGGACGTCGGGATTGAATTTGCTCATCATGCAACCTATTGCGCACAGTTTGAGTCGTAACACGACCTCATTTGGCTGCACGAAAAGCATTATTCAACATGGTGGCGTTGCTGTCAGCGTTCCTCCGAGCCATAATCCGTAGGTAGCGGTCATCCACTGCAGTAGTAGCCCTTTGGCGGCCTGAGTGAGGCATGTCATCGACAGTTCCTGTCTCCCTGTATCTCTTCCATGTCCGAAAAACATCGCTTTGGTTCACTCCGAGACGACTGGACACTTCCCTTATTGAGAGCCCTTCCGGGTACAAAGTAACAATGCGGACTCTATCGAACCGTGGTATTGACCGTCGAGGCATAGTTGAACTACAGACAACACGACCCGTGTACGTCCTTCCTGGTGGAATAACTGGAAGTGATCGGCTGTCGGACCCCCTCCATCTAATAGGCGCTGCTCATGAATGGTTGTTTACATCTTTGGACAGGTTTAGTTACATCTCTGAACAGTGAAAGGGACTGTGTCTGTGATACAATATCCACAGTCCACATCTATCTCCAGGAGTTCTGGGAACCGGGGTGATGCAAAACTTTTCTAGATGTGTCTATTTTTAATTTGTTTGCGGATGGCTATTTTATTGAACATAGGCAGAGAACGAAATCGGTGCCCACTTCTCTAGATCAGAAGCAGAGAGGCAGCCGAGCTTAACGATCCTGCCTACCTGACTCACTACCAAAAGTGTCATATGTCTACATGCCACAAGTCACTATGGACGGGTTGGAAAAATATGAAGTCAAGAAGCATATTCTCTTCACAACGATAATATATCCATCAGTATTGTCTTCCTGTATTCAACCTCAAATGGTGACTTGCCTGTTCCATACGAGTTGTCCCTTCGAGTTGTACATGCAAACTACATATGAAAGGTAGATGTCCCAGCCATCGTATCTAGCACTGGTATAGAAATTCAATATATTCAGAATATGTTATGAACACTCTCGATTCTCCCATTGGTTTGAGGGCGGAACACGTCTACTCATAACTTCTGAATATTTATCACATGGCAAAGCTGTTTCATAAGGTCTGAAACGAAATTCGTATGCTGATCTGTGACTAAGGTATCAGGTCCTCCAAAATTCAATATTCATCTTTAACTGGCATCTGGGCTTCAGTACTCCCTTATTTGTCTGGAATTGATATCACTGCTAGAAACTGTGAAATGGCTGATGATCGTAAGCACATAGCTGTTCCCCACAGGTGTTTCGTTGACTGGTCCAAGGATGTCGAGCCCAAACATTTGAAATGGGTTTAATGCCTCCGGTAATCTCTGCAAAGATATTTTCTGATGCGAAATATCTGCTCTCTGCACACATGATACACAGTCCTTCACATACTGCTCCAAATCGCGCATTGTATTTCTCCACCAACACTGTTCCACAACACACCTATTTGTTGCTCATTAGCCACTACTCCCTGTTGTAACACATCCTTTTAAAAAGCTGCTGGGACCATGACACATGATCAGCATCTCGCAGTTCTGCACAACAAATCCTCATGTCCAGTAAAGTCCAGTTGTGACTTAAGCACATGACTGCCTTTATCGTCTGCCTGTGCTTGCTGCCATTCTAACACACTCTTGCCCATTGTAATCAACAGGGCTACTTTGTGATTTAGTATGCCTGTGTTCATGTGTTTCCTTACAGATGACCTTGTAATCAAATTCACTGAGCCTGGGAGCCCTACATATTAGAAGAGTAGATGGGTGTTTGAGGTCAACCAACCATTTCAATGTCAAGCGATCTGTCACAACTTTAAATTTCCAGTCATATAAGTAACACTGGAAATACGCAATACCAATATGACTGCTAACATTTTCTTTTCATTTGTCGAGTAGTTATGCTCTGCTTTATTTAACTGCCTCAAAGCACACGCTGAAGGATGCAACTCTCCATTCACAACCTGTCTCAAAATACAGCTTACTGATTCACTAGAACTGTCACACCAGAGGATGTAATTTTTTAAAAATCAGGACAAATTAGTATTGGATACATTAACAACGCTTCCTCAATTTTTAGAAAGCTAGCTGACACTTCTGTGCCCACTGAAACTTTACAGACTTTCTGAGTAAACTATACAAAGGTTCAGCTATTTTTGCATAATCTTTTACTGATTTATGTTAGTAGTTACACAAATCGCTGAATGGCTGTATCTGTTCAGTTGTTCATCGTATTCGAAAATTATGAATTGCTTCTGTAAGACGAGGATCAGTTTGCACATCGCATTCACTAATTACATGTCGCAGATGGTTAACTCGAATTTGGGCAAAATGGCACTTGTCTGTGCTCAGCATCAAACATGCTAACTGTAATCTACTACAGACATCCTCCAATCGTGTCACATCTTCTGATACATCCTTTCAAAAAATTATTACGTCATGAAAATAAACGATACAGGTCATATGCTATAACCCCTTAAAATGCCATCCAATAACCGCTGTAAACCAAATGGTACTTTTACTGATAACGTCTGCAGAGTCCTAGCTGATGATAACCACTTTCAAGATCCATTGTAGTAGAAATGACCCATAGTGTTAGGGACTGGATTAGCACTTGTAACAGTGTGCAAATTCAGATATCTATAATCACATTTCTTCATTCCATCTAATGATTTCTTATGCATGCTAACTATACTCATGCTCCAGAGGCTGTTACTAGGTTCTATGATCCCATCTCATAGTTGCTGTTCAATAAACTCCTCCACTAATGGCTGTAAATATCACACTATCGAATATGGTTTCCTATAAATCAGTGTACTATCCCCTGTAGGTATTTAGTGCTGAGATACCAGAATTTCTGGAAACTGCCCATCTGTACCAAACTAGAGGCTAAACTTCAACAATACTTCCTCCACAACTGTGTGGTCACAGCCCTTCAAGTGTGTCACGGAATGCAACTGCGTCGACAGTTTGCTTATGGTTTATATCCAGACATGCCCTATTGATGTCTTCTTCGTCTAACACTTCATCTAACACTTTACACTTTCACAGGCTATCTTCACCTCTGCCAAATTTATCTATGCTTTTGCCGGCTGGAGTGGCTGTGCGATTCTAGGCGCTACAGTCTGGAACGGAGCGACCGCTACAGTCGCAGGTTCGAATCCTGCCTCGGGCATGGATGTGTGTGACGTCCTTAGGTTAGTTAGGTTTAATTAGTTCAAAGTTCTAAGGGACTGATGACCTCAGAAGTTGAGTCCCATAGTGCTCAGAGCCATTTTATCTATGCTAAATGGAACCATATATTGCGCAAGAGTATTATTCACCTGTGCAATGCTTCTGCACAAAATCAGTGCGAACCATGCAATTCTTCATTGATTGAGAGTGGTTCAACGACGTACACAGTCCCACAAGGTAAAATGGTATCCACTGAAACCAATATTACCTGCCAGTATTTTATCCTCCTACAACGAAATCATCTGCAGTCTAATTGGCATCACCCTCACGACAGCTGACCCTTATCATATCGCTTCGTTCGCAGCTGTGCCTCTTAACTGAATCAGAGTTTCATTAAGCCCAACCATGTGTTCCCTAATATCAATCCTAGCACGATGTTTATTGAGAAGAAGCTGAGAATCATTGAATAACCTTCACACACATGTGGTAAAACTTCCATATTTTCAGTAAACTTACTTTTACAAATATCAAAATAAATTACCATCACACCCAATGACTCATCGCAGGCTCCACACGTCTTATATTGTGGTGGCCCATGTTTTCTCCTGCTCATCGGACACATGCACCCTCATGTACATAAGAAATCTTTTTCAACGCCTCTCACTAAGCCCACTACACACCATTCTGTCTGCGCACTAACTTCTACAGTGTTATGATCTATCTGCACCTCTTTCTGATGGACATAGCATTACTATTTGAGTTTAATGCCTGCTTTCCTCGGTTCTGCATCCCACTTCTGCTGCTCGCAGAATCCGGTGCCCACCTTCCGACACGAATATCATGGTTGGCAACACTGTTTGTGTATAGGGCCCTTTTGTCTACACTTGTAACAATTGCCCTCCGAAGTAAATACACAATCCTCCACCTGTTGCTTCGGGGAAAATCTATATCCTCAAGCTGTGCTTCAGTCCTAAGACCCTAACTCCTTATGACATTTCTGCTGGTATTCGGTGCAAGAAAACTTCTAATGCTCCTTTTTCTGCTCGTAGCAGTAACATCTTACTGGCCTCCATTTTCTGGGTGGGCTCATACATCGGCGCATTGACTTTGCATATCCTGCCTGAAACGGCTTCCACCGACTGATTATATTTGAAAAACGAAATATTGAGCTTCTCGCTATAAAACTATGTGCTGATTTGGTTTTGGTAACGCTGGTTTAGACCAGCGACCAATTGCTGAAACGACTGTGCTTTACTAATGGCCTCAAAATATATGTCATATTTTTTGGCTTCCCCAGTTTAACACAAGTTAGCCACACGAAGGGTTGCTTTGTCGAGAAACTGATCATTGTGGTAGTAACTGTAATATCAGTAACAAGTGTCGTTTTAATCTGAAGCCTACACTCATATTTTTTGTAAATTTTTATTGGAGCTCCTCCATGTTCACACTCTCATGCTGACCATTCGAAAAGATCTACTGTCACATCTGCTTTCGTTAGCATCTAAAAAGAATTCCGCCGAAAATGCAGCGCTCTATTTTCACCTTGTTTGTTAACCATTTGCTACTTTCAGAGAGGCGTCATGAGTCGCGAATTTTGAGTAAAACCTACACTCTATTTCATTCTGGCGTTATCGCTAACGCAGCGCGATCGAAAATGAGTGTGCTACATCAGATCAATTTTCTCGAGATAGGTGACAAATTGGTATCTCTACCCAAGTCTAAAGAAAAATTCAATATGTTAGCTAAATTTCATACGCATCGACATTTTACGTAATATGCACCAAACGCAAACTTGTAGCGACCTCTATTTTTCGTTGCACACTTTTCAAAAAAATGGTTCAGGTGGCTCTGAGCATTATGGGACTTAACATCTATGGTCATCAGTCCCCTAGAACTTAGAACTACTTAAACCTAACTAACCTAAGGACATCACACTTCTCCCATTTTCGCCCAGTGTCTTACATTCACGTAAATATCACTATAACTATGACCAGTAACGAAATGATGGGCACATCATTTTGAACCTGGAATCTAAATCTACAAGTAAAACAAAAATAACTTTATTTCCCGCATAGTTTCTGTAAAATCTTTTGAGGAAGATCGCAGGGTGTGTGCGCCTCGATTCTATCATCGCTGACCGGCCGAAAGGTGGAAAACACTCATCGGTATCCCCTTCTGAACAAACGAATAAACTCGTCCAGTGCTTTGAACGAAAACTGGCCACTGTACATCGGCCACCATACTCTGGCTCAGCTGTGTATGGGGTATGAGACATACCTCTGATGCCACTGTTATCTGTGAAGATAATAGCTACAATGACCGTATTTTACAGTTTTAGCTTGCGTACGGGTAGGATTACAGAGTTTCGGACAGTTCCGATTTCATAGTATTATTTTTAGCATAAGCTCATAAGTCATAATTTCAACTTTCCCGCTTTCTGTTAAAACCATTTCTCAAACTAAAATAAAAGAGCACATAGTTGTAAATACATTTTTGTTTATAATTATATATAAGGAGAAAGAATATGTATGGGAGATACAATTTGTCTAATACTTTAAATGCCCTGCTTTCGTAGTGAAAACTGAAAGCGAGAAAGAAAACGAAACCGCACATTGTCACAGCACAGCACAGCGTAGCGCAGGAGTTACTGTCTCTCAGTCAATTGCATCAAGATACCTGTAATTGTTCGTTAAACATATATATGGCCCATGTTCGTCTGAATGTTTATTAGAGTATCACGTAAAGGTGAAATCGAGTGAAAACTTTCGGAGATTTATGCTAACAGCGTTTCTCCTTCGTATTCATATATACAGACAGTAAAAATCACAGCACCAAGAAGGGGGTGTGAGACATACACGAAAATTGGTAGGTGTGTTTCTACATCTGAAAGATAACGTCTGTTCAAATTTCGAGCCAGTAGCGCCACCATGAGGATAAAAATCAGTTTTGCTTTAAATTCCCGCTGTAACGGTTCGAAAGCGTTACGGACCTTTGAGATTGGACGTTGTGAGTAGATCTTAGTAAGAATGTCTTTAAAGCGACAGAGACGCGATGATCAACATCTCACTGAGTTTGATTGAGGTCATCTAATAGGGCTATGAGAAGTTGAATATTACTTCCACTATAGTGCAGAAAGACTTGACAGGATGTAGCCTTTGTACATGATTGCTGTCAGCCATGATCACAAGAAAATACATTCGCAAGAAGACTGGGCTCTGGATGGCCATTTCGCACTACTGAAAAGAGAGACCATCGTATTCGGCATATTGCTCTCTCGCATCGTAATGCATCTGCAGCAGCTGTCTGAGCAGCAGTTAGCACCTCAGTGACACAACGAATTGTTGCAAATAGATTACTCGAGGACGACTCTAAGCCAGATGCCCTGACCCCAAAAAGCATCAATTACGACATCAGTAGTGTCAAGTGAGAGCTCATTGGAGGGTAGGTTGAAGCTCTGTTGTGTTTTCTAGTGTATCTGTTTTGCCTCAGTGCCAGTGATGGCTGTGTATTGATTATAAGAGGCCAGCTGAGGGTCTGCAATCAACTTGACACACTGGACCTGCACTAGGAGCTATGATCCGGGATGTGATTTCATATGACAGCAGGAAAACTCTCGTGGTTATCCCAAGCTCGCTGGCTGCAAAACCGTACTGCAGTCTGGTGCTTTGGCCTGTAGTGTTGCCATTTATGAACAGGCATCGAGGTGGCATTTTCCAACAGTGTACCGCTCGCTCGCATACCGCTGTGGTAACCCAACATGCTCCTCAGAGTGTCGACATGTTGCCTTGGCCTGGTAGATCAACAGATCTGTCTCCAATCGAGCATATATGGCATATCATCGATCATCCTGTACTGACCTACCAAGGGCAACAGACATGGACTCCATCGCACAAACTGACATCCGATGGTGATGATGATGATTTATGGCGGATGGCGCTAAACAGTTAGGTCATCAGCGCCCTGGCAATAATGATATACCGAAGAATATTGTGAAAATCTATGGATGGAGATCAACAAACTGGAAAACTACGTTTAATCTCACCACACGAATTTTAAAGCAAACTGAAGGAGGTGAGCTTCAGAAAAAACCAGGAATAAAATTTCAGCGAGACACAGTGGAATAACTAAATAAAATAATGGATAAAATACCTGTAAAAATGTTGTTAAAAAAGTGAGCGATAACCGTGGAAGGATGACGACTTAGAAATAATACGTGATCCAGCCATTTTGTGACACATTAAGATCTCACACCCAGTATTTTGGGAAGAATTGCGGACACCACACATGATCTCAAGACACGAGCAGCACTGGCCACGTTATCAGTTAAAAGAGACAGAAGATCCTATGGGAGACCCAGTTCAACCCGCAGGTTGTCATATAAAACACACGTAGGTAAAATATGTCATACTACAGCTGTGTCCCACATCTCTGACATTCTGGGGGATCCTCCCCATGTGTCTATGGACAATGTCCCAATGACTAAGTAACGGGCAACTTCTTCACACCATAGCGAGCGGCAGGAGGTGATCTATAGGCACATTTAAGTCTTAATTTAACGTAGTTTATTGCTCGTCGCTTCCAGCCACTGGACACTCCCACTACTATATGGTCTTTCTGGTCACAAATGAAGTGACAGCCCGCAGAGGGGCAGAACAGCAGGCAGGAGGAGGAAGGGACCAAGCCTACTCAGCAGCAGCAGCAACAGCGAGTTCGTTTCTCTCGATGCCTATCAGCAAAAATATGATTTCCTTGTTTTGCCTTTGCAGCAGAAGGAGAGCGTCCTGCACCTGTTGCACCTTCCGATCTGCTGGGTACATCTGTCCAACAGGGAGAAGGGCACATTCAGAATCGGAGCAGGTGATAAATTTTTCGTCACGATGCCGTCTCATCTGCTCCATTGCTCTCAGGACAGCAAACGGTTTTGCGTAATAAACTGAAAACTGCTCTGGCAACCCTATTCTGCGGACAATGTCGTGAAATACGACAGAACAACCGGAAACATCACCCTGCTTAG
This sequence comes from Schistocerca gregaria, assembly GCF_023897955.1. Lineage (NCBI taxonomy): Eukaryota > Metazoa > Arthropoda > Insecta > Orthoptera > Acrididae > Schistocerca > Schistocerca gregaria. The sequence goes on from NC_064920.1 coordinate 551,901,503, forward strand.
AACCATCCGTGTAGACAGTAATAAAATCTGAGTGGCTACGTAAAATGTCATTAAATTTAATTTTAAAAACATAGTCTGGGGTACAATGCTTCCTGTAAGCAGTCAGTTGTAAAAGCGATGTAGGCCTTGGTAGTGGCCAGGGGGATGCCCCATTCCACCCCTGGCTTCGGACCTTAATACCACCAACCTGTGATAACTCAAGGCTCTCCTTTGCACGGATCCCAAATGGCCGTGTTGCTTGTGGCCGATGATCGAACAGCCGTTCCAGTGGCGGCTGAACAACGTAACTGAATACTGGCGATGTAGGAACGGACAATGCCCTATGTGCTTGGCGTACCACAAGAAAAAGACGTCGAATAGACAGCGGTGGCTCACCAGCCTCTGTACACAAAGTAACAGGGCTCTTGCGATAACCCCTGTTAACAGCCTAATATCCTCTTATTTTAAGGTATAAAGATCCTGCTGACCCATAAATCTGGCATCCATATTCAAGCCGGGATCGCACAAAAGCGGTATGAAGTTGGAGCAGACGCGCCCTGTCGGCTCCCCAGATCCTTGACTGACACATTTAAGGATGTTTAAGGCCTTCAGACATCCCAGTTTCAGTTCTTTAAGGTGTGGCAGCCATGTTAAGTTCCCATAAAAAATAAGACCTAGGTACTTCACCTTTTCATTAAAACTAAGTACGGCCTCCCCAAGTTTTAAAACGGCGATGATAAACACACAGCGCACTGACATTCAGCATCTGTACAACATAATGCATGAGCGTTTGCTTGCTTGCATCCAACATTCTGGCAGTTACACAGCTTATTAATGTATCAGCATTTCACATTTGCAATGGGCTTATCTGGCACTTATATTAACCTGTGATCTTCCAAAGTTAATCATTTAAATATGTTACCTAGACAAATGAATTCCAGAAATTTTAGCACTCTGATTAATAATTTTTGGTGTTGCGACTTTTTTCCTTCAGTGTACTTATACAGTCCTGGAAATGGAAAAAAGAACACATTGACACCGGTGTGTCAGACCCACCATACTTGATCCGGACACTGCGAGAGGGCTGTACAAGCAATGATCACACGCACGGCACAGCGGACACACCACGAACCGAGGTGTTGGCCGTCGAATGGCGCTAGCTGCGCAGTATTTGTGCACCGACGCCGTCAGTGTCAGCCAGTTTGCCGTGGCATACGGAGCTCCATCGCAGTCTTTAACACTGGTAGCATGCCGCGACAGCATGGACGTGAACCGTATGTGCAGTTGACGGACTTTGAGCGAGGGCGTATAGTGGGCATGCGGGAGGCCGGGTGGACGTACCGCCGAATTGATCAACACGTGGGGCGTGAGGTCTCCACAGTACATCGATGTTGTCGCCAGTGGTCGGCGGAAGGTGCACGTACCCGTCGACCTGGGACCGGACCGCAGCGACGCACGGATGCACGCCAAGACCGTAGGATCCTACGCAGTGCCGTAGGGGACCGTACCGCCAGCAAATTAGGGACACTGTTGCTCCTGGGGTATCGGCGAGGACCATTCGCAACCGTCTCCATGAAGCTGGGCTACGGTCCCGCACACCGTTAGGCCGTCTTCCGCTCACGCCCCAACATCGTGCAGCCCGCCTCCAGTGGTGTCGCGACAGGCGTGAATAGAGGAACGAATGGAGACGTGTCGTCTTCAGCGATGAGAGTCGCTTCTGCCTTGGTGCCAATGATGGTCGTATGCGTGTTTGGCGCCGTGCAGGTGAGCGTCACAATCAGGACTGCATACGACCGAGGCACACAGGGCCAACACCCGGCATCATGGTGTGGGGAGCGATCTTCTACACTGGCCGTACACCTCTGGTGATCGTCGAGGGGACACTGAATAGTGCACGGTACATCCAAACCGTCATCGAACCCATCGTTCTACCATTCCTAGACCGGCAAGGGAACTTGATGTTCCAACAGGACAATGTACGTCCGCATGTATCCCTTGCCACCAAACATGCTCTAGAAGGTGTAAGTCAACTACCCTGGCCAGCAAGATCTCCGGATCTGTCCCCCATTTAGCATGTTTGGGACTGGATGAAGCGTCGTCTCACGCGGTCTGCACGTCCAGCACGAACGCTGGTCCAACTGAGGCGCCAGGTGGAAATGGCATGGCAAGTCGTTCCACAGGACTACATCCAGCATCTCTACGATCGTCTCCATGGGAGAATAGCAGCCTGCATTGCTGCGAAAGGTGGATATACACTGTACTAGTGCCGACATTGTGCATGCTCTGTTGCCTGTGTCTATGTACCTGTGGTTCTGTCAGTGTGATCATGTGATGTATCTGACCCCAGGAATGTGTCAATAAAGTTTCCCCTTCCTGGGACAATGAATTCACGGTGTTCTTATTTCAATTTCCAGGAATGTATATACGACACATATTAAAAATATTTGAAGCCAATGTCGATCAATCTGTTCATTAGAGCATCGTGTAGAATTTGAAGTAAATAAGTCAAGAATTTTTCGAGTTTTTCTAATAATAAGCCCCTTTAAATGTTTTATGTTGGTGTCTGAGGAAAGTGTACCGCACTACAAATGGATCTGAGCACTATGGGACTTAACATCTGTGGTCATCAGTCCCCTAGAATTTAGAACTACTTAAACCCAACTAACCTAAGTACATCACACACATCCATGGCCGAGGCAGGATTCGAACCTGTGACCGTAGTGGTCGTGCGGCTCCAGACTGAAGCGCGCAGAACCGCTCGGCCACAGTACCGCACTACAAATCCCTTTTACACATTGTATATTTATACACTATAAATATTGAAAACTATGTAGCATACCTGCATCTTAGCTTTTATTAGAGCATCGTGTAAATGTTTAAAGTAAATCGCTCAAGAACTTTTAGAGAATTTTGTTAACAATTTTTCCCTGCTATATTACAGAAAATTAAACAGCCTACGTTCATCTAAACGTTTACTAGAACATCGTGCAAACATTTGAAGTGAAAAGGTCAAAAAAAATTTAGACTTTTGCTGACAACGTTTCCACGTCCAAACGTTTACTACAGTATAAAATCTGAAGTAAAGCAGTCAAGAACTTTTCGTGATTTTTTCTAACAATATTTCCTGTTTATATACTGTATACATATTTTTGCGTAGTGCATACATTCTATCAACAATATCTAGCTTACGTCCGACCGAGCACTTATTAGAGTATCGTCTAAATATTTGGAGTAAACTGATCGAGAAGTTTTCGAAATTTTTAGTAACAAAGTTAAACAATGACTAGTCTTTATGTACACTACTGGCCATTAAAACTGCTACACCCCGAAGATGACGTGCGACAGACGCTAAATTTAACCGACAGGAAGAACATGCTGTGATACGCAAATGATTAGCTTTTCACAGCATTCACACAAGATTGGCGCCACTGGCTACACCTACAACGTGCTGGCATGAGGAAAGTTTCCAACCGATTTCTCATATATAAACAACAGTTGACCGGCGTTGACTGGTGAAACGTTGTTGTGATGTCTCTTATAAGCAGGAGAAATGCGTACCATCACGTTTCCGACTTTGATAAAGCTCGGATTGTAGCCTATCGCGATTGCGGTTCATCGTATAGCGACATTGCTGCTCGCGTTGGTCGAGATCCAATGACGATTAGCAGAATATGAAATCGGTGGGTTGCGGAGCGTAATACGGAACGCCGTGCCGAATCCGAACGGCCTCATGTCACTAGCAGTCGAGATGACAGGCACCTTATCCGCATGGCTGTAACGGATCGTGCAGCCACGTCTCGATCCCTGAGTCAACAGATGGGGACGTTTGCAAGACAACAACCATCTGCACGAACAGTTCGACGACGTTTGCAGCAGCATGGACTATCAGCTCGGAGAACATGGCTGCGGTTACCCTTGACGCTACATCACAGGCAGGAGCGCCTGCGATGGTGTACTCAACGACGAACCTGGGTGCACGGATGGCAAAACGTCGTTTCTTTGGATGAATCCAAGTTCTGTGTACAGCATCATGATGGTTGCATCCAAGTTTGGCGACATTGCGGTGAACGCACATTGGAAGCGTGCATTCGTCACCGCCATACTGGGGTGCCATTGGATACACGTCTCTGTCACCTCTACATCTACATCTACATCTACATCTACATCTACATCTACATCTACATCTACATCTACATGACTACTCTGCAATTCACATTTAAGTGCTTGGCAGAGGGTTCATCGAACCACAATCATACTATCTCTCTACTATTCCACTCCCGAACAGTTCGCATTGACGGCATTTTGAACAGTGGACGCTACATTTTAGATGTGTTACGACCCGTGGCTCTACCTTCATTCGATCCCTGCGAAACCCTACATTTCAGCAGGATAATGCACGACTGCATGCTGCAGGTCCTTTAGGGGCCTTTCTGGATACAGAATATGTTCGACTGCTGCCCTGGCCAGCATATTTTCCAGATCTCTCGCCAGTTGAAAACGTCTGGTCAATGGTAGCCGAGCAACTGGCTCGTCACAATACGCCAGTCACTACTCTTGATGAACTGTGGTACCGTGTTGAAACTAAGGCGTGTCAAGGCCGTTATTACAGCCAGCGGTGGTTGTTCTGGGTACGTATTTCTCAGGATCTATGCACCCAAACTGGGTGAAAATGTAATCACATGTCAGTTCTAGTATAATTTATTTGTCCAATGAATACACGTTTATCATCTGCACTTCTTCTTGGTGCAGCAATTTTAATGGCCAGTAGTGTAGTAATAAAGATTAGTCGACGATTTGGTATCGTACATGTTGAACGCCCCTCGGAAGACGGAACCTACCTACAACAAAAGCACGATCACACTAGGCAACATAGTAGGCTCTGCCAAGCACTATAGTTGGCCGTGGTGTGGACCAAGACGAAAGCGGAGCACAAGGCCGCTTCCGCAGTGTCTCGTGACCTACTCTTCGCGCTGCAACGCCTTCGGCATGATCCCTCACGGCGTCCCGCACGTGACGTCACGGCGCTGGAGAACAAAGGCGCATCGCGTGTCACAATGGGATGCAGCGGCGTCGCGGTGCAGAGCTGCTGTCGTAACCGCGGGTCGCGACAGAGGTCGCTGCAGCCACCGCGGCGTCACACTCGGCAGCCCGGCTGAGCTACACGGGCGAGCGCGCACGTGAGTCCGTCCCCACTCCACACGTGCTCGTAATTGTTGCGGTGGTCATGCAACGCCCCGAGCAGCCAACGGCGCACTAGCGTGATCGCCGTGACGCAACGCCTGCGAGTTCCGGTATGGCTCTATTGTTATTGCCCGTTTTGGTCATCACCATTCTCGCACTCCTCACGGCCACCCGAACAAAGCCTCTGAGACAGAATCGTCAAGCAACGCCTTCCATTAGGAACTCGTATAACATCGGGCGTGTCGCGGGGCAGCATTCTGGGGCTACTGCTATCCTGTCTGTAAACAGTGTCTGCAGAAGTAATGCCCTCAGGCTGTTTCGAGTCTTAGCGTATCTTCACACATCAATACTCTGGCAGTCATAACAAAGTGTGCGGCAGTGCGTACTTTTTATTGTACTGTATATTATAATTTAATAATTTATTGTAACATAATTATAATATCGAAAAATGAGAGCTAAGGCAAGCTATCTACATATTTATGTGTCAGTTGTTAGTCTATTTTTACTTTCACGTTGTCTTTCAGAGTTATAATAGAGGAACTGAAGAACATTCGTAATTACACTCTGAAACCTGTTTAATCGTTTCAGACCAGCTGTTCACCCCGAACTTATATGTATTTTGTACCAGCAAATGATTTCGTTCACCTTTGAGACCCAGTGGCCAATTTGATGGTCATTTGTCGCTTTTACTTTCATGACTCCTGCTGCCCTGTGTCGCTGGAATGCTCCACTAGATCGAACAACAGTGAAGAAGGCGGACCCATTCTGAAGTGCTCCAGGCTAGTCATATTTACGTATTAATTATTGCAATATGAACGCTTTCTGGTGCTCAAAAAAGAAAAAAAAATATTTTGAGAAAGAAGTACCTGTAACGTTTGAGTTTATGGGAACTGTTCTTTTTTCACATCTTTAACTACCTTCCAGACCAAATGTCCAATTTATTGGACCATTTTTTAAAATTTTGATCCAATACGACAAATTTTAATTTTGCTCAAATATACAATAAATAGTTCCATACGTACATGAAGAAATGCAAGAATATTTTTATCTGTTTTAAAGTAATTCAGGACTGAGGGGGATAACAGATTTTTATCGCTTAGCTTTTACAATGACTTAGGATGCTTTTTTCGAATGCTAGCCTGTAGGGTTTTTAAGTCTTTCCAACACTTCCCCCGTAGGCAAATAAGACTGAAAATTCATGCCATGCTCATATGCATAAAACGAATAACATCTCCACTTTAGGCCAAATGTACCTCTCATATACTTGATGGTAAGGATGATGGTTTGACTTACTGTCAACAGTGAAGTCATTAGAAATGGAGGCAAGACGAAGCATGACAAGATGAGGCACAAGCTAAAACACAATACAAGGCACAAGATGAAAGACAAATCAAGGTTTTGTTTGCAATCACTCGCTGGCGACCACTACATGGACTCCGACGCCGCCTCGATGGACTCCAGTTAGGGACTGCGCCGTTTCGATGCTGTATATACGCTGATGACGTCATTTTCTTCGCCAAATCCTGAGACGAAATCCAGGAGGCGATGCGATAATTTCAGCAGAATAGGCCGGTGTTGGAAAGCGTTATTAACTCGTGGAAGACCCTTTATAATGACGTGAGTAGAGGGTTGCGACCAGAGATGCCTGCCCCTTCTCAAATGTTTTGGAATGATGTTTCATGGTAACGCGCAACGTGCAGAGGTAGATAGTTACCGAAGGCTTCTATGTCAGATTCGTGCTTTGGTGCAGCAACATGTACTGCGTGCCATGGATACGCTGCAGAGCGTACAGTACGTTAACGTCTATTTGGTGCCAAAAGCAGGTAAACTTCCCATTTACAGTCCCTGCCAACTACAGTCGCCTCGATGTTACATTTTGTCTTCGGACCTTTTGTGAGAACTGCCCTATTCAAAATCCAAAAAGAGACTTTGGAGGCGCGAGTGCTTCACTTTAATGGGCTCAGTGATAGATTCGCCCACTGGTTTACGTCGGCCACGTTACGCCAGCACTCGCTACGTCCGGGCCTTCCTTGTTCACTATAGGCACCTTTGGGAAGAATTACCAGTGACCAGGCAGTCCAGGACGAAGATCGTTCATCGTTGTGTCCGACGACAACGCCCACGTAATGTGGTTGAAGTGAAATAGCCGGAGATACGGTGGAGGAACCTCTGGCGTGCTGTTCATCACTCTTCTTTTCCTACGGCGGCGCGGGCTCCGTGGTATATCGTGGTGAACGGCAAATTCCCGAAACTCAACAACTGCAGGCCATTAACCTAGTAAACACGCCGCTATGCCCCCATTGTGCTGTCACCTTTTCCGAAGAATATCATTTGGTTTATGGCACAGTGATTGAGTGTTGGTTTTTTAACAAGGGTTACGGTAGCCCTGTTGCTGCGTACCGCGCACACAGCAATTAGTACCACGGCCAACTTTTCCCGAAGGATACATACTTCCCTCCTACCAGGACAAACGCAGTGAATTGGATAAAAGGGATGGCGACACATTATCTTTATCGAGAAGGTGATTGTGCCGTGCGGCCGCGTTTAATTTCGCGTAATTCCCACGGATTTTGAATCCCTCTAGCCGCAAGAGCGCGTGGAGCCCTACTGTCGCCGGTAGAGGGCAGGTGGGAGAGAAGTTAGTTAAGGGCTGCGGCGACATGGAGAAATGAGGCTGACACGGGCGGCGAAGAGCACAAGTTCAAAAAATTCCTCTGAGCACTGTGGGACTTAACATCTGAGGTCGTAAGTCCCCCAGAACTTAGAACTACTTAAACCTAACTAATCTAAGGACGTCACACACATCCATACCCGAGGCAGGATTCGAACCTGCGACCGTAGCAGCAGCGCGGTTCCAGACTCAAGCGCCTAGAACCACTCGGCCACACCGGCCGGCAGAGCACAAGTGAGGCGGCGTGTTGTTGTGGCCAAAGTCTGCCGTGGCCCGTCAGCAAGAGTTGCGCCTTTGCTCACTGCGGGTTTGGCGGCGCTTTGCTCACTGCGGGTTTGGCGGCGCAGTGTTGGGCGCGGCCGTGAAAATCGATCGTTAAAAGCTACTTCGACAGGACGCACAATCTTCGATGTGTCCTCTGCTATTGAAGTTGCAAGCAGTTTGTTTACATTGTGGTGCCGGGTTGGAGTCCGGTCTGACCTTTGCGAGTACTGGAAGCGTCGGTTTTCTACCACGAGTAATCTCCGTTACATCCTTCTCTCGGCGCTCTCTAAGTAAGCGTTTACGATTAGTGTGCACGTCATTTGGTGTCGCGTGGTCGCTATTTTGACTCCGTATCCTGGTTGCGCGTTGTTAATGGCTCTGAGCACTATGGGACTTAACTTCTGAGGTCATCAGTCCCCTAGTCATAGAACTACTTAAACATAAGTAACCTAAGGACATCACACACACCCATGCCCGAGGCAGGATTCGAACCTGCGACCGTAGCGGTCACGCGGATCCAGACTGTAGCGCCTAGAACCGCTCGACCATCCCGGCCATCTACGAATTGTACTTTATGGTCAGTGAAAACTGTTTAAACTAACTACCTTATTTCTGAGGCATGTCTATAATTACTTGTTGGCTAGTATCACTAGCTCGAGCTGTTCACTAAATTGTTTTCATCTACTTAAAAAAAGAAACTAAAGGAAATTTTTTTGCCTTAGTAAAATGGTTCAGATGGCTCTGAGCATTATGGGACTTAACGTCTGAGGTCATAAGTCCCCTAGAACTTAGAACTACTTAAACCTAACTAACCTAAGGACATCACACACATCCATGCCAGAGTTGGTCGCGCGGTTCCAGACTGTAGCGCCTAGAACCGCTCGGCCACTCCGGCCGGCTATGCCTCAGTAGTCACTTCAAAGTTCCCTGAATAACGTTCGTAGTTTTCTGCTTTTGTAGTGTGTTTAAATTTTACTAAATAATTAACGAGTTGTCTCTGTGTTGCAGGATAGGTGATTGTATCTCTTGTTCAGTGTGGTCTAGTTAAAGATGCTTGTGTACCATGATAGAAATTTTTAATGAAGGTTTCTAGTAGTGTGGTAGGAGCAACCGCCATCCTATGTTTGTAGAGAAGGAGGAATTATTGCTGCTGGCGTTGCCTCTGCCACCGTCTCTAACATCATAAATTTGAACCAAATTTGTCAATTACTTTGGCTACTTCAAAGGCAATGGCGTTTTTATAATTACTGGCAACAGCCGATGGTTGATATTTGTGACATATTCATTTGATCATATGATTTGGTGTTTATAATGTGAATGTATTTTTACTTCATTTAATATTCTTTACTAAAAGGAAATGATTTTATACTATTGCCGTTTTAGGTGTTTGCTATCAGTTGTGCTACTGAACTTTAGTCTGTTTAGTTCTGGAGTCAATTTGTTAATGCTATTATTGGATTTTTGCTTTTTGAAAATAAATTCATTAGTGTCTTTAGAAACCTTAATAAATTCGTTATGACTGTGTACCTTTCCAGTCAGCACCAGCTCCCTACCGCATTTAAGTGGTAAGGATGTCTTAGAATTTTGGTACATACTACAAGATGGACACAACGATCTTACAGCGACACGGAAAGCGTAGAACAAATTTCGCCAATTATTTAGAAAAATTATTCGCAGAGCCTGTGGGTATTTGGAGTGTTCCAGCTGCGAGACGAGGAGTAGGGAGATGGCGTTCTGTTAGAAGGCTACGGTCACGCCTAAGGTACTCAGGGGACTATGTTACTATTTATCAAGAAGATAACCTGGATCCATCCACTGGCTTGCCCCTAGTCCCCTGTTTTTCGAGTGCTTTCTTACACAACAAAGCGAAGGGCGCTTCGTTACCCCCCCCCTCCCCTCCCCCCCCATTTGCCTTTACGTTTAGATTTTTGGAAGAAATGTTTATACGGGGGTTGGAAATTTATTAGTGGCAACTATTTATGTACAGCTCGTACAAAATAGATTCGTGTTTCAAAGTATTACTGAACTTCAAAGTAGTCACCAGGATTGTTTATAATCCGTTGCCAGTGATGTGGAAGTCGTAGGATACTGTTAGCAGTGCCAGTTGTGTTGACAGTCCGAGCGGCGTGTTCTACTGCACGACGAATTTGTAGCAGTTCTGAAGCAAATGCCGTGAAGTGTTTCCTTCAGTTTAGAAATCCAGTTGGTCCGCAGCTCGTGGTCGTGCGGTAGCGTTCTCGCTTCCCACGCCCGGGTTCGATTCCCGGCGGGGTCAGGGATTTTCTCTGCCTCGTGATGACTGGGTGTTGTGTGTTGTCCTTAGGTTAGTTAGGTTTAAGTAGTTCTAAGTTCTAGGGGACTGATGACCATAGATGTTAAGTCCCATGGTGCTCAGAGCCATTCGAACCATGTTTAGAAATCGAGTTGCACTTACGTCGGCTTAAGTCAGGGGAGTGCAGTACGTGGTATAGCACTTAGCAGCCCCATCAGTCAAACAAATGAATAACAGCTTGCACTGCACGTGCTTGAGCATTGTCCTGCAAAATGATGGTTAGGTTCTGCAGAAAGTGTCATCACTTCTGTCTATATGGTGTTCATTTTTGGAACACAACCTACGACCAGCTTAGAGACAGAAGTTCAAGACAAGCACCACTCACAAAGACTCGAGAATTCGGGCCATGAAACAACTTCAAGATCACATCAATTAACTTTCGGGGGGGGGGGGGGGGGGGGGCGGCACCAAGAAAAACATGGTCCACGCGGTCGAAGACGTGAAAGAAATCTGTTACCACCAGGGCGCTACGCAACTGCTGGCTGATATCAATGCCATGACACCCCTACACGCCCCCAACGTCGTGTGTATGTTACTTCTTCCACCGAGAGACGCCTGATCGAAATGTTTTGTCCGATATCACGTAGTGGAGGCGAACCCCGAAGGATACGTGTAAAGATCTTGTAATCGACGCTCGACAACGTCATGGGTGATAGTCGTGTGGTCAGTCTTCACCACATAATTTGGCATGGGTACAGTAATATCTTCCATGAACTCGAAGGAGACTTGTAACGTAGGTGTCAGCTGTTCGTTGTATATCCGTGTGCACATTGTTTCCATGAGAGGAGTAAAGGCTCAGGAGAAATCAGTGTGGAGCCCATTTCGTCCAGGTGATTTGTTGGAGGCACTGCACGTCAGGGCAGCCTTCAAATCGTCCTGCATAATTTCCAGCAAGAGATCGCCCGCTTCAGTGTGACTATCGGATCCCAGCATGTCGCGAACTACATCCATGATAAGTTCTCTGTTCAACTCATCTCTACGCACAACTTGCGATAATAGGTCGGTAAAAGCAAGTGCAGTGTTCCACTGTGATGAGACCCCTGCTTCCCTTACGCGTTTTCTCACGATATAGTACAACGTTGACGGTTCCTTGGGTAACCCATCGAGCATTCCCGCACGTACGTCGACTCCTTCCATCTTGTTACTCGTAAGTCCCAGCAGTTGACCTTTCATTATGGTGAACAGTTATCTGACGTGATGGGGATGGACGTTGCGTTGCCGGTTCACGTAGAGAAATTCGGTTCTCCTCTGATACCATTGTGACTTTTTGCGCCCATATCTAAGAAATGCCCGTCGTTAAGCCAGCTTTACACAGTGGAGCCACCACATAAGTGTTGAATCACATGCTCTTTGACGCCGTGGATATCGGTGCCACGTGTCTTCCATCTTCTAGGAGCAGTTTTCCTCCTGTAAGTGAGCGACATTAATCTTCCAAGGGCCTCTGCTGGCCCATATCCTTTGTTTTGGCAGAGTGATGGTCCTTACGTAATCCTGGTGGTCTGTAAGGCCGTTGGCCACATCTTAGCATCAAACATTGTCGCACGTAGCCCTCGCGTCACTCACCTTCTGTCCAAGCGACTAGGGGAATGGCTCGTGATGCGCGCGAACCCGCGGCGGTCGCCGTGTTTCACTTCCCAAGTGTCGTACAGAGCAAATTCCTAGACCAGCGCTTGTAGCTCCAGGCAGGGAACCAAGTGTGAGCTCTGGTTCTTGGGCGCCACGACAAAATTGAAATTACCATCGACAATATAACGTTCTATACGTTCTCCAAAGAGAGGTGTCACAACCGCCATATGACAGGCTGTCCATTCCCGTTTGTTTGTCGATCCAGACAGCGCATAGACATTCATCAAACGGACGTCTTCTACAGTAAGGGCATCATCGAAGGTTGATGGTAAGTAGATTACATTTTCCGCCACTATTCACTGGCGTAACTGAACCTTTGTGCCATCACCACCTTCGTCACTCGATAAAATTTAAACGTAGTATCCATGAAATTCCAGTGGGGTAGTGTTCCATACTTCCTATAGGAAAATAATGTCTATGTCCGCTGCCTGCATAGTATCTTTAGGCATCTGTACCTTTATCGGATTCCAAATATCATTGACGTTAACGGTACCGCCAGGATAAGCCCTTGAAATCAGAATCATCTTGATCTGTTGGTGCTCCAAACAACATCGATTCACCTGACTTCCTCTCTGATTGTCTAACGCCTTAGTGTTCTCCACTAGTTCCTGTGCTCAAGGCTCAGTTCCGACTCTCCGTCGGTGGGAACCAGTGACATAACGCCAACATCTTGCATCTCTGCTCCCTTTCCTGAGCCTGGTCCCCCAAAAGGGCGTCGTAGGTGCTATCTGGTGGAGGCGGTAGCCTTGACAGAGAGGAGGATCACCATTCTGCTGCATCGCTTCCTCCGCCCCATCGACATGGAGCCGTCGCTCTATCGCTGTCGTGGTATAACTTGTATAATTGTGACACCATCCGTAACTGTTGTTGTTTCCTGACCTCATCCATTCCCCCCATCTTGGTTGTCTTCCGAACAGTGTCGCTCTTCGTGTAAGTCAGCCATCAATTTCTTCCTTTCTTCAGTCCAATGAGAACTGATGCTCTAGATAGTCCACCTCATCCAAGTTTAGCGATTAAGCCTACACCAAAGCACAGGAAAATGGGTGCCGTCGTGGTGATGTTGCGGCTGGCCCATCGTCGTTGATGTCTGGTCGTCAGGTACTGGACAAGGAGGCTCTTTAAGGATTGGGATGTCATGCGTGTTACCAATTTCGCGTTCCAGAGCATCCACAAGTGTAAGACTTAATTACGTCATCTGCAGTAGAGGTTGCTGGCTTTCATGATGGAGATGAACTAGAGGTCACTGAAGACACTCATATCGAATGTGACCTTCTTGTTCGCAGCCGGAGCATGTCTTCGGTTGTCTGTCATATATGAAGATGGAACGACACCCTCAGATGTACACATAAGATAGTATGTGCTTTCAGAATTCAATATTTATCTGGCGCACGCCACTGAATATTGGTAAGTATCGAGACTTTCCCATTTCACCGCAATATGACTGAGGACTGTTCCATATGGCCTAAAAACGTCAATAATAACGTTCAAGATGAATTCGAATGGAAGTTCAAATACACGAACGGTCCAAACTCCTATTCCGATGTGAGCGAACGAAACTGTACCACATTTCCGCCGGTAAGGCAAGAACGTTAACCGTTCACAGGTCGCAAAAGGAGTCTGTCATACGCTGCACCATCCACGAGCTCAACGTGAACTATACTATAAACAATGGACAAGTGAACCCCTATGAGCTCTCTTTGGTCGAGTTTCACAACATCGAATAAGAAACGTACAATTTCGTATGTTTTTGGTCTTGTATATTGTGTTCCATAAGCGTCCCTTCTTGGTAGGAAAGAGTCATCGTGGTTCGCGTAAATCAGTACACTAGTATGTGGTGGAGCACACCAGTAAACACTGCCACACTGCCGAAGGCAGATTCCTGGCTTAATCATGTGAAGGCTTATATCGTTGATACGTTATTAATTCACATTTAACGATAAGGGTGACGTGTTTGTGATACATTTTCATGAGTCTCTGTCTTCAAACGGTTTATTACAAGTTACAATACGAAACAGCTAAGTATGCCAAAATGAATATGGCACCTGCCGCATAGATTGTCGTCAGGTTTGCAAAAAGTCTTGTGAGATGAGTATTACGCTATCCAAAATTTTGTGGGGGCAAAGATTTTAAACTAGTGCGTTACACAATACCTCAGTTAGTTTTCAAAGATGACTGTTGTTAATGTTTTGTTTAGGACTAAAATGAGAAGAATTATTTCAGTGGACGTGCTATGTAAACTTATTGAATATAGATGAAATACGTGTCACAGTAAATAAAAAAGCGCAAAGCAAATAACAACAATTGTACTGAGAAGAAAATAAACTGCAAAACAAAGTTTGGTGGCATGTTGCAAGGGACAGGCAGAACAAAATACTCTTTTATTTAACAGGTCCAGTTTTACAAACACATAATATATAGAAGTGAGATTATGAAGGTAGTAAAAATTTTCGTCATGGAACTATAGTATCCGAATAAAGGATAAAATGGGGCATATGAGTAGGGAAGGTAATTTAAAATGTGATCTGGATGTGATCATGAATGATATCTCCCGATAATCCCATCCAGAAAGAATCACTCACATTCCAATCAGTGGACTTATGGAGAAACCACAATGTTGTACGTCATCGTCGTATTCGTTAAACCAGTCTGGTACAATTGCAAGAGTATGAATGGGAGCATTACCATCATTGTACACGGGTTGTTCAGCGCGGGACACATTTGGCAGCGTTGGGTGAAGATGGTGGTCCAGAGTTCTGTCATAATCCAGCTCTATAACTGGAAAATGGTGGATAACAAGTGGACCAAGCCCACGTCGCGACATCGCGCCCCCACAGCATCACTAGACGGTCGACGTTTTTCATAGCAGGACAGAGACTGACAGCATAGTATGCTTGTTCTGACCTTCCGCAAACCTAAGCAAGTTCTTTGTTCGCAAATAATGTGATCGACCGTACATTCATCTGATTGGATGGCATTCTACCACTGTTGTTGGTCCAACTTGTACACTCGCGACGCCAGTTTTGTCGTTTCAATTCAATATTGGGTGTAATCAATAGGTTTGTAACAGCCACTCGACCGTGAATGTTGGTCGCATTCAGTTAATGCTAAATAATTTTTGAAGGTGCAGCTTGCTACAGATGTATGTTAATTTCAGATGTTACCCAGGATGCTATTTTGCGCTTTTTAGTGATTCTCATTTCAGTATCCCCTCTCTCCATCACGTTAGGCTTTTGGCCACTGCTGGACCTTGCAGAAGACGACAGTCCCTCTCTGATTTGCAATGAAGAGCCAAAACATTACGACAACCTGCTTAACAGCGTCTTTGTCCGTCTTTGGAACCAATAAAGCAGCGATTCTTCACGGCATCGATTCCACAAATACATTTCCGGAGTGTATGGAACCAGGCGTCTGCGCACAGGTCGCGCAGTTACAGTAAATTATGGGCCGGTGGTTTAGCGCCGCGGAGCTGGTGAAAGATGTGTCCCATCGGTTACGATTACGCGGATTTAATGACCAAGATAAAAGGTGGGAGACAGAAGCACTAAGGAATGACGAGATACGTCTGAAGTTCTCTAAGGCTATAGATACAGCAATAAGGAATAGCTCAGTAGAGAGTACAGATGAAAAGGAATGGACATCTGTAAAAAGGGCCATCACAACAGTTGGAAAGAAAAATCTATGTACAAAGAAGGTAACTGCGAAGAAACCGTGGGTAACACAAGAAATACTTCAGTTGATCGATGGAAGAAGGTAGTACAAAAATATTCTGGAAAATTCAGGATTATAGAAAGACAAGTCGCTGAGGAATGAAATAAATAGGAAGTGCAGACATTTCGTCTTAGTAAAGACGAAATGGCTACACGACAAATGTGAATAAATCTAAAATGAAATGGTTGTCGGGAGGACTGACTCAGTATACGTTCGGTATGTTAAGTCCAAACTTTCGGTGAAATTAAAAGCAAGGGTGGTAACATTAAGAGCGAAACGGGAATGTTAAATGCAGAGGAGAGAAAGAATAGGTGGAAAGAGTACACCGAAGGCCTCTTTGAGACGGAAGATTTCTCTGATGTGATGGAAGAAGAATCAGGAGTCGATTTAGAAGATATGGGAGATCCAGTATTTTGAGGACATAAGATTAAATAAGGCTGAAGGGACAGATAACATTCCATTAGAATTTATAAATCGTTGCTAGAAGTGGCAACAAAACGACTATTCATTGTTGTATAAAATGTCTGAGTCTGGCGACATACCATGAGACTTTCGGAAAAATATCATCCACATAATTCCAAGGACTGACAAGTGTGAGAATTATCGCCGGGTCAGCTTAACAACTCATGCATCAAAGTTGCTGACAAGAATAATGTATAGAGGACTGGAAAAGAAAATTGAAGGCTTGTTAGATGACGATAAGATTCGCTTTAGGAAAGGTAGAGAGGCAGTTCTGACTTTGCGATTGATATCAGAAGCAAGACTAAAGAAAGATCAAGACATGTTAATAGGATTTGTCGATCTGAAAAGAGCGTTCGACAATGTGAAATGGTGCAAGATTTTCGGAATTCTGAGAAAAATAGAGGAAAGTTATAGGGAGAGATGGATAATATACAACATTTACAAGTGCGAAGTGGGAATAATAAGAGTGGACGACCAAGAACGAGCTACTCGGATTAAAAAGGTGTAAGACAGGGATGTAGTCTTTCACCCCTACTGGTCAATCTGTATATCCAATAAGCAATGATGGAAATGAAAGAAAGGTCCAGGAGCAGGATTAAAGTTCAAGGTGAACGGATATTAATTATACGATTCGCTGATGACATTGTTATCTTGATTGAAAGTGAAGAAGATTTACATGATTCCAGAATGAGATTTTCAATCTGCAGCGGAGTGTGCGCTGATATGAAACTTCCTGGCAGATTAAAACGGTGTGCCAGACGGAAACGCGAACTCGGAACTTTTGCCTTTTGCGGGCAAGTGCTCTACCATCTGAGCTACCAAAGAGCTTCTGTGAAGTTTGGAATGTAAGAGACGAGGTACTGGCAGAAGTGAAGCTGTGAGGACGGGGCGTGAGTCGTGCGTCGGTAGCTCAGATGGTAGAGCACTTGCCCGCGAAAGGCAAAGGTCCCGAGTTCGAGTCTCGGTCGGGCACACAGTTTTAATCTGCCAGGAAGTTTCAAGATTTACATGAGCTGCTGAATGGAATGAACAGTCTAATTAGTACAGAATATGGAGTAAATCGAAAAAAGACGAAAGTAATGAGAAGTAGCATAAATGAGAATAGCCAGAAACTTAACATCAGGATTGATGGTCACGAAATAGACGAAGTTAAGGAATTCTACTACGTAGGCAGCAAACTAACCAATGACGGACGGAGCAAGGAGGACATAAAAAGCAGACTAGCACTAACAAGAAGGGCATTTCTGGCTATGAGATGTCTAACATAGGTCTCAATTTGAGGAAGAAATTTCTGAGAATGCACGTTTGGAGCAGAGCATTGTATAGTATGAAACATGGACTGCGGGAAAACCGGAACAGAAAAGAATCAAAGCATTTGAGACATGGTGCTACAGACGAGTGTTACAAATTAGGTGGACTGATAAGGTAAGGAAGAGGTTCTTCACACAATCGGACAGGAAAGGAATGTGCGGAGAACACTGACAAGAAGAATGAACAGGATGATAGTTCAACTGTGAAGACATGAGGGAATGACTTCCACGGTACTAAAGGAGCTGTAGAGAGCAAAAACTGAAGAGGAAGACAAAGACTGTAGCACACCCAGCAAATAATTGAGTACGTAGTTTGCAAGTGCTACTCTGAGATGAAGAGGCTGGCACAGGAAAGGAAACCGAGGCGGGCAGCATCAAACCAGTCTTAAGACTGACGACTCATAAAAGAAATGGCCGAGACATTAACATGAGTGCACTGTTATGCCTCGCAAACTACTGTAGCACAGTTCTGGCTTTGTGACACAGACAGTTATCCTGCTAGAAGATGTGATAACCGTAGGGGAAAATATTAAGCATGGGGGTATGCAGGTGGTTCACAATAATTTTCACATAGTCCACAACTGTCATGAAACTTCGATTACTGCCCCAGGTCCCCTTGACTTCCAGGTGAATGTACGCCATGGCGTAAAACTTCACCCGCTGGCCTCTCTCTGCAGCCTGGTGAACGTTTCGATCAGCCGTTTGCCTGGATGGCCACGTATCCGGACACCATCATCGACCTGATGCAACAAGGAATGTGATCCATCCAATACGGCAACATGCTTTCATTGATCCTCGGTTCAATTTTGATGATTCCCTGGCCACTGCGATCGTAATTGACGATGTCGTTGGGACAACATGTGGCTAACACATAGCGGTCGTCTGCCGCAGAACCACATGTTCATCATCGTGAGTGAACATGTTTGTGTTTAAAAACACTTGTTCCTGCACCAGTATTGCACGACGTCATCAGATCTGCTACAGATCCCAGCCTATCCTATTTCACCGAGCGGAAAAACCTCTGACCTTCATGTTCTTTGATGATGCCTGAACGTCCAACACCTTGTCACCTACTCATCGTTTAACCGTCCTGCACCCAGTTTTCGGCGTTGCTCGCGACAGTAGCAAGCAAATAGCCAGTCGACTTCGCCGTTTCGAAGTTATCGTTGACATGCGCTGGACCATAATAATCTGCCCTTTTTTGAAATCGCTTAGGTACGTCGGTGGATTTCGTAATCTGTGACCCATATCACCGTTGGAATGACTCCCATTTGTCTGTTTTCCGCTTACGTAGTTTCCTTACCTCGACGCAGCGCTATCAGGTGACAGTGGAAAGTAGTTTCATAACAACACTGTAGCTTCTTAAACAAAGTGCTACGTTTAGGCTGCTTTTGCCGACAGTGATAAGGGTGGTCTTATTCGTTACTGAGGCCCCGGCAAACTGTGTCCAACTCTCGTTCCATTCCGAAACTAAAATATGATCCATAATGAATTTTCAAATCTAAAACATATTTCGTCTCCGACAGCCTACACTGCCCGTAATAGTGTGTACTGTATACTAATTGATATCTAAACGACGGTGCGACTCGGCAGTAATCAGCCACTCTCCAGAGCTGAAAAGGCAAGAATAGAAGAACAAATACATTGTACCATACAAGGGTACAATATGCCGAAAGTCTGTGTGTTATAGGCATTCTACGTAATAGTGCTTTGGATTCTTTACATGGAGACTTTCAGAGAACTAGCTAATACAAGTTTGTTTCTTTTCTCTCAGATGTATACTTCTCTTGTGACATTTGCAGTGCATAAATTACCACTGCGACCACTGTCAAACTGTCGTGTCTCAGCAAAAGTAGTCACGTGAGATTTTCATTACTGTTTGTGTTTAATGAAAACCATTGTGGCATAAGAACCGTATAAGTAGCCTGGCAACGGAACGAATCAATGAGGATACGGGAGTTAAAAAGATGAGCAAGTCTGGAATAATGAATTTGCAGCTATAAGGATGCATTGTCTCCACGTGCTCTTATAAGATTAAAGGTTCTGGTCCATTCAAGCCTGGTGTAGTAGCAAGCTACTGCTGCTGTGCTTTCTCTGGGCTATATCATCACATTCACCACCAACATGAGCACAATCCAAACGACATCCATAGCTGAACAAAAACCTACTACAGACGTGTCCATGAATTTAAGTTTCCAGAAACATGCATTTGTTTTTCTTGTTTTCCGATATCATCCATCCATTTTCAATTAATTTGTCGTGGCAGTCTTCTTTCCTCTCCTTTCATATATTTTGGAATCCAGCGAAGAATTTCCTTGTTCTAATTGGCCGCATACATGTCCAACCCACTCATATTTAATTTTATTACTCTTAATTACGTCTGACATATTTGAGGATGGGAG
This sequence comes from Schistocerca gregaria, assembly GCF_023897955.1. Taxonomy (NCBI): domain Eukaryota; kingdom Metazoa; phylum Arthropoda; class Insecta; order Orthoptera; family Acrididae; genus Schistocerca; species Schistocerca gregaria. Next base: position 551,921,438 of record NC_064920.1, read on the forward strand.
TGTAAGACAGGTTTTCTTTGATTATTGTTACTAAACGGGTGTTCGTATTATATTGGCCAATTGCTAGCCACGCAGATTATTTTAATTCTCAAAAACAAGAAAAAAAGGAAGTCCAAATGTCTCTGAGCACTATGCGACTTCGAACCTGCGACCGTAGCAGTCGCTCAGCTCCAGACTGTAGCTCCTAGAACCGCACGGCCTCTCCTGCCGTTTCTGAACTCTCGTTAACGTTCGTAAGGAAAAGGCTATAAAAAGTGATCTAAATCAGAGGGAGATGAACGGAGGAGGTAATCGACCAGGGACGTATTAAAGAAGACATCCTTGTTTTCAATTGAAATGACTAGTTGAAGCTATAGAAAATCTAATCCCGTCGACTACAAACCCACTCTGTAAATAAGGCACTTCTAGGCTCGTTGTTGTAAAATATTCTCACCGTAAATAACGTCAGACTAGGAATTATGTGATTCTGCTCACTTTACATGAGAGCACTGCCTTCAAAAACATGAGCAATGTTTGAGAGTAACGTCTGGAATCCTGCCCCTGGTCCAGGTGATCATGAGGTCAGCTTCCAGCTATGCAAGAGTCGTCACACGCTTGACGTGCAAACCTGTAGCAAACAGCTCGCCGAACAGCGGCTAATTGCTCGTGAATCGGTACACCCGTGACGCAGCACATCCTGGTACCGACCTGTTGCTGTTGTACTGGACAGCATTGGACAAACAAGAAATTACTGCAGAAAAATGTTTACCGGACAAAGAAAAGCGACAGGCCAAGGTCTGTTTCGTTGCTGGAAAATATCTTCCGGTTTGAGGCGAAGGTTTCATCTCTGTGGACATTCGCACGTGCAGACACAGGCGTTTTGCCGGAATGCCGCAATCGGCGGATGACACGACGAGCAGTGACGGCGGGTATCTGCGCGGAGGCTACATCCGCGATGGTCAGCAGAGGTCGCGACAGGTGGCCGCCAAAGGCAAACAGCCCATCAGGCGCCGGTGGTCACAGGTGAGCTTTGTTCCCGGGACACTGACATTTCTACGTCTGTTTTTGCGGCTGCGCGGCCTTGGGGAATCCCGCCTCTCCTGCCCAAACCCTCTCTTCCCCAACGAGCGATTCCATCGTTCTAGAGAACCGCGATCCGCCTTCATATCAGATCTACCTCCAGGCGGTATAGCTGATCGGTCTATCACGACCCAAAAAAACAAGCTTCTAGCTTTTTTTTCCTCCTCAAAGAAACCATGAAATCCAATGTGGTGGTAAAATTCTCTCACATCGAAATAGAAACTACGCTGCGAAACAGTATTAAAGGATCACTATTGCGAAATCCCGTAACTGCCTTCCATTGCGACGCAGAGGCTGAAATTTGGCTCAAAAGTGCCTACAACCATCCTCTGTAGTAAAGCAAAAGCGCGCCACGCTGTGGCGTCTCCCTCGGTCTCGTCGACCCTTCAAATAGCAAGGTGTCGACACATGCAAAAATAAATAAATAAATAAGAGCCGGAGGTTAGAATGTAATGTGATCGGTAAGGTGGCTAATGATGCCACACTGACATCAAATTTCACCACAATTCTTCCCAACGCCATTGTGGACGTGTCACACTAAGGGGAAGGTCGTCACACCCCTTCTTACCCTGGTTTCACCCCTTTTTTGATACCTCTACGATGAAGGTCAGAACAGTGACATACGCGTTGAAATCACGCGTTTTTCTTATGGGTCGCCAAGGAAAAGATTTCAGATACCCCGCCCGTCAGCATCGACTCGAGATGGCCTCAAGAGGTGGCATAACAAGCGTCAATGAAACCACCTCTTTCCTACGGTCGTTGACACCACGAATTCTCAGTGCGATGACCAACACTGGATGCTGCTGACACCCCCTTCAACCCCTCTCTACGAACATAGTGCGTCTGCACCCCAGTTGGAAGTGGTCACAACCATTTGCAGCGCAGGACGAGCGCAGTGTTTGCTCTCATGTACAGCTTGAAACCGCTAGGGATCGTCCAAAACCACTCGACTTAATTTCAACGTGGTCGGAAGCAACAAATAATGATTTTGCTTTTTGAGTCCTTCAGTTTCACGGCATCCTGTGGTATGATCGTGGAGGGGTGTGACACTGATGCACGAGTGAATACAATGGCAAAGTGTACCCGTAAGAGTCTCCACTTTGGCAATACCCTTGTTGGCACTCGTGCATATTTAATGAGAATTTTAAAAATTTGCCTTTATAGAGAAAACCTACAGAGTAGTCCTAAGCGCCTGCAGGCAGGCAACCGTTCGACACCCATCCTATGCATATATCAGACCTGTAGACTTTCTAATCTATAGGGATGATGTCTTGGAAAGAGGTTATTAGAAGAACATCAACAAAATTGGAACAAGGCTAATGAAATATAGTCGACTTGAAGTAAGCGAGGCTGAGCGATTTAGATTTGGAAATGAGATGCTGAACATAATAGATGAGGTTTGGTATTTGGGTGGAAAAATAAATGATGATAGTTGACGTAGAGAGGATATAAAATGCAGACTAGCAACAGCAAGAAAAGCATTCCTGAAAAAGAGTACATTGTCAACATTGAATATAACTTTGTTAAGGAGTCTTTGTTTGGAGTGTAGCCTCGCACGCTAGTGCCAATTGCACGATAAACAGTTCAGACAAGAAGTGAATCGAAGTTTTCGAAATGTGTTGGTACAGAAGAATGGTGAAGATTACACTCGTAGACAAAACAACTAATGAGGATGTACTGAACAGAAATAGGAAAAAAGAAATTTATGGCAGAACTTGACAGATTACTCTCAACCTGTAGCATCAGTAAACCGTCAGTCTGATGATGCAGGGAAATCTGGCGAGTAAAAACTATAGAGGTATAGCCATGTTTGACTACAGTGAGAAGGTTATAAAGTAACTGCAGTAGTTATGCAGAGATGAAGAGGCTTGCACAGAAGAAAGTATCTTCAAGATCTGCACCAAATCAGTCTTCGGACTGAAGATCACTACAAAAAGAATGATTTCTTGCAAATGGAATTGTTGTTGCGTCTGAGTGTTTGAGTAGGACAATTTAAGCTTCCTCTCCCACTATCTACTTGAGAATTTCACACTTCACATTGGACTCTTCAAATCAGCAGAGTTTCATGCTCCTTCAGCAACTTTAAACGATTCTCCTTCCTGAATGAACTCGGGCAGTCAGTAATCTTCCGTCCTGTGGTAAAATAAAGGAAGGCACAACATTTCCGACGAATTTCAATTTTTTCCTAGGAATCAAATATAATATTTTGTTTAAGTTCATGAAAACTACTATCATTACTTATAGAGATAAGTTAGTTACATGTTCCAAAGATCTTCTGAACGATTCTGTTATCGAAATTGTGTGGAACGAGTCAGTTTACAGGATATGTGTATATGATTACTGTTAACATTAATGAATACATTATTATTTTATTCGTATTCATACAACCACACTTAATAACAAGGTTTTTTCTAGTTACCGGTTTTTAACAAGAAATTCGTCAATGGAATAGAGGGATATTGCTGGACAAATGATCAAAAAATTTCATTGCTGCATATTGAACTCCTTTCTCAGCCACTAGGGTAGTTTAGGTCAGCTTAGGTTAGGTCTTTAACAATGAGTAATAACGGTCATTTTTCCGTCTAGTGTAGTACATCACTGTTCTTCTCAAATTGTGATGGATTATTTATGACAATTTGACTACCTAAAATATGTATTGTGACGACAGATAATGTGTCTAGTTCCTTGAGGAGGTACTTGCACGGCGTCCTTGACTGAATACCACATATATTATTATTATGGATTAGACGACTGCTTTTTCTTCTACTATAGGTCAACGTGCCTTATAAATGGCCTCACTACATTACTCTTCCTGACTGAATGACGTGCGTTACGTTTTGCGGTAATACGGCAAAATAGCTTTTCTCTCGATGCCCTTTTTCACTTTCGTCTAAATTATTGCATTTTATCATTCTGCGCGACCGTTTTCCCAAATTATCCCATAACTGATGTAAAACTGGAAATAAAAAGACAAACCAAATCAAAACTAATTAATCCCCCCAATAAAACAAATATGAATCAGTACGAGTCATTGCAGTTACTTAACTGTGTAGATTACATTTTACAAATTTGAGTTGCTTGTACACCTAAACAAGAAGCCCCTATGAAACCATCTTGCACTTGGATGTAGGCGAGGGGATGCAATGTGAGTCATAAGCCGGCAAGGGAAACAGCCCTGGCTGAATTCGCAGAAGACCCCAAGCACTCATGGGAGGGTGCTCCCAGACTGGACAGTACTTTGAAGTAAGTCGACTTGGCGCCAGGCGTAATAAAGGTCACAGTGCAGATTGTATCTTTATGCTGTGACCGTTTTTAGCGATCTGTGTGGTCTGGAGAAGAGTGCTGTTTTGGCAGTGTCCCACAAGACTGGCTATTGTGGACAGAACTACAAGCAGCCCTTCGAAATACACAGGCCGCCAAAATAGAGCCTGAGTGAGATAGTGCTATGGGAACAGTAAAGTTCAGGGCACCTTTGAAGATTGTGAGACATCACCACGAAGTTCAGGCCCCCTCAAAACCGGAAGATTTAAAGAATGAAGGAAAAGCTACCATTGGTGAGAGTAGGACACAGTTTTGGAGCACGAAGCATATCAACTATGGTGAATTGCAGCCACAACCGTGAGGTGAACTGCAGGGAAAATCAGGTCGTTTTTAACGATATCCAGTAATTTAAATTTTCATTTCGAGGACTTGTTTGCTGTTAAATGTTAACATGCTTTCAACTCTGGCCAAAGACGCAAATGCATACCCTTCTGTAGCGCTCTCTATCTGTAAACATTAGCCTTTGGAAACTATGGTACGACTTACGCTATTATAATTACACTATTACAATTATGCTATTATAATTGTTGTATGCAGATGTTCGTTCACTTAAACACACCCCTGAGCCTATGTTCAGGTTTGCTAAGATTTTAGCTTACAATTGTCAATGATCGTTGTACTAGTTCCTTTGAAATTTTGTGTAATTAACTGAGTTAATTGATACCCTTGCTTAATTTCGTTGATTGCAGAACTCCTTTATCATTTTTTTGGTGGACAACAATTTGATTACGTCAGATATACAGGACCATTTCGATATATCCAATTAACGAGTCATGTTTTTAAATCTCGGCCACCAATAATCCCACGACGACACGGTACAGTGATTCTAAGTGAGTGCACGGCTTGTATGTTTCAGAGCATATATATTACCTGTTTCCATTTTGACTGGTATGAAAATAAAACAGAGAAAAAAATAGTGAAATGACTGTCAGATCCTAGGTGAATAAAAGGAGTGGAACGATTCACCGATGAAACCGCTAAATTGGAAATAATATCATCTACGGAACATAAGCAGCAGTTAATACATAAGCTCACTGACAATGAGACAAACGAATCTATCCACGAAGTAAATTTACGGAAAAAATCTTCTTCTTGTAGCGAGGGTCTCATATCTGTTTCTGCATCTCGCATCTCTGTCGTCAAACGCCACGATCTCACCATTCTTCGGCATCCTCTTCTACTCCTGTTCTCTCCATTGCTTCTTGGATACCACTTACTCTCTTCTTCTCCTTCCAGGAGGTTGGCATGAAAGTATTTTTCTGGGCCATCTGTCCTTATCGATTCTTTTTGACGTACCCAAACTATCCTAACTGTCTTTCTTCCGTTCTATCCGCAATACTATAACGTCGCGTATCATTTCTCTTATTTTCTCATTTCTTACATAGTCAAGTCGAGAAATTCTACATACTCCTCTCAAGTGAAGCATTACTAAAGCTCTAAATCCCTTTTTATTTCTTTCTCACTCACATAGCTTGTTATTGGTCCCAGATAGATTTGTATTAATGCATTTTAACTTTTAAATACATTTTTGTACAGGGTTTAAATTTTTGGTTGCCGCCCTTACCTACCAGATCCGTTCTTGTACATCTCTGTCACATCTTCCATCAAGCCACAGGACACTATCCTGATACTTAAGCTCTTCATAAACTTCAATGAGATGTTCGTCAGTGTCCAAGTTACTTGCCTCTACTCCGTAACGTAGATACTCCATCTTTCCAAAATTAATTTTCAAATCCCACTTTTTAGGCTCTCCCAACAACTTCGCAGGCGTGTAAGATAAATCCCCTTCATCGTTCGCTCTAAGGACCTGATCATCAATACTAGTTCCCTACTTCAATCCCCCACTCCATGCACTTTCTAAGCAATAGAACTAGTACCTTCTGTACATACATCTTAAAGATTGCTTTAGTTATTCTAAAGACCTCTTTAAAAATTTCTTTCTCCCACTTTAATGGCGCAATCTTCCGACTTTTAGAGGTTTATGATACTTCTTTAAATAGATTTATGGCAATTCCCCAGACCAAAGCTGAGAATAGCTTTAATGGCACTGTGTCCTACGCTTATCAAGCTCTATGAAGACCAAATTACTGAGTAGATTCCTTTCCAATTTCTTCCCCATGATCTGCTTTAGGGTAAAGATGTTTCCGACACATAGCGTGCCTCTTCTAAAGCCACTTTGTTCTCCCACTTCATTTACAACATTCTCCATTCTTGATTTTAAATCCTGCTAACTGAACGTGTGACACTTATACCACGATAACTGCTTCACACTTTCTTGCTTCCTTTTTTGTGTGTGGGGCTTCGATACTCTAAGTTCCCCTCTGCTGGAATTTCCTCTCCATACCACGTACATACACTCCTGGAAATTGAAATAAGAACACCGTGAATCCATTGTCCCAGGAAGGGGAAACTTTATTGACACTTTCCTGGGGTCAGATACATCACATGATCACACTGACAGAACCACAGGCACATAGACACAGGCAACAGAGCATGCACAATGTCGCCACTAGTACAGTGTATATCCACCTTTCGCAGCAATGCAGGCTGCTATTCTCCCATGAAGACGATCGTAGAGATGCTGGATGTAGTCCTGTGGAACGGCTTGCCATGCCATTTCCACCTGGCGCCTCAGTTGGACCAGCGTTCGTGCTGGACGTGCAGACCGCGTGAGACGACGCTTCATCCAGTCCCAAACATGCTAAATGGGGAACAGATCCGGAGATCTTGCTGGCCAGGGTAGTTGTCATACACCTTCTACAGCACGTTGGGTGGCACGGGATACATGCGGACGTGCATTGTCCTGTTGGAACAGCAAGTTCCCTTGCCGGTCTAGGAATGGTAGAACGATGGGTTCGATGACGGTTTGGATGTACCGTGCACTATTCAGTGTCCCCTCGACGATCACCAGAGGTGTACGGCCAGTATAGGAGATCGCTCCCCACACCATGATGCCGGGTGTTGGCGCTGTGTGCCTCGGTCGTATGCAGTCCTGATTGTGGCGCTCACCTGCACGGCGCCAAACACGCATACAACCATCATTGGCACCAAGGCAGAAGCGACTCTCATCGCTGAAGACGACACGTCTCCATTCGTCCCTCCATTCACACCTGTCGCGACACCACTGGAGGCGGGCTGCACGATGTTGGGGCGTGAGCGGAAGACGGCCTAATGGTGTGCGGGACCGTAGCCCAGCTTCATGGAGACGGTTACGAATGGTCCTCGCCGATACCCCAGGAGCAACAGTGTCCCTAATTTGCTGGGAAGTGGCGGTGCGGTCCCCTACGGCACTGCGTAGGATCCTACGGTCTTGGCGTGCATCCGTGCGTCGCTGCGGTCCGGTCCCAGGTCGACGGGCACGTGCACCTTCCTCCGACCACTGGCGACAACATCGATGTACTGTGGAGACCTCACGCCCCACGTGTTGAGCAATTTGGCGGTACGTCCACCCGGCCTCCCGCATGCCCACTATACGCCCTCGCTCAAAGTCCGTCAACTGCACATACGGTTCACGTCCACGCTGTCGCGGCATGCTACCAGTGTTAAAGACTGCGATGGAGCTCCGTATGCCACGGCAAACTGGCTGACACTGACGGCGGCGGTGCACAAATGCTGCGCAGCTAGCGCCATTCGACGGCCAACACCGCGGTTCCTGGTGTGTCCGCTGTGCCGTGCGTGTGATCATTGCTTGTACAGCCCTCTCGCAGTGTCCGGAGCAAGTATGGTGGGTCTGACACACCGGTGTCAATGTGTTCTTTTTTCCTTTTCCAGGAGTGTATATTAAATAACCTGCTTAGATGTTCAAACAGAATGTTTGGGTCATACCTCACTAATTCTTCTGGTACATTTTCACGCCATAGTGATTTCCCAATTTTCGTTTACGTAGCCACCTTCTGTACTTCTTTCGTAGTTATTTTCTCTGCCTCTTCATCCTCTCCGTTCTCCCTTATCACTCACTTTATTTCGTTGAACTCTGTCCTTTCTTTTGTTAGCAGACCTTAAAATGTTTCTCCCACTCTACCAGAATGATTATTGGCAGATTCGCTCTTTCTTTTATTTTTTTCCTCAGCCCTGCATCCATTTATCATACTGGCGAAAGAGTTCAAGAGTGGAGAGCTGGAAGTTAGTCCCTAGCTGGCACAATATTTCGGCAAGCGACTACGGTGCCATCATCAGGTTGATGGCAGTAACACCCGGCTGTACATCCGTGAACTATTTCGTCACGAAGTACGCCGAGAGAAACAGGAGAATCACATTTACCATGGTGCTGGCACTTTTATTCCCCCACGCAGCGATAAACTTCCTCGCGGTTATCCTCCAAGATTTCCTTTTTGTTTTTGCTGACGCCCTTTTTTATTTCTTTATTCGTTGTAACACACAAGGCTCTATCAAGTTTGTCCCGTTTTCTCAACCAATTATTTTAGAACAGCTTTTTTAGTTTTACTTTTTCTTGAATTCTTTGAGTCGACCACTGTAGAGGCTGCTTTCTTTCTTCTTCATACTGCCTCAGTGCTTCAAATGCTGCTTTGTGCATGCATGTTTCAATTCCTTGGTACATATGTTCCAATGTTCCTTTTCTAAGCGCCTCAGTCTTCCTGACAAACGTAATTAGGAAAGAAATTGTACAGACTCTTGTTTCAGTCAACTCGGAAAGACACAAAGGCAGAAAAGCTTTTAACATAATGACTATAAAGAGAATTTTTATTTTTTTTGTAATTGAGGTGAGAGGTTTTAACATAATGATGATAAAGAGAATTTTTATTTCGTGTGTAATGAAGGTGAAGGACAGAGTTCTAGATAGTTTACTGTACTTTCTTGTAAACAAATCGTAATTGGACGTCTTGTCTGATGATTGTGTTGTTAATGTGTCATATATTTTATTGGCTTATTACGGAGACGCCCCGTCAACTATCAACCAGACTCTGTCAGTGTTTCTACTGAATAAAACTCTACGTTAGATTACTTCACGAAGAGTAAGTAGAATTTTTTTCGAAAATTACATCTTCATCTGCACGTGCATCTATACTCTTCAAACCGCTATGAAATGCACTGAAGACACCGCTTACCCTTGTAGCACGTACTAGGTTTCTATTCGGTTCATCAGCGTACGGTGCGCAGTAAGAATGACTACTAAAATGCCTCTGTGGACACGGTAACTACTATAATTTTGTTGTACGGTCCATACGAGGCCGATACTTAGTGGAAAAGTAGAGCGTTCCTACATTTGTCACTTAATAGCAAGCCCGCATCTCGTGGTCATGCGGTAGCGTTCTCGCTTCCCACGTCCGGATTCCCGGGTTCGATTCCCGGCGTGGTCAGGGATTTTCTCTGCCTCGTGATAGCTGGGTGTTGTGTGATGTTCTTAGGTTAGTTAGGTTTAAGTAGTTCTAAGTTCTGGGGGACTGATGACCATAGATGTTAAGTCCCATACTGCTCAGAACCATTTGTACTTAATAGCCTTCCTTTAAATTCTTTTAGTATGCTTTTACGGGGTTGCTGGCGTCGACTTTCAAGAGTCAGCCAGTCAAGTTTCTACAACATCTCAGTGGCGTCCTCTCATGAATGAGACGAACCATGCACTATACGTGTTGCACTACTTTGTATAAGTTTGAATATCCCCCGATAGTCCTATGTGGTAAGAATCCCAACATACTTGAGGAATGTTCTAGGATGGCTTGCGCGATTGATTTGTAGTCATCTTCTTTGTAGACTGATTGCATTCCCTCATTATCCTGGCAACGAAGCGAACTCTGATAGGAATGTCGTGAACGTGACTGAAATGTTAGGAAACAAGCGAGGTGGTATGTGATTGACATATGGGACTCGTCTGTGGGGCCGACCGGAGTGGCCGAGCGGTTCTAGGCGCTACAGTCTGGAACCGCGCGATCGCTACGGTCACACGTTCGAATTCTGCCTCGGGAATGGATGTGTGTGATGTCCTTAGGTTAGTTAGGTTTAAATAGTTCTAATTTCTAGGGGACTGCTGACCTCAGAAGTTACGTCCCATAGTGCTCAGAGCCTCATCTGTGGGGAGAAGTGTACTTAAAATCCGTTATTCGCCATCCGAGATGTAGACTTTTAGGGATTCCCCAGATCACTTCAGGCGAATGTTGACATTATTTCTCCAGTATGGCTGCTGACAATTTCCTGCTCCTTTTTGTACAGTCCCAATTTGTGTCCCGCTTCTAATCATCTCGTTATCGGCGAGAGGTTACGACCTTATCTTTATTCCTTCCTTGCTTACTTTTTCTCGTTTCTAACGACCTTGACATTGACTGAAATTAGTTTTATCACTGTGAAGAGAAAGATACCGATCTTATGGTCAGTGTACCATGACCAGCTGAAGCAACAGACAAAACTACTTCTGGCCTGACGTGAACCCTCATATGATTAGTGAACGTGTGCACTATTTTCGTTCCTGCATCACTGTGTAGCGCGAAGTAATGTATATCTTTTGAAGGACATCATCTTTACGCCAGTGACTGTTATAAGTTTTTATTGAACTACTTCAATTTCGGTCTTAGGCCATTATCAAGTGAATTTATGGCTTTAAGCCATGTCACCATAACGTAAGCTGACTCATTTGTATGTCGTTGTCAATGCTGTTAAATACACTCGTGGCGTTGTTACACAGTCGCTGGACATCACACACATCCATGTCCGAGGCAGAATTCGAACCTGCGACCGTAGCAGCAGTGCGGTCCCAGACTGAAGCGCCTAGAACGGCTCGGCCACAGCGGCCAGCTATTCAGTATAATTCTCAGTTGTCTACATTAATTACCGACTTAGAATAGAAAGTGTGTTATTACATTATTCATTTAACTTTTATTTAGTGTCTTTGTGTATTTTATTAATTCATAATCCTAGCCAATGCATAGACTATTTGACTGCAGGATCACAAGTACAGGTTCTTATCTGCAGCGAATTAGCTGCAGAGCATGAAAGCAGACGTGCGCGGCTCGCCCCTATGACTGCATCGAGCTATTCTTTTAAACAGAGCCGTGCAATAAACAAGTACCTAAAGTACGAGTAACCTTAGGTAAAGACGCAACTAGTTTGCTCGTAGGAACTGCTGTTTGGAAGAGGAACTACACCAGCAGTAACCGTTAGATGCTGTGGCACCAATCTCTTTTATCACTCCAACCTGGTAAGGTTCCAAGATTGATAAACAATGCTCAAGAATTGGTCGTACAAGCGCCTGATAAACTATTTCTTTCGTGGATGAGTTAAATTCCCTGAAGGTTCTTTCTATGAACCTTAGTCTGGTATCTGCTTTTCAAACTACACTCCTGGAAATGGAAAAAAGAACACATTGACACCGGTGTGTCAGACCCACCATACTTGCTCCGGACACTGCGAGAGGGCTGTACAAGCAATGATCACACGCACGGCACAGCGGACATACCAGGAACCGCGGTGTTGGCCGTCGAATGGCGCTAGCTGCGCAGCATTTGTGCACCGCCGCCGTCAGTGTCAGCCAGTTTGCCGTGGCATACGGAGCTCCATCGCAGTCTTTAACACTGGTAGCATGCCGCGACAGCGTGGACGTGAACCGTATGTGCAGTTGACGGACTTTGAGCGAGGGCGTATAGTGGGCATGCGGGAGGCCGGGTGGACGTACCGCCGAATTGCTCAACACGTGGGGCGTGAGGTCTCCACAGTACATCGATGTTGTCGCCAGTGGTCGGCGGAAGGTGCACGTGCCCGTCGACCTGGGACCGGACCGCAGCGACGCACGGATGCACGCCAAGACCGTAGGATCCTACGCAGTGCCGTAGGGGACCGCTCCGCCACTTCCCAGCAAATTAGGGACACTGTTGCTCCTGGGGTATCGGCGACGACCATTCGAAACCGTCTCCATGAAGCTGGGCTACGGTCCCGCACACCGTTAGGCCGTCTTCCGCTCACGCCCCAACATCGTGCAGCCCGCCTCCAGTGGTGTCGCGACAGGTGTGAATGGAGGGACGAATGGAGACGTGTCGTCTTCAGCGATGAGAGTCGCTTCTGCCTTGGTGCCAATGATGGTTGTATGCGTGTTTGGCGCCGTGCAGGTGAGCGCCACAATCAGGACTGCATACGACCGGGGCACACAGGGCCAACACCCGGCATCATGGTGTGGGGAGCGATCTCCTACACTGGCCGTACACCTCTGGTGATCGTCGAGGGGACACTGAATAGTGCACGGTACATCCAAACTGTCATCGAACCCATCGTTCTACCATTACTAGACCGGCAAGGGAACTTGCTGTTCCAACAGGACAATGCACGTCCGCATGTATCCCGTGCCACCCAACGTGCTCTAGAAGGTGTAAGTCAACTACCCTGGCCAGCAAGATCTCCGGATCTGTCCCCCATTGAGCATGTTTGTGACTGGATGAAGCGTCGTCTCACGCGGTCTGCACGTCCAGCACGAACGCTGGTCCAACTGAGGCGCCAGGTGGAAATGGCATGGCAAGCCGTGCCGCAGGACTACATCCAGCATCTCTACGATCGTCTCCATGGGAGAATAGCAGCCTGCATTGCTGCGAAAGGTGGATATATACTGTACTAGTACCGACATTGTGCATGCTCTGTTGCCTGTGTCTATGTGCCTGTGGTTCTGTCAGTGTGATCATGTGATGTATCTGACCCCAGGAATGTGTCAATAAAGTTTCCCCTTCCTGGGACAATGAATTCACGGTGTTCTTATTTCAATTTCCAGGAGTGTATTTATTTTATGTGCTCACTTAAGGTCGCTTTGGATAGTTACTCCTAGATACTGTACGGTAGACAATGATTGCGGCAATTTGTCGTCAGTAGTGTAGTTGTAAAGCAGTGGATTTCTTTCCGTTTGTATGCTCAGTATGTTGCATTTCTTTTACTCTCAGGATCATCTTCCAGAGTCTGCACCGTTCATCAATCGTTTGTAGGTCATTTTGCAAATCTGTACTTTCTTCTGGCGTTGCTATTTTCTTATAGACAATCACATCATCTATGAACGGTCTTGGAGAGATTCAGACGCTTTCTACTACGACGTTTATATACACTTCAAGCAGTAACGGCCCTATCACACTTCCTTGTGCGGAGTCTCTCAAACAACTGAATGAGAAGTTGATATTTCAAGGAATAAACAACTGTTCTTCCTAGTGAACGCCGATTATAGCTCTTGGTTTTAACATTTTACCTCACTCAACCGTCAATGAACACTCCGCATGCATTTTTTGTCTTATCAATGCACAGAACACAAAGTCTTTATAAGTTTTATTTCTGTTTTATTTCATTCGTATACAAACTGTATTATCCAATTCCCAAACTTAAGACAGTAAATCAAATTGTTATAGCCCGATTCATCAAAAACCCTTCAGCCCAGTTCGAATACAAAGTAATGACTGACTTTAATACTGTAGAATCTTAGTTATCATATCTTTAAAACAGGTCTGGCTGTAGGTGTGGCCTTATCGTATACCTTACCCATTTCTGAAGCATCAGTTGGCCGGGTACTCAGTCCCACGGTATGCAATGCTTTGTCAAGCGCTGTAGTGTTTTTGTAGCGAGTAATATAAAACATATTTAAATACACGGAGTAATGAAAGAATTTTCCTGGTTATTCCATTTTTCTATAACTCAACAACTGTCCCCATTTTTATAAAACCTCTTTCATTTTAAACTAATAATTTTTATTGTCCTTGCTACGGATCGAAACAGAAGGATGTGATACAAGGACCAGTTACTTTTCATAGGTACGTATGTACAACAAATGTGTAACTGTAAATGTCATATTGATATGAGGCATTTTGTATGTTGAATAGTATCGGGACATGGTATTATAAAGTATTGTAGAGACAATTACTGAGATTTTATGGCCATGTGTCTACGAGACAAGCGCTAGATAAATTTGCAAGTTTGTTTGTATAAACTGCCAGTCACTGTACGCATACTGATGCTCTGTTCATATGTAGATAAAATTTATGCATGACAGTTTATAAATATCCTCGAGCTTTCACGTTCTCAAACCCTTCTGTGTATCTAAGTATTTCTACATGAGACGGTTTCCTATAGTGTCACTGTGACGTAATTAATTAGAACAAATTTAACAATATGAATCAGTGCAATGCAAGACAAAAATAAAATAAAATGAAATTGGCCGTAACTTCTCCCCTCACTCCAAAATTAGAGCAGTGCTCTTATTTTTTTTGTCATACTCTTTGGTTTTACTATCCTGATGAGATGGCGAAAAAGTGTTATAGATATTTTACTTATCTATAAAAAGCAGGAGAGTAGTTAAAGAGAAATTGAAAATAATAACGGACAGGCAGATGGTATAAATCGCTTACTGTATTTACTGTAACAGTTTTATAGTAGAAATGATTTGTTTTTTCGTGACACTTGGGCGCCGTCTACAATGTCGTTGTATCGTAATTAATTAGAACAGTGATTCGAGAATATTAATAAGGGCAACAGAAGTATTGTCCGCTGTCATTTCTTATTCCCCTACCCAAAAAACGTAAAATGTAGAATATAAGCTATGAAACTTTGGCGAAAGAGCACAGTACTATTACTCTTAACACCTTTAAGCTAACTTCAGTTCCAGGTATCAAACTGCTAAAATGTCTGTAAAACAACTATAAATAGTTTCACGGTACTTCAAAAGGTGATGTATCTGTGGCAACGAAGTGGTAATATTCAAAATACACTAAGCGCTGTACGAGCTAAAATGTACTGTTTCAAAATAACGTGACCAGAGCTGCACCAGATGTTGCGCTTCCTGATGATAACTCCATAGCTATTTGTCTTCTATGGGTCTATATAAAACAACATCCCTAAGCTTGACAGTGTTTTTACTTCACAAACAATAAAAAAAATGTTTTGCAGCGATTTAAAGGAAATTAATTTCACGATGTTTAAATTGATCATATATATGAAAGAAACAACGAAAACATGTGCATTCGGGAAAAGAATAGGAATTAACAATACAGAAGCATCGATGTATCCTTGGGTGACATACTATGCTGTAGTGCTACACAGGCAGTTATGTACATTTAATGATGTTTTAACTATGTTCTAGTGGAGATCGTTGCTATGTTCCATCTAAAGTTGACAATGGCGCAAATGCCGAAGCCGATCGGCATAAGCAACATACAATAAAAAAATTTGTTCTAACTGAACAGTCTTCACTGAAATTATATTGGCGTTGTTGACATTGTCAGCTATTCATTTTCCAGTGACGTGTCAGCGTTTTCATGCAGCACCGATTCGCTGAGTGTATCGTCTTCTGAGGGATGTAGTACCTCGTATCTGCGCACTGTGAAGGATTTCCCAGCGGATTGTGACGTTCGTCAACCTCAACAGCGAAAGACGGGCGTCATTCATAAGCAAAAAGTAGGCGGGTCGGTCCGGGATTTGACACGCGCAGCCGGCGGGTGATCCACCGCACTTGTTGTGTGCGGGTAGCGGCGAGGCAGGCGCAGAGCGTAGGGGGGCCAAGTGCTCGCTAGCAGGTGACGACACCCGGTGACGGCTGCGGGAAGTCCGTGGCCTCCGTAAACAGAATTAATGGCTGCTTAGCGCGTCGGTGAGGCAAGCAGCCGCCGCTGCCGCTACTATGTGTAGTACACGGTTGCAGTGTGCGGAACTCTGGCACACGGCCACACTAAATCACTAATCCTCAAGCCCCCCTCCCGTTTTTGGCTTCTTGGACGTATTTGGAATATTGACGTAACAGAGTAATCGGAATGTTGACGAAAATTTAGACTGGAAAGCCCCCATCATCTGACTTACTAATAAGCCAAACTCGGCTTGCTTTGCATTACGTGTATTTAGTATTGTGTGGCTTGGAGACTAACAGAACTGTCTGATTTGTTTACATCCATTCTGCTGTTACCAATGGCCTCAACTAGAGTTGCACTGTACCAAAACTATGGTTCAGTTGTTCTGGTAATGTATATATGTGATGTACGAGGGTTCTCCAGAAAGTAAGTTGCGATCGGTCGCGAAATGGAAACCACAGTGAAAACCAGAAACGTTCTGTTTGCAACAGTTAGGTACACCTTCCACCTGCTTCTCTACATAGTCGCCGCTCCAGGTTCAAGTTTTATCGTAGTGTTGTATCATTTTTTCCAATATCCTCGTCATAGAAAGCAGCCGCCTGTGCACTCGGCCATTTATTTGCACTGGTCTGCAGCTCGTTGTCTGTGGAAAATTTTGTCTTGATAGCCAGCGGTTCTAGTAAGCAGAGATGAGACTCAGGGGGAGCCAATTACAGACTGTATTATGGGTGATCAAACACTTCTCATCGGAAACGCTGCAGGAGCGTCTTCATTGCCCCTGCAGTGTGCGGTCGAGAATTGGCATGAAGAAGAAACTGCTCGACAGTTGTGTTATGTGGGATGCATGACAGAGGCGAAATTTCTAACCAGGCCCTCATACTTGGCGGGAGGCGCTATTCCCTACGCATCTTCACGTTCTCACTGTTCACTCAAAACAGAAAAGAGCGACGCGACACGATCGACGGGCACACTAGAGACACTGCCCAACACATCTGCGCAAAGCTTTACCGGATTTTCCCAGTGGTTTACATTTCGCGACCGATCGTAACTAACTTTCTGGACAACCCTCGTAACAAATGGTAGTATCAGCATCATTGGTAGGAAAAGAAACATAAATGAATATGTGAGAGAGGAAATACGAGCCGACGACTTTTTCCTTTATTGCACAGAATGGGCGTTTGATTAGTGAAATTGAACATTTCAAATTTCTAGGTGTTCACAAAGATAGTAAACTGTCATCGTAAGACCTCGTTCAGGATCTTGTTCAAAGACTTAATGCTGCTATTTTTACTATTTGAACGGTATCGTAAGTGAATGATAGTTCGACACGAAAATTAGTCAACTTCACTTACTTTCATTCGCTTATGTCGTTTGGTATTATATTTTGGGGTAACTCTACCCAGAAACGGGCGGTCCGGGCAAAAAGTGGTGTAAGCTCCCGAACCTCATGTTGAACCTTGTTCACGAGTCTGGGTATTTTGACATTGGCCTCTCAGTATATACATTCCTTACTGTTATTTCTTGGTAACAATATTAGCTTATTCCCAAGAATAAGCAGCTTTCACTTAGTTAATCCTCGGAAGAAATCAAACCTGCCTTTGGATCGGACTTTCTTAAAATCAAAAATTCTTTTGGATTGGACTTCCTTAACGCTTGTGCAGAAAGATGTGCAGTATACTGCTGCATCCATTTTCATAAGCTACAGCCCGAATTGAAAAATCTTAGTAGTAATCCACCCGCTTCCAAATGCAAACTGAAGAGTTTCCTCATGGGTTATTCCCTCTATTCTGTTGAGGAGTTTCTCGAAAAATTAAGCTGATTCTTGTTGTATTGTTGACTGAGTTTACTTAAACTTATGGATTGACTTTTTCGGGTTCATAGACACTTTATTTTTATCTGTTATTACTTTCATGTTGTAATTTCATGTACTGACATGTTCCATGACCTTGGCGATTTGCTCCCCAGTCTGCGATCTGGTTCTACGGAACTTGACATAGAAATAAACAAACAAATAAATAAATAGAACCTCATATCATTCAGTGCTAGTCCATTGCTTTTTATATGTAATAAAATTGAGCCACTCACGTAACTTCCGCGTTTTTATGTAATTAAGTACTTCAGATGCAAGTACAGTTTACATGCATCAATATTATCAAAGGCAAGAGTTTCCTGTTATTATTCATAAGGGTGATATTTGTTTGAAAATGACAAAAACACGTTTTATGTAAGCTCGACGAAGTACTAAAACGATGTTTACATGATTTTGTTTTGCGTTTATTTATTTATTTTCCAGAAATCGTGTTTTATAATGTTATATGATAAATCTATATATATATTTTTTTATTTTTACAACGTCCCTCTCTTTCACGTTATAAATCAACAACTATCAGATAAAACATCAGTTAAACATTGACAGTCTCAATTTTTCAATAAATATTGTTTATTTTAAGTAAGAGACAGGACAGTTACTATGTAGAACAAAAATGTTCCATAGGTTACACAGCCCTTTGTATATCCTGACTTAGTTCCTAGACAGTTCACAGCTGCCAGTTTCTAGGTAAATTTACTTAGAAATTGATCACATACTCAACCAAAGTGAGCGAAAGGAGGAGACGCCGGATAGTATGGATAACACATAATGTACAGGTAATGTGGTTACAATCTTAACTGACCAAAGCTCCTAGGAAAACTACCGTAGTCCAGACCAACTTGAGATAGTCTGTAGTAGCCTGTGATAGTTTTAGAATCAACCTTAACTTCTGAGGCCACTATAAGATAAAGCTGGGAAACACCTTCACTATACGAAAACGAGCTGTTAGAATAATTACCAACAGTTCAAGCCTAACGCCCTCCAGAGAGGTAATTCAACAGCTAAATATTTGCCTTCGCCATGCCCCTGTATACAAAAAAGGGTAATTAGTTTTAAAAGGTACATTAATAATTTCAAAACCGACTCAGATCTTCATTCTTACAACAGAAGAGCGTGCAATAACATTCACGTTAAAAGAGTCTTCTTTTAAAGAAACAGTATTAAAGTTTTTAGTGACTAACTGCTATTAAGCGTGTAAATGAATGCTTTCAACAAACGTGTAGCAAATAACTATACTCATTTACTATATTTCAATGGTACTTCTCATCGAGTGTTGGCAATAACGTGAATGAACATTTTGAACAAAAATTTTAAAACTCAGATTTCTTTCTACATAAATATCAGCTAAGTGTTCCGTATGAAACAGCTTTCTCATACGTTTCTGTCATTCTTCGGAGCTGTAGATGTAACTTTACTCATTTACTCACTATAATCATTACCTACATGTCAATTGTACTTCTAATCAAGTGTTTACAATAACGTGAATGAATATTTTGAAGAAAAAATTTAAAACTCAGATTTATTTGTACGTAAATATCAGATAAGTGTTTCATATGAATTTTTTTTTATACATATCTGTCATTCTTTAGAGCTGTATATGTAACTTTTAATGTGTTATTGTGTAGGGACAATACACCCTTGTATTGTGTAGGATATTTATATCCCTGTATTTCCTAAATTACGCACACTGAGTTGCAGAAGTCATGAGATGCCTCCTAATATCGTGTCAGACCTCCTTATGCCCAGGGTAGTGTAGCAACTCGACGTGGATGGACTCAACAAGTCGTTGGAAGACTCGTTCAGAAATATTGAGCTATGCTGCCTCTACAGCCGTCCATAATTGAGAAATTGTGTCTCGATTATGTCCCGTAAATATTCAATGGGATTCACGTCGAGAGATATGGGTGGCCAAATCATTCCCTCGAACTATCCACAACGTTCCTCAAACCAATCGCAAACATTTGTGGCCTCGTGACACACCGCATTGTCATCAGCAGCAATTCCATCGTTGTTTGGGAATATGAAGTCCAAAAATGGCTGAAAATGGTCTCCAGGTAGCCGAACATTACCATCTCCAGTCAATGATGGGTTCAGCTGGACCGGAGGATCGAGTTCATCTCAGCACAGTGTGCAGCATTATGGAGATACAGCTTGCACTTTGCCTTGTTCGCAACTCGAGTCTATGGATTCGTAGGGTCTGTGCCACACTCGAACCCTACCATCACCTCGTACCAACTGAAATTGGGACTCACTTGACCAGGCCACAGTTTTCCAGTCACCTAGGATCCAACCAATAGAGTCACAAGCCCAGGCAGAGCGCTGCAGACGATATCGCGCTGTTAGCAAAGGCATTCTCGTCGGTCGTCAGCTGCTGTGTCCCATTAACGCCAAATTTCGTCTCAATGGGCCAACGGATACGTTTGTCGTATAACTCAAATTGATTAATGCGGTTATTTCACGCACTGCTGCTTGTCTGTTAGCACTGACAACTCTACACAAACGCTGCTAGTCGCGGTCTTTGCGTGAAAGCCGTCGGCCACTGCGTTGTCCGTGGTGGGAGGTAATGCCTGAAATTTTGTATTCTCTGCACACTCTTGATACTGTGGATCTCAGAATATTGAATTCTCTAACGATTATGAAAATGAAATATCCCATGCATCTACAAGGTGTTTCAAAAATGACCGGTATATTTGAAACGGCAATACAAACTAAACGAGCAGCGATAGAAATACACCGTTTGTTGCAATATGCTTGGGACAACAGTACATTTTCAGGCAGACAAACTTTCGAAATTACAGTAGTTACAATTGTCAACAACAGATGGCGCTGCGGTCTGGGAAACTCTATAGTACGATATTTTCCACATATCCACCATGCGTAGCAATAATATGGCGTAGTCTCTGAATGAAATTACCCGAAACCTTTGACAACGTGTCTGGCGGAATGGCTTCACATGCAGATGAGATGTACTGCTTCAGCTGTTCAATTGTTTCTGGATTCTGGTGGTACACCTGGTCTTTCAAGTGTCCCCACAGAAAAAAGTCACAGGGGTTCATGTCTGGCAAATAGGGAGGCCAATCCACGCCGCCTCTTGTATGTTTCGGATAGCCCAAAGCAATCACACGATCATCGAAATATTCAATCAGGAAATTAAAGACGTCGGCCGTGCAATGTGGCCGGGCACCATCTTGCATAAACCACGAGGTGTTCGTAGTGTCGTCTAAGACAATTTGTACCGCCACAAATTCACGAAGAATGTCCAGATAGCGTGATGCAGTAATCGTTTCGGATCTGAAAAATGGGCCAATCATTCCTTTGGAAGAAACAGCGGCCCAGACCGGTACTTTTTGAGGATGCAGGGACGATGGGACTGCAACATGGGGCTTTTGGGTTCCCCATATGCGCCAGTTCTGTTTATTGACGAAGCCGTCCAGGTAAAAATAAGCTTAGTCAGTAAACCAAATGCTGCCCATATGCATATTGCCATCATCAATCCTGTGCACTATATCGTTAGCGAATGTCTCTCGTGCAGCAATGGTAGCGGCTCTGAGGGGTTGCCGCGTTTGAATTTTGTGTGGATAGAGGTGTAAACTCTGGCGCATGAGACGATACGTGGACGTTGGCGTCATTTGGACCGCAGCTGCAACACGGCGAACGGAAACCCGAGGCCGCTGTTGGATCACCTGCTGCACTAGCTGCGCATTGCCCTCTGTGGTTGCCGTACGCGATCGCCCTACCTTTCCAGCACGTTTATCCGTCAAGTTCCCAGTCCGTTGAAATTTTTCAAGCAGATCCTTTATTGTATCGCTTTTTGGTCCTTTGATTACAATAAACCTCCGTTGAAAACTTCGTCTTGTTGCAACAACACCGTGTTCTAGGCAGTGGAATTTCAACACCAGAAAAATCCTCTGTTCTAAGGAATAAACCATGTTGTCCACAGCACACTTGCACGTTGTGAACAGCACACGCTTACAGCAGAAAGACGACGTACAGAATGGCGCACCCACATACTGCGTTGTCTTCTATATCTTTCACATCACTTGCAGCGCCATCTGTTGTTGAAAATTGTAACTACTGTAATTTCGAAAGTTTGTCCGCCTGAAAATGTACTGTTGTCCCAAGCATATTGCAACAAACGGTGTATTTCTATCGCTGCTCGTTTAGTTTTTATTGCCGTTTCAAATATACCGTCATTTTTGAAACACCCTGTAGCTTAAAGTAGCGTTCAGCGTTCAAAGTATGTTAATTCCTGTCATGCGGCCATAATCGCGTTGGAAACCTTTTCACATCGATCATCTGAGCACAAATGACAGCTCCGCCAATGTACTGAGTCTTTATAACTTGTGTGCGCGATGTGTAAACGCATATCACAGCTCCATGACTTCGTCATATCAGCGTATTTACGGAGGAAATCGAAATCCATGCAATGTACATTGCCTATGAGTGGCTGAACTACTAATACTACAACTACTTGGTCCTGTGGCGAGTGCTTCACCAAGTTCTTCACCAGGCCAAAGCCTGCAGACCCACTTTGTTAATTGAAAGACCGATAATGGTCTGTCCACACTTCAGTTTTATATCGTGTACGAGGGTGTGCACCGCGGGTTATGATACATCTGGTCCAGGCATGGATCTAACAGCGGACGGGAAGCCGAGGGTTGTAAATCAATGCCATGGCGCATGCACCGCACACAAAAGTAGTAAAAGCATTGGTATTTTTATACATTCCAGTTTCCAATCTTCCCAGCCAACTTTCGTAAAATAAATTAGGTTCAAACTGCCAGCATTTCTTGAAATTAATCGCTATGTTTTTGACAGGGGGTACTTTTCTGTTGATTGTTTGAGGTACAGCACACGTGAATGGGCTTGAGGTCTGACAGCCTGCAGAGAGTATTCCAGCTAGGAAAAGTCTCCCTTCTTGTTCTGACCCCACCTGCCATCAACAACAAATACGTAACGGCTCGCCAGTCCACAGCTAGCATGGAAAAACCACAGGAAGATGAGAAAGCTAAGGCAGACAGGGAAAGATCTTCCACCAAGGGAAAAAACAAACAAAAATGCAGAGTGACTTATTTCATTTACACGATCGCACAGCCAGACTGCAGACTCACTGTGTTAAATAAAATACCGATGATAGGCTGTGCACACTTCAGTTTTCTATTGTATACGAGGGTGTGCTGAAAGGTAACGCCTCAACAGTTTCCCTGTGAAAACTAAATTTATTAATCTTCTACACCTTTATTCTTCATCTCCATGTAGATATGATGTACATGTACAGACAAACAAATGAAGACTGTTTCAGAAAAATTGTATGATTTATTCAACTAAAGGAACTTCACAAATAAAGCAAGTCAGTAACGTTTTGGTCCAACTCTGCCGTTAATGCCATGATTGATAGTATTATTGGATGTTCTACTGAGGGCTACGTTCCAAAATTATGCCCAAGTGGCGCCATATACCGTCAGAATCCGGAGCGGTTTGAAACGCCCTGCTCATTGTGCTTCAACGTTCTCAACGCGGGAGAGATCCTCCGACTGTTGGTTGAGGTAGGATTTGGCAAGCACGAAGACAAGCAGTAGGAACTCTCGGTGTAGGCGGAAGAGCATTGTCGTGCTGAAATGTAAGCACAGGATGGATTGCCATCAAGGTCAAAACAACGAGACATAGAACATTGTTGACGCACCGCTGTGCGATAAGTGTGCCACGGAAGATAACCAACGGGGTCCTGCCATGAATAGAAATGGCACTGTAGACCATCTCTCTTAGCTGTCGGGCGACAGTTAGTTTGGTATCCCACTGCTGTCTGGGACGTCTCCAGGTACATCTTCGGCCTGGAGTCTCATTGACTACAGTAGAATTATTTTCAGTGGTGAGTCCCGCATCGAACTGAACCCCAATGACAGGTCGAAGACGTCTGCAGACGTCCCAGAGAACAGTAGGATACCAACCTGACTGTCGCCCCACCATACAGGTCGACAGCCAGGAGTGATGGTTGAGGTACGATTTCTTTTCGTAACGGGACTCTTTGGTTATCATCTGCTGCACTCTTACGGCACAGCGGTATGTCGACGATATTCTACGCCTCGCTTTGTTGACTATAATGGCAGACCGTCCTGGGTTTACACTGCAGCGAGATAATTCCCTCCCATACACGGCAATAAATACTACTTCTTATATCCATGCTTGCCAAGCTCTACCTTGGGAGGCAAGATTGCCGGCTAGCTCACCAATTTGGAGCATTGTGGACAGAGCCCTCCAACCAGCTCGGGATTTTGACTATCTGACGTCGCAACTGGACAGTATTTGGCACTATATCCTTCAGGAGGACATCTAATAATTCTATCAGACAATGCCAAACTGAATAATTGCTAGCATAAGAACCAGGTGTGGATTGACTTGCTCAGTTTGTGAAGCTCTTTCTCTTGAAGAAATCATCCATATTTTTTTTTTTTTTTTGAAATTGTAATTGTTTGTCTGTCTGTATATGTAAGTCACATTTACTGATTTCCATTCCATTTGCATAATTCCTTCGTGATACGTCTCTTTTTTGCCTTAGAGCGTATTTATTTTCCAACGTAGTCAACCTGGCAACGAACACACATTGATACCGTCAATGTAGGATGTTAATCTTCCATGACGGAGCCTCAGCCTCAGCTCTGCTTTCACCCTTCTTCAAGTTTCAGAAACAAATGAAAGTGGGATGGGACTAAGTTGATGTTAGCACCACTATTTCCTTCATTACGAGCACATTACTAATGTCGGTATAGTTTCTCATTTACAGCACGTCTCTTTCAGGATTTGACTGTAGATGGATTCAATTTCAAGAATGTTGACCACTTCAAGTACCTAGGAAGTCTTTTCAGTAATAACAACAGAACAGATATAGAAACACATGCCCGTTTAGCAACAGCAAACAAGACACTATTTAGTTTCATCAAAATTGTAAGAAAAATATCAGTTAGCAGTAACTTCAAAATCCGCTTATATCAATCGACCATTATACCTGTGATGTTATGTGGATGTGTAACATTAATATTTGGAAAGTAAGGCGAAGAAAAACTGTTAATATTCGAAAGAAAAGTACTAAGGAAAATTTTTGGACCTGTACACTACGAAAATAACATGGAATGGAGAATAAGAATAAATGAAGAATTAAGAGGGCTGTACAAACACCGTAACATCGTCAAAGTGCTCAAGAGGAAAAGGTTGAATTGGACAGGCCATATAGCAAGAGTGACAGAGAATAGACCACCTAGAATGGCATTCAGCAGAACAATAGTTGTAACGAGAGGAAGAGGAAGACCCAGAATCAGATGGGATAACATTCGGGAGGAGACAGCGAGGATGAACAGCAACAGCAACTGGACAAAGAGCGCATTGGATAGACAGAAGTGGAAGAGGCTCATAGAGCAGGTGTGTGGTCGATAAGGCGCTTGCCACATGTAAAGCTAAAAACAGCTAAAGCTGGAAAGCTCAGTCAGGTACCGACGTGGTTACGTTACACACCGCCATATTACGCGCTGTAGTTCGGAGCCCTCTTACAGCAACTTGCGTTAGCGAAGCGGGAAAGTCGACCGAGTATTATGCATGACATTTAATACCTCAGAATAATAAATTCTGAGGTAATCTTTCCAGCACGCCCTCGTAAATTATGACATTGACAAAATTGTCAGAGTTTGTTGCTATTACAGTTCGTAAATAATTGCAACATGCATCTATTACTCAAAGTTTGGGCGAATGTTTTTCAAATTTTAAACACTGGTATATAATACTTAAGGACGAAAATATTTTTCGTACGATGTCTTATTGTGAACTAACATAGCTCGGTGAAACGTAGTCCACACATAAAAAGAACTATTATAGTGCACTACATAAGGCAATCTAAAGAAATACGCAACAAGACGAACAGAAGTAACACTTTTATTCAAAAACAGTAATTACACTGAAGTTATCGCAGTTCATGATGGACCTCTCGACATTTCGAAAGGCCGAACAAGGTTCTTAGTATGGTGTGTGATCACCACAGGCGGCAGTGCAAGCTCTGCGACGTGCTCCCTTACTGATCACGAGGTTGGCAAGGAGTTCTCGTAGTAGGGAGCTCTATTCCTCCACCAACTCGGTCGACAACTGTTGGGTGGCCGTTGGTGCATGTGGACGTGCTGCAGTATGTCTCCCCAATGTATCCCATACGTGCTCGAATTAAGTCGGTGGAAATGAGAGGTCAGTCCATTCGTCGAATATCGTCTCGTTCCAAGACTTCCTTCTTGTACGCTGCTGCATTCGGTCGCACATTGTCATCCATATAAATGAAATATGGGTCGGATTCCCCCTTTAAAGGCGAACTTGGGGAAGGAATACAGTGTCACAATAACGTACGCTCATGCAACGTTATGCATTCCCGCAACAAACATCTGCACCACCAAAACGATGATGTTCGGCAGTTGCTCGTGGGTGCACTATCTTGTACGTCTTCCGACTCGCCATATGAGGGCACATCCATAATCACCACTCAGGTTCAATCTGCTACGTTCATCTACATCTACATTTATACTCCGCAAGCCACCCAACGGTGTGTGGCGGAGGGCACTTTACGTGCCATTGTCATTACCTCCTTTTCCTGTTCCAGTCGCGTATGGTTCGCGGGAAGAACGACTGCCGGAAAGCCTCCGTGCGCGCTCGAATCTCTCTAATTTTACATTCGTGATCTCCACGGGAGGTATAAGTAGGGGGAAGCAACATATTCGATACCTCATCCGGAAACGCACTCTCTCGAAACCTGGACAGCAAGCTACACCGCAATGCACAGCGCCTCTCTTGCAGTCTGCCACTTGAGTTTGCTAAACATCTCGGTAACGCTATCACGCTTACCAAATAACCCTGTGACGAAACGCGCCGCTCTTCTTTGGATCTTCTCTATCTCCTCCGTCAACCCGACCTGGTACGGATTCCACACTGATGAGCAATACTCAAGTATAGGTCGAACGAGTGGTCTGTAAGCCACCTCCTTTGTTGATGGACTACATTTTCTAAGGACACTCCCAATGAATCTCAACCTGGCACCAGCCTTACCAACAGTTAATTTTATATGATCATTCCACTTCAAATCGTTCGGTATGCAAACTCCCAGATATTTTACAGAAATAACTGCTACCAGTGTTTGTTCCGCTATCATATAATCATACAATAAAGGATTCTTCTTTCTATGTATTCGCAATACATTACATTTGTCTATGTTAAGGGTCAGTTGCCACTCCCTGCACCAAGTACCTATCCGCTGCAGATCTTCCTGAATTTCGCTGCAGTTTTCTAATGCTGCAACTTCTCTGTATACTACAGCATCATCCGCGAAAAGCCGCTTCCCAGAAGACCACTCTTTGGTGCAGTCTCTATCTTCTTGCACCATCGCAAACGGTGCTGCCGATGTGCAGCGGTCAATGGGGAAACACTCCTCATTTTAATTGTCGTGTTGTAGAAACGAACGCATTTTCAGCCCACACAAGCATGAAAATTCATCTGTTTTCCGTTATGAAACAAGCAGAGGTAGAAACTTACCCAATTCATCTTCAGCCACTGATAGTCGCAACAAATTTTTCGGAAAGGTCTGAGGGCAACTGGTGCGATCAACACAAATATATCATGCCAAACAGAGTTCAAAGTGGAAATCCAAAGTGGAACTTGAGTTTTCTACGTTGGCAATTGTAGTAATGGTTTTAGTTAACGATTCGTGTTGGGCATCATTCTATGTATTGACTGATTTAAGTCAACTCTGATTGCACATGAGCGTGCCATTTCAAATTTATAATAAATTCAGAGAGGAGGTAAAAGAGCTGCAAGAACATTAAGAGGATACATTGCGATCGTCCATAAAAGTAGTCTGTTTTGCAGCACAGCTACTTGATTTCGTTTACTCCTTTCAAACCACAGTTACTAAACCATATCTTTACAATACACACTACGATGAAAATATTTGTGCACTTTGTACTATAATTCTGTAGCTTTCATAGTTTTTATTTATTCAGAGGCAAATGGAACACTGACAAGCTGACTTCTTATAAGCGTGCTGCAGTCCATTTCATTTGAAAAGCAGTAGGAGTTGTGAACCGCTCATAAAGAACCCCGGGAGACCATGTGTGTTTTGGACGCTTGGCAGAAACCGGCGTATAAAAGCCGCAACGTGTCTGGGGTTTTGACCCAGGGGTGTCATCAATTGTCACCACAAGCACCATCATATGTGACCTCTGAACAGATTTTCAAATGCCATACAGTGAACTGTTGCACACTAAGGTTCTATACAACTCACCCACACTAAATGGCCGGCCGGGGTGGCCGAGCGGTTCTAGGTGCTTAAGTCTGGAACCGCAAGACCGCTACGGTCGCAGGTTCGAATCCCGTCTCGGGCACGGATGTGCGTGATGTCCTTAGGTTAGTTAGGTTTAAGTAGTTCTTAAATTTATTCTTATATAAATTGGTGTCATAATTGTACTTGGGGCAATTACTTACTTACTAAGTTGGGCTTAGTAGTTGGAAGTACTGTATCTATGCTGTTATATAACTATATTGAATACTGTTATATATTGAATATTATTACATGACTATATTGAAAATTTTCGTTTCCTTTGAAATTATAGGTAAACACTTCCCACGATTTTTTAAAAGAGAAGTATTACCCTTCTAATGCTTGGTATCATCTGTTTGTGCTTGCCCGCATCTCGTGGTCGTGCGGTAGCGTTCTCGCTTCCAGCGCCCGGGATCCCGGGTTCGATTCCAGGCGGAGTTTTCTCTGCCTCGTTATGGCTGGGTGTTGTGTGTTGTCCTTAGGTTAGTTAGGTTTAAGTAGTTCTAAGTTATAGGGGACTGATGACCTCAGATGTTATGTCCCATAGTGCTCAGAGCCATTTGAAGCATTTGAACCACACTAAATCACGCCAACCGTCTCGCCATGACAGCAATTCTCGATATAATCATTCCTGTGTCCAGTTGTATGTAGTTTCCTCAACATCTGCATTCTCCATACACCGTCAGTTCACGTCGACAATTCGTATTGCACTGCCACCATCAATAGGACAATAACAAGTCCTGGGGCCGCTCCTTCAGACTTCTTTGTGCAAATATTTATCTGCAAGCTAAAGCATGAGTTGCCCATTTGGACCGCCCAGTCGTACAGCGGCGATTGGAGGACGTCCTAGGCATACATTTTGTGCGGTGGGGAGTTTCGACTTCATGTAACGCCATTTCCTATCTTCCGACGAATTGCTCTCATATTGTTGCCCACGAAGCTGTAAGCTCCATTTATATTTCGCTTAATTGTGAGCTGTTTGTGGATACACTTACAATGAGAAATATGTGTTGCTACCGGCAACATACAAAAGAGGCGGGGTACCTCTTTGCCCGGCGTAGTCCAGCAACTACACGTGGCATGGACTCAACAAGTCACTGGAGATACCTGCAGAAGTATGGAGCCATGCTGCCTCTATAGCAGTCAATAATTGCGAAGGTGTTACCGGTGCACGATTTTGTGCACGAACTGACCTCTCGATTATGTGCCATAAATGCGCGATGAGATTTACGCCAGAAGATCTGGATGGTGAAATCATTAACTCGAATTGTCGAGAATGGGAAATTGGAAATTTGTGGTAAGGTCTTATGGGACCTAACTGCTGAGTTTATCGGTGTCTAAGTTTACGCACTGTTTAATCTAACTTAAACTTATGCTAAGGACAATACACACACCCGCGGCCGAGGGAGAACTCGAGCCTCCAACAGGGGCAGCTGCACGGCTGTCCAGAATGTTCTTCAAATCTATCGCAAACAATTGTGGCCTGGTGATATGGCGCATTGTCTTCCAAAAATAATTCCACCGTTATTCGGGAACACGATGATCATGAATGTCTGCACATGGTCTCCAAGTAACAGAAGATAACCATTTCCAGTCAATGAGCGGTTGAGTTTCATGTAAACACAGCCGACACCTTTATGGAACAACCACCAGCTTACATAGTGCCTTGTTGACAACCTGGGTCCATGACTTCATAGAGTCTGCCCCACACTGGAACACTACCATCAGCTCTGACGAACTGAAAGCTGGGCTCATGTGACCAGGCCACGGTTTTCCAGTTGCCTAGGGTCTAACCGATACGGTCACGAGCTCAGGAGAAGCGCTGCAGACGATGTCTTATTTTTAGCAAATGCACTCGCGTCCATCGCCTGCTGCCATAGGCCGTTAACGCCAAATTTCGCTGCGTTGTCTTAACGGATACGTTTGTCGTATGTCCCACATTGATTTCTACAGTTATTTCACGAAGTGTTGCTTGTCTGTTAGCACTGACAGCTCTACGCTAATTCCTATGTTATTGGTCGTTAAGTGAACGCTGTCGACCACTGCTTTTTCCTCAGTGAGAGGTAATGCCTGAAATTTAGTTGTAGTTGTTGTTGTTGTGGTATTCAGTCCAGATACTGGTTTCATGCAGCTCTCCGTGCTACTCTATCCTGTGCAAGCTTCTTCATCTACCAGTGCCTACTGCAAGCTACACCCTTCTGAATCTGCTTAGTGTATTCATCTCTCGCTCTTCGTCTACGATTTTTACCCTCCACGCTGCCTTCCAATGCTAAATTGGTGATCCCTTGATGCCACAGAACATGTCCTACCAACGGATCCCTTCTTCTAGTCAGGTTGTGCCACAAATTGAACACGGTACGTTCACATGTCAGCGTTTTTGTATCACTGTACAACTTTCCCGTTTGCGTCTTTTCAGTGGTGTATTTGGACTGATCTCATTTCTATGGGAGACATCGAACACCACAGGTATAGGAACTCCTTGAACGAGAAGCTATTCGACGAATGGGCTGGCCCGCCTGTTCGCCCATCGAACACACGTGTTGCAACACGTCCCCCTGCACCAGTCACCATCCGTCCAGCAGGTGTCAATGGCGGTGGTGGAGGAATGGAACGCCCTACCACACGAACTCCTCACCAACCTCACGGCCGTGATGGGAGCACGTTACAGAGCTTGCGCTGTCGTCCGTGGTGATCAGACGCTCTGTTAAGAACAATGTCCCACCTTTTGTAATGTCTAGGAGACCAACACAAAACCAAATGAATTCAATGGAGCTATTGTCTTTGAATAAGAGCGTCATTTCTGTTCGTGTCCTTGCGTATTTCTATCGTCTATTTTCTGTACTGTAGCATTCCTTTCTGTGTATATTCCAAGTTTCATCGAGCCATGTTACTTGGCAGTTACACGTCTTGCGGATGTTACTTTCGTCCTTACGTTTTGCACAACATTGTTTTGTTGTGACTAGAATTCGGTAACAGCAAAAGGAAGCGAAGGCAAAATAGTAGGCGAATACGGACTGGTAAAAAGGAATGAAAGGGGAAGCTGCCTGGTAGAATTTTGAACAGAGCATAAAGTAATCATCGCTAACATTTGATTTAAGAATCATGAAAAGAGGTTGTGTAAGTGGAAGAGACGTGGAGACACCGGAAGATCTGAGAGTGATGATATAATGGTATGACAGAGATTTCTGAAGCAGATTTTAAATTGTAAGCATTTACAGGACAGATATCGATTCTGATCACAGTTTATTGGCTATGAATGTTAATGCAACATACAGTGTCCCTTTTTGATCGACCCTTATACTACCTACTCAGTTATTCGTTGACTTGTCATTCAAACCACTTCTGAATATATTTCAGAAAAATTAATTTATAATTTAAACGAAATTATTAAGAAAAATGACTAACAGATATATTGGAAAAATATTGGAAATGGCAAGTGTAAACATACATGCAAATATCGTTAAATTGTGTTCTAGTCAATGATCAATTTACACGATAAATAAATTAAAAATAATAGCCCAAATTCCCTCGCTCGGCTCTAGGACCGTTTGCCCGACAAAACTGCATTTAGTAAATAAATAAACTGTCATTCCGGACAGAATAATAGTTACCTCCGTGAACGCAATTTTTAATAGTATAGCAGGCTCACAAATGTATAACAGAAACACAAGTGGGACAGACTAATTTTGTAACCACCGGGACCGTTATCACATTATGTTGCTAGACAAATAATCTATTATAATATTAAGATTTCTGCAGAACGTATTACAGCACAGACAGACACGAAGTATTCAATGTTACATGCATCTGCGTACCTACAAGAAACAGGAGATATTTGATACCCTCAGGCTTACGGAGCACAGGATAGCTAATAGCTTGGTATTAAGTTCAGTGATGTATGATATGCTAGTGCGGTAGCACTTGACTACAAGATAGACAGTTCGAATTCTGGCAGTGGTAATTTTAATGAGCGAAGTGACGTCGATGAGGGTGTAGAAGATTGTGGGTTACAGATTCAGATAGTGTACAAATCAAATGGGTGAATTCAGTCCCCTCATTAGAGTTTATTGGTGTATGGCACACTTGTTAGTGGTCTTCGTGGAAAACAGTCATATCCTGTTACATCCATGATATTATTTTCTTCTGAAATTAGTGTGTCGAGGGAAATATTGATCTGCCGGTGTCACCCTTTGCCACATCACAAGAATTATAGCTTTCCTCATGACATTAGCTTTGTGGAGTTGTAATCACACGCTTCAGCTTCACCTTGGTCTCGAGCAACGGTTACAAACAAATCCATCGTCACTATTTACATCATCAAAAATAGTGTAGAATCAAAATAAGTGTTGACACCGTTGGGTTCTATCTTTGCGCACGTACATTCACACGGCACAATGTGATTACATCACGAGGTAACGCCGAAGTCCGCTGTCCGTAGATTCAACCTGCCATTATAGCTTATAGAGAAAGCATCGAAACTCTGGACACTTCTTTTATCAGAAAGGAAGGAATTATGAATGCATTTGTAAAGAGCTGTTTGAGCTACTACAACACCACGCTTAGGAAATCCGAAAGCCGTGTTGCCTCACATCCCACTGTTTCTCGGAATTCTACCGCTCTTCATTCAGTGACATGTACCATGTACGGAGCACGTGAATGTAGATGAATTGGCCGATAATGAACTCCACGTGTTTCACAACAGGGACGCCCTGTTTAGGAAATCCGGAAGCCGTGTTATCTCACGTCGCACTGTTTCTCGGAATTCTACTGTTCTCCATTCAGTCGCGTGCGGTAAACATAAAGCCTGGGATTGGTTCATAGCTTCGCCCAGGCAGCAGGGCAACGACGGAAAAGCACGGTTGCACCACAAGCTTGTAATTTGTTCGTAGTTACAGCTGTACATGTTTCTTCATTCTGTTTTTCAAGTATATGAGGATTTAAATTAAAACAAGTAGGATTTTTTTCCCCCGTACCTATTGTGTCAAAACTTGCTACAGATGAAAAATTCAGAGACGTTCCTTCCATTTTTTTTCTATCTTCTTTTCTACATACGTGAGGAAAAACATCTACAATTGTGCGAGCAGTGGCTTTAATATGTACTGAAAGAAGATGCTCCTCCATTTATCTGTTTGTACTGAGTTTAATTCTGAGATAAATCATAACGTAGTTCTTTTTGCACATGTCTGTTAGCATTGAAACTAACACTTTAAAACAAAATTACTTCTCACGTTTGTTGTTAGTAATCCTGACTGGGTTCGTCTGATTACAGCTAAATTAAACGAATTTTTCGTGCCATACGTGTTTTACCTTTATCATCTAGAAGGCATCGTCAGCCGAAATTTAATAGATACTGCTCTGCCTGTGTTCTTGCTCCGGCTTTACAGTTATTATTCTGCTTATTGCCATTCGTTTCATTTGCATAGCACTTGGGAATGAATAGTCATTAAATTCATGAAGTACAGAAATCATAAACGTTTGCAACGTGGGTCAGTATACACGGAAAGCTACTTACTATATGGGTACCCAAATTTATAGTGCGCTGCAAGATTTGTGTTGTTGGTAGTGTTAATGCCATGACTTGCCGTTAGGCACCTGTACCAGTACGGTGACGTGGGGTTGAAGCACAAGCATCAATGTGCTTTACAGTAGTTGATAATCAACATGGGGCTGTAAAAGGTGAGGTAAATTTCTAGCTGGGAGTTTCAGCAGTTATTCGCACTTTTCGTAACTGTGTTGGGAATTGATTACGTATCTGATATCTTACATTTTTTTCTTAAGAGTGACGTAAATACATTCTGACGTTGTAACGAGATGTTGATTTAACGACGAAGAGTTAACACCATATTGCTCGACGCAACAATAGGAAATCCTTGAAGATGCAACTACGTTGAAAACAGCTTGGGCACCGACGTGGCGTAATAGCAAATGAAAAAGAGATGAAACAAATCGTGGGAGCGACTACAAGTACTTCACGGTGACAGTTTGTTCAGCCTTGGTATTATAGTATTACTAACGTAATTAATTGGCCATTAAGCCTTCAGCACTTTCGGATTATAGGTATCAGGCACTACCCTCTCGTTTTCTATGTTAATATAGCCGAGAAATTGTAAATATATTTCCAGCCATTACCTCTTAAGTACTGTGCCTCGACAATGCTTAGCGATCGCGATAATCAAACGCAGTCTGTAAGAAACGGTTGTTTTAATGTAACATACAGCTAACAATACCTGCAATATTAGTGTAAGGAAGGCGGGAAGAGGAGAGTGGCCGGGGGCGGGGGGGGGGGGGGGGGGGGGGGGAAGAGGGTGGAAAGGAGATAGCCGACTAATGAAGTCCACTTCGTGATTATTCGGCTTCGAGCGAACTATTAACTAAAAATGTTAAACTTTGCAGGTTTTTGTGTCTTTTTCATCTGTAATTTTTATGTACATACATACTCCACAAGCCACTGTATAGCTCTTAGTTGGGGGGGGGGGGGGGGGGGTACCTAGTCATTTCCTTTCGAGTTCCACTCGCTAATAAAGAGAGGGAAAATAGACTGCCTATATGCCTCCATATGAGCCCTAATTTCTCTTACCTTATCTTTATGGGTATGAACGTTGGCGGTTGTACAATCGTTCAGTAGTCAGCTTCAAATACCGATTCTCTGCAGGG
Organism: Schistocerca gregaria; assembly: GCF_023897955.1. Lineage (NCBI taxonomy): Eukaryota > Metazoa > Arthropoda > Insecta > Orthoptera > Acrididae > Schistocerca > Schistocerca gregaria. Next base: position 551,956,203 of record NC_064920.1, read on the forward strand.
ATTCCCATTCGAGTTCCCAAAGCATCTCTGTAATACCAGTAACGAATCTAGAAGCCCTCCTCTGAACTGGTTTGATATCTTCCTTTAATACGAGCTGGTGTGGACTCAAACACTCGAGTAGTAATCAAGTATGGGTAGAACTACTGTTCTATAAGTGGTCTCCTTTAAGATGAACGACACTTTCCTAAAATTCTCCCAGTAAACCGAATTCGCCCATTCGCCTTCCCTACTGCAATTCTTACATGTCCGTTCCATTTTATATCGCTTTGCAACGTTACGCCAATACGTTTAATCGACGAGGGTGTTTTGAAAGTGATAACGTACGAATACAGAAAATAATCAAATCTAAATGCAAATAAACATTCATTTACACTGAAAATGTTAGGGCCCACTTGGACAGTATTGCTGCTGAAACAAAAATATTCCGATTCCCGGGTTCCAAACAAAGTTTTTGGGAGGTTTATTTTGATTATCAGGTAAATGCCGGAGCTGGATATCTCCTCCCACGCGCTGTTTCTAGCCTGTGGCAATAAAAGAGAACCTTAACGCAAAAAATATTCAAAAAATGCCACAAAGCAGCACTAGAGTCATGAATATTCGGATTTACTTGGAAAGGCACGAAACAATAAACGAGTGCATCCGTTTACAGAGTTGAGTAGATGATGTAATTACGACTTTAATGAAAATGTAATGGCGATAAGTGGAGTGCGCAGCCTGGCATATGGATACTAGGTGCATCAAGGATCTTCTTCGCTGGATTCGAAGAGATCAGTAAATACCCAGTGTGCAATGTAAAGGACGGTGCCTGGTTGACACTAGAGATGAAGCTCAAACGACGTGGCTGCGAATAGCGGAAGAGCGTAATGTATATAAAAATACAGGGGAACCTATTATCCATCAGTGGATGCCAGACGGCTGATGATTTATGTACACTGTCGGACTCTGCCTTAGATACCTCATCGACAACGTCAGTCGTGTGCAGGACATGTGACCACGAACATACTTGACACAACCTCGAGAGTTGTCATCTGAGTAACACGTGCGTGGCCACGTTCCCTGTGTTTAGGCATTACTGCGTTGCTTGCGGGTCTAGGAACGCCATTTTCGGTCACATTCTCTTCGTCGCTCTCCAGTCGTATACGAATTTTGTATTTGTTGAAGTAGTTTTCGTTATAACATCACCATTCAGTAACCAAACGCCGTTGAAGCACGTCGTCGTGAAATCACAAAAGCTAATACAATGGACATGTATTTCGGAAAACTACACTGACGGAAAAAAACGCAGTACCAGAGCTCATTGGAGGGTAGAGTCGAGGTCTGTTGTGTTTCTTGATGAAAGCTGGTTCCACCTCGGTGCCATTGATGGCCGTGTATTAGTTAGACGGATACCAGTTGAGGGCTTGCAGCCAACCTGTCTGTGGCCTAGACAAACTGGACTTACACCTGGTGTTATGGTCTGGGGAGTGATTTCATATGATAGCAGGAGATCTCCCGTGGTTGTCTCAATCACTAACTGGAAATTTGTACGTCTGTACGGTGGTTCGATCTGTTCTGCTGCCATTCGTTAACAGCATTCCAACGGGTGTTTTCCATCTGGATGACGCTCATCCATATACCACTGTTGTAACCAAGCATGCTCTACAGGGTGTCGACATCTTACCTTGGCCTGCTCGATCACCAGATACGTCACCAATCGACCATATTGGGACATCATCGGACGACAACTCCAGCGTCAACCACAAACAGCATTAACTGTGCCTGTATTGACCGACCAAGAGCAACAGGCATGGAACTCTACCCACAAAGTGACATCCGCAACCGGTACAACATAATACATACACGTATGCCTGCTTGAATTCAACATTCTCGTGGTTATACAGGTCATTAATGTACCAGCTTTTCACATTTCCAGTGACACGTCTCGCGCTTACGTTAATCTGTGATCTTGCAACTTTAATCACTAGAGAAACGTATTCCTTAAATTCCATTACTCTACGTTGTTTTTTAGTGTTGCGTTTTTTCTCCCGTCAGTGTAGTTTCGGTCAAGCGACCGTCTTCAAGTCGCGGGTTAACACCGTATCTAGTTTAAGGAAAATGCCTTGCCATCAGATTCATAATTCTTTTTTTAGTTGTTACGTCTGACACATATATGTGCCTCTGTTATCTCATACATTTTCCAGCAGTCTCCAAATGCAAAAAGAACAGTCTATTACTTTATTAAGCACACTGTCTGGCTAGTCACACCGTAAACTGACTGTCGATTTATGCGCTTGTTGATAACTGAAAAATGAGACAACGGAGATATATGTATGAGACGCTGCAATTCAAAGAACGATTTTGTATTTAACAGCAAGGAAAATTCCTAAAACTTGATACAGGGTTAATCCGTGATATGGAGGTGATCACTTGACGGAAACAACACTGACGCGGAAGAAAACGCCACATCCAGAAGAATTTGCGCCATAGAAACGAAGGTCGATTGACGTGTTCCCACAAACAAGAAGTTGTGCGACATAAATGAAAGTTGGTAGACGTGTTTCTGTATCTGAAAGATGATATCTGTTAAAATTTCGCGCCACTACAAGCATGGATTTCAAATTTGCTGTAAATACGCGATGTAATGGTCGTGAGCTTTATTTAGCCTGAGACTGAACGTGGTGAGTTGATGTAAAGTCAAGAATACCTTTAAGGCGACAAAGACGCCATTATTATTTATTTAGTGTATCGCATTACATATGAACAGCGACTAGAAATTGTGGATCACTTTGTTTTACAAGATTTTACAAAAATATATTACTTTCATAATTTATAATTTAAAAAATAAGTCGTAAATACGCGATGTAATGGTCGTGAGCTTTATTTAGCCTGAGACTGAACGCGGTGAGTTGATTTAAAGTCAAGAATACCTTTAAGGCGACAAAGGCGTCATTATTATTTATTTAGTGTACCGCATTACATATGAACAGCGACTAGAAATTGTGGAGCACTTTGTTTTACAAGATTTTACAAAAATATATTAATTTCATAATTTATAATTTAAAAAATAAGTCTATAAATTAATATCTAATTTGTCGATCCATTCAAGGGCTGCCTCTGTCACTTCAAAGAAATCTTCCAAATTCCCATGTTAGGCTCTTCTGCTACAGCTTGTTACACTGTGATGGATCTTCTGGTGTTCATTTCCACCGTCATACTGAGAAGTTGAAGCCCTTCCCCATCGGTAGAGATTTTCAGCACAGATGCCGTGGCCTGTGCGGATCCGATTAATTGTTTTCCGCTCACGTTGCGTTCGTTCCATACCGGCTAGTCTTGTGTCAGGTCTTTGGAGGGTCTGATGTTCCTCATGGGCAATAGTGTTCCACATTTCTGTCCACTTTTTGTTGATACTGAAAGTAGCTGCCTGTAGCGATTCTGCTAGTAGGACAGATGGCTGCCTAGATTTTAATCGGTTCATTCGGAGTGCAGGAGCGTCAGAGTGCATTGGAAGCTCGGGGATTTTAAGTAATTTTTGGTATTCCTTGAGGAGGGCGTTCTGTCTTCGGAGGTCTGGTGGCGCAGTGTTGCTTAGAGGTGGTAACCAGTATACAGGAGTAGACTTGATGCAGCCTCTTATTGTCCTCATTGCTGCATTTAGCTCCACGTCAATTTTTCTCACATGTGTGCTGTTGAGCCACACTGGGGCACAGTTTTCAGCGCCGGCCGTGTGGCCGTGCGGTTCTAGGCGCTGCAGTCTGGAACCGCGAGACCGCTACGGCCGCAGGTTGACTTCTGCCTCGGGCATGGATGTGTGTGATGTCCTTAGGTTAGTTAGGTTTAAGTAGTTCTAAGTTCTAGGGGACTGATGACCTCAGATGTTAAGTCCCATAGTGCTCAGAGCCATTTGAACCATTTGAACAGTATTCAGCAACAGAACAGACCACCCCTTAGACACCAGTGTCGTAACTCTTGCGCCCCATGAGGTACCACTGAACTTCTCTATGATGTTGTTGCGTGATCTCAGCTTTTCTGCGGTGTTTTCTATGAGCTTCCTGTAATAGAGGGTTAAAAAATGGTTCAAATGGCTCTGAGCACTATGCGACTTAACATCTGTGGTCATCAGTCGCCTAGAACTTAGAACTAATTAAACCTAACTAACCTAAGGACATCACACACATCCATGCCCGAGGCAGGATTCGAACCTGCGACCATAGCAGTCGCGCGGTTCCGGACTGAGCGCCTAGAACCGCGAGAACACCGCGGCGGCAATAGAGGGTTCTATCAAGAGTAAAGACGCCACTGTCAACCCCTTGCTGCGTTGGTCGTGTAATGGGTCTACGAGAAGCTGGGGTTCCTTCCGCGATACTGCCGAAAGACTTGGCAGGAATGTAGCCACTGTACATGTTTGCTGGTAGCGGTAGCCACGAGAATAGACGGTCGCAAGAAGGTCGGGCTACCGATGGCCACGTGGCACTACTGCGAGGGAAGACCATCGTGTTTGGCGCATGATTCTGGCGAATCGTACTGCATCTGCCGCAGCATTTAGCATCACAGTGACAACCTGTTCTCTGCTTTCTTCTCAATAACAGGAAGTATCTTAAAATCTGACGTTATTGGTTCATTCCTTATTTTATCTGTTTCATTACAGCCTCTTCCATATCTCATGATCTTCATCTCTGCTACCTCTATACATGATTTAATTTCTTTTTTGTCCGTTACTCGGAATCATATACATGAGTGGGTATAACAAAAGTTTTATAGAATTTCATTTGTGTCTCTTTTCTTGTTTGTTTTTTTCTCAAAGTTCTTCCAGAAGTTTCGCAGCCAGCTTGATATTTATTAACCTTCTTCTCAATGTCCTTGTCATAGTTGAAACTAACATCACATCCTGCATAGTTGAAGTGGGATACTTGTTACAAATTTGTCTAGGTACGACTCAAGGGCATGTGCTTATCATTTATATACCAAAGTAAACCTGTTTTTATTACATATGACGTGCTTCCACTATTATTTACTGATCTTTTTACAAGATGATCGTTTTACATCCGGCATTTTGAGTAAATCGAGCATTTTTCTTAATTTATGGGCAATTTTGAGTTTCATGCCCTGCAGTATTTGTTAATGACACAAACTGGATCGTAATTAAATACAGAATAATACAGTCAAATGGCGGTGTGTTCGTTTAAAAGTTGTTGTGTGACTCCTGCTCAGCAACATCAGAAACTGTTCATTTTTTATTATTTTATATCTGACTGGATTCTTTCTTTTGAAAGCCTTTATCTGTCTCTTACCTCCAGACATAGTTAAGCCGTAACACATCGCGGTTTGGCTTAAGCTAGACACTGCTCTTTGTAAATTACCTTCTGTTTCACTTATAATTACCTGGGATAGCACTGCATTTAAAGGAACGCTAGGTCCTGTTTTAAACCCTGACTCTGTTTCATCTTTACACATTATTCTCCTCACTTTTCTTAATGTCTGACAGTACTCTTCAGAACTGACATTGTGGTTAAAAGAGCAGCTGGTATGGACACACTTCATTGCGCTCTTTGTGTCTCAGCGTTACACAGGAAATCCATACCTGCGCCTGTTAAATTTCTGATTTGCAGGCCTTCAGGCCTTTATTTCTACATCGTAATGAATAAGAATGCCAGAGAAGCAGTTGTCCTTTGAGAATTGTGCTATCCACCATGAACAGAACTAATTTACTATAGCTATGTAGTCACGATCTCACACAAAACACTCCGAAAATTCTGTGTAATGTTACACGACAGTTCAGATATCGTGTGATGACGGTTTTCAGGACATTTCCCGTCATTAACCTCTACCATTTAGTTGCTGACTGCAGGCATAGGACTACTTCCGTCATAGTGATAAACATTTGTTCTTCTACTCTTAAAAGAACTACACTGATGAAGCGCACCACTTTCGCTCGTCAGCTCGCGATGATTGTCAGAATTTCCGGAAACTTCTCTCACTGAGTAGCGTATTACAGAACGCATTGCACATTTGGATAGATTTTCAGTTGGAATCTCGTTTTGAAGGGCTGTAGTTGGCACATGAGAAGTAATACTGCTTTCTCGATACCTAACCCACAGGACACTGTCCTACTCCTCAAGCCCATGAAACGAATGTTCTGTTCTTCGTATCCTGCGGTTATGCGATAAAATCTGTGAAGTTACAAAACGGTTATAATTCAGAACCTCGTGTCTGTGAGGCACATACCATACATACAACTCTCTTCAAAAGAACGGTTGATTCTGTCTATGCGATCATTGGTCTGATACATGATCGGTATAACAGTTGTAAATTGTCGCAGCTGTGCTCGGAAAGTACCAGAGCTCCAAGCGCTCATAGAAAGCACTGATGCTCAAATCGATATAGGCACTGGAAGTTGGCTAAAGTCGGAGATAAGCTCAGCCGAAATTTTTGCGAAGTCTCTACCGGTGTTCCGAAAGGATAGAGTAAACGCGGTTGGCGGTGGCGTGTTCGTTGCTGTTAGAAGTAGTTTATCTTGTACCGCAATTGAAGTAGATAGTTCCTGTGAATCAGTATGGGCAGAGGTCATTGTCGAGAACCGGAATAAAATAATAATTGGATACTTTTACCGACCTCCAAATTCAGATGATACAATTGCTGAAAGGTTCAAAGAAAAGTTAAGTCTAGTTTCAAACACGTACCCGACTCATACGATTATAGTTCCTGGTGACTTTAATTTATCCTCGATCTGTTGGCGAAAATACATGATTAATTCCGGAGGTACGCATAAAACATCATCCGAAATTATGCTAAATGAATTCTCTGAAAATTATTTCGAGCAATTATTTCACGAGCCCACGCGAACAGTAAACGGTTATGAAAACACACATGACCTCTTAGCAACAAATAGTCCTGAGTTAATAACGAGCATCAAAACTGATACAGGGATTAGTGAACACAGGGTTGTAGTAGCGAGATTGAATATTGTAACCAACTAATCCTCTAAAAATAAACGACAAAAATACCTATTCAGAAAATCAGATAAAAATTCACTTGGTGCCTTCCTAATAGACATACTCCACTCCTTCCAAATTAACAATATAAGTGTAGACCAGATGTGTCTTAAATTCAAAGAACTAGCATCGGGAGCAACTGAGAGATTTATACCAAATAAATTAACATACGACGGAGCTGATCCTCCTTGGTACACTAAAGAGGTCCGAACACTATTGCAGAGACAACGAAACAAACATGCCAAATTTAAACACACGCAAAATCCCCAAGATTGGCGATCTTCTACAGAATCTCGAAATATAGCCCGGATCTCAATGCGAGATGCCTATAATAGTTTCCACAACGAAACTTTGTGTCGGAACCTGTTAGAAAATCCAAAGAGATTCTGGCCGTATGTGAAGTATATTTGCGGCAAGACACAATCAATGCTTTCTCTGTACGATAGCAATGGAGAGACTATCGAAGACAATGCAGCCGAAGCAGTGTTACTAAACACAGTCTTCCGAAATGCTTTCACAAAAGAAGACGAAATAAGTATTCCAGAATTCGAATCAAGAACAGCTGCCAATATGAGCAACGTAAAGTAAATATCCTCTGAGTAGAGAAGCAAATTAAATCGCTTAATAAAAGCAAGTCTTCTGGTCCAGACTATATACCAGTTAGGTTACTTTCAGAATATGCTGGTGCAATAGCTCCATACTTAACAATCATTTACAACTGTTCGCTCGACGAAAGATCCGTACCCAAAGACTGGAAGTTTGCACAGGTCACACCAACATTCAAGAAAGGTAGTACGAGTAATCCACCAAATTACAGGCCCATGCCATTAACGTCGATGTGCAGCAGGACTTTGGGACATATATTCTGTTCGAACATTATGAATTACCTCGAAGAAAACGATCTATTCACACACAGTCTACATGGGATTAGGAAACATCGTTCTTGTAAAACACTGGTTCTTTATTCACATGAAGTGTTGAGTTCTATTGAAAAGGGATTTCAGGTCGATTCCGAATTTCTGGATTTCCAGAAGGCTTTTGACACTGTACCACACAAGCAGCTTGTACTGAAATTGCGTGCTTATGGAATATCGTCTCAGTTATATGACTGGATTTGTGATTTCGTGTCAGAGAGGTCACAGTTCTTAGTAATTGAAGGAAACTCATCGAGTAAAACAGAAGTAATTTCTGGGGTTTTCCAAGGTAGTGTTATACAAGCCCTTTGCTGTTCCTTATCTATATTAACGATTTGGGAGACAATCTGAGCAGCCGTCTAAGGTTGTTTGGAGATGACGCTGTCGTTTATCGATTAATAAAGTCATCAGAAGATCAAAACAAATTGCAAAACTATTTAGAATAGATATGTTAACGGACGAAAATTGGCAATTGACCCTAAATAACGAAAAGTGTGAGGTCATGCAAATGAGGGCTAAAATGAATCCGTTAAACTTCGGTTACACGATAAATCAGTCAAAACTAGAGGTAGTAAATCCAAGTAAATACCTATGAATTACAATTCAAATGGTTCAAATGGCTCTGAGCACTATGGGACTTAACATCTATGGTCATCAGTGCCATAGAACTTAGAACTACTTAAACCTAACTAGCCTAAGTCATCACACAACACCCAGTCATCACGAGGCAGATAAAATCCCTGACCTCGCCGGGAATCGAACCCGGGAACCCGGGGGAATTACTATTACGAACAACTTAAATTGGAAGGAACACACAGAAAACGTTGCGGGGAAGGCTAACCAAAGACTGCGTTTTATTGGCAGTACACCTAGAAAATGTAACAGATCTACTAAGGAGACTGCCTACACTACGCTTGTCCGTCGTCTTTTAAAATAATGCTGCGCGGTGTGGGATCCTTACCAGATAGGATTGACGGAGTACACCGAAGAAGTTCAAAGAAGGGCAGCACGTTTTGAATTATCGCGAAATATGGGAGAGAGTGTCACTGAAATGATGCAGGATTTGGGTTGAACATCATTAAAACACAGGCGTTTTTCGTTGCGACGGAATCTTGTGATGAAATTCCAATCATCAACTTTTTCCTCCGAATGCGAAAATATTTTGTTGACACCGACCTACATAGGGAGAAACGATCATCGTGATAAAATAAGGGAAATCAGAGCTCGTACGGAAAAATATATGTGTTCGTTCTCTCCGCGCGCTATATGAGATAAGAATAATAGAGAATTGTGAATGTGGTTCGATGAATCCTCTGTCAGACGTTTAAAAGTGATTTGGAGAGTATCCATGTGGATCTAGATGTAGATTCTTTCATTTGTCGACGCGAGTCGGTCCATAAACTCTAAACTTGTAGGAACAACTTGTGCGAGCCGAATTCGCGTCATCTGGAGGCTATGACTAACGCAGGCGGTGCTAGAACATATTTTCATTCTACGGGGAATGAGAGTACGATGGCTATGTTATGTTTATTTTTAGCTGTGTTATTGAAAGTTAAAATTAATTCGAAAGAAATTGTCACACATTTGAGTGCGAATACCTCCGCACGTTCTTCCTTGATTGGAAGAGACTTCGTAAAATAAAGAGGTGCCATTTTTCTCTTGTTCACCTTTACGAATCCGAGTTCGTGCTGAGACTTTAATAACTTCATCCTTGATGGGGCTTTACACCCTGTTCCTTCTTCATTACAAATCTGCAGACGATAGATAAATAACGCTTTTTCTGACAATTAGAAGTCACGCCTGGAATGAGAAGTAAATAATGAGGTGTAAGTGCTAATGGTAATCAAATAAGTAGTAGCATGCGCCCCAAGAACTGAAAGAGTTAAGTGTGTAGCTTTAATAACAGGACAGAGGAGAGGTGAGCACGCGGAATAACATTTCCGCAATTAATCTGTGAGGTGAAGCCGGTGACGGAGGCGCATGCGCAGGCGGCCCCCAGCTCAGCCGTGGGAGAGTGCTCCGCCAGCATCCGGCTGCACATCCTCGTCGCCGTTACGTACCTCTCAGCCTTTGGCGTCTGGAGGAACCCGCGGACCCCAGCTGCTCCAGCACGCAAGGTGGACGAGCCGCGTTTACTCCGCCGCGGAGGTCCCTACTCTCTGGCAGCACTTGCGGCCACCGGCAACAGATTGGGAAAACTATGACGAACTGCATTGCACTTTTAATCCCGCGTTCGTGTTATAGCTCTGGACGTGCCATTCGAGCCCGAATGACCTCCGTCTAATCTTTGCCAATAGCGCCATAGAACGCGATATAAAGGGCAACGTGATCAGCACACCGCTATTGGCTGTTGGAATAGCCACTAATCGGCCTAATAGCTCCTCAATTGACTCCACCAGGTATCCCGTCAAGGAAAAATCCCTGCCACTATCGGGAATCGAACCCGGATCCCTTGCATGGTAGTCAGACCTGCTGACCACTCAATGATGTAGGCAGACATAGCTTTAATTACCTCCTTAACAAAATAAAATTACTTTGTAATTGTTTTCATGTACATGTCTGGACTGCTGGTACACACTGAAAGCCACGTGCGATAATATGGTAGCAAGCAGATAGAGAATCATAACAAAATCGAAAAGGTTTTCTTGATTCAAGAAACTTTACCAACAGCCGTATGTTTTGGTTTATTTTATGAGAGTTATTCGGAAAATAAGGAACGATCAGTCGCGAAATGGAAACCAGAGTGAAAATCCGATAAGGTTTTGCACAGGTGTGCTGGGCAGTGTCTCTAGTATGCCCGTCGATCGCGTTACGTCGTTTTTTAGCACACAGGGAGCACATAAAGATACCGTTAACAACTGTATCTTCCGCCAAGTACGAGGGCCTGGAGAGAAATTTCGCCTGAAGCTATAGAGCCAAAATTACATAACTGTTGTGAGTTTTCTTCTACAAGACAATTCTCAGCCACATTCTGCAGGGGCAATGAAGATGCTCCTCCATCGTTTTCAACTGGAAATGTTTGATTACCCACAATACAGCCCGTAATTGTCTCCCCCTGAATTTCATCTCCGCTCACATGAACCGGTGGCTATGAAAGCAACATTTTTGGTACACACAACTAGTGGTAGGCCAGCGTAGCGAATTCGAGGAAAGCAATGGCGGTTGGCTTCTATAACGAGTGTATTGGAAAGTTGGTACAACGATACGACAAAAGTTTAAGTCGGATCGGCGACTATGGAGATAAGTAGCTGGAAGTTGTAGCTAACTGTTGCAAATAAAACAGTTTTGATTTTTACTGTGGTTTTCATTTCGCGTTCCATGCTTTCCGAATAGACCTCGTGTTTTATATCTCAAATCATACCAGTTTCGGCTACTCAATATTGCCATCATCAACCCCCATACGCTTTTATCGTATTAACAATCTATTGAATACGATAATAGCGTATGCGGCCTAAAGATGGCAAAATTGAGTTGCCGAAACTGGTAGCATTGGAGAAACAAAATAAAATAAACCAAAACATATGTCTGTTGGTAAAGTTTTTTGAATCAAGAAACACGTACCAGCCGATGTCCCCCGGGCCATAATGGACCGACAGAGACAAAATGGAGAAGGGTTGTGCCACTTTTTGTTCTAGCTCCTCTAGCGGTGTGCTACGGTACTGTGGCACTGGAATTTCAAGTTTTTTTTCTTGCTGCTTTATCTTTAATGACCCTCTACCAGTTTTCCTAAAGGAGGTCTTGAATTGGCCACATAGCTTCTGTGCCCGGATGAGGCTCTTGAGTGGGGGTGATTACAGCTCCTTCTAGCACTAGCCACTGCACATATCGTTGCCTCAAAGTGTGCCGACACTCCAGAGAAGTAACCAAAAACAATTGAAAAAATTAATTGCTTAATTGCATTTTTTCAAGGTGATAATTCGTAATGACCACTCCTCCCACACGAGTAAGAGAGAATCATTAGAAAACAATAATACTTTCCTCTCATAAGGCCAATATTGGTCAATAGAAAAGATTAAATTTACAGTTAAGTGAAAACATATTAGTAAAGAAAAAAAGGACCAAAGGCCTTGACACAGTGGTAACATCGGTTAACGTCAGATCATAGAAGTTAAGGACTGTCGGGATTGTCTGGCACTTGGATGGGTGACCGTCCGTGCTTGCTGAGTGCTGTTGCCATGTGGGGTGCACTCAGCCCTCGTAAGGCCACTTGAGGAGCTACTTGACCTAGAATTTGCGGCTCCGGTCACGTAAAGTGACAATGGCCGAAAGAGCGGTATGCTGACCACATGCTCTCCGCCTCCATATCCAGTGACGCCTATCAGCTGAAGATGACACGGCGGTCGGTCGGTGACCACTGGGGCACTGAGGCCTGTTCGGACGGAAAGAGAGAGAGAGAGAGAGAGAGTGAGTGAGAGAGAGAGAGAGAGAGAGAGAGAGAGAGAGAGAGAGAGAGAGAACTAAAAAACAATTTTTATGTAGTATAGCTGCCAGGAAGACCGCTATGGGATGTCGAACGTTTTTTCCCTTCACGCAAAATGACTCGTTTCCCACGTGGTATATGAAATTTGTTTCTTATTTCTATCTGCTGAGTGCAGGTGACTGTAATGTGTCCGTGTAGTGTGGCGCCCAGCTGACGCTGTACAATGATGAGAGAAGGGAAAGGGTGCAGAGCTGTGCCGGCACACAGTCTCCTACTCTCCTACAGAACCAAGCGGACAAGCGACCGTAACGTCCCAGTCCGACGGACAGATCCGCATCAACGTTGTTACATCCTTTTCTTCATAAGACACTGCGGAGGGATTTCAAATTTAATACAGGACTCTAGATCGAGAACCTTACGCTAGTGTGTCTCCTCTCCTTGACGGCCAATCACTCGAGACACGATGCTGAAAATTTGTCCCACCACCAGGATTCCAGAATGCTTCTTCGGAGTCGGGCGCCATCGCACAAGCACGGAACAGAGAGTATACGGAAAGGAAAGCAGAGGGTGGCTCTTTTGATTTGTAATAAGTCAAGCGTTGCGCTCGACGTCATATTGCAAACGAGCAAGCGCGACACGATATCTGCTTGTTAGTGTGGATCGAAATTGACGTTTTACACTGCAAACACTTGAGATTTTACGCTGAGGTCTACTTGGAAATTAAGTATCACACTATCACCAATACCGAAAAAATACACACTTCATGATCGAATCGTGATATGAAACAATAAAGCAAAAATAAATAAATAACTAAATTGTGCGCCAGTTATTTCCACGGAATCGAATGAGATGAGATGTATTAAACACATCAGTGAAGAAAGCACGCAAATGCGAAAAAGGTCGTTTTTAAATTTTTAAGGTAAAGGAGAACCTGTATCGTAAAACTAACTCCAAGAATTGATGAAGCTTTTGTTCATTTACATACAGTATTTTTTTTACATTTAATGAGCTTTTACTGATTACAGCAAGAAAACTAATTATTCTCATCTACTATTGCAATCAGCAGTTATGTAGGAACCACTAGTTTCTTTTCTGTTGACCTTTTTTATCACTATCACTAATTATATATTTCTAACTTAAACATTACATCAAACGACAGTTGACCTGTACATAAACCCATCAGTTAAAATGCGCAATTAATAAAGTAAGCAAAACGTGTCTTCTCGCCTTTGCCTCTAGTGACAGTTGCTCACTCGGTTTCAATATGGCTGACTTCAGAGCAGGCGCACTAAAAATTTTAGAGGAAGTGGTGCAGCTGAATCTCCATTCCGTATACCCTCTATTCTGTGACAAGTGTGCTTTAGCAACGTTTTTAACTATTCTTTCATCCATCCTCTTAGCCCAAACTTGGGCTCGTCAATTTCGCTTCAACGACGCACTCCCTTGGGCCACCACTTACAGCAAAACGTCACTCTTGAAAACAAAGCTGAAAGAAAAACTTTCTACCTTCTCAAACTAAGGCGCCTTGGCACGGTTCGCGCGGCTACCCACGTCGGAGGTTCGAGTCCTCCCTCGGGCATAGGTGTGTGTGTTGTCCTTAGCCTAAGTTAGTTTAAGTTAGATTAAGTAGTGTGCAAGCCTAGGGACCGATGACCTTAGCAGTTTGGTTCCATAGGAATTTACCACAAATTTCCAAATTTTCAAACTCTTTAATTAATTTTATTCTGTTACAAATTATATTTCTTACCTCATGAGAACTGAACATTATTAAAATTTTACAGTCCTTAATTGCCTTTCTTTAAAACTAAATTTTTTCACCCTTTAAAATTTAAATTATTCTCTCTTTAAACTGAAATTTCTCCATAGACGTCGGCTACGGACGCGGGTTAAAAGTTTTTACTCTATCAAACGGGCACTTGGCACTAGTACTAGTTGCGAATCGAACTAGCTTCCCACACTAAAGTAGAAAAGTTAAACACAATCGGGAATAGAGGGAAAAGGAAGGAGAAGAGATTAGCAGTCGTAGGGTCTGTCCATCTAGATTTCCCTACAACCCAAACTTGTATAGAAAATCAGTCCTCCTTGCTCCGTAAATGCGTGTTATTGAAAGGTAACTAAAGCCCTATGCCTTAGACGCGTAATACGAGTACACAGCCTGACAAAAGAAAGTGAAGCACCCAGAATGGGACGAGGAAATAAAATAACTCTCGGGTTCAGAGAAAATGCGACTTTTAAAAGTCGAGTCAGATTCCCAAAGAGCTTAGTGCGTGCTGTCACCGCACTTACCAGTATGTCGCTGCACTCGCATTGCCCTGTTGAAAAATGGCACCACTGTACAGTCGCTTGAGAGGTAACTCACTACGACGCAAAATGTCCGTGACGTACGGCTGTGCTGTCAGAGTTCCCTCAATCACTACCATCCATGACCTGAAGTCACGTCCTACGGTTCCCCACACTATAAAGTCAGAGTAAACCGCTGTCCCTGTCCAAAACATTGCAAGAATCGGACTTCTCCCCAGGTCGTCACCATGGTCGTTGATTAAACGTCCTTGCAGATTAAAACTATATGCCCAATTGAGACTCGAACTCGGGACCTTTGCCTTTCGCGGGAAAGTCCTCTACGATCTTTTTTATTTTTTTTTATTATTTTTTTTGTTCGTTATAGTTCGTTTCAATTGTCCGTCGCGGACGTCCACTGACGCCCGTTGAATTTCGTTATTGATCCAGTCAGTCAGTTTTTTTTTATTTTTTTTATTACAGAGGGCAGCTAGCCCTCTGACCAAATACGCTGAGCTACCGTGCCGGCATCTGCGAACCTTCCAGAACTAACACTCCTGAAAGAAAGGATACTGCGAAGACATGGCTTAGCCACAGCCTGGCGGATGTTTTCCCGAATGAGATTTTCACTCTGCAGCGGAGTGTGCGCTGATATGAAACATTCCGCTGCAGAGTGAAAATCTCATTCTGGAAACATCCTCCAGGCTGTGGCTAAGCCATGTCTCCGCAGTATCCTTTATTTCAGGAGTGCTAGTTCTGCATGGTTCGCAGGAGAGCTTCTGTAAAGTTTGGAAGGTAGTAGACAAGATACTGGCAGAAGTAAAGCTGTGTGGACCGGGCGTGAGTCGTGCTTTGGTAGCTCAGATGGTAGAGCACTTGCCCGCGAAAGGCATTGGTCCCGAGTTCGAGTCTCGGTTGGGCACACAGTTTTAATCTGCCAGGAAGTTCCATATCAGCGCACACTCCGCTGCAGAGTGAAAATCTCACTATGGTCGTTGATGTTGGTCAACCGGGGTAGTGCAGAACTGATGTTCATCGCTAAACACAATGAAACGCCATTCTTGAGCAGTCCATGCTTTCGGGTCACGGCAATATTCTAAAACTCGGGCATTTCTGTTGCGATGGTAACGGTAGCCTACGAAAATTTTCTGTTCCAGCTGCTGCTATTCTGTGACCATCGATGCTGGATGATACAGTATGTAGCAGGGAGTCCATTACTTGTTGGCAGATGGCAGGCGTAGAATTTTAGTGGTTATGATGTGGTTGGTGTATAGAAAGGCGATCGTTATCTGTAAGATACTGCAGTGCTTATGTTATTCTGATTACGATCCGTGCATGACTCACGGCCAGACCCAAACATCCAAATGTCGTCAACTATGCATCTACGACCTGTACTCGTACATCCGTTTCGTATATTATGTATTGTCCTCATTTGCAATTACGGATTCATTTAACGCATCTTCAACTGTGGTTAGAGGTGATAGAACAAAAATATGATGAGAAAGCCTGCCCTCACGTTCCCGTGCAGTTCAACATCGGACCACTGTCAGCCGGCCGGAGTGTCCGTGCGGTTCTAGGCGCTGCAGTCTGGAACCGAGCGACCGCTACGGTCGCAGGTTCGAATCCTGCCTCGGGCATGGATGTGTGTGATGTCCTTAGGTTAGTTAGGTTTAATTAGTTGTATGTTCTAGGCGACTGCTGACCTCGGAAGTTAAGGCGCATAGTGCTCAGAGCCATTTTGAACCACTGTCGCTTCCGAATATACCACAAATAAATCTGGGTACTGCACGATTCGACCGGGCGGCCAAGTCAAGACCCACAACAACGGCTCTTTCAAACTATGACAGGTGCTGATAACGCTCTCCCCTAGGAGTACGCGGCATCACTAAACAGCTTATATACCCTGCCAGGCCTGGTAACAACACTAATGCACTCTGGTGGCGTTATACCTGCTGCGGAGCATTACAGATCTAAGCGTCTACATACTTGACGATGGTGTGTACGTGTGACAAGTTACATTGACATCCGACCACTTCTTCTGTGTACCTCAGTCATTTTTGCACGGGACATTCTAACCGTGAGGTAGGAGGCAGCGAGACAGGGCAGCTGCTGCTCACGATGCATACGCATATAAATTATCTGATGGATAAATACTGTTGCCGAATGAGGCTGTTCGCAGACGATGCAGTTGTGTACAAGGAGATGATATCGCTAGAGATTTAAATCTTATTGCAGAGATACTCGTAGATGATCAGCTTCTGCTGCCAACTCTTGCAGTTATTGTTCAGTACTAATTAATATAATATAGCGCATGAAAATAGACTAGAAGATCCCACACTGTGCGAAAACACGAGAAGCATTCAGTCACTGGAATGAGTTATAACTTTCAAGTACCTGGGAGGTTCTCTCCACGCCATGTAATGTGGAAGGACATGTAAATCAAATCTTGGGGAGCCAGAATCCCGAAGAAGTGTAATTCAACTACGGAAGACGTCGCTTACTAGAACCTTGTTCGACCAGTTTTTGGCTACTGTTTATCAGATTGGGAGCCTTACAAAATTTTAATTAATGGAAGAGATAGGAAACATTCAAATATGATCTGCAAGCTTTGTCACGGGTTTGTTTAGTGACGCTGTGATACTGTCACAGAGAAGCTGAACAGACTGCGATGGTGACGCTACAAGAAATTTGTTGTGCATCACAATCAAAGGGCACCGGTGCCGAATGATTCTAGCAACGATCTACTTTCTGCAGCACACCTCTGGCATGATGGTCACGTCTCCAAAACTAGAGTTCGAGTGGAAGGCTACCGAAAGTCTTTCTTCTCGCTTACGATCCGCGAATGGAATAGGAAGGGACGAGAATGAGACTGGTACACTATGGACCCAACTGCACACACCGTACGGTGCCTTTCGGGCCATAAATTTAAAAGCTGAGGTTCGTTGTGCTATGCCCCATGACATAGAGACGGCTTAATGGAGGTCAGACACAAAACCCAGACCGAACAACGTTAAATGTGTGACAAAGTGTCATTTCAAGGTTTCGCCGACGGCTAAAGGCGACTTAAAGTGTACGTTGTAGGTCAGTCAAGAGTAAACACGCCACAGCAAGACCTCCGTCTGACTTTAACTACCCGAAGAAACTCGACGACTTCTGCAACACAGTCGTTCGTAAATCCCAGAGTTGAGCAGTAGTTACAGATTCCTGATGAGCTGAGGGTATCGATGGCTCAGAGCAGTTGCTCAGGAATTAAAACTGTGGGGCAGCCACAGGTCGCACATAACTTTCCTTATTGACATGTCTCACCCGACAGATTCGTTCATCTTCAAAACTAAGGGGAAATATACTGAAGAGCCAAGAAAACTGGTACACCTGCTGCCTAATATCGTGTAGGGCCCCCGCGAGCACGCAGAACCCGACGTGGCATCGACTCGACTTTTGTCTGATGTATCGCTGGAGAAAATTTACTCCATGAATCCAGCAGGGCTATCTATAAGTCCATAAGAGTACGACGGGGTGGAGATCTCTTCTGAACAGCACGTTACAAGGCATCCCAAATATGCTCAATAATGATCATGTCTGTGGAGTTTCGTGGCCAGCGGAAGTGTTTAAACTCAGAAGAGCGTTCCTGGAGCCACTCTGTAGCAATTCTGGACGTGTGGGGTGCCACCTTGTCCTGCTGGAATTGCCCAAGTCCTTCGGAATGCTCAATGGACATGGATGCAGTTGATCAGACAGGATACTTGCTTAGGTATCACCTATCAGAGTCGTATCTAGACGTTTCAGGGGTCCCCTATACCACTCCAACTGCACAAGCCCCACAGCATTACAGAGCCTCCATCAGCTTGAACAGTCACCTGTTACTATAAACAAACTTTCATAGAAAATAACTAGTTTCTCTGCCTTGACTCTTTAGTAAACCACATCTGCAAGATCGTCGTAAATGAAATTCCGTTCTTCTCTCCTGGGAAGCAAATTTGGTAACCACTTCCTCAAAGGAATGTTCCTTCTTCCCGAGTTCTCTTATTATCGGAGCTTCAATTGAAAGATAAGACATTCCCTCCTCTAAAATATACACTCCTGGAAATTGAAATAAGAACACCGTGAATTCATTGTCCCAGGAAGGGGAAACTTTATTGACACATTCCTGGGGTCAGATACATCACATGATCACACTGACAGAACCACAGGCACATAGACACAGGCAACAGAGCATGCACAATGTCGGCACTAGTACAGTGTATATCCACCTTTCGCAGCAACGCAGGCTGCTATTCTCTCATGGAGACGATCGTAGAGATACTGGATGTAGTCCTGTGGAACGGCTTTCCATGCCATTTCCACCTGGCGCCTCAGTTGGACCACCGTTCGTGCTGGACGTGCAGACCGCGTGAGACGACGCTTCATCCAGTCCCAAACATGCTCAATGGGGGACAGATCCGGAGATCTTGCTGGCCAGGGTAGTTGACTTACACCTTCTAGAGCACGTTGGGTGGCACGGGATACATGCGGACGTGCATTGTCCTGTTGGAACAGCAAGTTCCCTTGCCGGTCTAGGAATGGTAGAACGATGGGTTCGATGACGGTTTGGATGTACCGTGCACTATTCAGTGTCCCCTCGACGATCACCAGAGGTGTACGGCCAGTGTAGGAGATCGCTCCCCACACCATGATGCCGGGTGTTGGCCCTGTGTGCCTCGGTCGTATACAGTCCTGATTGTGGCGCTCACCTGCACGGCGCCAAACACGCATACGACCATCATTGGCACCAAGGCAGAAGCGACTCTCATCGCTGAAGACGACACGTCTCCATTCGTCCCTCCATTCACGCCTGTCGCGACACCACTGGAGGCGGGCTGCACGATGTTGGGGCGTGAGCGGAAGACGGCCTAACGGTGTGCGGGACCGTAGCCCAGCTTCATGGAGACGGTTGCGAATGGTCCTGGCCGATACCCCAGGAGCAACAGTGTCCCTAATTTGCTGGGAAGTGGCGGTGCGGTCCCCTACGGCACTGCGTAGGATCCTACGGTCCTGGCGTGCATCCGTGCGTCGCTGCGGTCCGGTCCCAGGTCGACGGACACGTGTACCTTCCGCCGACCACTGGCGACAACATCGATGTACTGTGGAGACCTCACGCCCCACGTGTTGAGCAATTCGGCGGTACGTCCACCTGGCCTCCCGCATGCCCACTATACGTCCTCGCTCAAAGTCCGTCAATTGCACATACGGTTCACGTCCATGCTGTCGCGGCATGCTACCAGTGTTAAAGACTGCGATGGAGCTCCGTATGCCACGGCAAACTGGCTGACACTGACGGCGGCGGTGCACAAATGCTGCTCAGCTAGCGCCATTCGACGGCCAACACCGCGGTTCCTGGTGTGTCCGCTGTGCCGTGCGTGTGATCATTGCTTGTACAGCCCTCTCGCAGTGTCCGGAGCAAGTATGGTGGGTCTGACACATCGGTGTCAATGTGTTCTTTTTTCTATTTCCAGGAGTGTAATTTAGAGAGTAGCTTTTTGATTCTCTTCACGGACGGAAACGACCATTTTACTGAAGATGTACGCAAATGAGTTTATGACACTAACATATAAGACTGCTGATGACTTAATTTGGCGTTTACTTGTTCTCAGTAGTTTTGCAAGTTCACTAGTTTATTTCTGAAACCAACTTATGTTTTCAATAGAATGGTGTCGAAGAACTTTCCAAATGCATTTAAGTGACTTTGAAAACTTCTTTCGGGGAACTGGATAGAATATTGTTCATAATTTTCATGTGACAGTAAATTTAAAAATTTCAGTTTACAATATTCTTGAAATCTTATTTCCAAGTGGTTATTAACGTTATCAAACACCTCTTAACAGGTGGTTCAAATGGCTCTGGGCACTATGGGACTTAACATCTGAGGTCATCAGTCCCCTAGAACATAGAACTACTTAAACCTAACCAACCTAAGGACATCACACACATCCATTCCCGAGGCAGGATTCAAACCTGCGACCGTAGCAGTCGCGCTGTTCCGAACTGAAGCGCCTAGAACCGCTCGGCCACCACGGCCAGCTTAACAGACACACTTATAGTTGATGTTCTTCCCCTTCAAGTGTTCTCCTACTTGAGACACAGTTTCTTGGAACAATTTTTCAGCCATCATGTAGCGCGGCTATGGAGCGGCGAGGTTCTTGAATTTTTGGTTCACAGTGCAAAATACAGCTTTCTTGGTTCTGCGGGACGTTGTCCAGTACATTATTGGAGGTAAGTATTTTGTCGAATCTGTTCAAGAGAAAAAAGGACTTCAAATCTTTTAAAAGTGCCCAAAAACTCGTAATTGGTGCTGAAACATCTGAATCACTTTCTTTAGGAAGCTCGATATAGCACTAAACACATTACGAAGTTTAGCTCTGTTCCTGCACACAGTGTTCTCCAATCTTGATGAGTAATTCCGTCGCATTGGACAGACTTGTGGAAGAGAACGTTGCAAAAATGTATCAAAAGACTTAATACTTTTAGATGGTCTTGAGAAGAAACTTTCAACTTCATCAAGCGAATTAAAAATAGCTGAGACTTCGATATTTGGCTGGTGTTACGAGACAAAAAGCGTTCAGTACATGTGCATGACAGTGACTTAGATTAATGCTTGAGACCCAATTTAGATTTCCTGCCATAGTCATCGAATCGTCAGTCGTTTGTGCAATCATTTTTTCATTACATTCAAATTCTGACAAGAAATGCCAGATAAGTTCTGCAATAGCCATGGTGTGTGTGTCATTGCATATATCGTAGAATCCCAAGAAATTCTCCTTTGTCTCTCCTTCATGTACATAACTAAGATAAAAGAAAAACGTGCCTTATTTGCCACATCTGAGGATTCGTCAGTCATGATGGCTACAGAAGGAACATCCACAGTGTCCCCATATATAGCTCCAAAAATAGATGCACCTACTGTTGTACTAGATCATTTTGAATTCGATTATGAATTTCTTTAAACACAGTAGAAGTTTCTAATTGCTCCGCCACACGAGGATCATGCTTTGCAGTTTATTTCAATAATTCCATATAATTTTCCTGATTAACAGAATTTGTTGTTTCATCGTGTAATCGAAAGGCCAATCGAATAGCCATCTCTTTTCCCAGAAAACACACTGCATTAACAAGCCATTTAAGGATGTCCCTGTTTCGCCTTACCTTTTGATTCTGCATAGATGTTTCGTTTTTTAGCTGGTAATCAAATGCAGTTTCTATTCTATTTCCCTAAAAGCAGCTATAGCTACAGACGATCGTAGATTGTTAACAGACAGTGCATATTCGCTTATCGATTTCACTAAAGTTTCCGAATGCGTATACCCACTTTTGGTAAAACTGGGATTTGTGTCCTTTTCAAACAACAGACAATACCAGCAAAGCACTGCATGCAAGTCTCCGCTACCGGATGACCAGTCATATTTGCTATAAATATTACACTGAAAATGTCTAGAGAATTTACTGGTCTTTTAAACCAAGTTCGATTAGGGGAAGGCGGATGGTCGTCTTCGGTTCATTGTTAGAATTTTGGGAAGATGTGGTTCATCTGTAAAGGAGACCGCTTATAAAGCACTAATACGACCTATTCTTGAGTACTGATCGAGCGTTTGGGATCCCTATCATGTCGGATTGAGGGAGGCGGGCTGCTAGATTTGTTACTGGTAGGTTTGATCATAACGCGAGTGTTATGGAAATGTTTCAGGAACTCCCGTGGGAGTCACTAGAGGAAAGGAGACGTTCTTTTCGTGAATCGCTACTGAGTAAATTTAGAGAACCAGAGTTTGAGGCTGACTGCAGTACAATTTTACTGCCGCCAACTTACATTTCGCGGAAAGACCACAAAGATAAGATAAGAGAGATTAGGGCTCGTACAGAGGTATATAGGCACTCATTTTTCCCTGGAGAGAAGATGCTCCTTCTTTCGTCAGAAAAAATGCGCACAAAACGGTTTCGGGAAAAGCTCTTTTGTAGTACATGTAGATGTAGTTTACATTATGATACTAGATACTGGCTGGCAGCCTGGCACCTCAATACACTTTCCTGCTGATTCAACAAATACGCGAACTAAGCTTTACAGTACTGTACTATTATTGATACATTCCTTTACTCTGTGCCGGCCAAGGTGGCCAAGTGGTTCTAGGCGCTGCAGTCTGGTACCGCGCGACCGCTAGGGTCGCAGGTTCGAATCCTGCCTCGGGCATGGGTGTGTATGATGTCCTTAGGTTAGTTAGGTTTAATTAGTTCTAGGTTTTAGGGGACTGATGATCTTAGAAGTTAAGTCCCATAGTGCTCCGAGCCATTTGAACCATTTTCATTACTCTGTATTTTTTGCCCGTCCCAAGCTGGGCTCGCTGGCTGCCGAAAACCATGCACATGACCCGTGGGTCAACAGAGGGGCACGTAAAAGTCGGTTGCTGATCGGTTATGGGATAAAAACACACACTCACACACAAACATACACACGCACACGACGCATGGCCAACAGACCGAGCGCAACTCTCTCACTGCGGACATTGCTTCAGCTCGGCCCACAATGATGTATGAGTTATGTAACGTAATAATCGCATTGATTCTGTGTGTTTCGAAGAAATGTAAGGGGGTAAGGATTTCATCTAGATACTGTTGAATATATATGTGGTTACGTA
The DNA here is from genome assembly GCF_023897955.1 of Schistocerca gregaria. Classification (NCBI taxonomy): domain Eukaryota; kingdom Metazoa; phylum Arthropoda; class Insecta; order Orthoptera; family Acrididae; genus Schistocerca; species Schistocerca gregaria. Next base: position 551,979,442 of record NC_064920.1, read on the forward strand.
ACTTATCGTTACAGTTAATGTTACCGAAGCAGTGCTTTACGTGCTTCCCCTGAATGCTTGCCATTGGTCGAGACATGAAGTGGTGATGGTGAGGAGGGGAGACAGGTGAATACGTTATACCATTAGTTCAGCGAAGTGGTCTTGAACATTCAAAGAAATTTACAAAGGAGTATTCTGGCAGTAATATGTCTCTAGATTTATGTTGATGAATAGGTACCGCTTTTATCTGTAACTTTGCTGATGAGAGTAGACTAGGGTCAGAGCGGCAGAGATGACTGATGATACCCAATGGTTTGTTGCAGACAACAGCCAATTTCAGTTACTCCGTTTAGAAAACGGTGTAGTGCTTCGTAAAATAGCAGCTTGTGATAATGGTCTGTTTTTTATCACATAAGTTGTTGAAGACTTGCATCGAGACTGCAGTATCATCGTTTTAGAGCATAGTCTTATGACGTATATACAAATAGTTAGTGAACATTTTTGTGTGATCGAGTCCGACAGCTATTTCCTAATAAATTCCTCTGCGATTGCAGTTTTCCTGTGACATTATGTCGCAAACGGAAGAAAAAGAGGCAAGCCATCCTGGGCTTACATATCAGCAAGATTATGCCCCGACCTGGCGAGAGTTTCCACTGCTTGTCTTCGTCCTTAGCAAACACTACCGCGGCCAGCAAAGCCGTCGTACTTCTCAGCGATTGACAACATTTGAAGCGTCATGGCCAGGTCCCTGCAACCATCTCAGGATTTTGACGGGTTTTGGAATGATAGCTCTCAGGAGTACATCCAACAGCTCTATCGATCAAGACCAAGCCGCATTAATGCTTGCATAAGGGCTGAGATGGACCAATGCGTTCGTGACTTCCTCAATTTGCCAAGCTCTGTCTCCTGAATAAATCAACCATTTTTTTAATGAAATTGTAATAATTCGTTAGTCTTTAGATGTACATCAAATCTGTGATTTCCGTTCCATTCGGACAATTCCTAAGTGTCTCGTCAGTTTTCTTTCTATCTCATTGTACTATAACGGCGAGGTGGAAAGTTTTCGATCTGCAGTCAAGGACTGTGTTTTATAGGAAACCAAAAATAGTTGGAGCCCAGTATATGTTGACTATTACTATGGACTTCCAAAGAAATTAAAATTCTGCTCACTGCAATCTCTGAGACTGTCAGTGTTTTACATCCTTATTCTTTCTTAATAAAAATTGCAACTCCTTCAGTTTCACTTCTCAGAGTGGTTCGGGCCCCGTGAATAACTATAAATTGTAACATTTAAAGTTCTCGCTCAGTATGGGGAAACGCTAAACCAAACGAAACTACATAACCACACTTCATAACTAGACAAACGAGTCGGAGTCAAGCAGGTATATTGCCAGATTGGATGGAAATTACAACCGAACAGCAGTCAATCGATGTGATCTGCGATTTGTCCACACGCGTGAGATCTGTCCACAGATCGCACGACCTGGTGGCACATCGCTTCGATCCGTCGCTTGTGTGTGGGGCCACTTAAAAATCAAAACACGTTCCAGACTCTTTGATTTTATAATAAGGAGACTGCTGTAGTACGCTATTTGTTGTAAGAGTTTCGATAGTAAATTCCACGTGTAAATCAATGTCACGGGGCAGTAATAAGTATTTCGTGGGACATTATGTAAGGAGTGTCTTCAGGACAGCGGAAACAATGATTCACAATGAATCCACCTGAAATTATTTTAATGTGAGTCAACTAACAATTCTTGCTCACTTGATCCATTGGCCAACCAAATAACACACTTATTTGAGTACATCGTTTTACAATCCTACAAAATCAAGCGAAAGCTTCTTTTGAATCGAGTGAGAACTTGAATGACTGCTTTACGAGTTTTATCCAGACCATAGGGTTTTTTTCTCGTTTAAAAAAGATTATTTATACTACTTTTGTGTTGTGTTCCCCATTGCTGTAAGTTATATATGGACCAATTTACCCATCTAAGAACTTTGCTGTTCAACCAGTAGTTTCAATAGCGGTTTGGGCAACTAGAGAACCACATTGAGATTATCTATATGTTGGTGATACTGGTCGCCATTTCCCAGTGCTGTCTCTGATATCAGGCCATAGACGTTACCCATAGACAGTTAATAATAATAATGGAACATTCTGTAATTTTCATGTGGCCTTGCGACTGGACAGGACATAGCTGAAACGCTTTATGAGGCCCAAAGACTGACTGATTATGGAGCGAAATCGATTGGCTTCAGGAAAAATAAGATAATACAGCTGTGTATTGCACAACACGGTTCTTAACCTTCACAAAATATTTCTAAATCTAGCTGAGAGGACGAGGTTTTGAATCTCCGTCCTTCTTCCACTCGCGAGTCCAGTGTTTTACCAATGCGCCAACACTCTCTGTTAAAAAAAAAGAAAAAAAATCTTACTGGTTTCTTTGTTGAACGCCCGAAAAAGACATAAAAATATTACGGAACAAATAAAAAACTGTTACTTTGGACAATAGAAAACTGCAAGACTCCTTTGCAGCCGCTGCAAGAGGATCCCTTGTTCTTTCTAGTGATTTACTTCGTCTGCGCGTGCTCAAATGCCAGGGTCGCGAAGTGCAACTTAGCAGGATTTTCCGTCTGCCTCTCTTGAAAGCCCCGCACATGAGATGAAAGACTGACGGACTTTACCGATACGATAAACTTTGAGGTACAGAGATGATCATGTACGTCACTTTCCGCCAAGAAATATTTTGCTTCAAAGTTTTGCAAAGTGCTGTCGTACACGACAAACAACACTCCTGTATCTTTTTTTTCGCTAGTCTGAGTTCTTCTTTAGCATAAATGGGCGTCGGCGCTTATTTCCTTACCATGGCATTGTGTGGTAGATGTTAGGTTTTCAAAATGTTTCTCTGCTATGAACCACATCCATCGCCATCTCACCTGAACATAATATAAGTATCACTTACGAAGTAACTGCTCCTGCTTAAGTCACCTTTTACTAATACTTAATTAGCACGACGAGTTTCGGCAGCATACCGCGATCATCAGGTGCGCTTCAGTTACATGTACGTTATACAAATATGAATAATGATGAGACTCTTTTGCTGGGTACGCCAGTGAGGTTATGCACTAAAATACAATTTTGAACAGAAATATATATTTATTTTAGTGTGTACTATAAATCGGTTGCATGTTTTGAATCATTTCATTAGTGTATATGCTTATATTTTTGCAACAAATTTAGTTGTGTGGCTTACAGATCCTAAAGATCACAAGGTAATAGAGCCAGTAATATACTAATGGATAAACAACAGAAGGAAGGTGAACTCAGCGCGGTCAAACAAACAGTTGTAGCAGATGGCTATGGCGACATACTTACCGACAATCTCACGCAGAAAAGAAAAAAAAAATATTGCTGAAACAATTGTTACATGGGAAATAAAAAGGATACTTACTGCTTGCACATCACGCACGACAAACTCTGTTACAGAATAGCAAACATTTTCAGACTGCATAACATTATCACTGCTTTCAAAACACTCAACATATGGCAAAACACTCTGAGACACAACATAACGACACATACAGATAAACACACACAGTTAGGCATTTGCAAAATGGTATGTAGTGTATGAAAAGTCCTCTGTGCAGATTAGACTGAAAGAGACGTCGAAATAAGAAATGATGAATACATAAATGCCTACCACACAAACAGTTACACCAAGCCAGCAACAGTCACCTACACGAAGAACACTGTCAATTCATTCCATGATATCATGGTTGATCATCGTACATATTACACAAAATGGACAAGGGTCACCAAATGGATTTGTATGAAGAATTATAAATTGTCATTCATAGAACTGCACATGGTGACAGGCTTCTAAATAAGCTAGAACGTAACAACATAAATTTCTTCAAAAAAGTTTCCAATATAAAGCTTATTTTATTAAAAATATATTTAAAAAAGAAAATAATCTTATCCAGATAAGCACATCCTTAAATATGTGCCATTACACAAATACATATATGCATAAAACTTTTCATCCTCACTGTAGGTACATTTTAGCCACTGGAACTAGTTTATCTTAGCGGTTAAGAGTCTATGAATGACGTAAAAATTTGAAACTCTTAAGTTGTAATGTATTTTTTATTGTGCTCTGTGTGCCACACAGCTAAATTTCCAACACAGATGTAAGTAAATACACTAATAACATAATTTAAAACATACAAACCATTTATAGTAAACACTAAAAAAATATATTTCTGTACAGGGTTGTATTTTGATATATAACCTCACAGGTACATCCAGGAAATTAGCCTCATAATAATTCAGGTTGATGTGCTGCATATGTAACTGTAATGTATCGGATGATGGCAGCATGCTGCCGAAACGTGACTTGCTAATTAAACGTAAAAAGTGACTGAACCAGTAGAAATTATTTCATGAATTTACAGGACGGTCGAAAACACAAACATTTCCACATAACATGGATAAATTTAAGTACCACTTCCGAAAGATTACCGAAAGTCGAGGAGGACTTTTGTTCTTCCTTCATTAACTGGTGATGCTTTACAAACCCACAATTTCAGATTAATAAATATACAACTGATATCATATCTATAGATAATCAATAACGATGTTTTACTAGTGTCATTCTTAAACACAAATTATTTGTCCAACATTTTGGTGTAAAGAAAGAAACGCAACTGTGGAAACAGTTCCAGAAGTTAAAAGTTGCCGTAGTGAGATGGATAGATGTTTTGTTGTCGCTGTAAAAAGAATGAGCAAGACATCTGTTTAACTTGAGGTTTTGTATTCATTATACCGCATAATAATACCAGTGCTTCTGCGAGTTACCAAAGATTAGATCTATCCATAGAAGCTAAGGAAACTGACAAATGCTGTAATGTGTTGATGGCAAAGAAAAGAAATTGGATTTCTCTGAACCATAAAAAAACATTTATTGTGCTCTCCTTCTTCTTCATTTTTGTAGAGCTAAGACAATCTCCGCTCCAGTGTTACTGGATATTCTTCGTCGATCCCTCTTTTGCTCACTAGCTTTTGCAGCAGCATTTACATGTAGTATTTTACATAATTTGTTCTGCCGGTGTGGTATTTAAAATCCGTGGGAAGACTTCGCTTCTGACACGCAATCAAATCGTCATATACTTTCTGTTACCTAGTGCCAATATTTCACTTTCTCGACTTCTAAATTTCCATTTTATTTCACATGTGTGATGTTCTTGACATTGCTGGCATGTCAATGTTTCTAACAGGATCATTTTAATGCACAGAAGGCATTCCGGTGATATACTCAGCAAATTACCATTTTGTGGTAAACTTAAACGACTGTAGAAACAGTAGTCAATACGCCATTCTTTGATACTGCAGGTGCTCACGCAGTGGCCCCATTCATTGTTTCGTATCTGATAAGTCCGATAAATCATCTTATCGGTTTTTGCCCCATATAATCAAATAATGGATACTTGCCACTATTTCATTTAGTTTATTGTGCCACTTCTGTATCCAAAAGCGGTCGATTCATGTGAAACAATATTTACAATTTGTACAGAAACCAGATGGCAGCTATTAGAGTCGAGGGACATGAAAGGGAAGCAGTAGTTGGAAAGGGAGTGAGACAGGGTTGTAACCTCTCTCCGATGTTATTCAATGTGTATACTGAGCAAGCAGTAATGGACACAAAAGAAAAATTTGGAGTAGGAATTAAAATACATGGATAAGAAATAAAAACTTTGAGGTTTGCCGATGGCATTGTGATCTTGTCAGAGACAGCAAAGGACCTGGAAGAGCAGCTGAACGGAATGGACATGGTGTTGAAAGGAGGATATAAGACGAACATCAACAAAAGCAAAACGAGAATAATGGAATATAGTCGAATTAATCGGGTGATGCTGCGGGAATTAGATTAGGAAACGAGACTGAGTATTTCTATTTGGGGAGCAAAATAACTGATGATCGTCGAAGTGGGGAGGATATAAAATGTATACTGGCAATGGCAAGGAAAGCATTTCTGAAGAAGAGAAATTTATTAACATCGAGTATAGATTTAAGTGTCAGGAAGTCGAAAGTATTTGAATGGAGTGTAGACGTGTGTGGATGTGAAACATGGACCATAAATAGTTTGGACAAGAAGAGAACAGAAGCTTCCGAAATGTGGTGCTACAGAAGAATGCTGAAGATTCCTATGGGTAGATCACATAACTAATGAGGAGGTTTTGAATAGAATTGGGGAGAAGAGGAGTTTGTGGCATAACTTGACTAGAAGAAGGGATCGGTTGGTAGGGCATATTCTGAGGCTTGAAGGGAGTTGAATACACTAAACAGATTCAGAAGGATGTAGGTTGCAGTAGGTACTGGGAGATGAAGAATCTTGCACAGGATAGAGTAGCATGGAGAGCTGCATCATACCAGTCTCTGGAATGAAGACCAGAAGAACACAACAATATTGATCAATAGATATTGATTTGCTTTCAAGGGCGTCTCACGTTCAGGATCTTGTGCACAAACTGAATTCTGTTACCTTTACATTACGAATAATCTCCACTCTTACTGATACTTAATCGTGAAATTTCTTTTACTTTCTCTACGTACATACAAACTCCACAAGGCACTGCATACTCTCTGGTGACTGTACTTCGTAGGAGTATTATAATTCACTTTCATTCCATATTTTCCTTTCATATCATATTTTTGGGCCAGTCTGTGCACTCACAAAGATCATTCTTAGCCTGGAAAAGGACTGCCAAAACTATCTGTCGTATTAGATAGCGAACTTAAACAAGCCCCTGTTTTTAAGATCTCGTAATTTTTACCCTGCCACACGTGTAAATATACTACCTGGAGAGATAGGCTCACTCAAAAGAAATCTCTATACTTACTCAGTGACAAATGGGCATACAAACGGTATACATAGGTATGATACCCTTTTAACGACCCTCACAGGTACTAAGGAAGGATGCAGCACGACCGGTTCTTGCTGCAAGCTTATTTTTACCAACTCAAAAGCGAGGAATATTTTGGGCGAAGCCAGCAAAAATGAATTAAGTTGTTCTGTTAGACTCGAAACTAGATTTAATGCAGCCTTTTGGTGAAGAAGAAATAGAAGAGGTATAAGGCTAAGTTAACACTTGGTCCATGGATGCATGAAGTATGCAGTTCTGTTGTGTGACATAATTACCAAGCAGTCGGCAAAGAAAGCATTTTAGTTATTTCACTGTATTGAGATCATCTTCCGCTATGTCCATTAAACTGTTCTGATAAGGGTTTCCAGCGATTGTTAAACTGATAATACATGTTTATGTGTGTGTGAATTACTATGGGACCAAACTGCTGAGGTCATCGGTCCCTAGACTTACACACTACTTTAAACTAACTTAAACTAACTTATGCCAGTAACAACACAAACACCCATGTCCGAGGGAGGACTCGAACCTCCGGCGGGAAGGGCCGAATACATGTTTAATTGTCCTCGCTACTGTGTCACTGATTACACTAGTCTACTTGTTTCTGCCAGTTGGAAATACTTGTTATTATTGTTTACAATATAAACACACAAAATTCTTTGGTAACGTGGTCTTGACGTGATTTTCTTGAGGAAGACTTCAGCTTCAGGAGCAGATATCAGTTCTGGCAAATGCAAAATATTAAACCTCAGACAGATAACAAATTTCGATGAGCCCTAATTGAAAGCAAATGGCTTGAAATAGATGAAATTGAGAGGACAAAATTGATCAAATTGTTTATCATTTCCAAAGCATATTATATAGGCCAAATATTTCCAGTGCCTAAACAAACAGTTAAAATGTACGTAAGATGGTCAGCAGATTTTTTTTGGGAAGGTGAATTGTATAAAGTAAGGTAAGAACGTGCACGCTACAGTTAGATTCACGAGCACTTGAGATCGTCAATGTGTGTCATAAATACACAGCCCGCAATACAGACAGGCTCTAATAAACGCTGCAAAGTGTGTTATGTACAGCGCTTTTAAAAAAAAAAAATCCCACTATGGGGATTTAACATCTCAGGTCATCAGTCCCCGAGAACTTAGAACTACTTAAACCTAACCAACCTAAGGACATCACACACAACTATGCCCGAGGCAGGATTAGAACCTGCGACCGTAGCGGTCGCGCAGTTCCAGACTGTAGCGCCTAGAACCGATCGGTCACCAAGCCCGCTACAGCGCTTTCAAATAACAACTCCAAAAAGTCTGCTACCTCCAGAAGACATAGGAAAAATTCATTATGGAATGAAACATGTAAAGACTTCCTCCATAGACCTAAGTTATTTAAGATGCTACGCTAGAAGAAAACTAAATACTTCTACGCAACAGATGATTAAGGATTCCCAGGAAAACGAAAGAATGATATTATAAACAAGTTCCCAAATCCAGTACGGTATGGCAAAAGTCTGGAAAAATATAAATCTCCAGATACAATCGAGCAACGTTATATTATTTTGGTATGAGGCCGTAAATAAAGTAATAAATACAAATGGAAAACTTCATCGTACTGGTCTTACTGAAGAGACGAATGTCATAAATGCTTGTTAAATGATACTACAGTTCACACATACAGGTGTGGCGCTCATATACAAAATTGGAAATGGATGAAAAGAGTACTTTCACCTCAGGACTTTTTTACCACACAGAACAAAAAGAACTCAATAATACGGATATGGGACAATCTATAACTTTTTTTTATTTTTAAACATTATGAAAAGGACAGTTTTATTGATTTCAAGTTATACATAGAACAATGGCATTGAATACTATAATATTTTAAAGATTATTAGAAATAATTTGGAAGTATGTCCATTATTACGTTTAACAAAACAGGAGTAGGATAAAGAACTACTAGTATTGAGATAAATCTCAGAAGCCTCGTGACCCCGATCTGGACGCTGCTTTACCGGCGAAGTACGGTGGGCACTTTGAGGGCCCCATCACCGGGAAACGAGCAACGCAGTAAACGCGAAGTGATCGGGCAGGCTGAATATTAACACAAGGCTAGTAAACTACAAAGGCTGTGCGCATTTCAAAAGTTTATTTTATATTTGTTTTCATTTCAAATGTTGGTACCAACAAAACCAGAGAACATGAAATTACTTAAGTGGACAACGATCGATTAAGTTTGTATGCTACCTCAAATCCTACCACTAGCATAAGACGTGAAGCAGAAAGGTGTAAGATGGAACACAACAAAGACCACCCTTTGTACGGAAATCAATCACCTACAGAGAGACTGGAGGGCATAGAAAACTTCCTGAGCAGTCTGAACCATTTATCTAGCATATGTAGTGCATCTAGCATCCACCTGTGGTCAGTCAGAATCAACAACCTACAGAACAGACTCGTAGCACCTGCACCTGAAAATAGAAAAATCACTTAGATTACGGAACAGAGCAACAAGAACAGAAGCTTCTATGGCGAGATGGAACCTACTCAGGAACCAGACTGATATGTGAGTGTGCAGAGAGCACAACTATCCAGCACTTGTTCTCCTACCTTTTTATTTCTGACAAGTTCACTAGTATGTCTTCACTTCGCCAAAGAGACCTTGCAAATTGCTGCCGACCTTGCAAATTTCTGAACTGGAAAATTTTAATAATTGTTCATACGTTAATGAATACCAAAGAATTAAACGTTTATTTACTATTGTTGTTACCACATTCTTTAGTGTTTCCTTGATTTTATTTAAGCAGTCTGGCTTAACAATTGTAGTTGTCTTGTGTTACTATAAAAATATAATTTTTATCGATTCTGCAGGCAAAGTAATAAAGATGCAGTAATTAAAATGTAGGTTATGATTGTAGCCCATCCGTCGCTTAAAATCTGAACAAAAAATATTCAGCCTTCAGCAATGGTGGCCGAACACTTCCAGTATCAAAAGTAACCCTTGTGCTGCCAATGGCCTTGTCAAAGGGGTCGGAGGAGTGGACAAAGGTTCAGGCAGCCTCTAGCCCTTAAGATGGCAAATTGCCCTTAGAAGTTGGAAGAATCAGGAATGAGCAGTGGCATGAGGATTCAGAAGACAACTGAGACCACTGCATTAAAGATTGCAAGACACGGCGTAAAGTGTTAGAAGACTGAATGTAGTAGTCAAGCTATAACACCTGAAAAGTGAAATGCATATGCTCAATCTAGATATAGTGGGGGTCCAGAGAAGTGAAAAGTATTAAGGATTACTGTCCAGATGATATCAACAGCAGCAGGAAACGACGTTAAGGGGAGAAGTATCCATTACGAGTAGGAAAGTAGGACAGAGAGTGAATTACTATGATCAATTCAGCGACAGAATTATTTTCATCAGAACTGATAGTAGACCAACGGTTACAACAATTGTTCGAGTACACATATCGACTTTACAAGCAGAAGATAGAGAGGTACAGAAAGTACATCAGAGCATTGAAAGGTATGCCAACTGTAAATGGAGACGAAAATTTAATAATTATGAGCGATTGGATGGCTGTAGTAGGGGAAGGGGTAGAAGACAGAGGATACAGGAACCGTATCAGGAATGAGAGCGCGGAAATACTGATTAAATTCTGCAACAAATTTCAGTTTTTGAAATCGAACACATTGTCCAGTTGTACTTGTACAAGGCCTGCAACAAGGGAAGATTATAGCTGGGTCGCAATATAGTCATACAGAGATCCTGAATTCATTGAACTATAAGGTGTACCCTGGAGAAGAAATAGATTCACATCACAATTAAGTACGGTGAGGCTTAAGAGAACTGTGAGGAGCAATTGAGCCGGGCACTGGTTCATAATGGTGAGTTACGAGTGCGGTCAGAAACCTTTTTACTTCCCAGTAAGTGACAGATTTCTTGGCGCCCAGCTATGGGCACGGGAAGAAGGTGCTAACAAGGGTAGGACATGACGTTCATGTCACGAATTTACATCAAACTTTATACACTTTTAGTTGTCCAACAGAAAAACATCATGTACAATTAGTCAGGCGTACTACTTAGGTGATTTCGAGAAAATCGCAACAGAAGTTTTACGCGCCAGTGATGTACTGGAGTGTTACAACCCTAAGCAAGAGATGGCGACGATCATGTGGTTAGCGTTCAACCTCTGCAATCGGCATTTCGATGGATTGGCTCCCGTTCCTGTTTTTTTTTTTCTTTTTTGATTCATATTTTTTCAACACTTGTCATACTAGTTCACACATATTACATTTGCATGGTAAAATAAATAAAAGACACGTGTATCTGCATAAACGTTTAGTTAATTTCCAATGTTATTTGGTTGTTTGCTAATTTTTATTATCGCAACATGTATAATTATCGAAAAGTGAACGACAAAACGCATAAATTTTTCTTAAAAATGTAACACTGTCGTAATTTCCAAAGTCTCTAAAATCCTTAGTCGGGTGATGTATCGGGAACTGTTTTCGTGGCAGGACACTTTGATCTGCAGGCGCAGCTCAAGAACGAGGGCAGGCTTGGAAAGCCGAAGTCAAACATCGGTAAATAAAGGTGTAAATAACATTATTCAATGAAGCGGTCACTTACAATATGTCAGAATGTAAGGGTCATGAACGATTAATCGTCGGATGTACTTTCGGCAGTAAAAGTTGCGGGGTGATATTTTTTCATACAGACACGGAAAACATAAATTAAAACGGCACCTACTACGTCGAATGAATGCAGTTTTCCCGCATGCACAAGGAATCTTCAGAGTTTCTAAGGCGAAACAAAGCTCGTTGATATTTCGAAAAAATTTCTCTTTCTTACGACAATCTTCCGGATACAAACAAAATTCGTAAATATAGGTGCCGAAAATTGGCGATGAACGACAGTATGTGTTTTAATAGCATATTCACGAGAAGCAATTTATCGTTCATTGTTAAGCAAATATGAACAAGTCTGAAGGCTCTTGATAAAGTTTTTAACTTGCCTATAGAAATAAAAGTCGCACAGTATATGTTATAATAATAAATTTTAGTAAACAGCCAAATAACATGTAAAATTCAACAAAAGTTCTTGAAAATACATGTCTTTTCACCCTACGTTTCAAATTTAATATGTACGAAATAATATGACTACAATTGACAAAAAGTTGAAATAAACAAATACTTTGAGCGGAACTCGATGCAGCGATACGCTACTTACTGAGCCTGAACTCTAACCAAGTCTTTCTTTAATTTATTGAATTTATTCTGTCAACATTTTTATTATACAGTGTACTATCAAAAGCAATGAAAGGCCATGCAATATATTCACATTATCAGGACATAGCTTGGCTGTTCTGAAAAATTAATTGCGTTATATTTTTAATTTACCATATAGGTAGAAACTTCCTGGCAGATTAAAACTGTGTGCCAGACCGAGACACACAGTTTTAATCTGCCAGAAAGTTTCAGATCACCGTACACTCTGCTGCAGAGTGACAATTTCATTCTGCCAACATACCCCAGGCTGTGGCTAAGCCATGTCTCCACAATATCCTTTTCTTCCGTTAGTGCTAGTCTTGCAAGTTTCGCAGGAGGAATTCTGTGAAGTTTGGAAGGCAGGAGACGAGGTACTGGTGGAAGTAAAATTGTGAGGACGAGTCATGAGTCGCGCTTGGGTAGCTCAGTCGGGCTCGGGTTCGATTCCCGGCTGGGTCGGAGAATTTCTACGCTCAGGGACTGGGTGTTGTGCTGTCCTCATTATCATTTCGTCATCACCAGTGGAAGGCAACAGGAAAACACCACTGGGATCACTTCCCTAGACGCTTATGCGGTGGACCTCTTTGACGAGGCTTCCCCCATGACAAGACCTGCCGTAAGGCAGAACACAAAGTTTTCTTTACATTCTTTCTAATTTACTACAACCTTATTTATAAAAGGCGGGCACGGTAGCTCAGCTTGTTCGGTCAGAGAGCCGGTTGTGCTCTGTAATAAAAAAAAGAAACTGAGTGGACGGATCAACAACCGAACTTTAACGGATGTCATATGACGTCAGCAACGACCAAAAACAACCATCAACAACGAAAAAGTGAAAAAAAAACTGGTAGAGCACTTGCCAGCGAAAGGCAAAGGACCCGAGTTCGAGTTCAGGTCTGGCACGCAGTTTTAATCTGCCAGGAAGTTTCAAATCAGTGCACACTCCGCTGCAGGTTGAAAATTTCATTCTACCATGTAGGTAGCCATTTTATTTACAGGGATAGAATGAATCACTGATATCATGAGATAAATACTTGATTTGAATATAATATCGGTATTTTTATTAAACAAAACAAATATTATATAGCAAAAAGAGAACACAGATATATTCGTCTTCAAAAGCTCTTGATCATTCATCTCTGTATCATCTAAGAGATTCCAACTCACTTTGACTAGATCCAGGTTCTTGTGAAATTCAAACAGTTCATCATGAGTGAATCCCAATATGATATTTTCCTTAATTTTTTCAACATTGCAATCTGACAATAAACCATACTAAAATGTTGCCTTTGGAATGTTCTGCTTCAGGTGAGCATCTGATGCCATCTGTAGATTCATTTTCCTATGCACACCATCTAGCTGTACTGAAAACACAGATTTTTTCGGCCTTGTTCAACCATTCCTTTTTCAGAACTCATCCGAACTTGTGCAAAGGTTTTGGCTTTCTCTTCAGTTAACCGAAACACATCGCTCTAATACCGTTAGTTTCATCATAAGGCAGTCAGCCTGCTGCAGGACGAGAGTGCTAGATTCTATCAGAAATGTCAAATGTTCTTTACCAAGAGCTAATGAAACTCTTTGTTCTTCTTCTGTGAAAGGCTTCTTGTTATCTGCACATGACTACATTACCTGCAAAAACCGACCGAGCAGTAGTGGAAACTTGGATTCATCAAATTCATTTATTATGCATGCAGTTTTCTAGAGACTGTGACGAAAGACAATCTGAGAAAGCAGAAGAAACAGAAAAGTAACAGTGTGCCGTATCTCGGGTTCGAGTAGGGCCGCCATAAAAGAATGAGCTCAGTACGTGTCTCTGGACTCGCTATATTAAAGACAGGCTGTTTCAGATGCACCATATGACTGCCGCCATCTTGCTCCCAGAGTTGAAAAGCACGGGTACGTCACCGACGCATAGAACCTCTCTTGCGATTTTCTCAATATTGTCTCAGTAGTACTTCTTACTACTAGGACATTATGTTGTCCTAATGGACTATTAAAAGTGTTTAAAGTTTGAAGTAAATTCGTGATCAAAACGTGGCGCCCTCCTCCTGTAAGAAAATTTAGCGCCGGATGCCCCTGCATAGCGGTCGTGCGGTTCCAGACTGTAGCGCCCAGAACCGTTCGGTCACTTCGGCCAGCTTGTGGCGGACCGTGAGGAAGCGCAGCAGTTAATCAGTAACCGTGCTTATGTGTGGGGCATCGCAGTGGACGGAAGGTTACCGCAGGACTGGCCCTAAACTCTAGGCCAAAGGCTACTGGGTGTATTTCATTGATAATTTACTGGACTTTCATCCAGATAACTGGACTAGGCTGAGCCTGTTGAGCCGTCATTTATTAAACCAGCATTAATGGTTTTGTCGTTACAGACCTATTGTAATGTCGCTCCCAGCGAAATGAAATAAGAGTAACAGTTTTTAAAGTCTACCAAAGGTTTCATCACGCGTTTTGCATGTGGTGAGGCCAGCTTGTATTTGGTTACTTTTCTAGAACCACATTTCTTAAGGCTACGTGCTAAGTCTTGTCTGTTGTGTTACCTGAACTTTTATACCTATTAGTAATACATATACGAGGGATGTTCGGAAGGTTTCGATCGGTTCGCGGAATTGAAACCACAGTGAAAATCAAACATTTTTTTATTCGCAACAGTTAGCCACACCTTCCAGCTACCTCTCTAAATAGTCGCTGCTCCGACTTAGACTTTGTAGTGCCATTGTACAAACTTTGCTATATCCTCGTGACAGAAAGCAGCAGCCTTTGCTTTCCGCCAAATCTCTATGCTGGTCTGCCTTTCGTTGTTTGTGCCAAAATGTTGTCTTCGTAGCAAGCGGTTCATGTGAGCAGAGAAGAACAACGGATGGAGCCAGTTAAGGGCTGTATTGTGGGTGACCAAGCACTTCCCATCAAAAACAATGCAGGAGCGTCTTCATTACCTCTGCAGAATGCGGCTGAAATATTGCCTTGAAGAAAGAAACGCATTACATCTATGTTATATGGACTGCATAGCTTCAGGCGAAATTCCTCGGCAGATGCACATACTTGGCGGGAGACACTGCTGTTTTAGGCATTTCTACCTGATCACTTTGCGCTTTGAACAGAGAAGAGTGCCGTGAAGCGATCGACAAGCACACTAAAGAGACTGTCCAACACATGTGTGCGAAGTTTCATCGAATTTTCACGGTGGTTTCCATTTCGCTCCTAATCGGACCTTAATTTACGAATACGCCTCGTATATTATGATATTCATTTGAGTGGGATGCTGAGTGTTGCTTGACCTGTAATTATTTTCGGCACGCATCTCGTGCCTACTGATTATGTTCCTTTATTATTTGTACAGTATTTGGATAACCATGATTTCTTTATGTTGTAGTAAAGTCTCAGATTGCCACGAGCGGGCTTTATAAATTGTAAATAACACGCTCACCTGTAAGAAGCAGACATTGATCCATCTGGAATAAGTCAACTTACAACATAAGAGCAAATTACAAACCTGTTATTAATTTTAATCACTGAAATTTTATTCTTTCAATTAACTGTGCTAATGGTACAGCAAGTCTAAATTTCAATTGAAAATTGTTTCGCTTTTGAACTGTGATAAATTTCCTTGGTGGACACCTCTGGAGAATAACATAAAATTTCATCCTGGGTATTAATAACCAATTCAGCTGTATTTAGTCCTTTATTACAGGATTACCAGTTTCGTAGCACTAAAAGCCACACCTTCAGGTGAACATCTGTACAACAGTAACTCAACTGAGGTGGTTATTAACACTCGACATGGATACTCATAGCTGTGCGTGCCCCACCTGCAAGTCTGCCTGCAACGCAAAATTTGTTCTGCAACCATTTTACTTTCTGGAGCCCGCCATTTTAGCACTCCCTCCTCCTTGTGCTGCCACCACCTTCCAAGAATCAACGTGGGGAAAAGTGGGCAATCAAAGTTCAATGAGTGTTTCACAATGTGTTCAGATGGTGCCTGGTTGCCCTTGTAACCGCAGAGAGGCGTCAATTTGAGTACCTGTTGCAAATAAAGGTAGGCTTAATTTTGTTGCATCGCTTCTCGGCTAACGCTCATCTCGTGGCAAGAGTCATCGAGCCGTGCCACTGTAATTGCCGAGGGAACTAGCCGTCGTATACCGTAAGCAAATTACGGGACTCCTCCCGAACTTCGGTGAACGGTAAGCCCTACGAGTTATTCCTTCCTTCGGTTGACGTCTGTTTCAAGTTTTCTTTTCTCCGTTGATGGTTCTCTCCGGTGTCGATCCGAAACACATGAAAAAAGATACTGCATATGTATGTTACAGGGGCATGTTATTGCGCCCGCAGGTCTGGCCACCTGGTGCCGTTGTGGCGCTGTGCCCCAGAGTCCAGGTTGCCGATATGTCGCTTTTGTGACGTTCTACATTTATCGTAGAAGTCACCGACCGATCGACCACATTTGAAGAGTAGGTTTTAAACTCGAAGAAATTATACACATGTTAAGTTTCAGTAGCACAAAACAAAAACTCTGTGATACCAAAAGAGCGGCAGCAGGAAACACTTGGCTCAAGTTATTATGTGTGAGAGGCAGTGGGCTGTGGAGCGAGCCATACGTTGCCCGGACACACGACTGCCAGACGCCTCCACGACGAGGATTGCTTTCCCTATCTGCAACGGCCCATCAGCATCGGAGAAGATGCAGCAGAATGCCACGCACTGATGCAGGCGGCCAGCGTGCAGCATCCAGCAGCGAAGTTCACTTCAGTTTGAGCAAGAACGGCGGATGAAGCGAACCGAGGCGACTCCGCTGTCTCTGTCTCGTTTTGCCATAAAGTGTACCGTCCTAAGTCCCGACACTCGCTGCTATCTGCGATGGTCGACAATAACAAGTCACCGCTGTGTGGCATTGTTACGACACGTTCATTAGAAACCTACACATATATACACACTCCATAAGCTTCTGAAATGGTTTTGAAGATGGCTCCATCATTAGTTATTGGACGTCAAAAGTCTTTGTCGTTGTTGTTGTTGTGGTCTGCAGTTCTAACACTACTTTCATGCAACCTTCCACGTTAGCCTAATCTTTGCAGGCATCTTCACCTCTGCATAATTACTGCTACAACCTACATCCCTTTGAACCTGCTTGATGCACTCGACTCTTGATCTGTCTCTGCGATTTTTACCACCCACACTTCACTCCATTATCAAACTGGTGAATTCTTGATACTTCGAACTGTATCCTATAAAACCATCTTCTACTTTTAGTCAAATTGTGCTACAAATTTCTTTCCTCCTTTATTTCCCCAGTTTGATTCAGTACTTCTTCGTTAGGTATTCGATCTTATCTAATCCTCAGCATTCTTCTGTATCACTACATCCCAAAAGCTTCTATTCTCATCTCGTCTGAATGGTTTATCATCCACGTTGCACCTCAATAAGGGGGTACTCACGACTGCCTTCAGAAAAGACTTCCTAACACAGGGTGACAATTGTTGAACGATATGAAAAAAACCTAAATTATTTACAAACTACACACGTTATTAAACATGGAAACACCACTACAGATATATGGGTTTAGGTTATGACATGTTCAGTACTCCTGCCATCGTTGACGATGATGTGGCGCGGGCGATAGAGAAATCCTGTATGACCCGCTGAAGTGTCGGAACATCGACGCTGTCGATGACCCTCTGAACGGCTGCTTTTAGCTCAGGAATGGTTTTGTGGTTATTGCGGCACACCGTGTCTTTAATGTAGTGCTACAGAAAGGAGTCGCATGTGTTCAGATCAGCAGAATATGCGGGCCAATCGTGGTCCACGCTAGTAATCTCTGAGTAGCCCAGAGCCACAGCGCGGTCCTCAAAGTGCTCCTCCGGGACATCACTCGCCAGCTGAGATGGGGTCCAGCTCCGTCTTGCCTGAATACCATGCTGTTGAAATAAGGGTCACTTTGGATAATGGGGATGAAATCATCTTCCAAAACCTTCACGTACCGTTCGGTTGTCACCGTGCCATCAAGGAATATGGCACCGATTGTTCCGTGACTGGACATTGCACATCGCTCAGTCACCCGTTGAGGGTGTAGAGACTTATAGATCGTGAAGTACGGATTCTGAGTCCTCCCAATACGTCCAATTTCCTGGGGCTGGCGAGTCTCTTCTCGATTTTTTCAGGCGTTTTAACCCTTTTTGTACGATCGATATTTCCAACACTGTCATCACGAACACTACTGGTTCCCTCAAACTTGCGAGTCAAATTCTTGATTTTTTGCATCATTGGACCAGTTTTGTCTAGTTTGAACTCGGTCGCAAACCTCCTTTCACCCGCTGTTATTGTCACATAGTAGGCCTTCACAATCGCTATACACTCAGGTACTCTGCACCGTGACATTTTCATGTGCAAAAGGCCGATAACAACAAGCAGTAAGAGCATGTCCATTCTAGTCCCCATCATTCCCCGAGGCCAACGGTGCAGTTGGAACGTCCTAATACAAATCGTTCAGAAATTATTACGATTTTATTTCAAATTGTTCAATAATTGTCACACTGTAACTTTATACGAGGGTTGGAACTTAAATAGTGGCAACTATTTATTCACAACCGATACACAAGCGTTACATACACTCCTGGAAATGGAAAAAAGAACACATTGACACCGGTGTGTCAGACCCACCATACTTGCTCCGGACACTGCGAGAGGGCTGTACAAGCAATGATCACACGCACGGCACAGCGGACACACCAGGAACCGCGGTGTTGGCCGTCGAATGGCGCTAGCTGCGCAGCATTTGTGCACCGCCGCCGTCAGTGTCAGCCAGTTTGCCGTGGCATACGGAGCTCCATCGCAGTCTTTAACACTGGTAGCATGCCGCGACAGCGTGGACGTGAACCGTATGTGCAGTTGACGGACTTTGAGCGAGGGCGTATAGTGGGCATGCGGGAGGCCGGGTGGACGTACCGCCGAATTGCTCAACACGTGGGGCGTGAGGTCTCCACAGTACATCGATGTTGTCGCCAGTGGTCGGCGGAAGGTGCACGTGCCCGTCGACCTGGGACCGGACCGCAGCGACGCACGGATGCACGCCAAGACCGTAGGATCCTACGCAGTGCTGTAGGGGACCGCACCGCCACTTCCCAGCAAATTAGGGTCACTGTTGCTCCTGGGGTATCGGCGTGGACCATTCGCAACCGTCTCCATGAAGTTGGGCTACGGTCCCGCACACCGTTAGGCCGTCTTCCGCTCACGCCCCATCATCGTGCAGCCCGCCTCCAGTGGTGTCGCGACAGGCGTGAATGGAGGGACGAATGGAGACGTGACGTCTTCAGCGATGAGAGTCGTTTCTGCCTTGGTGCCAATGATGGTCGTATGCGTGTTTGGCGCCGTGCAGGTGAGCGCCACAATCAGGACTGCATACGACCGAGGCACACAGGGCCAACACCCGGCATCTGGTGATCGTCGAGGGGACACTGAATAGTGCACGGTACATCCAAACCGTCATCGAACCCATCGTTCTACCATTCCTAGACCGGCAAGGGAACTTGCTGTTCCAACAGGGCAATGCACCTCCGTATGTATCCCGTGCCACCCAACGTGCTCTAGAAGGTGTAAGTCGACTACCCTGGCCAGCAAGATCTCCGGATCTGTCCCCCATTGAGCATGTTTGGGACTGGGTGAAGCGTCGTCTCACGCGGTCTGCACGTCCAGCAAGAACGCTGGTCCAACTGAGGCGTCATGTGGAAATGGCATGGCAAGCCGTTCCACAGGACTACATCCAGCATCTCTACGATCGTCTCCATGGGAGAATAGCAGCCTGCATTGCTGCGAAAGGTGGATATACACTGTACTAGTGTGTACATTGTGCATGCTCTGTTGCCTGTGTCTATGTGCCTGTGGTTCTGTCAGTGTGATCATGTGATGTATCTGACCCCAGGAATGTGTCAATAAAGTTTCCCCTTCCTGGGACAATGAATTCACGGTGTTCTTATTTCAATTTCCAGGAGTGTATTTGCACCTGTTACTGTCCTTCAAAGTAGCCACCAGCGTTGTGCAGAACCCGTTGCCAGCGATGTGAAATGGGTAGTATACCGTTAGCAGAGCATGTTCTGTTGATAGTGCGAATGGAGCGGTCTATTGCCTGTCGAATCTCTGGAACAGTTCTGAAGCGAATGCCACAAAGTAGTTCACTCATCTTCGGAATCAAATCAAAGTCATAAGGACTTAAGTCCGGGCAGTATGGTGGATGGTACAGTACTTCCCAGTCCCATCGACCCAACAGAGCAGCCACAGCTTGCGCTTATGCGCCCACGCATTGTCGTGCAAAATAATGGGTGGGCTGCGCAGAAAGTGATGCCGGTTCTTTCGCAAAGCTGGTCGCAGGTGATGCTCCAAAAATGACGGTGCATTTACGGTCTGCCGTGGAGGGATGCGTTAGCATAACACCATCACAGTCGTACAGGAGAATCACCGTAGCTTTAGACCGCTCCATTCTCACCATCAACAGAACAGGCTCTGCTAACGGTATGCTAAGCCTTCCACATCGCTGGCAACGGGTTCTACACAACGCTGGTGACTACTTTGAAGGACAGTAACAGGTGAAAACATGTAACTCTTTTGTATCGGTTGCGAATAAATAGTTGCCACTATTTAGGTTCCAACCCTCGTATTACATATTTATAAATTCCTCATTTCTTGCTATTACCAGTCTGTAGTTTGTTTCTCCTCCCTTCGGTCGACATCAGTTATTTTTCTGCCAAAACGCGAAACACATATACTACTTTTAGTGTCTATTTTCCTAAATTAATTACCTCAACATCATCTGGTTTAATTTATTTACATTACAACAGAGAGTTAGATAGACCTCGTTAGAGATGGATGGATGGATGGATGGATGGATGATAGAAGCTGGAACAGGGATTACGACACCTAATCCTTGGAAGGAGACGATGAAGATGATGATTGCATTTCCCTTGGTTGGCTTTTGTTTCCTCTTACAACCTCTTCTCGAGACACTATCCCTTCTGTTAAATGCTCTTTCAAGTCCCTTGGCGGCTCTGGCAGAATTGCAATGTCATCCGCAAATTTCGAAGTTTTTATTTCCTATTCGTGAACAACAGCCCCGTTTCCAAATTTCTGCTCGGTTTTCTTTACTGCTTGCTGAATATGTTGACTAAATAACTTGAGAAAGATGCACAACATTGTCTCACTCTCTTCTCAAGTATTGCCTCTCTCTCGTGTCCTTTAACTTTTACAACTGCAGTCTGGTTTCTATAAATCTTGTAGAAAATTTTCCTACATGTATTTTATGCATTCTACCTTCAGGATTTCAAAGACTGTATTCCACCAGTACCGTCAAAATCTTCCTCAAAATCTACGGATCCTATGGGTGGAGGGTACGCTATGTTCCTCAAGATCTACGGATCCTATGAGTGGATTTTAGGCTATTTTCACTTTATCTTATAAAGTAAATCGTATGGTCAGTATCGCGTTGCTTGTTCCTACATATTTCCGGAAGCCAAACTAACCGTCCCCGAAGTCGGATCCTACCAGTTTTGCTCTCCATCTGTAAATAATTTATGTCAGTATTTTGCAATAGTGATTTATCAGACTGATGGTTCCATGACATTCTCACGTGTCAGCACATGCTTTCCTCTGAATTATAATTACTATATTCTTGTTGAGGTCTCTGGACATTTCGCCTGTCTCAGGTACCTTGCATACTGGGTGGAAGGGTGTCTTCGTAGCTTGCTCTCCCAAGAACCTCAATAATTTTGATACAACATCGTCTTATGTAGGAATCTTTCTTCTACTTTAGCCT
The DNA here is from genome assembly GCF_023897955.1 of Schistocerca gregaria. Taxonomy (NCBI): domain Eukaryota; kingdom Metazoa; phylum Arthropoda; class Insecta; order Orthoptera; family Acrididae; genus Schistocerca; species Schistocerca gregaria. The sequence continues at coordinate 552,001,387 of NC_064920.1, forward strand.
TTCAGTGCTCTGTCACATTCTTATGTGGGTGTATGTCTCCCATTTCACATTCATCCACTTTTTCTTCCTGTTCTGTAAAATTGTCTCAAGTTGGTTTCCCTGGTAATAGCCCTTCTCTGCGTTTTATAACTTTCAGCCCTCCGTTCTTGGTTTTATCATTGGCTTGCCATCTGTAACAGTGTGACAGGAGAGTGCCAGGGGGGTTCATCAAGTGGGTTATTCTAAATACCTTTTATTGAAGCTACTAAATTAGGACAAAACTAAATCGCCTTCAGTGCACACATTCAAAAAACACATCTACGGTACTTTGGCCCTGTTACCCCTTTAAAGACACAGGAAACACAGGGGTTGGCTCCAATTACAAACATTTTTAAAAAAACCTTTGCAAATTAGGAGCAATGATCCGAAATTTAAAATTTACCGTCAAGCTGACATTGCCACCAATACAGAAGAGAGAAACAATTTAACATGAAAATTTGATCGATGATTTACAGATAAGCAGATGCAGAAACTGCGTTTAGCACCTTATTCTACTGAAACTCATCGAGTATCCCCTAGAGTAGCTGGCAGTTACGAGGGCTTTTCGGAATGTAAGGACAGATCGCTCGCAAATGTAAACCACAGTGAAAATCAAGACTGTTTTATTTGCAACAGTTACCTACACCTTCCAACTACTTCTCTACACAATTGCTGTTCCGACTTCAACGTCTGTCGCACCGATGTATCAACTTTGCAATACCCTCATCCTTGAGCCCCCCGGTTCTAGCGCAAGCGCAAGACTTTGAAGATCATCCGAGGTAAAGTCGTTGCTCTGTGTCAGCCGTAACCACCGGCCCGGCTGCCAGTACTGTGTTGACCCCATCGGCTCGTTCTAACTTCAGGTCCTCGCTGCTCCACCGTGTGGACGTCATGTCGCCCTATTGAGGCCAAGCGGCTCTCTGCACAACAGCTCCGTAATTCGAACTTGCGCAGCTAGCAGCTGCATAATGCTGCTGTGTTCATCGAGGCACACCATATGAGATCTTATTGTTCATGCAGGGGCTTCTAATATTTCCCACAGTCATGCACGCTTCTATAGTCATGTATTTCTACTACAGATATTCTTGCTTTGCCATTTTGCACTTTCTGTGTATATCTTGTTTTACGTATCTATATTCAATTTTGTTTACTTAATACACGCCATTTTATATTTCCTCTTTCCGTCAGCCAGACTCAAATTATCTTGCGGTATCGAATGATTTGTACTGAATCTTATGTACGTGGTGTCTCTTCTTTCGGTCACGTCTGAAAGAACAAACAGCTCATATATACGCCAAATAAACTGGTATAGGTGTGCGTATTCACATACAGAGATACACTATGCGATCAAAAGTATCCAGACACCACCAAAAACATACGTTCTTCATGTTGGCTACATTGCACTGCCACGGACTGCCAGGTACTCCATATCAACGGCCTGAGTAGTCATTAGACACCAAGAGAGAGCAGAATGGGGCGCTTCGCGGAACTCACGGACAACGCACGTGGTCAGGTGATTGGGTGTCACTTGTGTCATACGTCTGTACGCGAGATTTCCACAATTCTAAACATCCCTAGGTCCAATGTTTCCTAAGTGATAGTGAAGTGGAAACGTGAAGGGACACGTACAGCAGAAAAGCGCACATGCCGACCTCATCTGTTGACTGACACAGACCGCCGACAGTCGAAGAGGGTTGTAATGTGTAATAGGCAGACATCTATCCAGATCATCACACAGGAATTCCCAACTGCATCAGGATCCACTACAAGTACTGTAACAGTTAAGCGGGAGGCATGAGAACTTGGATTTCATTGTCGACCGGCTGCTAATAAGCCACACATCACGCTGGTAAATGCCAAAGGATACAACGCTTAGTGTAAGAAGCGTAAGCATTGGACGATTGAACAGAGGAAAAAAATTGCGTGGAGTGACGAATCACGGTACACAATGTGGCTATCCGATGGGAGAGTGTAGGTATGGCGAATGCCCGGTGAACGTCATCTGCCAGCGCGTGTGGTGCCAACAGAAAAATTCAGAGGCCGTGGTGTTATGGTATGGTCGTGTTTTTCTTGGAGGGGGCTTGCACCCCTTGTTGCTTTGCTTGGCACATCACAGCACAGGGCTACATTGATGTTTTAAGCACCTTCTTGCTTCCCATAGGTGACGAGCAATTCGGGGATGGCGATTGCATCTTTCAACACGATCCAGCACTTGTTCATAATGCACGGCCTGTGGCGCAGTGGTTACATGACAATAACATCCCTGTAATGGACTGGCCTGCACAGTGTCCTGACCTGAATCCTATGGAGCATCTTTGGGATGTTTTGGAACGCCAACTTCGTACCAGGCCTCACCGACCGACATCGATACCTCTCCTCAGTTCAGCACACCAAGAAACCTTCCAGCACGTGATTGACTGTACGCCTGCGAGAGTGGAAGCTGTCATCAAGGCTAAGAGCGGGCCAACTCCGTATTGAATTCCAGAATTACCGATGGAGGGCGTCACGAACTTGTAAGTCATTTTCAGCCACGTGTCCGGATACTTTTGATCACATAGTGTATGTAAACAGGCAGAATAGGCGCTGCTGTCTCAAACGTCTGTGTAACACAACAAGTATCTGGCTTAGTTGTTAAATCGGTTACTGCTGCTATAATGGTAGGTTATTAAGATTTAAGTGAGTTTGTACAAGCTGTTATAGTCGGCGCATGAGCTATTGGACACAGCATCTCCGAGGTAGCGATGAAGAGGGGATTTTCCCGGACCACCAGTATACGGTGAATATAAGGAATCTGGTAAAAGATCAAATCTCTGACATCGCTCCGCCATGAAAAGGATCCTGCAAGAATAGGAACAAGACGACTGAAGAGAATAGTTCAATGTGACAGAAGTGCAACTTTTTCGCTGCAGGTTTCAGTGGTGGGACATCAAGGAGTGTCAGCGTGTGAACCATTCAACGAAACATCATCGATATGGGCTTTCGGAGCCGAACGCCCACCCATGTACCCTTGATGACTGCACGACACTAAGCTTTTTATCTCGCTTGGTCCCGTCAACACCGACATTGGACTGTTGATGACTGGAAACATGTTGCCTGGTCGGAAGAGTGTCGTTTCAAATAATATTGAGCTGTGGACACGTACGGTTATGGAGAGAACCTCATGAATCCATGGACCCTGAACGTCAGCAGCAGACTGTTCAAGCTGATGGAGGCCCTATAATGGTGTGGGGCGCGTTCAGTTGGAGTGATATGCGAGCTCTGATACGTCTAGATACGATTCTGACAGGTGACACGTACTTAAGCATCCTGTTTGATCACCTGACTCCATTCATGTCCATTGTGCATTCCGACTGACTTGGACAATTCCAGCGGGACAACGCGACACCCCACACGTACAGAATTGCTATAGAGTGGCTCCAGGAACACTCTTCTGAGTTTAAACACTTCCTCTGGCCACCGAACTCCCAAGAAATGAACATTACTGAACGTATCTGGTAATATGCTAATTTGAAACTTTCATACTGAACTATCTTCTTCTAACTAAAGGTCTTTTACCATGCTGAAAATAATGAACTAAAACGTTGCGCAAATGTTGATGAAAAACTGAACCATTATCAATACATTCTATAAATTATTTATTCTAAACAATGAATTACTAAAGAAAATAACAGTAACAATGAGTATTTGGAAGCCCTAAGGACGCTTAAAAAAACAGCTACATAAACTGAATTTAACTTCACCTTGCAAAACATTTCTCCTAGCTATACGGATGTGTTGTTTGAAGTGGTTTTAAATGTTAATTATAGGAATTATCAGGATAATTGCCACAGAATATACGTAATCGTAAACCAAAAATTTCACCAATGTTACAAGAAAATGAAAATGTTATATTATTGTTAATGATGTAACGTTTTGTTCGTATTTGTTGTACAATAGGTAACAGTGGTAACTCAATTTTTTTTGTAATTATGCTATTCACATAATAAATTTAAGATGTGAAATGCAGCACCATTATTTTTTGTCTCTTACTAAAAAGATTATACTGTTTTGTCTCTGTTGCATTTTCATAATTACCTAGCCTCAAAACTGTACATTTGAAACAAACTTTCTTCGTAATGTTAGTACAGTTTTCAAAAAGTCTTGTTCCGTCAGTTGACTTGTTTAGTGGTCTGAATGGAAAGCTATATCATCTGTTCATTTCTTGACCCGTCTGGAGCGTTACAAGCAGATAATTGTGCACCGACAGTCCATCACCAGCTCTTAGATAGTATTTGAGATTCCAGTGTCACAATGACAAAATGTCAATAAGCTCCTGTTTGTCACTACCCTCGAGTTTGGAAGCAAAGAGTGTTAAATTACCGACAAGCCAAGCGAAAGCATTGTGTGTAACTTCCGGAAAATACCTCCAATTTGTCCGCAAAGCTTGGTTGATTCTCATCATATTGATCGTGGTTCTCATGGTGATGCAGAGTTTTTTCTTTATCTAATGGCAACAGTGACGGTTTTCTTGTGTTGACCTGTGTAAACTATGTTCGCCTGAAAGTGACACACTTCATATAATGCTGAAGAGGCGAGTTTGGTTTTATATTTCTTTGCAGGAGTTGGGTGAGTTTCAAAAATGGTTCAAATAGCTCTGAGCACAAAATAATTACCCAGTGAAATAAGTACGCAAGCATGGCGTAAGTGGCTTGAAGCATTGTATTATAAAATGTATCCTCGACGCAGCTGACTAGACACATGAAAGCATAATGATGATACTATATCCCAGATATGTCCAATGACTTCGCAAATGGTTAGTGGTTTAAAAAAGGAATTCTAGAAAAATTAGTACAAACATCAACAGAATCTGAAAAGTGCATGATGGAAGCACCTAGTGGAGTGAGAACGTTTCTGAATCCAGCTCACCTCGCCCTCTGTTCTCAGTTCATGTATGGAGACATCCTTCTGTGCACCGCCTCAGCAGCAAGCTGCAGTATCGCTCAGCCTCTCCATCGTATCTGTTGGCAATAAATTTATATTGTATAACACTATTAATTAAACTTCTACTGTCGAACTTCGTAACAAAAGGTGCAGGTTCTAAATTGTGCAATGAAAAATAATCAGCTGATTGAATTTCAATATTGATTACCCACGCCAGATAAAAGTGTGAAGCAAATTACATTATAAATGAAAATTCAAATAGACCTGAAGGGTCATTATTTCAATAATATTTGAATAGCTGTAGGCTACTAATTTGATCACATCTATCACAGAAGATGATACGACAAGTCAGTCGTTAAAGTCAAGGTTCAGATTGTTTATTATTGCAGTACACATGAAGAACACACGCTTAAGACAATAAATTTTATTATGTATATAAATATCGAACCTGAACAATATAATGATATTCATAAAGAAATGATCGAAAAACTGATTATGACAAAAAGTAAAGGAGAAGCGAATGGGAAGTGCAGAGAAGTGGGCTTCAAACCCAGTATTGCGTTATTTTATAATGCAAAAGAACCACCGAGTCAGCGCAATTAGCATCACAGATCTACATATTGTCATTAAATACAGTCTCTTTGAAGGGCAGCAGCTTACGTGAAGATATCGCTGCCGGGCTACTTTTGCACTTGTAAGTCAGTTTGAATACAATTCATACAGGAAGTAAGGGTATATTGCAAAGCACGTAATCTCTTGGCAGCATGCGTGTACTCATTGGTCTCCCAACAGGAAGTGTGTACTCATCAATCTCCCAGCAGCAAGTGTCCTCAGAATTAATTCTTCGAGATTTGACTGGTTCTCCCAACATAGGAATCTTGGCATCCAAATATCTCAGATCTTGTAAGTTCCAACGAATAATGATTTTATAAATAAGCTTAACAAACTCCTACTCCCACGAATTTCGTCGCGTTTAAGCAGTGATGGTCACGCATGGTGACAAACGCAGAAAATCTCTCCCACCGCATGACCAGTTGAAAGGCTTAGAAATACATCGGGAAGCGCGCCTTCTACAGAGATAGCTATCATGAGAAAATCAGAGCCTTTGTTGTGATTCTTGAGTTTCTCCCGGCGTATTTGATAATCAAAATATCCACGGGTGTACTGCCGGTCTATAGTGTCCAACGGGCACAATATTTCGGCGATCAAACATGTCGCCATCATCAGGTGAACTGACGGACTGAGCTCCTGTGAACGCGCCGGCGCGGAGATCCGTACGCTATGGCTGCTCAGGGGGAACTGGGTTCGGTCGCGGCGGCGGCCGATTTAAATACCCTCCGCCCACGGCGCGCTCCCTCCTCCGTCCGCGCCCCGCGCCACGGTAGCGCGGTGGATCAGATTGCGACGGCGTCTGAGATGACGTCGGTGTGATGGCTCTGTCCGCCGTGGTCGTCACAACTATGCGTTTGCTCGATTTACTCTTGATTAACCCAGTCGCTGGTTCCCAAGCCTTGCTAAGATTATAGCCACAGTCACGGTTTATGAGGTCGTCATTGGTGCGAATTTCGATGGCCTCTCTAACAACGCTGTCCCAGTATCTCGACGTCTGTACCAGAATCCTCGTGCGGTCATACTCCATGGCGTGATTTCCCGACAAACAATGTTCAGCGACCGCCGACTTGCTCGGATACATCAGTCGGGTGTGCCTCTGGTGTTCACGGCATCGATCCTCGACGGTACGCATCGTCTGACCAATATACGACTTGCCACATTGACACGGAATCTGGTACACGCCGGCCTTCCTCAAACCGAGGTCATCTTTGGCGCTCCCCACCAGTGCACGAGTTTTATTCGGAGGACAAAACACAGTTCCGACCCGGTGTTTCTTCAGAATGCGGGCGATTTTCCCCGAGATTGCGCCTGTGTATGGAATAAATGCAATGCCTACTTCCTCCCTCGTGACTTCATCCATCTCAACAGGTTGTGATGCAGTGGTTGGGAGGAGAGCACGTTGGATCTGCCACTCTGAGTACCCATTTTTTCGAAATACAGTTCTCAGATGTTCCAATTCCTGGGGTAGACTCTCTGTGTCAGAGATAGTGCGCGCCCTATGTACTAGAGTTTTAAGTACCCCATTCCTCTGTGAAGGGTGATGCCAGCTGTCTGCGTGCAAATATAGATCAGTGTGTGTTGTCTTTCGATACACCCCATGACCTAGGGTGCCGTCAGCCCTTCTCCTGACCAAGACGTCAAGGAAAGGAAATTTACCATCCGTTTCAGTCTCCATAGTGAATTTGATGTTGGGGTGTATGGAGTTTAGATGTGTAAGGAAGTCAAGGAGTTTATCCATACCATGTGGCCAGATGACGAACGTGTCGTCCACGTAACGGAAAAAGCAAGTAGGTTTCCATTCGGATGACGACAGGGCTTCCTCCTCGAAGTTCTCCATGTACAAATTCGCTACCACCGGTGAGAGTGGGCTACCCATGGTGACTCCTTCCGTTTGTTCATAGTATTCTCCATTAAAAAGAAAATACGTGGAAGTCAAGACATGCCTAAAAAGTTCAGTGGTATTCTCGTCAAACCTCTGACCAATCAACTCTAGCGACTCTCGCAGGGGTACCCTCGTAAACAAGGAAACGACGTCAAAACTCACCATGATATCTGACTCATCCAACCTGAAGCTATCAAGGCGTTTAACAAAATCCACGGAATTACGGATGTGATGAGGGCATTTACCCACATAAGGACTTAATATTCCCGTCAGGTATTTGGCCAACAAATATGTAGGTGCCCTGATGTTGCTGACAATGGGGCGTAATGGTACCCCCTCTTTGTGAACCTTCCGGAGTCCATATAGTCTAGGCGGTACCGGACCTTGGGGTAACCCTCCGGCAAATATGCGTCCTTGAGAAGAACCCTCGTCTTGTTCTCCACCTTCTTTGTAGGGTCAACGCTGATCTTCCGGTAGGAATCGTCATTTAGCAGGCTCTGCATCTTATCAGTGTAGTCCTTATGGGAGACAACAACTGTAGCATTGCCTGTGTCAGCCGGTAAGACAACAATTTCAGAGCGTTCCCTCAGATCACGAATGGCAGCCCTCTCTTTACTGCTGATATTTGACTTCATCGGCTTGGATTTCGTCAACGCACGACAAGTTTCACGACGTATTTCCTCGGCTGATTCTGGCGGAAGTCGAGCTGCAACCTGTTCAACAGCACTAACAATTTCTGCGCCCGGAGTGAACTTGGGGGTGGGAGCAAAGTTGAGACCTTTCTGCAAAACCGAGACCGCATCATCACTCAACACCATGCCACTCAAATTGATGACAGTCTTGCACGGAACCTGCAGAGATGGTTTGTCAAGGAGACGTGAGAACTTAGCTGTTTGACGTCCCGTAGCCTTCTTATGGGTGGAATCAGCTGACCCCCAGGTGACACCATCAATCCAATCCCAGGAAAAAGAAGTGAACTTAGTAGCCAGTTGCAAATGTAATTTGAGTAATTCCTGTGAGATAAACTCAAGGCTCCGGCGGGTGAATTGCACTCTCTCACGTACCAATGCGAGGCTGGCTCGTTTCTTGATTCTCTTAGCTGCTGCAGAATCGATGTGAGGCATAACCTTAGCAAAATTTGGAACAACATTCTCGGAACGACATCTCTTTAGAAAGGCAAGAGTACTTAGCGAACGACATCTCTTTAGAAAGGCAAGAGTACTTAGCGAACGACATCTACGGTGGCGCAATTTTTCAAATTTCTTCATGCTGCGATACATCTCCTCCCCGTAAAGGTGTATGATGTGATTCTTGAGTTTCTCCCGGCGTATTTGATAATCAAAATATCCACGGGTGTACTGCCGGTCTATAGTGTCCAACGACAGTAAGAGCACTGCCACGAAACGCTACGTTCCTGTTTGAATGTTGGTCCACCACTCAGTTTTAATCTCTCAAGAAGTTTCAACATGGAAACAGCTGTTTTATTTTAGAAAATAGGAAAACTGAGAACTCGCTGCACCACGTGCTTCGATCTTGAATGTGGTAACATCAATACCGCCAGCTATGTTTACTGGTTTATTCAACTGCAATCAGTTTTGATGTTGTTGTGCACCATTTTCAGGCCTCGTCATACATCAAACATATCATTTATCATACGATATGAAATACAACTTCATAATATCTGTAGTTTGTTTCTCTAAAAAAATCATACATTACTGGCATCAGACACAACAAACTGAAATTACAAAAAATGTTCAAATGTGTGAAATCTTATGGAACTTAACTGCCAAGGTCATCAGTCCCTATGCTTATGCACTACTTAACCTAAATTATCCTAAGGACAAACATACACACTCATGCCCGAGGGAGGACTCGAACCTCCGCCGGGACCTTGAAATTACGTATATGCCTTTGACCAGTATAGTATTCAAGACGCAATAAAAGGAAACAGGTGTATTACTAGGCTGGAGCGGTTCATACAAGGTGTTTGTGAAAAGTTCGGCGAATGGTCTCAGAAAATATACTAAACAAGAGTTACAAACAAAATACTTTTACTGACCTTCAAGGTAATCAAAATCAGCTACAATACACGTCTGACATCGGTTGTAAAACTGTCAGCAAACACTTCTTGCGGAATCGCTCTAAGTACTGTGGTCATGTGTTATTTAATATCCATAATGTCTACATGCTCAAGTTTCTCGCTCAAAACAACGTGACTGTTCTTCAGCACCCTCCTTTTTCTCCAGATTTGGCACCGGAAGAATTATATTTGATTCCCCAACGTAAATTAGCCTTGAAAGGCTTAGGCTTCACAGGCAGTGCGCGTGGCCACAGTGATTTCATATAACAGCGACTAATTTTAAAGCCAATAAAAGTACTTTGTTTGCCTTGTTTCCTTCATTTTCTTAGACCATTTGCCAAACTTTTCAGAAGAACCTTGTGCATACATACATGGAAGATTGTACATACTGTATTCAATAGAGACTAATACTTGTTAGGCTGTATTAACCTTAGGAAGAGAACTGTAATCCTCTGCTGCCGGTCACATAAAACAGTTCAATTGCTGTGGTGCATAATGCATCACTTGCATGGAGTGGAACGTAAATGTACCACAATACATACGGTCAAGACAGTTAAAATATATAACTGTATGGTAATAAACCTTTCCATATAGGGTAAAAACCATTATTTGTGATGCAATAAGCTACAAATGGCTAACAGTGATCTTCGTCCAACCAGGCTGATATGCAATGTGAAATAAGACACCAAAACGTGTGGTATACCATGTTGTTGTTGTGGTCTTCAGTCCTGAGACTGGTTTGATGCAGCTTTCCATGCTACTCTATCGTGTGCAAGCTTCTTCATCTCGCAGTACCTACTGCAGCCTACATCCTTCTGAATCTGCTTAGTGTATTCATCTCTTGGTCTCCCTCTACGATTTTTACCCCCCACACTGCCCTCCAATACTAAATTGGTGATCCCACGATGTCTCAGAACATGTCCTACCAACCGATCCCTTCTTCTAGTCAAATTGTGACACAAACTCCTCTTCTCCCCAATTCTATTCAATACCTCCTCATTAGTTATGTGATCTACCCATCTAATCTTCAGCATTCTTCTGCAGCACTACATTTCAAAAGCTTCTATTCTTTTTTTGTCTAAACTATTTATCGTCCTCGTTTCACTTCCATACATGGATACACTCCATACAAATACCATAAAAGTTACCAAACCAAGGTAACATAGAGTAAACTGCATACCTACCTTCGGCCCCACAGTTCAAACGCGATTAATCACATAGTATATTGTGGGTACATAGGAGGTGGCAGACAAATGTAAGACCAGAAAGCCCATATTAAGAACAGTTGAGCTAGTTAGGAAGATATTCGTGATTTATCGCATTACGCTATTCACCTATGTGACAGCTGTTACCTTGTAAAGGGATAATAACAATCCCTAATAGATGCATGTCTAATCAAAACATATCATGTGTCATAAATACAACAGGAAACAATAGCAGCTGAAAGCTGTCATGAATGTCATTGCAGGCGGTTTGCTACAAACAGTAAAACATCCACATTAAATCACGATGCGTAAGTTAATATGAAGGGACTGAAATTTTTTCACCCTTATTGCTCTGGGTAGTCACGCAAACTTCAGGGAGACATCACCATATTTTGTGTATAAGGCCAAAGAGTACCACTACCCTCTACAAGATTATATAGGTAGATATAACACTTGTGATCGGTTGAGATTATGTTGAGAAACTTTTATCGTATAAAACACTGTTATTTATAGCAGTAATGAAATTTATCTATCTATCATTGCATGGAGTAAGGAGAATAATTATCTACTCGTTGGGTACTAACTGTAAATACCTTACCATGTTCTCAGATGTCTGTTGTGTCTTCTAAAAGGACGTGTTGGTGGATTTGGAGAAATTTCAGCCATGTTTCGCAATACTGTACCTACAGAAGTGACTTAAGTCATGGGATAGTGATATGCAAATATACGGATGATGATAGTATCGCATAGACGAGGTATAAAAGTGCAATCCATTGGCGGAGCTGTCATTTGTACTCAGGTAATTCACGTGAAAAGGTGTACTACGATATTGTGGCTGCACGAGGTTGATCAGAGAATGGTAGTCGGAGTTAGACACATGGGACATTCTAATTCCAAAATGTTAAGGAATTCAGTATTCCTACATCCACAGAGTCAATAGTGTGGCGAGAATACCGAATTTCAGGCATTACCTTTCACCACAAGCAACGCAGTTGCCGACAGCCTTCACATAACGAAGAGGCCAGCAGCGTTTTTCGAGAGTTGTCAGTGGTAACATACAAGCAACAGTGCCTGAAATAACCGCAGAATTCAAAGTGGGACGTACGGCTAATATAAGCGTTAGGACAGTGCGGCCAAATTTGGTGTTAATAGACTGACACGAGTGCCTTTGCTAACAGCAAGCTGTCGCCTGCAGCGCCTCTCCTGGGCTCGTGACCGTATCGGGTGTATCCTAGACGACTGGAAAACCATAGCCTGGCCAGATGAGTCCTGATTTCACCTGGACAGTACGGTTCGCGCTTGGCACAGACCCCACGAAGCCATGGATACAAATTGTCAGCAACGCACTGTTCAAGCACGTCGTTGCTCCATAGTGGTGTGTGCTGTCTTTACATCGAATGGCCTGGGTCCTCTGATACAATTGAACCATTCATCAACTGGAAATGGTTATGTTTAGTTGCTTGGAGACCCTTTGCAACCATTCGTGGAATTCATGTTTCTAAACAACAATGTAATTTTTGTGGATGACAATGTGCCATGTCACCAGGCCGCAATTGTTGGCAGTTGGTTTGAAGACCATTCTGGACAATTCGAGCTAATGATCTGGCCACGCAGATCGTCCGACATGAATCCCATCGGACATTTATGGGACATAACCATGAGGTCACTTGGTGCACAAAATCCTGCACTGGCAACACTTTTTCATTTATGGACGGCTATAGAGGCAACAGGATTCAATATCTCCGCAGTGGACTTGCATGCTACGTCGAGTTTCTGGTTTACACCGGGCAAAAGGGAGTCCGACACGATTTTGGGAGGTATCCCATGACATTTGATCTCAGTGCACAGCCCAGTCGATGAAGATTAAAAAACATCGGCTGGAGGAAAAATTCCTGTAGTCGCAATGCATTAGTAAGCAGGAGTGCCACGAATAACATACTAAATATCTTGAATAGTGGAGCGTGACTGTGGGGATGGGGGGCATTGAACGATCACTTTACGTTCTAGGGAACATGTTCCCCAGTACGAATTTAAACTTTACTAAATTTACTAGAAAAATGGTCACATTCATTTCTCTTTGACACTAGTAGTTTCTGAGCTGCAGGCGGCGGAAACAAGCAAGTTACTGGAAACACTGTTTTAACGGTACAAAAATTATTGTTTATTATGCAATGAAGTGGATTTAAACATATACTGAAAGTGTGTGTCACATGTAGGTGCAGTAGAAACAAATTAATAAATGAACTGTCCGCCTCCATAGCGTAGCGGTAGCGTTACCGCCTACCACGTAATGGGGCCCGGGTTCGATTCCCGGTAGGCTACTGGCTGTTGTGTGTCCTCCATCATCATTTTCATATCATTGACACGCAAGTTGCCAAAGTGGCGTCAACTAAAGAGACTTGCAATACGGCGGCTGAATACCGAAGGGGATATCCCGGCCGATAACAGCCATACGATTATTTCATTTCATTTTCAATGGATGAACTGTGTTTTGGCGATGTGACAGGCTGGAGGGTTGTGGGGAGGGGGTGGAAGGTATACGCAGGAGAAATGGTAGGAGCCAGATTACGGTCATGCGCTTCCCTCCTCCATAGGTCTGCAGACTGAAGAGCGAGTGGATGGGTCCGCATCTCTACCACATGAAGTTAGTGCAGGCGGTTTCACAAAGTTATACCGACCCTCCCACAGCTCGCTTCAAATCACTGTCGACGTAATGTGCAGACACGCTCTAACATTCTGCGTGGTGTCTGTTTGTTCTAAGTCGTGTCTCCCTACCACTTTCACGCAACGACGCTCTGAGCGTGTTTTTTTAGGGAATTGACTAGCCTGAACCTGGGACCTGTTGCTGGTAAGGAGACGCCAGACCACACATGACATGTAGAGTTCAGAAGCGTTCAGCGAGAGTAACGATGATATAATCAAATACTTAATGATTTCAGCGTCAGTTCCACTGCACTCCCTGTAAAACAATCTTAATACTAACTAAATTTAGTGAAAGGGATTCAAGGCTTTCCTATTTTTAGTTATCTGGTAAAATAACGTCGAAAAAGCAGTCAAGTTTACCATTGGAATTTTTATTCTACTCACAAAACATTGTTTATAAATTGCGCTATTGATGAAAGGAAATATTGTAATAGAGGATGATAAAAACCAACTACGTTCAACAAAAATGTGAACGAATATTCCCTGAATCGGTTTCCAAGTTCTGCAATGGATGGAAGGATGACCAATGCCATATCACATCTATAATCTAGGTTTAAGTTAAGTTTCATAAAACAGAAAACTATCAAAATGGTCTACAGTGACCCTCAATTATCTTTAATTACTTATTACCTTGTCATAAATTACAGTGGTTGATGTGGCTTCTCAATAATTATATAACAGAAAAATCATCGCATTTCAGATTTTAACTTCAAGTTGCAAATGTGAATACCATGAGCTTTAATTGACGATCGACACTAGTATTATGCAAAAAGCGGATGTAACAGATGAGACTTCTGCAGTTCTGAGTGAAGCCTTATGTTCTCTTATGCGGCATCACGTGCGTTCATTACCTTGTCGGTGGTTAGGCAGCGCCAGGGTCGGCGGGCGGCGGGCGACGCAGCTCTACACACCTCGCAGTCTTGGTAGCAACTCCCTAATTTCTCTTTACTACAATTTACCGAAGTGGGTTTAAGAAAAAGGTATCTGGCTGTGTTTTCAACTGACCAATACGGGTCTCAATGTTAACCTTAAGCTCCGCCTACAAAAATTCCGTCTATCCAATGAGAAGGTTATACTTTCCGTGGTGGGGCAATGTCTTTAATGTTTGCTACGTAACAGAGACGCGTATAGTCTCACGTTCAAACTTGCAGCTGGTGTGACCCTTTTAGTGTTATCGTAAAATCTATACTGTTCTGCTGGAGGACTCTATCTTTTAACATGGGCTGGAGGCTGCTCTTGGCGATCGGCCGGCGATGTGGGTGTCCGTCCCTTATCGTAGGTCCTCCTAGCCTACACGACTCTGCTCTCGGCTTCTGTTCTCGTTTCTCCCCTCGGAACTGCATCTGTTCCACGTTGGGAAGGCATGACATGTATTTAGGCATTCTTGTGTTAGTCTGTGGTATTTCATTTGCTCACTCGTTGATCATATTACTTAGGTTAATTTAATGTCAGGATTTATTCGGAGCTATGTGACATACTGCCGGATTTGCTGTCATGTCAGGGTTTTCATGGAAAGTGTTGGATTTGCCTGTCACCTTACAGCACCTAGGAGTTGTTAATTTCCTACAGAGTGCATTAACAATACATGCCACACAGATATGAGTTACTAATAATACTAATGTCAGAAACGCAAATGGACACATTCTATGTACATCTCTGTACACTATTGTACACTGATAGAGGGGAATTTTATCCCTAGTCATCCTTAATGGGAGCTGTAGCGTTCCTCTGGAAAAGGCTATTTCTTCCCACTACGTGTGCTGGTCACGTTTCAGTTTAGCGACAGACTTTACTTACCCAACATTTCCTGTACATTTCTCTTATATGAGTAGATGAGAAAAAGGAAACTACACTGAGCTTGTGTTTACATACGGGATTTATTTTCACTTTATTAGGTGGGTTCTTATTTGCAGTAATAAGTGAGTAGCAACGTAAAATGATTTCCTATTAACAATGGCCTAGAAGTGTTCAATTTTTAAGTGTGATATTGTCAGTGAAATTCGTAGTGTTGATGGCAAAGGGACTGGATTGGTAAATGTGGCACCTTGTGATGTCTATCGCTGAAGCTGTGTAACTGTGTTGCAGTCACTTGGTGGCGAATTAATGAGTGACCAGAAGGTTGCTGCACTTCTCTCACTATTAATTGTGTTCCTAGCTCAATCTCCTTCATTCAAGAACTGCTGGTACTTGTACGGTTGGATGTGCTTAGTTGAGCCATTTACCACACATCCACAGTACATCATGCGAGGTAGGTGTCAATATATCTGATGCAATAGGACTCATCACGTTTAAATCTAGGAGAATAATCTGTTGTAAATTACTGGACATACATAGAAATATCTGGAATTTCACAACACCTAGCTGGCCTACTTCTGTTGCAATGAGAACCAAGTTAAGCCACTGGGTCTCTTCAGATGTTGGGAGAGTTGTGGCTGGAGTGATGCATTTGATACCGCTCAAGCTGTAAAAAGTATTCCAGCCATGCACAGTGGAGACAATGAATTCGACGCTGTCGAATAAATATTACCAGTACTTAAGAATTTGGCAGTCTCTTCAGTGTGGTAGACAGCTGATGGGTAAGTACTCACTTAATAAAAAGTAAATTAATCCACTATATAAAAACAACCTCAATTGAGTTATTTTGTCTACTCAGATAAGAGGACTGGACAGGAAATGCTGGGGAAGTATATGATGGCATAGATGCTGATGCTCTTCACAGGTATGCAGACGGATTTCACCGTCGTGATGACACGATATTCCGATGATCCTACTGGCCGCCATCTTCATGTACATCAGCAAGTGTACAGTCACGCAGGCATTGAGGTAACATCATATAGTAGCGGCTCTTTTACAGCTCGGGAAGAGGCATAAAGGCTGCCGTCTGCAAAGAGAAAATCTGCAGCGCTGCCAGCGGTGTAAACTATCAAAAGCGATGAATCGCAGATTTAAGATGCAGCCGGTCGAAAACCGAACGTTGTCTTATATCCGGTAAAATAGGATTCTACATCTTCCTTAAAATAAGACCTTTATCTGTATTAATAATGATATCGAGTCATCGTATTTAGATGGATTCTTTAAATACGCAATCCCCATTACAGGAAGCCCTTCATTGAGACAATTTACAGCGACGGCACAATTTTTAGGCTAGAGCAAATGTGTGTGATGTTGATGTTGCACACATCGCTCATGAACTGTACGAATAGTCTGTCGAAATCAAGCTTTTCCACAGTGACCGGGAAGTTTGTGTACTCTAGGCTGAGGAAGTATGTTCTTCATATGGTTCAAATGGCTCTGAGCACTATGGGATGTAGCATCTGAGATCATCAGTCTCCTAGACTTAGAACTACTTGAGCCTAACCAACCTAAGACATCACACACATCCATGCCCGAGGCAGAATTCGAACGTGCGACCGTAGCAGCAGCGCGGTTCCGGACTGAATCGCCTAGAACCGCTCGGCCACAACGGCTGGCGGAAGTATGTTGTGCCGGCAAACTGGAAACCATGTAGTTTGTAATATTTTGTTACAGGCCCTGCTGCCGACCACTGTAAAATAAAAAAAAAATCGTTCGTTGACGCGGCTAATAGCCATACCACCTCTATCAATTACGTGTCAAAACCTCATTTCAGCAAGTAAAGAGCGTTCTTACAATCGTACGCTGTCCAGTAGTTCCACATGGTGCAGCTTGTTTCGTCCCGCTGCGTCCCGGCCTCCAGTGCTGACAGCTGGGGATGAGTTCTGAAAGACTGGAGTGAGTCAGTGAGGCCAGACCTGCGGGCTCCATTAATCTCCGCCGTTCAGCCTGATATACTGAGCTGCTCCGGCCCTCTGCTCAGAGAGGATCTCTCCGGCGTCGCGTAAACACACTTAGCGCAGAACTGCGGCCGTGGGGGAGCCAACAGCCCAGCGTCTGAATGAGAAATTGCTCGCGCAGCACACTCCACCGCTCCTTGTGTCATTCTTTTTTTTCTCTCTCTCTCTCTCCGCCAGAGATAAGGGGCTTTCGGCGGCACTCGTGTCGAAAGCGATGGTTCGGCGACCGCTTGCCCAAGAATAGCCATTGATCAACTGCTGCCATTTTTTCCACTGCCAAAACCGCATATGCGTTTCTTCGTTTCATTCACTAGCCCGTGTCCAGTCTGACTCCGTTCTTGACCCATTAATGCAATACTGGATGCTATAAAACAAGGGCTTAATTTCTAAATAAAAACAGGATGTTTCCGGACCTCATCGAAAAAATGTCAAGGGTGGTAGGTCATACGCTTGGTTGAGAACCATACCACCTATCACTCGTCGCTTATACACTGACATGACAAAAGTCACGGGATACCTTCTAATATCGTGTCAGACCTCCTTTTGCCCGGCGCAGTGCAGAAACTCGTCGTGGCATTGACTCCACAAGTCCCATGCAGAAATATTGCACCATCCTGCCTCTATATCCGTCCATAATTGCGAACGTTTTGCCAGTGCAGGATCGTGTGCCCAAAGTGAGCTCTCGATTATGCCCCATAAGTGTTCGATGGGATTCATGTCTGGCGATCTAGATGGCCAAATTATTAGCTCGAACAGTCCAGAATGTGCTTCAAATCAATCGCGAACAGCTGTAGCCCGGTAACACGGCGCATTGACATCCAAAAAACACTCCCTCTTTTTTTGAAAACGTCTGCAGTTCGTGGTATTCATCATCATTTATGACAACATAATGGTGTCTAAGTACCCGTACATTAACCATTCGCAGTCATTGGTTGGTTCAGTTGGACCAGCGAACCCTGTCTATTCCATATAAACACAGCCAACACCATCACGAAGCCACCACAAGTTTGAGCCGGGACTTGCCGACAACCTGGGTCCGTAGCTCCGTGGGGTCTGTTAGACACTCGAATTCAACCATAAGTTCTTACTAACTGAGATCGGGAGTCATCTCACCAGTCCACGGTTTTCAGCCGTCTAGGGTCCACCCGATACTGTCAAGAGCCCGAGACAGGAGCTGCAGGGGATGTCGAGCTGTCAAGGGAGAGAGTCGCCTCGGTCGTCTCCTACCACAGCCCATTACCGCCAAATTTCGCCACCGTGGCTCTTGGTCGTTAATTGAAGACCATCGACCAATGTGTTGTCCATGACGTGAGGTAATGCCTGAAATTTCGTATCCTCAGCACACTCTTGACGCTGTGGATCTCTAAATACTGAATTTCCTAACGATTACCGAAATGGAATGCCCCTTGCGTCTAGCTCCAACTACAATTCTGCGTTCAAAATCTGTCAGTTCCAATCGTGCTGCGAAAATCACGCCTGTAACCTTCCCACATGAATCATTTGAGTTCGAAAGACAGCTCCACCAATGCACTGCCCTTTTACACCTTGAATATTCGATAATACTTCCATCTACATATGTGCATATCGATGCCTCCTGACTTTTGTCATGTCAGTGTAAGTTATACGTGAGAGCGAGGCTCATGCGGACGCTGGGAAATCAAATGAAAACAACACCTACATGGAGAGGCCACACCCTGCGAGCTTGCCATCTCTTCAAGCTTTAGCAGATTAGTCGGAGAGCACTTGAAAGTGATTCCTGTGCAGTGGTTTAGGTCACTACAATTACGTTTTCGAAAAACATCGTCGAAAGTTGAAGGAAATTTTTGCATTTATTTGAATTTTTTTTCAATTAAAGACATCAACCACTTGTGTATACTTGGCATTTTCTAGGTAGACCAGGCCATTTGAGTAATGATCCACTGTCGAGTCAGAGACTTTCGAGCCAAATACAAGACGAGCTGGCAGTGGAACCTAAGGAAAAAAGGACAAGAGGTTTACATCCAGCGTAGTTGTACCGCTGAAGGTTAGCGCATAGAGATACAGAATACTGTACAAGGATATACATGTGCACCTATTGCCGGAGTTGAAACCATGTTGAGCCTCTAGCTGCAAACGAGTCTTCAGAATGAAGAGCGAAATTACTGAACATCCTCTAAAAACATTCGGCTTTCCCAGCAGTTTGCCTCGCTGTTGTGCCTAGAACTCACCGCACTTATATCTGCAAATAGCGGTGAAGTGGATGCAAAACCAGTCGTTGGCTGTGTACCAACAACTGGCGTCTGCGTCTTAGTTCATCTCAGGCAGATGAGAGCCTCTCCTTTCCGAAGCGAAGTCTGCCCACCAGTTCTCCTGTCTGAGAAGTCTGTCAGAGAAGACATTGATGTAAGAAGCAGTAACTTTCTGCAGTTTGCTTCCTATAAGGAAGACTGTTCTCTGCGTGTTTCTGGCGTCCCATAATTTTTATTGGCTGAATGATAAATACTTAGAGTAAGAAGTCGCCTCGCAAGATGTTGGTCTCCTTCCTTTACTTTCATTTCAGGTGGTTGACCAGCTACAAAATTCGTTAAATATGATGCTGTAAAATTGTGTCCTACTCTCTCCCTCTCTCTGTCTATGTTCGTGTACTGGCCAGAAAGGTTAGATATCTGTAAGCACAATTGTACTAATTACTCCTACTTCTAATTTATTTACCTGAAGCAATGGTAGCCGTTTTTACATTTTCTTGAACATTCCATTTTGCTGGGACCTGAGTGCGGTGTCGATGTCTCATATTTGTGGGGATACTTTTTCAATATTTCTTGATAAACCAAAATATAAAATATTTGCCAGACACCGATCAGCCAATCAAAGGTAAGGAAGAGCACAAACAGACTCTGAGAGACAACGACATACTCTTAATTACGCTCTTCAATTATTAGCTTTAGTGTTAGTCTTCTGTTCTGTTCTCGTTCGTCATAAAGTGTAGACGTAGCGTATATGTGAAAACTGGTATTAAGCCTATACTTACGGAAGTTTCAGTCACAATGAAATCTCCGCGTTTATCATCACATAGAAGCCTGATAACACATTCTCTTGTGGATAGGTATTGCTATTATTTATACAACATGGATACAGATAAAAGCGGCGATCTTTTCAAGGAAAGGTAAATTTAAGAAGATACGTGCGTCCACCTCTCCCGTATATTCACTATATGCGAGTGACTTTTACAATAATTGCAATTTATTACCATCAGCATCAAACGCAGTAGTTATTAAACACCCCACTCACTCGTGAATGTACGCGTCTTTCCTTGTTGTTGCACCCCGTCTGATGTTACATGTTACTCATATTTTATTAATATTCTGAGGCATAGTTTCCACTAGTGTATTTTGCTATTGTCGCAACGCTGCTTCACGGCAACAATTATTGTTGTTGTTGTGGTCTTCAATCCGTAGTCTGGTTTGATGCAGCTCTCCATGCTACTCTATCCTGTGTCAGCTTCTTCATTCCCAAGTAACTACTGCACCCTACATCCTTCTGAATCTGCTTAGTATATTTATCTCTTGGCCTCCTCCTACATTATTTTTACTCTCCACGCTGAACCCCAATATTAACTTTGTGATCCATTAATGCCTCAGAACATGTCCGACCAACCGATCCTTTCTTCTAGTCAAGCTGTCCCACAAATTCATCTTCTCCCCAATTCTGTTGAGTAAATCCTCATTACTTACGTGATCTACCCATCTAATCTTTAGCATCCTTCTGTAGTACCACATTTCGAAAGCTTCTATTCTCCTCTGGTCTAAACTATTTGTCGTCCATGTTTCATAACCACACATGGCTACACTCCATACAAACACTTTCAGAATCGACTTGCTGAGACTTAACAAATTTCTCTTCTTCAGAAACGCTTTTCTTACCATTGCCAGTCTACATTTTATACCCTCTCTATTTCGGCCATCATCGTTATTTTGCTTCACAAATAAAACAAAACTCATCTACTACTTTAAGTGTCTCATTTCCTAATCTAATTCATTCAGCTTCACCTAATTCAATTAGACTACATTCCATTATCGCCGTTTTGCTTTTGTTTATGTTCATCTTATACCTTCCGTTCAACTGCTCTTCCAGGCCATTTGCTGTCTCTTACAGGATTACGATGTCATCGGCAAACCGCAAAGTTCATATTTCTTTTCCATGGATTTTAATTCCTACTCAGAAGTTTTCTTTTGTTTCATTTACTGCTTGCTCAATATGCAGATTGAATAACATCGGAGATAGGCTACAACCCTGTCTCACTCTATTCCAAAACACCGCTTCCCATTCATGCCCATCGACCCTTATAACTGCCAACTGGTTTCTGTACAAATTGCAAATAGCCTTTTGCTCCCTGTATTTGACCCGTGCCACCTTCATAGTTTAAAAGCGAGTAGTCCAGTCAACATTGTCAAAAGTTTTCTCTAAGTCTACAAATGCTAGGAACGTAGGTTTGCCTTTCCTTCAACTATCTTCTAAGGTAAGTTGTAGGACCAGTATTGTCTCACGTGTTCCAACAGTTCTACGGAATGCAAACTGATCTTTCCTGAGATTGGCTTCTACCAGTTGTTATATTCGTCTGTAAAGAATTCTTCTTAGTATTTTGCAGCCGTGACTTATTAAACTAAGAGTTCGGTAATATTCACACCTGTCAACACCTACTTTCTTTGGGATTGGAATTATTATATTCTTCTTGAAGTCTGAGGATATTTCGCCTGTCTCATACATCTTGCCCAGATGGTAGAGTTTTGTCAGGACTGGCTCTCCCAAGGCCGTCAGTAGTTCTAATGGAATGTTGTCTACTCCCGGGGCCTTGTTTCGACTCAGGTCTTTCAGTGCTCTGTCAAACTCTTCACGCAGTATCGTATCTCCCATTTCATCGTCATCTTCATCCTCTTCCATTTCCATAATATTGTCCTCAAGTACTTTGCCCTTGTATAGGCCCTCTATATACTCCCTCCACCTTTCTGCTTTCTCTTCTTTGCTTAGAACTGGGTTTCCATCTGAGCTGTTGATATTCATGCAAGTGGTTCTCCTTTCTCCAAAGATCTCTTTAGTTTTCCTGTAGGCAGCATCTATCTTACCCCTAGTGATATACACCTCTACATCCTTACATTTGTCCTCTAACCATCTCTGTTTACCCATTTTGCACTTCCTGTGGATCTCATTTTTGAGACGTTTGTATTCATTTTTGCCTGCTTTATTTACCACATATTTATATTTTCTCCTTTCATCAGTTAAATTCAATATCTCTTCTGTTACTCAAGGATTTCTACTAGCCTTCGTCTTTTTACCTATTTGATCCTCTGCTCTCTATACTATTTCATCTCACAAAGTTACCCATTCTTCTTTTACTGTATGTCTTTCCCCTGTTCTTGTCAATCGTTCCCTTATGCTCTCTCTGAAACTCTCTACAATCTATGGTTCTTTCATTTTATCCAGTTACCATATCCTTAAAATTCCACCTTTTTACACTTTCTTCAGTTTCAATCTAAAGTTCATAACCAATAGATTGTGGTCAGAGTCCACTTCTGTCGCTGGAAAGGTCTTACAACTTAAAACCTAGTTCCTAAATCTTACCATTACATAATCTGTCTGAAACCTTCCTGTGTCTCCAGGCCCCCTCCACGTAAACAAATTTCTTTAATGATTCTTAAGGGAAGTGTCTGCTATGATTAAGTTATGCTCTGTGCAAAATTCTACCAGGCGGCGTCCTCTTCCATTCCTTACCCCCTATTCCCCTTTCACCTACTAATTTTCCTTCTCTTCTTTTCCCTGCTATCGAATCCCAGTTCCCCATGACTATTAAATTTTCGCCTCCATTCACTATCTGCATAATTTATTTTATCCTATCATACATTTCTTCAACCTCTTAGTTATCTGCGGAGCTAGTTGGCGTATGTACTGCTGTGGTAGCCGTGGACTTAATATCTATCTTGGCCACAATAATGTGTTCACTATGCTGTTTGTAGTAGCCTACCAACACTCCTATTTTTTATTCATTATTAAACCTACTCCTGCATTATCCCTATTTGATTTTGTATTTATATCCCAATATTCGCCGGAACAGAAGTCTTGTTCCTCCTGCCACGGAACTTCACTAATTCACACTATACCTAACTTTAACCTATCCATTTCCCTTTTTAAATTTTCTAACCTACCTGCCTGATTAAGGGATCTGACATTCCACGCTCTGACCCGTAGAACGCCAGTTTTCTTTCTCCTGATGACGACGTCCTCCTGAATAGTCCCCGCCCGGAGATCCGAATGGGAGACTGTTTTACCTCCGAAATATTTTACCCAGGTGGTCACCATGATCATTTAACCATATAGCAGAGCTGTATGCCCTCGGAAAAAAATTACAGCTGTAGTTTCCCCTTGCTTTCAGTCGTTCGCAGCACAGCAAGGCCGTTTTGGTTAATGTTGCCAGGCCAGATCATTCAATCTTCCAGACTGGTGGCCCTTGCAACTACTGAAAAGTCTGCTGCCCCTCTTCAGGAAGCTCAGGTTTGTCCGTCCTTTCAATAGATACCCCTCCCCAACGGCAAGGTCCAGGGTTCATGGGGGGGGGGGGGCATAATTATTATGTGACTTTCCAAATTACTTCACTGGCTAGCGAAAGAATCAGAAAGATTAAAAAACAACGGAGAAGACGAATTACACATTCTTCAAAGGATTTGTAAACTTTGTTCTGTTATTCCGCATTCTAAGATGTTTTAACAGCCCGTGAATTTTGCTTGCCTGCATTTCTTTCCATAACGGCAGTTCATCTGGGATTGTTCA
Organism: Schistocerca gregaria; assembly: GCF_023897955.1. Classification (NCBI taxonomy): domain Eukaryota; kingdom Metazoa; phylum Arthropoda; class Insecta; order Orthoptera; family Acrididae; genus Schistocerca; species Schistocerca gregaria. The sequence goes on from NC_064920.1 coordinate 552,025,417, forward strand.
TCCCCTGGCAACACAGTTCGCTAAAAACAGTCTCTGTTGTCCGTGCACATTCTGGTGATATAATATGCATTGTGTGACTGAATGTCCAGCACAAGGTGGCTTTCTTTCAAGCACTGTCTGATCCGTCTGCCAGGAATGGCCCTTCGCGTGTGTGCGAGTAGAACGTCTGCGAAATCTGCTAGGGACTGGCTCCCTGCAGTTTTATGAGCCCTGCAGCGCGTCCCCTCGTTAACAGCCAAGTGCAGCCTGCTTTCATATTGGCTTCTCATTTAGGTGTACATTGGAAATTGTACTCAGAGTAGCTGAGTAATTTCAGCCGCTGGTATTGATTAATATTTCATATTCGGTGCAGTTTAATTTATTCCGACTTGTTTTGATTTTTCGTTCTTGTTTTACATAAATTACGGGACAGAGTGGGAAAATGGTCGCTAACATAATCAAGGGAAACGCTCCAAAAAAACTCGGGATAGGCACTATTTTTCGTGTAATTCAGGGCCAATGCGTCGCAGGAAAAAAATCAGAAGTGTAGTATACGTGAGAGCGCATTTGTAAGTGTGTGTACAGAGTAAAGTCGATGACTTGCACGTCATGTGAGGTCAAATGAATTGAATCCCACAGGTAGAGTAGGTTGCTTAAGAAAATATGACTTTAATTATTTTGTAATTTTACGAACGACTGCGAAATCATAAAATGATTTGAAATCTAATAGACCTAACTAACAAATGTCATTGAGAACTGTCTACGCCAGGCCAGATGGAATCACAAGAATTCCGCAAAAAAGAAATGTTATTCACACATATCAGCTCGAAACTTAATAAGATTCGGAGAAATAGAATAATTAAAGATTTCTGTCCGTTGTAGACATACTTGAGTTAGAACTTCCTTACTAAAGAATTCAGCCGTCGCCGTAAAGATGCTGGTGACGGAATGTGTGATGTGGGAACGCAACATTTTTTAAATACCGTAGCTTCAACCAATACGAGTGCTGTAGCTCACTTCACGAGTGCTGCTTATTTTGAAACTCAGAACTGTTGTGTCTGGAAATATGAGAACTCACACGCTATTGCTGTTAGAGCTCACTGATAAAGATTCTCTTTGGGTGTTTGGACAGCAATGTTTGGTAATCAACTTTCAGAACCTGTGCTACCAGCACACTTAACTGGAGAAGTTTACGCTTAGTTTCTGCGTAGTACTCTTACGAAGCTGTTGGAACACTGCCGTTCGCTGATCGTAGCATCCTCTGGTTGCAGCATGATGAAGCAACAGTGCAATGAATGTAAATTAAAAACGCAGTTAACTGCCTATTTTAACTACGTCTGGTCTTTTGAGCGCGTTAAGAGTGTTATGTACGTACATCGCTGCCAATGTCACAACAGGAGAAGTTATCCACATCAGTGAAGCGTTTAACGTGAAGCAGAAGACTGCTATTCTCGACAGAGTTGAGCGCTCATTAGTGTGAATGTATCAAGCACGTAATGATGGTCAGATCTGACTCTAAATCTGCTTCAATATTCCTATAATAAGAGGTCATTTTGCATAAGGAATGTCAGCTGCTCGTAACTCATAAAAGAGGATTAAAAATGTTCCTTAACAAGAATTATGTAAATTACTGAACATCCTTAAAAGCCACTCAACTTTCCCGATAGTTTGCTTCGCTGTTGTGACTGGATGTCACCACACTTAGATCTGCAAATGGCGGGTGAAGTGAGTCCAAAATCAGTCGTTGACTCTGTACCAACAGTTAGTATCTGTGTCTAAGTTCAACCCAGCTTCTCATCTCCAAAGTGAAATCTGCCAATAAATTCTCCTGCCTGGGAAGTCTGTCAAGAGAAGATGTTGAAGAAAGAAGCAGTAGCTTTCTGAGTGATTGCCGTACTCAAATAGTCTCGTCTGCTTAGAAAATGCCGAGTATACACACTTGGTGGTTCTCTTTAATTGATAAATAATTCAAATGACTTTCAAAATTTCCTTCGACTTTCGACCTCAATGTTTTTCGAAAACGGAATTGTAGTGACGTAAACCATTGCACAGGAATCACTTTCAAGTGCCCTCTGACTAATATGCTAAAGCTTGAAGAGATCGCAAGCTCGCAGGGTGTGGCCTCTCCTTGTGGGTGTTGTCTTCATTTCATTGCCTAGCGTCCGAATGAGCCTCTCTGACAAGCATAACTTACCCTGAGGTGGCACAGGTCATTAACCTTTTTCTACCTCTTTGATTTGTGGGACACAGTCAGCAGAAGTCGGATGCTGGCATTGTGAGCCCTGAGTGCACTGAGAGGTTGTTCAGATTCCTATTGTTAAGGCTTAGCTTGCTGGTGCACACTGGTAGTTTTTCTTCACGAAGGTGTCGTAAGTCTGCCTGTCCAGTTACGATGAGTGTGATAAGTGGACCTAGAGTTCAGTGTCACTGAACTGTTGATGGCGGTTAGTGAGAAGAGTCCACAACACAGTCAGTGCTAGGAAGGTAGATTTCCGATGGGGTGGTGCCTAGATGTTTGATATTCTAGGAAAATAAGCGTAAGTTATAGGAAAAATAAGTGTGGGAAGCAATAGCTACTGCGATATTCCTGATAGCTGCTCCATCAGAAGAGCAATTTTTAATGTAAGCCATTCACAACTTATATGGTTTGATCTCGGGTCTTTAGATGCTATTCCCTGTTACCTGGTATTTTTGCTGCCTTCACACTGTCATCTCCGTGTAGAAGAATTGGTTTCTCAGACCTGACAGAGATGAAATTCAGAAATTTACGAGGTAGATAGCTTAGCTGCTTTTTGCATCTATCAACCTCGCATATTTCTGAAGTTCATCTCTGTCAGGTCTGAGAAACCCTGTTTCCTACATGCGGATGACAATGTGATGGCAGTGTAAATACTAGATAAGAATTCTTTTTCCTACAGCTTACGCTTATTTTCTTAGAATTTCAAACACCTATTCACACCTTATCGGAAATCTGCCCTCCTGGCAGCGAGTTTGTCACAGACTCTCCCACTTCTGTAGGAACGCACTAGGAAGATCCTTGATAATAGTCATTTGTTGGAAGAACTGTGAGAAGCCGTACCACGAAAAATAACTCTTAGACGTATTAAGGGTAGCGGAATATGGATGGATATAAGTCATAAACAGCATGCTTCGTCTAAGTGTTGGAATTAAAAGAAACATTTATTCCTTAATAAATTACAAACATTGATGGCAAAGTTATCTCAAAAACGGGGCAAGTGCGCCAACGGTGTTAAAACAAATGTAAATCACCAAAAGCTTTAAGAGAAAATGTTATTTACTCTATTTGTGTACAATAACTGATACACCCGTCACAGCACTATACGTCTCTTTTTTGTAGATTGCTGCTTTGTGTAGTACTTCTGCATTGATACCGTAAGTTGTACTTTTGTGAAATTGGGGCATAAATTATAGCTTACACGCATTTATTCTACGTTTCCTGAGCTCAGTAAGTGTCACCCGTACGGAATAAAAGCTGCAAGAATTCGAAGTTTTTTTTTGTTTTTTTTTTTTTTTTGGGGAAAGTCATTTTGGTTATTCGAGTATTGCTGCAGACAATTATGCTGCAAGTGACACGTCATAAAGTGATGAAAACAACTCCAACCACCCAATGCCTAAACTTGTTTTTGTATATTTCATCCTCAGATCACAGAAATGGCATCATTACCAGTTTCGAGTTATTGCTCATGTGAACTTATTAAACAGAAAGGAAAATACGGATGGTAGTAGCCCAGGAAACTGAATCATGATTCGCACTTTATACACAGTTATACGTACTTGGATACGTGACAGTCACTCGTCAACTGAAGAGACATGGAAAGCCGCTTATGTCGTAAACATATCTATCATCCTACTGATTATTGGGACTGAACATTACAGTTAGCTATTTAATACGATACAGATCGTAACTCTTCAGTCACAAATATGTACATGGTAGCACCCAGTCAAGGAATATTTTAGGGAACTGGATTAAAAAATTTAATTCAAAGTCCGACTGAAATCTTTTCAAGTTTACTCCTAAAACAACTTACGCTGTGCCTACGGGCTATGAGACCTAACATCTGAGGTTATCAGTCCCCTAGAACCTAGAACTACTTAAAGCAAACTAACATAAGAACAACACACACATCCATGCCCCAGGGAGGATTCGAACCTCCGACCGTAGCGGTCGCGCCAGTTCTGTCTAGTTAAAGCTGCTGACAAGAGGCACCCTGAGACTTCTGCTGAAACTGCTATCGAATTCACGCCATTGGTTTAGCCAATAGCGTGCGTGGGATACAGGTCACGTGTGTGGACGCTGGTGCGGAACACAGTAGGTTCGCTCTCTTGTAATCCAGACCTCGAGCAGAACAGACGTTGTTTTGGAAGGCAGAACCATTGGCTCTGCTTTTCACGACCGGCCACCAACGTAAGTTAACACTAACCACTTCCCCTTCAGTTGCCCATTTCAATTAACTGTTAGACCTCCTAGACTGGCGTAAACATGGTATCTTCCGACCCTAGGCGCGCCTCTTGTACACCGTACATTGAATTGTATAGTCTTTATTGTACCTAATTTCCTGTTTGGTCATTTAACGGCAGCCCTGGATGCCCACTCTCAAGTCCTGACCGCTCTGCCTGCAGCACACTGTCGTCATGAGGCATACGTAACAACTTCCGCCCCCATTTACAGTACAAATATCACATGACACCTATACGATAGCTACAACCCGCAAAAGAAAATACGAAGGGAAGAGACGAAACAGATCATAAAAACACTTCGAAAAAGGCTTTGTTGAAGTAATGGCTGTTCATTTAAAAACTGTTGTGCGTATTATTTGAGTAAAAATTTCTAGCTCTTAAAGCGTGTCCAAATGCTATCCTTTAGGTACAGTCGTGCTCAAAAGTATCCGAACGACCTGAATTGCATTTCGCCTGATTCGCATGCAACCAACATAACGCAGCTATCTAGCAGGTCCTCTAATCGCTCCTTGGTACAATCGTATGACTATTGAAAATTGTTCCGACAAGTCACTACTAGAAAACACTGCTCTCTATCGCAATAACTCAAGACGTAAAGTAATACCACGATACTACCAATATCAGGGAACACATTATCACAGATAAGACTGTCCTTAAGGCTTGTAAGCTCACATTTATTACAATAAATGAATACCTGAAATGTTACCACGCTCATTATTACGTCAGATAGGTAATGCACGTAGTAAATTCGTCATATTCATGATTTCCTCTTCAAAGGAACATACCGAACTTATTATTTAACACAAAATGACATTAAAAATTTAAATTATTCACGAGCAGCTAGTTGAGAATATGTATGAAATTCAAATGACACCGACGAACCGTCTCGTTCTGCATATAGATTCAAACCCAGGTCATGCAGACAAAACAAGGATTTCGTGACTGATAGAAACTAACAGTCATTCCTGATTAGGCATATAGAGAGTGATACACCTCGATTTTAGATGGGGTAAGGTAGCAAATATCAACTTTAAATTACATAACGCAAACATTTTTAACGGACGCGATTTCCTACCCAGCATCTATTGTCCCTGTTAACGAACTACGAGAGATATTAAATATTGCTTCTTCACAACTAACTTACTTGAAATGCCGTGAGGTAAAGCTTTGTGTTGGACAGCGATTCGAACCTGGAATGTAATCGGATTGATATAGAAGCACAATCAACTGTGACATATCGGATTTTCTCGGCAGTAGCTAGATGTTTTAAATGAAGTGACGAGAAGAAAGATTAAGTTTTTCCTTCACAGGACTCAAACTCGGCACCTATCGCTGTTATATTCTAGAGAAAACGAACGTTAAATATGGGTTTGTTGCACCAGTAGCGACATGTGAGCATGTTTGAACTAGAAATAATATGACGAAGAGTTCAGTGCTAACTGGGAATAGAGCCCCACACAAAGAGACGCCAGCTGCCGAATTTTTCTCCACCAGCAGCTCGGAATAACATCTTGGACTTCCAGTGATCTAGCAAACAGTTCTGTGTCTCACTGGGAGACAAAACCGTCACATATCGAAAGTGTAGACAACGAATGAAAATACATTAAAAATCAACATTATTATCCACCAGCAGATAGGTGTTCTCATGCTGTAGCTTGATAATACATAATGAAATCTTTAGTACCGGGCCAGGATCCGAACCCATTCACGCGCAATATGGGGAGACGTTGAGGATTCTGCAGTTTTGAACAAACAAATTGTAGCCGAGACTTATTGTCACGAAGGGATCAATTTCCGCGTTAAGGGCGGTCTGAGTTGCATTCCCAGTTCAGAACCAATTTTATCGACGTACAGAAGCTCAGATAAAAGATGGAATCAGTGTCCTGTGAGCCTACATAGCGTTTGTTTCGCCACTAGGAATAAATAACCAGTATAAGAAAGGTTACTGGTGATAGAGTTTCTACGTGTCGCCACTCCAGACTTTATTGTGGTTCAACCTAAAGTCTACGTGGTGGAGAAGGAATATCATTTTAATGTGAATTTCAGACCACAATGCCATTATATCTTCTTCACTTGTTGTAGCCAGAAGAGAAAGAGATCTGTTTCTCCCAATGTAAAATCATTGACAGAAGGTGGAATCGAACCAAGACCATGATTATTCGAACCTATCATCAGTCCAACAGACCACAAAACCCTCTTCTCTACCGCTAATTTTTCTATCATAACGCCGTTGCGTAACACTGGTTGAGAATTCTGACACACGGACTCCCTGTAGTAATTTGCAACATGTTCAGTAAATTCATTTACTTGGTTGACCCAATCACCATAAACTAGCTGCCTCGGCTACCCAGTGCATACATTCGACTCTGTTTTGTAATCACCGAAATAAAATCACGTAACTGCCACTACACAGAACTGCCAAAAGCGTAGTATACAGAAATTTAAATAGGAAGTGTTCCCTTCCACTTGAGCTACTCTGCTGCGCTATCTCTTTGTTCAAAACGTCCTGCAGTGCAAAAGAAAAGGTATAACTGTTAGTCTCTCGTAAGTATAGACCCGGCCATATGAAATATCTCACAGCGATGTGGAATGCAGAAGTTCTGGAGGAACTGTTTTTGAGTTCTGGAGCTGTAGTAACTATGAGCCAACCAGTAGCGTAATGGTAAGTGTCGTGACCTGTAGATAAGATGTCGCGAGCTCGAGTACCTTTATTGCTACATTTTTTTTAAAAGCAATTCTGTCTGCTTAAGTTATCAACGTAATGGAACTTGTAACATTACTCCCTTCACTTCTCAACCCAAAATAATCGCCTGTGGAAAAAGGCCTAACTTCTGCGACTTTTTGTTCTTTTTCAGATTTAATAGACAACCAGGCAGCAGATGAATATCGAAACTTTTGTATTATGTATGGGGAGAGTGCATCGTGCCAAAATACGTCGGAAAAGTATTTTCTACATTAGCTGTCGTCTGGTAGTGGCTTTTTATTCTTCTTCAACCTTGTTTGACAGCTTTAACGCACAACAAGTTTACTACATGCATGTAATCAACAAACTGCTTGTGCATTGTCAGACTGTTATAGGTTACATCAGAGAATTCGCATACATCGTTGATGATTAATTTCTCTCTCATGCTTACTATTGTTTTAACAACACTAAAGGAAACCTTACGAAAACTGTGAGCTATATTATAAGAAATGAAATAAAACTATCCACGATAACCTTACGACGAAAGTCTGTTTTAATCAAACTGAGTATCTGTACACAAGCGTGCCTCTATCGTCACGAATTAGTAAAATACTACTCACTTCGATTTTGATTGGGTCTGTGTTTAATTGGTATGCTGTGTCATACTCAAGAGGTATGCAAATGTGGCATTTCATAAATGAAGTTACGCATTCCTAGAAACCCAAAATTTGCTTGTCAGCAGCGGAAAGAGGCGTTACCTATTGTGCAGCATTGTAAGTTTTTCACCATTGCACTATGAGCCGAAAGTATTTTCTTGCGATTTCCTTATCGATGTTTGACCTGGCTGCTTGTAGCTCTTTCACCGAAGGGATAAAAACGCTACCGTCGGTGGGACTGGAACCGCGAATCCTAATAGACGTTTTTCCACAGGTCAGCACGTTACCACAGAGCTGGCGAAGATGTATGTGTCTTACCTTCCTCTTACGAGACCAGTGGTGGCTAAAACTCGTAAACCGCTATTTAAAGGACGAAATTAGTTGCGATTTCCACGTGCAACGACTTTCCTGGGCTGAAAACCGCAAATTTACAATCTTTTGTTACACCTAAAGCGATAATAACTCGGATTATTCAATGGAAATGACACGTAAAATCAAGTGAACTTTGAGGCTTAATTCCGTGCACACCAGGAGATAACTCGTCGATCACAGAGTTGCCAAATATACGTTGCCTTGTTGCCAAATCTCAGTTACAGTACCAGCCAGAAGAAGACGAACCGATGTGATCCTACAGCAGGCTGGAAAGTGACCATAGCTGATGTCTCCAAGACGCGGCTGCTATGGCCTGGAATACGTAATGCGTCTGATTCGCATTTCTGTAACTAGGTTTAGGGACTGGTGCGCAGTTACTAATAATACTCAGAACTGAATGCAAACTAAGCATCATAAATCAATAACTCTCATAGTTGTTTTTATATTTCTTTCGTAAGTGTACTCAAAACTAAGAAACTCATTCACAGACGTTTCCGTGCCTTGAGCACAACAAACAAATGAAAGTAAAAAAAAAAAAAAAAAATGTGTGTGTGTGTGTGTGTGTGTGTCTGTGTGTGTGTGTGTGTGTGTGTGTGTGTGTGTGTGTGTGTGAAAGAGAGAGAGTGAGAGAAAGATAAAAAGCAGAAAGAGAGAGAGAGTAAAACATTGTTGTAAGGAAACTGAATCATGGTATGTAAAGAAACTTTTCATTAAAATGACACATTCCACTTCATTACGTAATATCGTATTTATGATCTATGATCTGATCTAATGTAATCTAATCTACTCTAATCACATCATATTGATGGCTAGCCATGAAGAGTCATGAATTCCGGAAGTTTTGCCAATAGCAGTAACCAAATCTAAACCTGAGAATAAAAGACGACAACTTTTGTAATAAAGTGGGACTTCTATCGAGACCCTTTTGTCCCTGTTATTGAACCACAAATGATGTCTGATATACCTCCATTCTGAAGTAACAAAGTGTGCAGTGCATGATGTGACTCTCTGTGAAGGAGGTACGAACGCAACACGTAATCGAATTGTTAAATAAGTAAAATCAAATGTTACGTATCGGTTTTTCTTACCAGCTGCTAGGTGTTTGAATCTAAAATAAGGATACAAACGTTTGTGCCTAAGCGACAATCGAACTGCACACCTACCGTGCATCCGCGGATATAGCTTAAGTATCAGTTGCGTACTCACCAACATTAAGATGTGTGCGTGTTTGACCAGAAATAACGACACCTGTTGTGGTTGTGGGCAACACATGAACAGACATTAAACCTGCACGTCAATTCTCACTAGCAGGTGACCTAAACGGGCCCTTTATCATTACAGGCCCTGGGCAGTGCAACATCATACTGAAAACAGTAATGTGCTTATACTGACAACCTGACTGTTCGTTTTACCTGATTTTGTAATCATTTAAATAAAGCAACATGACCTTCCAGTGGGAGACATTTCGTCCCCCTTTTCCTTCTGTAAATATGTCAGTAAGCTTTTTGCCTTCCAACCAGCGAAATGTGGCAGAGTACGGCCGGTAAACGGTTCACCAACCACAATTTAGTGCCGTTAAGACGATTTCTTTAAACATTGTCGTAGCTGAATGAATTTAGTTTCGTCTTAAATCGTCTCAAGCAGCAACGTTCACAGATATCTCAAATAGGAGAAGCTCTTTTTCCAGGTACAAAGGTTGTAAAACAAAGTTCACATCGTTTGTGTCAGGGTGATCTTTTCGTCTGATAGCACTGCATAAGTATTTTGTCTAAGAGGTATCACAAGTAGTGTTCCTGTAGCTGTTGGAATCATTGGTTGAAAACGAGTTTAACACCAGTGGGTACAGTACTGGTAAATATTCAAAATGATTATCAACCTAAGTCTGAGTTCATCCGCAAACTGAGGCGAATTTATAACATTGGAGCTAGACTGTGTATTCACGTATACAATTCTAAGAATACTTCGAACGCTATAGTTAACGTTCCTCTCATAAACTACTTTTGTTTTTTTTAATTCTTCTGCCTCTTCAGCGTGCAATATGTGTTGTAGATACAGTCTTGCAAAAAATTAACCGCCGAGTCGTTCACGTGTGGTGGGCAATACAGTCGTGCTCCTCTCAGAATCCTATGTCCGGCAATATGCTCGATCTGGCAACTTTGTAGAATACGGCAACAAAGTAAGTTGCCAGAGCCGCTGTTAGCAAATGTCTGCAGGGAGTTCCCAATTCCTACTGTGGAAATTTAGCATAGAGGCACTATAGTAACCAAGAGGTTCATTTCCTTCGTACTTATCACCCTGGCATGTGAGTCTTAATGAGAACATAATGAAAATCGTATCGCTGATGGTCGATTCGAATTTCTTCAGAGACGCTGGTATTGCGAAGCAGCTTGGCAGTCAGAAAGCCCAGATCTATGACCATTAACACAACTTACTGAGTCGAGTTACCAAGAGGATTTGATGTTTAAAGATTTTCTTGCGATTTCGATATAGAATTTTTTCTGGAAATTCGAAGCTCCGTAAAATATGTTGTTGTTGTTGTCTTCAGTCCTGAGACTGGTTTGATGCAGCTTTCCATTCTACTCTATTCTGTGCAACCTACGTGCTTCTGAATCTGCTTAGTGTATTCATCTCTTGGTCTCCCTCTACGATTTTTACGCTCCACGCTGCCCTCCAATGCAAAATGTGTGATCCCTTTATGACTCAGACCATGTCCTACCAACCGGTCCCTTCTTCTTGTCAAGTTGTGCCACAAACTCCTCTTCTCCCCAATTCTATTCAATACCTCCTCATTAGTTACGTGATCTACCCATCTAATCTTAAGTATTCTTCTGTAGCACCACATTTCGAAAGCTTCTATTCTTTTCTTGTCCAAACTATTTATCGTCCATGTTTCACTCCCATACATGGCTACGCTCCATACAAATACTTTCAGAAACGACTTCCTGACACTTAAATCTATGCTCGATGTTAACAAATTTCTCTTCTTCATAAACGCTTTCCTTACCACTGCCAGTCTACATTTTATATCCTATCTACTTCGACGATCATCAGTTATTTTGCTCTCTAAATAGCAAAACTCCTTTACTACTTTAAGTGTCTCATTTCCTAATCTAATTCCCTCAGCATATCCCGACTTAGTTCAACTACATTCCATCATCCTCGTTTTGCTTTTGTTAAAAAAAATGTCTCGGAGCACTATGGGACTTAACATCTGTGGTCATCAGTCCCCTAGAACTTAGAATTACTTAAACCTAACTAACCTAAGGACATCATACACATCCATGACCGAGGCAGGATTCGAACCTGCGACCGTAGCGGTCACGCGTTTCCAGACTGAAGCGCCTACAACCGTACGGCCACACCAGTCGGCTTGCTTTTGTTGATGTTCATCTTATATCCTCCTTTCAAGACACTGTCCATTCCGTTCAACTGCTCTTCCAAGTCCTTTGCTGTCTCTGACAGAATTACAATGTCATCGGCGAACCTCAAAGTTTTTATTTCTTCTCCATGGACTTTAATAATTTTTCTTTTGTTTCCTTTACTGCTTGCTAAATATACAGATTGAATAACATCGGGGACAAGCTACAACCCTGTCTCACTCCCTTCCCAACCGCTGCTTCCCTTTAATGCCCATCGACTCTTATAACTGCCATCTGGTTTCTGTACAAATTGTAAATAGCCTTTCGATACCTGCATTATATCCCTACCACCTTCAGAATTTGAAAGAGAGTATTCCAATCAACATTGTCAAAAGCTTTCTCTAAGTCTACAAATGCTAGAAATGTAGGTTTGCCTTTCCTTAAAATATTTTATAAGATACGTCGTAGGGTCAGTATTCCCTCACGTGTTCCAACATTTCTGCGGAATCCAAACTGATCTTCAATGAGGTCGGCTTCTACCAGTTTTTCCATTCATCTGTAGAGAATTCGCGTTAGTATTTCGCAGCTGTGACTTATTAAACTGGTAGTTTGGTAATTTTCACATCTGTCAACACCTGCTTTCTTTGGGATAGGAATTATTGTATTCTTCTTGAAGTCTGAGGGTATTTCGCCCGTCTCATACATCTTGCTCACCAGATGGTAGAGCTTTGTCAGGACTGGCTCTCCCAAGGCCGTCAGTAGTTCCAGTGGAAAGTTGTCTACTCCCGGGGCCTTGTTTCGACTCAGGTCTTGCCGTGCTCTGTCAAACACTTCACGAAGTATCGTATATCCCATTTCATCTTCATCTACATCCTCTTCCATTTCCATAATATTGTCCTCAAGTACATCGCTATTGTATAGACCCTCTATATACTCATTCCACCTTTCTGCTTTCCCGTCTTTGCTTAGAACTGGGTTTCCATCTGAGCTCTTGATATTCATACAAGTGGCACTCTTTTCTCCAAAGGTCTCTTTAATTTTCCTGTAGGCAGTATCTAACTTACCCTTAGTGAGAGATGCCTCTACATCCATACATTTGTCCTCTAGCCATCCCTGCTTAGCCATTTTGCTCTTCCTGCCGATCTCATTTTTGAGACGTTTGTATTCCCTTTTGCCTGCTTCATTTACTGCGATTTTATATTTTCTCCTTTCATCAATTAAATTCAATATTTCTTCTGTTACCCAAGGATTTCTACTAGCCGACGTCTTTTTACCTACTTGATCCTCTGCTGCCTTCACTTCTTCATCCCTCAGATCTACCCATTCTTCTTCTACTGTATTTCTTTCCCCTGTTCTTGTCAATCGTTCCCTTATGTAACCCCTGAAACTCTGTACAACCTCTAGTTTAGTCAGTTTATCCACGTCCCATCTCCTTAAATTCCCACCTTTTTGCAGTTTGTTCAGTTTTAATCTACAGTTCATAACCAATAGATTGTGGTCAGAGTCAACATCTGCCCCTGGAAATGTCTTAAAATTTAAAACCTGGTTCCTAAATCTCTGTCTTACCATTATATAATCTATCTGATACCTTCTAGTATCTCCAGGGTTCTTCCATGTATACAACCTTCTTTTATGATTCTAGAACCAATTATAAGCCATTATTAACTTATGCTCTGTGCAAAATACTACCAGACGGCTTCCTCTTTCATTTCTCTACCCCAACCCATATTCACCCATTATGTTTCCTTCTCTCCCTTTTCCTACTCTCAAATTCCAGTCACCCATGACTATCAAAATTTCGTCTCCCTTCACTACCTGAATAATTTCTTTTATGTCATCATACATTTCATCAATTTCTTCATCATCTGCAGAGCTAGTTGGCATATAAACTTGTACTACTGTAGTAGCATGGGCTTCGTGTCTATCTTGGCCACAACATTGCGTTCACTATGCTGTTGGTAGTAGCTTATCTGCACTCCTATTTTTTTATTAATTATTAAACTTACTCCTGCATTACCCCTATTTGACTTTGTATTTGTAACTCTGTATTCACCTGACCGACAGTCTTGTTTCTCCTGCCACCGAACTTCACTAATTCCCACTATATCTAACTTCAATCTATCCATTTCCCTTTTTTTAAATTTCCTGATCTACCCGTCCGATTAAGGAATCTGACATTCCACACTCCGATCAGTAGAACGCCAGTTTTCTTTCTCCTGATAACGATGTCCTCTTGAGCAGTCCCCGCCCGAAGATCCGAATGGGGGACTATTTTACCTCGGGTATATTTTACCCAAGAAGGCGCCATCATCATTTAACCATACAGCAAAGCTGCATGCCCTCGGTAAAAAAATTACGGCTGCAGTTTCCCCTTGCTTTCAGCCGTTCGCAGTACCAGCACAGCAAGGCCGTTTTGGTTATTGTTACAAGGCCAGATCAGTCAATCATCCAGACTGTTGCCCTTGCAACTACTGAAAAGGCTGCTGCCCCTCTTCAGGAACCACACGTTTGTCTGGCCTCTCAACAGATACCCCTCCGTTGTGGTTGCACCTACGGTACGGCCATCTGTATCGCTGAGACACGCAAGCCTCCCCACCAACGGCAAGGTCCATGGTTCATGGAGGTAGGTTTATAAAATATATCATAAAAACAGGTTTGCACTCTGCTGCGGCCTGTGCGCCACTCTCATCAGCCTCATAACGCATCGTGAAAGACAATAAAAGTTGTCACTTATGTAAAGAAGCCAAAAAATTGAATTTTCTGTCGCAGTGTCTTAGTTTACATGAGGATTATATAGCACAAGTCATTCAAATGGAAAGGGAATATCAAGAGAATTTAGTGAGTCAATTCAGTACCATACGCGGAAGTGATTGCACTGCCACAGTGTTGCGTAATGTTTGTGACGATGTTGCCATTTCTCAGCTGTGCTAGGAACAGCTCTGTAAAGGGTATGGGAGGAGAATCCGGTGCAGGCATCATAGGAGGATATGGAGAGGAGGCGCAGGGTTTAGTTAATATGCAGCGTTTTTTCGTACCATTTGTGTCAAACATTCAGGTGTATGATCTTCCATCACTATTACAGTTTCCTACAAAATATATACGAATAAAACACTTACCTTGTTGCTTTGTGACAAAAGATTATTTCAGAATAATAAAAAGTCTTTGGAAATGACTTATGCCCACCTGTCACAAAAGCAACATAAAAAACACTTTGCACCTCGAAATCGATTGCATCTATGTGCAGTCTTGTGATGTTTAAATAAATCGTCTTAACGGCATTAAATCGTGGTTCGTGAATCGTTTACCGGCCGTACTCTGCCACATTTCGCTGGTTGGAAGGCAAAAAGCTTACTGACAAATTTCACAGAAGGAAAAGGAGGACAAAATGTCTCCCATTGGAGGGTCATGTTGTTTTACTTAAATGATTACAAAATCAGGTAAAACGAACAGTCAGGTTGTCAGTATAAGCACATTACTGTTTTCAGTGTGATGTTGCACTGCCCAGGGCCTGCAATGACAAAGGGCCCGTTTAGGTCAAGCATATTGCACACAGAATTGGAAGAGAGAGCACCACTAAATTCTAAAATCCGTATGCATTGCATACACACAGAAATTACTGTTACAGTGTACTTATGGAGACAAATGAGTGAATTGCGAATTTTCCGGTGAGAAAGAGCACTGGCAAACAGTCTTCGCTAAATTAGGTTACTTAATCTGGTGTCACTCTGAGATAGTATTTATGGTCAGCGACTAAGTGTAAGGTCAATGAGTCGGATGCGAGTATTGCAACTGTGAAATACATTCCTAGATTATAGAAGCGAATATTAAATTTGAACTAATATTGCGAAAATTTTGTACTTGAATAGCTTAGAGTGAAAATCTTTCTTTCTATTGCAAAGGAAAACAAATGATTTTCTAAAACATTGTCTGTCATACACAACTTGAAACAGGTCATGTCAACCAAATCACATGGAAGAACTGACAGCGACGTATATCGGAAGGCAGTAAGATCTCTTGCCTTTTGGTTGGCAGTACTCGATAGCCATTTCTAGGCACAAGTAAATGAAGAAAGGTAGGGCGTTTTTGTTATCAAGTAATGTCTTCATCAATTACTTTAGTTTTAATGTAATCTACGAGTAATTGCTGCTGTTTGATATTAACATGAGAAGGATTCCGTAGACAGGGAAAGAACCTGTTCTTGGTAAACTACTTCTATGGTAACCAAAAGGCATCAAATGATCTTCAAGTACAGTGTTCAGCAGCTATATGAAGAAAATGATGGTAATAATGATGGTAATAATCGAATTAACTGACAACTTAACATTTCCCAGTGGATTTTCTCGAACTAAGAAATTTGCTGAATTTGCGAAAATTTCAAAATGGCTTTTCATCGAGCCTATGCTGGCTAGAAGAGTCCTTACATCCTGCTGACATGAGAATAGCATAATCTCCGCGTCAGAAGCTTGCTTCTACTTAACCATTTAATAGACTCGCGTTTTTTTTTTCCACCGTGACTAATTTTGTAAGCTAAGCACATCATCAAGCTCGAGAGAAAGACGTTATAATACAGAATCCGCATTAAATATCACGTTCCTTCATTACCAACTGGGCAGAGCCGGTTTATGTTGGGAAATGACATAGCGGAAGTCATGATAAACAAAAATACGGCCGCTAGTAAACTTACTTCCACTAGAAAATTTTATTTTATTTGATGAACCGATGGCCATTTAAAGGAACAGGGCTCTTATTTTACTTGTACTTGATTGAACTAGAGACGTTGAAAAAATTGGTGCTGGACTGTGATTCAAATTCGTATCTCTTCTTTCGAGGATCTGAATCTCTCGGAACAGTATAGTTCAATCATTTCGTTCCTTTTCCCAAGACTGCAATCTTCTCTAGGTCTCCTCCAAAGGTAAGTATGTGGGTCCGAATCCTGATCCAGTACAAAAATATTCGTAATGTCATTTCAAGCCCTATCACATTACTGTTTTCAGTATGATGTTGCACTGCCCAGGGCCTGTAATGATAAAGGGCCCGTTTAGGTCACCTGCTAGTGAAAATTGACGTGCATTTTTAATGTCTGTTCATGTGTTGCCCACAACCACAACAGGTGTCGTTATTTCTGGTCCAACACGCGCACATCTTACTGTTGGTGAGTACGTAACTGATACTTTAGCTATATCCGCGGATGCACGGTTGCTGTGCAGTTCGATTGTCGCTTAGGCACAAACGTTTGTATCCTTATTTTAGATTCAAACACCTAGCAGCTGGTAAGAAAAACCGATACGTAACATCTGATTTTACTTATTTTACAATCCGATTACGTGTTGCGTTCGTACCTCCGTCGCAGAAAGTCACATCATGCACTGCACACTTTGTTACTTCAGAATGGAGGTATATCAGACATCATTTGTGGTTCGTTAACAGGGACAAAAGGGTCTCGATAGAAGTCCCACTTTATTACAAAAGTTGTCGTCTTTTATTCTCAGGTTTAGATTTGGTTACTGCTATTGACAAAACTTCCGGTAATTCATGACTCTTCATGGCTAGCCATCAATATGATATGATTAGAGTAGATTAGATTACATTAGATCATATCATAGATCATAAATACGATATTACGTAATGAAGTGGAATGTGTCATTTTAATGAATGGTTTCTTTACATACCATGATTCAGTTTCCTTACAACAATGTTTTACTCTCTCTCTCTCTCTCTCTCTCTCTCTCTCTCTCTCTCTCTCTCTCTCTCTCTCTCTCCCTCTTTCTGCTTTTTATCTTTCTCTCACTTTCTCTCGCTCTCTCTTTCACACACACACACACACACACACACACACACACACACACACATTCTTTTTTTACTTTCATTTGTTTGTTGTGCTCAAGGCACGGAAACGTCTGTGAATGAGTTTCTTAGTTCTGAGTACACTTACGAAAGAAATATAAAAACAACTATGAGAGTTATTGATTTATGATGCTTAGTTTGCATTCAGTTCTGAGTATTATTAGTAACTGCGCACCAGTCCCTAAACCTAGTTACAGAAATGAAAATCAGACGCATTACGTATTCCAGGCCATAGCAGCCGCGTCTTGGAGACACCAGCTATGGTCACCTTCCAGCCTGCTGTAGGATCACATCGGTTCGTCTTCTTCCGGCTGGTACTGTAACTGAGATTTGGCAACAAGGCAACGTATATTTGGCAACTCTGTGATCGACGAGTTATCTCCTGGTGTGCACGGAATTAAGCCTCAAAGTTCACTTGATTTTACCTGTCATTTCCATTGAATAATCGGAGTTATTATCGCTTGAGGTGTAACAAAAGATTGTAAATTTGCGGTTTTCAGCCCAGGAAAGTCGTTGCACGTGGAAATCGCAACTAATTTCGTCCTTTAAATAGCGGTTTACGAGTTTTAGCCACCACAAGTCTCGTAAGAGGGAGGTAAGACACATACATCTTCGCCAGCTCTGTGGTAACGTGCTGACCTGTGGAAAAACGTCTATTAGGATTCGCGGTTCCAGTCCCACCGACGGTAGCGTTTTTATCTCTTCGGTGAAAGAGCTACAAGCAGCCAGGTCAAACATCGATAAGGAAATCGCAAGAAAATACTTTCGGCTCATAGTGCAATGGTGAAAAACTTACAATGCTGCACAATAGGTAACGCCTCTTTCCGCTGCTGACAAGCAAATTTTGGGTTTCTAGGAATGCGTAACTTCATTTATGAAATGCCACATTTGCATACCTCTTGAGTATGACACAGCATACCAATTAAACACAGACCCAATCAAAATCGAAGTGAGTAGTATTTTACTAATTCGTGACGATAGAGGCACGCTTGTGTACAGATACTCAGTTTGATTAAAACAGACTTTCGTCGTAAGGTTATCGTGGGTAGTTTTATTTCATTTCTTATAATATAGCTCACAATTTTCGTAAGGTTTCCTTTATTGTTGTTAAAACAATAGTAAGCATGAGAGAGAAATTAATCATCAACGATGTATGCGAATTCTCTGATGTAACCTATAACAGTCTGACAATGCACAAGCTGTTTGTTAATTACATGCATGTAGAAAACTTGTTCTGCATTAAAGCTGTCAAACAAGGTTGAAGAAGAATAAAAAGCCACTACCAGACGACAGCTAATGTAGAAAATACTTTTCCGACGTATTTTGGCACGATGCACTCTCCCCATACATAATACAAAAGTTTCGATATTCATCTGCTGCCTGGATGTCTATTAAATCTGAAAAAAAAAACAAAATGTCGCTGAAGTTAGCCCTTTTTCCACAGGCGATTATTTTGGGTTGAGAAGTGAAGGGAGTTATGTTACAAGTTCCATTACGTTGATAACTTCAGCAGACAGAATTGCTTTTTTAAAAATGTAGCAATAAAGGTACTCGAACTCGCGACATCTTATCTACAGGTCACGACACTTACCATTACGATACTTTTTTTTGATCCGTTACCTCAGTTTTTTTTATTACAGAGGGCAGCTAGCCGTCTGACCAAACGCGCTTTTTCTTATTTTTTTTATTTTTTACTTTTTTATTGAACACACGGTGTTAGGTAAACAAATTAATAGAATAATATTAAATACTACAAAATATAACATATCCTGTTTTTGTTTCTTTTTTTTAATTATTTGTATTGAACAAACTAGAAGTACATATATATTCAATATGCAAGAATTCTTCAAGGTACCATACCATTTAAACATATACAAATGACTGTTAGTTAAGCAAAAAAATAAATTAATTAATTAAAAAGAAAAGCATTAAATACAACAAAATATAACATATTCTGTCTTCTTCCTTTTAAGAGTGTTGCATCATGTGACAGGTAGGCATGATACACCCCAACTTTGAGGGGGGTCAAGGAAGACGCTGCGGAGATAACCGGCAAAAGTTTGTCGATAAGATGGTTTTCGGGTGAGGGTGCTATGCGCGGTCACACCTTTGTACCAGAAGTCAAGGACTGTATGCAGACCACTTTGAAAGAGGTTTTCTAAAGCCTGTCCTCGAAACCAGATGAGGGTATGGTGCTTAGCAAGAGGGTAGTGAAATGTCTGGGGCAACAACAGGAAATCCGGGGTTACCGTCGTTGGCGGGGCACGGACGTGAAAGCCCACGATTCGTTGGATGAGGAGCCATACGTGTTGTTTCAGGGGGCACGTAAGACGGTGCTCGTCGGTGTGTTCGAGCTGACAGTCAGGGCAGAGTGGGGAGGTGGCCAGACCTATGCGATAAAGTCGACTATTTGTCGAGAATTTTCCATAGACTAATACATACCAGAGTGCAGACACAGACGACGGTAAAAATGGTGCATGCACACACCCCCAAACCGTGCGCCAGTTAATGTCTGGATGCTGTAGCACCATGGGGTCGCAAAGGTTGGACAGCATAAACAAACGAAAATGATCTTTTGTACGAGGAGAACGGGTGACTGGAAGATCGGCCCGAAAGTAGCTGAGTTCTATGAAACAATTGGCGACGTGGTACAATAATGGAGGAATAGGTGCCACATTGGTCGGTGGATCGAGAGAACCTGGTCGGAGGATATCTAAGAGACTGCGTGTTAAGGACGGAACCGTCACCTGCCAGTGCCGCAACAGAGTGTGGACAAAGAGTGCAGAAGATCGTGCCCGCATGTTGACGAGTCCGAGGCCACCCTTTGCAGGAGGCAATGTTAGAGTGTTGTAGCGGACTTTGAAAAGTGCCACTGCTGACACGAAATATCCAAAGGCTGATTGGATACGGCGGCCAAGGAGTAACGGCATTGGGAGGATCTGGGCGACGTGTACCAGTTTAGGGGCTACAGACATGTTGACTTAGGACACACGTTGGAGTTGGTTTAAGTTAACGGTGCACTTGACTGTTTACATGGTGCCGAATCGACTGCAAAAGCCGCCGGTATTCCAGTGCCTCTGTGCGGTGTGTGGAGCTCGTAAATTCGATACCCAAGTAACGAAGGGTGGTACTGACTGGGAGTGGGTTCGGCACCATAGCCGGGAGGCCGCGCCCAATGTGCATCATAGTCGATTTACGGACATTAAGAATGCTACCAGAAAGACGTCTATACTGGTGGACCCATTGGTTGGCGTCACTGAGTTCCGTGGAGGAGCAGGTGAGAAAGAGGAGATCGTCCGCATAAGCCCTACAGTGAAAAGTGTAGTCACGCAAAGTGAGGCCCTGCAGTCTAGAGGTAAGTCCAGTGATGAGGGGCTCAAGTGCAATGGCATATAGTAAAGTAGACATAGGGCATCCTTGACGTACAGAGCGGCGTATAGGAATCGGTCCTACAAACCTCCCATTGACTTGTACCATCGAGACCGCGGGAAGTAGTAACCGGCGAATGGCATCGACAAAAAGTAATGGGAACCCCATACGTGTCGCCACCATGAGGAGGAATGGGTGTCGAACGCGATCAAAGGCACTCGTGAAATCGACGGATACCAGTGCTGCACGAAGGAGACAAACCGACGCCAGTGCAATGAGGTCACGGCATTCTCCTAGGGCTGTTTGAAGGTGGCCCCACAACCACATGCAGTCTGTTCAGGTGAAAGGACCGTAGGTAAGACGATGCGTATGCGTGCTGCTAAGAGGCGTTATAGTCTGCATTCAGTAGTGTAAGGGGGCGAAATGCAGAGACATGAGACCCTCCCTTCAGTTTAGGCACAGGTAGAAGAATGCCAGTGACGAATTCAGGTGGAATTGGAAGGACGGAGTAAAGAGTTCCTAAATCATTTCCGTCCAGCGAGGAATCATTAACATGGTGAACGCCCGGTAAAACTCCACTAGTAGACCATCTGGTCCCGGTGATTTGTTCTTGGCCCCTTTGTTGATCGCATCTCCCACCTCTTCTGCGGTGATTGCAGACCTCATGGACGTTGACTCCGCTACGGCGAGGGTCCGATCAGGGGAAATACGGAGATCATCAGGAATGGGCGTCGCCATCGGTTCATCATCATAAAATTGGCGATAATGTTCAGCAAAGGCAGACACCACCGCCGCCTGTGTTGTGTGGTGAACACCATCGGAGGTCGTGATGTTTGGGACGAAAAGTCGACGTCGACGACTATGGTCGGATGCGCCATGGATTGTGGATGGGGTTTCGTTGTGGAGGAGGTCTTGTCGTCGGGAACGCACCACGACACCATGCAGTCGTGCACGTTGAAGAGAGAGGAGACGAGCTTTGGTACGTTGTCGTTCCCTATGGGTGTTAGGTGATGGAGGGAGCGCATCGAGCTCACGGAGGACGGCGTAGTGAAAATTTGTGGTGTCTCGATGCCATGCTGCTGCTTCCTTGTCACATTGTATGAAGGCCTTTCTGATCGCAGGTTTGGCACATTTGAGCAACCATGGAACGTGGATGCGTACTGCGGAAGGCGTCTTTCGCAAGACGCCCATGTAGTGGCAATACATTGTCGGCAGTGTGGATCATTAAGGAGGGAGATACTAAGCTTCCAGTACCCTCTGCTGCGCCACACTGAGGTGGCAGAGCCAGGGAGCAAATGACGGCGCAGTGGTCCGAAAATGCAAGGGACCACCGTTTAGCTTGGGCGACGTCACTGCCAAGGTGGGCAGAGACATAAAACCGGTCCAGTCTGCTCGCAGAATGTACTGTGTAATGGGTAAAACCGGGGGTATTGCCATGAATTTTCTCCCAAATGTCCACTAGATGAAAATCTTCGATTAAAGTGAGAAGCGCCGGGCATGGTGAATAACCAGGCATTTAGTCCTGCGGATGGAGGACACAGTTGAAACCGCCTGCCATGATAAGGCGATCATAGCGTCCTGAAAACAGGGGCGCCACGTCATGTCCGAAGAAAGTGGACCGCTGCCAGCGTTGTGGAAGTCACAGGATACTCTTAGCAGTGCCTGTTGTGTGACAGTTCGAGCGGCGCGGTCTATTGCCCGACGAATTTGTAGAATTTCTGAAGCGAGTGCCGTGAAGTGTTTCCTTCAGTTAGGAAATCTAGTTGAACTCATGAGGGCTGAAGTCAGGGAAGTGCAGTAGGTGGTATAGCACTTAGGAGCCCCATTAGTCTAACAAATGAGTAAAGCTTCCACATACGTGCTTGAGCATTGTCCCACAAAATGATGGTCAGGTCCTGCAGAAAGTGTCATCACTTCTGTCTATAAGCTGGTCGTAGGTTGTGTTCCAAAAATGAACAGCATAGAGACAGAAGTGATGACACTTTCTGCAGGACCTGACCATCATTTTGTGGGACAATGCTCAAGCACGTACAGTGCAAGCTGTTACTGATTTTTTTGACTGATGGGGCTGCTAAGTGCTATACCACCTACTGCACTCCTCTGACTTAAGCCCTCATGAGTTCAGCTAGATTTTTAAACTGAAGGAAGCACCTCACGGCATTCTCTTCAGAAATGCTACAAATTCGTCGGGCAATAGACAGCGCCGCTCGAACTGTCAACACAACTGGCACTGCTAAGAGTATCCTGCGACTTCCACACCGCTGGCAACGGGTTATACACAATGCTGCTCTGAAGGTCAGTAAAACTTTGAAACTCGTATCTATTTTGTACGGGCTGTAAATAAATAGTTGCCACTATTAAAGTTACAACCCTCGTACCAGCATGACGATGCACCCTGTCATAGAGCAGCATGTGTGAGACAATTACATTGCTGAAATGAACTGGCCTGCCCAGAGTCCCAATCTGAACGCAGTGGAACATCTTCAGGATTAACAAAAATGTCGACTTCGCTCCAGACCACTGCGTCCAACATCAGTACCTCCTGTAGTTTCGGCTCTTGTGGAAGAATGGCCTGCAATTCCTCTGGAAGAATGAACTGCCATTCCTCCACAGTCATTCAAACACCTCGTCAAAAGCGTCCCCAGCAGAATTCAAGCCGTCATAAAGACGAATGGTGTGCACATTCCATACTAATGTCGACTGATAGACGTCTGGATACGTTTAATCATGGAGTGTGATCGAACGGGAAATACTTGCTTCAAGGTTTGAAAAGCCAAGAACGATCCTGAGATTTGATCTCTTGCCGCGCGGGATTATCCGAGCGGTCTCGGGCGCTGCAGTCATGGACTGTGCGGCTGGTTCCGGCGGAGGTTCGAGTTCTCCCTCGGGCATGGGTGTATGTGTGTTTGTCCTTAGGATAATTTAGGTTAAGTAGTGTGTCAGCTTAGAGACTGATGACCTTAGCAGTTAAGTCCCATAAAATTTCACACACATTTGATTTTTTTGAGTTGATCTCATGCCCTTCCACACCGCGTCCGAATAACACCACGTGGCAAACGACCACACGGCATCCGGTGGGCATCGCACGTTCCTCTACGCCCGAGGCGGAATTTAGTCCAGTTTAGTTCAGTTCAGAAGGTACGTAAGTCGCGTGTTACTGCTGTAGAACGCTGCTCGCCTAGCTAGGGCAGCGCAGGCATCTCAGAGCTTTCATCACAGGAGCTCCCTGCTTCCTGTCGCTTTTGCGAAGGATGGCAGACAAGAAGGCCGATGCGGCCTGGGGTCATCTTTTTCGCTTTTTACGCTGCGCCTATCTAAAGTGGTCAGCTCGGTTTCCGGGCCGAGGACATCTTCGGGGCAATCTGCCCGTGTGTCGACAGCGTTGTACACACAACACACAAACACACGCGCTGACGCGTCTCCATCTGCTGCTTGCCCGCAGTGAATCGGCTGCGAGTGGCATCTGTGGGGAGTAGTAACCTGTCTGTGGCCACTTTATGTTGGCTAGAAGCAGCTTAACTGTTGAAATTTTCGAGTTATTCAGTTCAAAAAGTGGCTCTGAGCACTATGGGACTTAACATCTGTGGTCATCAGTCCCCTAGACTTGTAACTATTTAAACCTAACTAACCCAAGGACATTACACACATCCATGCCCGAGGCAGGATTCGAACCTGCGACCGTAGCAGGCGCGCCGTTCGGGATTGAAGCCCCTAGAACCGCTCGATCACAGCGGCCGGCAGTTATTCAGTGCTCACAGTTTTCGTAGTACATGGGCTATCACTATCTGGCTGTGATATCAGTCACAACTGTACTGTGCCCCATCTGCCATGGAAGTCACATGTTATTTCGACTCTTCTGAAGAACAGTATAAATTACAGTAAGAACTAAACGTATCATTATAACGGCGAGTGCGATATGCCATCTGTCGACCGACGTTCGTACTTCGTTCTTAGAACTTGTTAATATTTCAGTATTAAAAGCATTTGAGTGGAGGAGGTTCTAACACTTGCAATAAACAATGTCATTTAAGCTCCTTCACGAACACAGAAACTAAAACTTCCTTTGACGAAGCCAGTCAAATGGAGTAGCGGCGAATGAAAATTTAGTTCATACATCTGTGAACATAAATACCTGTCAGGGTAGCCCAGAGCGCTAACGCGCTGCTTCCTGGACTCGGGTAGGTGCGCCGGCCCCAGATCGAATCCGCCCGGCGGCTTAACGACGAGGGCCGGTATGCCGGGCAGCCTGGATGTCGTTTCTAGGCGGTTTTCCACATCCCGCTTGGTGAATACTGGGCTGGTCTCCACGTTCCGCCTCAGTTATACGCCTCACAGACATTTGAAACCATTCGCACTATTTCATGACTTACACTACTTCCGTCCTGGGGGTTTGGGGTGGCGTCCAGAAGGGCATCCGGCCACCCTCTGCAATTAACACTGCCAAATCCGTACTAACAAAGCCGACCCTGCGTTGGAGCAGGACAAATGCCCCCAGACAGAAAGATCTGTAAACATAAATAACAGGGTACATGCTGTATTCTAAACACGAACACGTACTGCACTGTGCAGCAATTTATGTTATGATTCTCAACATCACACAATCAATATTTTCATGCTTGTTTCGTAACTACAAAATTTAAAGGCAGACACTGTTGTTGCGATTTTCTCTGTGCACAAGCACGTTCAATTTTCGCGTAACGTTTATTGGCTCAAATGGTTCAAATGGCTCTGAGCACTATGGGACTCAACTGCTGTGGTCATTAGTCCCCTAGAACTTAGAACTACTTAAACCTAACTAACCTAAGGACATCACACACATCCATGCCCGAGGCAGGATTCGAACCTGCGACCATAGCAGTCGCACGGTTCCGGACTGCGCGCCTAGAACCGCGAGACCACCGAGGCCGGCGTAACGTTTATTTATCATGTAAGAATTGAGGTAACTTTTTCTCAATTGCGTTGCTGAAAACGATAACCTTATGTCTGGCCAGATACAGTACTTAGCAGATACACTTGCTAATGCCTGTTAGTTGTTACTTTGTACTAATCACAGCTTAAGGGGGGTAGGACGTCAAACGCGCCGACTTGGAGCAGGAGAGGCACGACAGAACACTTTAATTTCCACTGTCTATACTTTTATAAATAAATTCATAAAACTTTGACAGCATGACGAGGAAGGATTCAGGATTCATACTCATAGCAGTGACAGCTCGAAAACGTAACATAATACGTTTTTAAGTGTGAAATTTCATCATTTGTTCACTTACTACTGGCTGCATTTGTTGCTATAGGTACACTTTTCTTCCTAAGTAAGACAAATGGCCGGCCGTGGTGGTCTCGCGGTTCTAGGCGCACAGTCCGGAACCGTGCGACTGCTACGGTCGCAGGTTCGAATCCTGCCTCGGGCATGGATGTGTGTGATGTCCTTAGGTTAGTTAGGTTTAAGTAGTTCTAAGTTCTAGGGGACTGATAACCACAGCAGTTGAGTCCCACAGTGCTCAGAGCCATTTGAACCATTTTTAAGAGAGATTCTTTGATGGATTTTCTACAGCATACAAACCATAGTTATAGGTGTATGAAACTCTAGAATTTATTTAATTTACGAAACACTGAATGAACTGTTACATTTTAAATTTCATGTTCAGAAAAAACTAAAATTTTGTAGTTAATTATCTCAATTTTTACCACACTTTTATAATAGATTTGGAGAATTCTTGAGTTTCATTCACTGTAAGTACTCCTCGTATGCTATGCAAAATTCATCGAAGAATCTCTATTACTTAGGAAGAAAAGTGTACCTATAGCAACAAATGCAGGCAGTAGTAAGTGAAAACAATGACGAAATTTCACATGTAAAAAAAAGGTATTTTGCTACGTTTTTGAACTTCCGCTGCTATGAGTGTCAGTCCTCAATCATAGCTGGTCATGCTGACAAAGTTTTATGAATTTATTTGTAAAAGTATAGACAGTAGAAATTAAAATATCCTGTGGTGACTCTCCTGCTCCAAGTCGGCCAGTTTATCGTCCTACCCCCCCCCCCCCCCCCCCCTCTCTCTTACAGCTACGCCCAAAAATAACGTAAGGTACGGAGACTTGCAGCTTGTGAATTTGTTGTTTAAAAGCGTTAAAAATCACAACTAGCACCGAAAAGTAACATTAACGGCAAGCGTTGTTATCGGAAAGTACCAGTTTAGCCCATCCATAGTGACCACAGATTTCGTACCCGCGTTGACGTGCGTCCAGTGATAACCACAGACACCCTTGCTTTCCTTTTCTCCGTCTTAAACGTCGTACTTCGCTTGGAATACGGTTTGATTGTTAAATCTGTTTCCTTTACAGGCACCATCTACATTACCGTAGACCTGACTGCGATGGGAAGTAACGTCGTCACGTGACTACAGATAACAACGCCACAGTTCCAAGTACGGCACGTTGTTACCGTATACTGCGTCACGGAAAGGTATCGCGGAAAATGCTGCCACGGGCAACCGCAACAGCTAGCTGTTACGTCATTAAACTTAGTTTCTGGGAGAAGGAGTTTGGAGTAACCTTAGACTGTAGGTACGTATAGACCCCGCAACAACCGCCCTCTTCCCTGCGTTCCTTCCCCTGTCTCCGCAGTGTCAACGTTTGAAATCAACATCTGACAAGGAAACGTCACCAACTCAACCTCATCTATAAAGATGATGAAGGAAAGAAGAATAAAAAAAATGGTTCAAACGGCTCTGAGCACTATGGGACTTAACTTCTGAGGTCATCAGGCCCCTAGAACTTAGAACTACTTAAAGCTAACTAACCTGAGAACATCACAAACATCCATGCCCGAGGCAGGATTCGAATCTGCGACTGTAGCGGTCGCGCGGTTCCAGACTGTAGCGCCTAGAACAACTTTTTTTTTTTTTTTCGTTGCGTTTGTTCGGTGCGGATATGCCAAGACACCCGTTCAATTTCAGAGTTGAGCCGTTGACACAGTTTTTTTTATTACAGAGGGCAGCAAACCCTCTGACCGAACACACTGAGCTACCGTGCCGGCAAATGATTGGCCACCCCGGCCGGCAAAGAATAACAATCAGTCTCGCACGAACATTTGGGATATAATTCTGACAGTAAGCACTTAAGACATTATGAATGTACCGCATTTAAACTTTCGCGCGTAACGTCTGTTGATTATTCGCTCTGTCAGAACTGCAGCCGGTTAAGGCTTGAGCGCGAAGTGTTGTACAGTGGAGCGAGTAAACGGTTTGTGAAATACTGTTTTGATTCTGGTAGCATACTTTGTTCATTTAGCGAAGTTCGCAGTTTGTACCGTCCAGCTCATCCCAGACATCTCTTTGACTCGAATACTTTTATGTTGCGATGCACAAGTGGAATTCAAATGAATAAAATGAACTGGCCTGTCTTTAAAGGAGTAGCGAAGCCTGTTAAAAACGTAGCTTATTAAAATCGCGGTGAGCGTTATTTTCGTTTTTTTTTTCTTTTTTTAATTTGCACTGTTACAGTGAAGTACATGTGCAGGAGATACGCTGTTCTTCCAGGCGATTGGCATGATCAGATTGTAAATCGAAAATTATTCACTTCATTTCCTTTTCCATTTACTTAGTTTCATTCATTTCGATTTTGAGGCGTATATATAGCTGCAGAATATCGATACAAGGATGTTGTTAAAATAAAACTGAACGTACACTGATACGTCGAAACATTATGACCACTGCCCATCGGGACTTTCGCTGGATAACGCCTGGTGGCGTTGCAGACACGTGACGCGGCAACACAAGTATGCAAGCGGAGCAGACAGGGACGGGGACAACCCTAGCGAAGATATGGTCTGCAAATGGGGAAATCCAATGAGACAGGCGACTTTCACAAAGGGCAGCTTATTATTACGGAGAAACTGAAAACGGCGAAGCTGCTAGAATGTTCACGTGCTACTGTCGTGAGGGTCTATGGAAAGAGATAGGACAATGAAACTCCACTAGGCGCTCAGCGGTTGGACGTCCATGACTCTTCACAGAACGTGGGGTTCTGATGCTTGTCTGCTCTGTAAAGTAGTATAGATGATTATCTGTGGCAACTCTGCCAACAGACCACAATTCTGGGGCATGCAAAAGTGATTCGGAGCACACCTTTCATAGTACGTTGTTGAAGATGGAGCTCCGTAACAGACTATCCTGAAGTGATCTCATGTTTATACAACGACATCGTTAATTACAACTGCAGTGGGCACGAGGGATCGGGATTCGACTGCCGATCAATGGGAACGTGTCGGCTCTTTTGGTGAATCACATGGTGGTCGTCTCCGCAAACGCCGTCATCGAGACGAGCGGCGGTACGAAATGTGCAGCGCGTCCCGGACGCAGGCTGGTGAGAGCAGTATTTTGCTATGGGAGACATTCTCCTGCGCTTGGACGGGACCTGTGGTAGTAATCGAAGATTCACTAACAGCTGCGAACCATCTGCATCCATTCATGCTTGATGTCCTCACCGATAGCGATATAATCTTTCAGTAGTATAATAGTTTGTGTCTCGGAGCCAGAACCTTGTTACAGTGGTTTGAGGAGCATTATAGCTAAGTCATGTTGATGTTTTGGCTACCAAATTCACCTGAAGTAAAACCTAAGGAACACATCTGGGTCCCTAAACGGCGCCATTAGCGTGTACGTAAATCAGCGGCCCGCTGTTTACCTGCATTGTGATCTGTCCGTAGACTCCTACCATCAAACTGTCAAATCCCCGATACGCGAATCAGTGATGTATTTCGTTCCAAAGACAGACAAACAAGCAAATTAAGCAGGTAGTTATAATGTTTCGGCTCATCAGTGTACTCGTATATGTGCGTGAGGTTGACATATTGCATACTCATGTTACTGATTATTTCTCGCGTATAATACTCATAACATGACTGTTCTCGAATAGGATATAAAAACACATTGGACAAGTGTGATCTCCTTCCCCTTCTCTTTCCTCGCCCTGCACTTGGCTGCTCAGTAATTCACAGCCGGGCACCAGGCAGCTGCACTGGAACGGAGCGAGTGACGAACAACCGGTGCGCGCAAAGTATAAAAACAGTGCCTTCTTAAGGTCACAATTACGTACTATTAGAATTGTGGCCTATATTTTCAAGATTGATTGATTGATTTTCTTTTCTCTTGAGGTCTTCTTCTCCTTAAAGTATGAAGTCAAGTTGGTGATGTTTCTTTGTGAGCCACGAGACTGAGAGCAAAAAGTTGAGTTTCTTTCATTATCCATTACGCAAAGTGGAGCCGACGTTTACAGTCTTTCTCATTTGTAGCTCAAATCAATTTAATAACTGTACGGTTTGTTGCGTTAATATTATACTTATAGTAGTAAACCCAATTGCTCCGGAATTCCGGAATGACCCCCTTGGAAAACAATAAGCTGGTGATTTTCAATCTTTCTTAGGATTCTTCTTATTTTCCCAACATTTCTTTGTTTTCTCCCCGAAGGTCTTCTTTCTTTCTACGGTCCACTTTTTGGTTTTGGTTCCGTCTCTGCCGTAAATTTCCACTTAGCAATTTTGCTTCTGAATGTATTCATGTCTGATGTGTTTGTTATGTCAGTTTTTGCTTTTGTCAAATTCTTCTTAACTTCAGTTACCCGGGGTATAGATGCTTTCACTGATGTCACGTAATCAATTACACGTTTAGTTAGTTTCTTTCCAAGTAATATTTCTACGTGTCCATAGAACTTCATTCGTATCTTTCTGATGTCAGTTTCGATGTTTGGTACTTTTCCTGCTGTCTCGATCATTTGCAGTCTGTATCCATTTTGTGTGGTCGTAGTTCCAGAATCCTTCTACTAACCTTTCTCTCTGCTTTCTTAATTTCTAATTTCTAAATCTAGTTTTCAATTCAGTGAGAGTGTTTGACTTTCACCTGTGACTGTTGGTTTGATTACTCTGTTTTAGTGTCTGAGTTCAGTGCCTTTTCACAGGAACTCTTCATTACACAAATCTGAAACAAGTACGGACGCTTTCTTGATTTTCTGCAGTCCGCAATATTTGAAAGGGTAACAAAAAGTTTGAACCATTCTATTGACAGTTTTTTGGTCTTTGCCTGGCTTTATGTTTTATGACTTCTGCTTAATCCAGTACGGATACTGAAAAAGTATCAAGATAGGAAGCATAACATACTGGAAAACGTTGGTTATAAGGAAACTCTTGCAGTGAGTCAGGTATTATGTGGAGTCAAAATCTTCGTCATTCATCGAGTCTTGGAGCTGATGTAATTCTAGGAGACTGATATGCAATAACCCTTGTTATGTAATTCATAGATGATGAACATGTAAACGTAGATGTATTATGTAGATACGAATAACTGGTGTCAAACAGAAAACATTCGCAACTGCTTGATAACCGTATCACCCCTTAGGTTCGTCCTGCAAATTCTCTTATTTAATCTGGAAAAATGCGTTCGCAATTTTGTTTTTGGTATTTTAAAGATAACTTTAACTTTCGAACGAAACATTACTTCCTTCGCGTATGTTTCTGTGAAATCAAAGGTTGTACGAGATAAGACCTCCGTAATGAAGAAACCTTTGCTGAAAGTGTTACAGTTAAGATAACTGAACAAATGTACGCTATTTTATTCGGGCACTACTCAACTCACAGAGATTTTGATGTCAATATAATCACGTCATGAGTGGTCTCTATCATCTATGGTCTAAGCGAGTTGTAGCACTAGCGGAAAAGGCAAAATGCATGCAAAAATTTAATGGTGTGCAAACTACAGGAGGAGGGAAACGTTGCTGAGCGGACTGGGATTCAAGTATCAGCTTCAAAGATGCAGCCGATCTGGCATTATCGGGTCAAGAGAAATCTTTTGAAGAATTACACCTCACAGATGCATCGAGAGAGATAGATGTCTGTTACCCTAACAGTCAACTTCGTCCAAACTCAGCTAAAACACAATAGTATTCGTTTCATCTTAAGCACAACCAGCCACGTCTTAACAACACGTGAGAAGGGATACAGTTAGTAAATATGTCCCACACTCCTGGAAATGGAAAAAAGAACACATTGACACCGGTGTGTCAGACACACCATACTTGCTCCGGACACTGCGAGAGGGCTGTACAAGCAATGATCACACGCACGGCACAGCGGACACACCAGGAACCGCGGTGTTGGCCGTCGAATGGCGCTAGCTGCGCAGCATTTGTGAACCGCCGCCGTCAGTGTCAGCCAGTTTGTCGTGTCATACGGAGCTCCATCGCAGTCTTTAACACTGGTAGCATGCCGCGACAGCGTGGACGTGAACCGTATGTGCAGTTGACGGACTTTGAGCGAGGGCGTATAGTGGGCATGCGGGAGCCGGGTGGACGTACCGCCGAATTGCTCAACACGTGGGGCGTGAGGTCTCCACAGTACATAGATCTTGTCGCCAGTGGTCGGTGGAAGGTGCACGTGCCCGTCGACCTGGGACCGGACCGCAGCGACGCACGGATGCACGCCAAGACCGTAGGATCCTACGCAGTGCTGTAGGGGACCGCACCGCCACTTCCCAGCAAATTAGGGACACTGTTGCTCCTGGGGTATCGGCGAGGACCATTCGCAACCGTCTCCATGAAGCTGGGCTACGGTGCCGCACACCGTTAGGCGGTCTTCCGCTCACGCCCCAACATCGTACAGCCCGCCTCCAGTGGTGTTGCGACAGGCGTGAATGGAGGGGCGAATGGAGACGTGTCGTCCTCAGCGATGAGAGTCGCTTCTGCCTTGGTGCCAATGATGGTCGTATGCGTGTTTGGCTCCGTGCAGGTGAGCGCCACAATCAGGACTGCATACGACCGAGGCACACAGGGCCAACACCCGGCATCGTGGTGTGGGGAGCGATCTCCTACACTGGCCGTACACCTCTGGTGATCGTCGAGGGGACACTGAATAGTGCACGGTACATCCAAACCGTCATCGAACCCATCGTTCTACCATTCCTAGACCGGCAAGGGAACTTGCTGTTCCAACAGGACAATGCACCTCCGCATGTATCTCGTGCCGCCCAAGGTGCTCTAGAAGCTGTAAGTCAACTACCCTGGTCAGCAAGATCTCCGGATCTGTCCCCCATTGAGCATGTTTGGGACTGGATGAAGCGTCGTGTCACGCGGTCTGCACGTCCAGCACGAACGCTGGTCCAGCTGAGGCGCCAGGTGGAAATGGCATGGCAAGCCGTTCCACAGGACTACATCCAGCATCTCTACGATCGTCTCCATGGGAGAACAGCAGCCTGCATTGCTGCGAAAGGTGGTTATACACTGTACTAGTGCCGACATTGTGCATGCTCTGTTGCCTGTGTCTATGTGCCTGTGGTTCTGTCAGTGTGATCATGTGATGTATCTGACCCCAGGAATGTGTCAATGAAGTTTCCCCTTCCTGGGACAATGAATTCACAGTGTTCTTATTTCAATTTCCAGGAGTGTATCTGGGAGTCACTCTGAAAGTACTCTGACGTACAAGCGGCACTGCGAGAATACGGGAATGCAGGTGGAAGACAGGGATTATATGCTCCGTAAGATTATTGATAGTACGTGGAGCTCTCGACCACAAACCGTGAGAGCGACAGTTCCAGCAACATGATACAATGCTGCAGAGTATGCGTACCCTGTCTGGTACAAATCACCCCACGCAAGCAA
The DNA here is from genome assembly GCF_023897955.1 of Schistocerca gregaria. Lineage (NCBI taxonomy): Eukaryota > Metazoa > Arthropoda > Insecta > Orthoptera > Acrididae > Schistocerca > Schistocerca gregaria. Next base: position 552,058,800 of record NC_064920.1, read on the forward strand.
AGATGGCAAAGCACTAAACGGAACGGGGTGGCTACTTACAGACTGTCTGAAACCTGTGCCACTTGTAAAACTCTACCAACTCAGAGGCGTAGCGCCAACAGGAATTCGTAGTGAAGTAGACACCATTGGAAAACCCATCCATTGTGTGGGTATTTTCCAGCAGCCCCAAGGTTGAGGTCCAGACGAATTTTCGTCAAGACCACTTCCGTGTTCACAAACAATAGCATCTACAGCAAGGAAGCAATTGTGGATTTCGCAGCTTGAGAGTAACTCGACCCAGCGACCCTTCTCGGGAACCCTCCCACCTGGGCATGAACAAAACTGGATCGTGTGGAGGTCACTCATCAACCTTGGCTCTGGAGTTGGAAGGCCCAGGAGAAACACCCAGCCGGCCGCGGTGGTCTAGCGGTTCTAGGCGCTCAGTCAGGTACAGCGCGACTGCTGCGGTCGCAGGTTCGAATCCTGCCTCGGGCATGGATGTGTGTCATGTTCTTAGGTTAGTTAGGTTTAAGTAGTTCTAATTCTAGGGGACTTGTGACCACAGATGTTGAGTCCCACAGTGCTCAGAGCCATTTGAACCATTTGAGAAACACCCAGAACTCTCATTTCTCTGCGGGTACCAGCAATTGTGACTGCGAACGGGAACACATCTACCGGTCTGCCAACTGCGTCCTGCTTCCAACTCCGAGCGCAGTTCATGCAGCATTATGGGCAACAGTCATATAGCTCAATAATTCTTCCTCTCGTTTTTTATTGGTACTGTATCGAATTTGCTTCTGTCTCGAATAAATAAATAACTAGCAAAAAAAATAAGCAGACGATATGGGTAAATCGGTTATTAGGCATCAATTTTGTGGTATTACGAATAATACCAAGAAACATTAACTGTGCGAAAATTGCCCAGAGATTTGTTGCATAGAACTAGATTTCGAGCACATTTCTGTCTATGACATTTGAATTTAAAAGGTGCCAGAATAATCGTGTCAGCGTGTCTGAACGAGATGACTTTGTTTCAAAAAAAGCCATACGACAATACCTTTTTACAAAGAAATGTAGCATCAGAATTAAATAAGCCAGTGGTTTATTCAGAGAAAATATAGATGCAACCAAATTACATTGTGTATAAATGTTATCACAATGACGGTGAGGAAAAATATTATCAAACAAAGTTCCATTCATTGTTTAATGGTTGTACTATGCAAGGCATTGGGGATATAGACGTAGACTATTCGGCCACCATAAGTTGACCCCTTCTACTGCTGCTGCCATTAGCGGAGAAAATCGGGACTAACTGGAAGATGTAGAAACGACAACTCGTATGAGCACCTGTAGTCACAGCATTAATCAACCACGCCGAGAAGACCTGAAAGATCGCTTCGCAAAAGAATATAAGCCTGCTAGCGTTACGAAAACCTTTGATACCCGGAGTGTTATCATTTGGACTAGATGATAGCTAAATAGTGATTTAGCATCCATGGGATAGGCTAAAAAATAAACCTGTGGGTAGATACGGACTTACTTTCTAATCTGGTAGCTATGAGTACCAGGCTGAAATGCAAGAGAACGTGAACAGACGTTGAACACTTGTAAATTAACTAGTAATATCGAGTCGACATTTTCATAGCCATTGTGCACTCGGTTGAGACAAAGCAGTTGATAAGAATGGAAGTGTGACATCGTAAACGGGAAAACAAAAACTTTGAGTAGTTCACAGAAACAGCCAGAGACTGAATCTGTTCACCACCGTCAGTAGCGCACGGTGCCGGTAAGTCACTGCTGAGCCTCTGAACAAGGATGGGCACGGCTTTTAATTTGCATTACGTGTGCACCCTTTGTCTGCCTGTCACTATTAGGATGATGTAGCATTCGCGAGTCACGCATGAGGGCCTAATTGCATCAACTGCGCTTTGTTCCAAGTTATGACGTGCAAAATCAGCCGCTGCAGTCACATGAGCAGCCACGGGCATCAGCATTGCGTTATTTTGATTTCTGAATCGCAGATTGCCTGTAATTGTGTATGTCTTTCGTCGTATTGATTTATCAGTGACTGTCAAATTGCTTCCGCTTCAGAAACATATTGCAAAGAACTTCCTCTATTCATTTTGCTACAGCACATTCCGTACAAAATGACAGCTGCGGAATTAAAACTTCATAATTAGCACCATCAACATTTAGTGTACATACAGGGTGTTTCAAAAATGACCGGTATATTTGAAACGGCAATACAAACTAAACGAGCAGCGATAGAAATACACCGTTTGTTGCAATATGCTTGGGACAACAGTACATTTTCAGGCAGACAAACTTTCGAAATAACAGTAGTTACAATTGTCAACAACAGATGGCGCTGCGGTCTGGGAAACTCTATAGTACGATATTTTCCACATATCCACCATGCGTAGCAATAATATGGCGTAGTCTCTGAATGAAATTACCCGAAACCTTTTACAACGTGCCTGGCGGAATGGCTTCACATGCAGATGAGATGTACTGCTTCAGCTGTTCAATTGTTTCTGGATTCTGGCGGTACACCTGGTCTTTCAAGTGTCCCCACAGAAAGAAGTCACAGGGGTTCATGTCTGGCGAATAGGGAGGCCAATCCACGCCGCCTCCTGTATGTTTCGGATAGCCCAAAGCAATCACACGATCATCGAAATATTCATTCAGGAAATTAAAGACGTCGGCCGTGCGATGTGGCCGGGCACCGTCTTGCATAAACCACGAGGTGTTTGCAGTGTCGTCTAAGGCAGTTTGTACCGCCACAAATTCACAAAGAATGTCCAGATAGCGTGATGCAGTAATCGTTTCGGATCTGAAAAATGGGCCAATGATTCCTTTGGAAGAAATGGCGGCCCAGACCAGTACTTTTTGAGGATGCAGGGACGATGGAACTGCAACATGGGGCTTTTGGGTTCCCCATATGCGCCAGTTCTGTTTATTGACGAATCCGTCCAGGTAAAAATAAGCTTCGTCAGTAAACCAAATGCTGCCCACATGCATATCACCGTCATCAATCCTGTGCACTATATCGTTAGCGAATGTCTCTCGTGCAGCAATGGTAGCGGCGCTGAGGGGTTGCCGCGTTTGAATTTTGTATGGATAGAGGTGTAAACTCTGGCGCATGAGACGATACGTGGACGTTGGCGTCATTTGGACCGCAGCTGCAACACGGCGAACGGAAACCCGAGGCCGCTGTTGGATCACCTGCTGCACTAGCTCTGCGTTGCTCTCTGTGGTTGCCGTACGCGGTCTCCCTACATTTCCAGCACGTTCATCCGTCACGTTCCCAGTCCGTTGAAATTTTTTCAAACAGATCCTTTATTGTATCGCTTTTCGGTCCTTTGGTTACATTAAACCTCCGTTGAAAACTTCGTCTTGTTGCAACAACACTGTGTTCTAGGTGGTGGAATTCCAACACCAGAAAAATCCTCTGTTGTAAGGAATAAACCTTGTTGTCCACAGCACACTTGCACGTTGTGAACAGCACACGCTTACAGCAGAAAGACGACGTACAGAACGGCGCACCCACAGACTGCGTTGTCTTCTATATCTTTCACATCACTTGCAACGCCATCTGTTTTTGAAAATTGTAACTACTGTAATTTCGAAAGTTTGTCCGCCTGAAAATGTACTGTTGTCCCAAGCATATTGCAACAAACGGTGTATTTCTATCGCTGCTCGTTTAGTTTGTATTGCCGTTTCAAATATACCGGTCATTTTTGAAGCACCCTGTACATTGATGTGCATATAACTTGCTGTTGTCCCAGAGGTAGCTTGCTATTTTCGTCCAGTTTACGTGGTTGTTTCATTGACCCAACGTATGAGACATGTCACTAAGAGGCTCAGATTTAAGATTAATTTCGACAGCAGTTACTTCCAGGTGAGACACTTCGAGTTTTCAAAAAACCGAACGAATATTAGCATCTGACATTTCTTTGGAATCCAGTAAGTCAGTGGGGAAAAGATGTTGGAGAAAACAGCAACCAATGGCCTGAAAGAATTTACGAAAACTAAATTCTGACGGTTGGATAGCGATTTAAATTCACCTCCTCCCGAACACGAGACCAGTGTCTTAAACACTGCGGCATTTCGCAAGCATCTTAAATCTCAATCATATTTCGCCAAACAGAAAGAAAACTTTCTTCAGAGTCAACAGAACAATTTCTCAGAGAAACGTCCTAGGAAAAATTTATCCTTCACTGAAATAAATTTCTATTCTACAGCTGACTAGGAAGTTGACGATATTTATCTTTTTTATGTCTATGTCACATATCTTAAGAAAGCTGCAAAACAAGCATGCATCTGTCACATTTTTTCCTCTGAGAGATCCTTAAGTCATTTTCTCCTCTGAGAGACGCTAACTACAAATTATTGATTTTGCCACCAACCTAAAGTCCATACATCCGATGTTTGCCGTGGTGGAAAGTCTAACCGTGGAGCAAAGCCTTGTTTTAAAGTAATCTTGATATTATTCAAGCAATCGGTCTTCAATAGTAGATTAGCGTCTTGCAAAACCCGTTAGACACATTTTCGTTCAACAAATTCAGAAGCAGAATCCAGTCTCAACTTCCTCGCGTTACGAACGCTTGAATTTCTTTTTTTAAGTGCGTCTGTCGTCTGGTTGTTGCATTACTTATTACTGACGCGGAGATACTGGGTTCCATTCTTGATGGCTGCCTCTGTTTTTCCTGACGCGCGAAAGTCTGAAACGTCGTTTACTCAATTAGAAGATGGTTAAATAAATAACCGACGAGACTTACAGACAAGTGACTCAAATCGACTGCTTTCCACAAACAGATGCCGCGCAATCATTTTGCGCCTGTTAATGTCTTTATTTCTTAGCGGATTGAAATATTCTGACAGCTTACTTGAGAAAATTGTAACTGCTACTGGGATTTACATAGCTTCTCTAACCAATGACTTTTGACCCCCGGTAATGACAGGAAGTTTGTAATTGTTCACGGTATTTTTGCACCACTGTCTGAGTTTCAACTTCTTTCGAATTCACTCTTTTTGTCGACTGACTCGGCTTCGGAAAACTTCATGATTAGTCGAGGAGTAGCAGCTTTTAGTTTTTCTCGGTTGCAGAAGCACTGTGGTCTGTGACGGGGCAACGTTAAATGTCTGCTTCGCTGTAATGCTCACATTGTCCTCGCTGTATCAGCACTTTTATGATTTTATTCCTGTCACCGTTGTAATACCTACCGAGAAACGCAATAATTCGGACACAGAGACGAGTTGTGTACGAACGGGAGTGGAGCATTCGTTTGCTTCGAATTTGTTTGCCATTTCACTAAATCACTGCAGGCTAATCTCTTTATGGACTTTTCGATAAACCGAACAATGTTCTTTTCGTCATTTATTTCTGAAATAATCTATTTCTCCTGTGCCTTAAAGTCACTCACGCCACGCGGGTAGCCGTGCGGTCTAGGGGCCCTGCCACGGCACGGTTCGCGCGGCTCCGCCCTCCTCCCCCCGTCGTAGGTTCGAGTCTTTCCTCGAGCATGAGTGTGTGTGTGTGTGTGTTGTCCTTAGCATAACTTAGATTAAGTAGTGTGTACGCCTAGCACCCGATGACCACAGCAGTTTTGACCCATAGGAACGCTCTACAAAATTCCAAAATTTCCTAACTTCACTCATACAAAACAGAAACAGTGTCCAATATCATAAAAGGGAATGTCACCTTGTATAACAAAATCCTCTTTCGCACAGGAGTTATTTTCGGAGCGCCAAGGAGTCCGTATAATAGTGTTCCTTTGCCGGTTTTTTAAACAGTTCTTTAGTACTCTACAGATTCAGTATCAATTTGAATTCCTCCGTCGTGTGCAGCAATGAATAAGATAACCTTGACTAAAAGTTATCTCACTATGGACAGAAAACAGTTTAGTCACAGTTTTAAAAATTGCATTAAGTGACATGAATAGACATTGTGGAAGTCTGCCTATATTCCAGCAGAAACACTTTAGGCTCTCTGTATTATTTATAAATTTATATCAATCATTTGTGCGGTTTTAAAATTTTTCTTCACATTTTTATATGAGCGCTTCTTTCCTGTTAACACCCTGTACCGGTACTACGCGAATCCTGCAATCCACCGGAACGTGCTGTTCATTACTGTTGCACTTTAATAAGCTCTATATAGGGGGGGGGGGGTTCAGTTTATATTAAAAAATATCGTAGTATTTTATTTGGGGATGGAGTGGGGGGTGTTACTAGGGTAGTGACAGGAAGGTCATCTGGCCGCCCCTTAAACTAATAACAGTAGCAACCCTGTGCCGATGCGGGGCAAAAGCACAAGAAAAGAAGGGAATGTAGACTACACGTGCCGTAAAGGGTGATTTCAGAATATTACATGAGCTAAGGCATGACGTCGTCCCCTACAGAAATATTGAGCCATGATGCCTCTATAGACGTCCTTAATTGCGAACGTATTGTCAGTGCAGAGGTTTGTGCACGAACTGATCTCTCGGTTATATTCTATAAATATTCGATGGGTGGCCAAATGATTCGCTCAAAATGTCCAGAATGTTCTTCAGATCAGTCGCAAATATTTGTGGTTCGGTTACATGGTGCATTGTCATCCATAAAAATTCCATCGTTATTTGGGTACATTGAATCCATGAATGGCTGAAAATGGTCTCCACGTAGCCGAACGTAACCATTTCCAGTCAATGATTAATATAAACAGAGCCCTCACAAGTAGGGTGCCGTCACCATCTTGCACAGTGCCTTGTTCACAATTGGGTCCATGGCATCGTGGGGTATACTCCACACTCGTGCCCCACATCAGCTCTTACCGAATGGTTCAAATAGCTCTGAGCACTATGGGACTCAACTTCTGAGGTCATTAGTCCCCTATAACTTAGAACTAGTTAAATCTAACTAACCTAATGACATCACACACGTCAATGCCCGAGGCAGGATTCGAACCTGCGACCGTAGCGGTCTCGCAGTTCCAGACTGCAGCGCCTAGAACCGCACGGCCACTTCGGCCGGCAGCTCTTACCAACTGAAATCGGGATTCCTCTAACCAAACCACGGATTTCCAGTCGTTAGTGTGCAGGCGATATGGCAAGGAGCCGAGGAGAGGCGTTGCAGATGATGTAGTGCTGTTCGCAAATGCTCTCACGTCGATCGACTGATGCCATAGCCCATTAACGCCAGATTTCACCACACTGCCCTAACAGATACGTTCGCCGTACGTCGCAAATTGATTCCTGCGTTTATTTCACCCAGTGTTGCTTGTTTCTTAGCACCGGCACTCAGATATCACCATAGACTTGCCCAGCCAGAGGACTGTTGTCTCGTTTGGGGGGGGGGGGGGAGGGAGGGGGGTGTAGTAATTTTACGAGCCTTGATTTAAATACGTCTAATGATTTGCAATATAACGAACTGCCACAAAGGCTGTTCGAGCCGTTATTTTGAATTCCAGACCACGGCTTCAGAATCTTAAACACTTGAACACAGATGGTCAGTTCAGAAAAAAACCTTACATGATCTCTGATAACCAGCATTAAGAACATTATTAACGTTACGACTGATTCCTGACAGCAAAATAATATTGGCAATAAACAACACGTACGAAGAATTCCAAGACTCTGCTTCTCCATAAAACAAATAATTACAGCTCATTGTTTCACGACGCGCGAAATTTGGCACGTACTTCGATGCGAGATGCCTTTAATAGGTTCCACAACGAAACATTGTCTCCAAATTTGGTAGAAAATCCGAAGAAATTCTGATCGTATGTAAAGTACACAAGCGGCAAGACGCAGTCAATACCTTCGCTGCGCAGTGCCGATGGTACTGTTATCGACGACTGTGCCGCTAAAGCGGAGTTATTGAAAGCAGTTTTCCGAAATTCCTTCACCAGGGAAGACGAATGGAATATTCCAGAATTTGAAACACGAACATCTGCTAGCTTGAGTTTCTTAGAAGTAGATACCTTAGGGGTTGCGAAGCAACTCAAATCGCTTGATACGGGCAAGTCTTCAGGTCCAGATTGTATACCGATTAGGTTCCTTTCAGATTACGCTGATACTGTAGCTCCCTACTTAGCACTCATATACAACCGCTCGCTCACCGATGGATCTGTACCTACACATTGGAAAATTGCGCAGGTCGCACCAGTGTTCAAGAAGGGTAGTAGGAGTAATCCATTTAACTACAGACCTATATCATTGACGTCGGTTTGCAGTAGGGTTTTGGAGCATATACTGTATTAAAACATTATGAATCACCTCGAATCAGCATGGCTTCAGAAAACATCGCTCTTGTGCAACGCAGCTAGCTCTTTATTCGCACGAAGTAATGGCCGCTATCGACAGGGGATCTCAAGTTGATTCCGTATTTCTAGATTTCCGGAAAGCTTTTGACACCGTTCCTCACAAGCGACTTCTAATCAAGCTGTGGGCCTATGGGGTATCGTCTCAGTTGTGCGACTGGATTCGTGATTTCCTGTCAGGAAGGTCGCAGTTCGTAGTAATAGACGGCAAATCAACGAGTAAAACTGAAGTGATATCAGGTATTCCCCAGGGAAGCGTCCTGGGACCTCTACTGTTCCTGATCTACACTCTTGGAAATTGAAATAAGAACACCGTGAATTCATTGTCCCAGGAAGGGGAAACTTTATTGACACATTCCTGGCGTCAGATACATCACTTGATCACACTGACAGAACCACAGGCACATAGACACAGGCAACAGAGCATGCACAATGTCGGCACTGGTACAGTGTATATCCACCTTTCGCAGCAATGCACGCTGCTATTCTCCCATGGAGACGATCGTAGAGATGCTGGATGTAGTCCTGTGGAACGGCTTGCCATGCCATTTCCACCTGGCGCCTCAGTTGGACCACCGTTCGTGCTGGACGTGCAGACCGCGTGAGACGACGCTTCATCCAGTCCCAAACATGCTCAATGGGGGACAGATCCGGAGATCTTGCTGGCCAGGGTAGTTGACTTACACCTTCTAGAGCACGTTGGGTGGCACGGGATACATGCGGACGTGCATTATCCTGTTGGAACAGCAAGTTCCCTTGCCGGTCTAGGAAAGGTAGAACGATGGGTTCGATGACGGTTTGGATATACCGTGCACTATTCAGTGTCACACAGTGTCGCACAGACGGTTGCGAATGGTCCTCGCCGATACCCCAGGAGCAACAGTGTCCCTAATTTACTGGGAAGTGGCGGTGCGGTCCCCTACGGCACTGCGTAGGATCCTACGGTCTTGGCGTGCATCTGTGCGTCGCTGCGGTCCGGTCCCAGGTCGACGGGCACGTGCACCTTCCGCCGACCACTGGCGACAACATCGACGTACTGTGGAGACCTCACGCCCCACGTGTTGAGCAATTCGGCGGTACGTCCACCCGGCCACCCGCATGCCCACTATACGCCCTCGCTCAAAGTCCGCCAACTGCACATACGGTTCACGCCCACGCTGTCGCGGCATGCTACCAGTGTTAAAGACTGCGATGGAGTTCCGTATGCCACGGCAAACTGGCTGACACTGACGGCGGCGGTGCACAAATGCTGCGCAGCTAGCGCCATTCGACGGCCAACACCGCGGTTCCTGGTGTGTCCGCTGTGCCGTGCGTGTGATCCTTGCTTGTACAGCCCTCTCGCAGTGTCCGGAGCAAGTATGGTGGGTCTGACACACCGGTGTCAATGTGTTCTTTTTTCCATTTCCAGGAGTGTATATAAATGACCTGGGTGACAATCTGAGCAGTTCTCTTAGACTGTTCGCAGATGATGCTGTAATTTACCGTTTAGTAAGGTCATCCGAAGACCAGTATCAGCTGCAAAGCGATTTAGAAAAGATTGCTGTATGGTGTGTCAGGTGGCAGTTGACGCTAAATAACGAAAAGTGTGAGATGATCCACATGAGTTCCAAAAGAAATCCGTTGGAATTCGATTACTCGATAAATAGTACAATTCTCAAGGCTGTCAATTCAACTAAGTACCTGGGTGTTAAAATTACGAACAACTTCAGTTGGAAGGACCACATAGATAATATTGTCGGGAAGGCGAGCCATAGGTTGCGTTTCCTTGGCAGGACACTTAGAAGATGCAACAAGTCCACTAAAGAGACAGCTTACGCTACACTCGTTCGTCCTCTGTTAGAATATTGCTGCGCGGTGTGGGATCCTTACCAGGTGGGATTGACGGAGGACATCGAGAGGGTGCAAAGAAGGGCAGCTCGTTTTGTATTATCGCGTTATAGGGGAGAGAGTGTGGCAGATATGATACACGAGTTGGGATGGAAGTCATTACAGCATAGACGTTTTTCGTCGCGGCGAGACCTTTTTACGAAATTTCAGTCACCAACTTTCTCTTCCGAATGCGAAAATATTTTGTTGAGCCCAACCTACATAGGTAGGAATGATCATCAAAATAAAATAAGAGAAATTAGAGCTCGAACAGAAAGGTTTAGGTGTTCGTTTTTCCCGCTCGCTGTTCGGGAGTGGAATAGTAGAGAGATAGTATGATTGTGGTTCGATGAACCCTCTGCCAAGCACTTAAATGTGAATTGCAGAGTAGTCATGTAGATGTAGAAATCACTGAAGGCACACAATTAAGCAACACATACAACTCTTGCAAATCCATTGACAACCAAGGAATAAACAACAGAACTTAAACTGTTGGAGGGGAGGAGGGGGAGGGTTATGTGCCGCGTACTAGGTTTACAAGTGGTAGGCCCTTCAGTGAACTTGCTGGCCTTTCTCTTTAGAACAGTCCACGTCCTGGCCCTTCTGGCTAGAATAATTTATGACACCTGTTGACATAAACTTGTTACCTCCAGGCGTAGAGAAGTCACAGCGCATGTTTAAGATGTTTAATAACGGCTATCTCAATGAAAATGAGTTACAAGTATTAGCATTATCCTTTGACATTAAATGGCACAAACTCATCTATTTTTAACCTTTTAATTTAGACGCCTGCGAATTAAGCCAGTAGGTGATTGATCTCTCTCATATCAACTTAACAAAGCAACAATCTACATGACTTCAAGGCACTTCAGGTAAAGAGTGACCTATGCAAAGAAGAGCACTTACCTTTGTGAAACAATTCCGGATCAACAACAGTGCAAACAGCTTAAGCCAGTCATTCGTATGTCCACATGCACTCTGTAAGCCAACTGCTAGTTCACAGACCCCAATCTGCCTTACGAGAAGCAACAGGGTCAGCTCACTTAATCGTTCTGCAGTTATAAACAATTCAATAATCATATTTACGTAAAGGTTGCGTAAAAGGAACTTCCTTTAAAACATAAAATATCTAAATTACGGTGAAACGACAACAACAAGACATAATACACTCCTGGAAATTGAAATAAGAACACCGTGAATTCATTGTCCCAGGAAGGGGAAACTTTATTGACACATTCCTGGGGTCAGATACATCACATGATCACACTGACAGAACCACAGGCACATAGACACAGGCAACAGAGCATGGACAATGTCAGCACTAGTACAGTGTATATCCACCTTTCGCAGCAATGCAGGCTGCTATTCTCCCATGGAGACGATCGTAGAGATGCTGGATGTAGTCCTGTGGAACGGCTTGCCATGCCATTTCCACCTGGCGCCTCAGTTGGACCAGCATTCGTGCTGGACGTGCAGACCGCGTGACACGACGCTTCATCCAGTCATAAACATGCCCAATGGGGGACAGATCCGGAGATCTTGCTGGCCAGGGTAGTTGACTTACACCTTCTAGAGCACGTTGGGTGGCACGGGATACATGCGGACGTGCATTATCCTGTTGGAACAGCAAGTTCCCTTGCCGGTCTAGGAATGGTAGAACGATGGGTTCGATGACGGTTTGGATATACCGTGCACTATTCAGTGTCACACAGTGTCGCACAGACGGTTGCGAATGGTCCTCGCCGATACCCCAGGAGCAACAGTGTCCCTAATTTACTGGGAAGTGGCGGTGCGGTCCCCTACGGCACTGCGTAGGATCCTACGGTCTTGGCGTGCATCTGTGCGTCGCTGCGGTCCGGTCCCAGGTCGACGGGCACGTGCACCTTCCGCCGACCACTGGCGACAACATCGACGTACTGTGGAGACCTCACGCCCCACGTGTTGAGCAATTCGGCGGTACGTCCACTTGGCCTCCCGCATGCCCACTATACGCCCTCGCTCAAAGTCCGTCAACTGCACATACGGTTCACGTCCACGCTTCCACGCTCTCGCGGCATGCTACCAATGTTAAAGACTGCGATGGAGCTCCGTATGCCACGGCAAACTGGCTGACGCTAACGGCGGCGGTGGACAAATGCTGCGCAGCTAGCGCCATTCGACGGCCAACACCGCGGTTCCTGGTGCGTCCGTTGTGCCGTGCGTGTGATCATTGCTTGTACAGCCCTCTCGCAGTGTCCGGAGCAAGTATGGTGGGTCTGACACACCGGTGTCAATGTGTTCTTTTTTCCATTTCCAGGAGTGTAGTTCTTTAAATATGCACACCGTACTAAACTACAGTCTTCTGAAGTTAAGACATTTCGTAACAGGCGGAAGAAACCTGAACAATACAGTGCGGACAAATTATTGATATCAAATCACTTAGACAAACCCGCTTTTTATAAATAAAAGCTCAGTGCTTTAATCCGGTGACAGAATAGAACACTGAAGCGACAAAGAAACAGGTACAGGCATGCGTATTCAAATACAGAGATATGTAAACAGGCAGAATACGGCGCTGCCGTCGGCAACGCCTATATATGACAACAAGTGTCGGCTATTGCTGCTACAATGACAGGCTATCAAGATTTAAGTGAGTACGTTGGGCGGCCACGGTTCTAGGCGCTTCAGTACGTAACCGCGCGACTACTACGGTCGCAGGTTCGAATCCTACCTCGGGCGTGGATGTGTGTGATGTCCTTAGGTTAGGTCGGTTTAAGTAGTTCTAAGTTCTAGGAGACTGATGACCTCTGATGGTAGGTCCCATAGTGCTCAGAGTCATTTGAGCAATTTTTGAGTGTGTTGCCGCACAAGCGATACGACACAACATCTCTGAGGTAGCAATGAAGTGGGTGTTTTCCCGGACGAGCATTTCATAAGTGTACCGTGAATATCAGGAATGCGGTAAAACATCAAATCTCCGACATCCCTGCGGTCGGAAAAAGATCCTGCAAGAACGGGACCAACGACGACTGAAGAGAAGCGTTCAACGTAACAGAAGTTCAAACCTTCCGCAAATTTCTGCAGATTTCAATGCTGGGCCATCAACAAGTGTCAGCGTGCGAACCATTCAACGAAACATCATCGATATGGGCTTTCGGAGCCGAAGGCCCACTCGTGTACCCTATATGACTGCACGACACACAGCTTTACGCCTCACCTGGGCCCGTCAACACCGATATTGGACTGTTGATGACTGGAAACATGTTGGCTGGTAGGACGAGTCTCGTTTCTGATTAGATCGAGCGGATGGACGTATACAGGTATGGAGACAACCTCATGAATCCATGGACCCTGCATGCCAGCAGGAGACTGTTTAAGCTGGTGGCACGACGAGTAGCTGACCTGCACCGGGCAAAAGGAGGTCCGACACGTTTTTAGGAAGTATCCCATGACTTTTGTCAACTCAATGTACAATTATGAATTTGCAGTGAGCTGCAAACTTTATATTTGCTGTCCTAAAGAAGCTGAATTTTGGACATACACCATGTGGCAGCCAAACGCTCATATACCTTAATGCAAACTTTACCACATCTTAAAAAACTGGACATCATCTGTACCATAATCATCTATTTATTATACTCTATATTCGACGAGGACATGCAACAGTTGTTTTTTTTTTCATTTTTCACTGAGCGAGATGACTCAGTGATAAGACACTGGACGCATATTCGATGAGTCTCAGATTCATATCCCTGTCCAGATATCTAGCTTTAAGTCTTTCATAGTTTCTCTGAGTAGTTTAAGGTAAACGCTGCAAGCGCTCTTTGTATACAACACGGCCGATTGCCTTATCTAACGCGACCTTGTGCTCCGTCTCGTCGTCGTCGTAACATTAATCCCTCATCTTTAGTCCTTCCTTCCTCCCTTCCTTTCTTATGTATTTCGTTTCTTGAAAATAACAACGCGACCTTTTCTTAACACGTCTACTGTGCCGGTGCAAACACGAGACGTTTCCTGTCGCGTTTGCCGGCTATGAATGAATAGTGGAAAGTGTTCCTTCTGAGAAATGCATTCGATCCTTCAGAAATCTGCGGTTGTGTACCCGCAGCTTGCGTCATCGTTCCGGGATGTGTGACACACGTCCCACCATAGTCCCTCACTCAATGAGGTGCTGTCACATCAAACCGTTACAGTGAAAACCGAATGAATAGTGTCGAGGAATTCTACCACTTCACGAGCACGTGATCACACGCACTTCTTTCAGGATCTATTTAAAATTTTCTGCGTTGTATATGGACACGGGACCTGTGTTGGTCTTAATGACGATGAAAATATACGATGGCTGTTAGTGATTTGTCAAGATCAAGAACAAGTTTTGTACACTTTAGTTCATAATCGTCGTCCTCGGTCAGTCCGGAAAATGTAATATACACTCTAAGACAGAGGTGACCAACGCTTCAGCTTACTAGGGCCACAGAGCAAGAAAACAAGTATTTTTGGGCCGCACATAATGCACATAACACTGCTAACAATAAATGTAGCGGAAGAAAAGAAGAAAAAAAAAACGGGATGGGCTAACGAGAAAATAGCATCTTGTGGAGCGAGCTTCGAGACTGAAAATATTAAGTTTGTCATAACTTTACAAAAAGTTGTTTCTCTCTCTCTTTTTTTTAAAAAAAAATGACGGTCGTGTGATAGATGCTCTATTCTTGGGCTGCATTAATACTTGCTTTCGGCTGCTGCATGTGGTCTGTGGGTTAATACCCCCGCTTTAAGGCAAAAGAATTAAAAAAACCAACACCACAAAGTAATTATCCTAATTGGACAGAAGTCAGTGGATGGGATGCACGTGTACAGACAAACAAATAACTACAGTTTCAGAAAAACTGGATGGTTTATTCAAGAGAAAGTACTTCACAAATTGAGCAAGGCAGTAACGTGTTGATCCACCTCTGGCCCTCATGCAAGCAATTACTCTGTTTGGCATCGACTGGTAGAGTTATTAGATGTCCTCCTGTGGGATATCGTCCCAAATATTGTCCAACTGGGGCGTAAGATGGTCAAAATTTCGAGCTGGTTTGAGGGATCTGCCCATAATGCTCCAAACGTTCTCAACTGGGGAGATATCCGGCGACCTTGCTGGTCATGGTAGGGTTTGGCAAGCACGAAGATAAGTAGTAGTATTTCTCGCCGTGTGTGGGAGGGAATTACATTGCTGGACTGTAAGTCAAAGATGGCTTGCCATGAGGGGCCACGAAACGGATCATAGAATATTGTGCGCTCTAAGGCTGCCGTGGATAACAATCAAAGAGCTCCTGCTATGACCACCGCTGTCTGGGGCTTCTCCAGACAGGTCTTTGGCCCGGAATCTCAATGACTAGAATTGAACTGTCTTCAGCGATGAGTCCCGCTTCGAACTGAGCCCCAGCTAATTCGTGTCTGGAGGCGCCTTAGACATTGGTGGTATATCAACCATTGTCGCCAGACACACGGCCTGACAACAGGGAGAGGTGGTCTAATGGTGCCATTTCTTTCCACAGCGGGACCCCTTCTGTTGTTTGGCGGCACCCTTAAAACACAGCGGTACGCCGACGATATTCTACGCCCCATTTTGTTGCTTACATACATTTACGCAAGATAATGCCCGCCCGCACAGGGCGAGGGTTTCTACTTCGTGCTTGCCAGACCCTACCTTGGCCACCTAGGTCGCTGCATCTCTCCATAACTCAAAACCTTTGGAGCATTCTGGACATGGCCCTCCAACCATGTCGGTGTTTTGACAATCTAACGCGCAAATTGGACAAAATCTGGCATATCTAAGAACTCTCTCAATCAATGCCAAGCCGACTAATTTCTTTCATAAGGGCCAGAGGTGGACCAAAGCGTTATTGACTTTCTCAGTTGGTGAAGCTGTTTCTATTGAACAAATCAGGCACTTTTTCTGAAACTGAAACCATTTAATTGTCTATACATATTCTGATTTCCGTCCCCCTCGGATAATTCCTTCGTTGTGCGTCTTTTTCTGCCTTATAGTGTATAATGACTTGAGAATAGTCCACCCTTGTGCAAATTTCCATTGAGCTGATATAGGTAAAGATGATACAGAAGATACAATATAGATTCCTCTCCAGGACAGTTACCTGAAGAACAGAAAGCAGAAAAAGTGGACATCTTGGTGTAGATTGGTTCAAATGGCTCTGAGCACTATGGGACTTAACTACTGTGGTCATCAGTCCCCTAGAACTTAGAACTACTTAAACCTAACTAACCTAAGGACATCACACACATCCATGACCGAGGCAGGATTCGAACCTGCGACCGTAGCAGTAGGTCGGTTCCAGACTGCGCGCCTAGAACCGCTAGACCATCGCGGCCGGCACCTTGGCGTAGATAAAAGTGGAGTTGCCTGTTTTGCATTCCAGGGAATGGATCGAACCCACACTCTGGATTGACGACCATTACTCTGATGAACCAGTGAAGCTGAGTGTTTTTATGCGATTTTCTATGCTTGTCTGGCAATTATTAATTTAGTTCCTCATGTCTGCCTCGGATAAAATGTCATACAAACATTGCAAATACGAACACACCTAAACATTTTGAACGATTAATGTACTGATCGACGAGCACTTGTTGCTTCAAATAAAAATGAAAATAACTGTAAATTGTAATGATCCATTTCTAAATGATCCGTTTCTCATCATCACTGAACACTGCCAGAAACATGAGCAACGGTAAAGAAGATGGGGGAAGACGAAAAATGGACTATAATCCTAAATTCACTTTGTTTCTTCAGAGTTCCATTCTCTTGTCGATAAGGCGTATTTTCCTTAGAATTAATGACCTATTCGAAGACTGTGTCAGAAACGTTCGAGACTAGCTTTGTAACAAGCCAGTAACCTGATCCATACCGCTCACAAATGAGCGTTCCAGCTTTGGACAGTAGGCGGTGGGGATTTTAAAGAAATTTTTGTTAAATGTTCATAAAATTATGATATAAAATATTAGGTAAGTAATTATTATTATTATTGCTTTAACTTGCAGTGGTTCATGGTGTGGGTTCCTGTAGTCATGTCCTAGTTCATGAACCACGGGCAACGTATGAGTGGCCAAGAAAGTGGTCCCGACAGTCGGGATACCAGTTACTTTGGAATAAGGCTGGGCATCTCGGACATATTCTGAGTCGTGGTCACTTTTGTGCTCATACGGCAAAGATTACCAAATCCACTGGTTAGTCCCTCAACCGTTAGGGGTAAAACCCAATGGGACTCGGGCAAGTAAGGCTAGCAACCTGCTTCCCTGATACTTTAAATATGATGCTGACAACAATCAGAGCAAAATGCCTCGGACCTTTGGAGGTGACGGAGTCCCACCTCTAACTGACAAACCAGGGACTCCTAAGATACTACTTGACAAACAAATGGTAATGAGATGGGGACCTATTAATATCAATGGGGGCTACTCTGGGAAGAAGGTAGGGCTGGCAGAGGCTGCAAGTAAGATGGGGCTGGACGTTTTAGCTGTTAGTGACATTCTGGTAAGGGGTGAGAAAGAAGAGGAAGTGGGAGAATACAAGGTCTACCTGTCAGGAGTCAAAGCAGGAATAGCACAATGGGGTGTAGGGCTTTACATCAGGAAAGAAATGGAACCCAGCGTAGTTGCAATAAGGTATGTAAACGAACGACTGATGTGGATAGATTTGACAGTGTCTAGTAAGAAAATTAGGATAGTGTCAGTATATTCGCATTGTGAAGGGACAGATCAAGATAAGATGTATAGTTTTTATGAGGCACTCAGTGATGTAGTTGTTAGAGTAAAGGACAAGAACGGTGTTCTCCTCATGGGTGATTTTAATGCCAGGATTGGAAATCGAACACAAGGGTATGAAAAGGTTATGGGTAAATTTGGAGAGCATATGGAGGCCAACAGGAACGAGAAACAACTCTTGGATTTCTGTGGCAGTATGGGCTTATTAATCACAAACTCCTTTTTTAAACATAAGGACATTCACCGGTATACTTGGGAAGGCAGGGGACCAGATCTGTCATTGACTATATAATAACAGATCAGGAATTCAGGAAAGCTATGAGGGACACACGTGTATTCAGGGGATTCTTTGATGACACTGATCTTATCTCATCTGCAGTGACATTGGGATTGTGAGGCCGAAAGTGTAGGAGGTCAGGTCCATATGTAGGAGGATAAGAGTGGAGAAACTTCAGGATAAGGAAATCAGGAACAAGTACATAACAGCGATGTCAGAAAGGTACCAGATAGTTGAATGTAGTCAATTACAGTCATTGGAAAAGGAATGGACAAGGTACAGGGACACAGTACTAGAAGTGGCTAAAGAATGTCTTGGAACAGTAGTGTGTAAAAGTAGGATGAAGCAAACAGCTTGGTGGAATGACACAGTCAAGGCAGCCTGTAAAAGGAAAAAGAAGGCGTATCAAAAAAGGCTACATACTAGAACGCAGGTAGACAGAGAAAGTTATGTTGAAGAAAGAAACAAAGCCAAACAGATAATTGCAGCATCCAAGAAGAAATCTTGGGAAGACCTTGGAAACAGGTTGGAGACTATGGGTCAAGCTGCTGGAAAACCATTCTGGAGTGTAAATAGCAGTCTTCGAAAGGGAGGTAAGAAGAAATGACAAGTATTTTGGACAGGTCAAGAAAACTGCTGGTGAATCCTGTGGATGCCTTGGGTAGATGGAGGGAATATTTTGAAGAGTTGCTCAATGTAGGTGAAAATACGATCAGTAATGTTTCAGATTTCGAGGTAGAATGGGATAAGAATGATGATGGAAATAAAATCACATTTGAGGAAGTGGAGAATATGGTCAGTAGATTGCATTGCAATAAAGAAGCTGGGGTGGATGAAATTAAGTCAGAACTCATCAAATACAGTGGAATGTCAGGTCTTAAATGACTACACAGGATAATTGAAATGGCCTGGGAGTCGGGACAGGTTCCATCAGACTGGACAAAAGCAGTAATCACACCAATATTTAAACATGGAAACAGAAAAGATTGTAACAACCACAGAGGTATCTCTTTAATCAGCGTTGTGGGTAAAATCTTCTCAGGTATTGTTGAAAGGAAAGTGTGGGTATTAGTTGAGGACCAACTGGATGAAAATCAGTGTTAGTTTAGGCCTCTTAGAGGTTGTCAGGACCAGATCTTTAGCTTACGGCAAATAATGGAGAAGTGTTATGAGTGGAACAGGGAATTGTATCTATGCTTTATAGATGTAGAAAAGGCATATGACCGGGTTCCTAGGAGGAAGTTATTGTCTGTTCTACGAGATTATGGAATAGGAGGCAAACTTTTGCAAACAATTAAAGGTCTTTACATGGATAGTTAGGCAGCAGTTAGAGTTGACGGTAAATTGAGTTCATGGTTCAGAGTAGTTCCGGGGGTAAGGCAAGGCTGCAGCCTCTCTCCACTGTTGTTCATATTATTTATGGATCATATGTTGAAAACAATAGACTGGCTGGGTGAGATTAAGATATGTGAACACAAAATAAGCAGTCTTGCATATGCGGATGACGCAGTTGTGATGGCAGATTCGATTGAAAGTTTGCAAAGTAATATTTCTGAGCTAGATCATAAATTTAAGGACTATGGTATGAAGATTAGCATTTCCAAAACAAAAGTAATGTCAGTGGGAAAGAAATATAAACGGATTGAGTGCCAAATAGGAGGAACAAAGTTAGAACAGGTGGACGGTTTCAAGTACTTAGAATGCATATTCTCACAGGATGGCAACATAGTGAAAGAACTGGAAGCGAGGTGTAGCAAAGCTAATGCAGTGAGCGCTCAGCTACGATCTACTCTCTTCTGCAAGTAGGAAGTCAGTACCAAGACTAAGTTATCTGTGCACCGTTCAATCTTTCGACCAAGTTTGTTGTATGAGAGCGAAAGCTGGGTGGATTCAGGTTACCTTATCAACAAGGTTGAGGTCACGGATATGAAAGTAGCTAGGATGATTACAGGTACTAGTAGATGGGAACAATGGCAGGAGGGTGTCCACAATGAGGAAATCAAAGAAAAACTGGGAATGAACTCTATAGATGTAGCAGTCAGGGCGAACAGGCTTAGATGGTGGGGTCATGTTACACGCATGGGAGAAGCAAGGTTACCCAAGAGACTCATGGGTTCAGCAGTAGAGGGTAGGAGGAGTCGGGGCAGACCAAGGAGAAGGTGCCTGGATTCGGTTAAGAATGATTTTGAAGTAATAGGTTTAACATCAGAAGAGGCACGAATATTAGCAGTGAATAGGGGAACATGGAGGAATTTTATAAGGGGGCTATGCTCCAGACTGAACGCTGAAAAGCATAATCAGTCTTAAATGATGATGACGATGATGATGCTTTAACTTGCAGTGCCAACGGCCTTGTTGTAGTGGTAAAACCGGTTCGCATCAGATCAGTGACGTTAACCACTGTCGGGCTGGGTGGGTCACCATTCGGGTGTGCCGAGTGCTGTTGGAAAGAGGGGTGCACTCAGCACTTGTGAGGCAAATACAGGAGCTACTTGCCTGAGAAGCAGTGGCACCGGTCAGGAAAATTGACGACGGTAGATAGAGCAGGGTGCTGACACATGCCGCTCCACACCCGTATCCACTGACGCCTAAGGTCTGATGATGACACGGTGGCCGGTCGGTACCGTTGTGGCTTCAAGGCCTGTTCTGAGGCGTTTTTTTAAGTTCCTTTAACTCTGCTTTATAAATTTTGTGGAGTTAAGTTACTTCAATACTTTATAAATCACCATTATTGCGGAATTGGCGAGCAGTTAGAAAATTATATAATATCAGAAGCACAAAAGTGGGTGACAGGTAAAAACGGTGGACTACCCCTGGTGTAGACAATCTTCACGTGTTTTCAATAACACCCAGGAGCAGGAGGAACACCACGTCGAAGTGTGCCAAGTGGGGTGGGTAGACTGTCTTCATGGTCAGGAGGAAGAGGGTAGGTGAAATTATGCTATGAAAAGACGTGGAGCGTATAGACATGTGAGGACGGTGAGACGTGGCGAAAGAAAGGTAGGGTTCTCAAGAATGGGGTCTACAGTGCAGTGTTGGGATTCAGTTTTGTGGAGACATAGGACTGACGAAGGTGTTGAAAGGGTGTGGGAAGGTCTTCAACTGATACAGGATGAGGCGCTGGTCCAGGATTCGATCCTACGTCGTACACGTGGGAGTCACATTTTGTTACTGTGTTTCTCTTTCCCTACCTCGCCGCCCTCTCCCTCCCCACCCACCCACCTCGGCCACGCCCTCGATCAGAGTTTCTCGTCACAATCACTTTTAAGAAGCCGTGTTTTTAATTTCGTTAATAACAATAAAATAAACTGCCTAACAAAAAGGCCTTTAGCTGGTTGGACTATTACTGGTCATGCTGCAAGGCCATCGAATTGTGCACGCCCTTACACAAGCAACTGAAAAGTATCGTTTGTCAAAGTTAGCTATGATATTCGGAAATGGATATAGATCCGTAAAAATATAGATGCTTATAAATTTTTGCAGCAACCGTAACCTCCATGAACACACTCCCATTTCCCCTAGATTCATGCTTGTATACTAGACCATTCGAACGCCAAATCGAGATTTCAAACAACGTAAGGGAATGCAGCCGGGTGGCGTCTTCGACAACCGCAGATATTTCATTTTCAAGCAACAAAATCAACGAGCGAGCGCTGTGAAAGGGAATTTAACGCCTCGGTATGAGGGGCATATAACGAACGACAACACACACAGGCATCGCTTCACTGTCTGCCACCCCTACCATACTATTCTACCCCTCCCCTTCCCAGCCTCCACACAGTTAAAACACTAAGCACCGCCACATAAACCATGTTTACCAACGTTAAAGTGATCACACACACACACACACACACACAAATGTGCGCGCGATTGAGCGATCACGCACATACTATAAACAGTAACGCCACCACATAACCAACAATGACCAACGTCAAACGAAATATTAATTACCAATTACCAATGGGTGGGGTATCATTAACGCTGTCCATTTGTTGTTTGACCAGGGTGTGAACAGGATTACAAGCAGGATTTAAGCAAGAATCTCTATTTATAAGATCACTTGTTAATTTAATCTCAACTGCTTCCTTAATAACACTATTCCAATAAATGGAAGGACATCCCAGAATCTACGTGTAGTTCTGATTCTGGCAAGCAATTCGGGCTATTCGGACAGTGTTATTAAGAAAGCAATAGAGATTAAATTATTGACTTTACAAATAGAAATGGGGACTTCTTTTTAAATTCAGCTTTCAATCCTGCCGTCCCCTTATCAAACAACAGAGGGACAGAGTTAATGATACCACACTCTTTGGCGATCGAAAAATTTTCATTCGAAGGCCATACAGTCCAGAATCAGTATGCCAGTTAGGCAAAATAGCCATGAGCATTGAAGCAATCATCCCACTGATGCACCAAGTTGAAGACAACCATTTGGTAAAATAACCTCTCCGGCTGTGTGAAGAACTCTGCAACTGCCTGCTGGACATTCTCGTCCGACAAGAATCGTCCACCCTTAAAGGCCTTTTTTTAATGGACCGAAGGTGTGATAATCGCATGGGGAGAGTTCAGGACTATATGGGGGTACTCGAGCGTCTCGCACTTAAGTTGGCGTACTGGTTGAGCCTGACATCCCAGATCGACCGGCGTCTTGTGTCGAATCGCGACCAGCACGGAACTTGGCGCACCATTCCACATCGGTGGTTTTCGACAGGCACGCTGCCTCACACACATTCTTTTTCTCCAGTGGATGTCTACCGGTGTTTTTCATTCGGTAGCCAACAAAAAAACAACAGCACATTGGTCCTGTCTGGACGCATTTCGTAATAACGTCGACATAGTCCACGTTTAGGTATTTACAGCATGCACGTAGGAAAGACATGACTGCCACACTAATCCCTTGGCTAAATGTCAGTGCTTATATACCCGTACCAGAGTCGCGCTACGTTGCTAATCCGCTTCAGCAACGGTCTCAAACGGAAACGTCCTGATCATGCCTTGCACGGGGGCTATTCGGAAAGTAAGGAATGATCCGTCGCTAAATGGAAACGACAGTGAAAATCCGATGAAGCTTCGCGCAGATGTGTTGGGCAGTGTCTCTAGTACTACCGTGTGCGGGTAAAGATATCCAGAAAATAGTGTCTTCCACAAAGTATGGCGACCGCCGAGAAATTTCGCCTGATATCGTGCAACCTTACATAACGTATCCGTCATGCTGTTCCTTCTTCATAACAGTTCTCGGTCGGAAAATGCAGCCGTCTGCTGTGACCGAGCGCTTCTAGGCGCTTCAGTGCGGAATCACGCTGCTGCTACTGTCGTAGGTTCAAATCCTGCCTCGGGCAAGGGTGTGTGTGACGTCCTTAGGTCAGTTAGGTTTAAGTAGTTCGAGGGGACTGATGGCCTCAGATGTTAAGTCCTATAGTGAAGGCCATGTTGAGAGGTAATGCCTGAAATGTAGTATTCTCGTCACACGCTGACATTGTGGGTTTCGGGATATTGAATTCCCTAACAATTTCTGAAATGGAATGTCCCATGCGTCGAGCTCCAACTACCAATGCGCGTTCAAGGTCTGTAAATTACCGTCGTGTGGCCATAATCAAGTCGGAAAACTTTTCACATGAATCACCAGAGTGCAAATGCCATGTCACGGATTGCGCGGTCTCTCCGGCAGGATGTTCGAGTCCTCCCTCGGGCACGGGTGTGTGTGTTGTTCTTACCATAAGTTAGTTTAAGTAGTGTGTAAGTCTAGGGACCGATGACCTAAGCAGTTGGGTCTCTTAGGAATTGACACACATTTGAACATTTAGTATAAACGGCGGTTCCGCCATTGCATGGGACTTTTATACATCGTGTATGTACCATACTCTACCGCCATCTGTATAGGTGCATGTCGCTATCCTATAACTTTTGTCACCTTAGTGTATATTTATTTTGTGTGTCATCCAGCATCCTCTTCGCTTCCTGGTACAATCTCCGCAAAGTATGAATCTGTAGATGCATGTGTGTAAATCTGACGATGAAGGAAGTAGAGAATTTCTTGTGCGGTCTGGGTTGTGTAGTAACGATCCCGATAATTTTCTCCAGTGAGGTCTAACAAAGCTTCTTCTTTGCTAATCAGAGCGTTTCCCGCTCGTTGTTGTCAAACGTTAGGTCTCCTCCCCCACCACCTTAAAAAAAAAAGAAGGGGCGGCTTCCACGGCCCCATGGCTTTTCTGAAGCGGAGTTACAGATTGAGCTGCATCCATGATAAGAATTAATGTTTCTTGCAACACTTCTGGGTATTTGTTGTGTCTAGTGCTCTAGTGCAGACAGGTTATCGTTAGTTAAGAGGACGTGATTTCATTTGTTTCATGTGACGTTCAGGAGTGCTTTATCTGCGTTTCGTTTAGTTTTCAGTTAATTTTCATGTTTTTCGTGTTTTGTTAAAGAATAATGTGCCTCTTGAATCTGCAGGAATAGTGATCTGTTTTCAGTCATTTATTATATCCTAAGCAGATAAAGGTATCTCTGTGATGATGCGCACGTGGAGCCTAGTATTTAAGTGTTTAGCCCGTACCTACACATTTAGCCTGTACCTACACGTGGAGACTAGTATTTAAGTATGTAGCCTGTACGTATTTATTCTCGTTCTGAACGAGCTATTCGCGTTTGGCTTTCAGCACTCGCTGATATTCACGGCGCGTAATTACGCGAATCAATTCGTGGAATTTGTTTTTCTACTTCCGAGGTATGACTATTTGTGCTGCTTCACCGCCACGAGTGAGCAAAGTAAAGATGTTGCAAGCGTAGGCTGTCGCATTGAGTGGAATACTTCTATGCAGATAGATTTTCAGTTTGAATAATAATCCTCGAAACAGGATGACGAATATTGAATTATCATCTTTCTTGTAAAGGCTTTGATTTTAAGTTTGAGACCTCTGTGGCTCACCTGTGTAGGTTCAATGTGGTTGAATGAATTGTTTCTTTCACTTGTTAAGCTACACGTGGGTTTATTTACATATCGATGCAGATTTGTCCTCCTTTTATGAATTCTCCGTTTTTATTGTCCCCGTCTTTGAATTTATTACTCCGTTTTTCTTTGTAATATTTGTTCCAAATATAATCATTGTATAAGTAAGGGACTGCCGTTTCACTTCTGATTCAATATTAGTTGATTTATTTGATGTGAGATGTATACAGCAATAATAAGTTGACAGTGCTAATGATAATTGCTTAATATATATTCCATCTCATCTCATACATTCCTCTTTCTTGTAATTGTTGCCTTTAAAAGGTAAAGGGAAATCTTAATCGCCTCCCTCTGATAATTAATGGAGTTTCTTGCGCATAAGATGCACACCACGTCTCCCTGTTGTCGGATCGCACCACAGCCACCGTACAGTACGTCCTTCAAGATCAGGTTTCCTTTCAAACCGACCCGATACGCCGTCACTGCACATAAAGTGAACGAATGTGAGATGTAACACACACATACTGGGTTTCCTCTCTTTATTGAGATAAGGTAAGTACCAAAGTCCATGGTAAATAGCAAATTGTTTGCATACTCAATATAGAATACTTTTACCAATATCTAAACTTATTCAAATGATCAAAACGAAACAGTAAATAACTTCCTCTAGACAGTATGCTATATGATTTTGTTTGAAGATCGAGAGAGTAGGAATTTGCAACTGTCAAATGTTCAAATGTGTGTGAATTCCTAAGGAACCAAACTGCTGAGTTCAGAGGTCCCTAGACTTACACACTACTTAAACTAACTTACTCTAAGAACAACACACACACCCATGCCCGAGGGAGGTCTCGAACCTCAGGCGGGAGGGGCCGCGCAATCCGCGACATGGCGCCTCAAACCACGCCGCCACTCCGCGCGGCTGCAACTATCATCTGAAAGAGTTTGAAAGGGGGCTGTATCGTTGCGGGTCTCCATTTAGGCGACTGGTCGTATCGTGAGATATCCAGATTTGTGGGGCATTCGGATGTGAGAGTGGCCCAATGTTGGATGCTATATCCAGATTTGTAGGGCATTCGAACGTGACAGTGGCCCGATGTTGGATGCGACATCCAGATTTGTGGGACATTCAGATGTGAGAGTGGCCTGATGTTGGAATGTGTGAGATCGTGAGTACAGTCATACTTGTCGTCAATGTTTTGATCGAACGGGCCTGACCACCATAAGGGAGGATTGCCTTTTTATGCATCATGCATATCATAGCTCCTTCATATATGTATATGCGGCTGCCATATGAGAACAGGTAATGGACTTCCAGCAACATTCTGTGTCATCCCGCACCCCTTGGTCGGAGACTAGAGCAGCAGGATTAGGGAATTACCGCCCCAAGCGTAGGCTGCCCTTAACATCACAACACAAACGGCTTCGTTGGGAGAGGTGCTGTGACGAGGATACATAGACTGTTGATGAATCGCGTCGTTTTGTGTTCTGCGATGGATTGCGGTTCTGCATTTCGAGGGATGGCCATCGTTGGTGAGTATGGCGGGAAACTGCGAATTAGTGTCATTCTTCCAATGTTTTGGATGGGCAGAGTGGTGTTACTCCTGGTATGAGGAGCCGTCACTGGCTTCGGGTCACAGTTGGTAGTGATGGAAGGAATCCTAGTGGAACAACACTACGTCACTAACGTCCTGCATCTTTATCTGTAACCTTCGATGCGAGAGGGTCGTGGTGCCACTTTTCAATAGGACAGTGCTCGTCCAGACGTGACGCCTGTCCCTATGAACCGTCTGCGTGACGCTGAGGTGCTCACGGCGCAGGCAAGGTCCCCAGACATAACGCCGATGGAATACTTGTGGCATCAGCTCATATGTCAACTGCATCCCAGTGTCAGTATCCAATAATCAGTGGACACATGGGGGTCAGCTTGCCCCGAGAGAAGATACAATGGCTTATGGCACACGAATTAGTGCAAGCGTCCAGGCCAGAGGCGGTACGAAATCATACTGACAAGACGGGTCAAGGTGCGAAGTGCTTTTTGACATCACATATACTATCAATACGTAAAGGTCGATTTTCTTTCCTCCTGCTCTTCTGGGTGCTTCATTTTTCTTTCGGCAGTGCAGTCTAATTCACATCGACACTGTCAAGGCGGTGTACTTGCGAATGTTCGTTAACTAGTAATGGGATGAGGCCGCACGTCTTTTCTCGGGTTCTTCCCTTTTGACGTAGGCGGAACGAAAGAAGAACTATTGTGGTGCAACGTGCCTTGTCTCATAACAAGGTGGCAACACTTGTGCAACCGTCCCTCGTTCTCCTTAATAGCACCTGCTTACGAGGCATCCTCTTTTGGCTAAGCATCAACACAGAAATTTTACATCTTACACCCTAACAGTAAACAACTGCCCAGCGTTCGTCTGTGTTTACCACCACTAAGTCCAAACGAGTTCTACTAAAATATCATTTTCACGTTTATGCGTGTACTTGGGAATATTGAATACGGGGAACGATTATCGCAAAATTTATCTCGCAGATCATGTATGCTGGTGTACAGCCTGACTTCGCGTTCCTATACTTTAAAAGGCGTCGTGACTTCGATTACCTAACTGTTCGTTAAGTCATGAAGCTATATGATGTGGACGAGCACCAAGAACTAGTTGTAAGGATGGATAATAGATGAATGCATTTCCTGGGACAAATCCGGGCGAATCGTTCAAATGGCTCTGAACACTATGGGACTTAACATCTGAGGTCATCAGTTCCCTAGAACGTAGAACTACCTAAACCTAACTAACCTAAGGATGACACACACATCCATGCCCGAGGCAGGATTCGAACCTGCGACCGTAGCGGTCGCGCGGTTCCAGACTGTAGCGCCTAGAACCGCTCGGCTACAAAAGGCCGGCTCGTCCGGAGTTAGATAGCGGCGCCCTCGTTCATGCAGTGTTCCTTGGTTTCTAGAAGGTGATTGATACAGATCCGCACAGCCTCCTCATGAAGAAAAATGCGTGCGTAAGGAATATCAAGACCAGCTGTGTGGCTGAATTGGTGAGTTTCTAGCAAACAGAACACCTTCTCGAAATCGTTCACTGCTCGTAAACACACGCACACTTGACATACTGCGGTCAGTATACACAACAGACATTCTGGCAGAAATTTCACTTCCTGAGACTCATCCACAGGGAAAAACTACACTACACCTCGATGTTCCTCTTTCTCGGCCTCCATAGTGAAGTCGGACGCACATATGACTCGCTGACGTCACGTCGAGCGCGTCTAACAGACAAATGGCACAGTGGTGAACGTTCGCGCCGTTCCTTCCTAATTCCCAGCAGAGAGCACATCTGTACACAAACAAACCTGTGTTACCAACGTCCGCTCCATGTTCCTTATAGAGGATGTTCAGGAACAGTCTGAAAAGCGTATAAGGGTATTGCAGGGTAAGTTGGGCTGAGTAATAATTATTGAAATAAACATTCTATACGTTGGGCCATTTATGAGTTAATTAACATTTAATTTAGTCAATCAAGATGTGCACATCCAAGAGATAGTATCGCCAAACGTGTACTTCGTTTGGTTGCCTAGAACCGAACAAGAGAGCAATACAAAACTTGGATCCGAACCAAAGACTGAACAGTCCCGTATGGTATCATCTACGCTGTGAGAACAACTGACACCAATGGTGTACTGCAGGCAGCTTGAATTTGCGTGCGTATCGACCTGATTGGATATTTTCAATGCTAATTAATTAAGAAATGGCGCAACACATCCATTTTTTTCTTAACAGTTATTTCTTAGCACAACCCACCCTTTTCATACAATTTCTGACCACCCTGTATAGTTCTAACGTTACGAGTATGAGCGCGAATTATTCTTCCGAGTAGTGCTGGCACTGAGATACACTGAATTTGCTTGCTTGGCAGAGTGCGAGTCGGTGGGACATCACGCGGCCGCCCCAGCTGAGGTCAGGTGCAGAGAGAAGAGGAGCGTGTCGCCGGAAACGGGTAGATCCCAGAGCTGGGAAATTGGACGGCTGCGCTCGCAAGGCCTTTGCGTAGGACAGACAGTGCTCAAAGAAACGTCGGAGTGTCGGAGAAGCTGACAGATGCCTTCTTACAGCTCTACATGAATCTGTAATAATTCAGTCAAGTGGTAAAGAAAACCTGAATACATCTGCAATCTCAGAAAAACGAGGCGCATCCACTGACACAATAATATTTCAATATCTTTAAAACTACGGAAGTTAATCTTTCGCAGTGAATGAACATTTTCACCGTGAACCTCTGAATTTACAATTATGTAAACGCTTCATGCGATTTGAACATACAGTACTTCATTTGATAGCATTGCAATATAGCTCTCATCTCTGATAGCTATACACAGGGTGGCAGTTATTGATCTGTATGAAAAGAAAAACGTAAATTAGTTACAAACTACGGCTTGCACGCATTTTATTCAACATATAAACGTCACTACTTGTTAAGGTTATGACCTCTTCGATATGTCTGTCATCACTGGCGATTATGTGACGCACACGAATAGCGAAATTCTGCGTGTACGCCTTGTCTTTAATATATCCCCACAGAAAGGCGTCACATGTGTTCAGATACGGAAGTATGGCGGCCAACGGAGGACCTTGCCAGTGGCCTCTGGGTACCCCAGAGATAGAATGGGTCGCCAAAGGGCTCCTCCAGAACATCAAGCACTCTCCTGTTTCGATGAGGTCTGGCTCCATCTTGCAAGAACGACATATTGTCGAAATCAGGGTCACTTGCAAATGAAAATGAAATCATCTTCCAAAACCTTCACGTATCGTTCGTTAACCATCAAGGAATATCGCACTGATTATTCCGTGACTGGACACTGCACACCACACAGTCACCCGTTGAGGGTGAACAGACTTCTCGATCGCCAAATGCGTGTTCACGGACCCCAAATGCACCAATTTTGCTTATTGACGAACACATCTAAACGAAAGTCGGCTTCGTCACTAAACCAACTAATTCTACTCATACCCCGTAGTCAACCGTGCAGTCTGAATGTCCTAACGCAATCCGCTCAGAAGTTATGACAAATTTTTCATATAAATTAGTAATTGTCATACTGTATCTGTATCTATTTTATTTCTTGATTTATTGTGTTTTGTACGTCTTTTCATTATGCAAGTGTTCATTAGAACATAGTATACTCCACAATCATACAGCAAATGAATACAGCATGAATACCTCACATATTGTCATACTTGTGTAGTTATTTAATGAACAGATTACTATTTTGCCAGTAACTTTATTTAAATGTTTACTGCAAGTGCTGTTTAAAACAATGATAATTTAAACATGGTCAGTCACATGTGTTAGTGGTCACCACAACTGAAAAGAGAACCAGAGGACACTATCAAAAACGCATAGATAATTGTTTAAGTAAAATTTAACGACAATTCATTTTTATTTAACTTGAGCGCTCTTGTGTAAGATTACTTGCTATTTATTTGTCAACAAACCTTTGTTTGTAATTACTGAGTACGACCTGAGTGTGACCGAATATTTATAGCATTCTTTACTTAAATATTGTTGTACTACATGTGTTTGGTTCGGTAAGTAGGCATGTTGAGTCAAATCATGTTTGTAGAGCTTAAGAGCGATGTATTTTCGGCAGGGACAGTCTTCAGTCAATGGAAAAGCAGACAGTAGTGGAACATTGTGGGAGACAAGTGGAGACTGTGACTTTTTAAGTGAAGACCTCAGGGGAAGAGCTCAAGGGAGTGATTCTGGTCACTTCGCGTCGAGTGGTAAAGAAGGCAGATCTTCTTATGGTAACGTGTGTGATTCACTTTTACAGGTGATCGATTGTAGGTGGTGAACGGACACTACAGTACTCTAACTTTTGAAGAGACTTTATACTTTGAGAGGTCTGCATGTGCTCCAGAGAAGGGCTGTAACTTTTTCCACGTGTATCACGCAACTGCGGACAGACAGAGTGTGAGTTATTATTCTTCGTATTGCGTGTGATAATTTGTAAATCATCATGATACCCGAACTGTTTTGAGCTGATGAATATGCTGCGCATTGTGATTTCAAAATAGACTTAGGTTCTGCAGATCTTTGGTAATAATTTAGTTTGAGGATTTTTCTCCCGTTCTCATAAACTTTTCAACGTAACTTTACTGCATTTCAGAAGAGTATTTCTGTCTGTATTGTACTCTGTTATGTTAGGACCACTTTCCATTTATTTGAAATGTTCTTTCTCGAATAAACATTTTTCAACATAATTCTTTGTCGTGTAGACCAATTACAGACATTACAATAGAACACTTTTTATAAAATTATTAATTTATCTTTTATTTTATATTTCTTTGTATTGTATTAATTCGCAGTTATAGCCAATGCATAGACTGTTTGCCTGCAGGATCACAGCTACAAATTATTATTTGCAGCAAATGAGCTGTGGGGCGTGAAAGCAGACATGCGTGGCTCAGCCCTACGACTACATATAGTACAAGTAACCATAGGTGAAGACGCAACTGGTTTGCTCTCATGGGACGCTGTCTGAAAGAGCAAACACTCAGCAATAACCGTTAGGTACTGTCACCCCTTTGTACCTCAGTATCCATTTCCTTTCCACACTGATTGTTCCGTACAATTTTCTTAAGCTTCAGCCTACTGTCCATCATAACTAAATTCTGGTCCAAGTCTCTATCTGCTCCCGGTGTGCATCTTACAATCCAGTGTCTGATTTCAGAATCCGTCTGACCAAGATGGAAACCAGATCGAAACGTCCCATGTCTCTGTGTCTTTTCCAACAGTACCTCCTCTTGCAATTTTTGAGCCATGTTTTCGCTATTACTAGCTAAAATTTACTGCAGACCTCAATTAGCCTTTCTTCTCTCTCATTACTACTGCCAAGCCCATATCATCCCGTAACAATATTTTCTCGTCGCTCCCCTATTACCGCTTTCCAGTCCCTCTTGAATATTAGATTATCACCTCTCTTTACATAGTTAATTACCTGTTCAGAATCGTCATACACTTTCTCTGTCTCTACCCCTTCTGCTTATGATGTCGGTGTGTATAAACTATTGTTACTGACGTAGCTGTTAGTTCTCCTGAGAACAACCTAATTACTGAACTATTCTAAGTAACTCACTCTCTGTCCTGACTTCTTATTCTCAACGAAGTCTACTGCTGCTGTTGATGTCAGCCAGTATTCGTCTTGGCCAAATACCTTGATCTTCTTTCCATTGCACTTGACCGATCCCACGATATCTACCCGCTTCGCATTTCCATTTCCGTGTTTTCTAATATCCTTAACACGTTCATAGTCTGACATTCCACGTTCGGTCTCGCTGAATGTTACCATTCCATTAGACAATCAATCTTCTGATTTTGTCCATTATAAATGACTTTTATTGTGGGAGGAATACACACTTCAAAATTGGACTCATTTCACGAAATGCGTCGTGTAAAATATGAATAGAAGAAAATCGTGACTGATAGCAGTAAAGTTATTTACAAACCAACCCTTGTTCAATCTTGTTTTTATGGTCACCTCCTCCTTGTCAGTCCTCTACCGGAGATCCAAATGGGGCACTAATCCGAACTCTTTTTCGATGAAGAGACCAACATGACACTTTTCAATTACAGGCCACACACATGTCCTGTGGACACACGTTGTGTATATTTCAATAGAGAGGTGTCCATTACCGTCTGCAGCCTCATGCCGTTGATCACTGCCGATTCTTCGATCTTTTAGAGGCTGTTTCCCACCCTGAACCTCTGTCTACTCATCCATCCCCTCTGACAAGGACGTTCACAGAACGAGGCTAACTCCTTACTCGGGAAAACCTCGGCCTCCATTTATGATGGACGGACAGTGTTGAAAATTTTCCTGAAACATGTGAGAAAAACGCATTTTCCAATCAGTTACCACAGGAGAGAAACTGGATGTTACCGTGCCGAGTCTGAGCCAGAACTGTGGATCATTTGGTGTGTTCTGAACCGCAAGTTCACATGTACGGTTTCAAAGCTACAGCTGAGCCTGGCAGGCAAAGATACGTATTGTTCTAATTTATGAAGTATCACTTATTCAGAGTGTTATACCTATGGTAACTGTTTCAATACTAGCTACCTGAGTGTCCAAGACGTCGGACACAACACTAAGTACAAACATCGTGGCGTATTTGCAAGAAAAGTGCTTTCAACTTGGCAATCAGAATGTATTCATATACTATTGCAGTCGCGAAATACAACTTGTCCTCTTGCTACATAATACACTACTGGCCATTAAAATTGCTACACCACGAAGATGAAGTGCTACAGACGCGAAATTTAACAGACAGGAAGAAGATGCTGTGATATGCAAATTATTAGCTTTTCAGAGCGTTCACACATGGTTGGCGCCGGTGGTGACACCTACAACGTGCTGACATGAGGAAAGTTTCCAACCGATTTCTCATACACAAACAGCAGTTGACCGGCGTTGCCTGGTGAAACGTTGTTTGATGCCTCGTGTAAGGAGCAGAAATGCGTACCATCACGTTTCAGACTTTAATAAAAGTCGGACTGAAGCCTATCGCGATTGCGGTTTATCGTATTGCGACATTGCTGCTCGCGTTGGTCGAGATCCAATGACTGTTAGCAGAATATGGAATCGGTGGGTTCAGGAGGGTAATACGGAACGCCGTGCTGGATCCCAACGGCCTCGTATCACTATTAATCGAGATGACAGGCATCTTATTCTCATGGCTGTAACGGATCGTGCAGCCACGTCTCGATCCCTGAGTCAACAGATGGGGACGTTTGCAAGACAACAACCATCTGCACGAACAGTTCGACGATGTTTGTAGCAGCATGGACTATCAGCTCGGAGACCATGGCTGCGGTTACCCTTGACGCTGCATCGCAGACAGGAGCACCTGCGATGGTGTACTCAACGACGAACCTGGGTGAACGAATGACACAACGTCATTTTTTGGGTGAATCCAGGTTCTGTTTACAGCATCATGATGGTCGCATCCGTGTTTAACGACATCGCGGTGAACGCACATTGGAAGCTTATATTCGTCATCGCCATACTGACGTTTCACCCGGCGTGACGGTATGGGGTGCCATTGGTTACATGTCTCGGTTACCTCTTGTTCGCATTGACGGCACTTTACACAGTGGACTTTACATTGCAGATGTGTTACGACCCGTGGCTCTACTCTTCATTCGATCCCTACGAAACCGTGCATTTCAGTAGGATAATGCACGACTGCATGTTGCAGGTCCTGTACGGGCCTTTCTGGATACAGAAAATTTTCGACTGCTGCCCTGGCCAGCACGTTCTCCAGATCTCTCCCCAATTGAAAACGTCTGGTCAATGGTGCCGAGCAACTGGCTCGTCACAATACGCCAGTCACTACTCTTGATGAACTTTGGTATCGTGTTGAAGCTGCATGGGCAGCTGTACCTGTACACGCCATCCAAACTCTGACTCAATGGCCAGGCGTATCAAGGCCGTTATTACGGCCAGAGGTGGTTGTTCTGGGTACTGATTTCTCAGGATCTATGCACCCAAATTGCGTGAAAATGTAATCATATTTCAGTTCTAGTATGATATATTTGTCCAATGAATACCCGTTTATCATCTGCATTTCTCCTTGGTGTAGCAATTTTAGTGGCCAATAGGGTATATAAATTGTCATTGGTAGAGGCACAGGAGCGTATTTGGTATTTCTAGACACTTCAAAATCTTTTTCTTCCATACCCCCACAAACACCTACTAATGGAAACATATGCACATGGAATTTCCAATCATGTTTGTATATATATTGAATATTTCCTGTCTGGCCGTACATTATGAGACAGGAATCTGACATCGCGTCTGCATTTCTCAAAAAATGTGACAGGACGACCGATATTCAGGTTTTGCATTGATAGCTTAGAGGGACGCATCAGTTCGAACCGCAGACTTTTTGCAGATGTTGTGGTTATCTAAGAAGTAGTGGTAAGTGATTATTATTTTATTAATACCCAAAATTGTCTCGAAAAAATACTGGCCTGTTGCGTAGATTAGTTATTAGCACTTGATGCAGAGAAGAGTAAAGAAGAGCGTATCACTTACCTTAACAATGAAATATTATTTGACAAGATGATTAACGAGTCTCAACTAATATGAGTCATGCCCCTCAAAGAGTTGCTGCTGATACGAGCGGAAATACGAAACGGGAGGTTGACGTCAACGCATTTGTGGATAAAGCGAAAGGATATCTGCGAAATTCTTGTTTCCAAAATTTTCAACTGAAATTTGTAAGAATCAGTTGCACGTTTTATTATGTTTTTGGAAAACGAAAATCTCATCCATAAAAACCAAGATGGATTCGCAAAAAGAGATCTTGGGAAACTAAGGTCACTGAGGGATATTGTCCCATTCCTCCACAGCGAATTCTATGAGGTTCTAAAGGTCTTTGGAGGGACAGTACGGTTGCAGACCGCTTGCTTTAGCATGGCTGATGCATTCTCAACACAGCTGAGATCTGGAAAGTATGGTGGCCATTCCATCCGACTGATTCTGCGCTCCACTAGGAAGATATTGGCACTAGGGATATCCTGCGGCCATACATGATTCTACCTCAAAACTTGATGTGCCACCTTGATAAGGATGGGCCTCTACGATACAGCTGAGATGTAAGCATTGTCCTCGTTGCCTTCACACACTACTGCCAGTATTGTCAGTGTGGAGACAATGTCTCATCATAAAAGAGTGTTTGGCCCCCTGCTGCCTAGCCCACAAAGAGTGGTTTCGTGCCCATGCGAACCGAGCCCCTCTCCAAATCCTATTTAGAGGAGGATCCTTGAGAGGCCTTCTGGCACGTAATCCCTGCTCATCGAGCCCAATTCGTATTATTTGTGTTGATACCTACAGTCCTGTAGCTGTTTGGAATTACCGCCTTAGACATGCAGCACTGTATTGAGGGTTTCTGTTTGCTGTT
The DNA here is from genome assembly GCF_023897955.1 of Schistocerca gregaria. NCBI lineage: Eukaryota > Metazoa > Arthropoda > Insecta > Orthoptera > Acrididae > Schistocerca > Schistocerca gregaria. The sequence continues at coordinate 552,094,885 of NC_064920.1, forward strand.
ATACACAGATATTGGTCCCACATACCTGATGTTTTTCTTCCGCGACCACTGATCCTACCGTCAGGAACTCGTTCCATATTGTAGAGACATCACATGGCAATATTTACAGGCAGACACGGTTGCCGTAGACTGCACGTACTGTTCGCTCACGGTGGAAACATGGGCTTCTTTTAGTAGAATTATATTACAAATAAACCAATTTATCGACATCATAACATATTTCTGGATCACAACGTTCAATATTAAAATTTTGGCAGTATGCAGCATATATTTTGATCACTGTAGTTGACGACACTTCGGTGATTTGCCGATGTGGCTGAAATTATGATGAAGACAACACAACAGCCAGTTACCAACTTAGCCGGGAATCAAACCAATGTCCCATGCATGGCATTCTACTGCGCAGACCACTCAGCTGTTTTATTTTTCAGTAGTAATACTTTCTTCATTTTAACACAGTATCCAGAAAGAGCGTACACATGTTGTGAAATTGACATGAAACACCCAACACAGAAAACTAAATGAATTTAAATCTCATCTTGACATGAAAAGGTACATACATAATAGTAACATCAGGTACATTACTTCTCTCTTTTTCAGGTCCCGATCACAGACTGCCACTATGTAACATTTATGCTGTGTCAGTCTTTCCAATATCCAGTCATCATCTATGAAACCTTCTGCATACAATGTACTCGATTTTTCTCAATGTAATTCTGTCCTTCTGGCCACGATTTTGCAGCTCACCAGCAACGCCATCAGTAACATATGTATTATGCATATAATCAATCCATCATACTCTGGTTATGTTCAATTTGAATCCGATATAACGATTTCAGAAATTAGTTTCAACGAGATGTGATATGGTGGTTCCAGCTGTGTGTTGTACTGGAAGAGCCGACGACGCTTGAGGGACTTTTATCTGATGAGGAGCTTCTGGCTTTTCCTTCCGGGTTGGTAAATGATCTTTTTCCTTCAATCCTGAGTCACTTAAACTACACATTTTCTTCATTCACGTAAATTTCTGTTGAATAATTTTTTTGCGTCTTTGCGTTTTACCCTGCACAAAAATAAATTTGTTTCACAAGCTTAAGCACACAGTAATTGCGGAGACACAAATAATTTCCGCCAATATTTTCAAAACTTAAAGTTTTGCGTGTACAGTTCAGTCACTGAAACCCCTTTTAAATTCCGCAAGCACCCGAGAACAAGTTGAGTCGCATCTTTGACCTCATTAAGTAAATGTAAAAAATCCTTCTGTATTTTAAGTTCAGCGCTGTCAACATTATGTTCTGACAATTATTTGTTACCTATCATGTTCTTATTTTCTTTTTCGTTATCCCTCCCTCAAGATCGCTTCTGTAGTTTCGGAGTCCTTGGACCATTGTGACTGCACTGTGCAAGAAATTATGACTGTTACGAAAAAAATCTTATGTATCAAATATGTAAGAATTGTGAAACTTAACACAGACAAACAAACAAAAAATAGACTCACCAAACTCATGTTCAAAAGTCATGAACACCTGCTTCCAATTCAGTCACAGCTCCAGAAGATGTGACCTATGAAGGTGAACATGACTTCCTTGAAGATAGAAACGATCAAAAGCGACAGACTGAAAGATATTTTCAGGAATCCCTCCTGGAAGAATGGCTTAGCATAAATGATATAGTGCATCATGTCGCAACTTTCACGAGACTTTTCACAGACAGCTGCAGGAGAATTCAAAGAAGCGCGGGGCGGTTCGTCTCATGGTCGTTTAGTCGGTGTGGTGGGAAATGTTTACTGAACTTGACACCATTTTCCTATAGCATTCAATCAAGTTCAAATTGGACATAATCCAGAGTATGACGGATTGCTTATGTACAAAATGTACATAGGTCGGTGTGATTGGCAGAGCTACTGTGCACCAAGGAGAGGTTTATCGACGAAATTCCAAGAGCATTTCGGAATCCGTAGACTAAGACATTACTTTTTCCGATACACAGTGTCGGGAAAAAAGTCGCAACACCAATATAAAATTAATGAAAAAAAATGAAATTTCTAGAATACTTTTGTATTGGTATTTGTGTGATTAACAATGGAAGACCACAGGTTAATGTAAGCGTAAGATAAGCCATTGCAAATGTAAAATACTGGTACATTAATAACCGGTGTAACTGCCACAGCGTTGACAGTAAGTATGCAAACGCGCTTGCATTGTGTTGTACAGGTGCTGGTTGTCAGTTTGTGGGACGGAGTTCCCTGCCTGCTGTAGTTGGTCGGTCAGTACAGGGACGGTTAATGCTGTTTGTGGACGACGCGAGCGTCGTTGTACGATGAAGTCACATATGTGCTAGACTGAAGACAGATCTGGTGACTGGCGAGGCCAAGGCAACATGTCGACACTCTGTAGAGCATGCTGGGTTACAACAGCGGTATGAAGGCGAGCGTTATCCTTTTGGAACATGTGGTATCAATAGCTAGGATGCCACGGCGTAGCTGCCATTTAAGTTGGCATTACGACAGACAACGACGACAGCGCCCTCTAGCAGGCGCTGCTCAGCTCTACGAGCACCACTGAAGATTCAGGCCATTTGATCAAGAGCAGACGGCCGGGACGCTCCGCTTCAGCTTGAGACTGTGCTCATCTGTGCAAAGTTATGTATTACCCTTCTTGCACCAGTAAACCACCGTTACTTTCTTGCAGTACCGACGTGTATTACTCTTTCCTGCTCCTGCTCATACCCACGCGCCGCCTTCCAGGCGGGATACAAAAGAACACACCCGTTGGAATGCTGCTCGTGAATGGCATTACAACACATAGAAGTCTATACATCGTTTTTAATGGATGAATACAGATTAACGTATAAATTTGCAGTCAGAGTGCGCTGGAAAACTGAGAGTGTTCCTGTTGTCATACCAAACGGCACCCCAGAACATAACTGCAGGTGTAAGACCAGTGCGTCTATCACGCAGACAGGTTGGTTGGAGGCCATCAACCGCCCTCCTTCTAACCAACACATGGCCATCACTGGCACTGAGGCAGAACCAGCTTTCATCATAAAACGCAACAGACACCCAACCTGCCCTCCAGTGAGCTCACGCTCGATGCCTATGTCTACGTCTACATCTACATCTACATCCATACTCCGCAAGCCACCTGACGGTGTGTGGCGGAGGGTACCCTGAGTACCTCTATCGGTTCTCCCTTCTATTCCAGTCTCGTATTGTACGTGGAAAGAAGGATTGTCAGTATGCTTCTGTGTGGGCTTTAATCTCTCTGATTTTATCCTCATGGTCTCTTCGTGAGATATACGTAGGAGGGAGCAATATACTGCTTGACTCTTCGGTGAAGGTATGTTCTCGAAACTTTAACAAAAGCCCGTACCGAGCTACTGAGCGTCTCTCCTGCAGAGTCTTCCACTGGAGTTTATCTATCATCTCCGTAACGCTTTCTCGATTACTAAATGATCCTGTAACGAAGCGCGCTGCTCTCTGTTGGATCTTCTCTATCTCTTCTATCAACCCTATCTGGTGCAGATCCCACACTGCTGAGCAGTATTCAAGCAGTGGGCGAACAAGCATACTGTAACCTACGTCCTTTGTTGTCGGATTGCATTTCCTTAGGATTCTTCCAATGAATCTCAGTCTGGCATCTGCTTTACCGACGATCAACTTTATACGATCATTCCATTCCTGCCACCACCCCATACCGCCCCCGGACGGAGTCTGTGTACCCCAGCTGTCTGCATCTAGTGTAAACCACAAAACAGTGCGAACGTGTTTCAAATGTCTGTCAGTCGTGCAACTGAGGAGGGAGGGGTGTATCAACCCAGTATTCACCTAGTGGGATGTGGAAAACCGCCTACAAACCACATCCAGGCTGGCCAGCACACCAGCCTACCTCGTTAATCCGCCCGGGCGGATTCGATCCAGGGCCGGCGCGCCTACCTGAGTCCAGGAAGCAGCGCATTACTGCTCTCGGCTAACCTGCTGGGTGATCGTTACAGCTTATATTTAAAGCACACATGAACTGGATCCTCATAGTGGCGCTACTAGCAAGAAATCTGAATTGACACCATGTTTCAGGTGTAGAAACACGCCTACAGAAGTTCGTTTATGTCGCACAACTCCTTCTTGGTGTTATGATATTTTTCCCGTCAGTGTACGTTTCCAAAACCAGAGAGATTAGACCTCACACGGAGGCCTGCCGACAATCTTTCTTCCCAAGGACCATTAGCGAACGGAACGGGGTAAGAGGAAAAAAGATATTACTACCAAAAGTACCCTCCGCCACACACCCTAAGATGGCTTGCGTAGTATAGACGTAGATGTAGAGAGTAACTGCTATTACTAACTACTTTAACGGATTATTATGAACTAGTTCTGCAGTCCTTGCTTATTTGATATCCATCGCGCCGCGCGGGATTAGCCGAGCGGTCTTAGGTGTTGTAGTTATGGACTGTGCTGCTGGTCCGGGCGGAGGTTCGAGTCTTCCCTCGGGCATGGTTATGTGTGTTTGTCCTTAGGATAATTTAAGTTAAGTAGTGTGTAAGCTTAGGGACTGATGACCTAAGCAGTTAAGTCCCATAAGATTTCACACACATTTGAACATTTTTTTTTTATATCCATCGCGACAGTAAGTGCAAATAGCAACTTCAGCCACCAACTACTACGGGCTATTTGAAAATGACCGCCCGAAAGAGGAAGGGTGTAAGAACACTTCTGCAAGAGAAAGTACTTTTCCTAGCATAACGACTACAGTTGTTGCAGAACCATTTTATGTCTCAATATAACTGATTTTAAGAAAAGGGCATTTTCGTCCCTTTATGAGTGTATTCGTAAAGATTAAGATCGCCGATCACCTGAGATCCAGGTAGGCGTTTCTATGATGGCCCACATCTCCGTATGTCATACTTCAAGAGAGACTGCATAAGCTGCTAACTGTTTGCAAATTTTGTGATGTGTGCCTTGCATATTGCCATAGTCCAGTCTTCCGTGAGTTGCGTTTGTAAGCTGGAACGGGTAAACTGTAGAAAACGGGCCTCTGATAAAACTGTCTAATGAAACAATCGGTAGCCAGATTTACGAATCTTCCCAGAATAATATGTTCAGTACATGATGTTGTCAGAACAGGGTACATGCTGAAGATGACTTGTACTATCCCGTCATGCGTAAATGTCTCAAGTCATCGTACCCTGATAATGTACTCGGGAAAGAGAAAGAAACAAGACGAAAGTAATGCTGGCGGGAAATCCCCGTCCTCCGCTTCATGTCGTGAGGTCTCAAATCCGAGCCGGGCCAGCGGAAGTCAGAGCGGTATTCCCCGACACTGGCAATCTTGCAGCGTCGTGACTGCGGGCCAGTGCGGTCAAATTATCGCAAACAAAGAAGTCTCGCACACTGAACAATGAGGCGCTATTGCAGTGCCGACGGAGGCCGGGCTCGTAATTCTTGGCTAGAATTATGTCTAATATCTATAATTGGTAAGATCAGATAGCATTTCCACAATCGAAGGCCTCTGTAAACAAGAAGCATACATTTTCTCACTTAAATAATGCGCTTCGTGTTTGTTTTAGCTGAAGCGCGAGTTAGTGACTTCACATTTTTGTAGCCATTAAAAGCATAAAAAAAATGACATCAAACTAGAATGCTTTAGTACAGTTACCAGCGTTCCTTCATAACTAATTATTAGTGGCCATTATTTTCTTACAAATTTTATGCAATATGATTTATACTCCTGGCAGTATTTTGCCTCTGAATATAAAACAATAATTATACTGATGAAAAACAAGCACCTGATGGGAAATTTTGTAACTGAAAATCATGTTTAATAAATGTGTGATGGACAGCAAAATTCACATCTCCGTCACGTTGTTTTAGTTCTCAGTTTCCACGTTCATTCCATGTAACTTCAATCGAATACCAGCCGGCCGTTGTAGCCCAGCGGATCTAGGAGCTTCAATCCGGAACCGCCCTGCTGCTACGGTCGCTGGTCCGAATCCTGCCTCGGGCATGGATGTGTGTGATGCCCTTATGTTGATTAGGTTTAAGTAGTTCTAAGTCTAGGGGACTGATGGTCTCAGGTATTAAGTCCCATAGTACTTAGAGTCAATCGAATACCGGTGAAGTTCTCCAAACAGACCAAATTGCACGTCGCTTTTTCCTTTTTTCTTCTTCTTTTTGGAAAATGATGTACATATTATGAAGTCAGTATCAGAGGATAACTCTTGTACAATATTACATCCTGATGATCATTCTTCAGGATGATCGGAAAATGTAAACAGATTCATTTGTCATAGTATTCACAGTCGGAAAAATATGTTATTTTCCTGCACCAGGCTTTACTTCATTTGAAAGACACATTGTATTTCGTTGACAGTTATCCAATGTTGGCCCCTTGGCCTTTGTTTAGCAACTTCAAACAGGAGTCGTGAGAGCCCCAACAACATGTTGGACCATATCGACACAGGTTGAACCAGGAGGAAACGTACATGCACTGAAGGCTGATAGTGTTAGCGATTCTGAACAAAAAACTGCTTCTGTTGCATGTTGTATATATGGTTCTCGGGCGAGAGATCGGATGTCATAGTGAAAACTCCACAATATTTCATCAACGGAATATCTTCAGGTACGACGAACACACTGCCTTAGCAGTTGCGCTGATGAAATATTGTTGAGTTTTCACTATGACATCCGACCTCTCTCCCGAGAACCATATATTAAAAAAACTGGTTATGAACATTCGCCCTATTCCTGATGGTTTCGAGATAGAACACATTTAATGTACATTGATTCTTATACTCTGTATTATTCAAACTTCGTCATTGTTTATAACGTGCCACAGTAGTACAGAGGAAGTTAACACGAATAGTTTGATGCATTACACATTCGGCCTACCAGGTCGGGAAACAACCTCAAACTGGCCTACAAAAACTACCTTAGGTACAGCGCATGAGCGTCGTGCGAAATTTTCATTATTCTCGTGCTGTCTTCACTCCAGTTACACAGAGGTGACAAAACGCATGGAATAGCGATAGGCACACATACAGAAGGAAGTAGGATCGCGAGCTGTCATTTGTACTCAAGCGATTGATGTGAAGAAGTTCCTCCGAGATTACGGCCGCGCAATGGCAGTTAATATATTTTGTTGAATGCGGAATGGTAGTTGGAGGCAGACGCATGGGACGTTCATTGGGGAAATCGTTGCGGAATTCAATATTCCGATACCCACAGTGTCAAGAATGTGCCACGTGTCGGGCATTAACTCTCACCACGGACTACGAATTAGCCGATAGCCTTCACTTAAGGAGTGAGATCAGCGGCGTTTGAGTAGATGGTTCAAATGGCTCGGAGCACTATGGGACTTAACTTCTGAGGTCATCAGTCCCCTAGAACTTAAAAAAAATGACTCTCAGCACTATGGGACTTAACACCTGTGGTCATCAGTCCCCTAGAACTTAGAACTACTTAAACCTAACTAACCTAAGGACATCACACACATCCATGCCCGAGGCAGGATTCGAATCTGCGACCGTAGTGATCTCGCGGTTACAGACTGTAGCGCCTAGAACCGCTGGGCCACTCCGGCGGGCGTTTGCGTAGAGTTGTCAGTTCCAACAAACAGACAACCGACACGAGTGCCTTTGCTAACAGTACGTCATCACCCGCAGCGCCTCTCCTGGGCACGTGACCACATTTGTTGGACCCTAGACGACTATAAAACCGTGGCCTGGTCAGATGAGTCCCGCTTTCAGTTGGTAAGAGCTGACGATAGGGTTCGAGTGTGGCGCAGATCCCATGAAGCCATAGAGCCAAGTTGTCAACGAGGCAGTGTGCAAGCTGGTTGTGTCTGTGTTTACATGGAATGGATTGGGTTCTCTGGTTCAACTGAACCGTTCATTGCCTGGAAATGATTATGTTCGGCTATCTGGTGACCATTTGCTGCCAAACAACGATAAGATGTATAAGGATGAAATGTGCCATGTCACGGGGACACAATCGTTCACGGTTGATATGACGAACAGTCTGAACCATTCGAGCGAATGATTTGGGAAACCACATCCCCTGACATGCATCCCATGCAGGGAACTGAGCAGCAGTTGGCACCACAGTGACACAATGAACTGTTACAAATCGTTACGGTTAAGGCATCTCCAAACCAGACGATCTGTAGCGTGCATTCCACTGACCCCAAACCGCCGCCATTTGTAACTTCAGTGGTATCAAGCGAGAGCTCATTGGAGGGCAAGGTAGAGGTCTGTTGTGTTTTCTGATGAAAGCTGGTTCTGCGTCGGTATGAATGATGGCCGTGTGTTGATTAGGAGGGGGCCAGTTGAGAGCCTGCAACCAATCTGTCTACATCCTAGACACACTGGAGCTACACCTGTTGTTATGGTCTGGGGTGTGATTTCGCATGACAGCAGGAGCACCCTGGCTGCAAATTTGTACGTCAATCGCCGGCCGGAGTGGCCGAGCGGTTCTAGGCGCTTCAGTCTACAACCGCGCGACCGCTACGGTAGCAGGTTTGAATCCTTCCTCGGGCATGGATGTATGTGATGCCCATAGGTTAGTTAGATTTAAGTAGTTCTAAATGCTATGGGCCTGATGACCTCAGAAGTTAAGTCCCATAGTGCTGAGAGCCATTTGAACCATTTTGTACGTTAGTCTGGTGATTCGACCTGTTGTGCTGCCATTGGTGAACACCATTCCAGGGGTTGTTTTCCAACATATACCGCTCGCCCACATATCGCCGTTGTAACCCAATATGATCTATAAAGTATCGACATATTGCCTTGGCTTTACCAGATCCTTCTCCAGTCGGGCATGTTGCAAATAGGCTGTTTAGGTTTTTCATATTGGTAACGCCACGTAGCGCTCTGTATGAAAATCACTGGCTGTGCTGTGTGCAGTCAGTGGCTGGTTGGCATTGTTTTAATATTCGCCATTATAGTGTTGGGCAGCTGGCTGTTAACAGCGCGTAGCGTTGCGCAGTTGGAGGTGAGCCGCCAGCAGTGGTGGATGTGGGGAAGTGACATGGCAGATTTTTGAGAGCGGATGATCTGGACGTGTGTCCATCAGAAACAGTACATTTGTAAGAATGGATGTCATGAACTGCTATATGACTATTAAGGTAAATACATTGTTTGTTCTGTATCAAAATCTTTCATTTGCTAACTATGCCTATCAGTAGTTAGTGCCTTCAGTCGTCTGAATCTTTTATTTAGCTGGCAGTAGTGGCGCTCGCTGTATTGCAGTAGTTCCAGTAGCGAAGATTTTTGGTGAGGTAAGTGATTTGCGAAAGGTATAGGTTAACGTTTGTCAGGGCTATTCTTTTGCAGGGATTTTTGAAAGTCAGATTGCGTGGCTCTAAAAAAAAAATGTGTGTCAGTTTAAGCCCAGTCTTGTACAATTTTTCTAAGGGGCCGTTTCAATGTAACATAATCGGACAACTCCAGCGTCATCTACGAACAGCAGTAATTGTCCCTCTGTTTACCGACCAACTGCACCAGGCACGGAACTGGATCCCACAAACTGACATCCGGCACCTGTACGACACATTGCATGCAATTTTGCATGATGGCATTCGACATTCTGTCGGTTGCTCCGGTTATTAATGTACCAGCATTTCACATTTGCAATGGCTTATCTCGCGCTTACGTTAACCTGTGATTTTGCAATGTTAGTCACTTAAATATATTACCTAGGTAAAAGTATTCCCGAAACTTCATTACTCCACATTAATTACGTTTTTGGTGTTGCGACTTTTTTTAATCAGTGTATATTATATAAGGATTGTGTTTGTTTTTTCACAGATGCATTTCCGAAAGAAGAGACATCACCCATATATAATATAAAAATGGAGAAGATAATATACTAAAGCTTTGGGTAGCGACGACGTGGAGAGGACGTGAACATCCGTTGATGGCTCTCGAAAAGATGGAATAACGCTCGTGAGACTGGCGAACACTAGCGAACGCGGCCGAATGTAGTTTGCGTGCGCACGCCTACCGTTTACACTAGAGAGACCTGTAGTTAGTTGATGTTCGTTTGCTTATGTTCGCTTTGGTGTTAACCGGGATTTAATCCTCACTTGTGTGAAACCACGAACTGTTATGCAAACGCCGTCAGGAACTGGAGGTAAACATCATTTTGCTTTTAGTTAGTGCATCGTCCATGTCTGACAGTATGGTTCGATGCAAATTCTCTTCAGGCAACAGGGACACCTACCACCGCAGTACTCGTGACAGTAATGCCTCCACATACGACCCACGTTAGTAATGTGCATCCTGTTCATGTTCTTTCCACGTCGGCTCAGTGTGTAACCACCCACATCACCCTGGCGTTAGTGTAATTTACGCAAAGTGCCAGACGCAGCAGGACAGTCCACAAGATTAACACCATCCCGGGACATCCTGTCCGTCACATGCGTGTCTAAATAACATTTGCATTGAAATATACAGACATTGTCAAATACAGACAACGCACTAAGTGAATTTCATGCCGAAGCAAGGCAAACTGACGGGATAAGCATTTCTCTTTCTATGCGGGAATCACACGAACCCTATGCGAGAACTGTGGGATGTAGACACTATAGGACGTGGAAATCTGGATCGGGCCTGGATGTGTCCATGGATTGCCCAAGTGGTTAAGACGACTGCTTGCGTAAAGCGTGAAATCCGGGTTCGAGACCCGGTCCAGCACAAATTTTCATGTGTCTACAGTGAATCATACAAATGACATAATATCGTGTTCGCAGGTTGCGAATGTATTTCATAACTTTGTATTTAGTTTGTTGTTTGCATGGCACGACTTGAAATTCATCCAGCCGGCCGCTGTGGCCGAGCAGGTCTAAGCGCTTCATTCTGTAACCATGCGACCGCAACGGTCGCAGGTTCGAATCCTGCCTCGGGCATGGATGTGTGTGATGTTCTTAGATTAGTTAAGTTTAAGTAGTTCTAAGTAATAGGGGACCGATGACCTCAGATGTTAAGTCCCATAGTGCTCCGAGTCATTTGAACCATTTGAAATTCATCCAAGAAATACCTTAACGTCTGTGCGCCATTATGCTCATAACGAACATCATGCGAACAGATACCGTAAGCGCATATTAAAGCAAGGGACTGCTGGCCGTCACTAGAGCATCTAATGAAGCCTGTGGCGATCGATCGATGAGGTACTTTCTAGAATGAGATTTTCACTCAGCAGCGGAGTGTGCGCTGGTATGAAACTTCCTGTCAGATTAAAATTGTGTGTCGGACCGAGACTCGTACTCGGGACCCTTGTCTTTCGCGGGCAAGTGCTCTACCAACTGAGCTACCCAAGCACGACTCACGACTCGTCCTCACAGCTTTACTTCTGCCAGTATCTCGAAGTTCACAAGGATAGCCGCGAAAGTCTTATGGAGATTGAAGACCACGCATAGCAGCCGCGGCTTTCGTACCAGAACGACGCTAATCTCTTCCTTTGTCAGACACCGATACACATTGCCGGAAGCAAAATTCTCCTAAAAGCAAAAAAGTGAGCCGTCCAACAGAGATTGTGAGAAACAGTCGCTTCCGGAAGCCACGGAACATAGCACGCCCGTCGTCGTCGAAGTGATTGGGCTGACTCGACCAGCACCGCCACCTCTCATCAGTGTTGAAATTAACACACCTTTTTAATGGGCGGATGACAGAAATTTGCCGCTTCCACCCAAAGCGGAAAAGAGATCTATTCCGCCGTTAGACCAACACTATAATATTCCTACGACCAACGCGGACTTCCATCCGATTCAGAAATGAAATATGTTCCTCTGTTAGACCAACACTAAAATAGGGAAAGTTCCGACAATTACTCCTTCGACCACTATGGACTTCCACAATCCTCCACGACAACCTTCACCAGGTATGAGCGTAACGACATCACGTATCCCCCACCAGGTGTACCCAATAGCTATCATCAACACCAGTAATGTCAGTTCCAAAGTTCAACTGCTTCGTAACACGCTAAGATAAGCAGACATCGACATCGACCTAATACAAAAACTGAGGACAGCAACTTGGTCCAGGTCTTAGGGATACGAGACGTACGCCATCCTGACGTATGTGGAACCATACGTGCAGCCATCTTCCTCCAATAAGGGGCTGCAGATTCCGATGTCACATACCTCCCCTGGGCGCGAAGGGTGCCCCTAACAGTTGAGAGAATAAGAATCGTAAATCTCTGTACCCCAGCGGGCCACAGATAAACGGAGGGTTTGCTCCCAGTTGTACGCAGAAGATATCACTCCTTTATTTCTCGGCAGAGAGGATCACCTTACCGTACTGTGTTCTCTTGCGTACAGACCAATAACCAGATTTCACCAAATGTCTCCAACTTAACTTCCTCGTCCGTCGACTTCGTCTTGTCGATGTTTTGCCAGTGTGTCATACACACATCACGAATCACTCTGCCAGGCGACTCGATGGAACACACGCTGAGGCGCCAAAGAAACTGGTGTAGACATGCGTATTCAAATACAGAGCAGAATACGGCGCTGAAATCGGCAATGCCTATATAAGCAAAGAGTGTCCGGCTCGGTTGTTAGATCGGTTATTGCTGCTACAATGGCAGGTTATCAAGATTTGAGTGAGTTTTAAAGTGGCGTTACAGTCGGCACACGAGCAATGAGACACAGCGTTTCCGACGTCGCGATGAAGTGGGGAATTCCCTGTAAGGCCATTTCACGAGTGTGCCGTGAATATCAGAAATCCGACAAAACATCAAATCTCCGTCATCACTGCGGCATGGAAAAGATCCCGCAAGAACGGGATCGACGACGACTGAAAAGAATCGTTCAACGTGACAGAAGTGCAACCATTCCGCAAACTGCCTCAGATTTCAGTGCTGGGCCATCGACAAGTGTCAGCGTGCGAACTATTCAACGAAACATTCTCGATATGGGCTTTCGGAGCCGAAGGGCCAATCATGCATCCTTCATGACTGTACGACACAAAGCTACACGCCTCACCTGGGCCCGTCAACACCATTTGACTGTTGGTGACTGGAAACATTTTGCCTGGTCGGACAAGTATCATTTCAGATTGTATCGAACGGATGGGCGTGTACAGGTATGGAGACAACCTCACGAATCCGTCGACCCTGCATTTCAGCAGGGGACGGTCCAAGCTGGTGGAGGCTCTGTAATGGTGTGGCGCGTGTGCAGTTGGAGTGATATGGGACCCCTGATACGTCTAAATACGAGTCTGACAGGTGACACGTACGTAAGCATCCTTTCTGATCACCTGCATCCATTCGTGTCAATTGTGCTTTCTGACAGATTTAAGCAATTCCAGCAGGACAAAGTGACACCCTACATGTCCAGAATCGTTACAGAGTGGCTCGATGAACGCTCTTCTCAGTTTAAACACTTCCGCTGGCCACCAAACTCCAAGACATGAAAATTATTGAGCATATCTGGGATGCTTTGCAACGTGCTGTTCAGAAGAGATCTCCAGTCCCTCGTACTCTTACGGATTTGTAGACAACCGTGCAGGATTCATGGTCTCAGTTCCCTTCAGCACTACTTCCGACATTAGTCGAGTCTATGCCACGTCGCGTTGCAGCACTTCTGCGTGCTCGCCGGGGCCCTTCACGGTATTAGGCAGGTGTTCCAGTGTTTTGGCTCTTCAGTGCCGATGCTCTAAAACCCGATCGTCTCGATGCAGAATGCTGGTTCTATGCCTTTTGGGATCATTACTTCGACATCTGCACCATCAGTCTACTTAGACAATTCATATGGCGCAAATCAGGACCTGAAAACTCAACGTCGCAATACTGCTAGACCCAGAATACCTTCAACAGATTATAGACACGTGGTACACTTGTTCAAATTGCATCATGCGTTACCACACAGCCCTGCATTGCTGTACACTCTGGGCCCAACCGGCCGTTTGCGTCACCTTGACGCAATATGGCAGAGCCAAAGCCAGTTGGGACCACCAAACAACAGATTTCTGCTATAGCGCTCTATGCGTCCTTATGAACCATCCCCCGACCTCAGACAATTGAAAAGAAGCTCAACGCATCATGAAAAAACTTTTAACCTTCACCAAGTGCAGTCTGCAAGGAGGTGTTATACGAGCATGCGGCCAAGACAAGATTAACGTTGAACGTTGAAGAACCTTGTACGCATCATATCGTTCAAAATGTTCGCTGACGCTGACAGGCCTTGTTGTCAACTTTAGACCTAACAGATGAACCACCGATGATGTCCTGGGCACTGTGGCCAAAAGACCACTGAATTGGTCTTTTAGCCGAGATGGTTTACCAATTGAGTTTTACAGAAGTTTTTAAGACTTTACGTTGCTACGATGGAGAGACACGTACTGGAAACTTCTGTCCGGCACGGCATTCCCGTCACCAACTTTCATGGGAGGCTTACTCGTACCAGTCCCCGAAACCTGCAAAGGAACACTGCCTGACAGATATTGGCCGATGACGTTACTCAATCCCTATTTCATGATTTCCACACGACTTCTAGCTGTGCGACTCATACATGTATTACGACAAATGGTTTCCCATGAACAAACATCCTTAGGCGGCGATAATAACGTCCAGGCTGCCCTCAGTGAATGTCGCTGTACTCCCGAATCCAGGCGTTTTAATCTCCGTCGTCTTCAAAAAAGCGTTTGACAGTGTCAATCATGCATCCCTCATCGCAGTGATGGACCGGGTGGGGAATCTCGTGACGTTCACGCATGTGATTATCCAGCTACTTCGAGAGACAATGTCCAAGCTTCTCGTCAACGGAAGACACAGAACCTATACAGATATACAGATTGAACGCTAAGTGCAGCAGCCAAAGTGTTTCCAGTCTAAACAACTTACGAACAGGTGACTCAACATCCATGTTAGGGACTCCCAACCATACGATTTTACATTGTTTCACAATTCATTAATCGCATTTTATTGATATTATCTTGCTTATAATCACTTTAACAACAGTAATTAAATTCTTTTTTGCATTAATACCAAGGAAAGCTGGAGCAGCAATTCAGTGTTAAAGTGCACTACATCCATGAATTTCATGCGTACGTACAAATTCAGATACTAATATGTCGTGTTTAGAGTAGCGCTGTACCAAAATTACGGTTCGATGGTTTTGGTACAGGACCTAAATGACGTCGTAAATGGTAGGATTATCGGTGGTATTGGTAGCACTGGTAGGGAAAGAAACATAGATGAATGTGTGGGAGAGAAAGTGGAAGTCGACGACTTGTCTTTGAAATTTGCTTGTTTGCCACATACACTATGTGATCAAAAGTATCCGGACTACCACAGAAACATACGTCTTTCAAATTAGGTGCATTTTGCTGCCAACCACTTACTCTATATCAGCGAATTCAGTAGTCATTAGACATCGTGAGAAAGCAGAATGGTGTGCTCCTTGGAACTCACGGACTTCGGACGTGGTCAGGTGATTGGGTGTCACTGGTGTCATACATCTGTACGCGAGATTTACACACTCATAAACATACCTATGTCCACTGTTTTCGATGTGATGGTGAAGCGGCAACATGGAGGGACACGTACAGCACAAAAAGGTACAGGCCGACCTTGTCTGGTGACTGGCAGAGACCGCCGACAGTTGAAGAGGGTCGTAATGTGTAATATGCAGACATCTATCCGGACCACCACACAGGAATTCCACACTGCATCAGGATCCACTAAAAGTACTGTGCCAGTTAGGCGGGAGATGAGAAACCTTGGATTTCATGGACGGGCGGCTGCTCATAAGCCACACACCAAGCCAGTAACTGCCAAACGAAGCCTCGCTTGGTGTAAGGAGCGTAAACATCGGAAGATTGAACAGTGGAAAAACGTTGTGTGGAGTGACGAATAACGGTACACAATGTGGCGGTCCGATGGCAGGGTGTGGGTACGACGAATGCCCGGTGAAAGTCATCTGCCAGCGTGTGTAGTGCCAACAGTAAAATTCGGAGGCGGTGGTGTTATGGTGTGGTCGTGTTTTTCCTGGAGGGGGCTTGCATCACTTGTTGTTTTGCGTGGCACTATCACAGCACAGGTCTACATTGATGTTTTAAGCACCTTCCTGCTACCCACTGCTGAAGAGGAATGCAGGGATGGCTATTGCATCTTTCAACACCTATTCATACTTCACGGCCTATGGCGTAGTGGTTACATGACAATAACATCCATGTAATGGACTGGCCTGCACGGAGCCCCGACCTGATTCCTACAGAACACGGTTGGGATGTTTTAGAACGCCAGCTTCATGCCAGGCCTCACCGACCAACATCGATGCCTCTTCTCAGTGCAGCACTCCGTGAAGAATGGCCTGCCATTCCCCAAAAAACCTTCCAGCTCCTCATTGAACGTATGCATGGGAGAGTGGAAGCTGTCATCAAGACTAAGGGTGGGCCAACACCATATTGAATTGCAGCATTACCGATGGAGGGCGCCACGAACTTGTAAGTCATTTTCAGCCAGGTGTCCGGATACTTTTGATCACACAATGTAATTAGAACCACATATCTTTCAGTATTAGTTCGTTGTGTATTTTATAGCCTTACAAAATATTAACTGCATTGTATAATAAATAAAAATTAATTGCTCTTCTGCGCTGTTTTGTAAACAAAGCAATTACTTCTGATATACGTACAGTCTTATGCACAAATACAGGGTGGTCCATTGATCGTGACCGGGCCAAATATCTCAAGAAATAAGCGTCAAACGAAAAAACTGCGAAGACCGAAACTTGTCTAGTTTGAAGGAGGAAACCATATGACGCTATAGTTGGCCCGCTAGATGGCGCTGCCATAGGTCACACGGATATCAACTGCGTTTTTTTAAACTGGAACCCCCATTTTTAACATATTCGTGTAGTACTTAAAGAAATATGAATGTTTTAGGTGGACCACTTTTTCACTTTGTGATAGATGGCGCTGTAATAGTCACAATTACAATAGTTCCAATTTTAGACGAACAGTTGGTAACAGATAGGTTTTTTAAATTAAAATATAGAACGTAGGTACGTTTGAACATTTTATTTCGGTTGTTCCAATGTGATACATGTACCTTTCTGAACTTATCATTACTGAGAACGCATGCTGTTACAGCGTGATTACCTGTAAATACTACATTAATGCAATAAATTCTCAATGATGTCCGTCACCCTCAATGCATTTGGCAATACGTGTAACGACATTCCTCTCAACAGCGAGTAGTTCGCCTTCCGTAATGTTCGCACATGCACTGCCAGTGCGCTGACGCATGTTGTCAGGCGTTGTCGGTGGATCACGATAGCAAAAATCCTTCAAGTTTCCTCACAAAAGGAAATCTGGGGACGTCAGATCCGGTGAACGTGCGGGCCATGGTATGGTGCTTCGATGACCAATCCACCTGTCATGAAACATGCTATTCAATACCGCTTCAACCGCACTCGAGCTATGTGCCGGACATCCATCATGTTGGAAGTACATCGCCATTCTGTCATGAAGTGAAACATCTTGTTGTAACATCTTAAGAACATTACGTAGGAAATCAGAATAAATTGCACCATTTAGATTGCCATCAATGAAATGAGGGCCAATTATCTTACCTCCCATAATGCCGCACCTTACATTAACCCGCCAACGTTACTGATGTTCCACTTGTCGCAGCCATCGTGGATTCTCCGTTGCCCAATAGCGCATATTATGCCGGTTTACGTTACCGCTGTTGGTGAATGACGCTTCTTCGCTAAATAGAACGCCTGCAAAGAATCTGTCATCCTCCCGTAATATCTCTTGTGCTCAGTGGCAGAACTTTACACGACGTTAAGAGTCTTGGCCATGTAATTCCTGGTGCATAGAAATATGGTACGGGTGCAATCGATGTTGATGTAGCATTCTCAACAACGACGTTTTTTAGATTCCCCATTCTCGCGCAATTTGTCTGCTACTGATGGGTGGCTTAGCCGCAACAGCAGCTAACACACCTACTTGTGCATCATCATCTGTTGCAGGTCGTGGCTGACGTTTCACATGTGGCTGAACACTTCCTGTTTCCTTAAATAAAGTAACAATCCGGCGAACGGTCCGGACACTAGGTTGATGTCGTCCAGGATACCGAGCAGAATACACAACACACGGCCGTTGGGCATTTTGACCACAATAGACATACATCAACACGATATCTACCATTTCCGCAACTGGTAAACGGTCCATTTTAACACGGGTAATGTATCACGAAGAATAGCGTCCGCACTGGCGGAAAGCTACGTGATACCACTTACTTATACTTTATAATAATATAATATAATTTATAAAAATAATGATAGTAATTTACTATTTCACGGAAGCAAATCTTTTTCATCCTATCTAATCAACATCAAATGTACCAGAGCGTACCTGATATTTCAGTTACAGGAGTAACCCGTCCAAATCCAGCAATTTTCACATGCTACGTCACATAAAATTGGTTGGCAGAGTGCACGTCATTTATATTAATTATAACACTATTACCGAAAGGTGGCGTCTGGTACATTTGTTACATTCCATTTGCACATACTGTATTCAGTAGATCTTTTTTTAATTAAAAATACTTAATTAAAATATGTAGATGTCAAGGTTAAAATCTGTACTTGTCAGCATTAATAAAAAACAAAAAAACAGTAAAATTATGTTTTATACGATCTGTCGGTAATAGTGTTATAATTAATATAAATGACGTGCACTCTGCCAACCAATTTTATGTGACGTAGCCTGTGAAAATTGCTGGATTTGGACGGGTTACTCCTGTAACTGAAATATCAGGTACGCTCTGGTACATTTGACGTTGATTAGATAGGATGAAAAAGATTTGCTTCCGTGAAATAGTAAATTAGTATCATTATTTTTACAGATCTGAAGATGGTTCTGAATGAACCGAAACCGGTCATACGAATAAAAAAAAATTGCAATCAAGACGGCTTTTAACTAACAGTATAAAATCACTGATTGCTGTTATCCCATAAGACATTATGTCTGTTTTTGCAAAGTTTGTGCCACGTCAGGCTTCGGGATACATTACGAAATTATTAAATATTAGAACAAAGATAATGAAAGAAAACTTGAAAATAAAATTTAACAATACATGTTTAGACGCAGGGATTACTCCTAATTACGCAAAAGTAGAAATCAGGAACATGTCAAACATAGCACAAATAGTAAAACGTAAAAGTGAAGTATTATGGGTTAAAACTCAAATTCGAGAAGCATATAAAATGAAAGACAAGTTAAATAGAGACGCTTTTAATCTTCACTTGATTATAGGTGACATTTTATCTCCATTACAGTTCACATACGTAAGCAGAGAGATTGAAAATAGAATTGAAAGGGAGTGAGAATTAACTCTAAACAGACATCAGAAGAAACTTTTTAACCTAGGTGTAGATTTTAATATTGATACCGAAACGGCGTATAAAAAGTTTCATACTATTTGTGAAAGAGTCGTTAACTTAACTGAGATAGAATTAACAAATGATGAGCGGAACCTTTTAAATAAAGGACTGCAATATAACCTAACTCCCGCAATTAACTCAAATACAATAAAAAAGACTGTCGCAGAAGTGAAAATTGCATGTGATATCGCAAAAATGAATATATACGAACAGACCAACACGGCAGTTAAAGTAAAGAAGTCGATTATAGATGAAATGCAGTCTGCTCACAAGAACAGAAACGAACTACTAACTCTTAAGGGCTTGAATAAGAAGTTAGAATCACATAAGGCTATCGTCACAAAGGCAGATAAGGGCGGCACTATGGTTGTAATACATGATACATACTATATAGAGAAAACTGAAAAGTTCTTTATGGAAAACGGAATAGTAGAAATCAAGAAAGATCCAACCAAGAAATTTCAAACAGAAATAAGGAAACAAATAGATAACAGTGTGTTTCTATTCACAGAGGAGGAAAAGTTTAAACTGAAAGTAATGAATCCTCGAATCCCCAAGTTGCGGTCACAAATAAAGCTCCATAAAGTTGAAAAATCGATTCGCCCAATCGTTAATAACACCAGCAGCCCAAGTTATAAATTAAATAAAGAGCTAAATAACAGATTGAAGGCGGCATATACATATCGTCGGACTTTCAACATTAGCAACAGTTACGAATTTGCCGAGCAAATTAAAGACGTACTTATACCTCAGAATGCGTCATTAGCTTCATTGGATATCACCAATCTGTACACAAACATTCCCGTAAAAGAAACGATTGAGATCATTAAGGACAATCTCCTCACTCACGGTAAATTGGCACGGGGGGAAGTGATTGAACTAGTGGAAATGTTGGAGCAAGTCTTGTCGTTCAATTACTTTACTTTCAATGGTAAAATTTATCAACAGAAAGACGGGCTGGCAATGGGGAACAGTTTAGCTGGGACGCTGGCTGACATATTTGTAAATCACTTAGAAAACAAATTCTTTGATGAAAATCCTAATATCGCTGAGAAAATTGTATATTACAGGAGATATGTTGACGACTCCATTTTATTATGCAAAGGAGATAAAAATGATATCGATAACTTGGCACAAAAAATGAGCTCTCAACACCCGAAAATTAGATTCACCATGGAATTTGAAGAAAACAACCATATAGATTACTTAGATTTAACACTAATAAAGAAAGATGGCAAGCATGAATTTAGCATATTCAGAAAACCTACGTGTACAGATCTCGTTATCAATGAGCGCTCTTGTCACCCACCGCAATACAAATGGGCATATTTTACTTCGATGGTATACAGGCTACTAAGATTGCCACTAAGCCAACAGGAAGTAGAAAAGGAGTTAAGTGTTTTAAAAAAAGTGGCCGTAGCGAACGGATATACGTGTAAGCAGGTGATGGATATTTATAGGAAGATAAAGAAGAGGCAAATGGAACAAATAAAAGGAAGTCAAGTAACAGTTAAGAGGAACAACAAGAAAAAATATGTAGCTCTCACTTACAATGAAAGAATTACAGATAAAATTGAAAGATGCTTTCGTAAATCCGACGTTAAAATAGGGTTCCGAACAAATAACACGTTAAAATTGAAGCTCAGGCATAGAATATGTAATAGTAATAATAAATTTCAGGATTCAGGTGTATATAAGATCAAATGTAATGACTGCTGTAAACAATATATAGGGCAGACTGGTAGGTACTTTGAAACCAGATTCAGGGAGCACACCTACTCTCAAAACAAAACAGCTTTTGGGGCGCATATGGCTGCGACAAAGCACTCAGTCACGAACATTGAACACAATTTAGACATCCTGCATAGAGCTTATAAGGGACGGTTTCTTAACATTTTGGAAGAAATTGAAATATACACCCACAAAAAAATAAAGATCCGGATTTAATCCTCTACGAGCAAAGCGAATTCAATCTTAACGCCTATTTTAGTATTTATGACGACCTACTAAGATGACAACTGATGCGTGTGGAGATCCAGGCCGAGGGACGAGAGATGGTGCGCGGTGGAGAAGCCGGAAGACGCGTGCAGTGCCTGGCGTCGTTGACGGGGCCCTCCTGTGCTGCCCTCTTGCCCGCGGCGATGGACATCAGACGACTGAGCGGACCGCGGCACAACGCCGAAATGGCGGGAAATACGGAAGCAGACCGTAGAGGAAAACAAGTTCACACCATCACCATAGATATATAAATCGCCCTGTGGTTTTTAGATCGTATAAAACAGATAATTTTACTGTTTTTTTGTTTTTTATTAATTCTGACAAGTACAGATTTTAACCTTGACATCTACATATTTTAATTAAGTATTTTTAATTAAAAAAAGATCTACTGAATACATTATGTGCAAATGGAATGTAACAAATGTACCAGATGCCACCTGTCGGTAATAGTGTTATAATTAATATAAATGACGTGCACTCTGCCAACCAATTTTATGTGACGTAGCATGTGAAAATTGCTGGATTTGGACGGGTTACTCCTGTAACTGAAATATCAGGTACGCTCTGGTACATTTGATGTTGATTAGAAAGAATGAAAAAGATTTGCTTTCGTGAAATAGTAAATTACTATCATTATTTTTACAGATCTGAAGATGGTTCTGAATGAACCGAAACAGGTCATATGAATAAAAAAAAATTGCAATCAAGACGGTTTTTAAGTAGCATTAACTTACTTATACGTTTGTGACTATTACAGCGCCAGCTATCACAAAGCAAAAAAAGAGGTCCAACTAAAACACTCATAATTCTTTAAGTACTACACGAATATGTGATAAAAAATTGGTGTTCCAGTTTAAAAAAACGCAGTTGATATCCGTGTGACCTATGGCAGCTCCATCTAGCGGGCCAATCATAGCGCCATCTGGTTTCGCCCTTCAAGCTAGACGAGTTTCGTTCTTTGTAGTTTTTTCGTTTGATTTTTATTTCGTGAGATATTTGGCCTGGTCACTATCAATGGACCACCCAGTATAAAAGACTCTATATAATTATTGTTGTTATTTTGTACTGAACAGAATTTGCTTCATCTTGATCTGAGGCAAGAGTTTCTTGTTTGTACTGATAAATGCAAAAGTTGCAGATGTTATAAGCTCGACGAAGTACTGAAGCGATGTTTTATATATTTTTGCTTCGCGTTCTTTTTCATTTTATTGTTTTTAGTAAATTGAACTTTCTAATTCTATATAACAATTTTGTACTGTATTTTCAACATTATTATTATTAGTACTACTACTACAGCTTCCCTCTGTTTCGCGTTACAAATGAACAATTCACGAATAACACTTGAACTCAACACTGACAATTGCTATAAATATTGTAATTTTATTAATAGACAGGAGGATAAATAGTTACAACAAATGTGCCCCATAGTTTACGTGGCCCTTTAGATATCCTCACTCATTATCTAAACGCTTCACCGCTTGCGAGTTCCGGGAGAATCTAGTAAGACATTGATCACATGATAACACAAGGATGGAAATGAGGTAACGGCCGATAGGTGTGAAACACACCTAAGTACAAGTAACACGGTTACCATCTCAAGTGACCAAGGCCACTAGGAAAACTACCGTAATCTACGCTTATTTATGGCTGTCTTCGGTAGCCTATTGTAGTTTTACAGCTGTAGTAGAGTTGTGTCCTGTGTGACGATTACTGGCGCCAGAAAACAACAACGCAGAATTCATAAGTCGTGTCCGTTATCTGGCGTTCTCTTCCGTTACCTCTAGTGTAAAAGCTTGTTCACAGATCCAAGTGAACAAATGGTAGTGAACAATGGCGAATTATCTGCGAATGCTAGTTCGCTTGTGTTCACTTCCATTGGTGCAAACCATGCCTTGCAGAACTTACAATAGTTCTCGCTGCTGCACGATACGCTTCTGTAACACCAAAGATAGTTCACACAACTTATAAAAAGAGAAAACGAAGACTTATTTCAGCGGATTTAACAGTCATTTTTGTAGCACACTTCACTCTGGGGCGTGCCACACTAACGTACACGTCATAATGGCTAAGAATGTGATTTCTATCTAGACGGTTGCGTTCTGTCTCGTAGCAATCGACAGCTGAGACCGGCGGACTACTTACAATGGGCGATAACTCATCTCGATAACCCCTGTGTACACACCGCACCTGATGCAACTGTGCACAGTAGGTAATAGAGCCGAGAGATTAATAGCACACTCGAAAACAATTAAGAAGTTTTCTTAGTTCTTATGAGAGAACATTATTGCTTGATTGTCCTGCGTGAGCGTTCCGAAGAGAGATCCGTAATTCGTAACATGAAAATTCTGTACTAAATAAAGAGGCGATTTCTGAAGGGAAAGATAGTCAGTTAGATTTAGTAGTGCTGGTGTTCTTCTCAGTCTACAGAAAAAATCTTCTATTATGACAGTGTCAAAGTTATGGATAAAGTCTTTAATATAACATACGAGTAAAAGACGGACACAAGCGTGCGCGCACACACACAGATAGACACGACTATACACAAGCATGCAAACACACAGAGCACATGCGCAAAGGGAATGGGAGAGGGGAAACACGAACTTTACTACTACAAAAGAAAATACGCAGTAAATTACTGACCGGAAAGAATTATAGTAGGTCCCAGAGTAACCTGCTACAGTTTGTCAAAAAAATATGTCTCCAGAATACTCTTGGCAGCGGAAGCAGTTAATTGTGGCACGACATTGCTGCTAACTGTGAATGATTTTTTCCACGCCAGTATACGTACTCCGCAAATCACTGCACAAGGCAAGGAAAATAAGGAAGGTTAGTGTTTGACGTTCGGAGACAAGACGTCATTAAAGACGGAGCATAAGCTTGGTTTGTTTCAAGGATGTGGAAGGAAATTGGACGTGCCCTTTCAAAAGGAAGCTTCCCGACATTGGCCAGGAGCGATTTAGGAAAATCACGGACAACCTAAATCTGGATGGCTGGATGAGAAATGGAACCGTCATCCTCCCGAAATCATGTCCAGTATGCTAAGCGTATGGCGGAGGATACTTCGTCACAAACTTACGGATTTTACTGTCCTACTACAATCGCGTATTGCGCGACCCGTGCGCATGGCCACGTGCCTTAGTATGCCGCGTTTGGGATATGAGATGGCGTGTTGGACCCGGATCGAATCCAGTCCGCAGAATGCCAGCCAGTCTGGATGTGGTTTTTAGGCGGTCTCCCACATCCTAGTAAGTGAATACCGCGCTGGTACCCCATCCCACTTCAGACGATTCGGAAACGTTCAAATGAGTTTGTATTAGATGCTGGCCGTCAGGGTACAAAATCGGTGCCGCTGGTGGAGGTGGGCGGGGGCGAAGACAGGAAGAGCATCCGGCCATCGTGTACCACTAACATTGCTCCAAATCCAATAATTAATATTCCTACACCGCTAAAATAAGGAGGAGAAGAAGAATAAACGTACGCATATTGAGCGAGGGGAAAATGACTATGTCCCTCTGTACGCGCCCGTATCTCTCTTCTACTAGGTCCACTCTCGTCAATGTGACCGCCGCCTATGTTCGACGTCGACGTGGAATAACCACTCAGAGGCGGCAGGTAGTTACATTAGCAGTGGGGGGGGGGGGGGGGATGCGGGAAACAGTACAGTCATTATAACGCGGAAACGGAGCGATTCATCTGACCTACAAAAGGGCATTACCACTGGCTTTCGGACCAAGAGTAGAACCATTTCTGAAACGGCTCAGTTTTTTAAACTGTTAGCGTGATGCCGTTGTTAAAGTATACCGTGCGTGGCAAAATGGCGTCGAGGCAAGTAAGGTGCACCACGTGTCACAGATGGCAAGGGTGGAGGACTGCTGTGGAATGTGTACGGGCGGATAGCGGAGACTTTAATGGTCTCTGAGTCACGCAGTCAGACGATAGGGGATCGAACTACTGCGTCCAAATACATTGCCGCATCAAACACAAATTACTTTTGGCAAATACGAGAAGCCATTGCACGCACACACAAACTGTTTGCTGTTTACTTTCAAAGGAAAGAACGTAAGTATTTCTAAGCTTCCCGCCCGGTTAGGCGCGCGGTCTAACGCACGACTTTCCGGATTGGGAAGAAGCGCCTGGTCTCCAGAACGAGTCCGCCTGGCGGACCCAGCCAGTCTGTTGATGGTTTTTAGGCGGTTTTCCATCTGCCTCGGCGAATGCGGGCTGGTTCCCCTAATTCCTCCTCAGCTACACTCTATCAGCGATTGCTGCGCGAACAAGTTCTCCACGTACACGTACACCACCATTACTCTACCATTCAAACGTAGGGTTCAAAATGGTTTAAATGGCTCTGAGCACTATGCGACTTAATTTCTGAGGTCATCAGTCGCCTAAAACTTACAACTAATTAAACCTGACTAACCTATGGACATCACACACATCCATGCCCGAAGCAGGATTCGAACCTGCAACTGAAGCGGTCGCCCGGTCCCAGATTGTAGCGCCTAGAACCTCACGGCCACTCCGGCCGGCGCAAATACAGGGGGGGGGGGGGGGGGGAGTTCGGTGTGAAGTGGACTGCGGTAGTCCTCGTGGGGTTGCGGACTACTGCGGGTGCGGCGGGGTCGGAGCCTCTCCGTCGTTTCTAGGCCCTCGGTTCACATACAATACAATACAATACAACTCTAAGCTAAGCGCAATGCACAAACTTGAGCCTCCGTCTGTTGTGAGAGACATTGTAGCCACCCCTCCAATGGCAAAGTCATCATCATCGCCTTCGAAATCCTAGTATCACTGGCAATATATACTTTGTTTTTCACCTTCTGCGTTCACTACAACACTGTTTCATAATGTTTCTGCTAACTCAATTTCCAAGAGCCTCCTACAGAACGATAAGGGCAACGCTTCCTGTTAAATCTTCTTACAGTTGCTGACTTCCGTACGGCAAATGAAGCTTCACCGCCAAAGTGCTTTACTAGTCGTTGTGCCGATGGAGGTGATACGGCTTTGCCAGCTTCCACTTGCTGAACCAGCTTACCCACTCAGTAAAGACTTTAAAAAGATATACCTTTCGAACAACAGAGCAAATTCAAGGTTTTTGATCATGCAAAGTACTGCCACCAACGAAGTTTTGTAAAGTGAAGAAAAACACTCCCATAATCTATCACAATTTTCAGCCTCAGCGTTTGATGTTAGACGAGATGTCCCCTCCCTTAAGCTTCGATCAGTGTTTCGTAGTAGCAAGCTGCGCTCCGAATTTTTTTTCTCCGTTTTCTGAAATTTAATTTACTGCGGTATGATATAATATTCTGGGAAAAACAAGCTATACAAAACAATCATTTAAAATTCAAAAAGAACCAATAAGAACAATGAATGAGATTACCATGAGGGAATCATGAACAAACAGTTTTCAAGAATTCAGAATACTGGCTCCTACAGACTTGTACATAAATCAGAGTGTCTATTACCTCAGGGAATTTTAAGCACTAAACATACATGTTCAGAATTATTCTAATAACATGAATGATTTTCATTGAGCGCTATACAGAACAGCAAAGTGGTATATCTGATAAAATATGCAATATAAGCATAAAATAATCTGCAGTACATTGACTTTTATATACACAACATAAAATATTACGGATATGTAAGAAACAATTGTGAAATTTGTTAATATTCAATGGTGTTTATACTACTGCTGATCATATAAATTATTCACAATCACACAACCGCCACATTGTTCAAGTATACAAGCTATGTGCTTTACCATAACTTTTACACAAAGAATGCGTCTGCTGTTGCTTCCCTGTTTTTGTTTCTGGCAGACTGGAATTAAGAAAGCTACTGAAGTGAAGCTGGCAAAGAACAATAGAAACTGCTGGGTGAAATTACTTATAGTGTCTTCGGATGGGTGTCATCGTTTTGTGTGCGTTTGCGTGTGTGTGCGAGAGATAGAGAGAGAGAAAGAGGGGGCGGTTGGGGGAGGGAGGAAGGGTTGGAGAGGGAGGGAGACTCGAGAAGATAAGATATGAATCAGGAAATAATATTTACGTTGTACTGGTACTGAATAGATACGATAATTTGTTTCCCTGCTTCATTATCTGCAGCCTGTAAACTCTTTCTAAGTGGCGGGTCCATACCATTTTATTACAACGATACTATACAGTCACACAGTGTTTTTATTATTATCATTTTTGAGGATTTTTTTTTACTTTTCTTGTTATTTGTCTTGATCTTTCGGATTCTCTCGATTAAGTTAAAGTCAATAGCTCAATAACAAAGGACGCAAACTAAATCGACCCAGTTGTAGTTAATGTGTTATTTACTGATTATTTATTTAAAATTTAATCTTCGTAATCCTTAAGAGATTCAGTCTTCTGGGAGACAAGACAATGACTTTCTTCTCTCGTAAGAATTCTTTCTGGTTATCTAATGGAAGCATATCCGTGCCCAGTAGTGCGTGCCCGCTATCGTCCCAAAACGGGCTTCACGAAAATATTTCTTCATTTCTTTGTATAAATCGCCGTATCTGATCTGTAGGACAAGTGTTTACCAGCTAAACACCTCAACTGTATCACTCACCTGTTTCGAAATGCATTGGAGTGCCTTATCATGAAGATGTCACTGGACAGTTCCATACAATTTGAATGAATCAATAGTGGAGGCCGATTCTCCTGCAGTGTGATTACCACATTTCTGGTGACCAGATGAAAGCCAATCGAGGAAACTGCTTTGGAACTTGTGAGTACACAAGCGATAAGGCATAAAGGGAGTTACGTCGTCAGCCTTGAAAATTCTTCTCTATAGAGATCAAAAGCGTTTTCTTCCAGTGGAATATTTATCCTGAAACAGTGTTTGGGACTGTTACGGAATTAGCCGAGATGACTCGCATTATATAAGGGTGAAACTGTAAATTAACAATATAATTCACTGATGCAATCCATGATGAAATGTTTTATTTTTCAGGAAGGAAGATGAGCTATAAGTTTCGAACAATCTGAATTTATTGCCGATGTATTTCAACTATAGAGTAGTCATCATCAGTGCTAAAAACAGTACAAAGGACAAAAAGTGAGTAAATTAACAATGATCATAACCAATGTCATACAGCAATACAAAATATAAGTAAAACACAATATACCATAAAACACCTGAAGTGAATTTCAGTCGCATGTAGACCTCAATTTTGATACAGAAATACATACAGCAATCATTACAAAAGATACATCCAGTGCTTTATCGTCGTTAATACGATTCAAACCCTGCACTTTTTTCTGGAAGTTCTGCTTAGTGGTAGAACACCCCTTTACACAACAAATTAAGGAAAAACTTAAAATTTATTTTAGTGCAAAATAAACTGCAATTATTCAAAGTTACATTTTTACTCTACTTTGTTGAGATGACGCTTAAAACTATTACGTCTGTGCAGCGTTTCTTTCCTAAACGACTGCCACTCAACTTAAATGTATAGTGTCCCACACAAATTGGGAGAACGACCCGTTGTTATATGATTGAACGAGTGTCGGACAATCACTCGAGAGAGACAAAAATGCTTCAAATGGCTCTGAGCACTATGGGGCTTAACTTATGAGGTCATCAGTCCCCTAGAACTTAGAACTGCTGAAACCTAACTAACCTTAGGACATCACACACATCCATGCCCGAGTCAGGATTCGAACCTGCGACAGTATCGGTCGCGCGGTTCCAGACTGAAGCGCCTAGAACCGCTCGCCGTGTGCGTGCGGGCTTTATCTTGCTTAAAGCCCAGGTTGTCTTGCCGTGAAGGGCATCGAAACGGGGCGCAAAACATCGTCGATGTACAGCTGTGCTGTAAGCGTGTCGCGGATGACAACCAAAGGGCTCCTGGTACGAAATGAAACGCCACCTCATACCATCATGCCTGGTTGTCGGGCCGTATGGCGGTCGCAAATCAGGTTGCCATTCCACCGCTGTCCGGTGTCGCTCCACTCACGCCTTTCCTGATCGTTGGGGCTCATCCGAAGTGGGGGTCATGACTGAAGACAACGCTACTCCAGTCAATGAAATTCCTGGCCGAGGATGTATCTGTAGACGCCCTGGACAGCGGTGGGGTACCAACCTGACTGTGGCCCTCCATATCGCCCCACAATCAGGAGTGATGGTCTTGGGTGCCATTTGATTCCGTTTCAAGACCCCTTTGGTTATCATCTGCGGCATCCTTACAGCACAGCGGTACGTCGACGATATTCCAGATACCGTTTTGTTGCTCTTCACGGTAAGCCATCCTGCGTTTATGTTTCAGCAAGATAATGTCCGCTCACACACGGCGAGAGTTTCTACTGCTTGTCTTCATACTTGCCAAGCCCTGACTTGGCTAACAAGATCGTCCGATATCTCACCAATTTAGAAATTCTGGAGCATTATGGGCAGGACCGTCCAACCAGCTTCGGATTTTGCCGATCTAAGGCACCAATTGGACAGATTTTGGCACTGTATCCCTCAGAGGGACATTCAACAATTATCAGTCAATACCAAGCTGAATTATTGCTTGCATAATGGCCAGAGGTGGACCAGCGCGTTGTTGATTTCTTCATAAAATAATCCAATTTTTCTGAAACTGTAATAATTTGTTTGCCTGTACATGCACATCACTTCTATCGATTTCCGTCCCGTTTGCATAATTCTTTCGTGGTGTTTTCTTTTTTCTTTGTTTTGTTTTTGTTCTTCGTTTTGTCTTAGAGTGTATATAAGCGAAGCAGGGACGAATGGGGAATCAATGAGGCGACAATATGGACCACAAGTGGAAAATGCACTGGCATAAGCAGCTTCGAGAAAAATCAGATTGCTGTGACCCGTCGCCGGCCGCTGTGGCCGAGCGGTTCTAGGCGCTTCAGTCCGGAACCGCGCTGTTGCTACGGTCGCAGGTTCGCATCCTGCCTCGGGCGTGGATGTGTGTGATGTACTTAGGTTAGTTAGGTTTAAGTATTTCTAAGTCTAGGGGACCGATGACATCATATGTTAAGTCCCATAGCGCTTAAAACCAATTGAACCATTTTTGTGTCCAGTCGCCTTGGAAGGAGCATCTCGGAAACGTCGAAGGTGGTCTGCTGTCATGATCATTTACGGCAAGCAGCGGAGCCATGAGTGGGCGACAAGGTGTTGGACGTCCACACTTCATCAGAATAAGCCGAGAGCAGAAGCTCGGGAAAGGCGGTGATCCGTGGCAGATCTGACAGCAGAGTACAATGCCGATGAGGCCAAGTTTCGTACGTCGTTCAGGTCACATTGTTGAACGCAGGGCTCTGTAGACGCCCTGGACAGCGGTGGGGTACCAACCCTCCATATCGCCCCACAATCAGGAGTGATGGTCTGGGGTGCCATTTGATTCAGTTTCAAGACCCCTTCGGTTATCATCTGCGGCATCCTTGCAGCATGTTCCCTTGTTGACCCAATTAAATCGTCAGTTACGATTTTAATTAATCATGGATACTGGACCGTGGATCACTGTAAACGGGTCGCCTGGTCGCATAAATCACGTTTCTTGTTATACCAGATCGATGGTCGTGTCCGGAAACGCCACCCAGGCTAACGGCTACACGAAACATGCACCATTCACCTTTTGTATTCCGGTGAGGTCTGTATTACGCTGCCGGCCGGAGTGGCCGTGCGGTTCTAGGCGCTACAGTTCGGAACCGCGCAACTGCTACGGTCGCAGGTTCGAATTCTGCCTCGGACATGAATGTGTGTGATGTCGTTAGGTTAGTTAGGTTTAAGTAGTTCTAAGTTATAGGGGACTGATGACCTCAGATGTTAAGTCCCATAGTGCTCAGAGCCATTTGAACCATTTGTATTACGCTACGGGAGAAGTTGGCCTGGGAGCGTGAGAGACTGAGGTTGTAGCCGAAGGCACCATGGCAGACGTGGACTAGGTGAACATTATTGCATACCATCCGTATCCCTTCATGCTTGATGTCTTCCCCAGTGACGGTGGCATTTTGCAGTAGAATAGTACCGGTTGGTTATAATTAAACTGACGGTGTTCTTAGTGCTACAGTGCGGGCTGTGTGTTGCAGGACGCTGAAAGGTTATAGGTATATTCATCAATCGGTCCTCTCACGTAGTGTGCTGAAGAAAAAATAGTTCCGCTTTCTCCCACCAGATGAAAACATGGGTTTCTGTTTTGACCTCAGTAAACTCTATGGCGCTTGGCGATGCATTTGGTTTCTTTTGTATTGTGACTGTCGGTGTAAGGGATTAAGAAGGTTGAAGTTTTCAATACGAAAGGCATTGGCTATCGAGACGGTAGACCGTGCACTGTCGATAAAGTTTTATAAAAATGGCAGCAGTAGCGGTGATTCGTTGCGAGAACATCGCCGAGAGAAACAGCTGTGAAGAAGTCACATGTCAATAAATGGGCTAAAGAATACTATCAAGAAATTTGAAGAAACAGGTGAACTAGGTGGCGCAGCCGGGAGAGGGAGGTGATTCATTCCCACGGCAGTTGATGAAGTTTTATGTACCTATACCTGATCGTGCAACTCATACCACAAAATCTGCAGCCAATGCTCGAACTGTGTCACAGGAATTGTTTCTCTCGTGGTAATCAATTTAAAAGATTTTGCGACGTGTTTTATACTGGTATCCCTAGAAGATTGACAATGTGAATCAAATGAAGCCATAGATAGATGTTCTTTGGCATGCATGGAAATGAATGACATGTTGCTGGGGCATATTCTTTGGGAGGAGAAAGCATATTTTACTCTGCACAGTGCTGTGAATGCACAGAATTGTCGCACATGGGGCTCAACTCCGTTACACGTTGTGCAGTAATATTCTCTGCACTCAGCTGATTTGACTGTGTGGTGTGGTTCCAAAAGCTCCTTCATTCTCGATCCACTTTCTTTCAAATATATGACACCATGTGGGCGTGTTAGGTGTAAAGAGACATCTGCACGTTGTAAAGACCTCTCTGTACAACACATGACTACAGCTTTTCAAGAAGGCTAATGTGTCCACACCACTATTTTCATGCAACATGGGGCGACACGACATGCCGCTTGCGAGGTGAAAGATTAGCTTAGAGAAATCTTCAGCAACTACAGCATCATCTCCAGGTAATTTCAAGATGCGTGACCTTCCACATCCTCCGAGCCGGTCTGATTAAACCGGAAATGTTGCGAGCAGCTGTCGACCATGCCATGTTGTTGACTCGAGAGACCAAATTGAATACATTTTGTAATTTGTGACCATATGCTAATAAACGTACCAGAACCACTCTTATCTTTTGTTTGATAGTTCCTCCCCTTTTCCTGCACATGCATCACGTTCTGACTGCTTACAGAGATATTTTCGCCTGGTGGCAGAAAGTGGAACTATTTCTTTTTCAGAATACTCGACGAGCACACCGATTAACGAACACATATGCGATGTTTCAGCGACCTTCGATGTATACAGCCCACAGTGCAGCACTCGGAACTCCTGTAGTTTTAGTTGCATTACAGTGAACTCACACTGATTTCTTGGCACCCAAATTCGTCTGGTCTGTACGTGGCAGAAGACATCTAGGACTCTATCCGGTGGCAGCTCCGAGCCCACAAACCACCTGATAGCAATTTAAGGAAATTGTGTGAATCGGGTGTAGATATCTGCTCCTATAATATAGGATACATTATATCCCCGGAAACATACCAAGGAGATATCGAATCCATCCTATGCAGATTGGCTGCAGAAACATGGTATTAAGTCGGTGGTTAAAATGTTTTGAATTAATAATGTTTTGGATCAACAGTGTATAGCACAAGAAAAGATCATAAAGGTAAACCTGGAGCAACTCACACTAGTATGGACGCTAACCAGCAGTCGTTCTTCCCGCTCACCATTCGTGACTGGAATTGGAAAGGAGTAAGGTAACAGTGGTACGTGAAGTGCCCTTCACGATACCAAACCAAGTGAATTCCGTATTATATAAAGGGCGTTCAAAAAGTTTTGCACAGTCATCTCTAATTTTTTTATTTTTTGCAGGAGGAGAATGAATTTTTTTGTGAACAACTTGGAACATATAATTATAAATTGGTATATAAAAGTATTTTCTTTTATTTACATATGAGCCATAATGGACCGTGAAGTAGCTGTCAGGTTGCGACAGCAGTCGGTGATGGAGTTCCTCTTCAAGACCGGCGATGACACTGCACATCGATTCACATGAAGTTGCTCCGTGTTTATGAGGGGACACAGTGGATCACAGCGGTATCCACCGGTGGTTGCAGAGGTTTAAAGAAGGTGATTTCTCTCTATTGAACAATCCGCGATGCGGAAGACCATCGACGGCAGTGAGTGATGTGAATAAGGAGACCATTGATCAAATCATCGAGAATGACAGATGTGTGACGACACGACAGCTTGATGAAATGACTCGTTTGTCATTGGGTAGTGTGCTATCATTGGTACAGTCACTAGGGTACAGAAAAATCTGTGCATGTTGGGTGCCTAGACTATTGACAAGAGAAATGAAAACGATGAGGAAGAATGTGTGCGAGGGTCTCATGAAGACCTTTAGGGAAGAGTGGAAACAGTTTTTTGACGGCGTCTTTACCCAGGATTGCTTTTGTCCGAACCTGAGAGCAAAACCCAATTCATGGAGTTGCGTCATCCGGGTTCCCTTCGGAAGAAGAAACCAAGACTTTCACGAACAGCAGGCCGAAGGGAGATGGCCTCCTTCTTCTGGGATCAGTGTGATGTCATTCTCATTGACTTTTTGGAACCTAGCTCCAGAATTAACCGGGACCGGTGCTGTTTCTCACTGGACCAGCTGCGACGTGCCATCAAGACCCACAGACCACAGCTTCAGGGTAAGCTCATCAGACTACACCATGACAATGCGAAACCCCATACAGCCCTTATGATGCAGGAGAAAATCAGGAAAATGGGCTGGAAAATTGTTCCTCATCCTCCCTACATTTGAACTTGGCCCCGTCTGATTTTTACCTCTTTGGTCGTCTTTAGGACCACCTGCGCAGTAAAACATTTGATAGTGAGAAAGACCTTATTTCCTGTGTCAAGCGATGGCGTAAAAGTCAATCCGCAGAACTGTACTAAAGCGCATTTACCTCTGGAAAGAACGTTGGGCCAGATGCGTCACAGTTGATGGAGGCTACACTGAGTAGGCTCCATGTATAGCTAAGTGTTCCAAATATGTTCAAAAAAATGTCGTTTTCCCCTGCAAAAAATAAAAAAATTAGAGACGACTGCAGTTCGATAAGTCATGAAGGATGCTCCCACAGAAGACTCCAGCAACGGGAATAAAATATTAAAGTGAGGAAGCTGTAAAATTGCATGCCCTGATGGCTCGGAATATTTTTGAATTCACATATGAGCTCCATCACCTTATACGAGTTCGCACGTTTCAAATCTACCACCTCAGATATTTTCATTCTGTAGCTGCTAAACGTCTTAAAAACCAGCAGTAACTGAAAAGCCCTACCCATTGCGAAATACCACCAACACTGGAAGTAATGTTGTTCTGAATGAAGCTGCAACAACAAACTGACAGTATGTTGGATGCTAACGAGCAGTGACTAATGAGAACGACCGAGCTGACACGTCGTTCGTGAAGCGGGTGAGGCACGCTGGAGTTGCCTCAGCCGAGGCGCGGCTTTCCATTTCGGAGATAAAAGCTCGCCCGTGTCGCTCTAATGGGCGGACACGTGGGATGCGTGCAGTCACTGAGTCACGCGGTCTGCCGGGATTGGTCACCAACGGACGGGACGCAGCGACCGGCAAACGCCCTACCCTTCTGGCTTCCTTCCGATTACGTGGCCGCCTCTGGAAGCCTCCACCGGAGCTCTTTCACAAATAATCTCGAAGACTGTGGTTTCCTCACGTACACATGTGAGAAAGAAACGTGCCTACAGTGTAGACCAGTCGTCGTGAAACTGTAGACCGCGAGTCGCACGCAGTCCGAATTAAGTACCGGGTGATCAAAAAGTCAGTACAAATTTGAAAACTTAATAAACCACGGAATAATGTAGATAGAGAGGTAAAAATTGACAGACATGATTGGAATGACATGACGTTTTATTAAAACCACCCCATATTGCTAGACGCGTGAAAGATCTATTGCGCTCGTCATTTGGTGATGATCGTGTGCTCAGCCGCCACTTTCGTCATGATTGGCCTCCCAGGTCCCCAGACCTCAGTACGTGCGATTATTGGCTTTGGGGTTACTTGAAGTCGTAAGTGTATCGTGATCGACCGACACCTCTAGGGATGCTGAAAGACAACATCCGACTCCAGTGCCTCACCATAGCTCCGGACATGCTTTACAGTGCTGTTCACAACATTATTCCTCGAATACAGCTATTGTTGAGGAATGATGGTGGACATATTGAGCATTTCCTGTAAAGAACATCATCTTTGCTTTGTCTTACTTTATTATGCTAATTATTGCTATTCTGATCAGATGAAGCGCCATCTGTCGGACATTTTTTGAACTTTTGTATTTTTTGGTTCTAATAAAACCCCATGTCATTCCAAGCATGTGTGTCAATTTGTACCTCTCTATCTATATTATACCGTAATTTATTCAGTTTTCAAATTTATACTGACTTTTTGATCACACGGTATACTTGCAGTCTGGAGTTCTCCGCCGTATTTTATCATAAAGTGAGTCTTGCAACTAACAGCCAAATCCAGAAACTTCAACTAACCTCAGAAGCTTATTAAGAGCGTAGTTTTCCTGCTCACTAATGAACAAAAATACTCAAAGAGATAGTAACGTTATTTTCACATTTACATTTACTACACATAACCAAAAATTTAGTTGTCAAAACAGGCGTCAGCATTCCACACTCGACTTCTGTGTCTACAGTTCTCGGATTCCAATAGTTGTCAAACCGGCACACGGAAATTTAAAGTTCTTATTACCTACATTGGGAGATGTTCACATCAAAAACATGACTGATCGTTGCCAGCAACTACACAACAGTTTTATTCGATGCATGAGTCAGGTTCAGCCAAGAGTTGCGAATGGTAAGTATTTGTTCTTTCCCGATATCTAATTGTAACACCCCACCCGTCACTTATCTGGTTTTGGTGTGTCTTCACACCAGGTAACTGACTAACAGATCAACAGAGAGTTCAAAACTGCCGCAATATCGGATAACACAAAAAAGTAATATGGCCCTGTGACTCCTGATTGAACTGCGGTGGCAATGTTGACATTAATTTATTCAAAACTGATCACTTTTAAATAAAAAGGGGTGCACACTGATGTTATATTCAGCTATTGAACACCAGATGCAAATGTTGAACATGAAATTAATTAAGAAAGTGACTTGGGATTTCAACTACTTGATTGAAAACAGATGCACTCGATTAGCACAATTTATTTTTTACTCCCGACCTTTAATAATCACATTATAAGACTCTCCTATCAGGCAGGGTAACAAATTGCGTTTGCATGGAGTGAAGCGCGATAACTCAAAAGTAATTCCTATCGACTGACCCAGGCGTAATGCGAAGTGCGAGAAGAATTCTACAATACACGGCCCATGAAACCCTCGTGGAAACTTTGCTGATGTGATCCAACAAATTAATCAGTGGCCAGAGCGGACGCAATATGACCGAATACAGCGTGGCGGAGAGGCGTCGTTGTGTGGACGTCGGCCGACCTCGTGGTGCTGCAAGGCTGCACCCTTCTATTCATTCCTAGCCATCTTGATCAGTACGTAGCTGAACCAAAACTTTCTATCTCCAATCTCAGTCGTTCCATTTGCTAAGTCCTAAACTGCAGAAGTGTTCACTCTTTCTCAGGCAATCTGAGTAAAGAACGCCACGTCTGCACTCTAGGCAAGCTGGTAACGGAAGACCTCTACGGAGACCTCTCACAGTCCGCTCTTCACCTCGGTTTCCCCTCCAGCAAAAGCACTTACGCCAATTGCAGCGAAAGTCGCGTTAATTTTGCATCACTTCCCAGCGTCGACCAATGCCTGCTCTGGGAAGTGAACCAATTCCCACAAAATTTCCCTTCCTCTCAACATCTGTTATTTAGCTCCTCCCAGGCCACCCATCAAGATTTGCGTTTGCACAAACACCAATTTTTCCGGAATTCTCACTCCCAGGTGAGTACTTCAAATTCCTCGGTCCTACGTTCCCATCGGAGGCCGGCGTATTTCATTCTGTCGCTCTTCACCTGGTTTACTACAGACTCTGTGGACCATGAATTCAGCGTGAAGTTGCTATAGTCACGAACACGCATATTTTGACCTCTGTTGACCGCTCCACCATAGCTTTGCACAGCTTTCTCACATGTATCACTGAAAACAGGATGGCGGACATTTATCAACAGGCATACAAGTTCTCCGTCTGCTTACCGGTACACCATCATTGGGTCGGGGTCAACCACCCATGCTGTCACTCATCCAAAGGCAGCTGGAGGCCGCGCCCTGTTACCGCTTTCTCAGAGCTTGAGCAGCCCTAAGCTGCCCATTGTCGTCTCCCTTAGCCGCTACCCCAGCGACCACAGTCAATTCTGAATACTTCCCTGGAATAAACTAGCCTCCAGTAAATCGACGCGTTTCCACAAAGTCTTTTATGTCGTGTGAATTACTTTAAAACCATCACTCGACATTAATTATTTCAATACGTCAATACTATACCCTCTACAAGATGCATTGTGCCTTGTCAGTCACTTTTTTGTTCAGCCCTACTTTTTGCTCAACGTGAGTTAGGTGATCTTTAATGACTTAATGTAAGGGGCATGGTTCTTGCCATCTTACATAATGTACATTTCCATTCGAAACAGATGCTAATATTTAATAGCTTCTGGAAAAGCTAACTTGTAAACCAGTAAAAATACTCACCATTTTCAACTGTTGGCTGTAACTGACTCCTTCGTCGTGGCAAAAATTTGCGGGAGGGATTTTACCATGCACGTGAAAAGTTGGGCGGCAAACTCAGAGGTGAAGCCGCGTGATGAGGCAGATAGACATATCGTTGTGGGGTGAGGAGACTTGACAAATGGTCCAAATGGCTCTGAGCACTATGGAACTTAACATCTGAGGTCATCAGTCCCCTAGAACTTAAGAACTACTTAAACCTAACTAACCTATGGACATCACACAACACCCAGTCATCACGAGGGAGAGAAAATCTCTGACCCCGCCGGGAATCGAACCCAGAAACCCGGGCGCGGGAGGGAACTTGACAGGAGGGATGCTTTTTTGTTTGTCTTCCAATGTTGATAACTCCTGTGCTTACGTGTGTCGTACCAATCAGTTGCCATGGTACATATTTGAACTGGAAGTAACATGTGTTCGTGAATGCACATTATAGAGATTGTCATCTGCAAACGCCGTGCATGGAATTAAATTAAGGCTCTCGCAAAGCAATGAGCAGAAGAAAAATGACATTCAAAGCGCTTAATAAACATTTGTAATCGTGTCTGATATTGAATAATGAATTTAAATTTAGTTACAATTACTGTTGTCAATCAATTAATCAACCTCTCACACAGACAACACAACATTTCATTACGCAATTACAGTGTAATAACTCTGGAGTCGCTGAGGGTGAAAGCAATCTGAAACAGAGACAGCTGACACAGCTTCTAAATGGTACCGACATTAACGATCAGTACTTCGAGGCCAGGCCAATTTATCGCGCCCTTTTTGTATTTAGTCTACTGTGGGTTCATAACATACTAATTCATGTAGTTTGCCAATTAATGATAAGATCGATATATATATGTGACCCGACATGCCACTTCACAATGTTCGTATTGGCTCTTGAGGGACCAACGCATCCACCAAGGAAGCATTTTTTTTTATTTATACACGGTAACGTACTCTCGATTTATCCCAATCTTTGTCTTCCTCTTCAGCTTATATCCTCTACAGTTTCTTCTATACCATGAATGTTATTCCCTGACGTGTTAGCACTTAACATTACATCCTATCATACTGTCCCTTCTTCTTAGTCAGTGTTTTCCACATACTTCTTTCCTCGTCGAATCTATGGAAGGCCTCGTCCTCCCTTAGCTGATCAGTCCATTCAGTTTTCAACATTCTTATGTAGTATCAGATCTTAAATGCTTCTATTTTGTTCCGACTTTCTCACAATCCATATTTTACGACCATGCAATCCTGTGCTCCAAACGTACATTCACATAAATTTCTTCCTCAAACTAAGGGCTATGTTTGATACCAGTTTACTTCTCTTGGCCAGGAATTCCCTTCTGCCCAGTGCTAGTCCGCTTTTTATGTCCTCCTTGCTCCATCCTTCATGTTATGCATGGGTTATTTTCTGCTTAGGTAGCAGAATTCCTTAACGTCATTTACGTCGTGATCACCTATTACGATGATTAGTTCGTCGCTGTTCTCATTTCTGCTACATCACATTACTTAATGAAAGTAGTAAGCGAGGATTTAACAAAAGCTTAATCTACGCAAAAATATAGTCACAATCCTTACAACAGATCTCATGCAGTCACTCACTATAAATGCATATTAATTACACATGACGGATTTAATTCGTGCACAATTAAGGATATAGTCATAACGTTACCATCTCGCTTCGTAGCTCAGTGGCCAGCTTGTCCTGCTGCTATTCGGGGAGACACAGGTTCGACTGCCGGTACTTAAAGGGATTTTTAATTGGTGGAAAGACTTGTTTGGAATGTACTCAGCCTCGTGATGCCAATTGAGCAGCTACTTGAATGAGAAGCAGCTCCCCGAAGATATAGAAAGCCGACAACGGCCAAGAGAGCGGAGTGCTGACCCGACGCTGCTACATATTGCAATCAACATTGTCACTGGCAGAGTATGACGTGGCGGTCAGTGGTTTCCGATAGACGTATCACAGGCAGAACGCGAAGCTTTGCCTGCTTGCTTTGCATAACGTTTTCGATCAATGTCTGTAGTATAAATGTGTGTCTGTGTACAACTGGCATTCTATAAGTAATACACAATCTATTCTGAAAGCAGGTTGGTTTTATTCGTGGATCCGTATGCCATACTATTCTCCATTCTTTTGTCTGCAAAACTCTATTTTTCAACATAATGTCTGTTCAATACGACGGCCTTACGCCACATTACTGACAGGGCCTTCACGACCTCATGGTCGAAATCGGAGCCAACGTCTTGGTGCATCAGTAGCCTCACCTTCATCTGAGTACTGCTTCCCACCGAGAGCATCCATAACTAGGCCAAACAGATGTAAATTGCAAAGTGAGAGCTGTAGAGTCGATGAGGACCAACAAAATTTATTGAGCTCCTCTTGATTGCGCAGACTTGTATGAGGCCGTGCGGTGTTGTGAAGAGAGAGAAGTTCGTTTCCGTTTTTGTGGCACCTCGAGTGAGAGTGTCCGCACGTTCCAACACTGTAGGAGTCACAGATGTGTGCAGACGGCCGACACGCGGAAGATAGGATAGGTCTGAGCGACCTTCTTGCGATGCAAAAGCGTCGCCCAACGACTCACCGTGCGCATGTTCGTTGTCACATCTCCGTAGATATTTTGCAAGCACTTATGAATATTTACGGTGCTCTACTTTTGCGCCAAAAGAAACTCAGTGGCAGCTCTCTACGTGGAACGCACCTCTGTCATAGACACCATTTTTAGCGCTCTGCATAGCGCCGCCACCTATCGGAACTTCATGAAACTGTAGGGGCTGAAACAGGGATATTCCACGATAGCCCACAACAAATTCCGAATTTCTTTAAGGGTGGTTGGCAGAGAAAAGTGTGTTGCAATAGTTTGTGAACGCCCCTTATAAAAAAAGCGGTATTAACGCAAAGTAGACAAGAGATAGTATTTTTCTCGATATTCTTTTTGACCACAAGAAATCGTAGCGTAAAGCTACCCATCTAATAGAGACAAAAGTAATCCTACGTTCTCAGTTCAGTTGAGAAGTACTTCAACTCGTGACTGGCACAATGCGGCTCTTGCTCTCTGTTCAGTCCCTGAACATCTCTCGAAGAGCCATTTCAAGTTTAGAACGTGCGCGCTGTGGTTCTTTATGGCAAGAAGGGGTCAACACGATAAATAGCACCCGTACTGGCGCACACAACAACGACGTCATCCAGCATTCAACTGCGCCGACCGAGGTGGCCGAGCGGTTCTAGGCGCTACAGTCTGGAACTGCGCTACCGCTACGGTCGCCGGTTCGAATCCTGCCTCGGGCATGAATGTGTGTGTTGTCCTTAGGTTAGTTAGGTTTAAGTAGTTGTAAGTTCTAGGGGACTGATGATCTTAGAAGTCCCATAGTGCTCAGAGCCATTTGAACCATTCAATTGCTAACTTAACATACAAAATATTGAACACATAAATCGTTTTAGCCACCAACATCAGCTGATGACTGCTACCTATAAATTACGATTCATAGGCACCCTTAGAATATTGCAACAGAAGTGATCTCTGTTTTATCTGAGCTCACATCATCTACAGATATCAGACTGCTCTCATCACCATCAAGGGTGAGGGCTGTGTAGTGTAGGGGTAATATCCTCCGTTCGAGGAGTGGCCAGTATTATTATCAATATTTCGGCGATGGGTTCGACTTTCAAGATGATAATGCATGATCACCTTGTAATTACCTCGTGAACATGTGTCTCTAGGCAGCAGCAGTCGAAGTGTGGAATGGGGTGCCGGTTCTGCTAATATGAACAGTACTGAACGTGTCTGAACTAAGTTGAAACTTGGAGTGCATCTTGCACTTCCGAACAGACGGTATTTGGGTTATTATTTTGTTTTGGTCAGTTTCTTTGTCTAATCTTTGTGGGCACACAGAAAACCTTGTTTTTGGAGGTCTTCCATTTCACACAATCTTCGACTGTAGGCGAGTAACTTTACATTGTGCCATGTCTTGTGCAACATTCTTAGGAAGCGCAGATAGTTAACTCTGTTCTCCATATGAGGAAACATCATTTCTTATCTTGAGGAAAACTTTCCTTTCATCATATCTGTCTCCCTGGCAGTTTGGA
Organism: Schistocerca gregaria; assembly: GCF_023897955.1. Taxonomy (NCBI): domain Eukaryota; kingdom Metazoa; phylum Arthropoda; class Insecta; order Orthoptera; family Acrididae; genus Schistocerca; species Schistocerca gregaria. The sequence goes on from NC_064920.1 coordinate 552,137,220, forward strand.
GGCTGCTGTGAAATAAACAAACAATATTTACGGGTGCTTCACCCATTATATTTGTCCATTTAAGTCAAAGTACTACCTTCTTGACTGTTAATGCATTTGTGCGCACATTCGTTCTGGTCAAGAGAATCAACTACTGATTTAGTTTTATTCTTGAATACAACGATCTCTGGCATCTTTTTACGTCCTTCATGTATTATAGCACTGTGGTGCAGAGAAATGAGCAGTTCTTTTTGGGCACATAGCTCATAGATATCAAAACCTTTTCCAAAGCATGTAATGACGATAAAACTTGTCTGGTCCCGGAATCCTTCATTTTTAGTGCAATTTTCTTGTTGTTTTGTCTCAAAATTCCCGCTGCTGTGATCTTTTCCTGCAACAGTTCTTTAAATAACGGACTGCATGTGAAAAATTTATCAATTGCTGTATTTGCTGTGATTTCCCGCTCCTCACGTTTCTGTTAGAGTCTTCTATGCACCGGAAGTGACATTGTTTTTTTGTCTGGTCACGGTCCAAAAAATGCGTTCACTTCCTCGGAAGTAATGTTCTGCAAACTTTTCTCGCGATACTAGCCATGAAATAACCGTCTAAATTACTAGAATGCTGGATGTCCTTTAAAATTCTTTCCGAAATAAAACATCCGCACGTGTTCTTAGGGAGAGATTTGTACTACCTGTTACTGGTTCAGCTACGTAGAATTTTCATGATATTGTGTACTCGAATTCTATTACATGGTGACGATATTTACTCCACTGAGTTCCATCACGAACAATAAAGAAATCACAACTTCTGTAGTCTGGCTTCAGCTGGGATGCTAATAAGAGGCATAATTAATATGCTGGGGACCTGTTATATCTGAAACACTGCCATCTTGCTGATCAAAAATAATTTCAGCTTCAAGTAATTCATGAATCATTGATTAAAATTTATCGCTTATGCTGGCATCAGATGATGTTATTTTGCTTCTAACAAATTAAATGGAATCCACGCCGTGAATTAAGGATAAAAGTCTCTTGCATAATTATTTTCATGCAACTATACTTATACTCACCTGAAACAATGTTAGCATAAGGAACTACACTTTCATTCTTAGGCTTCCGCAAGGTTCTTTCCCCCTCCTGAAATCTGGGTTTGCATTTTTTAGTCATAAGAGAATTTGCGTTAATTTATACCAGTGATCCTCCACGACTCCAGTAAACTGCAGATTTAACATGGCCCAGCGTGATGGGAAATCCATGGTCTTCCATAATCATTATATGTATGGGACTTTTTTTGTCACGCTGTTCTCGGGAAATTATGTCAGTTGGCAAATGCAATCGCGGTTTCGGTGCTATTCTGTAGTCAAGATAAGTGCGAAGATTTCACAGCCATGCTGTTGTAGTGCCCTCAATATTTTGTCCGTCAACTCCTCGAGCGCCGGACGGTGTGGCCGAGCGGTTCTAGGCGCTTCAGTCTGAAACCGCGCGACCGCTACTGTCGCAGGTTCGAATCCTGCCTCGGGCATTGATGTGTGTGATGTCCTAAGGTTAGTTAGGTTTCAGTAGTTCTAAGTTCTAGGGGACTGATGACCTCAGATGTTAAGTCCCATAGTGCTCAGAGCCATTTGAACCATTTTGAACTCCTCGTACAGCCCTTATCGAGTTGCAGAATGGTATCATTTCAACATGTCGGTACGCTGATTCCGACCCCCCCATTCCCAGGACAGCATAAACTTGGCAGAGTATGCCTGACCGACGTCCGTTCCCAGTTCCCATAGAGACGCCAACTTCCTTTATTGTGCAATGGAATCACAACGGTAGTTTATTTGTCTGTAAACGTAGAAGATTTGTGTTGTACTAGCGATTCTAACTTGTTTTACAGGACATAGATAGCTGTACTTAACATGTGGAGCCATCAGTCGAAACGTTTTTTACGCTGGAGAAAAAAGGGTGAATGTTTAAGGTCCATAAAACATCCGCTCCAGGAACTGGGAGGTTCTCGATCGCTATGGGACGCAACACAGCGCTTCAGGTGGCATGCTGCACAATAATTTAAGAAACTGAAGAGAGAAGAACTGACATGGTTCAGTCTTAGGCTGTTAAATAACAAATCTACCGGCCAGTTTGAGGATGGGAGACTTCCCATACTTATTTATTCGAATAATGTCCCCGAGTTACTCTTTAAACAGTCAACCCAAAAAATGTAGCTTTGTTCGACTTTGGTTGCGGAAATCCACATCATAAAATAAAAATCATGAAACGTGCAATAAAACCGTTAACAGAATTAGCTCTGAAGATCTGTATGCAAACAAAGTGACATGAGTTGAATGGGCGTCCGTTTTAAGATTATACTATGTCTCCCCACTTCGAGGAGAATTAGTGTGACGTTATTTCTTGGTAATTTTTGTTTACATTTAACGTTGGTTTCTCACTTCTCGTTTCTTTAAACTTCATATTTTTAATTTTCCGTGACAACCTAACGTTTCTGGAATATCAACAAACTTTCTGCAAATATTTTCTAATTTTATTTCGTAACTTGTTTAACTATTTGAGAACGTAACGGTAAGATTGTTGAATCAAAAACGCGAAAACCATATTCATACTATTAACAGAAAAGTACGTACTTTGCATATACTATTGAAATATGCTTATCCTTAAGTATCAAACTAATCTACCTTGAAGGTACTAAGTGCATAACTATCAACCGTTAGAGATCAAGTAAGTTCTATACACATCCTGTCAATACTAGTTTTCGGGGTAGGACACGTTTTAAAATTGAACTAATCATTAAATAAAAAAGTACAACATTACAATATTGACACTAGGTGGATAAATTTTTGCAGATACCCATACTTATCTTCTAAGTTAATACCCAGTTGTAGCTTTAGCAGTACTCATTACTTTTCACCAAAACTTCCAAATTATTAATTGTTTGTCAGTAATCTTACCAACATGGTTCGCCGTGCAGCGTAAAGATAAATAAACCATTCGAAGTATGACATTTTTCTAAGGGGGCCAAAAGAGCACTGCCTTGCATTAGACGTATGCTACAGCAAAATTAATTAAAAAAATTTAATTTGATTTGTATCCGCTAATGTTTTTCCTGGAGAAGATCATTGCATTTCGAATGCTTACACATAACGTAGGTTAAAGTGAACAATTTTTAGGACAATTTATTGATAAAATGGAAGGTTGTCGGGTCCAAAATACTCCTGATATGCATCCAAGGGTTACGCCTACGTACCTTTGCACATACGCAAGAGCAATTGCTTTTGAGCAATTTATATGTATAGTATAATACGGATTGTCAATATCAGTTTTAAGTGTTACAATGTTGCACAAGAGACTATCCTCTATGTCTATTTGGGAGGGATTTCCTTTGCAATGAGTTCTACATTCTTTGTTGTGCCAAGGAGAATTTATCTGTGGCAGTATTGCTAGTAAGTCTTCACCTTACTTAGCAGAGGGTCGTGTGGTATAGGACACGTAAGCTTTTACGAAATTATAATACTTCCTGAAGATTAAGTTGGAACATTTTTCACATTGAACAGTATCATGCCACATTTCTTAATAGAATTACAAAACTAGGCGTCATAAGAACATAAATTCGTTGACATTTTATTATTTTTTTCGCCTCTTTGCATTTTGGCCGTAGAAATTTTGAGGACTGTGTCGAACATGAAGTTTTAATGTGCATAAGAGACCTTTCTTTAAAAAAAGTTTTAATTGGTTCCAGAATGGTATTATCCATGAACTTTTTGAAGTTTTAATTGGACCGTAATTGCTATTATCCTTCAACCTGTCCGTTAGCTCAGCTAAGTTCTCAAAGGATATGTCAATCTTTACTTTGCTGTACCCTGCTGCTGTCCTCGTCCTTAAATCATCATGAGTTTCCAGAAAACCACAGTAAAAGCGTATATAAGCTTTCGTTATTGTTTTATTTAACTGACTTTTTTTTAAAAAAGTTGCTCTGTATGTTTGCACAGTAGATTTAAGAACTGATGTTTACTCAAAGACATTCACGAAGGTGACAAAAATCATGGGATACCTAATAATATCACGTCGCACTTCCTTTCTACCTGCGAAGTAAAGTAACTCGACATGGCATGGACTCAATTCGTTGGAAGTCCCCTACAGAAACACTGAGCTACGCTGCCTGTATAGCCGTCCATAGCAGCGGAAGTATTGTCAGTGTAGGATGTTGTGCACAAACTGACGTCTCATTTATGTCCAATAAATGTTCGATGGGACACATGGCGATCTGGATAACGAAATCATTCGCGGGAATCGTTGTTTGGAAATAGCAGGTCCATGAACGGCTGCAAATGGTCTCCAAGCAGTCGAACATAACAATTTATCCGTTCAGTTGGATCAGAGGACCCAGTCCACTCCAACTAAACACAGCCCACGCCATTAAGGAGCCACCTCAAGCTTGTACAGTACATTGTTAATAGCTTGGGTTCATGGCTTTGAGGGATGTGCACCACATTCATACCATCAGTTCATAACAACTGAAATCGGGACTCATGTGACCAGGCCACGGTTTTCCGGTCATTTAGGGTCCAACTAATATGGTCAGGAACTCAGGAAAAGCGCTGCAGGTGATGTCGTGGTGTTTTCAAAGGGACTCGCATTCAGTCGTCTGCTCCCATAGTCCAATGAAGCCAGATTTCGCCGCAGTGTCCTAACGAGTATTTTCGTCGGACAACCTATATTGATTTCTGCGGTTATGTCACACAGTGTTGCTTGTCTGTTAACGCTGACATCTCTAAGCAAACGCCGCCAGCCGGTCGGTGTGGCCGAGCGGTTCTAGGCGCTTCAGTCTAGAACCTCGCGACCGTTATGGTCGCAGGTTCTAATCCTTCCTCGGGCATGGATGTGTGTGGTGTCCTTAGGTTGGTTAGGTTTAAGTAGTTCTAAGTTCTAGGTGACTGATGACCTCAGATGTTAAGTCCCATAGTGCTCAGAGCCAAACTCTGTTGCTCTCAGTCGGCCACTGCGTTGGCCGCGTGAGAGCTAATATCTGAAATTTGGTATTCTCGGCACACTTTTGAAAGTGTGGATATCGCAGTACTGAATTCTCTAACGATTTCCGAAATGTAATGTCCCATGCGTCTAGCTCCAACTAACATTCCGCTTTAAAGTCTCTTAATTCCCTTCGTGTGGCCGTACTCACGTTTTTAACTGCTTCACGTGAATCACTTGAGTAGATATGGCAACTCCGCCAATGCACTTTCCTTTCATGCCTTGTGTACGACGTACCACCGCCATCCGTATATAAGCATATCGCAGTCCCATAACTTTTGTTATCTCATTGTGTGGTCGCTGTTCAAACTTTTATCACATCGCATAATGCTCTCAACTGTTTGTTCTTAAATGTTCTCGGAAACAACTTCTCATTTTTAAAAACAGGTTCCATGACCAACTCTTTGCTTCCCAGTAAAGCTTCACGCCAGTCACTTAATGTAATTCTTGGAATATTTCACACTTTCACTTGCAACTGTGAAAATGTAAGTTTTTGTGCTAACTTTCTTGTCCAATACAACGTGAACTTGCCTTGTCCAATACAAACTGAACGTACTGCTTTGGTAGTTTAACAGCCCCATTGTTATTAGTAGAGCAGGACATTGTCACACTCTACAATACAGAGAATCATATCAGCTGTATCTAAATATCCAATGAATATCTAGCATAACTTTCACACAAAATTCAAAAGAAAAAATCCGAAATCCCTCATACACCGCTGCCGTTGTCTATGAAAGTGGCCAGCACTCACGAGCAGGGCTGTTACAAAAATAGTGATATATCGATACTTTTGGAAAACCTACCAATGCAAAAAACAATATTTTTTTACCGATATATTGGTACACCAGTACCGAAATGGCAATATCGAGTACCGATCTTTCATTTATATTATATTTTTTCGTAATTTTCAGTAAATATTTAAATTGTTCTTTTGAAATCGTAGTAGAACATAATTTTACTTACACAGTACGAAGGAGTCTTACTACTGTTAGAGCTTTCATCACGTCAAGTCTTTCTCTTTGTTTGTCTGAAACAAGTGTAGGTGGCACAGAGAAGATGTCCGATTGCACTAGGGGGGGGATTGGCTGTGTGAATCGAATAAAAAGATTTCTGGACTGATGAAACAGTGTGCTATTTGTTGAAAAACAGCTGCTGAAAGTGATGAACAATAATCTAAATGACAAAATTGGTCTTTGCGGTGGACGGAGACGTGTGAGAGGACATGCTAACGTGATCGGCGCTCGGCGCTGTAAACAGAAATTGTAACGTTTAACTTCACCACGCAATTTTGACGCTAAAACTGCTAGTTCGATGGTGATTGCAGAAATAAAATAAAATAAAATAAAATAAACAGGGAAATGGGCATGAAGTGTTTCGGACAAATCGGATATAGGACGAAACCTAACTATGGACCCACCGGACTCCTTAATTTGTGCCACTTATATGCGCTTACTTTTGTTACCAAAATGCGCTTACTTTTGTTACCAAAATGGTTGTCACAAAAAGTGAACGTGCATCGTTTCCCCTTCAGTTTTTGCTCTATTAGGAACAAGTAGGCTGCTACCTTGTTGATGTACAGAATATCTAATAATAAATCAATACCTATATATACAGTTCTAAAACCTACACTTTATTTACAATGTGCATCCGATATTTTTATATCAGGAATGACGATATTCTTTCTTTTCTTTTATCGATGTATCGATGCTATGTTCCAAATATCGAGAACAGATCGATTTTCTTTTAAATATCGATATATTGGATTCCCGCTCCTTTTAAAATTATCGACAGTTCTACACACAAGAATTCTGTGGTAGAGATGTTTCTCTAACACGGATGCAGAACTTGAAGATGCAGTTCACCAGTATAACGTCAGTAAGTTTAAGTTTTCTAGTGAACAGGAACGTACGTGCAACAGCTAGACATCTGTTGTAGATTTGCCACTAAATTAGATAAATCGTTTCAACTGACACGGACAACTTGTCATTGTTAGGAGTCCATGAAGACATCAACATAACACTCCAACGACCACAGATGTAGTGGAAGGTGAGAACAGTTCTACTGTTGTTGTTGTTGTTTTGGGGAAAGACAGCGAGGTCATCGGTCTCATCGGATTAGGGAAGGACGGGGAAGGAAGTCAGCTGTGCACTTTCAAGGGAACCATCACGCCATTTGCTCAAATGGTTCAAATGGTTCAAATGGCTCTGAGCACTATGGGACTCAACTGCTGTGGTCATCAGTCCCCTAGAACTTAGAACTACTTAAACCTAAGTAACCTAAGGACATCACACACACCCATGCCCGAGGCAGGATTCGAACCTGCGACCGTAGCAGCAGCACGGGATTGAATCGTCGCCCTCCCCAATGCGAGTCCAGTGCGCTAACCACTCGCTCGGTATCTATTACATTGGTGCATAAGTTCTTAGCGTTTTCGATTTGATTGTTGGTATAAAGGTTGATTTGCGTTTATTTATCAATTGTCATTTGTTATTTGTAGATCACTGTTGCTATTTGAGTTAACCAACTCCCATTTTGTGATTAGGAGATAGCACGTGGAGCTGTGGGCGCTAGAAAATGGAGTACAAAGTAGAGAAATCTAAACATTTCCAACATATTCTTCTGTTTGAGCTCAACACAGGCCTGACAGCGAAGAAGGTAGCCAGAAACATTTGTACTGTTTATGGGGATAATGTCATTGGACAGAGCGCGACAAGTAAGTGGTTTTCTCATTTTAAGGACGCTCGTTTTGATCTCAGTGACTCTCCACGTTCGGGGGGCCTTCGGGGTTTGATGAAGTCGTTCAAACGCATTAACCCACAACCATCCACGTCATTGTACTCGATAACCGAAAACGTGAAGACTGTCATCATTCCACAATCGTGCGACATTTGCATTCGATGGGAAACGTTCAAAATTCGGGTGTACGGGTATCGCATACTCTAAGCCAAGATCACAAAAATCTGTGAGTTCAAAATGTTCAAATGTGTGTGAAATGTTATGGGACTGAACTGCTAAGGTCATCGGTCCCTAAGCCTACACACTACTTAACCTAAATTATCCTAAGGACAAACACACACACCCATGTCCGAGGGAGGACTAGAACCTCCGCCGGGTACCAGCCGTACAGTCCACGACTGCAGCGCCTTAGACCGCTTGGCTAATCCCCCGCGGCAATCTGTGAGTGGCCATACGTGCATGTCTGTTTGCTAGTCATCAATTAGCTCTTGACCAACAACAACCGTTCCTATCCTGTATCGTTAACGGTGAGGAGAGATGGCGTCTTTACGCTAAAATAACTAAAAGAAACGAATAGTTGAATTCAAACATAGCAGCAGCACCCAGTACCAAGACTTGTGCGTATCCACAAAAGATAATGTTATGCATCTGGTGGACCTGAGGCAGTGTGGTATAGTACGACTTGCTTCCCCGTGGTGTAACAATCTTTGCTGACATTTATTGTCAACAACTGCGACGTCTTGCAGGCACAATCCAAAACAATGACAACGAAGGCTGCGTGAAGTGTTGATGCTATTCCACGATAACGCCCGCCCACATTCTGCTAGACTGACAGAAAACCCTATACACGAATTGGGTTGGGAATGCATTCTACATCCATCTTATTCACCTGATGTTGCGCCACCAAATTTTCACGTTTTGCTCTCTCTGTCGCTCAACCTTCTAGGAACTTGCTTTCGGGACGAAAATGTGCTCCGAATATGGCTCGACGAGTTCTTCGCCCCAAAACCGCGTGATTTTTACAGTTGCGGAATTCAAAAGTTGTTTGTCGTTTGCTTTTATTTATCTTGCGTTCAGGGTTTGTATTCTATTTACCCAACAAGAACACATGTTTACACAGAATCCAAAAGAGCGTATGCACAGAACTGAAAGTGCAAGCTGTAAACTTTTACCTCAACAAATGTTTAACAAAGAGAATTATAAGTAGATTACACATCACTGGCCATCACAAGTGCTACACCACGAAGATGACGTGCTACAGACGCGAAATTTTACGGACAGGAGGACGATCCTGTGATATGCAAATGATTAGCTTTTCAGAGCATTCACACAAGGTTGGCGCCGATGGCGACACCTACAAAATGCTGACATGAGGAAAGTTTCCAATCGATTTCACATACACAAACAGCAGTTGACCGGCGTTGCCTGGTGAAACGTTGTTGTGATACCTTGTGTAAGGAGGAGAAATGCATACCATCACGTTTCCGAATTTGATAAAGGTCGGATTTTAGCCTATCGCGGATTGCGGTTTATCGTATCGCGACATTGCTGCTCGCGTTGGTCGAGATCCAATGACTGTTAGCAGAATATGGAATCGGTCGGTTCAGGAGGGTTATACGGAACGCCGTGCTGGATCCCAACGTCCTCGTATCACTAGCAGTCGAGATGACAGGCATCTTACCCGCATGGCTGTAACGGATAGTGCAGCCACGTCTCGATCCGTGAGTCGACAGATGGGGACGTTTGCAAGACAACAACCATCTGCATGAACAGTTCGACGACGTATGCAGCAGCACGGACTATCAGCTCGGAGACCATGGTTGCGGTTACCCTTGGCGCTACGTCACAGACAGGAACGCCTGCGATGGTGTACTCAACGACGAATCTGGGTGCACGCATGACAAAACGTCATCTTCTCGGATGAATCCAGGTTCTGTTTACAGCATCATGATGGTCACCTCCATGTTTGGTGACATCGCGGTGAACGCACGTTGCAAGCGTGTATTCGTCATCGCCATACTGGCGTATCACCAGGCCTGATGGTATGGGGTGTCATTGGTTACACGTCTCGGTCACTTCTTGTTCGCATTGACGGCACCTTGAACAGTGGACGTTACATTTCAGATGTGTTACGACCCGTGGCTCTACTCTCCTTTCGATCCCTGCTAATCCCTACATTTCAGCAGGATAATGCACGGCCGCATGCTGCAGGTCCTGAACGGGCCTTTCTGGATACAGAAAATGTTCGACTGCTGTCCTGGCCAGCACATTCTCCAGATCTCTCACCAACTGAAAACGTCTGGTCAATGGTGACCGAGCAACTGGCTCGTCACAATACGCCTGTCACTACTCTTGATGAACTGTGGTATCGTGTTGAAGCTGCATGGGCATCTGTACCTGTACACGCCATCCAAGCTCTGTTTGACTCAATGCCCAGGCGTATCAAGCCCGTTATTACGGCCATAGGTGGTTGTTCTGGGTACTGATTTCTCAGAATCTATGCAACCGAATTGCGTGAAAATGTAATCACATGTCAGTTCTAGTATAGTATATTTGTCCAATGAATACCCGTTTATCATCTGCATTTCTTCATGGTGTAGCAATTTTAATGGCCAGTAGTGTATTTATGTACTCAGTTCACATTACTTGTTACATCTAATAGTAAGTGATACAGATAAATTAAAATATGAGTCGTAGAGATTTTCCCTATACTCTTAAGAAAACAGACAATCACTTTATACAGTCGAATTTCTTTAGAAGCCAAAAGAGAAGACGCTGATTGAGGGAGAAGGTAACCAATACTCATTAAAGTCCTCAGAAGTTTTGATCGTTCATTGTCAAATTTGGAACACGAAAACAAGATATGGTTTACATCAGCCTCTGACTCGGACTCACACTGACACCCCAATGTTGGCAGATGTTGTAAATAGTGAAGCGGAATATGTAAGTGATGACTTAAGTTTCTGTTATGTGTATCTGTTATGTTTATTAATCTTATGGAAAAACGCTACGAACTTATGCACCAACTGAGTACAAGTATTGTGGTGTGAGGGGGAAATAAAAGACGTTTGTAACTCACACTTCCACAACTGCGTTGTTTGCATAGTCGTCTAGCCATTAGGCAGTGCGTGGTGGGTGGTAGTTTGCGCATGTCATAGCGGTTTTGTATGGCATTGGAATCCTTTATTCAGCGAGGGAAAAATGAGCGTAATCCTCGCCTCGTTCCCTAATCTCTCCCGGGTTATTGCAGTGTCCACATACTGTATAATGCAATCAGTGTATCTGTTATGGTGTGGTGCTTCTAACTGTTCAACTCTTATTGCGTTAATTTCAACATCAATAATGTGTAGAATTTCTTGCGGTATTGAATAACGTTCCATGTCATTCTTAAAGTGTGCTGACTTTCCTCCAAGGAGACAGAATTCTCTTGTACCTACTGTCAAAGGATATGACACGTACATCAAAACATTGTTATTCTTTCTGAAGTAACAAACACTGATCTCTGCAGAGAGCTTTGGGTCTGGAAATAACAAACGAGTGGAGACTCAATAGGAAATTTTCTTTGGAAAATATTTTGTTTATTTGATGTGTCATGAACTGAATGAAAACAGTGTGTGTGTGTGTGTGTGTGTGTGTGAGTGCGTATGTGTGTGTATGTGTGTGTGTGTGTGTGTGTGTGTGTGTGTGTGTGTGTGTCCGTTGAGTATCACAATAACTATTTTAAGAGGAGTGTGTATATTTCCAGCCAGTGTTCCGTGTGACAGTCTAAAATTACCTGATGGCGTCAGCGAATGTTTCGAAACGTCAGCTGACAGACTAAATGACACATACATCGCCAAAGTGCCGGTGTCAACAAATAAGAAATCCGCCAGATCAAAGTCCAGCAGCACTTCAGACTGAGTTGACATTTCGGCGGACACCCAAAAAAAACTCTGACACATTGTAACCATTTTTGCTCGGAGCAGACTAAGTTACTGGCGTCGGCGTCAAAACACACGCGCTGCCGCCGGCTCCCTCCGCGCGCTCGCTGCCATCTTCAGGTCAGTGGCTCCAGCAGCGGCTGTTATCAACATGAGGACTCGCTGGCGGCCGGCTAGTGTAACAAACTGAAAATGCAGCAAAAGATCGTTTGATGGAGGTCTGCCTGAGGTTAGCATTGTCAAAATATCACCCACACTGAGGAATCTTTGACAATTTTACTCACTCTTACTGGCGAAACGCCAGGAAAATCACAAAACGTCCGTTGTCCGAAGATCCCTAAGAGTGACCAACAGGCGACACACCAAGAATAGGTCGCGAATGCCTCGCTAGTTTTATACAACTTTTATTTTCATTTGATCTGTTCTATGTAAAGTGTAGATAATAGTTCAAACGAAAGGAAGTATTTAAAGAGAAACCTTTTGGTCTGCTACAAGAATAGAGGTGTGATATAGGGGATGGTCGATTTGTATCGGACAGCGCATTGTAGCAGAGATGAACTGGTTGTGAGCTCAAGCGCTAGTGGAAGCACCTGCCGAATGAGCTATGACGGAACGAGAACGCTCACGCTATTTTGAAATAAAACAACGGTGCAGTGGCAACGTATTGCCTGTTCTCATTGAGTTTTTCGGTACACGTACTCAATTTTGGAATGTTTTGTTCTGTTTGTAAGTAAGAACGTCGGATCCCCAAGAAATGTTTCTTTCTTTACGTTTATGAAATGTGTAGGCCAATACTTATAAGACTATACTAATTAGAAAATTATTACACCATTTATTGTGCAGCAGTGAACCTACAGGCTGCCGTCTCTCAGAAACGGAGACCGACACTAGTTAACCATACAGCATAACGCGGCTGGCTGAGTGCGCTATGCGCACTGTTGTTTGTTGTTGTTGTCTTCAGTCCCGAGACTGGTCTGATGCAGCTCTCCATGCTACTCTATCCTGTGCAAGCTTCTTCATCTCCCAGTACTTACTGCAACCTACATCCTTCTGAATCTGCTTAGTGTATACATCTCTTGGTCTCCCTCTACGATTTTTACCCTCCAAGCTGCCCTCCAATGCTAAATTTGTGATCCCTTGATGCCTCAGAACATGTCCTACCAACCGGTCCCTTTTTCTTGTCAAGTTGTGCCACAAACTCCTCTTCTCCCCAATTCTATTCAATACCTCCTTATTAGCTATGTGATTTACCCATCTAACCTTCAGCATTCCTCTGTAGCACCACATTTCGAAAGCTTCAATTCTCTTCTTGTCCAAACTAGTTATCGTCCATGTTTCACTTCCATACTTGGCTACACTCCATACAAAAACTTTCAGAAACGACTTCCTGACACTTACATTTCTTTCGATGATAACAAATTTCTCTTCTTCAGAAACGCTTTCCTTGTCATTGCCAGTCTACATTTTATATCCTCTCTACTTCGACCATCATCAGTTACTTTGCTCCCCAAATATCAAAACTCCTATATTACTTTAAGTGTCTCATTTCCTAATCTAATTCCCTCAGCATCTCCCGATTTAATTTGACTACATTCCATTATCCTCGTTTTGCTTTTGTTGATGTTCATCTTATATCCTCTTTTCAAGACACTGTCCATTCCGTTCAACTGCTCTTCCAAGTCCTTTGCTGTCTCTGGCAGAATTACAATGTCATCGGTGAACCTCAAAGTTTTTACTTCTTCTCCATGAATTTTAATACCTACTCCGAATTTTTCTTTTGTTTCCTTTACTGCTCGCTCAATATACAGATTGAATAACATCATGAACAGGCTACAACCCTGTCTCACTCCCTTCCCAACCGCTGCTTCCCTTTCATGCCCCTCGACTCTTATAACTGCCATCTGGTTTCTGTACAAATTGTAAATAGCCTTTCGCTCCCTGTATTTTACCCCTGCCACCTTTAGAATTTGAAAGAGAGTATTCCAGTCAAATTTGTCAAAAGCATTCTCTAAGTCCTCAATTGCTAGAAATGTAAGTTTGTCTTTCCTTAATGTAGCTTCTAAGATAAGTAAGATAAGTCGCAGGGTCAGTATTGCCTCACGTGTTCCAACATTTCTGCGGAATCCAAACTGAACTTCGCCGAGGTCGGCTTCTACCAGTTTTTCCATTCGTCTGTAAAGAATTCGCGTTAGTATTTTGCAGCTGTGACTTATTAAACTGATAGTTCGGTAATTTTCACATCTGTCAGCACCTGCTTTCTTTGGTATTGGAATCATTATATTCTTCTTGAAGTCTGTGGTTATTTCTCCTGTCTCATACGTCTTGTTCACCACGTGGTAGAGTTTTGTCAGGACTACCTCTCCCAAGGCCGTCAGTAGTTCCAATGGAATGTTGTCTACTCCCAGGGCCTTGTTTCGACTCAGGTCTTTCAGTGTTCTGTCAAACTGTTCATCTACATCCTCTTCCATTTCCACAATATTGTCCTCAAGTACATCGCCCTTGTATAGACCTTGTATATACTCCTTCCACCTTTCTGCTTTTCCTTCTTTGCTTAGATCTGGGTTTCCATCTGATATTGATACAAGTGGCTCTCTTTTCTCCAAAGGTCTCTTTAATTTTCCTGTAGGCAGTATCTATCTTACCCCTAGTGAGATAAGCCTCTACGTCCTTACATTTGTCCTCTAGCCATCCCTGCTTAGCCATTTTGCACTTCCTGTCAATCTCATTTTTGAGACTTTTGTATTCCTTTTTTCTGCTTCATTTGCTTCGTTTTTATATTTTCTCCTTTCATCAATTACATTCAATTTTTCTTCTGCTACCCAAGGATTTCTACTAGCCCTCCTCTTTTTACCTACTTGATCCTCTGCTGCCTTCACTACTTCGTCCCTCAGAGCTACCCATTCTTCTTCTACTGTATTTCTTTCCCCCCCTTCCTGTCAATTGTTCCCTTATGCTCTCCCTGAAACTCTGTACAACCTCTGGTTTAGTCAGTTTATCCAGGTCCCATCTCCTTAAATTCCCGCCTTTTTGCAGTTTCTTCAGTTTTAATCTACAGTTCATAACCAATAGATTGTGGTCAGAGTCAACATCTGCCCCTGGAAATGTCTTACAATTTAAAACCTGGTTCCTAAATCTCTGTCTTACCATTATATAATCTATCTAATAACTTCTAGTATCGCCAGGATTCTTCCATGTACACAACCTTCTTTTATGATTCTTGAACCAAGTGTTAGCTATGATTAAGTTATGCTCTGTGCAAAATTCTACCAGACGACTTCCTCTTTCATTTCTCTCCCCTAATCCATATTCACCCAATATGTTTCCTTCTCTCCCTTTTCCTACTCTCGAATTCCATTCACCCATGACTTTTAAATTTTCGTCTCCCTTCACTAATTGAATGATTTTTTTTTTTATCTCATCATACATTTCTTCATCATCTGCAGAGCCAGTTGGCATATAAACTTGTACTACTGTAGTAGGCGTGGGCTTCGTGTCTATCTTGGCCACAATAATGCTTTTACTATGCAGTTTGTAGTAGCTTACCCGCACTCCTATTTTTTTATTCATTATTAAACCTACTCCTGCATTACCCCTATTTGATTTTGTATTTATAACCCTGTATTCACCTGACCAAAAGTCTTGTTCCTCCTGCCACCGAACTTCACTAATTCCCACTACATCTAACTTTAACCTATCCATTTCCCTTTTTAAATTTTCTAACCTACCTGCCCGATTAAGGGATCTGACATGCCACTCTCCGATCCGTAGAACGCCAGTTTTCTTTCTCCTGATAACGACGTCTTCCTGAGTAGTCCCCACCCGGAGATCCGAATGGGGGACTATTTTACCTCCGGAATATTTTACCCAAGAGGATGCCATCATCATTTAACCATACAGTAAAGCTGCATGCCCTCGGGAAAAATTGCGGCTGTAGTTTCCCCTTGCTTTCAGCCGTTATTAGTACCAGCACAGAAAGGCCGTTTTTGTTAGTGTTACATGGCCAGATCAGTCAATCATCCAGACTGTTGCCCCTGCAACTACTGAAAAGGCTGCTGCCCCTCTTCAGGAACCACACGTTTGTCTGGCCTCTCAACAGATACCCCTCCGTTGTGGTTGCACCTACGGTACGGCCATCTGTATCGCTGAGGCACGTAAGCCTCCCCACCAACGGCAAGTTCCATGGTTCATGGGGGTAGGACGCAATGTAACAAAATTAAATAACTGGGCGTAATAATTACTATTTCATCCAGTTGTTGCGAGAAAATGGTACACTCTGATTTTATTTTTAACAAGAAAAGGTAGTTCTCAGGACAGTGGTTCCTATCCAACATCATACGTATTCCGTCCCTCGTGTCCTCAGAGTGTGAGATGGGAATTTAAAACACACTTGTTGTGATCAGGCCAAATTACTTTCGTCCACCCACAAATGTGGATTCTTTGCTTGCTCTGGGAGAAGGTTCATCAAACTAGAACCCATGAAATAGTAGTTCACTTTATTACACTAATAAATAGTACATTTACTTAACTTTGACACACTTCTTTGTCTAAGGAGTATTGCATAATTCCAAACTGTCGTAAGACCAGCAGCGTATAACTTGGTGCACTACTGAATAACAGTTCTTATGCAGGTCGTTGTTCCACATTTAAGTGAACAAGTCCATCACATACATGCACTATCCCATTTGTCCTATACTAAATGCTGAGTCCTTCAGACGAGGTCATGAACTGGCCTGGTTCTTGGTTCACAATGGTTCAAATGGCTCTGAGCACTATGGGACTTAACATCTATGGTCATCAGTCCCCTCTGGTTCTTGGATGCTCAACGCTATATTGACTTCAGTGTGAGGGCGCTGTAGACTGGAGGACAGCGTGGTCTTCAGGATTGTTGCGGACTACTCTCATAGTGAAAGAAACATAATTAGGTTTCTTGTTATACAGGATGTTTCCATAAGAGCGCGCAAAATTTTGACAGGACTTAGGTGTTCAGGAGTGGAATTAAAATTCAAGGTAAAAGGGTATCAGAGATACGATTCACTGTTGACATTCCTATCCAGAACGAAAGTGAAGTAGATTTACATGATATGCTGAATGAAATGAACAATCTAGTGAGTACGGAATATGGATTGAGAGTAAATCAAAAAAGACGAAAGTAATGAGTAGTATTAGAAACGATAACAGCGATAAAATTAACATCAGGATTGATGGCCACGAAGTACATGAAGTTAAGGAATTTTACTACGTAGGCAGCAAAATAACCAATGATAGACGGTGCAAGGAGGACATCAAAAACAGACTAGCACTGGCAAAAACGATATCTCTGGCGAAGAGCAGTCTACTAGTATCAAGCATAGGTTTAATGTGAGAAAGAAATATCTGAGAATGTACGTCTGGAGCACGACAATGTTATTTATTTATTTTTATTTTTATGTACATGTCAAGTTCCGTAGGACCAAATTGAGGATCAAATCTCCAAGGTCATGGAACGTGTCAGTACATGAACTTACAACATAAAAGTAACAACAGATAAAAATAAATGTTCATGAACCTGAAAGAAAATCAGTCCATAAGTTTAAGCAAACGCTATCAGCAATACAATGAGAATCAGCTTAATTTTTCAAGGAACTCCTCGACAGAATAGAAGGAGTGACCCATGAGGAAACTCTTCAGTTTCGATTTGAAATCGCGTGGATTACTGCTAAGATTTTTGAATTCGAGTAGCAGCTTATTGAAAATGGATGCAGCAGTATACTGCACACCTTTTTGCACAAGAGTTAAGGAAGTCCGATCCAAATGGAGGTTTGATTTCTGCCCAGTATTAACCGAGTGAAACCTTCTTATTGTTGGAAATAAACTAATATTGGTAACAAGAAACGACAATAAGGAATATACACATTGAGAGGCCAATGTCAAAATACGCAGACTCGTGAACAGAGGTCGACAAGAGGTTCGTGAACTCACACCACTTATTGCCCGAACCGCCCGTTTCTGAGCCACAAAAATCCTTCTAGAATGGGAAGAGTTACCCCAACGGTGGACTGTGTGAAAATCGGAATAGAATAGAAGCATTTGAGATCTGGTGCCACAGGGGAATTTAAAAATTAGGCGGATTGATAAGATAAGGAATGAGCAGGTTGTGCTCAGAATCGTAGAGGAAAGGAATATATGGAAAACACTGACCAGGAGAAGCGGCATGATGATATGACATCTGTTAAGACATCAGGGAATAACTTGCATGGTACTAGAGGGAGCTGTAGAGGGCGAACACTGTAGAAGAAGACAGAGACTGGAATACATCCAGCAAATAATTAAGGACGTAGGATGCAACTTCTACTCTGGGGTGAAAAGGTTGGCACAGGAGAGGAATTCGTGGTGGGTCGCATCAAACCAATCAAAAAAATGTTACAAAAAAAAAGAAACCACCATTAATGTGTACTTTTTTACGTACATTGGTTACAGTTAGCTATAAATACCATCACTGATACAATCAACGTACTTCTTGTACTGCATCTTACAAAATGTGCTGAAACTGGCGGCCATCAACCTCAATAGAAGCATGGCATCAGCGAACAACGTTCTGACGCGCCGTGAGTAACATCCCTGGTGTGTTTCGAATCGCATCACAGGCAGCTACAGTTCTGGCAACTAATTCCATCTCCGTGTCCACTGGGGTCTCATACACAAGTGACTGTACACATGCTCATTGGAAATAAGCAAGGAGATTCTAGTTAGGTGACTTCGCAGGCCGTGGAATAGGATCTCCCCTTTCAATCCAGTGGCCAGGAAACTCAGCATTGAAATGGTTGAGGACATTCACAATGAAGTGAGGCGGTGCACCGTCATGTTGTATCCACATTCTCTACGAACAGCCACGGGTACGTTCTCCAACAACTCAGGTGGAACTCTCTGCACGAACCTCAGGTACGGGTGGCCATTCAGACGGCCACGTAGACTTCCTAATAGTCAGGCTCTTCCTTTCTGTTTCCCTGCGGGAAATAAAGAATATACATGTAAGTAAACAGCACAGTACATGTAAACTTGAGTGAATGTTAGTTCGAAATAAGCTGGAAAACAGTAATGCTAGATAAAGCGGTAGACAAGTTTACCTCCATATTTCCTTAAACTGGCTTCTCCGACCTGGTTCGTTACCTCAAATTGTTCAGTGGAGTATTCTCTGTGTTCTGTTACATTTTAGCACTTTCTTACGGGAACACCCTGTATCTACTGTCGTGGCCGAAATAATAGATTTCTTTATACACTGCTTATTTAGGTGGACGCGTTCATGCTTGAAGCGGAACAATCGGCGAGCTTATTGTGATGTATAAACAAAGTTACATGTGTAAACAAAACTATGCCACACGCGGGATATCGGATTCGCAGACTTCTGAGAGCCACCATTATCAAAAATCACTTAACTAAGAAGACTTTGTTACGTATGTTTCAGAACTGTCCAAATTTAGTTTCTTTTGTTTGCGTATATGGGTCAGCTGACCGATCTAACATGACGCCAGCTGCTGTGTCCTTAAACTGACAAATGTTCGCGTCATGTACGAAGTCTGATAACACACGGTCAGGCACTGTAAACGGCCCTTTACAACGTTTCGGCTAAATAACAACTTACTGACATCTACATAAATTGTAATATGTTGATTATTCCTTGCTACTTATCTTGAAGCTGTGAGAAAGGAGGACAGGCGTTCAAGGCGCGGAAGCAGAGACGATGCTGAGGGCAGATGAAACCAGGAGATATATTGTTAGTGAAGTTAACCGTATGGGGAGAGCCTTCCGAAACTGCAGACGCCCCCTGAAGCAGTCCCAGGGCGTTAGTTACTCTTCAAGGAATTAACATGTAACTTCATATGTCGTCTAGACACTGTAGTAGGTTGCCATCGCAGAACTTTGTAACCAACAGGCACGTACTAGCGTTTAAAGTTAGCTTCATAACAGCCCTGAGAACAGCAACGTCAGTAGGCTCACAAGGGTCAGAAAGAGAGCGAACACGCCAAAAACTGCTGACCTAGCAGTCCCTACTCAGGGGAGCCCGAGGGGCGGGGCTAAATGACGTATAACAATAATGTTGCAAGCCTTATTTAGCACAGCAGTTACGATTAGCTTTCAGCTAAACAATCTTGATACCAAATACGGACTTAGTTAGTGCAACTGCATTAACATCCCCGCCTTAGGAGCAGTAGAGGGGACCTAACCAAACAGTGATTGGCCGGCACCTGCAACAGACCTTCGGGATTGGCTGGGTGGCTTTAAGTGGGAATAACAGTGCCCCCAGGCGACTCTTTCAAACCCCTTGATTCCGGAACTGGGCGCCGAATCCGCGTCCGTCGACTCCAGCCTCGGTCCACTTGGAGTGCCTCAGTGAACACTGTCACATTCAGTATGTTTTGTTTTGCAACTATGTTTCCTTAAGAGGCTGCTGGTGTTTGCTACTGTGGTTAGCATCCACTCCTGGGACTTCTGCACTGGCTTCTCTTGTAACAGTGTTATTCATGCTTTTTCTAGAACTAGCCTCCAATGTATTAGTTAGTCCTGTCTGGAATAAACAACTATTTCAAAACCCTGTTTGTCCAAGAGTCTCCACAACAAATTCCCTAACGAGTCTTACCACCTGCCTTTCTAGTAAATGCCTGTACCAGTGTTGGCTCAGATAGAAGAAAACAATCAGATGCCTTCATCTACATCTACATCTACATTTATACTCCGCAAGCCACCCAACGGTGTTTGGCGGAGGGCACTTTTCGTGCCACTGTCATTGCCTCCCTTTTCTGTTCCATTCGCGTATGGTTCGCGGGAAGAAAAACTGTCTGAAAGCCTCCGTGGGCGCTCGAATCTCTCTAATTTTACATTCGTGATCTCCTCGGGAGGTATAAGTAGGGGGAAGCAATACATTCGATACCTCATCCGGAGACGCACCCGCTCGAAACCTGGCGAGCAAGCTACACCGCGATGCACAGCGCCTCTCTTGCAGAGTCTGCCACTTGAGTCTGCTAAACATCTCCGTAACGCTATCACGGTTACCAAATAACCCTGTGACGAAACGCGCCGCTCTTCTTTGGATATCCTCTATCTCCTCCGTCAACCCGATCTGGTACGGATCCCACACTGATGAGCAATACTCAAGTATAGGTCGACCGAGTGTTTTGTAAGCCACCGCCTTTGTTGATGGACTACGTTTTCTAAGGACTCTCCCAATGAATCTCAACCTTGTACACGCCTTACCAAAAATTAATTTTATATGATCATTCCACTTCAAATCGTTCCCCACGCATACTCCCAGATATTTCAAGAAGTAACTGCTACCAGTGTTTGTTCCGCTATCATATAGTCATACAATAAAGGATCCTTCTTTCTATGTATTCGCAATACATTACATTTGTCTATGTTAAGGGTCAGTTGCTACTCCCTGCACCAAGTGCCTATCCGCTGCAGATCTCCCTGCATTTCGCTACAATTTTCTAATGCTGCAACTTCTCTGTATACTACATCACCGCCCGCCAAAAGCCGCATGGAACTTCCGACACTGTCTACTAGGTCATTTATATATATTGTGAAGAGCAATGGTCCTATAACACTCCCCTCTGGCATGCCAGAGACTACTTTAACGTCTGTAGACGTCTCTCCATTGATAACAACGTGCTGTGTTCTGTTTGCTAAAAACTCCTCAATCCAGCTACACAGCTGGTCTGTTATTCCGTAGGCTCTTACTTTGTTTATCAGGCGACAGTGCGGAACTGTATCGAACGCCTTCCGGAAGTCAAGGAAAATAGCATCTACCTGGGAGCCTGTATCTAATAATTTCTGGGTCTCATGAACAAATAAAGCGAGTTGGGTCTCACACGATCGCTGTTTCCGGAATCCATGTTGATTCCTACAGAGTAGATTCTGGGTTTCCAAAATCGACATGATTCTCGAGCAAAAAACATGTTCTAAAATTCTACAACAGATCGACGTCAGAGATATAGGTCTATAGTTTTGCGCATCTGCTCGACGACTCTTCTTGAAGACTGGGACTACCTGTGCTCTTTTCCAATCATTTGGAACCTTCCGTTCCTCTAGAGACTTGCGGTACACGGTTGTTAGAAGGGGGGCAAGTTCTGTCGCGTACTCTGTGTAGAATCGAATTGGTATCCCGTCAGGTCCAGTGGACTTTTCTCTGTTGAGTGATTCCAGTTGCTTTTCTGTTCCTTGGACACTTCTTTCGATGTCAGCCATTTTTTCGTTTGTGCGAGGATTTAGAGAAGGAACTGCAGTGCAGTCTTCCTCTGTGAAACAGCTTTGGAAAAAGGTGTTTAGTATTTCAGCTTTTCACGTGTCATCCTCTGTTTCAATGCCATTATTGTTCCAGAGTGTCTGGATTTGCTGTTTCGATCCACTTACTGATTTAACATAAGACCAGAACTTCCTAGGATTTTCTGTCAAGTCGGTAGTAGAGTTTTACTTTCGAGTTCACTGAACGCTTCACGCATAGCCCTCGTTACGCTAACTTTGACATCGTTTAGCTTCTGTTTGTCTGGGAGGTTTTGGCTGCGTTTAAACTTGGAGTGAAGCTCTCTTTGCTTTCGCAGTAGTTTCCTAACATTGTTGTTGAACCACGGTGGGTTTTTCCCGTCCCTCGCAGTTTTACTCGGCACGTACCTGTCTAAAACGCATTTTACGATTTCCTTGAACTTTTTCCATAAACACTCAACATTGCCAGTGTCGGAACAGAAATTTTCGTTTTGATCTGTTAGGTAGTCTGAAATCTGCCTTCTATTACTCTTGCTAAACAGATAAACCTTCTTCCCTTTTTTATATTCCTATTAACTTCCATATTCATGGATGCTGCAACGGCCCTATGATCACTGATTCCCTGTTCTTCACTTACAGAGTCGAAAAGTTCGGGTCTGTTTGTTATCAGCAGGTCCAAGATGTTATCTCCACGAGTCGGTTCTCTGTTTAATTGCTCGAGGTAATTTTCGGATAGTGCACTCAGTATAATGTCACTCGATGCTCTGTCTTCACTGTGAACTGTCTTTCTGCCTTCTGCTCTGTACCGCTCGGGAGCGCAGACTGACCAATAACCCCTTTTTCCCTCTCCCGCCTATGTCAGGACACGACAAAATGCTTCGCCATCACTGTACAGTGTTTGGCAGAGGTTTCGCTGGAGACGCTCTAACCCGGCAGGGTAATGAGGAAACTGAGCTGCCTTACATTTCTCGCCGCGCCGTCAAGGAAAACAAGGCCCTCTCCTTATGCAGAGTGCTTACTGGACGGACGTGACAGGGGATTCAAAAGACAGCGGACAGTCGTCAGCGTGGAAGCGCCGCCTCGCGGCCCACGAAATGAGTCAGTGCGGTGGTAGGCCCGCTGCGACTGCCTGTGTATGCTCAAGGTTGCCAACAGCAGGTACACACCTGTCGCCTTCATGCACTTTTTATGTTCACACTCTGGGCTGTTTAAGCACATCAAACTGGTACTGACTCTCCCACCTTCCGACAGGAGGCCGAAATATATAAATTCTGGACGATCAGTGCAATTATAATATCGCTTCCCTATTCAGCTACATTTATTGTGACGTTTACCTGTGCATAACGTACAAATGATTTTATTAACATTGCTTCAGAACCCATGTCATGTGATTACTTTCAAGTGCTGTTCTAACATTAATTACAGCTATCCAGCGCTGGATTACTAAACCCTCGTAAAATTTGCGACTGCTTTTGGTAGTAAATCGTGGTTCCCGCATTGGCATTGTCAGTATACTGTGTAGGCGGGACATTTTGTACTTATTTTGTGTATGACGTACCACTGGAAACCTTATACAGGGTGTTACAAAAAGGTACGGCCAGACTTTCAGGAAACATTCCTCACACACAAATAAAGAAAAGATGTTATGTGGACACGTGTCCGGAAATGCTTAATTTCCATGTTAGAGCTCATTTTAGTTTCGTCAGCATGTACTATACTTCCTCGAATCTGATGACCAAATTGTAAATTTTCACAATCAACATGTGTGCGCTGACGAGAATCAGCACGCAATTGTGCAATCACGTCATCAACACAGATTTTCTGTGAGCGTTTGGGCAGGCATTGTTGGTGATGTCTTGATTGGGCCCCATGTTCTTCCACCTACGCTCAATGGAGCACGTTATCGTGATTTCATACGGGATACTTTACCTGTGCTGCTAGAACATGTGCCTTTGCAAGTACGACATAACATGCGATTGATGCACGATGGAGCTCCTGCACATTTCAGTCAAAGTGTTCGTACGATTCTCAACAACAGATTCGGTGACCGATGGATTGGTAGAGGCTGACAAATTCCATGGCCTCCACGTTCTCCTGACCTCAACCCTCTTGACTTTAATTTGTGGGGGCATTTGAAAGCTCTTGTCTACGCAACCCCGGTACCAAATGTAGAGACTCTTCGTGGTCGTATTGTGGACGGCTGTGATACAATACGCCATTCTCCAGGGCTGCATCAGCACATCAGGGATTCCATGCGACGGAGGGTGGATGCATGTATCCTCGCTAACGGAGGACGTTTTGAACATTTTCTGCAACAAATTGCTTGAAGTCACGCTGGTACGTTCTGTTGCGGTGTGTTTCCATTCCATGATTAATGTGATTTGAAGAGAATTAAAAAAAAGCTCTAACATGGAAAGTAAGCTTTTCCGGACACATGTCCACATAACATATTTTCTTTCTTTGTGTGAGGAATGTTTCCTGAAAGTTTGGTCGTACCTTTTTGTAACACCCTGTAATTGTAATTGACTATTGCATAAACTATAAATTATGAGTTCCATTGAAAATATGGAATAATAAATTTACGATGGTAGTAACAATGTAACATTTTCCCCCCACTAATGTTCTAGGGCTCAGCACTTGATGTTGCAGGTTCGAATCCTGCCTCGGGCATGGATGCGTGCGATGTCCTTAGGTTAGTTAGGTATAAGTAGTTCTAAGTTCTAGGAGACTGATGACCTCAGAAGTTAAGTCCAATAGTGCTCAGAGCCATTTTTGGAAAGTGAATATCATAAATAACATTTAAACCAGGTACTTTGCTAGTATGTTGGCGACTTGAAGTTAGTTTGCAGATAGTTTTGCAATCTTTTTGTCGAGGAGTCCTCAATTGTGGGTGGACATGAAAACACTAATTTCCAATTAATCCATTCTTTTTTATTTTTCTTCTAAACACGTTTTCTAAAAATCCAGGCCACAGATCAGACGCTCGAATCTTTTATAGGAAAATTCACAGAAATAATTCTTCACGTCTGCATGCATGGCAGTCAAAATAATAAGTGACAAGCTAAACCCCCTACGGTTGGCGCGCTTTCTGCCTGTGTATAAGCTATAGTTACGAGTGCGAATATTGAAGAAGGAAAAACGTCTCCAACTAGCAACAACTTTCTGAAGAAAACTGAATTACGATTAATATGGACATGTCTCCGAACTGCAGTCAAATTGTAACGAAAATATAGTTTTTGTTTTTACTTATAAATTAAATTCTCGTTTATAAACTAAGGTTCGAGAATCAGTGAGATTTTTTTACTGTATTATTTTGATATATATTAGTTTAAATAATATGTCTTCACCAAACAAATCTCGCAATTACACTCAAGAGACATGTAATTAAGTGTTACATGATAAAATACTGTTCGGTACCTTTTATGTAGCCATTTGATAATTTCTAAGAATTTATAAGAATTCGGTTTTTCATTTTCAATTTAGAAGAATGTGTAAAAGAAAACGCATTGCTGATTGCAGGTCAGGTATTTTTTCCCCTTTTGTTTCGTTTGTTTATTCCTGAATTAATGATAGGATGAATGCTTGAAAAATAGACTGTTTACATATTGTGCATAATCGTAACTGAAAGAATAGCTGACATTAACTACTGACAAGTTTAAGTAGAATTATTTTTTCGTGAACCCCAGTGTATCACATAATTCAGCTGTACAGATGTACAGAACCTCCTTTTCGTATCAAAAAATTTAACCTACTGCTTGATATTTTACAAGGCTTACATCCGTACTCCGCACATCATTATGCAGTTCCTAGCTGCAGAGACTTGTTTATTTTACTGCATATCCTACTCTGTGGCTGAGCCGTGGTTTAACCTATCGATACCACCTCAGGGGCATCACAGTTGGCAACGGAAGTGCAAGTTTCCGTCTGACGCCGGTAATGGTCACACGGGACCTGGAGGACCCAATGGCGTACAGCCGCTGAGCCAAACTTCCAGTGGTTTTGGAATACGAGCGTCCTCTGCCGCCACAATACCGGATGGCCAGCGGCAGACACACACCCTACTTGCACTTGGAGCCATCGTTCGTGCTGAGTACGGCGAGCCTCATCCTGGTTGACATCGTCACAACTGGATTATGTTTTTTGCTGCTTTGTCATGAGTCTTCGTATGCGTGGAGAAATGCAACTTAAGTAAAGTTTCTGCTTACTGTTTTGTTTGCTAATCATTTCTGCTCCTGTCCAGCTTTTCTACAACAGTTGCTGCATTTTGCACAACATGAGAGGTCACTGTATTTAATTGACGCACAGAAGATCTGGCTTCAATCTCAAAAGACTCAAGAAATTTTGTTTTTTGGCAAAATTGGCCTCCTGAGGACAGCTGAGGATCTGCTGCTGGAGAAGTAACAGCTCCTTTTCGAAATACGACCTCGTAAAGGAGTGTTTTACACCTGTGAACCTTACGCCTAGTCGCCGTGTGCTTCTGTTTGCCCCACATACAAGAAGCGGCATCCACGCAGGCGCACGTCTCTTTTGCCACATGTTCGAAAGCGCGCTTACATTCAGAGCAAGGCAGAACCACGTACGCTGCTCCAGTGATCAAGATGCCTGCTACGTCAACAAATAGTGTCGCTACAGCTGCTGTATTTTGAGATTGTGACGAAATCCTAGAGAGAATCCCGAGTACTGGAATAGTTAGACTAATACCTTGTTGGGTAATCCATGCTTGAGCATTGTGGAAGATATAGCAAGGACTATTGTGTTGCATAACTGACTCGTGGTTTCAGAGTAATACTTCAGCTATCCCGCGCGGAGAGGCTACAAGTAAACAAAATAAACTAAAAAGAAAAACGCTATGAAAAAATAAGGTTACTCGCTGCACACACATTCACCCCCCCCCCCCCCCCCCCCCCACACACACAAACACAAACACACACACTCATACCGACTACTGAGCTAACACCATTAGTGCCTCAGCGAGAGGATGAAAGTTGGGTTCATCGGCGAATTAATGTCCCATGTGAGGAGAGGTCTACAAAGGTTCACGTATTTCATATACATATCCCGGTCTAGGACGGAATGTGGGGAAACTATTTGTTTACATTCCTCTTCGTGAAACGTGCAACATTGTCTTTAATATCCCTATGAAGCGGTTTATAATATGAAGATTGCCAATTAATATTACACCAACATAGAGTTTGTTACAGATGGACGACCAGCTCATATGACAATAACAGGGAAGAAATTCGATAGTCGCGTACTGGAAGGAACATCTCGGTATTCGTTTGCAGTGACTAATGAGGCTAAAGAAAACCAGATGAATGGTAGCTCAGATCTACATCTACACTTCAAAATCCATCGTAAGGTCTGTGGTAAAAGATGTATATTGTGCCACAATTATTTACCACAGTCCCTACTTCATTTATAGAGAGAAATTTTGTCATCATACCCCTTTAGAAGCCCTAATTT
Source organism: Schistocerca gregaria (assembly GCF_023897955.1). NCBI lineage: Eukaryota > Metazoa > Arthropoda > Insecta > Orthoptera > Acrididae > Schistocerca > Schistocerca gregaria. Next base: position 552,164,575 of record NC_064920.1, read on the forward strand.
CTCAGATTTTCCCACCAAGCTCATTGCAGAAGAATCCTGTAGCTTACGAAGTGATGGAACAGTTGGGGACGTCAGATGGTAACATTTTCACAGTGCAAAATATATTTTTTTATTCCCTTCTCATTTCTGTGTCTGAACTGTCGTATTTTTATTACTTCCCATTTTATTTGCAATAGATTTCGAATAAAAGAGGCTCCATCTTCAGATAGTACTGGAATAGATGTGCAGTATATCTACAAGTGTACCTTTTGAAAATGTGGCTAAACTGCAGTGATATTACACCAGAGCTGCCTCAAGTGCAGATGTACAATTTGTAGTGTACTTCTGTGTTCGTATCATGCGCCTGAACGTACCTATGACTTCAAAATCGATTGCAGGTAAAGTGAAAAGCAATAAATTTTAGCTTTTTAGATACAGAAATAAAAATGAAATAAATTGCAGGAATTTTCCACTGCGAAAATAAATCGGAGAAGGTATATGTTTCTTGACTTGTATTAAAATCTAGGGTTTGAGTATGTTCTAGCCTGAGGTTTTCCGAGCAGTGTTTCTTGACCATCTCTGCGTTGACAGACAACCCGCGATGATTTGGTAAGTGTGCCAATCGACAAACAATACTCAAGAAATGGTAGAAAGAGGGTTTTGTATACAACTTCCTTCGTGGCTTGATCACGTTTCTTTACCCAGATAACGCAAGATTTCGTATATTCTTGCAATTACGTTTTGTGGTCTTTCCACCTCAAACTGCTCTTTGCAGGCACTTCTGCATAATCAACATCTGCGAATGGCTCCAGCAGACACTAATACATATGACTGTGATTGACTCCGGCGAACTGGCTGTTGATCCAACTGCGAAACAATATATAACCTTTCCGTTTATTTACTCTCACTAAGTTTTATTTATTTGTGTTGAGAGCCAGTTGTCAGTCTTTGCATCACGTTCTCATCACATACAAATCTTCCGTCATTTCGTAACAGTTTCTTAACGTCGTGATCTATTTGTGTATAATTATGTCGTATGCACGTAGACTGAGAAGCATCAAACGTTATCTGTCATGTCGCTTGTATACAGAGTGATTCTGTGGTGATATCACAGGGTTTCAGAGATGATGGAGAGGGATAAATGTATAAATTTGTGGCAAGGCACGGTAGACCAGAAACGAAAAATTCGAAAGCTATAAGTGAAATCCTACTCAATTTCCACACCACGACGCACAGAATTCCCGGTGAATACCATCGAATACACTAAGATAAATTCCCCTCTTGATGGCCCTAATAACGGCGCAAGTAACTTGATGAGAGAGAGAGACGAAATTCCCAAGTCTACAGCACAGAAATAATGAATTCCATTTAGCTGCACATATTTCACAAGCTGCTACATTTAGATCTGTTGTTCAAAGAGGCGTCCCTCAGCGTCAATGCAGGCTTGGCATCGCCGCACAAAGTTTTGTCATGTCCATACTAATACCATCAGTGTCGTTTGAAGTGTAACACGCAGCGACAATTCTTCCCATGAAATCCTCTTCAGTCAGGGCAGGCGTCTCGTACAGAAGACTTTTCATATGTCCTCACGCGAAGACATAAAGTGTGGTTAGAGCATATGAACGTGCTGGCCACTAAACAGGACTCACTGTAACTACCCACTTTTCAGGGAACGTCTGAGTCAGGTTTCACGAAGCGACAGTCCAAAGTGAGGTGTAACTCCACAATGTTGGAACTATATCTGTTGACGAATAACAAGTGGGGTGTGTTCCAGGAAAATAGGTTCCATGCTTCTGATAAACACTGTGTACTCAGTTGCATTTAAGAGAGAAGAAAAGATAAGCGGCCCTAGTACGTAATCATTCGCTATCCCTTCCCACACGTTGACTGGTAGTCTATGTTGATGTCTCTTCACAACTGTAGCGTGGAGATTCTAATCCCCAAAAACATGACTGTTGCGACTCAGCTATTTAGGATTCCGTCTCTGATGAAACGGGCTTCACACGTGATTAGTTGAGTTATTATCCCAAAGTGCACTCCTAACTGCTCGTCGGGATTACCTAGCCTACAATCTCAGCAACAACAGCGCCGGCACATGTGTTCACTTTCAGAGGTATCATAACGATTTTCGCTGATAACTTTCGACAGTCGTTACCAGACAAATGTCCCATAACTCAGAGTGATACATATGCCATTCTCCCTGAATTACGGAATCACTGTTTATGTCGTACACTGTAACACTCCTCTTCATCTACACTGGACGCTAGTTTTGCTGGCGACAGTGTCTTCCCAGTAAGAATCACGCCCCGAATTTTATTTGCTACGAAGTGTAGAATCCAGTTACGTCTCTGTTCGCTTATTCCATAAGAAGTATTCTGCTTTCCAGGCGTCGATTCCTCGCGAATTTTCCAGGACCACTAGGTCACTGCGTTCTTTTGCCAGCCGCTCAATAAAAATCTATAAAATGCTAAGTTTTTCTCAATGAAAAACAGTTGTTGGTATATTCAATGTAAGTTTTGAATTATCTGCATGTAATATTTTCGTGCATTTGTGTGAGTCAGTTTCCCAACCTAACAAACGCATTACAGTTCGTATTTCCGAGTTGTGTAACTGTACCATGATACTCAGTGTCCACTACAAGTACTTTATGTCTGAAGCGAAGCAACTTTTGAGACAAAAACAAGAAGATAGCTCTTCAGAGAAGCAGACGAGCAAGAAAGGTAATGCACATGCGTTACTTTACATCCTAATATAGATAAACCTGAATCATCAACAAATGTTAAGTACAGAGTCGTTCTCAACATCTTCTGTGAAACTCATGATAATTATGTTTCAGCGTAACAGACCGTTACGAGTACGGCGAAAACGGCCTGGAGGAAATGACTTCGTTTAAAAAAGTAGCCTCTGTAAACCTTATCGAGCGAAAGCAGTTTATGAAAGACAGTGTAATGTCCAGAAGAGGACAAATGTCTGCCATATCAGCAACGCAATCCTGAAACGATGCACAACAACCGACAACAACTAACGACAGTTTGAAACGTGATCTCCTTTCTGTATCTCATCTGCATATGCTAGGTGATTCAGCCGCCCCTGTGGGTTTTACGCAATCCACAACGCTTTCAAATAACACAAGCAAGATGTTTATATTCTCTCCCTCTCTACATGCAAACTATTTGTCCAACAGAAAAGTGAACATTGCCTTTTTGTAGTAAATATAGTGTAGCTAAATTTTGTACTGCGATACGTTTTCACTAGAGGCCGTAGTTTTCGAATTATTCGAGAAAAACGTACAAAAGTGACCTTCAAACGCGTTCTTTTTAATTATTCGAAAACAGTGGCCGCCAGAGAATACGTATGACACTACCGAATTTAACTACACTAAAAGTCCAACAAAAATGTCGTCTTCAATTTTTCTATAGGACTCATAGTCTGTGTGTAGCAAGTGACACAATATGAAAGTACTGCACGTTGTTTTTGAAGGCATTGTGGGTTGCGCGAAACCCATAGTCTGGGGCAACTGAACTGCGTCTTACTGTTGTCGCTACCTTTCCTATTCCACTTGCACATTTTACCGCCGACACGACTGTTTACACATCCTAATCTCTTATTTCTCATAGCGAGAAATAAATTATAGAAGCCACCAAAAGCATCTCGTGGAAACAAATTCGTCTTTCATCCAACGGTTCAGCATGTAAATTCCTTGAGAATACCGTATAATGTTGTCGGGCACATTGACCAACTCCAGCAAGGACGTATCAGAGTGTGTTCGATAGTTTGGTTAAACACGACGTGATGAATAGTTCAAACACTCGATTAGAAGAATAACAACTTTCTATATGCTTTCCTTGTAAAATTCTTTTAGTAGAATGACACGTTGCTAACGATTACGTGCTTAAGTGTCATGAAATGAGTGTTGCAATTGCCTAGAAGTCGTTTCTTACCTACAAGACTGTTTTACATTTATTTTGCAGACCGTTTTAGAGTGTGTTACTGCAGGCATGCCGAATACAGTATGGTCGCATAATGAAACGTATACATTCACACGACACGGTCGTTATCAGCTGTTCATGTTGTTTACGATACGAGCGTAATTGCTGCACTTCCAATTCTCTACACACCTGTAAATCTCCATTTCACGTGTGCTTATTGATCATGTTTTTCTTGCATGTGTACCGCTAAGATATTATATGAATGAGCCATTGTGTAATGATTATGATGAAATGACAGATGCGATATAGCGGGCAAAGTTTATAATGGACAGCCTACGAAGCACGCAACGTCACGTAACTTATCTGACTGCAGTCATCACAACTAGACATGTGAGCCACTGACATTGGCAACCAGGTGTGTGTTCCAGGCGTAACAGAAACAAGCATCATATTTAGTTTTTATAGTCCAGAGTTCTGAATATTTCTGGGGGGGGGGGGGGGCAATATTAATCACTGTAGTGGAGGTTGGGCTGAAGGAGTCCTGTGGAAAATGTTCTCAAACTTTTAGTGAGTGTATAGAAAAGCGGAAGTCTTCGTACAAGTGCCGCAATATTTGCCATTTCCTTTCAGAGAAACAGCAGCAAATAAAAGGAAATAAATGCTAAGAGGAAAACTGAGAGATTAAGGTTTTTTATAGTATTTATTTCAATGGCACAGTCACTGTCTGATAGTTTCGATTAATCATTGCTCGTCTTCTCAGCTAATACACGCAAAACAAAAGAAAAGGGAAAAAAATCTTACAGTGAAGTCATTTCTACTTACTAATACAAAGTACAGCATGTTTCAAAACGAACAGTACAACTTTAAAGTATTATAACACCATCCTTGGCTTATGTGACATTATCCCACAAAGGTTTTATGCCAATCAATCAATTTCAACATGTGCGCCTTTGGTGGTACGCACAGCTTCCACGCTATATTCAAGCTCTGACCAGACTCGGCGCAACATATTCCTCAGAAGCTGTGACAATGGCAGCAATCATTAGGTTCTTTAATCATTTATTTGTTAGTCAGATGTTTGGTAGACAGTTGTTGACATAACCCGATAGAAAGAAGTCTATCGTTGTAATATCGGGCTTCCTAAGAGGCCAGGGAATTGGACTACCTCTGTCAATCCCTTCGATGTCGGCTTCGCTTGCTCCAGGTCATCCAGTATGATGCTTCATATCAATACTTCCTGTCTACATAAAATTCCTGTACCATCAGCCCATCGAAGTCGGCGAGGCTGGTTGCTTCCTATACCGTGTTTGAAAGTTCCTTTGAACCTGTGCGTTCGATTTGGTTTGAATAACCATTCCAATACATACTGTGCCTTTTCTAGAACCGTTGTCATTATTCTTCACTCACGACAACCTGGAACACAGACAAGAAAAATTTGTGAGTTTGTCTACCACATCAGCCACATATATTGTGAATGTCTTAATTACTTTTTGGTACTATAACACACTGAACTTGTAGCTCACCTTTTGAGACACCATATAGTTTCGTTAAGTTACGGTGTCACGCCATAGTATACGCAGCAGCACGTTAAAACATATTGTGCATATGAGAAACACGCATAGCGACTAAATTTAGTAGCTGTAGTTTCTAATATTTATTCATATGAAGCTTCCTAGTGGCTTTCCAGTATAAATCAGAAATGTAAAAATGTTAACAGTTATAGGTTTAGTCTAATTTTTGAGAGAAAAATCCATATCTTATTAGTCCACTTAATTTTGAAGACGATAACGAGTGAGGATGTTCTCTACACAATCCGCGACGAGACGAAAATACGGAAAACACAGACAAGAAGAACGAACAGGACGAAACGACAAGAAGACACCACGCAATAACTCCCATGGCACTAGAATGAACTGTAGAGGGTAAAAACTATAGGAAAAGAAAGAGATTAAAATTCATAAATACATCCAACAAATAACTGAGTACCGTAGGTACCTCCGAGATAAACAGACTGCTACGAGTAAGGAATTCGTGGTGGGCCGCATCGGACCAGTCAGAAGACTGATGACTAAAAACAATTAAAAAAGAAGTCCAACGATGGAAGACAATACTAATGCATACTGCGGAATCCACCTTTTCCGTAAACCACCACCACAGGGGGCCAAACTTGATGCTGCTAGTCTTTTTTTTTTTTTTTTTTAAAAAAAGAGTAAGTTAGGGTACTCAACAATGGTAGCCGCATTTCACAGCTGTTCTTATCACGTTCCGACAGACCTCCAAAGACAAGCGACATTAATGATACTGTTGACTGGGACAAAGAAGTCTTCTCCGATGATTTTCAACAGCTTTAAAAACGCTGCGAAATGTAGTGCGCTGCTACCAATGGAGACTACCATGATTCTAATTTTGTTGTATATTTCTTCTTCTTTCTCTTCTTATTCCATTCATCAGACGTTTCAAGTGTGTCTTGTATTTGTCAATAAATCCAAGGAAGAAGCGGCTAATGCACTGGGAATCAGATGAGTTTAACCGTAATTCTTCTAAAACACCAGCTACTTCACATCTACATCTACAGGTTGTTACAAAAAGGTACGGCCAAACTTTCAGGAAACATTCCTCACACACAAATAAAGAAAAGATTTTAAGTGGACATATGTCCGGAAACGCTTGATTGCCATGTTACAGCTCATTTTAGTTTCGTCAGTATGTTCTTCCACCTACGCTCAATGGAGCACGTTATCATGATACTATACGCGATAGTCTACCTGTGCTGTTAGAACATGTGCCTTTTCAAGTACGACACAACATGTGGTTCATGCACGATGGAGCTCCTGCACATTTCAGTCGAAGTGTTCGTACGCTTCTCAACAACAGATTCGGTGACCGATGGATTGGTAGAGGCGGACCTATTCCATGACCTCCACGCTCTCCTGACCTCAACCCTCTTGACTTTCATTTATGGGGGCATTTGAGAGCTCTTGTCTACGCAACCCCGGTACCAAAAGTAGAGACTCTTCGTGCTCGTATTGTGGACGGCTGTGATACAATACGCCATTCTCCAGGGCTGCATCAGCGCATCAGGGATTCCATGCGACGGAGGGTGGATGCATGTATCCTCGATAACGGAGGACGTTTTGAACATTTTCTGGTCCGTTCTGTTGCTGTGTGTTTCCATTCCATGATTAATTTGATTTGAAGAGAATTAATAAAATGAGCTCTAACATGGAAAGTAAGCGTTTACGGACACATGTCCACATAACATATTTTCTTTCTTTGTGTGTGAGGAATGTTTCCTGAAAGTTTGGCCGTACCTTTTTGTAACACCCTGTATAACAGTACTCTGCGTGTCTCGCAGAGGCTTCGTCGAGTCACTTTCAGATTAGTTCTCTACCGTTCCACTCTGTAACAGCGAGTGGGAAAAATGAACACTTAAATCTTTCCGTACGTGTCCTTATTTCTCTTATGGTATTACGACGACCATTTCTCCCTATGTAGACGGGGAACAATAAAACATTTACTCATTCACAGGAGAAAGTTGATGACTCTTATTTCGTGAAATGATCTCGCTGCAACGAAAGACACCTTTGTCTTAACAATTGCCACCTCAATTCTCTTAACATATCCGTGACACTCACTCCCTTATTTCGCAATAATACAAAACGAGCTACCCTTCTTTGGACATTTTCGATGTCTTCCGTCAGTCCATCTGCTAAGGATCCCGTACCACACAGCAGTGCTCTAGCAGAGGATGGGCAAGCACAGTGTAGGCAGTCTCTTTAGTACACTTGTTGCGTCTTCTGCCGATAAAACATAGTATTTGGTTTGCCTTCACCAAAACGTTACCTGTGTGATCGTTTCAATTTAAGTTCTTTGTAATTTCCAGTAGTGATGAGAAAAAAACGATGAGTTACCACCGATACCGGTAATTTAGTTCTGAACAAATTCTTCATTTGTGTGGCCATAGTGTCCGTAGTTACTTTACATTTCTTGACGATATATTTGTTCTGTCGTTGCAGCTACGAAAGTATGTGATTTTTTTTCACCAGAAGCGTTTCGCTTTATTGAGTTAAAGCATCATCAGTGGTCTGTAAGTAAGTTACTTTACAGTTTGATTTGCTTTTAGATCGAAAAAAGTTCGCTAAGAATATGTTGATTTGTACTTACGGTTTTTTTTCTTGATTGCTCGCTTAAATTGGGAAATGCCGTCTGCAAGCACATCGTTGTTTGTCTGCGTTAGACACTGATAATTTTGGTCTAATTTTTAGTTCTTCTGCAGCACTATTCATTTCTTATGTTTTTCACAGCACTATTTTATGCACACCACTGTTTTTTTTTTGTAGTGCTGAATAACTCGTATTTTTACATTTTTTAGTCCTTTATAACAGGTGTTTTTTTTATTTTTTTACTATCAACCGAGTAAAAAAACGAAATATCAAATAGCCATAGCACTAGTGCTAAAATGTTTAGTTCTTAAATAAACCTTTTGCAAAAAGGGAAATACTATTTTTTTAAATTTCCATTGACTTGAAATATTGCGTTATGAGAAAAATGGGAAAAGCAATCAGTGCTATCTTAATAACAATGCCCACAGGAACGAGCGACAAACACATGGTATAAGAATTGATGCAGCATTACTGAGACGAAAATGTTCCTGTTGCTGTGTGTCGTGGCTTAAAGTATGCTTTTCCGTGGAATGTGCAAGGCTTGCCCCCACCTAGCCTGTGCGGTAGTTTCTCGCAGTCATCACCGGACATCCGCTGCATTGCAGAATGGCATTAACCACAGTTCGGAAACATTTTTACCAAATGACGTAACAATGAAGTACGATGCTTCATTACCTTTAAAAGATTCAAGATTTGTCCGCCATTTCTGTGAAATAATAATAGATGAACATTATGGTAACAGTAATAAATGAAAATACTTAACAACAATTCATTCACCGCATACAATAAAAATAGAAAGAGCTGATCTGCTGTCTATGTCTACATACTATGCCATTATCTGCTACTAGCCTTTGAAAACAGACTCATTAACACGAAAAAAAGGGTTCTTCAAATCTCAGTTTTCACCCTTTAGCACTGACTATTCGTAATGCCCAAATAGCGGTATCCACCAATCCCATTACAGCATGATTTTCAAGCATAGTTCAAAAAATTATAATCAATAGGAGAATACTGGTGATTTTTGTGTTAGCCAACCACTTACCACTTTTCGAGAAAATCAGAGAATTGTGAGCAGATAAAGCTTTATTTGTCTACTTAATTTAGTATTTTGATTCTTTAAATCTTGAAACAGAGTCGAAAGTATTGAGATGTCTTTCGATTTCTATCTTTATTACAGATAATAGCATTTCTTCTGTTCTTCACAGCTCTGTCAGAGACAGCAAAGGACTTGGAAGAGTAGTTGAACGGATCGACAGTGTTTTGAAAGGAGGATATAAGATGAACATCAACAAAAGGAAAACGAGGATAATGGAATGTTGTCGAATTAAATCGGGTGATGCTGAGGAAATGAGATTAGGAAATGAGACACTTAAAGTAGTAAAGGACTTTTGCTATTTGGGGAGCAAAATAACTGATGATGGTAGAAGTAGAGAGGATGTAAAATGTAGACTGGCAATGGCAAGGAAAGCGTTTATGAAGAAGAGAAATTTGTTAACATCGAGTATAGATTAAGGTGTCAGGAAGTCGTTTCTGAAAGTATTTGTATGGAGTGTAGCCATGTATGGAAGTGAAACATGGACGATAACTAGTTTGGACAAGAAGAGAACAGAAGCTTTCTAATTGTGGTGCTACAGAAGAATGCTGAAGATTAGATGGGTAGATCACACAACTAATGGGGAGGTATTGAATAGGATTGGGGAGAAGTTTGTGGCACAACTTGACTAGAAGAAGGGATCCGTTGGTAGGACATGTTCTGAGGCATCAAGGGATCACCAATTTAGCATTGGAGGGCAGCGTGGAGGGTAAAAATCGTAGAGGGAGACCAAGAGATCAATACACTAAACAGATTCAGAAGGATGTAGGTTGCAGTAGGTACTGGGAGATGAAGAAGCTTGCACAGGATAGAGTAGCATTGAGAGCTGCATCAAACCAGTCTCAGGACTGAAGACCACAACAACAACAATAGCAAGAATAGAAAACTGAAGATCGTATATTCCAAAAACCGGTCATTTTGAACGGTTATAACAGTCGCGTTATACTAGGGTGAAAAAATGATATAACAGAAAACGGTTGTTTTAGCGACAACCGCCATCACTGATTCATAGGTGTTTAATTGAATTCACAGCCTTTAGATATGTGTGTTTTATCGTGTAAATGAAAATTAGCGGATTCCTTTCAATACTAATGTGAACGACTTCATACGTTTGACTATTTAGAGTCAAATGTCATTTTTTGCACAATGCTCACCTTATGACTTTACAAGACGGTAAATGACAGCAGCATCTGCAAACAATCTAATTAGGCTACTCAGATTGTCTCCTAAATCGTTTATGTAGATCAGGAACTGCTAAGGGCCTATAACACTTCCTTGGGGAACACCAGATATTGCTTTTGTTTTACTCGATAATTTGCCGTCAGTTACTACGAACTGTGTCCCTTCTGACAGGAAATAACAAATCCAGTCGTACAACTGAGACGATACTCCATAGGCACGCAATTCGATTAGAAGTCGCTTGTGAGGAACGGTGTCAAAAGCCTTCTGGAAATCTAAAAATATAGAATCAATTTGTGAACCCCTGTAGAAGCACTCATCGCTTCCTACGAATAAAGGGCTAGTTGTGTTTCATGAGAATGATAGTTTCCTAATCCGTACTGCGTGTCAAAAGACAGTTTCCATCGTGGTAATCCCAAATGTTCCAAATTCCTACTGCGAATCGACATCAGTGATATGGATCTTTAATTCATCGGATAATTTCTATTTCTTTTCTTTTGTATTGGTATGACCTGTGCAACTTTCCAATCTTTAGTTCGGATCCTTCGTCGAGCGAGCTAAGTATGGGACAACTGAGTCACCATACTCCGAAAGGAACCTAATCTGCATACTATCTGGACCGAACGACGTGACTTTATCAAGTGATTTAAACTACTTCGGTACACCGACAATACCTCCTCCTAAGTTACCCATGTAGGCAGTGCTAGTCCTGTTTTCCTTCTTCTAATCTTCCTTCTCCTTCTTCTTCTTCTTTTAGGCATCAACCTGTTACGAGTGAGATTTTGAAGTATCTAATTTTTACCATGTAAGTGCCTCAATATTTAGATCAGAACTGCAACGGAACAACAGTTACTCACATAAGAAACGGAAACTCCGTTTAGATATTGAAGTTACTGTAAAAGTCACGTTAGTAATTAATAAACATAAATAATTTTAAAAATCTTGTAAATTCTTATTTAAAATATGCCCTATAAATTTTAATACGGCCCAAAAATTATTGAAACGTAATAAAACTCACTCACGACTTCAGGAACGGAATATGTCAAATTACGGAACATACAGCTAAGTTCCTGTTATCCTACAGCTTTCATATCAAAAATCCCCAGCGTGTTTCAGTCTTACACCAGCGAGAAATATATTTCGACGATGACTTCGCTTATAGAAGTCTCGTCATGCCCAATATTCCGGTAACTGAAAATGACCAAAGACCGGAATCATGATCTACAGTAGAATAAACGATCTATACAGCCAAATGGCGGAACTTCAATAATATAAAAAAAAAACACTTTAGTTCTAGCTAAGCTTGTGCGCATAGCCTACTCCACGGATCCAATTCTCGGCTATATTGTGAACCTGTCACCGTCACCATAAGCCGTGTCCGTGATTCATCACCTCTCCTACGTGATACCAGACTCGCTGTACGTTAACTACGGTGCCTCAGGATTGTAGACAATAACGAGATGGAGACGGAAGTCCCCACCGAGTCAACATGGCGTTTGTTTTATCAAATAGCCACTACATTCTAACGTTAACTTCCTTCTGAGAAATGAGTTGCGTGATAATTCGTCATACAAATTATGTGGCCACAGACCTACTACATACATTCCTGGAAATTGAAATAAGAACACCGTGAATTCATTGTCCCAGGAAGGGGAAACTTTATTGACACATTCCTGGTGTCAGATACATCACATGATCACACTGACAGAACCACAGGCACATAGACACAGGCAACAGAGCATGCACAATGTCGGCACTAGTACAGTGTATATCCACCTTCCGCAGCAATGCAGGCTGCTATTCTCCCATGGAGACGATCGTAGAGATGCTGGATGTAGTCCTGTGGAATGGCTTGCCATGCCATTTCCACCTGGCGCCTCAGTTGGACCAGCGTTCGAGCTGGACGTGCAGACCGCGTGAGACGACGCTTCATCCAGTCCCAAACATGCTCAATGGGGGACAGATCCGGAGATCTTGCTGGCCAGGGTAGTTGACTTACACCTTCTAGAGCACGTTGGGTGGCACGGGATACATGCGGACGTGCATTGTCCTGTTGGAACAGCAAGTTCCCTTGCCGATCTAGGAATGGTAGAACGATGGGTTCGATGACGGTTTGGATGTACCGTGCACTATTCAGTGTCCCCTCGACGATCACCAGAGGTGTACGGCCAGTGTAGGAGATCACTCCCCACACCATGATGCCGGGTGTTGGCGCTGTGTGCCTCGGTCGTATGCAGTCCTGATTGTGGCGCTCACCTGCACGGCGCCAAACACGCATACGACCATCATTGGCACCAAGGCAGAAGCGACTCTCATCGCTGAAGACGACACGTCTCCATTCGTCCCTCCATTCACGCCTGTCGCGACACCACTGGAGGCGGGCTGCACGATGTTGGGGCGTGAGCGGAAGACGGCCTAACGGTGTGCGGGACCGTAGGCCAGCTGCATGGAGACGGTTGCGAATGGTCCTCGCCGATACCCCAGGAGCAACAGTGTCCCTAATTTGCTGGGAAGTGGCGGTGCGGTCCCCTACGGCACTGCATAGGATCCTACGGTCTTGGCGTGCATCCGTGCGTCGCTGCGGTCCAGTCCCAGGTCGACGGGCACGTGCACCCTTCGCCGACCACTGGCGACAACATCGATGTACTGTGGAGACCTCACGCCCCACGTGTTGAGCAATTCGGCGGTACGTCCACCCGGCCTCCCGCATGCCCACTATACGCCCTCGCTCAAAGTCCGTCAACTGCACATACGGTTCACGTCCACGCTGTCACGGCATGCTACCAGTGTTAAAGACTGCGATGGAGCTCCGTATGCCACGGCAAACTGGCTGACACTGACGGCGGCGGTGCACAAATGCTGCGCAGGTAGCGCCATTCGACGGCCAACACCGCGGTTCCTGGTGTGTCCGCTGTGCCGTGCGTGTGATCATTGCTTGTACAGCCCTCTCACAGTGTCCGGAGCAAGTATGGTGGGTCTGACACACCGGTGTCAATGTGTTCTTTTTTCCATTTCCAGGAGTGTAGTTCGCAACGTCGCCGTAATTGTCATTCCGTATCCGTGTGTATTCACTTGTGAAGGCGATGTCACTAATGAATTAATTTTTTTAACAAGTTCATATGGTATGCGGTTTATAAAAGAAATAAACATACGACAATGACGAAACTCAGTGGAAACTGACGTCAACCCTGACATTGGGACTTCCATTGCTTCTCAGTGGTTACTCTCATCGTTTCCTATCAGTTCTATGAATAAAGTCTTAGGCAGTGTTTTAGAGCAATTTTTACGAAATTATTTCGCACAAGACAAGCTACTAATTGTTTTGGTAGACAACTGACATTTTCTAAATGCGAGGGGCGCTACATACAGACCAACGACGACGACACCGTCTCACATTTCGGAAAGATTGAGCTAAGGGGCTGATATCTTCGGTAGTGTCAGTGACTTATACCTTTGAACATTACTTTGTCGTGCAGAGCAATACGTACTGTTCACGCGTTCTGAAATATTGTATCGGTAGCACGTATGGAGATATCGTACAACTGGTGGAACTTAAACTACATGTAAAACAAGACATTAAAAAAAAACAATTAAGAGTACTAAGCTTTGAATATTTTTATGGTTCATGAGAGGGATGTCGAACGACGTAACATATTTTGTTCGTCTTCTTCTATTAAAGTCTCATTCCTTAAGTTTGTATTGTCATTTTGCGCACTATGTTGAGAACTGTTCTACGCACAAACAGTCGATGTATTACGATGAATATCCGCCTACAGCACTGCTGCGTGTATTTCATCCAGATACAGCTTATGCTGTTAGGAACTTCCTTAGAAGTACTCTGTGGCTTTCTCTTTTATTTAACAAGGCAATTCTCTTAAATCGGAATTTTTGCCCTGTTTTAAAAACTATGACACTTCACAAAAAAAACTAATAAAATCATTAACTCAACTTTTTCAAACCGTTTTTTCCAAACGGCGATGATTAAAAAAAATAGAATGAAATCAATTACATAACAAGAAGTTTTCCAAGTACACATGCATTTTTACAAGAGAAAACACCCGTATCTCATTTTGCATTTCTGAAATTATGCTCGATTTATAATGATTTATAGAAGACATCAGCACATCAAGCAACCAACATCATATTAGTGACATGCAACACTCTAGGGAAGAAACCGGCTAATACACATTTGCGTTTACGTGAGACACATCTTCCGACAGACGAATATCTAATTTTGGAAACCATTTATCGCTGTCGTGTTTACATGTTGAGGTCTGAAGCGAATTTGCTAGCTCAGTTAGATATGTCGATTGAAAACTAGATGCTTAAGTTTCCTATTTAGTCAAAAATATCTCTGTTTCTCTTCACTTAAATATTTGAGGTGGACAATATCACGCTCAGTCAAATACTTCCGCTTCTCCTTCACTGCACAATACGTCAGCCCGTCGATTATTTTTAAAACAAGACGTAGCCTGACAATCCAAACATCTCTCAAAAATGGTTGTGCGTTTACATGCGAGATAAAATCTATTGCGGAAGTGGAAAACTGGCAGCTAGAAACGGATTTCCAGAATAGAATTTTGAAGTGTTTACTTGACCAACCAGAAACGGTATTGTGAAATCGGTTTCCGAAATCTTGTTTTGGGAGCCCCATCTAAGAATAATGACACACAAACTGCAGTTTCACTTATACGAAAACAAATATCGATCGAAAAAGACATAAAAAGTGTTATCTTTCCAAAAATTTCCTAAGGAGCATCATAAAAGAGGAGGACTAATTGAAACACAACTGAAACAAAGCTCACCTTACCGAAAACACGATGAATGATTAGATTAGATTAGATTAGATTAGATTAGATTAGATTAGATTAATACTTGTTCCATAGATCATGAATACGACACTTCGTAATGATGTGGAACCTGTCAGGTTAATAAAAGATGTCTGTACAAGAAATTACATTACACAAAATATTGCATGACACTAATGATTAAGTTTTTTTTTTTACTTAGTTTATATCTAAAAATTCAGCCAATGAGTAGAAGGAGTAGTCATCTAGAAATTCTTTTAATTTATTTTTAAATGTTAGTTGGCTATCTGTCAGGCTTTTGATGCTGTTTGGTAGGTGCCCAAAGACTTTTGTGGCAGCATAATTTACCCCTTTCTGTGCCAAAGTCAGATTTAACCCTGCATAGTGAAGATCATCCTTTCTCCTGGTGTTATAGGTATTACTTTTGAATTGGGTTGGATTATTATCAACAAATTTCATAAGGGAATATATATACTGTGAGGTTACTGTGAGGATCCCTAGATCCTTAAATAGATGTCTGCAGGATGACCGTGGGTGGGCTCCAGCAATTATTCTGATTACACGTTTTTGTGCAATGAATACTTTTCTACTCAACGATGAATTACCCCAGAATATGATGCCATACGAAAGCAGTGAATGAAAGTAGGCATAGTAAGCTAATTTACTGAGATTCTTATCACCAAAATTTGCAATAACCCTAATAGCATACGTAGCTGAACTCAGACGTTTCAGCAGACCATCAATGTGTTGCTTCCAGTTTAACCTCTCATCAATGGACACACCTAAAAATTTTGAAAATTCTACCTTAGCTACAGACTTCTGTTCAAATTCTATATTTATTACTGGAGTTGTGCCATTTACTGTGCGGAACTGTATATACTGTGTTTTATCAAAATTTAAAGAGAGTCCGTTTGCTGAGAACCACTTAATAATTTTGTGAAAAACATCATTTACAATTACATCACTTAGTTCTTGGTTTTTGGATGTTATTACTATACTTGTATCATCAGCAAGAAGAACTAACTTTGCATCTTCTTCAATGTGGAATGGTAAGTCATTAATGTATATCAAGAACAGTAAAGAACCTAAGACCGAACCCTGTGGGACCCCGTGCTTGATAGCACCCCAGTTTGAGGAATCAGCTGTTGCTTTAACATTACACGAACCACTTATTTCAACTTTCTGCATTCTTCCAGTTAAGTATGAATTAAACCATTTGTGCACTGCCCCACCCAAACCATAATGATTTAGCTTATCTAAAAGAATTCCATGATTTACACAGTCAAAGGCCTTTGAGAGATCACAAAAAATACCAATGGGTGATGTCCGGTTATTCAGAGCATTTAATATTTGATCAGTGAAAGCATATATAGCATTTTCTGTTGAAAAGCCTTTCTGAAAACCAAACTGACATTTTGTTAGTACTTTATTTTTACAAATATGGGAGGCTACTCTTGAATACATTACTTTCTCAAAAATTTTTGATAGAGCTGTCAGAAGAGAGATTGGGCGGTAGTTGTTGACATCCGACGTATCCCCCTTTTTATGCAATGGTTTTACAATGGCATATTTCAGTCTATCAGGGAAAACACCCTGCTCCAAAGAGCTATTACATACGTGGCTGAGAATCCTACTTATCTGTGGGGTACAAGCTTTAAGTACTTTGCTGGAAATGCCATCAATTCCGTAAGAGCTTTTACTTTTCAGTGAGTTTATTATTTTACTGATTTCAGAGGGAGAGGTTAGTGGAATTACAGTTGTTTCAAACACGATATGAAAACACAGAAAAGTTAGTGATTTAAGCAACATTCATTTGAAAGATGCTCACAGGTCCGAATGCAATATCATAAATTGCAACGTAGTAAAAAATATAAAAAGCTTAAAGTATCATACTTTCAAGGTAATACTATAAACGTAATCGAATGTAACTGGGGATGTACAAAAATGTACGTCGTGTTATCTAGAAATTTTGAATCTGAACATCAACAACAAAGCACCAGCGACAGAAGGCTCTTTTATAGAATAGTATTCGATACAAAATTAATTTAACAGTAATACTTTTAATTATGTTTCTCTATACATCCATGATATTTCTCGATCTGATGCTTTACAAGTACCGTTTAAAAAGAGGAAACGGAAAGTCATTCCGTTACTTCAGATGCACGTTAACAGATGCAATGAAACCAGGTAAATCTCCATAAAAGTGTATTGGAACAAGAATATGGAATAGTTTCAAAACGAAACGAAAATAAATTACTTAACAGTACAGAAACAGTTGCCAGTTTTATAGAATGTCGATAACCTCTATTTTGTTATGTACAACTAATATTAATCGATTTTCTACTCCTTTTATAAAACTGCATTTAAAAAATCTTATGAATTTGTTGTTCAGTGGTAGTAAATAAAGCATCATACTCTAGATGGGGCCAGTATCTGCTAAGAACAAGATAAAACTACTAATAAATACGGTGAGAGCACCACAGAATTTAAAAATTGTGTACTTTTATATCCAAGAGAATAGAACCATAATAAGCAGGGAGTCTGAAACTTCCTGCCAAGTGCCGTCCCGGGATTCCAAGAAGAGCCTTTACCTTTTACGGCCAACACTCCACCAACTGTGCTACCCAGTACAGCAATTACTGAGAAAGATAATGTGGCGGTTCGAATTCCGATCCAACACAGCGTTTTAGTTTACATAGTAGCTTTAATTTCAAGAAGAAATTTCTGAGAACGTACGTCTGGAGTACAGCATTATATGGCAGTTAAACATGGACTGTGGGAAAACCGGAACAGAATAGAATAGACGCATTTGAGATGTGGTGCTACAGACGAATGTTGAAAATTAGGTGGACTGATGAGGTAGGGAATGTGGAGGTTCTACGCAGAATCGGAGAGGAAAGGGATGTGTAGAAAACACTGATAAGGAGAAGGGACAGGACGATAGGACATCTGTTAAGACATGAGGGAATGGTACTAGAGGGAGCTGTAGAGGGCAAAAACTGTAGAGAAAGACAGAGATTGGAATACATCCAGCATATAATTGAGGACGTAGGTTGCAAGTGCTACTCTGGGATGAAGAGGTTAGCACAGGGCCGCATCAAACCAGTCAGCAGACCAAAAGCAAAAAAGTATTCTTTCTACGGCGCATACTCCACTGGAAAGTGGATGATTTATGCGACACAGCGCTAGTTACAAAGTGAGTCTACAAATTTCGGAAAATCGAGCGATATGTAAAAGACATCGTGCGTTAAAATTGCGTGCATATGGAAGTACAGGCGGAGTTATTTCAAGAAATGCAATGCTGTGACAAGATGCAGATTTGAAAATAATTTATTGTCCGGTACATACACATTAACTACAAAGAAAATTAGACGTTTCGGCCGTCAGTGGCCCTCCTCAGATCTGCAAGACAAATGAGGTTAAAAATTAAAGCAGAAGTTACGTACATTACGTGAAAATAAAAATAAAAGAATACCAAGCCACAAAACATACGCTGTGGTTCACTCACATAATTGACGAAAACTCCCTGTTATTGAATATACATGAAGGGCGGTCCTACATATAACATCTAATCCCTTGGGCTAGCTATTCACATACTATTGGCATATTTCAACAAAAAACTTTCAATATTTTTAAAAGGAAATACATAAGTACTTTAATCTATAAAATGAATAAAACTGCTTTACAAAGGCTTCAGTTATAATATTTTATGACACAGATGTGATGCATCTGTAGCACTGTACGTCTTCAGTTGGACTCAGGTTTAAAAGTTGCAGATTCGTCAGCTGAGGAAATCGTTATTTCAGTGCTTTTCAACAAAGAATAAATATCACATTCTGTTAACGAACTGCGAAAAATGGCAATGGAGACGCAGGCGACGAGGGTGCAACTGTACACAATAGAAAAGTGTTTACGGCCGATATAAAAGCTGTCTACCCGAGAAAAACAGTAAAATCGGTAGAATTGTTCGCTGGGGACCGCCCAGGAGTTGTTAAGCAGTTAAATTGGAAATTTTTTCTTCCTTGAGGACAATGGCATCTCTCCTTGAGCGCGGGAGTTGTGTCTTCATTAAATTCTTCATTTGTATGACCATATTGTCTGTAGTTTCTTTATAATTCCTGAGGGTATTTTCGTTCCGTCGTCACAAGTACAAGAAAACGCCTGTTTTTCGCACCAGACGCATTTCGCTTTATTTATGTAAAGCATGGTCAGTGGTCTGTAATTAAAAGGGGAGGAAGGAAGTTTCTGTCTTTACTGATTTTTAGTGTTTTCTTACCTATTTCAATATTACTTGGTCTTTGGTATTCCCGAGCTGAATCATGTAGAAAAATTGGTACTTGAAAACATAATAACAAATAAAAGCTACAACCTCATCTACTGTTACAGATACGATGACATAATATGCGTGGTAGGTTGACCTAAAAATAGAATACATCAACTACACAAATGCCTTCAAATGGCTCTGAGCACTATAGGACTCAACTGCTGTGGTCATCAGTCCCCTAGAACTTAGAACTACTTAAACCTAACTAACCTAAGGACATCACACACATCCATGCCCGAGGCAGGATTCGAACCTGCGACCGTAGCAGTCGCACGGTTCCGGACTGCGCGCCTAGAACCGTGAGACCACCGCGGCCGGCAAACAACTACACAAAGACATAAATACTGTACACAGAAACATTAAGTTCACAACAGAAGAAGAATAAGAAAACGCAATCAACTTTCCAGACATAATCATATGAAAATACAATCACAAACACAATCTAACATATACGGACCCACAATTACCACAATCTTAAACGCAACCTCAAACCACCCACATAATCGGTTTCAGGCTACATTCAGATACATGTTAAACAGACTGAACAGGATCCGCCTAAACACTTCTGATTACCAAAAAGAGCTAGCCATTATGAAAAAATAGCATGAAAAATGGAAATAAAGAAACAGTGGTAGACAAACTAAACAGAAAAATGTAGGTGAGAAACCAAGCAGAAAGTAAAAACCAACAAACTGTTGACTAACTGTCCTAAAAACAAATCAAACTGTAAATATCTTTAATTACAGACCACTTACGATGCTTTACCTCAATTAAGGGAAACGCATCTGGTGAGGAAAAAAACACGTTTTCTCGTAGTTGTAACGACAAGACGAAAATACCCTCAGGAATTGTGTCTTACTTGTTCGTGATGACCACAGACCAGAAGTTTTGGCATTATAAATCGTTAAACTAGGCAGGAAAAAGGGCATTATTAATAGGTAAAACAGATAATTAAAGACAATACAGAAAAACCTTACATATGAATGTTTAGATACTATATTGCAATATTCTGACAATAACGCTATCAGCATATGTAAGCTAATAGGCGTTAAATATCTTCTTAAAGTACAGTAACTTTAAAATTTCAAACAATATGCTACTTGTTCTTGTCAGAAAAATGAAAAAGTTTCTAGAAAGCCTATGGATTACAATGCCTTATCAGCTTATTGGTTGCACATGATAACCAAATGCTTCCTTAAATTTTCTGCAGTTATGTTAAGTCTCATGTCAGATAACACATTCTCCACCTTAGAAAATGATATCGCAGTACCTACGGAGGGTATTGGAGCAAAGCTAACACACTGAACTATTATAGGGTCTATTTCTACTAATATAAAATTGTCACCTTGCAGAATTTTTGAAATGTCTCGAAGTTCGTCAAGAACAGAATTTTTCGCACACAACATTTTACACTTTTCCCTAACTAATGAACCACATTTCCCTTTCACACTCTCCAGTCTTTGCACTAATAATCCACAGTTTTAACTGACTTCGTCAAAGGCTGCCCCGTTCTTGAAACTGGCAGATCACTCGTGGCAGGAATCTGATCTCGACCACAATGAAAATTAAGTAATTTCTCACTTCCGAAGGTTCGCTCTGTATGAAAATCACTGGCTGTGCTGTGTGCAGTCTGTGGCTGGTTTGCATTGTTGTCTGCCATTGTAGTGTTGGGCAGCGGCAGCTGGATGTGAACAGTGCGTAGCGTTGCGCAGTTGGAGGTGAGCCGCCAGCAGTGATGGACGTGGGGAGAGAGATGGCGGAGTTTTGTAATTTGTAAGACTGGATGTCATGAACTACTATATATATTACGACTATTAAGGTAAATACATTGTTTGTTCTCTATTAAAATCTTTCATTTGATAACTATACCTATCAGTAGTTAGTGCCTTCCGTAGTTTGAATCTTTTATTTAGCTGGCAGTAGTGGCGCTCGCTGTATTGCAGTAATTCGAGTAACCAAGATTTTTGTGATGTAAGTTATATGTGAAACGTATAGGTTAATGTTAGTCAGGGCCATTCTTTTGTAGGGATTATTGAAAGTCAGATTGCGTTGCGCTAAAAATACTGTGTGTCAGTTTAAGCACAGTTGTGTATAATTTTTCTAAGGAGACGTTTCAAGTGTTGTGTTTGTCTTGTTAATGACGATGAGAGAAAGAAGGGAGAGGGTAAAACTTGGTACCTTCACACTGTCTGACCCCTCTATTAGCGCCAAAGGGACCGCCAAGGTTGACGTCTCCATCCGACGGACGGGTCGTCATTAACAAAGACACGCAACATCACCCCACGAAACACTGTGGGAACCTAACAATTTAAACCAGGGTAATGACGCAAAATCTGAGAATCAGGAACCTTACCCAATTTCACATTAGCTGTTGCCGATGAAAATTTCCTCCACCCCAAGAAACTCGAAACAGAGACTCCCCACTCGAGCGACACAGCACAAGTGTGTGTTGCTGATATCGCCTACTGCAGTCGTTCTCAACCTGGGGGTAATTACCCCCTGAAGGATAAAACGAAATTTTCTGAGGGGTAAAAACAAAAAGGTTTTATTGTGATGTAGTCATGAAACTAAACTACTTTTTTAAAAAAAAATCACTATCACAGTTTTGTAAGTTTAATATTGACTAAGTAAGTTATCAATAATTTTTTTTTTTCGTAGTTACTGTCATTATGAAGATTACAGGTTTGTCATATAGTCTACCAACTACACACATACTTTGTGCTTCGTACCATACGTTGATCATGGTAAAAGTTAAACATATACGTAACAAATTCTAAATATCTCATAAAAGTGTCTTCTCCAAGTTGTAGATTGTTTCTGCAATAGACCAGAAATTGCTTCATAGTTCACTTCGGAACAGACAAATAAACTAATTCACAGCACAACAACACTACTCAGGGTGTCCCAAGAGGAATTGTCAATATTCAAGAATATGACAGGAATGAAAAGTCCAGTAAACATAGGCCCTAAAATGCATACCTTAAGAGCTATCAGCATTTATTCATTACCGATACTGTGAAACACATCTCTTCTACTGGATTCCCGTCGCTTTCCATATTCTGAGAGGCTGTAGAATGCACCAAAACAAGGATAAAAGTCCAGTAAACACGGGCTGTAAAGTGCATAATTTACGAGCTATCAGCACTGGTTCATCTATGTTAGTGTGAAAAACATCTCTCTTACTGAACAAGTTCATCCTAGAGCCCAAGCTACTAAACATTTTTTTTTCTTGTTTTGCTCCATATTGTCCCCTCCCAAAACATGGAAAGCAAGGAGTTTGCAGTAGAATAGATTTGTTTTACAGTATCGAAAATTAAGAAGTGCTTATAGACGTAAGGTATACATTTTGTAGCCCATGCTTACTAGACTTCTCTGCTTCGAATGATCGTTCCTGCGGTATCCCTGAAAATTGACCATTCCACCTGGGCCACAATGTATAAGAGCTACTAAAGCGTTATCATTATTATTAATTATTATTAGAGTCGTCAGACACAAAGCGTTAAAGGAGTGAAGTCTTCCAGTTTCTGCCAGTTCAGAATTAAGGAATCCAGCAAGGAAATGATTTTCAAATAGTAAGCCTAGTTCACACATTTTAACTCGGTTCATTTTAAATAGAGGTGCAGGTGAAGCCAGTGCCACTGGGAAAAGTAGTAGTGGCGGGGAAGCATGTTTTGTAGTAAGTGCCTACTCTCACTGTCACTACTTAGCTTTCTTATCTGAGAAAGAGCCATTAATACACGCAATGCACTGGAAATTTCTTCATCATTCATTCTCTCTAACTCTCTCTTTCTCTCTATCTCACCGCAACACATGACATATGGAAAAGTAATGTGGGATTCAAGATTTATAGATGTGAAAGCAGATTTTTGACCATGATAGTGGTGGGACAATGGGCCCCACACTGCATTGTTGCCAAATTTATTCAAGATGGCGGTTTCAAGATGGCGGCGATAGAAGTGAAAACAATGCAGAGTGGGGCCACATGAAGGCTGTCCCACTACTATCGGTTTCCTGAAAAATTCTTCAAATAAATACATAAACTATATTCTATACACTGCCTTGAATCCCCTAAATTGTTTAAATAAACCACATTTCATATGTTGTCTAAATTGTTTAAACTATATTCTATAAACTGCATACAATTTCTGGACAAATTCTTTAACTAAATAAAAAACTATATTCCATACACTGCCATAATTAATTAAACACTATTCTATACATTGCCTAATTGTTTAAACAAAATTCCATACACTGCAATCTAATTCCTTCCAAATGACCAATCACCTGAGTATTTTTCCCTCCAATTTCCAGGAGGGAGGGTGGGAGATGAGGGAGTTTACTAGAGGGGGTGGTGTTAATTAACTGAGCAATTTAATTAAGCAGTCAATCATATTGATAAGAGTGAGAGGGGTATTCGAATAACCCAGACCTGAAAGTGTACCTGTAGCAGTCAGGGGGAGAGGGGGAGGGATAGGGTTGTATGCTTCCTGAGGGGCGCGGGGGAGTGGGAGGGAGTGGGAGAACAATAGGTTCAGGACCTGTCTACATCTACATGACTACTCTGCAATTCACATTTAAGTGCTTGGCAGAGGGTTCATCGAACCACAATCATACTCTCTCTCTACTATTCCACTCCTGAACAGCGAGCGGGAAAAACGAACACCTAAACCTTTCTGTTCGAGCTCTGATTTCTCTTATTTTATTTTGATGATCATTCCTACCTATGTAGGTTGGGCTCAACAAAATATTTTCGCATTCGGAAGAGAAAGTTGGTGACTGAAATTTCGTAAAAAGGTCTCGCCGCGACGAAAAACGTCTATGCTGTAATGACTTCCATCCCAACTCGTGTATCATATCTGCCACATTCTCTCCCCTATAACGTGATAATACAAAACGAGCTGCCCTTTTTTGCACCCTTTCGATGTCCTCCGTCAATCCCACCTGGTAAGGATCCCACACCGCGCAGCAATATTCTAACAGATGACGAACGAGTGTAGTGTAAGCTGTCTCTTTAGTGGACTTGTTGCATCTTCTAAGTGTCCTGCCAATGAAACGCAACCTTTGGCTCGCCTTCCCGACAATATTATCTATGTGGTCCTTCCAACTGAAGTTGTTCGTAATTTTAACACCCAGGTACTTAGTTGAATTGACAGCCTTGAGAATTGTACTATTTATCGAGTAATCGAATTCCAACGGATTTCTTTTGGAACTCATGTGGATCATCTCACACTTTTCGTTATTTAGCGTCAACTGCCACCTGACACACCATACAGCAATCTTTTCTAAATGGCTTTGCAACTGATACTGGTCTTCGGATGACCTTACTAGATGGTAAATTACAGCATCATCTGCGAACAATCTAAGAGAACTGCTCAGATTGTCACCCAGGTCATTTATATAGATCAGGGACAGCAGAGGTCCCAGGACGCTTCCCTGGGGAACACCTGATATCACTTCAGTTTTACTCGATGATTTGCCGTCTATTACTACGAACTGCGACCTTCCTGATAGGAAATCACGAATCCAGTCACACAACTGAGATGATACCCCGTAGGCCCACAGCTTGATTAGAAGTCGCTTTGAGGAACGGTGTCAAAAGCTTTCTGCAAATCTAGAAATGTGGAATCAAAGGGGAAAAATAGGTTAATGACCTGTCAATCAAAGGAAACCAATAGGTTTGCCCCAGAGTGCATACCTGCCCCTGATGTAGGCAACCCGCACTAACAAAAATGCTTGTGCTCTGTTTGTCCTACTACTCATGAAAGCAATAAAAATAAAAAAGTAATTGCAAAGTCCAGGACCGAATAATAATATTGTTGCCAAAACAAGTGACTGAATGGATCTGGAGCATGATTTGAGATGTGCACTTACTGAAAACAACTCAAATATAACAATGGTTGTTAAACATAAGCATTACCAACTGCCTCAGTGACTCATTAGTATGTGACTTAATAAAACACCCACAAAACTAAATATCCCTCCTCTTTCAGTATTTTTAAAAGGGAAGTGTTCAATGAAGGTTATTTTTCATTCTTAAGTTTAGTTAGGTGCTTAAGTTGGTCATGGTGGGAGAGTGGTGGGTGGGAAAAATTGGGGGGTGCTGTTTAATATCTGGTTGCACACAAGGGTAATGGTCTCAAAAAGGTTACGAACCACTGTCCAATTGAGACGAAGTAAGACAGAGAAAGGAACTGTTGATGATGAGCCACACTTGGGTTGACAATCAACAAGTTCATTATAACATTCAATGTGGAGCAACTGAGATGGATACCATCAGAACACCGAGGACTATCTGATAAGGGTTGCGGAGAAAGTAAAAGAGACAACATTGTATGAATTGCATACTTTTTAATAATAACCCACCAGAGTTGGTTTTTTTAAATTTTTAATTGTTAAGTCCTGAGAAAAGCATACACAAGAAATGTTCAAGGACATTATTAACTAGAATATTCGAAATTGTCTGTATATGTGGAAGATATGTCCCTAGTCGGTGTCACAAAAATTGAGATGTCGCACAAGAAAACGTGAACGGGCGATATAAGACCCAGGCTCATTTTTCTCCAAAGCATCGTCAAATGAGATAAGAACAGTATTACCATTCTTATCAGGAGTAGACCAGGCAACCATGACATGCACTGAATCAAATGGTACCAGAAAAAGCTTTCGAAAACGAATGCTTCCAGCTGTATTAACGTTACCAAAGTAAATTGTCACCAACGGAAATAACTTTCAATGAGTAATGAAGTTTTTTGGATATAGGTCTCTTTTTTTGTTTCATAACAAAATCCGCCGAAGGTTTTGGATCTTATATTAGCCACACTATCAAGACGAGCATTTATCAAATGAAAAATGTTTATTTGATATCAGACGTACCAAGACTACATACTTGGATAGGCAACTTCAGAACAGGTTTTCAGTGAGTTTATGTGTATGGTATTGTAATCATACACTGCTTATACCTGTATGTAATTTTTCTTTTAGAGCTCAAGGAATTTTGGAATCATCTGTGAACAAAAATTTATTGATTACATTTAGGAGATAAAGAGTAGTGTTTGCTTTAAACCTCAAAAGAATAGAAATTGCGAGTTCAGGTTCAGTTGGCAGCAATACTTAGGTTTTTAAGCTTTTTGGGTCTTATGATAAAGAAAGCTTTGACTGTTGGCGGTGAATGATAATTCGTGTGTTTCGGCGCAAGTGTTGAAAGGTTCTCGGAATAATTTTGTTTTTATCTATTTTCATATTTATAAACTGTTACTACATGCTGAAACCCCTAACTGTTCTGCATGTTAATAAAAATGGAGAACCTGTAACCTATATTGCTCGATATTTTCAATTTGCAAAAATGGTATTATTTAGGTCACTCCTTTTTCGACATAATCATTCTACTCTAAGAATGCTTTATAATTTAGTTGATTCATTTCAAATCCCTTTACTCTAACCTTTATACATTAACGTCACAGCCGCTTGGGATTAGCTGAGCGGTCTAAGGTGCTGCAATCATGCACTGGGAGGCTGATCCCGGTGGAGGTTCGAGTCATCCCTAGGGGATGGGTGTGTGTGTTTGTCCTTTGGATAATTTATGTTAAGTAATGTGTAAGCTTAGGGACTGATGACATTAGCAGTTAAGTCCCATAAGATTTCACATTTGAACATTTTTGATCGTTTCGTAATAATAACAAATATCTAAACAGACTGTATGAATAATATCGAAAATACACATGACTGAAACAGTCAAGCCACTAAATAAGTGCCTTTTTTAACACCTCATGAGACAGGTTTAGATTTCTCAAGGTAACCTTTACTGAAGAAAGGGTACATCATCAAATGCTTTGTTAATTTCAAACGAAGTAGATCTATAGCAGTACTAGTGCTGTAAAAAAGAGATATAAAGAAGTGAAGAAAATCGATCCTTTCATTAATGTAGACTTTAATTTTAAAAAGTAATATAAAACCTCTGATAACGGTGAATGTTGCGTGGATTGTTACGTCACGGTTATTTACTTCGTGTGCCAATATTTTATGATTAAAATTGTCCACAGGTGGTCAAAGTGAGTAAAAAGGAGACGAGTCTGACTGGCACGTGCAAGCAGATGCGAGGTCGGAGGTCGGCGTGTACCTGACGAATCGCGCACGACAGTGCGATCACGACCGCGGTCAATGCAGCTCGGGAATTTCCGGCGAGCGTCGTCAGCGCTCGGCGCAGGCGCCAGGTTTTAAAACGGGTCGCGCCTGCGACCTCGGCACACTGGCTGTCTGTGCGTCGCCGTCTGTACATCGCAGGGCAGCTACCGACGACGTCGTCATGACAACGAACACCATCTTCCTGCTGCTCGTCGCGGCAGCTTCGACTATCGCATTCACGCCACCTGAAGGTACGGCCACCGTAGCGCTTTATGTTACTCGTCTGGACGTAATCCCTTCTCGTGTTCGGCGTATCTTAATTAATAATAAACTTTGTTAATCAGAAAACATTGACCTATAAAATTAATCTCTAGCTATTTTAAATATTTCCCATTAAGTAACACCAACGAAGAAGGCAGGTGAAATAATGATTTTCGAAACTGAAAATTATTGGTTACCAATGTGTGTTCGGATTTTTAATTTAGCTTCTTCCGGTGCAGAAATATCTCACCTTTGCTCAATATGGTTTACGTGTACATTGCTTCTATACTCCCATACATGATGGCTTGTGACAGGGACTGAGTAAACATCACTCTGCATTTTGAGCACGTGTGCGATTTCCGTCCTACAGGAGCAAGCGTGGAAAGAAATGTATTTCACTTTAGAGCAACTGTTTGGTGTAACACCAATATTAATTTACTGTAGCTAATGTTAGTATTGTAATACTGCCAATGCTAACCATTGTCGTAGAATCGGAATATGATGCAAGCTATCGATGGAAAAACATACGTAGAATGCACACTGTGTCGTGTAAATACTGAACGTTTCGTTTGCCCCTTAACGCTGAGCATCATAATTGCATTATCTGGTTACAGTTAATTGAGACAGTAAATTACCATATCTGTTTCAGCCAGCAGACGAATCGAAGTGGATTATATATGTTTGGCTATTATTCTTTCTGTACCTTTGTTCCTGTTCCAAGAAAATAGGAATACTGGGTGCAAATTTGCCAGATTTCTGTATGGGCGCCCATTTCACTGGGCGCATTTATAGTATAGTGCTAAAGAGAATTAAAGGATCACTTTATCGAAGCCCCGTAACTGTCTCCCATCTTGGCGCATAACTTTTAAATTTGGCTCAAAGGTGCCTACAATCTGTAGTGGTGCAAAAGGTGCCTTCCAGACAGATGTCGTGACATCTTCTCGGCTCCAATCGTAATTGCATTACCTGGTTACAGTTAAAGTGTTCAAAGGAAATTTTGCAAACACATCATTTAAAGAAAAATTTGTCACCTGGCATCGTTTCCCTATAAATGCAATTTATTGTGGGTCACTATATGACATATTCATCTGTGGAATAATGAAATTCTGCCAAAGACAGCTCTAAAAGACAAAAGATACATAATTTAAAGATGATTTCGGGATGTAGCAAGAATGTCTTATATTTAAAAGTATAAACCGATTGGCGACTCACATCTCCATTCTGTTTTATGTCGGTAACTGCGACTAATCACCTCCAGTAGCACCATGTTCAGTAAAGCACTGCAGTGTGTAAGACAACTTTCGGGCTACGTACAGCCTTACTTGCCTGTCTCATGTTTAGGTAATATATCACTTGAAACATTTAAAGAGTTTTAAGTTTTACAAAGATAAATTTTTTATTACATAGATCAATACAGAAATTAACTTCCTTCGGAATCGAATCTGGCACTTATAAGACCTTTAACCGTTACTCCAGTGCAGATGGATTCTTTGAAAAATAATAAATAAATTAAAAATTAATATTCTTTGCTATTAAAAGTCTTTCCGCGTTGATAATGTTTTATACTTATAGAATATCAAGTTTTGCACGGATTCAGTTGCCATTTTAGGTCTTCTTTTTCTTTTACTTTCAATTCCGCTGTTTATTGCTTTTCTTAAAGCAATCTTTTTCAGCACCACACCACCAAATTTGGGAACTATGCATGTTGTTAGGTGTTGCAATTTTTGGATATGTTCCGTATTGTATATAACGAATTTCATATATCCTTAAGCACTTACGGAAAATTAGTTTTGGCTTAGCGAAAAAGGAACACCATATATTTAAGGCTTTTATGTTCTCAGTGTCCGAAAATCATGAGACCATCATATTTCGTTTACGAACTGTCAGGATTTCGGTATTTGAAATTCAGCAGCTCTTCATGGGGAGGCTGAAGTGTAATTTATTACAGTAAACAGCCTGGTCAAACCACGAGTCCGCCATAAATCCTTTTGTCGCTGTGTTGAAGTATAAAGAAAAATAAGTAACAGAAAACTGGCATGAATTGGACTGCTGATCGATAAATTAAACTTGTACATTTGTGTAGATGTAAATAATCGAAAACTGGCATTTTAACGTGTTAGCGAAAAGAATAAGGTATCGTCAAGAGTCTTCTCGGTTAGAGATTCCTGTCACGTTCTGTGCTCAAATTAGATTGCGAGGTTGTGCGCTGTAGATCTACATAATGCGTTTCCTCCTCTCTCGTTCGGATGCGAAGGGAAGCCAGCAGCAAGAAAGCCGACCCGCCAGGCTCTTTTCCTACTCCTTTGAAATATTTACACGTGTAGGAGGAATACGTTAGCTGGGAGGTCACGGCGCAAACAACTGCATTGGAGAACCAGCCGCGCTGAATACAACGCACGGCGACCTTCTGGAGTAACTGGAAACGTCATAGGCTGCGTCCCATACAATACGGAGCATTCGTGCTGCGTGTGATTTTTAGTACTCGTCTAAGTGGATGATTTACAACTTTCTGAGTTTGCAGTCGATTTGTCATTTTCTTTTTTTTCGAACGCTTCCCTAGTTGTCTTCTTCAGGTGCAAATCTCGTTGCTCACTGTTTGGAATGGAACCAATCTGTAATCGAAACACGCTGTACACCACCTTAGAGATTGTCTCCCCGCGGCATCAAAGAATAAAACAGTTTCACAGAAATTTAAGACCAACCGCAAGGTTGCAGCAAAAAAGATGTTATACGCGAAAAAAATGTCGTAAGACAAATCCTTCAACAACAAAATCTTAAAAGGCACTATCTATTAACGCCGCATTGGATTAAGGCATAAAATGTTTCACTTTAAAAGTTTGTCTATTCGCCGAAAAAATTATACTATAATCACACCAATTTCGGTTTATGGTTAACTCCAGCAAATATCATGAGATATTGCCTTCGCACTAAAAAGGACACGCTACATCAAAAACTTATTTCAAAACCGTTTATTATGTGTGATTAGAGTGCGACTTTGCCGGCGAATAAATAATACTCCTTGTTTTAAGTGTAAATATATTGAAACATTCCGAAGACAAGTGTCAGAGAGGAATGCATGCCCGTGTTCAGTATATTTGTTTCTCTAAAGTGCTACTATCCATCATCATGTGGAGCTGTAAGCATCACGCAGTTAAACACACGCTTCAGTGTTCATGGAGGCTGACATCACTGTTTGCTTTGACGATCCAGATAACTAGATCCATGAGTGTTTCAACTTGAGTCTCGTTAACTAGTGTCTTCACGTAGGAAATATTCACCATGTGTCACACGGAGTGATCAAATGAACTACGGAAAACAAGAGATTTACTTCCGAACGACTTGTACAGCGCATAGCCGTATGGTGCACCGCTGATTTTAAACGAAAAATGAAAGAAATTTACTGTAAACACTCATGAAGTCAGTTGAGTTCAAGAAAACATAAGGCAACGCAGTTTTCTAAGAATAATCCAACGGAAACAATGAGAAAATGCTCAACGCATATGCGTAAACTACCTCTGAAAATTTGGCTATTGAACTGATTCCCCCGTTCTATTAAAACGACGTAACAGTTGAAAAAATACATTTAATAACTTAATATACAGTACAAGTAAAATATCGTGTTTGCCCTTCTGATAGGCCTGTCTCATGAAAGCTGCATAACAGTAATGGACTGGAAATGGAAATAAGAGTCTAGGATTAATTTTCTGCCTGAGCATTACGATGATGTTGTATTTCCTGATACGCGCTTTGGATGGATCGCTGCTACGTAATAAAATGTATAACCCTGACCAAGTCCTTTCGGTGTTCTTAATAAAAAAGAAAAAAATACTCTGTTCCCAAAGACAATTTTTGCGTCGCAGAATACAAGAGCCTTCCGTAAATCAGGTTTGCCTTACTTTCTGTTTCTTCCATAGTTACTAGACGTATTTTCATCAAGACACCAGTTTTGCCTCTCTTATGAAGATTGCATACATGGTGAGGATCACCGATTCGATTCCTGTTGCTGCAACAACTTTCCAACAACAGTAGTTGACCAGCCGTGGGAGGAGCGGTAATGGCTTCTGACTATCAGACTACTCTTCAATTTTCTTTCCTAAGTTCCTGACCACTAAGCAGTTTTCAGTGATGTCATATGAGAATGTTACAGTGATGCGCGTATTGGTTTCATTCGTATGCAGGAAGGAAACAGCAATGAAGTTCGGTATGGAAGTGCAGTGTTTAACATCCTGCCGACAACAACATCGTTAGAAACAAAATGCTGTATAACCACGGACAGGGCAAGGGCGCAGGAGGAAAACAGCAAAGTCTTTTTAAAAGAACCAACCCGGCATTCGCTTCAGTAGATTTTAGGAAATCACGAGGACTCTAGAGATGTATATCCGGAATGGAAAAGAACCTCATTCTTCCCGAAAAGTGTGTGTTAACCAATTTACAACCTGTCTCGGTGACCGGAGGAATACGCTATGAATCAAGACTGGACTTTATCCCTTCTTTTCATTGTTTTACCATTCAGAACGACACAGAGACAGCAGTCAAAATCAGGCAGCTTATCATGAACATTTAAATCTATACGTATTGAATGTTGGAAGATAATTCCTAGGCTGTCGTAGCCGAGCATTATCAAAAGCAAAAGCAACTGCCAAGCCTCACTTACATAGATCGTTCTGTTGCACTGAAGTTATACTGAAGTCACGGTATGAGATGTCGTTAATAATGAGTACATAAATTGGTGCTACGAAGAAATTCGTCACGGAGTGGTACTTTATTGGTGACTAAACACTCTATGGTTGCTGGTTACAGGTCTGTTTGATTTACGGGAGGACGACATGGAATACCGAAAAACGTGAATCGCCAGACGCTTGAAAATAGACGCCAATTACAGAAGCACTATTCTTCACTCCCGTAGGGATCGTGAACACATGAGTAGACTAATCATACCACGCACAGAAGCATTTAAGCAGTAATTCAGAGGAGTCCTGTTAGATTTGTTACCGGCAGATTTGGTCAACATGCGATTATTACGAAACGCTTCTGAAGTGAGATGAAGGAGAAGAAAATGTTTTTTACGTATTTCTTACAGACTCCAGAATGGTCGTACTGCAACAAATGTACACCTTGTATAAGGAGCGCGAAGACAAGATAAGGTAAATCGGGGCTCGTTCAGAAGCATAGAAACAGTCGTTCTTTTCGTCGTTCTATTTGCGACAGCAACAGGTAAGGGAATGTCCAGTAGCGGTACAAAGTACTCTCTCGCCATACACCGTACTGCGGCGTGCAAAGTGTGTTGTAGATATACAATGAGGAGATAAAAGTAATGGGCAGCGATATGGACATACATAAATGGCGGTAGTATCTCGAACACAATGTATAAAAGGGCAATTCACTGGCGAAGTTGTCATTTGTACTCAGATGAGTCATGTTACAAGGTTTCCGATGTGATTATAGCCGCGGAGCGGTAATTAACAGACTTTGAATGCGGAAAAGTAGTTGAAGCTAGACGCATGGGACATTCCACTATGGGAAAATTAGGGAATTAAAATATTCAAATGTGTGTGAAATCTTATGGAACCTAACTGCTAAGGTCATCAGTCCCTAAGCTTACACACTAATTAACCTAAATTATCCTAAGGACAAACACACACACACACCCATGCCCGAGGGAGGACTTGGACCTCCACCGGGATCAGCCGCACAGTCCATGACTGCAGCGCCTAAGAGCGCTCGGCTAATCCAGCGCGGCTTATGGAATTCAGTATTCCGAGGTCCACAGTGTCAGGAGAGCGCCGTGAATACCAAATTTTAGGCATTATCTCTCACCATCGATAATACTTTCGACCGAGAGCAGCGGCGTTTGCGTGGAGCTGTTAGTGCCAACAGACGAGCAACACGGTGTGAAATAACCGCGGAAATCAATGAGGCATGCACGACGTACGCATCCATCAGGACAGTGCGGCGGAAGCTGGCGTTGATAGCCTATGGCAGTAGACGACCGACGCGAGTACATTTGCTAATAGCACCACATCGCCTGCGGCGCCTGCGCCTACGCGGAATAGATTGGTTCCCTGGTCCAACTGAACTAGTCATTGACTGGTAATGGTTATGTTCGGCTAGTTGGAGACCACTTGCATCCACTCAAGGATTCATGTTCCCAAACAACGATGGAAATTTTATGGATGACAATGCGCCATGTCTCGAGGTCACAGTTGTAGGCAGTTCAGGTGAGCCTGAGCGAGAGAACTGGCTCACCCAGGCGGCTCGACAAGAATGTCATCGAACATTTATGGGACATAATTGAGAGACCAATTCGTGCACGAGATTCTACACTGACAACACTTTCGCATTTATGGACGGCTATGGAGGCAGCATGGCTCGAAATTTATGCAGAGGACTTATACGGACTCGTTGAGTCCATCCCACGTCGAGCTACTGCACTATGCCGGACAAAAGGCGGCCCGACGCGGTATTAGGAGATATATGATGGCTTTTGTCACACCACTGCTTTTCCTTTGCTCTGTTGGCGAGTGGAATAGGAAGGGGAATGACTGACCAATAATGGTACAAGTTAACCTCGGCCACAAACCGTACTGTGGCTTACGGAGTGTGTATGCAGATGTAAACATAGATTCTGCGAGCAGTTTTTTTTCACTGGAATAGGAAGAAACGCTAGCGTGTGGTACCACGCACTCCACTGTGGTTCACAGGAATAGAGCGCTGTTTTCGTTGCGAGGGCGGTGTGGTGTCACTCGCCCCAGTTGTACAGCAGACTTTGCTAGCAATGGTTCACTGTCTTCATACGCTCTCATTTGCCGAGACGACAGTTTAGCATAGCCTTCAGCTACGTCATTTACTACGACCTAGCAAGGCGCCATTCTCAGTTACTATATGTCTTCTGAACAGATAATATTGTGAATCATGTACCATCAAGAGCGGCGTTCATCATTAATGGATTAAAGTTTAGTATCAAACTACGTCCGCTTTCTGAATTCTAATTCCTTGTCATGTTCCAGACCTCACGTCAGTATAGTCCTTCCCTCCTCACGCCAGCCTGCGTGAGCTAAAACGCGTGCATTCCGGCCTCTACTAGTAATACGGTGTTCGCTCTTCTGCCAACGCTACAGGCGGTGCAACAGCAATAACAATTTGTCGATAGGCATGACAATGTCTAAACGAAAGGAACAACTTGGCCATCTTCAGTATTATCTCCGCTGTCTCGTATAAGCTAGTTTAGAGATGAGAAGCGGAAGCAGCGCCGCTACTGTCCAGTCATCCTGTACGTGGAGACGTAGAGACTGCGGTTACTGTCGCACGTGCCCACTGCTGTTGTCCGACGAGCTCCCGGCAGAGGCGTCAGGCGCGACCTCGAGCCGCTTAACACGGGCTGGCGAGCTGCCCGCTCGGCGCGTTGTGTGGCTGCCTGCACGGCAGAAGACGCCTCAGCGCAGCGCGCAGGCTCCGTGTCAAGGTGAGCCCGGGTGGTCGTGGCTGGCGGCCGACAGCTGCAGGAGGCGCCGTCGACCTTTCGGATTCGCTCTGCTGGCATTCAGTGGCTGCCCACTCAGCTCTCCGGCGCGCCCAGACGCCCATTCTCTGGCAACCAACTACATTCTTACCGCTTCAAACATAACTTCTCCCGATCGTTACCTTACAAAAGAATCTGACAACTGGCCGTTAAACTGATAGGTGCTAAATAAAGTGAAGCGGTCGTTTTTGCGAGCGGTCGTTTCTCCACGGTTGCACGTCTGTGCAGTCCGATGTAACGCGATTCATCTCCAGTGCGTGGTTGGAGAAGATCGCTTCTTGCCACCTACAACTTCATACACGGTCCAGTCACGTTAATGTGACCACCGCCTATGTTCGACGTAAACGCGCAGTAAACACTCACAGACGGCATGTGGCAGCACTAGCAGTGGAACGTATATAAAGCGTGTCTGGGGATGCGGGAAAAGTGCAGTCTTTGATCTATTGCTGAAACGGAGCGATTTATTGGATGACCATTAGGGCATGACCATTGGTTCAAAATGGTTCAAATGGCTCTAAGCACTATGGGACTCAACATCTGTGGTCATCAGTTCCCTAGACTTAGCACTACTTAAACCTAACTAACCTAAGGACATCACACACATCCATGCCCGAGGCAGGATTCGAACCTGTGACCGTAGCAGCCCCGTGGTTCCGGACTGAAGCGCCTAGAACTGCTCGACCACAGCGGCGGAAGCATTTCTGAAACGTCTAAGTTTTTAAACTGTTCGCGTGCCTCCATGGTTAAAGTATACCCTTATGGCAAACTGGCGCTATCCAAAATGATTCCGAGTCAGCTGTGGCGCACTACAGGGCCATAGATGGTAGGGGCTGAATGAGGGCTGGGGACATCTGTACGGGCGAATAGCTGTGCGACTGTTGCGCAACTGACCGCTTAGATGAACCGAGGGGCTATCAACAGTTTCTCCTCAATGGCCGTTCAGCGAGTAAGGGCCTCCACAGCAGGCGCCAGGTTCATCCACCTGTGCTGACTTCATCAGCGATGAAGGAAGTTGCACGCCCTTCCGCAACTAGACGTCCACTGACTGGCAATATGTGATCTTTTCAGAAGAAGCACCTTTTATGATCCATCGGGCTGAAAGCAAACACCCTGCAACAGTCGTCGGAAGTGTCCAGCCCGGAGGAGGGAGCTTTACGGCCTGGTAAATATTTTCTCTGCATTTCCTGGGTGATCTCGTCATTCCAAAGCACAATGGATCAACTCAAGTATGCATCCATCCTTGCGGACCATGTCCGCCCTTACATACGGATTGTTTTTCGTCGGCACGATGACATCTACCAGCAGGATAATGCAACGTGTCGCACGACTCGCAGAGTAAAATGCTCAAATGGCTCTGAGCACTATGGCACTTAACTACTGTGGTCATCAGTCCCCTAGAACTTAGAACTACTTGAACCTAACTAACCTAAGGACATCACACACAACCATGCCCGAGGCAGGATTCGAACCTGCGACCGTAGTGGTCGCGCGGTTCCAGACTGTACCGCTTAGAACCGCTCGGCCACTCCGGCCGGCAACTCATAGACTACATGCGTTGTTCGAATAGCACCGGGGTGAGTTTACCATATTCCTCCGGTTAAAACCCAATCGAGAACATGCGCGGCCACCTCTATCGAGCTGTTATCGCCATGGATCCTCAACCGAGAAACCTAGCACAGCTGAGCACGGCACTGCAGTCGGCATGGCTCCACATTCCACAGTTAAGATCCCTAGACGCCAGGAACGCATCTGGTTCAAACGGTATCGCCATATGATTATATGACTGTACTACAAATATAGCACATTTCTTATCCATCGTCTATCAGAGATCTTTGGAACAGCGGAAAGTTCCACGGGACTGGAAGAATGCCCAGGTCATAGCAATCTATAAAAAGGGTAGAAAATCGGATACACATAATTACCGGCCAATTTCACTGACATCGATTTGTTTTAGAATCATGGAACATATTTTGTGTTCAGACATAATGACCTTTCTAGACACTGAGAAGCTCATCTGTAGAAGCCAGCATGGTTTTAGGAAACAGCGGTCATGCGAGGTACAGCTGGCCCTCTTAGTGCATGATATACAACAGGCTCTAGAAACAGGCTCCCAGGTTGATACTCAACTCGAAAGGCGTTCGACTCAGTTCCG
The DNA here is from genome assembly GCF_023897955.1 of Schistocerca gregaria. Lineage (NCBI taxonomy): Eukaryota > Metazoa > Arthropoda > Insecta > Orthoptera > Acrididae > Schistocerca > Schistocerca gregaria. Next base: position 552,202,103 of record NC_064920.1, read on the forward strand.
CACTGTCGCTTCCTCCAAAAAGTGCGCGCTTACGGTCTATGCGACGACATATGCGGTTGGATAGAAAGTTTTCTAACAGACACGGAGCAATATGTGGTCCTCAACGGGGTGACTTTAACAGATACAAGCGTAACTTCAGGTGTGCCCCAGGACAGCGTAATAGGTCCGCTGCTTTTTACAATTTACATAAACGATATGGTTGATGGCATTGACAGCGGCATTAGACTGTTTGCCGATGATGCTTTAGTCTACAGGAAAGTAGTATCACAAGAAAGTTGTGAACAAATCAATGAGGATTTGCAGAAAATAAATGCCTGGTGTAATGACTGGCACTCTCAGTATTTGTAAGTGTAACCTACTGCGTGTAACAAGATGAAAATTCTCATTCATGTACGATTACAAAATAAATGCCCAGTCTTTGGAAGCAGTCCGTCAAGTATCTTTGTGTGACTATTCGAAATGATCTCAAATGGAATGCTCAGATAAAACAAGTAACGGACAAGGTGAACTCTAGATCTCGGTTTATTGGTAGAATCCTGAAGCGACGCAGTCCTTCAACAAAGGAAATAACTTACAATACGTTAGTTTGACCAGTCTTAAAGCATCCTTACCAGTTGGGTCTGATTCAAGAGATTGAGAAGGTCCAAAGATGAGCGGCAAGATTCGTGACTGGTATATTTAGCCATCGTGAGAGCGTTGCAAATCTCATAGAAAGTTTGAAGTGGGACACACTTCTTTTGACAGGTATCCACACTGATGTGACTTGACAGTGTAAATTGAAGGGTCAAAACATTATGACCGCCACCTATCGTGAAAGTGAATTCCAACTAATGGCATTGCAAGTGAAGCGGTCAGGAAAGTATATAAGGGAATCAGACACGAATGGGGAATCATTTTAGCGACGATGTAGGCCCAAATGCGGAAATCCAATGATCTAAACAACGATGACAACGACCAAATAAGTATGGCCCAGTGCCTGGAAGCGAAAATTTCGTAAACTGTAAAATTTTCGTCTCTTCACGTGATACTGTCGTGAGCATCTATGGAAGGACCGTGAAATTACGAGTAGGCGACAAGGTTTTGGATTTTCACGGCACATAACGGAACGTGGACTTACGAAGCTTTCTCGCTCTGTAAATCAGAACAGGCGGTTTTTTGTTGTAGAATTGACGACAAAGTATAAAATCGGTGCAGGCACAAGTGTTTGTGAACTAACCGTTCAAATGTCTTCATCCTACCAATGAAGGATGATCCTACCAACTTAGAAAAAGGCATGTAAATCCTCTTGATAAACAACCACAAAAAATTGCCACAATTAATACAATTAATACCTTATCGTAATGTAGGCAAACTACCACACCCAGAAATCCACTGCAGAGAAAGAGATGATAAATGGCCAGACCATATCAACACACTCGCTGCTAAACCTAATAACAGGAATGATAAGGTAAAAAATCGTATCCATGAACAGGAACTAACAGATATAAGTGCAGATATTTCTATTGATGACTGAGGGCAGTAAACTGAACAAATTACATCAGTATTTACGTCATTTGCAGACCAATAATTACATCTATTAGAAGTATAAGTTTTCTAGATTAGTTAGTACCTCCAAGTACATGTGGCAAGAGCCAGCCGTCAATCTTATTTTCCCCTGGGCACCACGTCAGGTGCTGACGTATTGATGTATGGACGTAAAACGGTTAGTCTATACTGCAGGCTTAGTCCACTTAGTGGCGTAGTTATGACTGTAGGGAAGACATCATTTGGTAAATTATTTGATGTATTTGTGAGGAGTCTGTTTGATGCAGAGAAAAAACAACCAGCACACTCATGTGTATGTATATTAAGGTACAACACTTAAAAATATCTGCACTTATACTCGTTACACCCTGTATACATCTAACCACGCATAGGCAAATACAAAATCCCATTTACACACACATTCCCTAATTGGAAAACACATCCAAAACGTAATATGAAATACATGAGAGTTCTGTGCAAATGAAATTTCGAATGGGAGTTAGCAGAAGAACAACTCTTAGGTTGCGACAGCAACACGTGTAGGACAGCACAAGCATTTGTAAGTAGAAATCTAAACGTCACTGAAAACATGAAAGTGCCAGAAATCCTTATAACGTTGGTATACAACATCCGATACGTAAAACAAAATAATCCTGTATAAACAAACATATGTCTATATTTCAGACCACTGAAGATGCCCTCCAAATAATAAAGCCGAAACGCGTGTGACACGAAAAATTCGTTTTACACAGCTGCAATTACTCAGTTCTATTATATATTACTCGTCTGTCCCTACAGCTTACCCCTATTTTTCTCCGGTTTTCGAACATGTTGCTCAATTTTACATTGTCGAACGCTTTTTCCAGGTCGACAAATCCTATGAATGTGTCTTGATTTTTTCTTGTCTTGCTTCCATTATCAACAGCAACGTTACAATTGTCACACTGGTGCCTTTACCGTTCCTGAAGCCAAACTGATCGTCATCTAACACATCCTCAATTTTCTTATTCATTATTCTGTATATTATTCTTGTCAGCAACTTTGATGCGTGAGCTGTTAAGCTGATTGTGCAATAATTCTCGCACTCGTAAACTCTTTCTCTCTTCGGAATTATGTGGATGATATTTTTCCGAAAGTCAGATGGTATGGCGACAGACTCATACATTCTACACAATAACGTGAATAGTCGTTTTGTTGCCACTTCCCCCAATGATTTTAGAAATTCTAATGGAATGTTATCTATTCCTTCTGTCTTATTTGATCTCAAGTCCTCCAAAGCTCTCTTAAATTCTGATTCTAATACTGTATCCCCTTTCTCTTCTAAATCCTATCCTGTTTCTTCTTCTATTACATCAAACAAATCTTCCCCGTCATGGATGCCTTCAATGTACTCTTTTCACCTATTCGCTCTCTCCTCGGCATTTAACAGTGGAATTCCCTTTGCTATATGAATGTTACCGCCTTTGCTTTTAATTTCACTGGAGGTTATTTTTACTTTCCTGTATGCTGAGTCTGTCCTTCCGACAATCATTTCATTTTCGATTTCTTCACATTTGTCATACTGCCATTTCAACAGAGCTTCCCTGCACTTATTGTTTTTTCATTCCTTAGCGACTAGTATTTCTGTGTTCCTTAATTTCCCCGAATATTTTTATACTTCCTTCTTCCATCGATCAGCTGAAGTGTTTCTTCTGTTACCCATGCTTTCTTCACAGTTATCTCCTTTGGACCTATGTTTTTCTTACCAACTTCTGTGATTTCCCTTTTTTAGGGTAGTCCATTCGTCTTCAACTATACTGCCTACTGAGCTATTCCTCATTGCTGTATCTGCAAGGTTGGAGAACTTCAAGCACGTCTCGTCATTCCTTAGTACTTCCTTAGGCCACTTCTTTGTATATTGATTCTTCTTGACAAATCTCTTAAATTTCAACCCGCTTTTTATGACTACTAAATTGTGATCGGAGTCTTCACCTAATCCTTGGTAAGACTTACAAACCAGTATCTGATTTCAGAATCTCTGACTATTATGTAATCTAAGTGAAATCCTCCCGTATCATCCGGCCTTTTCCAAGTAAACTGGTCCTCCTGTGATTCTTGAAGAGAGTATTCGCTATTACTTGCTGAAACTCAGTTAGTCTTTCTCCTCTCTCCAACCTTGTCCCAAGCCCATTATCTCCAGTAAATTTCCCTTCTACTCCTTCTCCTAGAATTGCACTCCACTCCCCTATGACTGTTAGATTCTCATGTCCCTTTACATACTCTATTACTCTTTTAATATCCTCATATACTTTCTCTATCTCTTCATCTTCAGTTTGCGACGTCGGCATGTATACTATCGGCTGACAAAGTGATCTTCGCCTCCTTCGGTGTACTTTCACCAGCGTTTGTCGAATGTTTTGACTGCCTTTTCACTCTCTTGTGTAATGATGGATCCAGGTTTCATCAATAGTCACCAAATAGACGCCAGAAGTCTTGCGGACTGGATTAACATTTCCAGACATTGTGTTGAAATGTTGTGCTGGATTCCCTTTTGGTCAACTGTGAGCAGCCGTGGCACATACCAAGCACAGAGCTTCTTCGTAGCCAATTCTCCGTGTAGGATGTTATACACTAGCTCAGTTGAGATGCCTACAATCTCAGTATCTCGCGAATTTTTATTCGGCGGTCTTGCATTCCCATAACATGGATTTTGCCGATGGTTTCCTTTGTGCTGACCTCAGTTGAGCAGCAGGAGCTCTCTTTGTCTTCGGTACCTGTCCGACCACATTTAAATTCATTAATCCGAAAGTAAATGGTCTTCAGTGATGGTGTTTGAGTTCAGGTGAACTTCATCCAATTCTGTTTTGACTTTCGCGGCAATCGAACCCTTCAAATTAAAATGTTTATTAATACACAGTTTTCTCGATTTTCAATAGCAGTCGACACGCTGATCAATTCAGACGGATGTCAACTGCGCGCCTTAAATTGCTGAAATTCTTTACGATACTTGAAATAATCAAGCTTACCAGCCATAAAGGCGCAACAAAAATGTTCACTTCTATCATGGAAATTTACCAGACTTATCAATCCAATCTCGTACTCACACTTCCAATTATTCCTCTGTGTCTCAGCATCTGTCCTATCAACCCACGCCCTCTTTCACACGTTCAAATGTGTGTGAATTTCTAAGGCACCAAACTGCTGAGGTTATCGGTCCCTAGACTTACACACTACTTAAACTAACTTATGCTACGAACGACACACACACCCACGCCAGAGGGAGGGCTCGAAACTCCGGCGGGAAGGGCCGGACAGTCCGAGATATGGCGCCTCAAACCGCGCGGCCCACGCCTTCTTTCAGTCAGGTTGTGTCGTACGGCCGTTTTCTTCCCAGTTCGATTCAGTACCTCTTCATCAGTTACCTCGATGTAGCCACGTAATCTTCAGCACCGCCACATCTGAGAATGTACTAGTTTCCTCGTGTTTGTACTGAATGAGCATTACCGGCGCCTCGTCCTGTGCCTTGTGGCGCAGCATGTGAAACCACTCGCGCAGACGGTCATTTCCGAGTTCCTGGTTGAGGAAGGCCCCTGACGCTGTGACGTATGTGATACGTGAGCCTGCACCGCCCCCCGCCCCCGCTCCCCGCCCCCCTTCCCCATTGACCTTGGCCGACGAGTTCCGCCTGCCGGCCGGCATGTGTGGGGTACCACTCTGCGGCGATGCAAGGACGGCTCCCGGAATATCGCAGCGCCTGGAGGGCCCTGGGCAGATGCGCTCTCTGGAGTGCAGCCAGGCAGTCTGCATACGCCGCACGGTCGTCACTCCCTCCCACACATTGCAAACAAACGCCGTGTCAGCTGCACCGGGCAGTGACGTCGTTCCAAGAGCGCCCGCAGCCTAGATAAGCAAATCCACGTATTTCAACGGAGGCCAGGATAGAAAAGCTAATCTGATCAGAACATATTCCAGACGGGAAGGGGCGCCAAAGGGCTAGTCAGCTGTGCGGCGCTCAGTGACGGCGAAATTTTTGTTACTTTCATTCGAATGATGTAAATCTAATGATAAGGTAAACATGTAACATCGAGACCTTTTTTTGGAAGTGAGACTCATCAATCTACTCACTCGTTTGATGCAGCCCGCCAAAAATCCCCCTGCTATGCGACCTTCTTCAGCTCAGAATACCTCTCGCACCAAACGTCCTCAATTATTTACTGGATGTGCTCCAATCTCTGTATGAGTGCAGAACGATGTCGGCGGCTTTTGCGTTGCGTGCTGTAGTTGGTAACTGTTTGGCTGGTTGTTGATTTTGGGACGGGACCAAACTGCTTGGTCATCAGCCCCATCGGATTAGGGATGGATGTGGAAGGTTCAAATGGTTCAAATGGCTCTGAGCACTATGGGACTTAACATCTATGGTAATCAGTCCCCTAGAACTTAGAACTACTTAAACCTAACTAACCTAAGGACAACACACAACACCCAGCCATCACGAGACAGAGAAAATCCCTGACCCCGCCGGGAATCGAACCCGGGAACCCGGGCGCGTGGCCGGCTGCGGTGGTCTCGCGGTTCTAGGCACGCAGTCCGGAACCGTGCGACTGCTACGGTCACAGGTTCGAATCCTGCCTCGGGCATGGATGTGTGTGATGTCCTTAGGTTAGTTAGGTTTAAGTAGTTCTAAGTTCTAGGGGACTAATGACCACAGCAGTTGAGTCCCATAGTGCTCAGAGCCATTTGAACCATTTTTGAACCCGGGCGCTGGAGGATGTGGAAGGAAATCGGTTCTGCCATATCAGAGCAACCGTCGCTGCATTTGCCTGAGGCGGTTTAGGGAAATCACGGAAAGCCTACATGAGGGCGGCCGGAAGCGGATTGAACCGTCGTCCTCCCCAGTGCGACTCCAATATGCTAATCACTGAGTCTCCTCGGTTAGTTTGGTAACCCGATTCCATATTTTTAGATTTCCAGAAGGCTTACGACATCGTTCCTCACAAGCTGCCTATGGCATATCGCCTCAGTTGTGTGACTGTATTCTGATTTCCTGTCAGAAAGGTCACAGTTCGTAGTAATGGAAACTAATCGACTAAAACAGAACTAATATCCGGCGTTCCCCAACGAAGTGTTATAGGCCCTCTATTGGTCCTGGTCTATATTAACGACATAGGAGACAATCTGAGGAGCCCTCTTAGATTGTTTGCAAATGATGCTGTCATTTACTGTCTTATAAAGTGATCAGATGACCAAAACGAATTGCAAAATTATTTATATATGATATCTGTATGGAGCGAAAAGTGGCAATTGACCCTGAATAAAGAAAAGCGTGAAGTTATTCACACGAGTACTAAAAGAAATGCGCTTAATTTCGATTACACGATAAGTCACAAAAATCCGAAGGCTGTAAATTCAACTAAATACTTAGAGATTACAATTTCAAATAACCTAAATTGGAACGATCACATAGATAATATTGTGGGTAGCACAAATCAAAGACTTCGATTCATTGGCAGAACACTTAGAAGGTGCAATAGGTCTACTAAAGACTGCTTACACCACGCTTGTCCGCCCTATTCTGGAGTACAGCTGTGCGGTGTGGGATCCGCATCAGGTGAGACTGACGGATGAGATCGAAGAATTCAAAGAAGGGAGCTCGTCTTGTATTATCTCGAAATAGGGGATATAGTGTCAGAGACATAATACGTGAATTGGAGCGGCAATCATTAAAACAAAGGCGTTTTTCAATTCGACGTGATCTCCTCATGAAATTTCAATCATCAGTTTTCTCTTCCGGTTGTGAAAAACATTCTGTTGGCATCCACCTATACAGGTAGAAATGATCATTACACTAAAATAACAGAAATCAGGGCTTGCACAAAAAAATTTAAATGCTCGTTGTTCCCGCGCGCCGTTCGAGAGTGGAACGGCAGAGACAGCTTGAATGTGGTTCATTGAACCCTATGCCAGGCACTTTATTATGAATAGCAGAGTAATCTCGTAGATCTAACTGTAGATGTCTGACGCATGTCGAATTCGTAAACCGCGATCTCCTGAGGATTCAGGTTTCACATTATAGTACTGGTGATCTCTGTCATCTTGTTTCCTCGCAGTTTTCTATCTATAGTTACCTGCAGTAACTGTAAATTCAAAGCAGGGCCGGTTTAAAACACAAGCGACACGAGCTTGAGGGACGCGAAAGGAGCTGTAACAGTAAGGTTTGCATACAAGACGCATCACAGTTAGTAGCGGCCGCAAGATTTGCATACAGTATCACAATTAGTAACGAAAACTGATACAGGGGATTATGCACAAGGGAAAAGGTCGGCGATGGGGAAGGGGGGAGGAGGGAGGGGAGAGTGAAGGCGCCAGGCGATAAGCTACTTGTGTGGAAAAGTTTTCTCGAAGCGGCTCTGGTTCAGATATACGGTCGGAGGCATTGAACTTGGGGATAAGCAAGTGACTGTTGTACGTTACGTCCTTTGCTATGCACGTATTGGAAGTACACTGCACAATCAGCCAGTCGCTAGTCAGTGTTATTTGGCCCATAAAATGTCTTCCTTTTAATAAGTGTCGCTTTCAGGTTTTGCATCTTTTTCGAAGCTGACACATACTTCACAAACAATTGTGGCGATGTACTAATTTCTCAGACACTTGCTAAAGGTAGAACTGTTCATGAAACATGGAACATGGGTAATTAAAAGTCACTAGTGGAAATCAGTAATGGGAACAAAACGTCGTGGAGCTGCTGGTATCTTATAAAAAAATTTCCGTTGCTCTGATATTTAGTTTTGAAGTCTGTAGTTAAGCCTATAGCGAATGTGGATACACCTAAAGAAAGCAATCAAAGTTCGTGCACCGGCACGCCCAATAGACTAAACTTGAAAGTACAAAGAGAAGTCGATATTAAACAACATCTGTATCAGAATGACGCCTTTGCGGTTGGATCGGAGCACAGACGATATTTCAGTGCTTGTCACCGACAAATCTGAATATTTAAGACAGAATGACTGCAGGAAGCGAGCAGACAGGTGCAAACAGCGGCCGAGGGCCTGAAGTACGACGCCCAGGAGGCGCAACGTAACGGCCTGGACTCGTCCGACCGGTCTGTCGGGCTGTGCTCGTGCCGTGGGTAATCCCGGATGGCGTACGCCGGGGCCAAGGCGATTGCCTGGCTGGATGCATTGCGACACAGCGCCTCTTCTCTGTACCGCGCACCCTGAACGTTGACCTCGGCAAAGTGGAGGACCCTACAAGAGAGCTCCAGCATGGCAGTTGGGAGATGTAGACGCCTGGATGGAGGTTCCAAAGACAAAGCCACAAGGCAGTATTTCCCGTTTCTGTAGGAAGACCTTCGGTACAGCAACACTGTAAATGTAATACACTGTGCGAAAGTTGACTTACGTTAGTCGTAGCCAGATGCAGTATATTTACCTGTGGCACTGCAATATCCACGGCCTCTACTTCTCAAGTAGGGTGTGTTTTCATCACGAAAACTTCCCCCGTTTCCACTACAGGATAGTGGTTAGACTCTTCAGCTTGTTCGTGAGACCCGACGCCCAAAATTGATTTAAATCAGAAGTTCTTTTCGTTATCGTTCACGGCGATCAGCAAGTATCTTCGTGCGAGAGCTAAGCAAACTGAAACACACATTTTCCTTCCAATACCACAACTACAGTAGCATCAGAAGAAAACAAAAATATTAATTAATCGTTGGCTTTCCAAGCAATTTTTAAGTACATGATTAATTGTGAGTTACAATGTGAAACTGCCGTAGTCACATAAGTTTGTTGTAACTATCTGATATACAAATAATGTTATAAGATGTTGGTTGAACTGTATATACACCAAATACCAATAATATTGCTTTCAGCAAAGTTATGCTTTAGAGGAGCTGTTCAGTTGTTCTGAATTACTGCAGCTGCGAACGCCATTGCATCTCGTCATAATTGCAGACAAAATATTTGAAAAATAATTGTGTATTGCTGCACTCGGCGACAACTTTGAGAAAACACTTTACATCTTCATGTGTTTCTATATCTATACCCCGCAAATCACATTATTATGCGTGGTGGAGGATACTTCGCGTGCCATTGTCACTTCTTCCCTTTCCTGTTCCAGTCGCGAATGATCCCCCTCAAGAGCAATTGCTGATAAGCCTACGTGCGAGCTCGAACGTCTCTAATTTTATCCTCATGGTCTTTCTGCGGGGTATACGTAGGAGGAAGCAACATATTGGTTGACTCTTCTAGGAACGTACGATGTCGGAACTTTAACAGAAAAGCAAATCGTGGTTCAGAACGCCTCTCTTGCAGCGTCTGCCAGTATAGCTGGCTGAGAATCTCCTTGTCGCTTTCGTCCATATTAAATGAGTCTGCAACGAAACGCTCCCCCCGTTCTTTCAATCTTCTATGTTTCATCTACCAGGAACTCTGACTGGTACGTTTCGCAGACTGACGAGCAGTATACAACTACCTTGCGTGTAGGTGAACTACGCTTCTTGAGGATTCTTCTAAAAAATCTCAGTTTTATGTGGTCGTTGGGTCCACATTTTAAATGACTATGTATGCATACTCTTAGATATGAGGGTTGTTCAGAAAGTAAGATCGGATCGGTCGCGAAATGGTAACCACAGTGAAAACCAGAAACATTTTATTTGCAAGTTAGGTACACCTTCCACCTACTTCTCTATATACTCGCCGCTCCAACTTCGAGTGTTGTCGTAGTGCCATATTAACTTTCCAATATCCTCGTCATAGAAAGCAGTCGCCTGTGCTTTCGGCCAGTTATCAGCACTGGTCTGCAGCTCGTTGTCTGTGGAGGAATTTTGTCTTCATAGCCAGCGGTTCTTGTGAGCACAGATGAGGCTCAGGGGGAGCCAATTACGGACAGTATTGTGGGTGATCAGACAATTCTCATCGGAAAGGCTGCAGGAGCGTCTTCATTGTCCCTGCAGTGTGCGGCCGAGAACTGGCATGAAGAAGAAACTGCTCGGCAGTTGTGTTATGTGTGCTACATGACACTCGTGAAATCTCTAACCAGGTCCTCGTACTTGGCGGGAGACGCTATTCCTTACGTGCTCAGTGTTCACTCAAAACTGAAAAGATCGACGCGACACCATCGACGGACATACTAGAGACACTACCCAACACATCTGTGCAAAGCTTTACCCGATTTTCACTGTGGTTTCCATTTCGCGACCGATCCGACCTTACTTTCTGGACAACCCTCGTATTTTACGAATGTGAGTACCCCAGTGATTTTTATGCAATTGTGTTATCGTGCGGTATTGGGTCTTCCTGCCTGTTTCTGCGTAGTTCGTTCCATTTGTTTATGTTGAGGGTCAACTATCAGTCCCTGTACGAAGCGTTGATCCTTTTCAGACTTTCATGCATTTTGCTATATTTTTGTAGCGTTGCAATCTCTCTGTATACAACAGCACCATCCGAAAAAATCTCATGAAACTTCCCACTAGCTCATTTACGTACAAGGTGTGTCAAAATTCCTCTTACAGGGTAAAATAAGTTTCAAGATCGGATCACTTTCGAATCTCGCGCTTCACGGTGCGCACGCAAACTGAGAAGGGCAGTCTTCAGACCGTGTTGTAATTATGACGTCACATACCATTTTCGGCAAATGCAACAACGGCAGCGAGAGAGTTGTGCGTTCCGGTTAGGTGCATCGACTGTGGTGTTCCAAGGACGCTCCACGCTCTGGACTTTGAAGAGGCCGTCCTTCTTCACGTAGAAGAGATTACGAGTACCTTAAACAGTGCCCGTGCCATGGGTTCCTATAGAGCAGAGCGCTCGGAGCTCGTTGTCTCCGTTCATTGTGAAGCGGTTGATTTGAAAGTGACCCAATATTCAAACTTATTTTACATCCAAACGGCACATTTCCGATAACGGCTTCGTTGTCAAAACTTTGCCTACAACATTACCTGTACAATCCCTGGGAGCCCGTAATAAGAATTGCGAAACACCCAGTATATCGTGAAAAGCAGTGATCCTGTAACATTGCTTTGGTGCACGCCCGAAGCTGCTTATAGGTCTGAATATTTCTTTCCATTAAGAATGAAAAGCTGCTTACAAAAAAACTTTTCAGTCAAATCACACAGCTGGTCATTTATTCCGTACACTAGTATTTTGTTCTTCGTGCGGCGATGTGGAAGTGTATCGAACGCCTTCTGGAAGCCAATTTCCGACTAACATACACGCTTTTCTACCTCTGCTCTGCATTTCTGATATTCCAGCTGTCGGTAATAGTGAAATGGGAATGTAGACACAGACAGACATTTGTATTGGTGTATAGTTGCAATTTATAGAGAAAAACGTGAACGGCATGTGATACGCCCTTTTGTTGCTATCTTTACGATTTGCCGGTGTTCGCCGACTTACCCACTACGTTTCTCTTCTACAGAGTATTCGGAAATTCCCGTTACACACTTCTAGGAGTTATAAAGCGGAGTGAGTATATAATATTTTAATTAGTAATCCATACCAGGGAACGTACCGTTTCAGTTGTAAGACGTTTTTAATTCAGATGTTTAACTCAACCACTTCTGCTTGAGAAACTAAATTAGATTTGACGCAATACAATTATTAGGTAACAATTCGAAAGGCACCATAACGAAACATCCATTTATCACTTAAGCACATCCTTTTGTGTTAGTAGTTCAACATTATGTTCTGTACTTATAGTACGCTAGGTTCTTTCTTGGTTTTTTTTAATAATGTATACATGAAAGCTTAAATGTTAAAACAAACAAATGCGCTTAAGTGATAAATGGATGTTTCATTATGTTTCTTTTATAAATGTTATTTACTAACTGTTCTGCGTCACTCCTAATTTAACTCCTCAAACAGAAGTGGGTGAGTTAAACATCTGAACTGAAACCGTTGTAGAACGGAAAAGGTATGTTTTCCGGATGTGGGTTCCAATTCCAAATATTATGTACTCACTCCCTTCTGCAAGTTCTAGTAGTTTGTAACGGCAATTTCTGAACATCCTCCCGGGTTCGATTCCCGGCGGGGTCAGGGATTTTCTCTGCCTCGTGATGACTGGGTATTGTGTGCTGTCCTTAGGTTAGTTAGGTTTAAGTAGTTCTAAGTTCTAGGGGACTGATGACCATAGATGTAAAGTCCCATAGTGCTGGAGCCATCTGAACCATTTTTTTCTGAACGTCCTGTATAGTCAAGCGATATCCTGCAGATCAGAAATAGAACCGCTAACGCAACAGTCCGGTGACCTTCCTCTACGACTATATGAAACAAGTGGGTAAATCCTAGTACGTCACTGGTATACCTACAATCGCCCCTTTTGATCACCGCAAGAGTGATTCAGTCATTGCTTCTTGAACGTGCGTGCAGCAATGGCCGATACAGGCTACCAGTGACTCATAAGCGATAGGCCTGTCATACACTGAGAGGGCAACGCTGGTAGACTAACGGTTCTATCGTCATCGACAACGAAAAGCTGAGTGTCAAGCTGCTTTCGTTTCAGTAATATGAAAAACTGGGCAATACGGAACCACGAATGGTGATCACTATGTCGCGTGAAAAACTGTTCCTAGCACTGACGACTTGAGAAGCCGCAACGACAGAAAAGTCTGCTGGTAATTACAACTCCGTCAATTAATTCATCTCAAGTGCAAATCGCAGTAGGTGAAACATTGCACTCTACCTTCAGACAGATTATCTGCCTAATGGTGTTAACAGCTATGAATGAAAAACATCCACATGCCGGAGATAAAGTTGTTAGCAGATTGGAACTTCGACACCAATCTTCACGCAGGGCGCGATGCATCGACTTTAGGTACTCACAAAAATTAAGGACTAAGGTTCGAATACTGCTCGGGCGAGCAGTTTCAATGACTGAAAGACTGAAGTCGTAAAACGCTGTTTAAGCAATTGCGTGTGCCATCGTGCCTGTTCTCTTGGTGTTGGCATTAATTTATAGAAGAGGTGACGTATAGCTTATTCTCTATCCTTGCTTTATCAGAATGTAGTATGACAACTATTGCGTTTTTTCTTTTGTATGTATGCGTTGCAATAAGTTTGGCTATTTACACACTGCAACCTAGAATCGGTAGAGTTTAGAAAAAACCAGTTCTTGATACAGGCTTGGTGTTCAGAATTCATACAGAATATTAGAAAAGAACATGATGAAGGAATATGGAGATAAAAAGTTTGTTATATAGTACTTGTCTTTTGTCTCTCTGGAATATTTCTCCAGGAACATAATTAGAGAAATACTATCGGAGATCTGTGTCTACAATACTTTGCGAGTAAGGATCCTGAAAGAATCCAGCAATGTGGCGAATTGTCGTATGGGTTATGGATTTTTTTGGAGTTCTACTTGGAGTGTTCGCTCGACACTGGTTCCTTAGCGTACGCTTGAGAATATTTGAGTCCTCAGCTTGTTACGCACTACTGATTTCTGGTTTTCAGTAGGTATGTGTATACATAATTTAACAATTTAGCAGATCTTGCAGTATTTTCTTCGTATGAGACGCAGTTTTGAAGAATATAAAAACAAGCTTCAACAGTGGAAATTAGTCACAAGGAGAGCTCCATAGCCGTGGGATCGATTTATTCAAACCATCTATACGGTTATGTAGGTTAAGATCCTAGGTATTACATACTGCAGCCAACCATCCTGGTGAACCTTCATTTGCTAGTAACTGACGAAAAATATTTCGGAATTTTGTGTGATACTCAATAGCATTAAAATACTTACATCAAACAGTATGGTTAAGTGGAGTAATGGATAGGACAGTAGCTTCGGATGCAAGAGGATGTCATTTCGAATCTAACGACGTGTAGCAAATTTCTTTTTATTTTTAAATCTCTGTCAAAATGTCTTTGATTATCACTTTTATACAATTAATTAATTTAAATGTAATTTTTATTCTCACTCGTTTGTCATGTTAGTTTAATCATAAAATCAACTTCTTCATTTGCTCTCATTTTTCTTCCTATCATTCTTTTTCAACTTGGAATCTCTGTATAAGTGTTTTTAATTAATTTTATGTATTAATTTCGATTTAATTTATTTTGGTTTACAGTTCTGTTTTTTCGTCCACACTATCGCGTTCATTAAATCTGTTTCTCATTTTGTTTGAATATACTTGTGAAACCTCCTCTCATTTAAATCTTCATCTGCGTTACTTTATCCATAGTGCAATAGGTAGTTAGGTTATGCATTACATCGTTTGTATGACGATTACCATAAAAAAATTGCACGTATGGTAAAGAAAAATACATTTTTCACACTACTGCACAGTCAATATAACCAGATTATTTGAGCTTTTGTTTTTTAACTGATAGATCCGAATAATTGAATTAAATTCATATCCAAAAAAATCCAATTGGAAAGAGAATGATCTAATGAAAAAATGAAACAAATGAAAGAAGATCACACGGTGATTAAAATAATGTAACAAAGTAATAGAAATAAAAAAAATACACGTAAACCAATTAATTGAAGAAAAATGATGATCAAAGTCATTTCGATAAAGATTTAGAAATAAGAAAATTGTTGCATCTGCCGAGTTTCGAACCTACAACCTCTTGCAGAAGCTATTATCCTACCCCTTACAGCATCGTCAATTACTCGCAAACGAGGGACCACCAGGGTGAATGGCTGGAGTCTTAACATATTACAGCTCGAAATGTAGTTGTTGGAATTATCAGTTCGCAGTATAGTTTGGGGCTCCCAGCACCAGTCCACTTTGTTCAAGTCTCTTATACACATTTGCATAGTTGCTGCGCCCAACATCTATCTGAACCTGCTGACCGTACTCAAGCCTTGGTCTCAGTCTACAATTTTTGCTCCTCCACCGCCCATACATTCATCGATTATCAAATCAGCTATTTCTTGCTCTCTCAGGGAACATCCAATTAACCTGTCACTTCTTTACTCTGAGGTTAGTAGGTCCTGCACATTCATGTTATGTTATAGAGATTTTTCTGTACAATTGGATTAATTACCTCTTCATTAGTTTCTCGATCTGACGATCAGCGTCGGTAACTACATATTAATTCCATATTTTTCTTTTTGCCTGTACTGTTTATCGTCCACACAAACTCTAAATTCCACGTAAATACTTCGAACAAAGGCTTCCTAACAATTAAATTTATTTTGGTTGTACAAAGCAAGAGTTTACGACGTCTTTACTTTTCCGTGCTCAGTTATTTTGCTGCCCAAATAGCAAAACGCAGCAACGACTCTCAGCGTCCCATTTATTAATTTATTTCTCTCAGCATCTGAATTCGATTGCGCTCCAATACCCTTGTTTTACCCTTATTTATGTTTATCTTATAACCTGTGTTCAATACACTATTCATTCCGATGAACTGATTTTTCAGAGCCTGCCCATGCGAGAATTGCTATGTCATCTGCATACCTTTTAAGTTTTATTTCTTGTCCCTAAACATTCTCTGCCTTTCAGATTTCTACTTCGTTTCCTAGCTCAACGGGGAATAGGCTACAACTTACCTCACGTCCTTCTTCAATTATTGCCACCAGTTTATGCCTGCCTCTTAGAACTGTATCGCGTGTATTTTCTTCTCCACCTCTACGTTGACTTAGGCTCAGTCTGAGAATATGTCTTGCACACAGATATAGTTTACATGCTTCTGCTGACAGTTGTTACGTGGTATGTACGAGTACACTTCAACGTCTTACCACTGGACTTATTTTCATTGCGTAATCAGGAAACGGAACTACAGGACTGGGTCTGACGAAATTCAACGACGTATGTGGCTGAATGACACAATATATGTTAAATGTATTATGAGGAAGCTAATATTCTAAAGCTTGAGACCAGATAGTTTTTTTATGAAAAGAGCGCGTTTATTGTTGAGGCCTCCATGCACTGCTGGATATTTTTAGCCCACTTAGTAACTATTACAGTTAGGTAGGTAACATTCTAGGAAAGCAGTAGGCTAGCATGCGTTACCTAATGACCACCATGCTGCTTCGCAAAATTTTAGCAGTGGTTCCGCGAGCGCCAAGCGCCTCCTTAACAACAGAACTCTTCAAAACGCAATTTCTTTTAATGATCCTTCAGTTTGATATCCAAGTGTTTCCAAGTTTGAGGAACTGGATCTGACGAGTTTTATGGCTTTGTATTATGATACTAAGGGATTCCTCTTTTATTCGCAAGGCCTCTAGAGAACCTGCCTGCAAATGGAGTCATGTGTCTTGCGAAGATACAACGCCTGCTCCTCACAACATCCTTGAACAGCCTTTAAGCGGCAGCCGAGAAGCAGGGAATGGCCATCCTCGACTAGTTTATGACGCTTGTGACTACGATGGCCTCAAACGTGTGAGGAAAGATCTGTTATTAACATAGAGGAATGAGGGACGATAGAAAACTTCTTGTTCCTGGAAGTGGTATGTTGTGATATACAGCGAAAATTCTTTTTAAAGAAATTTTAAAAGATAGGAAGAAATTTACAATAACATTTTTTTCTTTGAACATTTAAACTACATTCAAATTATGCGCACTTAGGTTACTGAAGTCACTCGAAATGACGTCCCGCATCGTCGACTCAGGTATGAGAAATATGTACGGAGTCAGTGCCATAGAATGTCAGAGACATTTAAGACTATTGTGAATTGACCCTAAGTTCATTCTCCTCATTTTTTCGGCTATACGAACTTTACAGTTCTAGGAAAAACAAGAGGACAGGGGAGCATTAAAAAGACTGCTGCTCCGTTTTCACTATCAAGAACGTTAGCTGATTGACCGTTTCATACAGAGTGGAGAATTCGAAGACGCTAGCGTTGTATAAGAGCTTGTCTACATCCACGCACTTATCGCTGCAAAGTCGACGTAAAATAAATATAATAATTTTTAACAATTGGAAAGCTTGTAACAAATTAAAAATTTATCCAACGACCAATCTATCAGCTTTAATTTTATAGTGAATAGGCTGTAATCAAAAATATCAAAATGATCAAGTAGTAAAGAAGGCAGCAAGAATTTCAAAGGCAGTGTAGCAGCGGCAAGAGATAGCTCGATTGAACGACTTTCAGAAAACGCCAAATACTTACCTCGTTTTTCCGCAGTCCTTTTAACGTCTTTTTCCCTCATTGTCTTTTCTTATACATTTCATCCACTTATCTTTTCCGTTCCGGCAAGGACTGTTATGATTTATCTGCAGACTTAAATTATTGAGTGAAAGTGTACACAAACATCGTGTGTGAAATTTTTGGTTGTGGCAATGTGGTAATCAGTCCAGATACTGGAGATTTCCCAGTGTGGGTGACTCGTTGGTTTACTAATGAGCCATTTGGGTGGCCTGAAAATCGGTAGAAGGAAGCAAGGATGGATATTTTTTTGCAGACCTGAGAAACTATGCTAATGGGTCACCAGGTATTTCCACAGGCTTCGGTGCATGCACTTAACCACCAGGAAATGTTATGTAACGTCAAGGAAATCTTAGACCCAGAAAATATTTGGATGTTCGATTCCGAGAGTGCTACACTTTCTGGAACGAGTATGAGGCACTGCAAATAATGATGACTTCTGACTTTTACTGTGAATGGAAGGGAGGATCTCTTTCGATGCAGGTGTTTGAATGGGAGCCCCTACCGAGCTTTGACAACAGGGTTTCCAGGTTAATCACCCGCAACGTCGGAAGTTACTGGAGTAAGTTTTTCAGAACCAGAGAAAAAATATATTATTGGTACTATGTGACTAGATAAAGGGACTGAGTTATAAGACACACTCTGAAGAGTCGAGGAGTAGTTAATTTGTTAATGGAGGAAATAGTGAGGGAAAATTGTGGAAAGAGACAGTCGCTTGAATACAATAAGCAGATTGAAATGTAAGATACAATACCTATATTAAAAGACTCCCACAAGATAGTCTAGCGTAGAAAACTGCATAAAACCAGTCTTCGGTTTCATGACTACCTAAAAAGTTTGGATTTGGACCAGTTCCACCGAGAACAGAACGTGTTAGTTTCCAGTGCTGGAAATCGTGCAATATGTCTAGATAGTACTGTAATGGAACAGAGGTTGAGACCACCAATACACCACCTCATTTGGTTCCTTAATAAGAGTCCGGCATATGAAGAAAAAGTTGGAGCACTGAAAGTGATTATGGTGAGGGAATAGCAACTGTGTATCTGCGTAAATTTATTTGTGCACAAACATCATTCAGCATCATTCAGTACCAGAATGAATTTTCAATCTTCAGCGAAGAGTGCACTAATTTGAACCTTCATGCCAAAATACTGCATGCTCGACTGGGATCCAAATCTGGGACGTTTGTCTTACGCAGGCAAACGCTCTACCGGCTGAGCGATCTCAACACGACCCACGACCTTCCCTGACTGCTTCACTTCGGCCAGAACCATTTCAGCTGCCTTCTGAACTTCAAGTAAGATACCCTGCATATTTTGAGTGTCTAGCACTCCTTGGAAGGTATGAGGGGCATTAAATGCAAACCAAACACCGGCCACAACGGGGCTCCTGCAGTCGGACCTTACGTGGTGCCACCTTTCCGAGCCCGTGGGCAAGCATCAAAGTCATCAGTGGATTGGTTCAAATGGCTCTGAGCACTATGGGACTTAACATCTGAGATCTACAGTCCCCTAGAACTTAGAACTACTTAAACCTAACTAACCTAAGGACATCACACACATCCATGACCGAGGCAGGATTCGAATCTGCGACCGCAGCGGTCGTGCGGTTCCAGACTGAAGCTCCTAGAACCGCTCGCCCACAGCGACCGGCTCAACAGTGGAGACATCCCACATCAGGCCCCCTCCCCCCCCCCCCCCCTCCCCCCACAAAGAAATCCAAAGCTGTTCACACATGTTCATGATGATCTTTAACCAGCGAGTTCCTCGAGCGTGGAACCACAGGCAATGCGCAGCGTTATGAAGACACTTTGCAGAAACTGCGACGCGTCATAAAGTCAAAACACTCAAGAATACTATCGGACGAAATTATCCTGCAGTAAGATAATGCCCGACTCAACACTGCCTATCGGACTAAGGTTACTCTTCAACGATTTTGTTGGAAAATGCTGCGACCTCCTTCGACAGCTCGGATCTTTCACGATGTAGTTCTCACATCTCTGGCGTGGTCATCGGCTTCAATGGAACGAGGAAGTGCAATAGCGGATCCGTCTGCGGCCGGGATGCGTTCTGCGAAACAGGAATTGATTGTCTCGTGTCCCGGAAGTATAAGTGTCCTAAGGCGTGTGGTGATTACTTTTCAATGGAACCATTTCATAGTCCCGCTGCGATGGGTATTCGGTTTTCATTTGACTGTTCCTTAGAAAAGTGAGGTACTGCGGGAAGTGAAGCTATGAAGCCAGGTCGCGAGTCGTGCTCGGATAGCAAAGTCAGTAGACAACCGTCTGGCACATAGTTTTAATCTACTAGGAAGTTTCACTCCATTCAGAACCTTTACATTGATATTACAAGGCGATTATGTAAGCGGTTTGCGAAGAAATGAGAACAAGCATTGTTTAAGTGAGTGTAGGTTGCCTCGAGAAAACACATGTTGGCAACCTGTAATGAAATACTTTCGGAAAAGTGTCACCATGTGCAAGAAGATTTTGAGCAGCTACCACACGTGACTCTGGGGCTGATTATTCACCAGCTGCAGGCTACACTCCTTGATCCCGCGATACGGAATCCGTGTCACCAGGAAGAGGACGCAGCAACGGCGGCCACAAGGTTCCCGCGCCTGTGGCAGCTTTGCGGTGGAAATATCTCGCGCCCGAGTGTTTACCGGAAATGAGATTCCACTTCGGATTTTCCAGCACCCCGGCGCGATACGATCCCGTACCAAGTCTACCACGGCGTGCCTCCGGGCGTATAATTAAGCCATTTCCTGGTGTAGCGGCCGCGTGATTTTGTGTTTGAGGCGAGGTGGAATTACAGGAACTGCGAGACAAAACACCGTATACGTCTCCTGCTGGTTTCTTTAACCCAAATGTTCCATGTTAAAAGAGAGAGAGCAGTGACTGCCACTCACAGAGCTTTCTAGTCATGAGTCTCGGTTTATTATCAACAATAATGGAGGAAAAGACAGATTGCTATTTACCGTAAAGGAGACCCGCCAAGTTGCAGACAGGCACAGTTACAAGACACTTACAAAAAGCTTTCGGCCACAGCCTTAATCAGCAAAAGAGAAACAGACATCATTCATACACACAGGCAAGCAAATCTCATGCATACATGGCCGCCAACTCCAGAATCTCGGGCCATTTTGAGGCAAGTTCCTTTCCTAAATAGAAACGGCTTTAATTTGTTAGTTATTTTTAGACGGGCCACATTAGACTTTTTTTCTGAAACATATCTAAGTGGCCGGCCGCGGTGGTCTCGCGGTTCTGGGCGCTCAGTCCGGAACCGCGCGATTGCTACGGTCGTAGGTTCGAATCCTGCCTCGGGCATGGATGTGTGTGATGTCCTTAGGTTAGTTAGGTTTAATTAGTTCTAAGTTCTAGGCGACTGATGACCACAGATGTTAAGTCGCATAGTGGTCAGAGCCATTTGAACCATATCTAAATGATTCTAATACTGTGCTGACGTCGCCGTTGACACTTCGCTTTTTTAAATCGGTGGTCCGCAGCTCGTGGTCTAGTGTCTAGCGTTGCTGCCTCTGGATCATAGGGTCCCGGGTTCGATTCCCTGCCGGTTTGCGGATTTTCTCCACCCTCGGACTGGGTGTTTATGTTATCCTCATCACTTCATCATCATTCATGAAAGTGACGAGATTGGACAGAGTAAAGATTGGGAATTTTGTACGGGCGCTGATAACCGCGCAGATCTTAAATCGGGAGTAATCCGACAGAAGGAGAGCCTCTGTGCGATGTTATTCACTCTGAACATTGAGCAAGCAATGAAGGAAACCAAGGAGAAATTTGGAATCAAAATTCAAGAGCACCAAATAAAAATTTCTAGGTTTGCGGTGACATTATAATTCTGTCAGAGATGGTAAAGGTTTGATAAGAATAGTTGAAGAGGATGGATATTATCTTGCAAATCGTTTATAAAAAATGGCTCTGAGCACTATGGGACTTAACATCTGTGGTCATCAGTCCCCTAGAACTTAGAACTACTTAAACTTAACTAACCTAAGGACATCACACACATCCATGCCCGAGGCAGAATTCGAACCTGCGACCGTAGCAGTCACGCGGTTCCGGACTGAACGCCTTAACCGCGAGACTACCGCGGCCGGTAAATCGTTTATAAGATGAATATCAACAAAAGTAAAACAAGGGTAATGGAATGTAATCTGATTAAATCAGATGATGCTGATAGGATTAGGTAAGCAAATGAGACACTTTTAGTAGTCGCGAGTTCTGCTATTTGGGCAGTAATACATCTGACGATAATCGAGGTAGGAAGGATTTAAAATGCAGAGTGGCATTAGCAAGAAAAGCGTTCCTGAAAGAGAGCAGTGTCACATCGAATATAAATTTAGGCATTATGAATTATTTCTGAAGATATTTGTCTTGAATGTAACATTATACGGAGGTGAAACGTGGATGATAAACTGTTTAAAGAACAAGAGAACAGAGGCTTTAGAAACGTGATGGTGCAGAAGAATGTTGAAAACCAGGTGGATATATCGAGTAACTAATGAGTAGGTGTGCTGTCGTTGCCAGTCGGCACCACACAGGAGTAATCATTCCGTGCACGGAGGTCGGCACTAGAGGCTCCGCTGTTACCTGACAGCGGCAGCGGCCGGCGGCGACCAACAGTGGGACGTACGTGTGTCACGCCCCCTGAGCTGAGGCGTCAACGGACCACGTGAACAACAGATCGCCCGACTGCCGCCCTAGACAGTTTTTGCCGAGTTCTTGCCCAATTTGTCGAGTAACTCCAATTTGCAGCAGCCGAGGATCCTCATATTGCAGTCGCAATTTTCTCTACACTGGATAGTTCATCTGAAATGGTCTCAAGACTTACGTTATTTCTGTATTGTGAACAGTTAAACACTTCCTCATATCCCGCCTTTGCCAAGGAGTTGTACATGGACTTCGACATGGACGTTGTGCGCCAAAGTTGAATACAACACAATATTGCTTTCGGTGATTGTGTTCTCACATTCCTTTGATTTCTGGCTTAGAACCCACGTACCATCCCGGCGGGACAACAGTACTTTTGGCTATGAGATTTTACTTGGTCACGTCAGGAGGAGTAGGAGAAAAAAGAAATTTATGTTAGAATTTGACTAAAAGAAGAGACCCGCCTCAGAGGACGCATCCTGCAGCATCAGTGAATAATAAGTTTGGTACTGGAGGGAAGCGATGGACGTAAAAAACTGTAGAGGGACATACATTCCTGACTGCAGCAAGTAGGTTCAAATGGATGTAGGCAGCAGTGGTTATGCAGAGATGAAGGGGCCAGCACGGGAGAAAATATCGTGGAGTTCTGCATTAAACCAGTCTTCGGACTGAAGACCATAACAACAAGAGCTCTTGAAGTCGAACAGCCGGCCGGTGTGGGTGAGCGGTTCTAGGCGCTTCACTCTGGAACCGCGGTACCACTACGGTCGCTGGTTCGAATCCAGCCTCGGGCATGGATGTGTGTGATATCCTTAGGTTAGTTAGGTTTAAGTAGTTCTAGCGGACTGAAGACCATAGATGTTAAGTCCCATAGTGCTCAGAGCCATTTCAACCATTTTTTTTAGAAGTCGAACAGCCGTTAATGCGATGATAACTAACGGCCATCCTTGTGCAGACTCGTGCAGTGTAACTTTATAATGAAAATATTTTATTAAATTACAACTGAGTTCTATATGTTGATCCCAAACGCCGTACGGAGTGTATCCTGCATAGATTAGCAATCAGTTAAAAATTACTGAACTTTTCCAAGTAATATTTTTATTCAACTTAAGATGTATTTAAACTTCCATGCTGATTAAAGCAGTGCGCCGGATCGGGACTCAAACGTGGAACATTTCCTTTCTCGGGCTATGCTCGTGTACTTCTCATATCCGTGAAAATGCTTCCCTACTTTACCTGTACCTTTGACTCACAGGCGTTTCCAGTTCAACAAGAAACCGCTGAAAAGCTTTCTTTGTAATGTTCTTCACTGCGCCGAATTTTCTTCACGTAATTAATCGCGTCAAAATGTGATCCTTTCATCGATGATTTAAATTGCGCCAGAAAGGAAGAGTCACATGTAGGAAGGTCTGAGTATTACGATTGCAGGAGAGGAACAGCGTTTATATTTTGGACAAAGATTGAATTGATAAGGCTGAGTTGGCGGGCACTTTATCATCGTGAAAGGACCCCGACTTGTCCTGCTCCAACTCTGGCCTCTTTTTGCGTATTTTCTCACGGGACCGCTTCGGAGTGAACCAGTTGAGATTCCAGATTCTATCGTAAGTTGTCTGACCGGCACGCAGTAGGTACAGGATTTTCTGAACATGTTCGCCGACGAGGGCGAAAGCCATTCGAGCTGAATGTCGCCACTAGTCACTCGACGACTGCTTTTCTCTCTGTTTACAGAAAGAGTATAGAGCTGAACACCGATTTTCTTGACAGAACATCCACAACTCTGTTACATATATTATTCATTATTAATGACGTCCTCATGCTGTTGTAATAAATTTTATTTTCCAATAAAAGGAGAGCAGAACCACATTTCAGCAAAACAGTCCCATCTTCAGGTGCATGAAATATCCATACGAGCCAACTAAAAGGCGGTAATGCAGTGATTTAGTAATCGTCTGTTACACAGCATGTAAGCAGAAAATTCAACTGTAAGATGCTGATCAAAAATTCATCCGCTTACATATCATGTACAAGAGAATCGCGATACAACCCCCTTTGACTCGTATGGATGTACTATGCACTGGAAGATGGGACTGTTGTTCTGAAACCCAATTGTGTTCTCCTTTTATTTGAAAATAAAATTTTAATTTAAATGTTTGCGTATTATTACACAGCGCACGTGTTCCTAAGAATTGTCCGCATGGTGCTAAGGTAGAGGGGCCTACCTCCGTGGCCAGCATGATCATCAGATCTGTCCCCGATAGAAGTATGGGACTAGCTCGAACATCATCCCCATCAAGGATATCAAGGACCAGTTACAGTAGTTCTTATACCCTTCCCGACCGATTCAGTGCATGCAGTCAGCCCATAGGGGATGCAACGACATATTTATAAGTAGGTCTATACTACTAATTTCTTTGTAAATTTGGCTCGAATTTGTAATCAGTGAAATAACATCATGTACCCTCTCAATCCGCGAAGTGTAATTTCATTTCCTCGTCCCCTTCTGAGTGGTTCTCTTTCTTTTGTCAGGCAGCGTATTTTATTTTAGTCAGCCAGTAATCTCGAAACGATATTAGCAATTGATGACCTTTTCATATTTTTTAGGCCACAGCCATTTGACTGTACAAACTTCTTTATTTTCTATTACTATCGCGATTTCGGCCTTAAGCCATTATGATATACAGCAATGTTGTATATAATTATAGTTTATTGAGAGAAGTCATCGTCAAGATCTATTGAACTGGGTGTCCCAGCATATACATATGTACAAAATCGCCGCAATTTATGGCAAACAGGTAACAAACATGAAACTTCCTGGCAGATTAAAACTGTGTGCCCGACCGAGACTCGAACTCGGGACCTTTGCCTTTCGCGGGCAAGTGCTCTACCATCTGAGCTACCGAAGCACGACTCACGCCCGGTACTCACAGCTTTACTTCTGCCAGTATTCGTCTCCTACCTTCCAAACTTTACAGAAGCTCTCCTGCGAAACATGCAGAACTAGCACTCCTGAAAGAAAGGATATTGCGGAGACATGGCTTAGCCACAGCCTGGGGGATGTTTCCAGAATGAGATTTTCACTCTGCAGCGGAGTGTGCGCTGATATGAAACTTCCTGGCAGATTAAAACTGTGTGCCCGACCGAGACTCGAACTCGGGACCTTTGCCTTTCGCGGGCAAGTGCTCTACCATCTGAACTACCGAAGCACGACTCACGCCCGGTACTCACAGCTTTACTTCTGCCAGTATCCATCTCCTACCTTCCAAACTTTACAGAAGCTCTCCTGCGAAACATGCAGAACTAGCACTCCTGAAAGAAAGGATATTGCGGAGACATGGCTTAGCCACAGCCTGGGGGATGTTTCCAGAATGAGATTTTCACTCTGCAGCGGAGTGTGCGCTGATATGAAACTTCCTGGCTAAGCCATGTCCTTTCTTTCAGGAGTGCTAGTTCTGCATGTTTCGCAGGAGAGCTTCTGTAAAGTTTGGAAGGTAGGAGACGGATACTGGCAGAAGTAAAGCTGTGAGTACCGGGCGTGAGTCGTGCTTCGGTAGTTCAGATGGTAGAGCACTTGCCCGCGAAAGGCAAAGGTCCCGAGTTCGAGTCTCGGTCGGGCACACAGTTTTAATCTGCCAGGAAGTTTCATATCAGCGCACACTCCGCTGCAGAGTGAAAATCTCATTCAGGTAACAAACATGTTTTACAGCCATGTGGTCACACAATGAACCTGGCCTGAAATGATACGTTTTATTTCCACACAATGTTCGCTGTACATGTGTGGCTCTGGCTTTGTACAGTCAAATTGCGGAAATATCACTCAAATAATGTTAGTAGTATTCTTTCTGAGGCACGTTCGTTATAAATAAACGACATTCCTAAAAAAAATATTCTGAAAATTGGCGAAAGGTATCTCACTTGTTACTTTTGCATAGAAAGGGAAGATACAGCAATTTCCAACAGCTGAGGCGTCTGTGCCGTCTCCTTTGTGGGCAAAAAGACACCGAGGCCTACGCTGTTATACTGGATCATACGGTCTGGCGCGTGGTCTGACATGTGTTTTTCTGACGTATGTTGCAGGAAGCTACATCAGGGTCCGGAGATCTCCCAGCGGCGCCTATTCTGGCTCCGGTTCCATTTCCAGTTCCAGCTCCAGCTCCAGCTCGCATTCCGGCGCAGGTAAGAGGCCCGACATTGCGGTGAACTTCTCTTTATCGAAAAAAGTGTTTGTGATGTGAACTGCAGAGTTAGTCTAGCGCTATCACACTGGAATAAGTTACTGCTATCCTCGTTATCCCTTCACGAACCATGTCTTGCCACAGTCCAATGTGCTAGTCTCCCTTCAGCAAATACGAAACCACTCCTGTTGTCCTGAGCAATAGTTCTCCATACCATGAATCCAGGAGATGGAGAGCTATGGGTCTCGAAGATCGCTGCTTCTTGTTACTCTTCATAAAGCCGTCCATGGACACGCTGGCGTCGGCCTGACCGCCAGAAACAAAAGTGACCCTCATCGCTGAACACTCCAGAATGCCATTCACTCTTCCAGTTGACTGTCTATTGTCTGTCGCACAGTAAACGATGCATGGCAACCCAGCTTTCATTAATCTGCTCCCGACGATTCGCTGCGACTGTCTACCTCTAAGCCCCGTCCGGATTGCAGCTGTTTGTCATTCCTCTGTTTGTCAGAGCCAACCGAGCAGGCATACGATCTTCTCGCCGTGTAGTCTGGAACGATGTTGATCTGCAGAAATGTCTTTATTTCTGTACAGAAAAAAGTTCACGTAGGGTTGAAATTTTAAGCAACGAGCCCCGAAGGCTTGGAAATACTGGAGTATCAGCTTGGTAGCATTCGATCAAAGAATAATACTTTCTGTTTCCGTCAGTTTGTGTTATTTTTGTGTGTGTAATTAACACACTGGACGTATATTGTTTACGCTCCGTTTGTTTCACTGAAAAACAAGCATTTACGGTGAAAAAACAATTTTACCTTTCTAGATTTAATACTCGTATAATATACGTATCATATAGAGGGTGATTCAGTTGCCCCTAACTATGGGTTTTAATCAATTCGCAACACCTTCAAATATTACGAGCAAGATTTTCATATTCCCTCCCTCCTCATGCACGAACTATTAATCCTACAGAAAAAATGAATTAAACGTTTTCGTAGGAAATTTAATGTAGTTGAATTTTGTACTGCTATATGTTTTCGCTGGAGGCTATTGTTTTCGTATTATTCAAGAAAAATGCGCTTGAAGGTAACTTTTCCAGATATATTTCTCTTGAATAATTCGTAAACTACGGCCTCTTGCGACAACATATCGCAGTAAAAAATTTAACTATATTAAATTTCCTACAAAAATGTATAGTTCATTTTTTTCTGTAGGACCAACTGACTCTGTGTAACGAGCGAAAGAATAGGAATATGTTATATGCAGATTTTGAAGACATTGCAGGCTGCTTAAAACGGATAGGTAGGGGCAGCTGAGTCAGACTGTCCGTACTACTAGGCACTAGAGAGAGCAAAGCATAAATTTATCTGAAAAGTTACACATTTTAATAATGAGTGAAATAAATTGAACACAAGTACACATTAAAAATCAGAAACAAAATTACAAATTACTTGGCATGATAAGCAACAAAGCATTCACCTCACAGATCCACATTACATTTCTCCGCTGGGTATGTGCTGATGTTATACAATTTACTCCAGCCCATCGTCGTCTGTTCAGTAGCTGTTAGTCTGGAACTCATCTGTTACACTAGTGAAGTGCGGTAGAAGTCCAGGTCCTTCCAGAGGCGCCGCATACCTCCTCAAGTACACCTGCACTGTTTCCCTTTGAAAACTTGCATGTGAATTTGTATTTCCATTTTTGAAGACAATATCCAGACATTCTGTGAGGTGATACCAGTAACAAAGTGAAAAGATTCTTGTTCCATTTCCTCTTGCGGATTCTGTCCTGCACTGATTCACATTTTGATAAATTCGATCAGTTCCACCCATGTTGCATTTTGTCAAGGACGTGTTTCCTTGACCGCTGAGAGTAGCTTTCAACAATAGTTACTACGTTCACACCTGCTGTATTTGATGCTGCAGAAACAACGGAACTGTCATACCCTTTATCCACCAGCAGTCCATTTTAAGGTTCTGTTCCTCAATGGGTAAAAACGGAACCTTTACAGTATCACTTTGTTGTCGGACTGGCCGTCCATCAAGACCACTGTTTCTTGGAAACGGGTAGACGTATCAAGTTGAAATTTACGTCGAATACTAGGGACTGTGGTCTGTTAGGGGTATAAAAAGTGAAGCTTGGAAGTTAATAACATCAAAAGATACAGCCATTAATGTCACATATTTTGATATTCGCAAATTCACTCATCAAAACGTATAGATGAACTGTCTATCTACATATTTAGGTTTGTATTGAACCCTTAGAGCACGAGTAAGTCTGATACAGCAGTATACTCTGAACAGTGTTAGTGTGATTTTCAGGTCGCTTTCGAACACTTATCTACGAAAATACAGGGCTGGTTTTCCATCTCCAATACACAACCAATTAGAACACTAAAACTGACAGAACAGAGTTCACACGATTGATCGAATCAAACTCGACAAACCATTATTTTCAAACTGCGCATAAATGATGATGTGGCGACAAAAATGAATTCCTCTACGAATGTAACAGATGCTAAATCCAGGAAGCTTGAATATCTATTATGTGTCGATCCTGAAACGGGTATAATGACAGAAAAGGGAGAGCGAGAAATTTATTCCACCCCTACATTGATATCGTCCACTGATTCACTGGCCATGGTGAGAATGGCACACTTTAAATCGTCGCTGACTGAAAATAGAGACTGTGTTTTTCCAAAGTCACTAGGTCTCATACATTTCATTGTATAATATACACGAGGATATTTCTTTTTTCTTCAGAATGAATAGTACCTCCATCATCTTGCTATATTTCTTTCTTCTTTGGAAGGAGACAGCATTGGGCAATACGATTTTCTGTCACAGTTCCTGAACCCCAAAACTTTGTTCTTTACAAAAAGTTAACAAACTCAAATTTCCAAACAAGTAGCACAAATATCTCCAGTTCGACGAGTATCTCAATACTACTTCTGCGTAGTGCAGAACATGTAGAACATGTCCCTATGATACAAATAATATTGCACAAATATCAATAAATACCAAGTGACTGTTAGTTTATTAAGAAAGTATCTGCGGTTTTCAACCTGAATGAAAATATGTTTTAATCGTTTTACTTACTTGAATCCATGACGGGGTAAGATTCTGGACGTACAAAAATTGTTTAAATTCAGTTGCCAATTGTTGCCAACTGTGGACTGCTTCTCACAACTACTAACACAAAACTGAAAGAACAGATGTTCAACAATCCTTAAATAAGAGTAACAAGGTTATAGAAGTTCTTTGCTGCCCAAAAATCAATAAAAGTCCAGTACTGTCAAGTGTACCATTAGTGTAACGCTGGGCACTAAGAGGTGAAAAGAAGGCAGTTGAAGGGAAATGTACAGTCAAAAGAAGCCACAAGACGACGGCGCGCTCGTCCAAAGCAGAGTTCGGCAGGGTTCCTCCGGAAATTGTACACGTAGCACTAACGCAACCGAGGAACAAGTTACAAGCTTTTCGTACTAATATTTGGAGAATTTCTCAGATTTCTGTTTACCGAGCTACTGAGCGTTAAAACGCATCCCCAGATATAAAATAAACAGCCGAGACGGAGAGTCCAGATGTGTGACGATGAACTGTGCGCACGTTGGCCGGAGCAGCTGCCAAGCCGCCGCCGACCTCCGGGCCTCGCTTTGACCGCTGACACACCTCTGCGCCGGTCGCGATCAGTCGGCTGTCTCCTTAAACCGTGTCACTCACCATCGTTCTCCATGTAACACAGCAACGTGAATGTCAACCTCGGCGCGAACTGCGCGCAGTGAAAAGAACAAGTGGTGACAATTCTGGACTGCACACAGGAGTAGTCACACTTGACAGCCAATTATTAACAATGAACTCTGACTTTATAAGAAGGATTATTGGCACTTAAAGGCTGTTATGACATCCACAGAGTTAACACCAACTAAATGTGATAGAGTTAACAAGGAGATATATTAGATACTTAAGAGAAAAATCAGGACGAAGTAGCCAGAGTTCATTCTAAAACAAGCTGCTGACATTTCGAGAAATTTCTGGCTTCTTTGAACATCGAGCGTGAAAACAAGGAAAGACACAACGTGAAGTGCTTTTTTTTTCTTCTTAACTACTCTGTGACGCACTCAGCAGCCTGTATAAAAACTATTTATTTTTTGACTGAGTATGCAGTCCAACTGAATACTATTACAGTAGTATAGCATAGTATACAGTCTCAGATTTGTTTAACGATCGGTTTCTGATGTCAAGCATCTATTTCCCAGTCACAACAACTGATGAAGTCATCAGTTCGTCGTTGTCACGAAAAGCCATATAGACTCCCTTCGTTTAGCTTCTAACTTAATTTATGACGGGCACTTGGTCTTATGTTGACTTCTTCTTATTCTTTTCATCCACCCGGCCATCTCTGCCGACTGCTGGGTAGAGGCCTCTTCCATACCTTTCCATTGTCTTCGATCTTGAGCCGCCTGGTGCCATCGTGTTCCAGCTAACGGCTTCACCTCATCAAGCCGCCTCTCTGGAATCTTCCAGTGTCTCTCTTGTGGTCTCGTGGTCTCCAATGAACAATTCTAGGGGACCACATCCTGTGATCTTATTGAGCTACGTGTCCGGTCCACTTCCACTTCACGCTTGCAGTTCTCTCCCGGATATCTGCTACCTTGTTCAATTTCATTGAGGTGTCGATAATGCCGTCTTTGTCACCCTGATAGCTTTCTTGACTAACGTCAACCCACGGCGACCAGTCTAAAAGATAACTAACTCTCACGACCGTTACAGCGGCTACGTAAAGTAAACGTACCCTACTGGCCATTAAAACTGCTACACCACGAAGATGACGTGCTACAGACGCGAAATTTAACCGACAGAAGAAGATGCTGTGATATGCAAATGATTAGCTTTTCAGAGCATTCACGCAAGGTTGGCGCCGGTGGCGATACCTATAACGTGATGACATGAGGAAAGTTTCCAACCGATTTCTCATACAAAAACAGCAGTTGACCGGCGTTGACCGGTGAAACGTCGTTATGATGCCTCGTGTAAGAAAGAAAAATGCGTACCATCACGTTTCCGACTTTGATAAAGATCGGACTGTAATCTATCGCGATTGCGGTTTATCGTATCGCATCATTGCTGCTCGCGTTGGTCGAGATCCAATGACTGTTATCAGAATATGGAATCGGTGGGTTCAGGAGACCAAAACGGAACGCCGTGCTGGATCCCAACGGCCTCGTATCACTAACAGTCGAGATGACAGGCATTTTACCCGCATGGCTGTAACGGATCGCGGAGCCAAGTCTCGATCCCTGAGTCAACAGGTGGGAACGTTTGCAAGACAACAACCATCTGACCGAACAGTTCGACGACGTTTGCAGCCGCATGGAATATCAGCTCGGAGACCATGGCTGCGGTTACCCTTGACGCTGCATCGCAGACAGGAGTGCCTGCGATGGTGTACTCAACGACGAACATGGGTACACGAATGGCAAAACGTCATTTTTTCGGATGAATCCAGGTTCTCTTTACAGCATCATGATGGTCGCATCCGTGTTTGGCGACATCGCGGTGAACGCACATTGGAAGCGTGTATTCGTCATTGCCATAATGGCGTATCACCCGGCGTGATGGTAAGGGGTGCAATTGGTTCCACGTCTCGGTCACCTCTTGTTCGCATTCACGGCACTTTGAACAGTGGACGTTACATTTCAGATGTGTTACGACCCGTGGCTCGACCCTTCATTCGATCCCTGCGAAACCCTACATTTCGGCAGGATAATGCACGATCGCATGTTGCAGGTCCTGTGCGGGCCTTTCTGGATACAGAAGATATTCAACTGTTGCTCTGGCCAGCACATTCTCCAAATCTCTCACCAATTGAAAACGTCTGGTCAATGGTGGCCGAGCAACTGGCTCGTCACAATACGCCAGTCACTACTCTTGATAAACTGTGGTATCGTGTTGAAGCTGCATGGGCAGCTGTACCCGTACACGCCATCCAAGCTCTGTTAGACTCAATGCCCAGGTGTATCAAGGCCATTATTACGGCCATAGGTGGTTGTTCTGGATACTGATTTCTCAGGACGTATGCACCCAAATTGCGAGAAAATATAATCACATGTCAGTTCTAGTATAATATATTTGTCCAAGAAGAAATGCAGATGGCAAACGGGTATTCATTGGTGTATTGTCGACTCGGCTCCCGTCCCCCCAACCCTCCTTTTTCGGGTTGTTGTAATGTCATTGCGTTCGGCAATAAAAGTACGTTGGTGTGCAAATCTTAGAGACAAAACTAACAATTCCATGATATGTCACTGCAAATGTAACGTAGTTCTGTGAAATTTGGACCACGCATAGAAACAACTACCACTGTATAGTACAGAAGAAAACTGAGACAAAAACGTTATGAGACGCACAGAAATGACATTTTTATTCATAGACAGTAATTACGCTAAATTCATCGCGATTTACGAGTGTGATGGTTCCCTGTACGTTCCAAAGGTGGGACACGGTTCTTAATAGGACGTGTTATCACAGTGGACGCCAGTGCTTGATACGCAACGTGCTCCGATTCTGATCACAAACTTGCTAAGGAGTTCTTGTGCTACGGTGTTTCATTCTTCGACCACTGCGGTCGACAACTCCTATATGATTTTTGGTGCATGTAGACATGCCATAATACACCTCTCCAAGTCGGGGAACGAGAAACCAGTCCATTAATCGTATATCCTCTTTCCCAAGAGCTCCTCCGCCTGTGATGTTCGATGTGCTCGTGCACTGTTATTGATAAAAATTAAGTCAGAGCGGAGTGCACCCCTGAAAAGACGCACATGGGAAAGGACCGCAGTGTCACAATAGCGTTCATTGGCGAATATACCGCGTTCAAAGACCGACAGGTCAGCGCGCCCATGCAGCATTATGTCTCTCCACACCATAAAACTTGGACGACCTAAACCATCATGTTCGACAACGTTCTTGGGTCCATTGCATGTTCCCGTCTCTCACCACCTGAGGGTACGTTCAGAATCACATAGACTGAATCTGCTCACATCCGAGAGAAGCACACGATGTACGTTGGTCCAGTCGCTCTGCTCTTGGCACCATGGCAAACGGTATCACTGATGAACAGGTCTCAGCGGAACACAACGTACTGGTCGTCACACTAAGAGATCACCCCTATGCAGTCGCCGTGGCACTTTGGGTCGTGAGACTGTGTGCATTTCAGTCCTGCTAAGTGTTGTTGCAGTTCCACTCGCTGTTTGAAATGGGTCGCTTCCCGCCTGTTGCACAAGGTAGCGATCATCTGCTGCTCTAGTTGACAGTGGTCAACCCCCTCCTCTCCTTCACACAGCAGTGCCTGCGGTTCGGAACAACCCCTGCATTTTAAACAAGGTTGTGAGTAACACCAAAGTACTGGGCAACAGTCGTCGCACTCCCTACTACTTCTAGTTTCCCGATGATTCTTCCCCGTATGTCTTTCCTCGTTCCTCCAGTTCCCTCGTGTTGTGGAGTCGGCCCCATTTGACGCTATAGTCTCGCTGACCACACTACATGTGACGTCCGACTTTCTGTGCAGTACTGGGAGACCTCTGGCAATATGCTCCCGGACGTTACGTTACTTTATCTATCTTGTCCATAAGTTTTGCAGAGGAATGTATAATAATTCTAAATCCAGGACAGACGAAAGCCCTCGGTGTACTGAATCGAAAAAATGGTAACAACGCAAAAGAGAGAAAACCCGTCGACTTACGTTGTACTAAAAGTTTCGACCCAGTGATACCCAACGAGGTGGTACAGTGTTAGAACACTGCATTCGCAGTCAGGAGGCCGACGATTTAAATTCCAGCCTTGTCATACAGATTTGGGTTTACCGTGCTTTCAGTAAATCTCCTGAGATGAATGCTGGAATGGTTCCTCTGTATGGCTACCCCTAATTTTCTTCTCTGACCTCCGCAATCCAAACTTGTGGTCCGTCTGACGTCATCGACAGGACGTTAAATCGTAATCTTCCTTCCTTCTGTCTGCGGCAGACACCACCTGCACTTCTCCACAATGAAATGTCTGAGTATTGGGTAGATCGGCTCGAAATCGTTTTAGAGAGATATACCACAAAAACAAGTCAGAGGGTGAAGTGTCGTTGTTTAAATTCTATATGTTTACATTCTATACACATTGCATCATAACGAATGGTCGGTTAAAATTATTGCATCATAAATTCTGGTCGTATGTAAAGTACACAAGCGGCAAGACGTAGTCAATACCTTCGCTGCGCAGTGCCGATGGTACTGTTATCGACGACTGTGCCGCTAAAGCGGAGTTATTGAACGCAGTTTTCCGAAATTCCTTCACCAGGGAAGACGAATGGAATATTCCAGAATTTGGAACACGAACATCTGCCACCATGAGTTTCTTAGAAGTAGATACCTAAGGGGTTGCGAAGCAACTCAAATCGCTTGATACAGGCAAGTCTTCAGGTCCAGATTGTATACCGATTAGGTTCCTTTCAGATTACGCTGATACTATAGCTCCCTACTTAGCACTCATATACAACCGCTCGCTCACCGATAGATCTGTACCTACAGATTGGAAAATTGCGCAGGTCGCACCAGTGTTCAAGAAGGGTAGTAGGAGTAATCCATTTAACTACAGATCTATATCATTGACGTCGGTTTGCAGTAGGGTTTTGGAGCATATACTGTATTCAAACGTTATGAATCACCTCGAAGGGAACGATCTATTGACACGTAATCAGCATGGCTTCAGAAAACATCGCTCTTGTGCAACGCAGCTAGCTCTTTATTCACACGAAGTAATGGCCGCTATCGACAGGGGATCTCAAGTTGATTCCGTATTTCTAGATTTCCGGAAAGCTTTTGACACCGTTCCTCACAAGCGACTTCTAATCAAGCTGCGGAGCTATGGGGTATCGTCTCAGTTGTGCGACTGGATTCGTGATTTCCTGTCAGGAAGGTCGCAGTTCGTAGTAATAGACGGCAAATCATCGAGTAAAACTGAAGTGATATCAGGTGTTCTCCAGGGAAGCGTCCTGGGACCTCTACTGTTCCTGATCTATATAAATGACCTGGGTGACAATCTGAGCAGTTCTCTTAGACTGTTCGTAGATGATGCTGTAATTTACCGTCTAGTAAGGTCATCCGAAGACCAGTATCAGTTGCAAAGCCATTTAGAAAAGATTGCTGCATGGTGTGTCAGGTGGCAGTTGACGCTAAATAACGAAAAGTGTGAGATGATCCACATGAGTTCCAAACGAAATCCGTTGGAATTCGATTACTCGATAAATAGTACAATTCTCAAAGCTGTCAATTCAACTAAGTACTTGGGTGTTAAAATTACGAACAACTTCAGTTGGAAGGACCACATAGATAATATTGTCGGGAAGGCGAGCCAAAGGTTGCGTTTCATTGGCAGGACACCTAGAAGATGCAACAAGTCCACTAAAGAGACAGCTTACACTACACTCGTTCGTCCTCTGTTAGAATATTGCTGCGCGGTGTGGGATCCTTACCAGGTGGGATTGACGGAGGACATCGAAAGGGTGCAAAAAAGGGCAGCTCGTTTTGTATTATCGCGTTATAGGGGAGAGAGTGTGGCAGATATGATACACGAGTTGGGATGGAAGTCATTACAGCATAGACGTTTTTCGTCGCGGCGAGACCTTTTTACGAAATTTCAGTCACCAACTTTCTCTTTCGAATGCGAAAATATTTTGTTGCGCCCAACCTACATAGGTAGGAATGATCATCAAAATAAAATAAGAGAAATCAGAGCTCGAACAGAAAGGTTTAGGTGTTCGTTTTTCCCGCTCGCTGTTCGGGAGTGGAATAGTAGAGAGATAGTATGATTGTGGTTCGATGAACCCTCTGCCAAGCACTTAAATGTGAATTGCAGAGTAGTCATGTAGATGTAGATGTAGATGTAGAAGGAATGGTCGGTTAAAATTATTGGCTCTGAGCACTATGCGACTTAACTTCTGAGGTCATCAGTCGCCTAGAACTTAGAACTAATTAAACCTAACTAACTTAAGGACATCACACACATCCATGCCCGAGGCAGGATTCGAACCTGCGACCGTAGCGGTCGCTCGGTTACAGATTGTAGCGCCTAAAACCGCACGGCCACTACGGCCGGCTTAAAATTATTACTCTGAAGGGAATTAAAGATTCATTACTGATGATTACTGGCAGAAGGTTGCTGCTTTCACGTTTTGAATATAATATGTTATAAGATACCACAGAAAACGTTTTAAGGTGAGAAATAAATGCTGGAACTATATTCATTTTTTCTCAGGGCATATAGTGCCCATTTTTCCCTGTTTAGAGATCATGTGCCCATTGACATCGCAACGAGATCCTACATCTCATGTTCTGATTTCCCGACAGATATTGTATAGGCATGTTGATGCCTTAGTATTTCAAATCGTACTAAGCAGTTGCTTAGATCATTTGTAATCTGTTTTCTATATTAGGCCAAAAATGTAACAGAACAGAGACGGATGACAATTTCAGAAATCAACCTGATCTGCGACCTTGAAAACCACACTAAGACTGTCCGGTGTACATTATTATATCATGGTAACAGCCGTCAATCCGGCGGGCGGATTTGATCTGCATGTGCATCAGCTCCACTAATGCAGAGTTCGTTATGCTCATTAGTGTATTATCAGAATTGGAATTAAGACACACAAAAAATGACTGACATTAGCTGCTAGTGGGCACTGATTTAAATCAACGGGAAAACTTGAAGATTTGTACTGGACCAGAACTAGAACGTAGATGTTTTACGAGTGATACAAGGAAGTAAACACCTAAGCCACTTTTCCAATTAGTGCATCCACTATTACCGACCGGACTCCGTTTCGGCATTAGATGTTCACAGATGAAACTATCAAACCGAAAGAATCAGGAAACTACATTTGTAGCCTAAAGACAGTGTGTAAACGTTGACATTGTAAAAGAGTATTACTCTACAAATAAAATAACAAGAATAATATAAATGACATACTTCACATCAGACGACTGAGAAAACCAGAAAAATTTTTACTGAAAGATAACAGAACAAGCTTCCTCTGTCAAACTCACTGACACCAATGATGATGAACGTTAGAGAGTCTGGGCACTTAACAGCAGACAGCAGCGTTGTTCAAGGCAAAAAATAATGCAATGGCAATTTTCCCGCTGTGACTACTTTCCCCCATCTTCTTTTATTTGTTTTTATTACTTCATTATTTTATTTTATTCTATTTTTGTGCATCACTCTTCATTATAACTGACACTGGAGCAAAGTGACGAAACTGTAGTTCAGAAGCACAATGTGCATAAATTTATCAGGTAAAACTATTCTGACTGAGAAGACATCTGTTCAGTTGTCGTCATGACGCCAGGTTACATCGTAAAAACATCATGACATTTGAGCAGTACATCGTGCTTCCAACGCACAAAGGATTGTTAACAAGATATATCTCTCACACTGGCGCGTCGAAGCTTTCACCTCAGCCTCTAAAGCTGGCGGTGAGTCAACTGAATGCGTCAGAAAAGTCCTAGAGGACAGGGAAGCACGCAGGTACCTGTATAGGCTGTTGTGTACCGATGCACTTTGTCCCCGCCCACCAGGTTCTCCAAATGCCAACTCATGTCTCCGGGATGCGGGTTTTGCTTATTTATCAACATCTTGAGACGACACCTAACCATCTGCTACGTAGCGTTGAATATCACTTCATGCTGAGGACACAGATGTCGGTCTAAGAGATTTGCTAAGATATTGCATTGGTGACTGGTCAGTATTTTCAAAGATATTCCACACTTTATTGCTGGAGAAGTCAATTCCAATTCTGCATAAGGTGCCTATCCTTCTGGAACTGTCCAAAAGAACAGACATACTTTTAATCCCACAGCTACTATGAATCTAGACACAGAGAAATGACTGACATTAGTTGCTAATGCGCGCTGATTTAAATCAATGGGGAGAGCTGAAAATTTGTGCCAGATTGGGACTCGAAACCAGGTCTCCTGCTTAAAAGGCAGATGTGCTGACCACTGTGCTGACATCCGGACACACAGGTCATTGTATCTGCACTGACTATCCTGGTATCCCCGAATGCAGCGAGAGATGAGGATAATGGACAAGGGGCACTAAATCAGTAGGATCTGACAGGTGGCTTGGTGGAGTAGTACATGCAGTTACTATGACCACTGTGCCCTCATGGTGCAGTGGTAAGCGCATCCGCCTAGTAAGCAGAAGACCTGCGTTCGAGTCCTGGTCCAGCACAAATCTTCAAGTTTCCCCATTGATCATTGCCGTCTAGCAGCTAATATAAGCCATTTCTTTATGTCTTAATCCCAGTTCTGATAATGCACTCCTGAGCGTAACCGATTATGTACTAGTTTACAAAAGGAAAGGTGATACAGCTCCAGATCAAGTCCGTCCGCCGGATTGAGGCTGTTAGTCTGATACAGCAATGTACTCTGTACAGTCTTAGCGTGATTTTCAGGTCGCTTTCCCACATTTATCTACGAAAATGCGGGGCTGGTTTTCCATCTCCAACGCACAACCAATTTGGAACACTAAAACTGACAGAACAGAGTTCAGGCGGTTGATCGAAACTAACTGGACGAACCATTCTTTTCCACCTGTGTGTAAATGATGATGTGGCGACAGAAATGTGTTCAGCTACACATGTGACAGCTGCTAAATCCAGGAATAAGAACATCTATTATGTGTCCTGAAACGCGTATAATGACAGAAAATAGAGAGAGAGAGAGAAAGTTATTCCACCACTACTTTGATAATGTCCACTGATTCACTGGCCATAGTGCGATTCCAGAAATTCCTTCAAATCATCGCCGACCTAAAGCAGAGACAGTGTGTTTTTCCAAAGTCACTAGGCCTCAAACATGTCATTGTATAACATGCACAAGTAATATGAAAAGCACCCACCAATTTTGGTTGCAGTAGTGGTCCAAAGGTTTATTTCTCCACGGCTATATCATTTGTTCAGGTAGACGACGTACGTGCTTATACACGTAACGGTTCAGGCTGCCGTTATAAGGTTTTCGACTTGTTAGTGTTCTCATACAAGAGATTATTAAACTGAACTGGTTATACCCGCAAATTTTCTATCGACAAGAGTTCTAAACAACCAAGCATTTTGTTTGATGCAACGTTGTACCTGTTTTCATAGACATTCGAGCGGTCATTGAAATGGAACACATGAGGTGACAAAAGTCATGGGACACCTCCTGATATAGTGTCGGACCTGCTTTTTCCCGGCGTGGCACAGCAACTCGACGTGGCATGGACTCAAAAAGTCTCTGAAAGTTCCTTGCAGAAATACTGAGCCGTGATGCCCATATAGCCGTCCATAATTGGAAAAGTGTTGTTGACGCATAATTTTGCACACGAACTGTCCTCTCGATTATGTGTCAAAAACTGTAGATAGCATACGTGTCGGGAAACCAGGGTGGTCAAATCATTCGCTCTAATTGTCCAGAATTTTCTTCGAAACAATCGCCAACCATTGTGGCCTGGTGACACTACGTATTACTACGTATTACCAACCATAAAATTTCAATCGTTGACTGGGAATGTAAAGTGCATGGATGGCTGTGAACGATCTCCAAACAGTTGAGATAACCATTTCCAGTTAATTATCGGTTCAGATGGATCAGAGAACCCAGTTCATTCCATGCAGACACACGCACACCATTATGGACCCACCACCAGCTTGCACACAGCTTTGTTGATAACTTGGTTCCTTGGCTTCTTGGGGACTGCGCCACACTCGAACCCTACCATCCGTTGTTATTAACTGAAATCGGGACTCATCTGACCAAGCCACGGTTTTCCAGGCTGTGTTGCTTCTCTGTTGGCACTGACATACGCAAACGCCGTAGCTCTCGATCGTTAAGGGAAGGCTGCCGGCCGTTGCGTTGGCCCACGCTCTTGACACTGTGGATCTCGAAATACTGAATTCCCTAACCATTTCCGGAATGGAAAGCGCCTTCATAGTCTGTTAATTCCCGCCGTGCGGCCATAATCATGTCGGACTCCTTACGTATGAATCACATGAGTACAAATGACAGCTTCGTCAATGCACAGCCCTTTTATACCTTGTGTACGCGATACTACAGCCATCTGTATAAGTGCATATTCCATGACTTTTGTCACCTCAACGTACATGGCACAACGCCTGTTAACGTTTTCATTTCGACTTCGCTTTGGCACGGATGGGAAAATATGTCAACGCTTTTAACATATTGTCACTGCTAGATGATCCAATGTTTACGTGGTACTAAAGGAGGAACTTTGCTGTTATAACCGTTTAGGCGTTCAAATTTTGCGCAATTTTCTTTTCCTGGGCAATTAAAAAAAAGCAATCATTTGGTGATCTCTCCGGAGAAAAAAATTGAAGTTTCTCATACGTAAAATATCCGACCTTTCACTTGTTATCCTTGTTTGTAGTCAGTGAAAAGTTGAAAGGGAACACACTATATGCGGTAGCTTTTAGAGAGTGTTTCACAATATCTATTACCAGCTTCTAGAGGCTGAAGAGGGGGACCTAGTAGATAAAGTTTTAATAGGGAGCACATGTCCAGAAATGTATCGTTTGGATGTAAAATGATTTTGAACATCAGATCACTTTCAAATCCCTCGCTTCACAGCACGCATCCTTTCTGCACAACACCCCAGATGCCACTTTTCAGCAAGACAACACACTACCACATGTTGCTGCAATGAACCCTTGCCTTCTTGGTGTCACAGACTGTCGGCCTTTTGCTCTACCGGCTCTGCTCCACGTGAGGAATCGGCTTCCCGTTTCACAAGGTGTATTAGCGACACGACCCACATACGCCCATTTTCAGACAAAACAGAACACCCTGAAAGACTAGAGATAGGACGTCCGTATTCACAGGACTTGTATATTAGTATATTCTGCAGAATTAGCATTTTAGTCACCTCGGACCAGCATGTGCCGTGTTGCCTGGTAGACACTGGTTCCATCATGGGCCATGATAAATTGAGCCTGGTGGCATCGACGCCTATAAGGTGCGAATGACCTGTGGTATAGCCTACATTTATACAGGGTGGTTATAATTAAACTTTCGCTGCTTGAGAGGGCGCTCACGAAAAATGAACGATCGTAAGACACTTAAACTTTGTGGAAACATTTATAAGGCCACTCGGAAGAGAAATAACGAATAAGCTTTTGAAAGGAGCACATTTTAATTTCCACGTGAGAGGGTAACATTTGTTAACTGCGTACAATTTTTACGTTCCAGTTTACAAAAGATGCTGAATGTGACGACCGTATGCATCCACGACGACCTGGAACCACACTAGACATAGCGTTTCACAATTGTTCGGAGCACTTTTCGAACGATGGGCCACAGAATGTTTAGCTGTTGTGACATAGCTCGCGCGCTGCTGGAAGATCGCTCATTGCGTCTAGCGTTCTCAGCCATGGCAACAGTAACTTCTTCAATAATTTGTGGCGCAACTTTCCATGGGCCTCTCCCTGGAGCAGTTCCCAAACTACCAGTGAACTCGAGCTTCCGAATCATGTTTCTCAGTCCTGGTGAGGAAAGTGGCCCCGTCTGTGATCCTTTAATGTGTCGAAGAGCAGCAGCCTCTCAAGTCTATAACCATTATGGTAAATAGTTTTCCGTCTGCACTACCGGAGTTACTGGTATTGACACAACTGTGAAGATTGTGGATACGGATGAAGATTACTCTCACAGTTTGTAGGTTTTGCGAATTAATAATGTCAAAAAATGAATGTAAAACTCTTATTAACAGCATAAGAGAAGCAACGCTATAATATTCAGAGTCATAAAGGAAATATATGTCTCTCTTGCATAAATTTTCGTTGTTTACCTGAACCTCTGAAGGAAAACTGTTGTTTGTTTCCTTACTCTTTCACTAAAACTTGTACGAGTGTGGGAGTGGGAAGTAGTTGCAGCAGACGGAATGTTGAAATCTCTCTGTTCTTACTACTGCCCCAGACGGCGTCTCTTGGCCGATAACGCCATACGATCGTTCCATTTCT
Source organism: Schistocerca gregaria (assembly GCF_023897955.1). Lineage (NCBI taxonomy): Eukaryota > Metazoa > Arthropoda > Insecta > Orthoptera > Acrididae > Schistocerca > Schistocerca gregaria. The sequence goes on from NC_064920.1 coordinate 552,244,583, forward strand.
GTTCTCATTCTGACATTGAACGAGCTTAAGTTCTGTTTCAGTACTAGAACATAATAACCTAGGGAAACATATAATGGTTCTCAAACGCACAAGAAAAGTTAGTGTTTTCAAATGCTGTGGTTCTCAGAAATGGAAAAACGAATTTATGAATGCCTTAGTGCGTCAGTTCAAAGCTCGGAGGAAGACAACAGCATACTACTTTCGATAGGAACACCATTAGTTAAGAACTGCGATGTTCAGACCCACCTTCGCGCTGGGGTAGCTATCCCTTTTTCTTCACATTAATAATATTTATAATGATAATGAATAAGGAAATATTCTATTCTGAACTAACCTTATTTAATATCTTTTTAGAGAAGCAGGCCGGAATGCAGAGTACCACCATCACTAATAGTAAGAACACAGCTGATATCCACCGAAAAAAAGGATCGACACTACTGTCACATCTTTCATGGCCGTTTAGTCGAAATTAGCTAATCGCACTATTACATAAACATCTCTTTACGGCCTACTAAGGGCTATTTTCACATTTATTAAGCACGTGGAAGCTGTGAATCCCCACAATTACAAAAGTTTAGGAAACTGAAACTGTTAGAGACACTAAATCTAGAAAATGTAGCTAAGGTAGTAAGACAGACTTAATGTGGACAGTTTTGTTGTGCTGCAACAGGTAGTTTACAACTCTGGATGGCACGTTGTATGATTTCATGCCTTGTTACACAAAATGCTGCTCCTCTTCCTCCAGGATTTGGAGTGCCCTCTACGACGTCTTCTAGGTATCGTCTTGACTTTGCTCTTCATCTTTGACCCTCGGTTACGGCTTTGCGTTGTGTCCTCCACTCTTACAACATAATCAATTTTTTTTAAAATTACATCGGCAATATACTGAGGTTAAAAAACACATTTATGGTTTATGTTAGCAAGTAATTATTTTTTTAATCTTACGTATTACCGAAATCTTTTGGATCCTACCTCAAAAAAATTTTTAGAACAATAAATTTCATCGCTAATAGCGTTCGTAGCTGTCGACAATGCACATCTATGTAGCGCTACTGGTAACAGCTTAATCTCTGCCACTTTTTTGTTGTTAACAAAACATTTATTTCTTATAGGTATTTGTTAAATTTAATAACCCAGGTTCTAAGCGCGACAATCTCTTTCTTATTGATAAATTACACAAATTACTCTTTACTTCCCCACCTCAAATAAAAATATATTTGCCTATCTTTCCCATCTTTCCAATGACGTCCCCTTCTACTTCACGTTAGTTTTCATTCCTGACGCCAAATATTTTTGTTTCCTGTGATTTTACCTTAGCTCTCTTTTTGTGTATTATAGCACGCTTTCGTCATCAGTTTCTACAACGGAAAACAGTGATCTGTTAGGTAGAAAAGATAACAGACAATACAACGAAAACCGAGGGAAAAATAAGAGTCATATGGCAGTCAATTTGTGTGCACCGCCGCCTGTTCGGAATGAGTTTTCTTCACCCACCTCTTTTCCTGCGATGTGTGAGGCCTGAGTCGTTAGCGTATCTGTTGAGAGTAAATGACTGTAGGGGCCTAATGGATGAATGTGTGTAGTATGACGTCATTCTTGTGTTACACGACGACGAGAGAAGAGAGATGGCGAAAGTTGGTGCAGGAACACAGCCAGCTCCGCTTAAGGAGCACCAAGGGGCCGACAGGCTAAATGTCCCCGTACAACAAGTGTCACATGTCCACCCTCACGAGACACCGCGGAGGTGTTTAGAAGTTAATCCAGGCGATTGGCGCAAAGTATGATGTTCAAGGATGTCATGCCATCACCTTACCGGCCAAATAACTAGTGGAAATGGGAAAATGTTCTAAGTCCCAAATCTTAAAAGTTGGGAGAATAAAAAAACAATGCACATCTGTTTGTACGAAACTGATTTGTATTCAAAAAACTGAGAAGGTATTCTGGTACCATAGTATATGCTGCTCACCGCATCACCTCAAAAAATGACGCAAATTAAAAAATAATTTCTTTGTTAAGGACATTCTAAATACCACAGCGGGAAACGGACTGCTTCTGGATGCAAAAAGAAAGTTTTTAGAAGTTGAAAACAATCAGACGCTATCAATACTGCTGTTTATTTTCACAAACAGCGCCGTTACCGGTTACGAGCCGACAGCTTCATCTTCAGACGGCTTTTTAGTTTTACATTTGTTGTTTAAAGTCGTTGGCTGTTTTTGTTCAACAGCTTACGCAAAAAAACAATAAATGTAACGCAGATGTGAACGGCAGATGAAGATGAACCTTTTGTTCCGAAACGGGTAACGGCGCTATTTGTGCAAATAATTAGCAATATGAACGCTGGCTGGTTACTATTTTCTTCTTTGCAGGAATCAGAGCTTGTATTTTATATAGAGCTACGGTCTCAAAAATGTCGGTTTTTGACAAAACAGCAGGAATAAATATTGTTCAAATGCGATTAATACTGAGGCACTGTGGTTTATTAGTGATGAGGCAAGAAAATGAATACAACATTAGGTTTTTAAGTAGTAGAACTCTAGTCCACAAAAACCATTCCTCATATCTTTTAAGTTTTGGAACTCCAGGAGTAAGCGCGGCTCGGCACAAAAAAATGTCCTCAAATGCATGTTTGAAAGACTTTTTCCATTGTTTGGCATCTGAGTCTAGTCGAGGGACATGTAACGAAGTGCTGGGAACACAGTAGCGCTGAACACGTGTTTTGTAAAAATAATGATAGTAAAAACAGCACTTAGTATGTTTGCCATTTCTACTCTTCAAATAAGGCAGGCGAAAACGTATTCCACCATCAGGACTCGAACTAAGTAGACGTAGACCGCACAGGAGTGCGTTTGCGACCTTTTTTCGGCGACGTTACTTTTCTTATTTTATTTTATTTATTTATTTGGCCGTCGGTATTTAACGGTCTTTTAGGCAGATAAGAGGTAAGTAACAGACATACTTGTATGTGTCAAAGTAATACGAAAGCACAAGGACATACGTTAAACAGAGGGCTTTAGAAGCCTGCTGTTGATTGGCATACATGTAAAATATTGAACAACAGGTTTTGTAAACATGGAAGGGAAAGATGGAAGAAAAACATTAACAGCTAACATTGGTATTATGGCACAAATATTAATAATCGTAGAAGTACGTGTTTAACAATGGCGTTTGACACGCCGTGTATTATTTCACAATGCAGGTTAACAGAGTTTATCGTTCAGGCAACATAAATTTAAGATATGAAAGGGGAACAATACAGGAACAACAGAGGTACAAATATTCAGTATCTAAATTCAGGTAGACTTACATACAAAATAAAAATTAAGATGAAACAACATTTATCGTAGTTCCCAGTGCTGCGTTCCTATTACAAAGATATTTTGGCAGTTTGTAATAAATTAAGAAGTTGTTTATTATGTGGGGGACTACTCAACAAAGGTTGAATGACGGTACTCGTGGGAAACTCTGCCGTCAGACGACGTAACTGTTGCAGAAAGTATGCGATTGATGTCACCTTATGTAGTGTTAGTGCAGTCACAGTAAAGTGCTGGAGTAATTCCAGTGCGAAGGAGGTGCACTGGAAGACTTCCGTGATTGAATCTCATACGGCAGACAGTGGATATCAGGCATCTCGTCAGGAAAAACTCTTGAAACCAGGGTTTATGACGAATACCAGGCTGAACAAAGGAACGAAACATTCCGAACGGTAAGGCAATGCCAGAAGGTACAATTGTAACCACGAAAGTATAAGATCGATTAATGTTCGGGATTTTGTGGTTTTTTCAGCAAGAGTATCGACTTATTCATTGTGAGATTTAACCGGCAGGAATCCTGTATTCTGGCTTTAAATTTCACATTGCATGCACTGCCAAATGATTGACAAAATTAGGCAGAATATTACGTCTTACGCCTTTGAGGTTGTACAACTGACAGAGAATCGGGTAGAATGACGTCCTCGACTACGTCACGTAAACGAAGAATAAAATATACGCGCGTGTCCAAAGAATGAGAGACAAAATTTAAGTGAAAAATCAATGAACGAAAACCTGTGTGTTGTGAGACACATGTCACTCGCTATTACTTCTTTGGGGAGCGTTCCTGTGGTTATCTTCGGCAGAAAGCTCCAAACGAGTCCGTGGCCTTGGACAGCTGTGTTGTGCCTGCCACATCCTGATGCGCAGCTGGTGTGATACACGCTAGTACGTTTCCGCCAATTAATTCACCTAACTGCCTGACGTCACCCTCCCTTGAAGCGCAGTCTGCCCATCTTCACGCCGTATCTCGAGTCAGTCATGCTAGTAATGTAGTGGGTAAGTACTAGGTTCCTCAGAAGCCATATCGCTATTTGTAGTAACAGATTCTCCACTTGCAATGTTGATTAATTGAATGTAAATTTCGTCGAACTGGACTCTTCATCATGATTGAGCTACTAATATTCTTAATGCACAGCAAGAAACAAGACAGGGGTATTTCTTATTAAATATTTATTAGGCATTATTCCCGTTCTGCATAGACACAGACAAAGAGTTTGATCCGTAATCCCGTATTTTACAGTGACGACAAAGATTCGAAAATGCTTCGTATATTTATTACGTAAGGTGCTCGAAGAATACAATGTGGGAAGTTATTATACATAGCGAGTATTTATAATGAAAATCGTAATGTCCGTTGGCCCGCAAAGAAGCGTGTTGGCACCGTTTATATCTTGAGTACCAGATTTACGGTATCGGCCGTAATTTCTATAAAACGTTACGTCCAATTTTTTCGAGTGGAATACGTTTTAGGCTTATCTGTAAGATCTGAATGGCCAACTTTACATTGCCTGGAAGCTGTAGAAAAATGGGGAAATGAAGACTCCTACAGATTTTCAAATGAAAATGTAAATTCAATTACGTAGTGCATTGCTATGAAAACTGAATAGTTTTCATAAAATATTCTTAAATTCGTGCTGTACAGCTTTCATAAGATATTTAGTTGGAAATAACCAACAAGCTGGTAAAGAATTTTATTTTAATTATTCTGTAACTATGAGTAGTTTAAGCCTTGAACTCATTATCAGGAAAAATTCAAAAATTTTCATGATAAATACCGCAAGTCTACAGTTATAAAATGTAATCCGTGATTACTTATCACTTTGCATGTATGTGTCCATGACGTATGGCATTACATAATCAAGTATGGAACTCAATAAGAGGTAATATTTCTTAGGACTTAATGCGAAAATTCTTCTTCTCAATTCATCTCTGCTCCTTGTTAGTCTATTCATTTGCTTGTACGATCCTGCCCCTACATCATGTCTAACTGCAGAACAGGTCTTCCTCTTCCAGTCTTGCCTTGAATCATTCCTTCCGTTACATGTTCTTGTTGTGGTCTTCCTTCCGAAAACTGGTTTTAATCCGTATTTCCATATTATCTTGTGAAAGCCTCTTCGTCTCCGAATAACTAGTGCAAATAACATCGTTCTGGAGCTGCTTACTATATTCATCTCTTGATCTCCCTATAGGATTTTTATCCACCACACTTCCTTCGAGTACTAAATTGGTGATCCCGCGATGTCTCAGAATGTGTCGTATCAACCGATCCCTTCTTCTAGTCAGGTTGCGCCACAAATTTCTTTTCTCCCCAATTCTGTTCAGGATCTTACGTGATCTATCCATTTAATCTTCAGAATTCTTCTGTAGCACCACATTTCAAAAGCTTCTATCATCTTCTTGTCTAAACTGTGTATCTTCCATGTTTCATTTCCATACATGGCTGACCTCCAGCCGGAAAAGACTTTTAGAAAAGACTTACTGACACTTGAATGTATATTCTTCAGAAACGCTTATCTGGCCGTCGTCAGAGTGCATTTTATACCCTCTCTATTGCACCCATCGTCAATTAATTTTCTTCCCAAGTATCAAAACTCATCTGCTACTTTAAGTGTATCGTTTCCTAATCTAATTCCCTCTGCTACACCCTATTTAATTCGACTACATCCCATTAACCTCCTTTTGCTTTTGTTGACGTTCATTTTATATCCTCCTTCAAGATACTATCCATTCCTGATCAACTGCTCTTCCAAATCTTTTGCTGTCTGTGACAGAATTACAATGTCATCGGCAAACCACAAATTTTTTTTCCCCTGAACTTTAATTCTTGCCCCAAATTTTTCTTTGGTTTCCTTTACTGCTTGCTCAATGCACAGCGAGAATAATATCTGGTATAGACTGCAACACTTCCTCAGTACCTTCACAACCACTGCTTCCTTTTAATGCCCCTCGACTCTAATAATTGCGATCTGCCTTCTGTATAAATTGTAAATAGCCTTCCACTTCCAATATTTTACCCCTGCTGTCATTACATAAACAAGAAAATTATTATGTAGGTGGAGGTGGCAAATTAAATGAGCTCTTCTTTTCGGTGACTGTAGTGGCGAACATCTTGCCACTACCTCTTCTACAAAAAATTTCTCATTGAAATCTTTTCTGTCCTCATCCAACACCATATTTCAAATGCCTCCACATGCGTCTTGCCGCGGCACCAGTAGTCCCTTTCTCCAGCCATACAAGACCACTCTCCACACGAATACCTTAAGGAGTGTCTTATTGGTCTCTGCATGTATGTTCCTTGCTGTAAACAGCACTGTTTTCTTGTAATAGGATGCCTTTACCTGTGCAGTCCTGCCCTTTATGTTGGCTGAACGTGTAGCACCTGAGCTGAGATTAATTCGTAATTAGATAAAGGTAGTTTGAGAATATATCATTAACTATAATGTTTACTGCGGTTGTATATGATAATTTCGTTCTTCTTTGTATTCACTTCCGTATTATCTTTATCTTTTAATATCTTATTCATTCCTGCTAAAGTGTTTTGGCTGCACACTATCGAGAGTATCCATCTGAACGAGGCACGCAGAAGACAATCATTTTAAAAAGCCGTGCAGCAAAACAACACGGCATTTCATGTTGACACTCGGCTCTAGTTTTTGCTCAGCGGGTATCAAATGGCTCTAAGCGCTATGGGACTTAACATCTGAGATCATCAGTCCCCTAGACTTAGAACTACTTAAAACTAACTAACCTAAGGACAGCACACACATCCATGCCCGAGCCAGGATTCGAACCTGCGAGCGTAGCAGCCGTGCGGTTCCAGTCTGAAGCGCCTAGAATCGCTCGGCTACAACGGCCGGCTCTGCGGGTATTAAGGTGACGAAAGCAAATTTTTATATACATCCTCGCATTCTCTGTGCCAAGCAGTTTTCATCCTGGGACTGCTTATTTCGCATAGTGACCACACGAACAAGTACAGAAAAATTGAGGCTCGCCCAGCGACTATGGACAGTCATTTTGCTATAGTTCCCACAGCGGTAGGGCCAAAGAAAACATCTTTGTGGAGAGACATTGAACTGTAGAAAACTGATTTATTTCCTTTTACGGTTAATTCTTTTCTTACGTATTCAGTCATACGCATCTAAGGGTGACACACCGCAGTTTGAAATCTCTGCATCTGAAAACGGTTTTCTGAATCTGAAACCAATCACTGTGCACCATGAAACGAAGCAAATTTTTGGTTAGTTGCTAAATAACATTCTTAAATAAATAAGGAAATCAAATCATGGAAAAGAAAAACAGCATATTAAGCAGGATGTACGTCAGATGACAGACGCAGCTCACAGCGGAACCAGAAAAACCGGTCTAGGGATGCAGCATTTTCATTTACATATAAGCCAGCATGACTACGACGACGTCCGCGTTCACAACAAAAACAAAGGCACAAGAATGGAGCTGGTACGGATCATTATCTCTGGAATCAGACCGAGTATTTCCCTAGGACGAATCGCAGACAGATTCACAGAACTAACGTGCACGACGGTAGATGATGATGTTTGCCGCCAGAGGGCGCCGTAAATTATGGCTGCGCGGCGTCTAATTCGATCCCGACGGCCTTTCCCGCTGGGTCATGCTGCGCTCATCTACAAAAAACGGAAGCTCCGGTCGACTGTTTCGGCCCGAAGAAACTCATTCCTTTTTCCTCTCTCGTTCACTGCTTTATTGTCTTATTTTCATGAACCCGGAGATGGCGTAAAGCGATTCGGCTCTCAAATCGGCTCTTCAGAGGACGAACACGTAGTTTTATTTATTTTTCATTCTATTCCACAGATTTCATATTACAATTAATTTGAATTCTTGTACTGAGACATTTTCTGCTCTGATATGTGTATATATCAACCCCCCCCCCACACCCCACCCCCACCCCTCACCCCCACCCCCACGTTCCGTGTGAAGTAGTGACAACATTTCAGTCGATATAGCTAGGAACCTGTGTTTTTTTTCTTTTTCTGCCACGAATGACGTTTCCGACATATTCTTCCGTTTGAGTTCAGTAGAGCGATGACAACAGCAAAGATAGCCAGAAACATTTGCGTCTTGTATAGAAGAGAGAACCGATAGAGTTGCTCAAAGTACCCTCCGCCACACACCGTCAGGTGGCTTGCGGAGTATGGATATAGATGTAGATGTAGATTTGTTTTATTAGGTTGGTGCATAAATCAATAGCATCTTTGTTTTGCATGTTGGTATCCCGGTTGCTATGGATTTATTTATCGATTCTCATTTCTTATTTGTAGTTCACTGTTTCTATTTGAGTTTGACTATTGTCATTTTGTCATTTGGACATAGTGAGTGGAGCTGTGGACTCTAGAAAAAAATGGTTCAAATGGCTCTGAGCACTATGGGACTTTACTGCTGTGTTCATCAGTCCCCTAGAACTTAGAACTACTTAAAGCTAACTAACCTAAGGACATCACACACATCCATGCCCGAGGCAGGATTCGAACCTGCGACCGTAGCAGACGCGCGGTTCCGGGTTGAGCGCCTTAACCGCTAGATCACCGCGGGCGGCTGTGGACTCTACAAAATGCAGTGCCAAGTGGAGAAAGCGGAACGTTTCCGACATATTCTTCTGTTTGAGTTCAGTCGAGCGCTGACAACAGCAAAGACAGCCAGAAAGATTTGCGTCATGTATGGGTCAATGCCATTGGACAGAGCACGGCAAGAAAATAGTTTTCTCGTTTTAAGGAGGATCGTTCCGACTTTAGTGGCCTTCCAATTTCAGGCAGACCTTCGGCGTTCGATGAAGATCGTCGAGACGCATTAAACCAAGGAGATCTACGTCAGTGTATTCGAGAAGTGCCGAATGTGATGAACTGTGATCATTCCACCATGGTGTGACATTTGCATGCAGTGGGGAAGGTTCAAAAATCGGGTGTATGGGAACCATATGCTCTAAGCCAAAATGATAAAAATCGCCATATGTACATCTCTGCCTACTCGTCATCAACTGCGTGACTCGTGAACAACATCCGTATTCTGTGTCGTTACTGGCGACGGAAGACGGTGTATCTACATTAACATAAAGAAAAGAAAGGAATCGTTGAGCCCAAACAAAGCAGCAACTCCCGTACAAAGACTTCTACGCAACCACAATATATAACACTTGTATCTCGTGGGACATCGACAGTGTGGTGAACTACGAATTGCGTCCCCGGGGTGTCAAATGGCTCTGAGCGTTGTGGGACTTAACTTCTGAGCTCATCAGTCTCCTAGAACTTAGAACTACTTAAACCTAACTAACCTAAGGACGCTACACACATCCACGCCCGAGGCAGGATTCGAATCTGCGACCGTAGTGGTCGCGCAATTCCAGACTATAGCCCCTAGAACCGCTCGGCCACTCCCGCCGGCCCCCGGGGTGTAACCGTCACTGTTGACATTTATTGTCAACAGCTGAGACGTCTTGCAGACCAAGTCCACGGACATCTCCAGGAATACTGGGTGAAGTGATGCTACTCTACTATAATGCTCGCCTGTATTCTGCTAGACTGGCAAAATACACTATAGAGGAGTTTGGTTGGGAAGTCATTCCGTGCCCGCCTTAATCACCTGATTTTGCGCTTTCGGATTTTTACCTTCTCCGTTCTCTATCGATCAACCTTCAAGGAACTCCCTTTCCGGATGAAAATGCACTTCGAACATGGCTCGACGAGTTCTTCGCCTCAAAACCAAGAGATTTCTACAGTCGCGGAATGGGGAAGATACCACCAGCGTTGGCAGACTGCTGTAAATAGGGAAGGAGAATCTGTTATTGGTGACTACTATCCCTGTTATGTGTTTCTGTTGTGTTTATTAAACTTACGCAACGATCTTAAACACCAACCCAATATTTGCAACAGTGCGGTTAGAAGTTGTCCAGCGTGTTATGTTAATTTGAAATTACGACTGCAGTGGGCACAGGACCGTGGAGAGCGGGCTGTAGACCAATGAAAACATGTTGCCTAGCTGATAGAGAGAATTCTGGGGAAAAGGAAATTTAAGTAACAGGGTAGGCTAGGAATACTGGGAAATGAGAAAGATTTGGTTGGATGTGAAGGTAACGAGTTTGTATAGGAACAATGGTAATCATTATTGTTGCTTTAATAGACGTGCCGTTAACTGTCTTCTGAAGCAGGAGATGTTACTCAGTTCTCTGACAATGCGAGAGATTATTTCAGAGTTGGTTTCCTGCTACTGAGAGGGGCTTTGCCAAAGTGGCCGACCGATAGAGTGGGACAGAAAATATTTTGCGCTGATGGGAGCAGGTGTTTCCGCCATGTTGTGTAAGCAAGAGCGTCGAGGTCGAGGAGAGACATGAGGGACAGTATTCATAGGTAAGACAGTGCGGAAGACAGAGGGTATGGAAATTTCCGCTTTTGTCTGTACGCATGTGCATATGATGGTGAAATGTGATCACACAGTCGAACGTCACAAATCATTTACTGGAACTGTTCGACATGTGCTTAGACATCTGGTACCACGCACCTCCGAGGAGGCATCAAGGACATGTCAGTCCCACGGCACGCAGAATCACTGCTGTATTCCCTTTGTTAGGGGGGTCAACAAGCTATCAATCAGGTAGTCGTAAAGTTTTTGCTCAACAGTGTATGTTTGCAGGGATTAAGGTTCAAATGGTTCAAATGGCTCTGAGCACTATGGGACTTAACATCTATGGTCATCAGTCCCCTAGAACTTAGAACTACTTAAACCTAACTAACCTAAGGACATCACACAACACCCAGCCATCACGAGGCAGAGAAAATCCCTGACCCCGCCGGGAATCGAACCTGGGAACCCGGGCGTGGGAAGCGAGAAAGCTACCGCACGACCACGAGATGCGGGCAGGGATTAAGGCCCCATCTCGTTAGTCATCCGTAATATAAGGTATTTTCCAATTTTTTGGGTAAAAGTAATGAAGCAATCAACGTAAATCATTTTGCACATTATTTATTGATTCTGGGACAACATTTTCTGATTTTTCTAAAGAAATTCAGTCATCATGAAGCCCGCCAGCTGAGGAGTTAAAAGTCGCAATGTCCAAAATGAGGTGTGCCCTTGACGGAAGTCCTGCAGCCTGCAAATCTTATCTGAAATTAAAAAAGAAACAATTTCCTTAATGTATAGAATACTGCTCATCGAGAAATACTACAGGTTTTTTTTTTAATTTGACAAAATAATAAAATAGTGGATGTTCCAAACAAAATGTATTTTGTCGTGTGTGTTTGGTCGCGTTTTTTTGCGGTAACTACTGAAACAAAGCCAAAAAATTAACCTATTACTCCTTGCAGACACGCTTAAGGAGTAATTCAGCGGACTGCTGACACACTAATAAATATATCTTTCTGAATTCCGATTACATGTATGCACCATACGTCTAAGGTACTAACTCACCGAGACTGATTATCCAGACTTAACCGAGTATGGACGTATTTCGATATGCTCGTAGCCTGCTGCCTGCGTGAACCATCCTGTACCGAGACTCACCATTTCGGGAAATACGTTTTCTTGTTCGGAAAGTTCGCTGGCAGTTTTCCTGCCCATGTTAATTTCTATGGGCTCTTTTACTCGTCGACCAGAAACACTTGTAAGACGTTGGTGTCTGTACCACAAAGCGAGAAGGTGGTTTTGGAAGATTTCGCTGATCGTTGATGTGTTGCGTTGCTACTGGCCGTCTATTCGCTGTATAATCCTTGGTAGTCGACGGTGACCCCTGTTATCAACAAGTTGGTCCTATCGGGTTTTTATCCAGATGAATTGCGATATTCACGGTACACCACTGAAAAAGGGTGAACTAGTGTAGTTGTCGGCCTGGTGCAACAAGCTTTAGCTATCCCCTAGCGTGCTCAGTCACCTTCTGTACCGAACAGAGATTCGAGTGGCTTGCATATCCAGCGTCGTTATTGTAGCTGTCTTGTACAGGTATTTAATACGTATACAGTTCAGTGTTGCGACGATGAGCGAACGGACAGGGTGAAATCCGGTGCCGACGACGTATAGACTATTCTTCTCTAACACCGGCAAGGGAGGTGCCGAACGTCCTGATCCGACGGGCAGGTCAACACGCGCAACATCACAGGGCCTTACTTTGCGAGACACTGTGGGGATGTTTGGACTTTAAAGTAAGACAGTCACTGAAAGTTAGGTGATCAGTATCTTTTCGCCACAGTCTTTCCCTGCCAGCTAAATAATGGAGATAAAGGTGGTGAAAATTTCTACTATCATCATACTCGAATCGGCTACGTCCAGGTTAGGCGCCACTCCACAAGTATGGATCAGTGACCTCATCTGGCTCTATACTAATGATCCAAGCCGGCGGTTGTAGCCGAGCGGTTCTAGACGCTTCAGTCCGGAACCGCGCTGCTGCTACGGCTGCAGGTTCCAATCCTGCCTTGGGCATGGATGTGTGTGCTGTCCTTAGGTTAGTTGGGTTTAAGTAGTTGTAAGTCTAGGGGACCGATGACCTCAGGCGTTAAGTACAAATGGTTCAAATGGCTCTGACCACTATGGGACTTAACTTCTGAGGTCATCAGTCCCCTAGAACTTAGAACTACTTAAACTTAACTAACCTTAGGACATCACACACATCCATGCCCGAGGCAGGATTCGAATCTGCGATCGTAGCAGTCGCACGGTTCCAGACTATAGCGCCTAGAACCGTTCGGCCACCCCGGCCGGCTGTTAAGTCCCATAGTGGTCAAGGCCATTTGAACAATTTTGATGATCCAAAGCTTTATGACCAGCTGCTTAATAGCGTGTTGGTCCGTATTTGGTACGCAATACAGCAGCGATTCTGCGTGGCATGGATTCAAAAAGTCCTTGGTAGGCTTCCAGAGAAATGTGGCACCAGATTTCTACACACTGGTCACGCAGTTCCCGTACAGACTGGTGGCTTGAGGGTGCGGAGCTGTCGCGTTCCAGATGTGTTCCGCTGAGTTGATTTCAGGCGATTTTGATGGCCAAGACATCAACGTGATTTCGCTATCATGCTCATCAAAGCACTGTGTCACGATTGTGAGCTTGCGACAAGGACTGTTATTCTGGTGGAAGATGTCATACCCAATGGGGAAGGCTTCAAGCCCGAAAAGATGCAGGCGGTCCGCAACAGTGTACACCTATTCCATGGTCGTCGTGGCGCCTTCGATTACTACCACAGGTCCAATGGAACACAAGTGACTATCCCCCTTAGCAAAATACGGACTCCAGCAATGTGCATGTCTTGCACGGTGCATCTTTCGAGCGGCCGTTCTCCTGGTTGAAGGTGTATTCTGATTCGACTGCCTTCCTGGTATAACAAAAAACGTGATTAATTTGACCAGACGATTCGGTTTCATTGCTCCTTTGTCTAGACTCGATGATTCTCTTATCACTGCCGCCGCAATCGGCGACTCCGTTGGATCAACATGTCTGCTATGTCCCACCATCAATAATATGCCCTGAACGATGTGCTCCGAAACGCCTGTGGCTCCACCATCGTTGTGCTCTGCCGTCAAACCTGGCACATACCACCGTCTGTTCTGTTTTACAGAGGGGGCAAGCTTCGGACCTCCACGTTCTATGTTGAGGCGTGGACTTCCAACACCTTCTCCTCTCCTTGTGGTTTCACGGTCCTTCAACCGTTTTCCATTGATGCTCACGACAGCAATACACGGACAGCCGACCAGCTTCGCCGTTTCCGAGATGCTCATTCCCAGACGCCGGGACGTAGAAAAATTTGGAAATTTGTGATAAGTTCCTATGGGACCAAACTGCTGAGGTTATCGGTCCCTAGGCTTACACACTACTTAATCGAACATAAACTAACTTATGCTAAGGACACCCACTACTTAATCGAACATAAACTAACTTATGCTAAGAACACCCATACCCGAGGGAGGACTCGAACCTCCGACGGGGGGAGCCGCCCGAACCGTGACAAGACGCCTGAGACCACGCGGCTATCCCGCGCGGCCGGGACGTAGAAATCCGCCCTTTGTCAAAGTCGTTTATGTCACTGGACATCCCCATTTGCGGCACGTGCTGCCGAGAGAATGATTCCCCCTTCGTCTCTGCTGCGCTATGCTTTCCTTAGCCGGGGCGCCATCAGATGCCGTTCAGTCTCGCAGAGAGAGTGGTCATAATGTTGCGGCTAAGCGCGGCACGTGTAATGTTATTGAGTCATTAGGGCTGTAGTAAAGATGACGCTTATCGTTGAGGAGTCCATAGTTTTTGTTTTCTACGTCTCTTTTCTGAGAAGCGCCAGTAACGGCCAGCCAGGCATTGCACGGCGGCAGGTGAGAAGCTAGCGTGGGCGGTGTCCTGGGAAGGCGATGAGTCAGCAGGTACGTAGGCCATTAGCGCTGGCTTACAAACAGGACCTTGGCTGCTCTCCGGCCAGTAAGCGTCCGGTTCCGATAGCAGACGGCGACTTCTAGGAGGCGACACACATCACAGATACTGCGGCTGAGTTCTCGCTAGCCACTGCCTTTTCCGACAGTCATCTCCTGTGCTGAAGAGGTACTGGTGTTCGCAAGCTGTGTCGTAACATTGTGTTTTGGGCCATTTCTCACTTTACGAAAACTTAAGCATTTCTTATTGTATTCCTCTTCCCTAGTGAGATGTAGATGAGATGTTGTGTTGCTCGCCTTAATGCATCTTCAGCAATTATATTAGTATACTAAGCTTTAATTATGCAATATTGAAACTTTTAAATGCTCTTACACTTCAACTACTCACTTAATGGCTTCAGTGTCAGTACATAAGATGTGTAAGGATCCGTGCTGTAGATTACTGACCTAATAGCGATGTTATGTAACTACATTTTTCAGAATCCTACGTATCCAGATTTCAGTCTCTAAGGTTTTTTAGTGCACTGTGTGTACTAGGGTGCTTTTATGACATCATAAGATATTATAATACGCGCAATTTACAAAAATCAGTTAGTTTACTACATGATAAAAGGTCAGTAAGTGCGAGAGAATGTATCTGGTGTTGCAACCTGTCTGCACGGCAAGCATAACCTCATCCTCTACGCAGCTGAGATTACTGCGTTTTTCCTGTGTGTTGCATAGTACCCGAGCCGTCTTCAGGTGAACATTCATAATTACCAACACTTAACTGGTGAAACATTATTTGTATACGTCAGTCGGCTTACGTGTGACGGTTACAAATTACAAACACTTATGAGACATTAGTCTCTCCAAAGATATTACTTCTTGTGCAGGGTAAGTCGAGTGCCAACCACTATCAAATTGTAAGATCTCGCCGATGGACAGAACTTATTTTATTTAATTGTTTTTCCTGGATTACAGTGTTACATCGTCTTCCGACACATGGGTCGCATAATAAAAACAGTAATGCCAATGGCAGTTTCATATGTAGTAACAGCTAAGCAACTATAGATTGTACGCCGTTTTACTGCATACTTCTTAACATCAATTACCAACCTGTTCTGTCACTGCAGATTAGATTTCCCAAATTTCCCGTAAATTACGTTAGAGGAGTGCCGAGTTGTTCATTTGAAAAATGGCATTGTACTTATAGTTTCTAACGATCTCCATGTCGATGTCCATTACGTACTATATCTTTTGTCCCTGTCTAGCTGCTCGTCTTCCGGAAGCGGCATCGCTTTTTAATGGACTTTAAATTCTGGAAAATAAGATTACAGTTTTTACACATGTGAAGTCAAATAAATACGTAACGAAGAGAAACTGATGTATTGCCATCTCTTGCAGCGAAGTACAATATTGCATTATGCAGCATGAGGCAATATCATCCGGAACAGCGGTGCGATTTCATCAGAGTAGATTTTCCTTTAAAAAATCAAACTACTGAATACATGAAACTTCCTTTAAGAAGTATCCAGGAATAAAAATCTCTTGTTGAAGCGAATTCGGAAGTGCGTGTATGTGTAGCAAATGAGAAGCACCATAGCTCTGAACATGAAGATGGCCATCGCAGCCGGCCGGTGTGGCCGTGCGGTTCTAGGCGCTTCAGTCTGGAACCGCGTGACCGCTACGGTCGCAGGTTCGAATCCTGCCTCGGGCATGGATGTGTGTGATGTCCTTAGGTCAGTTAGGTTTAAGTGGTTCTAAGTTCTAGGGGACTGATGACCTCAGATGTGATGTCCCATAGTGCTCAGAGCCATTTGAACCATTCTGGCCATCGCATACTTTCCGTATCGCTATCACATTTTTTCGGCTTCAGGAGCAAGAAACTACTCGAATATGGCAGTCACTACATGTTGATGTAATTACAGGAAAATCTTTAGTAGTTGTTGCTTGAAATTCTGACGAAATGTACTTTTACACGTAGATGTACATCAAAAATCCTTTTATTCTTATTATTCACGCTTCCTTTGGCCATAAGAGAAGTCATCACGTTCCCCTCCAGTTAAAAACAAA
This sequence comes from Schistocerca gregaria, assembly GCF_023897955.1. Taxonomy (NCBI): domain Eukaryota; kingdom Metazoa; phylum Arthropoda; class Insecta; order Orthoptera; family Acrididae; genus Schistocerca; species Schistocerca gregaria. The sequence goes on from NC_064920.1 coordinate 552,261,312, forward strand.
TAAGTAAATAAAATTAAAAAGTTAGAAATTCATTTTTTATTTGTTAATGCGCAGTGTTTCATTTCAACATACCTGTTTAATTTTTTATGCGGCTTTCAAGTGAAATACCTAAATAGATCGCACCTATGGACGTAATTTACCATCGATTACACAGCTTGTGAAGCCAAGAGACACACACCGACGAAAGAAATTTGTACCCCTGGAAAGAAAACGTCGATTTTCCTCCGATTAAGACATGCCACTAGTGGGATAATAGATATACTGAAAATGGTTTCAGCGTCGTCCTCCAAAAGATAGCGTAGAGGCATAACTACCAGAGCGCCATCTGTGTCTACCGTTTAACACGGAGGAATGCTTATAGCCAGAAGGGTCAGTGTGGTGCAGACACAAGCAATCATGCCACGGAGGCGCACTCGTGCTCCTATAGCCAACCGAGCGAGTTTGAAATTGGTCAAACTGTGGTCTTCCGAGTGGCAGGATGGTCCTTTCTGAAAACTGCCGCAAAAGATGGACGTGCTGCGTCAGTTAGGCAACGATGCTGGTATCAGTGGTCACGCGAACGTTCTCACACCTGTAGACGACGTTCTGGACGTCCACGCAGCACAGAAGCCCGCCAGGATCGTCGAAGCCCGCCAGGATCGTCGAATTGTAAGGGCAGCAGGGGCAGATTGTAAAGCTTCAACAACACAGATAAGAGGGCTGTCAACACGAATAGCAGTGGGGCTAGAGGCACGCACGTCTCTACCCCGGCTCCCACGTACGCCACAGCATCGACTGGTGCAGTCAGAAGTTCACTTGGAAGATGGAATGGCCCGCTCTGGTCTTCAGCGATGAGAACAGGTCCTGCTTGCATGGAAGTCATGGTCGTTTGCGCTTACGACATAGACCTGTTAACTACTGTCTCGTAGAGTTCATTCGTCCAAGATACACTGGCCCATCCCAGGCCTTGTGGTTTAGCGAACGATAAGCTACAGCTCTCACCTTTGGTATTGCTGGAGGGAAAGTTAACCAATGCTCAGTATGCGTAGAATTTTGTTTGACCCATATTTTAGCCATTGTTGCAACAGGAAGATGTGTCGTTCGAAGGTTGCACAATGCTCGTGAAGCTCAAAGTGCTCTAAAGACATGTGCAACTTTCCTGGCCAGCACGATCTCTGGAGTTGTTTCCAATGGAGCACGTGTGGGGTAGGATGGGACGAGAAGTAACTCGTGCCACTCGTCGACCGACAACTCTTAAAGAATTACGTGAACAGGTAGAATAGGCGTGGCATAACGTAGTCCAGGACAGTAGTCGCCATTTGTACGATCGACTGGATGCCAGCAGCATTGCTGACCAAGGAGGCTAAGCAACGTACTAATATGGCTCTTTCAGCAAGGGTCGATACCTGTTACCTCAGAACAGCTTGTGCTGCTGATCTGCGAGCGTAATCATTTCTTGTGCTCCATATACACTCTTGCAACGATGAATCTTGAGTGAACTGGGAACCTTTAAAATAGTCCACTATTTTCTATCTGGCAGTGTATTGTAACGTTCATTGTACGATACTGGCTCACAGTGCATGAAGCCTTCATTCCAGTCATTCGCTGAAGGAATAATGCTGGCTTGATTCTTCGCGGGACCTTTCATAATACTGTTCACACTCAATACAACAACAAAGTGTAAAATATCTGCTCCATACATGAAATAATCAAGTGAAAAATGAGCCCATAACTAGGAGTGGTCATATAGGTTTAATTTTCACATCGGAAAAATGTTACGTAAGTATTTATAGGCATATGTCTGCATTTCTGGTACACACTAAAATCCCCACGGCGTGATACCGTAGACTAACAAATACAAAATGGCAGGGCCAGTCACAAGTTTCTTCGTGGACTGTGCAGTTTTGTTTTGAATAGTCGACCAGCGTGCTACGGTAATACGACGCAAGAATTTCAGGCTGTATCATAAATAAAGATATATAGGTTGCATACGTCTCAGTTAGAAATTCTGGGAGTAACAGTCTACTTCAAATTTAATTCACAACGCACAGCAATCATTTAATATATCACAACTCATTTTGAAAACTACGCGCATCCATTACAACCTTCACTGAATTAAATTTTTTTCCGTATAAACGTTATTTTTCATTAATTATATTTTTTAAATACATGGCCTAAGCCTATGATTGAAAGTTGTGATTCTCAATAACATGAACGCTTACGACGCACGCTATAGGATATCTTCAGGCCAAAGAGGGGTGGTAGGATGGATGGAACGGTCTCCATCTGAGAACTCTGCCACATTTAAGAAATTTCATTACAGTTTTTCATATATGGATCTACAATTATGTAACATGTTGCCAACAAAGGTATACGGTATGCCACTGAGTGCGTCCAGAAACGTACCTTAGGTGGAAAAAATTAATGCGAGGGGAAAACCCAAAATTTGTCCTAAAGATGATCTTAATTATTAAGGTCTTTTCATTTATGATGTAGACCAGCACATATTTGTTTACATACGTGTGATACGAAAAGTATCGTGATCGGCATTAGCAATCATTCATATATATTATTTCTCAAGTTAGTTCCCACTTTTGTTAACACATGCCAATCGTACAGGTATGAATCAGGTATGCTTACAAAGGTTTTTTAATCAGCTCCTGACATTGGAAGCCGAGTTTTTGCTAAAACGTTCTGTTTGTGGAGAATTGTAGCATAAAAGGCACTTTTAACTCGCATAGGTAAAACAGCGTCATGGATGCCTAGTTTCATATATATATTTCAAGAAGCTAACTTATTTCTCACTAATAAGAGACTGCATTTCCATATTATCTCATTATGAATTCCATTTTACTTGTTTTAAAGCACTTACTAATTGCATAATTTGTATGCAGCATTGTCATAGATAACAGCTGTGACCACTGCAGTAGTCCATTATCCATGCCCAACGAAAGAGCTGACTTCACTAAACTACTATTCTTTCCAAAACGACCAACATTGTCGCCGTCAATTGTGATTTTTTGACTGCGAGCACAGCTTAACGTTTTACTGTAATTGAAAATGTTTGTCGAACTGAAGTTATAGATTATGTGTCCCTACTGACAGTTACTGATCTCTACCTACTGTACAAAGCGAGGGGAACATTCGGATTGCAAAACATTTTTTTGGACATGTGTATATAAGGATGTATCATAAATTCGTGATTATTATTTCACGTCATTAGCATTATTTTTAAACATATTTTCTTTTCATTCTCACAACTAACCTTATTCCAGCGTCTACATTTATTTCAAGTACTGTTGTTAGTTAAAACTACAAAAGTTCGAAAGTTTCGCACAGTTCCCCTGGTAGGCTATTAATATAATCATCTTACCACACCCTTTCACTATGTACGTATATATCTGTATATATATGAGTATGTACAAAAAGCGACGACACCGATTGTATTTAATTGCTTAAAGATTGATATAAATAGACAAAGTATGTAATTAATTAAATTAATTCACAGTTGATGCGTAACAAAACTTTAAACAATATCAAAGAGGAAAAGGCTTTCCTTGTGTTCTGCAACTGTTATTTATGTAATCACAAATTGGTTTCGTCCTCTTAAGCCAGTGCCAGATGGCAACTGAACGTCACAATCACAGATAAAGTGTTTTGCGGTTTGCACAGATCTTGGTGATTCTGATAAGGAATGTTTGCAAATGAAAGTATTACATTTTCATGTTATAATAAAGAGATATTTACATTTAAAAAAGATTACCAACAAAACTGATTGTAATTATAATCTAAAATTTGCATAACTGCAACTTGATTTCACAAAAAGGGAAAAAGCAAATTGTGGTTGGACCTTTAAAACTAAGCTGGCATTCGGTCTCATATGCTTAATAATTTCAAAATGAGATTACTGCAGGTATTTGGAAACAACTGACTTATTTGACTGCATGCTAGTTTTTTCTTAAATGTCCAAACACTTTTTTCTTTATTCAATATGTGAAATTTAGTTTCAAATATGCAAAGTTTATATGTAGTCAACGACGTTAATAATCACTTTTAAACGTAACGATTTTATTTATAATATAAAGAAGTGCTCTTGTCAATATTCGACTTCTGTATCATAAACATTTCTATAGCTCACAAGTTTTTTTATGCGTGGTTGCAACGTTCATTTGTATCTGACGACGGGAAAGACACCTAAAGTTACAGACCATCAAGTGTTTCGTTACTGAAGTATATATGTGTATACACATGTCGAAATTTCATAAGCTTTCTTGTGCATCAAAGACGTACAAATAAAACACAATATTCTTTAACATCTACATCCATATTCCGCAAGCCACCTGACGGTGTGTGGCGGAGGGTACCCTGAGTACCTCTATCGGTTCTCCCTTCTATTCCAGTCTAGTATTGTTCGTGGAAAGAAGGATTTTAACTCACGATATCCTCACGCGCAGACTCCACTGCGCAGACTGATTGTATCGCATGTGTAAGGGAAGCTGCAGAGGTAAGTGCAGTCTTCGTCACTACTTAATAAGTCTGTCACGGAAAAAGTCCCATGACAGTGGACGAGCAAATCGGTAAACACCAGAACAAACACGCGTAATGTACACTGATGACGCGTCTGGCCTTCGGAAGGCGCCTACCTCAGAGGCAGCATTCGTGATCTTGTCGAAAACCGTGACACGCGCATGCCCTGCACGAGAGTTACGACATCTGATGTCACGCTATCCATAGGTATCCGAAATTTCCACTTTTACCGCTCTTCCAGTGCATCTTCCTCCCTATCCCTCTTCCCAACAGTTACTCTCTTCGATACGACTCAGCACGTGTAACATAGCTACGGCTGATTCCAGTAAGTAAATTTTCTCTCGCGACTTAATATGGCAACCAGAGTTGTGACACACATCAGTATTACAGTTCTTTCATGTACACTCTCGTTGTAGTTTCTTTACCGTATCTACATCTGCATCTACACTCTGAAAATAACTTTGTGTCTGACACCGGGTACATTTTATTGTACCACATGTTTAACGTTTCTATCCATAATATGAAGGGAACGTATGTTTTAACGCCGCGTAATTAGCGTCGAAGCATAATCTCGGATTGGGGAGGAAATCATCCTGACATTTGCCTTAGGCGGAGAAATCATGACAAATTAAATCTGCAGAGCCGGACACGGATTTGAGCCATGTCCTCTCGAATGTGCGGCTAGTGCGTGAACCACCTCGCGCAGTGAAGTTTGTTTCGATTCCAGTGTTGGATGACGTGCGTGATATACATTGAGGTGACAAAAATCATTGGATACCTCTCAATGTCGTGTCGGACCTCCTTCTGCCCTGTGTAGTGTAGCTACTCGACGTGTTATGGACTCAATAAGTCGTTGATAGTCTCTTACAGAAATATTGAGCCATGATCCCTCTGTAGCCGGAGGTGTTGTCCGTTCAGGATTTTGTGCATGAACTGACTTCTAGATTATGTCCCATAAGTGTTCGATGGAATTCACGTCGGGCAATCTGGGTGACTAAATCATTCGCTCGTATTGTTCAGGATTTTCTTTAAACCAGTCGCGAACAATTGTTGCACAGTGCCATGACGCTATGGTTTGGGAACATGAAGTCCATGAATGGCAGCAAACGGTCTCCCAGTAGCCTAACATAACGATTTCCAGTCACCGATCGGTTCGGTTTGGCCAGAGAGGCACGTTTATTTCACGAAAACGGAGCCCACACAATTATGGAGCCACCACCGGCTTGCACTGTGTCTTGTTGACAATTTGGTCCATGGCTTCGACGAGTGTGCGCCACACTCAAATCCTGTCACCAGCTCTCACCAGCCGCGCGGAGTGGTCGCTCGAGGCGTCATGTCACTGACTGCGCAGGCCCTCCCGCCGGGTGTTCTAGTCCTCCCTCGGGACTGGGTTTGTGTGTTGTGCTTAGCATATGTTAGTTTCAGTAGTGTGTAGGTCTAGGGACCGATGACCTAAGCAGTTTGGTCCCTTAGGAATTCACGCACATTTGAACATTTTTTTCTTTAGCTCTTACCAACTGAAATCAGGATTCATCTGACCAAGCCACTGCTATCCACTCGTCTAGCGTCCAACCAATGTCACGAGCCCAGGAGAGGTGCTGCAGGCGATGTGGTGCTGCTAGTAAAAAGTACTCGCGTCGGTCCTTTGTAGCCGTAGCCATTAATGCCGAATTTCGCTTGACTGTCTTAACGGATACGTTCGTCGTATCTTTTACATTGGCTTTATTTCTCGCAGGGTTGCTTGTCTGTTAGCACTAACAACACTAGGCAAACGCCGAACCTTTCGGTCGTTAAGTGAATGCCGCCGGCCGCTGCGTAGTCCATGGTGAGAACTAGTATTCTCGGCACACTCTTGGTACTTTACATCTAGAAATACTGAATTACCTAACGATTTTAGAAACGGTACGTCTAGTGCCTCTAGCTGCAACTACCACTCCGAGTTGAAAGTATGTTAATTCTCGTCGATCGGTCATTATCACGTCGGAAACTTTTTTACATGAATTGGCTGAGTAGAAATGACAGTCCCGCCGCTGCAATGCTCTTTTATACTTTGCTTGTGCGACACAACCACATGTATACGTGCATATCGCTATCCCATGTCTTTTGTCATCTCAGCGTACAACTATGTATTTCTAACAGCATTCGATAGCTCTTAGGAAGAAGGGTTCCCTCACGTAGTAGACGTCATTGTTAAAACGGAAAATTCCAAAAGCAGATTTTTGCTACCAAGGATGCTGGCACAGCATAGTTTCACTACCATTACCACGTTATCATCGCACAACAAGCCTGAAAATGTGCTTCTACATCATCGTTTTCAGATTTCCCAGTTATTTATCCGAATCGTTTCTTTCGAAACTCCGTCGCGGGTTTTATACCAGTGTTTTCCGTGCCAGCTATCGAATTTGGTTAAGATTACATTTTTCCAAAAAAGCAGTAGTATCTTAAACATTTCAATACAAAAAAACATGGCAAAATAGTTACCTCTTTCCGTATTATCACTTATAACAAGCGTTGTTTCGATATTTTTAAAAATACTAGGTGTGTTTCCATTTCGTGAGATGCCATTTGTATTTAAATTAGTCATGAAATGGAATCGCATGCATGTAGAAATGAAGGTACAAGATAGTGCCGAAAGTTCCCGAAATCTGAATTTCGCGCGCAAATGGTTACGAGCACAGTGAAAAACTGCCACACGTTACCCCGTAAATCCTTCTTGAATCGGTATGGCAAATAGCTGCGAGTTGAGTGGCTTGATTAGCTGTTGACGAAAATATTCCCGTAGTCATGTTTTCCTGAGTTTGCGGTAGCTCACATAAAAGAGCAGCGTATAAAGTTTTGTTTTAAACTTGGGAGAACCACTGCAGGAACGCCTAGATGTTGAAGCAACGTTTGGAGGCAAAGCCTCATGTCAGACAGGTACTTATGACTGATACAAGCATTTCGAAAACGAGAGTATGTTAACTGACGATGGCCGTTCCTGTCGGTCGTCAACTAGCATGTCCAGAAAGTGAGCGATCTGATTATGCGAGATCACAGACAGACCGTTAAGACCTCTGTATCAACTTGCGTATAAATTATGGTATCTGTGAACGTATTCTGTCGGAAAAATTGAACATGAGAATGCCGTGGCGTTTGTGCCACGATTGTTTGACTGCTTTACGAAGATCAGAAGCAACTAAGCTTGGAAGTATGTAGATACTTTAAACAACAACAGAATTGTACATCATATCTGAATGCATAGGAGTGGTTGTGCCCACGACCGTGATGTAATTTAGGTCAGAAAGAAGGTCAGCATCTGTCGTAGCTTTTTCATTGCACTGCAGATCTAGATTTCAGCTGACAGCTGCATCTTCAATTGAAACCTAGATCTGCAGTGCAATAAAAAAAGACAGATGGCACTACGATCGATGCTGACACGCTTTCTGTAGTGAACAACAGGACTGTTCATAACGAATTGTTCTCTCCTGATCAGACAGTCAATAAATAGCTCTATCGTGAGGTTTTAAGTCCTTTAAGTGAAAACTTGAAGAAAAAACGTCCACGAGGATGGAGTACAAACGACTGGATATTCTACTACATAAATGCACAGCCCTGTATGGCGTACACTATTCAGGAATTTTCGACTGAAAACAAATAGGTAGTTGTTTCCCACCCACCGTACTCACCAGACTTAGATGCATCTGACTTCTATGTCTTCCCTAAGATAAAAATCCAGTTAAAGGGGAGAAGCTTTACTGCAGTGGAAGATATAGAAGCAGATACGCTGAAGAAACTGAACTCCCTAATAAATGCGAATTTGGTATGCATTCCAAAAGTGATAGAAACTTTGAGGTCAGTGTATTCTCTCCCAGCCTGGACAACAAGAGCAATTAATACGTAATAACTGAAATTAATATATAGAGTGGTCCAAAAAATGTATCCTCTGTTTAAAAGTCCATAACTTGCAAACTAATTGACGGAGGTATCCCATTTTTGGTGAAAGTGTAGCTTGAAGTCCAACTTAAAGATATTAGGCGTTCGAAATGGTCACCATTAACATCCACACACAAACGATGCCGCCGAACTGCAGCACGAGCTACTGACTGCAACGTGTTCAGTTGGATATTTGCACATGAGTGTACGATGGATCCTCGAAGTTCATCCAATGTGCGTGGCTTTTGTCGATAAACGATGTCTTTTAGTTTTCCCCACAGGTAAAAGTCCAGAGGAGTTCTATCCATCTTCCTGATAGATTTTCGTCGAGATACGCCCTAACACGATTTTGGTAGTGGGCTGGGGCACCATCTTGTTGAAAGTAAACTCTTCTGTCTCCATACAAGTCTTGGATAGCAGGTAAAATGGATGTCTGAAGCTACTGAAGGAACACCTCACCGGTAAATGTGCCGTCAAAGAATAATGGCCTAATAAAGCCCCGGTAAGACAACCCACACCACACATTCACTCCTGGCAAATTCACGGCTTTGTCTACATAGACGTTCGGATTTTCGGCGGCCCAGTAGATGCAACTGTGGCGATTTACTTTACCATTGAGTTTGAACTGTGCCTCATCAGACCACACAATCATCTCTGCAAACTCTTCATCGTCGCCCACCATGTTAGTAAACCACTCGCAGTACTCCATTCTACGATCTGGGTCGTCCTCGTTCATTGCATGTAGCAATCGTGGGATGTAGCACTTACACTTTGCAGACTTCAAAATTCGCCAAACACTTGAGTGACTCACTCCAGTTTCACGGGTGCACTGTCTCACAGACTTCTGAGGTGAGCAAGTGAATTGTTGTAACACACGACGGGAGTTAGCTCGACTTGTTACTGTTACAGGTCATACAGATCGTCGTTCGTGTACATCTTTAACACAGCCTTCGGCTTCAAATTTGTCTCGAATGCGACGAATCGTTAAACGTCTCGGTGGTTCTGTCTGGTACTCACTTCGCCATTGCCGTTGATCCTCATTAATGTTTTCGTACTTAAAATTCCACTTCAAAACTGACTTCCTTCATCGAATGTAAGCCTTGCGCCAGCCATGTTTACTCGAGTAACTTGGTGCAACTAAGAACAAAACACTGACTATCTGGCGACTGTCGTCTGATAAAACAAAACAACGCAATACAACGCTTGTGTGGCGATTGCCGGAACTACAAACTATTACACTACCAAAGATGAGATAACTCCGTCAATTAGTTTGCCAGTTATGGGTTTCAAAAAAGACGGTCGTGTGAAACCCAGCTCGCGCTATTCGTCCACGAGACTCAGAGGGCTATAGACACCGGTTCCCAGGTAGATGCCGTGTTTCTTGACTTCAGCAAGGCGTTCGATACAGTTCCTCACAGTCGTTTAATGAACAAAGAAAGAGCATAGGGACTATCAGCCCAATTGTGTGATTGGATTGAAGAGTTCCTAGATTACACAACGCAGCATGTCATTCTCAATGCAGAGGAGGCTTCCGAAGTAAGAGTGATTTCAGGTGTGCCGCAGGGGAGTGCCGTAGGACCGTTGCTATTCACAATATACATAAATGACATTGTGGATGACATCGGAAGTTCACTGAGGCTTTTTGAGGATGATGCTGTGGTATATCGAGAGGTTGTAACAATGGAAAATTGTACTGAAATGCAGGAGGATCTGCAGCGAATTGACGCATGGTGCACGGAATGGCAATTGAATCTCAATGTAGACAAGTGTAATGTGCTGCGAATACATAGAAAGAAAGACCCCATATGGTTTAGCTACAATATAGCAGGTCAGCAACTGGAAGCAGTTAATTCCATAAATTATCTGGGAGTACGCATTCGGAGTGATTTAAAATGGAATGATCATACAAAGTTGATTGTTGGTAAAGCAGATGCCGGACTGAGATTCATTGGAAGAATCCTAAGGAAATGCAATCCGAAAACAAAGGAAGTAGGTTACAGTACGTTTATTCGCCCACTGCTTGAACACTGCTGAGCAGTGTGGGATCCGTCCCAGATAGGGTTCATAGAAGAGATAGAGAAGATCCAACTGAGAGCAGCGCGCTTCGTTACAGGATCACTTAGTAATCGTGAAAGCGTTACGGAGGTGATAGATAAACTCCAGTGGAAGACTATGCAGGAGAGACTCTCAGTAGCTCGGTACGGGCTTTTGTTGAAGTTTCGAGAACATGCCTTCACCGAGGAGTCAAGCAGTATATTGCTCCCTCCTACGTATATCTCGCGAAGAGACCATGAGGATAAAATCAGAGAGATTAGAGCCCACACAGAGGCATACCAACAATCCTTCTTTCCACGAACAATACGAGACCGGAATAGAAGGGAGAACCGATAGAGGTACTCAAGGTACCCTCCGCTACACAACGTCAGGTGGCTTGCGGAGTATGAATTTAGATGTAGATGTAAACAGTGGATACATTTTTTTGGGTCCCTCTGTATTTCTGGAGATTTCAGGTATCGCTTCATAGTAGGGATGACTGCATCAGACGCGTCAAATTATTGGTGATTACAAAATTGTATGTGAACTCGACATACTGACGCTTTGTTCTTTTGTGTTGCAGGAGTTGGTGCGGTAGGAACCGGCCACCACGTGCCGGCGACAAAGAGCTACAAAGCGGCCGGCGGTTACCAAGGAACAGGCGCCGGTTACCAATCAACAGGCGCTGGTTACCAGGGAGGCGGCGCAGGCTACCACGGAGGCGGCGCAGGTTACCAGGGAGGCAGCGCAGGTTACCAAGGAGGCAGCGTTGGTTACCAAGGAGGCAGCGTTGGTTACCAAGGAGCGGGCACGGGTTACCAAGGAGCGGGCACGGGCTACCAAGGAGCGGGCACGGGCTACCAAGCAGGCGGCGGCTATCAGGGAGGCGGACAGTACCCGTACTACCCGACGGTGCACACGGCACCCGTGGCGCAGCCGTTCGACTTCGCGTCGCTGTTCCGGTACTTGCAGCAGCTGCAGGCCATCGTCCAGCAGCAGCAGCGCCAGCATCAGCTCGCTTTCAGCGGCTACGCGCCTGGGTGAGGACGCGCGACTTGCTTCAGCTCTGCCCGCCTCCGCAACACACCCACACGCTACACCGAAACACACTGCGTCGTCACTTAACTACATTCACGGAGCAGCAAAAAGTTACACCTTGATACATCAATCCAATATTTATCGAACTTGGTTGACATTATTAATTTTTGATTCAATTTGCAACAGATGTCCACCATCAGCAGCATTATCAGGTGCGACTACTCCAGGCAGCAATACACTCTTGTACTCTTTGTACTGCATAGGTAAAAGCGTCTGAATGTCATCTTGAGGCATATCTTGCCATTTTTTTTAGACAACGTGGTTGTGGAGAGAAGCAGCGATTAGTATGATTAATCAATAATTCAAGAACAGTCTTAATCGTATTTATTATTGTTAAAATACCGCCAATCGGTTTCAATCCGACGTAGGGGTCATCTTCTGGGCGTTTAAACCATAGTTTCTTGCCGTTATGTAAACAGGAGTGACACCACAAGCAGTCGACCAATGGTGTTAACGCCCAGAAGATGACCCCTACGTCGAGTTGAAACCGATTGGCGGTATTATAACAATAATAAATGCAATTAAGACTGTTCTTGAAGTATTGATATCTTGTCATGCCTGAAACACATAGTGTGTCAGTTCACGAAGATTGCTGGCTAGAGGTTCATAAGAAAGAATAAGTTTTCCCATTGCATACAAGACATGCTCTATGGGTGACAGTTCAGGAGGGCGAGCAACATTATGGAGGATCCGTACGCTCCTCAAGCGTTTGTGGTAAATTGCAAATGTCGTGTGACTAGGACCTCCTGTCGGGTAGACCGTACGCCGGGTGCAAGTCTTTCACTTTGAGCCACTTCGGCGACTTGCGCGTCGATGGGGAAGAAATGATAATGATTAGGACAACACAACACCCAGTCCCTGAGTGGAGAAAATCTCCGACCCAGCCGGGAATCGAACCCGAGCCCTGAGGATTGACGTTCTGTCGCGCTGACCACTCAGCTACCAGCGGTGGACAGCGTTTGTGGTGTGAACTGTGGTGAGTGCTTAACCGTCAACCCACTAGCATATGCCATATGGTATCCTAGTCATGAAGGGTACGAGAACAGGGTTTACACTTCTTCCCATGTACTGGCGAGTATTCAGCTTCTCTTCAACAGCTACCATATCAGTTCTGCGGTCATATTTCACATCTCACTCCCCTCCTCACCCGCCCTCTATTTTTCCAGGAGTTGGAGGTGTAAATGCACCGAGAATCGCTGCTTCCTGTGACCTTCTACTGGGTCGCCTACGGATACGTTGGCGTCGAAGGACCGCCATAAACAAACCTGAACATCGCAGAATGCCACTCAGTGTCCCAGTTGACGCTGGCTATACACCGTGCAAGTCTCTGTTAGCTGCGGTAGTGTCAGTGGTAAAATGCACATGGCAAATAGGGGACTCCTTAATCTGATCCCGACAATTCTTCGTGACACTCTTGATGTAACTTGTGCCCAGATTTCAACCACTGTCGTCCATCTATTCGTCAGAGCCAGTTGAGAAATTCCACCGTCTTCTCGTGGTTCAGACCACATAGATGGATTCGTGCCTACTCTTCTTTCCACACTGTTGTCCTGAGCCCATCTCGTCACCTCACTAAAATTGGGGAATACTCGGGCGTGTGAGTGTGCAGCCGCACCACAAGCTGTCCACAATTTCCCCTTTGCTTTTACGGCAGAGGGGACAGGACATGTGATGGTGTCAAGTCCCTGGTCACCAGTCTCTATGTCCTGAATTAGATTCCAAACCTCTATACAGAGTCTCGTGAAGTGAGGGCGTGTGGCGCTCTAGACAGTAAACCGTCTGTCAGATGGGAACGTTAAGGTCGGCAGCCCCTCTCCATTCTCCCATAATCATCCAACACATACGTGGCACAACACTACACACACACGCATGGCAGTCACCTTTACTTAACAGTTACACTTAAACAGCACAACACTCACACTTCGCCTTTGGGCCAGAAGTATAGGGAAAACCTTTCCATGCAGGCGACTGAACCTGCCGTTTAGGGTCTCCCAGCCATTCATGCCATACGATTTTACTCTACCATCCTTCTGCAGTCAATATGTTAGATCTTACTGTTGTACAAGCTTACGCTCCCATGACTCTCATGTCAATGATTCGATCTTCTTCATATTACGGAAGATGTTGATACCCAGCCAGTGCTCTTCCTCAAGATACACTCTATTCCAGTCTGCGCCTGAAAAGCTCCATTAATGTTAAACACAACCAGCAGTCGTCTCTTACCACACTATTCTACATTAGTAGGAGCTTCTGTACTAAAAATCAGCTCATATAAGGATGAAATTTTAACTAACTGACGCCACGGGCACGGAAATATTGAAATATCAGTTTGGTTGCGTTCAGACATGGTCATCGTGGTGTAACACCTTTCATTTGCTTCAGTGTATTACCAGCTACTAAATATTGTCTTGTAACCTCAACGAACAAAATATAAGTCAAAGCCTTAAAAGAACACATTTTTCGCTTCGGAGCGTTGTTGACGGTGTAGAAGTGCTACGTCCTGGAGACGTGACAGAGTGGCAGAAACGGGCCGTCGTGTTTAGACGTGCAAATAATCAGCTAGTAAATGAAGTGGTCCTATTGGTTGGTGTGTCTACGTTTCTGCAATGGATGCTGCACCACTCGCACCCTTGTAACATGGTATGTGAAGGGCGGACGAAATACGATCTCACATGCCAGGTCGCAGAAAACGAGTTTCACGCCATGACAGCCCGTTCGACCCTCCACAGAATTGGTGTTGTCGGTGAACGCAGGTTCGTCTTAGTCGGTTTCCAGTCCATAACTGAGTAGGAAACTGGATGTAAAGGACATTTGGAATAAGATACCTCGCAAAAGTCATAGCTCACAGCAGCACACAAAGCTCTACGTCTTCAGTGACCCAAACACTCGGAAACTGGACAGTAACTGGCTGGAGACAAGTAACGTGGTCTAATCAGTCGTTATTTTGCTTTTTCCTTACTGACGCAAAATGTCGAGTGCACTGTTTGTCCAATGTGGAGGATCTAATTTGTCTCAGAGGTTGTTCTGTGTTAAACTATGGGTGATTTCGACCCGGGGCTTCGTTCCTCTAATTTACAGTACAGCGAACATGAACTGGAGTGTTTATTTAAATATTCTCAACGACCAAGTGTCACTGATTCTTTCATACCTTTATGATTACTGCAATGTGGGCCTTTATTTTAAGACCACAATAGCCTTGTTCTCAAGACTGGACACATTCTTTTCTGGTTTGAAGAAACAGTCTGGCTCGATATCGTACTTCGACCCGTTCGCTAAATCACCCAATAGAAAAGGTTTGGAACTATTTGGAACAGCCATTTAGCATTCAGCTTCCCCACGATATGATAGCTTTAAGTCATCTAATTAAAAAAGAGGCGCTGACCTGTATATGACGTACGTGAAGAAACTTGTAGACTCTGTCCGAATTCAAGCCATTATTACGGCTAGAGATGGTGGAACACGGTATTATCATCATCTATCCTAGTAGTGACCAATTTTTGCCAGGTGTGCTTACTTTATGTTTGTAGCAACTTTGTTCCACTCGACTGAATATAAGCTGTTACTTAGGAACCCTCATACCTTCTCGCCTACAAGACACTAATCTACGCTGAAGTGACAAAAGTCACGCGATAAGTCATCATATCATGCTGAACCTCCTTCTGCACGGCGTAGTGCAGCTGCTGGACCCTGCATGCACTCAACAACGCCTTAGAAGACCCCTGCAGAAATACTGAGCCATGCTGCCTCCATAGCAGTCCATTAATTGAGAAAATGTTAGCAGTGCACGACTCCGTGCATGAACTCACCTCTAGATTATATCCCAGTCCTTTGAGAAGAATGTCAGGCGGTTTGGGTGGGCAAATCATTCGCTCGAACTGTCCATAATGTTCTTCAAAGTAATCATGAACAGCTGTCCCCCGGTGACACGGTGCATCGTCATCCATAGACATTCCATCGTTGTTTTATTAACATGAAGTCCATCAACGGCTGTAAATGGTCACCAAGTAGCAGAACATAACCATTTCCAACTTCCTGCCAGATTAAAACTGTGTGCCGGACCGAGACTCGAACTCGGGACCTTTACCTTTCGTGGGAAAGTGCTCCCGAGTTCGATTCTCTGTCCCTCACACAGTTTTAATCTGCCAGGAAGTTTCATGACAGCGCACTCTCCGCTGCAGAGTGGAAAATTTCATTCTGATAACCATTTCCAGTCAGTAATCGGTTCACTCGGACCAGAGGACCCAGTCCATTCCATATAAACACAGCCCACACCCTTATGGAGCCACCACCAGCATGGACAGTCCCTCGTTGACAAATTGGCTCCATGGCTTCGTGGGGTCTCCGCCACACTCGAAAGCTACCATCAGCTCTTACAAAACTGAAATCGGGGCTCACCTGAGCAGGCCACGGTCTTCCAGTCGTCTAAGATCCAACCGTTATGGCCACGAGCCCAGGAGAGGCGCTGCAGGCGATGTTGCGCTGTTAGCAAAGGCACTCGTGTCGGTCGTCTGCTGCCACAGCCCATTAACGCCAGATTTCGAAGCACTGTCCTAACGGATACGTTCTTCATACGTCCCACATTCATTTCTGAGATGCCGGCCGAGGTGCACGAGCGGTTCTAGGCGCTGCAGCTTGGTACCGCGCCACCGCTACTGTCGCAGGTTTGCATCCTACCTCGGGCATGGATGTGTGTGATGTCCTTAGGTTAGGTATGTTTAAGTAGTTCTAAGTTATAGAGGACTGATGACTTCAGAAGTTGCGTCCCATAGTGCTCAGAGCTATTTGAACCATTTCTGCGATTATGTCACGCAGTGCTGCTTGTCTATCAGCACTGGCAGCTCTACGCAACTGCCACTGCTCTCGGTCGTTAAGTGAATGCCGTCGGCCACTGCACTGTCCGTAGTGAGTGGTATTCTCGACATATTCTTCACACTGTGAATCCAGGAATACTGAATTTACTATTTCCGAATGTTCCAAGCATCTAGTTCCAATTACCAGTCCGCATTCAAGGTCTGTTAATTCTCGCCGTGCGGTCATAATCACGTCGCACACCTTTTCACATGAATGATCTGAGTACGAATGACTGCTCCGACAGTGCACTACCCTTTTGCACCTAGTGTGCACGATACTTCCGCCCTGTGTATATGCGCATATCGCTATTCCATGACTTTCATCGCCGTAGTGTACACACTTCATAGTAGAAGCGGGGAAATATAGAGATGCCACTGTGGATAGCCGCGCTAGGCCGCACCGCGCTCTCATCAGCTAGAGGCGACCACGCCCCGGTCGGCACGTCACCGGCTGGCGTGTCCTCGATCCTGAGGCTGGGATAGCATAGGTCGCGGAGCCGCCAGCTGTAGAGGCGGGAGTTCGCCACGTCAGCGCAGCTCGTAGCTATGACAAAGAGCGCGGGGGCCATTCTTCGTGGACTGCTTCTACCGAATAGGATAGAGCGAAGCAATATGAATCGAATAGCGTCTGCTATGTGGCTGCGTTCTCCCGCTTAAGTGCACTCTTTAGTAAATGAAATAGGTCTCCAACGTAGCTGCTTTTTGAGTTCGAATGCACTTGCACGATGCGATGTCCACCACCCTCATGGCAATCTGCATGTTGATAACTACCAGTCTGGAGTTTTCTGGTAGATTAAAACTGTTGGCAAAAGAGACTCCAATGTGGAACCTTGCCTTTTGCGGACACTGTCGTTTCCAATGAAGTTACTGAAGCACACCTTACCGCTCAACTGAAAACATTGTTGCAACGAGTTGTGAGTGATGAATGTATTGCGCACTCGATTAGGTCAGTGCGCATGAACGGCAAAGGTGCAGGTACGAATCTGTTCAACACATAAGTTTATTTGAGAGTACACCATCCAGCGGAGTAAAATATTGTAGGGCAGTGCTTGGGTTGAGTTTAGACTCTTTCCCGCCATATTTTTCTCCCTAGAATGCCTGTCCAGCAAAATATGCACGCGACAGCTGTAGATTTCGGTGCGTAGACGAGAGGATTGCGGTGACATTGAAAGCATCTGCAGATAAACCAGTAAATAAAATTCCAATGTGTGCTGCTGGTCCTTTCTTCTTCTTATCCGACGTACAACGCAACCTTCTAATAAACAAACAACATTCAGATGCGATTTGTGAGGGAGAAACCTGTGGCTTGCAGTACAGTTGTGTTGAAATACCAACCGTATGCTTATCCAAGCCTATAGTTAAATTCATACCAATCTGAAGTTCGTTGCATGCCGCCTTCGTGGTGATGTAATTCTAATGGCATATACCAAGTAGACAGAAACAGAGTGAAAATCTTGTAAGGATGTTGGAGGGTAGCTCTGCCAAGAAATAACTGTTAAGGGAAAAATTCGATGCTTTGCGCCGTTTTCGAGTTAATTAGCATTGAAGTTATCCAGTTAGGGAGCTGCGCAAGCAAATTCAAGCGCCCACCAGATACAAAATCAGAGTATGTTTTTCTCACGTCATAGATGACCGCACGAGATTGCTTAGCCTTTGTCTCGGGTTTGAGCCATACCGCTGTCCCGTGTCCAACTTTTGTATCGCTCTCTTGTTCAGGGATTAGGAAACCAAACGAACACGTTTGGTGACATCTTCTCTAGCGGACAGCTTGAATTTGCACACGCAATGATCTGATTGACTAACTGTAATGCTAAGTAACTCGGAAACGGCTCATTGCCGGCCGCCGTGGTCAAGCAGTTCTAGGCGCTTCAATCCGGAACCGCGCTGCTGCTACGGCCGCAAGTTCGAATCCTACCTCGGGCATGGATGTGTGTGATGTCCTTAGGTTAGTTAGGTTTAAGTAGTTCTAAGTTATAGGGGACTGATGACCACCGATGTTAAGTCCCATAGTGTTCAGAGCCATTTGAACCATTTTTTTGCGAAGACCGATTGGTGTATAAGTATACGCTAAAAGAGGCAAAAGCGTTTCACTAAGCAAGGGTTCTTAAAATAGCTGTTTGGGAGACAATTTCGAATGTGTACTTACGAGTCGCCACTGACTTTAATATGAAGTGTTGTCCTAGTCAGTACAAATGTATCTCAAATTTACAAATTTTGCTTCAGTTCCCAATTCATTCGGCTCAAATTACATCAAAGGAGATCTCAACAAGAAATACAACACTACTTTATGAAGTTCAGTTTTACAGTTTACAGTACACTACAGCAGTGGAAATCAAAATAAAGACAGGGTTCCTACGAAAGTAGTAGCACAATGTTCGTAGCATACTGTATCGAATTTATTATGAAATTAGTAGATACCTATAAGACATAAACAGTCACGACGGATTACATAGCTTATTTCGCGGCACGAGTAACAAGGCGTTTGCATTTCCTGGGTGGAAACTGGTATAAAGTCACTCACTGTCCTATCGTGTTATTGCATTATTATTACTTTGTCCAATCACAGTTTTCTCTAATTGCCTCAAAAATTCTCTTCAGCATTTATTTTGTTAAGGTTTGTAGTTCTTGAAGTGAAACTTTCGCCCAGTTTTCTCGCATCGCACTTTCCGGTTCATATACGACCTCAAATTGCATTCCATTGAGATAAACACGCCCTGAAATACTCACCAATCATTTTCCGTGGGGTTCATATCCGGGCTATGTGCAGGCGAGGACAAGACACTGACATCTTTATCGTAGAACCATTTTTGGTTGTAGCACAAACATGCACATGTGCGATAACTTATTGAAACATTAGACTTTCGTCCCCTAGATCTTCACACATTCTAATCAGTTCTGTCTCTAGCCTCTCAGTGTACGTGTTAGAGTTCAGTGTGGTGTTCAGCCAAGCATAACACTTCCACCGATCATAACACTTCCACCACCAAAATTTCTGCTCATCCATACCTGCTACTCTGTTCTCAGATCATACCAGTGATATTGAAATCCATCTTGCCCATCTAAATTCACTTTATCCCATTCTGAAGTCCATGTCATGTTTTTCAGCAAATTCCAGTCTAGCCTGTTTATGTTTGGTTGCTAGAGCCGGCTTCTGCAGTCATTTCTTTAGTGTGAAATGTTGAAAAAATTTTCGTATACGTCTGGCACTTACTGGGTACTGTAAATCAGCAACACGTTAAGAAGAATGATGGCTTGTGTCCTTTGCATTGCGCAAAAGAAACCGTTTCGGTGCCTCAAATAATTTTCTACTTTGCCTACATTTTCCGTCCTGCCCATATCGTGCGCCAATCTAACGAAATTATCAATCATTGTAGTTGAACGGTTCAACTTCTTAGCGATTTGGCGATTAGAGAGTACCATTTCCTCTTAAGCACCGATTTTTGCTTTTTCATCTCACGATAACTGTTCTCTGTGTGGCATTGTCACAATCGTGTTTTATATACACAACACGCACTCTCACTTATGGTGCCTGTTTGGTATCTGCAATAAAGGCACACACACACACACACTAACATCACAGAATTCCACTCTCTACTACCAGAATCGTTGATGTCTTGTTGCATATATATAAAACGCGATACTATTTGATTGAATTTGTGAGTATACTGGATCTCATACTATTACATATACACTGTGCACAACTATTCCAGCCGACATTTTAATTTTCGGACAAACATCCATACCTTTATACTGATTCCCACTACTGTAGTACCGGTGAAAGAAGGTGTTCCACATATGTCCTCCCAACTGGATGTAACACTTCTGTCGGCTCCGCGGTGCATTATGTATTCTCTCAAACACCCCAAATCATCTTGTAACTCTTGGCAAGACCGTATAACTCGTTGTTCCAGTTCTTCAACCGTATCAACGTAAGTCCTGTACATTTCACTTCCGAGGCTATCCCAAGCAGAAAAATGCAGAGAATTGAGGGCAGGCGATCTTGTAGGCTAAGGTTCGTACCCTGTTTAAACTATACACCTTGGATCATGTTAGGGCATTAGATTTCGACTTACATCAGCATGGTACTCCAAAAACGCATCTGCCATACGCGCTAACCATGAGCCATGGGAGAAATATGACCACAGTTAGATCAGCACTTAATGATATTGCAGTCAGTGTCGCCTTGTAAACACACACCTGTAGTTACATCGCAAACGGCTCATTTGTGGAACCATGTTTACTGGTAGGTATCTGATTCTATTGTAGTACACTTTCACCAGGGTTACATTTCGCTATTGTAATACATACTGTACACATATTGTGAACAAAGTTGCTACAAAAGTGACTGAATAAAGAGAGTCTGATTACCTTATTGCACAAAACACACACACACACACACACACACACACACACACACACACACACACATATACATTGCGGTATAGCTTGAAGAACAGGAGCTGCTCGAGACGCCGGTGACTAGAAGCCCTGCTGAGTAGCTGAGCTGAGGGCTTTCTGCCCGCAGGGAGGCGCCACGGCCGCACGGAGTCTACTCCTGGCACACCGCTATCGCCGGCGACCCCTGGCGGAGGACGCCCTCCTTTGCCCACTCTAACGCTATGTTCTTCAACAAAGGGTAACCAGCCGAGCATGACCCACGCCCGTTGGCCCGCTTGTCTACCCACTGACCAAGCCCGCACATTCCCCCAGCCACAAACCACGCATCTTGTATCTAGTCTGACAGTGTGAGTTGATGACCAGTAGACTAACAGACAGACTGGAACAGAAGTTCGCATCGTGTACTCTGCACTGCAGCAAAAGCTGCAGACTGGCTTCTAACGCCATGCTTTGATATTAATGCTTCCTGTAGCTGGGCTTTCAAAACAATAACGTTGTTACAGCATGAACAAACTTTTGTGCACGAAATTAATTTGTATCATAATCTTACAGCATGTACTTTTATTTGAGTAGTGTACAACATAATGTGATGTGTTGAAGGTTCTACTGTGATGCTATAAACTCCTCTTACATAGTACACTGCCTGACAGAAAAAGTGAATCACCGCAGAAGACATGGCTGGATGTCTGTGTAATTTGGTGTTCACACACACATCGACAGGTATGTAAATAATTTGGACTGCACTTCTCTGTGTCAGGTGGAGCAAGTACCAGAGTGCTTCAATTTTGTTTGTGTTAGCATTGTTACCAGGCATGTTGTAGTACACAAAGGACATGAACGGCATCAGATGTTGAGTAGTCAGTACGAAAGGCATGGAGATGGCGCATACTCCTGTGAGACTGCGTTGTCAGCACCTGACAGAAATTAAAAGAGGGCTCATTCAGTTTCTCAGTTTAGCCACCTAGTCGAATAGTGCAATATCGATATTTCTGGTGCATTGAGATTTGACAGTTGGACTGCATGGGAACACGAGAGCAGGAACAGTCATCGTCAGGGCTCCAGTCGACCGCGCCTGATCACCGCAAGGAAGGGTCACTGTATCATGCACCAAGCACATCGTAACCCCTTCACATCTGTGCCTGACTTCCAAGAACAAGTAACAGACTCCCATCAATATTCAGTGTCATCCCACAACATCATAAATGACTAGCAGTAGCGAGGCTAGGGAATTACCATCCCGTGTGTGTAAGTTGCCACTAACATCATAACACGAACTGCATTTCGACTGGTGCTGCAGTCATGACGCATAGACTGCTGACGAATGACAGCGCTTCGTGTTAGCAATGAGTCGCAGTTCTTCATCAGATGATTGTCATCAGAGAGTAAGGTGGCACCCTGGGGAACACCCCACTCTTCCAATCTTTGGAAGACGCACAGCAGTGTTACTCCTCATGTCATGGTGTGAGGAGCCTCTGGGTTTGACATCTGGCCGTGGTTGGTAGTGCCTGAGGAACTCTGACAGCATGGTACGTCACAGGCATCATGCTTTATCTCTCGTGCTACAGTACTGAGGTGCTATTTTTCAACAGGACAATGCCTGTCCACACGCAGCACGTGTCTGTACGAATTGTCTGGGTGACGGTGAAGTACTCCTATAGCCAGCAGCATCCACAGATATTTTCCCAATATAACGTGTGTAACGTCAGGTCAAACATCAACTCTGTCTCGGTGGCAGTACCCAGGGTGACAGGGACCACTCACAACAGTCGTATGCCAGGCTGCCTCAGGAGACGATTCAACGTCTTCATCACATCCTTTTCAGCCAAATCAGTGGACTCATCCACACGAGAAGGGGTCCAACGTCATACTAACATGTAGGTGCATACTGTCAAGTTCTTTGTAATTTTATTCCATTTTGTAATCTGAAATAACATCACGTTTCCTCTAAACTTGTTAAGTTTCATATCGTTTCCTCCTCCTATTCTGAGTCTTTTACTTTTTTTGTTAGGCAGTGTATTTGTAAGTACTGTTCACTTAAGCTTATAGCACACAGACAAGTGTGGATGATGATGATGATGATGATGATGATGATGATGATGATGTTGGTTTGTGGGGGCTCAACATCGTGGTCGTCAGCGCGAGTACAAATTCCCAATACTTCCATTTCCAGTCTCGCCACTTTCCGAATGATGATAAGATCATCAAACAAACACAAACTCCCAGACCCCAGGCAGAGAAAATCCCCGACCCTGCTGGGACTTGAACCGAGACCATGTTTTACATCAAATACACTGAAGGCTGTACTATAAAATTGTGTGCCTACAATATCCTGTGCTCTTCATCCTACAATTATAAGGAATTATATACAATGACTGTTCATTAATAATAAAAGTCATTGAATTTAAACACTATTTATATCACATGCATCAAATAAATGGCCCCTAATTAGTTTTACTCACTTCAACAACACACTAGCCACATAGATCATTTTCATTAAATACGCTTTGGAGAAATATTAATTATTTCGTTGCTCCACATTAATTTGTTTAAAACTTCTTCCTATATGAAACACTTTAAATGCGGTCACCCATAAAGAAATTAATATACTACAAGTGACATACCATTCTGTGAGCTTCAGCTGAAAATAACTCCAGATGATGCACTTTTATTTTCACAAAAAATACTTCCCATGAATCTTTTTTTGCCTCCATGGATCGAAACATTTCTTATTATTACTTTTAAACCGTTCCTTTCAAAAGACCAACTTTTCATCCGCGCACTTGAGCCGAACCCCTACCGTCACGCTTGACTACTTGCCACGGATTCTCTCTCTACCGACACCAAGCGCGTGCAGTCTACCAGGGAATTACGACCCTTTGCGCCAAAGCTCTGACGTGTAGAATCTTCTAAAATATCAGCAGTATTCCAGATATGAGCTACTAATGTTGATTGTTAGTAACAATAACGATAACAGTAACTTTAAAAATTATACTCCAACGATTCCATCTCCAAATCTGTCCATGATATCGAACACCAGCGAAGGGCCCGCTACTTGGTGAGCCTGGTTGGCCATGAAAAGACGTCCTGTTGAAAGTCAATTGTTGCCTACTACTTCAACTTCCTGTAGCAATATTTGTTATTTGCTTGAAGTAGTTACCACATCACGCCCATTTAATTACAAGTCTGACGATATAATGTGGCGACAACAGTTAACCTTCGTAGTATAAAGTCCAACAGACACAAACTGTCAGGTTTCACTTGACATAATTAATTGCAAAAATGAACGTCTAGCCCAGAAAATGAATTAGAAAACATTCAGTTTACAACTTTCGGCGTGCTTCCGTTATACGAATCGTCTGTGCCTCACACATATAGAACTTGTTTGTATAAACTGCAACATCTATGAACATTGCTTAAGCACCCAAATTGCATAATGTCCCTGAGTACAAACGGGAGCTATTACGAGAATGTTCGGTAAGTGACGACAAGTAATGAGTGTTGACTGTGCTGATGCTTATTGCCATCGGTTTTCTTGTTCGACGACTCTCCTTTTACTGCTGGAAACCACATAACGTAAAAAAATGGAGAAACGTGCAGTGCTGGGAAGTGTGCGGAATATTTGTAGAGACGGGTGTAGGTTCTGAAGATATTTAAACACATGATGCAAGAAATACAAGAGCAATCTAGAAAGAAAGCAGTTATATGGACGCAAGATGTGTTAGAAATTCATTCGGTTTGCAAAAATATCTTTTACGAGACAAACAAGTGAACCCATGAAGTGATATATAAAACAAATACAAAACAGGTTATATTGAGGTAAAGACTTTTAAATAACTATTTCCTCGAATCGACGTGGCTTGCTAGCAGTTGGGAAAGGGCATGTACGTATTACGTCGGATTGAATGCCGATGGGATGAATGGGTATCCCGACAACGTAGCCACATGACTCAAGCCCATTTCTATAATTAAGATCCAGTTTCAATAAAAATGAAACAATTTACTGCGCTAACTGTGATGTGTGTGTGTGAATTCATAAGGGACCAAACTGCTTAGGTCATTGGTCCCTCGACTTACACACTACATAAACTAACTTATGCTAAGAATAACACCCACACCCACGCCATAGGGAGGACTCGACCTCCAGCGGGAGGGCCCGCACAGTCCGTGACGTGACTCCTCGAACCGCGCGGCCATTCCGTGTGGCTAACGCGTGAGATCTCTAGACTGTAAATGCTCTTCATGAGGGAGCGCAGCAGACAGCAATAGCAAAGCATTTCCAAGCCAAAAGTGCGTAGCGATCTCATCATCAATAGGCGGAACTCGAATACAAGTAGCAGATTGATCGATGGCGGGCAACGAACGAACCACTACCTCAGACTGCATAACCATCGACCAACAGACGATGACAGACTCCGAAATTTCACTGTTGTCAATCAAACTCTTGTGGCAAAGTGTCTGATTAGCTAAAAGGTATGCAAACCGCACTGCGCGAGACTTGTCAAAGATTCTAGTTACCATATGATGCGCCACTGAGAAAAGAGTAGTCACCTTAATGTGTTAATGAAATGAAGCAAAACAGCAGATCCGTTTAGTATAGGGTAGGATTCTGACCGTAAACATCCTCGTTTCTCTGACATGTACCTACTTCAATTACTCTCTCACCTAATCCAATCCCAAATAATCCTTCAAAAACAAATCTAAATTTCTGTCCACAAAGCCTTAATTAAATGCCTCCAACCAACATTTTGATATCTCTCCATATACTACTAATATCTTTGGTCCATTGCTAATCGGCTGAAGACTTCATATAATATGTAACCACTTTCCAACAAAAACCGATCCAAATCAATTCCTTCCTTAAAAGCATACACGCCATGACAGATCACTCTTGCCACACGATCTCTTTCCCATCGTAGTGCAAATATTACACCACATGTCTTCCAATTTGAGATCATGAAATGTTGGGTTTTCCTAGTGATTTTGCAAATTTATTTTATTGTAACTCCTTGGCAGGGTGCTATACTTCGTTAGTAAAGATAAGATAGAGAAGTCATGTGTGGCATCTGTGTCTGAAGTATATAAACTTTGTTCTGTGTATTATTATATTTGTGCATCATACTTTCTAATGTGGAGGTGCCTAAAAACCAGTCAGGCTGCCCAGTGTGCCGGACCAAAGATGGTTAGTACATTATGTGCTTTTGATCTGGATCCTGCACACCTTTCTGTATCACAACTTAGCACGCTGCACACTGAGCTATATGAGCAGGTCTTTGTTTTCTCTTCCTCTTCCAAACGTGACTCGATTTACATTATACTGTTTCATCATCTGCGACTTTTCTGCTACAGATCCTCACATAATGTATTTTCCCCAGATCATTTCTCTTCCTTTGTCATATTTTAAAAACTCCATACAACTAATCACTCTTTCCTCTCTCAATACACTCACCTCATCTTACTTCAAACAATATTTTGTCCGGCACCTTCGCCGTTTTCTTCAACATTGTTCAACAACAACTGTTCAACAACTGGGTCTTGGTCTGAGTTTAAAATATCAACCTTCACCATCATTTAAAATTAATAAGAATCAATATTCGATCATTTCAAAGTAAATTCTAATTGTTTTTAATCATTGACATATATCAGTCTTTTTTGTCCATTATAATATTGAGCATGAGCATAACAATTTTCTCTGAAAAACAAGTGATGTCGACACAACACACAGTCGATCATAGATCCAAAGAAAAGCTGAAAGATCTTAAGAACTGCATTATTCAGTTTCATTGCTCCCCTAAAGGCTGAAGTCACTCGTATGCTGCTCTCTATAAGAGCCCGCCAGAAGTGTGTAATTTACTTAATGATTCATCAACAGCATAACAACAAAACGTTATTGAAGACAAAGATTAGATGTTATTCCTAAAGGAAGGTTTCAGTTCAGTTTTTTTCAGTTCTTGCTATAGATGCCACCGATAAAGGGGTTAATCGATTAAATGAAAATCAGTAAGAATCCAAAATTGCTGTTTCGAATGAAGTGAACGTCACATATGAGTTGTGACTATCATAGGTCACAGATAACTTGGTTAGACACAAACGCAAACCGACATGTTTCTGTCAAGGAAGTGCTAGAATACTGTGCGAATCTGTTGTATAAATTCATGGCTAAAGACACTAATGTTCAACTAGAAATGACAATGCATAAATCAAATAGTAGTTCTATTGTAGCGCAAGGCATTGTTATTTTTATATTCCGTGGTGTCTTTGGACAAGGGTTCTTGAGAAAAGCCGTTAATGATACAGTAATTCTCGACAAGGTAACCATTATTTATTTTTCTTCTTCCAACTCATGAGTTATCTCCATGAGGCTGAGTGCGCCCCCTTCCAATCGTTTTTAATCAATAGCTTGTCAAAACTGATAATGTGTGGCGCCAGACCTTCTGAAGACAGATATGCATCAATACAGTAATGATACAATGAGCCTCACGACTGTTGTTGAAATATGTTTTACCAGTTCATCTTTGATGTAATTATTACTGAAGCTTATGTTATTCTAAAGTAAGGTAAATGTTTATAACGTTTAAAAGGGAAAGAAAGATGTGTTACTGCTTCTGTGGTGCAACATTTCTGGAGTTAACGCAGAGCTGCGACACTTGCAGTTTTGGTGGCTACAGTGACCTAGACAGCAACGCCCTGGCTGAGCGGTTTGGAGCGGCGTCCGGTGGCGGCGCTGCCGGCGGCGCCTACAGCGGAAGCTTCTCTGGTTCCGGTTCCGGATCTGGAGGCTTCGGAGCAGTTCCCGGCTTCGGTTCAGGAGGTGAGGCACACACATGTTCCACTCAATGGTTCCTCCGTCTGAACGGGAACCCATGACCACTAGTAGCACAGATCATCTAAAGGTTGTGTTTCTGTGATTAGTTAATATCGAAGAGAAACACAATACTTATGTAAGGACATCTGAACAGATTAAGAAAAACAGATGTAATTTATAACATTTTTTAAATCTTATAAATGCAAGTAATTTTAGACATGGTAATAAATTATTTGTCAGACAAATAATAATTATTGTATATGGGTATTCTATTTAGTTATAAGACATGTCTAAATGTCCAGTTCTTCAGGAACGAAGGTGATCTTTATACCTTTTGAAGCCTGAGGGTTTGTTTAATTTGTACTCGTTTGCAGTGACCAAATGAGATGGCGTCATTCTTCCCTTCACATGCAACTATTTTTTTCACCCGACGTTTACGAGGTTTATATGTATAACACAAACCACTGTGTTTTGAACAGCAGTTATCGATTTCTTTTTTTTAAAAAAAAAAAAAAAAAGATTGTAGCTAGTCATATCCCGCTGTACCATTTTTACTGTTAACCTTCTTTCTAGCGGCAACTTAAAAGTCATCTTTTTTCCTCCATAGCTGTTAAAGGAAAGCCTCTCGAATTTAACCCAAAAAGATGACGAACTAAATGCTTTTCCAGGCCTTTATCCAGAGTTGTGCCTTTACCAGGTTGGATTTTGTCCGAAATCCATGTGAGCAGCCTTGAATGCGAGATGCTCATTGCTGTAATGAATAATTTTGAAGCTGTAGCAAGAAGCTTCTTACTTCCTTCAATATATTCTAGTGCTGCTTTTGAGGTCGTGGTCCAGCAGTTATGTCATCTGGTCGGGAAAGCTTTCATTCTATATTCTACTGTGGCAACCATATTTTCTACATTCTACTGTCGAGGTATGTCCTTATTCCTATAAGTGTCAAACGACACAATCAACCTCTTGAAAAAATAGATTAGAAAAAATAGTTGTTCAAGATCGGAGCTAAAGACAGAAAGAGCAAATAAATTGAACAAAATTAAGTACAGTAACAAATGCATCTCCTGCAATGACAAAATAAAGCATTACAGCACTGTCGTTAAAAGAGAATATCTCTACAGTTATGAATACCTGATGATAAACTATAGCATTGAGAAACGGAAGGTCATGGCAGATAGAATTTTAACAATACCGTGGACACAATTCAGACTGAAAATGAATAGAAAGTGTGAAGGAACAGAGAAGTCTATTAGAAATTGGAAAGAATTTCAGGGAGTAAATACGGGGAGACTGATATTTCTTGGACACCTACAAAGAATGAACGAAAATATATTAAATAAACAGATATTCAGCTGTCCCTGGAAGTTACAGGACACGACAATTTGGGTTAAGGATGCATCACAAAGTTCCAAATGTTAGAAAAAGCACATTTAAGAATGAAGTGCTAAATTTGGGAGGATTTAAAACTGAAGCAAGAGCTGAAAGGAGTTGAGAAAATTAGACGAGAGAAAAAAGGAAACAGCGAATGCAAGACGGAACACAAGAGGGAGAGAAAACTCCAGACAAAGAAAAACAAAAAGGAATAAAATTTTATCGTCGTCGTAAATGGTAGGCTCACTTACAATGGGATCCTCACCAGACAGCATACTAGTTACCCCCTCAAAATATCACACTGGTCGATTTTGGGCACTGTACAGGTGGTCATGGGACCATGTGACCCTCTACGTACTGTTGACGAAACTCAGAGCAGTGAAATGGGGTGCATGCGCCAGTTTTTTACATGCAGTCAGCATAGTAAGATGCATCGAGGTTGGGATCTGAAAGAATAGCAAAAATCAGCTATCGAATGTTGGAAATGCCCATGATCACACCGTAAATAACTGTCCAATTTTTTGTTATATCAACACCCGCTGTTCAACATGTAGAGAAGAAACGGTATACCACTCGCAGCCATGTAAAATGGAGTAAAGACAGTGGTCGTAAAAAGATTTTAACCAAGTGGAAATAAGTGTCGTGCCTTGTTAGTTAACATAGGTTTCAAGCACGATAAAAGTTTCTGCTACCAGCGAAAACAGCTCCATCTCAACTAATTTCCAAACGAACGCTGCGACGGGAACTCCATACACTGGGCGTTTGAAACCGAGATCGTCGCAAAAGGCCAAAGGCTCATCAGGCTGCATGCCTTGAATGGGCTAAACTGGTCGAACACTGAATGGAGCCATGTAGCGTGGTCCTAATTGCGATTGTGTGGATGATGGAAGAAGTCTGGTGCACTGGTGATTCAATGCGGCATTTATCCTGCAATGAGTGTGTAATGTGGTGCTCGGGCTAGAGATAGGTTTGGGGATGTTTTGGTTGTGCTTTTCACGACATAACTTGGGGAGCCCATTCATTTACATTACCATGAGCACGAACTAGGTTGTTGATTCGAACACTCTCGGTAACCAAGAATTGACCTTCCTTCTACATCTTCATTACGAGTTTGCTGTGCACCACCCCCATCTTCGAAGACGATAGCTCATGGGCTGCACCCTTACTTCCTTTGACTGACGAACATTTAGACACACTATCTCACCTAGAAGGAAGGGGTATTTGAAATAACAGGTGAAACGCGGTAAGTGTTATGTATAGATTGGTACACCGATGGGGTCTGATCATTAGTGAGTGGTGTACTTGAAAAATTGGTGGACACAGTGTTACATGCTATCAGTGTGATGTCTGTTGAGGATTATTAGTTTGTGGTCCAGTACGTTATACACTAGAGGCCTTTATAGTGAAATTAGGACGAAATTCGGGTTTTAATGTGGCGTTTGTGTAACTTTGGCAGGTTTTGGAGGAGGTGGTGCCGGTGGGCAGCCTTTCGTGTTCGGCAGCAGTCGGCCAGCAGGGTTTGGAGCACAGGGCTTCGGGGGCCAGCCTGGCTTCGGAGGCGGCTACTCGGGCTTCGGTAGCGGCACTGGAGGCAGTGATGGTGCTGTAGGAGCTGCCGCTTCTGCTGCCATAGGGCCTCAGGGAGGATTCCAGGTAAACAAACTAACATTGGCACTTCTTCCTGCTATTGAGTAGTCATAAAATTTTTATTACCACCTCGAAAAAATAAGGTTACGTAATTAATTTTTTTGCTTGTTTGCAGTTACATACCTGCTGTCCATGTACCATTGCAAACAAACAAAAAAATTACAGAGCAGTTTCATTTTCGCTATTGATTGCTGCTTTTTTTTCAAAGTGACAGGCAAACACATAGAAATTAAATCTGTTTTGTATAAATAACTATCACTTGTGAAAAGTAATTTCAATTTCGATAAACGAAAATCTAATTATGTATCATCATTTTTCCAAGTGATATACATGTAACAAGTACATGAAGTAGCTACAACCAAATGCAGATGTCCAAGTTGTACAACCAGTCCAGACCACTCGGAGGCACTTGGTGTAGAGTCCTCAGACCCCCGTCAAATGCTGGAAGTGGGCACTCCTTAATAATGTGTTCTATTGTTGGCTCCTCAGTTTCGCAGTCACACTACGGAAACAGCGATCGTGTCAGACCCAAATCGCTTTATTTGTTCATGAGACACAGAAAATATTAGATACAGGCTCCCAGGTAGATGCCATTTTCCTTGAATTCCGGAAGGCGTTCGATACAGTTCCGCACTGTTGCCTGATAAACAAAGTAAGAGCCTACGGAATATCAGACCAGCTGTGTAGCTGGATTGAAGGGTTTTTAGCAAACAGAACACAGCACGTTGTTCTCAATGGAGAGACGTCTACAGACGTTAAAGTAACCTCTGGAGTGCCACAGGGGAGTGGTACGGGACCATTGCTTTTCACAATATATATAAATGACCTAGTAGATAGTGTCGGAAGATCCATGCGGCTTTTCGCTGATGATGCTGTAGTGTACAGAGAAGTTGCAGCAACAGAAAATTGCAGCGAAATGCAAGAAGATCTGCAGCGGAAAGGCAATTGGTGCAGAGAGTGGCAACTGACCCGTAGCATAGACAAATGTAATGTATTGCGAATACATTGAAAGGAGGATCATTTATTGTATGATTATATGATAGCGAAACAAACACTGGTAGCAGTTAGTTCTGTAAAATATCTGGGAGTATGCGTGCGGAACTATCTGAAGTGGAATGATCATATAAAATTAATTGTTGGTAATGCGGGTGCCAGATTGAGATTCATTCGGAGAGTCCTTAGAAAATGTAGTCCATCAACAAAGCAGGTGGCTTACAAAACACTCGTTCGACCTATACTTGAGAATTGCTCATCAGTGTGGGATCCGTACTAGGTCGGACTGACAGAGGAGATAGAGAAGATCCAAAGAAGAGCGGCGCGTTTCGTCACAGAGTTATTTGGTCAGCGTGATAGCGTTAAGGAGATGTTTAGCAAACTCAAGTGGCAGACTGTGCAAGAGAAGCGCTCTGCATCGCGGTGTAGCTTGCTGTCCAGGTTTCGAGAGGGTGCGTTTCTGGATGAAGTATCGAATTTATTGCTACCGCCTACTTATACCTCCCGAGGAGATCACAAATGTAAAATTAGAGAGATACGAACGAGCACGGAGGCTTTCCGGCAGTCGTTCTTCCCGCGAACCATGCGCGATTGGAACAGGAAAGGAAGGTAATGACAGTGGCACATAAAGTGCCCTCCACCACACACCGTTGGGTGGCTTGCGGAGTATAAATGTATATGTAGATGTAAGTGTAGATGAGTCGAAACCCCATTCTAATCAAGAGGTAACCAGACCTCCCTCGATCTGACCTAAATCAGGTTTAGCACAGTAGTTGTAATTCCTTATTTGTAGGGTTGTGAAACAGGTGAGTACTGTTGGGTGGATATCCCGGCGTTGTCGCGACTTGGAGGTCACTTCAGAAGAATTGATGCTTTCTGAATAAACCCAGGGAGGTTTGCGTGATTTCGGACTTGTTGCTGGCAGATCTTGTAGGGAATCTTAAAAGGTTGAGTTCCAATGAGAAGTGATCTTCTGGAGCAGGATTACCTCAGATCTCGCGGAAAAATGTTAGCTAGGACTCCTAGTGACTGAATGAGTGCAGGTATAATAGCAACATACAAGTGGTGACTCTCGTGCATAGTCGGTTTAAGGCTCAAGTGACCTAAGTAGGCGCTTGGTGCGTCAAGCTGACAGGAGCGCCAGATGTGCTAGAATTGAAAGATATTTATACAGGACGTGTCACAATGAGCAGCGGCCCCTTGGGATGCCAAGCTGAGAGGGCACCAGGGGCACCACAGCTGCAAGAGTTGTATACAGAACATATCACAATTAGTTGTGAAAGCTGGTGAAAGTATACGAGGTCCTACGTGGCAAAACGTTCTCGAATCGGTCCTGCTCTTCATTAAGCTGTCATCAATCTTTATGTGGCCGCTGTTTTCCCGCATAGAAGCGCAATATTCACTGGCAGAATACACAGAAGCTACTAGAAAGGCTTATTCTAAAAAGCATTCAAGAAGCCGACATCACTTCAACACCATCGAACAAGGAGGCTTTCAGCAGCGACGGAGCTTCTGCGTGTAGGTCTTAACACTGACAACTCTAGTAGAAGCTGGTCTGCAAAGAGGTCTCAAATCAGATTTAGTTCTTGTGGATCTCACGGCAACATATGACTCTGTGTGGAGGGAGAGATTGATGACGAAGGTTACTGAAATCATGCCCCGTCAGAACCTGGCGGTTCTAGTGAATAATATGCCCTCTGAAAGGAGCTTTAAGGTGTTCCTGAAGGAAGTCTAGCAGATGTAGGACTCTAAATAATGGCCTACATAAGTGACCGGTTCTGGGCCCAATTCTGTTTAACCTGTATGTCCATCACATGCCAAACACATACTCCATGAAAATCCGGTGGGGTAGATTTAGTCCCTCAGAGTAAAGATTTTACGGACTCTAAGAATGCGCTGACAAGTGAGCTGACGATATTGAGTGATTACTTCCATAAATGGAGACTTCAAAAAGGAAAATTAAACCGAGCTTACTTCATTCTATCAAAATAACAAAGAGACGCAAAATAAGCTACATGTTACTTTCGACGGAATCGAAGTAAGGGGCAGTCAGATGTAAAGAGACAGATGGAAGAAAGTAAGTAACCTATTTATTATTTCAAAAGTAATCGCCATAACTGTTAATACATTTATCCCACTGTGAACCAAGACAGTCATTGCCTTCATTAAAAAGAAGAATGATTTCCACATTCCACCGTCAGTCATTTCTGACACAATCCGCCACTGCATTGACAGCGGGACGCACACATGTTGCCCGCCCGCTTGTTCCTAAGGTTTTTTCAGCTTCGTTGCAGGCGTTTTTCTGGCTAGCCCTCAGAGATCCTCATGTCATTTCCATATCATTGAAGCCATGAAGAAAGTCATTCGTAGCCGTCGATTCCCTTCGGTCGAAGATGGACACGCCTGGGTACAATTACAGTTCCATAGCCAACCGCAAAAGTTTCTTCTCTCTCTCTTTTTTTTTTTTTTTTTTTTTTTTTTTTTTTTTTTTTTTTTTTAGGAATTGATGGTCTTGTTTCGAAGTGGGATAAATACACTCCTGGAAATGGAAAAAAGAACACATTGACACCGGTGTGTCAGACCCACCATACTTGCTCCGGACCCTGCGAGAGGGCTGTACAAGCAATGATCACACGCACGGCACAGCGGACACACCAGGAACCGCGGTGTTGGCCGTCGAATGGCGCTAGCTGCGGAGCATTTGTGCACCGCCGCCGTCAGTGTCAGCCAGTTTGCCGTGGCATACGGAGCTCCATCGCAGTCTTTAACACTGGTAGCATGCCGCGACAGCGTGGACGTGAACCGTATGTGCAGTTGACGGACTTTGAGCGAGGGCGTATAGTGGGCATGCAGGTGGCCGGGTGGACGTACCGCCGAATTGCTCAACACGTGGGGCGTGAGGTCTCACAGTACATCGATGTTGTCGCCAGTGGTCGGCGGAAGGTGCACGTGCCCGTCGACCTGGGACCGGACCGCAGCGACGCACGGATGCACGCCAAGACCGTAGGATCCTACGCAGTGCCGTAGGGGACCGCACCGCCACTTCCCAGCAAATTAAGGACACTGTTGCTCCTGGGGTATCGGCGAGGACCATTCGCAACCGTCTCCATGAAGCTGGGCTACGGCCCCGCACACCGTTAGGCCGTCTTCCGCTCACGCCCCCACATCGTGCAGCCCGCCTCCAGTGGTGTCGCGACAGGCGTGAATGGAGGGACGAATGGAGACGTGTCGTCTTCAGCGATGGGAGTCGCTTCTGCCTTGGTGCCAATGATGGTCGTATGCGTGTTTGGCGCCGTGCAGGTGAGCGCCACAATCGGGACTGCATACGACCCAGGCACACAGGGCCAACACCCTGCATCATGGTGTGGGGAGCGATCTCCTACACTGGCCGTACACCTCTGGTGATCGTCGAGGGGACACTGAAAAGTGCACGGTACATCCAAACCGTCATCGAACCCCTCGTTCTACCATTCCTAGACCGGCAAGGGAACTTGCTGTTCCAACAGGACAATGCACGTCCGCATGTATCCCGTGCCACCCAACGTGCTCTAGAAGGTGTAAGTCAACTACCCTGGCCAGCAAGATCTCCGGATCTGTCCCCCATTGAGCATGTTTGGGACTGGATGAAGCGTCGTCCCACGCGGTCTGCACGTCCAGCACGAACGCTGGTCCAACTGAGGCGCCAGGTGGAAATGGCATGGCAAGCCGTTCCACAGGACTACATCCAGCATCTCTACGATCGTCTCCATGGGAGAATAGCAGCCTGCATTGCTGCGAAAGGTGGATATACACTGTACTAATGCCGACATTGTGCATGCTCTGTTGCCTGTGTCTATGTGCCTGTGGTTCTGTCAGTGTGATCATGTGATGTATCTGACCCCAGGAATGTGTCAATAAAGTTTCCCCTTCCTGGGACAATGAATTCACGGTGTTCTTATTTCAATTTCCAGGAGTGTATACTACCTGCCACGGCGATATCTTCTGAAATTATTAACAGTTTACATTTTACCATCTGTCTCGTATCCATCTGACTGCCCCGTTTATATGAGTAATTCAGTATATCTTGGAATCAATATGGATCGGTTCTTGATTTTCAAACGCATTGCATGAAGTTATCTTTGTGATAATTAAAAGTATATTCGTATCCCTCGTTTATGACCCATCCACTTCAATTTCATTTGCATTACAGACATTATTACGTTTACTAGTCTATCTTTTTCCACCGATTTACTTGTTTTCCCAACACGTATCTCTTCATTGCTCGCTAAGCAACTCTCTTCTTTGGGTAGTTTTCGTGTTAACCACCATATTCAGAATGGTTACACACACTGATTACAATCCTTTTCAGAGGCATCAGATGCATAGCAGTGACAAGTACCTCTGCTTACCCGTCCTGCACGTTCGTCTGATATGTCGCCCATTCACTGTACGGTGTATGGAATAGGGTTGAAACTTCCAAGTAGGTTAAAATTATGTGCAGCTTCGGGATTCGAATCGAGAAGCTTGCCTTTTTCAAGGTATCATTGTGGCATTTATCTTAAGTAATTTAGGGAAGTGAAACCAAAAAGAACTTAAACCTGCCAGTTTATACATAGTAACTGAAGAAACACAGAGGTCTTCATGATAATTTTCGACCGATAAAAGATCTTCCATGTAAAGAGGAATAAGGTGCTGAAAATCTGAGGATAACGGCTGTGAATATCGGAGGCAACAAAGGTAAAAATCCAAGGAAGAAGTGTTTAAAATCAACAGATACGTATATGACTATGGTTTACTGCTTACATAATGTAACCGGTTGTACTTCCCTCTCTTACCTAAAACGAAATCGCACTCTTTTCCTTAGGAATATTAAATTTCTTCAGTTTTAAGTGAAAAGATTGCTTTGAAAGTTAGAAGTTCATACCATTTACTTCGCTTTTTGATTTCTTAAGTAGTACACTTCCTAACAATGGTCAGACTCGACCATGCTCACATTAGCAGATAAATTTAGTTTCATTTTTACACTGTAATTTGTGTTTGCTGTACTGCTACTCCAATTTTACCATCACGTCATAACACTTCACGGTGATCTCAATAATTATTTAAGTAGTAATATAGCCGGCAAGTGGATGCTACCGACTAAAAAAAGGCAATACTCAATTTGTCCACTGATTTCATATTCACACATATCAAAAAAGGTTCTGCATCACCTCTGTTCCAAGAGTTCCGGAACCTGTACAGAAAATTGGAATAGAGGTCAACATAAACATATTGCCGCCCTTTTCATTGCATATAAAAACCACGCATTGTATGTTGTACCACAATACAGCGAGACCTTCAGAGGGCCGATTGTATAAAGCATTTAAACTTATGTTAAAAGAGAAAATGATCTTCCATCAAACTTAACCTGAAAATATGCATTATATAAACGTTAATCCTAATCACATCACTGTGAAGTGAGGTCGTATTTGACCGGCGGAAATCCGCGGTTTAAAGTCAGGTTCAGCTCTAATCGTCAGTTTATTGTGTAATGGCACTACGATTCATCGCTTTTGTTTTTAGCAGATACCAATTGAAATAATAAAAAAGTTGTGATTAACACTAAAAATGGCAAGTAAATAAATGATTATACGGCATTTCCATGCCGCTGATGTTCAACGTACTTTTTTCCATCTGGAAGGTTAGGTTAAGGAAATTACCGGCTACCAATGTACTTAATGATCAATCTCATAAGAGTTCTCGGGAGACGAATTGTAATTCATGTGATTAGTTCAAAGGCATTTTATAGACACTTAGCAGCTGAGCAAGAAAGGAAAATTCGAAATATCTGCAGTGAACGGTTAATTGTGGTAATTTTGAAGGCAGCCAGTAACGGTTCAACATCACTTATGTATGTTCCCTTTCGGCTCGAGTAGCAGTAACTACGTAATTCGTATTAAATTGTTAACTACCGAACACATCCTTAAACTGCTATGAGAATCCACGGGCGTCGATAAACAGAACATAAGAAAGTATGTTGAAAATACTAGTAACATAACTCTGTTTCATTCGTTTCTCTGGCACAGAGGTTGTGTTGTACACTACAAAGCAAACGATCGCTTGTTCGAACCCATGTCAGTTCTTGAAATGTTTCCGTTTGTTAGCACTTCCTCTGCATTATTGGTCGTAAAAATAATTATAATAGCATTACCATGTCATTCGATGCCACTGAAATCATACGATACTCTTCCTTTTCTGAGGGGGCACATTCTGTGTGCAATAATCCTACTCGATGTGAATTACATTGTTTCCTCTCGTTTAATTTACCAATATCTGAGCATTCAGATGTGGACACAGAGGGTGACGATGACGAGACCCAACGAGCTCCCCGCACGTTCCTTGAACCCACTCTTAGAGTTAAATAACCCCTCAAGCTGAGATTTCGTTTGGAGAAAAGTACTGTAGAGCAGTTGGGACTAAGGCTCAGAGACTATCTGATAAAACCAATCAAAAGAAACCAACCACTGATTGCAATGTGCAAGTTGCTGTTAACCCCTTAGGATTTTACGATACAGGGACGCTGCAGATAGTGGTTTATGATCTGTTCAAAGCAGACATAGCAACAGCTTGCACAGTTGTCCCTAAGGTATCAGCCTTACGAGACAGTAAAAGTCAACAGCAACTTCTCGCCTTGCCTTTACCGTGTTGGCCACACTGACATTATCTGTATTTTTCTTCTTTTTTTCACTAAATTAAATCTTCCTACTGGCCCAACACCATTTCCAGCAGCAAATCTTTCTCGTATTGAGAAAAGTTAGACTATGGGCCCTTTTGCTGTTTACTTGCTCCCATGGTTATTGCACCAGACCTTCGATAATACATACTGCGTCCACAGCTCGTGGTCATGCGGTAGCGTTCTCGCTTCACACGCTCGGGTTCCCGGGTTCGATTCCCGGCGGGGTCACGGATTTTCTCTGCCTCGTGATGACTAGGTGTTGTGTGATGTCCTTACGTTAGTTAGGTTTAAGTAGTTCTAAGTTCAAGGGGACTGATGATCATAGATGTTAAGTCCCACATCGCTCAGAGCCATTTGAACCAATACATACTGCGTATCTATGTTGTACGATAAATATCTGCGGTCGAAACGCAATAACTACGTCAATGGCCGATTTTAGCCGTGTTGCCAAGCATGTTATGTGCTACCTAAGATCAAATCGGAATTTGCTTCGGAGGATCCAAGTTAAGTGTTGTGCAATAGAGCTGAATCCTGAACATAGTACACTTTCTGATCTACTGCCAAATTTCATCTCCAGTAAGTGATGTTTATACAGTCGATATGTCCTCCTCCGTAGCGCAGCGGTAATTTTACCGCCAACCACGAAACGGGGTCCGGCAGGGCAGTGTTTCCTTCACCATCATTGACATGTAAGTCGCCGAAAGAGCGTCAACTAAAAAGACTTGCAATACGGCGGCCGAACCCCTTAGGCGATATCCCAGCCAATGAATGCCATAAGATCATTTCATTTTTATACACTTGACCGAAAAAGTCCGCGGTACAGTTACAAATAGATCGTCAAAACCGAAAGGCAGCATGTGGCTAATGTACTGAACTGCAGTTTTTGTTTGTAAACATATGGAGCGTTCCAACCGCGGAAGTTTTGCGATGAGACCGCTTTGTCTTACTATACATACTGCGCTTTAAACAGCGCCAGAGACTGAATAAAGCGCTCTACAAAAATCTAAGGTCATCCCTGGCGTCCTTTTCGTGTCGCATGCTATTCATACCTGATGTCCTACCACAGAGGCCAGGAAGCGATTCTATCATTTTTGTGCTGCTAATGCATCACAGTACCATTGTGCATCAATGTCACTAATTACTTCCCGTCTGCTGTTACATCAGCCGGTATCAAGAACAAACCACAGAGTTCCTGCGTCAGTAATACTACGAACCTAACTTTTGGAGGTACATACCACGAGTTGGTATTTAACATATCATCTCATATCGCTAACAGACACTTTCCTTCC
The DNA here is from genome assembly GCF_023897955.1 of Schistocerca gregaria. Taxonomy (NCBI): domain Eukaryota; kingdom Metazoa; phylum Arthropoda; class Insecta; order Orthoptera; family Acrididae; genus Schistocerca; species Schistocerca gregaria. Next base: position 552,300,903 of record NC_064920.1, read on the forward strand.
AAGGCATATTAAATTTTCCGATAGTTATGCTGCAAAACTAGCTTCCTTTCTACTGTCTTTAATACACATTTTCCGAGGCGGCTTACGGGGATTCAGTGGGTAGAAATTAAAGGGCTTGCTGCAAAAAGGAGGTAGCTCTATTCTTGGAGTGTTTGAAGTACCCGTCTTGTGATGGAACGAAAGCTCTTTCGGTCTGTCCTAGAAAGGTCTTGCTTCACTCGGTGGTTCGCTTCTTACTGAAGAGTTGGGAACTGTCCGAAACGTTGGTTCGTTTAAAGAAATTGGCGGGTCATGACTTACCTCAAAAATATCGCATCAGGTTACTGAACTGGTTTATTTACAAGAATGCTACGCAGCAATCTCACAAAGAACGGAATCTTTCTCAGTCGCATCTTGTGTTTTTGGTTCAAACAACCAGAATAGTGTATTGTTGAAAGAATGACTGATTCGGAAGATAAAAGACGATTTAGCGCTGGATCAAGAGATTTATTCGAACTAACTGACGGGGAAGAAACCACTTCTACTGAAGATGGTGAAACAGCCATCGCATTCCCATTCGGAAAGAATCCGTAAGTTTTAAAACTTAGTACAACGCTACAAAACTAAGGAAACGGTGAATTACTGAAGACAAGACGAAAAAGAAACAGTAAGTGTAAATACATAAATTACGCCGAATTGTTGTGTGTAGGTAGAAATGTACCGGTAAACTTACAGATCATGAAACAGTGTTTCTAGTAGATAATTTTAATCAGGTGGGGGTGAAAAGTGAGCACAAGGCCTTTCTTTAGGAGGCTTCATTCGTATCAGTCGAGATCAGCGGAGAAGAGAGAATGTTAGTCTAAGGATTTCTCAATACTCTGTAATCTGTTCGCTTCTGAAATAACAAAAAAAAGAATTTCTAAAAAGGCATTCCCATTCCTTCACGGCACAGTTATTATTATTCTAGATTGTACTTTCTTATAACATCTGTTTAATAAAAGTAATAACAAAATCTGATTTGCCGGCCGGGGTGGCCGAGCGGTTCTAGGCGCTACAGTCTGGAACCGCGTGACCGCTACGGTCCCAGGTTCGAATCCTGCCTCGAGCATGGATGTTTGTGATGTCCTTAGGTTAGCTAGGTTTAAGTAGTTCTAAGTTCTAGGGTACTGATGACCTCAGAATTTAAGTCCCATAGTGCTCAGAGCCATTTGAACTATTTTTAAAATCTGATTTGCGGCATCAGGTAACTCCAACAATGGAATTTCTAAAAGGGCATTCCCACCCCTTCACGGCACAGTTATTATTAGTGGTGTTTGGCTCTATGCCTTACAGTTGTTATTAGTCTAGATTGTATTTTCTTATAACATCTGTTTAATAAAAGTAGGAATAAAATCTGATTTGCGGCAAGAGGTAGCTCCAACAATGAAACCTGTGCAACGAGATCAGGAATATATACAGTATTACTGAGTGAAAATCCATACTCGTATGTTGCCCTGATAACCACTATGGAGCATATTCAGAAAGAAAATTTTCACGTAACTTAGAACTATGAATCTTAAAATGATTTCTTTCAGTGTACCGAAGACTGGAGCTACGTTCTTTTAGCATAATCCGCTCAGTTATTAACGCCTGCCAATGGACTGCACTTGCTACACGTGTTGTTCCCATGCTCTGAAGAGCTAGTACAATAAAAATGATTTGCAGTCGTCGGTGCATAATTCGTTCATAAGGGTATTCGACGTCAGTATACGTTTCAGTGTTGTCAACTCATTTTCGAATATGCCCCTGTACGACATGCGAAAAGTCGTACGTTCATCCTGAAAGTCGCTACAGCCGCAACAAATTGCTAGACTGATGGAAAAAAATCACGTATTGAATAGTAATGTAGGCGCTCAGTCCGGAACCCCGCGACTGCTACGCGGTCGCAGGTTCGAATCCTGCCTCGGGCATGGGTGTGTGTGTGATGTCCTTAGGTTAGTTAGGTTTAAGTAGTTCTAAGTTCTAGGGCACTGATGACCACAGATGTTAAGTCCCATAGTGCTCAGAGCCATTTGAACCATTTGAATAGTAACGTTTCCCCTTTATTAACATTTTTTTTTTTTTGCACTGAACGGTCACTGTTTTCAAACAGAATATTCACAGTGTTATTAGGGAAGCTTCCTGCCGTTAGTCTCTACGCCATGTGCAGCAGTACCTGTCTTTCTGATTCCTACTGAAGGCGCCAACAGACGCATCGAAAAGGAGTCTTTCTTCTGAAAATGGCGCACTATTTCCAGTTCTTCTTCACTGGAGGTGACTGAAAAGAAAAGACTCATTTTTGGTTTTTATTTTTAATTTCTTATCTCTTTTATGTTAAGGTTAAACTAATTCAACTGATCCACGCAAGCTGTTATTCTTTTTCAACATGTGAACACACAACAAAGACAGAAATACAGTCGCCGCTTCGGAAGTTAAGAACGTAATTGTGAAAGTAACAATGGTGCAAAGATTACAGTTGTTGTTGTTGTGGTCTTCAGTCCTGAGACTGGTTTGATGCAGCTGTCCATGCTAATCTATCTTGTGCAATCTCCTTCATATCCCAGTACCTACTGCAACCTACATCCTTCTGAATCTGCTTAGTGTATTCATCTCTTGGTCTCACTCTACGATTTTTACCCTCCACGCTGCCCTCCAATGATAAATTTGTGATCCCTTGATGCCTCAGGACATGTCCTACCAACCTATCCCTTCTTCTAGTCAAGTTGTGCCACAAACTTCTCTTCTCCCCAATACTCTTCAATATCTCCTTTTTAGTTACGTGATCTACCCACCTAATCTTCAACATTCTTCTGTAGCACCACATTTCGAAAACTTCTATTCTCTTCTTGTCCAAACTATTTATTGTCCATGTTTCACTTCCATACATGGCTACACTCCATACAAATTCTTTCAGAAAATACTCGATGTTAACAAATTTCTCTTCTTCAGAAACTCTTTCCTTGCCATTGCCAGTCTACATTTTATATCCTCTGTACTTCGACCATCATCAGTTATTTTGCTCCCCAAATAGCAAAACTCCTTTACTACTTTAAGTGCCTCATTTCCTAATCTAATTCCGTCAGCAGCGCCCGATTTAATTCGACTACATTCCATTATCCTCGTTTTATTTTTGTTGATGTTCATCTTATATGTTCACTATGCTGTTTGTAGTAGCTTACCCACACTTCAGTTTTTTTATTCATTATTAAACCTACTCCTGCATTACCCCTATTTTATTTTGTATTTATAACCCTGTATTCACCTGACCTGAAGTCTTGTTCCTCCTGCCACCGAACTTCACTAATTCCCACTATATCCAACTTTAACCTATCCATTTCCCTTTTTAAATTTTCTAACCTACCTGCCCGATTACAGTAGCAGCGCTAAAAGTTGACTGATATTCCAACCCCCCCCTCCCACTCCCATATCTTTAATCTGGGCAAGAGGAAAGCGCTGCCCCCCCCCCCCCCCCCCCCTAGCTCCAAGGAGAGAGGAAAAAATATAGTGCAACCTGTTCCTTTTCTTTCAAGAAAGCGATTTAAAAATTAGTGTAACACAGGTTTTCAACATGACAAGATCTGAAAAAAATGTAGGGGCACTTAAAGTCACCTTTCATCTTCCAAAACATTACAAATATACCATACTCCCAGGTTTCGGTCGTCGCATGTCAGCCCAGTTGGGAGCACTGTACGATGATTTTCTTCTATTCAGATTATGGCTAGCTTCGGGGTCTCCTCAACAGTGGCCATTTTTGTTCTAATCATTGCGTTGTATTGCAACAACCTCAGTTTAATTTACATTCTTTGCTACAAGTAAATACCGCATTTGCAAATGATTGTTTAATAAAGCGCATTCACGAATCTGTGTTACTTTCGTGCGAAATTTGTACCTTAGGAGGAAGGAACTCGTTGGCACAAGGAGCCCTAAACAGCAAACAAATCAGTATTTCCTCTGTCACATACCTCTCCAGACAGTGACTAAAATACTTTCCTACTGCACTCCATTTCGCCTCTGAAATAGGTCCATATAGGCCAACTTTCCGTACACAATGGTGAGAGACGTATACAATGTTTAAAATGTATACAGTTTGGCAACTTTTTCTTTTTTAATTACGTTTTACAGAGGGATCGGAAATCCACCACTATATTTTGGAGAAACGAGCCAAAAGCCCCTACGCGTATGGTCCTGTCTCTGGGTTGGCAACTATGAAACGTTTCACTTTCATACTGAAATATTTCCGCTTCTTCACTGTCGACGCCTCGCTCCTTAGCTGAAACCAGCGGTAGCGCTTGGACACCTGCACGAAGCACTTCTGTTGACAAGTTGTTGGATACCGTGCTTGTGAAAATCCAGACATTGACGTGGAAACACTCGCTGGCGTCTGAAAGCGATGATGGCAGTATGCCTACAAAGGTTTTCAGTATATATGTGAATCCTAATTGTGAAGCAATCAACACAACGTTGCGTCGTGTTGCAGATGGCGAGCCTGTTCCCTGACACGGGGCTGTCTTCCCGGTTCGGCGGCGACATCTCTCCGCCAGCCGGTAACTCGTTCGGCGTGTTCACGTCGAGCTCCAGCGGCAGCAGCGACGTCAACGGCAAGAAGACCAGCTTCAAGACGGCCACCGTCGGCGTCAACGACAACGGAAAGGTCACCTACAAGACGGTGCACGACCCGTAGGTGGCAGACATCAAGTTTTCTGCGCGCAACCCGGCGTTACACTCTTTGGAGCAGTCACGCCTCAGAGCTTTGGAACACAGTATCTTCAACATCCACAGACACATCTGATGGCGCGCAGGAGAAAATCCATTTGCTAAAATTAACATTGTTGAATAACTGAATATTTGTTATTCACATTCTTTGGCATAATATGTGACAGCCAATAGCTCTTTTATCAATTACATAAGTACTTAATTTTGGCAGTATTCGTGTACCATTTATTAATAAAAATTAAAAGTGAGATATTATTTTTATTTATCCTACATGACACCAACTGTAATGTACGTTGTGTTTCACTCTGTCTTCAGGATGTCTAACTGCACTTCGTCTCAATGTGACAAATTAGCTAGCTCTAAGTGAAGTTAAACTGTGGTTAAGGCATTTCACTTATATTGGTACTTGTAAAAGAACATAATTTCACGTCCTCATGTGGCCATCCAGATTTAAGTTTTCCACGTTTTATCCAAGCGATTCACTCGAATGAAAGGATGACTTCCTCGAAAGTGCTATGGCTTCCCGGATACTCTTCAATCCGAGCTACTGCTCCCTCGGTAATGATATCCGCATTCACAGAACTTTAGGCACTAAACTTTCCTCATTCGCTTGGTAATTCTTGTGTAACGAAAAGACTGTTTCTGAACAAGAATGCATATACCTGGATGTAAGTGGGAGCTATGACACAGATGACCAAACTGAGAACCGAGAACTGCAAACTTTTCGATTTCAAAAAGCTTACGTCGTTCTCGAAAACCGACGTCTGTTCTCAGTTTTCAGTTCTCGCTGTGTAGTGCAAGAAAATTGAAGAGTTGAAATAAAAAAGGCTGTAAGTGCCAAGTAAGGAATTCTGAGGTTTGGTGTGAAATGGGATCTACATGTCAAGCTCAATAACGCATAAAACGCTCAAACGGCCACGAATGAAAAGTAGCAAGCACCAAATGCAATGGTACCAGTATGCGGTATTTACAGCCATTGCTGTTAGCATTTGAAATGCTCTATGTTTCACTCGCTTAATCCTTACTGTTAGAGAAAAGGGTCGCCACGGTGGCCTTGCGGTTCTAGGCGCTGCAGTCCGGAACCGCGTGACTGCTACGGTCGCAGGTTCGAATTCTGCCTCGGGCATGGATGTGTGTGATATCCTTAGGTTAGGTTTAAGTAGTTTTAAGTTATAGGGGACTGATGACCTAAGATGTTAAATCCCATAGTGCTCAGAGCCATTTGAACCAGCGAATGTTTGTAGCATTTTGAGTGTAAACAAATAACAAAGAAAAGGTAGTTTGGCAGCGATGAGGAAACAGGAGAAAAATGAATACAGAAGTTAAAGTAATGAATGTATTCCTGGAAAAGCTCTCCAGCAAAGGAGGCAAGTCTCTTACTGACCGCTCACATGCACCATAAGTGGACAAAATGTTTATTCCTAAGTTACCAAATGTATTGATCCAGAAGATGTAAAGGATTTGATATTGAATTAAGACAAAGTTGTTTATCATCAGCAACATGAATGCATCTGACTTCTTAGATTTTAAAAAAGCCTGCGGACTGTAATACAAATACAGCGAATGTAAATATATCCAATGTACAGCGGCTATGGTTGGACAAACATGAGCCTCATGTAGTTAAGGCCAGGAGAAGCTTAAATGAAACTGATGCCTGGGAAAGTATCCATATATTGAAAAAAGGTGCACAAGTTTAGGACATCAAGAAAATGCAGCTATCTTCCCTGAATGTTACAAGCCACATCTGTGAAGATGAGAAGAAATGTTTGATTGAAATAATGCAGTATCTGACAAATGATGGCCACATATAGTTTTACAAAAGCAGTATGAACTCTTACTATCTTTTTGCTGACTATTGAACCATGGCACTTACAGCTTTTCATTGCACATCCACTTTCATTAAGTTTTCCATACTATTACAATACAACGTTTGTAATTTGTTAACTACATCTGTACTATGCTTAACTTCCGCGTAAAACACATTAATAGTGCAATTATGACCATATGTTACCTACTTAAATTTATGATTTTGGCACTTGAGCCTTCAGTTGTTGATGCAAACGTTTGTACTACAACCACTGGCACAACTACAGGTAATGTAGCATTTTGCTAGACTTTTAATCGATGTAGCAAATTTTATAGTAATGTGGTAAAGGCCACATAGCGTAGGGGATTAATCAGTGCTTGAGTCATACTAAAGGTTAAGGGTTTTTGGTCCTTTGAAATTTATATTTTCAAATCTTTACTGAAAGGACTTTTAAATAGTTGTCGAAATAACTTCGATCATTATTATTATTCAGTTATTTGGTTTAAATATTTCTTTTTATTTCTACTCCATTGCTGCATTATGTTAATCATCGTGTTAACTTTATTTGCCCTCCTTACTTTTCTTATCACTTTATTTTCGACTGGAAATAATTTTTATGTATTAACTTCGATTTAATTTCTTCAGTTTTGTCATTTATATTTATTATTGCAATCATTATTTACATTTCTATTTTCACTTGAATATTGTTTTATAATCCTTTCTTTCATTTAAATTTTCATCTGCATTATTTTGTCCATAATGCTACAAGAATTTGGGTTTAAAATGTTTTTATGACGGTTTCGATGCAAAAGTTCCAGGTTTTGGGGCCTCATTTCTAAGTCCTCAGTTTTCGGGTGTCACTTTAAAGTTCCCGTTTCCAAGTTTTCATTTCTATGTTCTCAGTTTTCGGGCCTCGCCTCTCAGTTCTCGTTTCTAAGTTCTCACTTCTAAGTTCTTGATTTTCGGGTGTTGCTTTTCAGTTCTCGTCTCTGAGCACTCGCTTCTAAGTTCCCGCTTTTCAGGTCTCACTTCTCAGTTCTAATTTTTAAGTCCTCGCTTCATGGTTCTCGCTTCTCAGTTCACGGTTGTGTATTCGTTTCTGTTGACCAGAATGAAACGAAAGTTTCCAGTTGTCAGATTTGTATTTGTTTCCATTTTGTGGCTGCTGCCTTACCGGAATTCAGGCAACGTCACTGATGTCTTCATTTTTTAAACAAATTTGAATGTCGAATTAAAAATGCATTAAAATACATTCTATTTGCAACACCAAATACACAGAATTGCCTAATAACTTTCAGAAATGATTGTGAAAATGAAAGTGGAGAAAATATTTTGCAAACAAGTTGCGATGAAATAATGAAGCTGTTTAACAACTAACGATACGGGAAGCGGCAAAAGTTTCTAAGTGCGCACCGCAGGCACGAGTAAATGCCGCGGAAAACATTTGTGCAGGAGTCGAAAGTCGTTGGCCAGGTAGGCGTTTGTAGTCTCGGGGGAGAGAGAGATGGATATTTATATATATGCGCTATTGCCGAGTGCATCCTCGATATGGTACAGAGCAATAGTGTCAACCGACATCAGACTAGTTGTTTTGTACACATGTGAAAACAAAATTTGATGTTAATAATACGTAATATGTAGGGAATAGTAGCAATTATGATGAGATCTGAACGATAGCATGCACTTTTATTTCGGACATATCTCTTGAAGCGCTGCAGTAATTTCACGCGATTTGAGCCACATGTTACCAGTACTTACTGTGTGGACAAATTACTGTGCGTGTCTGTAACCCGTCTTGACTCACTTATAGAGGGTGATTTCGTGATGATGTTAAAAGCTTTCAGTGGTGATGGAGAAGGGTAAGTGTATCAATTCAGGTAACGGACCCTGGTCCAGAAACAACTGAGTTGAACGTTATAAGCGAAAATCGTTCTAATACCTCTAACATCTACATCTACATCCATACTCCGCAAGCCACCTGACGGTGTGTGGCGGATGGTACCCTGAGTACCTCTATCGGTTCTCCCTTCTACTCCAGTCTCGTATTGTACGTGGAAAGAAGGATTGTCGGTATGCTTCTGTGTGGGCTCTAATCTCTCTGATTTTATCCTCATGGTCTTTTCGCGAGATATACGTAGGAGGGAGCAATATACTGCTTGACTCTTCGGTGAAGGTATGTTCTCGAAACTTTAACAAAAGCCCATACCGGGCTACTGAGCGTCTCTCTTGCAGAGTCTTCCACTGGAGTTTATCTATCATCTCCGTAACGCTTTCGCGATTACTAAATGATCCTGTAACGAAGCGCGCTGCTCTCCTTTGGATCTTCTCTATCTCTTCTATCAACCCTATCTGATGCGGATCCCACACTGCTGAGCAGTATTCAAGCAATGGGCAAACAAGCGTACTGTAACCTACTTCCTTTGTTGTCGGATTGCATTTTCTTAGGATTCTTCCAATGAATCTCAGTCTGACATCTGCTTTACCGACGATCAACTTTATATGATCATTCCATTTTAAATCACTCCTAATGCGTACTCCCAGATAATTTATGGAATTAACTTCTTCCAGTTGCTGACCTGCTATTTTGTAGCTAAATGATAAGGGACCTATCTTTCTATGTATTCGCATCACATTACACTTGTCTACATTGAGATTCAATTGCCATTCCGTGCACCATGCGTCAATTCGCTGCAGATCCTCCTGAATTTCAGTACAATTTTCCATTGTTGCAACCTCTCGATACACCACAGCATCATTTGCAAAAAGCCTCAGTGATCTTCCGATGTCATCCACCAGGTCATTTATGTATATTGTGAATAGCAACGGTCCTATGACACTCCCCTGCGGCACACCTGAAATCACTCTTACTTCGGAAGACTTCTCTCCATTGAGAATGACATGCTGCGTTCTGTTATCTAGGAACTCCTCAATCCAATCACACGATTGATCTGATAGTCCGTATGCCCTTACTTTCTTCAATAAACGACTGTGGGGAACTGTGTCAAACGCCTTGCGGAAGTCAAGAAACACGGCATCTACCTGTGAACCCGTGTCTAAGGCCCTCTGAATCTCGTGGACGAATAGCGCGAGATGGGTTTCACACGACCGTCTTTTTCGAAACCCATGCTGATTCCTACAGAGTAGATCTCTAGTCTCCAGAAAAGACATTATACTCGAACATAATACGTGTTCCAAAATTCTACAACTGATCGACGTTAGAGATATAGGTCTATAGTTCTGCACATCTGTTCGACGTCCCTTCTTGAAAACGGGGATGACCTGTGCCCTTTTCCAATTCTTTGGAACGCTTCGCTCTTCTAGAGACCTACGGTACACCGCTGCGAGAAGGGGGGCAAGTTCCTTCGCGTACTCTGTGTAAAATCGAACTGGTATCCCATCAGGACCAGCGGCCTTTCCTCTTTTGAGCGATTTTAATTGTTTCTCTATCCCTCTGTCGTCCATTTCGATATCTACCATTTTGTCAACTGTCCGACAATCTAGAGAAGGAAGCACAGTGCAGTCTTCCTCTGTGAAACAGCTTTGGAAGAAGACATTTAGTATTTCGGCCTTTAGTCTGTCATCCTCTGTTTCAGTACCATTTTGGTCACAGAGTGTCTGGACATTTTGTTTTGATCCACCTACCGCTTTGACATAGGACCAAAATTTCTTAGGATTTTCTGCCAAGTCAGTACATAGAACTTTACTTTCGAATTCATTGAACGCCTCTGGCATAGCCCTCCTCACACTACATTTCGCTTCACGTAATTTTTGTTTGTCTGCAAGGCTTTGGCTATGTTTATGTTTGCTGCGAAGTTCCCTTTGCTTCCGCAGCAGTTTTCTAACTCGGTTGTTGTACCACGGTGGCTCTTCCCCATGTCTTACGATCTTGCTTGGCACATACTCATCTAACGCATCTGGAGCATCTGGAGCTCTTGTCCTCTTTTCTGCAAGCTCTCTGCTTTCCATGTTTTGGGAGGATGTAATATGGACCAAAACAATAAAGTATCCAGTAAATTTGTCTAGTAGGCATGTGCTCTGAAGTTCATACCTTAAAAGATATGAGCACTTCCTCATCTCTGCTATTGTAAAACCGTCTCTTCTACTGAACAAGATGTTCCAGCCCCGAAGCTATGCATCTTACGGCCATGTATACTACACAATTATTTCTTCTTTTGGTCCCTACTACCTCCCCCTAAATGTGGAAAGCAAAGAAGTAGTCCACTGTCAGAGGTATCAGAACGATTTCGCTTAGAAACCTGCGATTCGTTGGCCTCCGAACCAGTGTCCCCCACCGTAGATTGATAGATTTTTCCCTTCTCCATCATCCCTGGAAGTTTTTTAACATCTTCACAGGATCACCCTGTAGAAGGGGTGCTGGTAGGAGAGCTACATTAACTGAAAACAAAAAGTGTTTATGATCACTTTGCAGATTAATAACACGTACAATATTGTATTTATCTCTACGTTTGCTCGGTTAGAATTCGGTAGAACAGATTAAAAAAAAAAAAAATACAAACAGAGCTCTTACAAATCCCTCTCTTAGAAGTATTGTGGTTTCATTTGTGGAGGGCTTCATATTTATTTTGCATCCTTTGAGGGACCTTGTCTAATACTTCAGTTATTACACGTTGTAAATTTTCTAAATGATGTACTGTTATGACATACATCATTACGATATATACGTTCAGCACGTTGTAGGTCCACGGAATGGCTTTTCCTGAGTTACCACGGGAAAATTATCTGTTGCTGCATTGATATAGTCGCTACTATCCACCTTCAAACTGTGGTACCTCTCCATGCCTTTCTGTAGACAATACTTCTTAAAACAGTAAGAAACTGGTGTGCGTAATCCCAGTATTGTTTGGATGCGTAAATATTAATACAGCTATCAGATGGAAAGTCTTTCAGGTCAGTTTCCTGCAGATAATTTCTTCAAAACATCGCCAGCTGTAAGTGATGAGTCCACCACGTCACGAAAACGATTTAACAATGCTAATATCATGTTCAAGTTTTTATGTCACAAACGATTCCGTTTCATTTAGTGAGTTGTCCAGCTTTAGAAAAAAACACTGCCAGAGGGAACAATAGTTGCTGGAAGGCACAAATACTTAGCTGCCAAGGCATACAGTTCTGGAAAAAAACAGTTTATGCTTTGGGATTTCCTCTCTTCCCAAGTAAGGTATCTCCAAATATTATTTGACAGACACAAGGACTTCGGCTTTATGTGTAACATGTGACTTTATCTGAGCTACATTTTTGTTAAGAAATGCCGATATATCCGTTGCTTGTCTTTCCGCATCTTCTGGCGGTGGTGTTGAACTTCAGCCCCTCCTAGTGTTTCTAAGATGGCTTCTCTCCGAGGTTACTATCGTTGTAAGTTCTCCTGTAACCCATCGCTGCGCATTAATAGCACTTTCTTCATTGCCAAAACCTACTTCTTTAAACGTTAGGTCTAAGAATGTTGCTTTCGCTACAACTTTGTTGATTTCAAGGTCTCCCAATCTTCTATCAATAACGTCTAGAAGCTTTGTCTGGAGTTGCTGAACGCATTCGCTATTGGGCTGTAAGGGTTCTCACTGCTGGTTGTAAGCCACGAATCAGTGGCGGAATTAGTGACATAGTGATCTAAGTTTCGCCCGACATGTACGATGTCACTGACTTAAATGACTTCAGTATGAAAGACTGTCTTCTACTATTTTCTTCTCTTCTGCGTCTAGAAAATCTGGCGCTGTCATTAAACAGTTCCTCACAACGCCAAGAGTCTCACTGTCATAATAATTATAGAGTTGCACCTTTCTGGACAGTCTCGCTTTGACTTACTTGACTTAATTGTTTTTACTCCGATGTGAATCATACGGCACATGTTAGAGCTCTCCATCTGACCCTGTTCGTTGCCATCTTCTTGATTTTACTCCAGGAGTGGCGAACGGCTTCCACCTCAACTTCAAGAGTCCTGTGCTAAGTACACCTCGGTCTGCCTCTCCTGCTTGCCCCTTGTGGGTTCCTTCTAAAGCCTGCTTTGGAATATGTTACGGGCCTCTTCTCATCGTGTGTCCAATCCATCTCCATTTCCTTTCTTTTACGACCATCTCGGCCTTCCGTTGCTGGGTGCGTTGCTATAGTTCTTGGTTTGAGATAACATTTGGCCAGCGTACTCCCAGTATAGTCCTCAGACAGTTATTGATGAAGGTTTTTACTCTTGTTTTAATTTGTGCTGTCACCTTCCACGTTTCACACCTGTAAAAGAGAACAGATTTTACATCTGAGTCAAAGATTTCAAGCTTTACCTTCAACAATATTTCACGAGATGTCCAAACTGGTCCCAGCTGAGCAGAGATCCCGTTTGCTGTTTTGAAACTACTTTCCACGTCTTCTGGCGCTTCTCCATTTTTGGAAACAATACTTCACAGGTAACAAAAGCCCTCCACCTGCTCAATCTCCTCTTCTTTCACGGATAGTTCATTCTTGTTCTTATTGTTCATCCTAAGCTCTTTAGTCTTAGCCGTGTTTATTTTTAATCCAACTCTCTGAGCTTCTGTTTCCAATTCCTTAAGCTTCTCACTCATATCCTTGAAAATGTGGGACAGAAGGCAGATGTCGTACGCCAGGTCCTCAAGGCGATCGTATAGAGTCCACTGTATACCTATCCTTTGCTCCCGGATTACTTTCTTCATGACACCATCTAATGTCGGCAAAAACAGCAGTAGTAAAAGCAAACAATCCTGACTGTCTCCAGAATTTAAAATGAATGGTTCTGAGAGATTTCCATCATGTTTCACCTGGCAAGTATATTCACTGTACAACATCTTCATGGTACTGACGATCTTTGGAGGTACTCTGTAACTCTGCATTGTTTTCCAGATGGCTTCACGCTGCACCCTATCAAAGGCTTTTTCAAAGTCAACAAAAGCCAAATAGAAAGGAGACCAGTATTCCATGGATTGCTCAATAATGATCTTCAAGGTGTTGATTTGGTCTGTTCATGATCTGCTTTCTCTGAAACCAGCCTGTTCTTTCCTGAGCTTACTGTCCATGGTCACTCTGAGACGGTTTAAAACAATCCTTAAAAATACTTTACTGGGTATTGACAAAAGTGTGATGCCTTGCCGGTTGTTGCACTTTGTCAGGTCTCTTCTCCTGGGCAACTTGATAAGGATTTCTTTCCTCCAATCTTCCAGGATGGTTTCTGTGTTCCAGATTTCTTGGAACAGGGGCAGTAACATATCTGCTGTTACTTTATAGTCTTCCTTAAGCATTTTCGCCACCACGCTGTCTACACCAGGTGACTTGTTATCCTTGCAGTTTTTTAGAGCATTGATAATTTTGCTCTTGCTGGGAGGGTGAGTAATGATTTGTGGTGCACGTGCTTCCTGCTGGTCTAGCTCCTCCTGCTCTTGTTCTTCTTGATGGATCAGGGTCATATTGAACATCTCACTGATATATTCCTTTCATCACTTTAGCTGCTCTTCGCTGTTGGTCAACAGTTCACTCTCTTTCGACTTCAATGGCTTACTTCCGTTAAAGCTCTTCTGGGACAGCCGTTTTTGATATTATATAACTCTTTCGAATCACCCCTTTCTGCTGCCTCTTGAGCTCTTTCTGCAAACTGTTCTACCCGATTTCTTCTATCAGATCTAGCGCTTCTCTTCACTTGCCGATGGACTTCATTGTACCTTCCCCTAAGGCGTTGTTTTTCTTCATCGTCCCTACACAGGTTGATCAAGGCCTTTATTTCTCTTCTTTCTTCAATCTTCTGCTATGTATGATCAGATATCCGTGGCTTCCTTCTAGTGTCCTGGAGTCCTAATATCTTCTCACTGGAATTTAGGAAGGTTCTCTTGATTTTATTCCACTTCCTCTCCACTTGTGTCCTTGCCTCTTCCTCATTTCGATCCTCCACCTCCGATTGACTATATCGGTTTTTCAACTCCACCACAAACTCTTTTCAAATGTCCTTGTTTTGAAGTTTTCTAATACTGAATCTTTTCTGCCCGCAGTTTGCATCTTGATGACCATTAGCACCAATCTTCAACCGTTCTTCAGCTATTACAAGATGGTGATCACTTCCACAGTCAGCAGAAGGGAATACCTCCACATCTGGCTAATTGCAAAACGATCGATCTGATTTTATGTCTTGCCATCTGGTGAGAATCATGTTATGTTATGGCAGAATTTGTGTTGGAACACCGATCCTCCTATATCCAGCCTGTTGTTAAGACACATATCAATAAAACGCTATCCACTGTCATTTTGGCTTCCAGCACCGTGTTTTCCCATAACTTTCTCTAACCCTTTATTTTCACAACCAATCTTGGCACTGAGGTCTCCAATCACAATTATTATGTCTTTCTTTTTGATCCTGGCTAGAACCTCTCCCAATTGTCCATAGAAGTTGTCCTTTTCTTGGATGTCTGCTTGTTCTGTGCGTGCGTAACACTGCACAAGATATATATTTCTTACTCGGGTCTTGAATTGTGCTGTAATAATCCGATCTGAGATTGACTTCCACTCTAATAAGCTTCTCCTTGCTTCTCTTGTCAGTAGCATGCCAAAACCTACTTTCTTTTACGTTCGGTCTAAGAATGTTGCTTCGCTACAACTTCGTTGATTTCAAGGTCTCCCAATCTTCTATCAATGACGTCTAGAAGCTTTGTCTGGAGTTGCTGAACGCATTCACTGCTGAGCTGTAAGGGTTTTCACTGCTTGTTGTCAGCCACGAATCAGTGGCGGAATTAATGACATAGTGATCTAAGTTTCGCCTGACGTGTACGTTGTCACTGCCTTAAATGACTTCAGTGTGAAACACTGTCTTTTAGTATTTTCTACTCTTCTGCGTTTAGGAAATCTGGCGTTGTCATTAAACAGTTCCTCACAACGAAAAGAGTCTCACTATCATAGTAATTATAGAGTACCTCCTTTCTGGACAGCCTCGTTTTACTTTAAGAATTTGGTGGCCCATTATCTCCTCAGTTGTCTTGAGTTTTCATGAAGTCAGAATACTCTGCTTAAAATGCATGGTAATGGTCCAGCGAATTTTCCGTATGTTGAGAAAGTGTCAGCATTTTTCTTATTTGCTGCATTGTCAGAAATGACTTACGATTTTGTTCTGAATACTCCACTCTCTGAGTGTTGTGTTCAGCAGCCTGCGTACGAGTTTACTCCAGAATGAGAAGCTTTTTGGTTGAAATGTGATTTGAGCACACAACATATTGGTGTATGGGATGGGTTGTTGTTGCATATACAATTCAGAGCTGTCAGAAGACCATGGGACTATCGTTATGCCACAAAATTGGTTTCATTCAGCTTTGTTGATATGTTGTTCTTGGATTATAGATAAAAGTATAGCAACGACCGCAGTTTGCATTTTGAGTTCAGGCTGTAAACTAACTCACGAAACCCTTCATTTTAAACAACAGACAATGACTGAAAATGTGTTAAAATCATTTTTGTCTGCGCATACTCAGTCCTAATTTTCTTAAAGGCTTAGTTCCGCACTGTTGAACGATTTGAAGTGGAATGATCATATAAAATTAATTGTTGGTAAGGCGGGTACCAGGTTGAGGTTCATTGGGAGAGTCCTTACAAAATGTAGTCCATCAACAAAGGAGGTGGCTTACAAAACACTCGTTCGACCTATACTTGAGTATTGCTCATCAGTGTGGGATCCGTACCAGATCGGGTTGACGGAGGAGATAGAGAAGATCCAAAGAAGAGCGGCGCGTTTCGTCACAGAGTTATTTGGTAACCGTGATAGCGGAGATGTTTAACAAACTCAAGTGGCAAACTCTGCAAGAGAGGCGCTCTGCATCGCGGTGTAGTTTGCTCGCCAGGTTTCGAGAGGGTGCATTTCTGGATGAGGTATCGAATACATTGCTTCCCCCTACTTATACCTCCCGAGGAGATCACGAATGTAAAATTAGAGAGATTACAGCTCGCACGGAGGCTTTCAGACAGTCGTTCTTCCCGCGAACCATACGAGACTGGAACAGGAAAGAGAGGTAATGACAGTGGCACGTAAAGTGCCCTCCGCCACACACCGTTGGGTGGCTTGCGGAGTATAAATGTAGATGTAGATGTAGATGTAGACTGCACAATGTTTCAACTGCCGAGAGTTCTTGCTTATTAAAAGTTCTTGATCACAAGTTGTTCAAATGGTTCAAATGGCTCTAACCTCTATGGGACTTAACATCTGAGGTCATCAGTCCCCTACACTTAGAACTACTTAAACCTAACTAACCTAAGGACATCACACACATGCGTGCCCGAGGCAGGATTCGAACCTGCGTCCATAGCAGCAGCGCTGTTCCGAACTGAAGCGCCTAGGACCGCTCGTCCACAGCGGCGGGCTCACGAGTTGTTGTTTTGCCCGAAATGCCAGTAATGTTTTCTTGAGACACTCCAATGTCTTCTGGTATATCTTGCCCTTCGCCAGAGTTGTCCATATTTGTGCTTGTGACTTGATCAGTTTCTCAGCACAAGCTGTATATAGGCTGAACACGCTGTAAGTGCTTCTTTAAATTTTTGCAGTGTTTCCAAAATACTTTAATTCTTTACAGGGTAAGCTGCAAGACACTGAAATGAGTCATCACACAAAAAGTTCCCAAACGTCAGACCTATTCGTTCTTGAAGCCATGGTCAATTACGAAAACAATATTCACTATTTTAAAGCCATTAGACGGTACCACAGATCTAGAGACAAGTTATGGTCGTACGTCAATAAAAATAAACGGATACTGCTGCTATGAATAGAGAAACCACGAATACCGAACTCCTAATCACAGAGAATATGTGAGAATGGTAATGCCGATCCACGAAGTCCTCGGACTGAATTCGTTTATTAGGTCCAGTGTTCTTTTAGGGATGGTTAGAGTAAAGAGGTTAGTAGACAGTCGTGCGTCTGTGAAAAGATCTATGCACGAAGCACACAACTACCACCGTCATATCTAATAAAAGATCTGCCAGAAAACCCTAGAAAATCCTGGTTCTATGCAAAATATGCAAGTGGGTCTAAGGCTACGATCCAGTCACTAGTTGACCATTCTGGTGGGGAAGATGAAGATACCAAAACGGGAGCCGAAGTTTTGAATTTCACGTTGAACAAATCGTTCACACAGGAGAATCGTTCAAACAAACTGTCGTTTGACTAGCGAACAGATTCCCGTATGGACGACATAGTAATAATCATCCCTGGAGCAGAGAAACAACTGAAAGAACTGAAGACAAATAAGTCACTAGGTTCCGATGGAATCTCAGTTGGGTTTTTCAAAGAGTACTCTACGGCATTAACCCCTTACTAGCTTGCGTTTGCCGCGAATTTCTCGCCCAGCGTGAAGTTCCTAGCGACTCCTGTTATAAGAAAGGCAAGGGAAGAGACCTGCAAAATTACAGGCCATATCCCTGACATTGGTTTGCTGCAGAATTCTTGAACATATTCTCAGTTCGGATACAATAAATTTTCTTGAGACCGAGAAACTTATGTGCACGAATCAGCATGGTTTTAGAAAGCATCACTCGTATGAAACTCAGCTTGCCCTTTCCTCACATTATATCCTGCGAACTACAAATGAAGGGTAACAAATTGGTTCAAATGGCTCTAAACACTATGAGAATTAACATCTGAGGACATCAGTCTCCTAGACTTAGAACTACTTAAACCTAAGGACATCACACACAGCCATGCCCGAGGCAGGATACGAATCTGCGACCGTAGAAGCTGCGCGGTTCCGGACTTAAGAGCCAAGAACCGCTCGGCTACAGCGGCCGGCGAAGGGTAACAAGCACAGTCCATATTTCTAGTTTGCCGAAAAGCGTTTGACACGGCGCCCCACTGCAGACTGTTAACGAAGGTACGAGTATATGGTATGGGTTGCCAGATTTGTAAGTGGCTCTAAGACTTCTTAAGTTTTAGGCCCAGTATGTTGTCCTCGACGGCGAGTCTTCATCAGAGACTGGGCTATCGTCAGGAGAGCCCAAAATAAATGTGGTCGGACCACTTTTACGCGAATGATTTGACGGACAGGGTGGACAGCAATTTTTGGTTGTTCGCTGATGATGCTGTGGTGTCAAAGTTGAATGCTTTATGAGGATACAAGATTAGTTAGACAAAATTGGTAGTTGTTGTGATGAATGGCAGCTACCTCTAAACGTAGAAAAATGCAAGGTAATGCAGATGATTAGGAAAAACAAACCAATGATGTTTGGATACAGCATCAGTAGTGTCGTGCTTGACACAATCACAAGATTAAATATCTGGACCGAGCGAGGTGGCGCGGTGGTTAGACACTCACTCGCATTCGGGAGGACGACGGTTCACTCCCGCGTCCGGCCATCCTGATTTAGGTTTTCCGTGATTTCCCTAAATCACTCCAGGAAAATGCTGAGATGGTTCCTCTGAAAGGGCACGGCCGACTTCCTTCCCTAATGCGATGAGACCGATGACCTCGCTATCTGGTCTCCTTCCTCAAACAACCCAACCCCCAAATATCTGGATGTAACTTTGCAAAGCGACTTGAAATGGAACGAGCATGTGACGATTGTGCTAGAGAAGGTGAATAGTCGACTTCGATTAATTTGAAGAATTCCAGGGAAATGTGGTTCACCTGTAAAGGAGACTGCATATAGGAAGCTGGTGCGACGTATTCTCAAGTACTGCTCAAGTGTTTGGGATCCGTACCAGGTCGGATTAAAGGAAGACACTGAAGTAAATCAGTTTTGTTATTGGTAGGTTCAAATAACACACAAGTGTTATGGACATGCTTCAGGAACTCAAATGGGAAGCCATGGAAGGAAGGCGACATTTTTTTCGAGGAGCAATATTGAGGAAATTCAGAGAAAAGGCATTTGATGCTGACTGCAGAATGATTCTACTGCCTCCAACATTCACTGATCAGCCAGAACATTATGACCATCGACCTACTACAGATCTAAACCTGTCCAGGCGATAACAGCGTCACCTAGCGAGGAATGACTGCTAGTCACACACACGCGCGGTGCCTGTACTATTAATGAGCGTGCTGTCCGTATGAATAATGGGGAAGGCGCAATATCTATCAGAGTTTGACCGAGGGCAGACTGTAATGGTCCGGAGGGACGGCATGAGCATTTCAGAAACTGCATGACTTGTCGGCTACTTAAGAACTCCAGTGGTAAGTGTCTTCAATAAGTGGCAAAACCAATGTGAAACTATGTCCAGATGTCGTGGGGTTGAGCGGCCACCCTCATTACATATGGCAGTCGTTGTAAGCTAGGCAAACTTGTAAAACAGGACAGGCAGCTAACTGTGACGGAATTAACATCAGACTTTAACGCTGGGCAGAATATAAGTGTATCTGAACACACTCAGTACACTGAACCCAACTAACGAAGAGCCTCTGACAAGCTGGCGGCGGTTCCATTATGCACTGAGGAACATTCACGTGTACATCCATGGGTCCATGAAGCTCGTGGAAGGCACCATGACGACCAAATTAGTGTTGTACACTGGTTGCAGACGACTCACACCCCGTCATGACAATCATGTTTCCCGATAGCAGTGGGATATTTCAGCAAGATAATGCGCCATGTCACAAGGCCAGGAGTGCGATGAAATGGTTTGAGAAATACAACAGCGGGTTACAATTGACATGCTGCCCGACCCCCCCCCCCCCTCCCCAACTCACCAGATCTGATTCCAATAGAACACATCTGGGATGTGATCGAACGTGGCGTCAGAGCTCATCGTCCCCCTCCCCGGAATACGGCAGGTAGATGACTTGTGTGTGCAGATGTGGTGTCAGCTCCCTCCAGCGACCTACCAAGGCCTCATTGCTTCCATGCCATGATGCGTCACTGCTCTTACAGGGCTCTTACAGAGACATATACTGAGTCATTTTTTCCTCACTCTATTTGTGAGTGGAATAGGAAAGGAAATGGCTGGTAGTGGTATGGGGTACCGTACATGACATGCCATATGGCTGGATTGTGGATTATCTACACTCCCGGAAATGGAAAAAAGAACACATTGACACCGGTGTGTCAGACCCACCGTACTTGCTCCGGACACTGCGAGAGGGCTGTACAAGCAATGATCACACGCACGGCACAGCGGACACACCAGGAACCGCGGTGTTGGCCGTCGAATGGCGCTAGCTGCGCAGCATTTGTGCACCGCCGCCGTCAGTGTCAGCCAGTTTGCCGTGGCATACGGAGCTCCATTGCAGTCTTTAACACTGGTAGCATGCCGCGACAGCGTGGACGTGAACCGTATGTGCAGTTGACGGACTTTGTGCGAGGGCGTATAGTGGGCATGCGGGAGGCCGGGTGGACGTACCGAAGAATTGCTCAACACGTGGGGCGTGAGGTCTCCACAGTACATCGATGTTGTCGCCAGTGGTCGGCGGAAGGTGCACGTGACCGTCGACCTGAGACCGGACCGCAGTGACGTACGGATGCACGCCAAGACCGTAGGATCCTACGCAGTGCCACAGGGGACCGCACCGCCACTTCCCAGCAAATTAGGGACACTGTTGCTCCTGGGGTATCGGCGAGGACCATTCGCAACCGTCTCTATGAAGCTGGGCTACGGTCTCGCACACCGTTAGGCCGTCTTCCGCTCACGCCTCAACATCGTGCAGCCTGCCTCCAGTGGTATCGCGACAGGCGTGAATGGAGGGACGAATGGAGACGTGTCGTCTTCAGCGATGAGAGTCGCTTCTGCCTTGGTGCCAATGATGGTCGTATGAGTGTTTGGCGCCGTGCGGGTGAGCGCCACAATCAGGACTGCATACGACTGAGGCACACAGGACCAACACCCGGCATCATGGTGTGGGGAGCGGTCTCCTACACTGGCCGTACACCTCTGGTGATCGTCGAGGGGACATTGAATAGTGCACGGTACATCCAAACCGTCATCGAATCCATCGTTCTACCATTCCTAGACCGGCAAGGGAACTTACTGTTCCAACAGGACAATGCATGTCCGCATGTATCCCATGCCACCCAACGTGCTCTAGAAGGTGTAAGTCAACTACCCTGGCCAGCAAGATCTCCGGATCTGTCCCCCATTGAGCATGTTTGGGACTGGATGAAGCGTAGTCTCACGCGGTCTGCACGTCCAGCACGAACGCTGGTCCAACTGAGGCGCCAGGTGGAAATGGCATGGCAAGCCGTTCCACAGAACTACATCCAGCATCTCTACGATCGTCTCCATGGGAGAATAGCAGCCTGCATTGCTGCGAAAGGTGGATATACACTGTACTAGTGCCGACATTGTGCATGCTCTTTTGCCTGTGTCTATGTGCCTGTGGTTCTGTCAGTGTGATCATGTGATGTATCTGACCCCAGGAATGTGTCAATAAAGTTTCCCCTTCCTGGGACAATGAATTCACGGTGTTCTTATTTCAATTTCCAGGAGTGTATATAGATATAGATGTAGAACATGGAAAAGGTTTTCTACTGGAATTCACCTACCTATATTCTGAATGGAAAAAGACCCCTGACAGCAGTCAGCAAAGTTGCTGGTTTTCTACCATGTAGTGCGCACTACCAAAATGGGTTTGCAAAACCCAGTATAAGTGTTTATGTAATTTTCTTAATGAACATGATCATCACCATTTCAGGCTGCTGCTCGAACAAATTCTGGGAAGAGCTCGGCAGAAACTTTTGTCACAGTGCTTTGAATGTACCACTATATTAGTAATGAAAGCAAGAAGCCACAATAATTAAATCAACCGATTTCTTTGTTCCTAATAAAGTTATTCAACAAACGCTGTTTACAAACTCTAAGAAATCAAGATAAGTTAATGACAATTTTAGATATCAGAACTAGTCACTGTTTCGAATAAGAGAATAGTTTAATTGATCTCACTTGTAGTCAATATGTTTTGTATCCTACAAAAACTTATGGTGAAATTAACTTGGGGCTCTTTGGCTTTCTGGTAACAGGAAACATTTAAACTTCTGAATAATTTGTTATTATTGTTGGTGTAGAAAGTGTGATAAGAATCTTCCTTTCCGAAAGACGTGAGATAAGTGAATATAATCAGTATTAACAAGAAAAACATTGAGCCACGTAACACAAATAAGTTACATTATCTTCCTAAGTGCATGCAAAAAGGCACAAGTATAAAGGTGAGCAAAACAAATGGTGCTGTATAGTTCTCGGTCTTGTATTTTATTCCTTTTGGTTCTTGAGAAGAGAGCTCAGTTCTTCACAGTTCTCAGTATTGCCCTTCTCTAGCCACTGCACACCCCAATTCCTATCCCCTAGCTCTCAGGGGAAGGAAAAACTGTGGTGTGGACAGGTTTTTTTTCCAAAAGAATGATGGAAAGTCGGTATTTCTAACAGGGTCAGAACTGAAACTTTTTTATGGCTACTGACAAGCTGCCATTTGTCTTCCAAAATTTTTGAAATACTTTGCATCCTCAAGTCTATGCCTCCTCCCTACCCTGCAAACTATTATATGGGAGCACGTGTTTCTGAAGTTGGATCTGAAAACTTCTTAAGGTAATGACAAGAAATAAAATTAACTTCCAGAGCTAAAATCATGAACGGCAGCTGCATTATTTTGTTTCTCTTTACAAGACTTAGAAGGGATGAAAAGGAAGGGTAGTGTTTAACAACCCACTGACAGCAAGATCATTTGACATGGAGAAAAATCTTAATGGAAAACTCAACTCTCAATGATCAGATGCACACTTGAACCATACCCTTCCTGTATGTGAGTTCCCTGTCGCTCACTGAAGAGGAAACATCTCATGCTGACACTTGTCTGTACCTTGCTTTTTGGCTCATGTCAGAGTCCTTCATGCTGACACGCAGAAGCTAGTCAGTGGAGACGTCTAGGTATGCATTACTAAGAAACTCAGTTTTCTTATGTACATAACTCCTAGGCTCATACCTAAATCTAATTAATGACACATATTCCACTACAACAAAAATACTTCTTTCTAATAAGTCTTGAGGATGTAATTCACTTATTGATTCCACTATAGCCTTCCGAAGGAGTGTAAATTCTGCACAATGGTCTCTACACTGCTTGGCAATGATGGGAAAAAGTATGGTTGTGGAAACTTAAAGGTTTCAGGGAGGATTAGGATTTAATACATTGACAATGAAGTCATTAAGACAGAAGACAAGTTGAAACTGTACAAGGATGAATCTACAAACAGTCGGCACCATTTCAAAGGAACAGTTCTAGCATTCACCTTAAGACATTTAAGAAAATTAACAACAGCCTAAATCAACAGGGCTCAAAGAGGATTTGAACTCTACTCCTTCTACATTCAGGTCCATCACTTTAAGCACTTCTTACTGAGTTTAAAGTTCACTCACACAAAGACAAATATTTGGAATGTTTACATGGAATACTGTGCACTAAATGCAAACATGAAATTCAGGTTCTGGTAGCTTTTGTATCCATTTTGATAAGTGAATATAAGTGATAAGTGAATATATTAATGACTTGCCATTCTATATTCATGAAGATGCAAAGCTGGTACTTTTTGCTGATGATACAAGCGTAGCTATCACACCCGACAGACAAGAATTAACTGGTGAAATTGTAAACAATGTTTTTCAGAAAATCATTAAGTGGTTCTCTGCAAATGGGCTCTCATTAAACTTTGACAAAACACAGTATATACAGTTCCACAAAGTAAATGGAATGACCCCATTAATAAATATAGACTTCGATCAGAAATTGGTAGCTAAGGTAGAACATTCAAAATTTCTAGGTGTTTGCATTGATGAGGGGTTAAAATGGAAAAAAAAAAAAAAAAAAAAAAAAAAAAAAAAAAAAAAACACGCTGAGGATCTGATGAAATGTTTGAGTTTAGCTACTTATGCTATTAGGGTCACTGCAAATTTTGGCGATATACATCTGAGTAAATTAGCTTACTATACCTATTTTCTTTTTCTGCTTTCGTATGGCATCATATTCTGGGGTAATGCATCATTGAGTAAAAGAGTGATCATTGTACAAAAACGTGTAATCTGAATAACTGCTGGAGCTCATCCAATATCATCCTGCACACACTTATTTAAAGAGCTAGAAATCTTCACTGTAGCCTCACAATATATATATTCACTTATGAAATTTGTTATTCACAATCCGAACAAATTCAAAAGTAATATAATTGTATATGGCTACAACACTAGGAGAAAGGATGATCTTCACTACTCAAGGTTAAATCTAACTTTGGCTCAGAACGGGGTAAATTATGCTGCCACAAAAGTCTTTGGTCACTTACCTAATAGCACTGAAAGTCTGACAGACAGCCATATAGTATTTAATAGGAAATTAAAAGAATTTCTTAATGGAAACTCCTTCTACTCATTAGATGAAGTTTTGGATATAATAAGTGGGTAATTTCCCAACCTCACAAAAAAATTTAAAGAAAAATTTAAAATATTGAGTGTCATGTCATATTTTGTCTAATGTAATATCTTGTATAGACACCTTTTATTAACCTGACACATTCCACATCATTACGAAGTGTCATATTCATGATCTATGGAACAAGCACTAATGTAATCTAATCTAATCTAATTTCTCCCACTCACATTATAGCAACCTGTAGAGTATAGCTATAGATTTAAATGAGGGGGGAAGTGACGCAAATGTTATGCCTCCTGAGGATTACCAAACACAATACTGAGCTTGACATCAACACATATGCAGACAGTTTTATTTTTACACTAGGAGAATTATCACAGCTAACAATAGACAAGGTGTCAACTACGTCCTATCAAAGTAACCTGTAAAGGATGGCATGGACATATTCAGGTGTACAGAACACGGCTTATTGTCCTCCAACTATCCGCATACACTACCCCTGTTTCAGTGTGAAATGCAGATCACTTTGATAACCTAACAGTTAATACTGATAACTTCTGACTCTGAGGTTCCTGTGTTTGTACCCAGCACATGTAACAGTTTTTTCAACACAGAAATGTCTGACAGAGATATACTCATCCTCATGCAAGCAACTGCGAAATTATTTGATTGCATAGTAAGCAACTATGATGAAACACGAGCAGTGGAAATGACTTGCATCTGGCTATGAGCCATGCTACAGTATTATTATTCTGGTGTTATTATTAGTACATTACACCTGGTTTCTATCTAGTGTCACTTTACTTTCTTAATCTACTTGAGACACAGTGACTTTCAAAGGGTTCAAATGGATCTGAGTACTATGGGACTTAACATCTGAGGTCATCAGTCCCCTAGACTTAAAACTACTTAAACCTAATTTACCTAAAGACATCACACACATCAATGCCTGAGGCAGGATTCAAACCTGCAACCGAAGCAGCAGTGTGGTTCTGGACTGAAGCGCCTAGATTCACTCGGCCACAGCAACCGGCAGTGACTTTCATATGGCTAGTTTCCATGATTAAATGTGGAAAATTTCATACTAATGGCTTCAGCCCTTGGTTCACTCCGATATTTGTCTTACATCTGTGACTTAGAGGGACACTGGTGAACTGAGATGTCTGGTAGAGGTACAAGTATGCTGAGACAGGACCAAAATACATACACAGAAGACACAACCATCAGAATTATGGTCAGAATTACGATTGGTTCACACAAACAGTTGGAATTCCATATACCAAAAATATTAAATTTTGTTACTTGGCTTCCCTGCATCTCAAAACCATTGTAGTAATGGACATGAATATTGTAATTCTTATGTGTGCTGCAAGTATTGACACATAGATGTTGGTAGGTGCTTGAATTGAAACACACACATTGTCATTCTTGATAAATGTATTACAGAAAACATACACATAGAATACAGAAATTGCACTACCATCACACAACGTTCTTTTCACAGAGATGTTTTTCATGCCCTACTTGAACTGCACTGAAGAAGTACATACAGAGCAGAAAAGCACACACCAGAAACTCTTGGCTCCCAAGTGCTCTGGGAATGCTGCTGAATTCGAATGATTGTCACCTCATTAAGCTAATATAACACTTCTCCTCGATGGGCACCATACGAGAATAATTTATCATCAGTTGACACATACCATAAATTTAAGAAAACCATCCAAAACATTCTGCCTGACTTTAAGAAAGCACACTCTGAAATGTTTGGTTCTTTCTGACACACCATTTTTGTTCAGTATTTCAATGGCACCTACATTGATAGTATTATCCTGCAGGAATGTCAGTCCTGAGACTGGTTTGATGCAGCTCTCCATGCTACTCTATCCTGTGCAAGCTGCTTCATCTCCCAGTACCTACTGCAACCTACGTCCTTCTGAATCTGCTTAGTGTATTCATCTCTCGGTCTCCCTCTACGATTTTTACCCTCCACGCTGCCCTCCAATGCTAAATTTGTGATCCCTTGATGCCTCAAAACATGTCCTACCAACCGATCCCTTCTTCTAGTCAAGTTGTGCCACAAACTTCTCTTCTCCCCAATCCTATTCAATACCTCCTCATTAGTTACGTGATCTATCCACCTTATCTTCAGTATTCTTCTGTAGCACCACATTTCGAAAGCTTCTATTCTCTTCTTGTCCAAACTAGTTATCGTCCATGTTTCACTTCCATACATGGCTACACTCCAAACAAATACTTTCAGAAACGACTTCCTGATACATAAATCAATATTCGATGTTAACAATTTTCTCTTCTTCAGAAACGCTTTCCTTGCCATTGCCAGTCTACATTTTATATCCTCTCTACTTCGACCATCGTCAGTTATTTTACTTCCTAAACAGCAAAACTTCTTTACTACTTTAAGTGTCTCATTTCCTAATCTAATTCCCTCAGCATCACCCGATTTAATTTGACTACATTCCATTATCCTCGTTTTGCTTTTGTTGGTGTTCATCTTATATCCTCCTTTCAAGACACTGTCCATTCCGTTCAACTGCTCTTCCAGGTTCTTTGCTGTCTCTGACAGAATTACAATGTCATCGGCGAACCTCAAAGTTTTTACTTCTTCTCCATGAATTTTAATACCTACTCCAAATTTTTCTTTTGTTTCCTTTACTGCTTGCTCAATATACAGATTGAATAACATCTGGGAGATGCTACAACCCTGTCTCACTCCTTTCCCAACCACTGCTTCCCTTTCATGCCCCTCGACTCTTATGACTGCCATCTGGTTTCTGTACAAATTGTAAATAGCCTTTCGCTCCCTGTATTTTACCCCTGCCACCTTCACAATTTGAAAGAGAGTATTCCAGTCAACATTGTCAAAAGCTTTCTCCAAGTCTACAAATGCTAGAAACGTAGGTTTGCCTTTTCTTAATCTTTCTTCTAAGATAAGTCGTAAGGTCAGTATTGCCTCACATGTTCCAACATTTCGACGGAATCCAAACTGATCCTCCCCGAGGTCTGCATCTACCAGTTTTTCCATTCGTCTGTAAAGAATTCGCGTTAGTATTTTGCAGCCGTGACTTATTAAACTGATAGTTCAGTAATTTTCACATCTGTCAACACCTACTTTCCTTGGGACTGGAATTATTATATTCTTCTTGAAGTCTGAGGGTATTTCTCCTTTTTCATACATCTTGCTCACCAGATGGTAGAGTTTTGCCAGGACTGGCTCTCTCAAGTCCATCAGTAGTTCTAATGGAATAATGTCGACTCCCGGGGCCTTGTTTCGACTTAGGTCTTTCAGAGCTCTGTCAAACTCTTCACGCAGTATCGTATCTCCCATTTTGTCTTCATCTACATCCTCTTCCATTTCCATAATATTGTCCTCAAGTACATCGCCCTTGTATAAACCTTCTATATACTCCTTCCACCTTGCTGCCTTCCCTTCTTTGGTTAGAACTGGGCTGCCATCTGAGCTCTTGATATTCATACACATGGTTCTCTTCTCTCCAAAGGTCTCTTTAATTTTCCTGTAGGCAGTATCTATCTTACCCCTAGTGAGATAAGCTTCTACATCCTTACATTTGTCCTCTAGCCATCCCTGTTTAGCCATTTTGCACTTCCTGTCGATCTCATTTTTGAGACGTTTGTATTCCTTTTTGCCTGCTTCATTTACTGCATTTTTATATTTTCTCCTTTCATCAATTAAATTCAATATTTCTTCTGTTACCCAAGGATTTCTGGCAGCCCTCGTCTTTGTACCTACTTTATCCTCTGCTGCCTTCACTACTACATCCCTCAGAGCTACCCATTCTTCTTCTACTGTATTTCTTTCCCCTATTCCTGTCAATTGTTCCCTTATGCTCTCCCTGAAACTCTGTACAACCTCTGGTTCTTTCAGTTTATCCAGGTCCCATCTCCTTAATTTCCCACATTTTTGCAGTTTCTTCAGTTTTAATCTACAGGTCATAACCAATAGATTGTGGTCAGAGTCTACATCTGCCCCTGGAAATGTCCTACAATTTAAAACCTGGTTTCTAAATCTCTGTCTTACCATTATATAATCTATCTGATACCTTTTAGTATCTCCAGGGTTCTTCCACGTATACAACCTTCTTTCATGATACTTAAACCAAGTGTTAGCTATGATTAAGTTGTGCTCTGTGCAAAATTCTACTAGGCGGCTTCCTCTTTCATTTCTTAGCCCCAATCCATATTCACCTATTATGTTTCCTTCTCTCCCTTTTCCTACACTCGAATTCCAGTCACCCATTACTATTAAATTTTCGTCTCCCTTCACTATCTGAATAATTTCTTTTATTTCATCGTACATTTCTTCAATTTCTTCATCATCTGCAGAGCTAGTTGGCATATAAACTTGTACTACTGTAGTAGGTGTGGGCTTCATATCTATCTTGGCCATAATAATGCGTTCACTATGCTGTTTGTAGTAGCTTACCCGCATTCCTATTTTCCTATTCATTATTAAACCTACGCCTGCATTACCCCTATTTGATTTTGTGTTTATAACCCTGTAGTCACCTGACCAGAAGTCTTGTTCCTCCTGCCACCGAACTTCACTAATTCCCACTATATCTAACTTTAACCTATCCATTTTCCTTTTTAAATTTTCTAACCTACCTGCCCGATTAAGGGAGCTGACATTCCACTTTCCGATCCGTAGAACGCCAGTTTTCTTTCTCCTGATAACAACATCCTCCTGAGTAGTCCCCGCCCGGAGATCCGAATGGGGGACTATTTTACCTCCGGAATATTTTACCCAAGAGGATGCCATCATCATTTAATCATACAGTAGAGCTGCATGTCCTCGGGAAAAATTACGGCTGTAGTTTCCCCTTGCTTTCAGCCGTTCGCAGTACCAGCACAGCAAGGCCGTTTTGGTTAATGTTGCAAGGCCAGATCAGTCAATCATCCAGACTGTTGCCCCTGCAACTACTGAAAAGGCTGCTGCCCCTCTTCAGGAACCACACGTTTGTCTGGCCTCTCAACAGATACCCCTCCGTTGTGGTTGCACCTACGGTACGGCCATCTGTATCGCTGAGGCACGCAAGCCTCCCCACCAACGGCAAGGTCCATGGTTCATGGGGGGCCTGCAGGAATGTTGTTGTTGTTGTCTTCAGTCCTGAGACTGGTTTGATGCAGCTCTCCATGCTACTCTATCCTGTGCAAGCTGCTTCATCTCCCAGTACCTACTGCAACCTACATCCTTCTGAATCTGCTTAGTGTACTCATCTCTCGGTCTCCCTCTACGATTTTTACCCTCCACGCTGCCCTTGATCCCTCAAAACATGTCCTACCAACTGATCCCTTCTTCTAGTCAAGTTGTGCCACAAACTTCTCTTCTCCCCAATCCTATTCAATACCTCCTCATTAGTTACGTGGTCTATCCACCTTATCTTCAGTATTCTTCTGTAGCACCACATTTCGAAAGCTTCTATTCTCTTCTTGTCCAAACTAGTTATCGTCCATGTTTCACTTCCATACATGGCTACACTCCAAACAAATACTTTCAGAAACGACTTCCTGATACATAAATCTATATTCAATGTTAACAAATTTCTCTTCTTCAGAAATGCTTTCCTTGCCATTGCCAGTCTACATTTTATATCCTCTCTACTTCGACCATCATCAGTTATTTTACTTCCTAAATAGCAAAACTCCTTTACTACTTTAAGTGTCTCATTTCCTAATCTAATTCCCTCAGCATCACCCGATTTAATTTGACTACATTCCATTATCCTCGTTTTGCTTTTGTTAATGTTCATCTTATATCCTCCTTTCAAGACACTGTCCATTCCGTTCAACTGCTCTTCCAAGTCCTTTGCCGTCTCTGAAAGAATTACAATGTCATCGGTGAACCTCAAAGTTTTTACTTCTTCTCCATGAATTTTAATACCTACTCCAAATTTTTCTTTTGTTTCCTTTACTGCTTGCTCAATATACAGATTGAATAACATCTGGGAGAGGCTACAACCCTGTCTCACTCCTTTCCCAACCACTGCTTCCCTTTCATGCCCCTCGACTCTTATTACTGCCATCTGGTTTCTGTACAAATTGTAAATAGCCTTTCGCTCCCTGTATTTTACCCCTGCCACCTTTAGAATTTGAAAGAGAGTATTCCAGTCAACATTGTCAAAAGCTTTCTCTAAGTCTACAAATGCTAGAAACGTAGGTTTGCCTTTTCTTAATCTTTCTTCTAAGATAAGTCGTAAGGTCAGTATTGCCTCACGTGTTCCAACATTTCAACGGAATCCAAACTGATCCTCCCCGAGGTCTGCATCTACCAGTTTTTCCATTCGTCTGTAAAGAATTCGCGTTAGTATTTTGCAGCCGTGGCTTATTAAACTGATAGTTCGGTAATTTTCACATCTGTCAGCACCTGCTTTCTTTGGGATTGGAATTATTATATTCTTCTTGAAGTCTGAGGGTATTTCTCCTTTTTCATACATCTTGCTCACCAGATGGTAGAGTTTTGTCATGACTGGCTCTCCCAAGGCAGTCAGTAGTTCTAATGGAATGTTGTCTACTCTGGGGGCCTTGTTTCGACTCAGGTCTTTCCGTGCTCTGTCAAACTCTTCACGCAGTATCGTATCTCCCATTTTGTCTTCATCTACATCCTCTTCTATTTCCATAATATTGTCCTCAAGTACATCGCCCTTGTATAAACCTTCTATATACTCCTTCCACCTTTCTGCCTTCCCTTCTTTGGTTAGAACTGGGCTGCCATCTGAGCTCTTGATATTCATACACATGGTTCTCTTCTCTCCAAAGGTCTCTTTAATTTTCCTGTAGGCAGTATCTATCTTACCCCTAGTGAGATAAGCTTCTACATCCTTACATTTGTCCTCTAGCCATCCCTGTTTAGCCATTTTGCACTTCCTTTCGATCTCATTTTTGAGATGTTTGTATTCCTTTTTGCCTGCTTCTTTTACTGCATTTTTATATTTTCTCCTTTCATCAATTAAATTCAATATTTCTTCTGTTACCCAAGGATTTTTAGCAGCCCTCGTCTTTGTACCTACTTTATCTTCTGCTGCCTTCACTACTACATCCCTCAGAGCTACCCATTCTTCTTCTACTGTATTTCTTTCCCCTATTCCTGTCAATTGTTCCCTTATGCTCTCTCTGAAACTCTGTACAACCTCTTGTTCTTTCAGTTTATCCAGGTCCCATCTCCTTAATTTCCCACATTTCTGCAGTTTCTTCAGTTTTAATCTACAGGTCATAACCAATAGATTGTGGTCAGAGTCCACATCTGCCCCTGGAAATGTCTTACAACTTAAAACCTGGTTCCTAAATCTCTGTCTTACCATTATATAATCTATCTGATACCTTTTAGTATCTCCAGGGTTCTTCCACGTATAAAACCTTCTTTCATGATTCTTAAACCAAGTGTTAGCTATGATTAAGTTGTGCTCTGTGCAAAATTCTACTAGGCGGCTTCCTCTTTCATTTCTTAGCCCCAATCCATATTCACCTACTATGTTTCCTTCTCTCCCTTTTCCTACACTCGAATTCCAGTCACCCATTACTATTAAATTTTCGTCTCCCTTCACTATCTGAATAATTTCTTTTATTTCATCGTACATTTCTTCAATTTCTTCATCATCTGCAGAGCTAGTTGGCATATAAACTTGTACTACTGTAGTAGGTGTGGGCTTCGTATCTATCTTGGCCACAATAATGCGTTCACTATGCTGTTTGTAGTAGCTTACCTGCATTCCTATTTTCCTATTCATTATTAAACCTACTCCTGCATTACCCCTATTTTATTTTGTGTTTATAACCCTGTAGTCACCTGACCAGAAGTCTTGTTCCTCCTGCCACTGAACTTCACTAATTCCCACTATATCTAACTTTAACCTATCCATTTCCCTTTTTAAATTTTCTAACCTACCTGCCCGATTAAGGGATCTGACATTCCACGCTCCGATCCGTAGAACGCCAGTTTTCTTTCTCCTGATAACGACATCCTCCTGAGTAGTCCCCGCCCGGAGATCCAAATGGGGGACTATTTTACCTCCAGAATATTTTACCCAAGAGGATGCCATCATCATTTAATCATACAGTAAAGCTGCATGTCCTCGGGAAAAATTACGGCTGTAGTTTCCCCTTGCTTTCAGCCGTTCGCAGTACCAGCACAGCAAGGCCGTTTTGGTTAATGTTGCAAGGCCAGATCAGTCAATCATCCAGACTGTTGCCCCTGCAACTACTGAAAAGGCTGCTGCCCCTCTTCAGGAACCACACGTTTGTCTGGCCTCTCAACAGATACCCCTCCGTTGTGGTTGCACCTACGGTACGGCCATCTGTATCGCTGAGGCACGCAAGCCTCCCCACCAACGGCAAGGTCCATGGTTCATGGGGGGGCCTGCAGGAATAGTCTAAGAAATTGAGAACACTAGATCTCATTTAAAAAATCTACTAACCAGTCCCCTTTCTTGCATGTCTTGAACATTGCACTGTATTCAGCTTCCACTGATGGACTGCCCTTTAACTCTTACAGCTGATAGTTGATCCACCTAACTAAATTGTATAACCTGTTACAGATTTACTATCAGCTGGGTCTTTTGCCCCTGAATGCACTAGGGTCAGAACAACTGGCATTTAAACATAAGCTCAAATATTTAGTCTGCTACAGGTAACGAAACACAGTTTTTACTCTGATCTAATGAGAAACACTTGGTTTAGAGTTGAACTGACTCAACCTTCCTGCAATAAAGGCAATGTCATATCGAGTACATGTGGATATATACAACAAACAACCCACCACCTTTAAGTACAATTTTTTGTCAGATGACTTGTCATTCTTGTCTTGACCAAAATTGTTGTCATTACATGGTGTAGTTATGCCCCTGCAGTTATGAATTTCAAACTCTCTCAGTGTCTGCTGAATGTAACTAGTTTGGTTTAATTTTACTTGCCCTTGAGATTGCTCAATCTCAAGTCCTTAAATAAACAGCATGTCATCCATTTCCTTAATGCTAAAGTGAGATTTCAAAACATTCTTGAATTTTTCAATCCTCTCTTCCTCATATATTACAACAATATCAACATACCTGCTCGGTGAAGTCCATACAGACTCTTATTCAATAAACACACTTTATTCCCCACATGAAACAATTTTGGTTGCTCCATGAAAACAATGCCACTTGTGGGGCTATTGAGATAAGCAGTTTCTATATGATTGTGTTTGATTTTCTATCCCTTGAGTACAGCAATTGCTACCATAATCATCAAGCTACTTTCTCTCATTACTGTGCTGCAGCTTTCCCAATGATCTACCCCAAATATCTGGATATAACCCAAAGCTACTAACCTTGCTTTAAATTTAGTAATCTTAACTTCTCTTTTTCCCTTAGTAGTAAATAACCACTTATTTCCTATAACATGATCAGCTTTCTATCTGTAGACAAGTTGCCGTGCATAGTAATGTTTCAGGCTACTCATCTCTGACTCCATTGCTGTACACCACTTGTCCCTGTGAACTGAAGCTAAAGCCTCTTCTAGTAACGTTGGATCACATGAATTCACTTGGCACATGGTAGCAATAAAACATACAAAGAGACATGAACCACACTCTTTTGGTTTTGCCGGAAGTGAAAACTGTCATAACTCTGCTTCACTATTTGAACTAGAAATTTCACTTCCTGACATGGTATCATACTCCTCACACACATCATTATCTCCACTGCTGGTAACTACACTCCCTTCAATATTGTATCCATCTTCTTCTTCAAACTCGGATTGGCTCCCATCTGCTCGAACAGCTGTTGACTCAGCTGCATCATGTGCTGCTGGTTCTGCACTCCTCAATGGTGTGTTGTCACCATCTGTTGATAGCTCAGGAAAGCTCAAGTGCACCATTTTGGTGTTGTCTGCTGTCACTTCATTGCTGTGTGGATCAGCTGTTACCATCTGCTTTATGATTACTTCTACTGGAAGATACAGTTCTTTGTCTACTGTAATCTTCTGAGGGAATACTCTCTCATCAAAGATGAGATCTCTTCTCAAAAGTATTTTTCTTTGTCTAAGGCACCACATATAATATCCTTTTGACCCTGCTTCTATTCCAAGATAAACACATTCTTCTGCCCATTCCCCAAGCTTGTCAGATGTCAATGTGCTTGTCTAGGCTCTGCAGCCAAACACTTTGAGCATCTTCAAATCTTCTTTAGCAAATTCTTTCTGCTTCCTGACTTCATATGGTATTTTTCCACTAAGAAATCTTGTTGGGCATCTATTTCAGATGTAACAGGCCAACATTAGAGCTTCTTCCTAAAAAGTGTTTGGAAAACCACCTTGGAATAGTAGACACCTCACAATGGATATAAATGTTTGCTTCAGGTGCTCAGCTTTTCCATTGGATGGGGGAGAGTAAACTGTGATTTTCTGGTGTAATATGCTCTCTTTCTTGAACAACTGTTCAAATTTGCCATTTACGTACTCAGTTCAATTCTCCAATTGGAAACTCTGCAATTTTCTCCCTGTCACTTTTCTGCTTTAGCACTTTTACTGCAGAATATCTTGAATGATCATCCAGATAAGAATCATAGTAATCTGCTCCACCTAAGGAGGTCTGTCTAATATAGCCCTTATCACTATGTGCTAGTCCAAGAACATTTTCAGTAGGAGTTTGGCTTCATTTGCAAGGCTGTCTTTTCATTTTTCCTTCCACACCCACTACACATTTTTCTTTGTACTTAGTGGTTCCACATACTTTGAGTAATGCTTCTCTGAGTCCAAGTCTTTGGTGCCACCAAACTTCTGTCGTTCTGGCTGTTGCTTCATTTTCGACTGGTTAATGTGTTTTGTTGTTGTGGAGCATCACTGTGTTGTTATTCACTCTGTAATTTCACAGTGCACTAAATAGACATCACCACCTGATGATCTCCCACTCGACACTTCCTTCTCACCAACAGACACATTAACATCACAATTTTTTGAACTAATATCCATTCCTATCTTGTGAATTTGTTTAACTGACAATAAGTTCCCATTCAATTCTTTCACCAGGAGCACTTCTGTTAATTGGATTGTTTTACCTTTGCAGACTTTTCTTCTTACGTGGCAGCACTTCCCTTACCAGTCACTTTAGTAACATTCCAATTCGCCAGTTTCACTTCTCCAAATGTTACCCATCTAAAAGTCCTGCAGTATCTCTTGGTGACTAGTCATATGATGTGATGCACCTGAATCCAGAATCCACAACTTTCCATCAGCATCTCCTCCACTTTTGGTCACTGTTGTGGCCACTACTTCATCATCTTCACTTGAGTATTCACTGTTTGGATACTTCTTAGCACTGTTGAGCTTGCACCCACTTGCATTGTATACTGATTTCTTGAGAACATTCTGCTTGCGTGGTGCACCCACTGTTTTCCATGGAAATGTGGATACTCCTCTGTGAGTGATCTGCTTCACCACAGGAGAAACATAGTCTGTTTCTTCTGGGTGCATTCTTCTCAACTTCTCAGTTTTGTTTATGATATTTGTAGTGACTCCAGCCAAACTTGTGTTGTTTATGACCTCCACCTTGTGCTGCATATCTGTTGGCTTTTTCTCAGCACTTAGTGGACTTTGAATCCGGTTGGAGGCATTTCTCTTCTAATTCCAGTCTGTTGATGACAAGGTCTGTGGTCAATCTGTCTTTGTCTCTTTCTAAACTTGTAATCAGGCCTTCATACTTCTCCAGAGACAGTCCTAGAAATATGAAGCCTGCAACTGGTTTGTCATAAAAGGTAAAGCCCCCTTGCTTCACTAATCTGTTGTCATCCAGTAGCTCCACTGAATAGCCATCCATAGTCATATTGTCTTCTTTCTTGTATTTACTAAGTCCCTCATCTTGGATGTAGTGTCAGGTAGGCTTGTGGAGTATTTTTTTCAGTTTCTCCCAAACTTCCTTCACTAGTTTTAGAGTGCTAATCATCTCTAAGTAGCGGTCTTCAATCAGCATTAGAATGATGCACAAAGCCCTCTCATTTTTCTTCTTTTTCTCTGCATCCAACTGATTGTTACATATTCCAGATCTGTGTTCTATGGCATCCCATGCCCCATTGTGTTGTATCAGTGAAAAAATATCAAATGAATACACAAAATAGCTATTGCTGTGCAGGCGATCAATTTTCACTAGTGATTCCATCATACTGAATTGTTTCCTTCATCATCAGGTAAGGTACAACATCAGATACATCATCTTTGTCAGTTTTTGTAGCTCATATTATTTTTTCATCAAACTTTCATGCTCACCACACCCATGCACTATGCCCATAACTTGTTATAATTTTTATGTGTGCACCAAGTATTGGCACATGGATGTAAGTGGGCAGCTGAATTAAAACACACACATTTGAGGAACATCTGTTCAGCAGCAACAGTGGAAAAGGCTCAACCAACTTTTTCAAAACTGTTGGCAAAGTACTTAAAGGATTCTCATAATTAACAGTTTCAATGCACAGCAATTAATACAACCATGCCCAGTCATTTCTCAGTACATTTAATATACAATACATATGCATGATATGTTGTAATCTCTTTGTATATAAGATATTAATATAATAACTTAAGTGTGCATATATTATATTCAAGTGCAGCCCATGCACACTTTTTTCTTTAAAATGGAAGGAAAACATATCTATGTACATAACCATTTAACCAATATTTTAGTATCTAGTGCTGCATTTTTTTTAAAAAATAATGTATGTATAACTAGCTAATATAATAACTGTGTTGTGCATGTGTCAAAAATGGTGTAACAATTTGGAAAAGTCCCAGCACTGACATCCTAAAAACATCACATGTCCAGTAAGTACTACCTTTTTTTACTCTCCAAATGAAGCAGTGACAACCAGGGATTGTCTGATCTGTGAACAATACCCGAGCCCAAATACTTGCTGAAATCCTGTTTGGCTGCTAAGTGACCTTCCAGAAACATTCCATTCCAGTAGCAGTCATGGAAGTAATAAAAATCATTTTTAGAGACCTATCACATCCTTACATGTTGAAATGTCTACATGGACAGACTGAGAATCCAAATTAGTCAACAATCTCATATAGACTGGCATACCATTTTTTTTTTTTTTTTTTTTTTTTTTTTTGGGGGGGGGGGGGGGGAGGAAGACACTGAAACGGAATGGAGATGGGGGACTGTTATGCTATTATTGCTTTTAATGATGGCAACACTAGTAGAGTGAAAGTGTTACAGTATATATGAATTATTCCTTGAGTAATATACATCACAGAATTTTAACAGATGGACAAAGTTTGAATTGATAAAGGGAAATATCCAGAAGAAATGATAACTAGGGAATCCAGCAGAGAGAATAAAATAATGAAGAAAATTATACATAGTGCAGGGTGCTTATGAGTTGGTAAAAATAGAAAATAGTCATTTCAAACTTTAAAAGCTGTTATTGAAAATTCACATTTTCGGTTGCATTTTTCTCTAAATCTCTGCATTTTTCTCTAAATTTCAGGGACTACTTAGAGGAAAGCATTCAAATTTTCAGGGTATTGCACCATACATACACTGAGTGAACTAAAATAAAAACACTGTGTTAATATAATTAAAATTAATTTGAAGAAAATAACAAAAATAGAATATGTTAATTACTTAGTTATAAAACCTCTGGCTGAAATGCAGTGAATTTAGTTCAGTGTATAACATGTAATGTCCTGTAAAATTTTTGTTGTAGTTATGTTTACTTAATGTGGTGACAATCATTTGAATTCAGTGCCATTCCCAGAGCTCTCAGAATCCAAGGTTTCTAGTGTATGCTTCTCTGCTCTGTATGTGCTTCTTTGGTGCAGGTTGAGTAGGGTGCACAAAACATCTCTGTGGAAGGACGTAGTGTCAGTGTCATTGTAACTGCTGTCTGCATCATGTCTGCTGTGCAGCAAGCTACGTTAATTTAAGTATTAACTGTATTTTTCTTACCTGTCACTTCTTCTTCCATGTGTTTTTGCTTTTAGGAAGCTTTAATTGTCGAGTACTAGTAATAGTGTTCCATAGATTTCGTGTTTGTCTTGAATACTGTCAGAGAGAGTCCTTTTAGTCAGCCATAGAGCCAGTAGTGCTAGTGTATGTTTTGAATACAGTCCAGAGACAGGTAGAGCTATTTTCATTGTTTTCTACAAGAAGTGTCTAGTAACCTCTGTTTAGTCAACTATCAGCTGGCTTTAGTGAATTAGCAGTCTAGTTAAAAGTTGATTAACTCTCTACAGTAAATTGATTTCTTAGGATGGATAGGATGTGTGACTGCTGTGTACGGATGCAGGAGGAGCTGGCCACTGTTCCCGAACAGCTGAGCATGTTGATGGCCATGGTCAGCCATCTTCAGGCTGCTGCCTCGGAGTGTAGCGGCAGTGGGGAGTCTGGAGCGTCGCATGGTACAGCTCAGGTGTTACATGCTTCA
This sequence comes from Schistocerca gregaria, assembly GCF_023897955.1. Lineage (NCBI taxonomy): Eukaryota > Metazoa > Arthropoda > Insecta > Orthoptera > Acrididae > Schistocerca > Schistocerca gregaria. The sequence continues at coordinate 552,340,169 of NC_064920.1, forward strand.
GCCACTGTCCCTGCAGTCGAGACATCTTTGCGGGTACCAGGTGCGGTTGGGCCACTCTCTCCCCAAGGGGAGTGCCGGGTTCAGTGGCGTTCGCAGCACACCAGGTGGAGGGTCAATGTGGAGGCTGGCCATGTGGCATCGCCCACTCTGCCTGTGGGTGGACATGTGGCCGCTCCTTCAGTAGGGTCCGAGCAGGCACACGGGAGGAGGAGTTTATTAGTGATTGGGAATTCCAACGTTAGGCGGGTGATGGAGCCCCTTCGGGAAATAGCGGAAAGGTTGGGGAAGAAGGCCAGTGTTCACTCTGTCCGCTTGCTGGGGGTCTCATCTGAGATGTGGAGGAGGTGCTGCCGGCGTCGATAGAGAGCACTGGGTGCACCTGACTGCAAATTGTTGCTCGTGTCAGCACCAATGACTCCTGCCGTCTGGGTTCAGAGGTCATCCTCAGTTCATACAGGTGGTTGGCAGAGTTTGTGAAGGCAGAAACCCTTGCTCGCAGGATGGAATCTGAGCTAACTATTTGTAGTATCGTTTCCAGAACTGATCGCGGTCCTCTGGTTTGGAGCCGAGTGGAAGGCTTAAACCAGAGGCTCAGATGATTCTGCAGAGATCTGGGGTGCAAGTTTCTCGATCTCTAGGTTCTTCCTAAAAAGGTCAGGCGTGCACTACACGTAGGAAGTGGCTACAAGGGTATTGGAGTACACTTGGAGTGCAAATGTGGGTTTTTTAGGTTAGAGATTCCCTCCCTAGGCCCAACAAGATGCCTCCTGAGATGCAGCAAGGTAGGAGTAGGCAAAATACAACAAGGAATAACAATATTAATGTGCTAATAGTAAACTGCAGGAGCATCTATAGAAAGGTCCCACAACTGCTCTCATTAATAAACAGTCACAATGCCCACATAGTAATAGGGACAAAAATTTGGCTGAACCCAGATGTAAACATTAATGAAATTCTAAACTCAGATTGGAATGTATACCACAGAGACAGGCTGGACAGTGAAGGGGGAGGCATATTTATAGCAATGAGAAGTTGAAGTTTCGAGAACATACCTTTACAAAGGAGTCAAGCAGTATATTGCTCCGTCCTAAGTATATCTTGTGAAGAGACCATGAAGATAAAATCAGAAAGATTAGAGCCCACACAGAGGCATACCAACAATCCTTCTTTACACAAACAATACAAGACTGGAATAGAAAGGAAAACCGATAGATGTACTCAAGGCGCCCTCAGCGACACACCGTCAGGTGGCTTGCGGAGTATGGATGTAGATATAGATGTAGAATGTAGTGTGATGGTACTGCCATTCTGTGTATTCTATGTGTGTATCTTCTGCAATACATATATCAAGAATGATGATGTGTGTGTTTTAATTCAATTACTCACCCTGTCCATGTGCCAATAGTTGCTGCAAACATAAAAATTATAACAGGTTATTCGTCCAGTGCATGGGTGTGGTGAGCATGAAAGTTGATGAATAAATAACATGAGCTACAAAAACTGACAAAGATGATGTCTCTGAAGTTCTACCTCAGCTGATGATGAAGGAAACAATTCAGTATGACGGAATCACCAGTGTAAATTGATCGCATGCACAGCAGTAGCTATTTTTTGTGTTCATTTCATGTTTTTTCACAGATACAACACTGTGCGGCATGGGATGCCATTGAACACAGATTTGGAACATGTAACAATCAGTCGAATGTGGAGAAAAAGAAGAAACATGAGAGGGCTTTGTGCATTATTCTAATGCTGATTGAAGACCGCTACTTAGATATGATTAGCACTCTAAACCTAGTGAAGGAAGTGTGGGAGAAACTGAAAAAAATACACCGTTAACAAACCCTTCAACGACAGTCTGCAATCAATTCATTATATGCCCCATCCAAAATTACCATGGGTTAAGACATAAGGGCATAATAGGCTTTTGTTAATGATACATGCCAAAAGTACCACAAACCTAGCCCCCCCCCCCCTTCTCAATACAGTTCTACTAGGGAATACAACTACTGACAGATGAAAAGTACCATGGGCACAAACAATGATGCAATAGACTTAAAAAAATGCATTGGCAATGGGGACCTTACTCATTCATCCAAGCCACACTATACAGTTAGCACTGTCAGTAGATGCTAGTCAAACAGCCATTGTCCCAGCATTGTAACAGTGGAACAATTACTAACAAAGAGATAGAGGGGCTGGCCAGTACTTACCTCAGCTCAGTACAGCCGATAGAAACACAAAAAACAACCGAAAATTTAAGCTCCTAGCTTTCGGAATAAATGTTCCTTCATCAGGGAGGAGAGAGGGGAAAGAAAGGGAAGAAGGGAAAGTGGATTTAGTTACTCACAACCCAGGTTATGAAGCAACACATTGGTTACCAGATTTGAAGTTTTGTCCACAACAGTCACAAATTTGACCAAGCTTCCAAAACTGTGGGGAATAATCTCCCTCAAAACTATTACTTAATACCCTGCAAGCAATGGAATGGTAGAATGACTGCCGCCAAAGTACCTGGAGTGACGTATTGCCAGTCGTATTACTGTATTTAAGAACTGCTGTAAAAACAGATGTTAGCCTGACCCAAAGTCTGTTAGTCTATGGACAACAGATATGGGTTCCCATATACCTCATACAGAGCAGAGTAGTAGTAACAGTGCCCACATACTGCAAGAGAATACACAAGTATTGCACCACACAATGCAGTGAGTCATTCCAGCAGCACCAGGCTCTCAGGGCATCAAGCAAATATTTTTCACTAGGACCTCCAGAACTGTTCACAGATTTGGTTTAGTGTTGACACAGTCAAGCCATCATTGTTTCTTGCTTATAATGTTCCATGTCAGGTACTATGTGTCTTGCACACCTTCAAAATACTTCAAGACGGCAAAGTCACAGCAGACTCCACTGAGAGGTTCAAGCCTGCTTACATTACAGATGAAGAGTCTTCAGGGACTCTACATGCAGCTTCCCCAATGCACACCACATGAGGTGAGAAACCTTCACCATCATCAACACCTCTACCAACTTAGTCACTCCCCTGGCAGCCAACTGTAACAACAAAGTCCCAATTACAATGCTGAGACCTTCCAGAGCTCTCTTTTTTCCAGTGTGGCAGGCAAGCAGGCCCTTCATTCCCTTCCAAAACTGGCATCCCTGGATTCCACAAGCAGACTTTTCTTTCAGTGGTAATCCAACGATCCAGCTGTTGCCCTGCATATGCACATAATAACAGCACAGCTGGTATGGCCATTTCAGTGCAAAAATGGTCCATCTGCGCTTTGTCCTTGATAGTGTTCAACAGCTGGTCACTCAGTGTCATACACTAAATAGAGGGGGCTATTGTGGCAACATGTTATTTGACATACATCAACAGTGTGAGAAGTAAACATGAGTAATGAAGAGTTTGTTGTTTTTTTATTTCATAGCAGCAGTGTGGTTAATGGCTCTGGGACACCAACATTTGCTTTCTACATATCTCTTGTCATTGCAGTTGTTGTTGTGGTCTTCAGTCTGAAGACTGGTTTCATGCTGCTTTCCATGCTACTCTATTCTGTACAACCTTTTCATCTTCAAATAGCTACTGCAACCTATATTCTTTGGAGCCTGCTTCCTGTATTCATCTTTTGGTCTCTCTATCATTTTCACCCTTGACTTTCTTCCAGTACTAAATTGGTGATCCTTGATGTCTCAGAATGTGTCCTATCAACTGAACCCTTCTTCTAGTCAGGTTGTGATACCGATTTCTTTTCTCCCTAATTCTATTCAGTACCTCTCATTCATTACATGATCTACCCATCTAATCTTCAGCATTCTTCTGTAGCACTACATTTCAAAAGCATCCATTCTCTACTCATCCAAACTGCTTATCACCTATGTTACACTTCCATACAAATACTTTCAGAAAATTCTTCCTAACACCTAAATCTTCAATTTTAACAGATGTCTCTTCCTCAGTTGTCATTGCCAGTCTAAATTTTATGTCCTCTCTACTTCAGCCACCACTTGTTATTTTACTACCCAAATAGCTAAACTCATCTATACTTCAAGTGTCTCATTCCCAAATCTGATTCCCTCAGCATCAACTGATTTAACTTGACTACATTCCATTATCATCATTTTGCTTTTGTTAATGGTCATCTTATATCCTCCTCTCAAGACACTGTCCATTCCATTCAACTGCTCTTCCAAGTCATTTGCTATTTCTGGCAGAATTATATCACTGGCAAAGTTCAAAGTTTTAATTTTTTCTTCCTGAACTTTAATTCCTGCTCCAAATTTTTCTTTGGTTTGCTTTACTACTTGCTCAATGTACCGACTAAATAAAATCAGGGATAGGCTACCACCCACTATCACTCCCTTCTCAACCACCGCTTATCTTTCAGTACCCTCGACTCTTATAACTGCTGTCTGGTTTCTGTTCAAGTTGTAAATAGCCTTTCACTCCCCATATTTTACCCCTTCTACATTCAGAGTTTCAAAGAGTGTATTCCAGTCAGTAGACATTTTCAGAATACAGACATACTCCTTGGGTATAGCAAAGCTCAAGATAATGAAGAGCTGATAGTCGGCTGAATCAAAAACGTTTTCTGCAATGTAGCACATCATTGCACCATCTTTTTGCCCAAGTTATACAGCAGCTATGAAAATCAGGTACCTTCACAGTGAGGAGGCAGGAATGTGGTGCTCCACGCCAATGCCCCAAGCTCAAGTTTGAAGAAGATATACTGCATCATGTTGAAGAGAAACCCTCAATGAGTACTCAAACAATTGGGTGTGCAATGGATGTTAGTCATGATATTGTCTGGGATGTTCTGCATGAAAAACAATTACATCCATACCACTTATGGAGGGTACACAATATGGGTCCAGCTGATTTTTCACAATGTGTTGCCTACTGCACGTGTTTCCTGCACTGCTGTATCATCACACCCTTGTTTCCACATTAGGTTCTGTTCTCAGATGAATGTTAATTCACCAGGGATTATGTTCTAAATTCACAAAACAGCCATGCCTGAGCACACAAAAACTCTCATGCCATGCTTGTTCAGGATTTCAGCACTGCTTTGGCATTAATATGTCGGTAGGTATTCTGAACTGTCATGTGATTGGGTCATACCTCCTTCCACTCAAGCTGACTGGTCCTGCATACTTGATGTTACTACAAATGTATTGGACCATTTGTTGGAAGCTGTGTCCATCAAGAAATAGGATTCCAGTATGATTGTGTACCACCTCTCTACTCACATGCGGTTTGGAGACATCGCAACAGACAATATAGTGAAAGATGGATAGGCCGACATGTTCCAACCACATGGCTGCCTGATCACTGGATTTAACTCCTATGGACTACTTCTTGTAGGGTAACATGCAAAGATTAATTTTATGATACTCCTGTAGAGACAGAAGAAGATCTGCTAGCACAATATGTGGCCACTGTTGGAAATACAAGAGACATCAGATGGGATGGAAAGTGTGTACCAAAACATGCTCGTTAGGTACAATATCTGTACCAACATTTAAGGTTGCCACATCAAGCCACTGTTGTAATGCATTGGTACTGTTCTGCGTGTACAGTACACTCTTTCTTTTTTTCTTTTTTTGGGAACATGTAAACAAGTATAGTTTATGTGTTAGTGCAAACAAATGTGTTTAAGTGATAAACAGAAGTTATTTGATGTTACCTTTCAAATTGTTAGCTAATAATTGTACTTCATCATGCTGATTCAGTTTATCACTCAGAAATGAATGAGTTAAACATCTTATTTGAAACCATCATATTTCTGGGCATCAGTTCATACTCAGAATATTATGCACAAGTCCTTGAAGTTTGTAATGGGAATTTCTGAATATTCAATGTACTTCTTCCACCCTTCAGCTTTCCCTTATTTGCTAGAGACTGGTTTTCCATCTTTGCTCTTGACATTCATACAGCTGCTTCTCTCTTCCCCACAGGTTTCTATAATTTTCCTGTTGGTGGTAACTGTTTCTTCCTGTAGTGATATATGCTTCTAAATCCTTAAATTTGTCCTTTAGCCATTCTCAGGCTCATTCTTTTTAGATATTTGTATTCCCTTTTGCTTGTTTCATTTTCTGCATTTTTTTATCTTCTCTTTTTTTTTTTAATTAGTCTCCTGTTTCACCCAAGGATTTCTACTAGCCTTGCTTTTTACCTGTTTGATCCTCTGCTCCCCTTCACTATTTCATCTCTCAGCGCTAAAAATTCATATTCTACTGTATTCCTTTCCCCTGTTCTGGTCAGTTGTTGCCCAAGGCTCCATTTGAAACTCTCAACAACTGCTGGTTCTTTCAACTTATCCAGGTTCGAGCTCCTTAATTTCCTATCTTTTTTGCAATTTCTTAGTTTTAATCTACAGTTCATAACACATAAATTGTAGGCAGTGTCTACATCTGCACCTGGAAATGTCACACAATTTAAAATCTGGTTCTGAAATCTCTCTTGTACTACTGTGGTGTGTGTGGGCTTTGTGTCTGTATCAGCTACAATAATGTGTTCACTATGCCGTTCACAGTAGCTTACCTGCATACACATTTTCTTATTCATTATTAAACCAACTCCTGCATTACCATATTTCATTTTGTATTTGCAATCCAGTATTAACCTGTCAAGAAGTTCTGTACCTCCTGCCACTGAACTTCACTAATCCCCACTATATCTAACTTAAAGCTTTCCGTTTCCCTTTTCAAATTTTCTAACCTGCCTGCCTGTTTAAGGGATTTAATATTCCGCACTCCAATCCATAGAATGCCAGTTTTATTTCTCTTAATGATGACATCCTCCGGAATAGTCCTGCCTAGAGATCCAAATGGGAAATTATTTTACATCTGGAATATTTTAGCCATGAGAATATCATCATCATTTAACTATGCAGTAAAACTACATACTCTGGGGAAAAACTGCAGCTGTAGGTTCCCTTTGCTTTCAGCCATTCACAATACCAGCACAACAGAGCTGTTTTGATTGATGTTACAATGTCCGATCAATCGATCATCCAGACTATCACCCCTGTTACTGCTGAGAAGACTGCTGCCCCTCTTCAGGAACGATATATTTGTCTGGCCTCTCAACAGATACCCTTAATTGTGGTTTCACCTATGATAGAGCTATTCGCATCACTGAGATACGCAAGCTTCCCCACCAATGGCAAGATCCATCTTTTATCATATCTTTCATTTAGTACTATTTCAGTGTTTCATGTTATTACTCTTCATCCCTCTATCATAGCAGGGTACAGTGAATAACTACTAACTTAATCTCAGTGACAGCTTCTGACAATGCTGTCCATTCAGCAAAAGTATAAGATTGTTTCCTATATTTCCAAAATATTATTTTTCCAAATAGTCTTATTACAGAGCCTGATGTGAACTTATGATCTTCACAATCACATGCCCAATCCACATCTATAAAACAATCTAACAATTCAGTAATTTCAGTCCTTAAAACTTTAAGTTCAAACATTTTGTTAAATAGAAGTACTTCAGTTCTCAAATAGCATACTTGAAATGAGTATCATTGCAACAGTTTTGGTTTTACACTGTAAATTGTATCTTGCCTTGTTCCTGAGCTTGTGCTGGATTTAATTTCAAATTAACACTCATTGCTGTACTGGCAACTCGGAATGTTCAATTTGATATTTCTTAGCTGGCAGTTCAATATAAGTTTCCATTCATTATATTCTTTGCATCATTATATTAAATATTTATCCCAAAATAATTCTTCACTTCACCTAAGTCTTCCATTTGAAATTTCTTGGATAATAGATTCTTTGTTTCTTGTATTTTACCTTTACTTTTACCATAATTGGCAAAGCTTCAACAAACATAATTATATAGATCACATAAGTTGTAGCTATCAATATACAGGCCTACAGGCAATAACCATATTTACCCTTTTTAAAACTCAGACTTCATAAAAGCTCTCCCAAACAATTGTATCAAGCTTGAGGTCTTCTTCTCGAACTATATAATGCTTCGCATAGCTTACAAACTTTTTCTCTTTCATACTCATATTGTTGAGATTTCTCTACATAAATTTATGGAAAAACATTGCTATTAAGAAACACAGCACGTAAATCTACTTCTTTTACAATCAAATGCTTTTCACAACAGTAAGACACTGAAAGTTTCAATGTTTGCATCACAGTATCTTTTATTAAATTTATGAGGCACTCTACATTGTCTAGTTGACCATATCAGCTTGCATTCTTGACGTTGTTTTGATGTATTGAACCCTCTTCAATATACTTTTCTTCCACTTGTTCATTTATAGATTCATTTTCTATACTTTTTTTAATCATAATCATTGTAATGTTCACTCCTTGATGCATCTTCTACAATAATAACATGTCCAGCAATGATAATTTTATTATTAATCATTACTTTGTATCCAACTTCAGTGCAACCTATTAAAATTTACCAAATCTGCTTTACAATCCTACTTTGACTTTCTCAGTTGTTCTGGTACACCTACAAATCCCTACTTACATACCATTTTAAATGTTTAACATTAGGTTTCTTCCTAAACAAAACTCATAAAGAGTTTTCCTTTCAGTAGTATTAGCTAAAGTTTTGCTTGTAAGGCATGCAGCTGCACAAATAACTTTAGACCAGAATCTCCTATCTACTCTTGCTTCAGCTAATAGGCATCATGACACATTCACAAGCGACCTGATGTACCTTTCAGATGTATCATTTAATTCACATACATAGGGAGGACATGCATTTAAAATAATTCTTTCTTTCTTATAAACAGTTAAAACAACTTAATTTAAATATTCCTTCCCATTGTCACATATCAGTTTCTTAATAGTTTTACTAGCTGAATTTCCAGTTAATGAACATATTTCACAAAACAATCATAAACATGATTTTTAATTTGGCTTTGTAGACTTTAACTGCTTAGCTACAATCATCAATAAAAGTGAGAAAATATGTTTCCTGGAGCAAACCATGAGTTGAGTGAGGCCCATTCAAATTGGTATGAATAATCTCCAGTGTTTCTTTTGCTTTGCTTCTGTTGTTTTCAAAAGGCAAGTTGAGCTTTTTATTTTCAGTACTAACTTTACACTTCATTAATCCTGATTCTAAATCTGGCAGCAAACCACCTGTTAACTAATGTTTACATACTTTTTACAATTGTTAAAATTCATATGCTGAAGTGTATGATGTCAGTTCCCCTTTACTGACATACTATCCTTACTACTCACACTATTTACATTACTCTTTCTCTCATAAATTCTACTTGTCGTTTTATACAGCCTGTCTTCTTTCAATGCAATCACAAGTAGGTTATTGTCTTTATGGAAAGCTTTTGAGATATTGCCTACAGATACAATTTTACATTTTTCAGTTACTTTAGCATAGCTAATCTAATTTCTATCATGTCTTTCAATTGAAAATACATATTTCATTTTAACTGAAATCATGTCATCATAACTTGGAAAAAACTAATAATGTTTACTCTTTTTGTGGCTTGCAAAACTTGAACATTCACAATTTTTACATTCACAGGATTTTTGTAAAGTTATACACTCAGAAAAATAATTTTCATTATTAACAACATGTTTTGGGTAACCACTATCCAATAACACATCATGCTGTTCATTGTTACTTGACTCAACATTATTACACACCATCTTAGACTGTACCTCTGTTACAAAACTGCTCATGGTGGTTCCATTCTGTTGATAGCTTCAGCATCCTGGATGATAACCACCACTTACTTCAACCACTCAACCAGTTATCATTATCCCCACAATGCTGATTATTTTGTCTATGTTGCCAACTTCCATGACCTCCTTCTCGATGAAGTCTGCCAAGTGTCCATGAATATGTGCTTGTTCCTGACTGATGACAGTCCCTCTTGAAATGTTCTGGTTTGCCACATCTGTAACATAACTGCTCCTGTCACCTGATACTGGTTTTGTTTTCAGTGTGAACTGCATTGGATTTTACACCTTCAGTTCTATCTTTGTCTTTTAAACCCATCATCTGAACCATGCTTTTAACATATTCAGCTATCTGATCTTTCAAAACATTAATCAAGTCACCAATACAGCTAAAAGATTCCATCAAGGTTCTCAATGTGCAGTTTAGCTTTTCATGTCTGTCACTTTTGCAACTGATAATTTTAATTGCAACTTATTGTGTACACTGTGGAGCAGTAGAATACCACAAAAAATTAAGACAATAGCAACATCACAAACTAAAATGCCACTGGACACCATAGCAGAGTTAGCAGACTGCGTACAGGAAACCATCACACCTGCCCAGATTAACATGGTCATGGCACAAAGCAGTAATAAACAGCCTCAGTTATGATCGCACATCCTGATTACGACTCAGTGCCAGCTAAAGTAGACATACTATGCATGCAGGTCAGCACACCGCTGTCACAAGGTGGAGCCAGAAACAACAAAGGGTGTTACTGCAGATGTTCAAGGAGCTAGTCTTCAGACAATGCTACATCTATGAAAAGTGAGCAGCTCATGCATTGGTACCAGAACAGATTTGGCAAGAATACGTCATGTAATTCCGTGCTTCCATGCAAATACCAGTGGCAGTTGATTGTAGGTGCAACCAGCTGCCCCATCACCATCAAGGTTCCTGTTCAACAGCAAAAGAGGTTCTAGCCTGAAATTTCTCATAGACACTGTTTTGGATGTCAGCATCCTGTTACAATCTTTGTTGTATCACTGTATGTCACCAGCTGCCTTCTATTTAACAACTGTCAATAATTTGACTATTGTGACCTATATAACCTAGTGAATGGAGGTGAACTTAGGTCTATATCATCCATTCACATGGAATTTTACTGTTTTAAACATAATACTAGCAATTTAACTGATGACAGTTGAAGTAGAGAGGAAATAAAATGTAGACTGGTAATGGCAAGGAAAGCATTTCTGAAGAAGAGAAATTTGTTAACATCGAGTACAGAATTAAGTGTCAGGAAGTCGTTTCTGAAAGTGTTTGTATGGAGTGTACCCATGTATGGAAGTGAAACAAGGATGATAAATAGTTTAGACAAGAAGAGGATAGAAGCTTTCGAAATGTGGTACTACAGAAGAATGCTGAAGATTAGATGGGTAGATCACATAACTAATGGGGAGGTATTGAATAGAATTGGAGAGAAGAGAAATTTGTGGCACAACTTGACTAGAAGAAGGGACCAGTTGGTAGGGTATATTCTGAGGCATCAAGGGATCACCAATTTAGTATTGGAGGGCAACGTGCAGGGTAAAAATCACAGAGGGAGACCAAGATATGAATACTCTAAACAGATTCAGAAGGATGTAGGTTGCAGTAGGTACTGGGAGATGAAGAACCTTGCACAGGATAGAGTAGCATGGAGAGCTGCATCAAACCAGCCTCTGGACTGAAGACCACAACAACAACAACTAGCAATCATCAGTACAGATCTCCTGGCACATTACAATCTCTAGTGTCCCAAATGCCCGACTGTTGGACAGTATTACTGGTTCACCATCACCATTGCAGTGTAACGACCCACAGTGCAAAGCTCATGCAGGCACCTGAGGATGAATATGCTTCAGTGTTAAAACACCCAGATGGATTCTGCATGATACAGTGCATTGCATCAAGACAGTGGAATGACTGCCAGTATTGTGCTGACCTAGACATTTAGCCCTGGACCGTCTTGCATTTTCAAAAGTTATTTTTGACATCATGCTGCAAGAGGGAATCATTAGACCAGTGAACAGGCCATGGTCCTCTGCCTGACATCTGGTGCCAAAGAAAGGTGGGGCCTGGTAATCCAGCAGCAATTATCATGCACTGAATGCAAGAACAGTGCTGGACTGATATCCTGTGCCATTTAAGAGTTTAGAACTATGTTACATGGTGTGATGATATTCACTATCTTAGACTGTGCTAAGGTCTATACTCAGGTACCTGTGGGTATAGAGGACATTCCAAAGAGAGTATGTATTTGATTTTCAGATTACGAACTGCAGTGCTGATGTGGCAAAGATTCATTGACTCTGTTCTTTAAGGCCTCTGATTTCTTTTTTTGCAACTGGAAGATGTGCTCATGTTCTTGGAGACTGACGAACAACATCGGCGCCCGTGGTGGCCGAGCGGTTCTAGGCACTTCAGTTCAGAGCTGCACGACTGCTACATTTGCAGGTTCGAATCCTGCCTCGGGCATGGATGTGTGTGATGTACTTAGGTTAGTTAGGTTTAAGTAGTTCTAAGTTCTAGGAGGCTGATGACCTCAGATGTTAAGTCCTCTTACACAGAAGGTTAGGCCAACCACAATCAATGAATTGCATCAGGTCCCTGGTATCCTGAATTTTAGTTGTTGCTACCTGCCTCACACAACAGATTTGCACGAACCACTGACAGTGGTGCTGACTGGGCGAAGGGCAGTTCCCCTGTGCAGTGGACTGAGCTATGTGTTCTGCATTTGAGGCCATGAAACAGATCATTGCTGACACAATGCTCCTAGCTCATCCTAAGCTCAATGCACCTCTTGCACTAGTGGTGGATGCAAGCCAGACAGCTACTGGTGTGGGCTACAGCAGTGGTCAGACTTCATGAAACCATTGGCATACTTTTCACAAAAACTGTTACTATCTCAGAGAAAATGAAACTCCTATTATCGTGAGCTTCTGGCAGTATATGAAGCAGTGAATTACTTCTGCCCTCAAGTTGAAGTGCGAGTGTTCATGATATTCATGGACCATAAACCATTTTCATTCAAATGGAACAGTGCCAACTGCTGTCCTCACCAGTTCAGTCATCTCGAGATCTGAGTAACTTCTCATGTTCAGGGTTCACAGTCAAGTAGAATTTTTTAAAGGACATCATATTTGCTGTTGACTGTAGAAATTATTTATTTCACAGTTGCAATTTCAGTGAACTGCTCTACAGATGAAAGGACTATTTTTGATGATGACATGTATACATGTCAGAGGATTTTAATATCTGACATGTGCTGAGGCAATTATTTTACATTACCACTTGAAAATGGCTCAAAGGCCGAAATTGTAATTGTGAAATAAATAATTTGTACAGTCGGTGTTGAATAAGATGTTCTTTTTAAAAAAATCTTGCCATCTACATGCCCCAATTGGTGACTTTCCAGATACAAGTGTGGATTCTACACTTAATTTCATTCATTATAATCAATGTTTTTGGAAAGCCTGCAGCTGTTTTATTTATGATTTAAATGAGGAACACCACACCAATTACATATTTTTTATGCTTAAGATGACACATTTCAAGAATTTGTTCTTATTGTCAAATGAAAATATTTATATCACAAAAAAATACTTACTTGAATATCTGCACTTGACAATGAGAATAAATGCTTGAAATGCATCATGTTAAGTATGAAATACACATAACTGGTACAGTGTTTCATTATTTAAATAATTTGGATACTAGACTGTCTTCATGCATTTAGTGATTCTTGTTTAATAAAAAGACTGTTTCTCGAGTTGGCTGTGAAAGTTTCTGAAGCCACTGTAGAGATATTAAATAAACATCAGAGGCAAAAATAATGAATGATCCTGCAATATTTTGTTTGTCTTTGCTGTGCTAAGAAGGGAGGAAAAGGAAGATCAGTGTTTCACTGATCCACTGACAACAAGATAATTAAGTACGAAGAACAAGCTCAAAGGAAATCTTAAATCTCAGTGGCCAGATGCAGACTTGAACCATACCTCCTATGAGATCATAGCATTAATCACTGTTTTGTGTCACTTGGTGAAGAAGAAATGAGCTATGAATGTAGATTACAGTTTTCATACTTGTTTGTACATTGCACTGTCAGAATCCTTCATCATGATGAGCAGGAATTATTCAGCTGAACCATCTGAGTATAACTTACTTAGCAACTCAGTATTCTTACATAGGTAATTCCTAGTCTGAGACTTGAATCTAATTAAAAGCACATTCTGCAAAGAACATATACCTTTAAACAAAAATACTTCAATGTGGTAAGTCTTGATCTAATTAACTTATTGACTCCACTATATCCTTCCTATTAAGAGTGTTAATTCTGCACAAGATTCTCTGGTCTATTTGGCAGTGATGGGAAAAAGTGTGTAGACAGTTGAATCTCAGATTGATATTTTGCTGAAATGGTTACGCATCTGGTAGCAATCTTAGGTGCAAGAAAGAGTATCCTCACTGACTTTATTCATTGGTAAATAATAAAATAAAAATGTCATTTACCCATATAATCCACATTCAACACCACAAGGAACTGGTAAATATAAACCATAACTAAGAACCATAAACAAAAACCATAAATAAAAACCATGTGTACTCCTTAAAAATTGTTCCTAAAATTTTTGGGGTTGTCCTGTAAGTCAGAACTGTGAACAGATGAGAGATGAAGACAGTTATTAATCACTTTTCTTAATTCACATGTTGTATTTCACTGTTAAATGTCATTTCAGTGTGAAGAATTACAAGAGACAGCTTGGGTGCACAAATGTGATGATATCTCCTTATTTTGTTTCTGTAAAGTAAATATGTAACTTCAGTGAAATAAAAGAAAAGGTGCAAGCAGTAAGGAGAGACGTTAATAACATTTCACATGTGTACCAGTATGGACAGATATAAAAATTCAAGAACACTTTTACAGACAAATTTAATTATAAAGAAAGAAATTTTAGTTTTAAAACTCTTCCAATTTGCATAAAGCTTTGTTTTTCTTAACATCTTGATACAGAAACGAAATGAGTTCAATTAAAGATGAGAACCATACAATGTGACTTTGTAATTATGGGAAATCCAACTTACATATAACATTGGATAAGGGACCCAAACAACATCTTTGTTGCTAAGTTATAAAAGGAACTGATCCAGCAAGAGACACACAATAATCATGAGATCTTTAAATTCACGTGATGCTTGGGAAGTGTGTCCTATGCACATTTTCATTGCATCTGAAAGCCATATATTGCCTGACTTTCAACTGTTTCTACAACACATTTTCATGAGATTTTGTAGGAACAGTGGTCCCATTTGCACCTGTTGAAAGTTTGTTCATTAGAAAGATGCTATTAGCAGTGACTAGAAATGAATCATGTGATCATATTCCTGGAACTGTCTTCACTGTAGTATACTCGTGTTCCAAGAAACCTTTTTATGGTTTGATCTCCTGCAAAGAAACAAATCACATATAAATGCCCTGTATTTTGTGGAGAGCCCATGTGAGCTGCAAAACATTTTTTTTAATGGAGTTTTTCACTTAGACATTAGATCTGAACTTGCATTGAACAGATTCAAATTTCATTACTTGTTCTACCTTCATCAAAAAGTCTCAGAATAGTGTCTGCTGTTGGTGTTACAGAGCACATGATATGTGTAGCAATAAATCAGAAAGTAGTGTAGTAATTGTCTTTCCAGAATACAGGAGTGGTTAAATATGTTACCTGAAATTGTGAAAGAAGACATAGTGATGTTTTACAAAAATGACATTTTTCAAGGTTTCATGCAAGGAAGAAAAGATCATGTTCTTGTCATGGTAAATAAGAAGAAGATTCACATGCAGAGAAGAGTTATTTTAGTTAATCTGAAAGAGTTGTACACAAAATACTCGATGAAATACAGGGTGTTAAAATGTTCTTTCTTTCTTCACAGGAGATTAAACTGTATGAAGGTTTCTTGGAAGACAGGTGCAGTACAATGAGGACAGTTTGCAGAACATTGCACCATGCATTTCTAGTCACTGCTAACAGCCCTTTCTAATGTCCCCACATCTCAGCTGCAGATGGCCAATGTGATGGATCTAACACCACATTTTGAGTTTCTGAACCAAAAAATCATGACCTTACTGATGATGGCACAACAACTACTGATTGCACAAGCTGTGTTGGCTGGACAACTACAAGCGACCAACTGACCAGCCCAACATGTTCCACCAACTGGTATACCAATATTCTGGTAATTTAAGGAAACAGAGGTGGGATGGATTGATCTCCTGACTCACTTCCAAGCACATTGTCATGTACATCGTGTTCAAGGTACTGTAAAGTTACAAATACACCTTTTGATAACAGGGTCCCCAGTGTTCACATTAATAAAAAATCTATTCCCAACCCTGTCTCCTGACAAACTCATCTATGAGTAACCATAGCATTAACTCAATGCTATGACCAGCGAGTCCAAGTAGCTGCAGCTAGATATCAGTTCTTTCACTTGCAGAAAAAGCTAGAACAGATGTACTTCCAGTGGTACACAGAATTAATGGGCATGACTAGGAAGTGTAAATTTAAGTTTAGTTGTGGTAGCTTTTACAATGATTTAATGATACATGATGCAATAAAATTCATTATCCCAGATAGCACAATATGGGAACAGATCTTAAAGTCTTCTGATCCACCATTTCCCCAAGTACTGAAAATTTTAGAGCAATATGATTCAGGTGCCACAGTGACCAATAAGTTTGACCAGGCCCCAATTTGTTTGGTCGAGTCAGCCCTTGTTCATAACTGCCCTAAGCTGCCACAGCAATGAGCATGTACACAGCCACATGGACAGCAACATAGACATGTAAACAGCCCTGTGAATGTAGTGAAGTCTTGCCCTAGTCCATCACGTAACACAACATGTTACATGCATGGAAAAATAAATAGTTTCTTTACAATGGCACATAAACGGCATATTTTGCCCAGAAACAACAGACTCATGAAGATGTGGGGAATGCTGTGTTTTCAAAACCTACAACAGTTTTTAATAAAAGTAAGATTAAGATGGGACCTCCTCCTTGCCCTAGTGCTATGCAACATTGTTCAAACAAACTATTTGTCTCATTACAAATTGCTGGTCATCATGTGAACTTTCAGTTAGACACAGGTGCCTCAGCCACTTTGCTTAATCATGCCACATATGAACAGTTAGACTCACCATTACTTTCTAAGTCAAGCAACCTCCTCACTGCTTCCCATGGACACAAAATTCCAGTGCTTGGACAGTGTAGTTTGCCTACCACTTACAAATCTAACACTAGGACGGTGAATTTTACTGAGCTGAAATCAAGACATAACAAGAAATATTCGGTTTAGATGCCTTTCATTTGTTTGGAGTTAGCATCCAACACAATGTACTTTCAGTGTCTGCTTTTGAACCAAAAGACAGTGTAGCTAGTTGCTTAAGAAATTTCCTGAACTATTTTAAGAAGGAATGGGAAAAGCTAATAACTTTATAGAGCATGTTACATTGAAAGACGATGCACAACCTACGTTCTTCTGGGCCTGTCCCATTCCAATTGCTTTAAGAGACAAAGTAGCCAGTGAATTGAAAGAATTGCAAGATAATTGTGAAATTGCTCCCATTCAAGCCATTCAATAGACAAGTCCTCTTATTTTGTCGCCTAACCCTTCTGGTCGCATTTGCATTTTTGTTAACTTCAGGTCTACAGTCAACTTACAGACAGTGGTTGACACTTACCCATTACCTTTTCCTGAGGAACTCATGAACAGGCTTGGTGCAGGATGTCACTTTTCTGAGTTAGATTTGCATGATACCTACTTGCAAATTTCATTGGATAAAGGATCACAGATAGTGTTTGTTGTTAATAAACTCTTAGGCCTGTTCAAGTATTTGCAATTGCCCTTTGGCAGTGATTCCACACCTGCCATTTTTCAATTTTATGTGCAACAGCTGACTGCAAAAGTACCATTTTGTTCAAACTACCTTGACAATATTGTTGCCTCAAGTTGTACACCAGAGGAACACATTGCCAATTTTTGTACTTTTTTTTGAGTGTTGTCAGAAGCAGGACTCAAGTGTCGTCTCAAAAAGTGTGACTTTCTCCAAACTGAACTACAGTACTTAGGTCATGTGATAAACAGTCAGGGTGTGTGCTCCATTCAATCTCATTTGCTTGCAATCCATGACCTGCCTGTTCATTGCAATGTGGCAGAACTGTAGTCAGTACTAGGCAAGATGACATACTACATTTGGTTCATAACCAATGCCACTCAGATAGCAGCTCCATTGCATCACTTGCACTGCAGAAATATGCCTTTTGTGTAGACTAAAGACTGTCAAGACACATTTCAGGTAGTATTGCAAGTTGACACTTCTTCCTATGGAATCAGTGCTGAGCTTTAGCACAGAACTGATGCACAAGACAGTTACTCCCTGAAACTCAGAGCAATTATTCTCAAATAGAGAAAGAGGCTCTCTCTATTGTCTATGGTGTGACCAAATTCCATCACTATTTGTATGTTCTTTTTAGTGACAGATCACAGCTCTCTGGAGTCCTTCAAAGCCAGTTCATATACACACTGCTCAAAAATTGCAGCATTGGGCTTTGTTGTTGGAAAATGGAAATTTGTGGTAAGGTCTTATGGTCCAAACTGCTGAGGTCATCGGTCCCTAAATTTACACACTACTTAATCTAACTTAAACTAACTTATGCTAAGGACAACACACGCAGCCATGCCAAAGGGAGGACTCGAACCTCCAACATGCAGAAGCCATGCGAGCCATGACAAGGCACCTCAGACCACATGGATACTCCGCACGGCTCTTTGTTGCTGTTGCTGTATCAGTATGAAGTTGTGTACAGACATATGGCAAAGCCGGGCAAAGCAGACACTCTATCTCACCTTCTGATTGGTCCAGTCTCTGATTTTGATGGATCTGCCACATCTTGTCACCAAATCGATGGGCAAGACTCTGAATTGTTGGAATCTTTTCTCTTGCATTACAGAAAAATTGTGCAGGCCATGGAAGCAGACCCAGATCTCAAGATTTTGTTGCATTACATTCACATGTTTTGGTCTTATTCATTGAACAGTATTCAGAACTCAATAGTGCACTGATACTTTGCTTGCTTGTTGACATAACCTTTCAGTTCAACAGGGTGTGATTCTAGTTCAAGGCCTGTGCCCATTCCCACAACATTGGCGAAGGACCTTGGGAAATTGTTTGCACTAAACAGCAGTTAGCGCACTGGCACTGTACTTGGCAGGACATGGACATGTATATTGAACAGATGATGTCACAGTGTCACACATATATCAAAACCCAATCTGCTCCACTATAGACATTCTTAGCTTGGCCTACCACTCATTCCCCATAGGAACAAGAGCATATAGACTTTGTGAGATCATTCTGGAACAATCATTGGCTTATTGTGGTAGACTCTTTTAGCAAGTTCCCATTTTCAGTACCTATGAACTCTACCATGTCACATAGCGCCATGTCCTCTATATTTTGCTTAGAAGGTTTGCAAGAAGTACTTGTGTCAGACAACAGATCACATTTCACTTCACATGATTTTGAACAGTTTTGTGAATGAGATGGCATTTGTCATCTAATAAGTGCTCCTTGCACCCCCAGCCCAACGGAAAAGCAGAACACTTCATACACACTTTTAAACAACAGATGGTCAAGCTTCACACTAGCCACACATGGGAACAGGCACTGCAACTCTTTCTCACCTCCTATAGCTCCCAACCAAGAGACGGACCATCACCGGTGGAACTTCTGCACGGCCACCGCCATTGGACGCCATTGGATGCTGCTACACTTGCTACACACACCACAGCATCCAGAGCCACCAATGGTCTGCAAGTATTGCTTTGCACAGCATGATCTTGTTCTTTTAAGCATTTATGGCAACCGTGGGCACTGGGAAAGAGGTGTTATCCAGGAACATATTGGCTCTTTTATGTTCTTGTCTGTGGGTCCTAATGGTTTGCAGCACCACTACCAGCACCAAATTCATGAGTATCATTTGCCCCATGATTCTGCTGCTTTTCTTTCCCCAATTTCACAGATTCACAGGTCTGTGAGGCCTTTGCAACTGCCCACTAGTGCCACCAGCACACCTCAGGAGGAACCCCCACCATCCCCATTTGCCACCTGATGGACATGGACCCATCATCGCCGTTGCCGTCATCACCCCAGGACACGCCCTCAGGTCTGGACATGTGCCCCAGCAGCAGTTTTCTGGAGGATGTTCTTGTTGCCTCACAAGCCAGAATGTGGGATACAGTTAGGAGTATGCCATCCTCCATAGTCACGGATTTTGGCTCATCTCTATATCCAGCATCCTGCCTGCCTCCCCCCCCCCCCCTTATTGTCATTCATATCCTGCCTACTACACAACAATGGTGTGGCATTTCAGGGGGAGGAATGTGCTGGTGTAAGCTGTCACTAGCACACTAATTGGCAAAGGTGAAGTGCATAGATTGATTAGTAGGTGCAGGATCAAGCGCGGCTCTCATGAGAGAGGCCAGAGACACATCCACAAGCAACACACTGCCAATGCCCTCTTGACAGTATGTATGTAGGCTGCCACCTCTGACGGGAAGGCCTCACTCCCCCACTCAATCATTCAGTTTGGGATCTGTCCTTATACTCGCAGAGCACGTTTAGTTTATCATAGCCTATGACAGTACATAGCTACAAGAAAAGTGACTATAGCAGGATTATTACTGATTGTACCACAAACACGGACTCTATTCAAGTTAAGTAAAACTTCCAGTTTATGTAAATAAAGAACTGTATTAATCCACATGAGCATTTGTGTTGTGAAAGAGGATACCAGCCACCCATAACAACATCCTCTCCCTTACTCTCTTGTGGTACAAGACTATACAATTTCCTTCACCTTCACCAACTCCCCACCATCCGTACTGCTGAAAAGTAAAGCCTCTGAATTTTTTATGTGAAAACTCTTAAAGTTTTTATTAAAAAATGTTATGAGCATTCTACATACTTCATCTTCATTCATGTCCACATACTTATTCCTCAGCATACTCACCCAGACAATGAACACATTTTTCTCAACGAGACACCAGTTTGTTAATAACTTCACGGTAGAATTTTTGACTTTGACAGGGTCACAACTCCATCTCTGCTTGCACCACTTATCACTATTAAAGTAAAGTCCTCAAAGGTGTTCTTTAAATTTTGGAAGCATATAAAAACTGGATAGAGCCAATTCATGACTGTATGAAGGATGATCGATGACAGTGAATCCAAGGTGTCAGACTTTTCCAGATGTCACAGTCCTCGTGTGTGGTCTGGCATTGTCATCCTGAAGGAGAGAGTGCTCTATGTGTAGACAAACTCTTCTATGGTCAGAAACTCAATTACAACTTAGTTACATTACACACCACCATGTTACAGGCTACAGTTTGGAGTCAGCAGAATGTTCAATTTGTGTCAAGAACTGGGAAAGTTGACTGAGTAATATGCATGATACATAATAACTCAACCAATACTGAGAACAGAATAAAGAATTTGGAGGGCCTCGTAACATGCCATATGGGAACCATAATTTGTTGAGTTTCTTGGTCACAGTTATTCACAAGAAAGACTCTCTCAGATGTGTTCATTTAATATCCAGACACAATAAGAGGGTGAAAGATGTGTAGGTACAGAGACAGTGATAGAACAATTTTCAGTGTAACACTCTTGCCAAGGACAAGTACAGACACTGTTATTTAAATGTGCACAACAGTACTTTCAATGATATCAGTGGAATCATGAGTCAGTCATGGAACTACTGTGTCACTTATGTTTGTAAATCCATCCATCAGTCAGTGACTCTGTGTTGTATGGTAGGGCTGTGTCTGCTGTCAGTTAAAGCTACTTCATGCCATTATGAATGCTTTTCTCAGATGGGATCTTGTGGCAAGACAAGGCAATGAAGTGGTGGAGAAACTGCCACATCATATTCTGTAAGTGTGTGTGTGTGTGTGTGTGTGTGTGTGTGTGTGTATGTGTGTGTGTCAGTGTGTGTGTGTGTGTGTGTGTGTGTGTGTGTGTGTGTGTGTGTTTTAAATATTATCCAACAAATGTATCAGACTATTAGAACTCAAAAGGCATTTATCAACAAAGCATCCTGAATGTGTAGGAAAGTCTTGATTTTTTTCAAATCAAGAAAAGAAATTCTTCTATGACTGAATCCACCATGCTACTATGTTCAGAGCAAAACATACTGAGTACCAGAGTTTGTTATGAGCTACTTTTGT
The DNA here is from genome assembly GCF_023897955.1 of Schistocerca gregaria. Taxonomy (NCBI): domain Eukaryota; kingdom Metazoa; phylum Arthropoda; class Insecta; order Orthoptera; family Acrididae; genus Schistocerca; species Schistocerca gregaria. The sequence continues at coordinate 552,362,164 of NC_064920.1, forward strand.
TACTTGCAAAGAAGCATCAGCTCGCACTGTGGGAGCAGAACTTAATATACCTGCAGCAAAACTAATAAATAATGATTTGTTTGGTGAAAAATGTATACAAAAATTAGATGACATTCCCTTATTAAATACAGCTTTGAAGAGAAGAGTTGAAGAAATGTCAGAAAACATAAAAGAATTTGTCACTACTGCTTTCAAACTAAGTTAATATTTTTTTCCACAGTTTGATGGTGTCCAGATGTTGCTGGAGAGGCTAATTTATTTGCTTCTCGTCATTACAAGTTGAACGGCAATACTGAAGAACAACTGTTGTTTTGCAATGAAAGCAACTGGTTAATAGGTTTTCGAATCTGTTGACAAATTTATGAAAGAACGTGGAGTTGCCTGGTCATAGAGTGTAGGTTTGACAACTGATGGGGCACATGCTGTCTGGTATTCATACCAGCTTCGTCACCAAGGTTAGATCAGTTGCTTCCTTGGTTCAATGGACACATTGCAGCATATATAAAGAGGTTCTTGTAGCTAAAGATTTGTATGAGTGTCCCAAACAGCTCTTGAGGGTGCAGTGGAAATTGTCAACTTTATTAAAGCAAACCTAAAAACTTGAAGTGTTTGGTGTTTTGCTTGATCAATTGGGCTGTGAACACACACAGCTTCTACTTCACTGGAAAGTTCAGTGGCTGTCAAGCCATGACATACTGTCAGGATTTTCTTTATGGGTGGACACTGTGGTGGAAGACCTGCAAGTTCCTACATGGAGTGTGTGACTGATGAAAACTGTTTCACATGGTGGACATATTTGGCAGATACCTTTGGTGCCCTCAGCTCTGCAGGGCAAGGATGGTCATAATTTTTTGGAGCAAGACAAAGTAGAAGCAATGGTAAATGAAACTTCAACAACGAGTTCAAAAAAGGGAACAAGATTCTTTTGAAGTATTTTCCAGAAATCAACAAAGTCAGTACCGATGAAACAATGGCTACAACAATAACAGATCATCTGAAATCATTGAACTCCAACTTCAGGTAATTTAAAGTTAAATATTTTCCTAAATTTTATGCAAATATTTTAACAAGCCTAATTGTAAATACTAATTTCTGCTAAACAATAACTTTATGTAGACCTATTAGAACATTACATAAGCCTTTTCATGTTTCTTTTTGTATCAGAAATCCCATTGAAGAAGATTACTTAAAAAACTGAAAATGTCATCAAGTAAAGAAGACTCATTCATTGAAATATCATTGGACCACACCAAAATCATTCTCTGAAACGACACCATCAGTCTCGTTCCAGGTAAGTCTTTTGGAAAGAGTATCCAGCAATTGCCAAAATTATACTGAGACACTTGGTGGGCTTTTTGAAAGTTTATCTGTGTGAACAAGTCTTTTCAACTTTACTTGTTTCAAAAATAAGTATAGGAATAGGCTGAACATAGATAGCAACGTGAGGCTAAAATTATGAATTTTAATCCAGATATTGATTCTCTCATGGGGAACAAACAATGTCCAAAATCACACTGAGTTCTTTTTAACATTAACCACTTAATTTTGAGTTTTCACATATAGCATAGGTTGAAAAAAAAATACCACTTCAGTTGCAAATTACTTTATTCTCACACAACCAGTTTTGGATTGTTATAAGCCCATCCTCAGGTGTCATACTGGAAATAGCAAAAGACCAGAGACAATTTTCACATGCCGCAACACACACAAAACAAAAACAATTTTTTCCAAAAAGTTTTTAAAAACTTTTAAAAAACATTTTGAAACAGCCGATCAGGCTAGGTGCTACAAAACCTATGTCAATGCTCAAGTGGCACCAGACAGTACTACGGGCAACTGCCTGGGTAGGGAATATATACAAGTGATATCACGACACTTACACTGTGCTGTGGGACCCGAGCGCCGCGTATACCAGGCGCAATGTGCTGCCTATGAACAATGAGCAGGGAGTAGTGGATGCAAATGATGAGGAAAATTGGTAAGCCAGAGTGGCAAAAGTGCTGCCATCTATAGACAGAGAGAAGAACATGGGGCCACTAGCCCGGCTGTTCACAATTTGAATTATCTCCCATCTTTTGCTGTTTCCAGTACAACACCTGAGGATGGGCTTATAATGGTCCGAAACCCCTCATGTGAAAATAAAATAATTTACAGCTGAAGCAGTATTTTCAACCTCTGCTATAATGCTCAGTTGCGGATGTTCTGCCAACAGGATTGTTTGTTTTCACATATAGCTCCGACTGCAATAAAAGTCTTCGGTTTATTTTTTAAAAAATCAAATATTTTTCAGTCCTTCTTGTTCAGTGTGTGTGTGTGTGTGTGTGTGTGTGTGTGTGTGTGTGTGTGTGTGTGTGTGTGTCTATACTTTTTCCTGTTTTCATTCAAATGAACTGATATTGAATGCAACAAAGACCCAGATGATGCAGTTAGAAGGGGTTGGAATAAAATTAGCTTCTAATGGTCAGAAAAATAATGAAGTAATCAAGGTGAAGTTGTTAGGCCGACAACTAGACAAAAAGTTAATTTGGAAGGCACATGTCCTACACAATTTAAGTATTCTAGGGGACATTGCAGCAGCATCAACTCTATTAAAGAAGGAAGTATTCATTCTAAGAAGAACCTGTAGGCTACTATATCATTTCTCACAGTGGTGGTAGTCCAGCGAGCATGCTTGTGAGCTTCTATGGACTTCGATAACTGGAGGACAGATGCTGAAGACTGAAGCTGTCTACTGTGCAACATAAATATGTCTACAAATAAGAAGGTCTTAGTTGAAGTCTGGGTTGTGCACACAGCTGTAACCTCTCGGTAAGTTCCATAATAGTACATGCTCTACTGCATAGTCAAAATTCCTCTTGGATACTCAAGTGTTATTGTAATTAAAGAATGATCTTGATATAGCTAATATTGCAGCTGTGTAAGGAAAAGATCATTTTAAGAGATTCACACTGTACAATATTTTTATGCAGTACTTATAGTTCCATCCATCTTTCTTTGGATTAATGCATCATTCTTTAGGGTTCCAACTGGGTGCTCACTACTTCTTACACAAAAAACTGCATCTAACAAACTCCAAGAAGTCTATAAAACAGCAATATTAGTATTAAAATGTATGGTTACATAAATTACATTGAAATATACATTCAGAGAATAAATAGGTTAACATTAGATAATTTACAAGAAAAGAGTTTTGCTTATAGTGCTGTGAAAACACATCTCACACTATTACAAACATAGTACATTGCTTCACAGTGATCAGAGCTTGACACTGAGAACAAGTACAGAGAAAAATGTATTTAATTTCCTAGTTTAAAATACATTAAAACTTAAATAGGTTGAATATATTAACCAGCTGCAACACAAAAGAAAGTACATATGTACATTTGTTTCTTGTATTTATCTTTATTTATCCAAGGATCATTTCACAATGATATAGGAATTGTCAAGCAAATACAATGAAAATCAATAACTCAAAATAAACAATACACAGAACCCATAACATAGTTTATGAAGATAAGATAGGTGTCCAGCCATAGCCTTGATTAAGGAACGATTTGTGCAGTTGCCTAAGCGATTTAGGAAAACCATGGAAAGCCCAAATTAGGATGGTCGGACAGAGAAAATCCATCCTCCCGAGCTTGAGGTCAGTATCTTAACAACTGCACTGCCTCATTTGGTTTCTCTCTGTCATAGAATATTCCTTGATTTACATTTTGGTTTTTTAGGTACATAGCTCATAATACAAAATATAGTTTCAGTTTGCATAACCACATACACTAAGGGCATCAACTTGTGACTTTTGAACTTTGAGGATCCTGCTGTTCAGGGGTAAATATAATTTTGGATAAAGTGGTGTATTATTCCCATTTGCTCTCTAGGTAACCAAGGAGAGTCATGACCTTGTGCACCTTTGTTATTTCAATAAGTAATGTTTTGGACTACATATTGTATGGGATTTGTGTGTGTGTGTGTGTGTGTGTGTGTGTGTGTGTGTGTGTGTGTGTGTGTGTGTGTGTGTCATGAGAGTGATGCACCATAATTGCAATTCAGGGATGATGGACACCTGGATTCCTGCACATGGAGAGACCTGGTGTTCAGGGCAGTTATTCCATGAGAATGCTGCCCCACCTTGGAGATTCACTGCAGACCACAGAACTCCACCACGCAAGACAATAGTCATGACATCACTTTTCAAGGGAAACTAACAGAGATCATACAGAATGAAAATGACAAGGCTAATATGTACGGTGTACTTTGTTAAATCATATGCTGTAACATGGAATGTACATAACACAGGTGCAATACATGTGTGTAAAGAAACAACACATGAATTTATTTTGTCGTGACTGGTGTTTGAGATTTCCAGATGGCACGAACTTGGCATCTTTTAGAAAGGAATCCAATGTCTCTAGACATAGCAACATGGTCCAATCAAATGGTTAATACAGTTAATTAATGCTGACCTCAAAAAAGCTTTTATATAGTCCACCTCCATTAAATACTTGAACAACTGTAGGCACATAACATTTCACTGTGCCCCATGCACAAATTCCAGTCTGTCTCACAAGCCGACTCCATGCCTACATATAGTCAACATTGCTCCTCAGTCGACCCACAAAACTGAGTAAGAGAGAGACTCTCTTTGTCGCTCGTCTGAACGCTTTTGCCTTGCCCTGTCATACTGTTGCTGTTGTCGTTGTTATTGTTGTTGTTGTTGTGGTCTTCAGTCCAGAGACTGGTTTTATGCAGCTCTCCATGCTACTCTATCCTGTGCAAGCTATTTCATCTCCAAGTAACTACTCCAACATACGTCCTTCTGGATTTGTTGAGTGTACTCATGCTTTGGTCTCCCTCTACGATTTTTACTCTTTGTGCTTCCCTCCAAAACTAAATTGATGATCCCTTGATGCCTCAGAATGTGTCCTACCAACTGATCCCTTCTTCTAGTCAAGTTGTGCCACACTCTCCTTCTCCCCAATTCTATTCAGTACCTCCTCAATAGTTACATGATCTACCCATCTAATCTGTAGCATTATTCTGTAGCATCACATTTCAAAAGCTTCTATTCTCTTCTTGTCCAAACTATTTATCATCCATGTTTCACTTCCAAAGATGGCTGCAATCAACACAAATACTTTCAGAAAAGACTTCCTCACATTTAAATTTGCACTCTATGTTAACAAATTTTTCTTCTTCAGAAATGCTTTCCTTGCCATAGCCAGTCTACATTTTACATCCTTTCTACTTTGATCATCATCAGTTATTTTGCTCCCTGAATAGCAAAACTCATCTACTATTTTAAGTGCCTCATTTCCTAATCTAATTCCCTCAGCATCACCTGATATAATTCGACTACATTCCATTATCTTCATTTTGCTTTTGCTGATGTTCATCGTATTTCCTCCTTTCAAGACACTGCCCATTCTGTTCAACTGCTCTTCCAGGTCCTTTGCTGTCTCTTACAGAAGTACAATGTCGCCAGCAAACCTCAAAGTTTTTATTTCTTCTCCATGGATTTTAATTCCTACTCCAAATTATTCTTTGGTTTTCTTTACTGCTCGCTGAATATAAACATTACATAATATCAGAGATAGGCTACAATGCTGTCTCACTCCCTTCTCAACCACTGCTTCTCTTTTGTATCCCTCAACTCTTATAATTACCATCTGGTTTCTGTACAAATTGTAAATAGCCTTTTGATCCCTGTATTTGACCCCTGCCGTCTGCAGAATTTGAAAGAGTATCCCAGTCAACATTGTCCAAAGCTTACTCTAAGTCTACAAATTCTAGAAACGTAGGTTTGCCTTTCCTTAATCTATTTTCTAAGATAATTCTTAGGGTCAGTGTTGCCTCACATTTTCCAACATTTCTACAGAATCCAAACTGATCTTCCCCGAGGTCAGCTTCTACCAGTTTTTCCATTCGTCTGTAAAGAATTCATGTTAGTATTTTGCAGCTGTGACTTATTAAACTGATAGTTCAGTAATTTTCACATCTGTCAACACCTACTTTCCTTGGGATTGGAATTATTATATTCTTCTTGAAGTCTGAGGGTATTTCGCCTTTTTCATACATCTTGCTCACCAGATGGTAGAGTTTTGTCAGGACTGGCTCTCTCAAGTCCATCAGTAGTTCTAATGGAATAATGTCGACTCGCGGGGCCTTGTTTCGACTTAGGTCTTTCAGAGCTCTGTCAAACTCATCACGCAGTATTGTATCTCCCATTTCATCTTCATCTACATCCTCTACCATTTCCATAATATTGTCCTCAAGTACATCGCCCTTGTATAGACCCTCTATATACTCCTACCACCTTAGCCTTCCCTTCTTTGCTTAGAACTGGTTTTCAATCTGAGCTCTTGATATTCATACAAGTGGTTCTTTTTTCTCGAAAGATCTCTTTAATTTTCCTGTAGGCAGTATCTATCTCACCCCTAGTCATATATGACTCTACATCTTTACATTCATCCTCTAGTCATAGCTGCATAGCCATTTTGCACTTCCTGTCACTCTTATTTCCTTCATTTATTGCATTTTTATATTTTCTCCTTTTATCAATTAAATTCAAAATCCCCTTCCATTACCCAAGGATTTCTACTAGTTCTCACCTTTTTACCTACTTGATCCTCTGCTACCTTTACTGTTTCACCTCTCAAATCTACCCATTCTTCTTCTACAGTATTTTTCCCCCTTTCTTGTCAATCATTCCCTAATGCTCTCCCTGAAACTCACTAAAACCTCTGGTTCTTTCAGTTTATAGAGGTCTCATCTCCTTAAATTCTCACCTTTGCCAGTTCCTTCAGTTTTAATCTACAGTTCATAACCATTAGATTATGGTTAGAATCCACATCTGTCCCTGGAAATGTCTTACAATTTAAAACCTGGTTCCTAAAACTCTATCTTATCATTATATAATCTACATATGTGACCAAAAGTATCTGGCTACCCCCCAGAAATATATGTTTTTCATATTAGGTGCATTGTGCTTCCACCTACTGCCAGGTGCTCCATATCAGTGACCTCAGCAGTCATTAGACATTGTGAGAGAGCAGAATGGGGCAATCCATGGAACTCACAGACTTCAAACGTGGTCATATGATTGGATGTCACTTGTGCCATATGGCTGTATGTGATATTTCCATGCTCCTAAACATTCCTAGGTCCACTGTTTCCAATGTGATAATGAAATTTAAACGTGAAGGGACACATACAACACAAAAGCATACAGGCCGACCTCATCTGTTGACTGATAGAGACCGCCAACAATTGAAGAGTGTCATAATGTGTAATAGGCAGACGTCTGTCCAGACCATCACACAGGAATTCCAAACCGCATCAGGATCCACTGAAAGTACTATGACAGTTAGGTGGTAGGTGAGAAAACTTGGATTTCATGGTCGAGTGGCTGCTGTTAAGCCACACATCATACCAATAAATGCAAAATGACACCTCGCTTGGTGTAAGGAGCATAAACATTGGATGATTGAGCAATGGCAAAACGTAAAAAATGTGGCGATCCGATGGCAGGGCGTGGGTGTGGCGAATACCCGGTGAACGTCATCTTCCAGCACATGTAGTGCCAACAGTACAATTCAGAGGTGGTGGTGGAATGGTGTGGTCATGCTTTTCATTGTTGTTTTGCATGACACTATCACAGCACAGGCCTTGATTGATGTTTTAGGCACCTTCTTTCTTTTGAAGAGCAATTTGAGGATGGTGATTGCATTTTTCAACATGATCGAGCACCAGTTCATAATGCACGGCCTGTGGCAGAGTGGTTACTTGGCAATAACACCCCTGCAATGGACTGGCCTACACAGAGTCCTGACCTGAATCCTATAGAACACCCTTGGGATGTTTTGGAACACCAACTTCATGCCATGACTCACTGACCGACATCGGTACCTCTCCTCAGTGCAGCACTCCGGAAAGAATGGGCTGCCATTCCCCAAGAAACCTTCCAGCACCTGACTGAATGTGTGTTTGCGAGAGTGGAAGCTGTCATCAAGGTTAAAAGTGTTCCAACACCGTATTGAATTCCACCATTACCGATGGAAGGTGCCATGAACTTCTAAGTCATTTTTAGCAAGGTGTCTGGATGCTTTTGATTACATAGTGTATCTGAAACCTTCCTGTGTTCATAGGTGCCGACTCCATGGGGCCTGAGGTGTCCTGAGCCCCCTCAAAAATTGGTTGGGGGAGGCGGAGCATCCCCCCCCCTCCCCAATAATTTAAGAAAAGTAATAGTTATATTATGCTTTGTAAAATCACAAAACTATGTTGAAATTTTTTATTTTCCTTGTTTGATGATAGTTACCCTTCAAAATACATTCTTTAATGAGTTGAAACAAATAATTATTATGGTAGTAAGCAGATTAACTAAAAATGAGTGGTGTGAATCATGATAGTGTTACAGCGCTGTGGGCACACTTAGAATTTGTCCCAGTGCACGAACCTGACGCTTCGAGGCATTACGATGATGCTGCTATATAAAGCAGTCATTCAGTGTGGATAGTTTCATTCAGTGCATGCTGCAGACTTTAGTGTCTATTGGGCTATTTTATACGGTTGTATTTTATTCATTTACTTTGGTCTCTTACCAGATTATGAATTACATTTGCATTGGATAAATTGGAAGTTGATGATACTGCAAGTCAACCTCCATCAATTATTGTGTCATCATTTACTCCATCGTCTTCAAACAAAAACCATTCGCAACCAAAACCTGGACAATCCAGTAAGGGGAGATCATTTCAGAAGTCTTGGTTGATCAAACATACATGGCTAAAATATGAAGCATCTACCAAAAAAGTTTTTTGCAAAACCTGCAAGGAGGCAGATACTAAATATCTATTCTTCAGAAAAAGAAGATGCATATACTTCCACAGGACAAAGGCTTTGGGAAAATTCCGTCTTCATGAAAAAATGTTCACACATAAACAATGTGTTCTGAAACTAACCGACGGGTGGCCTCCCAATTGAATGAATGGTTAGATAGTTATATGAAGAAAGGCTGTTTAGCTCTTGAGACAATTTTTACCACCATGCAGTTTCTGTGCCGACAAGGACTAGCAATTAGAGAGCATGAAGATGTAAACTCAAGTTTTTTTTCAGTTGTTGGAACTCCGAAAGAATGACATACCTTGCATTACTCAGCAGTTTGCTTCAACTGGACTCCCACAGGTCATTGCAGTTGAACAAGAGTGCTTGCTTTTAGTAAAAAGAGGTGAAACAATTTTTTTCAAAAATGACCTGGATATTGAGAGACTGCGCTTACACTTGAATATGTTAGCTGATATCGCTAATAAAAAAAACAACTGGTCTTAAAAAACATGCACGATGTAAGAAAGTACATTACACAAGAGCCTGCAATTGGAGAAATGTTATGTGAAATAGTGAAGTGCATTAAGCTTCTCCAAGTAGTTTCAATCACAACAGCAACAGCAGAATGGTCATTTATTGCCCTTAGATGTCTGAAGTCATATCTCCGATCAACAATGAGACAGAAATGACTGAACAACTTGGCTGTTCTTCATGCCCAGCAAGATGTTTTGGATGAATTGGATATCTGACCAGTCATCAACAATTTCAAATTCAGTAATCCAGTCAGACAGTTGACATTTGCACCTTTCTAAAGACACTCTAGACCTAATAACAGCATTTAGAGCAATATTAAAAATCTTTTTAAAAAAGAGAATAAATACATATATAATGTTAAATTTTGAGTTTCAAAATATTAGTACTAGTTTAGTACTGTATTACTAGATTACTATAGTGCTGTATTAGTTATTTTCAAATAATTACATATTTTTAGGGTGTAAGACCCAATTAAAACACGCTATTTACATATTTTTGACTGAAAGTATTACACGTACTGTATTAACTGTGTTAAAGGACTAACTTTGAGTTATTGTTTTTATTTAATGAACCCTGAGCCTTATTCAAGGTAAGCTTAAATTAGCTATTTCACTTATTACTCAAAGTGTTATTACTGTGCGACAGCAATATTTTATGTTTTATTCTTTTATGATAGTTTAGGATTTATTTCCACATAATTTCAGTCTTTTCAGAGCTATATATTCACTGTTCTGTAATAGGCTAAAAGCATGATTAATATTGTAAATTAAATTAGCTTTTTATAAAAATACTGTGCATGTTTATTTTTTGTTTCTTAATCAAGGCAAAAAAATGTGTCAGGCATGTCGAGTTTCCTGGTGTGTTGAGTTATTGAGAGTCCAGTTTTTGGGGTGCAAATGTTGATCATATGACTCTAAAATGCTTAAGAAAACATTAAAACTCACTATTTTTCATCTAAAATTCTTGGGGCAGAACACCCAGTATGCCCCCCCCCCCCCCCCCCCCCCACATATTTTTTATAGGTCGGCACACCTGCCCATATCTCCAGCCCTCTTCCATGTATACAACCTTCTTTCACAATTCTTAAACCAAATGTTATCTATGATTAAGTTATGCCTGCACAAAATTCTGCCAGGTGGCTTCCTCTTTCATTCCTAACCCGCATTGCATATTCAGCTACTACTTTTCCTTCTCTTCCTTTTCCTACCATCCAGTCCCCAATGACTATTAAATTTTTGTCTCCCTTCACCATCTGAATAATTTCTTTTATCTCATGATACATTTCTTCAATCTCTTCATCATCTGTGGAGATAGTTTGCATATAATCTTGTACTATTGTGGTAGGCGTGGGCTTTGTGCCTATATTTGTAACAACAATGCGTTCACTATGCTGGTCATAATATCTTATCTGCACCCCAGTTTTTTTATTTATTATTAAACCTACTCCTGTATTACCCCTATTTGATTTTGTATTTATAACTCTGTATTCACCTGACCAGAAGTCTTGTTCCTCCTGCCACTGAACTTCACTAATTTCTATTATATCTAGCTTTCACCTATCCATTTCCCTTTTTAAATTTTCTAACGTGCCTGCTCAATTAATGGATCTTACATTCCACACTCAGCTTTCTTTGTCCTGATAATGACGTCCTCCTAAGTAGTCCCCACCTGGAGATCTAAATGGGGGACTGTTTTACCTCCGGAATATTTTACCCAAGAGGACACCATCATCAATTAACCATACAGTAAAGCTGCATGCCTCTAACAAAAATTTACAGCTGTAGTTTCTTCTTGCTTCCATCTGTTCCCAGCACCAGCACAGCAATGCCATTTTGGTTAATGCTTCAAGGCCAAATCAATCATCCAGACTGCAACTACTGAAAAGGCTGCTGACCCTCTTAAGTAGCCACATGTTTGTCTGGCCTCTCAACAGATACTCCTCCATTCTAGTTGCACCTATGGTATGGCTATCTGTATCACTGATGCACGCAGGCTTCCACACCAACAGCAAGGCCTATGGTTTATGGGAGAAGGCTGTCGTACTGATGTAGGCAAATTTTAATGATTGGGGCACTTCTTCTTTACCTCTCACTCACATAACATTGACAACATTCTCTAAATAGCAACTTTTCACTAGGAGCAATGGGTATGCCTATGATCTTTTATCATTGTTCACCTGATGATGCAGCTTAAAGGCACAAAACTGGTCGTATCTTAACAAATAACAATTTTACCAGCTATGAGTGGAATTATTCCTGATATCACAACCACATACAGTTGTGTTTCGTGTTTAATCCTGAATGCACAATTTTATGTTCAGATAAATTTGACAGTGTGAAATTAATAGCCCCTGCTGTATAACAGTTACGCTTATCAACAAGTTTATATAACTACAGGCACTGCCAATAATAACAACAACAGTAGTAGTAGTAATGTGCGTAACTTATTTGAAAAAATTGTTTTGTGGACTTTTGTTGTCTTGTACATAATTAAGTACAGTTTAGGGCAATAACAAAATAATGTGTAAGCTTTCACAACTCTCCATTTCACATTTTTGTGTAAGTGGGACTTTTCATGCTTTTCCATTTTTTCAGACAGATGTACAAGATTCGTAACACATGTATTAGTTCACAAATTTACTTACAGCCAGAAAATCAGATATTCTTATGCTGAATCCGCACAACAACTTCTGCTAACTGTTCACTGCCTTGTTAACTGTTCACTTGTAGTCAGGCTTATATGATTTCATCACTCTCTCAAAGAATCTGTTCTCGGAGGCCATAGTTCCTTTGTGTGTAGCTTTTCTTGCTGATTTACTTATCTGTTTCAAGAATGAGACTTTTACTCTGCAGTGGTATGTGTGCTTGTATGAAATTTCCTGGTAGATTAAAGCTGTTTGCGAGACTGAGACTCAGACTCAGGACTTTTGCCTTTTGGGGGCAAATGCTGTACCAACTGAGCTACCCAAGCATTAGTCAAGACCCATCCTCACAGCTTTACTTTTCTGTTAGTATTTAAAATACGTTCAAATAGTTCATGTTTACACTGCACATGAAATCCAATTCCTGCCCAGTAAACGACCAGCTCCAAACTCAAAATGCCATTTATGGAAATGATTAAACTCAAGTAGTAATGTCTACCAACATGGTCACTTTACTAGAATACAAATGAGGCACTCAAAACCATAAGGGCCTAAAGCATACTGCCTTCAGTCCCACATTTAAGTGAATATCAGATAAACCAATGATACAGCTTTTTGTAAATTTTTGCATATACATTGTGGGCCTACAGCACAGCTAAACCTAAATCACTATGAGATCAAGTGATTTCAGAAGCATGAATAAATGCTACAGTCTCACAATCACCAGTAGTGTGGTTTAAGCCCTTATGATTCTCGGCACCTCAAATGGATTAATGTATGATATAATTCATAACTTAATATACTATAGCTCATTCAGTAACGCAGAAAATAATTTACTGTCACTAAAACTATAAAATATGTTGACATCTGATCTCATTTTACTACATAGTGAGTGAATTAGCATATCTGAGGAGTGTGCTATCATCTAGCAGGATTTGGGCTGAGTGAATGGGGATAAAAGTCTGTCACAGTGTGCTAGCACTTTGTGGCACTGACGTAAACTTCAAGCTGAGTGGCAAGGACTAGGTGTGCATATTGTGAACCATATACATTGTTTATCAAGTCCATATGTATTTGGTCTGTAAGGCAATTACATCACGGGAGCTACACATGCACAAAAGCTCTTTAAAACAAGTACAACTGATGGTGTGCTAGTGTCCTTGATGCCAAGTTTCACAGAGTCTAGAGTAGCAGTAGTGCCATATCTTTCAGAGTGCAGCATCTATGTTATGTTTAACAGCATTCAAAGAAAAATAACCATAAACCCACAAGGTGTCAAAAGTTAGGGTGTTCATGTGCTTAGTGCTCTTACACAGCAGCCACCACTGCGAAAGAGGTTTGGTCTACAGAGGCTCAGCTCAGAAAATTGGAGGTTCAAATAATGAAAATTTCCTCAGAATATTAAAGCTATTGAGTCATTATGATACAGTTCTGGTGAAACACATTAGCCAGGTTAGAGACAGACAACAAGCTGGAAAGTGTTTACAATTGCTTCATCTGTCAAGTGATATGAATTTACTTATAATTGTGCTCATAATGCTGGGTGTGACATCTTAGAACCCAAAGAAAATGAGAAGTATTATTGAATTATTGCATGCTTATCATAGCCTTATGTGGAGAAAATGAAGCTGAGGGTTGTCATGAAGCAGATACTTTTTTTGGGGTGATTCAAGTTCCTTATGACCTGTTCAGCAGCAGTCCACAATGACGGGAATTTATGAAACAATGTGTTGGAAGTTTTTTGTATTCCATGTCTAATAAACACTGGAGTGCAACAACAATCACAGTTCACTTGGATAAGACTGCCATTGCTGCTGAACTCTCAGTAAGATAAATCTGACAGCTGGAAAAAATTCTGTGGTATTGGGTGGTTTGGATTACATGAGATCATTCACATGTTTAATCATGGCATCAATTTAGCTCAAGTTTTTGGTGCCAACTGACAACAGAAGCAAAACACTACAAGCTCAAAATACTACCATAGATGTTGAGGGAAGACGGAAAGCTTATTACATGACTCAAAATATCTTCCCAAAAATTGAAACGACGTCATCTCTGATCCAAATTTATTCCCAGTGCAATTAATATTGATCCTGAATTTCCAGAGGTGTGCACTAAGAAGAGGAAATCATTTCATGATGAAACCAGAAATGAAGTGACAGATGTGAATTCAGAAGATTTATTCAAGATAAATGTGTTTTACATCATTATTGACAGCCTAGTGTCCAACTTGAAAATGATATCAGACAGTGAAGATTTTTGATTAAATGTTTGGCTTTCATGGAAAAACCCAAAGATGTGAGCAAGTTATTTGTCAATGAATACCATAATTATGTCACAACAGACTTAAAAGGAGAAATGGTGTATCTGAAAACATTTCATACTTCAAACTTCCAATACAGTACTTCAGAACCATTAAAACTCTTGAATAAGATAGACAAACTTAACGTGTTAAGCTTGTTTCTGAATGTATATGTAGCTATTTGTATTATTTACACTCTTTCCAGTGATGTAGGCAAAGCAGAAAGGTCATTCTGCAATTTGGCAGATTTTAATGCTATCACTCAAACATTTCCTGAATGAAAGGCTCACAAAGTGCCACTGGCACTGTTACATGCAAGTAGGTTATAATATGTTACCCATTGCACAATTCATGGTCATTTACATGTGAGTGCACTGATATCTATCTACTGAAATGTGTGGGCACACCAGGGAACAAGTGGGGATATAACACAGTATTGCAGTGTTGCTGGCACCAGACATTTCTTCAATGAACAAATCAGTACAATACTCATCCTTTTGTTTTCAAGTGAGTGAAAGTAAATTAAACAAATTATAAAAATAAAATTAAATGCAGGACACATACATTTTACAATAATGCATTATTGAGTAGCATCTGAAGCCGAGCTTGTAACTTTGTCAATCATAACAGATTTCTACATTGTCATGTAGGTGATGGTTGAGTCATCATTCATTTCATTAATGATGGTGGTCTTGGGCTCCTGATAACTGTCTTCATTACTAACATACTTTTCTAACCAGTTTATTATGATTCTTTCACTCTCCTACTCAATGAAAGTATCATGGCACTAGTATTCTTTCTCGATATATTTAACCTTTGGACAACTAATTAATGGAAAATCTCATATAAAGATGTGAAACAATTACTAACAAAGAGATAGAGGGGCTGGCCAGTACTTACCTCAGCTCAGTACAGCGGATAGAAACACAAAAAACAACCGAAAATTTAAGTTCCTAGCTGAGGTAAGTACTGGCCAGCCCCTCTATCTCTTTGTTAGTAATTGTTTAACCTTTGCACACTCACTCAAGATTCATCTGACTGCTGTGTTAGCTCTTTGAAAGACATAGTGGGAACTGGAGACATGATTTATGATGATTTTTGTTTTGTTTCTGCATTATTTGAAATGTTAATTGTAATAGAGCAGTATACAAGGCATGTCATAATCACTACTTCTATTTTCCTGAAATGGGCATGGAATTCAACATTTTCTTAACAAAGTGACGTCTAATAATGTGTTGTTTTGATCTCGGACAGGGATGGAGCAAACCGTGTGTTGTAATAAAAGTTCTGGAAGAACTCCATTGCAAATTGAGTATGAAATTTAGAGGATGATGTTAGCAATGGCACACAAGTGTATTACTAAATCTTTTCTTTCTATGAAATTATTATAATTAAATACCTTGAAATTGTAATTATATTTATAAATGTTGTTTAAATTTGTAGCTACCATGATATACTGTAATTATGATTGAAAATATTTGTGGAAATCAGAAATGTGACTGCAGAAAATGTGCTTGGGAAAAATTACATATCTGAGGCAGCGAATTAAACTTTGTGTTTTATTTCTGTGATCAGGAAACCTTTCTTTAGCCACTTTCATAGAATAACAAAGTTAGATACGTAAATACCCAAAATTATGTAAACAAATTTCATAGAAGATTTTCTGTGACCAACAGTAAAAATCGAACATCAGTAGTTCATTGTTTCTGTGGTAAGAATAAATGGTGAAGTGAAAGCATCTAAACTCGGAGTGATGAGTACTGGTTTTTGCATAGAAAATGAAGCATTTGCAGACATTGTATTATTGATAAGTGATGTTTGCATCCTTGTCCTCTACAACATCGGAAAATTAGGAACAGTTACTCTGGTAATACCTGCATTTAAACTTTCTGCTCTGAGTTGGAACACTTTGTGCTATTTCTTTTGGTGCATCCGGTTTCTAAATACAATTTAATGACATGTCACAGTCTGCACAATTTCCTCAATTGTTCACATGTTCTGTAATACAGGACAACATTGCATCCAACATGCAGCCCAAGTTAGTATTGTTAAAAGTGGCTCGAAGATATACATGTGTACCATGTGTTCTGTATCAACCTATTGCTACATGAAAAACTTAAAATTCTGATTACAATAGAACCGTAGTATAAACTGAAGAAACATGCTCCAGTCAGAGCACAACAAGGCAGATTTGTTCCTCTTGAGATGATTGACAGAAAAGTGGGGAACCAGGTGTCTCAGTTCTCATTCACCTTTCTCACCAAAAATTTTGGGCATGAGAACATGTTCATGCTCTTTTATCACTGAACATTCTAAATCAATTTATTCATTCTCCCTCTGTAGTGAAACCACCATACTCACATCTCCCTCTCACTGCCACTGTCCATATATTTCTCTCTCCACTGTCTCCTTTTTCTCCCATTGCAATATACAAAATGCACCCTCCCCTAGACCTATGAGTTTAAGGTTGTCAGTCTGGGAGGATCCAGACCCCAGGTGTACATATGGTGTCAACTCATCTCTCATTTCCACTGTCTCCCCTCTCTTTTCCTCCCACTGCTTCTACCTCCATGCATCTCTTTTATTACCTCTGCCCTCACTGATCATCAGTATGTCCTCTTCCTTTAGCTGCTACTGCTATTGCCTTCATCCATCCCTCTTTCTCTTTCCCTGCCACTTTTTGTCCCACCATTATTGTTTCTTCTCTCTTCCTCTCATGTTGACACCATCTTCTCTCTCTTCCACCGTCACTGTCTCTCCGCTATCCTCTTTCAGCACAAAAAAGCATGAATATGTTCACATGCCAAAATTTTTGGTAAGGAGAGCAGAATGAGGGCTGAGGCAGATGGCTCCCCCCTTTCCTGTCAGTCTTTTGAAGAGGAACACATTCGCCTTTTTCTGCTCTTACAGGTTCATTTTTCTGTTGGTTCCTTCCTGCAGCAGCATATACAGCTCATATAAAACAGATCAAGTAAGTCAGAAAAATTTTGATAGTTTATTTACATACTTCGATATATGTACTTTGACACATTAATAACAAATAACTACGCAAAATATAAGGTTAATACAAAATTATTCACTTTATTTTTTTTCTCAATACTTTGCTCATCGGTTGCAATTCATCGAAAACAGCTGGCTCATGATTTGTACCATAATAGAACAAATATGTTAAGAGGGCATTTGTAGTCTTTCCAGTTTCACATTTGAATTTTATTTTCAGACACTGATATGTCTGAATTAAATATAACAATAATTATATTAATGGACCAATTTAGCCCAGTTTTTGGTTACTGCAGTATCACTTTGGGCATATATGTATAGGAATGAAGTGCCCTTTATGCAGAGACAGTGCATCATGAAGCTCTGTTGGTGAAAAAATGCTGACTAAAGATATAGTTTTGTGATATCAGAACCCTTGCGATGACCCTGAACCCTTGCCATTTGTTCACTATGCCAGTTAAAACTATATTTATGCCACAGGCCAGACATTACAAGCTTATTTTACTGCGTAAGTGCAGGAAATTTGAACCTCTGGATATTGGTAATGGATAAAGATATCAAAAAAAGTTTCAAAGGTCCCCATGGATATCATCTTAAGAACATATGGTAAAATTTTCAACGATCTGACATTAATAGAAATTATAGAGGAGGTCATCCTCACAATTGGTACTTTAGGTACCCAAAAACCAAGGTTATTGGGGATATCATGATAATGAGTATAAATTTTAACTTGAAAATAGAATTTCTACCTGAATGTCTGAGGACAGTACAGTTAACATTTGAGCCATTTGTTATGGTTAGTTATTTAGATAACTGTGGCCCACTGTGAAAAAACTATTTTTGCGGTGTTCTGCATACCCCAAGAGTATTGTCTTCAGAACATACAAAATTTTTGACAATCTATGATGAATAGAAATTATCCAAGTGCTCATCTCCATAACTGGCACTCTTCATGTCCAAAAAATTGTGGTTTCTCGGGTTTACTCACAAACCATTCAAAATGGTGCATTTATATGCTAACTCTCCACCCTAGACCACATTAATGCAAAAGAACCAACCAATTTACTCAATTTACCTGAGCTGGAGAAAGTGTGTAATGTTTAAACTTTGATCCTGTATTATATGATAGCTACGGTATGCTACTTCTTCCTGTAGGTATACAAATGGTCGCTTGGTCAAGAGCTATCTGAAACAGTTGACCCCTTATCTCTGTGATAAGTGGAACCTGGGATATGATACTCTGAAAAATCGCATTTTTGCGTACAGTTTTTTTAGAAGATACTGGTAAAGAGTACTGTCATGCATGGACAAGTTGCATTTGTGAAGATAAGTTCAGTGTTTAATAAGAAATTATATTTATTCTCCATTTCACCCCAATTAGCAACTCTTGCATTTCTCAAATATTTCCCCAGTTTAGTGACATTTAAATCATGTCAAACCTTCTTTAAAATATCAATAAAATTGGGTTGCTATATTTACAGATGGGGTCCAGTCACACAGCTTCCCCTGAGCCCAGTCCTGGCTTGCAGCAACCCTGAACATAAAACTAGTGGACTTCATTTTACTCTTACACATACTTAATAATAGTTTACTGATTATGCTGTTTCCTTCCATATTGTTTATAAATCAGTTCCCACAATTCTTGTTGTAAAATAGGTCTACATATCTCAGCTCTAAACTGATTTATCATGTGTTTTCCTGTATAGCTCTCAACATTTGTTGCAACAAACTGCTCATAACCTTCCCAATTAGTAACTTTCAGATCTCCACAACCATCATATCAACTGATCTAGGTTTCTGTCGGAACTCCACAATGAAATACAGAAACCTAATAACTTCCTCAACCAAATCCAATGATAAATCCTCACACTCTGCCAAACATCCTTGAAATGGGTTGGGTAGGTCTGCAAATAGTTATCTGCTGTTGCACACTCCCTCAGCTGACATTGCTCCCCTTGCCCCGCAGCATTTCCAGACTCACTCCCAGCCCATCCTATGTCAGCAAGCAAAACACCAACCATTTTTACATAGCCTTTCATTCCCTCTACTTTCATTTGTACATGATCACCTAGCAATCAGTGATGCCTGGCTTTTAGTCTCCTTCAGTATTTTATAACATTTCTTCCAGAGTGGTGTAAGTAGTATCAGCAGCCAAACTTAAATTATTTTCTGTGATCTTCCATATAGCTGGGAGTTGCGCATTTTGTCTTAACTGATTTACCTGTTCTGTTATATTTTCTTTTGATTCCATGCCTCATCTCTGGAGTTCATAAGTCAGATCACCTCTCCTGAAATAGGCTGCATCCATAATCCCTCTTCCAGGTGTTCTAGAAAAATCAGCAAGACAATATCAGACTCCAATAAATAATTTTTCAATAATAATTTTATATCAGTTGTACATCTTACCACCTAATCAACCTATCATTCAAAAGGATACACACACAACCAAAATTCCAACAATTTATTAAATAATAAAAAAGTTAACTGAGGATATGTTTACAATCACTGGTTGTTTTTTTATTTAATATTGGCCACATGTGACTTCTGTAACAATTGTAATAGTTCTGTACAAATTATGTATGCAGATAGTTCATCCATCTAAGGAATCGATAATGTCAATAATTTTTGATAGATGTTGATACTTCAAAGATGTCAGTCCCAAGAATTCCAGGGTGGTATCAAAATCTCTACAGTACACTCTGAGACAAGTGTGGACATATAGAAAGAAGCAAGCAGGTGACTTCAGCTTACATATGTAGAGTGAGAAGATTTAATAAAATATTTTATGTACTTACTGAAACACAACTACAACTTACATTTTACATTTGTCTGCAGTAATATTTTTCTATTAAGCTTTTGACAGATGATGAATGCAATGCAATTTCCAATCACAAAAAGATTTTTATGTGGTCTAACTACAATTTAAGAGTTTTCAGAATATTTTTTTCCATTATTTATACTGTAAACCTTGCTTGCCAAATTTCATGATTCTAGGTCAATGTGAAGTACCTTAGGTTTTGATGAACGAGTATCAAAATATGTGATAAAATGGCCATATCTTTGAATTACATTGACTTAGAAGCTTACTTTTTTGGTATCGCCAAGGGACAATAGTCCTTAAAATTTGACAAACTTAATTCATCTACCCATTCCTGGCAAAAAGAGGTTTTAACAGCCAGATAGACAGGCAATCAGATAACATCTGACAAAAAAATTATTCCTGTGATGTATTTACAAATTAACAATTTTCAGACTCTTTCCTTTACTTTTACTGTAAAATCTAGCTTATTGCCAAATTTCAAGATTCTAGATCAACAAATGTACCGTAAAGGTATCAATGAGTGAATTTGTGAGCATGATCCTAGGTTTCAATGAGTGAGTTTGTGAGTATCAAAATATATATTTATTTATTTACTGCTTTTTAGCCTGATCAGATTAGGGCCTCAAATCCTTTTCTTGCATATGATCAGAAGTAACACACACCAGAGATATTACAAAACATTCCCAGTAATAATAATAATAATAATAATAAATGACACTAATAACAGTAATAATAATAATAATAATAATAACAATAATAATCCCCGTGGAGGCCCGGGAAAAGAATAGGCCTCTGGTATGTTCTGCCAGTCGTAAAGGGCGATGAAAAGAACAAACCACTAATAGGGCTAACCCCCCTTTTAGTGTGATTAGTTGGTTCAGGACACAACTAAAGAAGCCTCGGACAAGCGCCGTCATGGTCGGGGACGACGCTTGAACCCTATGCCTGCCCACAATGGTAACGACACTGCCAGCCAAGTGGAAAATGATTTAAATCCAAATAGAGGTGTTTTGCAGGATATGCTTCCTGCAACCACCCTAGAAGGAAAACAAAGAAAAAGGATGAGATGGTCAGATGAAGTTAATTGACACCTGATGTTCTGTTATTACCAAGCAACAAACCTAGGAACCAACACAACTGGAAACAGATCACAAGTATACACAACATTTATTACCAGATACCCAGAATTAAAATTTTTAACAGAACAATGACTAGCTGATCAGATCCGTGTTATAATCAAAAATAGCAGGATACCCCAGTCAGAATTAGAAAACATCAAACAACAAGTACAACAAATACTGGAACAAAATAATGTGCAATCACAAGAAGAAGAAAATACAGTAATGGACTCACACATCCCAGAGCAAACAAACAAAGAACAACATGCATCAATTAAACAATCAGAGGAAAACGAAATCTTAAGACTGCCACCAGAACAAGTACAAATAGAACACGAAGTGACACACATGTTAGATATAGAAGAAAAATTTCAGCTGACATATATAGAATACAAAGACACAAATACAGACATTAGACCATTTTTGCATAGACAGCCACATAACCCACAAGTCGAAACAACAATAAAAACTATCAACACAATCATACACAACAGAAGAAATGAAAACACAACTATGGAAGAGTTACAACTACTGGTTTATATAGGAGCACTCACTACACTAAATATACACACTAGACAGAGATCAGAACCAACCAACACACAGAAGAAACCCACAAAAGCATCATGGCAACACAGGCTACAGATCAGAATAGAAAAACTGAGAAAAGACATTGGACAGCTAACACAATTTATAAGAAAAGAAAGATCAGACAAAAAACGAAAAAGGTTAGTTAAAATCTCACAACAAGAAGCGATAGAGCAATTAGATGAAAAGAAGCAGAAATTACAAGCATTGGCCAAACAACTTAGAAGATTAAAAAAAAGTGAAAATAGAAGGAAACAAAACCAAAAATTCAACACAAACCAAAAGAAATTTTACTAGACAATAGATAACACACACATTAAAATAGACAATCCACCAAACATAACAGACATGGAACACTTCTGGAGCAACATATGGTCAAACCTGGTACAACATAACAGACATGCACGGTGGATAGAAGCAGAAAGAGACACACACAAGATGATACCACAAATGCCTGAAACGATAATTTTGCAACATGAAGACACCAAAGAAATTAATTCTACTCACAATTGGAAAGCCCCTGGAAAAGATAAAATGGCAAATTTCTGGCTAAAGAAGTTCACCTCAACACATTCACATCTAACTAAATTATTTAACAGTTACATTGCAGACCCATACACATTCCCTGATACACTTACACATGGAATAACTTATATGAAACCTAAAGATCAAGCAGACACAGCAAACCCAGCTAAATACCACCCCATAACATTCCTACCAACAATATACAAAATATTAACTTCAGTCATTACACAAAAATTAATGACACATACAACACAGAACAAAATTATAAAAGAAGAACAAAAATGCTGTTACAAAGGAGCACGAAGATGTAAAGAGCAACTGATAATAGATGCAGAGGTGACATATGAAGCTAAAACTAAACAATGGTCACTACACTATGCATATATTGATTACCCCACTCATGGTTACTACAAATATTGGAAATATACAAAGTAGATCCTAAATTGATACAGTTCCTAAACATAGTAATGAAAAATTGGAAAACCACACTTAATATCCAAACAAATTCAAATAATATCACATCACAGCCAATACAGATTAAGTGTGGAATATACCAAGGAGACTCATTAAGTCCTTTCTGGTTCTACCTTGCTCTGAACACACTATCCAACATTCTAAATAATACAAATTATGGATACAAAATTGCTGGAACATACCCACACAAAATCACACATTTGCTATACATGGATGATCTAAAACTTCTGGCAGCAACAAATGAACAACTCAACCAATTACTAAAGAAAACAGAAGTATTCAGCAATGATATAAATATGGCTTTTGGAACAGACAAATGTAAGAAAAATAGCATAGTCAAGGGAAAACACACTAAACAAGAAGATTACATATTGGATAACGACAGTGACTACATAGAAGCGATGGAAAAAACAGATGCCTATAAATATCTAGGATACAGACAAAAAATAGGAATAGATGATACAAATATTAAAGAAGAACTAGAAGAAAAATATAGACAAAGACTAACAAAAATACTGAAAACAGAATTGACAGCAAGAAACAAAACAAAAGCTATAAATACTTATGCTATACCAATATTGACCTACTCATTTGGAGTAGTGAAATGGAGTAACACAGACCTAGAAGCACTCAATACACTTACACGATCACAATGCCACAAATATAGAATACATTACATACATTCAGCAACAGAAAGATTCACATTAAGCAGAAAGGAAGGAGGAAGGGGATTTATCGACATAAAAAACCTACATTATGGACAGGTAAACAATTTAAGAAAATTCTTTCTAGAACGAGCAAAATACACAAAGCAATCACTCATATAAATACATTGGCTACACCACTGAAATTTCATAACCACTTTTACAATAATTTAGATCATATAACATCAACAGATATGAAGAAAGTAAATTGGAAAAAGAAAACACTACATGGCAAGCACCCGTATCATCTAACACAGCCACACATCGATCAAGACGCATCCAACACATGGCTAAGAAAAGGCAATATATACAGTGAGACAGAAGGATTCATGATTGCAATACAGGATCAAACAATAAACACCAGATATTACAGCAAGCATATTATTATTAAAGATCCCAATACCACAACAGATAAATGCAGACTTTGCAAACAACAAATAGAAACAGTAGACCACATCACAAGCGGATGTACAATACTAGCAAATACTGAATACCCCAGAAGACATGACAATGTAGCAAAAATAATACATCAACAGCTTACCTTACAACATAAACTTATAAAACAACACATTCCCACATACAAGTATGCACCACAAAATGTACTGAAGAGTGATGAATACAAATTATACTGGAACACAACCATTATAACAAATAAAACATCACCACATAACAAACCTGACATCATACTCACCAATAAAAAGAAGAAATTAACACAACTAATCGAAATATCCATACCCAATACAACAAATATACAAAAGAAAACAGGAGAAAAAATTGAAAAATACATCCAACTGGCTGAGAAAGTCAAGGATATGTGGCATCAGGATAAAGTTGACATTATACCAATTATACTATCAACTACAGGAGTCATACCACACAATATCCACCAGTACATCAATGCAATACAGCTACATCCAAACTTATCTATACAACTACAGAAATCCGTAATTATTGATACATGTTCAATTACCCGAAAGTTCCTAAATGCAATATAACATATACCGTACAGTTAAAAGGAAGTCACGCTTGATCA
Source organism: Schistocerca gregaria (assembly GCF_023897955.1). Lineage (NCBI taxonomy): Eukaryota > Metazoa > Arthropoda > Insecta > Orthoptera > Acrididae > Schistocerca > Schistocerca gregaria. The sequence continues at coordinate 552,386,724 of NC_064920.1, forward strand.
AGGTCAGCGTCACTTTCTACTTTTGACCAGACATAACGTCTGAGATAAGAAAGAAATAATAATAAAAGTAAAGGGCATTTAGGATTATATAGAGTAGCCTAGATCATCCGAAGAAATGTTTTGTAGTACAAGGAATGAAATAAATAAAGGTTGAGCAGAAGATTGAAGTGACAGCAACAGAAATATCTGTATCTTTTGACTGCATTGGCTTACAAGCTTCAATGTATTATGCCACCAGGGGACTGTAGTGCTTCACGTGTAACATAAATCCAAACTTGATACCCCAACCTGCTCCTGGGAAAAAGGGTTCTTAACAGTTGGACAGACAGGCAGAAAGATAGACAGGCAACAATGTGATCCCTTCAGGAACTGAACAGGTTGAAATCTATCATTTGTGGTTATCCACACCAATAATAAATCAGGTCCATGGACATGCCCTTGACACACTTGAACAGGATTATTTTCTTACTTAACTGCAGCATGTTCCCTGAAACACAAGTACTTTAGGAACAAGTCACATGATTAGTTTAGACACAGCGACAACACAACTGCACAGCAAATAATCCCAATCAATATAATACCCCACTATCTGCTCACGAATCTTTGGGCAAAGCCAAAGAACTCATGAAAGAATCACTTTAAGAATGGTCATAATTTTATCGTAACTAGGCAGTATTGATGTAGGAAAATCTGCAGTTCCAACTGCCCTACACACATCCATAATAGGCCACTAATGCTTAACATACAGAATGTACCATGAAACTCCCAAGTCACATTGAGTCCACTTATAACATGTGTCTGTAGGGAGAAAAGTCACATTATGCTGGACACATCTGTAGTGCTCAACAGTAGCTCCCAAGTCTCTGCTCCTGGTCAAACATGCTTAGCACTCATGCTGCTATGTGTGGCTGTCACACTGCTTCCACCAGGAAGAATTTGCATGCCACAGCATACAGTCATTTCTGAGGCATACATGACTCATGTAAGCAACTGACCTGCCACTGCATCTGAGTGTCCACTGTACCACCCAACTCCTCAGCAGTAACTCCTTTTTAGCTCAAGGAATTCTCACTCTGTGCCATCCAGACTCTACTGAAACATATGCAACTCAATCAAATACTCAGCTGCTGCAGTCAAGAGAGAAGCAACACTAACATGTGACTTCCCACTATTTACAAACTTTCATTTTTATTGTGCGCACACACACGCGCGTGCGCGCTCGCACACACACACGCACACACGCGCACAATCACACACACACACACACACACACACACACACACACACACACACACACACACACACACACACACTCTCCAGTCACAACCTATTCCACATCTCTGCTTCAGCAATGCTGTTGAATAATAGTGCCAGTTTTAGCACCCTTTTTTCCAATTTATTTTGCAATTCACAGGCAATATGATTTTTATTATGTTTCTTTGGTGACAATGTTGGCATATAATTTACTTGTCAATACCCAATGTACACCCATATCCTATTACTGTAGTGCAGTAGGCTTACACATAATTATCTCTGGATATATATGGATGCATATCATTCTGACATAATGAACTTCACTGTATATTGTTTTTAATTAATTTAGATTTCATTTGTGGGTGTAACTCTTCTTCATAGCCTGTGCAATCATGTGTGCATGTCATACATGTTTACTTTGCATCTGAATACATTATACCGCTACATGGTAATGCATTGTAAGGACATCTATATTCAGAACTAAATTAAGAGATTCTTAATTCTCTTAAAAATGCTGTACATTCTAAAAGAATACTTAGAAGCTAAACAGTAGAGATGATCTCCTTCAAACAAGAAATTGTTAAGAGATCTGTGTTTCCATAAACCAGGAGACATAAACATACACCTCACATACTTTCTAGTTGTATAAGAATGATCCCAATGGTGGTTGCTCTTTTTTCTCCCCACGTGCCTTGGAGAGACATTATGCTACAAAGTGAAGTTGGCAGAGTGTAAGATAGTGAAGATTAGTGATTGCATGATGTATGTTGGAAAAGTGAAATGTTGATGGTGTAAGCCTATAATAGTGAAAATGTCAAGATGAGTGCAAAACTTTGTATGGATGACACAGTGTGACTAATCATGTTTTTATCTTATGCAGCTCATATTAAGGAAATCTTCTATTTGTCTTCGGTATTCATCTAAGGGGTGTTCTTGGTTGTAGCATTTCACCTGCCTGCTTTAACGCATGACATAGCTGCACTGTGCCATGATGTGTTGTGTAACATCATACGCTGAAATTCGGGATTTTTGGCATGGTGAAAACATCATTGGTCGAAGCAGATGGGTGGTATCCCAGGCTATAATAGACTCCATTTAAGGATGATTAAGTTTTGGCTGAATTAAGACATGTCTGTGTTATGTTATATGTATGAAATTAATACAGGGTGTACAAAAAGCCTGGGAACACTTTCAATTATTTATTGCACAAGAACCAAACATTGTAGAGACATATGTCATTTTGAAGAGAAACCTTGGAAGTATTTTTTCATGTGTACTGCCACAGCATAGTTTGTTAATTTGCTGCTAGTTAGTGCTAGTTGCATACATGGCAAGTTCAGGTGCGGAGTTAGCTTAGTGTGTGTTGGAGTTCGACAAAAACAAGTGTGGTACAGCTGATCAATGGGTGTTTAGAACTAAATATAAGCGACCAGCAGGAAAGGCCATTTACCACTGTCACAACAAATTCAGTATGACAGGTTCCTTGTATCTGGCAAAGAGAAGTGAGTGTCCCAGCGTGAGTGAAGTAAATACGGAGCACATATGAGAGCCATTCATAAGGAATCAAAAGAAATCCATGTATCATGCATCCTGTGAACTCGAAATGGCTCCTATGACAGTGTGGAAAGTCCTGTAACAGAAGCTGTCTATGAAACCATTCAAATTGGAGCTAGTGCAGAATCTCAATGACGATGACAAAGACAAGCATTTTGAGTTTTGTTTGCAGTTGCAACAATTTAATCAGGAGGGGATGGCATTGTTGATTGCTTTAATTTTTACTGATGAAGCCACTTTTCACACTAACGGGAAAGTGAACAGGCATAATTGTCAACTCTGGAGTACAAAGCATCCACACGAATGCACTGAATTTGAGCGTGATTTTTTGAAGGTAAATGTTCTTCGTGCCTTGTCACATCGAAAGCTGTGTAGCTCATTCTTCTTCGCCAAGGCCATTGTGACTGGATATTCCTACTTGGACATGTTGCAGCAATGGCTGATGCCTCAAATGCAATCCGACTCTCCATTCATCTTTCAGCAGGATGGGGCTTCACCCCATTTTCATCATGAAGTTCATGGGTACCTGAAGACGAAGCTGCTGCATCGATGGATCGGCTGTGCAACAGAAGGGGACAGCTATTTAATGAAATGGCCTCCGTGATCACCAGATCTCACTCCATGTGACTTTTTCCTGTGGAGACACATTGAAGATCTGGTGTATGTACTGTCTCTACCACGTGATGTAGCACAGCTCTGGGAGAGAACACGGGAAATAACTGCCGTCATAGCAATGCCATACTGGGACGGGTATGGAAAGAATGTGATTGTAACATACTGACATCTGCCGGGTCACTCATGGTTTGCATATCAAATGTTTGTAAAAAAAAAAAGCTTTCAGAGTTTAACTTTAAAATACAATATGTATGACATCTGTAAAATGTTTAGTTCTTGTGCAATAAATAATTGAAAGTGTTCCCAGACTTTATGTACACCTTGTATAACAAACTGTCTATTCCCTGACTACACCTCTACAAATTAATTTACGAATAAATGAATAAAAAGTAAAAATACAGCTTGTAACTTCCACCCATTTTTATGTGATGTTGACATTATGGTGCCTAAAGGTTAAAATGAGTAAAAGATATCAGATGCATTATTTAAGGAACAATTCTTCCCAGTTGATATGCTAGTTTCTTGTGGCCTCATTGTTTTTCAGTGGAATGTAAACATCTTTGTTTTTGAAGGGTTTATTTCCAGGTGTTTCTTCTTGCAATATGTGGACAACAGATTTGGGGCTTTGATAGTTTTCACTCAGTCATTTCAATATTTCTCTCCTCAGCTGAGATAACATGGTCAAAAGCACAAATGAAGCTCTACATATCTTCAGACAGAGGGTCATTGCAGGGTCTTTTTCCGGCTGCAGCGATGTCAGAGATCTGATGTTTTACCGGATTCCTGATATTCACGGCACACTCGTGAAATGGTCATACGGGAAAATCCCCACTTCATCGCTACCTTGAAGATGCTGTGTTTCATTGCTCGTGTGTCGACTATAACACCACGTTCAAACTCTCGTAAATTTTAATAAGCTGCCAATGTAGCAGCAGTAACCGATCCAACAACGGCGCCAGACACTTGTCTTATATAGGCTTTGCTGACCGCAGCGCCGTATTCTGCCTGTTTTCATATCTCAGTATCTGAATACGCATGCCTATACCAGTTTCTTTAGCGCTTCCGTGTATAATCTTATGTCAAACGTTTCACACAACAAGACAAGTATTAAAATGAGAAAATGTGTTTCTCTCGAAACAGGAACATTATACAATGTAACGTACCGAAAATGTTGACCACGAATCACGACGACTGACGGGAATCATTCGGTGTGACAGAAGTGCAACCCTTCCACAAACTACTGCAGATTTCAACACTGGGCCATCAACGAATAGCACCGTGCGAAACGTTCAACGAAACATCACCGACATAGGCTTTCAGAGCCGAAGGGCCACTCGTGTACCCTTGGTGATTGCATCACACAAAGCTTTACGCCTCGCTTGGGCTCGACAACACCGACACTGGACTGTTGATGGCTGGAAACACGTTGCCTGGTCGGACAAGTCTAGTTTGAAATTCTATCAAGCGGATGGACGTGCACAGGGATGGAGACAATCTCATGAACCCATGGAACCTGCAAGTCAGCAGGGGTCTGTTCAAGCTCGTGGAGGCTCTGTAATTGTGTGGCATGTGTGCAGTTGGAGTGATATGAGACCCATGATACGTCTAGATACGACTATGACACGTGACACATACGTAAGCATCCTGTCTGATCACCTGCATCCATTCATGTCCATTGTGCATTCTGACGTACTTTCGCAATTTCAGCAAGATAATGCGACGCCCTACGCGTCCAGAATTGCAATAGAGTGGATCCAGGAACACTCTTCTGAGTTAAAATCTTCCGCTGGCCACCAAACTCCCCATACATGAACATTATTGAGCATATCTGGAACGCCTTGCAAAGAGGTGTTCAGAACATATCTCCACCACCTCGTTCTCTTACGGATTTATGGAGAGCCCTGCAGGATTCATGATGTCAATTCTCTCCAGCACTACTACAGACATTAGTCGAGTCCATGCCATGTCGAGCTCGCGGGGGCCCTACACGATGTTAGGCAGGTGTACCAGTTTCTGTGCCTCTTCAGTGTACCTCTTAATGAGTAGATTATGACAGCATTTAATTTTTTTAAATCCAGTCACTAATTAAGCTGAATATTGAAAATCGAATTTTAGTCACCCATATGCTGCAACTGATACCGTTCCCAGATTCCAGCATAGCGTCTGTGTTCGAAGAAGACAGTATGTAACCATTCTCCTATCGCTCATGACAACAATGTACTTACAGAGACAGTCATTTTTCCCTCGCCCAGTACGCGAATGTAACAGGAAAGAAAATCGGTGTTACTAATAAGATGTAGGCCAGTACAGTGGTTTGCGCGGTAGATGTAGACGTAAGTAAACAAGTGTGATTCATGTCGAGATTTTGAGAAGAATGGATTCATTAAGGTGCATAGTTTTCGACTCTTTGCAATGAATTTATCACCTTTTCAAGAAAGTATGGGGTTGGTGCTCAAATTCGTAGCGTTTCCATATGCTTAATAAACACAAAACACGCATAATAAAGACTTCAGTCATAAATAATATATTCATGTTTACACACAACAATCTGCCAGTGCTGGGACAACTTCTCGTATCCACGATTGCAAAAAATCACGTGATTTTGAGGCGAAGTGCGTTGAAGGTTGTTCGATAGAGAACGGAAAAGTGAAAATATGAGAACTCAATATCAGGTGAATAAGGCGGGTGCGGAATAATTTCCCAATCCAACACCTACATAGTATTTTGTTTGTCAGTTGGACAGGTTGCGGGCGGGCGTTATCGTGGCGTAGTATCACTTCACGCGTTGTTCGTGGATTGCGTCAGCAAGAGTCTCAGTTGTTGACAATAATGTCATCATTGATGGTTACATCTCGGGGAAGCGATTCGTAGTACACCACACGCTCGTTGTTCCACCAAAAGTATGTCATTATCTTTTGTTGATACGCACAGGTCGTTTAACGGGAGGTGCTGCTTTGTTTGGGCACAACCATTCGTTCTGTCTTCCTTATGTTAGCGTAAAGACACTGTTTCTCGTCGCTAGTAACGATATGGGATAGGAATGGTCGGTGATGTTCATGAGCCGGTTGATGACGAGCAAGTAGAGATGCACATATGAACACCTGCAGATTTTTGTTATTTGTTTTAGAGCATGTTGTACCCATGCACTCGATTTTTTAACCTCCTCCATTGCATTACAATGTCATAGTTCATCATATCTGCCATTTCTCGACTACTCTGACGCCGATCATTGTGGCTTAATGCGTTTAAACGATTTTCATCGATCCCCAAAGGTCTTCCTCAATGAGGAAAGTCACTAATATCAAAGGTCGCAGTTAGGCCCTGTATTGTTCCTGATCTATATAAACGACATAGGAAACAGTCTCAGTAGCCGTCTTAGATTGTTTGCAGATGGTGCTGTCATTTACAGTCTTGTAAAGTCATCAGGTAAGCAAAACTAATTGCAAAATGATTTAGATAAGGTATCTGTATGGAGCGAAAAGTGGCAATTCACCCTGAATAAAGCAAAGTGTGAAGTTATTTACATGAGTACTAAAAGAAATCCACTAAATTTCGATTACACGATAAGTCACACAAATCTGAAGGGTGTAAATTCACCTAAATACTTAGAATTACAATTACAAATAATTGGAACGATCACGTAGATAATGCTCTGGGTAGAGCAAACCAAAGACTTCGATTCACTGGCAGAACTCTTAGAAGGTGCAACAGGTCTATTAAAGACACTGCTTACACCACGCTTGTCCGCCCTATTCTGGAGTATTGCTGCGTGGTGTGAGATCCAAATCAGGTAGGTATGATGGATGACATCGAAAGAGTACAAAGAAGGGCAGCTCGTTTTGTATTATCGTGAAATAGGGGAGATAGAGCCACAGAAATGATACGTGAATTGGAGTGGCAATCATTAAAATAAAGGCGTTTTTCGTTGCAACGGGACCTTCCCATGCAATTTCAATCACCAGTTTTCTCCTCCGATTGCGGAAACATTCTGTTGGCAGTCTCCTACAAAGGGAGAAATGATCATCACGATAAAATAAGAGAAATCAGGGCTCGCAGAGAAAAATTTAAGTCCTCATTTTTTCCGCGCACCCTTCGACGATGGAACGGTAGAGACACAGCTTGAAGGTGGATCATTGAACTCTCTGCCAGGCACTTTATTGTGAATAGCAGATAAATCACGTAGATTTAAATGTAGAAAACGATAAAAATATTTTCTTGCCGTGCTCTGTCCAATGGCATTACCCCATACACGGTGCAAATGTTTCTGGCTGCCTTCACTGCTATCACCCTTCTATTGAACCCGAACAGAAGAATATGTTGGAAAAGTTCCGATTTCTCCACTTGTCACTCCGTTTTCTATCGCCCACAGTTCTACTCACTATTTCCAAAAAACAAAATGACAGCATAGAGACTGAAATAGCAACAGTGAACTAAAATCGATAAGTAAATCCATAGCAACCGGAATACCGACAGAAAAAACAAAAACGCTACAAACTTATGCACCAGCTCTATACAAAAATGAGCATATTTGTAACAATCATTGTACGTGTGTATGTACGTTCTACACCTCCTCCTAAATAACTGGATCGAGTTCAGACAAACTTCGTATGGATATCACTATCTGGAAAGTAGCATTGCGGGGGTACAAACCGCCTACCTCGCCTAGGCTTCGGGATGGAAGTGAAAAGGACGTAGAAGCATAACTGAGGAACATCTGAAGCAGTTTCAACCAAATTTACTATATGATTATTATATGTGTAATTATGTGTATGAAAATTCTGTGGGGGTAATATACCATTACCACCTATATGGGTAGCTGCTGTGAAATGCTGTGAAAGGTCAAAACATTGGATAACAACAGATATTAGTATCAGAATCATAGCTTCTTGGAGTCACTCGAGAGTCATTGGTGGCAGTCCCGAACACTTATTTTTACCGGAGGGGGGGGGGGGGGGGGGGTAGATGGGACTGCAAAGACAGTAATGTATCAACATATCTTTGTAAAACCTGAAGCAGTTGCTATCAAACTTGGCACACGTGTCACTTACTACGTATGTGGAAAAAATTATTGTGGCAGTAAAGACACCGGTAGCAAACTTGTAGCTGAGGGCGAAGGTGGGTGAAGTAACAGCATAACTCATGGCTCTCCCCCCCCCCCCCCCCCTCCCCCCTCTTATCGAATCCAAATGCCAAGTTCTTAGATATAGACTTCTTGAGAGATGAAGAACTGGAGGTAGAGCAAAGATGTGACTCTGGGGCAGGAGTAAGAAAGGCACAATGTACTGCATTTTCAAAAATTCTTTAGAAAACACAATGGGTCCAGTTTTTGGAGCATTATTTGTAAGTCGAAACTTAGTCGACTTTTCATTTAAGCCCAGATTGTTGTGCTGTTGCAGTAAACAAAACAAAGAAAAAAAAAGAAAAGTGAGCGAATGTGAAGAAATGAGAGGAGAAATACACTAGCTCAGCAAAAGCATCCGGACACCTGTTCGTGTATATTAATATAAGATGTTCCACCGTTCGCCTTTATGACGGATTGAACTCTACTGGGCAGACTTTCGATGCGGTGTCTGAATTTCTGTGGACGAAATGGCAGCCTTGTCTCCCTAAAGAGTCGAAACCAGAGAAGGTAGTGAACCTGCGACCGTAGGCGTCTAGAGTCAAGTAGACTTTCTAGCCCACCGCAAAGGTGTTGCATTGAGTTCAGGTCGGGACTGTGCACAGGGCAGGCCATTTCAGAAATGTTATTGTCTACAAACAATGTTGCTTTATGGTAGGGTGCAATGTCATGCTGATAACAGTCATCACCTACCTGTTCCGCTACTGCATCCGGTACGCAACGGTGTAAAATGTGTTTATTTCTGCTGAGCGCAGTAACGGGGGGAGGGGGGGGGGGGGGGGCACACCTTAACCACAAACAACACCTCTATACCGTAACACCACCCCGTCCATACTTCATTGTTGATACTACACATGACAAGTAATGCTCTCTAGGCATTCGCAAACCCAGGCGCCTTCATCGGATTGCCACAGGATATAGCGCGATACATCACTCCAAATTACTCGTTTCCCGTCATCTACGGTCCAGTGCTATCGCTCTGTACACCACCACAGGCGTCACTTAGCAATGACTGCAGAAATGTGTGGCTAATAAGGAGCTATTGGAACATTTACCACATTATTTTTAACTGCCTACGCACAGTCATTCTGCTACTTGGACTGCTGATAACATTTTGGAACTTATGCATGATTTCTTCCATTGATTTCATGCGATTTTTTATAACCACCTTCCGCAATACTTGAAGGTCCCTGTCGATCAGACATGAGGTCTGCTTGGTCTTGGCTTAGCTATGGGTGTTCCTTAGCATACCCACTTCACAATCACATCATCAACAGTCGACATGGGCAGATTTTGAAGGGTTGAAATGTCCCTGATGGGTTTGTTAGTGAGCTAGTCCACGCTCGAAGTCACTGATCTGTCCTGACCGACCCATTCTGACGCTAATACTTCTCTACTAACGGCACAGCGACAACGCGAGCTTCAGAACTTGGTGTTTCACCTTCGGTCTTCGACCATCCTTTTACGTTTTACTAACACTACAGTTCTGCCCGCGTCCTTTTATACTGGTCGCCTTGCGTGACATGTAGTGTCAATTCCGCATAACGTAGAGGTGTTTGGATACTATTGTTCAGATAGGTCTCACCAGTATCACCGTTACAAATGTATGAAGTGTTTGTTGCAGCTGCACATCCAAGATCTAAAAAGATGAACCATTGTCAACGACATCTAGCATACTTCTCAACCAAGGCGAATTACGACTCCTCAGGATTCAGATGAAACTACTGGCCGAAATTTGCTACAGAGACAGATAAAATATGCTTGAAATTACCCAGTGTTGACCGGGGATGTATTTATTCCAATCTTCTATACGTTCATCTCCTGCTTCCCCCTCTCTGTCCATCACCTTCTCCCCCCATATGTGTCCATGCCTCCTTCTCCCTGTCATTCAATACCCTCCTCCTCCTTCCCTCTTCAAATTATCACCCCACCCCTACAAGAACTTGCTGGTTCTTAGACACACATTATTTCTTTCCATATAGTAAGTAATATGTGCACTAAATTTTGTTGAAATAGGTCCAAGAGTTTAGGAGGAGGTTTTTACCCATGGTTTTGCCTGTGTAAGAACATCACACATATATTTAACATATTCAAACATTTGTACACATATTTCACCTGTATCTGTTTCGAAATGCGTCCTGCAGCTTAGTTAGTACGCAGCTCATTGTTTACGAAATCATATCTCCTGAACCATGTGTCGTACAATGATATATTTTTGTAATACATTCAACGCATATTTAGATACTGTCTACAAAATGTGTTGCGAATAGATTTAGTAGCAAAGAACTAATAAATCTAAACGTCATGCATGATGCGGCAGCAACTCAGTGTTTATGACGTAATATCTCTTAACTACATGTACATTTTTGGCGCCCACCTACAAAGGTACGAATGTTCATCATAATAAAATAAGATAAATTAGAATTCTCAAGGAAAGATAAAGGCGTTCGCGTTTCCTGCGCGCTGTTCGAGACGGGAACGGTATAGACGTAGCTTGAAGGTGATTCTGTAAACGCTCTGCGAGTCTCTTAAATATGAATTGCAGAGTAATCATTTAGATGTAGATGCTTCACTAGCAGTCGAGGAGGTTTATGTAAATCATTTACAACATCTTCAAATCTGAATCTGAAACCGATACTTCTATTTTAGACATTTTCAAGACTCAAGAACGATTTGCAGATGCACTTGTTGGCAACATTGTCACTATGTGTTGCCGATGGCTAAATTGAGAACATCACAGAGGATAGTAAACAAAGTGTCGGTGCTGTACAAAAAATGGCTCTGAGCACTATGGGACTTAACTTCTGAGGTCATCAGTCCCCTAGAGCTTAGAACTACTTAAACTTAACTAACCTAAGAACACCAAACACATCCATGCCCGAGGCAGGATTCGAACCTGCGACCGTAGCGGACGCGGGGTTCCAGACTGTAGCGCCTAGAACCGCACGGCCACTCCGGCCGGCTATTGGCTAACAATACGAGCTTCTGACTACCAATCCATTAGGTGAAAACCGCACATTAACTGCACTTCCCATTTCCGCAATATTTGTATGCATATGTACATCCATTTTTATAATAGGCACAGTTTCTTACTTGCAGGGTCTGGTTGACATTTGGTTAAATTTTTGTTTTGCTTTCTCCGTTTCAGTGTTCTGAATGGTATTTGATAGAGTTTAGATGCATCCCACAATGAGATATTCCCACTATTGGCATCTTATACAGCTATTAGAAGATTAGCTTCTGACCATTAAGCGCCATTTGTTTTTCTCTCGTACTGACGAGGTGACCCTACATGTAAACCAAAAGTTTACACGTGATGTACTATATACTGTACACCTCAAGTAAAACCAATTCTTAAAACTAAAATTTAAATGTACTATTTACGTATTTTATCATTCGTAAGTAATTAAAATAAATACCTAAAAAATACACCACACAAATCTTTTGAACTTATCTGGCACACGGAGAATAATCCTTTAATGAAGTGGTATTTTATCCATTTTATATGAGGAAGATGCAACATACATTTTGTTCAACGTAACCACCGTTGTGACTACAAGTAAACTCACTATCTGAAAGCCAAACAATGCGATTTAAAATACCCATTAAAATCATGATCATAAGGCAAACATCCACGAGGAAAATCGTTACCATGAGTAAGAACTGAATTAGATACTGCATACTTACGACTATTTAACTCTTTATATTCTCCGATGTTACATCTGTTATGGATAAATGCGGACAACTCTTCTTCGTAGACACAGCACATTCCCAGTAAAATTTGGTGACGGATAGTGCTGTCATTCATTGGGTACTAGCAGAAATATCAACATTGTGGCATCTTCCACTTACTGGCATCTTACACCGAACTACAATATAACTCTTAACGTACAGGTCAGAGGGGAAGAACACTATTATCGCTGAAGTTTCAAGTATTAAAAGAAAGCCAACGCAGGATGTATAGAAGCTTTCTGAGGACCTGTTTTGGAATGGCAGTTGCACAATCCCGAATAAAGAAAGAAATTAAACCGTTATGGCTAAGAACATTTAAAGGTAATAAAGAATTGTGAGTCAGTAACAGATGGCTAATTTCTTTTACTGTTTTCTTTCTCATGTCCTAATGTCGCTGAAGTGACCATCTGAGAGGACTACTGAATGATAAAATTGTCTATAGTCAGATGTGTTATGTATTTTTCGAACCGGTTCTCCAGTGTCGGATTTAAAACAAGCAGTGCGTCATTCTCAATACGTAAACATTCCTTACTATACAAATTCCCAAAAACGGAGTGTTAATAAAGAAAGATTACATAGAAATGAAAGTGGCTTTGACAAAAAAAAATCTCTGAGCGTGTATGTTAACAATGCAAGGAATAGCGGTGAGTTTGCATGAAATGTTTATGAGGTGCAAAAAGACTGTGTGGGCACCTGATATTACCTCATATTATATGACACCGTTAGGGAACATTCGCCGCACCGCTACGTTACAGCGAGGATGCTGCGACGACAGTGTTTTTACTCCTAGAGCGCTGCAACCTGCTGATCAAGTGGCCCGTCCGCTTGCCTACACAGAGGAAAGCAGGCGAATACACAGGCAGAACCGCTCACTGGAAGACCAATTACAGACTTTTGTATATTAATCATGCTATAAGCCAAAGCAAGAACAGTAAGAGGAGAAGGGCAAAGCTTTTGATGCGTGCATAACTACGGACAAGATTTTGCGCGTAGGGAAATTCAGGATAGCTTTGGAGAAAAGATAAGAAGAAGCATGGATTTTAGGAACTCAGGTGGCAAGCCAGTACTGAAAACATGAGAGCAGGTAAAAGGCACAAAGAATATATAGAAGGACTACACAAAGGAAACGAACTTGATAGCAATGTTATGGAAAAGATGGAGATGAAATGGGAGATATGACACTGTGAAAAGAGTCTGAAACAGCACTGAAAGATCTAAGTCGATTTAAAGCAAATGAAGCAGACGAAATTCCCTCAGAGAGAGGCAACCATGACAAAACTGTTTCATATGGTATCCTGGTGTATGAAACATATCCTCATACTTGTAGAAGAGTGTAAAAATTTCACTCCAGAGAAGGCAGGTGCTAACAGATGTGAATATTAGCGAACCATAAGTTTAATAGGTTACGGTTGCAAAACACTAACACGAGCTATTGAAGAAGATTGAAAAGATTGACACCAACCGAATTCGTGAAAGATTAGTTTGGGTTACAGAGTAATGAAGGAACACGCGAAGCAATAGTGACCCTATGTGTTATCTTGGAAAGCATACTGACTAACTACAGTGAGCAACGTGTAAAGATTACAGAGAAATTTATCGGTTAGTGTTTTTCTTATGACGTCATGAACTGTTTCACTTGGTATCCTGGATGTATGGAACATATCCTGATGCCAGACTCCCCGAAGCGCACATTGATGACGTCGCCCCGTGTATTGTCTATGAGATCGCGCCGGCTAATCGCTGTCCGACATACGACCTCAAGTAAAGACCCTCTGAGAGAGCCGGCACAGATTTCTGTGTCAATGGATGCTGTTCTCAGTTACAGACCATAGGTACAGGGTGGCCCACGCAATGTGTTACCAATTGTTTCTTTCACAATTTGCGATTCACATTAGATATCCCGCTGGGATCTCTACAGCAGTACCAGGAGAGCTTGAAGAAACAAATGAGTTACCAAATGACGTGTAATTCACGATACTGCAGCTAGGAGATTAGTAAGCAGCAATGGCTGACAATGGAAAACTGACGACACAGCAACGATCGGCAATTGTGTAACTTTTTCATGAAAAGAAAAGCCTTGTTGTGACTCAGAGGCGTTTTCGACAACAGTTTAACACACGATGGGTCCCTTGCAAGAAGACCATCCACAGGCTGTACGATAAATTTGTACAGGAAGGAACAGTATCGGAAGTGAAGTCACATCGGCCTAAGCCTGTTTGTTCGCCGGAGAATATTGAAGCGGTACGAGTTGCTGTACAGAGAAGTCCCGAGAAATCGTGTAGAAAGGCAGCAGTGTAACTGGGAATATCCAAACGCTCTGTTCAACGCACTCTTAAAAGCGACCTCCATATGTACCCATACAAGATGGCCTGTGTACAGAAGCTCACTGCTGAAGAACACAAGCAGCAGAGACTACTGTTTGCTCAGTGGGTGGAGGATAGGGAAGAAACTCTCAGCAACGTTTGGTTTTCAGACGAGGCGTATTTTCAGTTAGACGGTGTGATTAACAAAAAAAAAGTACGCTTTTGGGCCACTGAAAACCCATAAGTGCTTCATGAACGACAACATTATGCTGCGAGATTACAGCGTGGGCAGAAACTTCCAGTCACGGACTTATTGGACCCTTTTTCTTTGAAGATACTGAACAGCGAGCCTTATTTCAGCATGCTTCGCAATAGCTTCATTCCACAGCTTCTTGCTACTGCCTTGCCCTTCAACACACAGTGGTTCATGCAAGATGGAGCAAGGCCACATACTGCAAACACTTTGTTGGATTTTTTTACACGAGCATTTCGACATGCGGATCATTTTACTCAGGTTTCCAGGTCGCTTCAGTGACGGACAAAATTGCCCCCCCCCCCTTCCCCCAATAGTCCAGACCTCAATCCATGTGACTTTTTTTTTTGGGGGGGGGGTACCTAAATGAAAATTTTTTCCCGAAACGTCCACATGATTTAATGGAACTCAGAAGACTTATTCTTCAAGCTTGCAGTGAAATTACGGAAGAAATGTGCCGTAGGGTAATCACTAACTTCGGTGTTCGTATGAAGGAAGTTAGGAAATGAAATGGCGGACATACTGAGTATGTCATGAGTTAGAACAAATCTCAGCTGTGGTATATGTTCCTTTCAGATTGTATTGACAAAGTTTATATTCAAAAACAAAATGGTAACGTTTCATTCGCCACCCGGTATGTTACACTGTCTAACAAAAGTAGTGGAGCTCCTACAAGGGCGGTGGGGGTGGGGGGAGGAAACGAAAAGTCACGGATTGAGAGGTAACATGATGTTACTTCAACAAGTACAACAGAGTCATATTTAACAGAGAACTTGGTAGTACGGGTACAATTATCAAAATGACGTTATACCCCCTCTGTTCCACATGCATGCACTGATTCTGTTGGTAAAGCTGTCATAAGGTCGTTATTACTCTCTTGGGACACGTAGGCTCACAACTGTTGTACCTGGTCGTTGGTATACTGGATTTTAACACTGGGAGGGAGGTGGCGTCCGAGCTGGTCCCACACATGTGCTATAGGGAGCAGTACCTCAACATCATGCAGACTGGTGTGACTGACAATTCGCAACTTTTACTGATGTAAGTTCAAACAGTCCAATTCAGAGACGAAAACGTAATCTTCAACGGTCGCAGTACACGAGGTCGGCATCCGGCGTGAACTGAACTTCGGAGCTGGTTCTAGCCCCTAAATATCTGTCTGCAGCCAATCAGGTTTTGGCGTAGTGATACTTCTTGCACGCCGTGGCTGGAGCTCCCCCTGCAGGTAGTAGTGCTCGGAATGTCTGTTTCCATTATCTTCTATATAAATAGCCAGTGTTTACACTGGTGCTTTTGTTATGCCTTGGCATAGACAACCTCGTCCTCTGTGGTGAAATATGGGTTGCCGGCCCACAGGGGCTACCTTGGCTCCGGTATAACACAGAGAATTCATAGAGACACGTGCCATGGAGGAAGAGTATTGTCCTGTTGGAAAATAGCACCAAGATACTGTCGCATGAGGGGTAACATATGCAGACCCAGGATACCTGTGACGTAACGTTGTACCGCCAGAGTTTCCTCAGTCGTTACCAGCCGCAATCCGATGGCTCACCACAGCTTGACGCCAGGGGCAATACCGATGTGCTTCTCCGAGTCATTGGATGAATGAGACTCTCCTCATCGTCGCCAACGATGGTCATCGTGGGCAGCGCAGAACCACGTTGCATCACTGAACGTAGTGCGGCGTCATTCATCAGCAGTACGTGCTTCCCGGTCACGGCACCACCACAAACGCGTCCGTCGGCATGTAGTGAAATTGGGTGCTTATGGAATATCGTCTCAGTCATGTGACTGGATTCTTGATTTCCCGTCAGAGAGGTCACAGTTCGTAGTAACTGGCGGAAAGTCATCGAGTAAAAGAGAAGTGACTTCTGGCGTTCACCATCTAC
Organism: Schistocerca gregaria; assembly: GCF_023897955.1. NCBI lineage: Eukaryota > Metazoa > Arthropoda > Insecta > Orthoptera > Acrididae > Schistocerca > Schistocerca gregaria. The sequence continues at coordinate 552,403,443 of NC_064920.1, forward strand.
ATCTACATCTACATCTACATGACTACTCTGCAATTCACATTTAAGTGCTTGGCAGAGGGTTCATCGAACCACAATCATACTATCTCTCTACTATTCCACTCCCGAACAGCGAGCGGGAAAAACGAACACCTAAACCTTTCTGTTCGAGCTCTGATTTCTCTTATTTTATTTTGATGATCATTCCTACCTATGTAGGTTGGGCTCAACAAAATATTTTCGCATTCGGAAGAGAAAGTTGGTGACTGAAATTTCGTAAAAAGGTCTCGCCGCGACGAAAAACGTCTATGCTGTAATGACTTCCATCCCAACTCGTGTATCATATCTGCCACACTCTCTCCCCTATAACGCGATAATGCAAAACGAGCTGCCCTTCTTTGCACCCTTTCGATGTCCTCCGTCAATCCCACCTGGTAAGGATCCCACACCGCGCAGCAATATTCTAACAGAGGACTAACGAGTGTAGTGTAAGCTGTCTCTTTAGTGGACTTGTTGCATCTTCTAAGTGTCCTGCCAATGAAACGCAACCTTTTGCTCGCCTTCCCGACAATACTATCTATGTGGTCCTTCCAACTGAAGTTGTTCGTAATTTTAACACCCAGGTACTTAGTTGAATTGACAGCCTTGAGAATTGTACTATTTATCGAGTAATCGAATTCCAACGGATTTCTTTTGGAACTCATGTGGATCATCTCACACTTTTCGTTATTTAGCGTCAACTGCCACCTGACACACCATACAGCAATCTTTTCTAAATCGCTTTGCAGCTGATACTGGTCTTCGGATGACCTTACTAGACGGTAAATTACAGCATCATCTTCGAACAGTCTAAGAGAACTGATCAGATTGTCACCCAGGTCATTTATATAGATCAGGAACAGTAGAGGCCCCAGGACGCTTCCCTGGGGAACACCTGATATCACTTCAGTTTTACTCGATGATTTGCCGTCTATTACTACGAACTGCGACCTTCCTGACAGGAAATCACGAATCCAGTCGCTCAACTGAGACGATACCCCATAGCTCCGCAGCTTGATTAGAAGTCGCTTGTGAGGAACGGTGTCAAAAGCTTTCCGGAAATCTAGAAATACGGAATCAACTTGAGATCCCCTGTCGATAGCGGCCATTACTTCGTGCGAATAAAGAGCTAGCTGCGTTGCACAAGAGCGATGTTTTCTGAAGCCATGCTGATTACGTGTCAATAGATCGTTCCCTTCGAGGTGATTCATAATGTTTGAATACAGTATATGCTCCAAAACCCTACTGCAAACCGACGTCAATGATATAGGTCTGTAGTTAAATGGATTACTCCTACTACCCCACTGGTGCGACCTGCGCAATTTTCCAATCAGTAGGTACAGATCTATCGGTGAGCGAGCGGTTGTATATGAGTGCTAAGTAGGGAGCTATAGTATCAGCGTAATCTGAAAGGAACCTAATCGGTATACAATCTGGACCTGAAGACTTGCCCGTATCAAGCGATTTGAGTTGCTTCGCAACCCCTAAGGTATCTACTTCTAAGAAACTCATGCTAGCAGATGTTCGTGTTTCAAATTCTGGAATATTCCATTCGTCTTCCCTGGTGAAGGAATTTCGGAAAACTGCGTTCAATAACTCCGCTTTAGCGGCACAGTCGTCGATAACGGTACCATCGGCACTGCGCAGCGAAGGTATTGACTGCGTCTTGCCGCTTGTGTACTTTACATACGACCAGAATTTCTTCGGATTTTCTACCAAATTTCGAGACAATGTTTCGTTGTGGAACCTATTAAAGGCATCTAGCATCGAAGTACGTGCCAAATTTCGCGCGTCTGTAAATTTTAGCCCATCTTCGGGATTTCGCGTTCTTCTGAACTTCGCATGCTTTTTCCGTTGCCTCTGCAACAGCGTTCGGACCTTTTTTGTGTACCACGGGGGATCCGTTCCATCTCTTACCAATTTATGAGGTATGAATATCTCAATTGCTGTTGCTACTATATCTTTGAATTTGAGCCACATCTCTTCTACATTCGCCACTACCAAGGTAGTGTTATGGGCTCTTCGCTGTTCCTTATTTGGGAGACAATCTGAGCAACCGTCTTAGGTTGTTTGCAGATGACGCTGTCGTTTATCAACTAGTTAAGTCATCAGAAGATCAAAACAAATTGCAAAACGAGTTAGCAAAAAACGACAATTGTCCCTAAATAATGAGAAGTGTGAGGTCATCCATATGAGTACTAAAAGGAATCAGTTAAACTTCGGTTACACAATAAATCAATCAAATCTAAAGGCTGTAAATTCAATTAAATACCTATGAATTACAATCATGAACAACTTTAGTTGGAAGCAACCCATAGAAAATGTTGTGGGGAAGGCTAATCAAAGACTGCGTTCTATTGACAGGACGCTTAGGAAATGTAACAGATCTACAAAGGAGACTGCCTACATTACGCTTGTCCGTCCTCTTTTAGAATACTGCTGCAGGGTGTGGGATCCTTACCAGATAGGATTGACGGACTACATCGAAAAAGTTCAAAGAAGGGCAGAACGTTTTATATTATCGCGAAATAGGGGAGAGAGTGTCACTCAGTTGATACGGAATTTAGGACGGTCATCATTAAAACAAAGGTGTTTCTCGCTGCGGAGGAATCTTCTCACGAAATTCCTGCCACCAACTTTCTCCTCTGAATGCGAAAACATTTTGTTGATCCCGACCTACTGAAGAACAACTATTTAAATATTCATTCATTCTATTTATTGTCTTCTCTCTTTTCTGTAAATATTATAGTAATTTTCTAACAGATTTATTTTTAAAGACTATGTAAGTCGTAGGATGGGATAACACGGAAAAACAAAGAACCGCTTCACCTTCAATTTCTTCCTCGGCGAAGATTCATGTTTCGTTTTCTATGAGTCGAATTGTAAAGACGAAAGAGAATGTGTTATGTGCAATATGCTGGCCCCGTATCGACAGTTTTTTATTGACGGTCCAACGAATCCACAACCTTGAAATCACTTGAAGTTATTTCTTGGAAATTATATTTTCAAAATCTCATGTAAGATTGGGCGCTGATCTTCGATACGACGCTGCGTAATAACTGAGGTAAGTGAATGCACTTATCTACTTCCTTTTGTGGTCACCATATTTAATTTTATTCTTAGGTCACGGTAAGCAGCGACCAGGGACCTGTAACTATTTTCCTTTCACGAAGTCCGATCCAGTTTGTTTGTTTAAAGATAAAATAAGGTATTTTTCCCCCAACTTTTCCTTACATAGGCCACAAGGAACAGGCCATGCGTGCCTCTTAACGAAGTGTACGTTCGCGAGTTTCACATAGGGACACGTAACCGACCAGTATAAATATTTGAGAAACAGGATTATTTTTTATCTGTGGTCTGATTTTATCACGAATGTACGTTCTCTCTTATTGTTACAGCCATTCCGCTGCCATACATCAGTAACTTTTGTTTCACATCTTAATCGCACCGCCGGTTTATGGCGGAATTTATTACGCGATTTGTCGGAAAACTTTGTATTTCCAAATTGCCACACCGACTGGTCGAAATGTACAACAATAAACATTAGCAGAAGTAAAGGGAGAACTTACACTAAACAGGGAGAAACGATCACCATGATAAAATAAGGGAAATCAGTGCTCGAACGGAAAGATATAGGTGTTCGTTCTTTCTGCGTGCTATACAAAATTGGAGTAATAGAGAACTGTGAAGGTGGTTGGATGAATCCTCTGCCAGGCACTTAAATGTTATTTGCAGAGTATCGATGTAGATGTAGATATTGCATTTCGAAAATCATTAGGGAATTCAATATTCCGATATCCTCAATGTCACGAGAATGCCGCGAATACAAAGTTTCAGGTATTTCCTTCCACCACGAGCAATGCAGTGACCGATGGTCTTCACCTAATAACCGAGAGCAGCAGCGTTTGTGTAGAGTTGTCAGTGCTAACAGACAATCAATACTGCGTGAAATAACCGCAGACATCAATGTGAGGCGTATGAGAAACGAATCCGTTAGGACAGTGAGAAGTTTCAATGAATGTAACTCCATCTTCTAGTGCAGTATGAGACTACTGCTGTTCAATGTTCAACAAAAGCAATATCAATCGCCATTGTATAGGTTTACTTCTAGGCAACCGATTTCGACGTTACACTACGTCATCTTCAGGTCTAAACTGCTCCAATCCAGTAACCTTCGTGTTACAAATATAGCAGTGCCTGTAACAGTTACAGGCACTGCTATTCTTGCAACACGCAGGTTACTGGATTGGAGCAGTTTAGGCTTGAAGATGACCTAGTGTAACGTCGAAACCAGTTGTCTAGAAATAAATCTATACAACGGCGATTGGTATTGTTTTTATTGAACAGTGAGAAGTTTGTCGTTAATGGGCTATGGAAACAGATGATCGACGCTACTGTCCTTGCTAACAGCTCGATGTCGTCTGCAAAGGCTCTCTTGGCTTGTGACCGTACAGGATGGGACCAAGACGACTGGAAAACCTTGGCCTGGTCAGATAAGTCTAATTTCAGTTGGTAATAATTTCGAGTATGACGCAGATCTCACGAAGCCATGGGCCCAATTTGTCAACAAGACACTGCGGAAGTTGGCTTCATAATTTTGTCGGCTGTGGTTACAAGGGAATGAACTAGGTCTCCGGTTTCATTCGGCTACTTGAAGATCATCTGCAGCCATTCATGGACTTCGTGTTCACAAACAACGATGTCATGTCACAGGGCCACATGTGTTCGCGACTGGATTGAAGAACATTCTGGGCAATTCGAGAGAATGATTTGGCCAACCTGATCGCCCGACGTGAATCCCATCGAACATTTATGGGACATTATCGAGAGGTCAGTTGGTGCACAACATCCTGCATCGACAACACGTTTGCAATTATGGACGACTATATAGGCAGCATGACTGTGTATTTCTGCAAAGGACTTCCAACGATTTGTTGAGTCCACGCCACGTCGACATGCTGCCCTGCTTCGGGCAAAACGAGCTCCGACACGATATTAGAAGGCATCCTATAACTTTCGGCCCTCGGTGTATGTAAAAATGTATTTAGCAAAATGATTTTTGGCCATCCGTGTCTGGATACAGAATTGGCAGAGGTGTAGCCAGTTGTATCTCTGGTTAAGAATTCTGTGGAAGATGTGTGGCATCCTTAACATTTGGTCATTAGCAAAGTGCTTAGCCACCAGAAGCTAGCGAAATGCTGCCAAAACGAGCTGTGATAACCGACTTAGCAGTATGAGGCAATGAAGATACAGTTACGCTGATGCGATGCTGTCATTTATGTTTAACAATGAAGGCTATAGCTTCCACTTATTTCAGTGCAGCAATCTGAGTTTGCAGTTATACGTGCCACTTAGATAACTCAAGTAATGAAACTGAAACAGCTTGCTGCAAAAATACGCTGAACACATACATTTATTACACAAGAAAATAAATTTTTTCACGCATATTAATGCCACCTACTGTTACGGTGCTAAATATTTTTTTCACACCTTACAGCACAGTATGCAATAAAGACTACAACTGCCAAAGAAATTAAGCGCCAATATGAAATACTTCCATAACTTATTACATGCCACAGTGAAACTTAGAGGTGATATGAGAAGTTGACGGAGCACTATACAAAATGTTACAAGTTAAAGACACAGGTGTAAGCTATAGCTCTTTACAACCGACCGCCGTGATGTTGGCATATCGAGGCACGCTATCTGACACAGGAGACTTTGCGGTCTATCAAGCCGGGAAACAGCCTCAAACTGGTCCACAAAAACTAGCCGATGAGCGGCGCGCAGGATTTTCAATATGCTCTTGCTTTCTTACACCACCGCCTTAGTCGGCTGTTTCGTTAACATTGTTGAGCTTAACTGTGCCGCGAGCGTAATGAAAAAAAAAAGACTTTGCAGCCATTATGCAGAAACTAATTACAAGTCCATCTACACATAGCCCTTACAAGTACAGTAGTTTAGTAGTAAGAAGATCAGACAAACAAAGTGATTTGTTGGGTTTATGCTGTTAAAATTCTCAATATTTCGAGATAAGTATTACACAATCCTTAATTTTACATCCTGTAAGCACAAGAACAAGGGGTTTTTAATTTTCAAGGACGATTTATCTTAAACCCCTAGCGATACGTAAGCTCTCTAGTTAGGTGAGTTTTTTAGGCCACTTTGAGGTTCTTTTCCTGCTTGATAGACCTCAATTGTCCTGTACCAAATTGTTCGTCATGACTTGACCTACACCACTGTGTTACGTTACATACAGTCGCCGCGTGGAGTAGCCGTGCGGTCTTGGGCGCCTTACTTCGGTTCGCGCGGTTCCCTCGCTCGGAGGTTCTAGTCCTCCCTCGGGCATGGGTGTCGGTGTCGACCTTAGAGTAAGTTAGTTTAAGTTAGATGAAGTAGTGTGTAAGCCGAGGGACCGATGACCTCAGCAGTTTGGTCCCATAGGCTCTTACCAAAAATTTCCAAAATTTGTGTACAGTTATCTCTTACACCTTGTAGAGTTGCTTACAACATAATATTCAGTTACAACACAGTATTGACACAATGGCATTATTTACTACAAAGGATCATAGTTGTTTCAGTTGTGTGAATAAAATTTTAAAAAAATTGTCCAGCATAATCAAGAAAGTGTTTCTTCGTGTAGAATTATTTGCAATGTTTCACCAATAACCCAAGTGCATCAACAGGCATTTTTTAAAAATATTGTAACTAGCTTTAGATACTGAGTGTGTAGCGTGATATTATAATTTGCTTTATGTCTATATGTAAATATAAGATGCTGGTGCTCGGCTACGCTTTGTAACGTAAGCTTGTGACGTGTCAGTGTGTGCTGCCTGGAAGGCCAGATGCGGACAGCTATGGAAGTTCAGGTCTTCAGGAAGCAGTGAGGCGTCAGTGAATTAAAGGATCTGGTTTTAGCCCCCGGCCGTGCTAATAAACGAACAGTCCCGTTTATACAGCGCGACTGGAAACAAACAAACAGAGACGCGCGCACCATCTGACGATCACCAGGCGCCGCTCAAGAGACGCGCTGGACCCTGTCGGCTTCCCACGTGCTGACCGCTCTAACGTCTGCAAACCGCTGTACAGAAACTTCCATTTTGTAAAAAAAATAATTGGCGTTTTGTGTACGCTAATTACCATACAACGAGCACCACATTACATATATGCTACACTGCTTGACAATTGCTAAGGTACAGAGACATTGTTGTACAGGTATAATCACAGGCAGTGATGGACGGCATGTAACGCAGTACACAGGTAATAGTAGCGGAATGGTATAATTATAACGAAAAATGGCATACCTTTCACCGCATGAGAAAGTTGACAACAGACATAAATAAGGTTCATGTTTGACACAGGGCATAGGGCCCTCTTCTGGCTCTAACTCACATCTGCACCTGTTGTTCATGCTGGCTACCAAACTGCTGATGAGTCCTTAGGGGGATATTGTCCCACTCCTCTCTCTTGATAGTTTTCAGTTCTTGTACGGTTCGGGGAGAGGGTGTTAGCTGAAAGACACGTCTCTCAAGAGCGTCCCAGGCATGTTTCATAGGGCTTAGGTCCAGGGAGCACGGAGACAATTCCATGCGTTCACTTTCCAGCGTGTCTGATATTCCAGCGGTCCTGTGTGGGCGGGCATTGTCGTTCATAAACAGGAAGTTGGGACCTACCGCACCCCTAGACAGACGAACATGATCCAGAATAATCTCCCTGCGATACCGCTGTGCTGTAACGGTATCTCACGCAGAGACATGCAGCGGTGCTCGGCCACTGTACATAAAACTTGCCCACAACGTAAGGCCTAGGCCATACCGACGACGCCCAAGAACATTCTGCCGCACGTAGTTTGCTACCCTCTCTCTCCACACTAACTGGTGGCCAGAATTACTGCCACAGTGTAGCGAGATTCGTCGGAGAACATCACTCTGGACTATTGTTGCTGACCCAGACCCACATGCTCCCTACACCAACCAACTCTCCCTCTACGATGCCATGGCTGAAATAGGGTGCTTTTAATAAATAGGCTTCCGGGGATACAAATCAGCCTGATTTAATCGCTGCAAAATGGTTCTGGCGGAGACACGTGTACCGGTAGCTGTTGCAAGGGTTGCAGCGATCTCCCCGCGAGTGAGATGCTTGTTTCTTTTCGCCCTTAGGGGTACGTATCTATCCTCTTGCACTGTGGTGGTCCGTCTATGACCAACGACATGCTCTCGTATAACATTTCCACTTTCAGTGGCATTTTTTAATCGCGAGAAGACACTTTCGGATACACCCATTACGTGTAGTCACAGTAGTAACACTTTGAAGGCTTCGAGTCGCCTAACTAGTTGTCCACAGTCGCAGTCACTCGAATGTTGTCCTGGAGACATCTTAGCGTACCAAAAAGAATGCCACAGTAATCTGTCCTACAACAATCTTCGTCAGACACTGCACTGCAAGAACTGTTGAGTGCATACTGAGTGTTCGTGCAGAGGCTTCACTGCAGTTAACACGTACCGCCCTCTACATTTCCCTCTACTGTCATTGGTCGGGTGTTCCACAGCAATCGTCAGTCGTTCGTGACCAGTTGTCAAGCACTGTACAACTGATTATCAAGAATAAAATTTAAGGGCAAAATAGCAACGATGGAATGGGTGGAAGAGAAATGCAAAGCTGTGGAAGCATCCAAGGCTATGAGAAAGATAGATGCAGTCTATAGGAAAATTAAAGAGATTTGTAGAAAAAAAGAAGCAAGAATGTGAACAGCTCTGATGGGAATCCAGTACAGACAAAGAATGGAAGGCTGCAATAGAAAAGGAATATGTAGAAGAGCTTCACAACTGGAAACGAACTTGAAGACAAACTTATGGAAGGGTCGGAGGAAAGAGATAAAGACGAGGTGGTGGGTACGGTGCAACGAGAAGAATTTGACAGAACAACAAGAAGCCTAAGTGCAAACAAGGCACCTGGAGTACACGACGTTCCCTAAGAGTCACTGGGATCTTTGGGAGAACATAAAGTTACAAAATTATTTCTCCTAGTATGCAAAATATTTGAGATTGGTGACACAACTCTTGACCACTGCATCCGGTGAACTCACATATGAGATGCATATCTGCCGACTCTTCATCAGTGAACCTACCCGCACTGCTGCCTATCTCTGTTAACGTACAACTAACAGTGCTGTAGAAATAAACCCGAGGCAGAATCGAATAGTACTCAACGCAAGCTTGAAGCTGGAGAATAAAACAGACATTATTGTTGACAAAAATAAGTAGCGTGAGCGATTGGAACAAGTTTGTTTGCAAGACACACAGCTCATACCACGGACATTTGCACTTTTTCTCAGGTAATTTCAGTGCAATACAGGCAAAAAGATAATTGGTGGTAGAAATGAAACGATATGCAATTCTCTCTAACGAACCAACGGCAACCACGTATCCTTTGTACCATAAACACAGAAGCCATCCTGAACGAACTTCAAAACGACTTCGGTAGAGTTCGGATTCATCTTGTATGTTTAATATATTTAGCTCTTTGAATTACTCTGCTCTCGGCGTGCTAGTACATTACTGAGTGAAGTGCACTTCATGAAGCTAAAAACACGATACGAAAAGTAATCTTCACATGCTTATAGAAAAAAAATAGTACCGGATCCTCAAACAGATTGTTTAACCCCAGAGTCAACACTTCAGCGATAAATTTGTCTGCCAAGAGGATTGTGCACAAGCAGACTGCGATCACCTCGTAAACATCTGCTCCAGGAGAATCCCCGTATCTGATGACACGTACCTACTTCAGCATGCTAGAGACCAATAGAAAACCTCACACCGGATGGCCTCAGGAGAACTGCCGTCGAAGTGTGGGAAGGGCTTGAACACAGACGCTCGATCATGTTGTGGCTATTATGCCAAGGAGGATACAAGCATGTTACATCGCTCAGCGTGGAGAAAGGCGATACTGTTACCCATCAGTAGATTTTGCTTTCGCATACGTCCAAATACGTGCACTTCGATACAGACCGATTTTATTGTGGCTATTGCTCAGATTTTATTTCGTAGTAGATCTACCTTTTAGGGTCCCGTATCTCAGTTGGTAAAAACGGAACCGTTATAGGATCGCTTTGTTGTACGTTGTTCGTCTGTCTGTCCGTTTGTTAAGAGCCATTTTTCTCTGGAAGGGGTGACGTAAAAAGTTCATACTGAGGTCTACGGTCCCTAGGCGGTGCACAAAATTTAAGCTTCTTAGTCCATGCAATCAAAAGATACGGCCATTTATGTCACATATCTTGACATTCGTAAACTCATTCGTCAAAACTGTAGGTACTTGCAGCTAACCTAGAATTATTAAATTTGACGATGAGCAAGGTTTCAAAGTAAAAGTAAAGGGTAAAATTAGAAAATTGTTAATTTGTAATTACATTACCACGAGTAAATCTTTTTTGTCAGTTGTTATTCGATTGTCTTTCTGTCATTCTACAAATACACCTTTTTCTCAGGAACAGGTAGACGCATCAAGCTGAAATATATGTCACATACCGAAGTCTACGGTTGCTTGGCGGTGTATAAAAATTAAGCCTCTAAGTCAATGCAATTAAAACATACGACCGCTTACGTCACATGTTCTGATACTCCCAAACTCTCTCATCAAAACCGATAGGATACTTCCCATTGATCCAGAATCATGAAATCTGGCAGGAAGCAACGTTTTACAATACAAGTAAATTGTAATTGATTACATCCCAAAATACGTCTTTTTGCAACTAGAACTTACAATGCGTTCGTCATCCGTCAAAAACATAACAGAAAATTGTTGCTGCACGCAAATCTAAAATGTAAGTTGTATTTATGTTTTAGTAAGTAAATAAAAATATTTGTGTGTGTTCCGGCTTGTCTCAGGACCCACTGTGGAGATTCTGATACGCTCTTTTAGTTCTCGGGACCGATATTTCCCAGTATCGACAAACCGAAAAGAAGCAAAAATGGTTGAGATTCTCAATTCCTGGGAAGGATGAACTATCTGTATATATAATTTGTACCGGACGCTTACCGCGCGAGTCCTTCTCGTACTTGAGCAATCTTTTTTTAATAAAGTAAGGATTTTTTTTTCATTCCTGCCCTCCATGAATCGAAGCAGATTTGAAGGTGGTGCAATTTGTATATTCTTTCTCTTGAGCCACTTACACAGATTACTCTCGCCGGCACCGGTGGCCGAGCGGTTCTAGGCGGTACAGCCTGGAACCGCGCGACCGCAATGGTCGCAGGTTCGAATCCTGCCTCGGGCATGGATTTGTGTGATGTCCTTAGGTTAGTTAGGTTTAAGTAGTTCTAAGTTCTAGGGGACTGATGACCATAGATGTTAAGTCCCATAGTGCTGAGAGCCATTTGAACAGATTACTCATTCGTATTGCATAGTCCTGGTAGTGACACAGTGCCCACTGCAGACTGTTAATGAAGGTGCAAACACATGGAATAGGTTCCCAGAAATGTGAGTACCTCGACTGCTTAAGCAACAGAACAGAGCACGTTGTCCTCGACGGTGAGTGTTCACCAGAGGGAAGGGCATCATCAAGAGTGCCCCAGTGTAGTGTGGTAGGACAGCTCTTGTTCCCTAACGGACAGGGTGAGGAGCGATCTGCGACTGTTTGCTGATGATGCTGTAGTATCCGGAAGGGTGACGTCTTCGAGGGACTGAAGGGAAATACAGAATGACTTGGACAGAATTTCTATTTACTATGTTGAAAGGCAGCTAGTTCTAAATGTAAGGAAATATAATGTAATGCGAATGAGTAGGAAAAATTATCCTGTAATGTTCGAATGCAGCATTAGATGAGTGCTGTTGACACAGTCGCGACAGTCAAATATCTAGCCGTAACGTTGTAAAGTCACATGTAATTAAGGCCAATAGTGAAGAAGGCGAATGGTACACTTCGGGTTATTGGGAGAATATGGGGAAAGTGTAGCTCATCTGTAACGGTGACCACATGCAGTACAGTTCTGAGACCCATCCTTGAGTACTCCTCGAGTGTTTGGGATACCCACTAGGTAGGATTAAAGGAAGACATTGAAGAAATTCAGAGGCATATTGTTAGACTTGTCTCCGGTGGGTTCAGTCAACACATGAGTGTTACGAAGATGCCTATTGACCTCACATAAGATTTCCTGGTCGGAAGACAATGTTCTTTTCGCAAAGCTCTATTGAGAAAATCTAGAGAACCGATATTTGTGGCTGACTGCATAACGACTCTACTGCTGCCAACGTACATTCCGCATAAGGACCGCGAAAATAAGTTACTATAACGCAGGTTTATAGACGGTCGTTTTTCCCTCGCTCCATTTGCCAGTGGTTCAGGAAAGGGAAGAGTTAGTAAATGTACAAGGTACACTCCGCCATGCACTCTGGTGGCTTTCGGAGTCCGTTTGTAGATGCAGATGTAAGAAAACTATAGCAATCTGCTATATTTTACGTTATCTAAAGATTTATTAAGTGGTTAATGATAACACTTTTCTTTTTGTAAAAATGTAATACTGTCAGTATAAATTTGAAAAGTTTATAAACCATGAAATAATGTAGATAGGGAGGTAAAAATTGACACACATGCTTGGAATGACATGAGGTTTTATTAGAACCAGAAAAAAAACAAAGTCCACAAAATGTCCGACAGATGGCGCGTGAAAGATCTCTTGCGCGCGTCGTTTAGTGATGATCGTGTGCTCAGCCGCCACTTTCGTCATGCTTGGCCTCCCAGATCCCCAGACCTCAGTCCGTGCGATTATTGGTTCAAAATGGTGCAAATGGCTCTGAGCACTATGGACCTTATCTGAGGTCATCAGACCCCTAGACTTAGAACTACTTAAACCTAACTAACCTAAGTATATCAAACACATCCATGCCCGAGGCAGGATTCGAACCTGCGGCCGTAGCAGCAGCGCCGTTCCTGACTGAAACGCTTAGAACCGCTCGGCCACAGAGGCCGGCTGTTGATGAGTGTAGTGTAGTGTTACGTTTGTGTTGTACAATGTTGATCGTAAGAGAAGGGGTAAGATGAAAGCCAGTGCTGGTACATAGCATACTCCTCTTGAATACCGCCAAGGGGGCCGCCAATTTAACGTCCACCTCCTAAGGATAGATCAGCATCAACAGCGTCACATCCCCCTACACATACTGCTGAGAGGTTTGGAATTTAATGCAGGACATTGGCGCGAAGACTGGAAGTTTACATACCACTTCTCCTCTCCTTGCCACTGACACTGAAAATTACATCTGTTGTCAGGATTCGAACCGACTTACCCATAGGTCGAGCGTCACCGCACGGGCGTGCGTTAGCTACCTCGGCTACGGAGGCGAGTTCATTCTTCTTATTGTTCACCGTGGAGATCCTTCATTTAGCCACCAAACCACTTGCTGTCGTGGTATCTTCCAGTAGATGACAGGATCGCTTACACTACGTGGCTCCAACCATACTGAAATCACTGCAAACGTAAGAACATTCGTTCGCTGATGCCCTCCGAGTTGGCGAGATGGAAGCCGTGGCTTTCAAGGAAAGCAGTTTCGCCACGTGTCCGGTAGCAGGTGCGGCGTCCACCAGCTGAGAGGCCGTCCCCCGGCAGGTGCTGCCCGCCTTCCGCTGTTTCCGTGCCGTTGCTCCTGGCCTTCAATCCGGAAGAAGGAAGCCATATGGCGTGGGGCGGTGGTGTCCGAGCTGTGTCCGAAGCAGGCCTAGATGCGCGGTCCCAGTAAGGAAACCTAACGGTATCAGCCTTAACAGCACGTTTCTTCTGATTGTAGCCAAATTTGAAGTCTACTAGGGGTGACACTGACTACATTGGACCATTTTAGATCTTTAGGACCGTAACAAGAAATATGAAGGTTGAAAAATGAGGAAAATACACTGTCCAGTCACATTAATATGACCACCTGTCAAAAGCCTGAATATATATATATATATATAGGCTCACCGGCCACTTGACGATCTTCTTCTTCTGTGCGGATGCACAGACTGTGCCCGAACTCTTACGTGAATCGACAACGTGCCGTGAGTAATGAGTATAATGGGCGGTGGCACTACGAATGTAGTGCGGGACCATACGTTGAGAATGTGGGTCTCGCGGGAGGAGTGCCAGAGATAAATCCCTGCAGTCGCACTATCCTCTGTGTCCTCGGTGGCTCAGATCAGTTCGAGTCCCGGTCGGGGCACACATTTTCATCTGTCCCCGTTGACATATGTCAACGTTTGTAAGCAGCTAAGGGTTGTAATTTCATAGAAATAACAAATGTTTTACATGTGAGGTACTGAGCAATCGCCGTAGTGAAAGGTGCCACCATCGTTAGGTGGGTAGCCCTAACGTTACTACACTCCTGGAAATTGAAATAAGAACACCGTGAATTCATTGTCCCAGGAAGGGGAAACTTTATTGACACATTCCTGGGGTCAGATACATCACATGATCACGCTGACAGAACCACAGGCACATAGACACAGGCAACAGAGCATGCACAATGTCGGCACTAGTACAGTGTATATCCACCTTTCGCAGCAATGCAGGCTGCTATTCTCCCATGGAGACGATCGTAGAGATTCTGGATGTAGTCCTGTGGAACGGCTTGCCATGCCATTTCCACCTGGCGCCTCAGCTGGACCAGCGTTCGTGCTGGACGTGCAGACCGCGTCAGACGACGCTTCATCCAGTCCCAAACATGCTCAATGGGGGACAGATCCGGAGATCTTGCTGGCCAGGGTAGTTGACTTACACCTTCTAGAGCACGTTGGGTGGCACGGGATAGATGCGGACGTGCATTGTCCTGTTGGAACAGCAAGTTCCCTTGCCGGTCTAGGAATGGTAGAACGATGGGTTCGATGACGGTTTGGATGTACCGTGCACTATTCAGTGTCCCCTCGACGATCACCAGAGGTGTACGGCCAGTGTAGGAGATCGGTCCCCACACCATGATGCCGGGTGTTGGCCATGTGTGCCTCGGTCGTATGCAGTCCTGATTGTGGCGCTCACCTGCACGGCGCCAAACACGCATACGACCATCATTGGCACCAAGGCAGAAGCGACTCTCATCGCTGAAGACGACACGTCTCCATTCGTCCTTCCATTCACGCCTGTCGCGACACCACTGGAGGCAGGCTGCACGATGTTGGGGCGTGAGCGGAAGACGGCCTAACGGTGAGCGGGACCGTAGCCCAGCTTCATGGAGACGGTTGCGAATGGTCCTCGCCGATACCCCAGGAGCAACTGTGTCCCTAATTTGCTGGGAAGTGGCGGTGCGGTCCCCTACGGCACTGCGTAGGATCCTACGGTCTTGGCGTGCATCCGTGCGTCGCTGCGGTCCGGTCCCAGGTGACGGGCACGTGCACCTTCCGCCGACCTCTGGCGACAACATCGATGTACTGTGGAGACCTCACGCCCCACGTGTTGAGCAATTCGGCGGTACGTCCACCCGGCCTCCCGCATGCCCACTATACGCCCTCGCTCAAAGTCCGTCAACTGCACATACGGTTCACTTCCACGCTGTCGCGGCATGCTACCAGTGTTAAAGACTGCGATGGAGCTCCGTATGCCACGGCAAACTGGCTGGCACTGACGGCGGCGGTGCACAAATGCTGCGCAGCTAGCGCCATTCGACGGCCAACACCGCGGTTCCTGGTGTGTCCGCTGTGCCGTGCGTGTGATCATTGCTTGTACAGCCCTCGCGAAGTGTCCGGAGCAAGTATGGTGGGTCTGACACACCGGTGTCAATGTGTTCTTTTTTCCATTTCCAGGAGTGTATTAGTGCTAGGATTCGGAGCAGACTAGTTGCTATTCTTCAAAAGATTAAAATACACAGTTGAGTCACATTAATGTCACCACCGCCCATATTCGATGTCAACGTGCAATACCCACTCACAGACGTCATGTGCTTGCTCTAGCAGTGGAAGGACATGATCATTGGCCTTTGGACCAAGGGTGGGAGGATTTCCGAAACGGCTAAGTTTACAAACTGTTCGCGTGCCTCCGTGCTTAAAGTATACCGTGAATGGAAAAAGGACGCTATCTGAAACCGGCGCCGTGGAAGCTGTGGCGCACCACGGGCCATAGATGACAGTGGTGAACAACGACTGCTGAGATGTGTTCGGGTGGACAGACATGTAATTGTTGAGCAACTGACAGCCCAGGTGAACCAACGTGATACCAACAGTGACTCCTCAAAGATCGTTCAGCGTACGTTTCTGTGTATGGACCTCCGCAGCAAGTGCCTGGTTCGTGCACCCATGCTGACTGCTTTTCATCTGCGACGAAGGCTGGAAATGGCACGTCAGAACCGCAGCTGGACATCCACTGTGTAGCGATGGATGGCCTTTCCAGATGAATCACGTTTTTATGTTCCGGGGGACATATGGTCGTTGGATTATACAGCGTGAAACGTCTGAAATCAAACAACCTACAACAATTGACGGAAAGAGGGAGCGTTATGGTCTGAGGAATGCATTCGTGGCATTTCCTGGATGATCCAGTCATTCTGGGAGGTACAATGAATCGCCGGCCGGAGTGGCCGAGCGGTTCTAGGCACTATAGACATGAACCGTGCGACCGCTACGGTCGCAGGTTCGAATCCTGCCTCGGGCATGGATGTTTGTGGTGTCCTTAGGTTAGTTAGGTTTAAGTAGTTCTAGGGGACTGATGACCTTATAAGTTATGTCCCATAGTGCTCAGAGCCACTTGAATCATTTTCTTTGGTACAATGAATCAATACAAGTATGCATGCATACTTCGTGACCATGTCCATCCCTATACGCAGTTTGGTTTTTCGCGGAAGGATGGCATTAGTAGCAGGACAATGCAACATGTACCAGAGCTCACAGTACACGTGCGTGATTCGGGAAGCTCCAGGATGAGTTTACCTTTCTCCCTTGGCCATCAAACTCCTCGGATTTAAACACAATCGCCGTCCTGTACTTCATAGAGTCTGCAAATGCTGTTGATTTTTCAGGCTTCAGACTGGTGACCCAATGGATGTGAACAGTATAGTGTTGATATTTACATTCATGAACTGTCTGAAAACAGAGTGTAATAAATTCATAGCACTAGAATTAGAGATATGTCTCTAGACTCGTGCTGCGCTCCTTTTTCGCCAAGATAAGAAGTGGAATGCGTCGCGGCACCGACTAAAAGAGCCGTCATCACCCGTGACCTTTTAGCTCTTGCTAACAACTCAAGATCAGTCGGAGCTAAGTGTAAGTCGGGCGCGTCTTACTCGATGGCAGGCTGAGATACACTCCGTACGATAGAGGTCTGCATCAACAACTACATCCTCATGCTGCAAACCATTGTGAAGTAGATGACAGAGGGTACGTCACAGTGTACCAAATATACTGTATGAGAAAAAGGAGGAAACAACATGAAACTTCGCGACCTGAAAAAGTTATGTACTCTTATCGCAGAGTGTGAAAAATCTAGTCAAATTTACAGAGAACTAGGTAGTACTAGCTCACTTACCAGCATGACGTCGGAGCCCCTCTGGCCTGGTTGTAAGCAATGGTCCGGTTGTGGAGGGTGTCATAAGGCCATTGTACCCTCGAGTTGAGGAGGGTGTCTTAAGGCCATTGTACCCTCGAGTTGGAGAGGGTGTCATAAGGCCATTGTACCATCTCCTGAGGCAAGCTGTCCCAAAATAGTTGGAACTGGTTCATGTTCTAATGGGGACAGATCTAAGGATCGTGCTCTGGCCTCGAGAGTATCTCACCATCACACAGACTACTAATAGACACAGGTCCCCTGTGTGGACGTCATATATCCTGTTGAAAAATGACGCGACGATACCGTCACATGACGCGTAACAGATGCGGACGCAGGATGTCAGTGACGTATTGTTGTGCCCTAAATGATCCCTCAATAGCTACCATCCGTGACCTGAAGTCATATCTGATGGGTCCCCACACAAAGACGACAGCAGTAAGACAGGAAAATATTTGAAGAATGGAACCTCTTCCCGGCCACCGCCGTATTCGCCGACGTTAGTCATCTAGAGTTGTGCAGAATCGCGATTCATTGTTGACCATAATGTGACACTTTCCAACAGCAGTCCATCATTCTCGGTCACAGAACCTTTCGCAACGCAGCCGTTTCTGTTGTGCAGTTAACGGCAGCCTACGCTTGCGTTGGCAATTCCCTAGTCCAGCTGCTACCAGCGTCCGACCCATGGTGCGTGTAATTCCCTTCACGTGTTTAAGCCAAGCATTATGCACATTTATGCGATCGGGAATGCTCAGTAGCAGTCGGGCTGGATGTACATTTAACAGTTAAGCGCCAGCAAGAGCATTAGTGATGAAATCATAGGAGGCAATGTTGTGCAACCTTAGTAGGGACAAGATCCGACTATCTGGGAGTAGGATCTTACAGTCTGAGACAGCGTTCCGAGACAAACTTCCGTCGCAATGTCCGCAAACGCGATGTCAGATCGCCTAGCAACAGTGATCTGAACGGATATTGGCTGAAGGTAGAAGTGTCCTCACTGGCTGAGAGAGAAAGGTGGGGTGGTCTCTCTGTCTCTCTTGTCCTTCGGAAAGACAGGAGAGTTGGTCGGGAGGAGCCACGCGAATCGCACGGTCGAGTAACCGGGGCGGCTCTAAAAGAACGGTCGTCAGTGTATATTTCAGATGTTAAATAAGATATAAAGTGAAGTTATTAGTTATAAGAACGCCAGGTATCGTGGGCAGTGTCTCTCATTATGTTAACTCGCCCGCTCTGATTGTGAGTGGACATGTGGCTGCTCCTCCAGCAAGGTCCGAGCAGACACACGGGGGGAGGGGTTTATTAGTTATTGGGAGCTCCAACGTTAGGCGGGCGATGGAGCCCCTTAGGGAAATTTCGGAAAGGTCGGGGAAGAAGGCCAGTGTTCACTCTGTCTGCTTGCCGGTCGGTCTCATCTGAGATGTGGAGGAGGCCCTACCGGCGGCGATAGAGAGCACTGGACCCAACTGCAAATTGTTGCTCATGTCGGCACCAATGACTCCTGCCGTCTGGGTTCAGAGGTCATCCTCAGTTCGTTCAGGCGGCTGGCGGAGTTGGTGAAGGCGGAAATCCTCGCTCGCGGGGTGGAATCAGAGCTAACTATTTGTAGTATCGTTCCCAGAACCGATCGCGGTCCTCTGGTTTGGAGCCCAGTGGAAGGCTTAAACCAGAGGCTCAGACGATTCTGCGGAGAGCTGGGGTGCAAATTTCTCGACCTCCGCTATCGGGTGGAGAAATGTAGGGTCCCCCTGAATAGGTCAGGCGTGCACTACATGCCGGAAGCGGTTACGAGGGTAGCGGAGAACGTGTGGAGTGCACATGGGTTTTTTTAGGTTAGAGAATTCCCTCCCTAGGCCCGACAAGACGCCTCCTGAGACGCGGAAAGGCAGGAGTAGGCAAAATGCAACAGGGAATAACAATATTAATGTGCTAATAGTAAACTGCAGGAGCGTCTATAGAAAGGTCCCAGAACTGCTCTCATTAATAAACGGTCACAACGCCCATATAGTACTAGGGACAGAAAGTTGGCTGAATCCACATGTAAACAGTAATGAAATCCTAAACTCAGATTGGAATGTATACCGGAGAGATAGGCTGGACAGTGAAGGGGGAGGCGTGTTTATAGCGATAAGAAGTGCAATAGTATCGAAGGAAATTGACGGAGATTCGAATTGTGAAATGATTTGGGTGAAGGTCACGCTTAAAGCAGGCTCAGACATGGTAATTGGATGTCTCTATAGGCCCCCGGGCTCAGCAGCTGTTGTGGCTCGGCACCTGAAGAATAATTTGGAAAATATTTCGAGTAGATTTCCCCACCATGTTATAGTTCTGGGTGGAGATTTTAATTTGCCGGATATAGACTGAGAGACTCAAACGTTCATAACGGGTGGCAGGGACAAAGAATCCAGTGAAATATTTTTTAAGTGCTTAATCTGAAAACTACCTTGAGCAGTTAAACAGAAAACCGACTCGTGGCGATAACATATTAGACCTTCTGGTGACAAACAGACCCGAACTATTTGAATCAGTTAATGCAGAACAGGGAATCAGCGATCATAAAGCGGTTACTGGATCGATGATTTCAGCCGTAAATAGAAATATTAAAAAAGGTAGGAAGATTTTTCTGTTTAGCAATGACAAAAAGCAGATTACAGAGTACCTGACAGCTCAACACAAAAGTTTTGTCTCAAGTACAGATAGTGTTGAGGATCAGTGGACAAAGTTCAAAACCATTGTACAATATGCGTTAGATGAGTATGTGCCAAGCAAGATCGTGAGAGATGGAAAAGAGCCACCGTGGTACAAAAACCGAGTTAGAAAACTGCTGCGGAAGCAAAGAGAACTTCACAGCAAAAATAAACATAGCCAAAGCCTTGCAGACAAACAAAAATTACGCGAAGCGAAATGTAGTGTGAGGAGGGCTATGCGAGAGGCTTTCAATGAATTCGAAAGTAAAGTTCTATGTACTGACTTGGCAGAAAATCCTAAGAAATTTTGGTCCTATGTCAAAGCGGTAGGTGGATCAAAACAAAATGTCCAGACACTCTGTGACCAAAATGGTACTGAAACAGAGGATGACAGACTAAAGGCCGAAATACTAAATGTCTTCTTCCAAAGCAGTTTCACAGAGGAAGACTGCACTGTGCTTCCTTCTCTAGATTGACGCACAGTTGACAAAATGGTAGATATCGAAATAGACGACAGAGGGATAGAGAAACAATTAAAATCGCTCAAAAGAGGAAAGGCCGCTGGTCCTGATGGGATACCAGTTCGATTTTACACAGAGTACGCGAAGGAATTTGCCCCCCTACTTGCAGCAGTTTACCGTAGGTCTCTAGAAGAGCGAAGCGTTCCAAAGGATTGGAAAAGGGCACAGGTCATCCCCGTTTTCAAGAAGGGGCGTCGAACAGATGTGCAGAACTATAGACCTATATCTCTAACGTCGATCAGTTGTAGAATTTTGGAACACGTATTATGTTCGAGTATAATATCTTTTCTGGAGACTAGAAATCTACTCTGTAGGAATCAGCATGGGTTTCGAAAAAGACGGTCGTGTGAAACCCAGCTCGCGCTATTCGTCCACGAGACTCAGAGGGCCTTAGATACGGGTTCACAGGTAGATGCCGTGTTTCTTGACTTCCGCAAGGCGTTTGGCACAGTTCCCCACAGTCGTTTAATGAACAAAGTAAGAGCATACGGACTATCAGATCAATTGTGTGATTGGATTGAGGAGTTCCTAGATAACAGAACGCAGCATGTCATTCTCAATGGAAAGAAGTCTTCCGAAGTAAGAGTGATTTCAGGTGTGCCGCAGGGGAGTGTCATAGGACCGTTGCTATTCACAATATACATAAATGACCTGGTGGATGACATCGGAAGATCACTGAGGCTTTTTGCAAATGATGCTGTGGTGTATCGAGAGGTTACAACAATGGAAAATTGTACTGAAATGCAGGAGGATCTGCAGCGAATTGACGCATGGTGCACGGAATGGCAGTTGAATCTCAATATAGACAAGTGTAATGTGATGCGAATACATAGAAAGATAGGTCCCTTATCATTTAGTTACAAAATAGCAGGTCAGCAACTGGAAGCAGTTAATTCCATAAATTATCTGGGAGTACGCATTAGGAGTGATTTAAAATGGAATGATCATATAAAATTGATCGTCGGTAAAGCAGATGCCAGACTGAGATTCATTGGAAGAATCCTAAGGAAATGCAATCCGACAACAAAGGAAGTAGGTTACAGTACGCTTGTTCGCCCACTGCTTGAATACTGCGCAGCAGTGTGGGATCCGCACCAGATAGGGTTGATAGAAGAGATAGAGAAGATCCAATGGAGAGCAGCGCGCTTCGTTACAGGATCATTTAGTAATCGCGAAAGCGTTACGGAGATGATAGATAAACTCCAGTGGAAGACTCTGCAGGAGAGACGCTCAGTAGCTCGGTACGGGCTTTTGTTAAAGTTTCGGGCACATACCTTGACCGAAGAGTCAAGCAGTATATTGCTCCCTCCTACGTATATCTCGCGAAGAGACCATGAGGATAAAATCAGAGAGATTAGAGCCCACACAGAAGCATACCGACAATCCTTCTTTCCACGTATAATACGAGACTGCAATAGAAGGGAGAACCGATACAGGTACTCAGGGTACCCTCCGCCACACACCGTCAGGTGGCTTGCGGAGTATGGATGTAGATGTAGATGTAGAAACAGCGTTAATGCGTGTAAAGGGTCGAATAACGGCGTAATGCAGAGCCGCCATATTGCAGATGTTGATTGTGTGGCGTGTGTGACAAAGAAATTTCTGTATCAGAACAATTATAGTACAAACGTTGTTGACAATTAACAACTGGCATCCCTAAACACTCCACCTCAGCAGGATCACCACCTACATGGAACCTGGCGACTGAGTGCTACAACTGTGCGACGAGGGACTTACCGAAGCAGCAAGACACCAGGTTAGTGATACCGCTCAGAGAAGCACTTCCTTCTCGCTACAATGCCAATGAGGGTGTTGTATGCGGAATGACATATAACGTTGCAAGGAGTCCATTACTTACGCTCAGATGACAAACGCAGATGTAAAGGGACACCAACAAGCTTCATGCACAATACGACAGTCCTCTATTGTGATGGCCAGACGTGGTCTACCGGAGCCTTGACGGTGAGTATGCCAGACCGCACGTTCCCATATTGTCCATAACCAGGCCACAGTCACATCCGAATACCTACTGAATCTGGATATTGCACAATTAGTCCAGTCGCTAAACGGAGACACACAATCAGGTCCCTTTCAAACTCTGCCAGTTGATGGTGAAGCTCTCTCACGCTAGCATGTGGCACCTCCGTGTTCTTCACAGTGATCGCTCAACATTTGTCGCTGTTCACGCTATTTATATCCTCCAACAGACCTGCTAGCGGCACTAATGCTCTTTGGTGGACATTCTACCTGTCACAAGGAATTCAGACCGTAATGATTTACATACCTGCCGACTGCATGTTGGTGTGTGAAGTTACTTTGACATCCGATCATGTCTTCTAGCTGCTTCACTTTTTTTGTCAGACAGTGTATTGGACTTTCCTCTCGTTTCATTCCTGTATGGAGCGCTAGAAGAATTACAGCTTAGATGGCCCTGTGAACGCTGTAATTAATTTGGTCTTCACAAACCTCTGCGGGAGCGATGTGTAGAAAGAAGTAGTACGTTCCTCTATTCCTCACATGATTCTCTTTCTTGAGACTTCGCAAGTAGGCTTCGTGGGATATGTGGCACTTATCGTCAAGTGTCTGAGACTTCAGGATTTTTAGCACCTGCATGACGCTCTCCCACGAGTCAAATAAATCTCTGACTTATGGGTTACCCGACGTTGTCACCAGGAGCAAGATAGCTGAATTTGAATATTGTAACCTTCTTACTAGAAAAGTTGATTTGTCCAGATCGAAGTAAATATAAATATAGACAGGAAGATTTGGCAAGTTAAATTGACATTGGCCCTGTTGCCGGATGCTCTGGACAACGCATGACCGCGAATGCTTTGTCTTCCAGAGATCGCGATGTATCCAAGGCGGCTCGTTGTTCTTCAAACGAATACTGTGCCGTCATGCTTACTGTATGGCTAAATAGCGGCTAACGTGTGCGAGCTCCGAAATGAAGTTTATGTGTGAATGGCTCTGATGTGATGTGAAGACAAACAAGACCTATTCCACACTTGTACGGGGCGAGGTACGTTTTATGTGTGAACCGACAACCACAGCACTGCCCTCAACCGACGAACTGCAACAGGGCAATCCCACGGCCAATCGGAGCGCGAGGCGCCAAGTTTCTTAGTTTTAAAAAAGTGCGTTGCCGACCTACACAACATTAGTAATTTAGGTTCCTACTGGCGTAAGCTACCCAGGATTAAAATTTAGTGACACAATTTTTCTCCACCCTGTATATATACAGTGTGGTCCACTGATCGTGACCGGGCCAAATATCTTACGAAATAAGCGTCAAACGAAAAAACTACAAAGAACGAAACTTGTCTACCTTGAAGGGGGAAACCAGATGGCGCTATGGTTGGCCGGCTAGATGGCACTGTCATAGGTGAAACGAATATCAACTGCCTTTTTTAAAAATAGGAACCTCCATTTTTATTACATATGTGTATAGTACGTAAAGAAATAGGAATGTTTTAGTTGGATCACTTTTTTAGCTTTTTGATAGATGGCTCACAACTTTAAACGAACAGTTGGTAACACGTAGACTTTTTAAATACAGAACTTAGGTGCGTTTGAAAATTTTATTTCGGTTGTTCCCATGTACCTTTGTAAACTTATCATTTCTGAGGACGCATGCTGTTACAGCGTGATTACCTGTAAATACCACATTAATGCAATAAATGTTCAAAATGATGTCCGTCAACCTCAATGCGTTTGGCAATACGTGTAACGACATTCCTCTCAATGGCGAGTAGTTAGCCTTCTGTAGTGATCGCACATGCATTGACAATGCACTGACGCATGTTGTCACGCGTTGTCGGTGGATCACGATAGCAAATATCCTTCAACTTTCCCCACAGAAAGAAATCCGGAGAAGTCAGATCTGGTGAGCGTGCGGGCTATGGTATGGTGCTTCGATGACAAATCCACCTGTCATGGAATATGCTATTCAATACCGCTTCAACCGCACGAGAGCTATGTGCCGGACATCTATCATGTTGGAAGTACATCGCCATTCTGTCATGCACCGAAACATCTTGTAGTAATATCGGCAGAACATTACGTAGGAAATCAGCATATATTGCACCGTTTAGATTGCCATTGATAAAATGGTGGCCAATTATCCTTCCTTCCATAATGCACCATACATTAACCCGCCACGTTCGCTGATGTTCCACTTTTCGCAGACATCGTGGATTTTTCCGTTGCCCCAATAGTGCATATTATGCCGCTTTACGTTACCGCTGTTGGTGAATGACGCTTCGTCGCTAAACAGAACGCGTGCAAAAAATCTGCCATCGTCCCGTAATTTCTCTTGTGTCCAGTGGCAGAACTGTACACGACGTTCAAAGTCGTTGCCATGCAGTTCCTGGTCCATAGAAATATGGTACGGGTGCAATCGATGTTGATGTAGCATTCTCAACACCGACGTTTTTGAGATTCCCGATTCTCGCGCAATTTGTCTGCTACTGATGTTCGGATTAGCCGCGACAGCAGCTAAAACACCTACTTGGGCATCATCATTTGTTGCAGGTCGTTGTTGACGTCTCACATGTGACTCAACATTTCCTGTTTCCTTAAATAACGTACCTTTCCGGCGAACGGTCCCGACACTTGGATGATGTCGTCCAGGATACCGAGCAGCATACATAGCACACGCCCGTTGAACATTTTGATCACCACAGCCATACATCAACATGATATCAACCTTTTCCGCAATTGGTAAACGGTCCATTTTAACACGGGTAATGTATCACGAAGCAAATACCGTCCGCACTGGCGGAATGTTACGTGATACCACGTACTTACACGTTTGTGACTATTACAGCGCCATTTATCACAAAGCGAAACAAGTGGTCCAACTAAGACATTCATATTTCTTTAAGTACTACACGAATATGTAACAAAAATGGGGATTCCTATTTGAAAAAACACAGTTGATATCCGTTTGACCTAGGGCAGCACCATCTAGCCGGCCAACCATAGCGTCATCTGGTTTCCCCCTTCAAGCTAGACGAGTTTCGTTCTTTGTAGTTTTATCGTTTGATGCTTATTTCGTGAGATATTTGGCCCGGTCACTATCAATGGACCACCCTGTATACATATATATTGCAATTTTGGTTCCTACTGGCATCAGCTACACATGATTAAAATTTCTGGACAAAATGTTTTTTAACTAGGCTTCTTTCTGCACAGACCGAATTTTCCCAGTGCTCTGCCAATGAATCGAAGTCTGCACCGGCTTTACCTGCTGCTGAGATAACCGTTTCATTTCATGTACCCACAAAATGTTACAAACAGGTATCTGTATGTGTTGACTGAGTCTCCTTGTTTATACTGTTGTGGCAGGGTACTGCGTTTTCTGAAGTGCACAGTTTTACATTTCTGAGCGTTTAGAAGTCCGATGACATGCGCACGTGGTACTTTGGGCTTAATCGTCAAGTCACGACTTCATTTTATCGCGAAAGAGATCAGTTTTCGTCAGCTAGCTGTTCTTGCAACTTGAGCTTGGCCGAAAGAGAAGAATATGTTAGTAATCCTTTCAGTTCTACACGGTGCTCTATGGAATGATTTGTTGTAGTGTAAGTAGAAAACATTGCGTGTGCTAGATGGCTGAAGAGAAAATAAATACTGCTCCCGATGAACCAGAGTGAAAAGACGGAACGGTACTGTGGACGAGAGCCATTGTGTGCGGTGCCAAGTTCAACAGCTCTCAGGTGGCTGTGGGGTCCAGTGGGTGAGCTTGTTGTGACGTGGCCGCGTGCTTCAGCTGTCTGCCTCTGTGACTGGCCGTCTGGCCCCCTGCCAGCGGCGCCTCCCACCCCCTCCTCCCTCCCGGCGGTTCACACCAGGATGGAACGCGGGACACTAATAATAGGCGTGTATTTCTGTCACTTCCGATGAGCTGACATGCCATTCGCTGACTTCATCAGAGACCCGACCGGACGATGTAACGGAGGGCAGGTGCGGGACAGTATGACAATGAGTTTTTGGACGACCCTGCTTTGAAGAAGAATCATTTCGCGGCGCTTTGTCGTACAGCCATGGTCGGCGTAGATCTATAGAAGATATTTTTCAATATTATCATATTAAAACAAACGAACCGGAAACCTGCATTTATTTCAAAAGTATTGTCCAGTACTTTTGAGACGTTTGTCACACTGCGACACAAGGCGGTCAACGGTCGTTTCATAAAATTCCTGGGGATTTGTTGTGAACCAGTTCCGAACGTTCTGCTTGAAGCCCTCGTCCGAGGTGAATCGCTGCTTATCATAGTCCTCTTTCGCTCACCAAAAACGGCATAATTGCAGAGTGTCAGGTCCAAATTGTATGGAAGATTTTCGAGGACCTCCCTTTTGAATGTCAGGCAACGGCCTTGCCGCAGTGGATACACCGGTTCCTGTGAGATCACCGAAGTTAAGCGCTGTCGGGAGTGGTCGGCACTTTCGCTGTTGCCCTTTTGCGGGGTGCACTCAGCCTCGTGATGCCAATTGAGGAGCTACTCGACCGAATAGTAGCGGCATCGGTCAAGAATACCATCACAACGACTGAGAGAGTGGTGTGCTGACCCCATGCCCCTCCTACCCACATCCTCCTCTGAGGATGACATGGCGGTCGGATGGTCCCGATGGGCCACTTGTGGCCAATAGACGTAGTGGTTCCCTTTTGAATGTCAGGAAGATCTCCTCGGCAGAGTTTGCTGTATGGGGCCTAACATTTTCGGTAAGCGTAATGACACCATGGATGAGCTGCCCTGGTCACTCCGATGTTATAGCTTTGTGAAGGGCGATCAGGGTTTGTGGGTAATGCTACGTATTCACCGTTGTCCTTATGCTGGAGGAAACTGATAGGAAGGGAGCTCTTTTGGTCCAAGAAGAAGGTACTTCTGTGGACAGCGTCTGTGGACAGCGTCTAGCGGGGAGCATTGGATATCATTTCTCTTACAGGGGCTGCAGCTTCCTCCGAAGGCAGTGACATGATGATCCCTTCAGTGATTTTTAATTTTACAACCTCCGGCTGGTTTCTTTTTGAATGCACCTTGTAAGGGTTTTGCAAAGTCTTTACATCAAAAGTCTAGGGCTCATACATTACGTCATAGATATCAACTTTTGTTAGAGGAAAACAGTTCCCTGACGCTTCACACTGAATTCGCCAGCCCTGGAAGATGAAATTTCACCGAACCAGTAGGGTCTATATAGTCTGCTGCATTCTGCTTATACAAGTGAACTGATATAGTGATTTTCAACAAGAAAACCACGAGAACGAGTGTTTCTAAGCAGAGAACGACACAGAGTGCGGCGTGGGAACTTCCTTACTTGAAACATGAGCAGCTGGCCGGTGTGGCCGAGTGGTTCTAGGCGCTTCAGTCTGGAAGCGCGCGACCACTAAGGTCGCAGGTTCAAATCCTGTCTCGTGCATGGATGTGTGTGATGTCCTTGGGTTAGTTAGGTTTAAGTATTTCTAAGTTCTAAGGGGACTGATGACCTCAGAAGTTAAGTCCCATAGTGCTCAGAGCCATTTGAACCATTTTTGAAACGCGCGCCAAACAATGGCCATTTGTCACTGTTATTTGGGTTGAATGGGTTCGAAAGCAGGGGACCCAACTTCTTCTTTTTTTTTCAGTAGCAATCATGCAGTGGAGCACGCGTTCACCGTGGCGACTCACTTTTGCAATGGCCGCTCGGTCATCGCAAGCCAACGTGGATCAGGGAACAGTTTAATATCGCGCCTGCAGGTCGTGTTCCTGATGAAAAACAGATTGTTTTGTGGGAGGACACTTCATAGATACCGGTAGAGTGCAAGAAAAGAAACCAGAACCTATAGGAACCACAAGGACACTAGGAAACGTCGAGAAATTAAGGCTGGCGATTTTGAATTCCCTAACATGCTGTTCTTGCCATTTATGATCGCAAAGTGAGAAGTATTCTTCAAGAAGACTTGAAATTTCATCCATGCATATTGGCAGTGGGACATATGTTTAATCCACGGAACGATGTTTCACGAAAAAATGCATGTGAAACCTCGATCGAAAACCTGTCTGATGTCGCCATTGTGTTCTTCAGCGATGATACAGGTTTTCGTTTTTCTAGACGTGTGAATAAAGAGAGCATACGATACTGGAGTGGCGTAAGCTGCCGAGAACTTCATGAGCAAGACTGTTTGAGGTGCATTATACAAAACCGCCAATATAGGGCCTTGGTTTTTCCAAGAGAACGATAGGATAGTTACTGTCACATATGAGCGTTTTATCCAGATGACTGAGGAATTTTGCCTCCCCGAACTTGAAGAAATGAGTGTGGCGGATGTCTGGTTCCAACAAGGCTGCGCCACGGCTCACACGGCGCGAACGTCCTGACAGACCCTCTTGAGCGAACACTTTCCCGACGTCTCATCTCTCCGAGGAGCGATGTTCTGTGGCCATCACCCTCGCCGGATTTAGCCCCCTGCAACTTTTTCTTATTGGGATAACATAAATCACTGGTGTATAGCAATCGTCCATCGGAAGAATGTTCGTGCTGTTATTGCCAATATAGACAATTCCATACTGGACAAAATGGACCGAAGCTTCCGATTTAGATTCTCCAAATGCAGTGAGCAGAGTGGAGGCCCCTTCGAGGAGTCGTTTTCAAAACCTAATGAAATAAAACTTTAAATGTACCTCCATGTAAAGAAAAGAGAATTAATTTGATACCTCCAATACTTTCAGTTTCATGATTTTTTTAAGATAAGGAAGTTCTATGCCACATTCTGTGTTTTACAAGCTCGGCAGATGATTTAAGCGGAGCAGATGGATTATAGGCAACACGCTTTGCATACTAATACCGCTGAGTTCCTACACCCTGCCACCTCTCAGTGGCATAACCAAACATTTGGCTCTTACAAAAGTTGTTCCCCATGATGTGAAATATCACCACTAGACATTTGACATGGCTTTGAAACATCTTGTATATTGCTGCCTCAGGTAACACAGTTGGTATCGTTACTGGTTTCGACTATCACGAAATCATTATCAAATAATCTGTTTGGAAATAAAATACTAGGAAACCAAATTAGAAATCAAATTTTCTGTACCGTTCATAGCCATACTTACTTGAGTACGCTGTAATGCGACTCGTCAGCTGAAGAGGTCCAGAAAGGATCTTGCAGATGACGACCGCCTGCAGACGCAAACTAGTATACGGTGGTCGCAATTGTACACGTAACAGTCAGTATAAAAGAACAGATAGATCAAGTCGCTATGAGACGGCATAAAAAGGAATCCCAACAAAGAAAAAATATATGTCATAACAGATCTGACAATACTCCGCGAAAGGCTTTGTTCCGGAAATAGCTTTGTTCATTTAGCAAACTGATTTGAGTATTTTCTTAAATTAGTAAAAATTTCAAGTTCTTTAATGTCTTCAAATGATACCCATAGGAACATAAAGACAGATATCAAGATGTTAAACTGTGCATTTTACTTTACGTAAACAATAAAAAAAGAGAACTAAATGCTACTTTATTCCTACTTACGTTACAGTATTGTTTAAAGCGAACATCAAAATATCTGCCCGTTTGGCCTACATAAAAATTCGGGCAGGAGCTATATTTTATGTTACGCACAGCTGACGTTGCCTCTACCGGGGTTTTCTAGCCGAGCGGGATTAGCCGAGCGGTCTAGGGCGCTGCAGTCCTGGACTGATCGGCTGATCCCGGCGGAGGTTCGAGTCCTCCCTCGGGCATGGGTGTGTGTGTTTGTCCTTAGGATAATTTAGGTTAAGTAGTGTGTAAGCTTAGGGACTGATGACCTTAGCAGTTAAGTCCCATAAGATTTCACACACATTCGAACATTTGGGGTTTTCTAGTTTGACCCTTTGCACTCTCCTTTATGCGGCATTAGCCCTGAAATTTTCAGTGTTCCCTTCAAACATGTTTAACTGTTGCCACGCAGTCTCGTTACCCATGAGACTGACACTTGGTAGCCCTGTCCCCATTTTTCTGGAGAGTCCGAATGTACCGCTACAACAAAAGCAGATTTCTTCTAGTTCCGCTTATGTCTCTTTATCGCCCATGATACAAGCCATCTACTCCATCCTGACCACGTGCCACTTGGTACCCTGTATACTGAGCGGAAAGTATTCGATGCGGAACTGCGCTGCCGATTAATGAAGAAAATGCCGGTTAACCGACTACGGTCAAGAATGGATATGGAATTTTCCAGCAGATCGAAGTAAACACGTTGTTCTTCTGGCATGAATTCGACAGACTTTAAGGTAATTTTCGGGAATATACCAAGGGAACCGCAATCGTTTTCCTTAAATAGCAAATGATCAGATGTTGTTGTCTGAATGAAGTTGCATTGGCTGGAGGCTGTAGTGAAATACAGGAAGACCAGCGGTGAAACAATAATTGGTACAGGGACTGGCAGTTATCCCTAAAGGTAAATAAATGAGACGTATTGTGCATAAATAGGCGAAGAGTTCGACTACTTTTCTAGGACACTACACGCGACAAATCAGTGGAAACAATAACTGTCGGTCGTAGTGTGACTTGGGCCTCCCGTCGGGTAGACCGTTCGATTTGACGCCACTTCGGCGACTTGTGCGTCCATGGGGATGAAATGAAGATGATTAGGACAACACAACACGCAGTCACTGAGCGGGGAAAATCTCTGACCCAGCCGGGAATCGAACCCGGGCCCTTAGGGTTGACATCCTGTCGCGCTGACCACTGAGCTACCGGGGGCGAACGTTACTGTCGGTAAATGTCTGTGAATAGCTATCCGAGGCGATCTAAAATAAAATGAGGAGATAAAACAAGTAGGAGGAAAAAAAGGTACCAGACTGAGATTCATTGCGAGAATATTAAAGAAATACAATACATCCACGAAAGAACTGGCTTACAAAATACTCGTTCAACCCATTCGAGAGTACTGTTCGCAAGATTGGGACCAATACCAAGTAGAATGGAGAGGAAAAGAGACAGATTCAACGAAGAAATGCGCATAGTTTCCTCACTGCAGCGAGAATGTTACGGAGATGCTCAACAAACTACTGTGGCAGACACCGCAAGAGAGGCGTTGTGCATCACAAAGAGGCCTTCTGTTGGAATTCAGAGAACGTATGTCCCAAGGAGTTTCTGCCAACATATTACTTTCTCCCACTTATACCTCGCAATATACCACGACGAGAAAATGAGAAAAATTAGCGCTCAGACGGAGCTTTTTGACAGTCATTTATCTCACGCACCATTCGCTAGTGGGATAGTAAAAGAACGACATAATAATGGTATCAGAAGTACCTTTCACCAGACACCAGAAAATGGGTTGACAAGTAAAGACATAGATGTACCACATGTTTAAGTTTCTGGGTTTCCTTTAGGCACCTAATTTCTGGTTGACAACTGTGCGTCTTATCTGCAGGAGAGACGCTCAGTAGCTCGGTACGGGCTTTTGTTGAAGTTTCGAGAATATACCTTCAACGAGGAGTCAAGCAGTATATTGCTCCCTCGTACGCATATCTCACGAAGAGACCATCAGGATAAAATCAGAGAGATTAGAGCCCACACAGAGGCATACCGACAATCTTTCTTTCCACGAACAATACGAGACTGGAATAGAAGGGAGAACAGATAGAGGTACTTAAAGTACCCTCAGCCACACACCGTCAGGTGGCTTGCGGAGTATGGATGTAGCTGTAGATGTAGATCCTGCGAATTAACACTGAGAGCGGCGATATGTTTCCGATCTCCTACAGTTTCAGTTCTTACTGCAAATTTTTTTAACTCCCTTTCAAGTCATCTTGAAAAACTAATTTATAGCCATCTCATCAAGTGAATAACTCAGTCATCAGGAAAATACACGAACATGCTGCACAAACATTAATAGTAAAGTAGTTCAAAGTTCATTCAGATGCATACCGCCAACTAGTTTCCGTCATATTTGCTTCCGTAAGACCTATTTCGTATACCACTGTCCTAGAAATTTGCCGCGTCTCATGCGTCAGCCACATCATCCTCAAAATTTCTGGAAACTGAAATTAAAATGTCGTATTTGTGGAAGGTCTCTTCTGTACAATCAGTGATATAATTCCGTGCTGCATTCGTCAGTCAGATTTATACCAGTGTCTGAATCCCAGTTTAGGTGGCACATTATAATCAAGTCATTTTTGTAAGTACCTGTCATCAGTCGTCCATATCTCTCAACTGAGGTCATACTGTGTATATTACTAGCTGAAACAACAACTTCTGTATAACTCTCCCTTTCAGACCGGGAGAACGAATTATATGGGAAAAAGAACAAGTTGGCATTTTGGGACTGAGATATGTAGAACCTTTGTCCGATTCCAGACTAATAGGCTTGCAATTTCTAATTCGCGACAGCGTGAATAATAATTGTTACAGGAGCGTAGGTTCGGTCGTACTAAGACATCGGACTTCATAGAGCATTAATAATTGCAGGCTCTGAATAAATTCTCTACCGTAGGTAGCGATCTGTATGAGATGTAAAAAATGGTTACTAATTGTTCGTCGGCAAGGCGTTATCACGGAAAGTGTTAAAAGAACTTACAAAAACTCGACATCTAGTCCGTCTGTTTTGAGTCATCAGTCTTCTGACTGGTTTCATGCGGCCCACCATGAACTCCTCTCCTGTGCCAGTCTCTTCATCTCAGAGTAGTATTTGCAACCTACGTCCTCAATTATTTGCTGGATGTATTCCAATCTCTGTTTTCCGCTACAGTTTTTACCCTCTGCACCTTCTCTGGAGAACCTCCTCATTCGTTACTTTATCGGTCACCTAATTTTCAACATTCTTCTGTAGCACCACATCCGAAATGGTACTGTCATCTTCTGTTCCGAGGTTTCCACAGCCCATGTTTTATTACTATAAACGCTGCGCTCCAAACGTACGCCGGCCGATGTGGCCGAGCGGATCTAGGCGCTTCAGTCTGGAACCGCGCGAGCGCTACGGTCGCAGGTTCGAATCCTACCTCGGGCATGGATGTGTGTGATGTCCTTAGGTTAGTTAGATTTAAATAGTTCTAAGTTCTAGGGGACTGATGACCTCAGATGCTAAGTCTCACAGTGCTCAGAGCCATTTTGAGCCAAACGTACAGTCTCAGAAATTTCTTCCTCAGATTGAAGCATGTGTTTGATACAAGTAGACTTCTCTTGTCTAGGTATTCCCTTTTTGCCCGTGCTAGAGTGCTGTTTTTGATGTCCTTGCTCCGTCCGTCATGGATTGGTTTGCTGCCTAGTTAGAAAAATTCCTTAACTTCATCTCCTTCGTGACCATCAATTCTGATGTTATGTTTCTCGCTGTGTTCATTTCTGTTACTGCTCGCCTTACTTCGATTTACTGTCAGTTCATATTCTGTACTCATGGTATGTTCATTCCATTCCGCAAATCCTGTCAATCTTCTTCAGAGTCACTGAGGATAGAAATGTCATCAGTGAATTTTGACGTTGATATCCTTTCATCTTGAATTTTAATTCCGCTCTTGAACCTTTATTTCTGTCGTCGATTCTTCGATGTATAGATTGAACAATAGGGGAGACAACCTACATCCCTGTCTTAGAACCGTTTTAATCCGAACAGTTCGTTCTTGTTCTTCTAGTCTTATTGTTCTCCCTTTGTTCTTGTACGTATTTTATATTACACGTCGTTCACTGTAGATAACCCCCATTTGTCTCAGAGCTTCGAACATCTTGCATCATTCTACATCATCGAACACATTCTCCATATCGACAAATCCTATGAACGTGTGTCGACTTTTCTTTAGTCTTGCTTTCATTATCAACTACAAGGTCAGAACTGCATTTCTCGTGCCTTCGCCCTTCCTAAAGCCAAACCTATCGTCATCTAACAGATCCTCGATTTTCTTTTCCAGTCTTCTGTACATTATTGTACTTGTCAGCAACTTCGATGCGTGAGTTGTTAAGCTGATTGTGCGATAATTCTAGCACTTGCCGGCCCTTGCAACCTTCGGAATTGTGTGGATAACATTGTTGCGAAAGTCAGATAGCATACTGCCAGACTCATACATTCTTCAGACCAACGTGAATAGTCATTTTGTTGCCACCTCCTCCAATGATTTTAGAAATTCTGATGGAATGTTACCTATCCCTTCTGCCTTATTCGATCTTAAGAATTCCAAAGCTGTTTTAAATTCTGATTCTAATACTAGGTTCTATATGTCTTCGATATGGACTCCTGTTTTTGCGTTATCAAGTCATCAGACAAGTCTTTCTGTCTCATCAATGTTCACTTACCATCTACCCACTCTCTCTTATGCATTTAACAGTAGAATCCCCATTACACTCATAATGTTAGCACGCTTGCTTTTAGTTTCATCGATGGTTGTTTTGACTTTTCTGTACTCCCTACCAGTCCTTCCACAGCCATTCTTTCCGATTTCTTCACATTTTTCATGCAGCCATTTTGCTTTGGCTTCCCTGCACTTTCTTTTTTTTTCATTCCTAAGTGACTTGTATTTTTGTGTTCCTGAATTTCACTGAACATTGTTGTACTTCTTTTTTCATCGAATAACTGAAGTATTTCCTCTGTTATTATCTGAAATAAGGACACTTACACAACTCCATATTAACATACTTATTATTGACGAAAATTACAAATGCTTATTTTGGCAATGGCCAAGGCAGGAGAGAGAAGTGTCTGTCTTTAAAGAACAAGATGATATGCTTAACTCCGTTTTCAAACGTTTGTTTACAAAGAAAAACCCAGAAGAATTTCCCCAGCTTAGGTCTCGTACCATTGAAAAGATGAATGAAATAAGTATTAGTGTCAGTGGTGTTAAGAAACAGCTGAAATCGTTAAAACTGAACAAAGCTCCAGGGCCCGATGGAATCCCAGTCAGATTTCTACTGAATTTTCGGCTGAACTATCCCCTCTTCTAAATATAATTTATCATAGATTCCTCAAACAAAAAAGGCACAGGTCACACCCACCTACATGAAGGCCTGTCCTGAACGAATTTTAATATATGGATTGTAGGACAGCTATCTTATGTGCAAAAGAAATAATGAAAATGGCACTATTAATGCCAGTAAATATTCCAGTAATTGACCAACAATAAAAGTGCTTGTTGTAATATGGTTTGGAGAGATCCCTCTGTATATAAGTTACATCTTTGTGCAATACCTTGAGAAATGGCCATCACATACGCTAAAAGGGGAAGTACGTCAGCCCAACCGCTTAAAGCGAATGAAAATGATTTTAAAATACGGAGATGTGCCTGTTCTACAGCCCTTCAAGGTTATCTATGTGCAAAAGTCTGCGTTGGTTATCAGTCGTTGTTAGAAGGTTAACGAGTCTCTGAAGAACAATACTGTGTAACACACAGTACCATGAGCTGACTAACCAGAGTGGCAAATGAGGCATTAGTTGGCAAATAGCTAAACATTTACTTGAAATAGTACACATTAACACGTACGTTACTATAAATTTCCCAGAACAGAAATTACTGTCTAGTCTTCCGCTCTTCCCTCATTCGTCATCGACGGCCAAACCTAGAGTTTCAGCAAAGTTTTAGCGACGTTTCAGTTGTTTATGCCGAGGGTTAATAGCTAGGTTCTGTGAGAAGTGTAGATTCTCTGAACGTGCGTCTGTCTGTGACCATAATTTTCCGGCGTTATGAATTCCGTCTACGCAACAGCACCATCCTTGCGTCTCTCCTGAATTTACGTCGATATATGGCGATTTCTCCCTTGAGTTATTCCTATTATGAAGTCCTGCACCTAATCACAGTGCTGGTCCGATACTCGGAAATCACGTAATTTTTCACTAGGACACAGTACGGAACTTCATTGCAATCCTTTCAACAGTAAAGGAACATAGCATCAACTTGTTTACCGCTACATAATTTCTCCTGCATCTACCAGACGAAAAGAGCGAACTGAGTTTCACAAGATTGCAGATTGGAAATCCGGTTTTCAGGCAAGTAATGCGAGAGTGTAAAACTTAACTCACGTTTCTACCACAAATTGACGTCATGGATGTCTATAGTGCAAGGAACCATTACGTAAATTTGTCAGTTTGAGGTTTTATTAGTATAATTTTATGTTATAGATTTCACTCTTCTTCTGAGATATATATTATTAACAGGAGCAAATATGAATGCAGCATACAGCACCAGGGGTGCAAATCGATCTAAACTCCCGCGTGGAAGGGAGCTAATATAATCTGAACAAGCAATGAGTGTTCAAGATTTTTTCCCCCAAATGTAAAAGAAGTTCCAACCGCCACAAGCGACGAGACACCCCATACCATTCAGCACACCTTGCACGAATGTAACATTCTATTGGGGCAATTCATAGCACACTGACCCTTGAAGCTGGTGACTATACTAGAAGAATTCAGTTATCCATCATAAGAGCGTCGCCATCAAGCTGTTGTACCATGTATATGGGACACTTGCACTCTATGTAGTGGGGTGGAAGAAATGCACTGCACCCGCAGCCTGGAGGAGAGAGGTTCAAACCTCTGTCCTGTCATCCGGATTTAAATGTTCCGTGTTTACCTTAAATTATTTAAAGTCTTGTTTACACGGAGTCACTGTGCAGCGACTCTTAAGATACAGAACTGTGCTGCTAAGCATTGCGTATGTGCCTCCCGCAGAGGTGAAAGTCGTTGACGAAACGTAAAATTTTGGGGCGTTCAAACTTTCATGGCATGAGGCTATTAGTTTCGTGTTTCCATGCGTTAGATGATATGAACGTTGAACGATCTACGATGTCTACTCACCAAAATACATTGTATTGTGTTGTATTGAACTGGGGACCTAGAAACGACAGAGAGGCCTCGTCCCCGCCATAGCCCTCAGTGGTTCACAACCCCACAACAGCATAACAGGCTACAGCAGTCCACTCACCCCACCGCCGCCCCCAGCGAACCCACAGGATTATTGGCTCTGAGCACTATGGGACTTAACGTCTGAGCTCATCAGTCCCCTAGAACTTAGAACTACTTAAACATAACTAACCTAAGGACACCAAACACATCCATGCCCGAGGACCCGCGACCGTAGCGATCGCGCGGTTCCAGACTGTAGCGCCTAGAACCGGCCGGCCCCAGGGTTATTGGGCGCTTCGGTCCCCAGGGCTCCCCCCCCCCTCCCCCTTCCCCGGGAACGTCTCACACCAGACGAGTGTAACACCCCAAATGTTTGCATGGTAATGGTAGAGTAATTATGGTGTACGCGTACGTGAAGAATGTTTGCGCAGCAATTGCCGACATCGTGTAACTGAGGCGGAATAAGGGGAACCAGCCCACATTCGCCGAGGCAGATGGAAAACCGCCTTAAAAACCATCCACAGGCTGGACGGCACACCGGACCTCGACACTAATCCGCCGGGCGGATTCGTGCCGGGGACCGACACGCCTTCCCGCCCGGAAAGCAGTGCGTTAGACCGCACGGCTAACCGGGCGGGCTAAAAAAAATACATTGTACAAGAAACAATAAGAGAACTACTATTAATGCAGATCCCTAACTGCTTTTGGAAACTTCTACAACACTACCAATAATTCTACCCCCCCCCCCCCCCCCCGCCCCCCCTTGCCGAATCTGGGAAGGATAGAGGTCCCAGCTTCAGATGTCTGATTGCTGTACGTATGTGTTGTTGTATTGAATCAGTTGAAAAAGCTTAGGAAGAATTTGAAATTATGTTCAAAGTTTGTCGAAAATCGCTATGCACTCTCATCATCAAACTCAGGTTGAGTATAGTCTTGGCAATTTGTGCTTCGTTTTAAGAAAAGCTAGTTTTTCAAGCATATTGGTATTTATGACGTCATATCTCCTGAGCTGTATGATGTAAAACGATATAATTTTGCAAGTACATTCAGTAGTGTATGTGGATACTATCTGTAAAATTTGTTGCGAACTCAGTTGGTAATGAAGTTGTAATAAATGCCTGACGCTGAAGTTGAACTGCATGAATAACGAAAATGTAGAAAGCGATTAACGTTTTTCATTTAATTATTTCTTTGAGGGGGGGGGGGGAGTCAGTGAGACAACACTTCGAAAAAGCTTGAAATTGCAATTACGTGTGTAGTTTGTTGGAAGTCACTAAGTCCTGTCATATCCAAATACTGGGTGAATATAGTCTGGGTAATTTGCACTCCGTGATCTACGCTGCCAAAAGACAAGCACACAGTTTTTAAGTTTAATACTTCTGTTATTGTCTTAAACAATTAATGTAACAGGAGTTTAAGACAGTATTTTCTTTTTCATAATTATATGAAATGCTGGAAATCATATTTTTGTTATCCCCATACGCCGTTGGGTAGGCAACTGGAGCTGCAATGGGGCACTATTTTAGCCAATGAGTAATATAGATGAAACGTTGCTGTAGCTACTGATCTCTCTAAAAACACAACTGCAGAAATCTGGAAGTTTCGCTAGAAATACAATGTCGCGCTAACAGTGAACACGCAACATTTAATATGTGCGGATTATTAAGCTCAGTTTCCGAAGGTATGAGATACTAAACGTCCCGAACAGGTAGCATGACAAACATCTGGAACAAATTCGCCAATTGCAGACTTCGGAACGCATATGGATATCTTAGGGATGTGCGATAAAGATATTGTAGAACCAAAAAAAATAGTATTTTCTGGTTTCAATTCCTACGGTATTGCATAAGCATTTGTGTACGTATCTACGTTCCTTATACCATCTTGAATTTTGTTAAAATCCGTGAAGTGTTCTGACATCATTCTTAGAATACGGTAGTAGCTTCTGGGGTAATCCACCAAAATTTCGCCTCTGAGTAACGGAGTTGACATCTTCTCGTTATCCACTGACAGATTCAAACACGTTTGGTTTTGTTGCTTTCTCGTGATTCCAAGTGGGCAAGTCTGAAATCCACCATTGCCAAAATGATGCTTTGGTACTCGTAAAATGTCGCCTTGTAGGCAGTCATTTCTGAAACTAGTTTCGGGACGCTGATTCCAATAAATGACTTTCACATCTCAATGTCCCCATGTAAACTAGGCTGAAGACTTATACCAGGATGGTCCCACCGAAAAGGACACGGCCGATACCTTTCGCCATTCTCAGCCTAATCTAACCCTGTGCTTCGACTTCAATGATTTCGTTGCTAAAGGGCGTTAAAGCCTCATCACCTTCTCTTGTTAAGATCCGTGAACTGTTCTGACGTCATTCTTAGATGACGGTAGTAGCTTCTGGGGTAATCCACCAAAATTTCGCCTCTGAGCACTTCACGAAACTCTCACACAAACTACACTGATTACTACCAGTTGTAGATTTCAGTCTGCCAATCTTGCTGCGTCGAGCAGGACGCCTTGCGTAAAGGCCTGTGCAGCAGCCGACCGCTCTGCCCCCAAACACTCGCGGATCGCAACAGGTGCTGAGACCGGTGGGCGTGTCGCCAGCAGCGCTCCAGTTTGGGTGCGAGCCAGACAGCCCTGTCACGACGCCGGCTCGCTGCTCTGCTGACTTCAATG
The DNA here is from genome assembly GCF_023897955.1 of Schistocerca gregaria. Classification (NCBI taxonomy): domain Eukaryota; kingdom Metazoa; phylum Arthropoda; class Insecta; order Orthoptera; family Acrididae; genus Schistocerca; species Schistocerca gregaria. Next base: position 552,443,608 of record NC_064920.1, read on the forward strand.
AATTTCTGGCTCATTCCGGGCGAATGTTCTACAACAGTCTAGGAAATTGTCTGTGTAAAGGGTCTTTTAGTAAATTAATAGTTCCAATGCCAAGAGCTGCTAATAAAACATTCTTCATTGCAGTCGATTTGAATTCTTATATTAGAGTTTCATATGATTAATATGGGAGACCAAGAGATGAATACAGTAAGTAAATTCAGAAGGATGTAGGTTCCTGTAGTTATTCGGATGTGAAGAGACTTGCACAGCAGACAATAGCTTAGAGAGCTGCATCAAACCAGTCCTTGCACTGAAGAAAACAACAACAACAATATTACATTGTAATGTTGATGCATTAAGGGGTTCTGAAAGCGGTGCTGATATTCAAGACAATAAAAGCGGGTTAAAAGCTGTGAGCTATCTGGGGAAGTTAACCTTGCATTACTGAGCAACTGTTTCACCAGGTATCCAGTTTATCTTACCAAATTCCCAAACAGACTAACATTAATTATAATCTTTTAATAGTCATCGTATGACAACCGGTAATATATATATATATATATATATATATATATATATATATATATATATATAGAGAGAGAGAGAGAGAGAGAGAGAGAGAGAGAGAGAGAGAGAGAGAAAGAGAATTTAAATAAAAAGAAACAAAACAGGTTATATTTGGACATTTATTTTAACATTGATCATTGTTTCGTTAAAATTTCAGCATATTAAACTTCATTCATAACTAAACTGGTGCCTTATTTAGGATTGCGAAAATGTGAGTTTGTAATCTTACAGAACACATCAAATATGGAGCCAAGTTTGGGAGACTGCATACAACACTGCATTCATAAAATAACACACGAAGAACGTTGAACCATATGCAAGACGAAATTAACCACAGCCAACCGATTCAATTTTCACCCAAAGAGGCTACGGTCGTAGCGCAATCCTGTCCGTCATGAAATTACCACACACTGGTACACTAAATTCATACTAACTCTCTGTGAAATCTTCCCGAAAAGAATAGCTGAGGGCTACTTTGATCATTACACCACATGCTTCACGTGGTCAACTTCGTTTACACAAAGAGTGTAACTCCACAATAATTTTGATAATTAAAATAAATTACATCGAAACGTAAATTACAAAAGAAAAACATTGAACTGGTTACTATCGTCTTACTATTAACCTGATGGGTCAAACAATTGTATAAGCACGTGGTAGTGGTCTCACAAAGTACACCCCACGTGGGTTGAACATAAAGAAAAGTTGCTATATTGAAAAATATTCTCAAGACGAGACGTTATAATCTCACGCACATTCGCAATTAAGATTGATGATCTTAGTTAGAGTTACAGACCCTCAACACGTGGTTCCACTTTACGCACAAAGTAGTGACAAAGCTACTACTGGAAGATATTGTTAACTTCACACTCGAGTTACATTGCGTTGCAATTTAAGATAACATAATTTAGATCTAAACCTGAAATAAAGGTGATTAAGTTTTCAGTCAGGCTGAACTTAAGAAATCCATTGTCCTACGGACTTAGCAGAGTCGCGCTTAGCCGGAGATCTTACCACTTCAGACGCTTACCACAGACAGAGTGCCGTGGGCCCTACCGAGGGTGCTTCACAGATACAAACGGAAGTCACCAGAGAGGCAGCTTCCTATACCAACATGACAAGGGACGGACGGGACCATACTAAGAATCGAAATCTCTTTGCTTTTAGAAAGCGTAGCTACCTGTTCTGACGTTGGTCCTACTGTTCTCTAGCAGACAGGCTTGTCTGCTACCATCAAGCATGCAACTAGAAATACATTTGCTCATTCATCCTTTCACACAGAAGGGAAGGGGGATGACAGAATCTTACAATATACAGTATATAAAAGAAAGCGGATGTAGGTTTCGTACGAGACTGTGTGACATGAATTACATATAAACTGTGTTTTAAAGTGTAGTAGTGTGACAGATCGTTCTTGATTATGTGTAAAAGTAACACTTTCCACTGCTCAGTCTCCTCCCAGATAGAGTCAGAAAAACCACAGCAAATTTAGAAGTGGATTGTATGCCGTAAATGACAACAGATTTAAGAAATTAACATGAAAGGAATCCAACAGAGACCTTTCAACATTGGTGCATAAATTTGTAGCATTTTTGCTTTTCATGTTGGTATTCCGGTTGCCATGGTTTTATTGGTCGGTAGTCACTATTGTATTTGAGGGTAATCCCAAAAGTAACGTCTCCTGTTTTTTTATAAGTACAGAACTCTGTTTGTGTGACAGTTGGTCACACTGTTATGAAGAGTGCTTCACGCGCTCTGTGTAAACATGCGCACGCCGCGCTGAGGCGCTCAGTCTTGGCTTGGCAGCCGTTGAAAATGGAGATCCCGTTGGATGTCACCGCCAAATGCGAATTGCACGCAGTAATTCGGTTTTTGCACGCAAAGGGCACTGCGCCGATTGAAATCCATCGCCAATTGACGGAAGTGTATGGCGAGTCGTGCATGGATGCCAAAAAAGTGGTGTAGCGAGTTTGCAGCTGGTCGGGCCGAAATTCACGACGAACAAAGGAGCGGGAGAAGGCCAGTTTCTGAGGAGACAGTGTTGAAGGTTGAGCAAAGCATGTGTGAAATTAGGCGGGTCACCCTGGATGATCTCTGCACGTCGGTTTCTGAGGTCTCCCGAAGCATCGCTCACAGAATTTTAGCGGAAACTTAGAACTACCGGAAGGTGTGCGCAAGTAGGGTGCCACGGATGCTGACTGAGGACCACATGGGGCAACGAGCTGATGCTCCCCGTGCATTTCTTCACCGCCTTGCAGCCGAACAGGACAAATTTCTGGACTCAATTGTCACAGGTGACGAAACCTGGGCAACCACATTACACCTGAGACCAAGCAATTCAGAACCGAAGAAGAGGAATGTTGAGCAAGGGCGTACTCATTCTCCATGACAACGCTCACCCACAGATCGCTCGGCAAACCGTTGCTCTCCTGCAACACTTTTAGTGGAACATACCCACCCACCCACCCACCCTATAGTCGTGGCTTGACCCCCAGTGACTATTACCTGTCTCATAGGTTAAAAGAACATTTGGCCGGAAAGCGATTCAGCTCCAACGACGAGGTGAAAAAAGAGGTTCATAACTTTGTGAACAGCATGGCGGTGAGCTGGTATGACATTCGTATACAAAAACTGCCACAGCGTTTACAAAAATGCATCGACAGAAGTGATTATGTCGAAAAATAGCTAAATGTTCAAGCTGTAAACTGATGTAAACCATTGTAGAAATAAGCAGGTCTATGTACTTATAAAAAAATAGGTGACCTTACTTTTGGGATTACCCTCGTGTTTAATTGTTGCAATTTGAGTTTACGTAACGTTATTTTGTTTTTTGGAGATAGTGAGTGGAGTTGTGGGTGCTAGAAAGTCGAATGCCAGGTCGAGAAATTGGAACATTACCTAGATATTCTTATGTATGAGATGAGTTAAATAGAGGAGTGTTAGCAGCAGAGGCAGCCTGAAACGTTTACACCATCTAGGGAGCAATGCCATTACGACAAGAATGTGGTTTTCTCGTTTTAAGGAGATTCGTTTTGACATTATTGAGTGTCCACGATCAGCGACACCTTTGGGACTTGATGATGATCGTTTAAACGCATTAGTCCAGAACGATCCACGTCAGTGTACTCGAGAACTGGCAAATGTGATGAATTCTGATCATTCCATCATCGTGCGGCACTTGGGTGCTGTGGGGAAGGTTCAGAAATCGGGTGTATGGGCATCGCATCCTCTAAGCCTAAATCACAAAAATCATCAGATGGTCACATGTGCACCTCTACCTGTGCTTGCTCGTCATCCATTGGCTCGTGCACAACACCGACCATTCCTGTCCTATATCGTTACTGGCGACGAAAAATGTACTAACGTAAGGAAAAGACAGGAATGTTGTGCCCAAACAAATCAGGAACTCCTGGTACACCACGCTGCGCGCATCCACAAAAGATAATAGTGTTATGCGTCTGGTGTAACAGCGACGGTCGGGTGAACTACGAATTGCGTCCCTGAGATGTAACCAGCACTGCTGACATTTATTGTCAACACCTGAAACGCCTTGCAGACGCAATCCAAGAACAAGGACCAAAAAGTGTGCGTGAAGTGTCCTACTGCACGAATAACGCCCACCGTCTTTCTGCAACGCTGACAAAAAGCACGATAAATGAGTTGGGTTGGGAAGTCATTTCGCATCCACCTTGTTCACCTACCTTTCGCCCTCAAATTTCCACCTTTTCCGCTCTCTATCGAACAATATTCAAGGAACTACCTTTCCGGATGAAAATGCGCTCCGCACATGACTCTACGAAATCTTCGCCCCAAAACCACGTGATTTCTGCAGTGGCGGAATCGAAAAGTTACCCCAGCGTCGGCAGACTGTTGTAAATAGTGGGGGAGAACACATCGTGATAACAAAAGTCTCTTTTATGTTTATATGTTGTATTTATTAAAATTATGGAAAAATTCTATGAACATAAGTACCAACACAATATTTCACTTAAGCAATTAACATCTGTTTATGTAGCTATGTATTGAATGAAGACACCGACGTCCCATACATGTAAATATACAGCGTATGATAAAGAAAGAAGTGAATCAACCACAAAGGGAGAAGGAACGGAATGAAACTTCTCTGGTTGAAAGGATGTTCAGTGAATAAAAAATCGAATAACATTAACAACGAAATTGATAGTAAGAGCCCAATTAACAGTACGAGGCTGCACCTCTTTTGGCTTGGATACTGATTCAGTTGGGAAGGGTGTCATAGAGCCATTATATCCTCTCCCTGGTCAAGCCGGTTCACAACTGTTGTAAATGGTTCTCCACACCCTCGACACAGGCACTCGGACGGAGCTGACGTCCCAGCTGGTCCCTCTCACGTTCTATAGGGGACAAATCAGGTGACCTTGCTGGATACGGGAGAGCCTCAACACCATGCTGACAGATCATGAAAATTCGTGCCGGGTGAGGACGAGCATTGTCCTACTGAAAAATTGCACTATGACATTGGGGCATGAGAGGTAAGACATGGAGACGCTGGGTGCCTGTGACATGACTTTTTGCCGTCAGAGTTTGGTCAATCACTACGAATCGTGACCTGAAGTCATACCGAGTGATTCCCCACACGTTGACGCCAGAAGTAATGCCACTGTGCCACTTCAAAGCATTGGAACGCCGCCATTGATATTGATTAGTCACTGGACACAATACGACGCCGTTCAACATTAAAAAATGGAAACGTCAATATTTCTAGATTTTGAAAGGTAGTTCTGCATACGTGGATTGTTTTTTTTTTTTTGCATAATAATCCAAATGCCCTATTTTTTCAATACAGAAATTATTTTTGTATTACTGCTGTTCGATTTTCCCCAAACAGCAATTCCATAGTGGTTAACATAGAATCGTACACTGAACATCGGAGTTGTTTAGTACCTCTTCGTGTACGGACACCATTCATAGGTGTCTTCCGAGGGTGCCAACCGACCGTAATGCACCTCCTGTGAAACTTAAGAAGGCTTTCCAAGCAGCGACGGAGACAATGGAGGCTCCGTTCACCGCCTCGCTGCAGACAATAACTGCTGCCGTTCATGCGGCTCTCACAGACAGGGCCGCCAACTGCTTCGCTGACAGCTCGAGAACCTATGCGGGTGTTGCCCAAGGACCAGCAGTCCACTGAACAAGTCAGGGGTACCACACTACCACCGAACAAGAACGTCGATATACAGGGTATTCCTACCACACGCTTCTAGAGGTTTTATACGGGGAATGGTGGACACAGGTCAACAAAGAAACATACATACCAAAAGGAAAAAAATATTGACTGACGTATCGAGTTCACTCGCTGATATCGATGTTTCTTATGGAGCTTACCTGTGAGTTACGCTGATATGACTGAGTGCTCTTACGATAGGCTACAAACATCTGATCTCATTATAATTTTGTCTTGTTACAAACCGAACGAGATGGTACAACTGTCAACTCACTGGATTAGCATTCAGACTTAGATTTTCCATGGTTCCGCTAAATCGCTTGAGGAGAACGCCAGATTGGTTCCCTGAAAAAGGAGACGCCCTGTTCCCTTCCATTTCCTTCGTCAATTCGAGCTTGTGCTGCAGAACTAACGATCTCGTCGTCGATGGGAATTTAATCTCCACTCCTCCTATTCTTCCTTTCCAGTTACAATCTGCCTCGCCGATACGGTCACGACTTGCTGTTCTGTGGCTAGCCAAAATGTTCAGTATGGTACGAACTCGTCTGCTTACAGGCTTCTGGTAAGCCCTGGATATCTGCAAAACTGATGTGATGCTGAGACAGCGAAGAGATGGAAGAAATGCAATATTAAATATACTGCGTCTCGACGCTACTCTCAGCTTACCAGATAATGGCGGAAAACCGCAGCGGCCGTTGTGGCTCCCGCCATTTAAAGTTAGCCAACGAGAAAATAACATTGAGTAAAGAAATGTAGAAGAAGTTGTTGTTCAATGTTAACATTTATTTGCTTTATATCAGTAAACGGTTCTTCTCTAAAGGCAAAGTTGTTAGAATGGCCTTTGGCACTTTGAGTATGCAGAGACCATAGCTGTGAGTTCGTGTTATCAAGTAACAGTACATTGCGAAACTCGATTTTCTCCTGCGGTATGAAATATTCAAACAACTTACGGGAGTTCATCCGCATGAGGTCTTCGACAACCACTGATATTTCGACGTGTGCACACCGGACAATTCCAGCGAAAGAGTGCTCTGCAAGGAAACTTAAAACCTCGGTATGCAGAGCATATGCTGAAAGACAACACACACACACACACACACACACACACACACACACATGCACGGCATAAATATTACGAGGAACTTGACGGCATATAGGAACATGCTTTTGATAGAGAGGCACACCATAATGGTTTGCGTATTCAACTTGGTTCATAAGACCCACGTCATCATAGACTCCGAAAGTTTGTCAGTTGAGTTGGCCCATCTCGAAGTCACCCCTTTCGCCAGAATGGTTATAGTGAAACAAAGATCAGACACGTGTTGCACTATCGACGAATCGTGAATCGGGTGACTAATAAAAATAACGAGGTGGCAGCAAATTCTAGCATTCTTTTGCTTTGCGCAGGTAGCATTTCCAACAGGGCCACTCTAAAATCAGAGCCCTTTTAGGGGTTGTGAAGGATGAACCTGGTCTGCATAAGTCGGGTATCTACCGAACGCCTAGTAATTGTGTCATATCACACATTACTCAGAACATCAGGGACGTAGCTTCCGGTGTACTGAGCACAAGCATCACACAGGATTACATTAGGCGAGCAAATCTGCTGTTGCACAGCATTGCCATGGCACCAGCCATCCTATGAAATATAACACAGAGTTTCTAGTATGCACTTCCAGCTATTGGAATAGTATTATTAAGAAAGTAGTTGAGCTTAAATTAGTAAATGATCTTATAAATAGAGATGGAGGCTTTTGCGTAAATTCTGCTAGGAATCCTACTCTTCCCCTGTTCAAACAACACAGGTTCAGAGTTAATTCTAGTTTAACCATTAGTAATTAATACTCACTACCGAAAACTCTGACGATGTTTATCTTTGGCTGTATGGTTGTCCTAGTGTTTACAGTGTATGTGCGTTGTCTTTCGGCGTATGCATATCCACGTTTTAAATTTCTTTGCAGAGCGCCGTCTCTTTGCATTATGCCATGAAGCTGACAGGGTGTTCACCTGTCGAAATATCGGCGGTTGTAGAACACGTCATGCGGCTGCATTCTCGTAAGTTGCTTGAACAGTACAATAATTAGTGAAGAGGAAGCAGACGCTACCGTGTTTAGAAAAAAGAGAATTCCTTCTCTATCCTTTGAGTATTCTCTCCTTGTTTGTTGTTTTGGTCTTGAGTCCTAAGAATAGCTTGATGCTGCTCTCCCGCTACTCTATCCTGTGCAGGCCTATTCGTCTCCGAATAAATACTGCTTCCTACATCCTTCTGAATCTGCTTGCTGTATTCATCTCTTGGCCGCCCTCTACGACTTTTCTACCCACACTTTCCTCCAATACTAGATTGATGCTCCCGTGACGTCTCAGGAAGTGCTCTATCAACCGATCCCATCTTTTAGTCACGTTATGCCATAAATTTCTTGTCTCCCCAATTCGATTCAGTATTTTCTCATTAGATACTTGATCTACCCATCTAATCTTCAACATTCTTGTGCACCACAACATTTCAAAAGCTTCTACTTTTTTCTTGTCTAAACTGTTTATTGTCCATGTCTACCCTCGAGACAAGTACCTTAAGGAAATACTATCTACACTCCTGGAAATGGAAAAAAGAACACATTGACACCGGTGTGTCAGACCCACCATACTTGCTCCGGACACTGCGAGACGGCTGTACAAGCAATGATCACACACACGGCACAGCGGACACACCAGGAACCGCGGTGTTGGCCGTCGAATGGCGCTAGCTGCGCAGCATTTGTGCACCGCCGCCGTCAGTGTCAGCCAGTTTGCCGTGGCATACGGAGCTCCATCGCAGTCTTTAACACTGGTAGCAAGCATGCCGCGACAGCGTGGACGTGAACCGTATGTGCAGTTGACGGACTTTGAGCGAGGGCGTATGGTAGGCATGCGGGAGGCCGGGTGGACGTACCGCCGAATTGCTCAACACGTGGGGCGTGAGGTCTCCACAGTACATCGATGTTGTCGCCAGTGGTCGGCGGAAGGTGCACGTGCCCGTCGACCTGGGACCGGACCGCAGCGACGCACGGATGCACGCCAAGACCGTAGGATCCTACGCAGTGCCGTAGGGGACCGCACCGTCACTTCCCAGCAAATTAGGGACACTGTTGCTCCTGGGGTATCGGCGATGACCATTCGCAACCGTCTCCATGAAGCTGGGCTACGGTCCTGCACACCGTTAGGCCGTCATCCGCTCACGCCCCAACATCGTGCAGCCCGCCTCCAGTGGTGTCGCGACAGGCGTGAATGGAGGGACGAATGGAGACGTGTCGTCTTCAGCGATGAGAGTCGCTTCTCCCTTGGTGCCAATGATGATCGTATGCGTGTTTGGCGCCGTGCAGGTGAGCGCCACAATCAGGACTGCATACGACCGAGGCACACAGGGCCAACACCCGGCATCATGGTGTGGGGAGCGATCTCCTACACTGGCCGTACACCTCTGGTGATCGTCGAGGGGACACTGAATAGTGCACGGTACATCCAAACCGTCATCGAACCCATCGTTCTACCATTCCTAGACCGGCAAGGGAACTTGCTGTTCCAACAGGACAATGCACGTCCGCATGTATCCCGTGCCACCCAACGTGCTCAACTACCCTGGCCAGCAAGATCTCCGGATCTGTCCCCCATTGAGCATGTTTGGGACTGGATGAAGCGTCGTCTCACGCGGTCTGCACGTCCAGCACGAACGCTGGTCCAACTGAGGCGCCAGGTGGAAATAGCATGGCAAGCCGTTCCAGAGGACTACATCCAGCATCTCTACGATCGTCGCCATGGGAGAATAGCAGCCTGCATTGCTGCGAAAGGTGGATATACACTGTACTAGTGCCGACATTGTGCATGCTCTGTTGCCTGTGTCTATGTGCCTGTGGTTCTGTCAGTGTGATCATGTGATGTATCTGACCCCAGGAATGTGTCAATAAGGTTTCCCCTTCCTGGGACAATGAATTCACGGTGTTCGTATTTCAATTTCCAGGATTGTAGCATTTACGTGTGAATTTTATATCCTCTCTACTTCCGCCTTCATCAGTTATTTGCTGCCCAATTAGCAAAATGCATAATTTCCTAATCTAATTCCTTTAGCATCACTTGATTTAATTCGACAACATTTCATTACCCTTGATTTGCTTTTGGTCGTGTTCATGCTATGTCCTCCTCTCAAGATACTGTCCTTTCCGTTCAACTGTTCTTCCAAGTCCTTTGCGATCTCTGCCGGAATTACAATGTCATCGGCAGACCTCAAAGTTATTTATTTTCTCTGAACTTTAATTTCTACTCCAAATTTTGCTTTATTTTTCTTTACTGTTTGATCATTGTACAGATAGAATAACTCGGGGATAGGCTAAAACCCTGCCTCCGTAGCTTTGAACCATTGCTTCCCTTTCATGCCCCTCGACTCATAACTGCCCTCTGGTCTGCGTACAAGCCGCAAACAGCCTTACGGCCCCTGTATTTTACCCATGCAGCCTTCAGAATTTCCGATTCATTGCAAAAACTTTCTCTAAGTCTACAAATGCTGTAAAAGAAGGTCTCCAATAAGTTTAATCTTTGCACAGTTGCCACCACCTTTCACATAAACACATGCTAACTCCCTTTCAGAAATCTTGCGATGACTCATTTTACACAAAGACACTGTTGTAGAAGCCATGTAACATGATCTTGCCTTTGTTCTGTCACAAAATTCAGCAACTTGGGAAGTGCGAAAGGCGATTATGTCCCTCTCATTAAAACTCCCCAGTCCTCCAACGGAAGAAATCTTGTCTCCTGGGCAACGTACTATTGCAACAGTAACCTAACCACTGCCATGGTCATAGTCTGCTGCATTGTCGGTAGTAAAATTGAACACAGCCCCCATAAAAACTGAAGGGCCATGTAAAAACACTTGTCCATTGACAAGTGACCCAGACGTTACCGTGTTCATTCGTATCCTTTTTAGCGAGAGTGAAGTTCAAAACTGCACCGCAAAACACCGATGGCCCATGCAAGATGACTTGGGCGCCTACCAAATCCTTGGTAGTAATAGGAATGTTGTCTATTGCTTTAAAAACTGTAAGACGCGAACGCGTACTCCTCCTAATATAACGCGGCATAACTAATCTGTCTCGATGCTGCTGTACGTTCGGTTGCTCGACGACTGACGCTGTCTTTTCAGACTCATTACTTATATAGCAATAGCACGTTACCCAGGAGACAAGATGTCTTCCGTTGGAGGACTGGGGAGTTTCAGTGAGAGGGACATCATCGCCTTTCGTACTCCCCAAGTTGCCGAATTTTGTGACAGAACATAATCGTTACTAAAACAAGCGCAAAAGCAGTTTCATACGCGTTAACTGTGCGGTCTGTAGCTGCGACAGGCCTCCAGCTGTTTGCTATTCTCACCCTTCTGCAGGTGGCGGTCCTGGGACAGCGGATATTGGAGACGTGACGCGGGCGGCTCCTTTCGCCGATTTTAGGTTAGCGCTCTCCCTGCCTGCGTGGGTGGTGATTTACATAGCCTCCATGGTCCTTGTCAGGTTCACATCCTCGTCTGTTCTGTCTTTTTAAACATTCAGAAATGCAGAAATCTGATGATGACTGGGTCCGCAGTCATCGCGAAATTTTTAAATGAAATTATTCCACTTCAGGTTGATAAAAGGCTGAGGCACGGTTTTAACATAATAACATACAATGTTTTAACTGCCTAAAGCGGTATGATTTCATTTAAAAATTCAGTGATGTGTTCAGAAATCTGCTTCTTGCTACAATGATCTTTTTTTCAGCCCAAGCAATGTTTCGTTTTCCATGACGCCCATACCGCAATACATATAAAGGGCGCTATTTCGGGACATTGGGTGGCTGAGCCATTCCCAGCGGGTGCACTGGGACAGAAACTACACAGTATATATTTTTCTCCAGCTTGTATCCCTCCGCCTGGGAGCGTCGGTTACAAGGCTCAAGAACACTAAACTCAAAATATTGTCCCTTTGTTCACATGGTGCCACATTGGACAATAAAAAGTAGTTACTTAGTTAAAGCTTGAACGTCTCCATTTTGCTTCCTAGAACGATACTCTTCACGAAGATACCAAACTGATTGTATAGTAAACGTTATGTTTTAATTCATATACACTATCTGAAGTACCCGGTACCGATTAGTGAACATTAAGATCATGAGGTGACATCTTGAACTGTGCTGTGGATACTTTCGATGTGTCTCAATGCCTGTGAAAGCATGGCAGCGAATTCTTCCTCAAAAGCTGAAACCATAGGAAGTACTCACGTTGGACGCCGGGGTCTGGAGTGAACTCGGCAACTGAACTCCTTCCTTAGATGTTCCATTGGGTTTAGGTCGGCACCTTCGGCAGGCTAATCCATTTCAGGATTTTACTGTCCACAGAGCTTTGCTACACAGATGTTGCTTTATAAGAGTGTGCGTTGTCATGCTGTTTCCGGGCTGTTCCTCTATGTATTCACTACACAATGATGTAAACTGTTCATATCCTTACGCATTTGGCGTTTTCTTTAGCGCAATAAAAAGATCACATTCTAATCACGTTAAACATCCCCATACTGTAACACCACCTCCTCCGTACTTCACTATTGCCATCACATGCGATGACGCGTAACGTTCGCTAAACCCAAACCATGCCATCGGATTGCCGCAGGGTGTAGCGTGATTCATTACACCAAATCCCACGTTTCCAATCATCCACTGTCCAGTAGCGTCGCTTTTCACACCAGGCCAAACATGGCTTAACAGTGACTATGGACATATGTGGCTTACGAGGAGCTGTTCGAACAGTATGCCTTACTGATTCCGTGCGTAGTCATTTTGTTAGCTGGGCTGCTGGTAACACTTTCGAAGTGACGTGTGAGCCTTCATCTGATTCCAGGCGACATTTTATAAGCGGCATCCGCAATGTTGACGATCCCTCTCTATTGCACGTGTGGTCTGCCGGCTCTTAGTTCAGCTGTGGTGGCTCTCTCGCTTTTTCACTTCTCACTCATATTACCAACTGTCTACTTTGGCAGCTTTAGAAGCGTTGAAACGTCCCTGATGGATTTGTTACTCAGGTGACATCCAATGAGTAGTCCATGTTCCAAGTTAATGAGCTCTCCTGACCGACCCATCGTGTTATTACTGCTTTTCTACTGACAACACAGTACTGCTCTGCATCGTTTTCTACTTGAGGGTCCTCCCCCTGTGTCATCTAGTAGTCAAATCCTCATTAAAGAGGAATGTCCGAATACTTTAATCAGGTAGTTTATTTGAAAACCAAACATAAAAAATGTTTCCGGAATAAATTTTAACTTCGCACTGCAATTTGAGCTGATATGAAACTTCCTGACAGATTAAAGCTGTATGCCAGTTTGGGACTCGAACCAGAGACTTGGCGAGGCGTTTTAATCTGCCAAGTTGTTTCAAAACAGCGCACTCTCCGCTACAGAGTGAAAATTAAATGTGGAAACGCTCCCCTAGGCAATGACAAAGTCATTTATCTCCACTATTCTTTCTTTGAGGAGTGCAAGTCCCACTAGGTATGCAGGAGAATTTCTGTGAAGTTTGGAAAGTATGAAAACCTGACAATAGTGCAGCTGTTACGGCGGGCCGTGAGTGTTGGTTGAATTGTTCTCTCTGTAGAGCACTTGCCCTCAAGAGACAAAGGTCACAGATTCTGATCCCTGTCTGGTACACATTTATAATATGATAGGAAGTTTCAAACATAAAATATTGAATTTAAAATATGATTGTTCGATTAGAGAGTAATGATAGAAATTAATGTAGGTTTAGCTTAAATCTGCCGTGAGGACGTCTGAGTACAAGTGATGGCAGAAAATGGGCTACATTGTACCCTTAACTTACGGCAAATGGAAATGTAATAGCAGAGAAGCTCAATGCCTGTACCAACAGTGTTTTTTGCAACGTGCGATGCCACGTCATACAACGTTGCATGTAAGAGAAAGACTTCCAGCGAACAAGGACCTCCACAATAAACGGAGCAAAGTTTGGTAGTCACTTACAGAAGTTAAAGCAGACTTGACTTTCACGTTGCCATACTTCCAATATTACATGTACTCGAGCCTTTGCGTAAGACGTGCGTGTGCCTCACGACATTCTCTGGCGTCTTCTACGTCATCAGGTAACTAGCTCTTACCACCGCCACATAGTAAATGCCATGAGATCAGCAGATGTTGCGGAGGGAAACTATCAAAGGAGCGCCTTTAGGCTGAAGCAAACCCCTATGCCACAAATTCGTGTGCATTTCAACATACTTTTAGCATTAATGTATGAGTCGGTCGTAAAAGTAATGGAACTCAGCTTCCCCTTTTCTGCCATGATATCTTGTGGATCATGGAAGAAGGGCAACAAGCATATTCCATATTCCTACATTTCCGGAAAGCATTTTATACTGTGCCCCACTGCTGATTGTTAACGAGGGTATGAGCATACAGCATAGGTTCCCAAACATGTGAATGGCTGGAAGACTTCTTAAGTAATAATAAAGCCCAATACGTTGTTCTTGATGGTGAGTATTCGTCAGACACAAAGGTATCGTCAGGAGTGCCCTAGATAAACATGACAGGAACGCTGTTATTCTCTACTAGAGACCCCGCCAATGCCTTGTAATTGATGGATGTGTGTTGTGAGGGGTTCTATGCCTTCTTTTGCATGAGTTTCCCTGCTTCAGTCACGTGAATAGAATTTAGAATTTTTGGACAGTATTCGAGGCCACGGGTTGAAACAGAGTTGCTGCACAGCAGGAGTCGGCGCCTACATCATCAGAATGCTGCCTACCGACGACGTGCAGAAGGTTTCAGGACTGTAAAGTACTTTGCGGCTCCGGCATTGTAGGACCCATCATTTTTATGCTGAATCCCTCAGCAGCACGCGCGCTCGCGCTCGCTGCTCCGTGTGTTCCCATTTGAGCTCTCACTACTAATCGCGAGACTGCAATATAGCTGGGTGAATAATATTTGCTTCATTAGTACCTCCAGTCATTATCGTCAGTCTATTGCTTCACTGAGAGTAGGAGCCCCTTGTTCTCAAGCCAACTCTTATTCTCATAACAGTTCAGTATACCCTATCCTTTAGCCTACTGTTTGTATCGACAATCAAGTACCTTTGTGTTCTGATTTATAATAAATCTCGTTGTAATATTTAATCAGCATATCATTTCGTAGATAAATGCAGAATCCCATTTCCTGTCGTTTATCACGATAAAATTCCCCCTTTTTTTACTGAGTAGATTACGATTTTTATCAAATTATTGTGAGTGTGCACTCCTTATTTTACCAATTCGCAGGGTCAACCATAAATTCCTTTCGTTATCATTGTGCACGTCATTAATTAGGGAGTACGTAAGGAGGGGGCGATTGCATGTCTAGTTTTCATGCAAAATTCGCCAGAATTAAAGAGATACAAACTCTTCTCCAACCCGGCATCTTGCAGGGAAGCGTGACAGGATAAGTCATATTCTCTACTAGAGACCCCGCCAATGCTTCACAATTGATAAATATGTATTGGAATTGGATGTACGTCCTAATCTCGTCCCTTCCTCTCTGTCCATCACTTTCTTCCTCCCTCTATCTGTCCATCTTTCTCACCCACTTACCACCCCTCTGCTCTCTCTTTCTGTCTCTCCCCATCTCCAGCATCCCCTCTCTCTGTCCATCTACTCTCCCACTACCCTCTAATGGACAATAAAGTCGCTTAAAAGAATTGGGTAAATCGGTTCGCATCAGTGGTATAGAAGATATGAGAGAGATCTCTCCAGCTGCTGGATCTGCCAGGACAGTAGTTTCAACGACAGTATTTCGCATAGTTTTAATCTGCGGATGAGTAGAATTACAAAGCTGCGTACGATTCAGATTACACAGTTGTGTTTTAATCATAAACCGATAAGCCATAAACACAATTTTCCTGTTCCTGTTAATAGCGTTTGCAAGGAAGGAAACAAAACAGCACATAGCCGTCTATACGATTTTTGTTAAAAATTATATATATACATATATATATAATTTTTAACAAAAATCGTATAGACGGCTATGTGATGTTTTGTTTCCTTCCTTGCGCGGCTTGCGTAAGCCGCCTTTATGGCGGAACATGCTGTTGCCTCCTTGAGCCCCCGGTTCTAGATGTACCCATGTCCGGTTCTCAGCTACGCTACAAATCACTTTGAAAAAAAAATTTTATTTATGAAAATACACAGTACAATCACCAACAAACTTTACATATTCACATACACCTTTGCCTTTAACCCAAATAAATACAGATTCGTTTATCGATATTTTCCTCCTGTTACGAGTATACAATGACAAAGAAGAAGCAGGGATATATGCTGATTTACCAAAATCCTTATATATATATATATATATATATATATATATATATATATATGTGTGTGTGTGTGTGTGTGTGTGTGTGTGTGTGTGTGTGTATCATACGTATTAAGGAAGTATGTAGGTTATGTCCGTCTGAACTTTTGTTAGAGTATTGTGTAAAGTTTCAAAGCAAATCGGTCAAGAAATTTTTGAGATTGTTGCTAACAACGTTTCCCCTTTATATGAACTGACAGAAAAAAATCGGAACACCACGAAAGAGTTGTGCGACATCAACGAAAGTTGTTAGGTACGTTTCTGCATCTGAAAGAGGATGTCTATTCAAAATTTCCTATCGCATAAGAGTGACGCTAGTAGCTAGAAGCCCATTCAGCCTGGCATTTCACTTTTGTTCTTCAGCTAGGAAAATTTTATAAAGATAACAATTTTATACCCCAGTTTTGGTCAATTCTTTTAAAGCCAGGCTATGGAATATCTGACAATTCTTGTAACTGCTGCATATACTGTTCTCAATATAACCCTGCTATATAATTGCAGATAATATGCTTTTGGTGCAATTTTTACTAATGAGACAGGCGATTCGCCTTTTTTTACCTCCATCTTGCGGGATTGTGGTTTACAATCTGGCTCACTCACGACGAAGTTTGTAACTACGTAAGTCGAAGTCTTGTTGGCTCACAATACAAAAGCATTACTACATCTAATGACGATAGTTTTTACTCGATGTTCACCGCTTTTTTGCTTTTGGAGGATCTGGAGATGGTTGCACAAAACAGCCGAAACTAGCTATCGACCTTTAATTGCATAAAGAGGAAAAATTGTGCTCTAGGCATTTAACAATTTTTAAATTTAAAAAAAATTTGATAAATGATATCGTTACTTAGTGGATAGTCTTCGCACTGTAAATAAAAACATTACATGTAAAGCGCATATCTGAGGTGGAAATTTACAAGGGGAATATGAAGAAATGTTTGTGTGCCACAGTGATTTGTTTAGAGTATATTTGCTGTTTACAATTCAGCTCTTTATGCATCGTCCCGAATACGCGTAACGTACCAAAACAAGACAGAACTCCGTCCACTAGGATAAATGTAAGTGCTTATAACTGTTTCACTTTACATCCTATCAAATGCTGTCGTTTTAGTATGTTTTTGCTATTGATGCAATATACAGAGTGACGTCCAATACATAAATATTCCTATGCATTGCAGGGAAAAAACGATAACCATCTGAAGGCAGACATAATAGCTCGAAGCCAGTATTGGCATTAAAACAAAGTTATTAAAAATACACTCCGTGACAAAAAGAAAAACGACACACCGCGAAGGGATTATCCGAATGGGATGGAGATTGGTAGATATGATGTACTGTACAGACAAACAAATGATTACAATTTCAGAAAAAAT
This sequence comes from Schistocerca gregaria, assembly GCF_023897955.1. Lineage (NCBI taxonomy): Eukaryota > Metazoa > Arthropoda > Insecta > Orthoptera > Acrididae > Schistocerca > Schistocerca gregaria. The sequence continues at coordinate 552,461,097 of NC_064920.1, forward strand.
TGGATGGTTTACTGAAGAGAAAGAGTCTCACAAATTGGACAGGTCAGTAAAGCGTTGATCCACCTCTAGTCCTTACGCAAGCAGTTATTTGCCATGCCATTGATTGATAAAGTTGTTTGGCGTCCTCACGAGGTATATCGTGCCAAATCCTGTCCAAATGATGCGTTAGATCGTCAAAATCACGCGATGTTTGGAGAGCCTTGCCTACAATTCTCCAGTTGTTCCCTTTTGAGGAGAGATCCGGCGACCTTGCTGGCGAGATAGGGTTTGGCAAGCACAGTAGCAAGCAGTATAAACTTTCGTCGTGTGCTGGGAGGCTGTATCTTGTTGAAATGTAAGCCAAGGATGATTTGCATTGAACGTCAACAAAACGCGGCGTAGAATATCGTCGACCTACCGCTGTGCCCCAAGCGTGCCGCAGGTGACGACCAAAAGGGGTCATGCTATGAAAAGAAGTGACACACCAGACCCTCACTCCTAGCTGTCGTGCCATGCCCTGGGAGACAGTCAGGTTGCTATCCCACCGCTCTCCGGGGTGTCTCCAGACACGTCTTCTGCCTGGAATCCCATTGACTGGAGTAAAATTTTCTTCAGTGATGACTTTCCCTCCCACTGCGCCCCGAAGACCAGCGAAGACGTTTCAGCAAGACAATGCATTGCCTGCACAAGGCGAGAGTTTCTGCTTCGCGCTTGCCAAACCCTACCTTGGTCAGCACGTCGCCTAATCGAGAACGTGTGGAGCATTCAGGGCAGGGCCCTCCAATCAGCTCTTGATTTTCACACTTTAACTCGCTAGTTGGACATAATCTGCCACGATATCCTTCAGGAAGTCCTATAACAACTACATCAATCAATGCCAAGCCAAATTACTGCTTGCACAAGGGCCAGAGGTGGACCAGTTCAGTTTATCAAGTGCTTTTTCTTGAATAGATCAGCCAACTTTTCTGAAACTCTAATCATTTATTTGCCTGTGCATGTACATTGTACATTACATCTAGCGATTCCGTCTCATTCGGGTAACTCCTAGCCGGCCGGTGTGGCCGAGCGGTTCTAGGCGCTTCAGCCTGGAAACGCGCGACTGCTACGTTCGCAAGTTCGAATCCTGCCTCGGGCATGGATGTGTGTGATGTCCTTAGTTTAGTTAGGTTTAACTAGTTCTAATTTCTAGGGGACTGATGACCTCAGATGTCAAGTCCCATACTGCTCAGAGCCATTAGAACCTTCACTCCATAGATGTTCCTTGTGTATGATTTCTGCGAGGAGAAAATCAAAGAAATCAAAAGTTCACCCTAAGAACTGCCGACAGTGCTTCCTCACAAAGACCATTCGTGAATGAAACAACGGCGGAAATGGTAGTTGTGCCAGAAGTGTCTGTCTATCAGACTACAGACTTACATGCAGACAGAATACAAGTTGCCTTTACCCCGTGCTCTGTAGCAGCTTGAAGATGTTACTACTATGCTGATACGAAACGGTGTTTCGACAGGGTATTACAGCGCATGAGGATTGAGGTCGATACTAATCTCTGAGCTACATGAGTGGCCTCTGCAGGTCTCGCTGTGAGTAACGTATTGCGATTATAGTACTGGCAATAAATCATTGCAAATTGTAACAAACGTAAAACATCTAGACGGGACGATTAGACGAGACCGAAAGGGGAATGACCACGGGGAACTAGTTGTTGCAAAAGCAGATTACAGATCGAGATTCACTCGAAGAAGCCCAAGGAAATGTAATTCGTACACGAAAGAAGTGGCCTACAGAACACACGTTCGAACGACTCTTTAAGTATTGCCCGCTGGGATCCTTGTCAGTTAAGATAGATACAAGAAATAGATGAGATCCAACGAAGAGCGGAGCGGTTCGTCACGGGATCTTTTGATAAGCACGAGAGTGTTAAGGAGATATTCATCAAACTTCGACGATAGACGCTACAAGAGTTACGAGAGCATTAAGCCCCCAGAGGAGTGAACAAACGTATTTCTTATGCCCACACACTTCCCGCACAATGGCTGCAATGAGAAACTGAAAGAATTAGAGATCATTTACTGACAAAATCTCTTTAAGAACATCGACCCGCTCGTATAGTGTAAAGCGCAGCGCGCTAGCTTGCGAGACAAGGAGATGAGACAGCCCTGTGTCGAATCCGCGCGCCTGTTTAACGACCGTGTTATGTGCACCGGCCAGCCTAAGCGTGGTTTTCAAGCGGTTTCCCACACTCGTTTAGGCAAATGCTGGGTTGGTCCCGAATTTCCGTCTCAGAAAACACAATAAACCAACAGCTAAAATAAGATTACGCGCAGAACAAACATTACACAGTTCACAGACAGGCGGTGCACAGCACCTCCCTCCATTTAGTTAACGACAGCTGCGGCAACAGGAAGGTCATGGGCCACAGAGTTACATAAAATAAGTTTGCCATAACTTGGGTACAGCGGACTCCGTACTAGACGGGATTAACGCTACGTAAAAGATTAAGTTCATCACGAGCACCATTCACGAACGAAATAGGAATATGGTAGTGACTCATCAATTTATGTACACAATTAGTGAGTATAACGTAATGTATTGCTCCGAGGAGAGGATACTCATGTAACTTCTTGTGTGTGACCCAAATACTTGAGCTTTTGTTTACTAATGATCAGCAAGCTTTGTCCAAACAACTGCATCATAATCAAAGGTTTACCGCAGGGCAAGTTGTGATACTGGCTACACATATAGGACCGAGATTCCCGTCACACAATCGGATTCATATTTTCCGTGGTTTTCGATTATATGGTTCCTTAAGCGGCTCAAGGTAACGACCCTCGATTATATGGTTCCTTAAGCGGCTCAAGATTGCGTCCCTGAATTCTTCTTTACTTCTGAGTTAATACTCAGTCTCTAACTTTCTACCAACGCACCCACTCAGAACATTCCAGGCATTTACTTTCTAACAAAGAGAACGTCGTACGAAACATTCGAAAGCTCGACTTTTCTTTAGAACAGAGATATCTTCCAGTGACAAAGTAGTAGGGAACCACTTCGCCGGTCTCCATGGAGCTATTCTGGCATGTAGTAACTCTGAAACGCATCAAACGCGTCTTCGATTCTATGTCGAAAGCTGCAGAAGCTTTTACTTCTGTTTACTGTAGCTACCGAAACACTTCTGACATGGCAGTGATACTGTGGTATCGACGAGAGACTTTATTGGTTTATTTTCTCACCACGTATTGTTTGCACTATTTCATTCATTACTGATGCTCTCTCCGTCGTATTAAAATTTTATTTGCCTGATCTGAATGTTTAATCTTAATAGAATAAAATCCTTACTTTGAGCAGACTGTCTCTACGGGCCACGTTGTCAGCTTTTATAGTGGAATCTCCTACACTACAGATGCTATACTATGTGATACAAATGGGAGATGGAGTATGCCTGGTCACATTCGTCCTTACATAAATTTAGAACATAAAACACTTAGTGCATCATTTAAATGAAAGTAATTCATGCGAAACCTTCATTTTACTGCATACTATTTGCTCGTAAGTGAACTTTGAGTTTAAGATAAAGGCAATGCCGGGTTGGTTCTTTTGAAAGGGGACGACCGATTTTCGTCTCCATCCTTCCTTGAGCCGAGCTTGTGGTCCGACTCTGGTCACATCGTCGTACACAGGACGTAAAACCTGAATTTTTATCCTTTTTTCGATGTTCAGACAATGTATCCATGCACCAAGCGTTGTTAATCGTAATCGTAACAATGAAGAAATCAGCGACTGTGATTATTTGCGATTTTAAATAGCATTAAGATTATTATATAAACTGCTGTACCAAACACTCGCTGACTGATCTGTACTAAATACATTTAAGTTTTGAAGTTTTTGTTTGTCCCAGCAGTCTGACAAATTTCGTCTTAATCAGTCAACTTAACTATCAGTGGGTCTACCCTTTGGTGCGTTTCATCGGAAGGCTCCTGTGCAGCCCAGAAGTTTAGCGTATCGATACGACTTTAAAGAAGGCTTTGAATATATATTTTTTACTGTATGGATTACTAAGTCATCGTCGTTCAAAGCATTTTTAAATGTTGCTTTCGTCGCGCTTACAAACTTGACAGAAAAAAAGATGACAAGCAAGTCAAGCTGGTGACAAAAATACTGTAGTAGTGTGGAACAAATTACTTCAAGAAATCCATAAACGCTTGTTTCATGAAACTATTGAAAAGAAAAGAAGTGTCACTGATAGCAATTTTCATTGTAATACTTTAATTTGAAAACTATATAAAAATTACATTATGAACAATTATTTTTAACCAGACTATACCTTTGTTAATTTCATGCCTCGTAATTTTGTCAATCTTTCTTTACATTTCACCTAAGGACCATCTTTAAGCTGTTAATTTAGTGTAACGCCTTCAAAGTTCTTTCACTTTTTTTTCATTTCACTTGTTAGAAATAGTCGGTGAGAGCCTACGACTGTAAAAGCATTGGGTTTATTTGTAAAATAACTTTTTCTGGTGTCAGTCACTATTTGCCTTTCTATTTATCTTTTCTGAGATGCATTTCGGAAAATTATTCCTATTTTCAAGTCCGTTTACTGTATTTTATGTCATTTATTCTTGATGTTTTCGATGTGTGAGATACTGCATTGGTCTGATGCCTTTGCTTATATTGCAGTAAAGGTAACAAAACGGTACAACACGTCATACATTAATGCATTACGAATAATTGGCGTTTCTTTTATATCTTTATGCCCTTTCCTATGACAATCGAGTCTGCCTCTTGATTTTTGAAGTCTGTTAGTTCCCATTCTCTCGAAATGGCCAAGGAACATTAGTCACATTTAATTTTTATACGTCTGATTCACTTGTTAATTTACATGTTTCTATTATACCTCTGTTTCCTCATATGTGCATCTTAATTTATTATAATTAAACACTTTTTTATTAGAGGAAGAGATACAAATGTGAGGTATGGGTAGTGATGTGGAATCCTATGATTTCTCGCCTCGTAATGCTGCGTTTCGGTAAGCTTCTTAAAAATTACGTCCAGTAACTGCAGACTGCTTTGGGATGCATTCATATTACAGTTGGCAGCCATTACCATTGATTGTAGCCGTTTTATTGAATTCACTGCAGGGTATAATTGTTGCAGGTTTCTGCTTTTCAGTTTCATTCTTGTCACAAGAAATAAATGATTAATATATTTTAAACAGGCTTTAGCTAATACATTAAACTCTAAAACGGCGTGTTTGTTACATATTTAAATTTGATTTCGATTAGCGTTTCTGAATTTCAAGATGGCTGTGTCGCTAACACGAAATACTACTATTCCATATTTGTACCCTAGTATTCCATATTTGTACCTGTTTTACTTACAGGATTTGCTTCAGAAACGACTTCACGAGCTCGAAAGCAGTGATATGAGTCTCCTATGCAAATAGCAATTAAAAGGATTAGATAAAAGAAATTGGGCCGCTTCATGAATCTGGATGTTACAAATCTCGCATACGAAACCGTGTCCAATAAAACCTTATGCCTGCCTTCGCATGCCTCCCACAAAATGCAACCGCTGTGCAGAACTTCCTTGACTTTTTTGACAGCCTATTATTCTGAGCTGGTACGCGTATGGATGAGGGAAAATACAGGGCCAGTAACAAACATGGGCATCGCCGAACTGAATGGAAAGGTCTAGAAGTGCCAGACAAGGAACATAGGAGTCAATGGGTTTATGGGGACAGGAATATACCCGTTAAACCCTCATATTTTCATAGACACAGATTTCATTGACATCAATGAAGGAATAATTAAGAATTTACATAATGATTCAATAAATAAACCATCTTAAGGAGCTGTTGCTTCTAAAAGTGGAAAGGCTGGGGTTGAAGTCAACGGAGGAACATCTACTGCCACGTCTGCAATTACATCTTGACAGATCTCACCGTTTGCACAAATAAAGAAGAGACCAGGAATTAAGGGAAGAAAAACAGGTCCTACAGCAATTCTAACCTTGTCTCCATACAAGAGATCTTTTTAAGTATCGACGACAGCAACAAGTAAATAGGAGACAAGGAAGCAGAGACCACAAGAATCATCTGATTCTGAGGGTGAAGTTTTTCGCGTTTTTAGCGTTCCGGACAACCGTGTACCCTCTAAGATGGCAACTGTCTCTTTTGCTCAGGTAAATTTTCGCATAACAAGGCAGGGGAAGAATGGATAACGTGTCTAATGTGCGAAATGTGGGCGCATACTGAATGCGCGCGTTACAGTAAAGAACAATATGTGTGTGACTTCAATAAGTGAAATTACTTAGAGTAAGAAGTTTAATAACTGAAAATGGTATATTTCAAAGTGTTTTTCTATTGTGTTATTATACTTTATAGTGTCTTCTTATATAATGAACTATTAAATTTTCCATTATTTGTTTTAACTTCAACAAATCTGAAATGAATGGAGTGTTCCATATTTGTATCGTATAATCTGAAGTGCCAAAAATGTCAAACTACGTGTTAAGCCTAATTTAGAAACCTTCCTAAAGCAGTATGTATTCGAAAATGTAGGAAGCATTAAAATATATTCCGAAATATGTGCTACAGATATTTTGTTTACTTAACGTGAAAAACTGAATAATTTATGAATGAAAAACAAAATGGTATCCCATATGTGTACCACTTCCTTTACAAATTTACGGTAATGGGCCTGGAGCAAATCAAAATACACTACTGCCCATTAAAATTGTTACACCAAGAAGAAACGCAGATGATAAACGGGTATTCACTGGACAAATATATTATACTAAAACTGACGTGTGATTACATTTTCACGCAATTTGGGTGCATAGATCATGAAAAATCAATATCCAGAACAACCACTACTGGCCGTAATAACGGCCTTGATACGGCTAGGCATTGAGTCAAACAGAGCTTGGATGGCGTTTACAGCTACAACACGACACCACAGTTCATCAAGAGTAGTAACTGGCCATTTCCTCGGCCACCATTGACCAGACGTTTTCAATTGGTGAGAGACCTGGAGAAGGTGCTGGCCAGAGCAGCAGTCGAACATTTTCTGTATCCAAAATGGCCCGTACAGGACCTGCAACATGCGGTAGTGCATTATCCTGCTGAAATGTAGGGTTTCGCAAGGATTGATGAGGGGTAGAGCCACGGGTAGTAACATATCTGAAATGTAACGTCCACTGATCAAAGTGCCGTCAATGCGAACAAGTATGGCGATGACGAATACACGCTTCGAATGTGCGTTCACCGCGATGTCGCCAAACACGGATGCGACCATCATGATGCTGTAAACAGAACCTGGATTCATCCGAAAAAATATCGTTTTGCCATTCGTGCACCCAGGTTCGTCTCTGAGTACACCATCGCAGGCGCTCCTGTCTGTGATGCAGCGTCAAGGATAACCGCAGCCATGGTCTCCGAACTGATGGTCCATTCTGCTGCAAACGTCGTCGAACTGTTCGGTCAGATGGTTGTTGTCTTGCAAACTTCCCCGTCAGTTGACTCAGGGATCGAGACGTGGCTGCACGATCCGTTACAGCCATGAGGATAAGATGTCTGTCATTTCGACTGCTAGTGATACGAGGCCGTTGGGATTCAGCACGGCGTTCCGTATTACGCTCCGGAACCCACCGATTACATATTCTGCTAATCGTCATTGGATCTCGACCAACGCGAGCAGCAATGTCGCTATACGATGAACCGCAATCGCGATAGGCTACAATCCGACCTTTATCAAAGTCGGAAACGTGATTTCTCCTCCTTACAAGAACGTTTCACCAGGCAACGCCGGTCAACAGCTGTTAGTGTATGAGAAATCGGTTGGAAACTTTCCTCATGTCAGCACGTTGTAGGAGTCGCCACCGGGGCCAACCTTGTGTGAATGCTCTGAAAAGCTAATCATTTGCATATCACAGCATCTTCTTCATGGCGGTTGAATTTGGCGTCTGTAGCACGTCATCTTCGTGATGTAGCAATTTTAATGCCCAGTAGCGTATAATTTATGTTTCATTACCAATTTTTGTTTCGGGAACACTTTGACTTCCTATTTGCAATGACAGTTCTCAAAACATTGTGTATGACAGCTAGTCGTAAAATATTATTTTGCACCCCGGGAAAATAAAGCTACATAATGAATTAATGTTGTTTTTTTTTGCGTGTAGAAGTCTGTAGTCCTGATATCCCCGCACCGCAATACCAGGATAGCGAAAGTCTAATGGCTCGGTCGGTCTCTGCTTTGTCAGTGGACTGTACCATTGTCTTCTGGCATCTCAAGCGGTCAGATCAGCAATGTGGTGCGGGGATTTCAGTGAGTGCGGAGACTGTGGACGTGACTTTGTTTTTCCCAATGCGATCGTTAAAACTTTATGATTAGTCCTCACACTCCATTTTTCTTGTGTCACTTTTACATTTGGGCCCTCTTTTTGAACTTTGATCCTACGACGGGCTTGTGATATCACATACACTCCCTGCCGGAGCGTTTGCGGTCATGAGGCGACACTCCTTGTGGTGGATTTCGAGGAAATAAACAAAAGAAATAAAACGAAATAAGAAGCAACGTAGGCATCGCCTAGTTATCTTGCGACTACCTGACGTCCTTCGAAATCGAGCGAGCGTCGTCAGCTGACGGTGAGGGCAGGGTTGCACGTGCCGAAAGCGAGAGTGCGCTTACCCACTCATCTGCACGCTCCCCCCTCGTGCGGTGCAGCGGAACAGCCAGGGGGGAGCGGCCGTGTGTGACCTGGCGGGTTAGCGGGCCACCAGACAGCGCTGCGAGCCGTCCCGAGCTGAGGCGCGCGCGGCGCAGCCGGGACGCTCGCATTCAAATCGGCGACGCCGCTGCTCGTCCAGCTGTGCGCCTCCATTAGTCGCGGCCGCAGACCTGCGGGATCCACCCATGTGCCTCAGAGGTGAGTCTCCACACCACAACTGTAATACATAACTTGATAAAATGCCATCTCCATTCCAAACAGCAGCAAGTTGCTATAAAGTACGAGAGAGAGTTTTTATGGGAAGACGTCAGTGCGCTAGTCGATCGAACTTTCTTGTGTGACAAAATACCGCCAGATTTGAATCGCCAACAAGTCTAATAACGCGTAAACTATGATTGAATCAACAAAGAATAGATAATGTTTGTCTGTATTTGCGCGATGTTTGTTTTGACTGTGACGTCATCGTACCATTGTAGGCGCATGCGCGTGATTGTTACGGCTTAGCGTGGAAACACGTTGATCTACGATATTGGTTCGGGAGTCATTCTGAAGAGCTTGCGTAGCGCTACTAGGAAGCAAATTGAAACAAAATAAATATTCGCCGGAATATAAAAATCGGTATTAAATTGAAAATTACAAAATAATGAAATACGTCGGCTCCAGTGACTCGCAAATATGGTCGGAACTATAGAAGATGCGAGTCAGAAAGCAAAAAGGTTAAAAATGTCCAGTGGTCGGCGAATGCGGGAGCTGCGGCATTGTCGAAAAGGAAATAAAAAACGGAAAAACGGCACAAACCTTTTACGTCGGACATACAGCGGCCGACAGTCCAACTTTGTGATTTATCCATTCTGTAACAATTATACTGCTCTGTGCAACCGAAGTGTGTTCTCTCAGACCGTGCGAAAATTTCGCACTTGCTTTCCGAGGCAAAATCTGGTGGAATGCAACTCTTTCTTCCCTACCCTCCTTAGGTAGTCAGCCCTACAATGGTTTGTTGCCAGTCGCATTATCATCATCTTTGTTTGTTGTTGACACTTGTTACTGACAGATGTTCTAGTCCTCGTCTCGTGAGCTATGTAGTATAGTAAAAAAATTACTCGCACAAACGCATATGTTCCAATGATCCTAAGTTTGAAGAAATTGTTTGTCATTGGATGCAGGCAGATTTCAGTGATACAGACCAATAAGTAGCCGAAAAAAAACGAAGGTTTTACAACAGCGAGTGATTACAGTTCTGTAAGCAGAGGGTCATTCAGAGGATGAACTTCAAGTCGGTTCTGATGACGTTCCCTGTTTCTCCAACAAAATTCTTCAAATGTTCTTTAAAATCAAACGAGTTCTTCTTTTGCACTTATAGACGGCAATTTTTATCTGCAGTTTTATACTCTGCAATTGGTTTTATATGAAAATGTACTTGCGACGGAGATACTATAATTTCTCAGAATGTGAAATTCAGTTCACTAACAGTTCGTTTATGTGTACTACTTTTTTTAAAAAAGTGTGATTTTGTGTGATAAAAAGGAGATTGCAGAATGCTTCGTTTATCGCAATGAGATGACAGAGTCCGCAGCTCGTTGTCGTGCGGTAGCGTTCTCGCTTCCCACGCCCGGGTTCCTGGGTTCGATTCCCGGCGGGGACAGGAATTTTCTCTACCTCGTGATGAGTGGGTGTTGTTTGCTGTCCTTAGGTTAGTTAGGTTTAAGTAGTTCTAAGTTCTAGGGGACTGATGACCAAAGATGTTAAGTCCCATAGTGCTCAGAGCCATTTGAACCATTTGAGATTGACAGAAAAATATCTAATCACGTAAGTAATTAATAAACTTCATGTTACCTAACTTAAACTAGCTATGATTTGCGCTTTAAATCTCGGTTCAAACACAGCGGTTCTGATGATCTCACCGCAGAAAAGTCACCTTGTGAGTTACGGATATTGATTCAACCGTCATTGTGAAGAACTGGGCGGAGCTCCACTAGGACGCAAAGTATGACAGTAAAAGAATTCTCCGGAATACAAGTATAAATCGGCATTAAATTGAAAATTACAAAATAATGAAAGATGTCGTCTCATATTGTTTGTAAATATGCTCCGAACTGTAGAAAACGAACGTCAGAGGTTTCAAGAAGCCTAAAATGTCCAATTGCCCAGCGAACGTGAGAGCTACGGTAGTGCAGAAAAGGAAATGAAAAACCGACGCAAAACCGATTACGTAGCTTGTCTGTCGGGCATACAACGGCCAGTGACAGTCCATACCTGTGAGTTATCTCTTCTGTCACCATTATTCCACTCTTTGCAATCATTACAGTAAAGATAGTCATAGTCAAATTACATATTTGTAAAGTTACAGTTTTTATGCCGACGTGTTCACGATAACTGTACGACGCGGATTCGAACTGGGCACTTTCATCGTAGTATCTACATCTGTACGATACCTCGAGTACCACTGTCATTTCATGTTTTCCTGTACCATTCGCAAATGGTGCGCCTGAAGAACAACAGTCGGTTATCATCCCTGATTCTTTTATTTTCTTATGAGAGGAGTGTAGGAAAAGGGAGAGAAGGAAACATAGTAGGTGAATATGGATTGGGGCTAAGAAATGAAAGAGGAAGCCGCCTAGTAGAATTTTGCACAGAGCACAACTTAATCATAGCTAACACTTGGTTTAAGAATCATGAAAGAAGGTTGTATACGTGGAAGAACCCTGGAGATACTAAAAGGTATCAGATAGATTATATAATGGTAAGACAGAGAATTAGGAACCAGGTTTTAAGTTGTAAGGCATTTCCAGGGGCAGATGTGGACTCTGACCACAATCTATTGGTTATGACCTGTAGATTAAAACTGAAGAAACCGCAAAAATGTGAGAAATTAAGGAGATGGGACCTGGATAAACTGAAAGAACCAGAGGTTGTACAGAGTTTCAGAGAGAGCATAAGGGAACAATTGACAGGAATAGGGGAAAGAAATACAGTAGAAGAAGAATGGGTAGCTCTGAGGGATGTAGTAGTGAAGGCAGCAGAGGATAAAGTAGGTACAAAGACGAGGGCTGCTAGAAATCCTTGGGTAACAGAAGAAATATTGAATTTAATTGATGAAAGGAGAAAATATAAAAATGCAGTAAATGAAGCAGGCGAAAAGGAATACAAACGTCTCAAAAATGAGATCGACAGGAAGTGCAAAATGGCTAAACAGGGATGGCTAGAGGACAAATGTAAGGATGTAGAAGCTTATCTCACTAGGGATAAGATAGATACTGCCTACAGGAAAATTAAAGAGACCTTTGGAGAGAAGAGAACCACGTGTATGAATATCAAGAGCTCAGATGGCAGCCCAGTTCTAAGCAAAGAAGGGAAGGCAGAAAGGTGGAAGGAGTATATAGAAGGTTTATACAAGGGCGATGTACTTGACAATATTATGGAAATAGAAGAGGATGTAGATGAAGACGAAATGGGAGATACGATACTGCGTGAAGAGTTTGACAGAGCACTGAAAGACCTGAGTCGAAACAAGGCCCCCGGAGTAGACAACATTCCATTAGAACTACTGACGGCCTTGGGAGAGCCAGTCATGACAAAACTCTACCAGCTGGTGAGCAAGATGTATGAGACAGGCGAAATACCCTCAGACTTCAAGAAGAATATAATAATTCCAATCCCAAAGAAAGCAGGTGCTGACAGATGTGAAAATTACCGAACTATCAGTTTAATAAATCACGGCTGCAAAATACTAACGCGAATTCTTTACAGACGAATGGAAAAACTGGTAGATGCAGACCTCGGGGAGGATCAGTTTGGATTCCGTCGAAATGTTGGAACACGTGAGGCAATACTGACCTTACGACTTATCTTAGAAGAAAGATTAAGAAAAGGCAAACCTACGTTTCTAGCATTTGTAGACTTAGAGAAAGCTTTTGACAATGTTGACTGGAATACTCTTTTTCAAATTCTAAAGGTAGCAGGGGTAAAATACAGGGAGCGAAAGGCTATTTACAATTTGTACAGAAACCAGATGGCAGTCATAAGAGTCGAGGGGCATGAAAGGGAAGCAGTGGTTGGGAAAGGAGTGAGACAGGGTTGTAGCATCTCCCCGATGTTATTCAGTCTGTATATTGAGCAAGCAGTAAAGCAAACAAAAGAAAAATTTGGAGTAGGTATTAAAATTCATGGAGACGAAGTAAAAACTTTGAGGTTCGCCGATGACATTGTAATTCTGTCAGAGACGGCAAAGGACTTGGAAGAGCAGTTGAACGGAATGGACAGTGTCTTGAAAGGAGGATATAAGATGAACATTAACAAAAGCAAAACGAGGATAATGGAATGTAGTCAAATTAAATCGGGTGATGCTGAGGGAATTAGATTAGGAAATGAGACACTTAAAGTAGTAAAGGAGTTTTGCTATTTAGGAAGTAAAATAACTGATGATGGTCGAAGTAGAGAGGATATAAAATGTAGACTGGCAATGGCAAGGAAAGCGTTTCTGAAGAAGAGAAATTTGTTAACATCGAATATAGATTTATGTATCAGGAAGTCGTTTCTGAAAGTATTTGTTTGGAGTGTAGCCATGTATGGAAGTGAAACATGGACGATTACTAGTTTGGACAAGAAGAGAATAGAAGCTTTCGAAATGTGGTGCTACAGAAGAATACTGAAGATAAGGTGGATAGATCACGTAACTAATGAGGAGGTATTGAATAGGATTGGGGAGAAGAGAAGTTTGTGGCACAACTTGACTAGAAGAAGGGATCGGTTGGTAGGACATGTTTTGAGGCATCAAGGGATCACAAATTTAGCATTGGAGGGCAGCGTGGAGGGTAAAAATCGTAGAGGGAGACCGAGAGATGAGTACACTAAGCAGATTCAGAAGGATGTAGGTTGCAGTAGGTACTGGGAGATGAAGCAGCTTGCACAGGATAGAGTAGCATGGAGAGCTGCATCAAACCAGTCTCAGGACTGAAGACAACAACAACAACACATGAGATCATTTCTCGAGAAGAATGTGGCCGTTATGTTTCGTGACTCTTCTTGGAACTTTCGCTTTTGTAGTTATTGCGGCAACATCTCCCTGACGTACACTATGAAATCAAAAGTATACGGACACCGCCTAAAACATACGTTTTTCATATTAGGTGCATTGTGCGGTCACCTACTGCCAGCTACTTCATATCAGCGACCTCAGTAGCCATTAGACAGCAGAATGAGGCACTCCACAGAACTCAGGAACTTCGAACGTGGTCAGGTGATTGGGTGTCAATTGTGTCATACGTCTGTACGCGAGATTTCCACACTGTTAAACATCCCTATGTCCACTGTTTCCGATGTTATAGTGAAGTGGAAACGTGAAGGGATAAGTACAGTACAAAAGTGTGCAGGTCGACCTCATCTGTTGTCTGACAGAGACCGCCGACAGTTGAAGAGGGTCGTAATGTGTAACAGACAGACATCTTTCCAGATCATCACACAGGAATTCCGAACTGCATCAAAATCCATTGTAAGTAGTATAACAGTTAGGCGGGAGGTGAGAAGACTTGAATTTCATGGTCGAGCGGGTGCTCATAAGTCACACATCATGCCGGTTAATGCCCGACGGTGCCTCGCTTGGTGTAAGGAGCGTATTTGGACGATTAAACAGGGGAAAAACGTTGTGTGGAGTGACGGATCACGGTACACAATGTGGCGATCCGATGGTAGGGTGTGGGTATGGCGAATGCCCGGTGAATGACATCTGCCAGCGCGTGCAGTGCCAACAGTAAAAGTTGGAGGCGGTTGTGTTATGGTGTGTTGTTTTTCATGGAGGGGGCTTGCACCCCTTGTTGTTTTGCGTGGCACTATCACAGCACAAGCCTACATTGATGTTTTAAGCACGTTCTTACTCCCCACTTTTGAAGAGCAATTCGGGGATGGCGATTGCATATTTCAACACCGATCGAGCACCTGTTGTTCATAATCCATGGCCTGTGGCGGAGTGGTTACACGACAATAACATCCCTGTAATAAACTGACCTGGACAGAGTGTTGACTTGAATGCTATAGAACACCTTTGGAAAGTTTTGGAGCGCCGACTTCGTGGCAGGTCTCACCGACCGACATCGATACCTCTTCTCAGTGCAGCACTCCGTGAAGAATGGGCTGCCATTCCCCAAGAAACCTTCCAGCATCTAATTGAACGTATGCCTGCGAGAGTGGAAGCTGTCATCAAGGCTGAGGGTGGGCCAACACCATATTGAATGCCAGTATTACCAATGGAGGGCGCAACGAACTTCTAAGTCATTTTCACTTAGGTGTCCGGATAAAATTCAATTCTCATAGGTACTGTAACTTAATAACAAATATGTGATTATACTTATCGTATCAGTAGGAAGCGCTTTATGTGCTGATTTAATAACAACGCACAATGCAAGGAAGGCATAAAAGTGAATCGCCGATTAATTTGAGTGTATAGCCTCATATTTCTGAGACACGTAGTTGATAAATTCGGTATTTGTAGAATGTGTTCCCGGTCAGTCCGCTGAATGCTTACAAAGTTCGAGAAATTTGCACCTGCAGATACAATTTATATACAGGGTGAGTCACCTAACGTTACCGCTGGATATATTTCGTAAACCACATCAAATACTGACGAACCGATTCCACAGACCGAACGTGAGGAGAGGGGCTAGTGTAATTGTTTAATACAAACCATACAAAAATGCACGGAAGTATGTTTTTTAACACAAACCTGCGTTTTTTTTAAATGGAACCATGTTAATTCTGTTAGCACATCTGAACATATAAACAAATACGTAATCAGTGCCGTTTGTTGCATTGCAAAATGTTAATTACATCCGGAGATATTGTAACCTAAAGTTGACGCTTGAAACCTCCGACGTTCAGTTGAGTGTTGTAACAAACACGGGCCACGGTCGGCGAACAGCATCTGCAGGGACATGTTTACGATGACGACCGTGTTTACGAGTGTGGCTGTAGTGCACTGTTGTGGTTTGGTCTAGCTGTCGCAGTGCCCGCATGTAGCGCTTGCTGCTATTGTTATTCTGCATTCGTCTCCGCACGCAGACCAATTGTAGTACACCGTGTTACCAGACGTCTGTGATAGTGTAGTGTTGTAGGAGCTGTGACCATGGTGTATTCGAACTCTGAAAAGGCGGAGATGATACTCATCTATGGCGAGTGTCGACGAAATGCAGCTGAAGCCTGCAGGGTGTATGCAGAACGGTACCCGGACAGAGAGCATCCAACGTGCCGCACATTGCAAAACATCTACCGCCAACTGTATGCAACAGGTATGGTCGTAGCACACAAACGGGTCCGTAACAGGCCCGTCACAGGAGAAGTGGGTGCAGTTGGTGTGTTAGTTGCTGTTGCCATGAACCCACACATGAGCACACGGGACATTGCGAGAGCCGGTGGACTGAGTCAAAGTAGTGTCATGCGCATGCTGCATCGTCACCGCTTTCACCCGTTTCATGTGTCGCTACATCAGCAATTACATGGTGATGACTTTAATCATCGAGTGCAATTCTGTCAATGGGCATTAACAGAGAATGCGTTGCAGTTCTACCTGTTTACCGATGAAGTGGGTTTCACAAACGACGGGGCAGTGAATCTACGGAACATGCATTACTGCTCCGTGGACAATCCTCGCTGGCTCAGACAGGTAGAGCGACAGCGACCGTGGACTGTAAATGTATGGTGCGGAATCATTGGCGACCACCTCATAGGTCCTCACTTCATTGCAGGGGCCCAAACAGCTGTAACATACATCGCATTTCTACAGAATGATCTGCCAACGTTGCTCGAAAATGTCCCACTGGAAACGCGTCGACGTATGTGGTATCAGCATGATGGTGCACCTGCACATTCCGCAATTAACACTAGGCTGACCCTTGACAGGATGTTTGACGGGCGTTTCATAGGACTTGGAGGACGCATAAATTGGCCAGCCCGTTCTCCTGATCTTACACCTCTGGACTTCTTTCTGTGGGGTACGTTACAGGAGAATGTGTACCGTGATGTGCCTACAACCCCAGAGGATATGAAACACCAGATGTACTGCGGCGTGTACGACATTCATTATTACGCCAGAGATTGCAATTGTGTGCAGCAAATGATGGCCACCACATTGAACATCTATTGGCCTTACATGTCGGGACACACTCTATTCCATTCCGTAATTGAAAACGGAAACCACGTGTGTACGTGTACCTCACCCCTCATGGTAATGTACATGTGCGTCAGTGAAAAAGACCAATAAAAAGGTGTTAGCATGTGCACGTAATGTGCTGTTCCAGTCTCTTCTGTACCTAAGTTCCATCACCGTTCCCTTTGGATCCCTACGTAATTCGGTGCTCTCCGATACACACGATCGAACAGCGGAGGAGTGGTACTCAAGCGTCAACTTTAGGTTACAATATCTCCGGATGTAATTAACATTTTACAATGCAACAAACGGTACTGATTACGTATTTGTTTATATGTTCAGATGTGCTAACAAAACTAACGGGGTTCCATTAAAAATAAAAAAACGTAGGTTTGTGTTAAAAAACATACTTCCGTGCATTTTTTTAATGCTTTGTATCAACCAATTACACTAGCCCCTCTCCTCACATTCGGTCTGTGGAATCGATTCGTCAGTATTTGATGTGGTTTACGAAATATATACAGCGGTAATGTTAGGTGACTCACCCTGTATATTAAATGGTATTAAATGGCCAAAGAAACTGATTCATGCCACGTCGTGTTGCGCCACTTCTGCGTACGATATTAGGCAGGTGTACCAGATTCTTTGGCTCATACTAAGTGTGAAAATTTTTGGTTAGGCTTTACCATGACAATTATTGATATGGAATGAAAAACGGGTTTACTGTTATAACACTATTTAATTATTCCCAAAACACGCTCCGGAAGCTTAAACCTCCATCAAATGGCTCTAAGCACTATGGGACTTAACATCTGGGGTCATCGGTTCCCTAGAACTTAGAACTACTTAAACCTAACTAACCTAAGGACATCACACACATCCATGCCCGAGGCAGGATTCGTACCTGCGACCGTAGCAGCAGCGCGGTTCAGGAATGAAGCGCCTAGAAGCGCTCCGCCACAGCTGCCGGCAAACTTCCATCCTCAGGTTGTTTTACGTGGATTAATGTAGCACGTATGTGTTGTGTTACGGCTTTGTAGTAACTTATGACACTGTCTTCACTGGCCACAGATACATTTCCTGTCATGTAACACCACACGCGACACCAAACTTAGTAAGAACGCGTTGTGGGAATAAATAAATACTGTCAGGGAATACTAAACTTGTTTCACTCGATATCATTCGATTTATAAGCGAAGTCTGATTCATTATATGTAAATTGTACAACTCTCTAATCCATTGTGCTTATTTTTAAAGTAGCCAAAATACGCTGAAGCGCCAAAGAAACTGGTACAGGCATGCATATTCAAATACAGTACAGAGATATGCAAACAGGCAGAATACGGCACTGCGGTCGGCAACGCCTGTATACGGCAAAAAGTGTCTGGCGCAGTTGTTAGATCGGTTACTGGTGCTACAATGGCAGGTTATCAAGATTTAAGTGTTGAACGTGGTGTTACAGTCGTCGGACGAGCGATGGAACACAGCATATCCGAGGTAGCGATGAAGTGGGAATTTTCCCGTACGACCATTTCGCGAGTGTACCGCGAATATCAGGAATACGGTAAAACATCAAGCATACGACATCGCTGCCGCCGGAAAAAGATTCTGCAAGAACGGAGCCAACGAAGACTGATGAGAATCTTTCACCGTGACTGAAATGCAACCCTTTCGCGAATTGCTGTAGATTTCAATGCTCTGCCATCAACAAGTGTGAGCGTGCGAACCATTCAACGGAACATCATCGACATGAGCTTTCGGAGCAGAAGACCCAATCATGTAACTTTGATGAATTCACGAGGCAAAGTCTTACGCCTCATTTGGGCGCTTCAACACCGACATTGGATTGTTGAAGACTGGAAACATGTTGCTGGTCGGACGAATGTTATTCCAAACTGTATCGAGCGGATGGACTTTTACGGGTATGGCGATAATCATGGTTCGTGCATGTCAGCAGGGAACTGTTCAAGCTGGTGGAGGATCTATAATGGTGTGGAGCGTGTGCCGTTGAAGTGATATGGGGCCACTGATACGTCTAGATACGACTCTGACAGGTGACACGTACGCAAACATCCTCTCTGATCACTTGCATCCATTCATGCCCGTTGTGCATTCCAACGGACTTTGGCAGTTCCAGCAAGACAATGCGACACCCCACACGTCCATAATTGCTACAGCGTGGCTCCAGAAACTCTCTTATGAGCTTAAACACTTCCGTTGGCCACCAAACTCTCCAGATATCAGCATTGTTGTGCATATATGGGATGCCTTGCAACGTGCTGTTCAAAAGAGATCTCTATCTCCTTGTACTCTTACTGATTTATGGACAGCGCTACGGGATTCTGTCCAGCACTACTTCAGACGTTTACCAGTTTCTTTGGCGGTTCAGTGTAGCAGACTGTAGTACAAGTACCAATGGCATGGAGAATGAGAATGTGCAATATATATTTTAGTTTTCGTCAGGATAAACGAAATTTAAGCATACGGCCGAAATAAAAACTAAAGAATTTCGTCCCTAAAAATATTTCACTGTGTGATAAATCGTTAATTTACTGCTTTTCTATGCTTAAAATTCGATATTTCCTCTTTGGCCTAACAAACCATTTCGAAATGCCATTGCAGCGTTATTAAATTATAATAGAGAGACAGCAATACGATCAAAAGCAATCTAAAATGTACAAGTAGCTGCGGCTGTCCCTTGTTTTCCTATAGTAAAAAAAAGTAACGCACAACCTGTGACTCTTATAGCAAACCAACGAAATGCCGTTGCATTTATCTGTTCAGAGGCTTAAGCTCATTCCATATGTAGAGTGCAGGTTAGTAAGATAGCTATGAAACTGTTCTACAAAATCGAGAGTACTTTTGAACGAGAGTTGTGTGTGCTAGTGATGGAACGACACTCAAAATCGGCAGGGCACATACGGACAAATTTTACACTGTTCAATAATCCATGACTTTTGGAGTCAATGTATGTTGGCGACAAAAGTCCCACCCCATAGATGTTGCTGTTCTACTAATGAGATATCGCTGGAATTTGTATGTTACTTGACTCTTCAATCAACATATGCTGTTGGCATTTTCAAAGTGAAGTAGTCCGTAATGCACAACGCTTCTCTTGTAGCACCTGCTGCTGAATTTTGATTAGTATCTCCGTAATGCTAACGCACCTGTTAAGCGTTCCATACTGATGGGCAATGCTTAAGAGTCGGTCGAACGAGTGTTTTGCAAGCCCCTTCTTTGTTGAATGAATCACACCTCCTGAAGGCTTTTCGAATGATTTTCACCCTATCAACAGCTATACCTGCAACCAGTTTTTTCTGGCCATTCCTCTTTAGCTCATTCTAGATAGTAACGTCTAGATATTTTATATTTTTATTGGTGTCATTTATTGTCAATTGTACATTTCAGTCTATTATAATTAAGGCTCTTCCAATGATTTTCAGCCTAGAAACTGCTATCCATGTAGCTAGTTTATGTGGCCATTCCACTTCAGTTTGTTCTGGATAGCAACTTCTAGGTAACCTAGATTTGTTACTGTTCACAGTTATTTATTGACAATCGATACTCGAACAACAATAGGTCTCTCCGCCTATTTATGCGAAATGCATTTCATCTAGAAACGTTTTATTACACCCATGTATTTTTGTGATGTAAGTGCCTCCAGTTTTAACTCACTGATCGAGAATCTAATGAATGGTACATTTTTTTTATTCATAGCGTGAACAGTAATGAAGTTCTCAAATTCTCCTGTAACTCATCAGAAATTCCGAAATTACTTTCATTTCTTTGGAGGATTACCTATCCAGATAATGCGCTGTGTTCTTGGGTTATTCTTTAATAGGTTTCAGTGTGGTAAGAATTAAAAGCTTTAGGAAAATGTAGGAATAAGTAATACATCTCATTGATTTCGTCAGTGACGCTTGCCATACGATGCATACAAAACATAAAGCTCAGTTTCGTATTGACGGTGTTTTCATAGACGGACAATCATTTTTATCCAGGTAGATCATTATGTTATAACTGAGATTATACTGTTAGCACAATAGTGAATAAGTTAATGAATAACGTACGAGTTTAATGGAGTCCTATCAACCCCACATCTAGGCTGAGAACTTCGTTCGGATCAAACTCAACTTGTAATTGAACTTGTACGAACGTTCATCACAGGAAACAAACGGTACGTTGTGCGAGAATCGCGGATGTTATTGAGCCGCTGGTACACCAAATGTTTTCAGCTCTTTAATATTATTCGTAGATGATGGTGTCATTTAGAGGGAAGTTCTGATGTTCTGTACCATTTTCACAAGATTAACGCTCAACCTGCAAATACAAGGAGGAATTAAAGCAATACTTTCTTCAAACAGCCGATGTTTACCACGGTTTCTAGCCAAGAGACACCAAAACATTGGCTTATGTTCATTGCGTGACAAATTCTATTCAGTGTCTTAAATTTTGGCGGAGTAATGGTTGTGCCGGAGATAGGCTTCAAGAATTTTTTAAAAAGAGGCACAACTCTTTCAGTACGGAAACGATAGGCGACTAGCTTACTACGAGCTTCCCGCTTCAAAAGTGGAATCCTTTTTCATTAATCGGACAACAGGTCTCGGAAGACATAATTCTCAGCGGCACACAATTTGAAACATTGGCGATACGGACATTACTTTGGTGCAGAGGTCAGACAAAATTGTTGCCAACTGCAAAGCTAAGGAAAAATGTATCCAGTGTATAAAATGTAAGAAGTGGGCTTGCGAATAATGTAACCCAAGGCCAAACAACTTTTATGCATGTGAAAATTGTCCTTGTGCTCTCGAAAGTGACTAGGCTAATATAGGATATTTTCTTAAATATTTACTTAATTTACGATTTTAGTGTTTTAATTGGTCTTAAATTCGTATTAGTGCTTTATCAGTATCTTTGTATAATTTCTGTATTCTTGATACAAATTTTAATAAGAATTTTTTTTGCCATCTAAATAACACCATTGTGTGGGACAGCCAATCCAGAATCGGGGCAGTTTGTCGCAAAAATTAACTCCGACAGGAATTTTCTTTGTGAAAAGCTAAATGATGCTATGGCGTCAAATATATGGGAAAATATGGCTAGAGGTACATTTTACAAAATACACAAATGTTCGGAAAGGAAACTACAAACACTGTCCCTTCAAAAATTAACAATCATAAATACTGACAACCCACCCAAAGCACTCCCACAATAGACGTAATAAAATTAACAAAACGTGAGAAAGGGTCTGGAATGGACTTCCGTTGCTGTGAGGGCGGGTCGTGAGTGGTGCTTGTATACCTCAGTCCCTAGAGTCCTTCCCTGCAAACGGCAAAGGTAGAAGTTTCGAGTCCTCATCCAGCTCGCTGTTTTATCCGCGAGAAAGCTTCCTTACTGTTATTTGTTCATTTGGATGTAGGATAGGCTGCTGTTTCAGTATCTGGTATGTAATTATCCATACCTTTTGAGGAACTTCTTCTGAATTTTTCCGACGCTCTTTTATTTTTTGGAAAACCACGGAAAATCTTAAAAGAAAGATAAGTGGATCTTCTGTTATTTTTCTAAATACGGGTCCAATATTGTAACACTTGAGTACTTTGTAGTTTATTTTCCCTCACCTTTTTCATGTTTACGCAACTAACAATCAAGAGGAAAGTTCCTCCGAAAAATAACAGCTCTCGATGAAAAAGTAATTATGGATAGTGAAATTATCCATGCTGGACAACTTGTCATTGGAACAAAACACTGTCAGGTGTAAGAATGCATGACAACAACCGAGGGCCTTATCCACAGAAGTACATTCAGTGAAATGTGGCTTGTCTCACATTGTGACCAGAGAGGATTCTCCGGTGAAAACGAATTGTCGAATGACTAAAAATGCAGAAATAAACTCGTCAGCAGTCGATATAGCACCGTTTGCCCTATGGCACCGACTTTCGGCCTGGTGGAGGCGGCAACGCGTCGTAGCGTGCACAACGTTTAGAAAACTCCAGGACCCATGAGGGCTCACCAGTTACCATCCACTCTCGGAACCTTGTCTCAGATGGTCAAAGATGTGCATATCACGCTTCATGATGTCGCAGACGTGTTCAGTAGTAAAGGAGGTGAAGAGGAGGATTAGCGTTTAACTTTCCGATGATGAGGCCATTTAGATATGGCGCACAAGGTTGTATGGGACAAAAAACGGAAAGAAAATTGGTTATGTCATTTCTCAAGGAAGTGCCGCCCTTGTTACATTATCGAATTTAGGGAAACCTCGAAAAAGCAAAGCTTGAAGCCCGGGCCATCCTAAAGAATGTGAATCCAGTGTCTTTAACACTACGCTTCTTCGATGGGCCAGGGTTGTCAGGTGGCGTAGAGGTACATATAAGCACTATTATGTCGATGATACTTTCTCCAAACAACTCTGACACAATTCAAGAGGTACGCGATGGTGCTTCGTCTTGCTAAAGGTGCACCTGTTCGATTTGTGGGATAAAAGGATGAAACACATTGGGTAGCAGATACACAGTTCGTTCGAGGGTGAGAGACGATAGGACTCTTAACTGGTGGGCCATTGTGTTAGCAGAGACTTGTAGTTGAGCATCGAGGTGTTTGATTGTGATCTGCCCATCACCTCGAATGTGTCCACACGCTCCAACATTGCATGAGTCACAGCTGTGTGCGGCCGGCTGGCAAGCGGGAGATCGGACTGGTTTTCAATGGCGACGGAAACCCCGCCCAACGACTCAGCATCATTTTGTTCACTGCCACATCTCCATAAAAATTCTGCAAGCTCCTGTGAATATCTGCGATGCTCTGGTTTATCGCCGAAACAAACTCAATGACAGCTTTCTGCTTGGAACGCATCTTTGTTGGAGACGCCATTTTGAAGGGTCGGTATAGCGCCAGCTAACTATCGGAACTATAGGGGCTCAAGCGGGAATATTCCACGACGTCCTACAAAAACTACACATTTTTAACAGAAATTGGGCAAGAAAAAAATGTGCTGCCTTACTTATTGGACGTCCCTCGTACATAAGAGGATCAGAGAGGAATGGGGAATCATTCTAGTGATGATACGGACCACAAATGGGGAAATCCGCTGATGCAGGGGGTTTCGACAAATGGCAGATTGTTATGGTCCGGCTCCTAGGAACGAGAATCTCGGAAGTGGCGACGCTGGACACCTGTTCACATGCTACTGTGGGAACTTCTATGGAAATTTATTTAACGGCGGTGAAACGACGAGTAGGTGAAAAAGTGTTGAACGCCCACGAGCCATCACAGAACGTGGAGGTCGGAGTCTTCTCCGGCCTTGTAAAGCGGGATCGTCCGCGAACAGTGGCTGAGCGTAGTACAATGTTGTAACAGGCGCAAGAGATTCAGAGCACACCATTCAGCGTGCATCGGTGGACATAGGGCTCCGCATCAGACGAATCCGAAGTGTTCCCTCTCTGACATCGTCACTTACTATCGCAATTTGTAGAGAATCAAATGGTTCAAATGGCTCTAAGCACTGCGGAACCTAACATTTTAGGTCATCAGTCCCCTAGGCTTAGAACTAGTTAAACCTAACTAATCTAAGGTCATCACACACATCCATGCCCGAGGCAAGATTGGAACCTGCGACAGTAGCAGCAGCGCGGTTCCGAACTGAAGCGTCTAGAACCGCTCGGCCACAGCGGACGGCTTGTAGAGAATCAACTAGATTGAGTCACATATCAGTGGGAGCGTGTCGTCTCATCGAGAAATCATGTTTTCTGATTCTCCAGGTCGACGGTTCTCTCCTGATATGGTGTCATCTTGGGGAACGACTGTTTGAAACATAACTGCGCCACGGATGCAGGGCGCTAGGGGCATTATTATGCAAAAGGAACATTCACCTAAGCTTCCATGGGACGTGTGGTAGTAAAATAAAAGGCACCATAAGAGCCGTCGACTACGTGAATATTATTGCGGACCACCTGCATCCCTTCGTGCTTGATGTTACCCCGAAGGTGGTGGCACCTATCAGCAGGAAAACTGGCTGTATCACAAGGCCAGAATTATGCTACAGTCGTTTGAGGAGTATGATAGTGAACTCAAGTTGATGTATTGCCCTCCAAATCTGCCTGATCTGAGCTCGATGGAACCCATCTGGGACGCTTTCGGGCGTCAGATCCTTGTCGCTCAGTCTTCTTTGTATACAGGTTATCTAAACTTACGCGGCAAGGTTTCGTAGATCTAAGTCGTCTGTCTTCCAAGGTTGCCATTTTAACCTCCCCATCTAAACTATCCAGACCTGCTAAATCCTTGCTCCGCGTCTCTAAATTCCACCAGGGCTTTCATCAAGTAACGAAACACTTTTTTTCTGAAAGCAAGTTGATTTTATTCAGGATTCGATTACACAATATTATTCGCCACTCATTTTCCTGCAAATTCGTTCAGTGCGACGTCCTTACACCACCTTACTGTGAGGCCTGTATGTCTGCATGGTACCGTTTTACTGGTCGACGTCGGAGCCAACGTCTTGCTGCTTCAATTACCTCCCCATCATCCACGTACTGCTTCCCTCGCAGTGCATCCCTCATTGGGTCACACAGATGGAAGCCGGAACGTACGAGTTCGCACTGTAGGTAGGGTGGACGAGGAGGACCACTCCAGCGAAGTTCTGTGAGCTTCTATCAGGTGCACAGACTTGTACGAGACCTTGCGTCGTCGCGGAAAAGGAGATGTTCGTTCGCTTTTTGTGGTGACGAACTCGCTGAAGCCGTTTTTTAAGTTTCCTGTGGATAGCACTGCGGTAGTGACAGCTGTGTGCTGCCGTCCAGCACGCGGAAGATCGGACAAGTTTGCGCCCAACGACTCACCGTGCTTTTGTTCACTGCCATGTCTCCGCAGACATTCCGCAGGCACCTATGAATATCTACGATTCTCTGGTTTTCCGCCAAAGGAACTTCCTTTGAGAAGTTGTGGTTCTGCTTCATACTCTTTTCGGCATACGTGAATCTTGCTGGCGGAGTATACCAACAGAAAAATCGCATCTCATAGTACCAGGGGACGTTCTATTCCATGTTTCGAGTCCCTAATGACGATGACCCTGCACCCAAGCAAATCGAATTCTCCTGTGACATGAGATAATCTGTGGTACTAAGTGAGGGGCAATGGCTTGTATAACAGGCAGGAGATAGTTCTGGATCTGTGTTGCTGCTCATCAACTGATTAATTGTACTTTGGCTCGTGTATCCGCTGCTAAAATCCGTTGTAGTCGACGGCGACTTACGTCATCGACACACTGTTGTCTAATAGTTTACTTAAAGCGCTTAAGAGAAGTGTCGGAATGGTTCCTTTTAAAACGACGCGGTCATCTTTCCCGGATCCAGCTTTTGTCCCTTCTCTAATGACCTGGCCGTCGACGGAGCCTCAGAGCTACACTGGTGTGCAAAACTGAAGGACGAAAGTAACTTTGGCATGATGTGTCACTGCAAAGTAGCATAGCAAAATGAAACTTAGACCTTACGTAGAAAGAACTGGTACAGTGTAGTACAGAAGGTAACAGAAAAAAAAATACTCAGAGTGACAAACAAAAGCGACATTATCATTGAAAGACATTAATTATACTGCACGCACCGCGGATTATGTTGGTCTCCTGGGTACTCCAAAAGGCGAGACATGTTTCTTAATATGGTGTAGCATCACCACGGACTGCAACGTCTTCCCATGCTGGCCGCAATGCTGGTAAGGAGTTCTTGTGGTGGGGCGTATCATTTCCCCACCAGCCCCGTTGACAATTGCTGAATGGCCATTGGGGCATGTGGTCGTGCTGTGGTACGTCCGTCTCCCAAACGTTCTCGACGGGATTTAATTTGGGAAAAGGCCAGGCTTGTGTGTTCGTCCAATATCCTCTCATTCTAAGAACTCCTCCACCTGCAGTACTCGCTGCTATCGGGATTTGTTGACCATAAAAATGAAGTTAGGCCCGAATGCACCCTTGAAATACTTGGGGAAGGAGTACAGTGTCCCAAAATCGTTGACCATTGATTGTACCTTGGTGTTCAAAGATTTGGAGGTCGGTACGCCGATCCAGCGGTATGCCTTCCAACACAATAGCACCTGGGCTAGAAAACGATGATGTTGTACAATGTCCCCATACGTCGAGGGATGGGGACACCTAATACACCCAGTAACATTGTCGAACATTGTCATGTTGTAGGGAGATATAAGTTGTATGTTCATACAGACCTTCAGATCATTGGACATGGTACAACTACCTGTCAACATGATCGTGACACTGTTCACTTTTGCCATGTGCGTCTTTTCAGCGATCCATTCAACATGTCTTAATTTTTATGAAAGACAATGCGTGACGACATCCAGCAGTGCAGGTAGAGGTTTCATTGAAATGGGAGGATCTTTGGCGAGTGGACTGGCCTGTCGTTCTCCCGACGTAAATCCCACACAGCACGTGTGGAATGTTTGGAGAGATGTATTGCATCGTATTCAAACGCACTGACAATCATCCTGCAATTGTTAACCCCGCTGATGGAGGAATGGAAGGCCTTACCACAAGAATTTCTTACCAACCATGTGAGCAGCGTGCGAGCAAGTGGCAGATCACGCATTGCTGTCCGTGGATATCACGCGCTCTATTAAGAATCATGTGCCGCTTTCTGCAACGTCCAGAGGACAATCATACATTTCGGTGACTTCACTGTATTTACTGTCCTTGAATAAAAGTGTTATTTCTGTTCGTCTCGTTGCGCATTTCTTTCAGTTACCTTCTGTACTACACTGTAGCTGTTCTTTCTGTGTATGGTCCAAGTTCCATTTAGATACATTACTTGGCAGTGATACATCATCCGAAAGTTAGTTTCGTCGTTAAGTTTTGCACACCAGTCTATATATATACTCCTCTCTTCTGTGCTACACTGTAGCTGTTCTTTCTGTGTATGGTCCAAGTTCCACTAAAATCCGGTGCTTGGCAGTGACACATCATCCGAAAGTTACTTTTGTCCTTATGTTTTGCACACCAGTGTATGTATTTCTCTCTACCGTGCCTTTTATGGCTACAAACTTTTCTTCGTTTCATTTTCTGTGACTTTTATCGGGAGCTCGATGCTTTTTCTTTCCTGTGGAGCACAGTTCTCAACTGCGCTCACAAAACTTGTGTTATCGTTAGGAAATAATTCAACTTGTAAAATCAATCATCAGTCGAGCACTAATACGTTGCGATTGGTGTTTGGATAATAATGCGAGCGATACTGTAGGTCATTTTTTATGTGTGTTACTCAGCTGGTCTCTTCTTCCTTTCGTCGTGTAATAACAGGTCTAGTTTAGTTCAGTATGAGACCATGAGTTTAACGAAGAAGCGTAACGCCCTCTTCCAAAATGAGCAATATCTTCACAATGAAATGTTTCGGAATTGACATGACGCTGATACACAATCCTTTTATCGGTAGTAGTAGGCTATCACCTCACCTTTCATGGTCAATTAAGTAATAAATAGTTCTTTATTCAACCGAGTTATTAAGACACAGTGCACCTATTAAGAAAGAGCGGGGCTCTAAACTCCCGTCTATTCATGCAGGTTTTGGATATGCATAGTTCCTCTAATCACTGAAGCCGAATTCCGGGATAGTCCCTTCGAAAGCGATACATTCGACATCCCGCCTAATCTCTGCAAAATCAGTCCTCCCTCGGGCATGGGTGTGTGTGTTGTTCTTAGCATAAGTTACATAAGTTAGTTTAAGTAGCGTTTAAGTCTAGGGACCGCTGACCTAAGCAGTTTGGTCCCTTAGAAATTCACACACATTTGAACATTTCGAATTGTCCATCTCCGGCACTTCACCTTGCCGTCTCGGTCACAACGAAGCCTGGACGCCGTGAAATGAACTTCCTTTTTGTCATTTCATACTGTAGGATGTTTCATAGATCTTCTGCGACGCTAGTAACTTTTGCTAAATGAACCTTCCTCCATGGTTGAGAGTCACAGAAAGGAGGTAAGCCGCAGTTCTTTCCCACCTTTACCCCAAATAAGCGGCCTGAGTTACCGTGCTATATAGTCATTCCAGGGAAGCGGTCCTAGCGGTAATTGGACGACGGGTTGAGACCCAGGTGCGCTCAAGAGACCACGAACGAGGAAAATTCCGCGTCCGTACCTGGAATCAGTTCCGTGGTCTTACGCTGGCAAGTCACGTCTCTGCCTTGTGAGTCACGCGCTGGCTACCTGTACGCAGCAAAAGGAACAAGAGGGTGCTATTAAGAGCACCTAGCGATAAGCGGACGTAGCGTCTTCTGCACTTTGTGCAAGTGGCGGCACCTCCGTGCCTTGTGTACTGTCTGATTTTCCCTGTACTTCCATTACAGACAACTGCGGGGACAGCTTATTAAATATAAAGTAGAGATCCTAAGAGAGCAGGGCGTGGTGGCCCAGTGGTTCTATGCGCTTAAGTCTGGAACCTCGCGACCGCATAGTTCTAAGTTCTAGGGGATTGATGGCCTCAGATGTTAAGTCCCTTAGTGCTCAGAGCCATTTGAACCATTTTTTTGTCCTATGAGGAAACTACACGACGAAATTTCTCGGCAACCACGTGGTAACGGACACAGGAATTTCTGATGACAATCAAGTGGATAAGGCTGTGGCGCTCTAATATCTCACATACACAGTGAGTAGTTTTAATGCTCGGACGCTGTGAGATTTGTAATTTGTAGCATCATAACTTTATTTTTAACGAAACAAACGAAAAACCAAGCATCATCTTAAGTTACATTTCTTATTAAATACTAGCACAAACTTTA
This sequence comes from Schistocerca gregaria, assembly GCF_023897955.1. Classification (NCBI taxonomy): domain Eukaryota; kingdom Metazoa; phylum Arthropoda; class Insecta; order Orthoptera; family Acrididae; genus Schistocerca; species Schistocerca gregaria. The sequence goes on from NC_064920.1 coordinate 552,490,690, forward strand.
TTAACATGCGAAACTTCTTTTGTGAAAAATATGTGTTTCAATCTGTAGTCGGGTAACCATTCTATTGTGCACTTCTTATAAACTCTGCAGCACACTGCTAATGATTTTTGTTCAAAAATCAGTACACATACCGTCCCATTCTTATTTTAATCTACGTTCCAGAGTTTCTTTGGAAGATATTGGGGTTTTTCTAATAATTTCCTCTATTCCTCCCCATCCATTGTCAATTGGGTTGAGGTCTACTGATTGAGTTGGTGGTTGTGAGACTTCCGGGCAATTCTACAACAAATATTCCCGCACAAAGCGAGCCTTCCGTTCCGGGTCACTGTCCTGGGAAAATTTAAACTTGTTTCGCATCCTCAGTTTTTCATCAGTTTGCGTAAATTTCTTTTTAATATGTTCACGTGGGCATATTTGCCTTAATACTGTCGATGAACAGGATTTCATTCGATATGGACGTACAGCCGCAGACAAGAACACTGCCACCTCCAAGCTTCACAGTTGACTAAACATTTGTTGTTTTAAATTCTCCATTCTCCTTCCGCCACACTGTTCTTCATCCATCTGAGCCAGAAATGTTAAATTTACTTTTTTCGGTGAACCTAACAACATTCCACCATGTTTATTTCTTCGTAATAAACTCTATCGCAAAGTCCAATCGCTTTTGTCGATTCTGTTTATTCACGTACGGTTTCTTTCTAGCCACTATTACGTTGTATCCATTATCTTTCAATGCTCTGCAAACCGTTTGAAGATGTACCTTATTTCCCGTCTCGTTTCGAAGCTAACGTGTTTATTTGGATAGCCTAAGTGTAGGATCCTCCCTTACTTTGCGTATTACATTCCTCTTATCATGTGAATCCAACTTCTTTGGTTGGCCTTTTTGACTCACATAGTCTACACTGTCCTCGGTTCCGAATCGTTTGACGGTACCCGTCATAGTACACTGATTCATGTTGAGCATGACGATCTACCTTTCGCATTATGAAAAATCACAAGTTGAACATCAAAACGGGTATTAGTTTTGCGTGTGCTTGTGCCGTTTGGACAGTCGACCGCGCGTGTAAGCGAACACTGCATTCTGCTTCAGAGTGTATAACTTGACGTGAGCGATCAGAAGAAGAGATACGCTGTCAAATATCCAAATATTAAAATCGAACAGTGTTTTATTGAAATCGTATTATTTAACATTTTTATACGCATAAGAAAAGTTCATACTATTATTTACTGGATACGTACCTCATTGCAGTACTTGATTATCTTTGTATTGTTAAGAATAATGATGTTAGAAAATAAAAATCTAAGTGACCGAATATGAACGTTAATCACCTCACCTGAAATGTCGCATCTGTATAAAATCTGCGTATAATACTGAATGCTCCAGCAATACATACTTCAGGAGAACACAAAGTTCAGAAGAACACATAGTTCAGGAGAAATGAAGTCAGAAACAATGAGATGCGTGAATAACTAACTTTTACTTAAAATTGGCCGACAATTACTCAGACTATGCTCATCTGGTGTTTGATATATAGAGCACCTAGCGACTTCCAGCAAACTTTAAATCTAATTTCAAATCTTTCCTAAACCATTTTTCGTTACGTGCTTAGCGTCAAATACACTGAAGCGCCAGAGAAACTGGTGCAGGCATGCGTATTCAAATACAGAGATATGTAAACAGGAAGAATACGGCGCTGCGGTAGGAAACACCTATACAAGACAAGTGTCTGTCGCAGTTGTTAGATCGGTTACTGCTGCTAGAATGGCAGGTTTTCAAGATTTCAGTGAGTCTGAACGTGATGTTATAGTCAGCGCACGAATGATGGGACTCAGCATCTCCCAGATAGCTATGAAGTGGGGATTTTCCCGAACGACCATTTCACGAGTGTACCATGAATGTCAGGAGTCCGAAAAACATCAGTTTTCCAACACCGCTGCGACCGAAAAAGAACCTGCAAGAACAGGACCAACGACTACTGAACAGAATCTTTCGACGTGACAGAAGTGCAACCCTTACGAAAACTGCTGCAAGTTGTCAGCGTGCGAACAATTCAACGAGGCATCATCGATAAGGGCTTTCGTAGCGGAAGGCACTCTCGTGCACCTTTGCTGACTGCACGACACGAAGCTTTACGCCTTGCCTGGGCCCGTGCAACACCGACATTGGAATGTTGATGACTGGAAACATGTTGCCTGGTCGGACAAGTCTCATTTCAAATTGTATCGAGAGGATGGACGGGTACGGGTATGGAGACAACCTCACGAATTCATGGACCTTGCATGTCAGCAGAGAACTGTTCAAGCTGGTGGAGGATCTGTAATGTTGTGGGGCTTGTGCAGCTGGACTGATATGGAACCCCTGATACGTCTAGACACGAATATGACAGGTGACACGTACGTAAGCGTCCTGTCCGATCACGTCCATCGATTCATATCCATTGTGTATTCCGACGGAATTCCAGCGGGACTCTGGCACACCCCACACGTCCAAAATTGCTACAGAATGGCCCCAGGAACACTCTTCTGCGTTTAAACACTTCCACTGGCCACCAAACTCCTCAGACATGAACATTATTTAGCATATCTGGGATGCCTTGCAACGTGTTGTCCAGAAGAGATTCCACCCCATCGTACAGTTACAGATTTATGGACAGTACTACAGGATTCATGGTGTCAATTCCCTAGAGTCCATGCCATGTCGTGATGCGGCACTTCTGCGTGCCCACAGGGGGCCTACACGATATTAGACAAGTGAATTAGTTTCTTTGGCTCTTCAGTGTAAGTAGAACATCAACTCAGTAATCTTAAGTCTGAGGCTCTTTTATACAAGGAATTCGACTCTTTAAATAATCGGGCATTTACTGCTGTTATCAATATCGTTAAATGATAAAACATTGACGAGGCCAGTTATTGAAATAATAATCAATCATGATCCCAAAATCTTTTTTATTGTTATTTTTTATTCAAAATAAAATCATATTTCTATGATAACCGGTTTCGATCATATCTGGATCATCATCAGACTCTGGCTCGTTAGGTGGTGAACAAGAACGACGAGTGGTTCGCTATCAAGTGTCGGAAAATACGTCTGGTAACTGCAAGTACTGAAGTACATGTTCGTCTGAAACTTCACTATCACTGTTTCTTCGCGATGCTGTTGACTGCTGAAGCTGAGGTCACTAACTGGGCTGACGTTTGCATGCTCGACTCTGTATTGACCTCCGGTGCGAGGGTGCTGCTGCTGTGAGATGGGAGGCGTGGACTTCAGGAGCACCTCCCACATGTCGTTGCGGATTGTAGCAAGCCCTCGCTGATGTCTGTGGTATGGATTCGCGTTGCCGACTTCCGTGTGGCAATGTGATTTCTGGACGGTACCACAAAAATAATACTAAAAAAGAATTTGCGATCAAGACTGATTATCATTGCAAATTATGTAATCAGATCACAGTTGTTCAATTATATTTTCAAAGAGAATTATTACCACTTCGTACTGCGTGACTGAACGCCACCTGGTGGCGTTGTGTGCACATGATGAGTAAAGGAAGTATACAAGTGTAACAGAGACAAATAGTGATTCATTCTAGCGTCGATAAGGACCGCAAATGAGGAAATCAAGTGAGAGAAGCGAATCTGACAAAGAGTAAACTGTTATGGCCGTCGTCTTAGAACGAGTAACTCTGAAACGACGAACCTGGTCGGCTGTCCGAATGTTACTGTCGTGATTATAGAAAGTTGTTGAATGACGGTGAAACCATAAATGGGCGACGAGATATTGAACGTCACGCCTCTTGACGGAAAATGGATTCCGTGGCTTTCCCGCTACGTAAAGCATGGTAGACGGCGATTTATGGCAGATGTGACGACAAAGTACGAGCACCAGAGTTTATTCAGTGAGCTATTCTGTGGACGTCTGTCACGTTACACGCTCACGAGGATTGAATTAGATATTGCTGCTGTATTAGAGAGAGAGAAACATCCTCTTGCTGCTAAGACGAATCTACTGATTCGGCTTTTCACGTTAGTGGAATGTCGAATGCAGAATGAGCCTTACGACTGTGGTGGTATGGTGGTCCACCCGACTCATAGGGTCCATCTTCACTATAACGGCGACGTAGGACGTTGCTCCACCTACGTTGTTAAGATACCTGTGCGAGTATCTTGGGCCGGTGAAAAGCATAATTGCCTCATTTATCTGCCGTTCGTAGCAACACGCTGTTGCTATTGGAGATTGTAACAGCGGATAGACGGACTGCAGCGCATTAAACATCCCGCCGATTCAATGCGAGACAACAACAACTGACGAGCAATTACCAGAACAACTTCCTCACTCTCAGGTACATTACGCAAGTAACCGCCACGCTCGAGTCACCCTGCTAACCGCAAGTCACATGGCACGGAGAGTACATTATGAGCTCATAAATGTCGGCACTCGACGCGCCAAGCATGGAGAATGCTAGAACCGCGGTACGTACCGGTGGCACAGCAGCAGTACGTCGATAACCACTCGGGCGATACAACCCTTTCAGCAACAAGGCATGGTTCAGGCCGGTGGCAGGGGTACTGCCACGTGCGGCATGTGTACTTGGGATAAAATTTAGGTCCTTGTTCCATTGGCACCGTCTCTATAAAAAAAAAAAAAAATGATCAAATGTGTGTGAGTTCTTAAGGGACCAGACTGCAGAGGTCATCGGTCCCTCGACTTACACTCTACTTAATCTAACTTAAACTAACCTATGCTAAGAACAACACACACACCCATGCCCGAAGGAGGACTCGAACCTCCGACGGGAGAAGCAGCGCATTCTGTGACACGGCGCCTCTAACCGCGCAGCCACTCCGCGCGGCCACCGCCTGTAACCGATGAACGACACAGCAACCTACTTTCCTATCACATGCATTCGTCCGTATGCTTTCATTGACCCGCACGTTACCTGCACCTTGACACTGTGTTTACCAGTGGTTACTGTGTGAAACCGCCTTGCTTGGTCAACCACCTACCTTACAGTGACGTAACACAGGAAGTATGGCGTGTAATGGTAGCATCTGACCTTTAGCAGCCACCTCCAGTTCTCGGTTTTGGAACAGCACACATTTCCCACCTTCTCATGGCTTTTACACTGCCGTTGCAGCTCATGCTTCTTATATGCTATTCCATCTGAAAATTTTTGTTGACTGCACAGTAGCCGCGCGGAGTGGCCGCCCGGTTTGAGGCGCCATGTCACGGACTGCGCGGCCCCTCCCACCGGAGGATCGAGTCCTCCCTCGGGCATGGGTGTGTGTGTTGTTCTTACCATGCGTTAGTTTAAGTTAGTTTAAGTAGTGTGTAAGTCTAGGGACCGATGACTACAGCTGTTTGGTCCCTCAGGATTTCACACACATTTGAACGTTTCACTACATAAGACTTCAGGCTCTGTTGATGGTAAGTGTTGATGTGTCTTCAAAATTATACACTCCTGGAAATTGAAATAAGAACACCGTGAATTCATTGCCCCAGGAAGGGGAAACTTTATTGACACATTCCTGGTGTCAGATACATCACATGATCACACTGACAGAACCACAGACACATAGACACAGGCAACAGCACAACATGCACAATGTCGGCACTAGTACAGTGTATATCCACCTTTCGCAGCAATGCAGGGTGCTATTCTCCCATGGAGACGATCGTAGAGATGCTGGATGTAGTCCTGTGGAACGGCTTGCCATGCCATTTCCACCTGGCGCCTCAGTTGGACCAGCGTTCGTGCTGGACGTGCAGACCGCGTGAGACAACGCTTCATTCAGTCCCAAACATGCTCAATGGGGGACAGATCCGGAGATCTTGCTGGCCAGGGTAGTTGACTTACACCTTCTAGAGCACGTTGGGTGGCACGGGATACATGCGGACGTGCATTGTCCTGTTGGAACAGCAAGTTCCCTTGCCGGTCTAGGAATGGTAGAACGATGGGTTCGATGACGGTTTGGATGTACCGTGCACTATTCAGTGTCCCCTCGACGATCACCAGAGGTGTACGGCCAGTGTAGGAGATCGCTCCCCACACCATGATGCCGGGTGTTGGCCCTGTGTGCCTCGGTCGTATGCAGTCCTGATTGTGGCGCTCACCTGCACGGCGCCAAACACGCATACGACCATCATTGGCACCAAGGCAGAAGCGACTCTCATCGCTGAAGAAGACACGACTCCATTCGTCCCTCCATTCATGCCTGTCGCGACACCACTGGAGGCGGGCTGCACGATGTTGGGGCGTGAGCGAAAGACGGCCTAACGGTGTGCGGGACCGTAGCCCAGCTTCATGGAGACGGTTGCGAATTGTTCTCGCCGATACCCCAGGAGCAACAGTGTCCCTAATTTGCTGGGAAGTGGCGGTGCAGTCCCCTACGGCACTGTGTAGGATCCTACGATCTTGGCGATATCCGTGCGTCGCTGCGGTCCGGTCCCAGGTCAACGGGCACGTGCACCTTCCGTCGACCACTGGCGACAACATCGATGTACTGTGGAGACCTCACGCCCCACGTGTTGAGCAATTCGGCGGTACGTCCACCCGGCCTCCCGCATGCCCACTATACGCCCTCGCTCAAAGTCCGTCAACTGCACATACGGTTGACGTCCACGCTGTCGCGGCATGCTACCAGTGTTAAAGACTGCGATGGAGTTCCGTATGCCACGGCAAACTGGCTGACACTGACGGCGGCGGTGCACAAATGCTGCGCAGCTAGCGCCATTCGACGGCCAACACCGCGGTTCCTGGTGTGTCCGCTGTGCCGTGCGTGTGATCATTGCTTGTACAGCCCTCTCGCAGTGTCCGGAGCAAGTATGGTGGGTCTGACACACCGGTGTCAATGTGTTCTTTTTTCCATTTCCAGGAGTGTACATTTTGACTGTGGCCCCACATTACGAAAAAGTTATTAAGTGAGGAAACTGCTCTAAATCACTCAGGAGACAGGAAGTAAAAACATTGCGAACATACACTAAAGAGGTAAAGAAACCTGCTTAATATCGTGTAGGGCATCAGCGAGCACGCACAAGTGCCGCAATACGACGTGGTATGGACTCGACTAATGTCTGAAGTAGTGCTAGAGGGAATTGACACCTTGAATCTTGCAGGATTCTCCACAAATTCGTGGGAGTACGTGAGGTTGGGGATCTGTTCAGAACTGCACGTTGCAAGGCATCCCATATATGCTCAATAATGTTCAGATCTGGGGAGTTTTGTAGCCAGCGGAAGTGTTTAAACTCAGAGGACCGTTCCTGAAGCCACTCGGTTGCAATTCTTGACGTGTGGGGTGTCGCATTGTCCTGCTGGATTTGCCCAAGTCCGCCGTAATGGACAATGGACATAAATGGATGCAGGTGATCAGACAGGATGCTTACGTGCTTGTCACCTGTCAGAGTCGTATCCAGACGTTTTAGGGTCCCATATCACTCTAACCGGACAAGCCCTACACCATTACAGACCCTCCACCAGCATGAATAGTACCCTTCTGACATGCAGGATCCACGGATTCATGAGGTTGACCCCAAACCCGTGCACGTCCATCCGCTCGATACAATTTGAAACAATACTCGTCCGACTATATTTAGGTAACTTGTTTCCAGGAATCAACAGCCCAACGTCGGTGTTGACGGGCCCAGGCAGGGCGTAAAGATCAGTGTCGCGCAGTCATCAAGTGTGCACGAGTGGGCCTTCAGCTCCGAAAGCCCATATCGATGATGTTTCGTTGAATGGTTCGCACGCTGACACTTGTTGGAGGCCCAGCACTGAAATCTGCAGCAATAAGCGGAAAGATTGCACTTCTGTCACGTTAAACGATTCTCTGCATTCGTTGCTGGTACCGTTCTTGCAGAATCTTTTTGCGGCCGCAGCGATGTCGGAGATTTGATGTTTTACGGCACTTCTGATTTTCAAGGTACACTCGTGAAATGGTCGTACGGGAAAATACCCACTTCACCGCCAGCTCGGAGATGCTGCGTCCCGTCGCTCGTGTGCTGATTATAACACCACGTTCAAACTCAATTAAATCTTGAAAACCTGCCATTGTAGCAGCAGTAATCGTTCTAACTGCGCCAGACACTTGTTAGCATATATTTATTTGGCGGTTCAGTGTACGAAAGAATACTGGAAGAGAAGAAAAGAAGTATCAACGAATGAGGAACTGAAATTGGCAAGTGGTCCGTCGCCGGCCCATCCGAAGAAAAGCAGTAGCCGAACACAGACAGAAAAATGTGCTTTCTTGGTAATCATTAAAATGTTTTACCAAGAACCAGAAAGTAAGTTATCAAAATGTTATTTTGGAAAGCTTACGAAAGCGCCTACTTAAGTCTGAGAACGAACATGAGTAAAAATGAAAACTGAACGAAATATGTTCTGGATCAGTGTTCTCAAAATCACTCAATACAGCCCACAGGTTGCCAATGTGACCTTCCTATTTCCCTAGCCCTAAATGAGAGCATATCAAACACTGTAATAACCAACTGCCAATCAGTCATAAGTTATAAAAAGGAAGGAAGATTAGGATCATGAGAGACAGCGCAAGTTCACCAATGATAAGTATTAGGAAGGAAAGTGGAAGTGTCCTATTTGAAGGAACCATCCCAACATTCACCTTGGTCGATCTAGAGAAAACGGCTGAAAATCTAAATCTTGATGGCAGGACTGAGATTTGAATTGTATGACCGCCGAAACCGAATCCAGTGCCTTAACCAATACGCTTCCTCGGTCGGAAGCACTGCGTTTCAGGAACTTTTCCTGGTTTTCAAAGAATCAGTGGAGCAACTGTACGACTTGGATAGAGTCCATGTTTATATGAGTTCCAGTTTTCTGGGCTGAGGCAGGAAAAAAAACGACCAATTGCTTCCGGGCTTCTATCCAAGAGTGAAAAGTTTCCTCGTATTCTTGTCTCAGTGTTAGTGAGTGCCAGATGAAACAAGTTGCTGTGCAGTCTCTGCTGTTTAAAAATAGGGTGTTTGATATAAAGTCTCATCGAATTTGAGATCGGAAGTGTTTTTGCCGATTTCTGAATGCTCACAAATTGAAATCTGCGAGGCTTACTTTTGACTAAAACAAACCTATGGAGTTCGTTAGAGGAAGTGTACGGCAAACAGTAACGAACGAAAGCACTGTGAGAAAATAGAGTGAATCTTTCAACGATGAACGCAAACATGTTCATGACGAAATTCGAACCGAACGTCCGTCCGCCGCTGCAGACGGTCTGAGAATTCAAGTGAGCAACGGAATCGCGCAAGATAGACACGTAATTGTCGAAGAGTAATACATGTTTATCCCAAATATTTCTCGTTCTTTGTTTAGAAATACTGAGCCCGAGCATCATACCTATTGCAAAATCTATGCACCATGTGTTCTCTGTCAACTAAAAAACTAATCTTCGCCCGAACAGGGCACGAAGGCCCAACGGTACCGACCGGTCGCCGAGTCATCCTCAGCACACAGGCGTCACTGGATGCGTATATGGAGCGGAGTCCACCCCGCTTGCCAACAGCGCTGGGCAGACTAGATGGTCACCCATCCAAGTGCTAGCCCAGCTCGACAGCGCTTAACTGCGGTGATCCGACAGGAACCGGTGTTACCACTGCGGCTAGTCCGCTGGCTTTTCTGTCAACTAGGTAACTAAAGAAAGAAGAGGCAGAAAATAGCTAGAGTACTGACAATTATGGCAGTCTATGGAAAGAATGAAACGGCTTCGTTAATCAAAGGCTACTGGATTACTGGAGATGAGTGAGGGATGTCTCATTTCATTCTCTGTGGAGTTGCCCAAATATCTGTTATTTTTCAAACACTTATCAACACGGAAAATTTCTGAATCGTAAGTGTGTTATCATTGTGGATTTCATGCCAAACGATTCTACGATGGTACACTAAAAACCTACGCCGAGCAATCCAAGATCTTAGGCGTGAGATACTTTCTCATAGTGCTATGACTCTTCACGCCAATGCTCGCTCTTACAGGACTGTTTCAGCCGGAAGATTTGTGGTTCAATGTGAACTGAAATTTTTTTATCACCATCCATACGATCCGGATCTTGCTTCTAGCGATTTTCACCTTTTCATTAAGTTCTAACTGCTTCTGCTTGAGAAAAGTTTTGGAAATGGTCCTTAGTTGAAGAGTGTAGAGAATAATTGATTTAATGGACTGACAGCAAACGACAACGACACGGGAATTCTAAAGTTCTCTGTGAGACAGAACAAATGCTTAAATAGTGGAGGTGAGCGTGTAGAGAATTAACAGGAGCTTTTACAATGTCTGACAAAAAAAAAGGGAAGCACCCAGAAGACATAGTTTGTCAATGTAACTTCATACGCACACGCGCACACACACACACACACACACACACACACACACACACACATACACACACACTCACACACACACACCATCGGAGGGTATGCAAATAATTACAGCTGCAGTTCTCTGCGACATGTAGAACGGTTACTGGGGCGTGGTTAGTGTTGTTGAAAGGACTGGTGGTGTAGATAAGGAGAGTGAACAGATTTCGGATTGCGAGTGATCACTGTGAAGGACCCACAGTCGTCTAAGAAAGCTTAAATAGCACTTGACAGAGTCTGAAAAAGAGCCTCGTGGTGGACCTCTTTTCAGCCGGCTGGTCGAATCCTGGAATCTGCATATTTGTGGAGCATTATGGTGTGATACCGCGAAGGAAGGTTGGCTTATTGTGCGCCAAGAATTTCTTAACGCCTTCACATCTGCAGCTGCCGACCAAGAACAAGGAATGGACTCGTTGTCCGCACCATTGGCCGGAGAATTAGCAGCTGGACTAGGAATTACTGTCCCATGCGTTAACACCAAAACACCAACGGTTGCGTTTGGAGTGGTGCTGTGACTAGTAAGCATGCACTACTGATAAATGGAGTCACATTGTGTTTAGCAGTTCTGGACCAACCTGTTATGATCTTCCTCGGCGAGTATGGCTGCGACCTGCAGAGACGTCCCATTCTTCCAGTGTTCTGGAGAGGCACAGCTGCTTTACTACTAGTATCATGGTGTGGGGAGCCATCGGGCAGTGATTGAAACTTTGAAGGCACAACGGTACCTCACGGACATCCCGCGTCCTCACGAGTTACCTCGTATGCGGCAGTATCGCGCTGCCATTTCCCAAAAGTGTCAATGCTCACCTGCACACGACACGACTCTCTATGAAATGACTGGCTAGCAAGATTCCCAGATCTGCCCCGATAGAACATGTGTCTGACCATATCGGACCTCAACTCCGTCCCTGTCCAGTATCCAGAATGTTCCGGCGTAACGAGAAGCGCCGGCACGATGATCAAGAACGGAGGAGCAGAGAGGGCTGTGAGACGACGTCAGCCAATATTACGCTGATGAACCCCTCTCTAGGACAACACCAAGACAGGAGCGGCCTCTACATGAAGAGAATATAAGCACCGCGCTGCCCAGCCGCGGGAGGAGTGGAAGAGCTACGGCTTCTGACGAATCATCGCGTTTGTGTTTGTTTTCATCAGGTTTATTCTTACGGTGAACGGATTATAGTCGTTTTCTTTCCTGTTTCACTCGCAGACAGAACGAGGGAAAAACGACTATCTATATGCCTCTAATCTCTCATATGTTATCTTCGTGCATCACTATGCAAACTGTATGTTGGCGGCAGTAGAATCGTTCTGCAGTCAGCTTCAAACGCCGTTCTCTAAATTTTCTCAATACCGTTCTCCGTAAGATACATCGCCTTCCCCCCATGGATTCCTATTTGAATTGCCGAAGCATCTCCGTAACACTTGCGTGTTGTTGGAATCTACCGGCAATAAATGTAGTAGCGTGTCTGTGAATTGCTTCGGCGTCTTCCTTTAATTCGACCAGTTCCGATCCCAAACACTCGAATAAGTACTCAAGAACAGATCGCACAAGGGTCCTACATGTGGTATATGAACCACACTTTCGCCGGCCGGGGTGGTCGAGCGGTTCTAGGCGCTACAGTCTGGAACCACGCGATCGCTACGGTCGCAGGTTCGAATCCTGCCTCGGACATGGATGTGTGTGATGTCCTTAGGTTCGTTAGGTTTAAGTAGTTCTGAGTTCTAGGGGACTTATGACCTCAGAAGTTAAGTCCCGTGGTGCTCAGAGCCATTTGAACCACACTTTCCTAAAATTCTGCAAATAAACCGAAGTCGACCATTCGCCTTCTCTACCACAATCGTCATGTGCTCGTATCACTTCATACCGCTTTGCAACGTTGCGCCCAGATATTTAAACGGCCTCACCGCGTCATGCAGGACGCTACTAATGCTGTATGCGAACTTCATGTTTTTTTTTTCCTACCCGTCCATGTTAACTTACATTTTTCTACATTTAGCGTCATATGCGATTCCGTATACCTTCTTATTGCGTTAGTGTAAAATCCATTACTCACCTTGCTCTTTCTATTAGTGTTCTCGATGCATTCATCGCGTCAGGTCTGATCAGAATCCGAGCTTTCGGCGATATCCACCATTCTCATCCACCACTCCCATTGTCAGGTCAACAAATAACTGTCGTACAAGTAACGGAATCGCACGGATCCAGTAGTGGCCACTGCGACGAGGGAGTACGTTGGCGCCAACGACTCAACGTCATTCCCAGTACAATACTGACCTCTGCGTGAACGATGTACTGAGGATCGATTTGGTGTTTCCCTCTCTTAGAACGTTTCAGATCCTACCCGAGATTTCCGTCCCGAGGAATGGCGTAACCTGTAGCTGGAAAGCAGAGACTGCTGGAATCGGGTTGCCACTTTGCTCTTGCGTACCAGCTGGCAGCAGGAGGCGGCGCGGCCACTGTGCACGGCTGCAGCTGCGGCCGGCGCCTCCGCCTCCGCCTCGCGCGCTGACTCACCGCGCCGGGCGTCTAACGCGGGCTCTGCCGATCGATTTGTGCCAAACCCTTTGTTCATTAGCCGGCCCTGCGTCGGGACCTGTCGAGTGCTGTCCATCAGTTTGATATTGTCACAATAATAAATGCTATCTCTCAACGGGAGAAGTTCCTACAATCGCTAGAGCTTTATACCGTCTTTTGTCCACATTTCAGTTACTCTAATACCAAGATACACAAAAAGCTCACACCTACTACAGTAATACAAGTTTATATGCCAACTATCTCTACAGATGATAAAGAAATTGATGCAATGTATGATGAGATAAAAGAAATTATTCAGGTAGTGAAGGGAGACGAAAATTTAATAGTCAGGGGTGACTGGAAATCGAGAGTAGGAAAAGGGAGAGAAGGAAACATAGTAGATGAATATGGATTGGGGGAAATAAATGAAAGAGGAAGCCACCTGGTAGAATTTTGCACAGTGCATAACTTAATCATAGCTAACACTTGGTTCAAGAATCATAAAAGAAGGTTGTACACATGGAAGAATCCTGGCAACACTAGAAGGTATGAGATAGATTATTTAATGGTAAGAAAGAGATGTAGGAACCAGGTATTAAACTGTAAGACATTTCCAGGGGCAGATGTGGACTCTGACCACAGTTGGTTATGAACTGTAGATTAAAACTGAAGAAACTGCAAAAAGGTGGGAATTTAAGGAGATGGAACTTGGACAAACTGATTAAACCAGAGGTTGTACAGAGTTTCAGGGAGCGCACAAGGGAACAATTTAACAAATGGGGGAAAGAAATACAGTAGAAGAAGAATGGGTAGCTTTGAAGGATGAATAAGTGAAGGCAGCAGAGGATCAAGTAGGTAAAAAAACGATGGCGAGTAGAAATCCTTGGGTAACAGAAGAAATATTGAATTTAATTGATGAAAGGAGAAAATATAAAAATGCAGTAAATGAAGCAGGCAAAAAGGAATACAAACGTCTCAAAAACGAGATCGAAAGGAAGTGCAAAATGGCTAAGCAGGGATGGCTAGAGGACAAATGTAAAGATGTAGAGGCTTATCTCACTAGGGGTAAGATAGATACTGCCTACAGAAAAATTAAAGAGACTTTGGAGAAAAGAGAACGACTTGTATGAATCTCAAGAGCTCAGATGGAAACCCAGTTCTAAGCAAAGAAGGGAAAGCAGAAAGGTGGAAGGAGTATACAGAGGGTCTTTACAAGGGTGTCGTACTTGAGGACAATATTCTGGAAATGGAATACAATGTAGATGAAGACGAAATGGGAGATACAATACTGCGTGAAGAGTTTGACAGAGCACTGAAAGACCTGAGTCGAAACAAGGCCCCGGGAGTAGACAACATTCCATTAGAACTAGTGACGGCCTTCGGAGAGCCAGTCCTGACAAAACTCTACCATCTGGTGAGCAAGATGCATGAGACAGGCGAAATACCCTCAGACTTGAAGAAGAATATAATAATTCCAATCCCAAAGAAAGCAGGTGTTGACAGATGTGAAAATTACCGAACAATCAGTTTAATAAGCCACAGCTGCAAAATACTAACGCGAATTCTTTACAGACGAATGGAAAAACTGGTAAAAGCCGAACTTGGGGAAGATCAGTTTTGATTCCGTAGAAATATTGGAACACGTGAGGCAATACTGACCTTACAACTGATTTTAGAAGAAAGATTAAGAAAAGGCAAGCCTACGTTTCTAGCATTTGTAGACTTAGAGAAACCTTTTGACAATGTCGACTGGAATACTCTCTTTCAAATTCTAAAGGTGGCAGAGGTAAAATGCAGTGAGCAAAAGGCTATAGCAATTGGTACAGAAACCAGATGGCAGTTACAAGAGTCGAGGGACATGAAAGGTAAGCAGTGGTTGGGAAGAGAGCGAGACAGGGTTGTAGCCTCTCCCCGATGCTATTCAATCTGTACACTGAGCAAGCAGTAAAGGAAACAAAAGAACAATTCGGAGTAGGTATTAAAATCCATGGAGAAGAAATAAAAACTTTGAGCTCCCCTTATGACATTGTAATTCTGACAGAGACAGCAAAGGACTTGGAAGAGCAGCTGAACGGAATGAACAGTGTCTTGAAAGGAGGGTATAAGATGAATATCAACAAAAGCAAAACGAGGATAATGGAATGTAGTCGAATTAAGTCGGGTGATGCTGAGGGAATTAGCTTAGGAAATGGGACGCTTAAAGTAGTTAAGGTTTTTTGCTATTTGGGGAGCAAAATAACTGATGATGGTCGAAGTAGAGAGGATATAAAATGTAGACTGGCAATGGCAAGGAAAGCGTTTCTGAAGAAGAGAAATTTGTTAACATCGAGTATAGATTTAAGTGTCAGGAAGAGTTGCATCAAATCAGTCCCTGGACTGAAGACCACAACAACAATATTTGCCATCGAAATACCACCGGCAATGATCCTTATGTGACATTTTCCCCTCTCTTAATGTTCCCTGGAGAGCAGTTACGAAATTACCGAGAGAACCATCCAGGCAGTAGAGATCTTAACATTTTATCTACTTTCGTAATGAAGAACATTACCTACGCTAAAAATCAAGTAGGAATGAAGTCTGTCATTTAGCGGAAGGGTATGGCGATGCTGTGTATGTACATACCGCTATCTCAAGACTTTTCATGACTTTTGTTACCTTATTGTGGAAAGATGTTGATGCATTTTTAGATCCTGCGTGGTATGTAGGAGATCTTCTGCCCTTCCACGATAGTGGGAACAAAAAATGAAAGAGTTACCGTGAAAAATTCTGTATCACAGCACACAGAAATAATCTACGAAGTGTTGCCTGCTGCATACGTCAAGTTAGAGGTGATTGAAAAACGCTTGGTAGAGTTACAAAGAAGAAACACATCAAACCAATTCTGTTCTAGACCAGTACCTGATTTCTGTCTAATGTAGTTATTCGCTTTTGTATGACAATAATACAGTGAGTGACAAAAGACATGCCATAGCGATGTGCACATATACAGATGGCGGTAGTATCGCGTACACAAGATATAAAAGGAAAGTGCGTTGTCGGAGCTGGCATTTTCATTCAGGTGATTTATATGATTATGGTCACACGACGGGAATCAAAATACTTTGAACGCGGAATGGTAAAGCTAGGAAATTGGAAATTTGTGGTAAGGTCTTATGGGACCAAACAGCCGAGGCCATCGCTCCCTAAGCTTACACACTACTTAATCTAACTCAAACCAAGGACGACACACACACACCCATGCCCGAGGGAGGATTCGAAACTCCGACGGGTGAAGCCGCGCGGACTGTGACAAGACGCCTGAGATCGCTCGGCTACCCCGCGCGGCGGTAAAGCTAGTCGCAGGGGACATTCCATTTCGGAAATCGTTAGGGTATTCAGTATTCCGAGATCCATAGTGCCAAGAGTGTGCCGAGAATATCATAGGTCAAGCATTAAATCTCACCATGGACAACGCAGTGAGTGACGGCTGTCACTTACTGACCGAGAGCAGCGACGTTTACGTGAAGTTGTCAGTGCTAACAGAGAAGCAAGACTGCGTGAAATAACCGCATACGTCGATTTGGGAAGTACGACAAACATATCGGTTTTGACAGTGTGGCGACATTTGGGGTTAATCGACTACAGCAGCGGACGATCGACGCGAGTGTCTTTGCTAACAGCATGATATCTCCTGCAGCGCCTCTCCTTAGCCTGTCACCATGTCGACTCGGTCGTAAACGACTGGAGAACCGTTGCGTGGTCAGATGAGTACCGATTTCAGTTGGCAAGAGCTGATGGTGGGGTTCGAGTGTGTCCCAGACCCACGAAGCCAAGGACCCAAGTTATCAACAATTCACTTTGCAAGGTGGTTTGTTCATATGGAATGGACTGAGTCCTCTGGGACAGCTGAACCGACTGCTGACTGGAAATGGTTAGTTGCAGCTATACGTGGACTTCATGTTCCCAAGCAACAATGGAATTTTTATGGATGACCACGCCACAGATATTCGTAATTGGTTTGAAGAACATTCTGGACAGTTCGAGCGAATGAATTGGCCACCCAGATCGCCCAACATGGCTGCCATCGAACATTAATGGCACGTAATAGACAAGTCCGTTCGTGCACAAAATGCTGCCCCGGAAATACTTCCGCAATTATGAACGGCTGTAGAGGCAGCATGATTAAATATTCTTGAACAGGACATCGAATTACTTGTTCAGTCTATGCTATGTTGGGTTGCTGATCTATGCCGGGCAAAAGGAGGTCCGACACGAAATTAGGAGGTATCCCATGACTTTTGTCACCTCAGTGTAATAATAATAATAATAATAATAATAATAATAGTAATAATAATAAATAATAAAAATAATAATAAATAAGCAAAAAGATTGCCCGCGTTTAGAAACGTGTACTAGTCTGCAAAGTTCAAAATGAAATACACTCCTGGAAATTGAAATAAGAACACCGTGAATTCATTGTCCCAGGAAGGGGAAACGTTATTGACACATTCCTGGGGTCAGATACATCACATGATCACACTGACAGAACCACAGGCACATAGACACAGGCAACAGAGCATGCACAATGTCGGCCCTAGTACAGTGTATATCCAACTTTCGCAGCAATGCAGGCTCCTATTCTCCCATGGAGACGATCGTAGAGATGCTGGCTGTAGTCCTGTGGAATGGCTTGCCATGCCATTTCCACCTGGTGCCTCAGTTGGACCAGCGTTCGTGCTGGACGTGCAGACCGCGTGAGACGACGCTTCATCCAGTCCCAACCATGCTCAATGGGGGACAGATCCGGAGATCTTGCTGGCCAGGGTAGTTGACTTACACCTTCTAGAGCACGTTGGGTGGCACGGGATACATGCGGACGTGCATTGTCCTGTTGGAACAGCAAGTTCCCTTGCCGGTCTAGGAATGGTAGAACGATGGGTTCGATGACGGTTTGGATGTACCGTGCACTATTCAGTGTCCCCTCGACGATCACCAGAGGTGTACGGCCAGTGTAGGAGATCGCTCCCCACACCATGATGCCGGGTGTTGGCCCTGTGTGCCTCGGTCGTATGCAGTCCTGATTGTGGCGCTCACCTGCACAGCGCCAAACACGCATACGACCATCATTGACACCAAGGCGGAAGCGACTCTCATCGCTGAAGACGTCACGTCTCCATTCGTCCCTCCATTCACGCCTGTCGCGACACCACTGGAGGCGGGCTGCATGATGTTGGGGCGTGAGCGGAAGACGGCCTAACGGTGTGCGGGACCGTAGCCCAGCTTCATGGAGACGGTTGCGAATGGTCCTCGCCGATACCCCAGGAGCAACAGTGTCCCTAATTTGTTGGGAAGTGGCGGTGCGGTCCCCTACGGCACTGCGTAGGATCCTACGGTCTTGGCGTGCATCCGTGCGACGCTGCGGTCCGGCCCCAGGTCGACGGGCACGTGCACCTTCCGCCGACCATTGGCAACAACATCGATGTACTGTGGAGACCTCACGCCCCACGTGTTGAGCAATTCGGCGGTACGTCCACCCTGCCTCCCGCATGCCCACTGTACGCCCACGCTCAAAGTCCGTCAACTGCACATACGGTTCACGTCCACGCTGTCGCGGCATGCTACCAGTGTTAAAGACTGCGATGGAGCTCCGTATGCCACGGCAAACTGACTGACACTGACGGCGGCCAACACCGCGGTTCCTGGTGTGTCCGCTGTGCCGTGCGTGTGATCATTGCTTGTACAGCCCTCTCGCAGTGTCCGGAGCAAGTATGGTGGGTCTGACACACCGGTGTCAATGTGTTCTTTTTTCCATTTCCAGGAGTGTATTTCAAGGTTATGCTGATCTCTTCAAATGAGGGCAACTGACTAGACATTATACACTGTTCGCCCAAAAAATTTTGAGCTTGATTTGACGTCAGTGCAATATCTTCTGTGGCAGCTTGAATTAACAACTGTGAACGAGAGAATCAGTTGCGAGAAGACGGTGGGCGTGCGGCCAGGTCTCTGCTGATATACTTCTGGAGGGCGGCAAGTTAAGTGTTTGTCTTTTACTGTGTTTTCCTTGTAGTATTTTTATAAAATGTTGTGTTTGGTATTCTATTTAAGATGTTGAATCTCTCGTTTTTGTAAGTGTAAATTCACTCAGCCTGTAGCGCAGTATTTGCTCACAGAACGGCCAGCTACATAGCTCAGTAACGCATCAACGTCTACTGGTCGTACATCAGGTATCAAGTTGCACATCTAGGATTCTGTCTGCTTTTATACTTTACTTCTTCTGTTAGTCTTGCTAGGATGGCTAGGATGTGTGCATGCTGTGTGCGGGTGCAGGAGGAGCTGGCGGCAGATCGCGAGCAGCTCAATGCGCTTCTAGCTACGGTCAGTCACCTTCAAGCCGCTGCCTCAGGGCGTATCGGTGGCGGAGAATCTCTCGCGTCGCTTGGGACACCTCAGGTGTCGCTTGTTTTGCCCACGGGCTATGCTTCCGAGGCACTTCCTAGTGCATCCAACCCGGCTGATCCGCCCTCACAGCAGGATGAATGGCGGGTGGTAACGCGATCGCGTCGCTCGAGGTGGAGGGCCAATGTGACCTCGCCCATTTTTCCTGTGAGTGGACAGGTAGCCTCACTAGTATACTTCTCGGATATACTTCCCTCCAGGGAAGTTCTTGCGCTCAAATTATTCTTGGGTTCGAGAGTTAGCTAAAACCTGAAGTGGGAATCTCTGAGATATTTAGCGAGTCGTGCAACGTATAATAGAAAGATATGTTAGACGCCACAGGAGGGGGAGGGGGGGTGTTAACTGCAGTTGACAAAATTAAAAAGTATTGTCTCTATTGAAGTGTAAGTTGCGTACGACAGTGAAGTTATCTGGTCGCGTATAACAGGTGTACATGAAACCAAGTTAATTGTTAGATGTTTTTACCGACCCCCGATTCCTCTGTGACAGTTCTGAAGTAATTCAAGAAGTCAAAGGTCAGTAACGCGTAAATACCCAGATCATGCAATACTAGTTGGAGGCGACTTTAACCTATCGAGTATAGACTGGGATGTTTATGGATTCATTGCAGGGATTACAAACAGACATGCGAAACACTTTTGAACACGTTTTCTGAAAACTGTTTTGAGCAGCTAGCTTGGCAGTCCACACGCAGTGGAAATATCTTAAGCCTTGTAGCAACAAACAGGCCGGACTTTAATGACTATGTCAGCATAGAAAACGGGATTAGCGATCATGACGGCATTATAGCAACTATGATTACGAAAGATTATAAATCAAGTAAGAAGCCTAGGACAGTGTTTCTTCTAGGTAGAGCGGATAAACAATTGTTAGCATCTCACTTAGACAGTAAACTGACACCACTTAGTTCCAGTAAGATGGATGTAGAGGAATTACGGGTACAGTTCAAGTAGATTGTGTATCATGGCCTGGAGAGTCATGGGTCTAGTAAGTGGATGAAGGATGGAAAAGACCCACCATAGTTTAATAACGAAATTCGAAAGATGTTGAGGAAGCAGAAGCTGTTACACTCTCGGTTCAAAAGCGAACTCACAAATGTCGACAAGCGAAGGTTAGTCGAGATTCGTGCGCCTGTGAAAAGATCTATGCGCAAGGTATACAACTACCACCGTCACACATTAGTACCCGATCTGGCAACAAATCCGAGAAAATTCCGGTCTTACGTAAAATTGCTAAGGGGGTCTGAGGTTTTCATTCAGTCCCTAGTTGACCAGTCTGGTGTGGCAGCCGAATATAGCAAAGCGAAAGCCGAAGTTTTGAATCTCACGTTCAAGATATCTTTCACACAGGAGAGTCGTACAAACGTACCGTCATTTGATGGATGACATAGTAAAAAGCATCCCTGTCATAGAGAAACAAATGAAAGATCTGGAAGCAAACAAATCACCAGGTCAGATGGAATCCTAATTCGGTTTTATAAGAGTACTCTACGGCACTGCCCCCTTGCCTAGCCTGCATTTATCGTGGATCTCTCGCCCAGCACAAAGTCTCAAGCGACTCGAAAAAAAGCATAGGTGACTCCAGTATATAAGAAGGTTAAAAAAACGGACCCGCAAAATGACTGATCAATATCCCTAACTTCGGTTTGCAGCAGAATTCTTGAACATATTCTAAGTTAGAATATAATAAACTTTCTAGAGACTGATCATGGTTCTAGAAAGCGTTGCTCGTGCAAAATTCAGCTTGTCCTTTTCTCATATGATATACTGCGAACAACGGATAAAGGGCAACAGCCAGATTCCATATTTCTAGATTTCCAGAAAACAATTGACATGGTGTCAAACTACAGGATGTTACGGAATAAGTTCGCAGATATGTAAGTGGCTCGAAGATTTCTTAAGTAATAGAACCCGGTATGCCGTCCTCAAAGGCCAGTGGACATACAGGTAAAACAAGGATATCGCCAGAAGTGCCCCAGGGAAGTGTGATAGGACCGGTGTTGTTCACTATACACGTACCTGACTTGGCGGACAGGGTGGGCAGCAATCTAAAGTTATTCACTGATGACGCCGTGGTGTACGGTAAGGTGTAGAAATTGAGTGACTGTACCCCCCGAAGCTACAAGACGACTTAGAAAAAATTTTGGTTGGTGTGATGAATGGCAGCTAAGTCTAAATGTGGAAAAATGAAAATTAATACTGATGAGTAGGAAGAACAAACCTGTAATGTTTGGATACAATATTACGAGGGTTCTTCTTGACACAGTCAAGTCCTTTAAATATACGGGGGTAGCGATGCAAAGTGATACGAAATGGAAGGAGCATGTGAGGACTGTGGTAGGGAAGGCGAACGGTCGACATCGGTTTATTTAGAGTTTGTTTTTTTTTTTTTTTTTTTTTTTTTTTTTTTTTTTTTGGCAAGGTGTGGTTCATCTCTAAAAGAGACCGCAAATAGGATGCTAGTGCTACCTACTCTTGAGTACTGCTCAAGTGTTTGGGATCCGCAGCAGGGCGTACCGAAGAAGGACATCGAAGAATTTCACAGGCGGCCTGCTAGATTTATTATCAGTAGGATCGAACAACTCGTAAGTGTTTTGGTTATGCTTCGGGAACTCATATGGGAATATCTGCAGTGAAGGCACGTTACTTTCAGGAAATGTCATTGAGAAAATTTGGAGAACCGGCATTTGCAAAAATGGTTCAAATGGCTCTGAGCACTATGGGACTTAACATCTTTGGTCATCAGTCCCCTAGAACTTAGAACTACTTAAACCTAACTAACCTAAGGACAGCACACAACACCCAGTCATCACGAGGCAGAGAAAATCCCTGACCCCGCCGGGAATCGAACCCGGGAACCCGGGTGTGGGAAGCGAGAACGCTACCGCACGACCACGAGCTGCGGACCCGGCAATCGCAGCCGACTGCCAAATGATTCTACTGCTGCCAGCATACTTTGCACATAAGAACCACGAAGATACGGGAAATTAGGGCTCATACGGAGGCATATAGACAGTTGTTTTTCCCTCGCTCTGTTTGCGAGTGGAACAGCAAAGGAAATGACTTGTAGTGGTGCAGGGTTCTCTCTACCACTCACCATACGGTGACTTGAGGAGTGTCTGTAGATGTAGATGTTTTGTATCAACCTTTTAGTGCAACAAATAGCAAACGAGTAACTTCTCTAAATCAAGTGTTCAAGACATTCTCCAGAAGGTTTTTTAGAAAAGGAAATCGTGTGAAATGTTTGTCTCGTACCCCATGACTCCCTAAGAAAAACAAGAACACCAGGACAGTAGCTGCGACTTGTTTGAAATCCAAAATGTGGACAGTTCTTTTCTGGAAAGGAATTATCCCTCGTAACTAGACTTCTTGTTACCACCGAGAACCTATTAAAAATTGCAAAGTGCAGAAATTCACCTAAAGGGCCAACGCTTTAGTGACATAACCGACATTCAAGCTAATGTGAAGCGTGAGTTGAACAGTACCCCAAAGAAGTGTTGTTATACGAAATTTCTGTGCGTTTTGTTCCAAAAACGAAGAAAAAACATTAGCTGAATTGTGCCCCGTGTCACTCTGTTGCTTAACTGCTAGGTACCATCCGACGGATCCCTAGTCATTCCTAGGATTTATATCTCTCACTAATTACTTATTTCTTGCGCCTCCGAAAACGTTTTTAATGTCAAAAATCCTAAGCAGCACCATGCTTCGAGGTCCACATGAAGTTATCGGTCTCCCTATAGTAATCTGCCTAACTCACATCGGAGGAAGGCAACGGTATACCACCTCCAAGAGGCCAGTGCATAGGAAAGTGCTGCGTTATTGAAACTTTTCGGATTGATGGGAGCTTTTAAATTACACAAGGAAAACATTGCAACCTTCACCAAAAAGTGGGAGAATCTCAGCTCTTGTCAGTTTGCTCAAAAATACAAATAACTGGATTCTCCTAGTATTTACTGCAACGTTGTCTAAATTACACAGACGGAAACAAAGAATACCAAACCCTAGCAGGAGTTGTGCGCTTTAAACGGAAGTTGGTAGACGTGTTTCTACATCTGAAAGACGACGTGTATTCAAATCTCGTGGCAGTCGCGTAAGAGTGGGCCTAGTAACGCCACTATGAGGATGCAAATCACGTTCGCTTTAAATGCACGCTGTAACGGTCGTGAGCCCTAGTTACCTTTGAGATTGAACGTGGTGAGTTGATGTTAGCCTAGAAAGCTTTTAAAGCGACAAAGACGTCATTATCAACACCTTAATGAGTTTGAATGAGGTCGTGTAATAGGGCTACAAGAAGCTGGATGTTTCTTTTGCGATATTGCAGAAAGACTTGGCAGGAAGGTAGCCTCTGTACATGATTAGCTGCAGCGGGGATTACGAGAATGTATAGTTGCAAGGAGACCGGAATCCGGGCGGTCACCTGGCAGTTCCAAGTGGGAAGACCATCGTCTTCGGCACATGTCTCTGGCACGTCGCGCTGCACCTGCAGCAGCACTCTGAGTGGCACTTGGCACCACAGACACACAGCGAAATAATGTCAATAGTTTACTTCCAGGTCAGCTCCGAGCCAGACGCTCTGTCGCATGCATTCCACCGATCCCAAACCACCGCGGCTTTAGTGACGTCAAGCGAGAGGCTGGAGGCCTGTTGTGTTTTCAGATGAAAGCTGATTCTGCCTCGTTGCAAGTGATGGCAGTTTGTTGGTTAGATGGCGGTCAGTTAAAGGCCTACAGCTGACCTGTCTGTGCGCTACACACGCTGCGTCTACACCTGTAGTTATTATCTGGTGTGCGGTTTGCCGGCCGCGGTTGCTGAGCGGTTCTAGGCGCTTCTGTCCGGAACCGCGCGACTGCTACGGTCGCAGGTTCGAATACTGCCTCGGTCATGGGTGTGTGTGATGTCCTTAGGTTAGTTAGGTTTAAGCAGTTCTAAGTTCTAGGGGACTGATGACCTCAGAAGATAAGTCCCATAGTGCTCAGAGTCATTTGAACCAGTGCGGTTTCGTATGACAGCTGGAGCAATCTCGTGGTTATTCCACGCATCCTAACTGCAAATTTGTACGTCAATCTGGTGATTCTACCTGTTGCGCTGCCTTTCATGAACAGCGTTCCAGTCCGCAGCTCGTGGTCGTGCGGTAGCGTTCTCGCTTCCCACGCCCGGGTTCCCGGGTTCGATTCCCGGCAGGGTCAGGGATTTTCTCTGCCTCGTGATGACTGGGTGTTGTGTGATGTCCTTAGGTTAGTTAGGTTTAAGTAGTTCTAAGTTCTAGGGGACTAATGACCATAGATGTTAAGTCCCATAGTGCTCAGAGCCATTTGAACCATTTGAACAGCGTTCCAAGGGTGTTTTCCAACAGGAAAACTCGCTGAAAACGTAAACGTTTGCGGGAGCTGGAGGCCTAAATGTTTTGAAACCTTTTCTGGCAAGCTACAGTATTGGAACACCCTGTAACTTTGTCTTTTAAGCAGCACCGTTCGACCACCAGATTGAAAGTGGCGGCCAGAAATAATGTTGAGCGCAGATTCACGGGAACTATCTGCTGAGCACAGCGGGGAACTGTGAACTTCGACATTTACCCTGTGCTACTCTGCAGGTGAATATGCACGCCTTGTGTGGCACAAATACCACCATCAATGGGATTTGTTGCATACAAGGTTAGCAGCGAGACTTGTCGATTCGCTACAGGCTGTCTACAACCCACCGCCTTGCAGAAGCTCATCTGTTTAGTTACAAGGAAGCATATCCAGGACTGAAGGAGAGACAACTAAGGAACTCACAACACCACCACAGTTAACGAGAATACAAAAGCTGCGCGCTACAACCTAGCGTCTGGTGAGATGGGTGATACGTGGAGGACCCCCTCTCGGCCACCCAGAAGAATGGGCTGCTTCGGAGTAACTTACCTACTCCGTCATGGCATCACGAGGAACATAACTTGTCTTCAAGAGATCTCAGTGCGGAGTTTGCGTTCTATGAATATGGGACTGACCAGAACTCAAACCACTTCTTGAAGTACCATCTATCCTTAGTCTCATACACCGTGGAAGACTCAGTAAAGGCTATCATCAGTGCACTTTAGTTTCTGGACTGCACATGTCTAATGTACTGAACACCATTGTAGCACTGTAGTTTTCCAGTTCACTCACGATTTATTGTTGTCAGTTCACTCATGATTTATTGTTGCAACATCGCATATGGAGTACAAGAAATGATTACATTTACAGATCAATTGCCCGAGCATTTCTGATGTACCAGGTATCGACCCATGTTGAAACACCCATATTTGTATGTGACGTGGCCTCCACGGGCTCTGACTTCGGCATCCAGTCGTTCATACAGATGGCGAATACGGTTCTAGGACACGTTATTCCACGTCTGCTCAATCTGTTCACGTAGTTCTGTATGGGTTGGTGGTTGACGAATCATACAAGTCACTTGTTTCACCATATCACACACGTGCTCAGGAACACTTCACTTCGTGCTGCAAGAACGGCCAAAAACTGGTCTAACAATATTCTGCACGTCCCGAGCGATGGTTAGCATCTCCTCCTGAAACACCATAAGGCCTGGTGTGGGGCATGTGTGCCTTGGAAGAATGTGCTCCACGAGAAGACTACGCCGTAGGCGGAAACGACCATCACCTGCGCACAGGCAGAGTCTGCTTTCATCGCTCAAGACCACGACGCGCCATGCCATCTTCCAAGCAATCCTCTGAGGCACCAGTCAAGCAGTGCATGTCGATGCTGTGACGTGAATGGAAGGCAGTCTAGAGGTGTGCGCGCCCGTAGTTCCACTGCTAATAACCGGTTCACAACAGTTCGTGTTGACGCGTGTGAGCTCACAGGCCTCTTATCTGTGCTGAGGCAGCTGTACTACGTTCCACTGCTGCCCTTACAATACGACAATCCTTGACGGCGTCTGTGTTGGGTGGACGTCCAGGAGCTCGTCTACAGGTGCGAGAATGTTCACGTGACCTCTGATACCACCATAGTCGCGCAACACACGCAGCACGTCCAGCTTGTATGGAAATTCTCTGAAAGGGCCATCCCGCCACTCGGAAGGCCATAATTTAACCCCTTTCGAACTTGCTCCGTTGGCTGTAAGAAGCATGAGTGAGTCTCCATGGCACAGTTGCCTGCTTGCTTCACACGTTAGCACCGTACTGAGCCTTCTGGCTGTGG
The DNA here is from genome assembly GCF_023897955.1 of Schistocerca gregaria. Taxonomy (NCBI): domain Eukaryota; kingdom Metazoa; phylum Arthropoda; class Insecta; order Orthoptera; family Acrididae; genus Schistocerca; species Schistocerca gregaria. The sequence goes on from NC_064920.1 coordinate 552,517,166, forward strand.
GCATTCCCTGTTGAAGGGTCGACACAGTTGGCGCTCTGGTAGCTTGCCATTACGCTATCCGTTGGCGGACAACGTTGAAACTATTATCAGTACATCAACTGTCACGCTGGGGGCATGTGTCGTCATCAGATCTAAATTGACGCCGTTTTCAGATGTACCATTTTTTTTCCTGCGAAGTGTTTCTGATGTCTTTATTATGTTCTTGGTTGTGTATCAATATGACTACATGTTGTTTGCTTCTGACACGATAAAACCAAAACAAAATTACTTTAACTTCTCGTTAACTGTGAGTAAATTATTAATATAGTTATAGAAAAATATTTTGTCCTGTTTTGCAGCGATGAACTTGAAGTGATTTAGTGAGAACCCTCATCAGAAACTTCATTTGTTGTGTAAATATGCAGACGTTAAACAGAAAAAAGACAGATGTACTTGACTAACATTAGTAAAATCAAATTTAATGTTTTATAAATACAGAGTGGTAGGAATTATTGAACAATATTAAAAGTTCACGACATCGACGAACAACGGACATACATAATATACCATCAACTGGAAGAACAAGTCTGAAGTACTAGCACAGATCTTGTAGATACGTAGTCAGTGTGACTGGTCTTATGCAGCCCGCCGTGAACTCTCCCATGTGTCAACTTATTCACGTCAGAGCGGCACTTGCGGCCTATGTCCTCAGTTATTTGCTGGATGTATTCCAATCTCTGTCTTCCTCTACAGTTTTTGCCCTCTACAGATCCTTTTGTTACCATGGAAGCTATTTCCTGATGTCTTAAAACAGGTCCGATCATCCTGCCCCTTCTTCTTGTCGGCGTTTTCCATACATTATTTTCCTGGCCGATTCTGCGGAGACCCTCTTCATCCCTCACCTTATGAGTCCACCTAACTTTCAACATTCTTCTGTAGCATCACATCTCAAATCGTTTTATTCTCTTCTGTTCCGAGTTTCTCACAGTCCATGTTTCACCAAAATACAATGCTGTGCTCCAAACGAACATTCTCAGAAATTTCTTCCTCAAATTAGGGCCCATATTTTATACTAGTAGACTCTGTTAGCCAGGAATGCACTTCCTACCAGCGCTAGTCTGCTTTTGATGTCCTCCTTGTTTCGTCTATCTTGGCTTATTTTGCAGCCTAGGCAGCAGAATTCTTTAACTTTTTCTACTTTGTAATCACCAATTTTGATGTTAGGTTTCTGGCTGTTCTCATTTCTGCTAGTTCTAATTACTTTCGCCATTCTTCGATTTACTCTCACTTCGTATTCTGTCCTCATTAGATTGCTTATGCCACCCAACATATCCTGCAATTCTTCTTCACTTTCATTTAGGATAGCAGGGTCATCAGCGAATCTTATCACTGATATTCGTTCAGCTTGAATTCTAATCCCACTCTCAAACCTTTCTTTTATTTCCTTCAATGCTTCTTTGATGGACAGATTGAAGAATAGGGGCAAAAGGCTACATCCCTGCCTTAGATCGTTTTTGTGTATCTTCCACTATCTCTCCATCAATATTAGATTTTCATCTGCCTTTACGCACTGAATTACCCGTTCGGTATCCTCATATACTTTCTGTCTTCATCTGCAAAATACTAATGCGAATTATTTGCAGACGAATGGAAAAACTGGTAGAAGCCGACCTCGGGGTAGATCAGTTTGGATTCCGTAGAAATGTTGGAACACGTGAGGCAATACTGACCTTACGACTTATCTTAGAAGAAAGATTAAGGAAAGGCAAACCTACGTTTCTAGCATTTGTAGATTTAGAGAAAGCTTTTGATAATGTTGACTGGGATACTCTCTTTCAAATTCTAAAGCTGGCGGGGTTAAAATGCAGTGAGCGAAAGGCTATTTACAATTGGTATAGAAACCAGATGGCAATTACAACAGTCGAGGGACATGAAAGGGAAGCAGTGGTTGGGAAGGGAGTGAGACAGGGTTGTAGCCTCTCCCCGATGCTATTCAATCTGTATATTGAGCAAGCAGTAAAGGAAACAAAAGAACTATTCGGAGTAGGTATTAAAATCCATGGAGAAGAAATAAAAACTTTGAACTTCGCTTATGACACTGTAATTCTGCCAGAGACAGCAAAGGACTTGGAAGAGCAGTTGAATGGAATGAACAGCGTCTTGAAAGGAGGGTATAAGATAAATATCAACAAAAACGAAGCGAGGATAATAGAATGTAGACAAATTAAGTCGGGTGATGCTGAGGGAATTAGATTAGGAAATGAGACACTTAAAGTAGTAAAGGAGTTTTGCTATTTGGGGAGCAAAATAACTGAGGATGGCCGAAGCAGAGAAGATATAAAATGTAGACTGGCAAGGAAAGCGTTTGTAAAGAAGAGAAATTTGTTAACATCGAGTATAGATTTAAGTGTCAGGAAGTTGTTTCTGGAAGTATTTGTATGGAGTGTAGCCATGTATGGAAGTGTAACATGGACGATAAATAGTTTGGGCAAGAAGAGAATAGAAGCTTTCTAAATGTGGTGCTAGAGAAGAATGCTGAAGATCACATAACTAATGAGGAGGTATTGAATAGAATTGGGGAGAAGAGGAGTTTGTGGCACAACTTGACAAGAAGAAGAGACCGGTTGGTAGGACATGTTCTGAGGCATCAAGGGATCACAAATTTAGCATTGGATGGCAGAGTGGAGAGTAAAAATCGTAGAGGGAGACCAAGATGTGAATACACTAAGCAGATTCAGAAGGATGGAGGTTGCAGTAAGTACTGGGAGATGAAGAAGCCTGCACAAGATAGAGTAGCATGGAGAGCTACATCAAACCAGTCTCAGGACTGAAGAAAACAGCAACAACAACAACTTCATCTTCTGCATGTATACCTGAACTGTTGTTGTCGGAGCTGGTTTGCAGTCCATTCTGGAGAGAACAACCCTATCACTGATCTATTCACAGGAGCAAATCTTTCTCTGCCCTATCTTCCTATTCAAAACGTATCCTACTCCCGTTATACCATTTTCTGATCATTTTCAAACTCCTGATATAGCACGCCGTTACTCAGAGAACGGTATCGTTTCGTTGGTTACCAAATCGTTTTCTCATGCTCGCCCCCCCTCCCCTCCCCCCCCCCCCCCCCGCGCCCCCCTTGGCAGTCCCCTTTCAAGAGATCCGAAGGGGGGACTAGTACGAAATCTCTTGCCAATAGAAAGATCATCACGAGCCTTCGTCAATTAAAGGGGACATGTCCTGTGGATACAAATTGTGTGCCTTTAATGCAGTGATTTCCATTGCGTTCCCCTCATGCTGCTGATCATTGTTGATTCTTCCGCTTTTAGGGGCAAGGACATGAGAATGCCCTGGTCGTCAGTTCTCTTCCCCACCCTCTTTGACAAGGCCGTGGGCGTAATTAGCGTGACTGCTTGTGTCATGAGTCATCGACTGCCATTGCTGATGATTTTTATTCAGAATTTAGGCAGTAGCGGGGTTCGAAGCCGGGACCGAGGATTTACTGGGGAGGTACCGAATCTAACTGAGGAGGAAATAAATTTATTAGACAAACTGACTACAAGAAGGGGTCGGCTGATAGGACACATCTGAAGCATCAACGAATCGTTAAGTTGGTAACGGGAAAAAACGTGGGGTTGAAAACTGTAGAGAAACGGTAAGGCATGACTACAGTAAGCAGGTTCAAGTGGTTAAAGGTTGAAGTAGTTGAGAGACGAAGAGGCCTGTGCAGGATAGACTAGAGAGGATAGTTGTATGAAATCAGTCTTTGAATTGAAGACTACAACAACAATCGCCTCATAACATGTATCGTCCCCTTTTCGCCTTGATGATGGCAGTTGCACATCTTTGCTCCCACTCCACGAATCACCGAATGCGTGGGATAGCCATTGTGATTCATGATCGCTTGGAAGTCATTTTAAGTGGAGAACAAATTCGGGTGGAGGAAGGATGGCGACGGAGACCGGCCGCGCACTTTCAAAGGAACATCTAGACATTCGTCTTAAGAGATTTAGGAAAATTATGGAGAACCTAAAACGTGTTTGGCTGGCCATCGCGGACATATGAGTCCAATTTTTTACCACTGCGCTACCTCGCTCTGTCCATGGATCCTATGTACTCTCACTTAGCACAATTTGCGTGGTAGCTTTTCGTTAGGATTGAGTGTTTCTTAAACTATTCTGGAAAATTTCGCTAGCGACTGTGTAGCGCACTGTCTCATTTAACCCTTGGTTTATCAGCAAATAAATCCTTGTTACAGCTGTTATTTCGCCAACGTAGATACAATCAAGTACGTGTCATAGGAACCCTAGCACAAGTGTTTTAAGAAAAAAGTATTTTACACTGATAGTTCAGGGACGTAATTCACAGAAGGGGCATCCAACTGAAATACTTACACTATGCCTTTGAGCCATACGAAATAGTTATTATTGCTGTGGTCAGGCCAGCACTATGTAGAGTCCATGGTTCCGCTGAAGAGAAGGAGGAGATAACGACCCTAATTTGTCAGTGGTAACATATTGTTTTGTTTAGTGTGAATGCTGATGCACAGTAATGACTTTCGGTATACTAAATACACTCCTGGAAATGGAAAAAAGAACACATTGACACCGGTGTGTCAGACTCACCATACTTGCTCCGGACACTGCGAGAGGGCTGTACAAGCAATGATCACACGCACGGCACAGCGGACACACCAGGAACCGCGGTGTTGACCGTCGAATGGCGCTAGCTGCGCAGCATTTGTGCACCGCCGCCGTCAGTGTCAGCCACTTTGCCGTGGCATACGGAGCTCCATCGCAGTCTTTAACACTGGTAGCATGCCGCGACAGCGTGGACGTGAACCGTATGTGCAGTTGACGGACTTTGAGCGAGGGCGTATAGTGGGCATGCGGGAGGCCGGGTGGACGTACCGCCGAATTGCTCAACACGTGGGGCGTGAGGTCTCCACAGTACATCGATGTTGTCGCCAGTGGTCGGCGGAAGGTGCACGTGCCCGTCGACCTGGGACCGGACCGCAGCGACGCACGGATGCACGCCAAGACCGCAGGATCCTACGCAGTGCCGTAGGGGACCACACCGCCACTTCCCAGCAAATTAGGGACACTGTTGCTCCTGGGGTATCGGCGAGGACCATTCGCAACCGTCTCCATGAAGCTGGGCTACGGTCCTGCACACCGTTAGGCCGTCTTCCGCTCACGCCCCAACATCGTGCAGCCCGCCTCCAGTGGTGTCGCGACAGGCGTGAATGGAGGGACGAATGGAGTCGTGTCTTCTTCAGCGATGAGAGTCGCTTCTGCCTTGGTGCCAATGATGGTCGTATGCGTGTTTGGCGCCGTGCAGGTGAGCGCCACAATCAGGACTGCATACGACCGAGGCACACAGGGCCAACACCCGGCATCATGGTGTGGGGAGCGATCTCCTACACTGGCCGTACACCTCTGGTGATCGTCGAGGGGACACTGAATAGTGCACGGTACATCCAAACCGTCATCGAACCCATCGTTCTACCATTCCTAGATCGGCAAGGGAACTTGCTGTTCCAACAGGGCAATGCACGTCCGCATGTATCCCGTGCCACCCAACGTGCTCTAGAAGTTGTAAGTCAACTACCCTGGCCAGCAAGATCTCCGGATCTGTCCCCCATTGAGCATGTTTGGGACTGGATGAAGCGTCGTCTCACGCGGTCTGCACGTCCAGCACGAACGCTGGTCCAACTGAGGCGCCAGGTGGAAATGGCATGGCAAGCCGTTCCACAGGACTACATCCAGCATCTCTACGATCGTCTCCATGGGAGAATAGCAGCCTGCATTGCCGCGAAAGGTGGATATACACTGTACTAGTGCCGACATTGTGCATGCTCTGTTGCCTGTGTCTATGTGCCTGTGGTTCTGTCAGTGTGATCATGTGATGTATCTGACCCCAGGAATGTGTCAATAAAGTTTCCCCTTCCTGGGACAATGAAGTCACGGTGTTCTTATTTCAATTTCCAGGAGTGTATTTCTTTAAAGTCAGTACCCCCATAGGCTGATGTTTATTTACAGTATTACATTTACCCTTACAGAATCATGATTTCGGCTTCAAAGTGCCATTATCAAATGTTTTAAGAGCCATCTTAGGCAATTTATAACACTTAAAATACTTGATAATGGCACTTTGAGGCCCAAAGCATGATTGTGTAAGTGTAAATATAACACTGTAAATAAACAACAGTCTAATGGCGGTACTGTCTGTTTTCTCATTGTCCTACCTTGAAGACCTTCCGTATTCATTACATTCTCTGTAACACTTCTCCGTCAGTTATTTCTTCAGTTTTTGTACTTTTTTTCCTAAATCATTTTCTTAGCTCGTGAATCCAACCTGTTGTTAAGTTATTATTCTACAATTATTTGAAGACCTTTTTTGTTAATTTGCTGTCGCGAATTAGATTTAATGTCCAAAAAATACGTGTCTCATTTTTCTCATTACTTACGATACGTTGGCAATGTTTCAATGAATTACATTATTACTATGTAATTTCTAGCTTTCCATAGTTTTTTCTTTAACCTAATATTTTCCTAATGATTTGTCTTTCTAGTATTTCTGATTTTGAGCTTGATGCTAGCATTAACTTGCATTTAGACATCCTAGCTTCACTAATGTGTTGTAATGCCTAATTTTTGCATTTTATACATATTTTTTGTTATAAAGTCTGTAGTTATACTGTATGCCCTTCCATATATTGTGCATTCTTTTCTATACAGCAACTTTTTCCAAATCATTTAAAATTCTTTTCTATTTGGTAAAAATCTATTTTCAGAAATTTCGATCAATTTTTAATAGGCTAGTGTTGTTGTTTTTTCTGCATAAATTCTTGAGCTGGCCCTGCTGGTTATTTCTTCTAAAAGATTAATTTGTATTACAGCTGATGTTAAATTCCCAAAAGGTATAGCGACCTCGTCTGTAAACGAGAGACAGTTTGTTCCAGTGTTTCTCTTTCCTCCGCCCAGTGTTATATTCATTCAGTTCTTCAGTCCAAATTCGCACAGTTTTTCTACAACAGAATGAAAAAGAATTTTGTATAGGCCGCTATTACCGCTCGCAAACCAGGGGCTCCATATCGCAAGTGATGGGCAGGGGGAGAGGTAGACTTAACAACCTCGTAAGAAACCTGCGTCCATCAGCCTCCGGATGAAAGCACGAAGGACCCTGCCTAGGGTTACAAGTGATATAGCCAACGGTCTCAAAGGAGGAAGAGTTACTCTAATTCCCAGCGGTGGAGAGGACAGAAGAGCCTAGTGGAGTAAAACACAATCAACCCGATCTTATCCTAGAATTTAATTACTAACGTCGTATATAATACAATTTCAACTCTATTATTGAAAGTCCACTACTTTTTATTTTATACTGTATTTCACAGACTTATTTTCTAATGTAACTACTTAAAACGGACAGGGTGCTTCACGTACGAAGTAAGCGCAGTGTCCGGCCTTGCAGAGGGATAAATAAATAACTCGGTCGCAGCCTGTGGTCCCCATATACGACCTGCCTCGTTCATTGGATTGTGACTGATGGCCAGTAGGTTTTAGCCGAGAGTAAACTCGGCGAAATGCTCCGTTTAGCACATCAGACTGATTTGTCAGTAGTGGCTTAAACTCAAAACTGAACTCTCACGAAGGGACGCTAGTGAATCGTGTGAGCAATTCAGACAATGTTGCTCCACGTCAGTATTGCAAATGGCTGTTGCAGTTTGTGAGACGAGGAGGTTGATCCTGATCCTTAATTGCTCTTTCCTTCTCAAGAAGCATTCCTGCGTTTTTCAGGGTACCTGAACTCTCAGACCAACAGTTGTTTAAATTATGAAAACACTTCATGAGTTACGTCAAGGGCCTACGTAAGATGTGAACACAGTGGCGTAGCGTCCAACTATTCAACACGAATTATTTGACCGGCCTTTCTCCACGAAGCCGTACCAAGTATGGGAACAACGCACCTGCAGTCTTTTTTCATACACTAACAACTACCGAGCTGACCAACAGTTGTTTCATGCGGGCCATTGTAAGAGTACACATAATCAATGCATCAAGGACAATATTGCGAGGTGTTTTAGATGATGGGATAGTTCCTTTTGTCTATCTGTAGATTATTTATACTATTTTGCTCCCACGTGTATACGTACAGTCAATAGCACATACACGCTCTAAAAAACTCTGTATACAAAAGTTTGGTGTATATAGAGGAGACAAGAAGTAGTTCAAAAATGCCACATGAACTTCCTTTACCAGCTAGGGTTACTTGAAGGTTTTGACGCTAGTTGTTCAGAAATGATCTTCAAAATGGTTCAAATGGCTCTGAGCACTATGGGACTTCTGAGGTCATCAGTCCCCTAGAACTTAGAACTACTTAAACGTAACTAACCTAAGGACATCACACATATCCATGCCCGAGGCAGGATTCGAACCTGCAAACCTGCAACCGCAGCGGTCACGCGGTTCCAAACTGAAGCGCTTAGAACCGCACGGCCACATCGGCCGGCATATGATCTTCAAACAGCCGTGTCAAGAATATTCTTTTGAGATGTCCCTGAAAATGTCGTCCATTTACGAGGGTTGGAACTTAAATGGTGGTAACTATTTATTCAAAACCGATACAAAAGAGTTACATGTTTGCACCTGTTACTGCCCTTCAAAGTAGTCACCAGCGTTGTGTAGAACCCATTGTCAGCGATGTGGAAGGCGTAGTATACCGTTAGCAGAGCCTGTTCTGTTGATGCTGCGAATGGAGTGGTTTTAAGTTATGGCTATTCTCGTGTACGGCTGTGATGGTGTTATCCTAACGCATAACGTTCTTCTACGGCAGACCGTCAATGCAGAGTATTACTGTTCGTTTTTGGAGCATGACTCGCGACCAGCTTTGCGAAAGTAGCGTGAGACTTTCTGCCCAACCCAACCGTCATGTTGAACGACAATGCGCGGGCGCATACAGCACAAGCAGTGGCTGCTCTGTTTGGTCGATGGTACTTGGAAGTACTGTACCATCCACCCACCATACTCCCGGGACTTAAGTCCTTGTGACTTTGATTTGATTCCGAAGATGAAGGAACCACTTCGTGGCATTCGCTTTAGAACTGTTCCAGAGATTCGACAGGCAGTAGACCGCTCCATTCGCACCATGAACGCAACGGGCTCTGCTAACGGTATACTAGGCCTTCCTCATCGCTGGCAATGCGTTCTACACAATGATGGTGACTGGTCTGAAGGACAGTAACAAGGGCAAACATGTATCTCTTTTGTATCGCTTGTGAATAAATATTTAAGTTCCAACACTCGTACATGCACAACTGCCATCGGCAGGCTGATTGCCTAATGCGGTCAAAACAGCCAGGTGTTTAAGAAATGATGGCTGCAGCGCCGGCTGCGGTGGCCGAGCGGTTCTAGGCGCTTCAGTCGGGAGCCGCGCGACTGCTACTGTCGCAGGTTCGAATCCTGCTCCGGGCATGGATGTGTGTGGTGTCGTTAGGTTAGTTAGGTTTAAGTAGTTCTAAGTTCTATGGGACTGATGACCTCCGATGTTAAGTCCCATAGTGCTCAGAGTCATTTGAACCATTTTTTTTTATGGCTGCAGCTTCAGGTAAACGGGCAGTCAGTTATTCTGGTGTGTTTATCGGTGCGTCTTGCACAAAACCCTCCATCTCCACCCTCCCCCTCCTGCCCCCACAAATGGAAGTCTACAGGAGGTCAGCAACTTCTCTAAAACAATATTTATCAAAGGGCGATTTGAGAACCGTCTGTGAACATCACCAGCGTCATTGACCCCTAGGAGGGCACACGGCGCACCTGTAACATTTTTGTCACATAAAAAAGTCTATTTCCTAGAAACACTGTAAAATATTGTATGTATAGTTTTTTACATCCCATATGCACAGAAAATAATTAGGTGCCCCACCGGGATTAAAAAAACTGCTGATCTTAGCATTTGTGACAAAAACTTAATTGAATTGCTACCTGAAAGTTAAGAGAATTAATTTCATTAGAGAGGACGGTTGCGGAGGGGGGGGGGGGGGGGGGGAGAGGGAAGAGTGGGTAATGACAGGGTCTGCTTGTAGACGCTTCTACTAAAAACTGCTTTTTGAATTATCTGACCAAATTTTTATACTTGGAGAAGTGTCAGCTGCGCGTGTTTTAGTGAACTATGTGTCACCCTGTCACTGCCTTGGCGATTATGCACTTCTGTATGTGCTACCATAAATTTCTTGCTGTTGTTTGGAAAACCAGCAGCTAAACGAAAATCGCAAGAGATGCTTCCAGAAACAGCTTGAGTCGAATTAAAAAAATCCATCAATAGGAGGATGGATCCGATGGATACTGTTTTGAAAACGACATATTTTTGTAAATGTAGTGTGCAATACAAAATGTGTATCCGAATAGTTCTGCTTATTTCTGCGTCCCCTTCCATTTTATGATAGCACGATGACTGGAAACTAACGTCAAGAGGCAGTGGAAATCTTTTGATTTCTTAGTATTACTGTTCTTTGTGTAAATGAAACGCAAAAATATGACAGTGTTATTGCTACAAATATATAAAGCATCTGACATCCAAACCCCATTCAACTAGCGACCAGCAAAAATTTTGTCACAATACGTAGTAAAATACCGGATAATTTATGTACATCTGTTAGCCCAGTACACTGGTAGCTAAACCTCAAGTGTTTCGTTAATCGTTCATTTATGCAAATAGGGCTCTACAGCAAATGTCCACCGCATGCGGTGTTATTGATCCACCCGCACCGTCATCTGCGATCGCAATGACCGCGGTAACTTCGCCACTATTCCCTCTTCTGTGCCAGTCTCTTCATCACAGAGCAGTATTGACACCTATCTCCTTAATCATTTGTACTACATATTTGAAATTTCCCCCAAATTTTTTGCCAACTACGGCTGCCTCTATTTCCACAGAACTAGTCATTTTCACATCTTCCTTCATCTATCGATTCTGTGAAGAACGTCCTCATTTCTTATCTTATTAGTGTATTCAACTTCCAATATCCTCCCATAACATCATATCTCGGAGTTTTTCTTTCGATTTACTCACTAGCCATGATTCATTTTCACACAAAGCTGTTTTCCAGATGTGCACTATGTGATCAAAAGTATTCGGACACCCCCAAAAACATACTTCTTATTAGGTGCATTGTGCTGCCACCTACTGCCAGGTACTCCACATCAGCGAGCTCAGTAGTCATTAGACGTCGTGAGAGAGGAGAATGGGGCGCCCGTTAAACTCACGGACTTCGAACGTGGTCATACGTCTATATGCGAGATTTCCACACTCCTAAACATCCCTAGGTCCAATGTTCCCGATGTGATAGTCAAGTGGAAACGTGAACTAACACGTACAGCACAAAGGCGTACAGGTCGACCTCGTCTGTTGACTGACAGAGACCGCCGACAGTTGAAGAGGGTCGTAATGTGTAATAGGCAGACATCTATCCACTTTTTTTTGGACAACATACTTGTGGTGATAAGAGCGATTAATTTACTTATAATCAGTTATTCAAAATGATAGTCGAAATGGAAGTATTTATTTTACTGCCAACCGGTTTCAACCCGCGGTGGGGTCATCTTCAGGGCAATTTACACCATTTGGTCGCTGGCGACCAAATGGTGTAAATTGCCCTGAAGATGACCCCTTCGCGGGTTGAAACCCGTTGGCAGCAAAATAAATAATGCGATTGTGACTGTCATTTTGAATAATAGACATCTATTCAGACCATCACACAGGAATTCCAAACTGCATCAGGATCCACTGCAAGTACTATCACAGTTAGGCGGGAGATGATTTCATAGTCGAGCGGCTACTCATAAGCCACACATCACCGCGATAAATGCCAAACGATGCTCGCTTGGTGTAAGGTGCCTAAAAAATGATCAGTGGAAAAACGTTGTGTGGAGTGACGAATCACGATACACAAAGTGGCGATCAGACGGTTGGGTGTGGGTATGGCGAATTCCCGGTGAACGTCGTCTGCCAGTGTGTGTAGTGCCAACAGTAAAATTCGGAGGCGGTGGTGTTATGGTGTGATCGTGTTTTTCATGGAGGGGGCTTGCACCCCTAGTTGTTTTGCGTGGCACTATTGCAGCACAGGCCTACATTGGTGTTTTAAGTACCTTCTTGCTTCCCACTGTTGAAGAGCAATTCGTGTGAGCGATTGCATCTTTAACCACGATCGAGCACCTGTTCATAATGCACAGCCTGTGGCGGAGTGGTTACATGACAGTAATGGACTGGCCTGCACAGAGTCCTGACCTGAATCCTACAGAACACGTTTGGGATGTTTCGGAACGCCGACTTCGTTCCAGGCCTCACCGACCGACTTTGATTCCTCTCCTCAGTGCAGCACTCCGTGAAGAATGGGCTGCCATTCCCCAGGAAACCTTCCAGCACCTGATTGAACGTATGCTTGCGAGAATGGAAGCTGTCATCAAGGCTAAGGCTGGGCCAGCACCATATTGAATTCCAGCATTGCCGATGGAGGGCGCCACGAACTTGTAACTCATTTTCATCCAGGTGTCCGAATACTTTCGGTCACATAGTGTACGTTCTTCGAAATTTCTTTCACTAATTAAGGCCTGTTTTTTAAATTATCACTTCTTTTGGCGAGAAATACTCTCTCAGCTGTGGTGTTCTTCTTATGTCCTCCTTGCTTCGTCCGACATTAGGCAGTATCTCAAACTCTAGCTCTAACGCCGGAGTACGTACGCCTTCCTAACACCCATTTCTTCTGTTAACACGTTAGCATTCAGTTCCTTCCCCATCTAGAGGCTCAGTTTACCCATTCTATTTATTCGTTAATTTATACTTCAATTAATAGTGGAATTTCTTTAACATTTAATTTTGACGTCTTTGCTTTTATCTTTCCATAAGTTATTTTTGACTTTTCTGTATGCTGAATCCGTGCTTTCAACGACAATCTGATTGGCCTTTATTTTTTCAAATTTATCATGTAGCCATTTCACCTTAGCTCCCTTTCACTTCCTATTGATTTTATTTCCAGATGACGTATGTTTCTATATTAATTTCACTACCTGAAAATTTTTCTATTTCCGTCTTTCGTCGATGAACGAAAGTATTTCATGCGTCACCGAGCGTCTTTGTAGGTTCTTTTACAAATATTTGTCTGTTAGACTTCATCACCTGCCTTACTCGTGGATAAATAATACTCTGGCTGAGCAAGGAATGTTTACTTGAAAGTAAGTGTTGTTTCTGATAAATACTGACGACTAAAGTGTATGTTTTGCGTGACACTATTGCAGCACAGGCCTACATTGATGTTTTAAGCACACGGTCGCCGGTGTGCAGCAGTCAGCACGGGAGCGCAAAGCAGGCGCCCTCTGCGCAGGCCCATACGCAGCAACGTTCGCTAAATGGTCTTTGAGGAGACACAGCTGGTAGCGACTTGGTTCATCTGGGCGGCTTTTCGCGGATGATGCTGTAGTATACAGAGAAGTTGCAGCATTAGAAAATTGTAGCGAAATACAGGAAGATCTGCAACGGATAGGCACTTGGTGCAGGGAGTGGCAACTGACGCTTAACATAGACAAATGTAATGTATTGCAAATACCTAGAAAGAAGGATCCTTTATTGTATGATTATATGATAGCAGAACGAACACTGGTAGCAGTTACTTCTGTAAAATATCTGGGAGTATGCGTACGGAACGATTTGAAGTGGAATGATCATATAAAATTAATTGTTGGTAAGGCGGGTAACAGGTTGAGATTCATTGGAAGAGTGCTTAGAAAATGTAGTCCATCAACAAAGGAGATGGCTTACAAAACACTCGTTCGACCTATACTTGAGTATTGCTCATCAGTGTGGGATCCGTATCAGATCGGGTTGACGGAGGAGATAGAGAAGATCCAAAGAAGAGCGGCGCGTTTCGTCACAGGGTCATTTGGTAAGCGTGATAGCAGCGTTACGGAGATGTTTACCAAACTCAAGTGGCAGACTCTGCAAGTGAGGCGTTCTGCATCGCGGTGTAGCTTTGCTGTCCAGGTTTCGAAAGGGTGCGTTTCTGGATGAGGTCCCGAATATATTGCTTCACCCTACTTATACCTCCCGAGGAGATCACGAATGTAAAATTAGAGAGAATCGAGAGCGCACGGGGGCTTCCCGGCAGTCGATCTTCCCGCAAACCATTCGCGACTGGAACAGGAAAGGGAGGTAATGACAGTGGCACATAAAGTGCCCTCCACCACACACCGTTGGGTAGCTTGCGGAGTATAAATGTAGATGTAGATGTACGTATTATCAGATTAGCTTTTCCTGATTCCAAAGCCGAGGTTCAGACATGCCACTATTTTGGATAATAAGTGAGAAACGACTACTATTATGCAGTGATCTACGGATGACTAACAAGGAGTATAAAGCAGTATCTGTTGTAATTAGTAATGGTAACTGAAGAAAACTTCACAAGCCATGACCGCTAAAAAAGAATGTTACTGGATGATAAAGCTTTGCTGTCATCATTTGATATGCAACAGGATGAATAGTAGTTGATAGGGAGTTACTGTACAATCATGATATTACCACTTGATAAATTGTCTTGTTACACCACATACTGGATTATAACTCATGCTTTTATTATCCATCAATGTTACAAGTCGCTTACATTGCATGTGCACGCCCCACTTCATGGAGATCACTATACATTCCATGACGAATGTAAAAGTATTATGTACAAACATAAACATAACTATGTCGTGCCGATTGCAGATGTTAATGGTCACTACTACCTCCAAGTAGGTTCACGAGGTGCTATTGTGGCTATTGACTGAGTATATATATATATATATATATATATATATATATATATATATATATATATATATATATATATATATATATATATATTAAAAACAAAGATTCCAAGACTTACCAAGCGGGAAAGCACCGGTAGATAGGCACAATGAATAAAACACACAAACACACACACAGAATTTGAGCTTTCGCAACCGGTGGCTGCTTCGTCAGGAAAGAGGGAAGGAAAAGGAAAGATGAAAGGATGTGGGTTTTAAGGGAGAGGGTAAGGAGTCATTCCAATCCCGGGAGCGGAAAGACTTACCTTAGGGGGAAAAAAGGATAGGTATATACTCGCGCGCGCGCACACACACATATCCATCCATACATACACAGACACAAGCAGATATATGTATGGGGGGAGGGGGGGGGGGGGGGAGGGCACAACAAGCACACGGTAAGACGTTATCTCGTTTTTGTATGCATGATATATAACAATGTTTTTCAGTATTTGTGTTGTGTCAGTTCCTCTTAGAAACAGACACAGTCATATAATGAGAACTTTATTGTAGCAAGATAAACTCATGTATTCTACATAAATCATTAGCACTCTTCTTTGTGCCTGATGTTTTGTTTGTACACAAAATGCTGTTCGAACGACGCACGTTTATTACGAGATGTGCGACACCTTGCATCGTTCTGGTAGATGCCATCGTACCATAGAAAAACAGCTTGAAGGAGTGGACGTTATCTCTAAGGACAGAAAGGACAGATTTATTCCTGTGTTGATTTACTGTGCCTCGTAGAATGACGAGGTCACCCAGGGATTGCCAAGAAAGCGTTCTCCAGACCACAGCGCTCCTTCCGCCGGCTTAGAACCTTCCGGCGATTGTTGCAGGGTGTTCGTTCTCAGACGTTTCACGGCGCCCACGCCAACAGCAATCTGTCCGATGGAGTATAAAACGTGAGCCATCAGGAAAGGTCACCTTTCGGCACAAATGGTGCTGTATTGGCCTGCAAATTCCAGTCTTCGTCGCCAGTGAACAGCAGTCAGCATGGGGTCCCGCGGCCCTGTTCCCGGGGTTCGATTCCCGGCGGAGTCAGGAATTTTCTCTGCATCGTGATGGCTGGGTGTTGTGTGCTGTCCTTAGGTTAGTTAGGTTTAAGTAGTTCTAAGTTCAAGGGGACTGACTGATGACGATAGATGTTAAATCTCATAGTGCTCAGAGCCATTTGAGCCAGTCAGCATGGGTGCACGAAGCATGCGCCCGCTGCGGAGCCCCATAGCAGCAACGTTCACTAAACGGTCGTTGAGGACACACAGTTGGTAGTCTCTTGGTTCATCTGGGCGGTCAGTTGCTCGCCAGTTGCACGTATGTTCGCCCGTACACGTCTTTGGAGCCGTCGTTCACCCCTGTCATTCATGGCCCGCGCTTCACCACAGTTGACGCAGCGCCGGTTTTGGATGGCGCCAGTTTGCCGTGCACGGTACACTTTAACCACGGTGGTATGCTAACAGTTTACAAACTTAGCCGTTTCGTAAATGCTTCCATCCTTGATCCGAAAGCCAATGATCATGCCCTGTTGGACATCAGATAAGTCGCTCCGTTTCCTCATTACGACAACGATTGGAGTAATCACTGCGTCTCACTGACACGCTTTATATATCCTCCACTGCTAGTGCTGCCACCTGTCATCTGTCAGAGGTTAACTCACGTTGACGTACAACATAGGCGGTGGTCATGTTAATGTGACTGGACCGTGGAGATGAGCTACAATTTTCCATTGATGTTGTTGCTGTGGTCTTCAGTCCAGAGACTGGTTTGATGCACCTCTCCATGCTACTCTATCCGCTGCAACCTACATCCTTCTGAATCTACTTAGTGTATTCATCTCTTGGTCTCCATCTACGATTTTTACCCTCCACGCTGCCCTGCAAAATTTGTGATCCCTTGATGCCTCAGAACATGTCCTACCAACCGATTCCATCTTCTAGTCAAGCTGTGCCACAAAGTTCTCTTCTCTCCAGTTCTATTCAACAGCTCCTCATTAGTTATGTGATCTACCCATCTAATCTTCAACATTCTTCTGTAGCGCCACATTTCGAAAGCTTCTATTCTCTTCTTGTCTAAACTATTTATCGTCCACGTTTCAATTCCATTCAAGGCTACACTCCATACAAATACATTCAGAAACGACTTCTTGACACTTAAACCTATACTCGATGTTAACAAACTTCTCTTCTTCAGAAACGCTGTCCTTGGCAAGGAAAAAAATCTTCCATTATTTTACCAATAAACCGAAGTCGACAATCCACCTTTACCTACAACAGCTCACTCCATTTTATGTCCTTTTCTGTTGAATGTTATTTGCGTTGAGACGTGCCAATTATTAGGCCGTTAACTTTTTATGACAGTCACGGAACACTGCTCATTCTGATAAAAATTGCTGTACATTTAGTGCCCATAACTAGCGTGATGGTAGCAAGTTATTGTTCACCGCAGGAGGAGCAACAGAAATAGAAAGTTATTAAAAAGCAGGTGCTGGAAGATTGTTGCCATTGTCGGTAGTTTCCTGGCCTTGAATTAGAAGAGTAAAAGAGGAAGAAAGGTAACAGCTCAACGCGTCTTCGACTGCGAGGTCTCTAGAGAAGTGGCACAAACACGCCTGATGTATGAGATTGTTGAGTCTATATGGCCTACGACCAACTTCACGTCCACTTTCTGAGTGCTGTCGCGAGCAAGCGAAAATTCCAGATAAATTACGAGAAAGATACAATCACATCGCAAAGACAGAGCCGTCGTATGCTACTCGCAAATTACATCACTGTGACCAAGAGCAAGACATGAATGGAAGTTAATCAAATGCATAATGCACCCGCATCTCGCTGGCGTAGACAGCGAAACACAAGGCTAAGTACAAAATACTCCTGTCTCTGAAACATGGCTTTACTAAGTTGTTACACTTTAGAATGTGCTGTTGATTAATGGTGACAGCATGTAGTTGTTGTCTCACGTATCATATTTTGTCTCGCACTCCGCTCCTGGCCGTTGCTGAAAGGGACATTTTCTTAAGAATTTATTTGTACGTAGTCTCTAGGAGCCTAACTGCTCGTTCAGCTTAACGCGCAGCGTTATAGCTGAAGAGACCGGGAGATGAGGTAGGATCTCTGGGATGGTCTCGTCTAGAATATCGACCAGCCCGATTATGGTTTTTAGGGGTTTTCGATACTCTTTAGAGCAAATACTGGGCTGCTCCCTCAGCCTTCTCCGCAGTAAATACGATACACAGTAGTGCAAGGCCTGTACACAAACCGTTACTTTAACGTACAGAATACAAGCTTAACATGCAGAAGGCGCACGCCGTTACCTTGTCTTTGGTTAACTGTCGACTGTGTGGACAGTAAGGATATCTGGAAACAGAGTTAATCACGACGCACCACGAAATAATTATGCGATTGGGACGAAAATCCGTAGATGTGATCTACACTTACAGACGAACGAACTATTACAGTTTCAGAAGAAATGAATGAGTTATTAAAGAGAAAAAGCTTCACATGTTGAGCAAGTCAATAACGCTTTGGTCCACCTCTGGCACTTATGCAAGCAGTTACCCGGCTTGACGTTGATTGGTAGAGGTGCTGGATGCTCTCCTGAGGGATACTGTACCAAATTTTGTCCAATGGGCGCCTTAGACCATCAGAATCCCGAGCTGGTTGAAGGGCCCTGCCGTTAATGCTCCAGATGTTCTCAGTTCGGGAGAGATCCGTCGACCTTGCTGGCCAACGTAGGGTTTCAGAAGCACGAAGACATGCAGTAGTGTGTGCGGGCATTATTTTGCTGAAATGTAAGCCCAGGCTTGCTTGCCATAAAGAGCGATAAAACGAAACGTAGAATATCGTCGATGTACTGCTCTTCTATAAGGGTGCCTCGGATAAAAATGTCCTGCTATGATATAAAATGGCATTCCAGATCAGCACTCCTGATTGTCAGCCGTATGTCGGGCAACAATTAGTTGGTATCCGACTGCTGTCCACAGCGACCCAGATACGTCCGCTTTGCTCACTGGGGCTCAATTCGAAGCGGGACTCATGACTGAAGACAATTTTACTCCAGTTGATGGAATTCCAGGTCAAATGTGCCCAACACCACATTGTTGGTGTGCAGAGTCAATGGTAGTCCGCGCAAGGGGCGGTGTGAGCTCAGCGCCGTTTCGGTGAGTCGCCTATTAATGGGGCTTGCGGTCACTGAAGTATCGGCTGCACGTCGGATCGATGGTAATGGTGAATATGGGTGGCTCCGTGTGCCTCTCTGACGACTGCTGCGCCGTCACGTTCAGCTCTCTAGATCGACAACTTCTACATCTACATTTATACTCCGCAAGCCACCCAACGGTGTGTGGGGGTGGGCACTTTACGTGCCACTGTCATTAACTCCCTTTTCTATTCCAGTCGCGTATGGTGCGCGGGAAGAACGACTGTCTGAAAGCCTCCGTGCGCACTCGAATCCCTCTAATTTTACATTCGTGATCTCCTCGGGAGGTAAAAGTTGGGGGAAGCAATATGTTCGATACCTCATCCAGAAACGCACCCTCTTGAAACCTGGAGAGCAAGCTACACCGCGATGCAGAGCGCCTCTCTTGCAGAGTCTGCCACGTAAGTTTGCTAAACATCTCCGTAACGCTATCACGGTTAACAAATAACCCTGTGACGAAAAGCGCCGCTCTTCTTTGGATCTTCTCTATCTCCTCCGTCAACCCGATCTGATACGGATCCCACACTGATGAGCAATACTCAAGTATAGGTCGAACGAGTGTTTTGTAAGCCACCTCTTTTGTTGATGGACTACATTTTCTAAGGACTCTCCCAATGAATCTCAACCTGGTACCCGCCTTACCAACAATTAATTTAATATGATCATTCCACTTCAAATCGTTCCGCACGCATACTCCCAGATATTTTACAGAAGTAACTGCTACCAGTGTTTGTCCCGCTATGATATAATCATACAATAAAGGATCCTTCTTTCTATGTATTCGCAATACATTCATTTGTCTATGTTAAGGGTCAGTTGCCTCTCCCTGCACCAAGTGCCTATCCGTTGCAGATCTTCTTGCATTTCGCTACAATTTTCTAATGCTGCAACTTCTCTGTATACTACAGCATCATCCGCGAAAAGAAGCATGGAACTTACGATACTATCTACTAGATAATTTATATAAATTGTGAAAAGCAATGGTCCCATAACACTCCCCTGTGGCACGCCAGAGATTACTTTGTCTGTAGACGTCTCTCCATTGATAACGACATGCTGTGTTCTGTTTGCTAAAAACTTTTCAATCCAGCCACACAGCTGGTCTGATATTCCGTAGGCTCTTACTTTGTTTATCAGGCGACAGTGCGGAACTGTATCGAACGCCTTCCGGAAGTCAAGGAAAATAGCATCTACCTGGGAGCCCGTATCTAATATTTTCTGGGTCTCATGAACAAATAAAGCGAGTTGGGTCTCACACGATCGCTCTTTCCGGAATCCATGTTGATTCCTACAGACTAGATTCTAGGTTTCCAAAAACGACATGATACGCGAGCAAAAAACATGTTCTAAAATTCTACAATAGATCGACGTCAGAGATATAGGTCTATAGTTTTGCGCATCTGCTCGACGACCCTTCTTGAAGACTGGGATTACCTGCGCTCGTTTCCAATCATTTGGAACTTTCCGTTCCTCGAGAGACTTGCGGTACACGGCTGTTAGTAGGAGGGCAAGTTCTTTCGCGTACTCTGTGTAGAATCGAATTGGTATCCCGTCAGGTCCAGTGGACTTTCCTTTGTTGAGTGATTCCAGTTGTTTTTCTATTTCTTGGACACTTATTTCGATGTCAGCCATTTTTTCGTTTGTGCGAGGATTTAGAGAAGGAACTGCAGTGCGGTCTTCCTCTGTGAAACAGCTTTGGAAAAAGATGTTTAGTATTTCAGCTATACGCGTGTCATCCTCTGTTTCAATGCCATCATCATCCCGGAGTGTCTGGACATGCTGTTTCGAGCCACTTACTGATTTAACGTAAGACCAGAACTTCCTAGGATTTTCTGTCAAGTCGGTGCATAGAATTTTACTTTCGAATTCACTGAACGCTTCACGCATAGCCCTCCTTACGCTAACTTTGACATCGTTTAGCTTCTGTTTGTCTGAGAGGTTTTGGCTGCGTTTAAAGTTGGAGTGAAGCTCTCTTTGCTTTCGCACTAGTTTCCTAACTTTGTTGTTGAACCACGGTGGGTTTTTCCCGTCCCTCACAGTTTTACTCGGCACGTACCTGTCTGATTCCCTGTTCTGCACTTACAGAGTCGAAAAGGAGGTCGGTAAAAGGAGCCATGTATTAACCTAGCTCGGTTGTTGAGTGTAACCTCCACCCATAATAATTCACTACAGGATAAACTACTACTAACGGCGACAAACACGCCACCACCTGTTGCATACAATCTATCCGTTCTAAACACCGTCTGTGCCGTTGCAAAAATTTCGGCAGAATTTATCTCTAGCTTCAGCCAGCTTTCTGTACCTATAACGATTTCAGCTTCGGAGCTTTCTATCAGCGCTTGAAGTTCCGGTACTTTACCAATGCAGCTTCGACAGTTTACACTTACAATACCGATTGCCTTTTGGCCGCCGCATGTCCTGACTTTGCCCCGCACCCTTTGTGGCTGTTGCCCTTTCTGCACTTGCCCGAGGCCATCTAACCTAAACAACCGCCTAGTCCACTCCACACAGCCCCTGCTATCCGTTTAGCCGTTTGCTGCGTGTAGTGGACTCCTGACCTATCCAGCGGAACCTGAAACTCCAGCACACTATGGCGCAAGTCGAGGAATCTGCAGCCCACACGGTCGCAGAACCGTCTGAGCCTCTGATTCAGACCCTCCACTCGGCTCTGTACCAAAGGTCCGGAGTCAGTCCTATCGACGTTGCTGCAGATGGTGAGCTCTGCTTTCATCCCGCTAGCGAGACTGGCAGTCTTCACCAAATCAGCCGCCGGAAGCCAGAGAGGATTTCCTCCGATCCATAGCGACACACATCATTGGTGCCGACATGAGCGACCACTTGCAGATTGGTGCACCCTGTACCCTTCATGGCATCCGGAAGGACCCTTTCCACATCTGGAATGACTCCCCCCGGTATGCACACGGAATGCACATTGGTTTTCTTCCCCTCTCTTGCTGCCATACCTCTAAGAGGCCCCATTACGCGCTTGACGTTGGAGCTCCCAACTACCAGTTAGCCCACCCTCTGCGACCGCCCGGATCTTCCTTATCTATGCTGTGTTTGGCCATGGTTCAACCATTCTTCCAACATCGTCGAATAATGGCATCGCTCCTATTCAAATGTTGATTAATTCAACTGGCTTCTTTGACCACAGCTACACGTCCTCTTTCAAATTCTAGAATCTGCATATATTGTTTTGGTGATTGTCTCGAGGTACTGTTGCTGTCCAACTGAGCACACAGAATGAAATTTGCAGAGACTTTATGCCCTGATATCGACATGCTCCCTGTTTACTATTGTCGCCAGCTACGCGGTGAAACTGCGCTGCAGCGTCACACGTTCGTCTATCTGCCGCCAAACTTTACGATTTTGCGTTTTCCGTCGATACCTGTATGAATATCAATTTCTGACCAGTTTTCATAACTCCTTCGTGGTGCATCGTTTTTTTTGGCTTAGAGTATAAAATAAATTTGTTAAATAACGGAAAACAGTTGACCTTGTACAACTGGATAAGCGCTAGGAAATAGATAGCCTCTAGCAGGCCAGTAACAGCCCTCTAACAGCCAGTAAAATTTTACCAGGAATATTAGAAAATAATGAAATTTTACTTATCATGCGTGTCGAGTTTAGTAGGAAGAATACACGATTCATTCACATGTTGTGAACTGTAGAAAACGCAAGGGGCATCGACTCTAACCCTGCGTTGGTGACAGATGTAAGCACGCCATTCCAAGCCCATTCTATGCCAGACTTCATCAGTAGCTGTCTGTGGCGATTGGAGACGTGCCAGTCGCTTAGAAACCCACGACCAGGTGAGCGAGAGATCTGGTGAATGTACTGGCCAGGATACCAGTGGAACACTCATCTGTATCGAGGCAGATCAGTGTAGCAAGAGGAACTCGCGGTCTTGAGTTACTTCATGAACACACAGTCTTGCGTTACATCATTGGAAGATAACGCCACGGAGACCTCGAGGATAGGGCATAGCCACCGGGAGTTACATATCAGTAAAATCTGGGTTTCGCAGGACACAACAGATCAGGTTACAGTTGTGGAAAGGGGCCAAAATCAATCACTGTCTGTTGCACAAATCATCAAACTTTATTTTCCTAAAATTCTTAATCACACATGCCCTTGAAAGCATTCAAAAACAATACGGCTGAAGGTCCGAACACAAGTTATTAAAATTGCTTTAAGGAATACACACGGATGAAGGCCTTAGTTCTAAAAAAATTTAAAAACTTTTTCATAAATACTCGGCTGAAGACCACATACTGGACACAGAACAACTGAAGGCTTAAGGTCTGAATAAGAAAGATTTGAAATACAGAAAAATCTCCTTTTTAAAATAAGTTTTAAACAGTTCAATCTTGAAACCTTAATTTAAGTTGGCTGAAGGCCTTATTTTAAAATTAAAACAAACTGAATTAATAAACGCCTGAAGGCCTCGCATAGTACTTGAGACAAAGAAAATCACAATCTTAAAATAACAGAACAGTGGTGCTCAGAAGTGTTCCAAGGGTCGGCCTGAGGAGGTAACTCTAACATAAGTTTAGGTGAGACATGCAGCCAAAAGTAAGTTTAAATAATCGGACGGCAACCCGACCTAGGGACGGCTGATGAACCACCCAACAACCTAATCAATTCCCTTCCACCCGACCAACGGCACGACAACCGAAAATATCAGCTGAGGACGAAGATACCAGCAGCATTAGGTCTTCAGAATTGGCGTCTAGAAACAGCCAAGGCGCAATAACCACTCAAAATATGAACAACACCAAAGGCCGTCCAACTACACGCGGTACCGGGCAGCATCAGCACGGCGAGGAAAACACGCTGCGGAACGCTACGCTAATGACCTTGCCGCGGAATCTTTCTCGCTGCTCTGTCCCAACCTACCGACTGCTTACTCCAGTACGCAGACAGCATTAACATAACTGCCCATTCGAAATTACACAAGCCAGACACAGTTCCACGAAAACACTTGCACCAAGCACTCCGACAATCCTAAAACCAATCACTGTGGGACAACAAGGAGAAATTACAAGTCGAGACACGCAGAGTTTCCGTAAGTAATCCCCGACCAAATACACAGTGTCCGATGAGACAACCGACAGAACGACCAACCAAGGACGTCCCCACTCGAGTAATGTGTGTCGGCAACGGTCGGGCGATTCATGGCTGTCCGGAGCTCACTGCAGCTCCATACCGACTCACTTGATGTCCGTTTGGACCTCGGAGACACGGCGACCCGGGCACACTGGCTCAGACTCATGCAGAGGTAACACTTGCCCATCGGCCGCCCGACATCTCTGCACAAGGAAGGAACCGACCCACGTCCGGCAAGATGACCAACTGAAGAGGCCCAGAAACGGTCAAAAGACCAAATACACGTCGCCCGATGAGACGATCGACCGAACGACCAATCAACGGTCGTTCCCGCTCGTCTCCTTCCGTCGGATAGTGCATGTGTGTCGCCAGCGGTCGGCGAGTACTGGCTGTCCCGACCTCACTGACGCTGCGTCCCGGCTGAACTCCCGACACACGGCGAGCCGGAAATACTAGCGGTCGCTGCAAAGATCATACGACAGTGCACTTATCGATACGCGCTGCTGCTGCCACACACGGGCAGGCAAGCCAGCAACTTAGTGGCGCCAGTAAATCGAATAAGAAACGAGGCGACAGTTCCGTAAAGACAAGCTGTCCAGCAAGAAACGGCATGAACACGAGCCGCACACGGCTCAATCAGAAATGTGACAGCTGCTGTCCAATGTGTCGGCTGCACAAAGAACAGGTTATCGTGTTGTTTACCGAAGGTACCCCATGCCATCACGCCAGGTGTTGGACCCGTATGATGATGGCAGAACTCGTTCTTCTCGAAGCCTCCTTATACAGATTGATTGACTGATCAGTGGTGTTAGCTCATAGTTGCCCGCACTGAAACTGAGTTTAGTGTGCGGTTTTTCTCGCTGTAATTCTAGTAATACCACATTTAGAGAGCAATAGAAGCCTTTTATTAGTTATTTATTACACATAATGTCTTCCAGAATTAATGACCGGAATATTCAGGACTTTGGCCTCCAACGCTGTCCATTGGAAGATTAACTGTGGTGAGGTTTCACACCCCTCATCGCGCAATCTGCACTTCGGAATTTCTTTCTCTATACCCATTGTATGTTGGTATATCTTGAAGTCTCCATGGCCAGTCTACAGTTCCACCATGAATTTAATGGGACTTCGGTTCAAGCACAAGATTAAAGAACTTCTCTTGTAAAGTTGCTTCACCATCACCAGCATGACATATTTCTGTTTGTGGATCTTAGTCAAGTATTCTGCGTCCTGCTTCCTAATGCTGCTGCGTAGTTTCTTTCGTACCATCGCCTTAGTGATAGTCAGAACAGGTCCCAGTTTATTAAACTGAGTCGTTGCGCCCCTCATGGACTGCTTATGAGCTTGTTCCTGCCACTGATTCCTGGGTAACCAGGAATCCACAAGAGGTTTACCTTGTTGCTTTTCCCTAGCGTCACAAGGCCTTATGGCATTCTGCTACGGTCTTTCATCTCTTTACAGTTGCTGACAGATATTTCGTAACTGCTTGCTGTCGGGTGAATATGGATGCCACGATATTTATAGCACCTACGCACATTTTCTTCCTAACACAATGTCATATTTCTGCCTGGAATACCGTGGACACCTTCCTTTGAGAGACTGCTATCTCTAATCTAAGCCCTATCCCGTATAACATAGCCGTAGATGAAATGGAGTAGTCTCGCTGTGACGTGATCCTGCAACTGTGGAATCCCGACACCTGCTGATAGGCATTTCTCCTTCTCTTGTGCAAGGCGCAACACGAGTTTCTCACAGACGTCCAACGTTCAAATGAGATATCTGAATGACAAACCCACTGCGTAATCTTTCCTTGTATACAGGGTGTTTCCATAAAGAGAGTGCAGAAATGTAACAGGACGTAGAGAATTCTCGACTCAACAATTTAAGATGCGGAACCTGGCGACGGAGAAGCAGCTTAAGGAGATATGGAAGTAAACTTATCTACCGCTTTGTCTAGCATTGCTGTTTACAGCTTATTTACAACAAAAAGGCGTATAAGTTTACATGTGCTGTGCTGTTTATTTACATATACACTCCTGGAAATGGAAAAAAGAACACTTTGACACCGGTGTGTCAGACCCACCATACTTGCTCCGGACACTGCGAGAGGGCTGTACAAGCAATGATCACACGCACGGCACAGCGGACACACCAGGAACCGCGGTGTTGGCCGTCGAATGGCGCTAGCAGCGCAGCATTTGTGTACCGCCGCCGTCAGTGTCAGCCAGTTTGCCGTGGCATACGGAGCTCCATCGCAGTCTTTAACACTGGTAGCATGCCGCGACAGCGTGGACGTGAACTTTATGTGCAGTTGACGGACTTTGAGCGAGGGCGTATAGTGGGCATGCGGGAGGCCGGGTGGACGTACCGCCGAATTGCTCAACACGTGGGGCGTAAGGTCTCCACAGTACATCGATGTTGTCGCCAGTGGTCGGCGGAAGGTGCACGTGCCCGTCGACCTGGGACCGGACCGCTGCGACGCACGGATGCACGCCAAGACCGTAGGATCCTACGCAGAGCCGTAGGGGACCGCACCGCCACTTCCTAGCAAATTAGGGACACTGTTGCTCCTGGGGTATCGGCGAGGACCATTCGTAACCGTCTCCATGAAGCTGGGCTACGGTCCCGCACACCGTTAGGCCGTCTTCCGCTCACGCCCCAACATCGTGCAGCCCGCCTCCAGTGGTGTCGCGACAGGCGTGAATGGAGGGACGAATGGAGACGTGTCGTCTTCAGCGATGAGAGTCGCTTCTGCCTTGGTGCCAATGATGGTCGTATGCGTGTTTGGTGCCGTGCAGGTGAGCGCCACAATCAGGACTGCATACAACCGAGGCACACAGGGCCAACACCCAGCATCATGGTGTGGGGAGCGATCTCCTACACTGGCCGTACACCTCTGGTGATCGTCGAGGGGACAATGAATAGTGCACGATACATCCAAACCGTCATCGAACCCATCGTTCTACCATTCCTAGACCGGCAAGGGAACTTGCTGTTCCAACAGGACAATGCACGTCCGCATGTATCCCGTGCCACCCAACGTGCTCTAGAAGGTGTAAGTCAACTACCCTGGCCAGCAAGATCTCCGGATCTGTCCCCCATTGAGCATGTTTGGGACTGGATGAAGCGTCGTCTCACGCGGTCTGCACATCCAGCACGAACGCTGGTCCAACTGAGGCGCCAGGTGGAAATGGCATGGCAAGCCTTTCCACAGGACTACATCCAGCATCTCTACGATCGTCTCCATGGGAGAATAGTAGCCTGCATTGCTGTGAAAGGTGGATATACACTGTACTAGTGCCGACATTGTGCATGCTCTGTTGCCTGTGTCTATGTGCCTGTGGTTCTGTCAGTGTGATCATGTGATGTATCTGACCCCAGGAATGTGTCAATAAAGTTTCCCCTTCCTGGGACAATGAATTCACGGTGTTCTTATTTCAATTTCCAGGAGTGTATATTCTTTATTTCTTGCAAGGTAATAAGGAAGACCAGTCCGATTAATAGGAAGTCATTACGCGGATTTTGTTTACCTTACTAGTCAATAAGGTGGCTCTGTTGTGTCGTATTTACATTTTCCCGTGAGAGAACGTGCTATGAATCATCCCCCAGGCTGTGGCTAAGCCATGTCTCCGCAATATCCTTTCTTTCAGGAGTGCTAGTTCTGCAAGGTTCGCAGGAGAGCTTCTGTAAAGTTTGGAAGGTAGGAGACGGATACTGGCAGAAGTAAAGCTGTGAGTACCGGGCGTGAGTCGTGCTTCGGTAGCTTAGATGGTAGAGCACTTGCCCGCGAAAGGCAAAGGTCCCGAGTTCGAGTCTCGGTCGGGCACACAGTTTTAATCTGCCAGGAAGTTTCATATCAGCGCACTCTCCGCTGCAGAGTGAAAATCTCATTCTGGAAACATCCCCAAGGCTGTGGCTAAGCCATGTCTCCGCAATATCCTTTCTTTCAGGAGTGCTAGTTCTGCAAGGTTCGCAGGAGAGCTTCTGTAAAGTTTGGAAGGTAGGAGACGGATACTGGCAGAAGTAAAGCTGTGAGTACCGGGCGTGAGTCGTGCTTCGGTAGCTCAGATGTATAGAGCACTTGCCCGCGAAAGGCAAAGGTCCCGAGTTCGAGTCTCGGTCGGGCACACAGTTTTAATCTGCCAGGAAGTTTCAGTAGCAAATTTGTCTGGCCACCCGCTACTGAGTCGATCATCTAATGAGCCCACGGCTTCGACTTCGTGGTCATTTTCTTCACAGTAGCACTTGTCACAGGACTTTCACCCGTTGTAATACCATTCTTGTCGTGATAGGAATCTTGAAGCTGTAGCAGCGGATTTTCTATTCTGGTAACGTCAATAAGCTGCGGTTGCATTCTAAAACCTATGGGTCAAAGCAGTCAGATAGATACAGTATCTTTTGACTTTCGAAAATAATTTGACACACAGTACCACACCTATGCTTATTATCTAAAGTAGAATCGTATGGGATATCAAACGAAATTTATGACTGGATTGAAGATATATTGGTATGGAGTACGCGGTACAGTATGTTATCTTGATTTAGTGTCATCGACAGATGTGGAAGTAACTACAGCTATGCCCCAAGGGCTGTGTTGGAACCCTTACTGTTCATTTGTACATCAGTACTGTCTGAAATAAATGATCTTGATAAGATTTCAAGATGGTGAAAAGATTGGCATCTTACTTTAAATATTCAGAAAAGTAAAACTGAGCAGTTTACAAAACGAGAACACGTAATATCCTGTGACTGCAACATCAGTGATTTGCAACTGGAATCGGTCAACTCATGTACATTGCTAGATGTAACAATTTGTCGGGATACGAAATGGAACGACTATATTGGCTCAGTCATAGGTAAAGTAGTTTGCAGACTTCGGTTCATTGGTGGATTGCAATCAGTCTACAAAGGAAATTGACTGCAAAACACTGGTGCGATTCATTCGAAAATATTTCTCAAGTGTGTGGGATCCGTGCCAAATGGGACTAAAAGGGGATAATGAATGTATACAGAGAAGGAATGGTCCAACGTTTGTTTTGGCATGTGGAAGAGCATCATAGAGATGATGAAAAAGCAGAACTGGCAGACTCTTGGAGAAAGACGTAAACTATCCAGAGAAAGTCTACTAACAAAGTTTCAATAACCAGCGTTAAATGATGACCCTAGGAATATACTGTAACCCCCTACATATAGCTCACATAGGGATCGTGAGGACATGATTAGAAAAATTACGGCATTCAATGAGGCATTAAAACAGTTATTCTTCCCCCGCTCCATGCGTCAATGGAAAGAGAATAAAGTCTAAAAACTGGTAGAGACCGCGCAGAATAAGGTGGCCTATGCACACTGATCAATTTTCGTCCAAAGTGCTGGGCGCGTTCATTCGTTTGTTCGGAAGGAGAGCCCGCGAATGATTGCCATCTCAAAGCCAGTCGGTGATGACAGAATCGGGGCGTAACACCTGCAGTCTTTCTCAAATGATTTTACAAAAATTATTTGGTAATAAGGTTTCATTTCAGTCTTACTTATAGCGTTACATGTCAACTTCAAGCTGATGTGCCCAACATTTCGTTAATGGATATAGTTAGTGTAGTATTTACACGAAAATAACACTCTGTGCGAAATTCGAAAAAGTTTGCAATGAAAAAGGGATGTCACTATGATTTTCCGTTCGCTACATACATTAATGGCCATTAAAATTGCTACACCAAGAGGAAACACAGATGATGAACGGGTATTCATTGGACAAATATATTATACTAGAACTGACATGTGATTACATTTTCACGCAGTTTGGGTTCGTAGATCCTGAGAAATCAGTACCCAGAACAACCACCTCTTGCCATAATAACGCCATTGATACGCCTGGGCATTGAGTCAAACAGAGAATGGATGGCGTGTACAGGTACAGCTGCCCATGCAGCTTCAACATGATACCACAGTTCATCAAGATTAGTGACTGGCGTATTGTGACAAGCCAGTTGCTCGTCCACCATATACCAGACGTTTTCAATTGGTAAGAGATCTGGAGAATGTGCTGGCCAGCGCAGCATTCGAACATTTTTTTGTATCCAGAAAGGCCTGTACAGGACCTGCAACATGGTATCGTGCATTATCCTGCTGAAATGTAGGGTTTCGAAGGGATCGAATGAAGGGTAGAGCCACGGGTCGTAACACATCCGAAATGTAACGTCCAATGTTCAAAGTGCCGTCAATGCGAACAAGAGGTGAACGAGACGTGTCACCAATGGCACCCCATACCATTACGCCAGGTGATTCGCCAGTATGGCGATGACGAATACACGCTTCCAATGTGCGTTCACCGCGATGTCGCCAAACACGGATGCGACCATCACAATGCTGTAAACGGAACCTGGATTCACCCGAAAAAATGACGTTTTGCCATTCGTGCACCCAGGTTCGTCGTTGAGTACATCATCGCAGGCGCTCCTGTCTGTGATGCAGCGTCAAGGGTAACCGCACCCATGGTCTCCGAGCTGATAGTCGATAATGCTGCAAACGTCGTCGAACTGTTCGTGCAGATGGTTGTTGTCTTGCAAACGTCCCCACCTGTTGACACAGGGTTTGAGACGTGGCTGCACGATCCGTTACAGCCATGCGCATAAGATGCCTGTCATCTCGACTGCTAGTGATACGAGGCCGTTGGGATCCAGCATGGCGTTCCGTACGTCCGTCCTGAACCCACCGATTCCATTTTCGGTTAACAGTCATTGGCTCTCGACCAACGCGTGTAGCAATGTCGTGATACGATAAACCGCAATCGCGATAGGCCACAGTCCGACCTTTATCAAAGTCTGAAACGTGATGGTACTTATTTCTCCTCCTTACACGAGGCATCACAACAAAGTTTCACCAGGCAACGCCGGTCAACTGCTATTTGTGTATGAGAAATCGGTTGGCAACTTTCCTCATGTAGCACGTTGTAGGTGTCACCACGGGCGCCAACCTTGTGTGAATGCTCTGAAAAGTTAATCATTTGCATATCACAGCATCTTCTTCCTGTCGGTTAAATTTCACGTCTGTAGCACGTCATCTTCGTGGTGTAGCTATTTTAATGGCCAGTAGTGTATTACACAATATGTTGCTGAATACGAAATGCAGCTAACACCTCGAATTTTCCTTTAGACCTGTGTGGAGATATCTATACGTGACCAATCTCGAGAAAACTGATCCGGTGTAGCACACTGATTTGCGATCGTGCCGCGCCAGCCAGAAACCCAGAATGAAATATCTGCAACATTCCTCATATTTCATAAACTGTTTTAGATATCTAAATGAGATTTTGGCAAATGGTAGCATGCAAAGAGAAGTGTATTTTGTCACGTGTTTATTATGCAAAACTTCATTATCTACCATGTTGTTCCAGTAACTACATATTTTTTCGATGAAAGAATGTAATTTTTTCGTGGCCATTGATAGCTAGTGAAATGAGTGATGTTGTTGGTTTGGAAACAACATAAGTGAAAACATTACACGTTTATTTTGTACCGAGGATGTGCATTTTCATAAGCTACTGACTGTACACTTGCTAAGTTCCTCATTTAATAATCCACTGTTTCAGAATTCTCTCGCATTTGCGTCTGTACAAGTTATAGAGGTAACACTGTGTGAACTCCGCTGTGTTTTGGCAAAAGAAGCAAATTTTAATATGGGAACAACAGAAGTGTGTAGGCTTTGCTCAAAATTCGCCATTCGTGACGCTTCTCTGAAAGTTACAAATGGCTAACAAACCAAGCATAAGTAAATCGCTACGTATCCAGCGAAATTCTATTTAGATAGTAATCAAAGCAGAAGTGACAGATCTTTTTGAATGGTCACTGTGTAAGTGTAGCCGTGGAGGGCCTCCACTTAATGTCTTCAAAAAAATGTGAGACGCTTCAGTGTAAAACAACACTTCCCCTCCAGCACTCGGTATTTCGCCTACGACGTATGCCCGTAAACCCCCCCACTATCGCTCTTACCAAGCGTGCTCTGCAGACTGCGCATCTACCGTTCACGGTATTCTGCGTGGACTCTACAGTGGGACATACCCTGTGCAATACACGGCTGCGAATGATCGTTTTATATGCAACTCGAAACGTCATATCTACATGATGTAGTCACTCGTGGATAGATGATGATGGATAAATTCCGAAATGCGACATATGGGCAGTAGTATCATTCCTTGCTGATGTTTCACGTTCACCATTGGGAACCAGCATCCTGAATGCACGACTACTGACTTGTTTCAAGTTTGACGTTGGATAACAAATGACAAAAGAAATATGTTTTCATATCATCTAATATGATTACAAACTAACAATTTTCCGGTCTTTGCTTTACTCGTTCTGTGAAACCTTGCTTCCTGTAAAACTTCATGATTCTTGGTCAATGGGAAGTACTCTGTGGGTTTGCAAGTATCAAAATATGTGACATAACGGGCCGTACCTTTTGGTCACACTGACTTAGAAGCTTTAATTTTTTTTTCGTCGCCAAGGAAACATAGACCTCAGTACGTGACAAAAATTTCAACTTGATATATCTTCCTGTTCCTGAGAAAAAAAGCTTTTAACAGTTGCACACAGTCAGACAGACTGACAGACAGCAAAGTGATCCTATAAGGTTTCCTTCTTTACCGACTGACACTGGAACTCTAAAAATTGTCAATAAATTCGCTTAATGCGAATATGTTGGCCCCAGCTGTGTTAGGTATGAATATGTACTATCTATTAGTGACATGAAAATTTGCGCTAGGCTTGGTCTCAACGCAGGATTTCCCACTTATTTCAGGCGGTCGCC
The DNA here is from genome assembly GCF_023897955.1 of Schistocerca gregaria. Classification (NCBI taxonomy): domain Eukaryota; kingdom Metazoa; phylum Arthropoda; class Insecta; order Orthoptera; family Acrididae; genus Schistocerca; species Schistocerca gregaria. The sequence goes on from NC_064920.1 coordinate 552,550,078, forward strand.
TTAACCTTTTCAGCTATCTGTGCACATACCCCAGACTGACCCAAACTTCCGTTGTCACACTACCTACATCGCTTTACCACACTTTTCTGCAGTCAGTGTGACAGATGGAAGTCTGGATCGATCCGGGAGGTGTGCGCGGATAACCAAAGTTATTAAGGCGACCGCCTGCTATAAGGGAGCAATTCGGGTTCGAGCCCTAGTGAGGCACAAATTTCCATATGTCACTAATAGGTACTAAATACGAGAGTGGTTCAAATGAAAACCTTAAATTTGTAATTACAAATCGAAATTTCGCGCCGCTGTCCTGTAAGTTGGTAAGCATGCTACAAACAGCGTGCAGAATGGCCTGTAGGTGGCAGCATAGTGCAGATGTAAACATACAGTCGCAGTGTCAGTATAAAGATGGCTGCTCCACTTGCGACTTGCACCAGGGAAGAACAGCGTTCTGTTAGGTGTGAAACCTATTGAAATTCATTGACGAATGAAGGTTCAGTACGGTGATGCATGTTTTTCACAGCAACAAGTCTACGAATGGAGTAGGAAGTTCGCAAATGGTGTGACTTTAGTGGAAGATGCTCCTCGTCTAGGTCAGGCACAACGAGTTGTGACTCCACAGAACATCGCAGCTGTTGAAGCCATAGTGAAGGAAAACTGAAGAGTGACACTGAATGACATTGTACCATGTTTACAGATTAGTCATGGGTCAGCACACCACATTGTGCATGATGTGCTCCAGTTTCACAAAGTGTCTGCAAGATGGGTGCCACGCTAGCTGACTCCTGAAATGAGAGAACGACGTGTTGATGCTTGAGAAGAACTTCTTCGGCACTTTGAACGAGAAGGCGATGGCTTCCTTCCAAGAATCGTTACAGGGGACGAAACCTGGGTTCTCTTCCACCAACCGGAAACGAAGAGGGCATATCAAGGAATGACGCCATTCCTCATCACCAAAGCCAAAGAAGTTTCGAACAGAACCATCAGCAGGTAAGGTTATGCTGACTCTCTTTTGGGACGAAAAAGGCGTCATTTTGGAGCATTATATGCCTGAAGAGACCCATCATATAAAGATATCCAAAAAAGTCATCTGCGGCCTGCAATCAAATCAAAGCGACGTGGATTGCTGTCAGCAGGTGTCCTTTTGCAACATGAGAATGCAAGGCCCCACACTTTCGTACAATAGTTGCAACAATCACAGACCTGCACTTTGAGTGTCTTGCTCATCCACCATACTCACCAGACCTTGCCCTAAGTAATTTCCATTTGTTTGGACCACTCAAAGCGCAATAGGAGGAAAGAAGTTCCATTCTGATGAAGAGATACGGCACGCGGTGCATGAGTGCTTGCGCGGACTACCAAAAGAATTGTTTCCTAAATGAATTTATGCACTTTGTAAGCGCTGGAGGACTTGCATCGAGCGTGGTGGAGATTATGTTGAAAAGTGATACAGGCCTTGTACCACGTCTGCACAATAAATAATATTTTATAGAATATTTAAGGCTTTCATTTGACTTACCCTTGTATATACCTACCTGTTTGGCAGACATGCAAGTAAATTTTACAAGCAGAAGAGATCTCAAGACAATAATATCATGCGTCTCGATTCCTTATGGTCAGCTTCTCACTGGTGCAGAAGTACATACTGAAAGCGTAAGTGATGAATGTGGGGACTATAGTATAGGGGTGTAGACAGTGTTAAATATGGAATTTCGTTCAGTCCTGGAGGAGAGCGCGGACAGCTGAAGTGGTTAAGGCGACTGCTAGGAATAAGCAGGAAATCCGGGTTCGAGTACCGATGAGGCAAAAATTTTCATATGTCACTGATAGATAGTACATATGTTCCTAACACAGCTAATGCTGAGATGTTCGTATTCAGCGAATTTATTTCGTAAGGCTGTTAATCTGCATTAATGTTTGTTCGTTCAGACATGCAAAAAAAAAAAAAAAAAAAAAAGAAATAAAGAAAATTCAAATAAAGGACGTGGAACACCCCTCCTTGACCATCTAAATACCCTATCAGTTTGCGAAAACAGTTTCTTCCGCTAGTATATAAGAACTTAAGTTTTTCTCAGTCAGCAGTCAGCTCAGCACCTGAAGAAAGCCATTTCAATAGTGGCAGAAACGTTGGCTAATTTTACATATTGACAATGCTACTTCATACCCGGAAGAATTTTTTTGACACTGCAGATTTCTTTGACTCCCGGTAACTGGAAAATATAGATCATATTTTAACAGCACAATGTTAGGTTGCCACTTCACTTAAAAAATTGTAGCTTCAAAAGTGCACGACTAAAATACAGAGGACGTTCCACTGTTCACAAAACTGACAATTGCTCGATCCTAGAATTAAAAACGGTCATTCGTATACGAAATAAGCCGACACATTTTATTAGCGATAAAGTCTATTAGATACCATTTATCCTGCTTTTAAAAACTCACAAGCAAATCCCTATGCCCGAAGAGCATTTTCAGAGATAAAGGACTGTTCTGAAATATTTCAGTTCGAGCGAAATCTGAACGCACAATTTTTTTTTTTTTTTTTATTCTCACTGGTGGACTATCTCAAAGAACATTTTTATAAACCGAGCGAGGTGGCGCAGTGGTTAGCACACTGGACTCGCATTCGGGAGGACGACGGTTCAATCCCGTCTCCCGCCATCCTGATTTAGGTTTTCCGTGATTTCCCTAAATCGTTTCAGGCAAATGCCGGGATGGTTCCTTTGAAAGGGCACGGCCGATTTCCTTCCCAATCCTTCGCTAACCCGAGCTTGCGCTCCGTCTCTAATGACCTTGTTGTCGACGGGACGTTAAACACTAACCACTACTACTACCATTTTTATAAAATAGAAATGTCACCATTTTGTCGAAATTGTTCAAATGTTGAAATGTGTGAGAATTCCTATGGGACCAAACTGCTAAGGTCATCGGTTCCTAGACTTACAGACTAATTAAACTAACTCAAACTAACTTGTGCTAACAACAACACACACACCCACGCCCGAGGGCGGACTCGAACCTCCGACAGGAGGGGCCGCGCTTGCCGAAATTTGGCCCTGAGTATCCATTATTATCGGAAGAAGTCTTAAGAATAATAATTCCATTCATCACACCATAGAGGTGTCAAAATGGAATTTCCATTGATCTGTGTTGGTCTAGATCAAACCGAATATGAAAACAAATGTTATAAATAGGAAGTACCAAGCGTCTCATCGACTTCTTATTCGAGTTTACTCCAGAAATGAAGGACTGTCAATAGACTCACCAGTTAGTGAGGTTTCAGTCCTGCTGGCCGCTCTAGCGCGGTCCCGGTGCGCAAGCCTCGAGAGACGGACGACACGCGTAGCGGGGATTTCACAGAGGCAGATGGTGGTCTGTGGGATCTCTGCCGAAAGAGCACAAGTGTTTCGAAGCACACCGCTCGCCGTACACTGTCGAATATGGAGCTCCGCAAACCATCCCTAAGTGTTCACATTGACCCAACGACATCTTCAATTACAACAGCATAGGGCACGGACCAATGGGAGTCGACCGTCGATCAATAGACACGTGTCCACTCTTTGGATGAATCATATTTTTGCTACACTAGGACGATGACAGTCCCCACGAACGCCGTCATCGAGGTGAACCGCTGCTCAAGACGAGCAGCACGCTACAGACACAGGTTGGTGGGAGTAGTATTATGTTCAGGAAGGCATCTCTTCATCCTTGATGTCTTTCCCGGCGGCGATGTCATCTCTTAGCAGTATAATTGCCCGTGTCTCGGAGCCAGAAAGGTAATACAGTTGTTTGAGGAGCATTATAGTGAACTCACTTTGACCTCTCGGCCACCGAATTCCTATGGACTTTGGCGTCGCTATCGGGCGCCATCGCTGCGCAGGCAAATCAGCAATCCGTTATTTACTCGAATTACACGACCTATGCGTGGACATGTAATACCACAGACATCCACAAAGCTACTAATAAACTGTCGGATTCGCAGAATCAGTGATGTATTTCGTTCCAAAGATGGACAAACAAGCTATTAAGCAGATGGTCATAATGTTTTGGCTGGCCAGTGTAAGTAACCACACAATATAGTTGTGAAATATTTTCAAGCAACTAAATTACGTCTAAAGGTATAATGACTTGCTAAGTCGCAAACCAACCTCACAAAATATCATTCGTTGCAGATGGCAAGCTATAACCCAGTGTAAAAATGATCAATCACTTAATGCTGTATACAGGGTGATCAAAAAGTCAATATAAATTTGAAAACTTAATAAACCACGTAATAATGTGGATAGAGGGGTAAAAATTGACACAAATGCTTGGAATGACGCGGGGTTTTATTAGAACCAAAAAAATACAAAGTTCACAAAATGTCCGACAGATGGCGTTGGACAGAAAAACGTCAGTGACTGCGCAAGACAATCGTGTACAAAAGAAGCTGTAATGAGAGAGAGAGTCAGATGCGCCAGCAGTCGCAGCATGTTGACGTTATCTGAAAAGGCGCTTTTAGTGGAGCTGTATTATCAGAATGGGGAATGTGCTAGTTCAGCATTACGATCCTGTAGCCCTAGGAAGTGGATTCGAACGGGTAAAGGTCCGTTGACAAATGCAGCTGTGGCGAGAATGATTTCGAAGTTCGAATCCATGGGTTGTTTAGACGATAGATCCCGTAGTGGCCGACCGAGCACAAGGCGTAATGCTACTGAGAGAGTTCAGGAAGAAATGGAGACTGTAGCGGGTTCGTCTATGCACGGGGAAGTCAGTGCTCGTGCAGTCGCACGTCGCACCGGCATTCCATACACTACTGTCTGGTTGGCACTTCGGCGTACCCTCCGATGCTATCCGTACAAAATCCATCGGCATCATGAACTGTTACCCCGGCGATTTAGTGAAGCGGAGGGCATTTGCGGTGTGGGCGTTTCAAAAGATGGCGGAAGATGACGATTGGTTGAGTAATGTGTTGTGGACCGACGAAGCTCATTTCACGCTCCGAGGGTCTGTCAACGCCCACAACTGCAGAATGGATTGGATGTACCACATCTACCGTTATCGGGCCTTTTTTCTTCGAGGAAATGCGTGATTCTGGTTTTGTAATGCTACCGTGACGGGTGAGATGTACGCCGATATGTTACAGAATCGCATCATCTCCAGCCTGGATGATAAACACCTGCTGGAACGTACGATGTTTATGCAGGATAGCGTTCCACCCCATATTGCTAGACGTGTGAAAGGTCTCTTGCACGCATCGTTTAGTGATGATCTTGTGCTCAGCCGCCACTTTCGTCGTGCTTGGCCTCTCAGGTCACCAGACCTCAGTCCGCGTGATTATTGGGTTTGGGGTTCCCTGAAGTCGCAAGTGTATCGTGATCGACCGACATCTCTATGGATGCTGAAAGGCAACATCCGACGCCAATTCCTCACCGTAACTCCAGACATGCTTACAGCGCTGTTCACAACATTATTCCTTAACTACAGCTATTGTTGAGGTGTGATGGTGGACATTTTGAGCATTTCCTGTGAAGAACATTATTTTTGCTTTGTCGTGCTTTGTTATGCTAATTATTGCTATTCTGATCTGATGAATCGTCATCAGTCGGACATTTTTTGAACTTCTGTATGTTTTTGGTTCTAATAAAACCCCATGTCATTGCAAGCATGTGTGTCAATTTGTACCTCTCTATCTACATTATTCCGTGATTTATTCAGTTTTCAAATTTATACTGGCTTTTTGATCACCCGATACAATAAAGTAACTACCACAATACAAACAAAAGACATTTTAGGCGTAATTTTTGTTGCAGTACTTACAACAGCTGCTCGTGTAACGTAGCAATCAGCACACTCGTGAGGCAGGAAGGTGAGCAAGACCAGGATCGAATCTGTGCAGCAGGTGATGATGGGCTGCTACAACTGCCAGCCTGAGTGTGGCGTTAAGACGCACGTTTAGGCAAATGCTGGGCTGTTCCCCACCTTCCGCCTCACAAACAGTTAAAATACAATCACACACAGAACAAAGGTTACGCAAATTACAGACAGGTGGCAGACGCGACTTACCTGCCATAGGTAATTGACAACTGCGGCGACAGGAAAGGCATCTGGCCACGAAGATAAATGCAATACATTTTGCCAAAGATTGAGTACAGCACGTGCCATACTAAAAGGTAACAATGAAAAGAATAATTATTGCGTGAAATTGAATGGGTTAACAGTGTGGGAGTCCGGGAGTGGTAAGCGAGTGAGCCCACTGTTAACAGAAAAAAAATTCACAGCTTTACGCTGTGTACGACTTTGCACACAACGATCAGGAGAGATGCCCTACAGAGCGGTGCAGCAAGTGTCACCATAGGAAAGCTGGAAAGGACCACAAATGATTAGTGAACAAGTTAACAAACAGTAGATCTACTTAACTTGTATTTCTCCAAGCCTCATTGCAAATAATGCAGCAAGAAGCAGAGCCCAGGTATCACCATGTCAACTAGGAAGAGGCTTGCCGAACTGCAACACGAACAATGGCGCCATTGCGAAGATTCTCCAAGTGCAAGTGGGCTGCGTCGTTGCTCTGGCTGTTCTGCAAAACGATGGAGAGCCACTGGAGTCGTGGCCTAGCGGGCGCCCACCATTGGGTCCACCAGGTACTACGCGACCGCTGTCGGCGTCAGAAGGAATCTTGAAATTCCCTTACCAAGTCTGCGACGCCCGTGGGGTGGTATCGATACGTGATGCCACACTTTATTTAACAGAAACATTTTTATATAGGTCACACATTCGAAAACTGAGCGCATTTAATTATTCGATGAAACAAATGTGAATCATTATGTAACTATCTACAATAAATAAAATACTTTTGATATAAAAAGGGCGCCAATAAAAAGTTCTTATACTGTAATACTTTTGATATAAAAAGGGCGCCAATAAAAAGTTCTGATACTGTAATACTTTTGATATAAAAAGGGCGCCAATAAAAAGTTCTGATACTGTAACATCCAACAAAATTATTTAAAAGGGCACGAATAATTGGATCATGAATCACTATTAACAAAATACTTTACAGGCGACAGTAGTAAGATAGTTTAGCACAAAAATCTTTAAAGCAGCAAAGACCACGTTAAATAATGTAATACCAAAATTTATTTTACAGGCACCAATAATTAGAACAAACGCAGTACCGTTCCATGGATTTATACTTAATACATAAAAATTGCAACCAAGATTCTGTGCCCATGAAGAACGCTAAAACGTCGCTTTAAAACCTTGCCCAGACGGTGGCATTTACGCTCGACATCGGTCGCAACAGGTCATCCCATTAATTTTACACAAATAGAATAAAACAGTTAAGTTTTAGAGCTCTAAAAAAGAAAAAAAAATATTAGCACACGTACAATAGCATCTTAAAAGAATTACACATTTATTATCTTTCCTTTAACTTGCAAAATGAATGAATTTAGCAAAAGAATAATTAGTTACTAAACGGTTCCTTTGCCGAACAGCACACATTTAACTGAGCATCAGCTCAGGCGGTTAAAGATCAAGCAGTTTATGAGAGAATGCCGTCCAGTTGCCATAACAGTTAAAAACGAAATCAAATCACCAAAAACACAGTCAAGTTACCGCTGACACTCCCACTGGAATAGGCAGTCGCACTCCCACAATGGCTACTATGTTTACTCAGTTATTTCACAGTGCAGCGTACAGAAGCTTCTGTTACGTGATGGTAATAACAGCCACACTGCATCGCAACAGGTACACCTCGACGGAGTACTTTCGTGGGGGAACTGAAGCTTGGCTTCACCATACTGACTGTTGCACAACAGCAATGAAGATGTCACGATAGAAGACTTTACAGGTCGCCACCGACAGCATAACCACCTCCAACAGGAAAACCTGCCACCTTTCAGAATGAACTTATCCACTGGTTCTGGACAACCCTCACGTCTCTTGCAGCTAACAGTCGCCGACCGTATTTTTCTTACGCGCGTCGTTTCTCGTACCGCGCTTGCGCATCGTGTTTACAGGTGGCACATGCGGAAGTGGCGTGTCTCGCGGCGTGGCAAGGAACAGTCAAAGCACCACTGCTGCCTTATCCAGCGTCCGCCCCCCTTTTTTTTTTTTTTGCATTTTGTTCATTGTTGATCGTTGTGTTCGGTCGTTGCAGACGTCGCAAGACATCCTGTTCAAGTTCGGTGGTTGATCCTTCCACTCGGTTTTTATTACAGAGTCCAACCGGCTTTCTGGCCGAACACGCTGAGCTACCGTGCCGGCAATCCCTAGTAGCTGAGTGGTCAGTGTAACGTTATATCATACCTAGCGGCCCGGGTTCGATTCCCGGCTGGATCGGAGATTTTCTCCGCTCAGGGACTGGCTGTCGTGTTGTCCTTATCATCATCATTTCATCCCCATCGACATACAAGTCGCCGAAGTGGCGTCAACTCGAAAGACTTGCAGCAGGCGAACGGTCTACCCGACGGGAGGCCCTAGCCTTACGGCGGCTTATCCAAAACTATCGATATGAACGTATCAGAAACATACGTTATTTTACAGACCGGAATGAAAGTACCACGAAGGCACAAACGTGTCGAAGCATGCTTGGGCTGTAAAAATATGGCCGGCCGCTGTGGTCGAGCTGTTCTAGGCGCTTCAGTCCGGAACCGCGCGACTGCTACGGTCGCAGGTTCGAATCCTGCCTCGGGCATGGATGCTCGTGATGTCCTTAGGTTAGTTAGGTTTAAGTAGTTCTAAGTTCTAGGGGACTGATGACCTCAGTTATTAAGTCCCATAGTTCTCAGAGCCATTTGAACCATTTGCAAAAAGATGAGTTGTTTTTATAATAGACGTACTTGAATTCCCACAACTATTCCTTTGTTTAAAGAAACTAGAAAAAATCGATTTTTTTTCGTTTAAAAGTTAACGAAATACTGTTTACCTTTCGTCGTCGTAAAAGAAAAAGTATAAAGCGGTTTTTAATCCGAAACATAATCAGGTGCTATATTATGATGATGGTATTGGGTGACATTCAATTTTGTTAAGAGGTAATGGTCTCACAAACTGGCACGAGCGATTACGCCAGTCGCACAGCTAGGATCAAGCGTCCTCCACACACACACACACACACACACACACACACACACACACACACTCAAGGCCAGCTGGATTCTCAGAAGGATGGGAAGTGTGGGGTCCCATTCGCGCGAGCACTGAGGTCGATAATTCATTACTCAGCCAACCGCCCTGGCCGCGTCCACACCGCTTCTTAGAAAACGGGCTCTCCTCTGGCCGCGCTGTTTGCGCGGGGTCGCTGAATGAAGTATTGTGCGGCCGCAATTCTTCACTCACAGTAATCGGGCCACCACGTCGTATCTAGGTCACGCAGTCTTAGGCACAATCTACCTTTCCCACAACACAGGAAACGCCCGACTTCCTCAAAGCCGTCATCAGTGTATTAAAATGGGGAGGCTTTTTCCTGTCTGAATATCATGCTCAATGCGAAGTTGGAACATGTTTACCTAAACAGGAAAAAAATTAACATTGGCCGTCGCAAGCATCTCAATAAAATATTTAAACGCGAAATGAAGTATCGTGGTATGGTAATAAAATTAATCATACATTTTTGTCATTGGTCAATTTTATTTCCTGTTCTGTTAGAAAAACTTAACCTATAGTTTCTTTTATTCACAAACTTCATAATTCATAGCTCTTTTTCTCTTTATATGACTGGCACTTTTTATTGCTCATTTCTACGTTCGCAACATACTTTTTTCTTCACTTCAGTAGTATTACATTTCCTTCTTGGGCTCAGTTTCTGTATGAGTTTGTCAGTTGTCCAGTTTCTCTACAGTTTTTAACATACTCCCTTTGAGCACTGATGGTGTGAAGCAATGTAACAGGAGGCGGCAGGTTACTTTATATTATTTTTGACAAACCTAATGATCAGATTATCCGGAAACGCGTAATTATAAGATGATAAGCAAAGTTATATTTGCGATCAAAATTGGTCTATTTTCATTCAGTGATAAAATTGGCTGCAGGTCTCCTAAGAGGCTTAGAATGTTCTATCCAAGATAACCTCCAAGTTCATTGATCTTCATTAAAGTGAAGAAGGGTGTTTTCAAATTCTACGTAAATTCGTCTCCTGGCGAGACTGTTATTTTGCTGGAAACTGGTAATCACAGTGTTTGCTAATATTATGTTGAGATCTACATTATAGAGGTACAGAGATTGAACGACAATATGAAAACTCGTAGAAGCCGACCTCGGGGAAAATCAATTCGGATTCCGTAGAAATGTTGGAACACCTGAGGCAATACAGATCCTACGAATTATCTTAGAAAATAGATTAAGGAAAGGCAAACCTACGTTTCTAGAATTTGTAGACTTACAGAAAGCTTTTGACAATGTTAACTGGAACACTCTCTTTCAAATTCTGAAGGTGGCAGGGGTAAAATACAGGGAGCGAAAAGCTATTTACAATTTGTACAGAGAACAGATGGCAATTATAAGAGTCGAGGGCTATGAAAGGGAAGCAGTGGTTGGGAAGGGAGTGAGACAGGGTTATAGCCTATCCCAGATGTTATTCAATCTGTATATTGAGCAAGCAGTAAAGGTAGGAAAAGAAAAATTCGGAGTAGGAATTAAAATCCATGGAGAAGAAATAAAAACTCTGAGGTTCGACGATGACATTGTAATTCCGTCAGAGACAGCACAGAACCTGGAAGCGCAGCTGAACGGAATGGACAGTGTCTTGAAAGGAGGATATAAGATGAATATCAACAAAAGCAAAACGAAGATAATGGAATGTAGTAGAATTAAATCGGGTGATGTTCAGGGAATTAGATTAGGAAATGAGAGGCTTAAAGTAGTAAAAGAGTTTTGCTATTTTGGGAGCAAAATACCTGATTATGGTCGAAGTAGAGAGGATATAAAATGTAGACTGACAAAGCCAAGGAAAGCGTTTCTGAAGATGAGAAATCTGTTAACATCGAAATTAGATTTAAGTGTGAAGAGGTCAGTCTGAAAGTATTTGTATGGAGTGTAGCCATGTATGAAAGTGAAACGTGGACGATAAATAGTTTAGACAAGAAGAGAATAGAAGCTTTCGAAATGTGGTGCTACTGAAGAATGCTTAAGATTAGATGGGTAGATGACATAACTAATGAGGAGCTATTGAATAGAATTGGGGAGAAGAGTAATCTGTGGCACAACCTGACTAGAAGAAGGGATCGGTTGGTAGGACATGTTCTGAGGCATCAAGGGATCACAAATTTAGCATTGGAGGGCAGCGTGGAGGGTAAAAATCGTAGAGGGAGACCAAGAGGTGAATACACTAAGCAGATTCAGAAGGATGTAGGTTGCAGTAGGTACTGGGAGATGAAGAAGCTTGCACAGGATAGAGTACCATGGAGAGCTGCATCAAACCAATCTCTCGACTGAAGACCACAACAACACAACAACCAAGGCTAATACGGTGTAGGAAATCCTCTGACGACCAAAACAGCTTCCAGTGGTCTCGGCATGGACAAAAACAGTTCCCGTAGAGTTTTCAAGGCAATCTTATACCATTCTTCCTGCAAAATAGTTGCAAATTCAAGTAATGATTATAAAGGCGGATAGCGATCACTCCACACTTCTCCTCAAAGGAGACCACAGAGGCTCAATAATATTGAGATCTGGTGATTGTGAAGGCCAGTAGAGTTGCGACAATTTACCCTCGCACTCACAACAGCATTGTTGGATGATACGAGCTGTGCGAACAGGGATGCAGTCGTCTTGGAAAACAGAGTCGGGATTGGGGAACAAATGTCATGGGATAGACGTGATCAGCCATTAGGATCACATAGTCCTTGGCAGTAATGTGACGTTCCAGGATAACCTTTGGGCCCATAGAATGTATTATTGAGTTTTTAGTTAATTCGGTAATTTTATTTCAACTCTTTTACATAAACGTGAATTGAAAATTGAAACAGTTACTGAGGAGTTTCCAAGGCATGACAGACACGTCACGTCTTCAACAGAATTTGTACCGAAGAGCAACAGATGCAAAGCGATCACGTACATCTGCAGATCCTTGGCTGTACAGTCTTGCTGACATCTCCGCTGCTTCGCTTTCCTTCAAGTCAAGTCCATTCGTTGCGTAGCTGCTGTGTACAAAGCAGTGACCCACTTCTAGCTGTTTCCTCCTCGGACGTTAGCACCTCCTCACCGTGTTAGAGCGCGGGGCACAACGCATACTTTCCGCTCCCACGTCCGTCGTCTTAGCTGGACGTCTCGTACGTCCGACATGGAGGCCACTGGAACGTCACCCATCGTAAACGGCTTCCCACAGATAACAGATCACATTAAACGTAAGTAAATATTGTACCACTGATATTGTCTCGAAACTGAGTTGACTTGGGACGCCAGCATAATCATACGATGTACCTTGTTTCAGATTTATTTCGTGTGTTAGTTTTGTAAAATTTTCCTACATCGACCTACCAAGATTAAACAATGGTGGCTTACTATCAGCTCAGTGTCCCCTTTCAGCAACGGAATATTGGTAAGTAAAGGAAATATTTTAATTTGTTATACGAGGTCTGTTCAAAAATTTCCGGTACGTTTGTAATGTGTATTAGTTATTGTTCAGTGCTGTATTTAATAGAACGCTGTGTCGCTCAGTTCGCGAATTTCGAGATGGCACAAGTAGAGGATCAATGCGATTGCATCAAATTTTGGTGAAACTTAAGAAAATCTTTACATAGACTCACCAAATGATGCAGGAAGCCTGTGATGACCCCAAGAGCTGAAACTGTACTCGGCGTTAAGAATGGTGCATATGGTTAAAAAATGGCCGGAAGAAAGTTAAAGATGACCGTCGTTCAGGACGCCATCCGACGTCTACCGATGGCGCTCATGTTAGGAACGTCAACGAAATTCTGGGTGCCAATCGAAGACTGATTGTCCGAGAGACTGCAGAAGAACGTAACATTTCAGACTGATCATGTCATGAAACCCTGACACAGCATCTTGGAATGCATCTTGTTCCCAACAAGTTCGTCCCACGTCTCACGAGTCAAGACCAGGAAGACATTCGCATCATAATCTGTGAAGAGCTTTTAGATCGCGCAAATGAGAACGAAGTGTTCCTTAACTGGTGGTGAGACGTTGGTTTACGGTTATGATGTTAAGACTAAGTTTCAGCCTTCACAATGGATTAGGAAAGGTTCTCCAAGACCGAAAAATGTTTGTCTGGTGAGGTCAGGTCAAATGTCAAAGCCATGCTGATAGTTTTTGTTTTTTACTCTGAAGGATTAGTTCATCATGAATTCGTGCCACAGGGACGGACTGTTAAGGGATGCTACTATCGGGACGTGTTGCGACGCCTGCGAGAAAATATGATAGCGATACGGCCTGAAATGTGGGGAGATAATTCGTGGCTCTTGCATCACGATAACTCACCCGCACATTCATCCCTGTTGGTGCATGACTGCTGCACAAAATTCGAAATCGATATGCTGTCTCATTCTCTGTATTCTCTAGATCTGGCCACTGCGGCCTTTTTTTATTTCCCAAGTTGAAAACCTCATTGAAAGGACGAATATTTGCAACGGTAGATGAGATTAAAGCAAATTCGCAGACGGCGCTTCGAGCGATCCAGCAAGAGGCGTACCAAGACTGCTTCCGGAAGTGGAAACGGCGTTGGGAGGGGTGTACCAATTGTGAAGGTGAGTATTTCAAAGGAGACCACGTACGATGAATAAAAGGTAAAGGTGGAAAAAATTTATGGACAAAGCTCCGGAATTTTTTGAACAGGCCTCATATATGGATATAGTGTCTGTTCTTTCGGACATGAATGTCCGCAAGAATGGACACCATCCATGTGTAGTATATGTATGTACGCCAGACGGCGATGTTTACGGTAGATGCAAACAGTATCCGAACCATCCGGGAATACATTTAGTGTTGTAGTCTGCTGAAGATCCAACAACGTGTTACTAGAGAAGACCGAAATGCACGCGTTTTAGCTCACGCAGGCTGGCGTGAGGAAGGAAGAACTACACTGACGTGGAAGTCTGGAACATGACAAAGAATTAGAATTCAGAAAGCGGACGTAATTAGTTTCATACTTAACTTTAATCCATTAACGATGAACGTCACTCTTGACGGTACATGATTCACAATATTATCTGTTCAGAATAGTAACTGAATATGGCGCCTTGCTAGGTCTTAGTAAATGACGTAGCTGAAGGCTATGCTAAACTGTCCTCTCGGCAAATGAGAGCGTATGTAGACAGTGAACCATCGCCAGCAAAGTCAGCTGTCCAACTGGGGCGAGTGCTAGGGAACCTGTCTAGACTAGACCTGCCGTGTGACGGCGCTCGGTCTGCAATCACTGATAGTGGCGACACGCGGGTCCGACGTGTACTAGCGGACCGCGGCCGATTTAAAGGCTACCACCTAGCAAGTGTGGTGTGTGGCGGTGACACCACAGTTAGCCTGAAATCAAGTGGATTAACGGATAGGAGGCGCTGCTCATTAGCGTACTGCTTATGGAGACTTCCGTCGCACGGGTAGACGTGCTCGGATAGCCAAGGCGGTTAAGGCGACAGCTCGCGTAAAGCGGGAAATTCCGGCTCGACTCGCGGTCCGGAACAAATATGCATCTGCTGCTAAGTTCATCAATGCCCAATTGCAGCTATATGTAGAATAATTCTCTCGGAACACGATTTTCATTTGATTTCATGAAGCAGAATACATCTTATCCAATTTTATTGTTTTATTTTATCGGACAACAACTAGAGATTTTAGCCTTAGGAGTGATAGTGGTGAATATTTAATGGTAATCTCGTAAAAAATCAAATTGCGATCATGAATCTCGGTGATGGTGTTGGCGTTTCTCTACATATACATTTTTCCCAGTAATGGATGACATGGTGAAAAACTTGTTTGTAAAAGTCTGCAGTTTGGCTGTTCATGGAACGTTTCGCCTTGGAAATAACCTAGTTTTCGTTCTGTAAATACCCACAACGCAGTGGTTTCTTCATATGAGCAAAGAATACGAAGTCACTCGTCTGAATATGAGGGCTGAGGCAAATACTGATAGGCCAAAGAAGAGTCCTGCGTCATTGTGTCCTGCACAGAGAGAAACAGCTGGGACGCTGTCGTGGACGATAAAGCCCCGTTGGTCTGCTTACAGCAATACTCCCAATCGACGCCTTCCGGTAACCGTGTAAGGGGATTACAGTAGGGTGCTTGTGTTACCATTTGCCTCATCTACATCTACATGACTACTCTGCAATTCGCATTTAAGTGCTAGGCAGAGGGTTCATCGAACCACAATCATACTATCTCTCTGCTATTCCACTCCCTAACAGCGCGCGGGAAAAACGAACACCTAAACCTTTCTGTTCGAACTCTGATTTCTCTTATTTTATTTTGATGATCATTCCTACCTCTGTAGGTTGGGTTCAAAAAAATATTTTCGAATTCGGAAGAGAAAGTTGGTGACTGAAATTTCGTAAAAAGATCTCGCCGCGACGAAAAACGTCTTTGCTGTAATGACTTCCATCCCAGTTCGCGTATCATATCTGCCACACTCTCTCCCCTATTACGTGCTAATACAAAACGAGCTGCCCTTTTTTGCACCCTTTCGATGTCCTCCGTCAATCCCACCTGGTAAGGATCCCACACCGCGCAGCAATATTCTAACAGAGGACGAACGAGTGTAGTGTAAGCTGTCTCTTTAGTGGACTTGTTACATCTTCTAAGCAACATTTGGCTCGCCTTCTCCTCAATATTATCTATGTGGTCTTTCCAACTGAAGTTGTTCCTAATTTTAACACCTAGGTACTTAGTTGAATTGACAGCCTTGAGAATTGTACTATTTATCGAGTAACCAAATTCCAACGGATTTCTTTTGCAACTCATGTGGATTACCTCACACTTTTCGTTATTTAGCGCCAACTGCCACCTGCCACACCATACAGCAATCTTTTCTAAAGCGCTTTGCAACTGATACTGCTCTTCGGATGACCTTAGTAGACGGTAAATTACAGCATCATCTGCGAACAACCTAAGAGAACTGCTCAGATTATCACCCAGGTCATTTATATAGATCAGGAACAGCAGAGGTCCCAGGACGCTTCCCTGGGAAACACGTATAACTTCAGTTTTACTCTATGATTTGCCGTCTATTACTACGAACTGCGACCTTCCTGACAGGAAATCACGAATCCAGTCGCACAACTGAGACGATACCCCATAGGCCCACAGCTTGATTAGAAGTCGCTTGTGAGGAACGGTGTCAAAAGCTTTCCGGAAATCTAGAAATACGGAATCAACTTGAGATCCCCTGTCGATAGCGGCCATTACTTCGTGCGAATAAAGAGCTAGCTGCGTTGCACAAGAGCGATGTTTTCTGAAGCCATGCTGATTACGTATCAATAGATCATTCCCTTCGAGGTGATTCATAATGTTTGAATACAGTACATGCTCCAAAACCCTACTGCAAACCGACGTCAATGATATACGTCTGTAGTTAGATGGATTACTCCTACTACCCTTCTTAAACACTGGTGCGATCTGCGCAATTTTTCAGTCTGCAGGTACAGAGCTATCGGTGAGCGAGCGGTTGTATATGAGTGCTATGTAGGGAGCTATTGTATCAGCGTAATCTGAAAGGAACCTAATCGGTATACAATCTGGACCTAAAGACTTGCCCGTATCAAGCAACTTGAGTTGCTTCGCAACCCCTAAGGTATCTACTTCTAAGAAACTCATGCTAGCAGATGTTCGTGTTTCAAATTCTGGAATATTCCATTCGTCTTCTCTGGTGAAGGAATTTCGGAAAACTGCGTTCAATAACTCCGCTTTAGCGGCACAGTCGTCGGTAACAGTACCATCGGCACTGCGCAGCAAAGGTATTGACTGCGTCTTGCCGCTTGTGTTCTTTACATGCGACCAGAATTTCTTCGGATTTTCTGCCAAATTTCGAGACAATGTTTCGTTGTGGAACCTATTAAAGGCATCTCGCATCGAAGTCCGTGCCAAATTTCGCGCGTCTGTAAATTTTAGCCAATCTTCGGGATTTCGCGTTATTCTGAACTTCGCATGCTTTTTCCGTTGCCTCTGCAACAGCGTTCGGACCTGTTTTGTGTACCAAGGGGGATCCGTTCCATCTCTTACCAATTTATGAGGTATGAATCTCACAATTGCTGTTGGTACTATATCTTTGAATTTGAGCCATATCTCGTCTACATTTGCATAGTCAGCTCGGAAGGAATGGAGATTGTCTTTTAGGAAGGCTTCTAGTGACACTTTGTCCGCTTTTTTAAATAAAATTATTTTGCGTTTGTTTCTGATGGATTTGGAAGAAACGGTATTGAACCTAGCTACAACGACCTTGTGATCACTAATCTCTGTATCAGTCATGATGCTTTCTATCAGCTCTGGATTGTTTGTGACTAAGAGGTCAAGTGTGTTTTCGCAACCATTTACAATTCGCGTGGTTTCGTGGACTAACTGCTCGAAATAATTTTCGGAGAAAGCATATAGGACAATCTCGGAAGATGTTTTCTGCCTACCACCGGTTTTCAACAAGTATTTTTGCCAGCTTGTCGAGGGAAAGTTGAAGTCCCCACCAACTATAACCGTGTGAGTGGGGTATTTATTTGCTACGAGTCTCAAACTTTCTCTGCACTGTTCCGCAACTGTATCATCGGAGTCTGGGAGTCGGTAGAAGGAGCCAATTATTAACTTAGTTCGGCTGTTAAGTATAACCTCCACCCATACCAATTCGCACGGAGTATCTACTTCGACTTCACTACAAGATAAACCACTACTGACAGACACAAACACTCCACCACCAATTCTTTCTAATCTATCTTTCCTGAACACTGTCTGAGACTTCTTAAAAATTTCTGCAGAACTTATTTCAGGCTTTAGCCAGCTTTCTGTACCTATAAAGATATCAGCTTCTGTGATTCCTATTAGCGCTTGAAGCCCAGGGACTTTTGCAGCACAACTACAACAATTTACTACTATAATTCCGACTGTTCCTTGGTCATATGAGCGTATTAGCCCCGAAAAGCTGCATGACCTAGCCGATAATGTTTGGGTCTTCGTCTTTGCCCGCGGTGATGAATCCACACGTTTTCCGGCCGCGATGGCCGAGCGGTTCTAGGCGCTGCAGTCTGGAGCCGAGCTACCGCTACGGTCGCAGGTTCGAATCCTGCCTCGGGCATCGATGTGTGTGATGTCCTTAGGTTAGTTAGGTTTAAGTAGTTCTAAGTTCTAGGGGACTGATGACCTCAGATGTTAAGTCCCATAGTGCTCAGAGCCATTTGAACCAATCCACACGTTTCCACAACTTGCTCTGCTGTTTCGTCTCGTGATATACCCAGAACGCGCCGACACTGATGGTTAAAGAACCCATACAGGTTGTCTCGGCAGACTGCAGCATTTCCACTTCTGCCTGTGTTCGGCGGCCATTTTCAGTTGGTATCAGCAGTGCAGAGCCCAGTGGGCTGCGTCCTTTGGTTAATTAGAAAAGTCGTAATCGTACAAGATACTGAAAACTGATCCACGAGTTATTTTGGTACTTTTTGTACTATCGTCTCCATTGTGACACGTCAGTGTTCGAATACTATGGTTGGTGCAAATGGCTCTGAGCACTATGGGACTTAACTTCTGAGGTCATCAGTCGCCTAGAACTTAGAACTAATTAGACCTAACTAACCTAAGGACATCACACACATCCATGTCCGAGGCAGGATTCGAACCTGCGACCGTAGCGGTCGCTCGGCTCCAGACTGCAGCGCCTAGAACCGCACGGCCACTCCGGCCGGCGTTCGAATACTAGGTCCTCCAGTTCTCTAAGGACCTGCTTCTCCACAGAGAGGCGGTCTGCCACTTCGTTCTTCGTCAGTCGAACTTGGCTTACCAGATTGGAAGCGAGAGCGCCACCTGATCACTGTGTCATATAATGGGTGGGGTATTATGCCCGCACACTTCCACCAATTGAGCATCGCTTCCTGCAGCGTTGCTGCCTACGTAGTACCATCTCAATTGTGCGATTCTCTTCGTGATTTCATGTTAGAAAAGTCACAGTTCGTATTAATAGACGAAAAGGCATCGAATAAAACAGAAGTGATATCCCGCGTTCCGTAAGAAAGTGTTACAGGCCCTCTGCTGTTCCTGATACACAAAAAAGATTTTGGAGGCAATCTGAGCAGTCCTCTTAGATTGTTTACGGATAATGCTGTCATTTACCGTCTTCTAAAGTCATCAGATGATCAAAACCAATTGCAAAATTATTTAGAGAAGATATCTTTATGGTGCGAAAAGTGGTAATAGACTCTAAATAATGAAAAGTGTGAAGTCATTTACATCAGTGCTAACAGGAATCTGCTAAATTTCGGTTACACAATAAATCAGACAAATTTGATGGCTGTGAATTCAACTAAACACTCAGGGATTACAGTTACGAATTACTTAAATTTGAACGATCACATAGATAATGTTGTGAGGGAAAACCGAAGACTGCCATTTATTGGCAGAACAGACTGCTTACACTAAACAGATTGCTTACACTACCCTTGTCCATCCTCTTCTGGAGTATTACGCGTGGTGTGTCCGCCCCCCTTAGCTGAGTAGTCAGCGCGACAGAATGCCTCACCAAGGTGCCCGGGTTCGATTCCCGGCTGGGGCGCGGCCCACAATGCCGTACGCTCAATTCCAACTTTCCACGCGTGGTGTGGGATCAGCATCAGATAGGACGGAGAACACGAAAAAGTTCAAAGAAGGGCGCCTCGTTTTGTATTATCGTGAAATTGGACAGAAAGTGACACAGATATGATACGTGAATTTGGGTGCCAGTCATTAAAACAAAGGCGTTTTTCGTTGCGGCAGTATCTATTCACGAAATTTCAATCACCAACTTTGTCCTCCGAATGCGAAAATATGTTGTTGGTGACCACCTACATACTAAATAGGAAAAAATGATTGTTAGGTAAAGTTTAAAAAATGTCAGATATCGCACGGGAAGATTCAAGTGCTCGTTTTTCCCCGCGCGCTTTTCGAGAGTTGAACGACAGAGAAATGATTTGAAGGTGGTTTGATCAACGTTATGCCAGGCACTTAATTGTGAATAATTGCAGAGTAGTCACTTAGATGTAGATGTGGAAGTATCCCTTCAAGTACATAAAACGGATCACCTTGTCAGTAGATTGCGCCATTTAGTTTTGGCATCTAGTTGTGTGCGAGGATTTCAGTGTATGCCACAACTGCAGACAACTACCAAACAAAAAATTAATTACCTAGTTTACTTTTTCGAGGTGATGGTTAAAGCTTTATTACTGCTCATTGTACAATTACCGGTTTCAGCGGTGATCTGACTTATCTTCGGATACTGAGTAAGGAGGTTTCTTATGCTGCTAGCCGGTCGCGGTGCCGTGCGGTTCTAGGCGCTTCAGTCCGGAACCGCCTGACTGCTGCCGTCGCAGGTTGAAATCCTGCCTCGGGCATGGATGTGTGTGATGTGCTTAGGTTAGTTCGGTTTAAGTAGTTCTAAGTTCTAGGGGAATGATAACCTCAGCTTTTAAGTCCCATAGCGCTCAGAGCCATTTGAACCATTATGCTGCTGCACGGGATCTGATTATGACTATAGACTGCAGTTGAAACCGGTAACTGTGTGAGTAAAATCTCTCAGTGTCGTGTCATTAAATAAGAGAAAAAATATTATACATATCAGTAATGGCATTATCCGAATCAACAATTGTATCGTGCTTCATAAAGCAAACCACCCAAGTTCTTTCGCAGGCTGATAAACTACTCAGAAATATCAGAAGTTGAAACCAGTTCCTTCAGTTGCGCTCATCTGATTCGAATTGCAATGGTAGTGCAATGCATCTGACATACACCGTCCAGGTGTTACTCGTAATACATAAAGACAAAGCTGTTCTGGAAAAGCTGGTCGATTGTCAAATTAGCAAATTCAGAAACACACGTAAAGGCTATTACTATTTTAGTGATTAATACTGCTCAATAAAAACAGTTTCTAACTTGTACACGAATGCAAGACTGTGAAGTCTGTGTTAGAATATCCTGCCAATAATATTCAAATTCATTTTTTCTTTATGGAATAATATACTAACTTTTGATGCCATAAAAAGACGATATACCATGTACGTGTGCTTCTTCATATGTAAATGAAAAGTTCTTTTGGAAACAATTGTATTTTATTGAAAATGCATCGTAGCTTCCAGTTTTTCCCCCTCTCTTCTGAAAAATGGACATTCTTCTGTTCTTCAGACAAAAACGATCACACTTTTGGTCAGAAAATAGCTTGAAACTACACTTGTCTAAACCACACATTTTTGTGGGTAAAAATTACCTTGCGCGTTTCGATATTACTTCTTTTCCGGATGCTAAGAAGAAGTACACTACTAGCCGTTAAAATTGCTACACCACGAAGATGGCGTGCTACAGACGCGAAATTTAACCGACAGGAAGAAAATGCTGTGATGTGCAAATGATTAGCTTTTCAGAGCATTTACACAAGGTTGGCGCCGGTAGCGACACCTGCAACGTGCTGAAATGTGGAAAGTTTCCAACCGATTTCCCATACACAAATAGCAGTTGACCGGCGTTGCCTGGAGAAACGTTGTTGTGATCCTTCGTGTAAGGAGGAGAAATTCATACCATCGCGTTTCCCACTTTGATAAAGGTCGGATTGTAGCCTATCGCATTTTCGGTTTATCGTATCGCGACACTGCTGCTCGCGTTGGTTGAGATGCAATGACTGTTAGCAGCATATGGAATCGGTGGGTTCAGGAGGGTAATACGGAACGCCGTGCTGCATCCCAACGGCCTCGAATCACTAGCAGTTGAGATGACAGGAATCTTAGCCGCATGGCTGTAACGGATCGTGCAGCCACATCTCGATCCCTGAGTCAACAGCCGGGGACGTTTGCAAGACAACAACCATCTACACGAACAGTTCGACGACGTTAGCAGCAGCATGGACTATCTTCTCGGAGACCATGGCTGCGGTTACCCTTGACGCTGCATCACAGACAGGAGCGCCTGCGATGGTGTACTCAAAGACGGACCTGGGTGCACGAATGGCGAAACGGCATTTTTTCGGATGAGTCCAGGTTCTGTTTACAGCATCATGATGGTCGCATCCGTGTTTGGCGAAATCGCGGTGAACGCACATTGGAAGCATGTATACTGGCGTATCACCCGGCGTGATGGTATGTGGTGCCATTGGTTACACGTCTTTGGTCACCTCTTGTTCACATTGACGGTACTTTGAACAGTGGATGTTACATTTCAGATGTGTTACGACCCGTAGCTCTACCCTTTATTCGATCCCTGCGAAACCCTACATTTCAGCAAGATAATGTACGCCCGCATGTTGCAGGTCCGGTACGGGCCTTTCCGATACAGAAAATGTTCGTCTGGTCAATGGTGGCCGAGAAACTTTCTCGTCACAATACGCCAGTCACTACTCTTGATGGACTGTGGTATCGTGTTGAAGCTGCATGGGCAGCTGTACCTGTACACGCCATCCCAGCTCTCTTCGACTCAATGCTCAGGCGTATCAAGGCCGTTATTACGGCGAGAGGTGATTGTTCTGGGTACTGATATCTCAGGATCTATGCACCCAAATTACGTGAAAATGTAATCACATGTCAGTTCTAGTACAATTTATAATGAATACCCGTTTATCATCTGCATTTCTTCTTGATGTAACAATTTTAATGGCCAGTAGTGTATATACAAGTTCTCGTAAACAGGATCGGTTACTTAAATGTTAATAGTAACACTGCAAAAATTACTGAGAAACCTTATCAAATTTAAAAATATAAATAATCTTCATGTTAAAATGCTGTTGAAAGTACTGATATATGAGCACATTCTGCCTCGTCATATGGTGTGTACTACAGGCCAGTGCTAAGTGATCGTTAAGCTACGTGGTGTGTGCTTGGATAACGATGTAACATCGAAACGCGTAAGGAAGTTTTCCTCAAATAAAAGAATGTGAGATAAGCGAAGTTTCAAGTGCAAATATGGCCGTAGCGTCTTATATTGCGTTTTTGTAGAATATCAAAACACGGCTGTTTCGATCAAAATTGAAGATACATTGCTATATTTGAAATCGCCTTCTTAAGTTCGTTGTGATACGAAAAACTGGAAAGCCTAAATACAGTTTGTTTCAAAAAGATCCGTCAGATTTCATGAGACTACGACTTCTGCACGAATCAAAATACATACTTGAGGTAGATTTTAAGTTACAAATGGTTCAATTGGCTCTGAGCACTATGGGATTTAACATCTCAGGTCATCAGTCCCCTAGAACTTAGAACTACTTAAACCTAACTAACCTAAGGACATCACACACATCTATGCCCGAGGCAGGATTCGAACCTGCGACCGTAGCGGTTCGAGCGCGTTTCCAGACTGAAGTGCCTAGAACCGCTCGGCCACTCCGGCCGGCTAAGTTACACCACTAAACAATGTTACCTTGATGCCAGTTATAAGTTGCCGGTTCATGTGGTTGTACGAGTATAAATGATCTCGCTGATACACCTCGCTCGTTAATTACTCACTGTGAGCCGCGTACAGCTGCTGATAACACAACAGAAAGGGATTTGCGTTCTCAGTTTCAGGTGGTGCTATCCAACTACGACAGCGCGGACTAATTTTCGTCGAGCTAAAGTCCAAAAATGTTTCGAGACTGCATTAATAAAAATAATGGATAACAGTTAAGAAGATGGTTTTAATAATTCGGGTGTCCTACACAGCCGCCTCGCACTTGAGCACAACGCACACAACATTCATACAGTCATGCGAAACCGTCAGAAAAGTCATTCTTTGGCATTTTGTCCAACTCGCGCGTCACATTCCATCTTCTTTTGTCTTGGCGAACCATCAGAGGTTCTACTCTTTACCGTTTTGTGGTAGGATAGTATTGATAACATCGGCTCTCATTGACGTCATGATTTTTTCAAGAAGAAGAATTGTCCACGTTTTTCATTTCAATGAAGCAGCAGCAGGCGTCCACGCCTCCTTGTTTTTTCTGCGTGCAGGACAAATTTTGCACACACTTTTCTCTTTTTCAAAAGATTCAGGAGAATGCCTTCAGCATTTAATTTAGAGATGCTCATTTCGTTGCTCCATTGCGCTATGCGTCAACAACATTGACACATTACCGTTGCACGGCCACTACTTAACATTGTCACTTTGTCTGCTCACAACTGACTGGTCGTATCGAATACGTATCTGTTGTTTACAGTTGTTAGTTCAAGCTGCCACCAGAGTACTGCCCTGACGTCGCTTCTATGCCAGGAATAAAATCAGTCTCGAAATTTTTTGGACGGACGTAATGAATGTACGGATCTCACAACGCACCATTTGTTTCGAAGGTCGCCTGATCTTTCGGTATGTGATATATATTGTGAAGATTTGTGACAGGCTTCGTCTATGTGCCTAACCTTTCAACAAGTTCGGCTGAACAGTGTCACCGCATAGCGGTAGCCGTAAAAGCATGGGACGAGATTGACTGTCGTCTGAATGTTTGTCGGAGGTCCGGTCGAGGGGAAATTGATCTTTTGTGAAAGTTAAATTCATACTTTGATTTTAAACGTAAAGTTCAAAAATCATATGGGTCTTTCCAAAATAAAACGTTTGCAATCCTAAACGTTAGTTAAAATTCATCCCATTCATGCAGAAGATATAGTCTTATGAGGTCAATCTTCTTTTCAACGCCCCGTATATTTTACATTCATAGTCCCGCATTAAGACATACTGTATCTTAAGCCTAGAAAGTAGTAACCTTAGTTTTGTTTGTTTACATCGGCATTTTGTCTTAGTGATACTGTGTCGGCAGGAACAGAAGTCTCTCCCAAACACGCACTACGGCCCGTTGCAGGTAGCAGAACGGTGCCACACTTCCAACATTAACATACACAACAACTTGCTCAAGATGAATCACCAGTCTCTTACTACTCTTTATGGCGTCTTTAACTCAGGCTCGAGTCAGGCAACTGCGTCCTCCTGTCTACCTCCAAGCAATATCTGTGCAAGCAGTCTTCGGGCTTGTGTTAGATATTACTCAGTGACCCAGAATCACAAGGTCTCATGCCCAACCTTGTCATCGGTAAAAACTATGTTTAGTTCGATACGGCAAGAAAATGGTACAGGCGAGTGTGATTTCCCGCTAAAAAAAATTCTTGCCAACGATGCCGAAAATTACTTGTAAAAATATTATGGTCACTCGACACTTTCGATGGCGCTATGGTATTAATTACTGCAGAGATCCAAATCTGTATTAGAAAAATTCAGTGACATCACTCTTCTGTGCCGGCTGCGGTGGCCGAGCGGTTCTAGGCGCTTCAGTCCGGAACCGCGCTGCTTCTGCGGTCGCAGGTTCGAATCGTGCCTGGGGCATGGATGTGTGTGATGTCTTTAGGTTAGTTAGGTTTAAGTAGTTTTAAGTTCTCGGGGACTGATGACCTCAGATGAGAAGTCCCATAGTGCTCAGGGCCATTTGCACCACTTTTGAATTCTTGAATTCTTCTGTGGTTCGGACAAGATATCTGCTTCGTTGCTTTAGTGCTAAATGCAAAGACAAGTTGGTAACATATTTCCAACCTTCTCGCATTTCCACTTTCTTTACCACTTCTGCGTAGGTTACAGCTGTCTTTTCTCTAATTTACTTTGTACATCAGTGGCGGTCTTTTTTCATTGACGCACAGTGGTAAGCCAAAAGACTATTATCATCTCAGTAGTAGGATATTGATCGACTTTTGGAAAACAATAAAACAGCGATTCCGTATGGCATTGATTCGAAAAGTCTTAGAAGATTTCCGGAAGTATGTTGCATCAGACGTCTAAGCACAGGTCACGCAATTCCCGTAAATTATCAGTCAGTGATTTGAGAGAGCGGACCTGACGCCCATTAGCGTTACAGATGTGTTGAGATCAGGAGTATTTGGTGGCCAAGGACCAACGTGAGTTCACTGCCACGCTGCTCAAACCATTGTAGCACGATTCTGGCCTTGTGACACGGACAGTCGCCACCGCCGAAGGAGATGACATCAAGGATTGTGGGATGCACGTGGTCCGCAATAATATCCACGTAGTCCGCAATAATATCCACGTAGTCGACAGTTGTGCAGCTGTAATGGTGCCTTCCATTATAGACACAGGTCTCACTGAAGCCCAGCATAATACCGCCACCAATGGTCTGTATCCGTGGCACACTTCATGTTTCGAGCGGCGATTCGCCTGGATGACAGCATGTCCAGACACAACCATCGGTGTGGTGTAACAAGAAAAGTGAGTCATGCGACCTGGCGACACGTTTCCACTGTACCACGGTCCAATCTCGATGATGCCCACTGCAGTCGTAATTGACGACGTCATTGGGTCAACATGGGAATTTGTATGTGTCATCTACTCCCGAGTCCCGTCTTCAACAATGTGCCCCGAATGGTGTACCACAGAAAACTAGCACCTGTCGTCGATCTGTCACAGATAGCCGCTTTTGCCGCTTTACAAAGTGGGCAAGGCTCCGACCTCCACGTCCCATGGAGAGTCATGGACATTCAACAATCTGCCGTCATCTCGAGGTTTCGTATATATGCCAGGGACAGCAGCACGCGGACACCCAACCAGCTTCTCCGTTCTCAGGCGCCTGACTATAACACTCTGCCCCTTAAGAAAGTCGCTTCTCTCAGTGGCTTTCCCAGACTGCGGTCCATATCGCCGCTAGAATGATTCTGCATTCATCTGTGCTCCTCATAAACATTTACCATACCGCGCTAAGTGTTTGCAACGCCACCAGGTAGCATTCAGCCTCGTGGTGGACAAGAGACATAATGTTTTTACTCTTCCTCATCATATCTCTCCACTATTGTTTTAAGAGCCATTCATGCCTCGGGATATGACTTTCTTCAGTAGTGTTTCGGGAAATTTCTCTCCCCTCTCACTGTTTTAAGGTATGTCATCGCACTCTTTACAGTCCATTTTATTTTCACAAGGCGACTGTAAGGCAACTTCTTAAAAAAAAAAATATCATTCTGTTCCTTTTCTGAGTCCCCAAGGTCCAGTATCACAGACAAGAAATTAAGGAGTAAAAACAAACTGACTATGGCGGTTTTTGAGCTGTTGTTCAGTCGCTTTGCATAGCACGCCGTTTCATGTTCACATCACTCTCCACGGGAGCTGCAACTATCACTGCCAAAGCAAGCGATACGCGGTTCTTGCGCCACTGCTGGCGGTGAGTTCGTGTGTGAACTTCATAGTTTTCAATCAGTGAACGTGGAACCGGTTGGGCACAAACTTTACCATAATCCAAGCATTAAATCATTCCTTGCACTGCATTATATCCTAGTGCCAGTTTTTTCCCCCTACTACATTCATAGTTGGACGCCTGTCTTTTCTAACAACCTCGGCGACTCTTCCCCACTCGTGCCCCGTTGAGGCTCATATTGGACGGTCGAGTTCCAGTCTCTGAAGAGTTTCATCAATGTAACTCTGCTGGCGCCAACGCACATAACCCCATGTGTGCACTGAAGTGTGTGGCTAATTTAAGCAGCTGACTTTTTCTCTTCAACAAGAAATTCAATAATAACGAGCTATTGAATTGAAACACCCTTGTCAATCACTTTGTAGGTAAAGCTGTGGTCACGGTAAGATATCTTAATGTGCCAGCCAAGTGTGGATCCAAGAGATGGACAATAACCATTACTGAAACAAACTGGCCTGTCCAGAAACCAGATCTAAATGCAATGGACCACCTTCGGAATGATTTAGAATCTCGAATTCGCTCCATATCTCAACATCCAACGTTACTATTTTCTCTGGTTGGGTCTTGAGGGAGAATGAGCTGCTATTCCTCCACAGACATTCAGATGTTTCATTGAAAGTGTCCGCGGCAGAGTTTATGCCGTTATGAAGGCCTAGAGTGGACGCACCACATATATTACATAGTAATGTCCACCAACAGGAGTCCGGATAATTGTGATCAGATAGTTTATAACACGCTGTCATACAGGGTGTTTCAAAAATGACCGGTATATTTGAAACGGCAATACAAACTAAAGAGCAGCGATAGAAATACATCGTTTGTTGCAATATGCTTGGGACAACAGTACATTTCCAGGCAGACAAACTTTCGAAATTACAGTAGTTACAATTGTCAACAACAGATGGCGCTGCGGTCTGGGAAACTCTATAGTACGATATTTTCCACATATCCACCATGCGTAGCAATAATATGGCGTAGTCTCTGAATGAAATTACCCGAAACCTTTGACAACGTGTCTGGCGGAATGGCTTCACATGTAGATGAGATGTACTGCTTCAGATGTTCAATTGTTTCTGGATTCTGGCGGTACACCTGGTCTTTCAAGTGTCCCCACAGAAAGAAGTCACAGGGGTTCATGTCTTGCGAATAGGGACGCCAATCCACGCCGCCTCCTGTATGTTTCGGATAGCCCAAAGCAATCACACGATCATCGAAATATTTATTCAGGAAATTAAAGACGTCGGCCGTGCGATGTGGCCGGGCACCATCTTGCATAAACCACGAGGTGTTCGCAGTGTCTTCTAAGGCAGTTTGTACCGCCACAAATTCACGAAGAATGTCCAGATAGCGTGATGCAGTAATCGTTTCGGATCTGAAAAATGGGCCAATGATTCCTTTGGAAGAAATGGCGGCCCAGACCAGTACTTTTTGAGGATGCAGGGACGATGGGACTGCAACATGGGGCTTTTCGGTTCCCCATATGCGCCAGTTCTGTTTATTGACGAAGCCGTCCAGGTAAAAATAAGCTTCGTCAGTAAACCAAATGCTGCCCACATGCATATCGCCGTCATCAATCCTGTGCACTATATCGTTAGCGAATGTCTCTCGTGCAGCAATGGTAGCGGCGCTGAGGGGTTGCCGCGTTTGAATTTTGTATGGATAGAGGTGTAAACTCTGGCGCATGAGACGATACGTGGTCGTTGGCGTCATTTGGACCGCAGCTGCAACACGACGAACGGAAACCCGAGGCCGCTGTTGGATCACCTGCTGCACTAGCTGCGCGTTGCCCTCTGTGGTTGCCGTACGCGGTCGCCCTACCTTTCCAGCACGTTCATCCATCACGTTCCCAGTCCGTTGAAATTTTTCAAACAGATCCTTTATTGTATCGCTTTTCGATCCTTTGGTTACATTAAACCTCCGTTGAAAACTTCGTCTTGTTGCAACAACACTGTGTTCTAGGCGGTGGAATTACAACACCAGAAAAATCCTCTGTTCTAAGGAATAAACCATGTTGTCCACAGCACACTTGCACGTTGTGAACAGCACACGCTTACAGCAGAAAGACGACGTACAGAATGGCGCACCCACAGACTGCGTTGTCTTCTATATCTTTCACATCACTTGCAGCGCCATCTGTTGTTGAAAATTGTAACTACTGTAATTTCGAAAGTTTGTCCGCCTGAAAATGTACTGTTGTCCCAAGCATATTGCAACAAACGGTGTACTTGTATCGCTGCTCGTTTAGTTTTTATTGCCGTTTCAAATATACCGGTCATTTTTGAAACACCCTGTATATGTGTAAGATTTTTGTAATAACAGCAATAACATAAAAAGCGTTGTAACTCAATAATAATAAACTGCCTCATTACTATGAGCTATATAAAATATTTTAATACATTAGCAATTCGTTTGGATCGGTAAACAGTAGATTTAGTTAGCATATTGTCCAAAAAATTTACAATTTGGAAAAATGTAGCCTTTGAAAAGTATACGTCCGGAAATTGGAGTACGTGTACCACGCAGTTAATTTAAAGAACTATAATGACAAGAAACTCTTACAACTTTGTTAACGCCAGAAGTTGAAAAATACTAAATTCGAAATAAGCAATCACTGTTATCTGCCTTTCACGGAGGACTACGGTTGCGAACACTGATGTGCAAAATTTGACGGTGCGTGCGCGTAAACGAAGGAATGTTGTTACTTTCAGTCGTGCTGTATTCTGACACGATGCCCTGTCATGTTGAAACAAACTATGATCGTTCCCGAACTTTTCCTCTACTGTACGCAGTACACACTGCTATAAAATTTGTCTGTATCCTTCGGGATTTAGCGTTCTCTTAAGCGCAATAAGCGGCCACAAGCTAACCACTTAAAACTCACCCATACCCTAACGGCAGCTGTTCCGTACTTCATTGTTGACACTACATGTGATGGCAGGTTACGCTCTCCAGGCATTCGCCAAACACAAACCCTTCCATTGGATTGCTACAGAGCATAAGTGATTCATCATTCCAAATCACTCATTCCCAGTCATTTAACCTCTCCAAACGTCGCTTAGCATTGACTGCAGAACAATGTGGCTTATAAGGAGCTGCTCGACCATTCTACCTTACATGTACGTCAGTGCATGAGGTCTGTTTTGTCTTGGTTGTGCTGTGGTTGTTCCTTTGCGTTTTTGCTTCACAGTTACGTCATCAACAGATGACTTGGGCAGCTTTAGAGGTGTTAAAATGTTCCTGATGGATTTATTACTCAGGTTACACCCAGTGAGCAGTCCACGTTCGAAGTGACAGAGCTCTCATGACCGCGCCTGTTACTGCGCCTCTACAGCCAACAGTATATTCCCTACCTCCTGTTATACTGACGGGTCAGCCTCTTGTGACGTCTAGTTGTCCATTCCGTATTATACACTTCGCAACATAATTAAAGGATGGAATGTGTAATCAATGTTAGTGATGTCACATTGGCATCAAAATTCACCTCAACTCTGTTCAACGCCACCGCGGCATTTCACACGATGGGAAGGTCTCACACCCCCTCTTGCCCAAATTTCTCCACTTCTTTTCTGCGGTTGGTCAGAATCACGACACCCAGAGTTGAAATCACGAGGACTTCATATGAGTGGCCGAATAAAACATTTCAGACACGCCGCTCTTCATACACTCAGCAGGGCGTCAGTGAAATCACCCCTTCCCTCGGCCCGTTGATCGCCACGCATTTCACAATCGAAAACGACAGTTAGCAGAGAGTTGAGCAACAGGAAATTCTTTGCAAATTTTGACACTGCCGCCACCCACTGGTCGTTTCAACTCCGCTCTATGGACGCCGGGGGCTGCAAGCCTATAGAACATGATCTTACCTCTCTGGAGTGTCGCTTGAAGAATTTAGGCTGTGTCATACAGGATGGAACTATTAAGGATCGTTCGAAATCATTCAACGAAATTTGAACGCGGTCCGAAGCAGTAAAGTACTTTCATGCTTCTTTTTCCGATCTTTTTTGCGCCCTGTTGTGGCGTGTTCATGGAAGGGTCCAGCATTGACAAATGTGTGAATAAAATGGGAAAGTGTCCGTCTAAGACTAGCCAGATGGGCAACATTCTTGGTGCCAGCATGCACTTTTCTTGAGCATGTTGAAAATGTACCTGACCGCAACTTCGACACAATTGAGTCTCGCAGCAGTCTTGGCGCCTGAAGGTAGACAATCACCACCTAAGAGTGTCCAAGGGGTTACCTGATCTCCAGGTGCTACAGTAGCCGCTTGGTTGACTGACGTCGAATTTTCTGACAGATACACTCCTGGAAATTGAAATAAGAGCACCGTGAATTCATTGTCCCAGGAAGGGGAAACTTTATTGACACATTCCTGGGGTCAGATACATCACATGATCACACTGACAGAACCACAGGCACATAGACACAGGCAACAGAGCATGCACAATATCGGCACTAGTACAGTGTATATGCACCTTTCGCAGCAATGCAGGCTGCTATTCTCCCATGGAGACGATCGTAGAGATGCTGCATGTAGTCCTGTGGAACGGCTTGCCATGCCATTTCCACCTGGCGCCTCAGTTGGACCAGCGTTCGTGCTGCACGTGCAGACCGCGTGAGACGACGCTTCATTCAGTCCCAAACATGCTCAATGGGGGACAGATCCGGAGATCTTGCTGGCCAGGGTAGTTGACTTACACCTTCTAGAGCACGTTCGGTGGCACGGGATACATGCGGACATGCATTGTCCTGTTGGAACAGCAAGTTCCCTTGCCGGTCTAGGAATGGTAGAACGATGGGTTCGATGACGGTTTGGATGTACCGTGCACTATTCAGTGTCCCCTCGACGATCACCAGAGGTGTACGGCCAGTGTAGGAGATCGCTCCCCACACCATGATGCCGGGTGTTGGCCCTGTGTGCCTCGGTCGTATGCAGTCCCGATTGTGGCGCTCACCTGCACGGCGCCAAACACGCATACGACCATCATTGACACCAAGGCAGAAGCGACTCTCATCGCTGAAGACGACACGTCTCCATTCGTCCCTCCATTCACGCCTGTCGCGACACCACTGGAGGCGGGCTGCACGATGTTGGGGCGTGAGCGGAAGACGGCCTAACGGTGTGCGGGACCGTAGCCCAGCTTCATGGAGACGGTTGCGAATGGTCCTCGCCGATACCCCAGGAGCAACTGTGTCCCTAATTTGCTGGGAAGTGGCGGTGCGGTCCCCTACCGCACTGCGTAGGATCCTACGGTCTTGGCGTGCATCCGTGCGTCCGGAGCAAGTATGGTGGGTCTGACACACCGGTGTCAATGTGTTCTTTTTTCCATTTCCAGGAGTGTAAATTTTCAACGTGCCCGAAGAAGGTGCGTGAGTGACACCGAGGACGTTGTCGAACTGGATGATCTCCAAGGAATACTGTCATTTTATTCACGCATGTGGCAATGTCGCATCCTCTCGTCATCACACCACAGGAGGGAGCGAAAAAGGATGTTTGAATGATTTTGAACTGTCCCTAGTGGTTCCACCCAGTATGGCAAAGCAAAAAGTAGAGTCGCTACACTCCAAAGTGGCGAGATCATGATCGTCGGGGTTGCAGCTCCTCGATGTCCTTAGAGTATAGTTGAAACACCAGGGGGTAGCAGCAGTGGCAAAATTGGTCAAGAAAGTAGAACTGCTGCTCGTCGTACTGCGAAATGCCGTTTTCGATCCTAAAACGTGTAGAAATGAACACGGCAAGGGATGGGGTGGTTCTATTGACGCCGTTTATGCCATCCCTGAGGCCTTTCCGTATCGGTTCTGAGCGGCGGTGAGTCTGAAATGTTTTCGTTGTCCACTTTATACGAAAACCACGCGATTTCAACGCTGTGTGTCATAGTTTTCATCATCGCAGAGGTGTCAAAAGAAGGCGTGAAATGTGAGTCGGAGGGGGTGGGACTACCCTCCCATACTGTGACACGTCCACGATGGCGTTGGGCAGAATTATGATGAAATGTGGTGCCTATGTGATATGATTATAACACATTACACCTTACTTGAACTTCTGACCTGCGGCCTTTTATTAGCACGTGTAGACACTTTGCTGTATGAATCGTCGCCGAGTGTAGGAGGGGGGTGACGTCGCAGTACGCCACGCTTTTGCTTCATTGCAGAGGAAAGCTGTAGACACCTTTCCGCCACATTTCAAACTTATGCGTAGCAATGAGAGGCAATTACGGAGTTTCGAAAAAACGATCGGTTAATTTATTTTTTTGCCCATTGTATACGGGTGTACGGATACTTTTGATCAGATAGTGTAAGTGCGGGTGACGGCAAGTAATAAACTTTTAACCCCCCCCCCCCCCCCCCCGCCGTGAACGCCGAACCACTGGTCTACGCCTGGTGTAACCACATAGTAAACTCCTTCGGATGACTGTAATGAGAAATGTTTAAAAGATCTATGTACGATCTTCAGTTGTTAGAGGGCGTATTACGCTCTTCAGTTGTAGGCAACTGCTGTCGACCAGTGTTGTAGTGCATTGTCTCTGATTACTAATGGAGCGATACACCTGGAGTGAGTACACTGATATGGTTGGTGCCTACTACATAGCACACCACAACGGACGAGATGCACAGCAGGTTTATCAACAACTTTATCCTAATCGCCTTAT
Source organism: Schistocerca gregaria (assembly GCF_023897955.1). Lineage (NCBI taxonomy): Eukaryota > Metazoa > Arthropoda > Insecta > Orthoptera > Acrididae > Schistocerca > Schistocerca gregaria. Next base: position 552,583,991 of record NC_064920.1, read on the forward strand.
CCCGCATCATACGACCTTTGCTGCTGTGTACCAACGTCTGCGTGAGACCGCGTCATTTAGCAGATTACCTGGGCAGGGACGCCGTCGCACGGTAAGAACGCTGCAATTTGAGGAAGCTGTCTTGCAGCATGTGGAACGGGATTCTTCAATCAGCACTCGTGCAATTGCACGTAACACGGGTACGAATCAGACGAATGTAAGAACAGTCCTTCGAGAGCAATTGTTGCGTCCATTTCACTTACAGCGCGTCCACAACCTGGAACCATTTGATTATCCACCCAGAGCACAGTTTTCGCAGTGGTACCTGGAATAGTGTGAAATCCTACATTTTCATCCTCTGTGTTGTTTACCGATGAAGCAACGTTCGGACGTCATGGAGTCTTCGACATGCACAATTCGCATGTTTGGAGTGAGGATAACCCACATGCCACAGTTACTAGCGCCAATCAAGTGCGGTTCTTCGTTAATGTGTGGGTCGGCGTTGTTGGGGACTGTTTAATTGGGCCGTATCTGCTACCTAGGCCATTAAATGACTGGCACTATTACAATTTTCTCGCCAGAGCATTGCCAGAATTGCTGGAAGACGCCCCGCTCCCTACAAGACAGTGCATGTGGTTCCAACATGACGGGGCGCCGGCACATTTAAGTCGTCGTGTGCGTCGATTCCTGGACCGACAGTTCCCACAAACGTGGATTGTCCGAGGCGGTCCTGTACCATGGCCTGCTTGATCCCCAGATATGACCCCTCTGGACTTTTTTTGTGTGGGGAGAGATGCGCAACCTTGTTGAAGCAACTCCTGTTGCATCAGAAGAGGATCTGGTTGCCTGGACAGTAGCAGCAGCAGCAACAGGAACAATTTAGGGTACTCCTGGGGTTTTTGGCCGTGTCAGACAGAAGATGATCCGACGGTGCAACCTTTGTTTACGTGTCAATGGAGGCATTTTTAAAAATCTACTGTAATTGAAATTTTGTTGTGATAATGTGTTGTCTCCTGGTCATAAAAAATGGAAAAGTGTTTGTTGGTTTAATTAATTAGCCGGCAGAGAAATCTTCCTCTATCGGTTTAAATACACCTCATAGGAAAAAACGACATTAGGGGAAAATATTTGATTAGATGTCCCCTACAACCTCCAAGAGTTTGTCGGTTTAAATACTTTTCACCTTGTATACACAGGCGGAAAAAGAAGCGCAACACTAAAAAAATAATTAAGGTAGAGCGATGAAATTTCGGGAACACATTTGTCTAGGTAACATATTTAAAAGACTAACATTGCAAGATTACTGGTTAATAAATGTAAGCACGACACAAGCCATTGCAGACATGAACTTCTGGTACGAATACATTATTAACCGGTGTAGCCGCCAGAATGTTGAATGCAAGCATACGAACGCTCATATATTGTGTTGTAGAAGTGCCGGATGTCTGTTTGTCGGATGGAGTTCCATGCACTTGCTTGGTCAATATAGGGACGGTTAAATCTGTTTGTGAATGACGCTGGAATTGTCGTCCGATGATGTCCCATATGTGCTCGATTGGAGACAGACCTGGTGATCGAGCAGGCTAAGGTAACATGTCGACGCTTAGTGGAAAGAGCAATATGCGGGTGAGCGTTATCCTTTGGAAAACGCCTTGGAATACTGTTCATGATTGCCAGTACAACTGACGAACAGATTTGCTGTCAGGGTGTTTGGGATAATCACGAGATTGCTCCTGGTGTCATACGAAATGGCACCCGGGACCATAACTCCAGGTGTAGATCCATTGTGTCTAGTATGCAGACAGGTTGGTTGCAGACCCTCAACTAGCCTCCTCCTAACCAACACACGGCAATCACTGGCACGGAGGCAGAAACAGCCTTCATCACAAAACACAACAGACCTCCACCATGCCCTCCAGTGAAGTCTCGCTTGACACCATTGAAGTCGCAAATGACGGTGGTTTGGGGTCAGTAGAATGCACGCTACGAGGCGTCAGTTTCGGAACTGTTCTTGGCGCAGTCGATTTGTACCACTTCGTTGTGTCACTGTGGTGTCAACTGCTGTTCAGATTGCTGCTGCAGATGCAGTACGTTGCGCCAGAGCCATACACTGAACACGATGGTCTTCCCCGTCGGTAGTGCCAGGTGGCCGTCCATAACCCGGTCTTCTTGTGACCGTACTTTGTGTCCACTGCTGCCAGCAGTCATGTAACGTGGCTACATTCCTGCCAGGTCCTTCTGCAATATCGCAGAAGGAGCATCCAGTTCCTCGCAGCCCTATTAAAGACCTCGTTCAAACTCAGTGGGGAGTTGACAGTGACGTCTTTGTCGCCTTAAAGGTATTCATGACGAACATCCGCCCACAACGTCCAATCTCATACAGAATCAACGCTCATGACCGTTATAGCGTGTATGTAAAGAAAACCTGATTTGCCTCCTCATAATGCTACTGGCTGGAAACTTGAATAAACATCATAATTCAAATGTAGAAACACTCCTACCAACTTTAGTTTATGTCACACAACTTAGTGTTGCGATTTTTATTTCCGTCAGTATATTTCAGCCTCGGGTCAGTCTGGTTCCGATATTATCAGATGAGTCGAATACGTTACTTAGTAACTCGTCAACCACCCAATGAGTTGCATGCTTTCTTGCCGCACGCCATCCCAGAACGGAACAGTGAAAGTGAGGGAAACGTGAGATGCACGAGAAGTAGCCTCCGGTACACGCTGTAAGGTGACTTACGGAATGCAGTTGTTGATAGAGAATAATTTATACATAGGGTGGTGTTGCTAAATGGGAATAAACTGCAGGGAACGAGTACTGAGTGGATAAGGGGTAAAAAAAAAGGGTGATATGGAATGTGACCAGAAATGATAGGGGAAGTACTCTTACGTAAAGGTAGAGATAAAAGACCTGTGACAAAAGAGATTTTAATGATTCGAAGTACACAAGAGAACACACGAGGCAAATGGGGAAGTTGTACTAGTGTTTTAGCTCCGCACTGAGGAGGGCAGTGAGCTGGAACACCACCATGTAGGAGCATCATCACCCTTCGTATCGCCAAAGGAACATCTCCCAGCAAGGGACTGAGGGTCATCCGTATCAAGTGAGGCGTCGTGGACGGATGACTGGTCCCACTGGGAGGTCGCCACTAACACCTGTCCAAACACAGAGGCTGAGTCGGCGCTGATGCCGCCTTACTGTGGGGATTCTCCGCTGCCCACAGATGGGTGTTGTAAAGATTGACGATACCGCCTCTCGTTAAGGCAGCCTCATCTGTGAAAAGGATGGATGACAGGAACCCCCAATACTGTGGTGAAATGAGCGACGAACCAGCGGGAAACCGCCGCTGCAGAGGCACTCCCGTAGGTAATAACGCCTGCAAGCGTTGTAAGTGATAACGGATAATAGCAGTTCTGGGGAATGTTCTACACGGTACTCTGACTTATCTCTTGCTGGCGAGCCATCTGCCTAATGATGACGCCAGGGTCACTGTCAAAGATCTTCTATCTCCACCTTCAATGGGTGTACCTCACATCGAACAGGTTTCAGGCCACATGTCCATTTGACCTTTCTTGCCCCTGTCCTAATTTAGCAAAATCAGCTAGTCTAATAGCTATTGTAAAAGATGGTAATCTAAAAACATAATCAAAAATTCATTATTAGGAATGAGAACACATAGCAATTGGTGAAAAATTCTATAATATTTATTATTTATTGCCGGCCGGAGTGGCCGAGCGGTTCTGGGCGCTACAATCTGGAACCGCGCGACCGCTACGGTCGCAGGTTCGAATCCTGCCTCGGGCATGGAGGTGTGTGATGTCTTTAGGTTAGTTAGATTTAAGTAGTTCTAAGTTCTAGGGGACTGATGACCTCAGAAGTTAAGTCCCATAGTGCTCAGAGCCATTTGAACCATTTTTTATTATTTATTACACAAATCGATTTTCGGCTGTTATATCTTCAGGTACAAAGGTAGGGTAAATGTACTGAAGAGTGGGCAGTCCCAAAGAGAGCGCAGCTTGTGTTCCTGACACTTAACTAAACTGATCAGCTCGCCACTGACGTAGTTGTATCCAGAGTGGTATCAGAAACGCCTCGTACAAGTTGTGTGTTTCCAAATTGTACCAGGTAAGAATAACTTCTCCTCTTATCTGATGTAGTTCTGGTATTGTGTTGCATAAGTTATACACGAGCAGTAGCCTTTAATTCCTGATTACATTTTTAAAGACTGGCTTGCAATCTACCATACTGCATCCACATGTTTTGCAAATGTGACATGTGGTGCCATCTGTTGACTCCGCTTGGAATCATTGTTTCTGTGCGAGAGAGCGTGCATAAAACGTCATCAAAGAATGTGTGCGTTCTGTTTAGGGTTGGTTGGTTGGTTGATTTGGGGGAGAGGACCAAACAGCGAGGACATCGGTTCCACCGGATTAGGAAAGGAAATTGGCCGCGCTTTTATAAAGGAACCATCCAGGCCTTTACCAGAAGCGTTTTAGGAAAATCACGGGAAACCTAAATCACGATGGCCTGACTTGGGTTTGCACCGTCGTCATCCCGAATGCGAGACCAGTGTCTAACCACTGCGACACCTCGCTCGGGCTCTCTTTAGGGCACAACTGCAAATTTGTATTTCCTGGGTGCGCTGTGGAGCCCCAAGGATGTGTTTTGTTTCTGAATTACTTCCGATTAAATACAAAAATCGGACCGGAAGCGCATGTAAACTGAATAGCTATTCATTGAGGCCAGACAAAGAATTGAAAATGGCGAAAGCAAAGAAAAGTTGCCGCTGCTCTTGTTACGAAAGAGCCTGCTTTAAGGAAAAGACTGAAAGCTTTGAGTGGAGAACACAGATTTTGGCATTTCCAGAGGACTAGATCGCGAGCAGTAAGTGTGGGAGATGGTGGTACAAACAGTGATCCTTATTTGAGGGTGACAGTACGTTCATTTATGACATTTACTAAATGCGTACTCTTTCTCTTGTTTTGCATACTATTAAGCGCAGGTCAGGTGAACGAAAGAGTACAGTAAATACGTAGTGTAGTGAAATTTTGCTGCACCAACGATTTTAAACTAGTGCATCTGCTCAGTGTCTGTATTGCCAGGGATGAAAAGGTCAATGTAAGATTTAGGAATAAGACGGGAGGAATTATTTCAGTGTAAATGGAATGTAAGAGAATATAACCAAGATAAAATATGTATAACATTAACTAATGAACTACATAAAAATTACACTTGTTCATAGAAGAAAATAAATGCAAGATTATACTTACGAGACATGTTCCAAGGATGTGGGTGAACAAAATAATCTTGTCTTTAATAGATCCTAAATTACAAACAATTAAGATATACACTCAAGCTCAGGAAAAACAAAACATCTTGAACGACTAGAGATAGGACAGCCTTGTTCACAGGACGCTTCTATTAGTATATTCTGCAGAAATGATTATCATTTGCACCAAGTCGGCCCGCGAGTTCAAGGGCAATATCGAAAGCGCGGCGTAACACCACTCACCGGTAAAATGTGTCTGAGGCTCTAGTTTTCGCTATAAGCCGAAGATAATAGATCATTATGACTTGAGCAGAGGCGAAGGATGCCTCGCAGACGTATGGTCAAACCGTACCGTCATATCAGTGAGTTTGAAAAAGGGTGCATTATTGGCATGAGAGAATGTGAGGCATCCATCTGGAAAACTGGTGCTCGTGTAAGACCAAGTGTTTCGGAAGTGCAGCGGGTGTGTACAGAATGCTTCACGGAAGTCCGTAGAACACGACGGGGTGGGTCAAGTCGCATCACTCAGACCACCACCCGAGAAGACCGACACCTCATCCTAAGGGCAGTGGAGGTCTGATCTGCGTCCTTCACACCTCTCGCGCAACAGTGGAACAGTGGAACGCATCGTACACTATCAGAGGCGACAGCCCGTCGGTTCCGTGCGCGGCGTCCACTTCTCCGCCTACCTTTGATGACCGTGCAGCAACATGCTAGACAGCAGTGGTGTGTGGAACGATCTCATTGGCGACAGGAATGGCATCAAATAGTGTTTTCGGAAGAATTCATGTTCTGTTTGTTTGAAATTGATGGTCGAATTTTTGTTCGCCGCAGACAGAGGGAGCGGCATCACGGTGACTGCATTCGTGCCAAGTCATGGGTACAATCACAAATCATAGTTGGTGCATGTCCAGGGCACTGTGAAAAGTCTCACCCACGTGAATGACATACTGCGACCCGTACCCATACCCTTTTTGCACAACACTCCAGACGCCATTTTTCAGCAAGACAATGCACGACCACATACTGCTGCACGGACACGTGCCTTTCTGGTATCACAGGTTATCAGCCTTTTGCCCTGGCCCGCCAGATCACCTGACTTGAGCCGGCCGGTGTGGCCGTGCGGTTCTAGGCGCTTCAGTCTGGAACCACGTGACCGCTACGGTCACAGGTTCGAATCCTGCCTCGGGCATGGATGTATGTTATGTCCTTAGGTTAGTTAGGTTTACGTAGTTCTAAGTTCTAGGGGACTGAGGACCACAGATGTTAAGTCCCATAGTGCTCAGAGCCATTTGTTTCACCTGGCTTGTCGCCAATCGAAAATGTGTAGGGTATGGTGAAACGACGGGTGCTACGCTGTGACCCAGTGCCGACCACCACAGATGAACTTTGGAACCAAGTGAACGGAGCGTAGATGGCTATACCACAGGACACCATTCGCGCCTTATACACGTTGATGCCATCACCCATGGGACGAGTTACCAGGGCCGTTGGCGGACCCTGTGCCTACGAGGCAGCTGGGGGCTTGCCGAACCAACGTGACTGTAATGCTGATAAAAAATGGTTCAAATGGCTCTGAGCACTATGGGACTTAACATCTTAGGTCATCAGTCCCCTAGAACTTAGAACTACTTAAACCTAACTAACCTAAGGACATCACACACATCCATGGCAGAGGCAGGATTCGAACCTGCGACCGTAGCAGTCCCGCGGTTCCGGACTGCAGCGCCTAGAGCCGCACGGCCACCGCGGCCGGCAATGCTGATCATTTTTGCAGAACATACTAATGTGCATGTCCTGTGAATATGGATGCCCTATGTGTAGCCGTTCAAGATATTCTGTTTTGAGTATACTAGTGAGATTAATCAGGTAACGGAAGCAGCTATGATTATAAAAAGTAATTTTTCAGCGAACATGTCAGCAAAGTTTATTGTTAAATTTATTTTCTTCTATGAACAATTGTTGTAATTTGTATATAGTCCATCGATTATATAATCTCGTATTACTTTTATCCTGAACTAATTCCTCTCGTTCTATTCCTAAACCTAATATTAACATTTTCATTTCTGGAAATGTAGATACTGTGTAGATACACTAGTTTAAAATATCTGATCCAACAGACTTTCACTGGATCATATATTTATCTTTCTACCTGATGACGACGTAATAGCCGAAAACCGGATTGTGGAATAAATAATAAATATTGTAGTCTATTATACCAGTGATGTGTGTTTTTTCATTCACAATGTATAAAATATTGTATCAAGAACCGACAGAACAGACAGTCAGTGCAAAAATTTATTACGTAACTTCATCCTTACGAGGTGATACTCGTCATATGACTGTTGTACTTGCGGTTGTCTGTAACGATTGTTTTGCACTGGAAAAGTGTATTGTATGGAATTTTTTTATAAATTTGCCACTGCCGCATCGGTCTCTACTGCCAACGGGAAACCGGTGCTAGGTATCGGCTGACCCACCCTTTACAGAACGACCTCACCTTTGACTCGTTCACAGCCCTGCCAGGTGTCACGTCGCGACTGTTGTCTGTGCGCCGCGCCGCGCCGCCTTCCCACGTGGGAGCGCCGCAGGCGAGTGGTCGCCGGGGTCGCAGGCTGCTCTTGTTACACTCCGGCCAGCCGCAGCTGCGGGCCCGCCAGGTGGAGCCGGCGCGGCTCCGGCCCAGCTCGCGCCTCTTGTGCGGGGCCGGTTACACAGCTCCCCGCTCCTCCTGATTTCTCTTTAGGCAGCAGCCGGCGAGCATAATGTGTCTTTCCCGAATGACGCCCACCCTAATCTGCATTAGGATCGCGTCTGCTGCTGTGCCCATTCATCCACTGCAGGACCAAACAGTTGCAGTGCCATCTGAGGGGGAAACAGTGAACCTCTCGATACCACTCGTTTGCTATAACCAGTGACATCATAAAATGGTGTACAGAAACCACTCGTACAAATCCAGAATTCGTAAAATAAACGCCTTAGCAAGAATTACATTTACTCTCGTGAAACGAAATTCCTTGCTGGCTCCAAGTAAGAAACTGTCACCTTTGCAAACGAGGAAGCTTACGTTTAATCGAGAACTTTGGCACTATTCACACTGATAATCGTGCAGTCCGCATCACGTGAGAACTGTAGATTCCGTCTATACATCTCCTTTAATTCGGGGGGCTCGAAAGCCCTTGACACATTTGCCGTATGACCTACAAAGATGTCTCCCGTAGTCAGAGACGATTTTTTTCCCTTTATTGAATTTCTATTCCCCCCCTCTGGGAGGGAGGAAGGGGGTCGGCGGGCTGACAGCAGCTTAATACGCCGCTCTACAGCCGATAGAAGAATTAAAAAACATAGTAGGAAAATGACAAACAATTTGTAAAGGCGATAAAACGGTGACTTTGTTAAAAACTGTAAAATGGCGGAAAGTTGCGGAAGTTAAAATACAAAAAACAGGTGGTTGACGATGGTAATGAAGACACACAGTAAGTACACAGGCACAATTAAAAAACACGGCGTCGTTACGGTTTCTGTTAACAACACTTTTAAAAGGGGACACACAACACTGAACACTCAAACACTGCACCAGAGATTACAGACGAAGATAAAACACCACAGCCTAAAGCAGATGGGGGGGGGGGGGGGGGGGAGAACCCGGACGGATGAGGGGAACTTCAGGGAATAATTTTATATGCCGGCCGATGCTCCCAACTCGAATGTTTTAACTGAAGTATTGGTCGGTAATTCGTGTGTCACTGATGCCACGCCACAGTTAGCGTACTCCAATAAATGCAGCCATGCTTCGACAGAATAAAAATAAGAATACGCAGTTGCAGTGCTGAAGTCAAGCAACATTACCTGAACTGCTTGGTCGATGTACTACCATTACTTTCTAGGGTTTAAGTGTTAGTTTCTGCGCAGCTCTGTCAGCAGTCACAACTGACACCCGAGTAGAAGTGCTAATTAGAGTAACGATTCTCTCGGACTTCTTTCCAAGCCCGACTAAAACCAATACCACGCCAGCTAGTGCAATAAATCGTAGCATTATGTGCTGATTGGAATCTGGCTATGTGTTTGATAGTTCTCGCGCAACTCCAAGGACACTGTTTGCGTCGTTCGCCAAATACTACGTAACAATCATTTTCTTTTGTGTTATGGCACTCTTAATTAACTGATATGAATAGAAAGCGTTATTGTAAATGCTTAAAGTCCGCGAGATTGTGTTACCGTAACTTTGAACTACGAAAATGAACTGGTAAACAGCAAAAAAAAATTGTGCCCTCGAAGTCTTTCGCGATGGCATGCTTCAATAAAATCATTTCAGTTTACAAGCCGCGTCACTTCGAATACAGCACTCGAACGATCGATAACCGTTTCCGCCGTCGATTATCACGAGTCAAAAATCACAGACTGCTGAGGTTGGCACGGTGTTCTGTTTATATACGCTGAAGCGCCAAAGAAACTGGTATAGGCATGCGTAATCAAATATAGAGATACGTAAAGAGGCAAACTATAGAGCTGCGGTCAGCAACACCTATGTAAGACAACAAGTGTCTGGCGCAGTTGTTGCGAGCTTCAACGTGGTGCTATAGTCGGCGCACAAGTGATGGGGCACAGCATCCCCGAGGTAGTGATGAAGTAGCGATTTTCCCGTACGACCATTTCACGAGCGTACCGTGAATATCAGGAATCCCGTAAAACGTCAAATCTCCGACATCGCTGCGACCCGAAAAAGATCCTGCAAGAAAGGGGCCAGCGACGACAGAAGAGAATCGTTCAACGTGACCGAAGTCCAACCCTTTCGCAAATTGCTGCGGATTTCAATGCTAGGACACCAACTGTGTAAGCTTGCGAACCATTCAACGAAACATCATAGATATGTGTTTTCGAAGTCGAAGGTCGACTCGTGTGCCCTTGATGACTGCACGACACAAAGCTTTACGCCTTGCCTGGGCTCCTCAACACCGACATTGGACTGTTGTTGACTGGAAACAAGTTGCCTGTTCGCATGAGTCTCATTTTAAATTGTATCGTGCGGATGAACGTGTACAGGTATGGAGACAAGCTCATGAATCCATGGGCCCCGCATGTGAGCAGGGGACTGTTCAAGCTGGTGGACGCTCTGTAATGGTGTGGGGCATGTGTAGTTGGAGTGATATAGGACCCCTGATACATCTAGATACGACTCTTGACAGGTGACACGTACGTAAGCATGCTGTCTCATCATCTGCATCCATTCATGTCCATCGTGCATTCCGATGGACTTCGGCAATTCCAGCAGGTAGTGCATGGTGCAAGAAAGAAGAATAAATGGCTCTGAGCACTATGGGACTCAACTGCTGTGGTCATTAGTCCCCTAGAACTTAGAACTACTTAAACCTAACTAACCTAAGGACATCACACACATCCATGCCCGAGGCAGGATTCGAACCTGCGCCCGTAGCAGTCGCACGGTCATGGTGCAAGAATCGGCCTTAGAGCTTCCTGTCCATTCTATGCGCTGCGGCAGCGAATTTTCGGTAATGCCAAGGCCCACATAGTACTTAGTTGAAAACTGCGTGTGGTGGGCCGGCCGGAGTGGCCGTACGGTTCTAGGCGCTACAGTCTGGAGCCGAGCGACCGCTACGGTCGCAGGTTCGAATCCTGCCTCGGCATGGATGTGTGTGATGTCTTTAGATTAGTTAGGTTTAATTAGTTCTAAGTTCTAGGCGACTGATGACCTCGGAAGGTAAGTCGTATAGTGCTCAGAGCCATTTGAACCATTTTGCGTGTAGTGGTCGTAGTTAGTTGAAAACCGATGTCCCAGAACATATTGGCTGTTCATAATCGAACATGTGTCCCTGTCACAGCAGGGTTACCTGTCTGACGGAGGGGAATACTTCTTAAGTGCTTCACATAACGTAGCGTGATACAGTACTGCATCCAGCCGGACGGCATCCCATGCTGTAAGCACAGGCGTCCGTAGCCGCAGTTATCATTTGATGGGGCTTGACTTTGGGTACTGGATGGATTACGGATATCATATGACGTTCCTCCAGTGTCCTAGCAGTGTGGGCATTAGCCGCTCCTGAATAGGGTAGCAAAATCAGACACTCGATTTCTTCTATCGGCGTCATCTACTTCTTCCTCAGGAGAGAACATATATATATATATATATATATATATATATATATATATATATATATATATATATATATATATATATATATATTGTATCTCCGACTAGCCATTCTTGCGGTAGGCTTCCCACAGTGTTCTGTAATTCAGTCCGAGAACAATTTATCAGTGAAATCCACCGAGAAAATCTTATCATAGGATAGACGATGAGACCTTACAAACTGTACAGAAACTGAAAATAGACGATTGTGGATAACAGTTAACGCCGCGTACTTCTCAATAAAACCAGTCCGACAATTCATGGAGTCAGAAGGACTCCACCTGAATCAGTTTTTATTTGGATTATCGACCTAAAACGACTGTCTACATTCTTCCCTATTAGCCCTCATTGTTCTTACCTTGTTTTCGCTGTCTTTACGCGAGATGTGTATTGGTGGTAGTAGAATCGTTTTGCAGTCCTCCGCAATTGCCGGGCTTCTAAACTTTCTCTGTAGCGTTTCGACAAAAGAATGTGCTTTCCACCCAGATTTCCAATTTGAGTTCACTAGCATTTCTATCATATTCGCGTACTAATCGAATCTATAGGTGGCAAATCTAGCATCTCGCGTCTGAAATGCTTCGATAATTTTCCTTTGACCCGACCTCGCTGGAATTCCAAACACTCCAGGAGTACTGAAGAGTGTGTCGCACGAATGTTGTGTTCGCGGTCTGCTTTATAGACGACCTGCACTTCCCTATAATTCCCTGAACGAACCATAGTCGGCTTTATGTGTTCGTTCCATTTCATGTCGCTGGGCGACGTTACGGCAAGACACTGGGTGGTTATAATTAATCGATTATGTTCTAAGTGCTGTGGTGCAGGCTATATACATCGCAGGACGCTGAAGCGTCGTAGGTGTGTTCATTAATCTGTGCGCTCGGCGGAGTATTCTGAAAAAGTAAAAATTTCATTTTCTGCCACCAGTTGAAAATATGGAGCTGTAATCAGTCAGAAGGTGGTGTGGGTGCAGGAAAATGGGAGCAACGATCAAAAACATGATAACGGTGGTTCTGACACGTTTATTAGGATATGGCCACGTCCTACAACATATGTTCAATATGGTATTCCGGCTCAGCAACATGCTACATCCATAACACGACATGGTCGACAGTTGCTGCCAGCATTTTCTATGTAATGAGAGCGATATGTCGTCATATGCTATCCTTCAGATCTGGAAGAGTCTGGATACATGCCAGACAGACACGATCTTTCAGATAGCCCCACAACGAAAAATTGCGTGGATTTAGGCCGACAGATCTAGAAGGCCACAATAAAATGTTCAAATATGTGTGAAATCTTATGGGACTTAATTGCTAACGTCATCAGTCCCTAAGCTTACACACTACTTAACCTAGATTATCCTAAGGACAAACACACACACCTATGCCCTAGGGAGTAGTCGAACCTCCGCCGGGACCAGCCGCACAGTCCATGACTGCAGCGTCCTAGACCGCTCGGCTAATCCCGCGCGGCGGAAGGCCACACATCTTGAAACAGCCTAGAGGTGGTGCGCTCGTCACCGAAGGTTTCTCGAAGCAAATCCTTCACATGGCAAGCGATATGTGGTGTCGAACCATCTTGCGCGAAAATAATGGTGTGGAAACAGTTGCGCTCTTACAAATCTGGAATCACGTGTTGCGCAAGTAGGTCCTTATAACATGCAAATGTCACTGGGCACCTAACAGACCGGCGAAGTGTCATCTCCCTGAAGAAAAACGGAACGAGAATGATGGAAGTTGTAAAATCACGCCACACAGTCACATAAGCGGTGGATGTTCCTGCACATCACGTTGCGGAGCAGAACCCAATATGCGAAAGTTGTATGCATTCCTGGCACAGCCCAGAGTAAAATGTGCCTCGTCCGCCGAAACACAATTCCCCTGTCACATGTCGTCTACTTCCGTGCCTTGCTAAAAAACGATGTGCGAAGTCACATCATTGTAGTCTTGGCTTCATTTGATGCACATTCAGGATCTTGTAAGCATACCAGCGTAGTAAAATGCGTGGCAGAATCTTGTGAACTGTTGCCAGGGGCAGAGACTATTCCCGTGACACAGTTCGGGCACTGGCTGCAGATTCTGAGGTATATGCTGCACGGTCAGCTATAGCTACAGCAACTTCATCAACAACCGGCAGAAGAATGGGACGCCTCCCTCTCCCTGCTGCCCCACCTAATTCACCTGTTTCTTCATATTTCTTGCTCATATTACTTAGCCCATTTATTGACACGGCTGTTTCTGTCGGTGATATTCCCGCACTGCAGCGTTGTTATTGCTGCCGTTCAGCTAAACAACTTTACAAGCAGCGCACGGTCCTTCTGCTCAAGGGGCCATTGCGTTTCGTGCAGAAAACTTACCGACAGTCACTTCACAGAAGAAATCAACTCACGCCGCCAAGAGACAAACAGCATACTGACATTAGAAAAGGCAACATTTCACATTCTAACTGCTTACAGCACCATATTTTCACCTGGTGGCAGAAAGTTTAACTGTTAATTTTTTTTCGGAATAATCTCTGAGCGCACCGATTAGTGAACGTACCTACAATGTTTCAGCGTCCTGCGATGTACAATCGCACCAAAAGTATTGGCACACGTGGGTATTTATCGTTGCTGGTTACAAACGCCGCACCTTCCGGTACACAGCACAAATACGTGCTACCTCACATACCTGGCACTACAATTATGCCCACAGTGCCAGCCATTAACAAAGAAATACAGTGTTAAGGGCAAACATGTATCTGTTCTACACACACAAAGTATTGGCACAGAGCGTGGCTTCTCGGTATATTGCTGGGTTTTCAGGTACCGGAACGCCTTCTGCTGACGCAATAGACACTGCGTGTTGTTGACGGCCCAATTGCTATTATGTTCCTGTATTGCGTGATGGTGGTCAGCATGGGGCCGAAGAAGAAGGAACATTCAGAGGCGTTGCGTGAGAGAGTGGTATTGCTCCATTCACAAGGGAGAAGCTATCGACGGATCGGAGCAGAGGTGTCTGTTAGCTACACCACGGTACGAGCCATCATTCATAATTATAAAGGGACTGGAACAACAGTGAATAAGTGTCGTCCTGGACGTCCAAAAGTGCTTACAACCCGAGAGCGTCGCCTATCATCGCACGCGCTCGGAAGGAACCTGCTACAGCTGCAGCAACTATTGCTGAGGTTGTCCAGATCACGTCCGACAACACGGTTAGTGTTCAAACTATACGAAATGTGTTGAATTAGGCTGATATGCATGGACGTTCTGCCAGGAAAAAGCCATACATATTGGAAACGCCTGCAGTTTGACAAGGACTACATTAGCAAGCCGATGGAGTTTTTGAACACTGTGATATTTAGCGGCGAATCGAAGTTCAATGTGTTCGGATTTGATGCAAGAAAGAAAGTTTGGCGCAAGCCGAATACACTCCTCGACATCAAACACGTGCATCCCACAGTCAAACACGGTGGGGGCGGTATCATGGTTTGGGGCTGTATGGCGGCGTCCGGCGTTGGAAATCAAGCTGTAAGCCACGGTACAATGGATCATATGAGATACATCGACGTGTTGCGAGGTAATTTACACGCTAGTGCACAGACATTGGGCCTTACTGGGGTGTTTCATTTCCAGCAAGACAACGACGGAAAACATACCGCCATGAAAACCCGGGAGTGGTTACTGTACAATGCCCCCAGAAGTGTTCTAACACCACCTCAGAGTCCTGATTTGAGCCCCATTGAGAACCTGTGGGCTCATATTGACACGCAAGTCAGAAAAAGGCGTCCGTCCGGTAAAAACGACTTGGAGAAAGTGCTCCCGGAGGAATGGTCGAAAATTACCCCTGATATGGTTCAAATGGCTCTGAGCACGATGGGACTTAACAGCTATGGTCATCAGTGCCCAAGAAATTAGAACTACTTAAACCTAACTAACCTAGGGACAGCACACAACACCCAGTCATCACGAGGCAGAGCAAATCCCTGACCCCGCCAGGAATCGAAGTCGGGAACCCGGGCACGGGAAGCGAGAGCGCTACCGCACGACCACGAGCTGCAGACTTACCCCTGACATCACCCGGAATTTAATACAAAGCGTTCCTTGGCGTTTACGTGCTGTTATAGATGCTATAGGGATGTACACTAGCTATTAGAAGGCGAACATCAATGAAGAAAACAGAAACACTGTCCGATTCATACGCGTGTGCCAATAGCTTTTTGGAAGCAGAAGAGGGATGTTTATTTTCATGCCAAAAATGGCTCTGAGCACTATGGGACTTAACATGTGAGGTCGTCAGTCCCTTAGAGCTTAGAACTACTTAAACCTAACTCACCTAAGGACGTCACAAACATCCATGCCGGAGGCAGGATTGAACCTGCGACCGTAGCGGTCGCGCTGTTGCAGACTGAAACGCCTAGAACCGCTCGGCCACATCGGCCGGCTTTTTCATAATCTTGTATGTTACTTTACGGACAGGAGATTTGAACATATTTGTAACCTATGTAATGTAAGGTGGCACGTGTCTAGGTTCTTTTCTGAAATATATGTATTGTTTAACCTGCAGCCACTAAAATGTAACTGTGCCAATGCTTTTGTATAGAGCCTGCGCTGCAGCACTCGGAACACCGTCAGTTTAATTATGTCCAGCCAGTATTTAATCCACCTGACTGTGTCAAGAAGCAAGTCACTAACATTGTACTCGAATACTACAGGATTTTTTTCTTATTCATCCACAATAAATTATTTTTATCTATATTTAGAGAAATCTACATTCATCACACATAATATTTTACGAATGTAAAAAGTTAATACTTCCCTGAGGAAAGACGTTTGCACTTTCGAACTGGCGACCGACAGAGACCTAGCGATGAGCCGTTTTTCTGCGAAGCCCGGTTGGCCACTTCACGGAATGTCGCCCCACCGCCATTTCAGAGTTTACGGGATGTTTACGCCCTCCGCCTGCTCGCCGCAGCATTGGCGGCCTCTCGGCGGCCACGGACGTGATCGGCCCGCCTGCGGACTTTACGGGCTGTAACGTGGCTTTGCGGGCGGAACGCGACAGTTGAAAGCACAACAAGCGCCCGTGCCGCGAGCTGAATCACTGCCCGTAAACCTGTCCGGCCGCATCGTATTTGCTCTCCTGGCACGATACGTGAAGGCGCTATGCACTCGTAACGTTCCGCACTCGGGCACGGTGATTAATGGGTCTAGGATAAACCCAGTCCGCTCAGTCGATCCGTGAGCGTAGAAATACAATATAGAAGTTCAGGATCTTCTCTCTCTAAGACAGTATAGTAGGAAATCCTCTTGGTGTAAACAACATCAACTGTCTTTAAATGTAAGCTAAAGCATCTACATGGAGACTCCGCAAATCACACTTAAGTGCCTGGCAGAGGGTTCATCGAATCATCTTCATAATAATTCTCTATTACTCCATTCATGAACAGCTCGCGGAAAAAAACTAACACCTATATCTTTCGCCGACCGGTGTGACCGAGCGGTTCTAGGCGCTTCAGTCTGGCACTGCGCGACCGCTACGGTCGCAGGTTCAAATCCTGCTTCGGGCATGGATGTGTGCGAAGTCCTTAGGTTAGTTAGGTTTAAGTAGTTCTAAGTTCTAGGGGACTAATGACCTCAGATGTTGAGTCCCATAGTGCTCAGGGCCATTTGAACCATATCTTTCCATGTGAGCTCCGATTTCCCTTATTTTATTATGGTGATCGTTTCTCCGTACATAGGTCGGCGTCAACAAAACATTTTCGCATTCGGAGGAGAAATTTGGTGATTGAAATGTCGTTAGAAGATTTCGTCGCATCGAAAACCGTCTTTCTTTAAATGATTTCCACCGTAATTCCTGTATCATGGCAGTGACGCTCTCTCCCTTATTTAGTGATAACATAAAACGTGCTACTCTTGTTTGAACTTTCACGATACACTCCATTAATGGCTCTGAGCACTATGGGACTTCTGAGGTCATCAGTCCACTAGAACTTAGAATTACTTAAACCTAAATAACCTTAGGACAGCACACACATCCATGCCCGAGGCAGGATTCGAACGTGCGGTCGTAGCGGTCGTGCGGTTCCAGACTGTAGCGCCCAGAACCGCTCGGCCACCCAGACCGGCACACTCCGTTAATCCTACGTGGTAATGATCCCAAACCCCTCAGCAATACTCCAAAAGATGACGCGGGCAAGCGTAGTGTAGGCACTCTCTACTAGACCTGTTGCATCTTCTAAGTATGCTGACAATAAAACGCAGTCTTTAGTTCGCATTCCCCACAACATTTTCTGTGTGTTCTTTCCAATTTAAGTTGTAAGTAATTGCTATTCCTAGGCATTTAAATCAATTTACGGCCTTTAGATTTGATTGATTTATCCTAAGTTTAACGGATTCCTTTTAGGCACTCATGGGGATGACCTCACACTTCTCGTAATTTAGGGTCAATGGCCAATTTTCGCACCATATAGATACCTTGTCTAAATCGTTTTGCAATTTGTTTTCATCTTCTGATGACTTTAGTAAACGATAAACGACAACATTATCTGGAAACAACCTAAGATGGCTGCTCAGATTGTTTCCTCAATCGTTTATGTAGATAAGGAACAGCAGAGGTCCTATAACCCTACCTTGCGGAACGCCAGAAATCGCTTCTGTTTTACGGGATGACTGACAGGAAATCACGAATCCATTGACATAACTGAGACGATATTTCATAAGTACGCATTTTCACTGCAAGGCGCTTGTGTGTATAGTGTCAAAAGCATTCTGAAAATCTAGAAATACGGAATCAAATAGTTCAAATGGCTCCAAGCACTATTGTACTTAAACCTAACTAACCGAAGGACATCACACACATCCATGCCCGAGGCAGGTTTCGAACCTGCGACCGTAGCAGCAGCGCCGTTCCGGACTAAAGCGCCTAGGATCGATCGGTCACAGCGACCGGCAAATACAGAATCAATTTGATATCCCTTCTCAATAGCACTCAACACTTCCTGTGTGTAAAGAGCTAGCTAGTTATGTTTTACCAGGACAATGTTTTGTAAATCCGTGTTGACTTTGTGTAAATAGTTTCCTCCGCGGTAATTCATAATGTTCGAACACAATGTATGCTCCAAAATTCTGCTGCAAATCGACGTTAATGATACGGGCTTGTAACAAAGAGAACAAACCCGATAATAACGGAGCACAAGATTAGTGGAACACTTCTGGAGCAGGAATTAGGAGCTGTTCACTCCGAGGTGATGTGATGCGTCTTACGACCCGCTACAATAAAGATCTCGCACTCGTGTTGCCACTGAGATGATATGATATGCGATGCAACATGCACTGCGACTCGCCATACGACAAGGAACAAGACAGAACGAATCACGTTTCTGATTCAATTTAAGTTGCAATCATCGGCTCCTTTCCAGAGGGCGTTATTGTGGCTTATCATTATTTGAAGCTCATAAAAGTGAAAAAGAAAAGGAAATAGTGAGTGCGCCTGTACAATATAAATGCCAGGCAAAGTTCGGCCGTTGTTTCTCGCCGCACGGGATTAGCCCGAGCGGTCTAGGGCGCTGTAGTCATGGACTGTGCGGCTGGTCCCGGCGGAGGCTCGAGTTCTCCCTCGGGCATGGGTGTGTGTGTTTGTCCTTAGGATAATTTAGGTTAAGTAGTGTGTAAGCTTGGGGACTGATGACCTTAGCAGTTAAACCCCATAAGATTTCACACACTTTTTTGTTGTTGTTTCTCGTTAGGTCTCTCAACATGAAATTCTCACGAATTCGGCTGGATGAGTCCACACAGTTTCGACTTTTTGCAGCAACTAGTACCAGCTACCCTGACAAGCAAGCACAAAAATTTTCGACGTACTGTTTCTTTTGCTGAGGAGCAACTCATTACAATTAGATAAGTTGGTGACAGTGTTCGAATGAAGTAAAAATGCCACCATGAAAAGCATTTTTTTTTTAAGACCAGCTAGTGTGGTAATTTATTCAATGTGGTCATTTGTAAACAATCGTTACAAATCAGTAAACTTAAGATACCATATCTGTACATGTTTAGTTGCGCAAACCAGTATATGATTCAGCTTGAGCAGCAATAAGAAGAAAAGTTCTTTTATTTGATATGAAATCAGTCACCATTGATGGTGTGTCAGTGGGTGGCGAACTCTTCCTAGGGGTAGACAATGTATTTGAAGAAATAGAATAAACCCTTAGTGATAAGCAAAATCGCGAGGTATACTTCTTGGCTTCGTTCAGCTGCTCATTCAGAAGTAACAGGAATTTGGTGTTCGGATTCGTTTTACACTTGTCACGAAGTTTCCTGAAATTTCGGGTCAGAGACTGAAAAATCATCCAGTCAGCATCATCAGCTGATCGGTCCTGGTATCTTTTAATTTCAGGAAGTTTTTCATTATCCAGTATTGGCAGCATACGAAAAAGAGAAAAGCGAGGCAGCTCCGCACTTCGCATAGCAGCTGGCGATATTGCCGCGTGTGGCATGTCTGCCAACTTCGTCACACACAATCTCCACTATATCTCATGTATTTTCTAGAGAACGGAAAGGGGGATCGCCGTCTGTCCACCGCTAAAAACGATGTCATTATGTTAGCTATATTTCACACACATCAATCCATGAACTAAAACCCACCAAACGTAAACCGGCTAACCACTACATAGCTCACTACAAACTTTTCAAACAACACGCGATGTTCGACGTTATTGCGATGTATCACAATAATTATGTACAATAAGGAAACGAAAACCAGGTCATCGTCAATTTGTGGTATCTTACAACACTCCTCGAAAATTGATCAGGAACAATTGACTCTTGCTAAGGAACAACTGCTAGTTTCTACGGAACAACCAAAGTTGTTGCAGAGCACCCAACCAATGGCAGTAGAAGGAAATGTAAAGGGAGGGAAGTGTTAACTGCAGTGAATCCTGTACACAAGCACTCTGTAAGCGTACGAAAGTTCATGCAGAACGGTGTTTGACTGTGATTGTTGTGGTACCTATTTGAGCGACAATATACAGTGTGATTATATTTGAAGTTAAACTTTCAAACCGCTGTAGAAATAACACAACAGGTCAGAATGACGTCAAATTGCAACAGAATATTATCAGAGAAGGGGGAAAACGTGTGGAAGAAGAAAAAGAAATATTTACAAGATGTGGCAATAATGGCGCTGTAAGCATCATAATGTAACAGTGGTCGACTACAGAAGACAAATGGATCATACAACAATGCCTAAGGTGTACACTTGGCGTTAAACAAGCCGTACTACTCAGTGTGTATCGGTGTACAGGTGTGACACTGCTAGTTACGTAAGCCCATCGACGGCGGCAAGGTCATATTACATCGGATGGAAAAAATCGGTTTTTCATTGTCCTGAGGCCAAAAACCCCATAAAAAGCATCACTCACATCGGTTTTTAACTGACCTTGAGGCCGAACACCGCATAAAAAGCATCAGTCGAAATCAAATCGGACTATTAATTTCCGTGTGACTGGCGCAAAACATGTTAAATACGGTGTCCATCGTTTTCTACAACAAGTTGAAATCGAGACACAGCATGTCCCACAACTGATCGAAGTGTTTCCGGGGTCACGTCCAGGATGTGTTGCGCAATGCATGCCTTCAATGCAGCTAAGTTTGCAATCGGGACACTGAACACAACATCTTTCAGATAGCCCCTCAGCCAGAAGTCACGTGGATTAAGAGCAGGTGATCGCGCAGCTGGTAATTCTAGCATTTTCAAAATGGCGGTTCAGCAGCGGCTTAACTGGATTTTCAATGTGCAGAGGGGCGCCATCTTGCATAAAAATAATCCCATCCACATATCCACGCTGTTGTAGAGCTGGAATGACGTAGTTGCGCGAAAGATACTCATAACGCTTATCAGTGACGGTTCAGGTAACAGGCCCGGAAGCACATGTCTCTTCGAAAAAATATGGCCCTATGATAAATGATGCCGTAAACCTGCACCACACAGTGACCTTTCCAGGATGAAATGGTACTGGTTGATTTGCGTGTGGATTTTTCCATTGCCCATATTCGACAATTCTGTGTATTGATATTTCCTGTCAGATGGAAGTGGGCTTCATCTGTCCACAAAATCTTCAACGGCCAATCTTGTCCACTTCCATGCGAGCAAGAAATTCTACAGCAAAGGTCTCTCTTGCTGACAGGTTAACTGAAGCAACTCGTGCACATGGCTAATTTTGAATGGTCAGCAAAGACGTATGTTTCGCAGGACTTTACTCACCGTGCTCAATGGTATGCCCAATGATCGGGCAATTCTCCGTGCACTACACGTTTGCACGCCACCACTTGTCTCCTCTTGCACTGCTGCGGTCACTGCTTTCACGAACATCGAATCAATTCGTTTCCTCCCTCTACCAGGTTGCATACCAAAGAACGCGTGTTTTCGAATTTCTCTTTTCGAATTCTGAACCATTTTCTCCAGACCCAGGGCAGTCATCGAACCAACGCCTTTTTTCAAACCCTTCAGTGTCCGGAACTTCTGCGGAGCGACCCGTGCACAGTCATCATTCTTGCAATACAGATTTACAAGCAGAGTGCGACCTTGCATTGAGGCAAACGTCGCAGACGCGAAAGGAGGAAAAGCCGTGTACCCAGCGTTTTCATACCAAATTCGACTGGTCGCGCTCATGACAGGAGTTTTCATTTACATATTCTGACACATACCGCACCATCTATCGATCAATTTTCACACTATTTTTTCTGCCATACGTTTTCTCCACTCTCCGATAATATTCCGTTACAATTCTTCATCTACATCTATGTGATTACTCTGCTATTCACAATAAATTGCCTTGCAAAGGGTTCAATGAACCACCTTCAAGCTGCCTCTCTACCGTTCCACTCTCGAACGGCACGCGGGAAAAACGAGCACTTACATTTTTCTGTGCGAGCCCTGATTTCTGTTATTTTATCGTGATGATAATTTGTCCCTATGTAGGTGGGTGTCAACAGAATGTTTTCGCAATCAGAGGAGAAAACTGGTGATTGAAATTTCATGAGAAGATCCCGTCGCAACGAAAACGCCTTTGTTTTAATGATTGCCTCTCCAATTGACGTTTCATGTCTGTGACACTATCTCCCCTATTTCGCGATAATACAAAACGAGCTGCCCTTCTTTTTACTTTTTCGATGTCAGCCCCACCTGATGCGGATCCCACACCGCACAGTAGTACTCCAGAATAGGGCGGACAAGCGTGGTGTAAGCAGTCTCTTTAATAGATCTTTGCACCTTCTAAGTGTTGACGTCATTCTGACCGGTGGCGTTATTTCTACAGCGTTTTTAAAGTTTAACTTTAATTATAATCACCCCGTGTTTGTATTTGAATGCTTGTGATTGTGGACGAGCAGTCGGACTGCGCTAAGTCGGTCGAACTGCCACCACTGTGGCCACAGTACTGTGTGAGTCCAAAAGTGTCATTTTGTGATTAAAGAAGACCACTGAAGATGGAAACTCAGAAGTATGCCGGATCACCACACCACAAGAGAATCGATACGTAGCCCTAGTGGCGAAGAGAAACAGACATCTCACTCGTGGGCAGATCGCTGCCAGAACACCAAGCGAGGTGGCGCAGTGTAGCACACTGGAATCCCATTCGGAAAGACGACGGTTGAAACCTGCGACCAGCCATCCTGATTTAGGATTACCGTGATTTCCTTAATCGCACCGGGTAAATGCCTGGATCTTTCCTGTGGAAGGACACTGCCGACTACGTTCCCCATGCTTCCTTAATCCGATGGAACCGATGACCTCGCTGTTTGGTCCCCTCTCCAAATCAACCAAACTGCCAGAACCATTTCGCGGCGATTCAATCAGACTGTTTTGTATTATAGGAACACTGTTAAATGCATCCCACTTCAATCACGCTATCGGCTACAAAAAGTTGGTGTCGGGAGCAAGTTGGATGGGATCAGCAATAGTGGCCCAGAGTGATGTTCTTAGACAAATCCCACATCATTGTGGCAAGTGATTCTGGCCACCAGTGAGTGTGGCGAAAGAGAAGCGAACAGGTTACACACCACAGAATGTCCATGAACGTTATCTGTGTGGCCTAGGAGTTACGGTGTGGGAAGGCATTATGCACAGTGGCCGAACACCGCTCCGTACCTTTGCGCGAGATATCGTTAGAGCACATACATATTGCAGGGAGATTATTCTGGACGATATCCGTCTTCTAGGGGTGCGGTATGTCCCGAATTTTTGTTTATGGACGACAATACCCGCCCACAAGGACCGCTCAGGTGCCGGACACACTGTAAAGTGAATGTATTCAGCGTTATGGATTGGTCTGCGAACTCTCCGGACGAGTGGAGGCGAACTCTATAGAGCACGCCTGGGACGCTCTCGGCAGATGTACACTCCTGGAAATGGAAAAAAGAACACATTGACACCGGTGTGTCAGACCCACCATACTTGCTCCGGACACTGCGAGAGGGCTGTACAAGCAATGATCACACGCACGGCACAGCAGACACACCAGGAACCGCGGTGTTGGCCGTCGAATGGCGCTAGCTGCGCAGCATTTGTGCACCGCCGCCGTCAGTGTCAGCCAGTTTGCCGTGGCATACGGAGCTCCATCGCAGTCTTTAACACTGGTAGCATGCCGCGACAGAGTGGACGTGAACCGTATCTGCAGTTGACGGACTTTGAGCGAGGGCGTATAGTGGGCATGCGGGAGGCCGGGTGGACGTACCGCCGAATTGCTCAACACATGGGGCGTGAGGTCTCCACAGTACATCGATGTTGTCGCCAGTGTTCGGCGGAAGGTGCACGTGCCCGTCGACCTGGGACCGGACCGCAGCGACGCACGGATGCACGCCAAGACCGTAGGATCCTACGCAGTGCCGTAGGGGACCGCACCGCCACTTTCCAGCAAATTAGGGACACAGTTGCTCCTGGGGTATCGGCGAGGACCCTTCGCAACCGTCTCCATGAAGCTGGGCTACGGTCCCGCACACCGTTAGGCTGTCTTCCGCTCACGCCCCAACATCGTGCAGCCCGCCTCCAGTGGTGTCGCGACAGGCGTGAATGGAGGGACGAATGGAGACGTGTCGTCTTCAGCGATGAGAGTCGCTTCTGCCTTGGTGCCACTGATGGTCGTACGCGTGTTTGGCGCCGTGCAGGTGAGCGCCACAATCAGGACTGCATACGACCGAGGCACACAGGGCCAACACCCGGCATCATGGAGTGGGGAGCGATCTCCTACACTGGGCGTACACCTCTGGTGATCGTCGAGGGGACACTGAATAGTGCACGGTACATCCAAACCGTCATCGAACCCATCGTTCTACCATTCCTAGACCGGCAAGGGAACTTGCTGTTCCAACAGGACAATGCACGTCCGCATGTATCCCGTGCCACCCAACGTGCTCTAGAAGGTGTAAGTCAACTACCCTGGCCAGCAAGATCTCTGGATCTGTTCCCCATTGAGCATGTTTGGGACTGGATGAAGCGTCGTCTCACGCGGTCTGCACGTCCAGCACGAACGCTGGTCCAACTGAGGCCCCAGGTGGAAATGGCATGGCAAGCCGTTCCACAGGACTACATCCAGCATCTCTACGATCGTCTCCATGGGAGAATAGCAGCCTGCATTGCTGCGAAAGGTGGATATACACTGTACTAGTGCCGACATTGTGCATGCCTTGTTGCCTGTGTCTATGTGCCTGTGGTTCTGTCAGTGTGATCATGTGATGTATCTGACCCCAGGAATGTGTCAATAAAGTTTCCCCTTCCTGGGACAATGAATTCACGGTGTTCTTATTTCAATTTCCAGAAGTGTATTTCTAAACGAACGCGTCCTGTAAACCACCTTGCGAGAGGAGTGGGTCAATATCTCACAGGGACTCATCAACAGTTTGGTAGCCTGCATGAGTAACAGGTGCAAAGTGTACATTAGTGTCGAAGGAGGACGTGTTTCTTTCTTAGAGTCCGATATCGCTCTTCTTGTTGGGAGTCTGACCTGTATCGAAAATGAACGTTATTAATGTTTGTTGTCCTTTTCCATTTGCTATAATCTGTACCATTTTTCCTTATGAATACAACACTCCACATCTATTCCGTTTGTACTGTATTTCATGTCGTCCATCATTGCCTGTGAATATTCCTATTCAACAATGTGTACCTTATCAGTTGTCAGGCAGTGTACAAGATTCGGAAAAATCAATTTCCTTGCGGAATAGTTTCCTCAAAATCGAATGAGCAGGACTTCATATCGGATAGCAGGCACGAATCCCAAAACAGTGAATTTCAATTTTCTTCACGAAAAGTAAAAATTTTTCTTGAGAAACTTAACTACAGAGACAGATGTAGCAACACAAGCAACACAAGCTGCACGGACCAGCATGAATATTGCGTCGGGCGATACGACAGAGATACCTGTCGGTGTCGTATCGCTGCTGTCCCCGTGAGAAACAGTTTAAGTCTCTTCAACTGCGTTCCGCTGACCCGGTTTACTTATGCATCGCGTATCGTATCGCCTCATTATGAACAGCACATCGAATGAGACAAATCACTCAAAATCAATATTAGCCAAGGCGAATAGAAGACTTAGATATGGTGAATAGGTTCATAGAGAAATGGCAATGCACTTGCAAAGAAAATTGCATACAAGGTTGCTGTGTGTGCGCCCTGTTCTAAAGTATTGTCCCTGTGTTTGCTGTCCTTATCAAGCAGGAGCAACGATAGACATTGAAAAAAATTATTGTTTATAAAAGGCATGACACGCAAATGTTCACTTTAATTATATTTTTTTCCGACCAGTTCCGGCCATAAACCATGTTCACAGTCGTCGAAAAATTATGTCTCGTGTTGGTCGCTTCAGTTAGTTGCTCTTCACACAAATATCATACTTGCAATGTTGGAAATGAGCATTCTTTTAGTTTTGATATGTGATGTTGGCTAAGTTATAAATAAAGTCAGCTTTTGTGTGTCGTGTATTTTGTAAAGTATTTACAAGCTGATAATTGCCTTAAAGTATGTTTGAAGGGTAGCATTGTATGGTAGTGAAACATGGAATGTGGGAAAACCGGAACAGAAGAGAATCGAAGAATTTGAGATGTGATGCCACAGACAGATGTTGAAAATTAGGTGGACTGATAAGGTAAGGAATGAAAAGCTTCTGCGCAGAATCGGGGATGAAAGGAATATGTGGAAAACACTGACAAGGAGAAGGGACAGGATGATAGGACGTCTATTAAGTCATCAGGAAATGTCTTCCATGGTACTAGAAGGAGCTGTCGAGGGAAAAAAAAAAAAAACTGTAGAAGAAGATAGAGACTGGAATACATCCAGAGGCTGGCATTGGAATACATCCATAGGTTGGCACAGGAGAGGAATTAGTGGCGAGCCGCATCAAAACAATCAGAAGACTGATGATTAAAAGGAAGTTGCCTTAATTCGATGTTTAAGAAAATTATTGGCCGTTGACCTTCAACATAACCAAATACACCGAAATGCGCATAAATAGGCAGAAAGATCGAGTATTGAATAAACAACCGCAGCTTAGTCACTAGAACCAGTGACGTCCACTAATCATGGGATATGGTCTACTGACTGAGTTATCGACGGACGGATCAGGATACGCCCTTATAGCATTACTTTCGCCAGTACCACTGTCCTGCTTTCGAAATCCCACGGAAGTTTCCTCACATACTTCAGCTGGTACGCTTCAAATCATCACAATACAAGAGGGAGAAGAGGCACTTGAAGACGAGGATAGTGAAGAAACAGACACTGAAGTGGGGGATGAAATTTCTTCAAATGACGATACAATGTCTGATGAACTCTTCGTTGCTCCTGAAGAAACTAGAGATCTCTTGCAACAGCCAGATTTAGGCGACTATGAGTATAGAGATGTCGTTTTGAGGAAGGGTGGAGAGAGAATCTGTACGACGTTGCCATTGAGAACTCATACAGCCAGAACGCCTCGAAGAAATATAATTACCAACCTTCCTGGTGGAAAAGAAGCTGCCAGAACAGGCAAGACTACTCTCTTGTTCACTGAATTATTCGTGAGTGAATGTATTACTCAGACACTTGTACTTCACTCTAATAAAGAAATGAGTAAAAGACAGGCTTTAGCCCCAAAGTTAGAGAGATACACTGGATACACTGATGACATAGAGGTGAGAGAGCTTATCAGATTTATCTGTGTTTGTGGGGCTACCAAGAACTCTGATATGATTCTCGATGGTCTTTATTTCCGAAAATTTGGTCTTTCATTTTACAGATGTGTGAGTATAAAAATCGATTCGAATTCCTTCTTCCACCAATGAGATTTCGTTCTAAACAAACACGTGATGAGAGCGGGAGAAATGTTAAATTACCGCCCATTCATTAAGTGTGGGACATTTTCGAAAAAAAAGATAAATATAGATTGAAGACTGTGTCACTTTGCGATGTTCGCACACTTTACATATTTTTTCTGTGGGATAGCCTACGTAGGTAAAACTACAATTCAGGCGGAAAGCTCCTTTCCATTGCTAAAATGCTACGTCATTCGCCTGTGTGAAAACACATAAAATACCAATCGCAATGTAACAGCAGACAACTGGTTTGGCTCGTACGAATTGGCTGGGGAGCCTACTGAACGTAAATTCAGTTTTGTTGGCACCATGCGGAAAAACAAAAGAGACACACCTCCTGGATTGCTCGCTGGGAAAGGATTAGATCCTATGACATCAAGATTTGTTTACCAGCCCGACAAAATACTCACCTCCTTCATTGTAAAGAAGAACAAAAATGGAGTACTTTCATCCACTATCCATGATTCAGGACCCGCAAATCCTGATACACGGGAATTTGAAGTCGTTCAGTTCCATAATTTGACGAAATGAGCTGTTGGTTGTTTCGGCAGAATGTATCACTCTTACACAACAGAGAGTTACTCTTGTCGTTGGCCACTGCAATGTTTCTCTGGCATACTCGACATGATGGGAATAAAGAGCTGGGTTTTATTCACCTTAGCTGGAAGCAAATTGATTTTTGAAAAATCTTGCCAAAAGTTTGGTTGAACCTATGGAGCGGAGGAAAGCTGATGTGATGATTAGGAGAACCCTAAGTCTCGAAATAGGGTGGTTCTTGGAACTAAGGAAGATAGCAGTCGTCCAGTCTCTTGTAAACCTAACCTCAAGAAAAGGAGATGCCACATGTGCGACAGAAAGAAGGTAACAGTTGCAACATATGCACCAAATGTAACTATACAGTTTGCAAGGAGTACGAAAAATTAAGTCGATCACGTTTACTGTGTGATCTTGCGGATTCACAAGGTAAATCCGGAGAAGACTGATTCTGTGATGGAAGTTTGCAATATTAGCTTGTTCCTATTTTCAAAGTTTATGGTCTGTTCGAGTTTATACTGACATTTGGTATTATCAGTAGCATAAGCTGTTTTTGCTTCGTCGCTGGAAAGACAATTTCCAAAACCATGGCAGTTTTAATCAAACTGTGCTCGAGTTTATTTTTGAAGTCAATATTTCGAGTTTATGTATTTTTCTTCGTCTGATTCCGGTCGTTGATTGGCTGGCTGTAATTTGTTTCTGATGACAATTTTCAAGAAATTTCTGAAAATGATGCCTGAAGTCTGAGTTTTCGATGAAATTATGTGAAGTTTTGTAAGTACCTCTACCTATACGAGAAATAAGGCCGTTCTCCTATTCATTGTTCGCTCAAGTTTATATCTCTTTCTGGTGTCAATAATATACTAACCAGGCTTGGTATTTTTCATTGCGGTATATTGATAATTTTTAGTTTTTGGGCCGTCTGACTACAACTAAATGACACACAATTTTCATGCCACGAAAATTATGTTTCAGTCAGTTGTGTCAGACGATCCAAAAACTAAAAATTATCAATATACCGCAATATTACACGCAGCTGAGGAAGGCAGGACTACAAAAGTTGAAGTTGTTGGTTTTTTTTTTTTTCATTTCGTAATTTAACAGTGTACCCACTTCCGTATCATTTTCTTGCATTATTGGTTTTCTGAAATGACAAATTGCTTATTTCCATGTATTTTCAGTGCTAAAAACTGCTTGAAATATCTAAATACGCTCTTAAATACCTGTGAATTTACTGTACAATGTTATAACGCCGGTACGATGCTATCATGTGGGCCCGGAACCAAAAATGTGAGTAGGTTCCAGGCAGACCCCACGTTGGAGACGGCGGGTTAAGATGGAAGTTCCGTTTTAAATTCTCCTCACATATAGTGTCAGATATTCAAGGGATGTAACTGCTTTCAGCGATTGTTCGTCAGTCGTGTAATCATTCAGTAATGGGTCTTTCCACCTCTCTATGCGCAGTTCATTACATTTGTTAATGTCGAGGGTGAATAAATCATCCCCGATTCGTGCTTCATTCCTCTGTAGGTTTTCCTGAATTTCGCTACAATTTTATATCGTTACGGCTCTCTCACGCAGATTAGCCGCATATCAGGTCATCGACAACGTCTCTACGAAGCGCTAGCTGCCATCCCTTCATGGCTGGTAGCTTTTCCATTGAACAAGGGATTATGTAAAAGGTCAGTTGTCTCCAGTATAGTGTTACATTGCTTCTGGGAGCATTATGGTGTGTGCAAATTAATTTCTTAGTCCCAGAGCACGTTGGTCATCGGCGCTATAGGTCACATCTTCTGCATCTCACTGCCGAGGTGATTCAGAAATACCGTGTGTTATACATGTATATTTCGTGTTACAAGCTACCAGCCACACACTAAGCACTTGAAGAATTCACGCTACAACGAATCCCAAGTGTTTCTTGTGCCACAGTGGAATGAGTAAACTTCTAGGTTGATGGTCGAAATATTCAGCTGATCGGCTGATGTGCTATGTCGGTAATTGTAAGACTCGTTCGACCAGAGTTAAATTTCCGAAACTCCCTGATCCCCGCTTGCTGCACACAGTATGACCTCGCCTCTGATCCAATGACCTTTTATCGCTCAGTATCGCGCTGTACCCGCATATGAATCACTCCCGTCGGCCTACGGCACAGACTTTTCGTTCTAAAACAATTTTAAGTTTTCCATTCCCTGAGTATGTTGTCAAGAACTTTTCCTAAAGTATCATTAAGTAATGGTTTACATGGATAAATGAAAAATTGTAAAAGTAGCTATAGCTCGAAACGTTAAACGTTCAATACGATAAAGTTTTATCGAGCTGTAAGATACCTGAAACGGCATAAAGAAAGAAAACTCACCTCCAACGAAAAATAATCTTCAGCTCTTTACCAGACAATTCGCTGGGAATGAAAGTTTCTACCAGCTTCGAACCCGGACGCTCGCCGTACTCACGAAATACTCCTTCCGGCTGAGCTTCTCAGTAAATAATACCTCTCTATTCTTTAAGTTAAATTGTCTCCCTTTAAGTGTCAGGTATATAGTGAAGCATGGTGCAATGCTCGTTCGAGTGTACAGGTAATGGTTGGCGTGAATGAAATTTCGATTTAGATAATGGGAAAAATGCTGTTAAACTCGTCACCGACAGCAGGCTATCGGTATCGCCGCACCATTATCTGCCAAAACGAAGCTTTTTATCCTGAAATGAAAAACAGTTAATATTCCAGTCTACAGACAACTGTGCTGACTCTATACTGTAGGGTTAAGTCTCATCATTGTTGACATTTATTTGTATATTCAGTTTTAATCCAGAAATCACGATATAAGTTTTGAATAATAATACTGGCAATCTCGTAGCACAGTTTTATACACATAAATCTCCTATGAAGAGCGATACAGAGTGTCATTATTTCATTTCCTTGTAACGGAATCAATAACGAACAAAAGACTGGCAGCAGCGAGTATAATACACATTGGGCGCATGAGGTCACTACTGCACACCTAATAAGAATTGTGCTGGAAAAGGAACTCGTATCTCGTAATACACCAGGCACGACTCAAAGCTTTAATTTGCCGGTACCTCTTACTAACATTCCCAACTTCTCAAACTTTTCCATACAGTCTTTATTGCGGCTATAATCAACGGTTGGGTTCACAAAGTAATATGTAAGTGTACAAAAGGAACATATCAACGCTGCCCATTAAAACTGCAAGACCAGAAACGATAGTGAATAACTAATTTCTGCTTATGGTATGTCTGCAGTGTAGTAGGAAGATGATTAAATTTTCAGCTAATTTAGGGCTATACAGAGTGCGAAATTTAGAGGTGCCAGCTCTGGCTGTAACAAAGGGACAAGATAAGGATGAATGACAGATACGGGTCCGCCATTCCATACTGCCTCTATTCTATGTTAGAGTTCATCAGGCGTGACGCTGACGAATAGTGGTAGGCCATCATCAGATGTTTCCAACGGTAAGACATGTGGAGCACGTTGTTCACCAGGGCAACAGTCGAACATACTTTGTTCTGCGGTAGTTCAGAACAGCACTGGCAACATGCGGTCGTGCGTAATCTTGTTGGAAGACAACGTCACGGAAACCTCAAAGATAGTGCACAGCCACCGAGGTTTACACGTCAGGATGTGATCTCTGTGTCCAATGACCGGCCACTTGGTGACAAGGGAACTTGAGAGAAGAAGAAAAGAGTTGGGTGCAATGAAAGTGTATGATGATTTATTTAACGGAGATAATGAAACTGAAATGTATCTATAGTTAATGTCTATGATGAAAATGTTGGGGTCGAAAATCAGTCCAGAATAGATAGAAATTACAGTTACCACGAATTCCGAAGAAGTATTTTGTAGTAGCAAGGAAAATCTGAGCATACGTGAAAACATAATGTTAAGTAATGTTGGTGAAGACGATGTACCTACAGTCTCATCAGGGGAAGATAGGAAATTTGAATTAAGGCTAGAGAATAAGAAACGTAAGGTAAAATTCAAAAGTATTCAAACACGGGAGTGACGTGTCGACAGCATTCTAAAGGTTAACACCTGGGCTAGTTCGGAAATAAAAGCACAAAAGGCTCTAGGCAAGGACGTACAAAAATTTGAGAGCATGGGCGCGCTCTAGGTGCATGGTGGTCGCAATGTCATGAAGAATTAAGCGATATAATGTAAAGAATGGGAAACGAATAGTTAACTGAAACTTTAAGTATCATATTTAGATGGGTAGAAGTTACTGAAGTACATAAATGCCTAATTTAAATAAAATTTAGTATGAATTCATTACAAGGACAGTAGAATAAAAATTTAAACTCACATCAAGAAAGTCATTGCTGTTGGCTACTGGGTAAACTGATGTTAACATGGAGCTCTTTTTGATAAATGAAAGGACTGTTGGGAAAGTTTCGAATAATGAAGCATTTCAGCAGGGTAATTGCGGTTCCGCAACTCTGAAGTGTAGGGAGTTCGACACCAGAACATCTTTGATGATGGAGTCCCATATTCCTTGACAGAGCGTAGGGGAACGATGTGGGAGACCTGCACCGCCGTGCTAGGCAAGGTCCTAGTGGAGGTGGTTTGCCGTTGCCTTCCTCCGACCGTGATGGATGATGATGATGAAGAAGATGACACAACACCCAGTTATCTCGGGGCAGGTGAAAATCCCTGACCCCGCCGAGAAACGAACCCGGGACCGCGTGCTCGGGAAGCGAGAACGCTACCGCGGGACCACGAGCTGTGAACAGAACATCTTTAAGGTAGTGTTAAATGATTGAGAAAGTAACGATGAATTCTGTGCTATGAAGTAAGACCGTGCGCTGTTTCAGAAACTACAAATATCGTTTCAAATGAGTTGATTTATTAAGGCAAACAATAAATTGTGTAAATGCACGCAAATGTTTAAAAAACGTCTAAAAGTCAGAGATATAAAGTTACTGTTATTCTAATTTAAATGTTCAAGTTAATTTAATACCAAATGTACATGTTAGTGTATTTGTACTGAATACTTGTAAATTCCTTAGGTAAGTCTCACAGCTTCATGTACCACCAAGTTGTTTGCACTGCTGTAAGACACCAATAGAGAATGTGCTCCATCATTAGTTATGCTAGGTACTGCTTAATGTCGCATACAGGAAACTAAATGTAAAATTACGTAGAAGTATTGAAATGTAACGAGTTGTGGTAGGAACCCTTCGTAGAACTGGACATAAGAAGCAGTTAACGTTTGTTGAGCGGCCGAGGACGCATTAACGAACCTTGAGAGAGTCCCCAGGTTGCAATGAAACATAACAGAGACTTAAGTCGGTTTTGGCCTGGATAAATACGAACAGAAAGCTATACCTCGGAAATGATTGCTGCTAAGCAGGTATGGAGAGGGCCTACGGACAATGACAAGATTAGCCGAGCGAGCGACTGGGTTTTACCGGCAGGGCGAGTAGAGGCGGACATAGGGTAGCCGCGATGGACCGCAGGTAGCTTGACCCTGGAGTAAACGACTGTTAACGGTAGACACATGCCTCACTTTAATAACGTGAACTGTGGCTAGAGAGACTGGTAGAGTGAGTGCAAGAGCATCAAATAAATCAACACAATGCATTACATCGTACAAAAAGGTGCCAACTGCAATCATAAACATATTTACAATTATACCATTCATTCCACAACACAACTTTATACGTACTGAGTGATAAATAAACCATATGGCCGGTAACAGCATTGCAGAGTAGCCATCACCGAGGCTAACTTCTATTTTACACTGTTGATGTTAAATATTCTATAATATAAAGTTCATGCGAGATGTAGTTATAAAATAGCGGGACTGATGCTGTCACATAGTAAATACGCATGTGCCGAAGATGAACGACCAACAGCTATGGAGCGTGAAACCTTCTCAGCCTAATTCGGTACCCTGATGCCTGTAGACAAATCAGTATGGCCATGGTCTTCGTTTGTGTAAGAGCTGTTTTTTAGTTTTGCCAGGAAAATAATGCGTGTAATATAGAGCAACGAACTGTCGTCAAGTTTCACATGAAACTTGGATAAAACTGCTACTGCAACCTGTCTCTTACTAAAAGAAGTGTTTGGAGAAGACCGTTTATCATGTTTCCGAGTTTTTGAGTGGTTCAAGCGTTTCCAAGATGGCCAAGAAGACGTTGAAGATGACCCACGCCTGTGACTTCCAACTTCAAAAACTGATGAATCTATTGGAAAAGTAGATAATATAATTCGATCTGACGTATATTGCCGGCCGCGGTGGTCTCGCGGTTCTAGGCGCGCAGTCCGGAACCGTGCGACTTCTACGGTCGCAGGTTCCAATCCTGCCTCGGGCATGGATGTGTGTGATGTCCTTAGGTTAGTTAGGTTTAAGTAGTTCTAGGGGACTAATGACCACAGCAGTTGAGTCCCACAGTGCTCAAAGCCATTTGAACCATTTGAACCATTTTTTGACTGTAGATTGAGTATTCAATCGATTGCTGAAACTAAGAAATTGACAAAGAATGCGTAAAGTAAATTATACATAAACAATTTAAAATGAGAAAAGTACGAGGTTTGGAACTTTAATAGTACTAACTATTTATTTACAGCTCGTACAAAATAGATGCGTGTTTCAAAGTTTTACTGATCTTCAAAGTAGTCACCAGCATTGTCTACAACCCGTTGACAGCGATGTGGAAGTTACAGGATACTCTTAGCAGTGTCAGTTGTGTTGACAGTTCGAGGGCTTAAGTCCGACGAATTTGTAGCAGCTATGAAGCGAATGCCGTGAAGTGTTTCCTTCATTTTAGGAATCGAGTTGAACTCACGAGGGCTTAAGTAAAGGGAGTGCAGTAGGTGGTACAGCACCTAGCAGGCCCATCAGTCAAACAAATCAGTAACAGCTTGCACTGTACGTGCTTCAGCATTGTCCTGCAAAATTACTGTCAGATCCTCCAGAAAGTGTCATCACTTATGTCTCTAAGCTGGCCGTAGGTTATGTTCCAAAAATGAACAGCATAGAGACAGAAGTGATGACATTTTCTGAAAGACCTGACCATCATTTTGTAGGACAATACTTAAGCACGCACAGTGCAAGCTGTTACTGATTTGTTTGACTGATGGGGCTGCTAAGAGCTATACCACCTACTGCACTCCCCTGACTGAAGCCCTCGTAATTTCAGCTCGGTGCCTAAAATGAAGGAAACACTTCACGGCATTCACTTCCGAACGGCTACAAATTCATAGTGTAATAGACCCCGCCACTCGAACTGTTAACACAACTGGCACTGCTAAGAGTATCCTACAATATCCACATCGCTGGCAACGGGTTGTACACAATGCTGGTGACTTACTTTGAAGGTCAGTAAAATTTTGAAACACGTATCTATTTTGTACGAGCTTTAAATAAATAGTTGTCACTACTAAAGTTCCAACCCTCGTATTTGCGAAACTGCTGCCGAAAATTCTCACGACTGAACAAAAAGAAGGTCGTGAAAATGTTTGCAATGATTCTTTGAATATCATTGAAAATGATCCTAATTTCTTGGAAAAAGTGATAAGATGAGACGAATTTTGATTTTTCACTTATGATCCAGAAACGAAGCAAGTATTCATTCGTTGGAAGATAACAGTTTCACCAAGCGCGAAAAAAGCTCGAATAAACAAATCAAGATTCAGAGGGATTATAATTGTTTTTTTCGATATTTATGGAATTGTGCATCTTCACTGGGTTCCTGAAGGTCACAGTATTAGTGAACATTACTTCCTTGAAGTTGTTGGTCCATTCCGCGAGAAAATAAGAAAAATGCTACCCTAATTGTGGAAAAACAAGTCACTGGTTCTGCATGAAGATAATGCACCAGCTCGCACCACATTTTCTACTGAAGAGGTTTGTACAGTAGACTTTCATCTATTACCCGAGGTCAAATCTGCATTACAAGAGCCGGCCGGAGTAACCGTCCGGTTGTAGGCGCTACAGTCTGGAGCCGAGCGGCCGCTACGGTCGCAGGTTCGAATCCTTCCTCGGGCATGGATGTGTGTGATGTCCTTAGGTTAGTTAGGTTTAATTAATCCTAAGTTCTAGGCGACTGATGACCTCAGAAGTTAAGTCGCCTAGTGCTCAGAGCAATTTTGCATTACAAGGAACAAGATTTCAGTGCATCGAAACAGTGAAAGCAAAAGCGGTAAGCGTCATCAAGGAGCTCACAGAGAGAGACTTCAAAAAATGTTTCAAATGGCTCTGAGCACTATGGGACTTAACATCTAGGGTCATCAGTCCCCTAGAACTTAGAACTACTTAAACCTAACTAACTTAAGGACATCACACAACACCCAGTCATCACGAGGCAGAGAAAATCTCTGATCCTGCCGGGAATCGAACCCGGGCGCGGGAAGCGAGAACTCTACCCCACGACCACGAGCTGCGGACAGAGAGTTCCTGCACTGTTTTCATCAACGGAAAATTTGCATGTAGCGCTGGAGAGATAGAGGGGGGGGGGGGGGGGGGGTTGCAGCAATAGTCCTGTTATTTTCTAGCCACTCCTCGAACGTCTAAGGATGTCGAACCAGATCCTTCTTCACAATTACACTAATAAAATGAAGTAGTATGTATTTACTGGCGAATAGATTTATTAATCAGTGATCAATGCTGATTACAATATGAATGAGGGCGCGTTAAAGCCACAAAGAGATCGATGTTAATAAGAAATGTAATAAAACTGATAGGAATTGGTGTCGGCAGATCGTCTAGGCATAAACTGTCTATTAGAATATATAGCTCTTTAGTTAGAGAATCATTAGAGTAGGAATGGAAGTACATTTGTACATATGTGAAAGTATTGTACGGAGTGCATACCTTGGTGGGGAGCTGCTGAACTCGCACTGGATGAAGTGTCACAACGTTGGTGCTTGTTGGTGGTGGAAGAGGTGCTCTTGGGAGCAGGATGGACGAAGAGAAGGGGGACCAGTTCCGGACATGCCACCGGAGAGTGCGGCAGAGTGGTGTGATTGAATTTCTGTAGAGACACTTTGGATCCAAGCCACGGGCTTCTAAGAATGCAGACGAAGAAATTTATATATTGAGTACATGTCATGGCTTGATTGTGAGTGGGGATTCTGTAATTCTTCGTGTCACCCAAGATAATTCAACGACTATGATATATTTCACACCATTCAGTAGGATGTTGAGCACAAATGTTTCCCAGCATTTTTTTTTTTTTTTTTTTTTTTTTTTTTTTTTTTTTTTTTTGCCGGCGGCGGTGGTCTCGCGGTTCTAGGCGCGCAGTAAGGAATCGTGCGACTGCTACGGTCGCAGGTTCGAATCCTGCCTGGGGCATGGATGTGTGTGATGTCCTTAGGTTAGTTAGGTTTAAGTAGTTCTAAGTTCTAGGGGACTGATGACCACAGCAGTTGAGTCCTATAGTGCTCAGAGCCATTTGAACCATTTGAACCCGTTTTTTTACGTTCACTGATTTATAATTCGTATAACTTGTCTACTCTCAATTATTCGAC
Organism: Schistocerca gregaria; assembly: GCF_023897955.1. Lineage (NCBI taxonomy): Eukaryota > Metazoa > Arthropoda > Insecta > Orthoptera > Acrididae > Schistocerca > Schistocerca gregaria. The sequence continues at coordinate 552,621,729 of NC_064920.1, forward strand.
GGAAGAGCCACCTTTTAATAATATATTTTGCTAATACAGCAACAGGTCGTAAACCAGATGGTTTACAGCTCGTCCCTAGAACATTTAAGAGGCGAGCTTTATTGAGAGCCATCCATTTGCCCTTCTGTCTCAGGCCAGTAACGTTGCACACACTTTGTGGTGTCGCCGCTGTTTTAGTGGTCTGTCAATTAATAAATTTAATTTTTTCCTTTGGTTCTGTTTAACTGGGGATCGTCCGCTGCGTATCGTAGTCATAGACAGTTGCTTTTGTGTTTGCCTCGCGAATCAGAGATGTTGAGAGGACGAGCTCTATGAGGCCGCGTAGTCGCTGTCCTTTTCTAACAACCATTATTGTTTTTTGGCTTCGGGAGAACTGGTTATTTAGAAAGAGCATAAGATGTGTTAATTAGCGCAATTGTGCAAAACATAACATCGATCTCACTAAAATATCCTATACATTAGCAGAAATAACTTCACTATTTGGATGAAGTAATGATGAAAAGGAGACCACAAATAAGTCTTCTTCTGAGACAGCTACCTTCTCTAAGAACGGACTGGACCTGCTATTGAGGAATAGCTAATAAAAGGGAACGAATATAATGTTAACTTTGTACTTCGAGATCAAGAGCTAATGGTCGGAAATTAATATTTAGTCTTTTACTGACATAAGCAACTTAAACCTCTCAGGAACAACCTAAGTTCGTAGCAATTGTTGAAAATGTCACCAGCATAAATGCACACATTACAACGGTCGACAAACATCTGGTCTCTCTCTCTCATAAGTCGCTGTTGTGCTGTTGTACAATGAGACTGGCACTTAGGACCTTGCCAACCAGTTACTCTTCAGTTTCTATTAGAGTTTCCACCCTTAACCAGTTTTGAAGATTTCCTCTGTACATTGTCACTTTTCCGGGTACGATATACTGTTGCTCTTCACATTAAGCAACAGCTTATTAAGTCTCATGCAAATACTGTGTTATATCAGAGCAGCTAAAAATGTATGTAATATGCACATAAGGGAGAAAAAGAGAGCTGCAAGTTACGGAATAAAAGTCCGTTGCGTCATTCAGAATGCAGCCGACAAAAACGCCATATTGACTAAAATAAAAAATTATTACGCCTGTTGACGAAGGAGAGAGCCCGAAAAGCGTCTTAGCATAAATGTGAAACATTGTTCGACCTCACGGTTTCCCCATCCCCGTTACCCAAGGTGTGGTAGGGGTATAAAACCATCACAGTATTTTTATACAAATAGTAACTTAAAAATACAAATAATGAATCATATGTATATAAAAGTTGGGCGAAATTGCTCCAAACGTACATAGATTTTGCTTGCACGCTCTTTTCACCTACACCTTCAGCGCTATATGAAAGTGTATGGTTTTTATACCCACGATGCTTCTTTTCAGATAGTAAGTGACATGTTACAAGGTTTGGCTGAAATCGACATAATGGTTTAAAATGAGATGTGTAACGTACACATATAACAATGACGGACAGTTATTCATCCTAGCATCTCTATGGTTTAGTGTGGCTTGAAAAGGCATAATTCATGACTCCTGGAGAAATCTCGTCAAATTTGATGTACATACGATTCATTATTTCTATAAAAATACTGTGGGAGTAAGATACAACTATTAGTCCTGGTTGAGGGAATAAGGATAAGGAAGGGTGTCAACTGGAAATGTTCGAAACTGGCCAGTGAGTATTTATTTCCTGAATTCCTTCGAAGAATGTTTCACGAACACAGAGTTAATGTTTTCCAAGAAATTTTCTAAAATGAAATAAGTGTTGTTTTTAAAACTCCACAACTTTTAATTTAAACCCAGAGTGTTCCGAATAACCACTTTTTAAACAAGAAATGAGAGTGAATGTAAAAAGTATTTGTTAAATTTCCGCATCTAAAATGTTGAACCATTGCCAACGACTTTTTCCATACGTCTTACCCACCCAGCATCCAGACACCTACTATTGGACATTAATATGATGTATGTCTACCCATCCGCCTTCATGATGGTTTAAACTTTGCTGAGGACACATTCAGTACAGTGTCTGAATGTCTGTGGGAGAATAGGATCCCATTATTCCTCAAGAACCGGGCAGTGATATAGGACTCTGCGGTCTGAAGCGAAGTTGACTTTCTAACTCATGCAATAGATAATCCACTGGGGTTAGATCAGATGGCTCGATGGGCAGGTCCATTTCAGGAATAACATCATCCGCAAACCATTACTTTACAGACGCTGCTTTATGACACGGTGCATTGTCTTGCTGATACATTCATCAAAAAAATGGTTCAAATGGCTCTGAGCACTATGGGACTTAACATTTGTAGTCATCAGTGCCCTAGAACTTAGAACTACTTAAAGCTAACTAACCTAAGAACATGACACACATCCATGCCCGAGGCAGGATTCGAACCTGCGACCGTAGCGGTCACGCGGTTCCAGACTGAAGCGCATAGAAACGCACGGCATACATTCATCGTCGCCGAACTGTTCCCCTACTGTATGTAGCATACAATGCTGTAAAATGTGTTCATGTCCTTCCACAATTAGCGTTTTCCTAATCGCAATAAGGGTACCTCACGCTAACCATGAGAAACACGTCCATACCGTAAGACCAATTCCTCTGTATATTTCACTGTTGGCACTACACATGAAGGCAGGTAAGATTCTCCAGGCATTCACCAAACCCAAATTCTTCCATCAGGCCGCCACCGCGTGTTGCATGATTCATCACTTCAAGTCACTCGTTTCGTCATCCACCGTCCAGTAGTGTCGCTCGTGACGTCACCTCAAGCGTCGCTTGGTACTGGCTATATAAATGTGTGGCTTATGAGGAGCCGCTTGACCGTTTTACCCCGTTCTTTTAACTCCCTGCGGCCAGTCATTCTGCTAGTTGGGAAGCTGGGTACAGGTTCTTGCAACCACCCTCCATAGTGCTCGCCGGCCCTTGTCCGTCAGAACACCAGGTCAGCTGGTGCTGGTTTAGTTGTGATTGTTCATTCGCGTTTCCACCTCACAGTCACGTCACTAACTCGATTTGGGCAGCTGTAAGACCCTGAGCAATTTGTTACTGAGGTTCAATCTAATGACTATACCACGTCCGAAGTCTCTCAGTTCTCCTGAACTGTCTCATTCTGCAGCTACTGCGTCTCTGCTGCCAAGACAAAATTCCCCGCCCCCTTTTATACCAGGGGGTCCGCCTAGTAAAGCTTTATGAAGAGTAAATGAAACTATATGATTCCAGAGACATTTTCAGGTCTCAAACGTCTATGTGCACACATGCAGACTGAAATCGTGAATGAAAATATGTACCAAGGCAGTGCACCAACCACTACGGCACCTAGCATAGTGTGTAAGTAGGCTGTTTAGGTTTTTTTAATTGGTAACGCCGCCGCCACGTAGCGCTCTGTATAAAAATCACTGTCTGCCATTGTAGTGTTGGGCAGCGGCAGCTGGATGCTAACAGCGCGTAGCGTTGTGCAGTTGGAGGTGAGCCGCCAGCAGTGGTGGACGTGGGGAGAGAGATGGCGGAGTTTTGAAATTTGTAAGAATTGGTGTCATGAACTGCTATATACACTCCTGGAAATTGAAATAAGAACACCGTGAATACATTGTCCCAGGAAGGGGAAACTTTATTGACACATTCCTGGGGTCAGATATATCACATGATCACACTGACAGAACCACAGGCACATAGACACAGGCAACAGAGCATGCACAATATCGGCACTAGTACAGTGTATATCCACCTTTCGCAGCAATGCAGGCTGCTATTCTCCCATGGAGACGGTCGTAGAGATGCTGGATGTAGTCCTGTGGAACGGCTTGCCATGCCATTTCCACCTGGCGCCTCAGTTGGACCAGCGTTCGTGCTGGACGTGCAGACCGCGTGAGACGACGCTTCATCCAGTCCCAAACATGCTCAATGGGGGACAGATCCGGAGTTCTTGCTGGCCAGGGTAGTTGACTTACACCTTCTAGAGCACGTTGGGTGGCACGGGATGCATGCGGACGTGCATTGTCCGGTTGGAACAGCAAGTTCTCTTGCCGGTCTAGGAATGGTAGAACGATGACGGTTTTGATGTACCGTGCACTATTCAGTGTCCCCTTGACGATCACCAGAGGTGTACGGCCAGTGTAGGAGATCGGTCCCCACACCATGATGCCGGGTGTTGGCCATGTGTGCCTCGGTCGTATGCAGTCCTGATTGTGGCGCTCACCAGCACGGCGCCAAACACGCGTACGACCATCATTGGCACCAAGGCAGAAGCGACTCTCATCGCTGAAGACGACACGTCTCCATTCGTCCCTCCATTCACGCCTGTCGCGACACCACTGGAGGCGGGCTGCACGATGTTGGGGCGTGAGCGGAAGACGGCCTAACGGTGTGCGGGACCGTAGCCCAGCTTCATGGAGACGGTTGCGAATGGTCCTCGCCGATACCCCAGGAGCAACAGTGTCCCTAATTTGCTGGGAAGTGGCGGTGCGGTCCCCTACGGCACTGCGTAGGATCCTACGGTCTTGGCGTGCATCCGTGCGTCGCTGCGGTCCGGTCCCAGGTCGACGGGCACGTGCACCTTCCGCCGACCACTAGCGACAACATCGATATACTGTGGAGACCTCACGCCCCATGTGTTGAGCAATTCGGCGGTACGTCCACCTGGCCTCCCGCATGCCCACTATACGCCCTCGCTCAAAGTCCGTCAACTGCACATACGGTTCACGTCCACGCTGTCGCGGCATGCTACCAGTGTTACAGACTGCGATGGAGCTCCGTATGCCACGGCAAAGTGGCTGACACTGACGGCGGCGTTCCACAAATGCTGCGCAGCCAGCGCCATTAGACGGCCAACACCGCGGTTCCTGGTGTGTCCGCTGAGCCGTGCGTGTGATCATTGCTTGTACAGCCATCTCGCAGTGTCCGGAGCAAGTATGGTGGTTCAGACACACCGGTGTCAATGTGTTCTTTTTTCCATTTCCAGGAGTGTATATTATGACTAGTGAGGTAAATACATTGTTTGTTCTCTATTAAAATCTTTCATTTGCTAACTATGCCTATCAGTAGTTAGTGCCTTCAGTAGTGTGAATCTTTTATTTAGCTGGCAGTAGTGGCGCTCGCTGTATTGCAGTAGCTTGAGTTACGGAAGATTTTTGTGAGGTAAGTGATTTGTGAAACGTATAGGTTAATGTTAGTCAGGGCCATTCTTTCGTAGGGATTTTTGGAAGTCAGATTGCGTTGCGCTAAAAATATTGTGTGTCAGTTTAAGCACAGTCGTGTAAAATTTTTCAAAGGGGACGTTTCATAAGTGGCTTTGCACAATTGTCACTCTGCCAGGATGGCGTAGTGGTTTGCGCGTCTGCCTAGTGAGCAGAGGGGCCCAATTAGAACCCTGGACTTAGTATAATTTTCATTCGTCACTTCAGTATGCGTATATACATTATACACTGAAGGACCAAAGAAGCTGGTACACCTGTCTAATATCGTGTACGATCGCCGCGAGCAAGCAGAAGTGCCGCAACAAGATGTGGCATGGACTCGGCTAATCTCTGAAATAGTGCTGGAAGGAATTGACAACCCAAATCCTGAAGGACTATCCATAAATCCGTAAGAGTAAAAGGGGGTGGAGAACTCTCCTGAACAGTACGTATGCTCAATAATGCCCATGACTGGTGAGTTTGGTGGCGGTGGAAGTATTTAAATTCAGGACACTGCTCCTGGAACCACTCTGCAGCAATTCTGGACGTAAGTGGTGTCGCATTGTCCTGATGGAATTTCCCAAGTCCGTCGGAATGCAAAATGGACATGAATGAATGCAGGTGATCAGACAGGATGCTTACGTACGTGTCATCTGTCAGAGTCGTATCTAGACGTATCAGGAGTCCCATCTCTCTCCAACTTCACACGCCCCACACCATCACAGAGGCTCCACCAGCTTGAACAGTCCCCTGCTCCTCTGCAGGGTCAATATATTAGTGAGGTTGTCACCATATCGTGGCCGAGCGGTTCTAGGCGCTTCAGTCCGGAACCTCGCTGCTGCTCCCGTCGCAGGTTCGAATCTTGCCTCGGGCATGGATGTGTGTGATGTCCTTAGGTTAGTTAGGTTTAAGTAGTTCTAAGTTCTAGGGGACTGATGACCTCAGCAGTTAAGTCCCATAGTGCTCAGAGCCATTTTTTTCTGTATTTGAATACACACGCCTACACCAGTTTCTTTGGCACTTCATTGTGTAAAGAGTAGTTGATTGCCTTGTTTCCTCAATTAAGATCCATTGTTATTATTTGACGTAAAATTCAACTGATTATATGGGTATAATCGTCCGAAACGCCTAGTGGAATGTACAATATAATTGAAACTTCCTGGCAGATTAAAACTGTGTGCCGGACCGAGACTCGACATCGTGACTTTTGCCTTCCGCGGGCAAGTGCTCTACCAACTGAGCTACCCAAGCACAACTCACGGCACGTCCTAACAGCTTTACTTCTGCCAGTACCTCGTCTCCTAGCTTCCAAACTGTGCAGAAGCTCTCCTGCGAACCTAGCAGAACTAGCACTCCTGAAAGAAAGGATATTGCGGAGACATGGCTTAGCCACAGCCTGCGAGTTGTTTCCAGAATGAGATTTTCACTCTGTAGCAGAAACTTCCTGTCAGATTGAAACTGTGTACCGGACCAAGACTCGAACTCGGGCCTTTGCCTTTCGCAGGCAAGTGCTCTACCAACTGAGCAACCGAAGCACGTCTCACGGCACGTTCTCACAGCTTTACTTCTGCCAGTACCTCGTCTCCTAGCTTCCAAACTGTGCAGAAGCTCTCCTGCGAACCTAGCAGAACTAGCACTCCTGAAAGAAAGGATATTGCGGAGACATGGCTTAGCCACAGCCTGCGAGTTGTTTCCAGAATGAGATTTTCACTCTGTAGCAGAAACTTCCTGTCAGATTGAAACTGTGTACCGGACCAAGACTCGAACTCGGGCCTTTGCCTTTCGCAGGCAAGTGCTCTACCAACTGAGCAACCGAAGCACGTCTCACGGCACGTTCTCACAGCTTTACTTCTGCCAGTACCTCGTCTCCTGCCTTCCAAACTTTGCAGAAGCTCTCCTGCGAACCTAGCAGAACTAGAGCACTTGCCCGGGAAAGGCAAAGGTGTCGAGTTCGAGTCTCGGTCTGGCACACAGTTTTAATGTGCCAGGAAGTTTCATATCGGCGCACACTCCGCTGCAGAGTGAAAATCTCTTTTTGGATACAATATAAATGATAATCACAACTGTCACCGTCAAGTCTACTCCGTAATTTTCACATTTGAAATTACGTAGTAACGTGTCTGATTCTGCTTTCAGTGGTTCGTTTGAGGAGAAGGGACACAGCACACCTGCAAGTACGTAAGCGGTTGCTCTCGCCTGAGAGTAGTCGCGCTCGAACCCCGGTGCAGTCTGCGGCGGCGGCACGGCTGAGCAGATAGCGGGCCGCGACTTCTGCCGTGACGTCACAGTCTGCGCGGGTAGCGGCAGCGCAGGGGCGCCACTGGTTGGCGCATCCAGGCGTCCAGTCCAGTCTACCAGCGGCGGCCGAGCCAGCCAACAGCAAGCGGGCGGCAGCAGCGGGCACGAGCGACATGCGGCGCGGGGTGGCGGTATAGCCCTCGAGGTAGGTGGCGCCGTCACTGTTCCGCTGCCAGAGTGAGTGACAAGTGCGGGTGGCGACGTCTGTGTGTGGCATCGTGTTTACAGTTCTGGTGTTGAGTGTGCTGTGAGCGAGTGGGGATCACGAGTGACGTTGACTGTTGGACACCACAGCGAGAATAAAGGTCAGTTCAGCGGCAAACAAAACCAAATTTGTGGCAAAAGCAAAATGTTAGTTACGGTGCATAAAGCATTTCGAACGTTGTCGGCCTAATTTCAGACAGTATTTCCAATCAGACCCTACATTTGCGTCGGGCGTTGACTTTTTGTTTGCGTACCAAAATTCTCTCAAACGGTAACTAAAAATTTTTTGCCGTTACTTGTGAATGACTGTTATGTGTACCGGAATTGGCGGCCACTGGAATTTGTCTCAAACTGAGGTAATAACTAACTGATGTCTGAATAAAAACAGTCGTATCAGGTGTTTAACTCAGCAAACTGATCTTATTCTTTCAAATATGGAAATGGTGTGTTTTCAACCTTTCTTTACTTCCGTTGCACGCGTCCGTGAAGCCTTTTTTTCTTTTAATTTTGTCAAGTTCTAAAATATTTTATGATCACTGAAAGTAGTTTGCTACACAGGTAAAACTCCACACAGCTACTTAATCGAATTAAACAGCAAAGATGTGCCAAGCTTTTGCTGTCACTAAACTAGGATGATTTTCCTACATACTGCGCCCCCCCCCCCCTCCCCCACTTCACCGCGAGATGGTGCTTTCCTACAGGTCACAAAAGACAAAGTGATGTGGAGCATTGTTTTATTTGAGAAAAGATCCTAATGTCCATGAGCTGGCCCTAATTTAGTTTTTTCGTGGCTTCCTTTACATCGCTAGAGGCATATGACTATGTTTCTACAAAGGACGACATATTTTTTGTATCCCTTGTCCACGTAGAATTAGTCTTCCGTTTGTGCGCCTCTTCAAGAAAGGCTACCTCAATTTCTGTATTTGACCGATTTTAAAGAAGTCTAGTATTCCAAATTGCAGCAACTTTACTGCAATTACTGACGGATCGACTTCCGACATTACTTACATGGGCAATTGTTATAAACTGTAAAATAAAGAAATTGCGGCATATTTTCGCAGGAAGTACAGAAACTGTCAGGATCGGACGCTGACGTAAGTTTTTTTTACTTAACCGAGCACCAGAAACCATATGGTTCTCAATTCTTTGTATCGACAGAAAGTGATTAGTGTTAATGTAAGCAATTTTTTTCACTGAATGTCCCCCCCCCCCCTGATACGGTTGTAAACATTTACGTTATAGATAAACTGAAAATGTTGTTCTGTAGCTCCTCTAGTTATTTTGGTAGTATCTGTCGTTCAGAATTTCCCTGCCTACTGGTACCATCTCGTTGTCAGCAGTATTTCCAAGTGTTATCGCGTCATTCTAGTGTCTCTGGGACACTTCAGGCGACAATATATCTGCTATAATTAATCTAATCTCATATTCTTCAGTGATACGTCAGCTGCTGTTAAGTATTTACGATTATCTCTGACAAATTCTTCCCGTAGTTTTGCAGTAAGTTCTGGAGAGATAAACCGCGTCATACTCCCTCCGCCAGAAATGCAGCCATTTACTGTGACTTGTTTGTAGGCATCTGTTGGCTGTCAACTGTTCTCTTTGCCTACGTTTAGTACTTGTAATGTTTTGTTAATTATTAAGTAGCTTCGGATATACAAGCATTATCTTAGCAGGAGGAGTCTTTCGTGAGTGAGTTTGTGTCTGAGAGTGAGTGTGTGAAAGAGCGAGCGGGTAAATAGACTGTGGCATGCAGCAAATAGCTGTACTTAGAGCAGTCAGAAAAAAACATTTCTCTCTTTCTTCTATTGAAACTGGGAGCAGATAACACCTTCGACCGGGAACGGCGAGGGCGTCTTTAATACGTCTTTTTTGTGTGCCCTCGGATTTACCTATATTGTGTTCATGAGTCCTGTAACTGTTGGTAGTTCCTTGGTAAATGGAGACGAGATCAATGACAGGAACGAAACTGCGATGAATCACCTAGAGCGCATATCTATTGAAGGACTACAGTATTTAACATACCTAAAGAGAATGTAGATACAATGTGTACATATATTTTCTGAATGGCGTCTCTCAACAAAACTCGAGAAACTAAACGAGGAATTCTTCAAGAACAGATTTTGAAATTTGTCAGCAATTTCACAGCTTCGTGCGGTTCTTTGACGAATCAGGATAGTTTGTGGACTATATTTCTTTTAATGAACTATATGCATTAAATCTTGTAGATGGACGTTGTTGAGTCGCGAAGACTACTTTGTGGAATAAGGTAACCAGTAGCTGTGTACACTGCAGTGCGTTAATTGGAAGGGGATCTTCCGCTGCCGTTATGCTTCTCGAAATAACGCTGGTGAATGATTAGCCATATAGTCAAGCTGCTTTGTGTTGTTTATGGCCTGATAACATGTGGTCCGTGAACGAGCCCCGTGAATCCTTTGGATTCTTCGCTAATGAAAGGTAGATGAGAGCTCTCTAGTGTTGGAAATATGGAACAAGATGTACCTGCCAATTAAGGATCACACTTGTAATGAAAATTATTATCTTAAACAATGACAGGATTATGCGTTTTCTTTTAAATTTTATGTACTCGGGAGTTACTCATAGCGTAATAAAAAAAATCTGTGTACAACATAATCATTTCAGGTGACTGACTTGTCAGTGCCATTGTTTACTGACCAACAGTAGCATGTGATTGTTGGTAAACCCCACAAGTAAAATGATTCTGAGGCGCCAAGTAAACACAGCATGGCTTACGTTGTTGTACCAATCTACATGACTGCTCTGCAGTTAACGCTTAAGTTCGTGCAGAGGGTCTATGAAATAATTTCACACTATATCTATATCGCTCCAATCTCAAAAAGTATGTAGGAAAAATGAACGCTGAAATCTTTCAGTGCGAGATCTGATGTATTACATTACGGTGGTCGTTGCTCCCCATCTAAGTGGGAGTCAACGAGATGTTTTGGCATTCGGAGGAGGAAGTTGGTGAAACAATATCGCCGCAACTACTTTGTGTTAATGATTGCCACCGCAACTCGCGCAGCTTATCTGTGGCGCTGTCTCACCTATTTCACTGTAGCACACAATGAGTTGCGTTTCTCTGAACTTTTTCGATGTGTTCCGTCAGTCCTGTTCCGTGACGATACCATACCGCGCAGCAGCGCTCTGGAAGTGGACAGAAAAGACTAAGTGTAGCAGTCTTTTCAGTAGGTTTGTTGCATCTTCTTGGTGTTTTGTTTTGCTTCTCGCGGTAGTTAAAGGATAATTGTGGATCGGAACGCAAGTTTGCGACGTAAAGCGTATTTACTATTTCACCGGCTGTGTGATAAGGTAGTACTGGAGGCAGCCTCCCTTTCAAACTGGATTACGGATCTAGTAACTCGCCTTCGGATCGGAAGATAAGCCATTCCTCTTCATTCGGTTGGTTGTTATACTCGTATCGAGCTGTTCCCTCTCTTCATTGCAAGTCGAAACCTTCTTCCCTCGACACTGAATAATTGCTCAGCTCATAGTTTACGCTGTCTGTTAAGAGAATGGTAGCGATTATGTTAAAGAGCCAAATTTCTAACCATACAATGCCCCATAAACAGGAGCCCCCATGATCTGTTGCCTACCTTCTTTTATCAGACCTATAAACTCGGCATTCCAATAGAACGTCGTGTGCACCTTCGGGTCCTCAGTAGCTCATGTGTTGGTCTTTAATTTGGATTCGACAAATATAAAGCGTATTTAACATGTTGTGTTAATTCACAAGAGCAGTTGTTGGTTCTATGTGAACTGTCATTTTGGAAGCAACAGTAGCTTCACCTTCCAGTGCCAGAGAAATCGCATCTTCAATCATTAATGAATCATAATTCCCAATTATTTGCTTTGTGGGTCGGTTTCGCTCACCCGGTACGTGACTGCTGCTGCTACCAGACGAAGAGGCAGGACACCAGATACTGCTATTTTCCGTGTGTTAACGTAAGAACAGGGTGCCATGTGCCGAGCACGTCTGCGCCGCCCTTCTACAGTCTACAGACGGGTATTCGCCTCGGCAGAAACCCGGCCTGTAGTCGCTTCGCGCTGCTCTCTGGCAGACGAACGCCTTTTCTGTCGCCGCTGCGGTCTTGAGATTCAGAGCGGCTCGCCTCCCGGAGAGGAGAGGCCAGCTTTTGTGCCGCGGCTGCAGCGGGAACCCGTTCGGCGGCTTGCGCTATGGTGCGGCGCTGCAACTGCCCGTCACGACTCGGCACTTCGCAGATCGCTTTGTCCCGATAGCAGCGCCCGCTAACCAGCAGCGCCCTCGCCTGCACCCCGCCAGCTGCTCCTGTCGTTCTACTCTGCATGCTGCTTTTTCTGCTACTGTTACTGCGACTCCGTTCTAATAACCCTCTCAAAAGACACATACATAACACTTTGGCAGACTATAGACTGCGACAAAAGTCCGTCATAAGATAAAATATGTCACACCAATATCCCAATTACCAGTTGTCTACATCTACGTGATTACTCTGCTATTCACAATAAAGTGCCTGGCAGAGGGTTCAGTGAACCACCTCATGCTGTCTCTCTACCGTTCCACTCTCGAACGGCACGCGGGAAAAACAAGCACTTACATTTTTCGGTGCGAATCCTGATTTCTCTTATTTTATCGTGATCATTTCTCCATATGTAGGCGGGTGTCAACGGAATGTTTTTGCAATCGGAGGAGAAAACTGGTGATTGAAATTTCATGAGAAGATCCTGTCGCAACGAAAAACGCCTTTGTTTTAATGATTGCCACTCCAATTCACGTATCATGTCTGTGACACTATCTCCACTATTTCACGATAATACATAACGACCCGCCCTTCTTTGTACTTTTTCGATGTCATCCGTCAGTCCCACCTGATGCGGATCCCACACCGCATAACATTACTCCAGAACTGGACGGACAAAAGTGGTGTAAGCAGTCTCTTTAGTAGACCTGTTGCACCTTCTAAGTGTTCTGCCAGTGAATCGCGGTCTTTGGTTTGCTCTACCCACAATATTATCTATGTGATCGTTCCAATTTAGGTTATTTGTAATTGTAATCCCTAAGTATTTAGTTGAATTTACAACCCTCAGATTTGTGTGACTTATCGCGTAATCGAAATTTAGCTGATTTCTTTTAGTACTCCTGTGAATAAATTCGCACTTTTCTTTATTCAGGGTCAGTTGCCACTTTTAGCAGCATAAAGGTATCTTATCTAAATCATTTTGCAAGTCCTTTTGATCATCCTATCCTTTCACTCCTCAAGCAATCCATTGCAGCATGTCACTATTTTACTTGCTTCTATACTCATGCTCCGCAAGCATGGCGAACGGTACCCTGTTCCACTACTAATTTCCTCTCCTGTCTCATTCGCAAATGGAGCGAGTGTAAAGCGACCGTCTACGTGTCTCCGTACAAGCTGTAATTTCTCTTAATTGTAGTGATCCTTACGCCAAATGCAAGTTAGCGTCTGCCGGTTCTCTAAATTCTGTCAATAGCGTTTCGCGAAAAGGACGTTGTATGCTGTACAAATATTTGCAGTGGAGCGTCTCCGTAATACTTGTTGATCGAACGTACCGGTAATAAATTTGGCAGCACCCCTTTGAATTACTTCGATGTCTTCCTTTAATCCGATTTGGTGAGGACCCCGAGCACTCGAGCAGTACTAAAAGATCAGTAGTGCTCTCTACGCGGTCTGCTTCATACAAAGTGACAATTATTGAACTACATGAAAAACAACATTAATTACAAACTACTGGGTACACGACCTTTCTTTGGCATGTAAATGCCACTAAAGCTATTCGGATTTGGGTTATGACGTGTTCGATATGCCTGCCATCCTTGGCGATGATGTCGCGCAGGCGAATAGCGAAATTCTGCTGAAGTGTCGGAAAATCGATACGTCGATGACCTCCTGAATGGCTGTTTTCAGCTCGGCAATGATTTTGGAATTATTGCTGTACACCTGATCTTCAATACAGCCCCGCCAAAAGGAGTCGCAAGTGTTCAGATCCGAATAATATGGCGACCATTCTAGGGCCGTGCCAGTGGCTCTGAGTACCCCAGAGCCAGAATGCGGTCCCCAAATTGCTCTTGCAGGACATCACTCTCCTGCATTGATGGGGTCGATCTCAGTCTTGCATCAACCACATGTTGTCGAAATCAGGATAACTTTGGGAAATGAGGATGAAATAATTTGCCAAAACCTTGACGTACCTTTCGGTAGTCACCACGCCATCAAGGAATATTACAGTGATTATTCCGTGACTGGACACTGCGCACCACACTATTACCCAATGAATCGAAGAAAATTCTCGATCGCTAAATGCGGGTTCTCAGTCCCCCAAATGCTTCAATTTTGCTTATTGGCGAATCCATCCAACTGAAAGTTAGCTAGACCAAACCATGCTCATACTAATTGCCATCATGCCCCGCGACCAACAGTGGCGTTTGACTATTTTTAATTCATATAGTTCAATAATTGTATCTTGTAGATGACCTACTCTATCCTAAAACTCTCCCAGTTAACCGAAGTCGACCTCCCTCCTGCCGTCCATTTCATATCGCTCTGCAATATGAACCACTAGCGGCTGACAATGAAAATTTTTGCCAGTGTTGACTGGAACATGGATTTCCCGCTTCGGCTAGCCGTGCCCGAATCACGGGCACACCCCGACTTCCAAAAGTCGTCGTCCATGCCACAGCGTCCACTCGTACGTTACATATATTACCGTCCAAGGAAGACGTATTTATCGGGAGTCGAGGGCCTGGTATTCGCGAATAAAAACGAAATGGCAACGTCTGTCTTACTAAGAAGTACGATGCAATTTTCCTTGTACCGTACTTCGTAATAAGACAGGCGTTGCTATTTCGTGTGCACCCAGACGTTTACTCGGCATGGCAGTGTCAAGCATCACATCACTAATATTACATTCAAACATTATAGGATTGTTTTTCCTATTTATCTGCATTAACTTCCTTTTTTATTTTTTTATTTAGAGCAGGCTGTCATTCAGCACAACAAACAAAAAATTCGTCGAAGTCATCCCCGTATCCTCCTAAAGTCACTCAATAACTACACTTTTCCTTACACTACGCGATTTCAGCAAAGAGTCGCAGATATCTGCTGAGCCTCTCCGTCCGATTATTTATGCACAACTTTAATGTAGAGAACAAGAACGGTCCTGTCACACTTCCCTGCGGCAATCCTGACGACACTCTTGTCTGGCGAACACGCCTTCCAGGACAACGGACTGGGTTCTGTTGCTTAAGAAGTCTTAGAGACACGTATCTAAGAAGCTGTTCTGTATTACCGAACCTTAGTTTAGTCTGCAGTTGGGCTCTGTGCCAAATGCTTTCCGGAAATCCAGGAATATGGAATCCGCCTGTTGCCCTACTCAAAGATCCACAGGCGTTATGCTGCTAGATTAACACCTCTGAAAGAATTTACGGAGTTCTGGCACTGTAAACAAATTTCGGTTATCACAACCGTTCATGCCTACACTCGTTTCAATTTCAATATTTTTGTTTCCTTATCGCATTTATTAAGGCTAGGCATAGGCAAGAATTATCTGTATTTTCGTCATGAAGCACCTTTAGAATTCTCTCACTGCCTTCTGTGCATGCACGATTATAGTAGATACCACTGTGCTCATGTACTCGCTATTCGACCCCAGTGAAAAGTAATTTTCAGTGGGAGCGTGTATCCTTTTCTGTTTATATTCTGCAACTTTCCGTATAAAAATCGTGTTTCGAGACAGCAGATGCGAAAATAATTTTCGCTTAACTCTAGTATTTACAGTTCGGTATGTTATGTAATTATGTGAGCAACAATCTTCACAGTAGAATTCATACTTGTCTGAGTCATTCATAAGTACTGAAGAATAATAAACGAATTTCTTCACCTGTATCATAATTATAGTTACCTTTCTTTTTTTCTGTAAAAATTATTTCTGGCAATGAATATGCAGTTCCAAGTGATATTTTATGCTTTTCGTGGATTCCTGCTCATCTCAAACAGTTACTTCACCCAATCAGGCCACTCGACCACACCTCCAAGACTGAGTAAAAAGTTCCAGTGTCGCTCTTTCTTGAGCGGATATGTAGAAGTAGTACCTCTGGGGGAATGTATTTTACAGTATCTTACTCTCCCACAGGCATACGTATAAAGTGAATTAAATTCAGTGAAATGAATGTAATCATTGAAAATCTAAAGACATGAAAATGCAGAAAGGAAATCTGTTTATGAATGCTGAACCGTTGACGTAAAGAATATCGCAATAAATGAAAACTGCAAGAAGACCAATATTCCGGACCGGAACTCCTGCTTACTGTGGGTAGCCGCCATTTTTAAAAGATTTTTATTGATATCTTCTCGTGTCAATGCATTTGATTTCATTGTGTTTCATTTTATTTATTTCAGTTAATTTAATTTATAGACGTCTAACAGCGTTCGTTGTGGAATACATACGATTTGAAATAATAGTTTATTCTTCGATATGGTAAACTTTTTCGAAAGGACGATGCATCTGAAAAATTTCATAATCCTTAGTAAATAAAATTAGGTACTGTAAATTATATGGACTTTTCTGTTTCGGGTTGGGAATGACAAGTGCAGCAGTTTATGATCTTATTTGTTCACGTATTCTGTCAAATTTATAGTGTTATCGATATTTACATTCTATGTTTGATGTTACCGCCCCATAGAAAGACCACGAGCTCCATTTTTCCATGAATTTTTGTACAGAGAAAAATAGCAAACTTTCTTCGTTAATTCAGAGTCAAAATTAGTTCTATAGACAAGTGTAAATAATTGTTGTTTATCAGAATACTGTATATATTTTATAATTATAATCACTACGAAAAAGAGCAATAGTTTCATATGCGATTTCAGTCTTTCTCGGCGTATTCCACTGATGAGAATTCTTCTCAGGTTATCAGCCGAGTGGTGGCGTCGTCTTGTCGCAACTTTTCAATGAGTTTCTTCTGGCGAATATGATGGGTACGAAACTCATTGAAACGTTGATACGACGACGCCACCACTCGGCTGATAACCCTGCAGCTCTCCATGCCACCCTATCCTGTGCAGCGTTCTTCATCTCTGAGTAAGTACTATAATCTACATCCTTCTGAATCTGCTTAGTGTATTCATCCATTGGTCTCCCTCTACGATTTTAACCCCTCCACGCTTTCCCAGAATACTAAATTGGTGATCCCTTGATGCCTCAGACCGTGTCGTAGCAACCGATCCCTTCTCCTAGTCAAGTTATACCACACATTCGTCTTCTCCCTAATTCAGAACTCCATCATTAATTACGTGATCTAATCCTCAGCATTCTTCTGTAGCACCACATTTCGAAAGTTTCTATTCTCTTCCTGTCTAAACTATTTATCGCCCATGTTTCACTTCTATACATGGCTACTCTCTATAAAAATACTTTCACAGACGACTTTCTGACACTTAAATCTATACTCGATGTTACCAAATTTCTCTCCTTCAGGGACACTTTCCTTGCCATTGCCAGTCTACATTTTGTATCATCTCTACTTCGACCATCGTCACATTGCTCCAAATAGCAAAACTCATCTACTAGTTAAAGTGCCTCATTTTCTATTCTAATTCCCTTAGCCTCACCTGATTTAATGCGACTACACTCTATTATCCTCGCTTTGCTTTTGTTGATGTTTATCAGAATGATTATATATAGTTGAAATTAAATACAGATTGGTTCAGAAAGAAAGAAGAGATTTCAGTTATTTATTACAGACTAATAATGAAATATCGAAACACATTGCGCTTGTCAGTGGACAGAGGGAGTTCCAAAGTCTAGTGTTCGCACAGTCACTATACCACAAACTCAACATGAGCACCACGCGTTCTTCGAGAAACGTCGAAACGATAGTCCATTTCATTCCACACACGAATGCACAGGTCCCTATTTATTGAATCGACAGCTTGAACAATTAGTTTTTTCATCTCTTGGAGCGTGTCTGCGATAGATAGGAGAGACACTCCGACTTTTAAGTAACCACACAGAAAACATTTACAATGTTTCGGTCTGCTGACCTGCAAGGCCAAAAGCAATGAGCAAAGTTGTTGTCCACCTCTATCAAACGTTATGGTATGTATTGTTAAGATAATGCTGCACCTTAAAGTGAAAGTGAGGCAGGGCGCGATCATGCAAAAAAAAATGAAATCACTGGAAACTTCGTGAAATCGAGGAAACAACCGATTTGGCAGCATATCCATGTGAGATTCATGTGTCAGCTTCCACCGCAAAAGAGAAAGGTCCATAAACTTTATGAACAGAATCGGCACAAAACACATTGTTTCGCGAGTCTCTTTCTAGCTCGACGACGACGCCACGATTTTGTGAACTACAAATTCTTAGATTATGGTGGTTTACTTTGCCCGATAGGTGAAAGGCCGATTGGTCCGAAAAGAGGAGTCGGTCGGAGAAAGTGTCCTCTGCCATATCATGGAGAAGTGAAATGCAAAATACATATCTTCCGTTACAGTCGCCGGGACGCTATTGCTGGAGTAACTGCAATTTGTAAGGCGTCGTTTCAGAAAACTCCACACCATTGCTGGAGAAAGTTGGAGCTGCTGGCCTGCCTGTTTTGTGGACTTGCGAGGACTGGGTGTTACCCGGTCTCTGATACGCTCGACAGTTTCATCAGACATGCGTGGCAGGACTGTGGTCTTCCCTTTGCATATGCAACCGCCTTCCAAAAAGGTTGTTTGCCAGTCATGAATCTGCTTGTGCAGAGGCGGCGGCTTGCTGAATCGACGGTGGAATGCACGCTGCATTTGAGTGGTGGATTGACTTAGTGCAACTTCCAACACACCAACACTTATGATGTAGTCGCCATGTTGCTACAAACAGCAGCGCAACTATTCCTAAACTTTGAACATTCCTTGATACAATGACAAACCTACTGTGTCTCTATTTTTTACAGTTTGTGTATAATAAACAACTGAAATCTGTTCTTTCTTATTGAATCACCTTTTATACTGGTCGGCCAAAAATTGACGTAAACAGTTGGAGATATTAGACAGTCCTTGTTACTTCGACAGTGCATTTCTAAAGACTCGGCGATTATGTTTTCCAGTTGACCAACAGTTTTTAGTCTCTTACGTTACGTCCCTCTTTGTCCAACGTGCACAGAAAGTAGTTGTAGAGGGTTATTTATAACTTCTTACGAGCCATTACGGCCTTCTGACTGACGTCAAAATGTTGCAATCCGTACCATTACGCTGACCTGTCTCGAGCCCCAGAAAAAAATGGTATCATGTTACGCACTGATCAGAAAGCTAAATACGGTGGCGTCCTACTTTGATTTGAATTTTGTTGCTGTACGAAGTTGTTACAGAACACTGAATGTAATCAAAGTAGGTCTCATTCATTCTCTGCAGAAGTAACAGCAGTGGGTCAAAAACTGAACCTTGTGGAACCCATTTAATATTCTCTCCCTGTCATCTGAATCATTTCTAAAATACACGAAACAGGTAGCGTCAAAATATTTCAGTCTTAACTGTACTGCGTCTGTATTGCTTCTACTGGGACAGTTTCGCCACTTGGCGCGGTTCCGTCCGCAAGGGCGTAGCCCAAGATCTGCTCTGCTGCCGTGGCGTGACGTCGACCATTCAGTCACAATGGCGGGTGTAGCCTGTAGTTTCGTCTTATCATTCGTCCGCAGCCATCTTCGATACGTGATGTGGTATATTCTGCGCTATTCCGAGAATGAAGCAGACGCATTTCGCTACGAAGCGATGGTATCAGTTGTACTCTAGAACAGATGGATAAGATTACGGATTACTCATTGTACACTCTCACACCATCTTCGTTTCTGTCTTGTAACAAACACAAGCAAACTAACTTGACTGTTCGCTGTATGTTTTCTGTCGTACTGGTTGCACTTTTTTTTTCAGAAAAGTAGAAAAATATTATTGCGAATGAGATTGGTAAGGGAAAAATATATCTCACAAGCATTTTCGTCCTGAGTGATGCAGGCATCTTAATTTGACTTTTCATAATTTCCTACGTCATAAAAGTATAAGTCCCTTTGACACGTTGCAGTCGAAGCTTGTAATATCGTTTACAAAGAAGGAAGTATCGTTTCGTCGTTAAATTACGTGTCGACAAGAGAGAAGTTAGATTCAGAATTCCCGACGAAATTTTCTCAACTGGAGCGAATCTTGTGTAGCGAGCGTTGAGGTAAAGTTAGTCAACTGAGAATCCAGCATATATTTCGGCAAAAAAGAGTATCGATATTGGAAAACAACCTTGTCTGCGTATTTCAATGGAGGTCGAAACTGAAGAAACCAAACCGCTGCTACAGGCAAGGCTGTGATCAAGTGGAACGCCTAGAGCTCGCTTTGGCAGGCTGAGGCGGCGTGCCGCTTCTACAGGAGTTGATTCATTTGCCCAAGGCCCCTTGTTGAATTACAGTACTATGGCTAACTCGAAAAGTAAGTAAACTTAGCATATGAGTGGATGCTAAATGTGAGAACACGCAACCATACACATGCAATTGCCGCTCCATCTCGCAATAATAATTTAATCTGTGAAACTGCAGAAACTAGGATGAGTGTACTGGTATTCATGGTCGTATGCCAATACCGTACACCAATTTAGGTATGCAAGCGTGGATTATTGATGTATGAATTTAAAACGTGCTCGGAAAAATGAAATGACCTTCGTATCAGTGATAAGGTGTCATAAGAGAATTATGTAACTGGCTGATAAGGAGCAATCTTTAAGCCTGATACCCACTAAAATGAAGAGTAATGACCTTTAAAAAAAATACATCCCGTCCGTTATTTAGTGTGTCGAATGAGTGTGTTATTTGATACTGTACAATCAACACCACTGACTCTATAGTTAGGCAGCCGCTAACAGCATTAGATTATACTTCCCCAGAGTGAAATGCAAGGACAGCATTTACCTTTAAAATTGTTCGTTGTATTGTAGAAGACTCTTCACTTACCTAAGACAAGGTATGTCTGACGAGTCATCGGGAAACGATCCGACGTTGATTATGGAGAAACGTTTATTCAGAGTTCCCTTCGGAGCAAATACTTACCACTGTTGGGTCGTGACATTTCCTCTTTTAATAAAACTGAAAAACAGTTCATCACGCTACTAAATTAGGAGGAAAAAAGGAAGTTTTCATAGTTACGTTTACTGAACTCTCTTTCAGTCAACTGTATAAATCACTCCAGTTGGATTTTTAGCACCCGTCGACGAAGTCTTTTGTGATGGAGCACAAGTTCGGATCGCACAAGGATGGCACTCACGAAACACTCAGCTACACATTGTTTGATGATGGTTTTGGTGTTCTTTGGTGACGTGGAATCCAAATGTTTATACCATTGCCTTTGCTGTTTGGTTTTGGGGGTCTTAGTGATAAAACCATCACTGGTCACGGTAATAAGGTAACTGTCTCTGTTTCGGCGCGCTTTTTGAATGAGTGTTACCAGTTGTGGAACCCAGCGGGAGGCGACCTTTGACATGTTCAGAATGTCTGAAACTGATGCATGATTCCATAATGAGATTTTCAATCTGCAGCGGAGTGTGCGCTGATATGAAACTTCCTGGCAGATTAAAACTGTGTGCTCGACCGAGACTCGAACTCGGGACCTTTGTCTTTCGCGGGCAAGTGCTCTACCATCTGAGCTACCGAAGCATGACTCGCGCCCGGTCCTCACAGCTTTACTTCTGCCAGTACCTCGCCTCCAACTTTCCAAACTTGGAGGAGCCGAGATACTGGCAAAAGTAAAGCTGTGAGTACCGCGCGTGAGTCGTGCTTCGGTAGCTCAGATGATGGATGATTGATTTTCATTTTTTTTCTTCGCTACCGCATTGGTAGTAATAGGCTTGTTTTAGAGCACGAGGGCCATCAATTCTCTCGCGGTTCCTGGTTCTTGGTCTGCCAGATCGTTCAACGTCCAGACTTTTTTTGACCACGGAGGCACTGCCTGTGTTAACGAAGCACTGTCATATGGTAGTGCACCGTTGCCGTACACTTCGACCAACTCAGCATGGACTGTTTCAGCGTTCCTCCCGTTCATATGGAGAAAACAGAGAACGAATTATTCACAGTACTTCGTTTTCTTAACAGCCTTCACTATTTTACTTTCGCGTCTCTCGCGGCATGCTGCGGCACGGAAATTTCAGTGTGTACCAGTTCTGCAGATACATTTGGGTGGATGAAAATATGGACACATCGCGAGAAATGCATGCTTGAACAAAAATTCAGGCTCTAGCCAAGCCTGCAAGTTGCGATGTTGTATATACCCACGAACGACACCTGTACAATGTCCTCAGTCTTGGTTAGAACAGTATTGTGTGTAATCCTGAGTGCATCACGTCGGAGATCAGTGCATTCGAATGTGGGAAAAATTGGTGGTGCTTATATGATGGGTGCCTCCATAATCAACGTAGCCGATGTGGTTAGTGTCTTAAACATCATAATCTAAGTCGCGACATGAACGAAACTGTGTGTGACGGAGTGTTATTCAAGAGGATTGTGACGAAAAATGTCAGGTCGACAGCTGCAAGTCACTGCAGAAGTCAATGTCGCTTTTGCGAGACTTGCCAGACCAGACGCAGGAAACTGCAGAGCGAGCTGGGTTTCCAAAACCACTTACCAGTGATGCAAATACCGATAAGGGGAAAACGGGGTTCCGAAGCCTTAAAACCTGGGCTATGAAGCTATAGAATGCCATTTGGCCGAATGAGTCTTGTTTCAGTGTTTCCAAAGTCTAGCCGAGTTTGCGTCCCAATAGTGAAACTTAGCGGGGGTTAGGGGATTTATGTGGCAGCCATGGTATCCCATGGGGTCCATGGTTCACACAGCCCACATCATCCAGAACTGGTTTAGTGGTCACGAGGATAAAGTGCCGCCTCTCCCCTGACAGAGTCACCAGATCTCAATGTTATTGAGACTTTATGACCTACGAGGGGCGTTCTATAAGTAATGAAATTCTTTTTCTGAATGCAGGTTGGTTTTATTCAGTATTCCAGTACTCCATATTACTCCTCACTGTTTTGGCTACTAAAACCCTATTTTTCAACATAATCTACATCCAATGCGACTTCCTTACTGGGAGGACCTGAAAGCCAAAATGGTACTAATCTACTGATCGACATCGGAGCCAGCGTCAGTATCTTCGCCATTATCCATGTACTGTTTACCGGCGAGTGTATCCTCCTTTGGGCCAAATCGATGGTAGGCGGACGCTGCTCTTTATGATCTTTTGTTCAGCAGCACATACAAAGTGAGTATCCCAACTCGTGGACAAGTATGTCAGCACTACCAAGAGAGACTTCGATTCGATCACTGAGGTATTTGATTATGATCCGCCGATGACCTCGAAGGAGAGTACCCGCACGTTCCATCATTACAGGAGTCGCAGCTGTGTGGGACCGACCGCCACGCGGAAAATGGGACAGCCTCCTGCGATTTTGTTCGATGAAGGCAGATGCCTCGCCCAACGACTCACCGTGCTTTTGTTCATTGCAGGATTTCCGTAGACATTCTACAAGCACCTATGAATATCTGTTTTTCCGCCAAAAGGAACTCAATGACAGCTCTCTGATTGGGACGCATCGACGTTACAGGCGCCATTTTGAA
Source organism: Schistocerca gregaria (assembly GCF_023897955.1). Taxonomy (NCBI): domain Eukaryota; kingdom Metazoa; phylum Arthropoda; class Insecta; order Orthoptera; family Acrididae; genus Schistocerca; species Schistocerca gregaria. Next base: position 552,645,066 of record NC_064920.1, read on the forward strand.
GACTACGCACAATGTCACCATTATCGGACGTTCATGAAACGATAGGGATTAAAGCGGGAATATTCCACGATTTTCCACGACAAATTCTGCGCTTTTTCAACCGAAACTGGCAGAGAAAGTATTGCATTAGTTACCGGAGGCCCCTTGTAGCTCGTGGACATGGGTGCGTGATCGCTATGCCCTCTATAGTTACCTGAAGTGGTAAATATTTTGCAGGAAGACTGATGTATGATCCCGTTGGAAACCATACAGGATCTGTGTTCAACTATTCCAAAATGATTGGAAGCTGTTTTCAATGCCAACAGTTTTTCTGTACCGTATGATAGCCTAGTTTTTCGTGTTTATGTATTTTTGTCTACCTGCGCTCAAACAAATAAAGTATTTAGTTATGTTTTTGTACTGATTATAATTTTTGAATTTTTTCTTATTTTACCAACAGCTCATAATAATCGCGGACTCATTTGAGAAATTCATCTTTATTTACAAGATCGTGGTAAAGAGCTCATTCTCTTGCTGTATTGATGGGGGGCTTAAAAGCTGAAGCGAATGATTCCATATGCCGAATGCTGTATTGATTGATTCGTTGGGAGGATGTTGAGGTATGCATGCTGGAGGCGAACTTGGCCACAGCATCGTCTTTGTTGCGCGGAATCGCGTGCGGACGCGCAGGTGTCCTGCGCGGTTAGACGCGGGGGAGGACAGCAACACGGCGAACCACAAAACACGGCAGCGACAGGCGGCGCGGCGCCGTAACATCCGCCGGCCTATCGCGAGCACCCTGCATGACGCCGCATCCGCCGCTCCGTTCTGCACGCCTGCGGTTCCACAGCTGTCGCTGCTCTGCCGGTAGCTGCCTACGTCACTGTACCGGACTCGCAGGGAAGGCAGCACCGTCCTCAAAGTCGGAGACAATGGTACCTTCAGGAGTGCCCCAGGGAAGCGTGATATGGTCGCTACTGTTCTCTGTGTAAACCAACTATATGACAAACTGAACAGCAATCAGCGGTTTTTTTACAGATGACCCTGTAGTATACGGAACAATGTCTTCTAACTGGCTGTAGAAGGAAAAAGAATGACTTAGACGGAATTTCTATTTGGTGCGATGAACCGCAGCTTGCTCTACACGGAGAAAAAAGTAAATTTATACAGACAGGTAGGAATAAATCCTTGGGCGAGCCAGTCCTGACAAAACTCTACCATCTAGTGAGCAAGATGTACTAGACAGGCGAAATACCCTCAGACTTAAAGAGGAATATTGTAATTCCAATCCCAAAGCAAGCAGGTGTTGACAGATGTGAAAAATACCGAACTATCAGTTTAATAAGTCACAGCTGCAAAATACTAATGCGAATTCTTTACAGACGAATGGAAAAACTGGTAGAAGCCGACCTCGGGGAAGATCAGTTTGGATTCCGTAGAAATGTTTGAACACGTGAGGCAATACTGACCTTACGACTTATCATAGAAGAAAGATTAAGAAAAGGCAAACCTACGTTTCTAGCATTTGTACACTTAGAGAAAGCTTTTGACAATGTTGACTGGAATACCCTCTTTCAAATTCTGAAGGTGGCAGGGGTAAAATACAGGGGGCGAAAGGCTATTTACAATTTGTACAGAAACCAGATGTCAGTTATGAGTCTAGGGGCATGGAAGGGAAGCAGTGGTTGGGAAGGGAGTGAGACAGAGTTGTAGCCTCTCCCCGATGTTATTCAATCTGTATATTGAGCAAGCAGTGAAGGAAACAAAAGGAAAAATTTGAGTAGATATTAAAATCGAAGGAGAAGAAATAAAAACTTTGAGGTTCACCGATGACATTGTAATTCTGTCAGAGACAGCAAAGGACTTGGAAGAGCAGTTGAACGGAATGGACAGTGTCTTGAAAGGAGGATATAAAATGAACATCAACAAAAGCAAAACGAGGATAATGGAATGTAGTCGAATTACTTCAGGGGATGCTGAGGGAATTAGGTTAGGAAATGACACACAGGAGTTTTGCTATTTGGGGAGCAAAATAACTGATGGTCGAAGTAGAGAGGATGTAATATGTAGACTGGCAATGGCAAGGAAAGCGTTTCTGAAGAAGAGAAATTTGTTAACATCAAGTATATATTTGTCAGGAAGTCGTTTCTGAAAGTATTTGTATGGAGTGTAGCCATGTATGGAAGTGAAACGTGGAGGATAAATAATTTAGACAAGAAGAGAATAGAAGCTTTCGAGATGTGGTGCTACAGAAGAATGCTGAAGCTTAGACGGGTAGATCACATAACTAATGAGGTATTGAATAGAATTGGGGACGAGAGGATCTTGTGGCACAACTTGACCAGAAGAAGGGATCGGTTGGTAGCACATGTTCTGAGGCATCAAGGGATCACCAATTTAGTATTGGAGGGCAGTGTGGAGGGTAAAAATCGTAGGGGAGACGAAGAGATGAACAGACTTTGCAGATTCAGAAGGATGTAGGTTGCAGTAGGTACCGGGAGATGAAGCATCTTGCACAGGAGAGCGTAGCATGTAGAGCTGCATGAAACCAGTCTCAGGACTGTAGACCACAACAACTGGAATAAACCATATAATATTTTAGTACAGTGTTCGAGGTGTGTTGCTTGAAACAACCACATCGATTAAATATCTAAGTGTAACGTTGCCAAGCCGCATGGAGAGGAACGTGCACTTAAGGTCGGCTGAAGGGAAGGCGAAGGGTCTACTTCATTTATTCGGGAACGCTAGGAATGTGTAGCTGATGTGCAACCCATTCTTGGACGCTATTAGTGTGTTCAGCCAACGCCTCCACTCTGGTTCGTTAAGTAAAGGCCGTCTCCACAGCGTTGTCCTTGGTGAGCGGTAATGCGTAAAATATGGTCATCTCGTCACATTCTTGACACTTCGAATCTCGGAATACTGAAACCTCTAACGATTTCCGAAATGGAGGCAGACACGTGGAACATTCTATCTCCCATTCCTTTTTCGAAGTCTGTAAATTCTCGTCATGCGGCCGTAATCACGTCGGAAACCTTTTCACAAGCGTCACCTGAGTACTAATGACAGCTTCGCCAATGCATGTATATGCGACACTACCACCTTCTGTATATATGCATATCGCTGTCCCATCTGCTTTTCCACCTCAGTGCAAATTCGCTGAAAGCGAGTATCTTGGCATCAGCTGTGTTACGTATAGTTGTACTTCCTAATAGTCACATGTGAAAAGTTGTGCTGGACCGGTACTCCAACATGGATTTTCGTGCAGGTACATATTACATACCGGCGTGGGGACAAGATTTCTTGAGCCCCAGTTAGCTAGCTCTCACTGGTGCGGAAAAACAGACTGAAGCTGCATTAATTAAATGATGAATGTAGGGGACTATGAGGTGGGGGGGGGGGGGACTATGACGTGGGGGGGGGGGTTACATGTGGAGGTTGGGGTCGGTCCAGGAGACATGCACTGAAAGCCGAAGTGGTTAAAGCGACCGCTCGCGATTCGCCGACAGTCTGGGTTCGAGTCCCTTTCTAGCACAAATCTCCACATGTAACTGACAGGTAGGACACCTGTACTTTAAACAGCTGATGCCAAGATGTTCGCATTTAGCGAATTTGCTTCGAATTAATGTCGGACGGCTGTCAGTCGTCATTCTGTTCATCCAGACATACAAGTAAAAATTGCTGAGAAAGTTTAGAGAAGCCATTACTCAAATTCCTATGGTTCATGATGTAAAATGACTCAAGAAACCTACTCCCTGCACCTACATCTCACAACTCATAAATTAGAGCAATTCGATCCAGTATGGACATACGACAGGATGATTATATTAATCGATTACCTAAGTGAACTGAAGAGCCTAAGAAAATGGAAAATTTGTTGCCTGTATTGTAGACATTAAAGAAGTTGATACAAATTTTTGGAAATTTGTAAGTTCCTGTAGGACCAAACTGCTGAGGTTGTCGGTCCCTAGGCTTACACACTACGTAATCTAACTTAAACTTGCCCTAAGGACAACACACCCACCCATTCCCGAGGTAAGACTCGAACGTCCGACGGGGGAAGCCGCGCGAACCGTACCTCAGACCACGTGGCAACACCGCGCGGCAGTTGATTAAAAATCAAGGAGGAACAGTAACATTTTTTTCTGGATTCCAGAACACAGTGGCATTTCTCGTAACGAAACAGCAAACAGGTTAGGTAACATTGTCAAACTTTATCAAGAGGAGTCACTGCCTAAAATTTGGCAGCAATAACGTATGTGACAATCTGTATACTGTGTTAGAGAAGATGCTCTAGATCCAGTAGTATTAACTGACAAACATGCCATTACTATAGAAGTACATAATTTGCCACTGATGATGGGTTATAATCCTGAAAACCGGTTTTAGAAAATAAAAAAATTCTTGTTCAGATCATGGTGTATAGATGATGTCTTTTAGTAGACAGCTTGGTGAAGCGAGCAGTGAACTTAGGCTGAATCCTATATGGTGGACTTCGTCACCAAGCAATGTTGAGTTTATTAAAGAAAGTGAGCATCGACTGGCAGACGCAATGGGATTCGGCGAAGATCTCAAAAACTGTGCAATAAGGCCGGCTGTAAACTACAATAGCGTTACAACCTTCGTTTACCGACAGCAGTAGAAACAGACGAAGCATATCAACGATTACGTGCTTGTGCTTAATTCACACAGATTTGTAGCCCACATATTCCCAAGAGGTTTGAAGGAATCCCCATTATACGATTTATGCAATAAAAGATGACAAATTAACCATATACTATTTTCGTGTACCAGGTACAGAACATGACAGAAAATCTTTTATCCAATCATTCGCTTACGCAGACATTTCCCTTTCAACAACGGCCGCAGTGTTGCTGACGGCTTAAGAGGGAACTAGCATTGAATGTGATGTTGAAGCACTTAAGAGATCTAGGAGTATAGATAGTGTAGATAATGTGTGGATATCTTGTATGTTGGTATGATCTCCTTTTAATACTGTATAATGACTGAATAGTCGCTAGTGGTGTTAACTTTCATTTATTCAAGGTAAGTTTTTTACATGGCAATGTAGTGCCTAGTAGAATAATCATGCAAAATGAAATTCTGTAAATGTGCTGGTTGGCTGTACGGCGATACCCAAACGCCAATAAAGAAGGAAAAAACTATTTATCTTGCCGCCTAACAACCGTGAATACAGTAAGGATTACTGTAATGAGATTGATTGCACAGTATATTCTCATATTTGGGTGCATTATGTAAGCAAAAGTGCTGTAGCGGTAACACTCTTCTCGCGTCTTTATTTGTGGGATTAAATGCGAGAAAGTGTTGATATGTAAAATAAATAAAAATTGAATTTACTGTAGTCCAAAGATTGGAGGCCGTTAGTCCTACTGGCAACAGCCCTGAGGGCATTTTTTCCCTGTAGTGATGGTGGCGATAAGAAAGCCAAGAATGTATTTACTCTCGCACCAGGAAAGAGAAATTGAGAATGTTGTCCATATGAATTAATATTATTATACGGTGAATTCATCAAATACTTGTACTATAAAGTACAACATTTACTCGTCTAGAAATTAGATTACTTTTACACAATCAGCATACTCATTCCTGAATGAGATTTTCACTCTGCAGCGGAGTTGTGCGCTGATATGAAACTTCCTGGCAGATTAAAACTGTGTACCGGACCGAGACTCGAACTCGGGAACTTTGCCTTTCGCGGGCAAGTGCTCTACCAAGCGAAGCCATGTCTCCGCAATATCCTTTCTTTCAGGAGTGCTAGTTCTGCAAGGTTCACAGGAGAGCTTCTGTAAAGTTTGGAAGGTAGGAGACGAGGTACTGGCAGAAGTAAAGCTGTGAGGACGGGGCGTGAGTCGTGCTTGGGTAGCTCAGTTGGTAGACCACTTGTCGGCGAAAGGCAAAAGTTCCCGAGTTCGAGTCTCGGTCCGGCACACAGTTTTAATCTGCCAGGAAGTATGATTCATTCCTTTTCCACCCTTCTGTACTTGTGAAAAATTGAGAAACGCTTGGTAATCACCTAGTAGTAGGAGTTAAAGAAGAGGCAGAGTTCATCTCTGCTACCGACTTCCAGACTTTTTTGCTTCGAAAATTCACTCCTGTCATCACTCTGAATAGTGACCATTTCTCCTGGGATATCCTGTGTAAAACCACCCCTTAACACTCCACCAACTTACACACTAACTGCCAATACAAAACAGTTATTTCCAGGAGAGTTCGACACACTGAAATTCAAAGAATGGCTGTGTGAGTCAACATGCACATTTAGTTTCCAGTGAGCAGCATTATGAGAATCAGGTAAAATGACGTTGTAAATGCTGTCAAACAATTGGCATCTTGTAAATTTCAGAAACCAAAAGAAAATGTGTGAAGAAAACACTCAAAAATCACACTGATGGGCACTGATCCATCAGAAGTTAACTATTACGCGGATAGCAATTATCCGGTCAAAGTAAGTCTTGGACGTGGAGCTTAGTGAAATATGCTGTATTTCAATTAGAGAAATAGTGAAGGATAAAAAACCTTTTGCATATAACGTTTTCTGTTTAGGGTTGCATATTGCACAACGAGCGAAAACTGAAAAGATTGTAAATTTCCATGCACGAGACAGAACGCAGAGTTCCTTTTAAATCGTCCATTTAAAGTAGCGATAAAGTTGATATCCATCTCGCTGTATTTGCCGGAATCGATTTTTCAGGTGAACGACAAGGTCAGCCGTTGGCGGATAAGATTCGCAATCTGGAAAGCAAACATTCGGTGACGAATCTCTAGATAGAGTACTTATCACATGATTTGTCACCATTGTGAAATCATCTCGTTATAGCTTAACTTGATTTTTTCAGGAAAGCTGAATAAAGTTTCCAATCTCTTGGTTCTTCGAATACAGTATGTGTATATAGGCCATGGCAAACTTTACGTTTCCACCCTTTTAAAGCATTTCGTTTTAGTTTTATACAGTATATTCAGATGGGCTCACAAACAAACTTGCCATTTTAATACTATAAAGATAAGTCGTAACATCGTATATTCCCATAGACGAGAAACTTCAATTATTTATTGAATAATTTCTAGAATTATGCTTGTTTTACTTTTTGTATATAGAACTATTAGTCTAGAAGTGACCATATAGGCAGGGACATATCTCTAGATGAACGAGTTATATGAATGCTGGACAACGAAAGTCTTGCATAAGTGCGACGTAGAATTATCAAGAAGTACAGACAAAGATAAGTGATTCATAAGAACGACAAAAGTAAGAATTGCAAGCTAAGAAATGTGAAAGATAGTACTGCAAGCAGTAAAGGAAACAAAATTTGGAGTAGGTATTAAAATTCATGGAGAAGTAAAAACTTTGAGGTTCGTCGATGACATTGTAATTCTGTAAGACAGCACAGGACTTCGAAGAGCAGTTGAACGGAATGGACAGTGTCTTGAAAGGAGGATATAAGATGAACATCAACAAAAGCAAAACGAGGATAATGGAATGTAGTCAAATTAAATCGGTTGATGCTGAGGGAATTAGATTAGGAAATGAGACACTTAAAGTAGTAATGGAGTTTTGCTATTTAGGGAATAAAATAACTGCTGATGGTCGAAGTAGAGAGGATATAAAATGTAGACTGGCAATGGCAAGGAAAGCATTTCTGAAGAAGAGAAATTTGTTAACATCGAATATATATTTCTGTATCAGGAAGTCATTTCTGAAAGTATTTGTATGGAGTGTAGCCATGTATGGAAGTGAAACTTGGACGATAACTAGTTTGGAGAAGAATAGAATTGAAGCTTTCGAAATGTGGTGCTACAGAAGAGTGCTGAAGATTAGATGGGTAGATCACGTAACTAATGAGGAGGTATTGAATAGGATTGGGGAGAAGAGAAGTTTGTGGCACAACTTGACTAGAAGAAGGGATCGGTTGGTAGGACATGTTTTAAGGCATCAAGGGATCACAAATTTAGCATTGGAGGGCAGCGTGGAGGGTAAAAATCGTAGAGGGAGACCAAGAGATGAATACACTAAGCAGATTCAGAAGGATGTAGGTTGCAGTAGGTACTGGGAGATGAAGAAGCTTGCACAGGATAGAGTAGCATTGAGAGCTGCATCAAACCAGTCTCAGGACTGAAGACAACAACAACAGTACTGCAACTAATCGTAACTACAGTTTGTTCTGTGTGTAGAAGCAGCAATGTGGTGAATGTAAATTTCATAATATGGATGAAAGTATAAGGGTCACAGATGTGACAGATATCCATATATGATGTGAGGATTACTTGCAATACAGGGATGGACAGCGCTGAGTTAGTAAAATTGATAACATTGAGGGTGGCATCAAAGGATCTGAGGGCAGAAAGCAACCTATCTCCAGAGGAATAGATGAAAAATGAAGAGGTAGTCTATTTCAAGCATTATTTCTCACCTTAAAATAATTATAACACCTTGAGGAGCCGCCAGAGATTGACGCCTATTTCCTTTTACTCAAGATGTTTGTTACACTGTTAGATACGAAGCGTGAGCTGCGCTCGAGAAACAGGAAGTGGAAGTTGGACCTTGAAGTCAGATTCGATGATGAAGAAAGTAACTCGTACGATACATTCTTTGGAAAAAATATCAGACGTATTATATATGTCAATTTAATTTGTATCAAGGTATATAACTTCTGAATCATTGGGGCTGAACTACGTAGGTCATAAAACTTTTTCTCGGTTTTCTGTCAATACCGGACACTTCAGTAGATGAATGGCATATGGCAACATGAAATTTAAAATATGAAGTAAGCACAGCGTAAAAGTTGTTAACAGTATAAACTGTCACCGTTCGCAGCATTAATTTAGATTTTTAGAAAATTTGAAGGTACACTCCATGACCATCCAAAATGAAAGTAAGACTGCGAAGAAAGAACGTTATTCATCACACACAACACATTTTCAGTATAATGGAACATGACGCCATGGATTTTTTTTTTTTTTTTTGTCATTTACTCTTGGAACCTAATAACATATAATAGATGAACAGTTGCAAAGCAGTCTCAAACCACTAAATATGTGTTTCTCTAAATGATAGTTATGTAGAGAGCTATCATTCTGTACACTGACATTTGTTAAAAACTGTATATATACTTAATGCTTATTGGCAATGTATCGTTTCTGTATTATCAGTGTTTTTTTTAGACGCAAAACCGATCGAGGTGGTGAAGTCATTAGCACACCTGACTCACATTCGGGAGAACGGTTCAAACCCGCGTCCGGTCATCCTGATTTAGGTTTTCCGTGGTTTCCCTAAATCGCTTCAGGCAAATCCCGAGATAGTTCCTTCGAAATGGCACTGCCGACTTTCCCACCCTCCCTTAATCTGACGGAACCGATGACCTCGCTGTTTGATCCCTTCTGCCAAATCAACCAATCTAATTCAGACGCTAGGCTCCATCAGTACATAAAACAGGGGCTGTTAATAGACTCCTTCAGTTAGTACTGACAGTTAATTTGAATGGATTTGTTTAATAATTATATATTAATGTAATTAGACGGCCCAACGTCACATTCCCTAGGTATCACATAATGCTTTCCACCTTCAATGAGAAGATTGGAGCAGCTATTTACAGTACAGTTTCCATACGAAATATTGTAATCATTTACCTTGTGTAGAAATATCTCGAAATGCCAATGAAGGAAAAGGGGTGGTGGAATTTCCTTATTATTCAGTGGTAGCTGTCGGTTTAACAGCAGTTAGGGAAATCTCATTCCATTTGAGGTCAAGAAGACTGATGTACCTTTCGTTGAAATGGCTGTATATTTATACACCAGACAGATTTCTACACCAGAACGTCGAAAATACTATTATCTCAGTAGGCAGAGAGAGCTTCCTGCATCTTTGTGAAAGGGGCGGGGGGGGGGGGGGGGGGGGGAGGGCGGGATTTATGACAAGAAAAAAGCGTTGTTTAAAGTGTCTGACCTCGATCGCATGATAAATAGAGCTTGAAGAACTCGAGAGGTCGTTTTCATTGGTTCACAGACCACATCCTGAGCGGAACAATAGATCTTTTTGCACCATTGAAGGAAACGGCACCTTGATTGCAGGCTGTTTTTGGGTGGAGTTGGTAAACACCGAGAAATCGACTGTTTCCTAAGAAATTCTTGACCTGGACTTAAGTGTGAACCACGTTTAAATCGCTTTACTTAACGCTATGTGCTAATGTCTTCTAAAAAAGGTTGTCAGTAATCTTAACGGACAAGTATTTGAATAGATAACAATACTCTCCCCTAACCCATTTGGTAAAGAAGTATACCGCAATTAGTTTCACATGAATGGCTTGACTAAAGATTCCACAATAGGCGTTAGAAACTTGACTCTGTCCCTCAGAACGAACATACTCCAGAATGGACTCGTTATCTGTGATATGTTTTGTTGTAATTACAGATTCCGTTATATTGATCGTCTTTTAGTATGTCCATTTTCACGTTGATAATTTTACTCCACTGTAGATAAAAGTCGAACTTCCTTTAAAGGCTAAGTCAATTGCAACGTCAGAATTGAAATTCAAAAATTAGGTTCACTTACTAAGTAACAAAAAGCAAACGAATACTGTTACTTGTCAAACAAGAGTTCTCACAAAATTGCAAGTGACTATGGAACCATATAACTTTAAATTACGCCGTGTAAAGCTTTTGTACGAATTCGAGTGGAGTTAATAGCCTCTGGTTTATTTTGTTTTAGAAAATTACTGTGCTATTTGATATACAGTTGAAATGGGACACAATTCACGTATTTACGTGAAATATTCCACACTTTTCCTTTATTCGATTCGTCTGTCTCAAGAGAGTAGCGTTTGATTAACAGCTGCATACTTCCGTTGGATATTACTGATTCTAATAAATGAAAAGCGCCAGTTTGCTTTTGTTATACAGTATTACGTTTGTGTTAACCGGTTTTCGGCTTACAAGTCCATCTTCAGACATTTACTGAGTACTGTCACCGAAGTTACAATGTTTGCAAACAACACTGAAAGAGAAGTAACACGTCTAAACTGAAGCAGAAACATACAGTAAGTGACGTCTTTGACAGTGTGGTGGTAATGCAAAAAGTAAAAATTTGAACAGTAAATAAATAAAAATGGAGTAGACAGGTAAAACTTTAACACAAAATAGGAACAGCATCCCTGCATAAGTTTCTATTAATAGACAAAACTAATACAATAACACAACTACCTGCCAGTGTCCTATATACTTTACTTAGCGAACAAATGCCATAAACTCAACCAGCTCGAAGCCCTGGAAATTAACAAACATCTTGCTCACAGTCCAGATATAGTCTTAAATGACCAGAGACAGCTCAACACCTCCCCCCTCCTATACTTCATATGATCATCTCTGTTGTTCATTACTTCCCACACTGTCTGTTCCTACATATTCCCATTTTCCTGTATTCATTAAGGTCTTTTGTTTTATTGACGTTGTTTACGTATTCCATGTAGATTGTAGTTTCAATTGTCAAGGCTTTCTTTTAACTGGTACTTGTATTACTGTCCATGTTTAACACCTCTTGTAGTTGTCTCATCAAATATTGTTTGTATTTTACTTGGTTCATTTATTTAATGCATACTATTGCACAGTCACAATTTTGAATGTAATGTTAATCTTAGAGTGCAGTACCACCACACTCTCAAAGATTGCATTTACTGTATACTCCCTGAAACACCTCGATTTTCCTGCATTTATTTTTGTTTATCCTATTGATATTTGAGTTCCTTGTGTGTTCTGTAGTTAGATTGATAATTGTTTCTTCTTTTAATTGGTTTATGTATCACTCTCCATGTTTTATACCTCCTGATGTAGCCTTGTCAAGTACTAATTTTATTTTATTGGTTTTATTTAGTAATAGAAACTGCTATGTAGGCATGCTGTTCCTATTTTGTGTTGAAGTTTTTCCTGCCTACTCCATTTTTATTTATTTACTTTTCAATTTTTTACTTCATTGCATTATCACCACTCTGTCAGAGATGTTACTGCATGTTTCTGCTTCTGTCTAGACGTGTTACTTCTCTTCCATTTTGTTTGCAAATATTGTAACTACTTTGGTGACAATCAGTAAATGTCTGAAGATGGCCTTGAAAGCCGAAAACTGGTTAACACAATAAAAGTAATATTGTAGAAAAAAGCAAACTGGTGCTTTTCATTTTTATAACGTTGTTCAACCAAGAGCCGACGTAAGATTCAGTTAACATTACTGATTTTCTTTTGTTTCGCTTAGAATAGTCGATGTCTTCATCCCTGCATATTGATCATTCCTCCTGGGACCCCCTGTACAGCTCTCGCTGTAACACTCTGCTGCTAAACCAGTCAAACGTGTTCTCACTGTGTCGCGTTTTAATTCGTGCAGTTCCATCTTACCCATACTTATTATAAAAATGTATGTATGTATGTACGTATGTACGTATGTATGTATGTATTCATTCTACATTTCCTCCTAAACTACAGGACCGATTTCAACCAAACTTGGTACACACATCGCTTACTGACTGGAAAGAATCGCTGCGGGGGGTAGCAGTCGCCCACGACGCGCAAATAGCCGTACTTTAGCCATCCAGAATTTGGGAATGAGAGCACTTAGTGACTTTGAACAAACTTTGCACACAATTTCAAACACTTACGAAACTTTTTCTCGCTGACAAGTACCCCAAAATAAAGAAAGGAAAAAAAAATTATCGCTTACATTTGTGCTGTTCATGCAGTAAATCTGAGCATCAGGCGTGACTTTCTAAATTATTACGTGTTTACTACTAACTCTGCACACAACACATTTCACTGGCAATAGCCACATTTACTACTGGATGTACCTGCGAAGTTGCCATTGTACATCACATAGTCCAACATCAAGCTGCGTGGAAATGAAACTGCAGTGCGAAATCCGCTAAAGACACAAGCGAAATAAGCGCACAGATACATGTGAAATGTGTTAAATATTTGTGAAATACATTTGACGTGTGCATTCACAAAGTCACAGGTAAAAAGATCATTTTAAACTCTTGGAACGATTTCAACCAAATTTTGTATTCGTGTTAGTTGTGATTTGGAAAGAAATATTGTGGGAGTTAGAACCACGAATGTTCTATTGGCGTGAAGGGGGAGGAGTAGTGGGCCAGGCAGGGGGAAAGGGGAAACGAACAGAGAGAGGAGGGAGGAGGAGATGGACTGTTAAAGATCGGAATAAATACATACCCGGGAAAATCCGGGTACTCAGGTAATTTAGTAAATATTTATGTCGGGTCATGGAGTACGCATAACTGAGAACATCCAAATCGCAATTCGTGCGTAAGGAGTGAAACTGGTTCTTAAAACTAGTCGCCAAACAAAGCTAAGCACTGCCAAATAATTGGACAATCACGTGAACTTCGACGATTCTTTAAAGTGAAAACAAATCATTCTTTTTCGAAATAAATAAACCTCTCTACTTAGAGCCACTCCGTACTTCATGGAAATCTTTGAGTTTAAAGTTGTGGTGAACGAGAACGTCTGGAACGAGATCGTCTGGACGCGTGATTGCTACTGTTTACGTCCCTGGATGATAAGAGGGAGATGACCTCTGCCACCATACGTTCTCGGAATAAAGAGCAACGCGTAGAAGTCTGCATCGAATCTGCACTTCACGGAATCGGCCACAGTTGTTTCCTTAATAGGAATGCAGCAAGCAACTCTGAAGACGAAATAGTACCTAATATTTTTTCCGTTGCGTAACTACCCTAACTAGTGGAATACTATTGACGGAAAGTTCCACTACAGCCGCCTAGGCGTTAACGACTCCATAATGAGGCCTTTTCCCCTCTATTCCGAATCGTTGTTTAAGTAATGGTCTCCTGCTGTTGTTTCCTAACTGCAGCCCCCACGTTTCCATATAGCACTTGAAAAACCGGTATGGTAGATCCAGCTCATGTTGAAGATTCCCTTTCATGGCACAAAGACGCTAATATTAGTTTCCGATTACCTTGGCGAACACTACGTAATTCCATCTTCGTTATAAGCTCCAAACTAAGTTCCGTAGCGTATATTTCACAATAGGGAAATGGATGGCCACAGAAAGCGCTGCTGGAAAAAAAACTCGCTTTGCGCATCTGCTTCTTTCTGGAACTATTAAGTGAATGTATGATGGGGTGAAATTTATGAAGGCGGAATTAAACGAAAAGTCAGAAAAAACTGGACAGGTGAGCTGAATCCTAAGCGCGAAAAATGTGTTCTGACGTAAGTGCATTCTGCCAGATAGGCACTCGAATCCGTGTTACATACTTTCTGCCACCAGTAACCTTTGCCGTTATGCTATGCGAGTATGTTCGCTGTCGAAGAGCTGGAAATCAAAGTTCAACTCCCCATATGCCACCAGTTTGCGATGTTTTCATCGCAATCATCCTTTTCATTTCGGCGAATGTAATTCAATTGACAGAAGAAATTCGACAGAACTTTTCTTGTTCAACTTTCTTATGTATGTAAGTCAGTTTTTGCTCACTGGGGTGATAGCCTGTCCTGTTAGCTCACAAAATTCTATATTTGTATGCAGGAGAAAAGTAAAAATTTCCATGTATTTATTGGGCATTTCTTTTCTCTTTTATACTGAGAGACACTACATTCAAATGCTCTGCATTCTAGACGCAGCAGATCCTATAATACGTTTGAGTACCTGGAGGCTGGTCAGGATCGTCATCTACATAGATACTCGACAAATCACATTTAAGTGCCTGGCAGAGGGTTCACAGACAATGAAGGCAGAATACAAGTGTTTGTTCGACTGGCCCTCCATCCCCATATCAGGAAGTTTGCCTTGGATCTCTCTGTATGCTCTCTGTGTGTTATGGGATTTATAGACTAGCCAACTGAAAAGACGGCTAAGTGTTACTCTTCTGGTGCCTCCATCCCGTGATGGGCTTTTGCATAGAGCACACCTCGACTTTAGATTGAGTTCATTGCTCCTAGTCCTTGGTTGCTCAAAGTATCTTTTTCTGTTGTCGTCCACAAGTATCACTCGTGAAGAACTGCCTCTAGGAGGACTGAATCTGACGGAAAGCCAATACAATTCTATGTAGAGAACGCAAAAGACCTTTTCCCTCTTCTAGCAGTAGTAAAGTGTAGGTTGCTAAAGAAGCGAAGCGTTTCTAGTCATTGGAAGAAAGCTCAGCCGCTTTCTTGAAGGTTTCTAGCACAGATGCACAAAACTGTGTGGATAACCTAGTCCCGGCCGAACGGTTCTAGGTGCTACAGTCTGGAACCTCACGACCGCTACGGTTGCAGGTTCGAATCCTGTCGCGGGCTTGGATGTGTGTGATGTCCTTAGGTTAGTTAGGTTTAAGTAGTTGTAAGTTCTAGGGGACTGACGACTTTAGAAGTTAAGTCCCATAGTGTTCAGAGCCCATTTGATAACCTAGTGTATTATTTCAGTAGTTCCATGAAGAATTTCGAGGATGATGCTGTTGTATACAGATATGTCGAACCGCTAGAAAACTGTAGCGAAGTGAAGGACACCTGCAGAGGATTTGCGCTTGGAGCAGCTATTGGAAAATGCAACGTTTTGCCAATAAATAGGCAGAAAGAAATATTATTATATGACGAAAAAATGTGGGGGTAATCACAGGAATCTGTGGTATCCATAAAATATCTACGAGTAGTGTGTGCGGAGTGATTTAAAGTGAAATAACGATGTAAAACTAATGGCAGGTACGGCACAAGCCAGACAGGCTAATTGGAAGAGTCCTCAGGAATTGTAATGTACCTAGAATGTGTGGGATACAGGGAGGACAAGGGCAAAGACAGAAACCAAGTGGGTTGTTGAACGTCGGAAGGACTGGTTGGAATAGGGGTTCAAGACCGAAGGAAAGGAAAACTGGAGGAACAAATATACACCGACCAGTATGCCGGAGATCAGTGCCAGAAAAGAATACAGGAAAAGATTAGTATGTCACCAATGGAGCTGACAGGAGAAACGGACACTGAAGATCTCGGAAGAAGAGCGGGAGAGAAGAGGAGAAAGAATGTAGAGGGTCTGGGAGAAGAAGAAGAAAATGGAGTCTACGAAGGGACTGCCCGTGGTCTTACAGAGGCCGTTACGGAAGAAGAAGAAGGTGTAGGTAGCTTACAAATCCATCGTTAGACCAATACTTCAATATTGATCGTCAGTCTGGGATCTTTACGAGATAGTACTGATACAGTAAATAGAGAAGATCCAAAGAGCAGCAGCACGTTTCGCTCCAGGTTCATTTAGCGCGAAAGCGTAACGGAGATGCTCAGTCAACTTCAGTGGCAGGCGCTGAGGCAGAGTCGCTGAAGCGTGCTGCAGTACGGAATGGTTTACTGTTAAAATTCCGAGATCTTACTTTCCTAGAAGAGACACGCTATGTATTGCTTCCTCCTACGTATATGTCGCGAGAAGACCATGAAGGTAACATTACAGAGATTTGTAATTGGTATAAAAACAGGAATCTGACACTGCTACACAAAGTACCCTCCGCCACACGCAGTATGGTAGCTTGCGGAGTATAGATGTACATACTGATAAGTAATATTCACGTAACTGTCTTACAAGTATTTAGTGAGACAAAACATCAGTGAATCATTTACATTGTCGTAATATTCTTCCAGTGAATATCAACCTGGCATCCGCTTATCCTACAGTAGTTTTATGTGGTCATTCCACCACTAATCACTCTGAAACAGCTGTGTGGAATCAGTTGATCCTGTGGTCTAGAGAAACAGGATCACGATTCCTGTGAGCGACCCGCGACTCACAGCACCCGCAGCGTTCAGCGCTGTCTCATCAAGCATGACCGGACCACCAGGCAGCCGTGTGCGGGGCTACTGGGTCGCAACACAGACCGCGGGCCCACCAGGGTTGTGGAAACGGCGAGGCGCCAAGTCGAGAAGAAACTCTGAGGCGATTAGCCACGGCGTGCACGGCTGGAGAAAAAGCTCGCTTTGTGGCTCCGTTCTGTTCTGGAGAGCAGCGGAGCGTGGGAGTTTCTCCGGAAGTCGAGGCCACGTCGCAGTCTCCCCGCTCCCTGCAGCAGTCTCTGCGTCTTGGTACCCCATGGCGAAGAGCCTCATCTCTGCTAGGAACGGTGCCACCACGCGCAAAGGAGGGAGCTCTAAGAGCTGGAGATATCGAGACAATTAAGTCTGTGCCATATTGGGTCTCGAATTTAGATTTCGTGCCTTCTGGGAGCTGTGGCTTCAACCATTCAGGTATCTTAGGTAGGACTCATACTGGACTCACTTCTTGTTTCGAAAAAAATATTTTTCTGCACAACGATACAGTTTCAATAAGACATTCTTGGTACGTAGTATGGAGGTATAGA
Source organism: Schistocerca gregaria (assembly GCF_023897955.1). NCBI lineage: Eukaryota > Metazoa > Arthropoda > Insecta > Orthoptera > Acrididae > Schistocerca > Schistocerca gregaria. The sequence continues at coordinate 552,662,381 of NC_064920.1, forward strand.
GTCACTCTGGGAACGATGTATTTGGGGAACCTTATTTATCGTGTTATACATGATATGATCAGAACTACCTGGACACCTATTAGTGACCATTAATATCATGTGTTCAAGAAGAATATAATAATTCCAATCCCAAAGAAAGCAGGTGTTGACAGTGGTGAAAATCACCGAACTATCAGTTTAATAAGTCACGGCTGCAAAATACTAATGCGAATTCTTTACAGACGAATGGAAAAACTGGTAGAAGCCGACCTCGGGGAAGATCAGTTTGGATTGCGTAGAAATGTTGGAACACGTGAGGCAATACTGACCTTACGACTTATCTTAGAAGAAAGATTAAAGAAAGGCAAACCTACGTTTCTAGCATTTGTAGACTTAGAGAAAGCTTTTGACAGTGTTGACTGGAATACCCTCTTTCAAATTCTGAAGGTGGCAGGGGTAAAATACAGGGGGCGAAAGGCTATTTACAATTTGTACAGAAACCAGATGTCAGTTATGAGTCTAGGGGCATGGAAGGGAAGCAGTGGTTGGGAAGGGAGTGAGACAGAGTTGTAGCCTCTCCCCGATGCTATTCAATCTGTATATTGAGCAAGCAGTAAAGGAAACAAAAGGGAAACTCGGAATAGGTATTAAAATCCATGGAAAAGAAATAAAAACTTATAGGTTCAGCGATGACATTTTAATTCTGTCAGAGAGAGCAAAGGACTTGGAAGAGGAGCTGAACGGAATGGACAGTGTCTTGAAAGGAGGGTATAAGATGAACATCAACAAAAGCAAAACGAGGATAATGGAATGTAGTCCAATTAAGAAATCGGGTGATGCTGACGGAATTAGATAAGGAAATGACACTTGAAGTAGTAAAGGAGTTTTACTATTTGGGGAGCAAAATAACTGATGATGGTCGAAGCAGAGAGGATATAAAATGTAGAGTGGCAATGGCAAGGAAAGCGTTTCAGAAGAAGAGAAATTTGTTAACATCGAGTATAGATTTAAATGTCAGGAAGTCGTTTCTGAAAGTATTTGTATGGAGTGTAGCCATGTGTGGAAGTGAAAAGGGGACAATAAATAGTTTGGACAAGCAGAGAATAGAAGATTTCGAAATGTGGTGCTACAGAAGAATGCTGAAAATTAGATGGGTAGATCACATAACTAATGAGGAGGTATTGAATAGGATTGGGGAGAAGAGAAGTTTGTGGCACAACTTGACTAGAAGAAGGGATCGGTTGGTAGGACATGTTTTAAGGCATCAAGGGATCATCAATTTAGTATTGGAGGGCAGTGTGGAGGGCAAAAATCGTAGATGGAGACAAAGAGACGAATACACTAAGCAGATTCAGAAGGAAGTAGGTTGCAGTTGGTACTGAGAGATGAAGCAGCTTGCACAGGAGAGAGTAGCATGGAGAGCTGCATCAAACCAGTCTCTGGACTGAAGACCAGTATTACTACTACTACTACTACTACTACCATGTGTGTACAGGAATGCGAGTTCATACTTCCTCAAGGGCCGAAACCATACAAGGTAGTGATGGACGCTGGCATCTGTAGTGGAGTCGGGAATCCAGCTCGTCCCCAAGGTGTTCAAATTAATTCGCGCAGGGACTGTGGACGGTGTAGTTCATTTCGGGAATTTTAGTGTCCACAATCCATTGCCCAACAGGTGTCAGCTATGCTGATAAAGTGACTCTTCGTCTCCGAACAGTTCCTCTACTGTATGAAGTACACAGTGTTCGTAACCTGCCGCTTTAGTATTGTCTTAAGCACATTAAGGGTCCACACCCTAACAACGAAAAAACCACGATACAGTAATATCACCTCCACTGTACTTCACTGTTGGGACTGTACATGAACGCAGGTAACGTTTTCCAGGCATTCGTCACACGCAGGAAACGGTGGGCGATGCACAGCGACCAGTTTTCGTGCAAAGCGCCGGGCGAGCTCATTCGGAAGGGAAGGCCGACAATGTTTGTCACCTTTCGGCCGGTCAGCCGACAAAATCGTGCCAAAATTTCTCGAACGATTTTACATAAACTGTTCAGTAAAAAAATACACTTTTGAAGTAGTTATAGCTTTTTACGTGAGGTTCACGATGGTGTCACCATCGTTTCGTTAATGGTCATGGTTATTGCGATATTTGTGTGGAAGTAAGATAATGAGAAATTCGAAAAAGTTTGTAATGAAAAATAGAGGTTATGATTTTGTGTTTGGCGCATATTACATAACACATTTCTGTGTATGCAATTTAGCTGACATGTGAAATTTTTCTTTAGACTTGGGTGAAGGTCTTTGTTACCAATCTCAAGAAAACTGATCTGATGTAGAACACTCATTTGCAGTAGCACCGCGCCAGCGATAAAATCAAAGTGAAATATCCAGAACATTCGTCTGTATTTCGTAAACGATTTGAGATATCGAAAAGAGGTTTTGGCAAATGATGGCACACAAATAGGAGAGTGTTTGTCATGTGTTTATGATGCAAAACTTCATTATCTACCCTATCATACCAATAACACACTTTCTCAAAGAAATAATGTAATTTTTGAGTCATCGATAGCTGCTGAAATGACGAATGGAACAGTATAACTGAAGACATTACACGATCGATAGCTGCTGAAATGACGAATGGAACGGTATAACTGAAGACATTACACGATTATTTTGTACGGAGGACGTACTTTTTCATAAGCTACTGACCTTACTTTCCATCTGTTCCTCACTTGATAAACATAATGAGCCACTGTTTCAGAATTCTCCCGCAATTGTGGTTGCACAACATGTTGTGAGGTGACATTTGTAAAGTCCGCTTTGTTTCGGTAAAAGAAACAAATTTTTACGTGGCAACAAGAGAAATGTGTAGCTTTTCTCAAAATTCGCCACTAATGACGCTTCTCTGAAAGATGCAAATGATTAACAAGCCAATCGAAATTAAATCGCTGCAGTTCAGAGGATTTTTTGAGATACTATTCATTGCAGAAATGACAGATTTTTCCGAATGATCACTGTGCAAGTGTGGGTGTGGAGGGTCTCCACTTAATAAATTCAAAAAGTGTGGGCTTCAGTTTCGAACGACACTTCCCCTCCAGCGCTCGACATTTCCCCTACAGTGCCTGCTTGTAGCCCGCCCCCCTCCCCACTACCGCCCTCCCAACGAGTGCCTTACCGGCAGCGATCTACTGGCCACAATATTTTGCGTGGACTCAGTAAAGTGATTCGCCAGGCCAAACCGCTCATTTCCTGTCATCCACTATCCAGTGGCATCGTTCATCACACCACCTCAGGTATCGCTCAGCACTCATTACGCAAACGTATAGCGCATGAAGAGTTGCTCAACCATTTTACCTAATTCCATTTAACTCACTGTGCACAGTCATGGAGTTAGCTCGACTGCACGTAGCTCTGATTTCATAGTAGTTTTTAAAACCACCCCTCAACAATGCTCGACAGTGCCTGTTCATCAGTACACGAAGTATGGCTGGACTTGGCTTAGCTGCAGCTGTTCCTTTACGTTTCCACTCGACAGTCAAATCGCCTTCGTCAGACTTTTGCGGCATTAGAAGGGTTGGAAGGTCCCTGATGATGGTTTACTTCCTCATGTGACATCCAATGAGTAATCCACTTCCGAAGTCACTTTGCCTTTCTGCTATTACTGTTTCTCTACTAACAACACAATACTTCCCACCCCTTTCATATTGGCAAGTCTTGTATCATTTAATGGCAAGTTCCCCCATTACATAGAAAGACCTGTACACTTTTGATCAGATAGTGTATGCAGGGTGATTCGAAATTATGTTAACAACCAGATGATAGGTCGGGCCATGAAATGCGTGTTTTAATGAATTTAAACGAAAGTCGCCATAATTTGTAAATTACATAAAGATCTTAACTTGCGAAACACACTGAGATCAAAGTTTAGCGTATTCTATCTTTCAGACCAGTCATCACTCTTTTCAATTCCAGTTGCCTTCGAGTGGTTTACAAGCGTACACATCTTGTCAGGCCATGTACCATTATTCTATATTCTAGCCGACCCTTCTTGTTCCCTTTATTTAAAAATGGTAGGTTGTAGAAAAGACTTAAAAATTTTAAAACTAGTAACAGCCCATAGCAAAAATTAACAGAAGAAGAGAACTGTCACATCCAAAAATCGATAGCCCAAAGAAAGAAAGAAAGAAAGAAAGAAAGTACAATGTACATACATCAAAAAAAGTTTTGCGTCACCTCGTTTCCCAAAGTTCTGGAATATGTACAGAAAATTGGAAGATAGATCAACATAAACATCATTCCCGGCCTTTTTATTGCTCATGAAAGCTACACACTACACACTGCATGGTGTAACTCCATACAGTGAGACATTCAGAAGTGGTGGTCCAGATAGCTGCACATACCGAGACCCTTACAAAGTCCCTTTGTTGTCCGTCCGCCTGACTGATCAGAACCATTTTTCTCTAGAACGAGTAAACGTATCAACTTCAAATTCATGTCACTAACAAAGGAAACTCCTATCGCACCCTCATCAGATTTACTGGTAAGAGGGTACAGTGAATAGCCCGTGAAAAACTGAACACAGATGAAACAAAGAAACAAGAAAAAAAGTGTACTCAACAGTGAAAAAGGAAGTAAAATCGAAACAGTGAACGGTCGAAGCTGAAGACGTGCAACATCGAGGGAAACTGGAATAGCCAAGGCGACGTCGTTATGTGGTCACACATTGCACGTTGCACCATCATACGGCGAAACCTCCAGAGGTGGCGCCCCAAATTGCTGTACACACCGGTACTTCTAATACCCAGTAGCACGTCCTCTTGCATTGATGCATGCCTGTATTCGTCATGGCATACTATCCCCAAGTTCATCAAGGCACTGTTGGTCCAGATTGTCCCACTCCTTAACGGCGATTCGGCGTAGATACCTCAGAGTGGTTGGTGGGTCATGTCGTCCATAAGCAGCCCTTTTTCATCTATCCCAGGCATATTCGATAGGGGTCATGTCTGGAGAACATGCTAGCCACTCTAGTCGAGCGATGTCGTTTTCCTGAAGGAAGTCATTCACAAGATGTGCACGATGGGGGCGCGAATTGTCCATTAAGACGATTGCATCGCCAATATGCTGCCGACGTGGTTGCACTATCGGTCGGAGGATAGCATTCACGTATTGTACAGCCTTTACGGCGCCTTCCATGACTACCAGCGGCGTACGTCGGCCCCACATAATGCCACCCAAAAACAGCAGGGAACCTCCACTTTGCTGCAATCGCTGGACGTTCAGCTCTAAGGCGTTCAGCCCTACCGGGTTGCCTCCAAACACGTCTCCGACCATGGTCAGGTTGAAGGCATATGCGACACTAATCGGTGAAGAAAACATAATGCCAATCCTGAGCGGTCCATTCGGCATGTTGTGGGGCCCTTATGTACTGCACTGCAGGTTGTCGTGGTTGCAAAGATGGACCTCGCCATGGACGTCGGGAGTGAAGTTGCGCATCATGCAGCCTGTTGCGCACAGTTTGAGTCGTAACACGACGTCATGTGTCTACACGAAAAGCATTATTCAACATGGTGGCGTTGCTGTCAGTGTTCCTCCGAGCCATAATCCTTTGGTAGTGGTCATCCACTGCAGTAGTAGCCCTTGGAAGGCCTGAGTGAAGCAAGTCATCGACTGTTCCTGTCTCTCTGTATCTCCTCCACGTCCGAACAACATAGCTTTGGTTCACTCAGAGACGCCTGGACACTTCCCTTGTTGAGAGCACTTCCTGGCAAAAAGTAACAATGAGGACGCCTTCGAACCTTGGTATTGACCGTCTAGGCATGGTTGAGCTACGGACAACACGAGTTGTGTACCTCCTTCCTGATGGAATGACTGGAACTGATCAGTTGTCGGACACCCTTCGTCTAATAGGCGCTGCTCATACATCGTTGTTTACATCTTTGGGTGAGTTTAGTGGCATCTCTGAACAGTCAAAGGGTCTATGTCTGTGATACAATACCCACAGGCAACGTCTATTTTCAGAAGTTCTGGGAACCGGGATGATGAAAAACTTCTTTTAACCTGTGTGTAACTGTACATTCCATGAGTCTCAAAACACTTCGTGCCTTTAGAACTAGCACATAAAGCGTATGTTGAAAAGTTTGTTAGCTGTCTTCTCAGTATTTTTAAAGTAGATTATTTTGATACCTAAAAGGTACAGGCAAGTATATTTAAATAGTATATGATAAATACACGTTCTTTATGTTAATAACATGAATATGGATGTAACCTGTTTTAATCAACGAAAGAAAATTACGTCCTCATATGATTATATCGGGGATATCCGAGTTACGAAATGAAGCTAGAAAACATTCACAAAAATAATTTTGTCATAGTCCCATGATATGTTGAAACTGAAAAGTAAAAATGTAAAAAGAAAGTCAGAATGACTGTGAAAACTCTGCTCGGTATAAACGAAAATGCCACATTAATACTCCTCAAAGTGGAGGAACGGAAAATAAACTTTATAAACTATTACTCAATCCTGATGCCATGTATAACACTTTATCTTATAACACTTCAAATGCATTCAAAATGGTCAAATGGCTCTGAGCACTATGGGACTTAACTTCTGAGGTCATCAGCCCCATAGAAGTTAGAACTACTTAGCGGTCGCTCGGATCCAGACTGTAGCGCCTAGAACCGCTCCGCCAACCCGGCCGGCTCAAATGCATTAGTATTTTTTTTTTTTTTTTTTAGCGGGCCTACGTAATTGAAGTTAAACAGTATCTATTGTAGAAGCTACATCTTTTAGGTCGGTTAACTAAAGTTTGGTCCAGGGTCAGTATACGACTAAATGAATGTGGAAAACCTTCCCAATCCATCCTCAAATTGACTGGTATAAACAACGTCTAGTGGCCTGGAGCTGCAAAAAGATAATCCTCGTCTCTACCGTCTGTCGCATTACTGTGCAGCGTGCCAATTCGAATGCAGCTCTGTGGCTTTATGTGGAACTGTGTTGTACTCACAGCGTTTCAGAAGGTCCCTATCCTGCAGATATTATTTCAACCTTGAAATTTGACAATGGTGTCCCTCATTTATAAAGCATAGAATAGTATTTTTTCCTTGGATTGGTGTGTTTGGGATTAAGTATAGATGTATACACTTAAAACGATACACATGTATTCTTCAGTGTCTCCTAAGATAGCTATCCTCTGCAAAACTTAATTCAGAATCATCACGCCATAATGTGTTTTCGTTTTCTAAAGACAAATAAAAAACCATTGTTGTGATGCCGTTGTGCGTTAGGGGAAGGGGATAGCCTTATAGGAATTCATGGGACGTATGCATACTTCATGTTTGAGATGGGAATCGACGACGGAATCTGAATTCAGGGTGTCATATCGGATCCTCTCTGCAATTTGGTACGGGCTGAACGAACAACCGACAGAAAAAAATTGAAGACACATTTTCGGCACGGTTCTGTAATGCTTCGTATTCATGTTAACTGTAAATCAGTGCCGAAACCGCAGCTGCACCAAGGAATCTGAATAATTTTCCGTGAACTGTGACAACTAAGAAAACTCTCAATGTCTAATGAGTGGTAAAGCTGCAGCATTTCTCGTCGTGGTTGGCAATGTAAAATCGGCAGCTTAGTGTAGTTTCAGAACGTGACGACTAGCAATTAGAGAATTTTCTGTAATGAAGGAAACCTTATCTAGATTGCCTTCTCTTGCCCCCCCCCCCCCCCCCCCCCCCCCGTCCCCTGCCCCCTTTTGCGGACGCCTATGAGCATGATTATCTGCTTGAAATTCTAATCGCACAAGACAGATTTAATGTTTCAGGACTATTGAAAAAGTGAGAAATACACATGTCTCATTGGTTTTACTTTCACTGTATAACTTAAAATATTTTAAATAGGTACTGTTTGCCGGTGTTAATGATAACTTTAAATTGTCACAGAGCCCACCTTCTGGCACAGTTCGGGTGTTAACACTAACCACAAGAGAGTACTACACTTCGCCCACTATAAACCAAAAGCATACTCAAAGAGCTTATTTTCAGTATGTCGTTCATATTCCATTAAATTCTGGCACTCACACCGCTGTGGTCCCCTTTTCACTCAGCTGAACAGGAACCATACAGTCTCCTAATGTGTGACTGCCACTTCCGTAGCGGTTGCATTGGCAGTCTCAACATTATCCCAAATCTTTAAGCATGCATTGCTGTACTGTGTTTTAGCACTGTCATTTATACTGCCTTAAGATTCGCAAGAGTTCTGAACCATCATTGCTGCTTACTTGTGTATTATCAATCTGCGAAACCTGTCGGATTAACTCGTTTAACACATTCTCAAAATATAATCATATATGAGACCGCAGCAACCAAATCACGCGTGGAAATCAGACTATTGCCATAATGTAAAACTTGCTTATAACTAATAATTAATAAATAAACTACATTGGTATCTAGAATCCCTGTTTCGTTCTAAGAATATTTACTTCACATCCTCATATGGCGATTTCATTAAAATAAACTGCTTTTTAGCCGAGGCATTCAGTGTTACATTTTCACACCAGTGCTTATTCTCAGTTTGTCATGTAAAAACATGCACTGGTGCTCCGCAATTACGTCATCACATCATAAATCTCGGCTCAATTGAAGAATTAACAACACAGGTCAGAAACGCGATCGAACGCTACCTAAGGACATTGTTCAAAATTTGGCCATTTGTTTTCTTACACATGTTTCTGATAGCTCAGTTTTTTGGTGAGCATTACTTATTAATTTCTTACTAATATGAACAACATAAAGAATCTACATGCTAAAATTCTATCAGCTGCTGCGAAAAAAAAACAACGGAAAATGTCTGAGCATGCGTCACAAACTATGCGTTGTCAGCAATGAAGGTCTTACATTTACAACACACAGAAATATACATGGGCAGGTGCACCTGTTACTAATTCTGCTTCTGTTCTGCAGTTAGTGAAAAATGCTCACTCAACACTACAATTACTGTCCACTAAAACGTTTTTTTTAGGGTATTACGAATGTATACTTCTGTACATCACGTTAGGTCGCAGTATAAATATAGACTAACATTTATATTTTTTCTAACAATCACTATGAGAACTTACACGCAGAGTACACGAAACTTCCCATACTGGGCTTCAGAATTAATGTTCTCCTTCTACCTTGGAAATTTGGCTATGTCCATCTACCTACATAATTAACTAATAATAACTATGCAAAGGCAATAATCACTGGAAATGATTTTTTGATATAGGCAAGGATACAAAAGTTTAATTTTATTAGATCCAGGTTAGTATAATAGGTAGGCACTAAAAAGTGGAGTATTATCGCTATGACAAATGGGCGAACATATAATAATTTTCTTTTCTTTTTTTTTCCTTTAGTGGAGGCTGATTTCTTTGCTTGATCACAAGTCTTCTAAAAGCTCTGTGGAACTAGTTTACAACATAAAAAAGTTCAGCAATGAAAATTGGAAGCACGTAATCCTACTAGTGGGAAACCCGTAAGGCGTCTACTCGTGGAAACTTGAAAGGCACCAACGCAGAAGGATTATAACTGCAGGGAGCATCTGATACTTAGTAACTCTGCCGTCTGTCTACTCCTTCAATTGTGTGCTGCCCTACAAACGAGATACTGCTTTACCTTATTTAACACTAAAACGTGTGAAAATCAAGAAAGTAGTCCTTCGCTCACTGCATCCGAAATTATATTATTTCGCAACTTGTCGTTAAAGGAAACGTGAAACGAAATACAGAGCCCGGGAGATAGGCATATTCCTGTGTACAAACTCTATTGTCTGGCTACCCCGGCGCGGTTGCAAAAATATTCGTAATCGCTATCTTGTTTCAAGGAGACCGTGCCTGAGGAGCAGAGAAGCTGAGCTCTAAACATTGCAGCTTGTGCTGAGCCGAGCGCAGTCATTAGCGTCGATCAATATCACACAACAGTTCACCACAGAGACGCGTTCGTTCTCCGTTCACATCTTAGCTGGTACTGTACAGTAATTTCCATATCTTTTTTAGGATTGTGTTATCTTGGGAACGATACAGAGGGAAACTACTGAAGCAAAAAAAGATTGCCGTCCAACAAAATTTTAGCGAGTACTAAGGACTAGACCCGGCTTTTATTAACATTTACCGTTTCATGTGTGTCAGCCACTATGTTTTTTTTCTGCAAGGGCGGTTATTTTTTATTTTGCGTGCTACGACATTTCGACTGTGTGGCCATTATCAAGTAGAATGTTTAACTCGTCAATTACAAACTCTTTAAGTTAAAGTTAGTTTCATGGGCAGTCCGTGTATGGCTAAGGCGGCTTGGAAGCTGTAGCCATGATACTTCGTAAAGTACAAACATTAGCACGAAACCACGCTATTCGGTAAATGGCACGGTTTTGTGACACTATTTGTGCTGTATAGAATATCATTGTTACTGGTTTCAAGCCCGATTAACCACAAACTGCCTATGAAAATGACTGTAACTCAAAACACATGTAGTTAAGGAGTTAAACATTTAAATTGTGACTGGCTACACAAAATGGCTCTGAGCACTATGGGACTCAACTGCTGTGGTCATCAGTCCCCTAGAACTTAGAACTACTTAAACTTAACTAACCTAAGGACATCACACACATCCATGCCCGAGGCAGGATTCGAACCTGCGACCGTAGCAGTCGCACGGTTCCGGACTGCGCGCCTAGAACCGCGAGACCACCGCGGCCGGCCTGGCTACACAGCCGAAACGTAGTTATACTCAAAATAAAAATAAAGTGGAAATAAATAACAGCCATTGCAGGAAACTTTGTTTCTTAAGAATTTTCTGGCGCCTATGAACCCTAGTGCAAATAAATTAATATAATTGTTCTTGATGTGTTTCATTGTCCTCCAGGTGATATCTGGCACTTAGTGAGTGTGTGTGTGTGTGTGTGTGTGTGTGTGTGTGTGTGTGTGTGTGTGTGTGTGTGTGTGTGTGTGTCTCTGGTCTCTGTGTCTGTGTCTCTGTGTGTGTGTGTGTGTGTGTGTGTGTGTGTGTGTTGGGGGGGGGGGGGAGATATGGTGTAGCTCACAATCTCATCTGCATCCGAATCCACCGCCTAGAAAATATATCCAGGACCCCGTAGTCCCATCGTCCTGACAGGTTGCAAGATAACATACATCACGTTTTATTCCTGTTAGGGTATTTGTATGATGTTGGCGAAGAACGCAACCAGCCAACAATCCTTAGCGATCGTGGAGGTCACAAGATCCAGGATGGATAAAATAATATTTTTACGTATTTTTGTTTTATTTAGAATCTGAAGGAAACATGATTGCTGACAGCCTGCTTCAACGCCACCCCGTATCTTACTGGGAGAATGTAAAAAATGGATAAATAAATAAATACCCTTTTTCTCCACGAGCGTCACACAGAAACAAACGTACGACGTAAGTGCTCCGGTGCGGGATGTAGGCTTATAACTGTCTGTACTGCAGCAGACGCGGCCAGACGTCCTAACGAAGCTAAGCCTCTTATCTGGTGGCCGATAGCCTGAACTTTAATCCTTGGCGCTGTTGTCTGTGCAACGTATCGGCGCAGTCGCCGGCGCGGCTGGTGCAAGACTTCCGGCGAGCGAGCGGAATTGTTTCCCGTTGACTGGAAACGTTCGCGTCACGGAGAAAGCGCTAGCCACTGGGGAAGACCTTGGTTGTGCAATCACAGGTTGCCAGAGGATGTTTCAACACGTTCATTGCTCGGAAGCGCGATGAATGGCGAGCAGCGTCGTACGCCTACACACACGCGCTAAACTTCTCTGAGATCCTCAGTGTAGCGTTGTCGGCGCCAAGCGGAGGAGGGAAAAGTTAATGTTATGATATGACATTGTTCACTCGGTCCTCTAGGAAGAACACCGCTTCGCTTGATATTGGCGCAACCTGGTGAGTCGTTCAAAGTGCCAACAAAGTTGGATGTCTTGCATCGAATAATTTACAGCATGTTGCCGCGCGAGTCATACAATATCGCGATCGTCTTCAACGCTCTGTACAAAGAGAGGTAGACGTACATATAGTATAGAATGTAGCCTGAACGACTCGCATTTTACAGACTGTTAAATATTGCACAACACGCGAATGTTCCTGTATCCTCATAATCTGCTGATTTCCTCTATCATAATACACCGAACCGCCAAAGAAACTGGTGTAGGCATGCATATTCAAATAGAGAGATATGTAAACAGGCAGAATACGGCACTGCGGTCGGCAACATCTATATAAGACAAGTGTCTGGCGCAGTTGCTAGATCGGTTACTGCTGCTACTATGGCAGATTATCAAGATTTAAGTGAGTTGGAACGTACTGTTATAGTCGGTGCACGAGCCAAGGGACACAGCTTCTCGGAGGTAGCGATGAAGGGGAGATTTTCCTATATGACCATTTCACGAGTGTACCGTGAGCATCAAGAATCCGGTAAAACATCAAATCTCCGACATGGCAGCGGCCGGAAAAAGATCCTGCAAGGACGGGACCTACGGGTATGGATACAACCTCAAGAATCCATGGACGCAGCATGCCAGCAGGTAGAGGCTCTGTAACGGTGTGGGGCGTGTGCCGTTGGAGTGATGTGGGACGCCTGATACATCTAGGTACGACTCTGAAGGTGACACGTACGTAAGCATCCTGTCTGATCACCTACGTCCATTCATGTCCATTGTGCATTCCGAAGGACTTAAGTAATTCCAGCCGGACAATGCGACACTCCACACGTCCAGAATTGCTACAGAGTGGCTCCAGGAGCACTCTTCTGAGGTTAAACAGTTTCGCTGGCTACCAAACTCCCCAGACATGAACATGATTGAGCATATTTAGAATGCCTTGCAACGCGCTGTTCAGAAGAGATCTCCACCCCCTAGTACTCTTACGAATTTATGGACAGCCCTGCAGGATTCATAGTGTGTTTCCTCCAGCAGTACTTCACACACCGAGCGAGGTGGCGCAGTGGTTAGACACTGGAATCGCATTCGGGAGAACGACGGTTCAATCCCGCGTCCGGCCATCCTGATTTAGGTTTTCCGCGATTTCAATAAATCACTCCAGGCAAATGCCGGGATGGTTCCTCTGAAAGGGCACGGCCGACTTCCTTTCCCATCCTTCCCTAATCCGATGAGACCGATGACCTCGCTGTCTGGTCTCCTTCCCCAAAAAAACTGCTACTTCACACATTAATCGAGGCCTCGCCATGTCGTGTTCCGGAACTTCTTCGTGCTCGCGGGGCGGATGTACCAGTTTCTTTGGCTCTTCAATGTATTGTCTTCCTAGATATCGAAGGAAACTGAAATTCAAACATTCTTGCTGACTTCTCGCATTTTAATTATTGAAAAGACGACCAGTTGTTTCGTTAGAACTTCATTACGTCTAGACGAGGCCATTATCAAGTATGTCTGAAAGATGTACTGTAGGGAAGTGACTTCAAACTCTTTCCCTACAGCACAATTTGTAGATACAGTTGATAATGACCTAATATAAAGGCCGAAACTGATCGCACGGACTTAATGAAGTTCTAATTAAGCAGCTGGAGCGTCTCTGCATTAACTAAACGACAGTTGCGGAATCAGCACCCCTCAGCACTGAGAAACTAATTATTTCGAATTTTTGTGATGCAGAACGTACTGTACTGGAGTACATTCACAAAAATACCGAAAACGTTCCGTACTGAAATCAGTCCTCAGAGGTAGATATTTTTCATCGCTGTTACGTTGTTTACGTGGCGTAAAATATGTTGCGCTGGCACACTCGATATTAACTTCTGACACATCACGCCACAAATATTGAATTTTAAATATCGACAAGCAGTATTCCACACCTTTTTTTCCCCTAGACGTCCCTAAGTGTGATAGTCTGATTACTTAGTTGGTGATCGCACGCCTCGGGGAAGGGACAGGCAGTTAAAACACCGTGTCCGCCTTTCGTTGTTCCACTGCTGCGTTCTTAGTAAAACATTCACGTTCAGGATACGCATCATGTGTTTTCCGACGATGTCATACGTAACACCCGCTTGACCAGCTTCACGCCTGGTAAAATATCAGAGCATGAATGTAAAGGATTGTCCACGCAATTTTGTTAATATGGGCTTTATGTTTCCAAGATGACACACTGCGTTACTTGGTTGTTCTCTATGATTGCTTACGCGCGTCCATACGTTTCAGTTTTCAGCGCTATATAGACGAATTTAGAAACCATTATTGTATGATTGGCTATCACTGCTGTCAGTGATCAACTCCACTGTAGTGTGGCATACTCAAACTGCACTAATGAGATAAACAATCATGCTACTGCCCACCTAGTTAACGAATCAATGTCACCTGGTGCCGTTGCGGGCATTGATGCCCAAAGGGGAAATTTATCAGAGGAGCACAGAAAAATGGAAATCTGTCTAATGACAGTACGGACCGCTAATAAGTGACTTGATCAAAGGGCCGATTCTTGTGGCTCGGCGCCTAAGAAACAGGCCAATCTTGCCGGCTCTTCCCGTACTTCTGTCATAAGATACTATGGAAGGTCGCTGAAGAACAGTGATAACACGAGTGGGTGACAAGGTGTTGGACGTCCACGTATCTTCACAGAGCGTGAAGGTCGTGGGCTTTCTCGACTCGCTCTGTAAGGCAGGATAGGCGACGATTTGTGACCGACCTGACGACAGTACAATACTAGCACAACTGAGTCGAAACAAACAGTTCAGTGCACATTGTTGAACATGAGGCTCCTTAGCAGACGACCTCTACGTGTTCTCAAAGGGTTGCTACATCTAGCTGGGACCTCGTCGGGACGTCTTGAGATGGGGATGCAGAAATGAAGTAAATTTAATATAATTACATTTTATTTAGAACCCCACATGTAATTAAATTTTATTTAGAACCCTAAATGGAACTTGTTGCGGCACAGGTAGTCGGTACACTATACTTTTGGGATAGTTTCACCCTTTTCAGGAAGTATTTTTCCCTTTTACGTATTTATAAAACTCCGTGCAAGTCAGCTTGTAATTAAACTGGCGCTGTAAGGCTGATTCCACAGTGCCTGTCGATTTATTTCATCTGTCCACTGGGCTGACATAAGCGTAAATACTCTTTCCACAGTGGCGTGCGAGAAAAGAAAACAAATACTCGCATAATTTTAGCAATTGGCATTTGCGTTCAGGATTTTCAGTTTCCTTACGAAAGTAAATCCACCTTTCTTGCACAGACTGTTTAGACTTCCATTCTTCAGAGTCCGTGCGCCCTGAGTCACGTCAGTCCCCACAGATGCTCAGCGTTAATTGAGCAATTTTAATCCTACCGTGTTAAGACGGTGTATATGAATGTATTTAAATTTTAAGAATTTTTTGTTAATTCGTTAGTAAAAATATTAATTTTTACACAGTCATCAGCGTCATTTTACTCAGGACCTGTGGAACAGCGGCAAATGGGTTACCTTGTAATCGTATGTTGGTGTAGCCTAATGTTTAAAGCCTTAAATTAATGCGACAGCAACAGCTGTTCATTTTGAGGCACTCCTCTCTTCACACAGCGCATAAATTTTAAATGTTTCTGCATAACAACAATTTTTATGGAATACGCAGAAGAAGAGTATGGTGTTCACCGGTGTTCATCGACGTCTGATGATGGTTTTAATGGGAGATGCCCGTTACCTCCAGTGTGTCTGTCTCGAGTAACTGCGTTACGTTCATTTTTTTTTTTTTTTACAAAATTTAAATTTGTGTGTTTCCGAGGAATGCGTGGAGCATAGTTTATAAATAATACCGAACCATTTACTCACTATAGTCACTGTTGACTCTAATCGTTAATATTTCTTTTTCATATTTGCCATAGATTTGGCGTGTTTTAGTCCTGCTATGGGCGTGTGTTAAAAGCACTTTGGTGTACTTGGAGTTTTAGTATACAGCGGTTACAGATATCTATCGGTGCTTATAATACCATCGTAATTGAATCTGGATTATTTTTTACATTAAGACATCACACAAAGAACAAATCGTCAAACTCAGAGGGAAATGGCACAGCAGTAAGACAGCGGACTCAATTCAGAAGGGCACGGATTTACTTCCCCGTTCGGTCACTGCGGTAGGTTTTACATGGATGTCCTAAATTGATTAACGCGAATTCAGAGGCGCTTCCTTTGCAAAGGAGAAAGCTGAATTTTTTCTACGTGTTTATCCTGTCTGAGCTTGTTCTCAGTCATTAATGACCTCATCGGCGTCGGGAGTCTAAGTTCTAATATTCGTTACGTTTAGTTTCGTCAAACAACACGGTAACACATCGTGGGCAACTGTGAGTTTCTTACAACAAATGTCCCAACAAGTGTCCTTAACAAATACTGAAAGGGCATCATAAATATTTCGCGAAAGATACTTAGTTAACCTGTTTATAATCTACGTCACTTTGTTGACACGAATGTTATACATACAACATAATGAAGTAGTCGACAAAAATTCAAAAGATTCACTGAAGGTTTAGTTTATGCTTTCTGCTAATGTACCATCAAGCTCTAGAATCCGACAAGGCAGGGAAACTAAAATTATATATTGGAGTTTCTTGTAAATATTACTGGCTAGACTTTTTTGAAAAAGATAATTCTGCTTAATATGTACGCTGTTGTAGTGCGGGGGACGTCTAAGCTACTAGGATTGAATGTGAACTTGAATTTATATTATCTTTCCGTAATCATAACATAAAACTTATGATACGTTGCGTACAATATACTACTTGTACAGAGAGCCACAACTACGTCGTCGACGATTCAGTTCAATGCCGAAACAGATAAAAATCGTACGAATTGTTGTAAAGGAACTAGAAATTGTATTTATTTCAATATCTCTGACTATATGTTCTTACCTTTTTGTAATTCTATTGGTTCCGCTCATTCGATTATACATAAAGCTGTAGAAAGGAAGAAATTTTGAATAAACTTTAAGTAATGTTCTTACTTTCAACTGTTTACAGCCGTTGTCGTAACGACCATCGACAATGTTTGAGCTAGACATTAAAGATATCGGTGAAAGGTTTTAATAAATTCCGTGGAAAGAAACTTTTCTTGTTTAATATTTAGTCAATGTAGTTTACCTACCTGTAATATATATTTCCCATCAGATTATACTGCAGTTATGAAACTTACTGGTAGATTAAAACTGTGTGTTAGACCGAGACTCGAACTCGGGACCTTTGCCTTTCGCGGGCAAGAGCCACAGTTTTAATCTGCCAGGAAGTTTCATATCAGCGCACACTCCGCTGCAGAGTGAAAGTCTCATTCTGTATACTGTAGTTAACTGAAGTGGGCATATTATTTTACGACCGGAGATGTATGTTGCATTTTTGATATTCATAAATTAAATTCACTTTTGATCAGAGTATCCAAGGAAATATTATTCTTCCATTAACCAAAGGAAATTAAACTATCTTCTCTCATTCTTAGCGGTTAGATCACGCTCATGAACCTGTAGATCAGTTGTTAGATTAGTTTTTAAAGGAACATGTGAGCACTATTTATTTACTGTACTTGTACATCCACTAGACTCGTAATAAAAATGAAAGAACTGTGGACTGTTAAAGGGCCAAGTGTAGACTCCACAGATAATCATATTGTACATGTTGTACAACAACAACGTAATGTACTATGTATCATGAAAATGTATAAATCCTTAATGATAAACTTTTGGCCCTGCCTCAATACAACGTAGATTATCTTTACTAACATTAAAATACCTAACAGTAATTTTTGTCTGCATTTCCTCTATCTTACTGCCTTTGCATTGCTTAAATTTAAATTGTGAAATTACTTTATTCGCAGAGTATAACATGAAACAGTTTCATCCTTGAAGTGTAATAAGCTACACTAAATGGCTTAAAGTAAACCATCCTATATTGTCTCTCGGGCACAGTCTTGTTAGTGGGCTACGTTTCACGTCGCTGTGTCCGGGTGCAACGTCGCATCACGGCACGCCATCTGGAAAGAAAAATAGAACGAAAAGGAGACCTATCGTAACAGCCAGCGAGGCAGTGTTTCCAATAAGCAAGACTCGTTTCATGGTTACTGGAGATTGTCATCACGGATGTATAAAACTACATTGCTGCAGACAGAGCAAAAAAAAAGCGCATATAATGTCGATGTGCTATTTCGGCGAGCGCCAGTGAGTGACAGAGGAGAGGGAGGGATTTTAATAAGTCGACGAGCCGGTATGAAGGACACATTATTTCTGAACCTTAATTATTGCCTTTTATTTGGTAATGTTACGATGCAATTTTCACAATGTATATTCAACCAGCAGTATATTATACGGAATATTACATTTTAGTTTTTGCTTTATTTCAAAAGTAAATGAATGTACCGATACTGGGAAAAAATTATGACGAGATGTTTAGCCAACCGGAGTTACGAAGTATACAAAGGAGATTCAGATGGGGACATGGAGATGAGATATCAGATATGAAGTCCAAGAGGACTGAGTAAAGGAGTGTTCCAAAGAGAAGCCGTAGGGTGATTATTGCCTGGTGTGTTTCTGCGTTTCCCTGCAACGCAATCTCATATCTCACTATCCCCCCGCCCCGTTGCAGCTATTACTCGTCCTGTGCTCTTGTAGTTAGTGTTAGTATTCTGCGACTGTACTTTATAAACTTTATGGCTCTGATAAACACTTCCTAGCGGGTTCATAATACTGCCGGACACTGTACCATTGTGAAAGTGAAATAGAAATATTATTAGATGTGTAATAACTTCCCCTGAAACATACTTTCAGAATTATTAAGATCGTCGAGAGCTTAAACCACAAAAACACTGTTACATCTGGTAAAAGGATATGAGATAGGTGAAATATACTCAGACTCAAAAAGAACGTAGTAATCCCAATACCAAGGAAGGTAGACGCTGACAACTATGTATCAGAAGCATCACTTCCATAAGCTATGGGTACAAAGTATTAAAACTAATTACCTACAGTGGTATGGAATGACTGATAGGTGACGTGAAGGGGGGGTGGGTTGGGATGGGAGGGTCCGGGAATGGGGATTACAATATGTTGTAGAGAAATGTAGGAACATGCGAAGCAATGACACAACAACTTAAGAGAGAAGTTAAAGAAAGGTAAATCTACGTTTATAGAATTTATAGATATAGAGAAATTTTGACTGTGTTTACTGGAATACTCAGGTTCTGAAGTTAACAGGAATAAAGTACGGAGAGCTAAATGTCATTTACTATTGGTATTGAAACCAGACTGCAGTTAATAGTCGAAAGAGAAGAAATGAAAACAATAGTTCAAAGGAAATGAGCCAGGGTTCTCTGACGCTATTCAGTCTACACATAGTCGGTAGTAAAGGAAACAAAAGAAAATTGAGGCACAACTAAGCGCAGGGAGAAAAAATAAAAACTGTGAGACTTGCGCGTTGACATCGTAACTCTGGATCGAATAGCGTCTTGAAAAGAGTTTGTAAGATAAACATCATCAAAAGAAAAATAAGGTTAACGAAGAGTATAAGTATTGTGTCAGATATGTTGCGAAGGATTAGAATTGGAAATGACACTGAAAACAGCAGACGACTTCAACACAAGAAGAGAATTTGAGCATAAATTATGGATCAAAACAACAAACATTAATCAATGATTAAATAATGGAGAGTTTAACGGAATGTGGCGCAACAGAAAAATGCTTAAGATTATATAGTTAGCTCGAATACCTAATGAACAGGTACTGACTCGAATTTGAAAGAAAAAAACCCTTGTAGGGCAACTTAGCTAGTGCAAGAGGTCGCTTGACAGGTCACAGGCTGAGGCATCGAGGAGTCATTTTGGAAATTGTGGGAAGTGTAATGTGGAAGGGGGAGGGGATCATTTTTTGCGTTATTAATGATTAAATACAGGCCAGAACTGGCATCCCTCGGTTTCTTCAGCGGCGTCGGGAGATAAGGTGCTGCTCGGCCGGTCGGCTATGAGTGCCGTGTCGTCACCCCGTCGACAATTACCGCCGCTGGAAACAAATTAGAGCCTGCACAGGAACTGCGCTCCCATTGTCCGGTACACTCGCTCCGCCCCTCGCCGACTCACGCTGACTTCTCGAGCTACACGCGGCTTCGCGAAAACTGTAGCGAAAAATGCCGTACATATCGCTTCCGGTACATAGTTTGCAGTACTTTTTACAAGCTGTACAACTTTGCTCCCGCCGTTTGCCGATAGTTTGGAGTGTCCATGCGGTTCTAGGCGCTATGGTCTGGAACCGCACGACCGCTACTGTCGCAGGTTCGAATCCTGCCTCGGGCGTGGATGTGTGTGATGTCCTTAGGTTAGTTAGGTTTAAATAATTCTAAGTTCTAGGGAACTAACGACTTCAGAAGTTAAGACCCATAGTCCTCAGAGCCATTTGAACCATTTTTGATAGTTGGTGACAACGGTAAGTAGCGCCCGAAAGAAACAGATCGCAGACGTCAGGCAGTTAAGCTTGGACCTGTAACGTTCTCTAGCAGCACGTATTCAAAGTGAAAGTTAAAAGAACATTTCGATGTATACTGCTCACTGTAACAAATAATTTATATGTATTTCTGTTAATTGAATTTCAAAAGGGCACTTAATTTTGTGAGGAAAAAGCTAATTATGAATTTTGCTATCATAAATGATTATTCCAAGTGTGTGAAATATTATCTGTGGCGGAGGATGTGAAAACCGCCACAGGAGAAACTATACGTAGTCAAAACTGAAAAAGACTGTACAAGAATTAGTTAAGATATAAATAGGCAATGTATTGTTATAGAATCCCTTGCCTTCTGCTCGGACTGAATTGCAGAGGGACCCGTGACGTTGCATTAGGCTCCTACGTAGTCTTCATTTGTCATAAGTCGATGATCGACGCCATTTGTAGCTGAGACTGTAAAAGGTGTGTAAAGATTTTGTTTCTGTTAAAATATATTTATCTAGTAAAATCTCTTTGTCACAATTCCTGAAAATTTCGGACCGGACATTACCCATTTTATTTAGAGATTTCAGCATTTTATTGAATATCGCTGGCGGTGCGGAGCTGCGCCGCGAGCGAGCAGTCTGCAGCAGCGGCAGATTTAAATATACGATCGCTATAACGACCACATCCTAAAGAAAGGTACAGATGGAGATGAAGGAAAATGATAGTGTTTCTTTTCACAGCATTCCAGACGCAGAATAAAAAGAGAGAGTAGATTTTATCTTGTGCTTTCACAGGTGGATACAAGCTGCAGCTTTTGTAAATTTTCATTCAAAAAAGTGATAAATTCTGAACATATCGAAAAGTGTATTTAAAACTGGATAATTTTCATGAGAGCTTAGCAATATAAAAAAGAAAAATTTTCATATGATAGTCTTATGCTTCAAAGCTACTCGGAGTATATCTAGTTAAACCAAAAATCCACTGCAACGTGAAAATGTTTGCTAAGTTCGATGGACAATAATATTTTCAATCTTGCACAAACAGCTTTAGTACTTGAATAAAAGTAACACTTGAATAATTATTTCCGAACATTCAAAGTAATAATAACAGATGAAAAATTTATTTCAACCTTTCATTTCTCATGTCTATCCATGTATATGTTAAGTTCAGTCTCAACGGTTTTCCAATCAAATTAAACGCAAAAAGCAAAGAAAGTTTAAAACCAGGCGGTCAACCCCTGAATAATTAAGACAGAATCGCATTAAAGACCTCGGTCAACATAACCTCATTCCAACATTATCCGATTTGTGTCTGCATCATAAAGTTGTTCTTGATTGAAAATGTCAGTTTACGAGCCTCATTTGCGGGAGGTGTTACTGTTTTGTTTCACTATGAAGAAAACAGCGTCTGAGTCTCATCGAATGATATCAAGTACGTATGGTAAGGACGCTATTAGTGAAAGAACGTGTCGTGAGTGGTTTCAACGCTTCAAGAACTGTGATTTTAACGTCGTAGACCGGCGTAGTGGTGGGAGAGAGAATGTTTTCGAAGATGCAGAATTGGAGACTTTGCTGAGTGAAGACTCGTGCGTCAAACACAAGAAGAATTGGCACGATTAGTGGGAGTGACACAGCAAGCCATTTCAAAACGTCTCGAGGCTATGGGCATGATTCAGAAAGAAGGAACTTGGGGTCCCGTGTGAGCTGAAACCAAGAGACGTTGATCGGAGTTTGTGTGTTTCTGAACAGTTGCTTCAGAGGCAAAAACATAAGGGATTTCGGCAACGAATTGTGACCGGGGACAAAAAATGGATTCATCATGATAGCCTTAGACGCAAAAAATCATGGGGATATCCCGGGCATGCACCCACGTCGTCGGCCAACCGTATATTCACTGCTCCAAGATCATACTCTGCATTTGATGGAACCAGCTCGGTGTCGTGTACTACGAGGTGTTAAAATCAAGTGAAACAATCACAGGTGCTCGTTATCGATCGAAATTAAGGCGTTTGAGCAGAGCATTAAAAGACAAACGGCCGAAATACAGCGAGCGGCATGTGTTCAAATGTGTGTGAAATCTTACGGGACTTAAATGCTAAGGTCATCAGTCCCTAAGCCTACACACTACTTAGCCTAAATTATCCCAAGGACACACACACACACACACACACACACACACACACGCACACGCACACGCACACGCACACGCACACACACACACACACACACACACACACCGAGGGAGCATTCGAACCTCCGCCGGGACCGAGCAGCATGGTGAAATGATTCTGCACCACGACAACGCTGGACCTCACGTTGCAAGAGGGGTCAAAACTTACTTGGAAACGTTAAAATTGGAAGTCCTACCCCACCCGCGTATTCTCTAGACGTAGCTCCCTTTATCGCCGGTTTAGATCGGTGGCGCGTGGCCTTGCTAACCAGCACTTCCTATCTCTTGAAGTTACAAATTGGATCGACTCGTGGATCGCTTCGAAAGATGCAAAACTTACTGGCCAGCGATGGAAAATCCTTTGAATGATACATGTGTAAGCAATTTGTTTCATTAAAGCCTCAAATGTTCGGGAAAAAACGGCGGAAGCAAAGTTGTACACCTTGTAATTATTACATTATTCACGTGTTTAAGACCCTACAACTGATGTCGATGCTAACATAACAAAGACGCCTACCAAAATTAGAACGCGTCAAAGTAAGCCGGCCGGAATGGCCGGCGGTTCTAGGCGCTTCAGTCTCTAACCACGCGTCCGCTACGGTCGCGGGTTCGAATCCTGCCTCGGGCATGGATGTGTGGGATGTCCTTAGGTTAGTTAGGGGACTGATGACCTCAGCTGGTAAGTCCATAGTGTTCAGAGCCATTTCAACCATTTTTTGTCAAAGCAAGTTCATTGGAAGCTAAAACATATGCCAGAATATATTTTCTGGGCGTACACTGTTCTTCATTCTTTAGGGAGAGTACATTATCGTAATTCTAACTTGCAACAGAGTCAGCGACTTTCCAGCCAAATACTAAGCGAGCCCTAACTGGGAATATGTAGGAGATCACAAGTTTCTGCGATTATCGTAGGACCAAGAGAAAACTACTGTGAACGTGGGTCAGATCTGGGGAATGGAAACCAATTTTAATTTGATTGGGACAGTGTGTGCCAGACAATAAGCTGAAAGCCTAGTGTACGTGAGGGTAGGTTTGTGTGTACTTAATTTCGTGTCAATAATAGGTGCAGTAATTGATGCGTGTGGCTATATCTACAGTTTGATCAAAAGTATCCGGACACCCCTGTACAATGGATAATTGACAACTAGAAGTCAAGAGAGCCGAACCCACCAGTGTAAAAGGTGTTGAGTACTGCGTTGTCAGCAGAAAGCAGCGACGGCAGAATGGGTCCGGCAGGAGAAGTCATAGACGCCTATCGTGGACCGGTCGTTAGATGTCACCTGAGTAATAAATCCATCGGGGACATTTCAGCCCTGCTAAAGCTCCCCAAGTCGACTGCCGGTAATGTGAATGTGACATGGAAACGCTAACAGCAGCTAAACTGAGGCCAGCGAGACCTCATGTATTGACAGAAATAGACAGCCGAGCATTGCGGCGGGTGTTTGTAAAAAAATCTGAAGAAATCAGCGGAAGGATTCAATCTTGAGTTCCAGAGTGCTACCAGCAGTCCAGCTAGCACAGCGACTGTGTGCAGAGTGTTAACAACAGTGGGGTACGATGGTACCCTACGGCAATCCTATGGAAGTATCTCAGTTTGGTTAATGCATGGCAAACTTCATCTCCCATTGTGTGAAGTGCCAATAATGAACTACGGAGGAGATGGTGGTAAAGTATGGATGTGTTTTTGAATGTTCCGTGTGGTTCCCTAATTATAGTCACGAATACGCTAAATACGGAAGGACTGAAGACATTTTGCAGCGCTGTGTATTGCGTACTGCAGACGAATATTTTGAAGGAGATGATCGTTAGCGTCTGCGTGATAGTGCATCCTGTAATAAACCAGTATCTGTGAGGTAGTGGTTTGTGGACAACATTCTTGAAATGGACTGATCAGAGTCTCAAACTGAACCAAATGTTGTCATGTGTTGGAACGTAGATTTCGCTCCAGACACCAGCGTCCAACATAAATACGTTCTGTAGTTTCAGCTGCCAGCCCTACACGGACGTATAGATACCTCATTTGTCAACCCCTCATAATGGTGGAGGGTGGATGTATTACAAGATGCTAATCCAGGCGGGTGTAAAATGAATGTGCGCAACGAAAAACAACAAACGCTAAAATGAAGATTTGGTCCTGTCTGACTGCCCCCTGAAACAGATCTTAGGATCTCTTAATTCTATAAATTACAATCTAAACATAAATGAATGATGAAGGCAACTAATACTACTAAATGATAACCGCTGTTCCTGCGATTATATTTATTGTAAATTAAAAAAAAACTTTATATTACAAAGTTTACATTTCCTAAGTAAAATTACTGATCAATTACCCAACTTTGCCCCTTATGACTGCGCGGTCTAATATCAATAACGCGAAATGACTGACGTCATCTACATACCAAACACTAGAAGACACTACTTTCAAAGATGATCTACAGAGGTGTTGAACCTCAGTGTAAATAAACTAAAGCGATCACAGCTGTGGATGTCGAAGTGATTGTTCTCGTACTCTACTAGTATAGGTTGGAAGAACTCCAGCCACAAATAAACTCTTTCAAACACTAGGACGGCAGAACGCGGTCCTCTGACTGATACACTGTAATACTGTCTTCTCTCTGTGTTCTACATACGAGAAACGCGAACTCCCAGCCACAAGGACGGAGTTCAAATAACGTCTCAACTTAAGTGTAGGCAGAGAAGGTACTCTCAATTACTGAACGCTGCATATTCAAAGACAACTTCCAACCCGGAGGTGAAGTCCAGAGTCGTATACGTTTGCAACAGTACAGTTCCTAACTAACTATAAACACTCCTGAGAGCAAAGACAGCAAGTCCGTCTGCACCAACAAAAGGTGATACCGAGCGACCGTCAGACACGGGCGCTCACAGCGGAAGACCTCGTCTCTCCACCGCTGGCTTCCCAGCAAGGCTCGGTTCCCCACCATCGTAATCCCAAAAACGAATCATATTCCCGAAACCACGGAATCTTCGTCCTCTCTACAGATTCTTCCGAACGCCGACCAACCATATTTTGAGTCTTTTGTCGTCCAGCGCGGAGAGTTTGCGAGGAAAAACCTATACTCGTACACTGGTATGCTTCTGAGTAAAAATCCTTGGAAATAACCCAGCCTGCATGTATTATCCGGTTATCTTTCCGGCCCCTACTACAATAGCGGCCGGCCGTTACCCTATTGTGCTCCAGATCTTAGGTGACACGACGTCTGTCCAGCTACTTCCTCTGTTTAAGCAGGACCAACACCTGTGCGGACCTTCCACCCAGACCTTGAGTTCTGCCTGCCATTTCATCTCCACTGGCATTCCAACCTCTGCTAGTATAGGCAATCATTCATTACGCCTTTTTTTATAATAAAGCGACTGCGTCACCTTTTATGCAATAAGCGTTGACAATTATGTAAAAGATGTACGTGACAATGTCAGTCTGCCTTATATATTCATATATACGATGTACAACCTCACATGATAACTAATTGTGTTTGCAGATCACGGCAAAGTATGTGGATGAGTTCTTGTAAGGTGCGAAATTATAGGCAGCTTACAATACCCCATATTAATGTTCACTAAAAGGTGTCCACATACATTTGGTCGGACTATGTATGTATGTGGACAGAGTAAATTCCATGATATCGATCTGCGCAGTGTATATTTAGGAATCAGACAAAAAACAAACGCCGCAAGAAATCCATGATTAGACGTAAATGAAGATGCTAGCCAAGCATCCAGGTTGCGCTGTTGAATTTGGCCAAGAACGGTTTACCTTCAGTATCCTCAACACGTTGCAAGTGTCTTGGTCAGAACAATCTGTGTAACTGTGAGTGCACTACGTCGGAGCTAAGTGAATACGAACATGGGCAAATTTTTCGTGCAAGGGTGGTGGGTGTTCCCGCAAACATGGCACCCGAAGTGTAGGTGTTTCAAGAGTCTCTGTATCGAAGATTTATACCACTTACAGGCAAAGCGAGAAAACACCACCTGCTAAGTCAGAACGTGGACGAAAGTGTATTCTGAGTGATCGTGACAGACGGTCATTGAAGAGGATTGTAACGAAGAATAAGAGGACAACAGCAGAGCTGTTGAGAATCCTGTCACCATCAAAACACGAAGGAAGATCAGGAAGCAGGAAACTGCATGGCGAACTGGAATTCTAAAACGACTCATCACTGATGCAAATGGTCGTAACACGAGAACTTGGTGCCGAACCCATGAAACCTGGACTACCGATCAATGGAAGAAAATCATTTGGTCGGAAGTGTGTCGTCTCGCAATGTTTCCAACTTCTGGCTCAACAGCGAAACATGGCATGGGTTGCTGATGATTTGGGCAGCCATATCGATGGTATTCCGTGGGTACTCTGCAACGCTTCTCTGTCAAGCATTATGCGACCATTTAGCTGGTTAGGTTCACCTAATGGTATAAATTCGCTCTCCCCCCCCTCCCCCAATAATGCTCTATTCCAAGACGACAGGGCCTCTTACCACACAGCTCGCATCTTCCATGACTTATTTTGTGAGCAGGGGGATGAACTGTCGCGTCTTCCCCGTCCACCGCAATCACCATATCACAGTAATATTGAACATTTCTGCTGTACTTTGGAGTTAATCGTGCGTGATCACTGTCCGCCTCCATCATCGTTACCTGAACTTGCTATTGTGTTTCAGGAATCATGAAATAAGATTCGCCTGGAAACCATACAGGACCTGTATTTATTCATTTCGAGAAGACTGTCCGTGGTTTTGAATGCCGAGGTTCTCGTGCGTCGTATCAGGCATCGTAACGTGTTGCGTCTGTTGTATTTTCATATTTGCGTTCATCCTCTGTACGTGTTACTTGCTGGCAAAGAAAAGATGCGTGTTGGTGTATATCTGTATGGACTTTGCCATGTTATGTTCATTTGACTATATAAACGAAAGTAATGTACAACACGCGAGCGTCACCTCTCGACGAACACTTTTATTGCATTTTATGCATTTTATATTGTAGCGTTACGCGTATGTAGTCGAGATTTAAGGAGAGCCAAATGACTGAACTACAATCCATCAGACATTTTTAATACCACGAAGAGTCAACAACGTTGCTGCTGAGCATCTCAAAATAAAAAGTTCCGAATGTAACAGCCGTTCTCTAAAAGTTCTATTGAATCAGCCTTCTGTTGCCGTCTAACTAGTGAGTGAAGATCCCGCGCAGGAAATAAACGTTAGCAGCTGCGTCATTCCATTAGGGTCTGCAGGCCGTTGCCTAACGGAAGGTTCCAAGCTAACCGTTCAAGGATAGCAAGGGCGTTGCTAACAGACATGGTAGTTTTGTCGAAATCTGTGTAACTGCCGTGGTCTGGTTTTTAATCACGCAGCTTTGTTTCCGATTATATTTGCTTTGTTTGGCTTAAGCCTTTTTGTTGAACCTCAAATCGGGAGCCTCTGTGCAGTGACTAAAAAAATTTGTTTGTGAGCGTGCCGTGGAGTCTGACATCGATGCTGGTCTACCGTTCCGCATCCTGGACTGTTTCCTGGAGAAGATTGCGAAGTACATCGGAGCAGGCGTTTCCTCATAACCGCAACCCAATGCTTAGGTACTGACGAAACACGGATGAGGATTTTCTGCTTCTAACATGTTAAGCCATATCACTCTTGCGTAATACGAAGTGTGAAAAAAATTGACCGTAAACAATTCAGATGGTTTCACACTGCGTTTCCTATGACTTTTTTCTGCCGTTTGTTGTTTCTTCCACTTCTGTCATTTATTTTGCATGTGACGCGGTTCGGAGTCCACATTAAACGTAGGACCCCTTACCTTAACGAGGTAGTCAATTTAGAAGTGGGTGGAAGGCAAGAGTATACCACCTCCCGTTGCACAGTGCCTAATAAAACACTGTGTGGTGCTCAAACCAACTTTCAAGTTAACTACTACTTTACGTTGTTACATATAATTACTACTCGATAACTGTCTAGAGCATTAGAAACAAATACATAGACCACCATTTTGTTCAAAGGTGTAGAGTATTTCTAACGGTTTCAAACAAAAACTGTGATATATGTCCAGGGTAAGGTCAGTATAGTTGTTTTACTTCTCCTATATGTAACGTACAGCTTGTTTCCTTATCTGTGATCTATACACCAACAATACAATAAACGATAAATACAGAAAAATACTGTCATAGCCCGTCACACAATCACACAAGAGTTCCTTGTTTATGCTTTACATAAAACTGCAAATATCTTGTAGCTTGTTCAGATGTTTGTGTAAACCAATCTTACTGGCGGGCAAGACTTCTGGAAAATATACGCACAGTTTGAAACTCTTGATAAATGCTGTTATACAATGTTATAATACTATACAGATTTTATAAACGATCTGTCTACGAACAATTATCATTTTTGGTACTTCGCTTGCTGTTCTCAAACGGAGTCCAGTTGTGTTCAGTTGCTGTAATGTCTGTTAAAACATAAAACACAAAGCTTAGGAATGGGATTAGCAATCATCTTGCTCCAATTAGACAGCTGTCAAGCGGAAGCTGGTGATTCATCAAGAATTCAAAGCAGTTAGTCACCTCTGCGCGGATACGACGAGCTGCTACGGATGGGTCGCTGAACACCAGCAACAGCCAGTGAAGGCACTGGGAAACCCAAGTGGTACGTTAATCACCGCTGTGCTGATCACGTGACTTACTACATGGAGGAGTACTCGGTGAGACACGAGGAGAACAACATTAAACGACGTTTTCTTTCGTACAAACTAAGTTCTATTTTGTTCTTATCTGCCTTGCAATTCGCAAGCTGTCTGCTCCTCGACATCTCTACAAACAGAACATTTCTGCTGTACAAGTTTCTTGTGTCCAAGTTTCTTGTGTCCAAGTTTCTTGTGTCCAAGTTTCTTGTGTCCAAGTTTCTTGCGTCCAAGTTTCTTGCGTCCAAGTTTCTTGCGTCCAAGTTTCTTGCGTCCAAGTTTCTTGCGTCCAAGTTTCTTGCGTCCAAGTTTCTTGCGGCCAAGTTTCTTGCGGCCAAGTTTCTTGCGGCCAAGTTTCTTGCGGCCAAGTTTCTTGCGGCCAAGTTTCTTGCGGCCAAGTTTCTTGCGGCCAAGTTTCTTGCGGCCAAGTTTCTTGCGGCCAAGTTTCTTGCGGCCAAGTTTCTTGCGGCCAAGTTTCTTGCGGCCAAGTTTCTTAATCCATACAAAGCACACACTGACAGAAATAAAGACTTATGTGTGGGATTCAAGTCAATAATGTCATTGCTGTCTTAATTGAAAGGGGTGAAGAGTTGTAGCACTTGTTGAATGGAATAAAGTCTAATGGAGCACGGAATATAGACTGAGGCTAAATCGAAAAAGACGAAAGTAATGAGTAGTAGCAGAGATGAGACGAACGATAAATTGATATTGGAAATGAGGATCGCAAACTGGATGAAGTGGAAAAGTTATATCGCCTTGGAAGCAAAAAATAAAAATCACGGACGATGCAAGGAGTATATAAAAAAACCAACACAGAAAAGGACATATCTTGGCAAAAGAAGTGTACTAATATCAAGCATCGGGCATTATATGATGGTCAATCAAGGACTCTGATAATACCGGAAAAGAAGAGAATCGAAGCATTTAAAACTTGGTGCTGTGGATGAGTGTTTAGGTGGGCTTATACGGTAAGGAAAGAACAGGTTCTCCTCAGAATCGCTAAGAAAGGTCCTTGAGGAAAATATTAAGAAGCAGCAGCAACAGGATGATAGGACATGGGTTAGTACATCCTTGGTATTAGTGGGACCAGACGAAGGTTAAGAGAAAGACACGGATGGGAATATACACGACAAATAATTATAGACTCTCGGTGTTAGTTCTAACAAAAGCTTACAGCGATGGCTAGGACACTAGCCTGGTAACCCTGCAGGAGCGAAACTTCTATTCTCGTTTGGCTATCCTAGAGAGGGAGAAGGAGAGGGAGACAGACAGACAGACAGACAGACAGACTGACTGACTCAGCTTTCGCAGTGTTTTATGGCTCATTAGATATTAGTGGGTGGAACACAATGACGACAAATTTGCCCGTCCAAACTACTCTTGAGCAGCACCAAGGTTGTATCCCGGTTGAACAGTTCTATGCGATAGACGGCTCATCATGACAATGGGTCGTATGATGACATCCCTTCCTGAAATAATGCGGAGATGTTACGTATTTATTTTAAGCGATCTGCGCACAGTTCGGGCATTGGCAACTGTACTCTGTACATTCTTTTCTCATTACCAACCTATATTGGTTACAAATTTCAAGATATTGCTGCGTCCCTGTGCCAAGATTGTTCCACTCTATCACTTCCGTAATCCCTTGTAGTATTAAAATTATTTTTGTTCTTATTTGAATGTTACACATTTTAGTGCACCGCAGAGCTCACAGGAGCACAAGGGGAAGACATAATGTTGTGAAAGTTTGCGTGTTAATAAGAGAAACAAAGTAGAATCGAAGATTTGACCCATGCCGACAGTTTTTTCAAGTTTAGAGTAAAGTGAGCGTGTAAGTATTTTAAAATTTAAAAGAGGGATCTGCTGATATTGAGTTGTCTGGAGAGTGGGAGTTTAAATGACCGTGGTTCTGTTGTTATACATCACTGATTTGTTGCATACTGAAACAGTAGCATGACTGTTGGTTTATCTATTAAACATGACGCTGCTGCACAAAATTGTAAATTACTTCTCTACGGTAACTTCCCGATAAATAAAAGTTAGAGCAACAAGCAGGTAAAATTATGAAATTTATGTGTATTTACCACAGTCATTCATAATGTTCGTGTGTGTGCTGATTTGCGCTAAATATTAACGCATTAGGATAAGCCAGAATAAACTTTTATATAAGATTTTAATAAATACGAGGGGGACATACTAAAGAAGAGTGCAACGAAGACTTTCACAACTGAGAAGTCATCTGAACATCATAATTTGTATTCGATGTAAACATATAGGATGATTTCACATGTATTATTAGTAAGCTGTGGTCCAAAGCAAATCTCTTCAAACGCTCTGACGTCAACTCGCTTCCAGTAAGTCAACGAATTCCATGAGCAAACACATCGTTCGACCATAGGGAACTCACTTAATGCAGTTGTAGAGAATTTTTATACGGAAAAAATTGAAGCATCCTTTCGACGTCCAAGAAGAAACTCACTGGTGGCTTCGGTACGTTGGCGACATTTTCTTTACATGATCTCCTGAAGAAAACAAACTCTTAGAGTCTATAAATTTTGTGAATAATATTGTCATATAAAGTGCACATTCAGACGAGAGAGGGGTCAAATTTCCTTTCTGATCTATGGGTACTTAGAAAAAGTGTCGCAACTTTACTACCTCAAATCTACGTAATTCCGACACTGACAAGTACTTTCTCAAAAATTCCGGTCAACCATCCCAGTTAGAAGGAAGAAGTAATTAAGGTACTGATGGAGCGTCCTAAAAGAATCTGAGTGTCACCGTATTTGGAGGAAGAACTCGAACGTTTAAAAATTACTTCAAGAGTAAATGCTTGCGATGACCAAAGGTAAATGGGGAACAACAGCCTTAAATATCTGGCGCTTCTGGCGAAAAAGAACGAGCAGAGTGTTCTTATAGCTTCCCACGATGGATCACTGCACATAAACTCAGGAATACAATGGACTAAAAGGATTATCATCCACTTCAAGAAAAGAGCAACAGTCGTCTGAGCAACACTCACACACTCTACCCATCTAATCTTAAGCATACTTCGGTGACGCCACATTTCAAAAAATGTTAAGCTCTTCTTGTCTGAATCGCTAATCATCCAAGTTAAACTTCCCTATAAGCTTTCAATCCAGACAAGTGCTTTCAGAAAAGACTTCCTGAAGCTTAAATTTATGTTCGATGTTCACAAATTTCTTTCTCACCCACGCTTGTTTTGCTATAGCCAGTCTATAACCTACATCCTCTCTGCTTAGGTCATTGTCAGTTATTTTGCTTTCCAAATACCAAATCTCAAACTTGTAATTGATCTAATTCCCTCGGCATCGCCTGATTTAAATCGACTATGTACCATTACCTCTGCTTTAATTTTTTTGTGTTCATGTAATAAACTGTTTTCAGAACCCTATCAATTCGATCTTCCAAGTCACTCGTAGTTTCAGAGAGAATTACAGTGTCATCGGAAAATAGTGTTTTTCCTGCCTTTATCAGTCTGTCCTTGGTTTCATTCAGTGGGGGATTTGCTGTAACCCTGCTTCTCTTCCTTCTCGATTTGTACTTGCCTTTAGTTTCCTTTTACGTCTATAGATGTTACCTGGTTTCTGTAGAAGTTACGTATAATCCTTCGCTTCCTGTACTTTATACCTGCTACCATCAAACTTTCAAATGATGTATTCTCGCCATCATTATCAAAAGTTTTCTCTGAATCTGACACTGACTTTTCTAGTGTTCAGGTTCTCTAACACCCGACTATTGTGTGGTTGTGTGTAGAGTGTCCGGGTTGCTGAGCTTCGACAATAGACAAAGTCGCTACAACATCTTGGGTTGTCTCCACTTCCAACATGAGACAAATCTGTAGGCCCACAAACGTGCATTTGATCACAGCCTAATACTCATAAAACTGAACATCGCTAAGGATGTAACTATCGGATTAGCAAACATGCATTTTAAGAGCTACTCTTTTATAAACTTTCTATTCTGAGGAACAATTTTCCTTCCTATTGCCAGTCCACATATTATAACCCCTTTACTTCGTGTCACCAGTTATTCTGCTGCCCAAATAGAACAACTTCTCTATCACTTTTTAACCTTTTCTAGTACTATTTCCATTTCATTCAACTGGTCTTCCGGGTCCTAATAAAGTAAAAACGGAAACAATGTTGAAATAGAAAGCAGGAGTTCAGACTGTCCTGGGATGTGGTGTTACTACTCTACTAATCCGCGGGAGAATCTCAGTGGATGGTGAGTAGAGGGCCCTTCTCTTACTTTACTTTATGGGCCATTAGCCTTAAGCATTTGACCAGCGAAATGAAGAGTTTGATTGTTGTCAATATCATATGTACAACGTAGGTATTTTAAATTACCATAATAAAGTATGAATTTAATGATGCAGTTTGTACAATTGAAAGCTGTTGTTTCATTTCACTGCTTGGAATATCACAAGCGCCCTCTGTATACGTCGTGTGTGGATATATTGAACATGTGAAGTCTTACAGTCACTGCACCGGTAGGTATCCGACCGACATCGATATTTACCTCTGCGGTGTCCATCTTGCTTCCCACTGAATGTTCAACAATGACCATGTGTCATCTTTCGCTGGATTCCAACTGGCGGGGCAGGCGTTTATTAAATGGAGTGTTGTGTTTAGGAACCACTCTGTAATGCATTACCCTCTACCTTTGCGTTTGCACTATATCTGTATAACCGATAAATCAGAAAACAGGCGGTAATGAAATGGCGAGCCGTGGAGAGCTGCTGAAACAGTTCTGTAACGGCCATAGGTTGGGGAATTCCTGCTGGTAACAAGTGCTTGAGAAGCCTGCACTTTTGCGTATCATATTGCGAGTACAACATGGTTGAGGTCTGCTGTATTATTTCGATGCTCTTCGCAGTATGGGCATCTCTCTTTTTCATCCTGTGTAAGTGCGAAGGGTAACCATGACACAACCTGATACGTGCAACAGCAATGATGTGTCGCGTAGACAGTTTTATCTGCGAAAACAAAGTTTTCGACTGAACGCTCGACTATGTTGAAGTGTAATATGTTCCTTCCAACTGCTATGACGTTTACCACATCTGCTCCCATTTCTGAAAGGCTTGCTTCTTCAAGCTGGCAACGAAATCCATATGACGTAGCAAAGCGTAGTAAAGTGACCATTAATCCCACTTGATTTCGCCAAATGGTAAGACAGCTCATGAAACATCAGTCGCTCTTGATTCACAATAGCTGGATATATTTGTCATGGCGTTAGCACGATTCATTTTACTACATCAAGCAGTTGCGGTAAGTACCATTTCTGTTTCTATACATTTTCCAGGACCCTCCGTGAGTCCGTGACAATGCGGGCGTCAACTGACAAGCTGTTATTCGAAAGACCCCTGTAAACTGACAGTCAATTTGGCAAACTAGACTGTGTTCGACGTGTTTGAGAGAAATTTTTATTGCGGCCGATTTGACCCGATGGCAGCCGTTGTTTGTGTTTAATGTTTCGCCGCGCATAGTTAGCGAGAAAGTCATCTCACTAATTGTTGAGATTCCACACTTGTGGAAACTACAAGGATAAAATAAAAACTGCCCCGGGAGTCACCATAATGGTAGAGTTGTTGCATCTTTCCTAGCCCTATATCACGCAGAAAGACGTTCAGACGAAAAATGAAGTAATCGAAGCTTTTCGCTTCCGCTACGGACGAATCCAAGAAGTCTTTCTCTCATTACAATCAATCATAAGGCACAAATTATTTTTATCTTGAATTGCATGTGACATACTCGAGCTTTTGTGTACGTGCATATTTACTGTTACTTTTTGCATGGCCCAGTGACGTAACAACAGCGGAATCTGACACCATTTGCAAACACGTGCTAAAACCAGGAGAAAGCGCAAGGTGTCATCTGGTATCGCGAGAGACATTATTTAAGGTGATGCATCATCTGAGAAAAGGACGCGTTTCAGACAGTGACCATCATCTTCAATCTCAACCAACATGGCAACAGTAAAGTCATAATGAGCACTGTAATCCATTGGTTGGAGGGTCTGTAGGATCTGGACGTTGTACGCGCGGAAAAGTTGTTTATGTATGCTGGGTGCACAGATGCCTTCGGAATCTAGAACTCGGGTGAGGCCCTGCGGACTGTTCTGTTGGTTCTTCTCACAAAGGCCTCTCTCACTGTCTGAACTATGCATCAGCTTTAGGCCTGTATGTTCTAGGGAGATCATAGACGCTCCATGCTTCCATAAACTTAGCCCACCACATCTTGATCGTTTTAACATCTGGTGGCTCTCTATGGTATGCCGTCCGGAATTTTCCTTCGACTGTTTTTAGTGACTGTGTCCCGTGGTACTAAAGTACACATTGAGCTTTCTCCTGGTTTGAGTTGATTCAATGGGCCCTTTATTCAAAGGGCCCTGTAACAAAGTACCAGTATGTGTTTATGTAAACAAAAACTTAAATATGTCACATGCAATTCAAGACAAAAAAATTTCTGTGTGTCATACTTTATGCTTCATTAATGTTTTTAATCAAGGAAGGACTCTGAGACACCCGATGTATATTGCGGCTTTGTGGCATTTTAATGAATTTCAGGTTGATTTTGATGTACATATTTATGCTTCAATATCAACCACTAATAAGACAAGTGTCTTGTTTTATTTTTTATTCTTTATATACAGAGCTAAAGTCAGTGCATGAACCATATTGTCGAAGTATTCTGACACTAGTCGGAATGGCTACCAATGCAGACAAACTGACAGCTACTTCGATAGAGAGGTTAAATTTGACAAACTTCGATAACACCCCTCTACTTTTCTTTGACAAACTCTCGGACAGGAAACAGAAAATTCGACAAACAATATGGTTCTTTACCAGGGGTCTTATACCCTTCTTGATCGCGACAAGTTCGGCAGTCATGATGCTGGCTCCCACAGCGCTCTTAGCACCCGGTTACGCGAGAATCTTGGGCAAGTTGTGTTGACCGCCAAGTCCGCTGCGCCCATATTCCGCATGGAGCTAACACGCCGGTATTTCGGAGCCGCTATATATAGCGAAGCAAAGGCGGTGGACGCCCGCACGCCACGGACAGCGGCCGGTGGGAGGTTCCGCCAGACAGCTGGGCATCGGCCATTCACAGCGCAGCACAGCACAGGTAGGCGCGGGCCTTTCATCCGCGAGACTTCATTCAGCGCGCCCTGCCAGCTGCTGGCCGGCCAAGAGCTCGCAACTGGTCCGCCGCCGCCCCTGCCACCACCGCCGCGTATGCCTTCTCACGACCCAGATGCGCGCCTCCCCAAAAATAACTGTAGCCGCGGCGCCACTTGCCGAAGGTGACAGCCGCAGCCACGGTCCGCTCGGTAAACACGCCGGCGCTTTCAACACCGTTGCCGAGGCGAGAATAACTCGGCGAGCAAGTGGAAAGTGTAGTGAGTTTAAGAGTATTCCATTGTCCTGTGTAATAATTCGTATTCCAAAGAAAAAGCGTGCTTGAGAACTGCAGCAATTACCGAAAATACTGACACGAATTATTTATGGCTGGACGGAAAAACTAGTAGAAGCCAGCCCATGGAAGACCTGTCTGGGTTAAGGAGAAGTGTAGGAACATAAGAGGCCGTACTGGCAGTATGACTTACCTTACAAGACAGGTTAAGGAGAGCCCAACCCAAGTTTACAACTTATGTAGATGCGGAGGAAGCCTTAGACAGTATCGACTAGAATGCACTCTTTGAAATTCTAAAGGTAGCGGGGCTTAAGTACCGGAAGCGGAGAGGTATCAACTACTTATACAGACTTGACTGCAGTTGGACGATTCGGGCATGAAATGGGAGTAGTAGTGGAGAAGGGATGAGGCAGGTTTGTTGCCTCTCACGGATGTTACTCATGTGTCCATTGAGCAAGCGGCACAGGAAACCAAGGAGAAATATGGAAGAGGAATTACAGTTCAAGGATAAGAAATAAAAACTTCACAGTTTGCTGTTGATATTGTAATTCTGTCAGAGGCAGCAAAGGATTTGGAACAGCAGTTCAACGAAATGTACTGAAATCATATTACATATAAAATTTCAATAAAAATAAGAAAAGGGTTATGAAATTTTATGGAAGTAAATCAGCTGATATAGATCGCAAATAAGATACTGTAAGCAGTTACTGAGTTGCAATTTGGGCAGCAGAATGACTGACGATGGTCGAAATAGGACATAAAAAGCACACTGCAATAGCAAGAAAAGCTTTTCTGGAAAAGAGAAATTTAACCTCGAATATAAATGGAAGTGCTAGAAAGTCGTTTCTGAAGGTACTGGAGTGCAGCCTTGAATGGAAGAGGACGATATGCTCACTAGAGACGAAGAGAACAGAAGTTTTTCAGATGTGGTGCTACAGAGAATATTGAAAATTAGATAACCAACGAAGCAATACTGAATGAAATTGACGAAAAAATTCATTTTTCGCTCATTTTGACTAAATGAAGGGATCGGTTGGTAGCCTGTGACATCAACGAATTGTCAAGCCGGTAATGAAAGTAAGTGTGGCAGGTAAAAATAGTACACACATCAAGCCTTGAAGACAGAAAGCAGTTTCAGATGGATGTAGTTTGCAGTAGTTAGGCAGAGGTGCGTAGACTGAGCAGACCAGCGTGCAGAGCTGCGTCAGAATAGTCTCCGGACTAAAGACCACTAACACAAGTACTGATGAGTACCCAGGCTTTTGATAGCCTACTACCAACATTAGTTGGTCAAGAAAATGTCACGAAAGTTTCTTAAATACATAATTGTTTCACTGGATTTTCGCTGCGTGGCTAGGCGTAAAACTGAAATAAATTCTGTGGCTCAGTAGCTTTTGCAAAATTTGTTACTGGCGTTTAAAGTTGCCCTCACAGCTGACGTTTAAGTTGTACAGTACTAAATGGGACACCGTGAGAGGTCGGTTCGGCCGTTTGACTGTGAAGGCATTCGTGACCTAGCTGTATCAGTCCAATGTAGATGACGGGGAATACGTGTACAGTTTAGTGCCGGGTTCCTGTTGTTCACCACGCTGACAGATGGGTGCCACCAGCGAGGGGGTGGTGCTAGCTAAGGTCAGTCTCTCCGCTCTCTGCCGGAAATAAACATAACTGTCACTTCCTGCAGGCAATTTTCCACATGTCAAGATTATTTTCAGTGTTTACCTTGGGATCGGGATTTGACTACTGTAATAATGGAAACGTAGACATTTTCAGAGTGAAACGTAGCAATGCTCTGAGCGATGTCATCCGGAGAAAGAAGCTCACAAATGTGTGATAAATAAATGAATTTCGGAATTCAGACCCACGTTAGTAGAGAACATGATTTCAAAACAAAAGCTGTGTTAGCTGTGCAAAAATACGAGGGTTGACTGAAAACTAATGCCTCCACCGTCGTAACTCTTAAACGGTTTTCAGCATTAGCATGCGGCAGTTACTTACTTGTTCCATAGCCTCTTCTCTACAGCTCCAGTTGGCGGGAAGTCGTAGCACTGAACGGCTATGTTACAGTGTAACGTGTAGAACCCAGCGCAGGCAGTCGGTCAGTGCGATTTAAGCAACGTGCAGTCATTGAATTCTTGACAGCAGAAGGTGACACCCCAAAGGAGATTCATTAGATAATGAAAACAGTTTATGATGATTGTGTTGTTACACTGTGCGTCGTTGTGCGAGTAAGTTTAATGGTGTTGAGTTGGGAACATCTGACCTGGGTGACAGAGTTGGGCGTCCTGTGACAGTAACCACCGAGTTTCACAAGCAAAATGTTGACAGACTGATTCAGGAAGATGGTCGTATCACTCAGAGAGAAGCTGCAAGCAGCACAATCGGCAAGAACGTGTGGATCACATTATTGTTTCCTTGGCTGTGGGAAGATCCGTACACGATAGGTACCCCGAATGCTGACTCCTGAAATGAAAGCGCATGGACTTGAAATTTGCCAGGAACTCCTCTCGCGTTACAACAATGAAGGTGACGCCTTTCTCCATTCAATTGTGACGGGAAACGAAACGTGGGTACACCATCACGAGAGAACTGTGAGACTGTGGTTGCGGAAACAGTATCTCGAGTTCTTCCGTGACGGTTTCAGGGAACTTGCTAATCGTTGGCAGGAATTTTTCCAGTTCGCTGGGTGATTATGTGGAAAAGTGAATATCGTTAACTAAAGATCATATTCTAAGGATTATTTCTGCGTTTGATTTATTAAAATATTCCCATCCAAACCCAATTAACGAAGGTGGAGGCATTACTTTTCATTCAGCCCTCGTATTTATCTGAAACTACTGCCCTACATGTGCGTTAGGACCAATGCAGTAAAATAAACTAGAAAATATTTAATTTTTAGGAAACAAACACAATTTATCAAAAGAATTAAATATGTGCATTAATTTAAGAAATAATTATCGCAGACAAGATCAGAAATGGAAATTCACTGTAAGTGCGTCGATGAGTTCCGGTGGAGGTAGTGGTGGACATTCAGCTGGGGCTGCCAACTTGAGACCAAGCGGTGCGTCGGTGCAGTGATAGCCATTGGTGATGGGAGCTTCTTTTGTTGTGACTGGTTGTCACGTAAAGGCACTTTTAGAGGATACGAAAGATTTAAATTTTCATTACAGTGGAGTGTGAGTTCCTTCGCAGACGGTGGGCAGGAAGCGGAAAATATTAGTCTTCCGGCTGACTTGCTTGAAAGAAGCGAAACTTCCCTCGCCCTCCCCCCTCCCCCCTTCCCCCCACCCTTCCCCTCTACACCGCTCCTCTCTCAACGTCAATCTGTGTATGTGGCACAAGTTGCTTCCATCACTCCTCGAAACGCTGTTAGAATTCGGAGAAAAATGGAGTTGGCAGATTCGGGGTCATATCTGATAGAAATTAGCGTCTCTCTCATAAAGTATATTCTTATTTCTAATTAAATATTTTGGAAGACAGAAAGATTAACTGTTATACTGACGCTGGTGAAAAGTTAACGAATATTGTCTTTTAGTAAAATAAGGTATTTACAAGTTGTAAAAGAATGAGCATCACACGAGACTGTGCCTCAATTAAACTTGCACGTTTCATCTTACGTATCATAACTGGATTATTGGATAACTATATGTAAGTACTTGATGGCGAAATGTACTGTCAAACGAAAAGAGACTAATGACAGCAATTTTCCACAGCCTTCCAACAATTTATGGATGTTTCTATCTGTGGATAGTTTATATTTATAATGGTGTTAATAAGCTGTTAGCCGAGAAACGGCAGTGTTCCCTGTAGTCAGACATTTACTGAAGGGCAAAGATATTGTTTAACCTTATTTCGACACACTGCGTACGATCAGCATAGTGGCTGCTAGAATCAGTCCCCTGTCTGCAGACAAAGCAGTAACAGTAGTGTTGTACATATCCAATAAGACAATGAAGAGAGAGACTACAAAACCCAACCAAAGATATTATCTCGGGAACTGTCAACTCAAATTTCCTTACTTGCCGGCACTACTGCAATGATGAAAATTTGTCTCCACAGTCAGCTGGTTACCTACGTGCAGGACATCACATATTGTAATTTAATGACTTCAACTGTGGAGACGTATAATAAGTAGTTTTTGACCGTATAAATAATTTATAAAACCTTAACATCTTATGGTAGAGAACGAGAAATAGCTGAGACGTTGATGGCCTGTTCAGCTATCTAGCTTGAAAAAGATTTTTCCCAAGACAGAAACGGGAATTTGGCTAAGTGTAAGTTTGTTTCTTCCCGTGTTTTTTTTATGGAATGCCATAGTACTGATTACGAAGCGAAAAGGGACAGGGTGCGTTTTAGCGGCAACGCATGCCGAGCTATTCGGAAGTACTCTCAAAGGAATTGCAGAGCTCAACATCCGATCGCGACGAGACTGATTACCTTTACCCCATGAGTCAGTGCAGAGAAAGTTGACGTTTGTCTTCAACTCATTCACGTACAATACGCTGATGGACACATCTACATTCATCTTTCGTAACCGCTGTTGTACGCATCCGGAGACAAAACTTAATTCCACCACTCGGACTTTACCGGCTAGCTTGAGTTCGACCTCTGTGCTACATGTACGATCTTTCAGTAAGTTACGAAACTTTACCCGATTACGCCTCAAGGCATTTAGTGTTTTCCTGAAAACTTTTTTGTTGTAAAACAGATTGACGAGTCTCTCACAAATTGGTGAAGTGAGTTTTCTTTTGTCTGCAGTTATCAGTGTTCTTAACCTCGACAGGTAATAACAACCATCATAGGGGCATTTTGCTGTCTCTCTGTCAAGACCCCTTCTTCTCACGAATGGTAGAGATATCAAGTTGAAATTTATGAATGCTGCGGTCTATGGTCCCTTGGCGGTACAAAAATTAAAGATTTTAAGTCAACTTTAAATGTGAACATTTTAGGTTAGGCTTGGCCTTGACTGTAAATGACATTAAATGAAACAACAAGTTTACTGTTACCAGTCACAGTTTCTCCGACACGTTTCAAAGGTTGAAACCTCCATCAGGTGGATTTACATTTGTTAGTATGACGCGTGTGTGCGTGTTATGGCACTGTCTCCAGTGGTCACAGGTTCCTTTCACTGTCGTAGCACATCACATGTATACTGTCATATGTTATGAAACAATGC
Source organism: Schistocerca gregaria (assembly GCF_023897955.1). Classification (NCBI taxonomy): domain Eukaryota; kingdom Metazoa; phylum Arthropoda; class Insecta; order Orthoptera; family Acrididae; genus Schistocerca; species Schistocerca gregaria. The sequence goes on from NC_064920.1 coordinate 552,704,228, forward strand.
ATTTTTTTAGAAAATATGAGAGTGTACATGTGATGCGTTAGGACAGTGAAAGAAACCCCCCCCCCCCCCTCCACGCGCACGCACGCGCGCGCACACGCAAGCGCGCGCGAGCATCATGTGGATTTACATTTGTTAGTATGAAGCGCGCACGCGCCATACTAACAAATGTAAATCCACCTGATGATCTGATGATCGAGGTTTAAACCTTTGAAACACGTTGTGGCTAGTATACTTCTTCTTTAACGTAACTTCTTCTAAGTCAATACAATCAAAGGATACGGTCATTTGTTACGTATTTTGATACTCGCATACACACTCGTCAAACTGTATGTATGTACACATAAACTGTATATATTTATCTTTTTGTACGGAATCTCAGAGCACGAGTCCTACTCAGGTTGTTTTTATTGGCCTCGTCACTCAGTAGTTACCTCTGACAGTGACTTGTTAGAGTGAAAAATATCAATTTACATCATGTTTCGGAATCCACTTTGAACAATAGGGTCAGCACTGGTGGAATAAGATAGTTAAGAGGTCGGAGGAGAGCAATAGCGTACCATCTTCTGCAGTTCCACGCCAAGTGAAGCACTTTGTTGTTAGAAACTCACATTCGGACTGAAGACAGCTTTACTTCTAGAGAGGCAGTTAAGTTTCTAAGGGCAGAAAATAGAAATATTTCTTATCGTATAATGTCGCGTTGACAACACTGCAGGGGATGAACACTGAGAAAAAGGAGTTTCATCGGCCTCGTTGGAGGACGCATTCAGGGAAACAGTCGTACATCATCTAAGGGGGCCGCATTTGGATTTGAGTCAGACTACTCCAGAATCTTGGCTGTTTACACACCTCTTTCGCGTGCAGGTCATTACTCTCGTCTCACATGCGCTATTTAGAGACGAAGTCACAGTCAAACGAAACGTTACTTACCGGCTCTTGGTGAGAGCATTACGTATTATACTCATCCCTCCGTAAGTCGCTACTCTCTCCCACCTCCAGGTACCTCCTCTAGTCTATTTGTAGTAACCAAACACCGATGGAATTTACGTCTGTTTCGATGTTCGCTTCAGACACGCCGAGCGGACGCTGCTGTTTTCAGTCTCCTGCTGTTTGAAATAACTCGGGAAAGAAACTCCACTGGCCACTGTTTGCAAGAGACTTGTCTGATGATTTACAGCGGTGAGAACTGCAAGGGAAACGACCGGTAAATAGACAAGATATCATTCTTACAGCACACTTCACATCTCACGCTACTGAACGCGCGGCGAAAGCGCGTGGGTGTCAGGTGTCTCAGAGGAGAGCCAACTTTCCCATGCATCAGGGCGCCACTGTCTCTATGGCAACACCCAGACAGTAAGTTGCGGCGCTGTCCGAATTCCACGTTGAACCTTGTCCCCCCTAACAAATTAGTCAGTTTCTAGGCCGGAGGAAAGTAGATCCTTATCATAGCCAATGCAGACCTGGCGTAGTAAGTAAAGCATTGTTGTAATCAAAGTAACAGTCAGGTTGATAAATATGTATCCTTATTTACTTTCAGTACTTTCTGTGCTCCATGCGAAAGCTGTCTGATTCCTCACTGGTTCTTCTCCTAGTCCGCAGCTCGTGGTCGTGCGGTAGCGTTCTCGCTTCCCGCGCCCGTGTTCCCGGGTTCGATTCCCGGCGGAGTCTGGGATTTTCTTTGCCTCGTGATTACTGGGTGTTGTGTGATGTCCTTAGGTTAGTTAGGTTTAAGTAGTTCTAAGTTCTGGGGGACTGAAGACCATAGATGTTAAGTCCCATAGAGCTCAGACCCATTTAAACCTCACTGGTTCTTAATGAAACAAACACCGAGGTGGCAAAAAATCAACTAGTGCACTTCCGCAAGTTACCTTACCATGATGGAAGGTACCCAGTGATTATAATTAATTTGCAGCTGTTCACATACATCCAATTCGGACTGTATTTATCGTAAAGCAGTGATACTTGTCAGATATTTTAATGCATTACAGTGGAAGCAATTTACGCTGAAACAGTTTCCAATTTTGGCCACCAGGTGCAAATCTGGCGTTTAGTATGCAAGAAAGACCGATAGAACTTTTCATATACAATGATATACAATAGATTAGGACCGGGACGTGGGCAGGGAAGGTCAAAGAAGTGAGAAAGGCATAATACTGATTTTATTACTAACTGCCGCTTGCACAATTTGTTCAATATAAGCACTGGAGACGTCACAGAGATGCTGTACAGCACCAGATTTGCACCTGGTGGTCAACAGTGGAACTAATTTATTTCCACCATAAATCTGTTCCACATAAACGCATTAGCATATCTACCTAGTTTTGCTGCCGTACGATAATTACATCCCATGGTGCACCTCCGTGCGTAGGTGCATTTCAATTATAGCCACCCGGCTTCCATTGCCATTTCCCTGCGTGCGAGATAAGGACGACGACCTGTAAGCCTCTTTAAGAGCTCTAATTTGCTTGATTTTTCTGGTCGTGGCTATTCCCGAGACATTCGTCGAGTGGAAATGAAAAACGTTCCCTGAACTTGTTGCAGGTGCCAAACGAGGAAAAATGTTCCAAACATTCACTACTAGATCGTCCGCTTTTTGAACTGCGACATACATTTTTCAATAATACAGAAACGAAGAAACGTAAGCAAGGCCTGTGTTCCACAAAATTTACACAGGACACTTGACTCAGATTAGCCTGTGAACCCATTACATGTAACTCCAACGTATACAACTGACTCCAGTGCTTTCAAAGATGCTGCTTGAACATGGTTGTCAGTGCAGGCGTGGCGTGTAAAACATCCAAATGCAGTATGACCAAAGTGTTTCATACTCATAAATCTCTAATAGCTGCATAAAAATTCTTACACTTAAAGAGGAGAATAGAAAAATGCTAACGTCTTCAATAGAGGAAAATCTGTGACGCGTGTGTACTTCATCTGAAAGACAAGCTACCTTTATCAGCTGCAAAACAGAAATACCCGTTTGACAGCGTTGCAACTTCCTTCTCATCGGCCGGGGCAATTCTACAGTAGACTTTGCAATATCTGATTCCAAGAATGAAGTTGTGTAAGAAACAGAACTCAGTACTGAGAAATTTTTGCTTGAACTTCATTACGTTAGTCTCTGTAAAAAGATTTAAAAGAATTGAGAACTGGTTTTTGTTGATTATAGTTGTACTAGTTAAAGTATTACTGCGGTACTTCTGTACTTACATTATCACAATTGAAACAGAATTTCTCTGTATAAGTAGCGTTTGACGCAAAACTTTTCTTGTTGGCACTTCGAACCAGTCAGTTTCCTGATAATGGCAGTTAGAAAGTTCTTAAGAGTATTTCCTCATTTGCCCCCTTTTGTTCTGTTTTTGTTTTGTTTTGTTTTGTTTTGCAGTGGTGAGGTGGGCAGTATAATTCGGTGGTATCACAATGCCGTCTCAGTTTTTAGATTCAAGTAAGTAATGTGCAAAATGAAACTATTTTTTGTCCTTCCGAAATATCTGAGATTTGGTACTTAAATTTTCCATTTCTACATCTACATGGATACTTTGCAAATCGCATTTAAGTGCCTGGCAGAGCGTTCATCGAACCACGTTCACAATTCTGTTATTCCAATCTCGTATAGCGCACGGAAAGAATGAACACCTATATATTTACGTACGGGCTCTGATTTCCCTTATTTTATCTTAGTGATCGTTCCTCCCTATGTAGGTCGATGTCAATAAAATATTTTCGCATTCGGAAGAGAATGTTAGTGAGTGGAATTTAGTGAGAAGATTCCGCCTTTCTTTTAATGAATTCCAACCCAAATGCTGTACCATTTCTGTGACACTCTCTCTCATATTTCGCGATAATACAAAACACTCTTAATATGTGGGAGAAAGCAACATGTTACCTGAAGCTTTGTGGAATGTACGTTCCCGTCATTTTATCAGTAATCCTCCTCGCGATACACAATGCTTCTCTTACAGTGTGCGCCACTCGTGTTTGCTGAGCATCTCCGTATCTTTCTCGCACTTACCCAATAAATGCGTGACGTAACGCGCTGCTCTTCTTTTGATCTTCTCGAAAACACTCTGTCCTACTTCATCTGTAGTCCCAAAGAGAAAAGCAGTTCTCAAGAATCGGTCGAACGAATATTTTGTAAGACTCCCATTCCATATATGCTTTCCCTAGAGCTAGTTTTATGATATTTTCGTATAATGTCACACATGCACGTACACAACATGTATATGCAATACTTACAGTGTGTGATTCAAAAGTTATGTCCCATTGCACAAATAAGTTAACCAGAACTCCAAACTGCTATGGGCCAAAACAAGAAAGTCCGTAAGCGCTGTAACTGATACTTAGAGAGCTGGGAGCACTACTTCATTAAACGAGATGTGTATGACGGTAACGAAGATTAACAAGTATTCATAGCTCTTAAGGTATTTATTTTAGAACCTATGTTCCCTAAACGTATTTCTTGCTTTGGTCTATACTGCCAACTTTGAAAGTTCGTCGACGGATTGCTGGTTCAGCGTATTTGCCTCATGGGACTTGAATTTTGAATCACTTTGTATGCATGATTCTTATCTGTGACATTAAAAGACATTGTGTCAGAAGTAAATTGGTACAGTCTCCTAATTCGGGCCAATGTTTCTGGGAGTGTTTTCTTAGTTGTCAGGTAAATTCTTCAGCCCTTCAAGTTTCATTTACTCCTAATTTGGAACCCCCGACTGCCCCACTACCAGCCTTCTGGGATCTTCAACTGACCAGGACGATGTTCTAAAACATCCCACCCATCCAGCCCTTGTGCGAAGGGAGTGAGAGGAAAGAACGCTCTTAACAGATATTTGACTGTTGCTATTGATTCCGGAAGAGAGAGAGAGAGAGAGAGAGGGGGGGGGGGGGAAGAAGGAGGAGGAGGAGGAGGAGGAGGAGGATTAAGTATCTCGAGATCTTCTAGCAAGCAAATGTACTTGGTACTCCAGCACAGCAGGAGCTTCAGCAAACGGTGAAGACCCACAGTGCAGCCGAGTAGAAAGCTAACGGTACACAGGGAGCAAGGTTACCGTATTGCAAGCGCCGTCAGAGTAGCTCTCTGGGAAGACGGGCAGATCTCGCACAGTTCCCACCGCCTGCAGTCTCACGTCAGAGCTGCCTACGGGAAACACGTAACGGTGCCGCAAATTACACCTGCTGTGCACCAAAGTAGCGTCTTGACAAGTCCACTATCTACGCTCTGACCTAAAACATCCTCAAAAGGAACTCCAACCTTGGAGTCACCTTCATAGAATTATCGATTACAGTCAATGTCGACAGCAAAAACATTTATTTTGCGGTCCAGACTGTTAGTATCCCATCGTTTAAAGTACTTATAGCCAGACCGCTGTTTCTCCACGAGAAATGTTTTCAAAACTACGTTGTATTGTGGTTTATCCTTTGCAAAGGGCCGCATGCCCTCAGAATATTGCAGCGTGTTTCAAATCGTGCCGGAACCTAGTAGAACCTGTAATGCTGCGAACACTGTTTTCCACATAGTGAATTTCGTGTTGCAGCAACCAGGCGACGGGAAATCTTGACGTCAACTACCTCATCTTTATTCCATGTGAACCTCGCTCTCTCCTCCCCCCTTTCAACACAATAACCGCAAAATATTCAGTATGAAAACTGCACTGCTTGACACTTGATAAGGAACTGCTGACACTGTAGAAAATCCGACCAATGACAGTAAAACGAAATGTAGAAGGCGGTACGTGTTAACTGTAGCGAAGCCTGTGAAAGAACGCTCTGCTTGCATTCAACATTTGATGCAGTATGGTATTCGAGGAAAATCTTGTGGAATCGTTTAGTTAGACATTCCGTTTAGGATGGCAACGAGTCTGTAAGTCATCATTTGAGTGCTTGCGATCGTGAACGAAAAGTGAACGGCTTGAAACCGGTCAAAATGTCACTACTGTGGCCACAGTAATGGTTGATCTCGCAATTAAAAAAGTCCTAGGAACGGACATTTCACTCCAGTGCAGATCGCTGCAAACCTTGCAACAGCTACCGATAGACGTGTCTGTCAGTACCACTTTGCAGCGATTAAATCAGGCCGATTTGTATCCCCGGAAGCCTATTAAATGCATTCCATTTGAACCACGCCATCATCGAGAAAGAGTCCGTTGGTTTAGGGAGCATATAGGTTGAGGTCAGGAACGCTCGTCCAGAGTGATGTTCCCCGGAGAATACCGCTACACTGGAAGTGCTTCTGACCACGAGTTAGTGTGGAGAGAGAGAGAGAGAGGGAAACACGTTACACAACAAATATTACGAGCTGCAAACTGCATATTAGCGCGAGGTACCGTTACAACATGGCGGTATTGTAGGGAGCATATTCTGGACCATTTCCATCTGTTTAGGTATCGGTAGGTCCCAGCTTTCTGTTCGTGGACTAAAATGCCCATTCACACAGGGCAACTGAGGTGTCGGACTCGGTGTAAATTGAAGATACTGAACGTGTGGGATGCCCTGCGTCCCCGGAAATCAACCCTATTGAGCATGCCCGGGATGCTTGAGGCAGACATGTTTCTCAACAAACACCACTCCGCTCGCGGAGGCCTTACACGGTATTAGGCAGGTATACTAGTTTCTTTGGCTCTTCAGTGTAGCACAAGATGCATAAAATGTCTAGCGTAGAACGTTTCGTAGGCTTCCTGGATATTAAAACATTCAGGATTCTTCAACAACCACTGAAAATTTCTCTAGAGAAACCGCTGCCCCGTCTTTCATTTGCTCGCTAATTAATTGTAAACCACCTACACCACACCGCAGTCATAAAGACCTGGTGATTATTAATTTTTCAAAACTCTGTACTAGGAAAGCACCCGAAATAAAGGGTAAAACTACAGTGTTAAAGGCAGGGGCCGAGGAAACGTGAAGCAGCAGGAAAGCCATTAGCAGGTGCCTACCGTAGTCCTCATTTGCATAACAAGCGGCTGCAGACTGTCAGGTGGTGTGTCCACCTCGTTTACAATGCACTGGTACGTAACATGCGTTCCAAGGACTACGTCTGCTCTCCAAAAGGCATTGTGCGGTTCTTGGAGGAGGGTGTTTCGTACCATAGAGCTCACTCCTTTCCCTAATACATTCGCGTATGGAGCGAAGGAAAATTTGTCTGTATCACTCTGAACGCTACATGATAAAACATCATTTTTTACAAAAAAAAATTATGGCTATTTTTCCATCTTTGGAGTGTTTACTCTTAAATTACAAAACGTTTGGCTGTATTCCAGCTACAAGTACGTCTAAGAAATACTTGAAATACGGACTGCGCGAGCAGCCGTGGCACACTAACAACTGCCGAAGTTGGCAAGATAGTACTTGTGTATCAGAGACTTGCATCTGATACTCTCCTGGAAGGATGTACTGATGGAAAGACACAAAATGCGAGTAAAAGTTTGTACCGTGTCCTTTCGTCCAAGTGCCACAATGTAAAAACGAAAAAAGCATACTTCAGGGTCTTTTAGAAGCTGTTTCTCAGTTAAGTACGGGTTGTTTAAAGTCTGAAGAAAGCATGAGTCCCAGCACTCCTTTATCAACCTTCCAGATGAATATCTGCTTGTTTAGACCGCAACAACTCTGCCTCGACTGACACCCTTCGCGCCGGACGATCTCCATGCACCAATCGCTCCCTTATGCAACTACATGGCATCTCGAACAGCGATGTCGCAGCGCTGTAGCAAAGTGCTCTTAAAGGTACGGTAGGTCATTTATAAAAAGTTTGTCATGTTGCCAACTAGTCATTGATATCATGTTATTATGAACATCAAAAAAGTCTGATGATGTAGAATTTAAATTATCAGTTCACTTACAGCTCTTGGAAAAAAAGCAAATTCTCGCGATAAGAGCGTACTGTTTCGGTAGCAAACTGCGTTTCGTCATCACTAAGTTTTCTCAAGAAGGCGGAGGAGAGTAACACCATGTCGCTGCGTATATCATTGTCTCCTCAGATTTTCTTCTGTAGAAACTGTCCTGAACCCAGTCAACAATAGGACTACGTGTACTGATGAACCCAGTCAACAATAGGACTACGTGTACTGATGAACCCAGTCAACAATAGGACTACGTGTACTGATGAACCCAGTCAACAATAGGACTACGTGTACTGATGAACCCAGTCAACAATAGGACTACGTGTACTGATGAACCCAGTCAACAATAGGACTACGTGTACTGATGAACCCAGTCAACAATAGGACTACGTGTACTGATGAACCCAGTCAACAATAGGACTACGTGTACTGATGAACCCAGTCAACAATAGGACTACGTGTACTGATGAACCCAGTCAACAATAGGACTACGTGTACTGATGAACCCAGTCAACAATAGGACTACGTGTACTGATGAACCCAGTCAACAATAGGACAACGTGTACTGATGAACCCTGACAAGAAATTTTAGTACTTCGAGATTATGAAGCATGAAAATTAATATAAACACTTCAGTAATTACCAATCTGTTTCAGTGACGTAATACCCGATCTCAGGACGTCAGATCAGAACTCGCTCAGCAGAATCTTTATGGTGGAACACATTGCGACACTGGTAAATGTAAGACAAAGCCCGTGAATAGGAGGAAGAAACAATTTGTACCAGATTGTAATATTAATGGTAGGACAGAACTGCCAAACGAAGCTGAAACGTGAAAATCAACGGTCAGTGTGCCCTGTGCGACACCGAAAGGCGTATTACCAACATGTTAATTCAACGGATCAGAATGAGCAGTGTCGGCGTTTTTTTCAGCAAGCTCGTTGAGAACCAAGTAGCGAGTAAGGAGCCAGGAGGATGACGAACGCAGCGGCGGGTGAATATAGAACCAAGCAGTGTTGCACAGCAAGCGATGGGACATACCCTGAAACGAGTCAAGACAGCGTCGACGGTTTGACATTGCTCGCTGCAGACAAGACTGATAGCACGCATCACAACGCGCCGGCTTCAGTTTACAAAGCCCATATGAACGTCGTCACCGGTGCGGTAAGCGACAAAAAGGTGGTAGTTTACGGGTGGGTTCCACTTCGACTTGCTCTATAGTCGTATGCTACTGTGACCACTGCAATCTGATAGGCTGCATTGTTAAATGGAATGACTGATAAACAAGTATGATCATTTACTGTTCCGTAATACGTGGTTACGCAGAGGTAAGAAGAGAGGCAAACATAATGAGGAATACGTTTACGAGACCAGTCAACGCGATTGACAAATGGCTATAGGTATTTAAAAAAACACATAATTTAAGCCGCCCCGTACTCTTTATTTGTTCTTACAGATGATTATTCCTTGATACAGTCTGGAAAAAAATCAGCTTCTAGATCGAGTTTCCCCTTAGTAGAAGTACATGACGGAGTCAGTGCAACTGTTCCAGTTTGCCTTAATATCGGTTCTCAAACATTTTCCAACAGGTTTTCGCTTCTCTTCTCTTCCCTTCCTTGAGAGTTTTCGTTACGCTCTAGAATGAACTGTATATACCAACCACAACGCGTCTGTGTAACCGACCAACGCCTCACGTCGGGCAAGGCTTGAGGAGGACATCAAACACTGGATATTGCTAAGTAGCCCACACTAGCGCATTGCATCAGGCTTCTACAATAAACTGAAGGGCCAAAGAAACTGGTATGGGTATAGAGAGATATGTAAACAGGTAGAATACGGTGCTACGGTCGGCAACGCGTATATGCCTCGCGCATTTGTTAAATCGTACACTGCTGCTACAACGGCAGGATATCAAGATTTAAATGGGTTCGAACGTGGTGTTATAGTCGGCGCAAGAGCGATAGGACACAGCATCTCCCAGAGAGCGATGAAGTAGCGACTGTCCCGTACGACCATTTCACGAGTGTACCGCGAATATCAGGAATCCGGTAAAACCTCAAATCTCCAACATTACTGCGGCCGGAAAAAGATCCTGCAAGAACTGGACCGACGACGACTGAAGAGAATCGTTGACGTGGTAGAAGCGCAATCCTTCCATCCGACAGCTGCAGATTTCAATGCTGGGCCATCAACAAATGTCACAGGGCAAACCATTCAGCGCAACATTAGCGATATGGGCTTTCGGAGCCTAAGACCCACTCGTGTACTCTTCATGATTGCACGACACAAAGCTTTACGCTTCGTGCGGTTCTAGGCGCTGCAGTCTGGAACCGCGAGACCGCTACGGTCGCAGGTTCGAATCCTGCCTCGGGCATGGATGTGTGAGATGTCCTTAGGTTAGTTAGGTTTAACTAGTTCTAAGTTCTAAGGGACTAATGACCTCAGAAGTTGAGTTCCATAGTGCTCAGAGCCATTTGGGCCATTTACGCTTCGCCAGGGACCGTCAACACCGACATTGGACTGTTGATGACCGGAAACTTGTTGCCTGGTCGGACGAGTCTCGTTTCAAATTGTATCGATCGGATGAACGTGTACGGGTACAGAGACAAGCTGATGAATCCGTATACCCTGCAAGTCAGCAGGGGACTGTTCAGGCTGGTGGGGGCTCGGTAATGGTGTGTGGCGTGTGCAGTTGGAGTGATATGTGACCCCTGATACGTCTAGATACGACTCTTGACAGGTGGCACAGTGTAAGCATGCTGACTGACTACCTGCATCCATTCATGTCCATTGTCATTCTGACAAACTTGGGCAATTCCAGCAGGACAATGTGACTTCCCACACGTCCAGAATTGCTACAGAGTGGCTCCGGGAACACTCTTCAGAGTTCAAACACTTCTGCTGGACAGCCCTGAAGGATTCGTGGTGTCAATACCCTCCAGCACTACTTCACACATTAGTCTCGTCCATGCCACGTTGTGTTACGGCACTTTTGTGTGCTCGCGGGGGCACTACACGGTATTAGGCAGGTGTACCAGTTTCTTTGGCTCTTCACTGTAGATGCTTTCCTTGGCTCTGATTGAACGTGTTCGCTAAGTTTCTTATCGGCAAATAGTGTCTCGAAGTATTATGCGAAATATGTGTTTTCAGCCTTATCATTAATACTACAATACTATACAAATGGGTTTTTCTCCTGATTATGGGCGTTGTCTTGCGTCACCACTCTGACAGTGTATTCCACCACGTAAAATCTGCTGAGCGATGCGAAGTAAGTGATCACGAAAATGCTTTCTAAACTCACGTCCCGTCTGTCCAACGTATGTACACCCAAGAATTAGAAATAAGCACAAAAAAGACTCTGCTGCTACGTACACAGCTTCTACCTTAGTTAAAGTAACTTTCTTCTGATTTCTGAGTATAGTGACAGGTGTGTATACCATGTACCATCTCGACCCAGGAAAGAAAAAAATTCTATAACGTTCCTTTGCTTGACTATGAAGTCACTGTTTTCCCCTTTCGCAATTAAAGAAGAAAGAGCGTGAAACAGTGACGAAACTTGCTAGGCTGCCTCAGGACTCTCAACCCATCGACTGAAAAAGTTAGCATATGAAAACGCGAAGCACAGCAGTGAGATTTGTTATTCAAATAGGGCGTCGTGTTGCACAAAACCTTCAGTGAGGCGAGGCGCCAGGTGCAGGGTGTTAGAGGAGACGCCGGAGGTCCTTGAAGACAGCAAGCAGCGCGGCGCCAGCGCCCCAGACGTCGCATCGGCGCTGCAGGTAACCGGAGACTCGCTACGTGACCTGGACAGCGACGGCAGGCGTCAGTCAGCAGGGTCCACGCACATCGCTGCACCTACACAGCATTTCACGGCAACTGAAGTCGTAGAACCGTTCACTGAACAAAGGGATGGGCATTATTTAAAATAAACAAGAAAACGTGCGTGTGACGGCAGTTGGTGCAAGCAATAATGTTGCCGTCGTCATTGCTGGAATGCGACAGTATTACACTGCTATGACTCCGTATGGCCCGGCGTAATGCAATATAGCTCAGCAACCATACCTGCCTCTTTTTTTGACTAGAAATTCTTCCCTCTCTCATACACACTTGCTTCCTCTTTCTCTCGCCGAATGCACAGCAATGGAAGGTCATGAAATTTGACCAGGACAACAAGCCAAGTGCCATGATCAGATTCCCCAAAAACATCGGTCGGTAGCAGACGGATCAAAGAAGCTTATCTGTAGATACTCGACCGTCTCTGAAAAGACAACACCCAGTCTCCGAGGTATTTTACGTGCATTTTACTGGTCGATATCCTCAGAAGACGAAATGGCGGCACAGTGATTAGCGTCGCGGCTTCTTGATTTTGTGCCCGATGCTCGAAACCAGATTATTAATTTCGCTTTTGTTTTTCATTTATATACCTGTGTCTGAAGCAGGTTACTACACGAATGTTTTCCAGTGTATATTGACATAACGTTGCCATTATTCGTGTATAATTGTATATCAGATGAATGAATTCTTTGAAAAATGATTGTTTCCTGTGAAATTACTGTGGTCAGACGTGGTCAACTGCAAGTGCCAGTTCTCGTGGAAGTGATCCGTTATGCATGGCGTGTCGCGAAATTTTCGGCCATGTTAAGCGGAGTCTTTTCCCCGAGTGAGATTCGTACGAAGAAACTTCGCTGTGTCAAACCAGCCTTCGCGCGATTCTCGTGGTGTTCAAAATACCTGTGTTCGGCATACCTGTGTTCGGCATACCTGTGTTCGGCATACCTGTGTTCGGCATACCTGTGTTCGGCATACCTGTGTTCGGCATACCTGTGTTCGGCATACCTGTGTTCGGCATACCTGTGTTCGGCATACCTGTGTTCGGCATACCTGTGTTCGGCATACCTGTGTTCGGCATACCTGTGTTCGGCATACCTGTGTTCGGCATACCTGTGTTCGGCATACCTGTGTTCGGCATACCTGTGTTCGGCATACCTGTGTTCGGCATACCTGTCCATAGGAATGCAGAAATGGAAAAGCAAGAGACCCACGCGTTTTGTAAAAGTGATAAATCTACAACAAAAACTTGGAAACATCGAAAGATTGAAATCTGGAAAGAAGTTCTTTCTGCCATCATTGTATTAGCTGATCTGCAGCAGCGAGCCATTATTATATTGGAAATTTATTGTAAATTTGGTCACGTGTTTCTTTGTTCTCAAGCAGTAGCTTGCCAATTGCCTCTTTCTGCTAACGTTCTTCGTATACGTTACTTATCACATTCCATAGCCCTGTATCGCATTTCTGAATTCATACTTCTGTCTCATTACTGGTGAAGCACTTAAAAATAAAAAGTTTCAGACATAGCTTTATGAACTCCTTGAGTTCTCTAACCAAATCTGCTCGTACCAGGAGACATACAGGTGAGCAGTGTGCTTTAGAAATACATCATCATCATCATCATCATCATGATTTAAGACTGATTATGCCTTTCAGCGTTCAGTCTGGAGCATAGCCCCCTTCTAAAATTCCTCCACGATCCCCTATTCAGTGCTAACATTGGTGCCTCTTCTGATGTTAAACCTTTTACTTCAAAATCATTCTTTCCGAATCCAGGTACCTTCTCCTTGGTCTGCCCCGACTCCTCCTACCCTCTACTGCTGAACCCATGAATAAGGTAACCTGAATCCACCCAGCTTTCGCTCCCATACAACAAACTTGGTCGAAAGATTGAACGGTGCACAGATAACTTAGTCTTGGTACTGACTTCCTACTTGCAGAAGAGAGTAGATCGTAGCTGAGCGCTCACTACATTAGCTTTGCTACACCTCGTTTCCAGTTCTTTCACTGTGTTGCCATCCTGTGAGAATATGCTTCCTAAGTACTTGAAACCGTCCACTTGTTCTAACTTTGTTCCTGCTATTTGGCACTCGATCCGTTTATATTTCTTTCCCACTGACATTACTTTCGTTTTGGAAATGCTAATCTTCATACCATAGTCCTTATATTTCTGATCTAGCTCTGAAATATTACTTTGCAAACTTTTAATCGAATCTGCCATCACAACTAAGTCATCCGCATATGCAAGACTGCTTATTTTGTGTTCACATATCTTAATCTCACCCAGCCAGTCTATTGTTTTCAACATATGATCCATAAATAATATGAACAACAGTGGAGACGGGTTGCAGCCTTGTCTTACCCCTGAAACTACTCTGAACCATGAACTCAATTTACCGTCAACTCTAACTGCTGCCCTACTATCCATGTAAAGACCTTTAATTGCTTGCCAAAGTTTGCCTCCTATTCCATAATCTCGTAGAACAGACAATAACTTCCTCCTAGGAACCCGGTCATATGCCTTTTCTAGATCTATAAAGCATAGATACAATTCCCTGTTCCACTCATAACACTTCTACATTATTTGCCGTAAGCTAAAGATCTGGTCCTGACCACCTCTAAGAGGCCTAAACCCACACTGATTTTCATCCAATTGGTCCTCAATTAATACTCGCACTTTCTTTTCAACAATATCTGAGAAGATTTTACCCACAACAATGATTAAAGAGATACCTCTGTAGTTGTTACAGTCTTTTCTGTTTCCATGTTTAAAGATTGGTGTGATTACTGCTTTTGTCCAGTCTGATGGAACCTGTCCCGACTCCCAGGCCATTTCAATTATCCTGTGTAGCCATTTTAAGACCTGACATTCCACTGTATTTGATGAGTTCCGACCTAATTTCATCCACCCCAGCTGCTTTATTGCACTGCAATCTATTGACCATTTTCTCCACTTCCTCAAATGTGATTTTATTTCCATCCTCATTCCTATCCCATTCTACCTCGAAATCTGAAACATTGCTGATCGTATTTTCACCTACATTGAACAACTCTTCAAAATATTCCCTCCATCTGCCCAAGGCATCCACAGGATTCACCAGCAGTTTTCCTGACCTGTCCAAAATACATGTTATTTCCTTCTTACTTCCCTTTCTAAGACTGCTAATTACACTCCAGAATGGTTTTCCAGCAGCTTGACCCATAGTCTCCAACCTGTTTCCAAAGCCTTCCCAAGATTTCTTCTTGGATGCTGCAATTATCTGTTTGGCTTTGTTTCTTTCTTCAACATAACTTTCTCTGTCTACCTGAGTTCTAGTATGTAGCCATTTTTGATACGCCTTCTTTTTCCTTTTACAGGCTGCCTTGACTGTGTCATTCCACCAAGCTGTTTGCTTCATCCTACTTTTACACATTACTGTTCCAAGACATTTTTTAGCTACTTCTAGTACTGTGTCCCTGTACCTTGTCCATTCCTTTTCCAACGACTGTAATTGACTACATTCAACTAACTGGTACCTTTCTGAGATCGCTGTCATGTACTTGAGCCTGATTTCCTTATCCTGAAGTTTCTCCACTCTTATCCTCCTACATATGGGCCTGACCTCCTGCACTTTCGGCCTCACAATCCCAATTTCACTACAGATTAAATAATGATCAGTGTCATCAAAGAAGCCCCTGAATACACGTGTGTCCCTCACAGCCTTCCTGAATTCCTGATCTGTTATTATGTAGTCAATGACAGATATGGTTCCCCTGCCTTCCCAAGTATACCGGTGAATGTTCTTATGTTTAAAAAAGGAGTTTGTGATTCCTAAGCCCATACTAGCACAGAAATCCAAGAGTCGTTTCCCCTTCCTGTTGGCCTCCATATCCTCTCCAAATTTACCCCTAACCTTTTCATACCCATCTGTTCGATTTCCAATCCTGGCATTAAAATCACCCATGAGGAGAACACCGTTCTTGTCCTTTACTCTAACAACTACATCACTGAGTGCCTCATAAAAACTATCCATCTTATCTTTATCTGTCCCTTCACAATGCGAATATACTGACACAATCCTAATTTTCTTGCTAGACACCATCAAATCTATCCACATCAGTCGTTCGTTTACATACCTTATTGCAACTACGCTGGGTTCCATTTCTTTTCTGATGTAAAGCCCTACACCCCATTGTGCTATTCCTGCTTTGACTCCTGACATGTAGACCTTGTATTCTTCCACTTCCTCTTCTTTCTCACCCCCTTACCCGAATGTCACTAACAGCTAAAACGTCCAGCCCCTTCTTACTTGCAGCCTCTGCCAGCTCTACCTTCTTCCCAGAGTAGCCCCCATTGATATTAATAGCTCTCCATCTCATCACCATTTGTTCGCCAAGTCGTATCTTAGGAGTCCCTGGTTTGTCAGTCAGAGGTGGGACTCCGTCACCTCCAAAGGTCCGAGGCATTTTGCTCTGATTGTTGCCAGCATCATATTTAAGGTACCAGGGAAGCAGGTTGCTAGCCTTACTTGCCCCCGAGTACCATTGGGTATAAACCCTAACGGTTGAGGGACTAACCGTTGGGTTTGGTAGTCTTTGCCGTATGAGCACAAAGGTGACCACGACTCAGGATATGTCCGAGATGCCTTGCCTTATTCCAAAGTAACTGGTATCCCGACTGTCGGGACCACTTACTTGGCCACTGATACGTTGCCCGTGGTTCATGAACTAGGACATGACTACAGGAACCCACACCATGAAATCAAACTTCTGAATATATCACGAACAGCCAAAAACCGAATGTGATCACCAATCTTGTTGTAACTGATATCAGTCTTTCATGTTGGTATTGGTCTTAGCAGCTGTCAGACCAGATGCATTTACGATGTATTCAAAATCGTGATTCGGCATAGTGGTGACATTCTGGAAGGGATTTGGATCCAGTTTTTCACGAGTGGCAGTTTCGGAAGCAGTTATATTACATAACAAAACAACGCAGCCACAAATGATACGGGCACATTAATGTCGGTGTCAAGATTTTTCTAGAACCCCTTGGATTCCTTAGAAATCCAGAAATACACTGCCGTATTTAAGGATATTTGTAGACAGCCCAGTATTAGTCTTTCGACTCGGCCACTATCTTTAGGCTAACTAATTTTAGTGCTTCCATTCATTTTCGTACGAGAACTTCTTAGCAACGCTCGGGGAACTGACGAAAAGTCTAAATGACGTTGCACACGAAATAAACGCTATTGTCACTTTGAAAACTCTACGAACGTCTTTGTGTAACCCGTTTCCATTGTTTGTTTTCGACAAGCGAGCTGCGCCGATTAACTGAAGTGCCTGCCGATAAAGATTACGCAGTCGCGGCACAATTATATCGAAACCCAGGCTTTATCGAGATGAGAAACGAGCGACTGGATAGACGGCACTCGTGTCGTAACGCTGAGCCTCCCTGATATCAAGAGATCGAAGATTCTCACTTTCACAATTAAGAACGAGCTGCGGGTAATTTTTCCTGCAATATCAGCAGCGTTTGGCACTCAAACATCTGCGTAATGATAAACGAGAAAGTGCGGATTAGATAGACCTGTAAGATAAAATTTAAAGGGACGGAAAGGGTTGGGATTTGTTCGCTGATGTAAGCGAGGCCCTGACTGTGTTGTCATACTAGCGGTACCTTATGCTGTCAGTTCTGGAATTTGGTTTTGGAACAAAGTTTTTGACCTGCCGGTACGAAACTTGCCTGATAAAATGACAGTGAGAATTTCTAGAAAATTTTATAGGAAGTTTCTTTCTATGCAAGCGTTATAATTGGAAAGAATGAAAAGAAAGAAAAATGTGTCTTACTACTGGTAGTTAACTGTATATTGGATGAACGTAAGCTCTACTTTATTTCTAGGCGTATCTTTCACTGGACGAATTCATAGGTGTTTAACTACGAGGGAGGTAAAGAAAAGTTCTTCGTCGTGATAAACAACGTAAAGTTTTATAGAAGTAATTTAAGACATTGAAATACGTGAAGCTTTGAAATCTAAAATCTCGTGTGCGCCATGTGATGTGTGTGAGGAAGTAATCTTTTTTTCTCCATTCTAAAATCAGATTAAATTAACACACTAGGAGGATGAGAAGAAAAGAGTAGTAATAATAATAATAATAATAATAAACAGAAGACATATCTGATCTCAGTTGAATTCATTTGTACGAAATTATGAGTAATGTAAGGTGCTGGGAAACGATGGTCGTTGTCATAAACTATAATTCACAACGTTTCTCATAACCCAGCCGGTCAGAGATTCCTATGCAGTGGGACTACATTTGT
Organism: Schistocerca gregaria; assembly: GCF_023897955.1. Lineage (NCBI taxonomy): Eukaryota > Metazoa > Arthropoda > Insecta > Orthoptera > Acrididae > Schistocerca > Schistocerca gregaria. The sequence goes on from NC_064920.1 coordinate 552,722,186, forward strand.
GTGCCGGCCGGAGTGGCCGAGCAGTTCTAGGCGCTACAGTCTGGAACCGCGAGACCGCTACGGTCGCAGGTTCGAATCCTGCGTCGGGCATGGATGTGTGTGTTGTCCTTAGGTTAGTTAGGTTTAAGTAGTTCAAAGTTCTAGGGGACTGATGACCTCAGAAGTTAAGTCCCATAGTGCTCAGAGCCATTTGAACCATTTTTGAACTACTTTTGTGTACAAACTGTCCCCTTGTGATCGTGTGTTTGCGAGGTAGATCACGTGCGTTTTACACTCTGCTAGAATCTCATTTACATCTTAGAAAACAAGAAAACATAAGATTAGAGTTTTTTACGAACACCACAAAAGGCAAGTAGAGTTGATGAGTTACAGCTTTGCTTTCTGTCTGTATCACCGGCCATGAAAGCTGGAGAGATGGACTAAATAAGTTGACCAAAAAGTAGAGATCTAGGCGGGTTGGATAAGTAATCGCCTTTAGCTTAATTGAAAGATTCATTGCCATATTAGCTATTAAGTTGTTTCGAAGCGTTTTCTTTCTAGTTATTTTATTCTTTTATTCCTTGCGTGTAAAGTCTGCCTTCTAGTGATTGACAAAGACACCAGCAATTAAACGCAAAAGGATATACCACAGTGTCTTAATATAACCTCTCTTGTTACCAATATCGCTGCGTAATATATATCTGGCTACTTCAAATTACACATTATAATTACCCTAATTAACACTGATACGTCCTGGAATCACTAGACTCAGATGTGCACTCCAAAGCCGAATTAATAGCATCGGAAATCACATCTTCCCTGATGCGTCTTAGGACAAATTCGAAAAACTATATCGTGGATGCCCCTTTCTGGATACCGACCTAGTTCCTGTCGAATACGTACACAGTGTTATAATCAATGCGCCAAATTACCCTGTTGGACGTAAGACTACAGTTATTTAAATCTGTATTTTTTGGAGAATAATTAGCGATTTTAATTCCTCGCGATTAGTTTAGTTTTTGGGACACAAAATATCAGTATGCAACGAAGAATGACACTGACACGACAGACGTACGGAAGTTTCGTGAAATTTATGTACGTCAAGTTTATAAAAGTTCATTTACTTCCAAGCTACTGAACAAATTTCCTTAGTGGTATACTTTTAAAATTTGCCTCATGTTCTGGGAAAATAATCTTCCTTATATTTTCTCTACACACTATTTTAAAAGATGTCTGTAGCCCGAGAAAGACATTTCTACGGCGGCGAATTTAAGCTGATAGAAGAAGGAATTATCTGTAGTATTAAAAGTATAAAATTACATCTTGTAATTTAAACATATCGAAATTGGTAGTAGGCTGTGTACAACATTGCACCAAATTTCTCCGCTGCAAGGAAAGTTCGAAGTACTAGTTACTCATTCTGTAAATATGACGAGTAGCTTGCATCTGATTTCGTGTGGGGTAACAAATCACAGCTGCGAATTTTTTCGTATTAAGTTCCTCCATATAAGAATAAATTAATGGACGCATTCCTTACATATATTTACTTAGGACACAAATATACAATTTTTGAGTATCCGTTCTATAACTTTTGAGTTATTATGAAACACCCTCAAGACTTTGGTTCAAAGCAGCTACCTCATTGTGTACTATAGGAAAGTAGTTTGCTGTATACAGTCTACATGCTTTCACCGCGGGCGATGTGATTACGCTTCGCCATGATGTAGCGGCTCCAAATGAAAACAGGAAAGAAAAGTCACACAGAGTATTGACTCACTGGTATAGAGGATGGCCGAACAGTTGTTTGGCAGGATGCAGCTCTCAAACAGAGCGTACAGAAGAAATTGCGGTGCCGAGGAATATAGAGCAGTCTTAGAAAACTGATCCACGGTGTTTGCCTCGTCCGGTGTGGAAAAGCTTTCTAGACGCAAACATTTACTGTAACTCTTAATTCGTGTCGCAATGTGTACCTCAGAGATACAGCAGATAGCAGGGACTTTTGTCTGGTGTTTAGGTGCGCTAAGATAAAAAATTATGGGGATTAGAGATACGCAAACAGCGCATGATAAGGCAATGCCACAAGACGCCTGCTGCGAGAGTAACGTCGTAGCTGGCACAGTCTCTAATTACAGCACGTCTCCACGTGTCGAAAGAACACTCCACAGCTTTGAGTACAACGTTGCAATTGCCGGCGTAAATTAATTCCCTCTCGCCCATTATTATTCCGCTCTTAGTATAACATTGCGCAAAGTGGCTTTAATTATGGCACTAGCAAAATATTTCATTAAACCTCTTTATCATTTTGAAAGTAGTAACCCTTTTGTGTTCTAGCGTAATTTTTTCGCGGCGTCACCAACGTGTCTTGGATTCGCAGAAATGAGAAACTTCTGGAGTTGTAAGGTGTTCGAATATATCAGCATAGAACAGGGTACGATTGCTACGCGTTTAATCCGAATACACAAGTAGTTGCAAATAGGAACGCGAGAGGGAGATATGGCATCTTTTCCTTAAACTTTGCGAGAGTAATAGCGTATAGCAGCTACGATTTATACATTTGAAAACTGTTTGTGTCATGAATTTCTATAATGCAAGGTGTTTACGCCAGCAAGCGGCACTTACCAGCCTGCCGCACTATTCCTAAAGATTTTTCCTATAATGTATTTATAACATTTACTGATATCCATCAATAATCAACGTAGTATGGAGCAGCTGATTCAACACAAAAGATTAACAAGTTGACATACTGTTTAGTTTCCAGGCTAGTACATAAAAAATAGAGGAAGTTCGTTGGTTGTCTTCAAAAAATGACGACGAGCTAAATGAAGGTTGACAGATGACATCAGCTACCATGCAGCAACAAGGGGTATTTGGAGTCATTCGCTGAAGACTTTAATGAAAGGAGAGGTGTAGAGGAAAGGTTTCACCAGTAGTGGATGTTAAACGGTTGATGGTTTTTCGAAGTTTCATCCATCAACAGTAAAAAGCAACACGAGATGAGTCTCTTATTATTGCTCCAGGGAAAATTTTTATCTGTAGTTTCGTCGTCCATCAGTATAAACTTCTTTCATAGACTTTACGTGGCATAAATAGTAGGTTGCCCTCCATGCGCCATTTTGAAAGTCTGGAATGTCAGTTCATTTTATTCGAAATAGTGAAGGAGAAAGAAAATGATGGAAAGTAAACGTGTTACCAATCCAGGAGGATGATCGGATTACAGGAGCACTGCTGGGAACTATATGTAACACAAATCGAACTTGTATCAGTCTAAGAAGTGCTTAGTCGACGATGAAAGTGGTATCACTGACAAGGGAAAAGTGGTGTGTAGCAAACAGCATATTCCAGCTGTGAATTCAAACAAGAACTCGATGAAGAAATGGAGAAGCATTAGCGTCAAGGCGAAGATGGGACAGATAAGTGAAAGAGAAACTGATTCCTCTAAGATGAGCAAAGATATTGCTGGGTCTAAAGGAACTTACCTGGGGGGGGGGGGGGGAGGGGGAGGAGATCTTAGTACTATGCTGTGGTCAGATAAATTTCTTAGTGACAGCCAATGTTTCATGCCCGACGGTGTGGGACATCTTCCAGGGAGGGTCAACAGCGATTCAGGGTGTGCATCGGGCCTTCAAACATGCTAAAACCCCTCTTTGAAGATGTACTTTGCAGACGGGGACGAAACGTTGAGTTCCAGTAAGAAACTTCTCCGACCACAGCATAGTAGCTCGGGAGTGTCTTTAAAGGTGTGACATGCCCAGCCTTGTAAGTTTGTAATACAAGATGATAAAACTGATCTGTACTGTGATTGTTTTATCTTACTCCTTGGTGGTTCTACTTGTTCTTCGTAGGGTATTCATTGGTGTTACTTATTGGTAACAAACTCTTCCCTTCAGTTGTCAGCATGGAATATCCGTCTCCGTCTCCGTCTCCGTCTCCGTCTCCGTCTCCGTCTCCGTCTCCGTCTCCGTCTCCGTCTCCGTCTCCGTCTCCGTCTCCGTCTCCGTCTCCGTCTCCGTCTCCGTCTCCGTCTCCGTCTCCGTCTCCGTCTCCGTCTCCGTCTCCGTCTCCGTCTCCGTCTCCGTCTCCGTCTCCGTCTCCGTCTCCGTCTCCGTCTCCGTCTCCCACCCCCTTGTGCCATTTTTTGCGAGCAGATATTCCTAATGTCTCATCCATTTCGCTTTTCTATTTTCTGATGCACTGCAGCAGAGTTATTTCCTGCCTTAATTTAATTTGCATGCAGAACCCCGTTATCCACATTTATATAGATGTCTCAGAATGAAAGCTATGCAGTTGTTTGTTCTAATAAACAGGTTAAGTAGTGAGTAAAGAGTGGAAATCGATATGTGAAATGAAAAGCTGTGGTTTCAAGCGGGATCGTGGTATTGAGATACCAAAACAATAAAGTTATGATTACTTCCGTGTAGCCGGCCGCCGGTGGCCGAGCGGTTCTAGGCGCTTCAGTCTGGAACCGCGCGACCGCTACGGTCGCAGGTTCGAATCCTGCCTCGGGCATGGATGTGTGTGATGTCCTTAGGTTAGTTAGGTTTAAGTAGTTCTAACTTCTAGGGGACTGATGACCTCAGATGTTAAGTCCCATAATGCTCAGTGCTATTTGAACCATTTTTTGAACTTCCGTGTACCCTCCACGATGTACTCTTGCAGACCCTCCCTCTCGTTTTCACACACGTATATCATCCTTCTAGTTAATGGTCGACTTAACGATCGTCATCACTTCCATATGTTACCGCGTACTTTCGAATCACAGGTGTCACACTACCAACAACGTGATACGTACGAGAGGTATCATGATAGTTGCAGGTACACAGTATAAGACAATGTCTTCCTAGAATTAATATACCATCTGTAAAAAAAAAAAAATGCTCTCTACTTTCAAACTTGGTGTTGCAGGCATATAGTATGTGCGCGCATGGCGGTACACCGATGAGTCACCTGAAATAAAGTACGCGTTTATAGTGTTCTCGTACCCCGCGAGAAAGTGCCTCCGTCGTCTGCGCTGTCTGCTTTCAGTCCGATTTCTCTGACGCACTGTCATAAAAGTCTGAGAGTTCAAAGACAGACTGGACAAAAATAAACAAAGGACTTTCCCGTTTAGATACTGCACTTGTGTAAACCACGCTCCAATTTGTGTATACCTCACTGACGCGGTTAGAAATAGCCCTTACGTTGGCTGTGCGGTCGCCCCCAGCAAATAAATCTACTTTGCGGACTTAGCAGAACCTCTAACACCTCAAAATTTCACGAAACTGTCAAGGCAACTGCACCAAGTACGCCTGTGTAAATGCCCCCCCCCCCCTCTCTCTCTCTCTCTCTCTCTCTCTCTCTCTCTCTCTCTCTCTCTCTCTCTCTCTCTCTCTCTCTCTCATTTTGTGTGTCTTCCTGCAATTATTTTCCTGTGGAAAACCACCAGAGAGAAACTTTTAGCACCTTCCATAACTTAGCAACCAGAAACCAGATCACGTTCGAGTATTGACTGAAGTCTTGTCATCTTCATCTACATCTACACTCCGCAAGCCACCTGACGGTGTGTGGCGGAGGGTACCTTCAGTACCTCTATCGCTTGTCCCTTCTATTCCAGTCTCATATTGTTCGTGGCAAGGCTTGTCGGTAAGCCTCTGTGTGGGCTCTAACCTATCTGATTTTATCCTCATCGTCTCTTCACGAGACATACGTAGGAGGGAGCAATATACTGCTTGACTCCTCGGTGAAGGTATGTTCTCGAAACATCAACAAAAGCCCGTACCGAGCTACTGAGCTTCTCTCCTGCAGAGTCTTCCACTGGAGTTGATCATCTCCGTAGCGCTTTCAGCGATTACTAAATGATCCTGTAACGAAGCGCGCTGCTCTCCGTTGGATCTTCTCTATCTCTTCTGTCAACCCTATCTGGTACGGATCCCACACTGCTGAGCAGTATTCAAGCAGTGGGCGAACAAGCGCACTGTAACCTACTTCCTTTGTTTTCGGATTGTACTTCCTTAGGATTTTTCCAATGAATCTGTCTGTCTTCTTCATTACCGACGATCAACTTTACATGATCATTCCATTTTAAATCACTCCCAATGCATACTCCCAGATAATTATGGAATTAACTGCTTCCAGTTGCTGACTTGCTGTATTGTAGCTAAATGATAAGGGATCTATCTTTCTCTGTATTCGAAGCACATTACACTTGTCTACATTGAGATTCAATTGCTATTCCCTGCACCATGCGTCAATTCGCTGCAGATACTCCTGCACTTCAGTACAATTTTTCATTGTTGCAACCTCTCGATATACCACAGCACCATCCGCAAAAAGCCTCAGTGAACTTCCGATGTCATCCACAACGTGTATATTGTGAATAGCAACGGACCTATGACACTCCCCTGCGGCACACCTGAAATCACTCTTCCTTCGGAAGACTTCTCTCCATTGAGAATGACATGCTGCGTTCTGTTATCTAGGAACTCCTCAATCCAATCACACAATTGGTCTGATAGTCCATATGCTCTTGCTTTGTTCATTAAACGACTGTGGGGAACTGTATCGAACGCCTTGCGGAAGTCAAGAAACACGGCATCTACCTGTGAACCCGTGTCTGTGGCCCTCTTGAGTCTCGTGGACGAATAGCGCGAGCTGGGTTACACACGTTCGTCTTTTTCGAAACCCATGCTGATTCCTGCAGAGTAGGTTTCTTGTCCCCAGAAAAGTCATTATACGCGAACATGATACGTGTTCCAAAATTCTAAAACTGATCGACGTTAGAGATATAGGTGTATAGCTCTGTACATCTGTTCGACGTCCCTTCTTGAAAACAGGGATGACCTGTGCCATTTTCCAATCTTCTGGAACGCTACGCTCTTCTAGAGACCTATGGTACACTGCTGCGAGAAGGGGGGCAAGTTCCTTCGCGTACTCTGTGTAAAAATCGAACTGGTATCCCATCAGGTCCAGCGGCCTTTTCTCTTTTGAGCGATTTTGTTTTCTATCCCTCTGTCGTCTATTTCGATATCTACCATTTTGTCAGCTGTGCGACAACCTAGAGAAGGAACTACAGTGCAGTCTTGACATCATAGGCGACAGTCCGCGTTATTGTAACCTCAATTGGTTCCATAATCGTGCCAAAGTTGGAGGATCGTGACTTATCCTATATTGGGGATAATGAATTTTCTATTATCTTTTATAACCTATTTTCTGCTACCAACAAGACATTTTATTTATACGGCTCCGTAGACGTTAATAACACTCAGTACGTAATTATGTTGTGACGTTTGAAAAATTTTGCCAGATTTGTATTCGAAGAAACAAACCAACAAATAATAACAGGTCCAGAAATCACTGGTTTTTCCGAACCCACGTATTACGGTTGAGTACCTGAACGTCTTATAACAGGCCGCGCGAGATCGTGTGTGTGTGTGTGTGTGTGTGTGTGTGTGTGTGTGTGTGTGTGTGTGTGTGTGTGTTTGTCTTCAGGATAATTTAGGTTAAGTAATGTGTAAGCTTAGGGACTGATGACCTTAGCAGTTAAGTCCCATAAGATTTCACAAACTTTTTTTTTCTTTTTGAAACAGAGTACACACAGCAGATACGCACCAGCAAACAAACACATGGCCGCCATTCATGTGTTAACAACTTTCAACAAGTCTCCTCATCGATGCCTCTCACGTTCAGAAATCTCTGACTTCTTGCGAATTCAATGATAACCATATAAAATGCATTCTCGAAGATCGGTACTATGTGCAGGTCTGTCGGGCATGGTAGTCCAGCGGTAGAGCGTGTGCCTTGACGATCGAGAGGTGACGGCATTGAATCACTGTCGGCCCACGAAAATTTCCGCTTGGCCTTCAATCTACTCTTCACCTCTTAGCGATCTGAAGAGTAGCTAGGAACGGCACATGGGTGGGATTGCAAGTTCAAATGAATGCCCTTGTTCCTGATAGGACGAGGGTGGTTTCATAAATCTGGTAAATTTCCGTGAAAAATTGGAAAATTGTTGCACCTTCATGGTTGATTAGCTTGGGTATTCAAAGGATAGTATAAAGAATTTCAACAATGTACAACGTGCAGTTCATTGTTGAAAGCCGTCTGAATTCGTCAGTGTGTCGACTACTGTTGAAAATGAAAAAAAAGTTTTGCGTGCTGTTTTTCATTTAGAGTTGAAGTGCCGCACAAATCCAAACAGAACTGAGTGAAGTTCACGCCGACTCTGCGCCGTCATTGAAGACCATCTACTGTTCCGTTAATGAATTTAAACGTGGTCGGACAAGCACCGAAGACGAAGAACGCACCTGCCGCCCAATTGAGATCACCACAAACGAAACCGTCGACAAAACCCCTGATATGATGCAACGTCGCCGAAGAAAAGTGTGTGAAATTGCTGGCACTATAAGCATCTTAAGTAAGTGAATAATATTCTGCACAGAATTGGCTGCGGAGAAGCTGTGTGTGAATTGGGTGCCGCGATTGCTCACAGGCGACCAGAGACACATCCGGCACAACATTTTAACACAATGTCTGGCGATTTTTAATCGTAATCCGCTAAACATTTTGGTCCGATATGTGACTGTTGATGAAACGTGGAGCCATCATTACACATCAGAGTTGAAACGGTGTCAAAAGAATGGACAAAGGCTGGTAAAAGAGCACCGAGGAAGGCGACGATCATTTTTGTCAGCTCATACGGTGATGTTCACGTTTTTTTTTTTTTTTCTGGGATTCCCAGGAATAATACTAGTAGAGTTCTTGGAAAAATGCAGAACCGTAACTGGACTCTATTATGCTTGATTGTTAGATCGTTTGAAATATGCTTTCGATTAAAAAAGATAAAGGTTGGCACACGAAAAAGTGCTGTTTCTTAATGATATTGCACCATCCAACATACCACTGATAAGTGACGTAAGTGCGTGAATTGCGCTGAATTAGTTCATCCACCCTATTCACTATACTTAGACCCAAAGTGAATTCTTCTTGTTCCCTAACTTACAACTTTGACTTGCTGGGAAGACATTTTCATCAAATGAGGTAGTAATACCTGCAGTTTATGAGTATTTTGCTGAGTTTACAGTAATTATTTTTGCGCTATGGGCCGAAAAAGATGGAAGACCGCTGGGCCAATTTTGTACCCCGAGAAAGGAGACTACGCCAAGAAGTATGGTGACTTGTTTACGAAAGAAGCATTTCTTCTTCGTTTTTTGCTAGACTTACCAAACTACCCTCGTATACCTAGAGAAGATCAGCGACGCGCAAATCACTGAAGTGGCGTCCCGTGGTATGACTTGCACTCTGGCATTGAGTCACTCGAAATTGCTGTAAAAGGCCTTGAGTGCGCCACAGCTTTCAAATAACATCACACAGAAAAAATCAACGGGTTGAAGTCAGGGGATCCTGTGGCGTCGTCATACGGATGAGCCACGACCGATACACTCTGGAAGATTTGTGCTTCCCAGCAGGTTCACGAAATCGTGTCGGTACAGTGTCACACACGTACCACGTACTCATGCTTTCACCACAAGGAACGCCGTCAGCCAAAATGTAGCAGTGTGGTAACATTGGAATGACGACTGCACTTGTCCGTACGTCGTATCGTTGATACCACTAGTTTCAGGACCTCTTATTATTAGAATTATTTGCTTGTCTGTGTCCTCTCCTCGCCTATCTTCTCCCCTCTTTCGTTTGCACCTATAATAGACACGCTACATGTTCATAACAAACGTATTACTTGTTCACAGCAAGAGGCCTAGTGGCTACAGTCGCTGCCTATGGATCCTGGGGTTCCGGGTTCGATTCTCTGCCGGGTCGAAGATTTCCTTGCCTAGTGCACTTGTTGTGTTTGTGTTTAATCATGTCATCTCCATCACAAAAACGCACAAGTCACCTGAGTGGCGTCAGGTAAACTTGTACCACACGGCCGAACGACCCCGTGGCCCCCCGGTCCAAAATTCCCGTACGATAATCTCATTTTTTCACTTGAGTGAGCAATGGAAACTTGCACATGGTAAAGTAGAAACAATTTATAGAATACAGCACGTAAACAACTGCAATATGCATAAATGTAGACAAAAATGTTCGTAGTTTTTTCCCCAACTTAACGGATTTGCACGCTCATTCCGACAACTGGTTAACGTGTTCAGTGTGTGGTGTGACCACCTCTGGCAGCAATACTAGCCTGACAACGACGGAGCATATGTGCATGATGTCATCAATCAGTAACAATCATTCTCCTTGCAAAGCTGCTCCCATTTCTCGGCGTGTGGTCGGTGGATGCTTATAATCCCTGCCCACAGCATTAGGGGTGCTCCTCGATATCAGTGTCTTTTTACAGTGTTTGTGTCCCGAAATAGTGTTCCACGTTCCCTCCAGATGCAAATACTTCGAGAAACACTTTGCAGACCATGTCTGGACTCAACTGTGAAAAGAACGTTGGTTCTCTGTTCGACCATCCAGGTGACGTGTTGACGGTTCCACTCAAGTCCCTTTCTGTAAAGACGTGTCAGATTTACGAATACAGCAGGTCTCCGGCAATAAAGGCCACTCTGCCGAAGCCTTATGTATATCATTTGCGTAGATACAACGCATCTAGTCCCTGCCCCGGTCTTCAGGTTACAACTTCTATTTCTACAAACTGTCGCCACATCCGGAAAACAATAAAGCGGTTCACATTACGCCAACGGGCCACGCCAGTTTGCGAGTGTCTTGCATCCATTCACCCTATGGTCCTCAACTGCAGTGAGCCTGGTAGGAGTCTTCGGTGTACCATAATGCACCGTCTGCGACTGTGTCAATAGCGATTGTGGATGCGGGGTTACCCGGTGCAACCCTACCACCTTTAATAGGTGCCCTGATATTGTCGTTGTCGTGATTGTCCATTGACTGGAATGCCATCTCCCGTGCAGAACATTATCGTAGGGACATCCGTCGACAGTTTTTATGATTATATCGTGAATAAGGCACAGGGGGAAATCGCAATTTCTTGCTTCATTTTTGGACGCGAGTATATTTTCTACTACCAATGCACCAACCAGAACAGCCTAAACCAGACAAATAAAAAAATGGTTTCGCCGTGCGTGTACCGTAGACATTTCGCAGTGGATGCCAGATGGTACTGCAGCTGTTACGTCAGATCCCCAGAGTTAGGAAACAATAATTTCGGCGTGTATTTACGCAACTGTCGTGTCGTCGCTGTTGCAAACCATAATCTCACCTATTGTCCTGACGGTGGCTACCGTGGGAAGCAGGAGCAGCGAGCCCGCGATTCGACACGACCGCACTTGGCGGCTGCAGAGAACGCGCTCGCCAGCACGGGGGACGCCTCGTCGGCAGTGCAACGCACCTTAGAAGGCAGAAAACGACACCTCGTCGTGTGCGCGCCAGCTCTAAGTTCCTCGTGCAGCGGGTTTCCAAGCTCCACACGACAGTCTACAAAGACCACACACAACATTCGTGTACGACACCTACTCCGAAACTATACAACTTGTGGCGTCGCAACTAGTGCGAGCGCACAGTTTTCTATCAAATATTTACTGTGAAATGTAGACAGACTGTAAAGTAGCCATCAGATTAGCATATGTGCTGTAGCGGGCAGATTACCGGTGTCCGTTCGTCTGACGTCACGACCATATGGCATGTCTGTACCGTGAGAATGTAAGACCTGTGCGCTAACTAGCCGCGTGTATAACGTGGAACTTTCATCTTTAATAACTTCTAACTGAGGAACCTGAGGAAATTAAAAGTTAATATACTAGTTTCTGTTATGAATAAAAATAAGTCATCCAAATTTGAGCTTTGAAACCTGCATATTTTGGAAATTAGAAAAATCTTACAGAAAACGCAAATTTCTACAATTTTCGAGTCTAAATAAATACCATTATGTATAGATCACCTTCAGTGACCATCCAACTATGAAACAAAATCACCTTCCGTGCTTTTGTATTTATTTTGAGAATTTTACTTTTAGAAATTCACCTATAACTTTGTTAAAACTATAAATGTTTTGAATTTTTGTGAACAGTTATTTTATATGAGTAGGTGAGAGTGAATGAGTGTGCCTGAGTGAATGAAAGAGGGACATTCGCCATTCTTTGCAAGTGTATAAAATCTAGGTTGGAACTCGCAAGTGTTCAGACGATGTAACCGTGGGAACAGAGTCGCCAGTGGTTCCCCATCTTAGTGAATGTCGGATGTCCAAGAGTGTATGGTATTGTACAAGCAGCCAGAACGTTCGCGAGTATTTAAATAATTTCTGGAAATAAAGTAAAGTCTAGTTTTCCTTTCGGTTTGTTAAATTATACAGTAAATTTTGTGTAACAAGAAATCATGACGTAAATGATTCAGAAGTCATGACTGGTGCGTGCTAGATTTTGGCGCGAGGCGCACCCAAAGAGTTAATTCTGATTGGCTGTGTGATGTGTGAGCCAATGAGATGCGAGGACGGTTAGCAGACTAGGAGAGTGAGTCGCGAGTGGATGAGGGGTCGCGAAGGAACTGTGATCGAGAAGAGACATGCTTGATGTGTCCTCGCGAATAATGTGTAAAATGAAGTCATAAAACGGCTTCATCGGTTCGGTACTGTGCGATTTGAGACTGGAAGAGTCCAGTAACGCGTAGTGTGAGTTTGAGCGAGTTGTGACTTTTCGTTCCGCGAAAGACGCGAGTAACTTTAATAATTAAAAGCGTGGCGGTACTTCGTAAACTTTTACTAAGTGCTTATGGCGAGCATTAACGTTAAAAAACGAACTATTATTGAACATCGACTGCAAACGTGTATGTTAGAAAATCGTCTGTGTTGCAGTTAAGTAAATTCCGTAACTTTGAAAGCTAATTCTGGCGGGGTTTGAGTGTGGATAGAATTGTGAACTGAACTTTCTTCAAACGTAGATTAGCGGGCTGATGATCAGGCTTAAAGACAATAAAGAGCTTAAATAGAATTACCAACTTCGCGTTCTCGTTTGAGTAAACAATTACTACCATTCCAATAACTCAATTTATTTAGGAAGATTGCTCATAGATTGTATTTCAGCAAACATGTATCGCGGCCTCCGGTGAGCGGCTATTAAATTGCAGTTTCTTCAACACTGCTTTTCTGCAATTTTTCCAGTAGCTGCTATCAGGAGAGGCGAGTGCAGCAACTACCTAAGAAACGAGGTAGGTGGATTTTCTTTCAGGGAAAGGAAACTGCGCGATAAGAGCCTGACCCGTCGCAAACTCTAAGCGTAGCGCCGAAGCTCTCGCTCAGCAAACCAGAGCAGGCCATGCAGTGTAGGCAACTAGGTCGTCCCGAAACGAAAAAGTGCAACTGGAATGTGAAGCTCGCAGTTGTATTAAGCAGTGTGTCTGCACAGTGATGTTATGGAATATAATTGATCTACACTACCTGATAAAAAATTGGCCGTGTGAATAGGACTGGCGCACTATAGATTCCGCATGAACTTAATTATGTATCTAGGCAGTTCATTAATTTCGAGTACCGAGGATATTGACGGGCTTTGCCTCTTACGAGCAATGATACTGGCAAAACATCGGTCTCAGGGATTCAGATACTTGTGAGAATGTCTTAAGTCCAAGTCTGAAGTCGGATAATAAACGTCAAAAGAAATATTTTTCGTGTGATATAGTTACAAATTAACGATTCGTACTGTTAAGCCAACAGACTTATCGTCAGATAACCGAAGTTAAGGGCTATCGGGCTGGGCTAGCACTTGGATGGGTGACTATCCGATCTGCCGAGTTCTGTTGGCAAGCGGGTTGCCCTCAGCCCTTATGTGGTAAACTGAGGAGCTACTTGATTGAGAAATAGCGGCTCTGGTCTCGTAAACTGACATACGGCCGGGAGAGCGGTGTGCCGACCACATGCCCCTCCATATACGCATCTAGTGGCGCCTGTGGGCTGAGGATGACATGGCGGCCGGTCGGTACCGTTGGGCCTTCCAAGGCCTGTTCGGAGTTTTGTACTGTTACACTTTGCTTCTTTTAAAATTTCATGATGCGAGATCAACAGGAAGTATCCTATAGGTTTTGATGAGTGTGTTTTCGAGTATCAAAATATGTGACATAAGTGGCCGTATCTTTCGTTTGCACCGATGTATAAAATTAATTTTTACACCTCCAAGGGACCTTTGTCTTTAAAAGGTAAACTCCCCATCGCACCCACCCTCAGATTCAGAGGTAAAATGGTCCAGTGGATAGCCCGTCAAAAACGGAACACAGATAAAGCGTGAAAACAGTAAGAAAACAGCGAAAAAAGAAGGGGAATAGAAACAGTGAACGCTTCAAGCTCAATATGTGCAACATCGAGCGTACTGTAAGAACCATGGCGTCGTGGTTGTGGGGTCACAGTGCTGGACTGCTACGCAGGAGATCCGTGCTCAAATCTCACTTCTGCCACATTTTCTTTTCACAAAATTACGAAAGTTCCTTCCGGTCATCGACGTGTCCGTTTTCCTTCTGTAGTCTTGGCAATTGCCATATTATACATTGGTTATAGAATGTCATGTGATAAGAATATATTACCATCGCAAGTAAATGTGATGAATAGTGAGACAATGAGATATCCCGGTTAGGCTTCTCACAGAATTGAAAACAACAAATAAACGAGTGTGAACTATGTTACAAGAAAGGAATGCAAGAGTCAAAGCTCCTAAAACGGAACGCAAGAGTCATAACATGTGGTACTTCTATAATCTCCGGATCCCGCTCCAGCTACTGCCGGGTCTGGGTGCTGACGAGTCCTCTCCATTTGGCTCGGTTCTCCCACCACTTTTCTTCCTCCACTTGCTGCCAGGTCACACCTCTCCTTTCTACAGATATTCTCACTCCCATTTTCCATTGTGTTCTTCGGCGCCCTCTAGGTCTTTTTCCACCCATCCTTAGTTCCATAATTTTGGGGAGTCCTTGCCCATGCATCCTCTTAACTTGCCCGTACCACCTTAATGTTTTTTTTTTTTAATTTCTTCTCTCATACTTTCTTATTCAAGGTTTTTTCTAGTCTCTACATTCCTTACTCTGTCCATTCTTGTTTTTCCCTTAACTGTTCTGAGAAATTTCATTTCCCCTGCGTGCAGTCTGCCCCAGTCCCTTTCTGCCATTGTCCATGTTTCTCCACCATAGGTGACAATAGGGAAGTAATGGTACTTGGGTAGAACAAATAAGATGTACGTAAGTCTGGAGGTACATCCTTACATCTCGCTGTTGCAAACGGACGTTAAACCACGACACAGGCACAAATTTCCATAAGGCGAACAGACACGGCAATGACTGGCCGGACCATCCATAATTTTATGAACACAACACACAACACACAGACACACACACACACACACACACACACACACATACACACACACACACACACACACACACACACACACACACACAAATTTTTCATCATCCTGGTTCCCAGAACTCCTGAAGATACACGTTGACTGTGGATATTGTATGTACACGGCTCGTGTTGTCTGTAGTTCAACCATGCCTAGACTGTCGATACCGCGGCTCGCATTGTTACTTTGTGCCAGAATAGTCTCCCAACAAGGAAGTGTCCAGGCGTCTCGGAGTGAACCAAAGCGGTGTTGTTCGGACATGGAGGAGATACTGGTGATGACATGCTTCGCTCAGGCCGCCCAAGGGCTACTACTGCAGTGGATGTGTCCTACGTACGGATTATGGCTCGGAGGAACCCTGACAGCAACGGCACCATGTTGAGTAATGGTTCCCGTACAACCACAGGACTCCATGTTACGACTTAAGCTGTGCACAATAGGCTGCCTGATGCACAACTTCACTCCCGACGTCCATGGCGAGGTCCATCTTTGCAACCACGACACCATGCAGCGCGATACAGATGGCCCCAAAAACATGCTGTATGGACCGCTCATGATTGGCATCACGTTATCTTCACCGATTCACGAGACAATCGTCGGAGACGTGTTTGTAGGCAATGCGGTCAGGCTGAACGACTTAGATACAGTGTACAATGAGTGCAGCAAGGTGGAGGTTCCCTGCTGTTTTGGGGCGGCATTATGTGGGGCCGACGTACGCCGCTGGTGGTCATGGAAGGCGCCGTAACGGCTGTACGATACGTGAATGCCATCCTCCGACCGATAGTGCAACCATATCGGCAGCATATTGGTGAGGCATTCGTCTTCATGGACGACAATTCGCGCCCCCATCGTGCACATCTTGTGAATGACTTCCTTCAGGATAACGCATTCGTTCGACACAGTGGCCAGCATGTTCTCCAGACATGAACGCTATCGAACATGCCTGGGATGGATTGAAAAGGGCTGTTTATGGACGACGTGACCCACTAACCGCTCTGACGGACGCCGAACCGCCGTTGAGGAGTGGGACAATCTGGACCAACAGTGCCTTGATGAACTTGTGGATAGTATGCCACGACGAATACACGAATGCATCAATGCAAGAGGACGTGCTACTGGGTATTAGAAGTACCGGTGTGTACAGCAATTTTGGGCGCCACCTCTTGAGGTCTCGCCGCATGATGGTGCAACGTGCAATGTGTAACCACATAACGACGACGCCTTGGCTATTCCAGTTTCCTCGATGTTGAACGTCTTCAGCTTCGACCGTTCACTGTTTCGATTTTACTTCCTTTCTCACTGTTAAGTACACTTTTTTTTCTTGTTACTTTGCTTCATCTGTGTTCAGTTTTTCAGGGGCTATTCACTGTACCATCTTACCAGTAAATCTGATGAGGGTGTGATGGGAGTTTCCTTTGTTAGTGACATGAATTTGAAGTTGATACGTTTACTCGTTCTAGAGAAAAATGGTTCTGATCAGCCAGCCGGACGTACAACAAAGGGTCTCGTTTTTACAGATTGAGACACGAAACCTTAAAAGTATTTGGACATCCCTATATAATGCGGAATTGGCGGCTTGACGTCACGAGAGGCGGATTCGTCAGTAAAGGACGAGGCGGGGAGTGTAGTGTTGTCAATAGAGAAGTAATAACACCTCAAAGGGTCGGTCAGGAGAGCTGGTGACGTGGACTAGGCACTGGATATCGCTGGAGTAACAAATCAATCAGGGATGTCTTATAAAGTTGCTAGAATCGACTGTTGTTGACGTGACTGTTAAACCTAAACAGGAAGGAGCGACCACAGGCGAACCAAGACGAGGCAGATCTCATGTACTGATGGACACACACTGTGGAGCATTGCCAAAGGTGGCTGTACAATAAAAAAAATAAAATGCAGTCGGCTGAAGGAACCTCTCGGTGGAGTTTCAAAGTACTAACAGCTCTCCAGCATCTCAGCGACAGTGCGCAGTGTGTTAAAAAGCATGCTATACAGTCTCCTCATGAACTAGATATCTAGTCAGTGCTAAGCGACGCTTGAGTGGTGTAAAGAGACAGTGGTGTAAAGGACAGATGACATGAAACGAATGAGTTGAAGCGATGAATCACGCTACGCCCTGTGGCAATTCAGTGGAAGAGTTTGGCGAATGCCTGGAAACCTTCACCTGCCGTCACGTACACCGCCAACAATGAAGAAAGGTGGAGGTGGTGTTGAGATAGTGGGCTGTTCCTCGTCGTTGTGTGCTCGTTTTACGGCACTTGAGAAAACGCTAAATCCGGAAGGATATGAACACGTTTTACAGCATTGTGTATTCCATACGGCAAGGACCAGTCGGGAGAAGGCAGTTGACTGTTCCAGCACGAAATGCACCCTCACAGAAAGTAGCACTTCTAGAAAATGGTTTATGCGCAATAACATCCCTGAAACGGATTGGCGTGCCTAGAACCCCGACCTGAACACCTCCAGAATCAGCTAAAACATGAACTTCGCTCCAGATCCTAGCCTTCAGCATCATTACTTTCCGCTCATCAGGTTAAATGGGCTGTCGTTCCTCCACAAACATTCAGGTGCCTCCCACACTGTAACCACCAGAGTTCAAATTGTCGCCGGCTGGAGTGGCTGAGCGGTTCTAGGCACTACAGTCTGGAACCGCGCGACCGCCTGCCTCGAACATGGATATGTGTGATGTTAGTTAGGTTTAAGTATTTCTAAGTTCTAGAGAACTGATGACCTCAGAAGTTAAGTCACATAGTGTTCAGAGCCATTTGACCCATTTCAAATTGTAAAGTCGAAGGATGGACTCATTCCATATTAATGGCTACTGATAAATATCCACATACAACCGGTCAGATAGTATCTGAGAGATGTGAAGGAAGTACTGAATATCCCCACTGTTATTTAACGTTCGGTGGAAGTTTATATTACGATGACTTCCACAAACTGATGAGGACAGGCGGACTTTCTGCGGATTTAATTTCAATTTCTTATCGGCGGGTGCATTCTCATAACAGCTGTTTACTGTTTGTTGAACGTTAACTAAGACGTTTTTCAACCGAGAACGATAAAAGTAGCAAACCAAACTTGCGTTAAATTAACTTCAGGAGTGCTAATACATGATATCCACACTGATCATTAAGAAAGACAGAACTGTTATACTGACCGTCTCTCCTAAGAGTAGTCAGGCGCATTTTCTCCAGTGTTTCGGCAGATATTTGCAATTTTGTTTTTGCATTTTGTGGCTGTAGTCAGCCCAAACAAATACTCTCCATCACGTCTTTAGTGATACGCACAGTGTCGACGAAAAGCGCCGGTTTGTTTTCCGTTACAGATAGAATGATTTTCAAAGCGTAATTTTACGTGTCCATTCGATACAGCAGTCCCACATTAGTCCAGCGTGATATGTTTTAACAGGGACAGTAAAAAATGAATAACCTGTACGCGAGCAGCGGTGCTGCGTGGCGGTATCACTCATGGGAGAATGGTTGGTGTTGCCGCTGCTGGAGTACAGGTTATTCTTAGTGTTTCACTGTCCGTGTAAACATATACGGATAAAACAGATTTCACACTGGACTCGTGTGGGGCTGCTCTATCGAACGGTAAACTGGAAATTGTTGGTAAGTTCGCATGGGACACAACTACTGAGGTCATCGGTTCCTAGGCTTACACCCCACTTAATCTAAAGTTAAGGACAACACACTTAGGTTAAGGACAACACGCACACACACATACACATACATACACATACACACACGCACACGCACACACACACACACACACACACACACACACCTACACCTACACCTACACCTACACCTACCCTGCGCGGCGCCCTATCAAATGGGCACTTAAATTTCCGCTTTAGAAATCATTTTGTTTGATAAGGGAAACAAATCTACGCTTTCCGTAGACACTGGGCGTCACATGAAATGAGCAGTATTTGTGTGGGTTGACTCTAACCACACAGTTCAAAAACGAAACTGCAAATACCTGGCGAAACATAAGAGAAGCTGCGACTGACGGCCCTTATGGAGGGACTCGCTGCATAAACGGGACACGTTTGATTTCAAACGTACAGGCATTAACTGATAATTTGAAAATAAAGTCAAACGGAAATAAAATTCTGTTTTATAATGTTCTCGTTTCAAGATATTTTATTAATGATCGTATTTAAAGCGCACTATTATTGGTGGCAACAAATGTGATGAACAGATGAGAGCCCCACTACTCGTCAGTCAGTCCGATGCGGTGTATTAAGAAGCTATAATCTTTCTTGAGTACTGTCGTCAGTCTTTGTGGGTTACGAAGTATTGCGTCCTTCGCTCGTTCGGAAAGCGACGACTGTTGCGGAATGCTCAAGTCCAGAAACAGACGCTACAGAACAGGCGTTGTGCTTCACGCAGAGTTTATGCTGAAATTCAGAGATCAGTCGTCTCAAGAATTGTAAGGTAATGCACAATATTATCTCTTCCAAAATACATATCGCGAAGTAACTGATAAATTAGAGATAATCCGGGGCCTTACAGATTCTTGATACTCTAACGTACCATTCGGGAGTGGAATATGATTGGAGGAAGGGGGGTGGGGGGGTGGGGGGAGAGCTCCATGATTTGTGATACGTAAAGTACCCTCTGCCACACATCGTAAGGTGGCTCGCAAGACATTCACAATATAGAGGGTGGTCCATTGATAGTGACCGAACCAAATATCTCACGAAATAAGTGTCAAACGAAAATACTACAAAGAACGAAATTTGTCTAGCTTGAAGGGGCAAACCAGATGGTGCTATGGTTGGCCCGCTAGATGACGCTGCCATAGGTCAAACACACAAGTGCGAACCCTCATTTTTATTACTTATTCGTGTAGTACGTAAAGAAATATGAATGTTTTAGTTGGACCACTTTTCTCGCTTTGTGATAGATGGCGCTGTAATAGTCACAAACGTGTGGCTCACAATTTTAGACGAGCAGTTGGTAACAGGAGCAGGACATCCATCATGTTGGAAGTACATCGCCATTCTGTCATGCAGTGAGACATCTTGTAGAAACGTGGGTAGAACATTACGTGGTAAATCAGCATACATTGCACCATTTAGATTGCCATTGACAAAATGGGCGCCAACTATCCTTCCTCCCATAATGCCGCACCATACATTAACCCACCAAGGTAGCTGATGTTCCACTTGTTCCAGCCATCGTGGTTTTCCGTTGCCCAATAGTGCATATTATGCCGGTTTACGTTACTGCTCTAGGTGAATGACGCTACGTCACTAAATAGAACGCGTGCGAAAAATCTGTCATCGTTCCATAAATTCTCTTGTGCCCACTGACAGAATTATACACGACGTTCAGAGTTGTCGCCATGCAATTCTTGCTGCATAGAGATATGATAAGGCGGCAATCTGTTGATGTAGCGTTCTCAACACCGATTTTTGAGATTCCCGATTCTCGTGCAATTTGTCTGCTACTGATGTGCATCATCATTTGTTGCAGGTCGTGGTTGACGTTTCACATGTGACTGAAGACTTCCTGTTGTTTCCTTAAATAACGTAACTATCCGGCGAACGATCCGGACACTTGGATATCGTCGTCCAGGATACCGAGCAGCATACATAGCGCACGCCCGTTGGGCATTTGGATCACAATAACCATACATCAACACGATATCGACCTTTTCCGCAATTGGTATACGGTACATTTTAACACTGGTAATGTATCGCAAAGCAAATACCGTCCGCACTTGCGGAATGTTACGTGAAGCTGTGTACTTATACGTTTGTGACTATTACAGCGCCATTTATCACGAAGCGAATAAAGTGGTCCAACTAAAACATTCAAATTTCTCTACGTACTACACGAATATGTAATAAAAATAGGGGTTCCTGTTTTAAAAAATGCAGTTGATATCCCTTTGACTATTGGCAGCGCCATCTGGTCTCCCACTTAAAGGTAGACGAATTTCGTTCTTTGTAGTTTTTTCGTTTGATGCTTATTTCGCGAGATATTTCGCCCGGTCACTATCAGTGGACTGCCCTGATATCCTAATGTTCTCAAACAAATGATGCAAATTACCAAAAAAGCCTCTAATGTAAGAGGCAATCACCTACTGCACCTGCTCTTGTCTCCGGAGACTACATAAAATTAAAATCTGGGTTGTTGTAATTTAAGCCGAGAAAAACTTCATGTAGAAACGTAACTGCTGTAAAGCACAGTTCAGTGCTTTCGGGGAATAACAGAAACTTACAGACCTGGACTAATTTCTTGTCTTTTTTCTCTCCTAAATTATTTTTTTTAATTTTGACCAAACAATCTCATAGGTGGAGAAGATTCTCTCAGTGGTTGTAGTAGGGGAAGGAATGAGGCTTTCCACAAGAGTGATAAATCCTGTTGATAAATTTCCTGTTTTCATTCATTTGTTTGAATGTAACTTAGTTTAAATGACATCAGTGTCTAGCAGATAATCGCACTCAGCAATCCTGAAGGACACTTTCAATTCAATCTGGATGCATCTCAGAGCCTCATTTCAGCACTCTCTTCTAGGTCAGTAGTTAATCCCCTCCCTCTAAACCCTGTATCTAACATACTGGTAAATTAATGAAAGGGCTCTAGTGCTTGTTCCTTTCGTTTTTTATTGGTTTTTATTGGCTTTCACATCAGGAGTTCTAAAATATCAGTCCACAGTTCGACAGCTTGTGCAATATTTGTGCTGACTGTTCAGCAAAGAACTAAGATTGTACAAACCTCCGACAGTTGTTCGACAAGATAATCATCATATTAGTAATACTGTCAAAGATTTTGCTAATGTTAGCAGAGACTTCTTCAGAATGTTATTCCAATTTTAACACTAAAAGGAGTTGCAAGAATGGGTTAGTGTTTTGAATAAATTAATCATAAGAATAAGCTGAATATATTTTGAGAAAATCCCAAAACATAGATTAAAATCCATTTATCCCACTGGGTAGAGTTTTTAAAATTGCTCAGGTTTGTCTCAACCCTAATTCAAATACTTTGATAGATGATCGCTCCTATCAAACGCAGCCTCGACTCTGTTGCATATAGGTTTACAGCAATAGTGCAGATAGACAAGGCCAGAGATGTAGTAGGAGGAGGCAGCTACTTCGTCGCAATGTATCGAGGTGACCGTACGTGTTGATCGGTGTGGCGCCCGACTTCGCGAATAGCTTCCACAAATACTGGTTAGCTGGTGCTACTGCAAATACATCCACTGCGACACACGCTGGCAAAAAATAAAGGTGCGCCGTGCTGAAGAACACCTGCAGAATTCAACAGTATATACACAATCTAAATTTTCCAGAAGTACCATAGTGTACAAACGTTGAGCATATTAGAAGGAAAAGAAAAGAAATATATGCAGAGAAATGGTAAGCAGTCGCTGTAAATGACGTGAAGTTTTCCTTACAAAAAATAATTATTCTTACTTTCAAATACGCAAAGATTGACGAAAATCAGGATGTGTGACTCTCATTGTTAGTAGTACTTGGCTGAAAATAGACTGAGGCATAACGACTGTCTGGCGGGGCAAAGTAGTCAGATTGATTGGACATATAGCAGCCTCAGTAACGTACACCCTTGGCTAAAAGTATTGAGCAACGTAGAAACTTTGCAGGTGTGGACTATACAATGGACAGCCACATCTGAGTCGAACCGGTTGATCGTGTCTTGAGACCTTTCCGTTGATGGACACACATTCAGGAGGACTGGGGTTCCAATCAATGTCTTACCAGTTTTATCCACGTTTTAAAGTAAATGTCAGGGTGCTTCTTGTGAAAAGGGCGCGTCGATTACCTGCCTTGCCCACTTCCAATGACCTCTACGCCGGTGAAATGTAAAACGCTGTCTTCCTTCGTCCTCACCAAGGTGCCGCGTCCCCATCTGACGTGCTGGATCACCAACGACAGTGTCGCGTGCCGTAAGCGCAGAGGTGTCCGTCCTCTGACCTGTGTTAAATTGCAGGGTCGCAAATACTGTCTCACCTTCCGACCATACCTTGTAAACAATATGCAAGTGTTGGGAAATTCCTTCCAGTAGTCGTGTTGTAGTCGACCACCGCTGCTCAACTCGTATTAGGCGATGGATAAACTAATTAATGGTTGAGTAGAAGCAGATGAGTACTACTAACCCCTGCCTTGTGAATTGCTTAACAGTCGAACATAGTTTCCGTAGTCAGTGTGCTTTATGCCTGGTTTCATTAAATGTACAATAGCTAACTGCAGTGTAATGTATCGTTGAGTTGGTCAGCGATTGTGTTGCCCTGACTTTGACGATCTCCATCGTAAAATACATACCTTCCTAGCCTCCTCAGTCCTGAGCTTAATTTTATGTAGGAGTAGTTTATATTGTTGGCCAATGTGCAGTTCTGGATAAAAATACTAAATTCAAAAATAAATTGGCACGATTCACCAGAATTTTGGAACACGTTGAGAGTTAAAAAATTAAAGAAGTATTTTCAGTACCTCGGCAGCCGATATTAAGCACCTCAAAATGAAAAAAAAAAGATGCCACTGGGATATAAAAGTACGGGTCGTTGCCGAATGCTGTCACAGTGCTACCTCGGGAATAATATATAGTTGTATCGCTGTGTTGTAAGTAATTTTGTATTAAAAGAGACCACTCATCGAAAGACAGTTGACGGAGTGATTTATAGCCAAGCAGAAAAAGAAAAAAAACTTGCTTTTGGTTATTTCGGACAAGTCCGAAATAACAGACGACATATATAAGTTGAACGAAATTATAATTATATTAATACCTTGAGCTGCTAACGAGCGTTGATACATATCAACGGGGACAGGTGAAAATCCGTGTCCCGACCGGGACTCGAACCTTGGATCTCCTGCTTACATGGCAGACGCTCTATCCAACTGAGCCACCGGCTGACGCCCGTTAGCAGCTGAAGGTATTAATATAATTCTAATTTCGTTCTAGACGGCTGCAGGTCATGTCCGAAAGAAGACACCATATGCATATAAAAACACTCCTGGAAATGGAAAAAGAACACATTGACACCGGTGCGTCAGACCCACCATACTTGCTCCGGACACTGCGAGAGGGCTGTACAAGCAATGATCACACGCACGGCACAGCGGACACACCAGGAACCGCGGTGTTGGCCGTCGAATGGCGCTAGCTGCACCGCCGCCTTCAGTGTCAGCCAGTTTGCCGTGGCATACGGAGCTCCATCGCAGTCTTTAACGCTGGTAGCATGCCGCGACAGCGTGGACGTGAACCGTATGTGCAGTTGACGGACTTTGAGCGAGGGCGTATAGTGGGCATGCGGGAGGCCGAATTGCTCAACACGTGGGGCATGAGGTCTCCACAGTACATCGATGTTGTCGCCAGTGGTCGGCGGAAGGTGCACGTGCCCGTCGACCTGGGACCGGACCGCAGCGACACACGGATGCACGCCAAGATCGTAGGATCCTACGCAGTGCCGTAGGGGACCGCACCGCCACTTCCCAGCAAATTAGGGACACTGTTGCTCCTGGGGTATCGGCGAGGACCATTCGCAAGCGTCTCCATGAAGCTGGGCTACGGTCCCACACACCGTTAGGCCGTCTTCCGCTCACGCCCCAACATCGTGCAGCCCGCCTCCAGTGGTGTCGCGACAGGCGTGAATGGAGGGACGAATGGAAACGTGTCGTCTTCAGCGATGAGAGTCGCTTCTGCCTTGGTGCCAATGATGGTCGTATGCGTGTTTGGCGCCGTGCAGGTGAGCGCCACAATCGGGACTGCATACGACCGAGGCACACAGGGTCAACACCCGGCATCATGGTGTGGGGAGCGATCTCCTACACTGGCCGTACACCTCTGGTGATCGTCGAGGGGACACTGAATAGTGCACGGTACATCCAAACCGTCATCGAACCCATCGTTCTACCATTCCTAGACCGGCAACGGAACTTGCTGTTCCAACAGGACAATGCACGTCCGCATGTATCCCGTGCCACCCAACGTGCTCTAGAAGGTGTAAGTCAACTACCCTGGCCAGCAAGATCTCCGGATCTGTCCCCCATTGAGCATGTTTGGGACTGGATGAAGCGTCGTCTCACGCGGTCTGCACGTCCAGCACGAACGCTGGTCCAACTGAGGCGCTAGGTGGAAATGGCATGGCAAGCCGTTCCACAGGACTACATCCAGCATCTCTACGATCGTCTCCATGGGAGAATTAGCAGCCTGCATTGCTGCGAAAGGTGAATATACACTGTACTAGTGCCGACATTGTGCATGCTCTGTTGCCTGTGTCTATGTGCCTGTGGTTCTGTCAGTGTGATCATGTGATGTATCCGACCCCAGGAATGTGTCAAAGTTTCCCCTTCCTGGGACACTGAATTCACGGTGTTCTTATTTCAATTTCCAGGAGTGTATATAAGTTGATCCTGCAGCCACTATGAATCAAGACACAATGAAATTAATGACATCAGCTTCTAGTGGACAGTGATTTAAATCAGTGCCCACTGGCAAGAAATGTCATTAATTCCTTTCTGTCTTCCCCTTTTCGATGAGTGGTCTCCTTTAATCCGGAATCATTTATGTTCTGCTAGAATTTTAATATAACATTTATATTACATTATTGGTATGATAAAATAGTCACTTATTCGATAGTGAAGAGTATATTAGTTAACAGCAAGTTTGACACATTCTAGTCTACAATTACTAAAAAAATCCTCAATTTTCGAAGACCTGCTGACACTACGAACCTACTGGGAGCACGCAAAATGAAAATAAATGGTGTACAGGCAGCACACTGTGTAAAGTATACAGTAGGCTACAATCATGCACAGCGAGTTACGTATGGTCCATTGGTTAGAAAAAAGTATGGATGTCTAGTATACCTTACGTAATGTTATTTGCGTTCGTCATAAGTTCGAGAAAGGATTATTCAGCAGTAGTTTTGTCTTAGTAGAAGGAAGCGTTAATCGTTATATTAAGTTACTAATAGTGATTGTGGAACAAGTTTCGCTCTTTACCGGAATTTTCTTTGCTATAGTAATCTCAGGTGACAAAAGTCATGGGTTACCTCCCAGTATCGCGTCTGACCTCTTTCTTTCTTTCTTTCTTTCTCGGCGTAGTGCAGAAACTCGATGTGGCATGGACTCAACAAATTGTTGGAATTCCCCTGCAGAAATAGTGAGCCATGCTGTCTCTATAGCAGTCCAAAACTGCAAGCATTGTCGGGGCAGGAATTGATATGTTGATTATATCCCATAAGTGTTCCGTAGCATTCATTTCTAACTATCCGAATGAGCACATAATTCGCTCATGTTCTCCAAAATGTTCTTCAAATCTACCAGGAACAACTGTGGTCAGTGATGCGGCTCATTGTCGTCTATAAAATGGGGTCCCTAAAATGCTGCGAATGGTCTCCAGGTTGTCAAAAATAACCATTTCAGGTCAATAATCGGTTCAGTTGTACCAGACGACCCGGTCCATTCCATTTAAATATAGCTGGCAACATTGAGCCACCACCAGCTTGCACAGTGCCGAGTTGACAACTTTGATGCATGTCTTCGCGGGATCTTTACCACACTCGATCCCTACCATCAGCTCATAAAAACAGAAATCGGGCCTCACCCGTCAAGGCCACGGTTTTCCTGTCGTGTAGGGTCCGACCACTATGGTCAAGAGTGCAGGAGAGGCGCTGTGGGCGATGTGTTGTTAGCAAAGACATTAAAGTTGGTCGTATGCTGCCACAGCCCTTTAACGCCAAATTTCGCCTGTTCTAATGGATATGTTCGTCGTACGTGGTTAATCCACACAGTATTGCTCGCCTGTTAGCACTAACAAAGCTATAGGAACGCCGCTGCTCTCAGTCGTTAAGTGAAGGCCGTCGGCCCCTGCGTTGTCCGTAGCCAGAGGTAATGGCTGAAGTTGGTATTCTCGGCGCACACACTTTACACTGTTGATCTCATATTATTGAAGTCCATAAAGATTTCCGAAATCTAATTTCCTGTGCGTTTAACTTCAACAACCATACCACATTCACAATCTGTTAACTCCCGTCGTGCGGCCGTAATCACCTCGGAAACCTTAGTACATGAATCATATAATTACAAATGACACCTCAGCCAACCTTGCGTACATTATACAACCGCCATCTTCATATCGCTACCTCATGACTTTTGTTATCCTAGTGTATAATATACAGCAGCGCACAGTGCAGAATGGAAATGTCTGGTAAAACTTGGATTTCACTGAAACATACTGTGCTTAGAGGAGCCGCTAATTGTTAAAGTTCCAGCAGAAATTTGTTATGGGAAGGAAGTGAGCACTCGCTCTACTGTCGATATGCGACAGGTGTTGGTCGTTAGAGAAGCATTAGTAAGTGGGTGCGCCGCTGTCGGAATTTCGCTGCGATTCCGCAGCGAGCGTAGCGGCAGATGCTGATCTAAGGTGGGGCTCTGGTTACAGCTGCGTGCACGTGCGTGTTCCAGATGATCTGGCGGTGGCTGCTGCTGTTGCTGGCGGCGGCGCTGTGCTGCGCGGCCTTCGAGCTTCCAGACAAGGGACGCGGCTGCGTCGTGCTGCGGACGCACGGCATGCTGGGAGCGGACTGCAGCTCCAGGGACCTCAGGGACGTCCCGCAGAACCTAGACACCCGCATACAGGTGCGTGGCCTCTCGTATCCTAACGATCCCCATCAGGGAAGTTCAGCAACATCCTAAAATCAGAAATCACAGGCTGCTTGCACAGAAGCAAAGAACAAAAGTTCGGACTTCACTCTCGGATATTTTCTGAGTGTTTGTTTCTTCTTCTTCTTCTTCTTCTTCTTCTTCTTCTTCTTCCTCCCGTGATTGAGCGGAGTGAAAACAACACTCCGTAGAAATTACAAAATTGATTTTTGTCCGAATTTTTATAAACAAAGAAAGAGTAGGAAATCGGCAAATACGGTATCAAACTGACCAGCATGATGTGTAGTGTTCCAGAAAGAATTCTTGTCCCAAGTTTCATAGCCAAATTTAGACTGGGAAACGGACAAATGGGTCATTAAAATGACCAACATGAGATCTAGTTGTGCAAAAAGAAAAGTATGCTTAGAGCGTGGTTTAGTTGGGCACATAGATTCATTCTTTCTTGCGTTGTTTCTTTCCTTTTTTTCCTTTTATGTTGAAAAATTAAGTAGCAGATCTCAGTACAAACAGCAACTCGTTTCCTTTTCGTCAACGTAATTTTAGAAATAATAGAATACTCACTGATTTTTAAACATAAAGGATGAACATTAGTAAAGCCGGCAAACTGCAGGGATGAATTCCTGAATGGAAATGGAAGAGGAAAGGTACTACGAACGTGTCTGGAAATCGTCGTTGCCATTTTCGACGGCACTGACGAATTGCAGTTCGTCTGACCACGTGCCGTGTTCCCCTTGTGTGTTGCAGGCTGTGTGGTTGACGCAGCGTACTGTAAACAGCAGAATGACCGGTACTCATTTCGGGAACAAGCCGAGATGGTGTTTCTGAAAGGCCATGGTGATGGAAACTGTCGAGAAGCAGTAGGACGATACGAAAACAAGCCCACTCACAGACACCAACCACATCAGACAACATATCAAGCCCTTTTTGGGCGTTTGTGTGATCATGGGTCGTTTCAGACAGACGGTGGACTGTGCATGCACCAGATTTAGCAGACCATGTTCTACACGATACTGAGACGATTCCTAGTACGCCTCCAGGAAAGTCGCCCGCCAACGAGCTGTGTAAGCAAACATACCAGTGTATCTTACATGACAACCGATACTAACCCTGTCAACTGCAACGAGTGCAATGATTATCAGCAGCGGATTTCCCTCTGTGGGATGGATTTTGTCGGTTTTTGCACCAGACCATCACAATTAAGGGGTTTCTGTCATTAGTCCTCTTTACCTACGAAGGAACCTTTACCAGAACTGACATCAATCTGCATAATCTTCCTGTGTAGACCAAAGACGCAGTACGTGGTCAGAGCAACTTTCATTCGCCAGCGCCAAGTACCGTGATAAAGATGCATTTCCAGATATGTGTTCATAGGACCTTTTTTCCTTCATTTCCAGTCAGAAATCTGTCCCTGCAGTTTATCGGCTTTATTAATGTTCACCGTATATTATATTTCATACCTTGTGAACAAAATCTGAAAATACAAAACGGTCAATTGTTTTATGAAAATATTTGTTTGAAAGTAATACGTAAAATGCATTAAAGAAACATTTGACGCTCCTTCGCATCATTTAACAATATCATCTCAAGACCACTAAACAGCAGACGGCACGTTCTACGTAATCTAGCAAACGGATATCCCCCAGTACTGTTCAAAATT
This sequence comes from Schistocerca gregaria, assembly GCF_023897955.1. Classification (NCBI taxonomy): domain Eukaryota; kingdom Metazoa; phylum Arthropoda; class Insecta; order Orthoptera; family Acrididae; genus Schistocerca; species Schistocerca gregaria. The sequence goes on from NC_064920.1 coordinate 552,751,767, forward strand.
ATAAGAAAATTCTTTAACTCCAAATTCTCATAGACATATCAGTTGCTGTCCGTAATCTCGAGCGTTATTGAGAGAGGTGTGTAGCATGTTTCTCTTTTTTATTTCTTACTTTTAGATATATAATTTCATAAAAGATTTAATCACTTTATTTTATTTTTCAAATATTTCTATTTCGTATAAGGCACCCATGGATTTCAGCGGCTGTTTTGAGTTAATTGCAATCTGTTGGGTTTCTTATAGCCCATCTGCTTGCGTGTCAGTATTGCACTGAAAATACACTGAAGGAAAAGAAATCGCAACACCAAGCAGAAGTTGTGCGCATAAATGGAAGTTAGTAGACGTGTTTTTACATCTGAGAGATGTCTACGAGAAACTGTATGTTTCTTCTGCCATAATGCAGTTGGGTGTCGTTCCGGTAGCTCCTCAAGCTCCTCCAGAGAGCTGTAGGGACCAGTGCAGTGCGAGTCTGCCTAAAACGCGAGAAGAGTGCATCTTGGAGACAGTCGCCTGTAGGAAGCCGTTTCAAAACCATAGCCAGAGTATATTTTACTGATCCAAGTAACTCCACGAGGCAGTTGGAGTGGGGAACAGTTTGCACAGATCCCTGTGTCCTGGCCTCTCAACAGAATCAACGCTATTTGATTTTGTTTAATGTATTTTCTGTCTCCTGGTGAAAACAGTTTGTGTCAGACAACAGCCATTGTGGAGGGCGGAGTTCTACCAACCAAAAGGCGGGAGATGTCCTCATTGGGCATTCTTAAGAAGTACCGGGTGTTTATAAATTAGTTTTACAAAAGTAACCTTCAATTATCAAAAGCGTAAATAGCTTACAAAAGTTTTAGATACAGCACTGAATGCAGTATATTTCCTGTCTAACACTGTTAGATTCTGACGTTCCCGCTAGGTGGAGTGCACAAATGAATTACTCAGTCACCATGGAGTTGTATAACGGTGCAGAGCGTGCACGGTGTTACTTAGTGCTTCATGATTCCCAATCCTGTACCAGAGTTAAGAGACAGTTCAGGACTAAACATACCAAGCTACCACCTGAAAGACAACTGTTATTAATTGGTACCACTGTTTCGTCGAAACTGTGTATCACATATGATACTGGGTAATGGTTAGCCACCGGTCTTTGACGCAGCTATTGAACAAGTTTGGCAGTCTTACATTCGTAATCTGGTTAAATAAAGACGTGCCAACTTACAATTGAATATGACTGGTGTTGCAGTGTGAAAGGTATTACAGAATCACCTGTCATTCATGCAATACAAATTGGAACTGCTGAAAGCTTTAAGAGAAAGTGACCTAGAAAAACGAGCTGAGTTTTATGCAGAAATGTTAAACAAAATGCAGACTGAAGATGATGTGCTAAATAACATTGTGTTCAGTGATGAAAGCCACCTTCCGTACCTGAGGTTAAGTGAGTCGCCACAATATTCTTTTGTAGAGTGAGCAGAAATGACGTCACGTAATCGAACATATGCGGGACTCACCTAAGATAAATGTTCCTTTGCACTGTAAGCTGCAACAAGATTTACGGTCTTTGTTTTCTTTTTGCCGAGTCAACTGTAACTGCCATATCGTACCTGAACGTGCTTAAACATTGTGTAAGGCAGAGGTTACAGCACGATATGGGCACATAACTTATTTTCCAGCAAGATGGCGCACCATCATATTATCATCGTGAAGCTGTCGTATATGTCCGTAGGAATGTGCTGACTTGGCTTACCACAGTCGACTTCTGTGTATGGGGTTACATCAAAGATAGAATGTTTGGACCTCCGCTTCCGCGAATCGTCGACGAGTTGCGGCAATGGATAACACAAGCAGTTTCTACCATACATCAAGACTTGTTTCATAGGATTTTGCAGGAAACTAATTACAGGTGGGGCATTTATCGTGTTGCTAAGGGTTGCTACAATGAACACTTGTAAATAAACCTTGAAGATATACCGCACTCAGTGCTGTATCAAACATTTCTGTAATTTATTTACCTTTTTCATAATTAAAGGTTACTTTTGTAAAACCAATTTATAAACACCCAAGGAATCACGTCATCGAATGCTCTACAAATGGTGTTAGTGGGAAACTGGATGATTAGAGAAGATTTTAAACAAATTCTTTGGTGAAACCAGACAACGCCTTAGCAGTTTCATCATTGACCAGAGTTTGGCTCGCCTGTCTCTATTGGAAGATTACTCCTTTGGTTGAGACTGTTCAGAGCAATTTTTTGAGTAGACTCTATGAGGAGAGGAGAAGCAGTACACACGTTCAGAGTTAAGACTAGAGACTTTGAATTTCAACAACAGGAAGCAGCAGCAAGCGAATTCACGTTTGGAGAGAAGGCGGTTGCGTGTCTGACGAGTGTTGGAGGCAGCTGGCAGCATCTATGCAGCTTGCATTTCTGCTCAGCGATTATGGTGAGTTATCTGGCAGCACCGATAGGGGTACCCATGACGAGGTGAGCAGGCGTAGGTGCATATGTATATTTCATTTCACCTTTGAGCATGATCCTGCTATCAAAGTATATGCTCCTGCAGCTACGTTTCACACGACTAATTTGTCAGGATGATGATTATTTCAGAACCCCCTATTCCTTTTTCGAACATTTCACCAAGTTAGTCAATGCTAGTTTTATATCATTTCCTTGTTCGAATTAGATCTTCCTTTTGCAGTGTGCTTTATTGAGATCCATATTAATGCCATTACGATTAAAAAATTTAGATTCACTTGGATGAAGATTTAATTCAGTAGTTCGTGAATACTTTTTTCCATGCACTATAGTTTGATTGTTGTGAAGCCAAACATCCTAGACTCATTTGCAGGGGCCGCCCTTTGATGTCGTTAAATCTATTGGGCACAGTTACTAAAAAATAAATCGCTTTGTTGAAGAGACAGATTCTAGCAAAAAACGCCGTCTATATCCCTGTCACTGGCGTTAAAGAAGACTCATGGTTTCTAGAATTCATTGAGGTCTTGAAAGAATTCTAGGATAGTTTTCTAAATGTTGTGAGTACAATGCCAATCTTACATATGTTTTCGAGAAGTTTTAAAGATCGTTTGTCGTTTCAGCTGAAAGCGTGCATGTGCCATGTGCAGATGGAAATGACTGGTCTGCAACGTAATTCCCGTTTAAAAGACAAATTCTTTTGCATTAAACCCGTGCAGAATGTCTAGATTGTTTTCCTCGGGAAGTGTTTCCACGTCTCCATAATGAGGTTACAAATGTGATAAAATATTTCGATTAACATGCGTGTGTGATAGGCTTTCTTCGATTATGAAACTAAATAAGTCACGGTTGCGTGGCAACCTGAGTGCAAGAGTCATTTATTGTCAATAAAATGCCTGAAAAAATATATATTGCTATGGGTCTAAAAAGAGCTACCATATTGACGATCTGAGTCCATGATAGGAGCAAAGCAAGTGTGAGATAGACAAACTCCCTTCGTGCAACTTTGCTGCTCTTGAGGCATTGCACTCAGCTTGAGGGTACAATGGGACACCAGTGACTGCAGGCTGTGGACGCAGTACGCTTCGGCGAAGCATCTAATCTAAGCATCTAATCTCCGTCATAAAAGTTCTCTGTTCTCAGATCAGTGTTGGATTTCTCTTGTTTCTCCGGAGAGGGTTCGCTAATGCAGGACTTATCGATTTTTCCATAATTAAATGTCAACGTTGGTATTCATATAGCGAACAAGTATATTTATAAACAGAAACTGGAGATATGAGGTGAACGAAGGTTCTGCATCTGAAGTGTTAGCACAAAAGCCAACAAACAGAGAAGATATAAGCACCAAGTGTCTGTCTTCTAGCTACAGAACATACTTACAGCTTTAGTAAACAGAAATCATTTTAGCGAAAGTTTTAAAACTAAAAAAGTGGACTGTGAACACAGATAACTCTGTGGCACCTCACTGAAATGTCACTATTCTAGTTTCTTGTTTCCGTTTGATGATATCTTACCCTGTCACCTTACATGGACCTTAAATATGGTGTTACCTGTTGTGAAGATGTTTTCATTAACACAAGAATGTTTAGAATCTTCTGATGTAAAATCATAATAATTTTCTTTTCTTTTTTACAGGTTCTGGATGTGTCTGACAACAAGATAAGAGAGCTCACTACCAACTCTCTGTCAAAATATTCCAGTCTGAGGTTTCTCTACTTAGGAGACAACACGATATACCTTGCGGACGATGGAGTGTTCAGTCCTCTAAGTTCCCTAGAGGTTCTCGATCTCTCTTTGAATGTATTCCGTAGAATACCCTTCGATGTTCTACGGTTGCCCGTGTTAAGAAAACTCGACTTTTCGCAAAACGGGATTCTTCTGGACGATCCAGATGTTTACAAAGGTGCTCCAGTCAGCAACAGCCTGAAGGTGCTGTCACTTGCCAAGAACAAGCTGAAAGAATTTCCCCCCCTGTGGATGGTGCCTCAGTTAGAGTACTTGAATGTTTCAGGGAATGAACTGCGAAGTATAAAAATCACAGACATTGCTCCGATGTGTCGCTTGAAAGAAATAGATGCAAGCCACAACTCAAAATTGTTTAAAGGTGGACTCGATAAGTGTGACTGTTACTTGTTCTCCACATGGATTGAGAGGAGGAACATTAAGTTAATTCCGCAAGTGTCTCTCAACTGCCCTACAACCGATACAGGTACGTATCTGTTAGTGTATGCCGTATATTTTTCTTGTAAATGAATACTGTTTGGTGCGGGCGCACACAACGTCCACTATTTTGTGTACCTACGAGTGGAGTATTAGCTCCGACGAGAAACCTGATTCAGTGATGATATCAACTTTCATGGATGATAGAGACTGGTAAATGTATGTCTTAGGTGAGGGACTAGACCGATAACGACACAATCGGAAAGTATAAGCGAAAATCACCCTGATACCTCCGATCGGTACTGTTGCTGCTAAAATTGTATCATAGGCAACTTTCAGAAGTCGAAAACAGGGGAGGAAAAAGAATGTCCAATGAACATGGGGTCTGATATGCATACCTTAAGAGTTCAGAGCTCTTCATCTTCACTAATATGAAACAAATCCTTCTATTTAACAAGGTATGCATTTTTGAGCCCATGTTTACTGCATAAAGTTTCCTGTTTTGGCCCATACTATCATCTCGGAACGTTGTCTGCCCTAAAATCTTAGCAACTACAGTACCACTACATGTATGCCACTGTCGGAGACATCAGAACGATTGACGCTTGTAAATTTAGCCTCCATCGTTTCCAGAGCAGACTGATACATTTAGCCTTCTCCATCCATGAAAGTTGGTAGCTTCATCATGGAATCACACTGTGTATCTAGCAGAAGACATTTCCTCACGCATGTAGCAGCTTTTGTTAGCCGGAAAGTAGTTTCCTGAAACTGTTGCTCTCTTACAGAAATTGATCTAATTTTTTTGTAACTGTGAAGGCATAGATTAAATTTAGGTGGTCCTGAATTCATCTTTGTTGAAGTGCTTGTGGAGAGCAATGTAGTAAAACTATGACCTTTGTTGTCAACAAACACACAAACTATAGTAAACGCTGGTGTGAAGATGTGGAACGACACACCTAAAACAAAAATAGGAAGATGAAAAGAATTTAGAAGTCAAATAGTATGAGGTCAGAAAGAGGGAAACCTTTGACGCTATTTAACAACATACCAGCCATTTTGGACGTCACCGTCTTGGATAAAACTCCTAATTTTCAAATGATAAGGGGTCATGGCATATCAAGCAGACAGAGAATTACGCCACAGAAGCAATGAAGTGTTTTATTTGATCATAGCTTTATTCAGCCTAGAATTGTCCCCATTTTGTACACATTAAGGCAAATGTTGGTGATAACACACAGACTACAGGGTGCGCTCCAACTGTTGTTTAGCACGTTTTTAAGTCTGTTGTTATGCACTTGGGCCGTTCCTCCTTGCACTTGGGCCGGACCCATTTCCGGAATGGGAGCACAAGCGTTAACAATATGCTCTCTAAGGTATGCGAAGATACTGATCTTCGCCGCATACGCAATTGCCTTCGTGTTTCCCAACAGATATGGTTGTTCAAATACCATCAGTGTATCCATACCTACTCAGTTCACAACATCTGAAGTCGTCTTGTGTTATTACTCCTATGACTACTCCAAAAGTATTGATACCAACTCATATCAACTCATATCGATTCTGTCCGCCTGCGGTAGCTGAGTGGTCAGCGCGACACACTGTCAATCCTAAGGGCCCGGGTTCGATTCCCGGCTGGGTCGGAGATTTTCTCGGCTCAGGGACTGGGTGTTGTGTTGTCCTAATCATTGTCATTTCATCCCCATCGACGCGCAAGTCGCCGAAGTGACGTCAAATCGAAAGACTTGCACCAGGCGAGCGGTATACCTGACGGGAGGCCCTCGTCACATGACATTTCATTTCATATCCATTCTTGCTTAGTTTTGTATGCGAATGAAGCAATACTGTGTGTGTATATTTGACTTGATTGCTTATTTTATGTAGTTCAATAAACCAAAGGTATTTTTCATTGAGGCGTGATCTTTTCAGCAATTTTCGATCTCCAACCTTCTGCCCCGAAAGAGAGAATATTTTCTTGACGCCCACCTACTGAGGGAGAAATGATCATCGCAATAAAATACGAGCTCGTACGGAAATATTAAGATGTTAGTTCTTCTCGCGCGCTTTTAGTGCGGAACACTATAGAAACAAAGTGAAAGGGGTTCGATGGACATTCTGTCAGGCACTTGAGTTTGAATTGCATAGTAGTCACGTAGACGTAGATAAAATAATGTTGAAATAATTTTGTTTCTTTACCAATGAAAATCCTTAAACAAAAAACGACCTCGTCCAGAAAGAGGAATTATTGTAAATTTCTTGTTCTGAGTCATAGTTGTATCACCTTTCGGAATGACACTGGCTCACTCGTCAGAGATGTTGTAACGACCATGAGTTAATATTATTGAGTGTATTTGTATAAACATGGGAAATTGTCGTTCGTGTCTTCCCATGCTGCAAATTGATTTCTCTCTAAATATATTACGAGGTTTGCCAAGTAAAGAGCGCCGTACGCTAGCTGTTTGACGTTTCCAGTAATCGTATTCCTGTGTACAGTAGATAAAGCAGCATCTCCCTCTGATCACGCTGACTAGCCATTTCTCATAAACCATAAATCTGAGTTTTTATATGACTCGCCTCTATGCTGCTGGATTTTGAAAATGCAAGTGTTTAAATTTAGATCAAATAGGGTAACAGTGGATGCATAGTCATCTAGTTCAATTAAACGATACTTTTTATCCAGCTCTCTCAATAACGCCTTGCAGTCTTTGACAATTTTTGATATTGGTGTGATACTGCTAAGTTATGTTGGCAAAGAATTAATCATTGGTATAATTTTGGATATTGTAACATTCTTATGTCCAGATGTCTCTTTTGTGACATTCAAAAGGCTTTTAACAAAATCTATAGAGTGGTGGAGCGTTTCCGTCGCTACATTAATAGGCATGTCAGAGGATGTCAAAAGAGAATTATTATTACATATCTGCATCTAACAGCTCTGCATCTAACAGCTCTGCATCTTAGAGTTTCGAACATGGCTGTCTTTCATAAACTGTATAAAAGTTCAATGGAGAAATAACACAGCTATCCGGTTGCAAATAATTGTTTAATACAGTGACCTAGGTTTCGATATCTCTAAGGATGTATTCATCAGAATGAAATTTTTAAGGTGTATAAAATGATGCATGGAAATTTTTGTTTTCGCGTAAACATGAGTTTCATTTGTGTGTTAGAAAATGATCGTCAGCTGCATTATTTGGACCTTAGTATTGCCATAGATTGCCTTCGGTAGTTTTCGAAAAGCCACTAATACAGATCAGATTGTGGCCCCTTAGTTCAGTGCATCCTCATTCCCATGAAAAGCTTTTTTCTCTTCAACCATTCATCGTGCAGTTTGTGCCGTCGTCACCAGGTAAGCTTAATGAAGAGATGAATTTAAAGCTATTGCAATTAATAATGGTAATGACTATTCGTTAGTTGAAAACCTCTTGAAAGTTAAAACTTACGTTAAAGTGACAACTGTAGGTACCAGTGCTGGTTCTTACAGTACCGCGTATAAATTTCTTAGGTATGATTTTGAAGCCCGATTTCTTTATTGAATTCGTCGTCGTCTAGTTTAAAAAACGGAGGGATAGTTCCCTTTTCTCTAAACACTAATTTGCAGAAAAATCTTGTTCACAGTCTCAAGTCCACAGTTGCTCTTATACACAGTTTAGGAGTTTATGAAATCTCTTCTGATAGTTGTACCGTTTGTTATATCGGACAAACTGGAAGGCGTTTCAGTGTCAGATATAAGGAACATTTGTAGGGAAAAAGAGGCACTAATGCACATCATTTCGCTTTTGCTGATCGTCTTTTAATTTCCGGTCACAAACCTAAAAGTTCTGAAATAATTACCATTTTGCATAGGTAATAAAGAGGTCACAGGTTCGACGTGCTCGGAGAGCTAGAGATTTTTAAGCATATTTCTAATAACTATTGTCTCATCATCAGTGAGCAGTTGAAATTACGTAACACAAAGTTTTTCAATGCCTTTAATCACTATATGCTGATTTTTTAATTCTTTTATTATTTACTGTGTTTCCTTACCTCTAATTCCGAAACTTCCTTTTCTTCAAATCTCATAGATGTGTGCTACTAATGTTTCCTTCAGTTAGAGATTTTTAGACAGTGCAGCTGTTTGTGTAAATATTCTACAATACTCTGTACTTTACGTAATGGACATTTCAGTAAAACCTAATACATGGCTTGTAGTTGCATTTCATTTACCAGACTACTTTCTATTTTCTAAAATACATTAAACTCACATGCTTCGGATTTTGTTTTGATGATTAACTGTTCTTTAATTCGATTATTTCTCTTGTAATGTCTCAACTGCGTCGCTCAGTCTTACGTCGTTACTTGGAAGATGTACATACCAAAGGCTGGAACGTTTTTAATTTCTGATTTGAGCATAACTGCTCTGGGCGTTGACTATTGCCTTCTCACTACGTAACTTTACGTAAGTAACCTTTATATGTCATGAATTTTTCATCTTGGTTCATGTTTCTGTCAAACCTATTCTCTGTGCATTATTTAATAGGGCTTTTAAATTTTCGTTCTGATGAAGACATCCTTAGAGGTGCGTAAACCTAGGTCACTGTATTAAACAATTATTTGAAACCGATTGGCTGTGTTATTTCTCCGTTAGTTCAAGATAAATTCACTGAAGGCAACATAAAGGCGTCAGCTGTATTAAGTGCAGATATACCACCTGCTAGTGAAATGTGAAAATTTGTGCCTGACTGGGACTCAAACCCGGATTTCACGCTTACCCTGACTGTTCGCCGTAACCACTTCGGCTATCTGTCCACGCTTACCTGCCCAACCGAATCTTCCACCTGTCAGACTGTGTACAGCCCTATACACTGATGACTGTAGGGGACTGCAGTGCAGAATGTACACAGTGTGGAAATTTGGATCGGTTCGGAGACGTGCATGGGTAGCCAAGCTGTTTGATGCAATCATTCGCTATAAGCGGGAAATCCGTGTTACAGTTCCAGCCGGCACAGATTTTTACATGTCACTATTAGGTGATATAATTGCGGCCAAACACAGCTGATGCCAAGATATTCGCATATAGCGAATTTGTTTCAAATTAATATCAGACGGCACAACCGTCATTGATGTCTTTTTTTTTTTTCATCCAGACATGAAAGTTAAAATGATTAAGCAAGTAAAATGTGAGTATGAGCCTAATAATAAAACTCGGAGGCACTGCTGGTTTTGTATTGTTTTCATTCAACATTTTCATGAGTACTGGCGGGTTCACTGAATTGGACGTGTTGCCGAAAACTTCAACTTTAAAACACTGTTCGCACTTTGCCGTTATATTCATTTTAGCAAATTATGTCCGTACTTTAGATTTCGGCGGCGCCACCACACAGGGAAAGCTAACTCTTTAACGAACAATATGGCCGATAAAAAGGTTAGCAGGCCCGGGGCAGCAAGGTAAACACCGAGGGCTGAAAGTACCATAGACACAAGAAGGCACCCACTACCTAGATGCGTGCGTAAAACAGATTCGGGACAAGTACTTTCCTTTAGATACTCAGTAAGTATCAAAAAATGATTTCATTATGGAAGTACTTGGCATTGAAACAAAAGTACTGAATATTTAGTTGCATTGACTTGTATCGCAGTGTCGCTACCCACAGAGAGAAAGGCGATGTTGTTAAACCAGGGGTGCGTCGTGACTACTCCACGAGATCTCTGCTATCTGTTAATACACGGCTAAAATACTCATTACTGTCTTCTAGCTTGCCAAAGTTTCCGTGAGACGGGGCAAGTACTGTGCTCTTGGCGCCATAACAGTATTTGGCGTTACTTCATCCATAACAGTTTTCGATCATCCAGGTTTCAGTTTGCTTGCGACAGAGCCGGTTTCACGGAATTTCGCAAGACGTTTCGCTACCTCAGCGTAGCTAATAGGTGGTATACCTGAGTGGAGTCACTTGAAACCCACTGCAAGGAGATAGCTTCCTCTTCCTCCTCCTCCTCCTCCTCCTCCTCCTCCTGATACGAGGATGATCAAAATGTGTTCGGCATGTGTTAACACCATCAGCATTCACGTCACCTGTAAGCAAGAAATGTCAGTCGTGACTCTCGACCGCTCCCTGGATGGGGACGTACGCTGTCCCTGAGTCGAATCCACCCCGTGGGTTAATGATGAGAGGTCGGATTGCCATCCAGCCTAGATGTGGTTTCTCGCTTCCATTGTCAATTGCAACGTCATAATTGCCTCTGTGGTTCCTTTACTATAACCAAACTGATCATCTAAAACTTTCTAATTTTCTTGATTCTGCACTAATAATTTTAGTTTATGTTGTTTGTGAGGTGGAATTTGACATTGTAACCATTAAGAAGAAATAGATTTGAAATTTTTCTTCACACATACGCGAAATGGCTGTACCTGCCCTGTCAAGTATCTTGTGATCACCAGATGAAACAGTTTCTTGTCCTCAAGTATGATGGTCAAAACGGTTCTTTCGCACTGACCAAACCAAGAGTCTAACAATAATACATATTTTCCCATGCACAGGGAAAGAAAACTTCCGGTGAGTATTGGTCTTCAGAAAGAGATTCTCGAAATCTTGGTGCAAACTATCTATTAGTCTCTTTCAAAACTATGGAAATGGGAGTCAATGAGAAAAAACAGCTTTGGGTGTCATACCTGAGGACAAGAAACTTGTTCATCCGGTGATCTCAACAAGACAGGTACAACCGTTAAATGTTTATGGCTCTCGATGTTTGAAGAACTTTGTGAGATTATTTTAAGATCCAGTTTTGCTGAGTGACTGATGTCAGAGCCCAGTCTAGAAACAATTTAATCAAGCTTCAGCTGAAACGTACCTATATTGATGATTACGATAAGGATGACATGAATTGTTGGCCTCAGATGTCAGGATGCCACTTGTGTAGACTTAAGTAAACTTTGTAACAGTATTACACCGAAATGCCCAAGAAACTGGTATAGGCATGCGTATTCAAATACAGAGATACGTTAACAAGCATAATAAGCACTGCGGTCGGCATCGCATGAAAAGACAACAAATGTCTAGTGCAGTTGTTAGATCGATTACCATTGCTACAGTGGCAGGTTGTAAGATTTGAATGAGTTTGAAAGTGGTGTTATAGTCGGCGCATGAGTGATGGGACACAGTATCTCCGAGGTAGCGATGAAGTGGTGATTTTACCTGCGACCATTTCACGACTGTGCAGTGAATTTCAGGAATCCGCTAAAACATCAAATCTGCGATGTCGCTGAGGCCGGAAAAAGATCCTGCAAGAACGGGACCAACAACAACTGAAGAGAATCGTTCAGTGTGACAGAAGTGTGTCTCTTTCACAAACTGCTGCAGATTTCAGTGCTGGGCCATCAACAAGTGTCAGTGTGCAAACCATTCAACGAAACATCATTGACATGATCTTTCTGAGCCAAAGGCCTACTCGTGTACCCTTGATGGCTGCACACCACATAGCTTTTGCCTTGCCTGAGAGCATCAATACCGACATTGGACTACTGATGGCGGGAAACGTGTTGGCTGCTGGACGAGTCTCGTTTCAAATTGTATCGAGCGGATGGACATGTATGGGTATGGAGAAGACCTCATGATCCATGGACCTGCATGTCAGCAGGGGACTGTTCAGGCTGGTGGAGGCTCTGCAGTGGTGTGGGGTGTGTCCAGTTGGACTGATATGGGACCCCCTGATAAGTCTAGATATGACTCTCACAGGTGACACGTACGTATGCATCCTGTCTGATCACATGCACCCATTCATGTCCATTGTGCACTCTGACAGACTTAGGAAATTCCAGCAGGACAGTGAGACACTCACACATCGAGAACTGTTACAGAGTGGCTCCTGGAACACTCATCTGAGTTTGGTCACTTCCGCTGGCCACCAAGCTCTCCAGACATGAATGTTATGTAGCATATGTGGGATGCCTTGCAACATGCTGTTCAGAAGTGGCCTCCACTCCCTTGTACTCTTAAGGATTTATAGACAGCTCTCAGGATTCATAAAGTCAGTTCCCTCCAGCACTACTTCATCCATTAGTCGAGTGCATACCATGCCGTGTTATGGCACGTGAGTGGTCTGGTGGAGGCCCTACGCAATATTAGGCAGGTGTACCCGTTTCTTCTATCTTCAGTATATTTCATTTATCTGGGAATTTTAGAACTTGGTTTATTATACTGATTCATTTTCAGAGATTAATTTCATTTCGACCTTAGCAAGCATACAAATATCTTTGTGTTGGTTGGACTGTCACTAACTGATACTTCAACACAAAACATAAGCAATTTCAAGATGCAAAGGAATTACAGACATTTACTGCAAATAGGTATTGATTGAAATCAATGGAGAAGGCAGAAAATTTATGCCAGGCTGGAATTCGAACCCGGGTGTCTAGCTCACCAGGCAGATCCTTTGATTATTAAGCCATCTGGACACAATGGTCATCACAAATGCACACCTCCTATCAGACCCTAATTTTTAACTTATCTACACACTACTAATGTGGTGCCCCACACCCATTATCTCCATTACTCGTGGAATTTCGGTGATTCATAAGAGTTTGAGCTTGGTGTGCTTCTGAATGCATGTGTGAAACTAGCTTATTGTTATAATTTTTAATAAACTCATGTAAATGTTAGGAACTTTTTCAGCGCTAAAAGCTAAAAGCCATGTAAAACTTTGTTGCAATGTGAGAGGAATAAATTAATGTATAAGTGGATGTGGCCAGTCATCTTACACCAACGAGATTTTGATTGTAATACATTAAATTTCTATTTCTAATAGCGAACAGTACAAGGAATGATGGTTATAAATATGTAAAAACAGTGGTGAATCAACCAGGAAGACCTCAGTTTACCGACTGACTTTTTTGATAAAATTTTGATACAGTTTTCAGCAATAAATATATATTTGTGGAAGAGAATATCATGTCATCCTGAATTTCTTAAAATTTATATTGGCACTAACAAATCATCAGCTACACTGTCTCTACAAGTTGTAGCAAATTTTGTTGAAGTAATTGTTGTGGTCTTCAGTCCTGAGATTGGTTTGATGCAGCTCTCCATGCTACTCCATTCTGTGCAAGCCTCTTCCTCTCCCAGTACCTACTGAAACCTACAGCCTTCTGAATCTGCTTAGTGTATTCATCTCTTGGTCTCCCTCTACGATTTTTACCCTCCACGCTGCCCTCCAATGCTAAATTTGTGATCCCTTGATGCCTCAGAATATGCCCTACCAACCTATCCCTTCTTCTAGTCAAGTTGTGCCACAAGTTTCTCTTCTCTCCAATTCTGTTCAATACCTCCTCATTAGTTATGTGATCTACCCATCTAATCTTCAGCATTCTTCTGTAGCACCACATTTCAAAAGGTTCTATTCTATTCTTGTCCAAACTATTTATCACCCATGTTTCACTTCCATACATGCCTACACTCCATACAAATACTTTCAGAAATGACTTCCTGACACTTACATCTATACTCTATGTTAACAAATTTCTCTTCTTCAGAAACACTTTCCTTGCCAATTTCATATCTCCTCAACTTCGACCATCATCAGTTATTTTGCTCCCCAAATACCAAACTCCTTTACAAAGTGAGCGTCTCATTTCCTAATCTAATTCCCACAGCATCACCCGACTTAATTCGACTACATTCCATTATCCTCCTTTCACGATACTGCCCATTCCATTCAACTGCTCTTCCAAGTCCTTTGCTGTCTCTGACAGAATTACAATGTCATCAGCGAACCTAAAAGTTTATATTTCTACTCCATGAATTTTAATGCCTATTCCAATTTTTTCTTTTCTCTTTTCTCTTTTCTTCTCTCTTTTTCCTTTTCCCTTTTTTCCTATTCCCTTTTTTTCCTTTTCCCCTCTTTTTTCCTTTTCCCCTCTTTTTTCCTTTTCCCCTTTTTTTTCCTTTTCCCCTCTATTTTCCTTTTCCCCTCTTTTTTCCGTTTCCCCTCTTTTTTCCTCTTTTTTCCTCTTTTCCCCTCTTTTCCCCTCTTTTCCCCTCTTTTCCCCTCTTTTCCCCCTCTTTTCCCCCTCTTTTCCCCTTCTTTTCCCCCCTTTTCCCCCCTTTGCCCCCCCTTTTCCCCCCTTTTCCCCCCTTTGCCCCCCCTTTTCCCCCCTTTTCCCAACTTTCCCCCCTTTTCCCCCCTTTTCCCCCCTTTTCCCCCCTTTTCCCCCCTTTTCCCCCCTTTTCCCCCCTTTTCCCCCCTTTTCCCCCCTTTTCCCCCCTTTTCCCCCCTTTTCCCCCCTTTTCCCCCTTTTCCCCCCTTTTCCCCCTTTTCCCCCTTTTCCCCCTTTTCCCCCTTTTCCCCCTTTTCCCCCTTTTCCCCCTTTTCCCCTTTTCCCCCTTTCCCCCCTTTCCCCCCACTTTCCCCCCACTTTCCCCACTTTCCCCACTTTCCCCACTTTCCCCACTTTCCCCACTTTCCCCACTTTCCCCACTTTCCCCACTTTCCCCACTTTCCCCACTTTCCCCACTTTCCCCACTTTCCCCACTTTCCCCACTTTCCCCACTTTCCCCACTTTCCCCACTTTCCCCCCTTTCCCCCACCCTTTCCCCCCTTTCCCCCACCCTTTCCCCCCCTTTCCCCACCCTTTCCCCACCCTTTCCCCCCTTTTCCCCACCCTTTCCCCACCCTTTCCCCCCTTTTCCCCACCCTTTCCCCCCTTTTCCCCACCCTTTCCCCCCTTTTCCCCACCCTTTCCCCCCTTTTCCCCACCCTTTCCCCCCTTTTCCCCACCCTTTCCCCCCTTTTCCCCACCCTTTCCCCCCTTTTCCCCACCCTTTCCCCCCTTTTCCCCACCCTTTCCCCCCTTTTCCCCACCCTTTCCCCCCTTTTCCCCACCCTTTCCCCCCTTTTCCCCACCCTTTCCCCCCTTTTCCCCCCTTTTCCTCCCTTTCCCCCCTTTTCCTCCCTTTTCCCTTTTTTCCTCCCTTTTCCCTTTTTTCCCACTTTTTTTCCTTTCCCCCCTTTTCTCCTTTTCCCCCCTTTTTTCCTTGTCCCCCCTTTTTTTTCCTTGTCCCCCCCTTTTTTTTCCTTGTCCCCCCTTTTTTTTCCTTGTCCCCCCTTTTTTTTCCTTGTCCCCCCTTTTTTTTCCTTGTCCCCCCTTTTTTTTCCTTGTCCCCCCTTTTTTTTCCTTGTCCCCCCTTTTTTTTCCTTGTCCCCCCTTTTTTTTCCTTGTCCCCCCTTTTTTTTCCTTGTCCCCCCTTTTTTTTCCTTGTCCCCCCTTTTTTTTCCTTGTCCCCCCTTTTTTTTCCTTGTCCCCCCTTTTTTTTTCCTTGTCCCCCCTTTTTTTTTCCTTGTCCCCCCTTTTTTTTCCTTGTCCCCCCTTTTTTTTCCTTTTCCCCCCTTTTTTTTCCTTTTCCCCCCTTTTTTTTCCTTTTCCCCCCTTTTTTTCCTTTTCCCCCCTTTTTTTTCCTTTTCCCCCCCTTTTTTTTCCTTTTCCCCCCTTTTTTTTCCTTTTCCCCCCCCTTTTTTTCCTTTTCCCCCCTTTTTTTTCCTTTTCCCCCCTTTTTTTTCCTTTTCCCCCCTTTTTTTTCCTTTTCCCCCCCTTTTTTTTCCTTTTCCCCCCCTTTTTTTTCCTTTTCCCCCCTTTTTTTTTCCTTTTTTTTCCCTTTTTTTTCCTTTTTTTTCCTTTTTTTTCCTTTTTCTTCCTTCGTTTTTTCCTTTTTTTCCTTTTTTCCTTCGTTTTTTTCCATATGCTCCCCCTGAAACTCTGTACAACCTCTGGTTTAGTCAGTTTATCCAAGTCCCATCTCCTTAAATTTTTACCCTTTTGCAGTTTCTTCAGTTTTAATCTACATTTCATAATCAATAGATTGTGGTCAGTCCACATCTGCCCCTGGAAATGTCTTACAATTTAAAACCTTGTTCGTAAATCTCTGTCTTACCATTAGATAATCTATCTGAAACCTGTTATCTCCAGGCTTCTTCCATGTATACAGCCTTATTTTATGATCCTTGAACCAAGTGTTAGCTATGATTAAGTTGTGCTCTGTGAAAATTCCACCAGGCAGCTTCCTATTTCTTTTCTTAGCCGCAATCCATATTCACCTACTATGTTTCCTTCTCTCTCTTTTCCTACTCTCGAATTCCAGTCACCCATGACTATTAAATTTTCGTCACCCTTCACTATCTGAATAATTTCTATTATCTCATCATACATTTCTTCAATTTCATCATCTGCAGAGCTAGTAGGCATATAAACTTGTACTCCGGTAGTAGGTGTGGGCTTCATGTCTATCTTGGCCATGATAATGCGTTCACTATGCTGCTTGTAGTAGCTTACCCGCATTCCTATTGTTTTATTCATTATTAAACCTACTCCTGCATTACCCCCATCTGATTTTGTATTTATAACCCTATAGTCACCTGACCAGAAGTCTTGTTCCTCCTGCCACCAAACTTCACTAATTCACACTATATCTAACTTTAGCCTATCCTTTTCCATTTTTAAATTTTCTAACCTCCCTGCCCGATTAAGGGATTTGATATTCCACGCTCCGATCCGTAGAATGCCAGTTTTCTTTCTCCTGATAACGACATCTTCTTGAGTAGCCCCCCCCCCCCCCCCCTCCAGAATATTTTACCTAAGAGGACGCCATCATTATTTAACCATACAGTAAAGCTGCATGCCCTCGGGAAAAACCACAAATCACAGCCGTAGTTTCCCTTGCTTTCAGCCATTCGCAGTACCAGCACAGCTATGCCATTGGAGTAGATACTCAAAGAATTATTTTATATGTTTTGCAGCATTGGAGATGTCCAAGAAATGAAGAGTAGTAATTGTTATTTGATACTCATTGTAATATTTCAGTCAGTAATGCATAATCGGTTCTCTTCACCAAGTAACACCAGTGTACTGATATATAAATTAGAAGATTGTAACCACAATTTCAAATTTTGCTGAATTTTGTGGTAATTGTGTCATTGGTGTATGATGCCAAAAAATTTTTCATTTTATGTGCATGATGTAAAAAAGTTATGTTTTAAGTATGCCTTTACAGATTAACATTATTGTAATGATTTTGTGCTCTGATGATAATTAGTTATTATTTTCAATTAATAAAGTATATGTACAACAATAAACTAAAAACCATAAAGCCAGGGATGTAAAATAACTGTTACCAAATATCAAACAAAAATCGGAAAAAATAAATAATTTGGAATAATAATGAACTTCCAGATATTTTAATTGGGCATGCTGGAAATACTCAGACAGGACATTATGTACAGCTTATTTTCTAAAAATGGTACTCCATAAAACAGCTTTATTATGCATAAATGGATGTGGCATGAAAGCAGCTTCATTATTTATGAAAAGTTGTTTATTTTTCAAAATATATTTTTGATAGTGAAGGGTTTTGTAAAATTTCAAAGTATTATCAGAATTGATTGTACACTTTTTGAGAATCCTAACTGCATTTCCACTTTTACATGGAACACATTTTTAAATATGATGGTTTCAAAATACTCATTCGAAACTTATTATGAAAATTACCTTCGCAGTGTGTTGTACATCTTAAAAGTGAATTCGAAAAAAAAAAAATGGTGTCTTGCATTATTTTGATTCTTCTATATACGCACCAAGTTTCATCAAAATCGCACTTCAGAATTTTCCCTTGGTTAGTTGCAATAAATTTAAATCTTTCAGTGTACAGGCATCACATCCGTTTAGTGACATTTTGTAGCAGTCTTTCATTTGTTAATTTTTTCCTTTCTATAGTCTAGGTTTACCACAGGTTTTTTTTTCCTAGTAGATTCTTTCCAGTGGCTCTAGATTTCACAGTTTGTTACTGATTATGGGGTGCCAAAAGTACACTTCATTATCTCATTAGTTACAGACTCTGCTGTTAATATATTGAATATCTAGGTTAACCATAGTAGATTAATTGGCAAATGCACACTAAATTGCTATTTACCTGTTTCCAAATTTGCAATTAAAGAAACTTACTCTTGTGTAGAATGTTGTATAATAAGTTTAATTTTTTTAACTGTCATATTTCAAACTCCAAGCTTCCCCTAAAACATAGGTGTAAGAAGTGCAGTCTTTGACAGGCAATCTACCTTGTGCCCAATTAATTATGAAGGCAGCTACAATAAAAGTACAAATGACAATCTAGAGTCCTTTCAACAACTTCACTACTAGTCCTGCTGTATTTCAGTATTTAGTTAGTGACAGCCAAAAGCAATAAATTTAAAAACATAATTTATACATAAATTGTGAAATTCAACCAACACAATCTAAAACCTGCTGTAACAAGAAGATAGTTGGTAGAAAATACTAAAGTGGTTGAAACTCGTGCCCTTCATCATATGATATCTCTCTGAACCACAGGTAATTGATTGTTGAGTCAATTACATTTTTATAGTATAGAAATTTCTGACTTGGAAACAAAATACACACACTGCATGTAATTTCTTAGTTTGTTGTCCATATTGAGGGTTTGCTGCTATTGTCTGCTGTCTCACTTATTCTATATTTTAGCAAGAAATCGCAGTAAAAAATAATGTGATAAATTTTTAAATTTTATTTCTTCTGACTATAATGTATTCATATGTTTGAGATAAAATTGTTTGGATTTAGTGTAGCTGTACAGATGCAGTGCATGTTTATGGTAACAGAGCCAGTAATAGGAAGATTTTGCTTTACATTTACAGAACTGTGTGACAATTCAACATCACTGAGAGAAGCATTAGATCTCCATTCGAGATGTAATAGCAAAGTAGAGACATTTCAGCGTCAAGCTGCAATAAAGAAGACATGGATGTGGGCAGGGATAGCAGCTGCTATCATTGTGATCATCGTGCTCACTGGGGCACTGTTTATGCACTGCAGGAATTCCTCCAGGAGAAAAGTGTCTGCAAACAATAACAACCAGATGGCGTGTAATGACGTGAAGAAAATGCCTCCAGACCCTTCATCTTCACAGCTCCTACAAGACTTGTAGTTCTTAATGGAGCAGAAAGTGACTCGAGATTCCTACACATTCTCTCATCTCTTTGTACATTCAACTGTTCTGCAATACGACTGTGATGTTTCTGTGATGTAAGTGATTAGTATTAGTTTCGCTTCGTGAAAGTGAATGCAATGAAAATATGATAGTGCAAAGACGTTCAAAGACAATATATACAATCACTTTAGTGTTCAGTGTGGCTGTGACTAGAGCAAGAAACTATAGCTCACAAACTTACCATGTCCAGCATTTATGTGCCTAAGAAGTGTTCCATTAAATTTATGAAAGTTATGACAACTCTAGGAGATAACAAACCAAGCAAATCTATTTGAAATTTTGCTATGGATCAAAGGCAGTTAAATATCATTCATCATCTTATTGAGTGAAAAGCAGTCAAATTTTGGCAAAACAATGAACTTCAAAACGAAAGAATGAATTAAGAGTATATTCAATAATATAACAGTATGCTGGAATTGGCAGTGTTATTTTTCAGCAGATATTATTTTCAAGATATGTTGTAGTGGTTATCTAACCCATACTGCTTTGGAACATGAATGAGGCTTATTTCTTATGTGTTTAGGTGAAAATAAGAGGACCCCCAAGGTTTCTCATTGCCCTCAACAATATTTTTACTCCTCTAAAATTAGTATAGAGCTAAAAGTTCAAGAGAAAAGTGATATTAAAACCTGCGAGCACCTTCATTTAGCAATATTTATTATAGAAAAGTTATTTTGATTATAAAACGTTAAAATTCTTGTCGTATTGTTTCAATCTTTGTTAGAGGTACTCGTACAGACGTTAACTGTTAACAGAATCTGCATGGAAGTCATTTGAGTATAAATATTAATGATGTTTTAAATTTGATTAAGACAGTATAAAAATCTCCAGTAACAGAATGTTACTTTTAATGACATCCATGAAATTACAGAGGCAGTTATATAAATGATTGAATTTGTTATGTAGTGACGAGTGTGCCATTTTATCAGATATGCTGAATGGTGACTTGTACTATATCAGACTAAGTTTGGAAAGTTAGACAGTTCCTATAGGTTCTTCTTGAATGCACTGTAAATATGCTCATTCAGTGAACTGCTTGTTAATTATCAGAATGCAGTAAAATCATTTCTCACAGTGCAGCACAATGACAGCAACAATGCTAAATAGGTGTTCTTACCTTACAACCTATGTAACATAAATCACTGCTGATCAGTATATTCGAACTAATTCGGTGAATGTTAGGCATTTAAGTCAGTTTGTAGGCTATTTTCTAGTTAGTATGAACTTTTGCATGTTGTAACTTGACTGAAAATGAGGTTTTGCCAACATTTCGGTTTCATGTAGTGTGTTCAATATTTGCTACTGATCACCACCTTGGAAAACCCACACACAATTAGACAATAAAGTCACTTGTGTTGTGTGATGTGTATTAATCTCTACTTGTCTGTCCAGATTTCACAGCAGAAAAACTACCTAATATGTTGTTACAGTTTTAAATCCTTTTTCATACTGTTTTTTTTTTTAATTGTGTCTTTTTGTAGGATAAGAGTTGGTAATTTTCTAGGTGTGTTACATTCTTAATGTCTTCATGTTCAGTTTATCATATAAATCGGCCTTCCATCTTTAAGTTAAAGGGTGTATCAATGCTCTATCCCGATAATGTTAAATTTAACATTGTTCTAGTCCATTTCTTTAGGAACTATCCAAGGCAATAAAACTTTGAAAGGATGTAGTGCAATATCTTACACATTCACTGATTTCTTAGCACATATCTCACTTTGTTAGGGATCAAGACATGAATTTAATGCAGGTCTTAAAAATTTAGGTAAGTTTTAAAAAAATATTTTTATGATCAAAGAATGAGTGCTATCTGTACCAGTGTAGATCCACATAAATAAAATATCACCACCAATAAGAGGTAAAAATTACAGAACATTAATTGGAGTATCTTCTGAGATAATGGGATACACTTGCAAAAACCTAGTTTATCAGAAATTGCACTTGAAAGTTGAAGTAAAGGAAAACTGACTATTGAATGAAGTGACAGCCTAAGACTCTCCAGCTTTCGAACGTTTCTCTTTCTGGGAATCTTGCTGCTGTTGCTCTTGTATATTTAACATAGTTTCTGCCTTGAGGACTCGCTGACTATCCATTTCTTGTAGGATTGCCTCTGTATTGTGGCCAGACTTAAAATTTCTTCAGAACCTTTATTCTGCTCGCATTCATCACTGAAGTAGATTAAAGCACTATTGACCCCAATATTCACTCCTTTCAAGCCCAAAATACACTTTTGTACACCCTGGTCCATTTTACATTGTTGACTCATTTACAGTTTGAGGTTTTCCTGAAATGCATTACTTTAGAAGATCTGTATGTCCTAGATCTCTATGTGCTGGGTTTACTACTGCTCCAACAGCTTCAGTGATGGCGTTACAATGGGTATACTTAGTTCCTGTTGCCTCAGCTCTAAAGTATTACACGAGTCAATTGAACACAATTTGTGTAGTGGTTTCTCATCACTTAACTTTGCCCAGACAGCATTTCTCATTCCTTACAGGTTGTCTGTATTCTTTCTAATGGCTTGGCCAAAGTATTCACTTTTATGTCTGTCAGACATCATTTAAACAGTCTTGCCTTCTTCTTCAAGCTTATTGCTAGAAATGTTCTGCCTGATTTTATGCAGTCAGATATCCATTCATTTACGTACAGGACACATATTCTAACTTTTGTGGTGTTACATCGTCATAGGACCTGCTGAAAATTATTGATTCGAATGAACTGGAATCACCATCACAATGAATTCAGCATAACAAACCCCATGTTGTTCTTGACAGTGCTGAAAGATCTTCAGTGATGAGAAACTTCCATACCTCCACTAGATCCCTCATTTGTTCTTTGACAGTTAGGTTCATGCAGTTGTTTCATTTCATTATTAGTACCAACGTTTGTGCATCTACGGCAATGTTTCAACAGTACTTCAACATCAAGCATCTGCCCCTTATTAATACTTACAGCATCTGCACAAGATTGTTTAGCTTCATGGTCCATTTTCTTCCACAGTCCATCAAATCCTATTCAAATGTCATTGTTACCATTATTTCCGTCAACTACTTTTACTGTTGCAGATTTAATTGAGTCTTTGCCATTACTTCTACCATTTCCCGCAAAAGCATCTGTGTACCTTGAAACATTAGTAACTGACCATGACAGATTCATAAGAGCACACAGTTTTTCCAGCCCAAGAGTCTTTACTGATGCATCTCAGCCCATAGAAATATCTGATGTTTGTCTCAGAAAGGATACTGTTCTACATTCTTCAGAGGTCCAGAATTCTTTCTTACTCTCTCATCTCGAACAAGATACTTCCAAACTAAGAACTAAACTATTCCTTTTGAAGACTTTTTAGAAATTATCCTCTCTCCATCACACAGATGACAGCAATTAATTTTATTGAACATTGCAGTCATTCATTACTGTTGACAGGCTGCTTCTTCAAAGCACTTGATGTAAAGCATTTCATTCAGTGTTGCTTGCCCTAACCTCAATCTCTGGATGTGGGGTTACAAAAGGACATGATCTTTAGAATCCATTTAAAGGATTTCTTCTCCTCCCAATTATTCCCATTGGTGGATTCATATTAAAGAGAGAGAGACAATTCAATGAGCAACATGTTCAAATATACACAATGGAAGGTGTAAAGTGAGTTACAAAAATTTGTTGGAACTATTCATTATACCATAAACAGGAAGTAGTATCAGAGCAACCAATGAAGCCAATCTAGACAGTAGGAGGTTTACTATAAATCAAAGCAAATCACGGACTTCGGGACCAAACAGCTCCTGAGATAACTTGTTGTAACTGTGCAAGTGCTCATCAAAACTGTAGAAATTACTTAATTACTTAATTTTAAAATAAATTAAAATACATAGTTATCTACAATGTACGGAACATACACAAAATTAGAGACAACTTCAAATAACAATTTTCCATTAAAAAAATGAAAATTGAAGTTATACACCCCCCGCCTTTTGCAGTTACCTTAAAAGTTGACAGAAATGTTACAGACACATTTAAATTCTAGTTTTCAAAACATTTAAAATCATATGTAATTTCAAAACTATTTATTTTAAGACATGATAGGTTCCCAGAGAGAGTTTGTTGAGAGTTGGATGCAGGCATCACGATATCAATACACTTTACTTACATGCTCAGTAAAGTGTTGAATATTCCTAAGCACTCAGAATAATCAAAGACTTGCTTCCACAGCCCTGCAAAAATCTTACACTGAAGAGAAGGACGAAAATGATTAGCTTAGAACGTCATAATTTCATAATATGGACTTGTAATTCAAACATTATTACAAACATTGAACTTCTATGATCCTGTAGGAGATGTGGAGAAAGTACACCTATGAATGACCAGGAACACACAACCCTGACAATGTTCTTCATAAGAGGCTTTACTGCAAAGAAGAAAATCTAATAAAATATTAAACATGTAGCGTCTGTGGACTTCAAGGCGTATTATGTTGCGTAGGTAATAAATGAAATTGCTTGTCGACCTATACAAACATTTTGTACAGTGAAATTTTACCATATTGTAGCTAAATTTCCAGTTTAGATTTGTTTCATTTCTATCTATATGAATAGACCACTACTGTCTTAATGTAATGTTTTCTGAACGTTAGTTGTTCATTGTGAGAACTGATACTAATTATTTGATACTCCCTATGACTGAAAACGTAATTATCTTTCATCAGGTACATGAAGCAAATGTTGGCAAAACACTTAACCTGAAGTTAAAGCTGCCATGAACGTGGGTTCAGTTTTTTAATGTATGAGCTGGCAAAATTTCGAAAAACGATTTCTCACGAATTGCTGTTAAAATTAAGAAAATTTTTTTCTAGTCAACATGTTTCTGTTCTCAAATGTATTGTTCCGTACGCTATGTTGTAATTTAGAAATTTTCTATGTTGTAATTTAGAAATTTTCATATAGAGGAAAATGGGCTGAATGTAGTTGTTACATTCGATCTCTCTCTCTCTCTCTCTCTCTCTCTCTGTCTCTCTGTCTCTCTCTCTGTCTCTCTGTCTCTCTCTCTGTCTCTCTGTCTGTCTGTCTGTCTCTCTGTCTGTCTGTCTGTCTGTCTCTCTGTCTGTCTGTCTCTCTCTGTCTGTCTCTCTCTCTCTCTCTCTCTCTCTCTCTCTCTCTCTCTCTCTCTCTCTCTCACGCACACTTGTAATCTGGTAATCTGTTTTTAGGCCTGTAAAAGCCGTGTAATTGATGATGTGATGATTTATGGGACATAGTTATTTCTTATTTAGTTTATTTTCAGAAAACACGTATTAACTGTTTTGTACAGACATATAGTTTTATAATAAAGGTGTAAATAAATTGTTGAAGTTTTAATTGAACGAAGTATAAAAACTAATTACCTTTTGTCATTTCTTCATCATTTTATGTAACTGCAGTAACTGCCATTAATGGAGAAATCCATTTCCCCAAATCCATTCAGCGTTATTAACAAATCTGCATGTGACTCTAAATTTAATCAAAATCTGCTTCACCTAGTGACACAGATACTATGCTTTTGGATCTATGATGATTTTTTTAAGATTCTAGTGTCACCAGATACACTTCTTTGGGAAGATTACTAGCTGAGATGAAAGAGATTTTCCATATGTATTCGTCAAAATACTTTCATATAATCTGTCTTCCCAGAAAATTAATGCCTTTTAGTTTTCACTCAACTCAGGTTGGATAGCATATAAACTCCTGGAAATGGAAAAAAGAACACATTGATACCGGTGTGTCAGACCCACCATACTTGCTCCGGACACTGCAAGAGGACTGTACAAGCAATGATCACACGCACGGCACAGCAGACACACCAGGAACCGCGGTGTTGGCCGTCGAATGGTGCTAGCTGTGCAGCATTTGTGCACCGCCGCCGTCAGTGTCAGCCAGTTTGCCGTGGCATACGGAGCTCCATCGCAGTCTTTAACACTGGTAGCATGCCGCGACAGAGTGGACGTGAACCGTATGTGCAGTTGACGGACTTTGAGCGAGGGCGTATAGTGGGCATGCGGGAGGCCGGGTGGACGTACCGCCGAATTGCTCAACACGTGGGGCGTGAGGTCTCCACAGTACATCAATGTTGTCGCCAGTGGTCGGCGGAAGGTGCACGTGCCCGTCGACCTGGGACCGGACCGCAGCGACGCACGGATGCACGCCAAGACCGTAGGATCCTACGCAGTGCCGTAGGGGACCGCACCGCCACTTCCCAGCAAATTAGGGACACTGTTGCTCCTGGAGTATCGCCGAGGACCATTCGCAACTGTCTCCATGAAGCTGGGCTACGGTCCCGCATACCGTTAGGCCGTCTTCCGCTCACGCCCCAACATCGTGCAGCCCGCCTCCAGTGGTGTCGCGACAGGCGTGAATGGAGGGACGAATGGAGACGTGTCGTCTTCAGCGATGAGAGTCGCTTCTGCCTTGGTGCCAATGATGGTCGTATGCGTGTTTGGCGCCGTGCAGGTGAGCGCCACAATCAGGACTGCATACGACCGAGGCACACATGGCCAACACCCGGCATCATGGTGTGGGGACCGATCTCCTACACTGGCCGTACACTTCTGGTGATCGTCGAGGGGACACTGAATAGTGCACGGTACATCCAAAACGTCATCGAACCCATCGTTCTACCATTCCTAGACTGGCAAGGGAACTTGCTGTTCCAACAGGACAATGCACGTCCGCATGTATCCCGTGCCACCCAACGTGCTCTAGAAGGTGTAAGTCAATTACCCTGGCCAGCAAGATCTCTGGATCTGTCCCCCATTGAGCATGTTTGGGACTGGATGAAGCGTTGTCTCACGCGGTCTGCACGTCCAGCACGAACGCTGGTCCAACTGAGGGGCCAGGTGGAAATGGCATGGCAAGCCGTCCCACAGGACTACATCCAGCATCTCTACGATCATCTCCATGGGAGAATAGCAGCCTGCATTGCTGTGAAAGGTGGATATACACTGTACTAGTGCCGACATTGTGCATGCTCTGTTGCCTGTGTCTATGTGCCTGTGGTTCTGTCAGTGTGATCATGTGATGTATCTGACCCCAGGAATGTGTCAATAAAGTTTCCCCTTCCTGGGACAATGAATTCACGGTGTTCTTATTTCAATTTCCAGGAGTGTATATCTAAACACTAGCACTTACACTGAAATTGTGTTTCCCCAGACAATGCTACAATAGGTCGACATTGTGATTAATCCACGCTCTAAGTATTTGTAGAAATTTATTTTGCAATGGAAGACAGATATCTAATCCATAGGCCTGCTTGGAACAGCGAAGAACGAGCTCTCTTCCTTCAATGGAACATAATGTGTAAAATTCTTGCAGGTTCATTTCACCTCTTTTTTAAATACAGTATATGATGAAAAAGCTAAGCTTTCAGAAGGGGATCAGAAACGAAATTAAACTTGATATGTGTGTGTACGAATGTTGTTAAAGTGGTTACAAAATAGATTTACAAGATTTGGTCAGTGTGTGCCTACACACCAGTATGATTTGGCGAACCAACCCCAACCCCTTCCCCTCTCAACTAGACTCTTGCACTGAAGGATGGGGATGGTGACATACGGCCATTGCATCTTCTTCTGAGGCAAGCTGGCTGACAACGGTTGTAACTGGTCCTTGGTACACTGGATACTGGTACTGAAACAGGATTGGCATGCAACCTGATCCCACACGTGTTCTGTTGGTGGCAAATCTGGGGGTGTTGCTGGCCAGAGTAGTACTATAGCATGGTGCCTACAGTTTGCACGTATTTTCTATGTGTGGATGAACATTGCTCCTTGACAAATGCCAACACGATATTGTCACATGACAGTTAACATAGTAGGACGCATTGTGCACTTGGCATAGCGTAGGCCGTTGGAGTTAACTTAATCACTGCAAGCCTTGACCTGAACTTGTACTTGATAGCGCCCCGTGCTGTGATGTGAGGAGTAACACTGCTCTGTCCCCCAACACATTGGGAGAATGGTCGCCGCCATACTGGCCGACGATGGTCATTCTGGGTAGAGCAGAACCGTGATTCACCACTGAATGCAAAACGACG
This sequence comes from Schistocerca gregaria, assembly GCF_023897955.1. Classification (NCBI taxonomy): domain Eukaryota; kingdom Metazoa; phylum Arthropoda; class Insecta; order Orthoptera; family Acrididae; genus Schistocerca; species Schistocerca gregaria. The sequence continues at coordinate 552,779,457 of NC_064920.1, forward strand.
CCATTCACGATCAGTACATTCTTCCTGGTCATTTCATCACTCCAGCATTAGCCAATTTGGTTCTGCAGTTTAATGCAAGCCTATACAAGGGACGGTTATTCCATAGTCTGGTTGCCGTTAGTCTATGTCGAATAGTGCAGCATGAGACAATGTTGCAGGGAGTATGCTACTTCTCAGATGGCAGGTGCAGATGTGAAGGAGTTAAGATGTGCTTGGCGTGCAATACAGCGCGTGGTCAACTGGAAGCTAGAAGAGAGTGCCTGCCTTCACAATCCCATGCAATGCAACATTGGGTAACTGCCTGCATTTTAATGCCCCAGAAATCAGGATATTGTCCGATTAGAATAACCTGCCTAATGGAGATCCACAATGAGACCCCTTTCAAACTGTCAGATCCTGATAACGCTGTCTGAGATGAGTTTGCAGCATTCCTGTGTACTTAAGTGATCACTGAGTACTCGACGTTGTTCGCGGTTATTACGTATCCTGCCAGGCCTGGGACCCTATTATCATTCACACTGATCGGTGTTGTCGGTTATCCTCGGTAGTGGCGTCATTTTCCATTCTCTATCCAAAGTTGCTATTGTGCAAGCTTCTGAGACCAGTTACCGATCGGTCCAACCAATTTTCCGACAACTGTACCGAGATATGGTTAAGTTTTGGTGTGGTCACTCGCTCGATTTGGTGTGATTTGTTTACAGCTAGGATTTGTTATGCTAGAACTATTGAGAGGTTTTAGTTTCGGATTTAATGGTTATTTTTTACTGAACAATCACTAGGATAGCAAAGAGAGATCACAGTGTGTATGGTCACACAGGAATCTAAGAGCGCAACTTACATTACTGCAATAAAACTAGCAGCAATCATCTCTATTCTCTTGCTACTCAAAAATATTTATCTGCGATTTAATCCTTGACAACATTAGAAAGAGATGAAAAAACCCCATCATAATATTTTTAGACTATATGGCCATATACGAAATATTTTTACTTGTTGTTGTTGTTGTTGTCTTCAGTCCTGAGACTGGTTTGATGCAGCTCTCCATGTTACTCTATCCTCTACAAGCTTCTTCATCTCCCAGTAACTACTGCAACCTACAGCCTTCTGAATCTGCTTAGTGTATTCACCTCTTGGTCTCCCTCTACGACTTTTATCCTCCACACTGCCCTCCAATACTAAATTGGTGATCCCTTGATGCCTCAGAACATGTCTTATCAACCGATCCCTTCTTTTAGTCAAGTTGTGCCACAAGCTTCTCTTCTCCCCAATCTTATTCAGTACCTCCTCATTAGTTATATGATCTACCCGTCTTCTCTTCAGCATTCTTCTGTAGCATCACATTTCAAAAGCTTCTATTCTCTCTTCTTGTCCAAACTGTTTATTGTCCATGTTTGACTTCCATACACGCCTATGCTCCATACAAATACTTTCAGAAACGACTTCCTGACACTTAAATCTATACTCGATGTTAACAAATTTCTCTTCTCCAGAAACTACTCCCTTGCCATTGCCAGTCTACCTTTTATTTCTTCTCTACTTTGGTCATCATCAGTTATCTTGCTCCCCAAATAGCAAAACTCTTTTACTACTTTAAGTGTGTCATTTCCTAATCTAATTCCCTCAGCGTCACCCGACTTAATTCGACTACATTCCATTATCCTCATTTAGCTTTTGTTGATGTTCATCTTATACCCTCCTTTCAAGACACTGCCCACTCCATTCAACTACTCTTCCAAGTCCTTTGCTGTCTCTGACAGAATTACAATGTCATCGGCGAACCTCAAAGTTTTCATTTCTTCTCCATGAATTTTAATACCTACTCCGAATTTTTCTTTTCTTTACTTCACTGCTTGTTCTATATACAGATTGAATAACATCAGGGATAGGCTACAGCCCTGTCTTACTCCCTTCCCAACAACTGCTTCCCTTTCATGCCTCTCGATTCTTATAACTGCCATCTGGTTTCTGTACAAATTGTAAATAGCCTTTCGACCCCCGTATTTTACACCTGCCACCTTCAGAATTTGAAAGAGAGTATTCCAGTCAACTTTGTCAAAAGCTTTCTCTAAGTCTACAAATACTAGAAATGTAAGTTTGCCTTTTCTTGATCTAGCTTCTAAGTTGAGTCGTAGGGTCAGTATTGCCTCACGTGTTCCAACATTTCTACGCAATCCAAACTGATCTTCCCTGAGGTCAGATTCTACCAGTTATTCCATTCATCTGTAAAGAATTCACGTTAGTATTTTGCAGCTGTGACTTATTAAACTGATAGTTCGGTAATTTTAACATCTGTCAATGCCTGCTGTCTTTGGGATTGGAATTATTATATTCTTCTTGAAGTCCGAGGGTATTTCGCCTGTCTCATACATTTTGCTCACCAGATGGCAGAGTTTTGTCAGGACTGGCTCTCCCCAGGCTGTCAGTAGATGTAATGGAATGTTGTCTACACTCAGGGCCTTGTTTTGACTTAGGTCTTTCAGTGCTCCATCAAGCTCTTCACGCGGTATCATATCTCTCATTTCATATTCATCTTCATCTACATCTTGTTCCATTTTTATAACATTGCCCTCAAGTAAATCGCCCTTCTATAGGCCCTGTATATACACTTTCCACCTTTCCTCTTTTCCTTCTTTGCTTAGAAAAGGGTTTCCATCTGAGCTCTTGATATTCACACAAGTGGTTCTCTTTTCTCCAAAGGTCTCTCTAATTTTCCTGTAGGCAGTATCTGTCTTACCCTAGTGAGCTAAGCCTCTAAATTCTTACATTTGTCCTCTAGCCATGCCTGCTTAGCCATTTTGCACTTCCTGTCGATCTCATTTTTGAGACGTTTGTATTCCTTTTTGCCTTCTTCTTTACTGCATTTATGTATGTTCTCCTTTCGTCAGTTAAATTCAATATTGCTACTGTCACCCAAGGATTTCTACTAGCCCTCATCTTTTTACCTACTTGATCCTCTGCTGCATTCACTACTTCATCCCTCAAAGCTACCCATTCTTCTTATATTGTATTTATTTCCCCCATTCTTGTCAATTGTTCCCTTGTGCTCTCCCTGAAACTCTATACAACCTCTGGTTTAGTCAGTTTATCCAGGTCCCATCTTCTTAAATTTCCACCTTTTTGCAGTTTCTTCAGTTTTAATCTACATTTCATAACCAATAGATTGTGGTCAGAGTCCACATCTGCCCCTGGAAATGTCCTACAATTTAAAACCTGGTTCCCAAATCTCTTTCTTGCCATTAGATAATCTATCTGAAACCTGTTAGTATCTCCAGGCTTCTTCCATGTATACAGCCTTATTTTATTATTCTTGAACCAAGTGTTAGCTATGATGAAGTTTTGCTCTGTGAAAATTCCACCAGGTGGCTTCCTCTTTCATTTCTTACCCCCACAATCCATATTCATCTACCACATTTCCTTCTCTTCCTTTTCCTAAAATCAAATTCCAGGCACCAATGACTATTAATTTTTAGTTTCCCTTCACTATCTGAATAATTTCTTTTATTTCATCATACACATCTTCAATTTCTTCGTCATGTGCAGAGCTAGTTGGCATTTAGACTTGTACTACTGTCGTAGGCTTGGGCTTTGTGTCTATCTTGGTCACAACAATGCATTCGCTGTGCTGTTTGTAGTAGCTTACCCGCATTCCTATTGTTTTATTCATTATTAAACCTACTCCTGCATTACCCCTGTTTGATTTTGTATTTATACCCCTGTATTCACCTGACCAGAAGTCTTGTTCCTCCTGCCACTGAACTTCACTAATTCCCACTATATCCCACTTTATCCTCTCCATTTCTCTTTTTAAATTTTCTAACCTCCATGCCCAATTAAGGGATCTGACATTCCACGCTCCGAGCCATAGAATGCCAGTTTTCTTTCTCCTGATAATGATGTCATCATGAGTAGAAACCAAAGTAAGTAGAGTAATACAGAAACAGGAGAAAGCAAGTTACAAGCAAAGCAACGTGACACAAAGGTATTAAATATGTTTACAATATAAACGGTAGACAAATAAGCAGGTAGCCCAGTGGGAATAGCACCGTATGAAAGATTTATAGAGACTAGTCTGTATTTTCCAATTCTTTCTTATATTGCAATAATGAATTAATCTGTTCGTTAGTCCTAACCAATGTGCGATTGGCAGGGGGGGATGGGGGCGGGGTTTCCCCCCTCTGCATCAGACCATCCCCTCCCCTTGTAGATGTTAATTCCCATAGTGCTCAGAGCCATTTGAACCTCCTCTGGTTGTAGTTTATGCATCCCAACCTGGGATGTTTGTTTCCCATGCACTGGAGTAAAACTTTACATATAATTTGTGGAGCTGAACACTGAAAGTTTTTAGTATGTCTTACTATTAATACTATTAATACTATTAATATGTTTCAGATTTCCAACATCAGAATAAGTACAGCTTTTCACAAATGTGTCTCTACTTTTTGATTTCCCCTCGTATACCTTTATGTAGATGATTTTGTAAATAAGCTTGACCTATAATGTACTTTTAAAGATATAACAAGGTATGGCTTTTCTGATAGTGCACACGCATGAATAGTGAGCTTCGGCATTAACATCTATTTTTAAATAGCTGTTTAACCATGCGTAACACCACGGTCCAAGTTAGAGACATATACAATTCTACTAACCCCCTAAAACATCGCCCCCGCCACTGGTAAAAGCACAAATCGCACCCTGGTTCTAACACACATGCTGTGAGCGATTCTCCTCAATTGAACGACGTAGTTAAACCACTCGTAACATTCCTCCTCATTTTTATTACTCGCACTCGCTGCTGTGGCAATGCACCAGTGCCCAGCAAACTAAACTTCTGAATACGATATTGGATGACTGCGAATAGTATCATTTATATTGATTTGTAACACAGCTCACATTGAAAACCAGTCCAAAGCAAAGAATGGAAAGCTGAAGGGTAGGAGTATATAGAAGGCCTATATAAGGGAGATAGATTTGAAGGCAGTGTTATAAGTAGGGAAGTGAGCATAGATAAAGATCAGGTGGGAAATATGTTACTGCGAGAAGAATTTGACAGAGCTCTGAAGGATCTAAGTCGAAACAAGGCCCTGGGAATACACGATGTTCCGTCTGAGCTACTGATAGCCTTGAGAGAGAGAGAGAGAGAGAGAGAGAGAGAGAGAGAGAGAGAGAGAGAGCCGTGACAAAACTCTTCCCTCTGGTGTGCAAGATGTATGAGACAGGCGAAATACCCGTACCCTTCAAGAAGAATGTAGTGATACCTTCCAAAGAAAGCAGTTGCCGACAGATGTGAAAACAGCCGAACAAACAGTTTAATAAGTCATGGTTGCAAAATAACATGAATTATTTACAGATGGAAAAACTGGTGGAATCCGACCTCAGAGAAGTTCAGTTTGGATTCCGGAAAAATATATAGGAGCATGCGAGGCAGTAATGGCCATGCTACTTATCTTAGAAGGTAGGTTAAGGAAAGACAAACCTACATTTATAGCTTTTGTAGACTTAGAGAAAGCCTTTGACAAAGTTGACTGGAATACTTTCTTTGAAAATCTGAAGGTAGCAGGGGTAAAATATTTGGAGTGAAAGGCTATTTACAAATTGTACAGAAACCAGACGGCAGGTTTAAGAGTCGAAGGGTGTGTAAGGGACAAGCAGTGGTTGAAAATTGTATGAGATAGGGTTTTAGACTATCACCGATGCTATTCAATATGCACATTGAACAAGCAGTAAAAGAAACCTAAGAACAACTTGGAATAGGAATTAAAACTGGCCGCAGTGGCCGAGTGGTTATAGGTGCTACAGTCTGGAACCGCGCAACCGCTATGGTCGCAGGTTCGAATCCTGCCTCAGGCATGGATGTGTGTGATGTCCTTAGGTTGGTTGGGTTTAAGTAGTTCTAAGTTCTAGGCGACTGATGACCTCATAAGTTAAGTCCCATAGTGCTCAGAGCCGTTTGAACAAATTACAGTTCCTGGAGGTGAAATTAAAACTCTAGGTTTGCTGATGACATCAGCAGAGGACTTGGAAGAAGCAGCTGAACAGGATGGACAGTTTCTTGAAAGCAAAATATAAGATGAACATCGACAAAAGCAAAGCAAGATTAATGGGAAGTAGTCGAATTAAATTAGAGGATGCTAAGTGAATTAGTTTAGGAGACGAGACACTTAAAGTAGTAAGTCAGTTTTGTTATTTGGGCCGAAGTAGAGAAGATATAAAATGTAGACTGGCAGTGGCAATTTCCAAAGAAGAGAAATTTATTAACACCAAATATACATATAAGTGTTAGGAAGTCTTTTTGTGAAGGTATTGGTATGGAGTGTTGCCATGTATGGAAATGAAACATGGACGATAATCAGCTTAAAAAAGAGAGAATACAAGTTTTCGAAATGTGGTGTTACAGAATAGTGTTAAAGATTAGATGAGGTGATCATGTAAGTAATCAGGAGGTTCTGAATAGAACTTGGGAGACAAGAAATTTGTGACATAACTTGGCCAAAATACGGGATTAGTTGATAGGACACAATTTGAGCCACCACCTGTTTAGTATTGGAGGGAAGTGTGAGAGCAAGAGATGAATACAGTAAGCAGATTCAAAAGAATGTACGTTGCTGTAGTTGTTGGGAGATACAGAGGCTCACACGGGATAGAGTATCAAGAACTGCTGGCTGCATCAAAACAGTCTTCGGACTGAAGACCACAACACCACCACACAGTTTTTACACTAAGGAACGTAGGTAGTGTCATAAACATCGACAATAACTAAAAACGACACCACATTTCTCTTTCTTTAGTTTTCTAATGACCTTGGGGAGAAGGAAATCGTATATTACAGGACATTTATTTACGAGTCTCTTGTAACGTACAAATATTTACCGAAGAACATCATTTTCCTTTAAGAACAAAAAACTGCTCGTAAACAACAGACGACCTGACCTTTTGCAGAAAGCTGGTGTATATGTACCCAACAGAGCATCGCAGACATGCATAAGCGCTTGCAGAATGCCTACGGAGACCTGGAAAGGAACAATAGCATGGTGAGTCGTTGGTTGCTACTCTTCCCGCCAAGTCAGTGAATACTAGATGTAGGAAACTTCTATGGAATGCAATACCTATATTATTTAAAATACCAAATAAGCCATCACACCTGTAACTGAAGGAAAAACCACAAAGGAGTGATAAAACGAGGGGTGTTCAGTAAGTAATGTAGCACTTTTTTTTTCGGAAAGCAGGTTGGCTTTATTCAGGATTACAATACGCGATATAATACCCTACTCTTTCGGCTACAAAACCGTGTTTTTCAATATACTCTCCGTTCAATGTCACGGCATTACGCCACCTTACAGGGAGGGCTTGCAGGTTCGACGTCGGAACCTACATCTTGCTGCATCAATAATCTCCTCATCGTCCATATACTGCTTCCCATAGAGCCATAGAGTGCTTCCTTCATTGGACTAAACGAGTGGAAGTCGAAAGGTACGAGATCCGGGCTGTAGGATGGGCAAGGAAGAACAGTCCAACCAAGTTTTGTAAGCTGCACTCGGTTGCGTAGACTTGAGTGAGGCCTTGCGTTGTCATGGAGAAGAAGAAATTGTTTGCATTTTTATGGCTACGAACACGCTGAAGTTGTTTCCTCAATTTCGTGAGGGTAGCACAATACACTTCAGAGCTGATCGTTGCGCCATAAGGGACGAGATCAAACAAAATGGCCGATACAGAGTCCAAGAAGACTTTCACCCAGGCTCTACCAACTGAGGATGCGGTTTTGAGCTTCGTCTTCGGAGGAGAAGTGGTGTGGAGCCAGGAGGGTGCGGTTTTGACCTTTTTCTTCGGAGGAGAGGTGTTGTGGAGCCACTCCATGACATGCCGTTCTTTTTACGATTCGAAGTGAGGAACCAATGTTTCATCGTCTGAGACGATATTCGACAAAAAATTATCGCTATCAGATCTGTAACAGGCAATTAATTCTGCACACGCGGTCCTTTGTTGCTCTTTACTGTCTTTGGTTATGCAGCGACGCACCCAGCGGGCACACACCTTTGGCTATTCCAATCAGTGGACCAGTGTGTCAGCACTACCAAAAGAGACATCCATTTGAGCAGCAGGGTGTCTGATTGTGATCTGTCGTTCATCTCAAATGAGTGTGTCCACACGTTCCAACATTACGGAGTCACAATTCTGTGTGACTGGCCAGCACGCAGGAGTTCAGATAGTTTTGCGCGGCCTTATTGCGATGTCGACACGCCTTCCCCAACGACTCACCATACTTTTTTTTTTCTTTCCAGGTGTCCGTAGGCATTCTGCAAGCGCCCATGCATGTCTATGATGCTCTGGTTTCCCGCCGAAAGAAAAACTCTGTTTGGAACGAATTCCGTTACAGACGCCGTATTGAAGGCTACGTATAGCACCGCCGCTAATCAGAACTTCATGAAAATATAGGGGCTGAAGCGGGAATATTTCACGATGGCCCACAACAAATTCTGATTTCTTTCAGCCGAAATTGGTTGAGAAAAAAAGTCATTACGCATTAAACGCCCTTCGCTAAATGTCAAAAGCAGTAAAACTATTTCCCAACAAAGAAGAAACCAATTGCACAATTGTTCCTACATCTGAGCCATAAACGGCAAGAATCATTTTGACGCAAATTACATTTACAAAAATATTGGTGTATTCGAAGGTCGAGTAAAGAGTAAGAATGGGCAAATCATTAGAATCCATAAAAAACCTGTGTGCCAAGGAAAGTGTCGTTCGTAATAATAAGAGACAACAACAGAAAATGTATCCTTTGTGTGCATGAAATATGGTAGGCCTATGTGTTTACATTCTATCGCCTTCAGCGGAGTAAACTGCAAGTGTACATATATTCAAAAGTATTTCCTCATAATAAGTTGTAGCTTGCCATTATATCAGTGAGATTTAACTGTTCGTACTTTTATTTCACGATCATTCGTGCCCCTTTATTATTTGCTAATGCGCGGGACGCAACAATGTTTCGTTTGATAACACATGTGGTTGCTTTTCTTACAGCTTGGAGGCTAGTGTTGCTCCAGCTGTAAAACGTTGGACAGAATTTGGCACGAGATCCCGCCAGAAACTCTATCGATAAATGTTGTGCCGAATATCTGCTTGAGTAAGGGACAGAGGTGGACCAACGCGTGTTGTCTTGCTCGATTTGGGAAGCTCTTTCCTCCTCCTCTTGAATAAATCATGTATTTCTTTTTTTTATATTGTAATCATTTGTTTGGTGGTGCATGTAAATCACATCTACCGATTTCCTCCCCATTTGGATAGTTCCTTCGTGGTGCGTCGTTTTTTTATATTTTTAGTATGTACCTAGCAACTAATATTTAATATTTTACAAAATTAGTCCGAAAAAGTAATGTTTTCGATCAGGTATGGGCGGGTACCGAACCGCTCTTAATGTGGTGGTATCGGGCAGTTTATAGATTTCATATTGCGTTAGTTACAGTTCAGAGTTTTCCAGACTTTCCAGAAATCCCGGTTTGTTCAAACACCACATTTTGAAAAGTTGTATTCTCTTTTTTTCTATTTCCATACATGCCAACACTCCATACCAATACCTTCACAAAAAGACTTCCTAACACTTATATCTATATTTGATGTTAATAAATTTCTCTTCTTTGGAAATTGCCACTGCCAGTCTACATTTTATATCTTCTCTACTTCGGCCCAAATAACAAAACTGACTTACTACTTCAAGTGTCTCGTTTCCTAACCTAATTTCCTTAGCATCCTCTAATTTAATTCGACTACTTCCCATTAATCTTGCTTTGCTTTTGTCGACGTTCATCTTATATTTTGCTTTCAAGAAACTGTCCATCCTGTTCAGCTGCTTCTTCCAAGTCCTCTGCTGATGTCATCGGCAAACCTAAGAGCACTATGGGACTTAACCTATGAGGTCATCAGTCGCCTAGAACTTAGAACTACTTAAACCCAACCAACCTAAGGACATCACACACATCCATGCCTGAGGCAGGATTCGAACCTGCGACCATAGCGGTCGCACGGTTCCAGACTGTAGCGCCTAGTTTACGCGGATAGTTTACTTGTCAACGAGACGTTAAACGCTAAGCTTCCTTCTTTTCTTTCCTCGGTCCGTCGCCCGCACCACGCCTCAATCCCTCTCTTCTGACACTTACATAGAGTGGTTTAGATGTCTCGCGTTGACATGTGAAGAATTTAATGCGTGCACATACTGTGGAGCATAGGGTTACGATAGTGTAGTGGATGTTTATGAAAGTTCAGGAGAGGTACACGCAATGTTCATACGAAACCAACTAATATCAAAACAACCGACAAGAAGACCAGCAAGTTCAATTTTCCCATCGTCAACGACGTCACATGTTCTTATTCAGAACGCTTGTGTGAAAGCTTTGGAATTTAAAGGAGGACGGTAATGCATGGCCTGGAGTTAAAGACTTTTTGCATCACATCACATCTCTGTTCAGCCAAATAGTAGAAATCTTTTTTTCGTGCCGATGAGTCGTGTGTCGCCGCACTAGCTTGCACTATCGGTTTCAGATAGGGAAGTGGATATAGAGGTGGATGTGCAGCAAAAGAAAAGATACATGGAACATTACGTTTCGGTAGTAGATGGAAAAGGTAACAGTCATTCGTCTGTTGAAAACATCTGCTGATTTAGTGATAGCAACATCTGAGCAACCAAGTTCTTGCTAACAAGCAAGCAAATGCGGAATCAGATAATATCCACTTTCAGCAAGGAGATATGAGACTCGTTTTTATGCGAATATTGCCGTGGAATTTGGCATCGAAGGATACAGCAGCAAAATATGACACGACTATTGTTGATAAGGATTCGCTGACGAAACCACCAGTAAACAGAAATTGTTTTTTACTTTAGGGCCATGACTAGATTCGATGGTATAAGGTAATAATAAAGTTTAGATTGGGAGCAGACGATATGATGTTATGTGGCTAATTAATAATTTCTCTAGTACACAGTTCATTCATTATTCAGCACTGAATTCAAAATGATATATCGAAAATGAAATTTATCCTTTCCACAATTAGGTATTACTGATAATAAGATGGAAGTTTGTTGACTGCAACTCCATTGGTGCTACATAGCTAAAGCCATATGATGTTGGGAGGCTTTTATATATTACCAGTTTCTATTCCAACTGCGTTTATAAATAAACTGATTCAAAGGAAGCAGAGGTGCATAGAATTAGAGGCACGCAACTAAAAATGTAGTTTGTTGTGAAATAAAAGCAAAACGATAACCAAATTAAGGGCAGTTTGTTTGGTAGTGCACATCTTTACACACTATTTGATCTACCCTTCTTCTTTATGATGGCTTGTACTCTGTTGGAGACACGTTCAACGTAATTTCTGTGTAACAATAGCAGCCCACTCTTCCTCAAGAGGCGAAACCAGAGCAGATAGTGGTGTTGGACACTGGGATCTTAAGGAAGTCGACGCCTTAACTCATCCCAAAGTGTTCCAGTGGGTTCAGGTCAGGCCTCGAGGCGGGACAGTCCAGTTAAGGAATGTTTTTGTGCAAAACCCATTGCTTCACAGATACTACGTTATGACAACTTACTTTGTCATCCTGATACAGGGTGTCCAGAAAAGGACTCCCTGATTTCAAAATTAAATATCTCGAAACCAAAGATCGATAGAGGAATGCAGTAAACGGTATGTTTATTGTGAAAGCTGTAAGAAGTTTATACAGCAGTTTGAAATAATAGTTACAAAAGCTGCTAACAGATGGCGCTGTAATCACCATACGTAATGCCTAGTATAAATAGTGATCCGAATCCCAGAGCGATCAGTTCCACTATTGAAACGTGAAAGGAGGTTAGCGTACCAAAGAAAGAGATTAAAACAATGTACTCCATTGAACAACGCGTTTTTCTGGTGCTAGAGTACCACAGGTTAGAAGAGAGTCCTACGGCAACAAGGCGAAGTTTTCAAGCGCGATTTAATGTTTCAAAAGGACCCGATGTGAAAACCATTCGTACGCTCTTCGCAAAATTTCAATTAACAGGCAGCGTAACTGATGATCTAGTGGAGCATGTTGGCCCCAAGCAAACCGCAGTTACGCCTGAAAATATCGCAACTGTTTCTGGAATTATTCAGCGAAATCCAATGTCATCCGTCAGTAGAATTGCATCTGCGATTGGTTTCAAGCGTCCCAGCACGCAGAAAATACTGAGAAAGAGCCTACACATGTTTCCATTCAAAATTCAAATACACCAGGCCATACCCGTACGAGATGTGCAACAAAGGGTTGCCTTTGCTAATCATATGCTCACAATGATTGATAGTGAAGGATTTGATGTTGGCTGCGTCTGCTTTACAGATGAAGCACACTTCCACCTGAATGGATACGTGAATAAGCAGAACTGGCGATTTTGGGGTTCCGAAAAGCCATATTAGTGTGAAGCGAAACCCCTGTATTCTCCTTAAGTTACTGTATGGGCTGCAGTATGCAGCAGAGGCATGATTGGTCCTTTTTTCATTCGAGAAACGGTCACTGGTGCACGTTACGTTGCACTTTTGGAATAATTTGTCGCCACACAGCAAGCGTTAGAGGATCGACCAGGTACTGAATGATTTATGCAAGATGGAGCCCGACCACATCTGACCGAACAAGTGTTTCGCTTTCTTGAGGAATTCTTCGGGAATCGAGTCATTGCTTTGGAATATCCCAAATTTACTGGTGCAGGCATGGACTGGCCTCCATATTCGCCGGATTTGACTCCCTGTGACTTTTTTTGTGGGGCACAGTGAAAGACATGGTCTACCAGAAGCATCCCGCCACACTGGACAAGCTTGAATCGGCGATCTCTGTGGCATGTGAATCCATTTCGGTTGAGAGACTACGAAATGTGATGGCGAATTTCATTCTTCGTTTGCGCCACCTCTGTAGTGCCAATGGTGAACATCCTGAAAACATTTTGATTTGATTGTTTGCAAAGATTGTTTTCATACGATTATTTCACTTATGTATGCTGATATGAGCCGTACAGCGTACAGAGCCATCTGTTAGCAGCTTTTGCAACTATTATTTCAAACTGTTGTATAAACTACTTACAGCTTTCACAATAAACATACCGTTACTGCATACCTCTATCGATCTTTATTTTCGAGATATTTAATTTTGAAATCAGGGAGCCCTTTTCTGGACACCCTGTATAATCAGTCATTGTCTCCATACTGTTCGTCTAATGTACACACTACACAATGCTGTAAAATTTGTTCATAGCCTCCCACATTTAGCGATCTCTTAATAGCAATAAGGGGACGCCACCATAAACAAGAAAAACTCCCCCATACTGTATCACAGAGGGGCAAGAAAGTAATCCTATAAGGGCTCCGTCTGCACAGATTGAGGTATGGAACTCTAAAAAATGGCACTAGGTTCATGAGTGAATCAATTAAGCACTTATATTTACTCATCAGCGTCAAGAAGTACATTTTTGAAACTTCCCAGCAGATTAAAACTGTGTGCCGCACCGAGACTCGAACTTGGGACCTCTGCCTTTCGCAGGCAAGTGCTCTACCAACTGAGCTACCCAAGCACGACTCACGATCTGGCCTCACAGCTTTACTTCTGCTAGTACCTCGCCTCCTACCTTCCAAACTTCACAGTAGCTCTCCTGCGAAACTTGCAGAACTAGCACTCCTGAAAGAAAGGATATTGCGGAGACATGGCTTAGCCACAGCCTGTGGGATGTTTCATATCAGCGCACACTCCACTGCAGAGTGAAAATCTCATTCTTGTCTCCGCAATATCCTTTCTTTCAGGAGTGCTAGTTCTGCAAGTTTCGCAGGAGAGCTTCTGTGAAGTTTGGAAGGTAGGAGACGAGGTACTGACGGAATTAACGCTGTGAGGACGGGTCGTGAGTCGTGCTTGCGTAGCTCAGTTGGTAGAGCACTTGCCAGTGAAAGGCAAAGGTCCCGAGTTCGAGTTTCGGTCCGGCACACAGTTTTAATCTGCTAGGCAGTTTCATATCAGCGCACAATCGGCTGCAGAGTGAAAATCTCATTCTGATGACGTACATTTTTGTTAATGGAATTCATGTGAAATTTAAAATTTTTCCGGCGAACTGAATATTCAAAAAGATTTCGGGCTTCCATCTACGATATTTCGACTGGGCAACTGCCAGCCATCCTCAGGTGAGCCATCGAAGACTGACGAAGACGCCCTCCGTTCCTTAATATATAGTGTGCTCCGAGTATTCCGCGCATGCGTCAAAATCATGGAGAGACGAACCACACCGTCCGCCAGCTGCGCCTTCGGTGGTGGAACTGCAGAACTCAGCTGTCTTCGGCGTTGTCAATTGCCGCGGCCATGGGCGTACTCTGACGTCTTCGTCTGGAGCAGATCTTAGAGATGACGGGGTTCCATGCATTAACTAGCTGGTAGCCATTGTCACGGTTGATAAGATAGTCTGTCATGCGAATTTCCACTGATTCTTTCATGATGGAGTCCCAAAAGGATGTTGCTGTGACCTAAATTGTTGTCTCGCCATACTCCATTGAGTGTCCTGTGGAAATGCAGAGCTCAGCAATTGCAGACTTGCTAGGTTGCAAAAGCGAGCACAGCGCACTGATGTTCAGTGCAACGTTCTTCTACTGTTCGCAATGTTTGTCCTATATATGACATGCCACACTGACAAAGTATTTTATAAATTCCCGCCTTCCGCAATACCAGATCGTCTTTCACTGATCACAGCAGGCCGGAAATCTTCGATGGTGAACGGAAAATTACTTTCACTGCGAAACCGTGGAGGATTCTTGCAATTTTGAAGGAAATGTTGCCAACAAAGGAAAGAAAAGTTAAAGATTTAGTAGACATGCTCTCTTCTTTCTCCACTCCCTGTTTCTTTGGTTTAATTGCAAGTGCCTTGCTAATTTGCCGGATAGTAATCCATTCTCTTTGAAAACCCTCTTTGATGGGCAAGCTCTTCAGGCAAACTATCTACATCTGACACTACATGAGCTCTGTGTACAAGTGTTTTAAGTACACTCATTGTTTGCGATGGGTGATGGCAGCTGGAGGAATTTAAATACAAATCAGTATGTGTGGACTTTCAATAAACCGAATGCCCCAGAGAGCCATCACTCTTCCGTCTAACTAGCACATCCAAGAAAGGGAGGCAACCATTTTTCTCTAATTCCGTGGTAAACCAAATGTTCTCATGAATGGAGTTGAGGTGATCTAAAAACTCCATTAATTTTTCTTCTCCATGAGGCCACACTACGGAAGTGTCATCCACGTACCTCCAAAAAACAGTTGGTTTGAAGGCTGCTGATTCAAGTGCTCTCTCCTCAAAGTCCTCCATAAAAAGGTTGGCCGCCAAGGGAGACAAGGGGCGACCCATGGCGACGCCGTCAGTCTGTTCAAAATATTCTTCTGTGAACATAAAATATTTTGAGGAGAGAGAGAGGCGAAACAAAGCAGTGATTTCCACCTGAAACTTAGTGCCAATCAGTACCAAGGAATCTGCAAGAGGTACCTTTGTAAAAAGAGACACCACGTCAAAACTAACTAAAAGATCAGAAGTACTTAGGCGGAGAGCCCCCAGTCTGTTGATAAAATCGGCCAAGTTACGTGTGTGATGTGGACATTTGCCCACAAATGGCCTAGCAAGGATGCAAGATGTTTGGCTGAATCATAAGTGGGGGCCCCAGTATTACTCACTATTGGCTGTAAGGGTGAGTGAGTCAAGCAGCACACAATGTGGAGTGAACCGGTGCAACCAATGGTATGGTGTTTCCCAATGGCAGGCCCGGTAACAAATACGTTGTGGGTGTAACGGCCAGTGCCATTGCAAAAACAGGTGGAAGGCAGTCGCAGTGCAGTCATGGGAGGGGGGTTGATGCAGTAATGGGAGTGGGTAGAATGGCTGGTGCTGTTACGAAAGTGGGTGGAAGACGATCGTAGTGGGCCCCTTTTTGGACCAAGGTAAGTAATTTTAGGTCCTTATGTAGATTGTTCTTATTCCTAATATTTGTACTATTTATTAAGCTGTTGGTTGGAGATAGAGATATATTACTTGCAACAAATTTCATTAACGAATAAATATACTGGAAGTATTGGTTGGAATACAAAGTTCCTGGAACAGGTTTCTACGTGATTTTCTTGGATTTACACCACAAATGGTTCCTATTACATGCTTTCGCATTCTAAATTTTTGCTTGCTTTGATGAGTAACCCAATAATATGATCTCATATGACGTAAAAGAGTCACTGCTAATACAGACTTCATTAGACGCTTACGCAATTCTGTGGTATGCTCTTCCTAACTGAATTTATTATTGAGCTGTAATCTCAGAAATTTAACACTATCAACCTCTTTGATCTGCATATCTTAATATGTTATACACATGCTAGAAGCAAATATCTTACAGGTTCTGAACTGTGTATAATAGATTTTCTCAGAGTTTAATGACAGTGAATGAGCTTTAAACCATTTATTAATAATGTCAGTGAAAATTTGATTAGCAGTTATTTTAAAATTTGTACTTCAGTTGCTACTTATTGCAATGTTTGTGTCATCTGCAAACAAAACAAACTTAGCACCTGGTAACATAACAGACGAGAGGTCATGTATATAAGAAAAAGCAATGGACCCAAGATGGAACCTTGAGGAACACCACATGTAATTAACTACCAGTCTGATGAAGACTGACTGCTTACTGCACAGATATTTTGCAATGACACCCTATGTTTCCTGTTAAATAATTCTCAAACCATTTTGCAGCATTGCCAGTGACACCATAATATTCTAATTTACTTAGAAGAATGCTGTTGATCACACAAAGGCTTTTGACAGTTCACAGAAAATGCCAATAGCCTCGAATTTATTACCTAATGAATTAAGTACATTCACACTGTAAGTGTAAATAGCTTTCTCTATATCAGAACCCCTAAGAAATCCAAAGTGTGACTTGGACAATACATTGTATGCAGTCAGATGCTTAAGGAAATACTTGAACACAACCTTTTTAAATATTTTTGAGAAAGCCAGTGAAAGTTAAATTGGTTATTAGTTTGATGGTATCTCTTTATGCCCCTTCTTGTAAAGAGGCTTAACTTTGGTGTATTTTAGCCAGTCTGGAAATATTCCACTGAGAAGAGATTGATTACACAAATAACTTAAGATGGAACTCAACTCGCATGAGCAATCTTTGATTAATTTTATTGATGTGTTATTGTACCCATTAGATTATAAGGATTTTATGATGTTGCCACTTCTTTGAGAGATGTGTGAGTCATTTTCATTTTACTAAAGTTATTTTTAAAGACTGTTCTCAGATACTCCATTGCACTGTTCACGAACCTGATAACCACAGGCTGTCAGTAACAGAAATTAAGTACTTGTTTAAGAGGTTTGCAAAATTACATGTACTTGTTACCAAAGTCTCATTTATTTTTAAAGCTATCTTTTCATCTTCCTTGTTGGCACCCCTGTCTCTCTCTTCATTACATCCCATACAGTTTTATTTTTGTTTCCCGATGTAATAATCTTTTCCTCAGAATAAAGATGCTTCGATTTCTGAATTACTTGCTTCAATATTTTGCAGCATACTTTGTAATGCATTACAACGCTAACACCAGAGCTGTTCCTAGATAGTAGATAGGCTACAATCTCCTTTCCGTCCCACATGATATCTTCATTCCTTGTGTAATGCATGGTTTATTTTTTTACTTCTGTGTAATTTGAGTTACCTTTAGGGTAAACAATTTTCAAAAGAGGAAGTAACTTTATTAATGAATGCTCTGTATTTTTCATTTGAGTCAAAAATATTGTAAACATCTATCAGTTCATGTTTTTGAGTAATTTCCTTAATTTCTCAATGTTTGACTGATTTATTGCCCTCCTGTAAACACATTTAATAGATTTCTTATCCTGACAAGTTTTGACATTTAACACAAGATGCTGCATGTTGTGATCAGATAGCCCATTTACTACTGGTTTTATGATATGACTTTTATCCCTATATTTGTCTATGAAGACATTATCAATAGCAGTCTCAGAGCATTTATGTAACCTCATTGAAAAGTTCACAGAAGGAACTAAATTAAATGATAGTGTTACTGATTGCAATAATTGTTCACTGCCAGAGATTTTTGATAAAACCGCATTAAATTCATCAGCAACCACTATACCCCTGTTTTTTACTGTAAGATGGGGCAACAGAGATTCCCGATTTTTTGTGAAGAGACTAAAATTTCCTGAGGGTGATCTTTACATACTTATTATTATAAAAGACTTATTATGAAATACTATGTCTGTTCCACAAGCTTCTAAGTGCTGTTCTGATCAAAATTTATTAATATCAATATTCCTGAAATCAGAACAGTTCCTGACAAATGTGGCAACTCTTCCTTTCTCCATATTTTCTCTACAGAACTAAGAAGCTAACCTCAATCCTGTGACATTTAACATATCTATACCAGTGGTCACAGATTATATCAACTGGTTTGATCAACTCTAATTCTTAAACACAAATAAGTAATTCATTAAGCTAACACCTTAGTCTTCAGATACTCTGATGCAATAAGGATAACTGATTTTTTGCGCTGGTTGAATCAGAATCAGATGAACCTAGTTTTCCTGTCAATTTTTGGGTATCTCTGGTTTCAATCAGAGGCTGTCTGCATGAGTTGTGTACATGAAAATTTGCTTTCTAGCTGCCTGTTTTATCAATGTGAATGTCATTTTCAACCTGTCTCCAAATATCTTTTGTTTCTGCCCTCCTTATCCTAAAAAACTGCTGTTCTGTCACTTGTAGCCACTGGTATTTTACCACTTGTGACTGTGTCCCCCTTTAAGTTATTTGTTATTAGCCCATACAGTTTTCCCTTCACTTTCCTGTTGAGGTGAAGGCCATGCCTGATATAGTCCCATGTGTTGATAGAGTCAACAGAAACCACACCGATATAAGACCCCATACCTGATCCAAGCAGCCATCCCACCTCTAAATTAACTCTCCTAGCAGAAGAGCTTAAATGAGGCTGGTCATGGCACCTCAGAACAGACTCAAGCTCAACACCAATATGTCTCGTTGCTGAAGCTATTTTTACCAGGTCATTCTCAACTGAATAATTCAGATTCCTGTCTGCTGTTGCCTGCCCCACCCATTATTACCACTATAACTTCCTTTGTGAAGTGTATCTACATGTCCCAGGCTTGCACTGGGTTTAAAAAACTTGTGATTTCCAGTGATGTCGCAAAACTTCTCCTTTAGTCAGCTGTAGTATTGTGTGATTGAATGGAGTGAGACAATACTAGAAGATTTACCATCTTCTCTTTAGAAAGCATAAAATCATATGCTTGATTATGGAGTGTGGGCTTCATTTGTTTATGAGTTGTTCTTCTTTCCATAATGACGAGCATTCTGCTGTACTGTGGATCAAACAGAAGTCGAAGACAAGTCATTCCTACGTGCTGTGCTGACTTCTTTTACTGTCTTCCTCGAAGTACTGTTGCCAAGTTGCCTATGAGATGTATCCAACTATACTCTAGTGAACGAAGGAAAATTACAGAAAAAATTCACAGAGTCATGGATTTTTCTACAGTGGTAGGGTGAAATGTATATAACAGGTGTTTAAAAAAATGAACTGGAGGCATAATTACAGAAACCAGTACCTGTGTGTTAGAAGTATTGACCCTGGCTGTTGAAACACTTATCCCACTGTGACATAAGGCAGTGAATGGTTATCTCATAAAATGTGCAATGTTAACCAGTTCCGCGCGTACAGCTGGATGTTGTCATCAAAGGTGAATCGTTTGCCCCTATGCTGATGTTCTTCTTTGACCAAGATGGCCCACTCCTGATTCACTTCCTGCAGTGCAGGACAACACTGAATGCCCAGTGTTACTTCAAAACCTTGACCACCCTTCGCCAAGTGATCAAATCAAAACAACCAGGCAATCTCACCTGTGGGATCATTCTGCTCCATAACAATGCAAAGCCTCACATGGCCAACACAGTCGCGGCAGTCCTCCAGAAATTCAAATGGAAGGTTCTTGGCCACCTTCCATACAGTCTGGACCTCCCTCCCTGTGGTGATGTCATTTTTCATTTTTGGTCCCGTTAAAAAACCTCTGAGGAGCAAACAATTCACCTTGGACTACCAATACTCGTAACATACAGGTACTGGTTTCTGTAATTATGCCTCCAGCTCTTTACTTTTTTCTTTAATACCCCATATATATATATATATATATATATATATATATATATATATATATATATATATATATATATATATATATATATATGAGAGAGGAGTTATTTCCAGTTTATTAAATATGCACTTATTGCAATAGTTAAGCGACTTTTTATGTAAAATATTTTCCTGTAAACAATGGCTGCGAAGTGTTTAACTTGTAAGTGCAGTGGCAGTGACCTATGTAGTGTTCATGGGAAATGGACTGGATTGGTAAATGTGGCACCTTGCTGCTGGCTATCGTTGACAGCATACAGTGAAGCTGTGTAACTGTGCTGTGGTCACATGGTGGTGAATTAATGAATGTATTTCTCTCGCTGTTAATAGTGTTACTGGTAGACTGAATAAATCACTCCCATTCAGGAACTGCTGCCACTTGCAAAGTGGGTGACACTGAGTGGAACCACTTACCACACATCCACAGTATATCTTGCAGGGTGGATGTTAATATGTCTGATGGAAAAGGACTGATTATGTTCAGATCTAGAACTTTAATCCGCTGCAATGCATTACTTGACTTGTTTTTAAATATCTCAAGTTCCATAACACCTAGGTGACCTACTTCTGTTGGAAAGGGAGCCAAATTAAGCTTCTGGGTCTCTTCAGACATTGGGAGAGCTGAAATGGGTTGAAACATATCATATCCCTGATGCTGTGAAAAGCATTCCAGCCAGTGATAGTGGAGACAATGAAATCGACATTGTCGACTACTTATCGACAGCGTGTTATGTTTGGGACAGGCTCTTCAGTGATGTAGTCAGCTGACAGCTTCATCTGCTGAGTGTTTTTACATAAAAGGACACTTAACAACTGCAAATAATTATTCATTTAATAAACTTAAAATAACTCCAATATATAAACATGACCTCAATGAAATTATTTTGTCTGCTTACATAAGAGAATTGGACAAGAAATGTGGGAGGTACAGACTGTCCATAAACTGAAAAGCAAGCAGGACTCTTGGTGGAGTACGTTGCCTTTCCCAGAAGAATGCTAAAGCTGCTTTACAGGATGACTAACCTAAGAATCAATTTGCCCTCCATCAGTGTAGAACAGCATGCAGAGATTTTCATAGATTCTATCCATATGCTTTTCTCACATTTGTATTGTTAGCAGCTCATATCTGTATTCAATTTAATGTTAACACACTTTGTGGAAAATAACCATCTGCATCCCAGGAATGTCTATGCACTGTTATACCAGTGGTTCACAAAGTCAGCTGCAGAAGGATCCGTATGACATTATAGCCTGTACTTGCTTTCTGTGACATAATGTGAAACAGAGAAAGGGGAATTGTCTACTTACTCTTTATTCTGTGGACCCATGAAGGAGGAAAGTGATGGCTACAATCCAGTGATCTATCTTTGCTCATGATTCTGCCCTAGAGCACAATTTATTCCTAATGCCGTTCTGCCACACTTACATGTGGTGCAAATATTTAATGTTTGTTCTTAACTCACTTCATTTAACAGGAACATCAATTTTATGTCATTAAGAACATTATTTTAATAACCTATGATTTTTATCCAAAAACTGTCTTAGACAAAACAATATAGGTTTTTTTTCTTGTAGGAAGTTTAATGTAGTTTAGTACTGTATTGGGAAACATTTTCATTAGAGCTGCAGTTTCTGAAATATTCAAGGAAATCTTTAAATTCTGCCTCCCCACCACCAAGCTTACATCCCTCCAGTCAGAATTTATAATATGTTGTTCATGGCATTCCCCTTACCAATGCACAAAAAATTGCAACTGCACAATCCCCCCCCCCCCCCCCCCCCCCCCCAAATCGACATGCTTTGGTCTTCATTGACTGGGCTATTGTAGCAGAATTAAATTCATCATGACAGTCTTCAAAACTAGCTAAACACAGCACTTCCTGGAGCAGTGTTTGGTCTCAAAGAAATCCACATGGGTTCCATTTGCCCTGTGTTACGTCTTTCACAGCAATTTTGTCAACTTCATCATGAGAAGACGTATAGTGGTACAGTACATTGTGTGTTTGTTGCCCGTGGAGATCTGGTGGAACGTAAGCACTGGAATCCACCATGGTATAGACTGTGAGGAGAGAGGGATAGCGATGTCACACTGTTACAGTCAGTGGGCACAGCTTTTTGCCTGGGTATGGTACAGTTCAGACAATGTGTAGAGATTTTTACATTTGTGAGTGAAGGCTCAATTTCTTGCACCAACATTGCGCCAAAATTGACCTTCTGGCAACACATTGTGGTGCCTGATGGAACATGTTTCCATTGGGTGAAACTGTTGCCAGTATAGCAATGTAATGAGATGAATCTATCAAATATGATGAACCATTTAAACTGTTAAAACAGTCACACTAACACTCAATTCACACAACTGTGTACCTCAGAGTACCAGCAAATTGGTGTGGGTTAATGTTAAGCCTGATTTACCTATCTGGGTGTTGCGTGTGGTAGAACCATTGGAAGTAAATGAAGTACTATATCAGGCAGACTGCTTAATGAAAAGAAGTGTTGTGTGCATACAAGATGCAAATGTTGAAAATATGGTACCTGTATTTGTGGATAATTACAGTGCTGAGGACTGGAGGTTAACAAAGGGATTGTTGATCACTGACATGGAAATTATGGCAGTGGAAGAGATGGGCTCAATGGGTGGACAGTCACCAAATGCTACTGAAACTCCATTATGAGGGAAAGCGAAGCATCTATTTATTTCTTTGTTTATTTATTTGTCCTCTGAATCAATACTGTACATGACATCCACATGGTGATGCACAAACATACATTTGATGTTGGACATTATGATAATTTGATGGCATGAAGTAATACGCTGAAAGTTTACACAAACATGAGTTTACATACATATTTTCCGAGAAGTTATGAACACACAAATTTATGAACACACAAATTACATACTCATGATGATGTAAATAAAATAGAAAGAAACTTCCACATGGAAAAAATATATTAAAAACAAAGCTTCCAAGACTTACCAAGCGGGAAAGCGCCGGCAGACAGGCACATGAACAAAACACACACACAGAATTACGAGCTTTCGCAACTGGCAGTTGCTTCGTCAGGAAAGAGGGAAGGAGAGGGAAAAATGAAAGGATGTGGGTTTTAAGGGAGAGGGTAAGGAGTCATTCCAATCCCGGGAGCGGTAAGACTTCCCTTAGGGGAAAAAAAGGACAGGTGTACACTCACACACACACACACACACACACACACACACACACCACACACACACACACACACACACACACACACACACACACACACACATATCCATCCGCACATACACAGACACAAGCAGACATATAAATATGTCTGCTTGTGTCTGTGTATGTGCGGATGGATATGTGTGTGTGTGTGTGTGTGTCTGCTTGTGTCTGTGTATGTGCGGATGGATATATGTGTGTGTGTGTGTGTGTGTGTGTGTGTGTGTGTGTGTGTGTGTGTGTGTGTGTGTGTGTCCTTTTTTTCCCCTACGGGAAGTCTTTCCACTCCCGGGATTGGAATGACTCCTTACCCTCTCCCTTAAAACCCACATCCTTTCATTTTTCCCTCTCCTTCCCTCTTTCCTGACGAAACAACTGCCAGTTGCGAAAGCTCGTAATTCTGTGTGTGTGTTTGTGTGTTTTGTTCATGTGCCTGTCTGCTGGCACTTTCCCGCTTGGTATGTCTTGGAATCTTTGTTTTTAATATAAATTACATACTCAGTTACACATTTGTTTTTTAGTATTGTATTCATCTCACACATATACACAACAGTACCTGGTTGGATATTCTTTCTGCACTTAATTTG
Organism: Schistocerca gregaria; assembly: GCF_023897955.1. Taxonomy (NCBI): domain Eukaryota; kingdom Metazoa; phylum Arthropoda; class Insecta; order Orthoptera; family Acrididae; genus Schistocerca; species Schistocerca gregaria. The sequence goes on from NC_064920.1 coordinate 552,803,468, forward strand.
CTTAGAAGCAGATGATAGAGATGCAAGATTTTTGCACATGCTTGCATTAATGTTTTACTCTTTACAAAATTCTTTGCTGCAATTTGTTTCATGTTTCTTTCCACCCATGTGAAGCAGAAGTTCACTTGCACTGTAGAAACAATGATCAAGTGGGGATGATTTTAATTTTTTATTAAATACAGCCAGGGACATACTTTTCTTTTTTTAATTTCTGGTTGCAGGTTGTTGTATATTTTAATGCCTCTGTTGAAGGGAGAGTTTTTAAAGACAGAGGTGTGCATTTCTTTAACACAGAGTTTCATTTTCTGCCTAGTACCATAGTCATGGACATGTACATTTTTATTAAATTTTGTGGTATTATGTTTTACAAGTTTTCATAGTTATGGTATATACAGGCTGCCAAGAGGTAGGACGAGCAACTTCAGCTATCAGTCCTATTTGCCTTATTCATTATCCTTATAGCTCTCTTTTGGGTGAGGAATATGTTTGGGCTATGTGTAGAGTCTCTCCAGAATATAATACCATTCTGCATTACACTGTGGAAAGTTTAGGTAAGTGGTTTTCTTTGTGTTAAGTATGAGCTTGTTTTTCTCAAAACAAACACCAAGTTCATCTGTATTTCCATTTATGGCCTCTTGGAGCACATGTTCATTTTTGCTTGTTATGAGGATACTAGTATCATCTGCGAAGATTGTACTGGTGCTGACATTGATGTTTGACAGTAGGTCATTTATGTACACAAGGAAGAGCACTGGTCCAAGTACTGAGCCTTGGCGTACACTTTATATAATGTTGCAATAGCCAGAGTAATATGTTGCAATGTGTCCTTGATTGGGAGTGATAAGCAACAAATGGAAGAGTAAATATAGGGATTTGTTTTTTTGAGAAACTGCCATTGATCAACATAATGTTACAGTGAATACCATTTGGAAAAAATCACCACTTTTATGCAAACTATATAGGATACTGATGTATGTGCAGCTGATTCTGGAGGAATTAATTGATCAGCAGGTGAAGAAAGGGATTCTTGAGAAAAGTAATAGATCACGGCGGACCAGAACTGTTGTCCTGTCGAAAATATCAGTGGATGGCTCATGAAAATATAGGTTTCATTGCAATTTTTGGTGCTTGACTATCAAGACTATTATGTACACCTACCCTTTGTTAAACATTATGGAAACCATAGAATATTGAGGCTAGTGCCACTATTTTTTGACGATGGTTTTAAGGAGAGGCTACCATCACTAGTAGTCACTCCAGAGGACCAGCCAAAAACAGCATTTGTGACTATCTAAAGCAAAGTTGTCAAATTTAAATGGCTACTTACAAGATTTTTGCACCAAAGTTATTTCTATATAAAATCAACAAATAGAAAGTTCTAGAAAAATGCTGTGTAATCTTGTGACTAATTATTGGAACTGTAAACAGTTCAACAGATAATGATTTTTAATATGGTTTATAAGATAGTTGGAAATATCAAATATTTTTGAGTTAGCTTCCACCTCTGTCAACTAATATATTTCAAAATTTTACCAGAATGAAGTCTCTAAGTGTCCCTTATTAGTGCTAGGAATGGCGCAATGTGGACTGGTGGAATTTTAGAAAATGTAAATAGCATGTAGTGATTTGATAACAACTCTATGCTGTATGATCAATTAAAAAATCTTGGATTTCTTCTCTGAATGACTGCAGGTTCTGGTCATACAATAAGCTAATGTGATCACCGCAAATTAATAAATTAAATCTTGCCAATGGCTGACCAGTGGAACATCATAGTGTTGCGTTTTACACATGAGGAAAGCTGGAAAATAGAACTTGTATTATAATAAAGATTGAGATAAACCTCTGATCTCGTGAGTTAATAAAGATACAAGACATTGTTTACTCAGTCAGTTCGTGTAATAGAAATCAGTAATAACTACAGCCCTCAATGCTTGCATTCTGATGGTTCTAAGAGGAAAGACAAATGCAAACAGCTAGGCTCCTCCTAGCACTCTCAAACACAAATGAAGGTATTACCTTTTAAGTTGTATGAATATCAAGAGCTCAGATGGAGACCCAGCCCTAACCAAAGAAGGGTAAGCAGAAAGGTGGAAGGAGTATATAGAGAGTCTATACAAGGGTGATGTACATGAGGACAAATTTATAGAAATGGAAGAGAATGTAGATGAAGATGAAATGGGAGATATGATACTGCGTGAAGAGTTTGACAGAGCACTGAGCCGGGAGTAGACAACATTCCATTAGAACTACTGACGGCCTTGGGAGAGCCAGTCCTGACAAAACTCTACCATCTGGTGAGCAAGATGTATGAGACAGGTGAAGTACCCTCAGACTTCAAGAAGAATATAATAATTCCAATCACAAAGAAAGCAGGTGTTGACAGATGTGAAAATTACCGAACTATCAGTATAATGAGTCACAGCTGCAAAATACTAATGCAAATTCTTTACAGACGAATGGAAAAACCGGTAGAAGCCGACCTCACGCAAGATCAGTTTGGATTCCATAGAAATATTGGAACACGTGAGGCAATACTGACCTTACGACTTATCTTAGAAGAAAGATTAAGGAAAGGCAAACCTACGTTTCTAGCATTTGTAGACTTAGAGAAAGCTTTTGACAATGTTGACTGGAATACTCTCTTTCAAATTCTAAAGGTGGCAGGGGTAAAATAGAGGGGGCGAAAGGCTATTTACAATTTGTATAGAAAACAGATGGAAGTTATAAGAGTCGAGGAGCATGAAAGGGAAGCAGTGGTTGGGAAGGGAGTGAGACAGGGTTGTAGCCTCTCCCCAATGTTATTCAATCTGTATATTGAGCAAGCAGTAAAGGAAACAAAAGAAAAATTTGGAGTAGGTATTAAAATCCACGGAGAAGAAATAAAAACTTTGAGGTTTGCTGATGACATTGTAATTCTGTCAGAGACAGCAAAGGACTTGGAAGAGCAGTTGAAAGGAATGGACAGTGTCCTGAAAGGAGGGTATAAGATGAACATCGACAAAAGCAAAACAAAGATAATGGAATGTAGTCGAATTAAGTTGGGTGATGCTGAGGGAATTAGATTAGGAAATGAGACACTTAAAGTAGTAAAGGAGTTTTGCTATTTGGGGAGCAAAATAACTGATGATGGTCAAAGTAGAGAAGATATAAAATGTAGACTGGCAATGGCAAGGAAAGTGTTTCTGAAGAAGAGAAATTTGTTAACATCGAGTATATATTTAAGTGTGAGGAAGCCATTTCTGAAAGTATTTGTATGGAGTGTAGCCATGTATAGAAGTGAAACATGGACGATAAATAGTTTGTACAGGAAGAGAATAGAAGCTTTCAAAATGTGGTGTTACAGAAGAATGCTGAAGATTAGATGGGTAGATCACATAACTAATGAGGAGGTATTGAATAGAATTGGGGAGAAGAGAAGTTTGTAGCATAACTTGACAAGGAAGATGGGATCGGTTGGTAGGACATGTTCTGAGGCATCAAGGGATCACAAATTTAGCATTGGAGGGCAGCGTGGAGGGTAAAAATTGTAGAGGGAGACCAAGAGATGAATACACTAAGCAGATTCAGAAGGATGTAGGTTGCAGTAGGTACTGGGAGATGAAGAAACTTGCACAGGATAGGGTAGCATGGAGAGCTGCATCAAACCAGTCTCAGGACTGAAGACCACAATTACAACAACCTTCTTTTAGTTGTACTGATAGTGTAAATATAAACATCAAATCTTTGGTGACAAATCTTTACACAAAATTTTACATTAATATAATTTTTAGAAAGTGATATTACAATGTCCCCTGTATGACTGCAATGCAATTTGTTGATTAATTGTGAGTAGTCATGCATCTGGAAACATACATTTCTTTCACTTGTTTGACAATAACAATTCCAGTTAGTGTACAGTTTGTCCATTATGAAGTCCTTAGCACAGGCTTGTCTTTTTGCGTATAGAAATGGAAGATGGGCAACACAATATACTGAGAGTGTGCACTGATTCCAGACATTTGTTGGTTTGTGTACATGATGTAATGCTGGATGCAGGTCCATCAGAGGATGGACATCAGAAGTGTATTTCTTCATCAGACACAGGATTGTGGTGTAGAAGTGGGTTACATGATGTCAACAAGGCAGTGTTAAGCCAGCTGATCTGATTTGCTTAGTGCACTGGCAATCCACAGACACTGTGTTGTCTTATTGGTTTGCATCCCAATGTCTGCTCACATATGAAGGGCTTATTTCAATAGCGGTACAAGATCACTTTTGTTCATTCTGAGATACAGTGTCCTCAAGTTAAGCGAGTGCTGAAAAATCTGCAGTTGAGAAACCAGAAATATTGAAGCATATGGCTTCTTGCTAGAGATGAACCTTTCTTTCTGTTTGTTTGGACCGTTAATGTCAGAAGCATTATAGATAGAAAAGTGGAAGTAATGGACTTGTGCCACTATTTAAATAAGGTCTTCATATGTGCTCTGTGATCCATGAAACATTTGTATTGAATCATGCATAGATAAGTACATATACAATAAATAAAATTTTGGATGGGTCTCTCAAAAATAAGTGACAGAAGGTCAGGATGTGCAATTACTCATTTTTCCCATGAGATTTTCATCAACTGGAGTGACTTGGACATTGCTTAAAGCACAACAATAATGTAAATTCAAACAAAGTTGAAAAACAGTTTTGTTTGGATGGTATATTGCTTACTTATGAAGGTCAAAAGTTGCTAAATTAACATGTGTATCAACAAGTCCATAATTTTATATACTTGTATGCATATTAGTGAGTACATTTTAATGTTCAGAAATGTGCACCACACAGACACCCAGCAACAGTTATACTCTGAAAAGCCAAAGAAACTGGTATAGCTGCCTAATATTGAAAGGGACCCCCTTGAGCATGCAAAAGTGCCACAATTTGACATGGCTGACATGGCATGACCTCAACTAATGTCTGAAGTAGTGCTGTAGGAAGTGTCTGGGGAGTATGGTGGCCAGCAGAACTGTTTCAACGCAGTGGGCTGTCACACTGTCCTGCTGGAATTGTCCAAGCCTGTTGGAATGCACAATGGACATGAATGGATGCAGGTGATCAGACAGGATGCTTGTGTACATGGCAGCTGTCAGAGTCGTATCTAGACATATCAAGAGTTCCACATCACTCCATTTGCACACGCCCCACACCATTACAGAGAGTTTCAACCAGCTTTAACAGTCACCTGCTGCCATGCAGGATCCATGGATTTATGAGGTTGTCTCCATACCTGTACACATCTATCCACTCAATACAATTGAAATGAGGCTTATCCAACCAGCCAATATGTTTCCAGTCATCAACAGTTGAATGTTGGTGTTTGTGGGCCAACGTGAGGCATAAAGCTTTGTGTCATGCAGTCATCAAGGGTACACAATTGGGCCTTTGGCTCCAAAAGCCCATATCAATTATGTTTCATTGAATGGTTCACACTCTGGCACTTGTTGATGGCCCAAAATTGAAATCTGCAGCAATTTGCTCAAGAGTTGCATTACTCTTACACTGAATGACTCTCCTGAATTCTTCATAGGTCCGGTTCTTGCAGGTTCTTTTTCTGGCTGCAGTGATGTCAGAGATTTGATGTTTTACCAGATTCATGATATTCACAGTACACTTGTGAAATGGTCACACAGGAAAATCCTCACTTCATTGCTGGCTCAGAGATGCTGTGTCCCATTGCTTGCATACTGACTGTAACACCATGTTCGAACTCACTTAAATCTTAATCACCTACCATTGCAGCAGCAGTAACCAATCTAAAACTGTGCCAGACACTTGTTGTCTTATATAGGCATTGCCAATTGCAACACTATATTCTGCCTGTTTACATATCTCTGTAACTGAATATGCATGCCTATACCAGCTTCTTTAGTGTTTCAGTGTATTTTACTGCTTGGTTTGCCCCTGGCCTATTTCAGACATGACCATTGGACACAGCTCAATGTGTTTATGTGATGTAAAGTTTTTCAGCAAGACTGGCATTGGAGACACATTTTGAGTTCCTATGCATTTGAATCCACTGATATCCTCTTCAGAAGCACACCCTCTTAGAGCAGATGGCTTCAGTTTTTTCACAAGGTGACTGCACAGCTTTGTATGTGGCAGAAATGCTGTTTACTTGTCCTAATGTGTGTTTAGCATTGCACCAGTGATCAGGGCTAAACACAGGGCACTAATTCTCTTTTCTTTCATTATATTAAAAACCCTAGGTACCTGTGTACTTAATTTCTTATTTACAATGGGAATTTATATTTACTGATTTTCTTTCCAAGTCATTTTATCTATTAAGTTTCTTTCTATTTACCAGTTTCACTTAACTTACTTTCAGCCTTTTAAAATATGCTTTAGAATCTGTGTGTAGAATTCATATACTAGGAAACTAATTTACTTATATGCATATAAAAGTTAAGTCAGAAAAAAATCACTACAACACATGCTACCAAAAGTTCATGAGCATAAATAAAGTACCAACTTTTAGAAATGATTCAGTCACAGAACAAGCACATATTCATCAAATGGAGCAGAAGAAAGAAAACTCTAATCACAGGTTTTCCACCAGTGGTACATTACCATTCACATTGCTTAACACTATTGTGTGTCAGTGTACTACTGATGTTTACATTTATTGAATAGATTAATAAATTGTGTATATGTGTAAGATCATGTCATGTTTAGAGAGTGCATGGCAGACAGTATAGTGTAACTGCATAAATGTCTTCATTTATTGATAGGACAACATTATCTGGTATTTTAACTATTCACTCAATCTTATCAGTTCATGATTACCTTTTAGTCTCTTCACAAAATAAATATTGTAGTATGCTAAGCATGTGAATTATTTAGCAATATGCAAATCCAAGGTACCCCTATGTGTACAGAGAAAACAAGCTTATTATAGTGGACATCTTAGCATTTAAGTAACATAAAGAAAACCATGAACAAAAGTGAGTTGGTGTTGCTGCAGATCTTCTTCAGACTGATCATGCATACATATGCAGATGGGTAGATACAACTCCAGTTAGTGTAGATCTTGTATCACTGATATATAAATGTGTTACAGATTTAATGTTCATTCCATAATGGTCAGGATGTGTGATGTTTTGTGTACTTCCGTTCATCTGGAAGTCAGTACGACCAATATTCCTTCCCTACTCAGTGTTTATTTACAATCTAGTGTACATTGAAACTTCTTCAAATTTTTGTGTGGGTACAATCCTTGGATCTTATTGGTTCTAGTTTTTGTGAACAATTAACAACTTGGATGCAGAATGCGTGTGACGAGTTATGGTCTTCCACAAAGTAGTGCCCACTTGCTGTTTTTTTGTTTGAGCTGTGAAGATCTGCAGTGAGTTCTGAGTAAAACATAATTTCCTTCTTTCTAATTTTGCGTGTTTTTAAGACGTTTGTCATACTGTGATTTTCTAAGATCCAGTTGATAAGTGAGTGCAATTAACACAGATCCCCAGTTTTTTTCCAGCTTGTCTTGGTAATGGATTAAAGTGTGATACTAAAATTATTTGTATGCAATTTTCCTGCAAAAACTGTCTCCATTCATAGCCAGTGAAGTGAGATGCATTGTTTGTTACCAGTGACTCGAGTTTTCCTTGTTACAGCAAAAGAAATCAAGAGTCAAAACTTCCAAAACAGGAAGCAACTTCAAAAATATTAAAAACATGTTTTGGCACAGCACAGAGAAACTGTGTTACTGTGAAACTGTGCATTCATTTGTTGCAGCTTATGTGAAAAACTATTAAGTTTTCATTATTTGCTCGGGAGTGATCACATTCACAGTCATACAGACACCTAAATCGGCAAGAAGGCATATCTCATTCACTCGCCAGGTGTACAAATTAGGTGCAATTATAAGAGATTCCTATTATATGACACATATACTGTCAATAATGCCATGTATGACACACCAGATGTGTTTTCTGGTGGAGGATTCAGTTGACTTGTCACCTGTCAACAATCATTTGATGTTCCCATTCGAAAGCTACTTCCTTTCAGTTGCTAATAGGGTAGTTTAACAGAATCAATTTTCATTATAGGTATCTTTCTTACACATGGCTGACACAGATGGATGTTACACAACACGGACATAACTTTGATTATAATGAACAGATATGTAAATGACCAGATGGACAGTTCTTAATTTTGTGAAAATTCATCAGGTGGTTTATCTAAGTGTGCTAAAGTCCTAAGCTGCTTTTCATAAAATTCTCGCATTCTTATTTCTCCCTCTCAAAAACTACTCCCATTCAAAAATTCTGATTTTATTTGCGCCTGCTTACTTTCTGACCAAAATTTGTTTAAAAATAATTTTTCAAACTATGCAAATGTCATTTCTGGGTTAACATGTTGGTTAGTTGAGGATCAGGCTTCTCCATCTAAACATCATTTAGCAAATTTCACTTTCATACATTCTGTCATGCCCGGTGCAAAGCTGTCCTTGCACTGATACAAATAATTGACAGGGTGTAGTTCAAAATCACCTGGAAAAATTTTCATAATAATGTTACTGCAATATATGTTACTAAATATATTAGTCTCTAGATTTACAGCTTTAGAGATTATTTGATACTTCATTCACTTTGCTGCTTACTGAAGACATTTGTTCTGAAACAAGTATAGAGATTAATTTTTGTTTCTCATCAGTGAAATTATTTTTGGTTTCAATATAAGTTTGTATGTTATGCCACTCTGATTTTTGTCTGTCGAGTTTGTCAATGACAATGTTTTCTGTTCTTTTTACTCATTCATTGATTACATCAGCATGTATGTTAACTAGTTGTAATTCAGTAACAGAAAAGTTCTTCAAACAATCCACTTCAGATTCTACATTGTCTACTCTTTCATTTACACTGTTTATTAGTCAGTTTGGCTTATTAACATCTTCCCTAATTGTTTCTAGTTTCTGGTCCATTTTTACGGAATATTGTCTATTTTTCTAAAATTAGTTTTGGCGTTTTGCGTCCAACAGTTTACTGTCTAATAATTTAGCAAATTGATCTAATAAGTTTTCTGATTGTTGAAATTCATGGAAAGGTGAAATTAAACTACTTGACGTTTTCTTGTGGATTTGGGTGTTTAGATTAGGCAACAATGCATGCAGCTGCATTGTTGTGATTCCACATCACCCAAGTACAGAGAATACATTGCTTCTACTCATTTTAACTTTTTTTGCACAACTTGACAAGATTAAAAAAAACACTTCTGAAAACTATCTTTCCTATTATATTTTCAAAGTATGTCGCACACAATTGTTTTTGCTTGACATTAGCATGTAATTTCCCTCCCTAACAGTTCACTGTTTCAGTATGCTATTATGTAAATCATGTTTTGGTATCCATCTGACAATCCATGCTGCTGGCTGCTGGTTGTCAGTGTTGATCCATTGAATCACACGCCCACTTTTTCCCATACAGGTCCTTGTTTCTATTCACGTCCTGGTACTGGTCTATGGCACAGTATATTGTAAACAATTATTTTACCTGAAACTTGATAACCATTAGCATACAATGCAGTTTTATACATACCCCAGCTCCTCCACAAAGTTGTAATATAATGTGGCGAAAAATGATTTTGTGTGGTGAAATGTGGGATGTGTACCATTGATTAACACAAGAAAACAATATAGCACGTCATACTATACTATGAATATCCTCCACCAAATAAATAATATGTATCTTGTGTAATCTGGGGTGTTGTATCTTAATGCTGCCATAGGTTCATCTTGATGTTACTGAATTTTCACTCAGGAATCATACAATGGTTAAATAAATAAGCTCCAGGAATTTGTATTCACAAGGAGTTTTATTTTGCATTCTAGATGTTTGGTGGTGAACTACATGTAAAATTGACTTAACACTGTCTCTTGACTGATGTTAAACTGAACTCCAACTGAGATAAAGTAGCGTACAAATCACCTCCATTTTTGTGATTTTAAACAATTACTGACATTGTTATAAATTAAATTTACATCTTTCTTTTGCTAGAGCCTTTGTCCCCCATTTTGTGCAGGGTCGGCATGGTTAAGGTCAGATTTGGCATGGTTAATGTTAAGAGGTGGCCAAATGCCCTTCCTGTCACCAAACCAATACCCTCCAGGATGGAATTAGTATACCCCAGCTGTCTGTGTCTATTGTAAACCATGAAATAGTGTGAACACATTTCAAATGTCCTCGAGGCATGTAATTGCGGGGGGACTAGCCCAGTATTCATCGAGTAGGATGTCTAAAACTGCCTAAAAACCACATCGAGGCTGCTCGGCACACCAGCCTTCATTGTTAATCCACTGGGCAGATTCGATTCAGGGATGATGCACCTACTCGAGTCCAGGAAGCCGCGCATTAGAGCTCTCAGCTAACCTGATGGGACTTATAAATTCAACATACATAGTTAACGATTAAAACTTTTACATACATCTTCTCAGATTACAAAGACATGAAATAAAAGTGAATAATTTCAAACAAAGACAGGAAAGAATCTGTTTCTATTAGGACCATAAATTACATGCTGTATCATTACAACAATATATTTCATTAATTTGTATATGTCATTTTACTTACTTAAAGGACAATCATCCTACCATTTTCAGGTGAACAGAGGGATTAGTCTTATTGAATGGAATGCCTAGATTCAAGTAATTAAATTTTGTATGAGTAAAATTTTACATTTCTATATAGTCATAATAACAATTCCATTAACTAACACCAATTAAAACATGCATATGCTTAATTCTGACTGAAAAATTATCATGTCATATTTCTATTATTTATCCATTTTTTTCTTCAGTTTGAAAGCATAAAAATAGCTGTCTTTCGATGACTAGAAATATAGGTACTGTAACCATTAATTACTGCATAATTACAATAGCGATTTTATTCCTACCATGTGCCTGAAGTTTGTACAATGTACAAATTGTGATGGTACATTAGCTTTTAATCAAAAATGTTTCCTTCATTCTGCATATTGATGAGCCCCAACATAAAGAATGTCAGAATAATAGTGTAAATTAGTGCAAATTATTACTCTGTTGCAAAAGAAAATCTTCAGTGAAATCAAATCCAGATAACCAGAAAAGACAAAATCAAATCTGGATGCTGATATTATACAAATGCCCTCTTCGGGAGGGTGGGGATGAGACTGGTAAAAGGATATAGGATCCCAAAGGGTTGTAGTATTACAACTTTTACAGATAACACGAATATGAACATTGACTCTTTGGTCACAAATCTTTACATAAAAAAAATGTTTTAGAAAGGGATAGTGCATTATTGCTTTATCATTTGGTTTTATGCAGGGTGGCAGTTATTGAAGTATGTGAAATGAAACGGTGATAACTTCTGAATGGTTTACATTATGACACTCAAACTGCGTGGCTGGTCATAGGGCATAGTGGGAAGTAGTAAGCTCTGTATGGTTTGATTTAATGACAAAGCCCAGTTTCATTTGAATGGGTTCATAAATAAGCAACATTGGTGCATTTGGGGAACTGGGAATCCATATTTCGCAATTGAGAAGTCTCTTCACCCTCAATGGGTGACTGTTTGGTATGCAATGATCAGTCATGGAATCATGTCCAGTCACAGAATAATTGGTGCAATATTCCTTGATGGCATGGTGACTACCAAACGGTATGTGAAGGTTTTGGAAGACAATTTCATCTCCATTATTCAAAGTGACCTCGATTTCAACAACATGTGGATCGTGCAAGACAGAGCGCAACCCCGTCAAAGTAAAAGAGAGTTTTATGTCCTAGATGAGCACTTAGGGGCTGCTTTGTGACTCTGGGGTACCGAGAGGCCACTGACATCAGCCTTGATTGGCCATTCAGGAGGTTATCATCACCATCGATGTTTTGACACTTCAGTGGGTCACGCAAAATTTCACTATTCATCAGTGCCATGTCATTGCCAAAAATGGCAGGCATATAGAACACGTCATAATCTAAATCCGGAATATCTGTAGTGGTGTTTACATGTTGAATAAAGTGTGTGCACGCCACAGTTTGTAACTAATTTACATTCTTTTTTTTTTATTTCACTATGTTCAATAATTATCACCATGTGTACAGGGTGTATCATAATTAATGGCATAATTGCATACAGTTGAAAGTACATGACACTAGAAGCAAAAAAGTCTCAGTAAACATAGGTGCAAAAATGCATACCTTAAGAGCTACTAGCAATTTTTCATCTTTGATACTGTGAAGCAAATCTATTCTACTGCAAGCTCTTTGCTTTCCGTATTTTAGTAAATGGTAATGTGAGCCAAAACCAGAAAAAAATGTGCAGTAAACATGTGCTCTAAAATACATACCTCAAGAACTATGAGCACGTCCTCATCTTTGCTACTTAGAAACACAACTCTTCTAATGAACAATTCCTCATAACTTTTAAGGTATTCATTTTAGAGCAAATGTATACTGGAGATTTTTTCTTGTTTTTGTCCGTACTACTACTTCCCAAAATGTGGAAAGCAAAGAGCTTTCAGTAGATGAGATTTGCTTCACAGTATCGAAGATGAAAAACTGCTCATAGCTCTTAAGGTATGCATTTTCAACTCTATGTTTACTGAGACTGTTTTGCTTCTATTATTGTGTACTTTCAACTGTATGCATTTATGTCATTAATTATAATACACCCTGTATATTGTAATTCTACAAGATGTATCAATGGATGATGCCACATTACTGATATGGCTCATTAAAACTATGTCAGGCAGATTTCTGTGAGCAGTGAGCAGACAGTATCTCTGACTGGCAGATAATATGGGCAATTCTATTGTGTACCACTTTAATAACTTTGGTGGGTATTCCATCCCAACATGCAGATTTTTTGTTTCTTAATGTTAGAATAGCATTTTCTACATCCTCCACAGAAACTTTTGAGAATTTTGTAAGGTTTTCAGGGTTTTCACCTAGGCCAAAGGGATTTACTTTGTTGTGATAATCTATTACATCTACATCAGACTTTGATACATTTATAAAGAATTCATTAATGAACTCTGGCATTTGAGTGGGATTTTGAGTAGTATTTCCTTCAATGTCAATTTTTGGAATTTCTTAGTTACTGGCTTTAACACCTAACTCAGGTTTAATGACTGTTTTCAGTAGTATTTCCTTCAATGTCAATTTTTGGAATTTCTTGGTTACTGGCTTTAACACCTAACTCAGGTTTAATGACTGACCACACAATCTTTGTCTTATTTTTATGATTTAAAATTAGCTTGTTATTTGCCAGTTCTTTTGATGCCTTGACAACTCTTTTAAATATGGTTTTATAGAGACTAACATAATTAATGAAATCAATATCTTTATTATATTTTAGTTCTTTGTTCAGTTGACTTTTCCTTACACTGGAAATTTTTATTCACTGGTTAATCCACTTTACTGTATTTGTTCTTTTATTGCTGCAGAGCCTAGGTGGAAATATTTCATTAAAGTCTCCAAGAAAACTATTTAGGAGTTTTGTCAAAGTTTTTGTCACTTGAGTTACAATAATCAAAAGGCCATGTTTTATCTCTTAGCTTCTCACTAAATGTTACCAAGTTTTCTTTGCTAAAGTTCCTGATCATATGGGTTCTCATATGTGAAATGTTCCTGTCTGTCTGTGGCAGCTCAATGAACAATGCACAATGATCTGAAATACCTAGATCTTGACAAAATTTGTACACATCGTCATATACATAATTAGTTAGAACATTGTCAATGCATGTTGCTGATTTCCCATTGTCTCTGGTAGATTCAAAGAAATTCAATTTGAAACCATATTTCTTTACTAAGTCAGTGACTCAGTAGCTATTACAACTTTTTCTTTTTTTCCCTACAAAGGTCTTCTAGCATAATTTGAAGCTTAGATAAGAATAGTTCTATTTTTGATGTCCTTGGAATTATGTACATTGACATTATAACATTTGCTAGTGAGTCCACTATTTCTACACAACAGCTCTTGAACACACATTCTCCATTTAAATAATTAAAACAGTTTCTGGTTTCATAATTTATATCTCTATGTAGAAGTATACATAAGCCTCCATGTGACTTGTTTCTTCTGCAAAAGCTACTTGCTAATCTGATGTTTCCTATTTTGTTTAGAATTTTAATTGTGTCCTCAGTAAACCAGTGCTCATTTCAACAAACAACTTAAATATTTGCATGTTCTGACAAAATGATTTCCAATTCATCTATTTTGGAACTTTTATTGTTAGAAGCATCAGTGTTTACGCCTATTATATTCCAGTGGATAACATACCTACTTCGACTATCACTTACATGCTTTAGCACATTTCTTGCCAGATAATTGTATGGTTCTGTGTTTCTTAATGCTACACAAGTTTTTTCACCCCCATCACTACTTATAAGTTTCCTTTATTTTTTAAGATCTGGCAAGTATCTATGAACATCTTACTGAATATTTTTGAGCCCAACCTACTCAGATGTAGACCATCTTTGGCAAGACACTTTGCACTTATAAATCTGTTGGGATCAATGAAAACGACTGCTAGTTAATAGCACTGTTCTTTAATATTGCTGTTTATTCTCTGCACATAGCTGTCACCCACCAATGTTCTGTACACAATGCCATTTATTATTATTCAGACAGAGTCTTCTGGCCAATCGGATGAGGTTTCTTGTGTGGGTTACAATTTCTTCCTCACTGTTGTTTTGAAGTGAATTTGTTCCCACATGGATAAAAACACCTTTTGGATTTCTGATATGCTTATCTGCTGCATTCTCTTATGAATTTAGGGCATTGTTTAGGTGTGTATGCAACTGATGCATCCTGAACCCAGTCGAACATCGATTTCGGAATTTGGTACCACTATGTTTTTCAACAATGAGTCACCTATAGTAAAGAATTCACTTTCTGTCTTATTATAATGCTTCTTTCTGGATTTTTTTTGTCCACTTATATTTGTTTGGTTCTTCAGTTTCTTTTTCTTTTGTAATGGCGTTTGAATTTTTCTATTGTTTGTCACTTGTATCATTCTGTGTATTTGCTGAAGTAGGTCCATCTCACACTGAAGTTTTTTCACATGCACAACACTCCGCTCCACAGCCCACTGAAATATTATGACTCTGCACTACATCAGTTATTATTTGGATTGTTCATATTGTTATTGGGCCTGTTTCAGATCTGACTACAGCGACATTCTGTCTTCAGATTACAGCCTTGCCTGCAAGCATTTTGCACTGCTGTAAATCATGTAGTGTTAATTTTGATTGTTTTCATTGTAGTCCTAGAAAACTCAAAAAGCAGATACTCTTATGAATGATGCCTACCTTTTGCATTTCAGTTTATTCAGTGAAGTGTTAATAAATGATTTTTGTGATATAAATTGGGGACTACAAAAATATGGACAAGTTTGGGTGTGAATTTCAGTGATACAAAGATTAGTGTCAAGGAAAGTCATTCATTGCAAATATTTTCTCTATTTTTAAATGTGTTTATTGGCAATGTTGGACTTTGGGCTCCTGAAGGTAAATACTGTTCAGACATTTCATCTTCTTGTGATTTTCCATATACTTAGTCTCTCACTATTACATTTGTAGTGCACAGGCAAGTATCAGACTCTTCACGATGAGATTTCTTTTTCATGTATTTATTCTCTTATACTAGTACAGCTGCAGCTTTACTTTCAGTATGCATGGATATGATATACTGTTTTAAAAGTGCATATAGTCAGTATGGCAGTAATAGCTTTGATATATTTATAATGAAAATGTTCAGTTCCACATGCCTACTTTGACATCTGATGGACAGAATCATAGCATGTAATTGTTTAACATTACATTTACAGATAAAAAGTATTTAATATCATGTGCAAAACTTTCAAAGCATTTTCCCATTCTGTTAACAATAAAGGATGCTGTCATAAGAATAAGAGCCAATGCTTACATTAATCTTAAGGCAACCAGTTGTGAACAATAACTTTTGGCTTCTTTTTAACAGAATTATCCTGAGACTGTCTGATATAAAAGGGATAAACCTTTTCTTGAATAGTGTTTGCACTTTTGTCTTTCAGCAGCTTGCACGCTGGCCTCAGAGTGAAAAAGTAAAGCAACTCCAATAGGCTGAGGAGGCTACAGCCCAGGCATAGACCCACAATTCCTCCAAATGCAGCTGGAACATGGAAAATAAATAAAATCAGATGTGTTTCTGTAGAATGTAAAAATAAAAATAACAAAAAAGTAAAAATAATAATAAATGAAAAAGAAGAAGTTGACTCCTTTTCCAATTACCCAGTTAACTTTGTCAGAGAAGACTCTTTGGCATCTTTCATAAGATAGCATTTTTATGTAACTGACTGATTCAAAGACTTGAAGTTTTATAATCAAAATATCCACGGGTGTACTGCCGGTTTATAGTGTCCAACGGGCACAATATTTCGGCGATCAAACATGTCGCCATCATCAGGTGAACTGACGGACTGAGCTCCTGTGAACGTGCCGGCACGGAGATCCGTACGCTATGGCTGCTCAGGGGGAACTGGGTTCGGTCGCGACGGCGGCCGATTTAAATACCCTCCGCCCGCGGTGCGCTCCCTCCGCCGTCCGCGCCCCGCGCCACGGTCTCGCGGTGGAACAGATTGCGACGGCGTCTGAGATGACGTCGGTGTGATGGCTCTGTCCGCCGTGGTCGTCACAACTATGCGTTTGCTCGATTTACTCTTGATTAACCCAATCGCTAGTTCCCAAGCCTTGCTAAGATTATAGCCACAGTCACGGTTTATGATGTCGTCACTGGTGCACATTTCGATGGCCTCTCTAACAACGCTGTCCCAGTATCTCGACGTCATACTCCATAGCGTGATTTTCCGACAAACAATGTTCAGTGACCGCCGACTTGCTCGGATACATTAGTCGAGTGTGCCTCTGGTGTTCACGGCATCGATCCTCGACAGTACGCATCGTCTGACCAATATACGACTTGCCACATTGACACGGAATATGGTACACGCCAGCCTTCCTCAAACCGAGGTCATCTTTGGCGCTCCCCACCAGTGCACGAGTTTTATTCGGAGGACAAAACACAGTTCTGACACGGTGTTTCTTCAGAATGCGGGCGATTTTCCCCGAGAGTGCGCCTGTGTATGGAATAAATGCAGTGCCTACCTCCTCCCTCGTGACTTCATCCATATCAACAGGTTGTGCTGCAGTGGTTGGGCGGAGAGCACGTTGGATCTGCCACTCTGAGTACCCATTTTTTCGAAACACAGTTCTCAGATGTTCCAATTCCTGGGGTAGACTCTCTGTGTCAGAGATAGTGCGCGCCCTATGTACTAGAGTTTTAAGTACCCCATTCCTCTGTGAAGGGTGGTGGCAGCTGTCTGCGTGCAAATACAGATCAGTGTGTGTTGTCTTTCGATACACCCCATGACCTAGGGTGCTGTCAGCCCTTCTCCTGACCAAGATGTCAAGGAAAGGTAATTTACCCTCCTTTTCAGTCTCCATAGTGAATTTGATGTTGGGGTGTATGGAGTTTAGATGTGTAAGGAAGTCAAGGAGTTTATCCATACCATGTGGCCAGATGACGAACGTGTCGTCCACGTAACGGAAAAAGCAAGTAGGTTTCCATTCGGATGACGACAGGGCTTCCTCCTCGAAGTTCTCCATGTACAAATTCGCCACCACCGGTGAGAGTGGGCTACCCATGGCGACTCCCTCCGTTTGTTCGTAGGAGCTCAGTCCGTCAGTTCACCTGATGATGGCGACATGTTTGATCGCCGAAATATTGTGCCCGTTGGACACTATAGACCGGCAGTACACCCGTGGATATTTTGATTATCAAATACGCCGGGAGAAACTCAAGAATCACTTGAAGTTTTATGTTTGTTATTTCCACACACACACACACACACACACACACACACACAAAGGAACGTTAAATGAAAAAGTAGCAGAATTATAAAGATGTATGTTAAATGGGACAAATCCGTACAAAGAAAAGGTTAAACAAACTCATGCTCATTTAAGGGAGCATTTTTTTGTGAAAAATATTATATGTGCTGACATTTGATGACAATGTGGAAATATGTGACATACAAATCACAGTAGTAAGAAGTGAAATAGCAATCCTGCAATGGCCAATGTGAGTACATATGTAGGATATAGTGTTGACTACATCTTGTAAGTATCCTACAGATTGCACTCAAGTTGTAGTGAAGCATGATTGGTACAGAAAACATATTTCCATGATACTATTTACTGTTGGATCATTGATGGGTGACAGACAGGGCACACTGCGTGTTAGGGAGCAATGAGTTGAATATTACTGGTAGCATCAACTTACTGTTGTGGATAAGATTTCATGAGAAGGAAACTTCCTGTGGCATTATCATCATGGCAGTGTTCTAATTTGGGACAATATCATTTTAGGAACATGTACATGTTTCATAGGAAAACTCTGATGGCTAGGGTGTAAAGAGCCGACACACAACTGAGTGGAAGTATTTTTCATATCACAAATAAATCTCATTATATACAGTGGATGATAAGGACCAATTCCACAGGGCTGAGCTAATGAATAAGTACCTGTAACATGAGGACACGAAGCATCTAGGATAACCATCTCATGCAATTGACTAAAATATACAGGATAATATAGGAATAAGTACCTGTAACATAAGGACATGAAGCATCTAGGATAACCATCTCATGCAATTGACTAAAATATACAGGATAATATAGGACTGTGGGCCACAGCATGGCACCACGAAACACTGATGACCTTCATTGGACACTTGTTTAGCAATAGAAGGAAGCTGTGCTATTTTGCTATTCAGATACATCACACCACATATTGACACTCTGTATGTCATTGGAAAAGGAACATCTCACACAACAAGAGGCACCCTTAACCGATGCACAGTTTTCTGATCTACTTCGTATTCACATCATCATGCCATGTGTCACAGTGTTATCAGGGCACCTTCAGATGCACACATCAGTTCCATGTCTAATGGTTTGTGGATCTAAGAGAGATTTTACTATGGAAGTGAGTGTTGTACCTAGCAGATCATTCCAGCTGTAGGCCACTTCTCTTCTGTAACGAATGGATGATATATCCTTGAAGTATACATGCAGAATTGAATGATTTGTTATGTTGATTTCATGACTGAAAACAGAAAAATAATTTCTATTTTTAGTATTTCATTTTTATGCTAATTTTTGGTTACAAGCCATTAAATGATCTACTGCTGCTCTTGTAGCATTTATTTTCTTTTAGAAGACATCTGTTAAATTTATTCGATTACACTGATATTTTTCAAAGAAAATAGTTACCCATAACAATAGGGGTATGTTTGCAGTACACAAAAAATTTTCATGCAGATTTCAGTGAACACTACTTTATCTTGTATAGTCCTAATATTTCTGCTGAAAACTAAACCTCTAAGCTATTCCACCTATTTCTGTGCAATTACTGAACAAGGTTGATACTTCAATGCAACCTGCACCTTTATGATAATAGAATAATCATAACTGCAGTGTCTGTTTCACAAAAATCTATCAGCATCATTATCCAAACAGTTTTTGGTACAACACCCTAGGTGAAATGGCATTCATTTTTTTGCATTGATTGGCATTTCTGTCTAATCTGTGAGTGTTTCACTGTTATTTATTCAGAGAATATCACCATAATTTAGTATAAATTGCTCATTTAAAATTATTTATACAAAATATAACAAAAATATTTGGGAATATATGTGATATTATGGACTTCCAATTTTACTTTATTATTGTGAATTGTGAGGTTGATGAAGCAGTGTTCACTTAGAGCTTCATGAAAAGTTTTGTACTGCAGATACACCCCCATTGTTACAGATACCAGTGCAGATAACCATTTTCTTTGAAAAATACCAGTGCAATCGAACAAATATCAAGCCAACAATAAGTGATCAAACACCAGCTATTTATTACAGTTGACAAAGGAGCAGATGTTTTTTAAAGTTTTAGCTGTAGGTGACATTGAAATCTTGGCTACTGATTTAAGAAACAGTTCCTCATCAAATTAATGAAACATAACTAATCATATGTAGATAAATTAGATGAAAGTCAGAAGATACAGTAAATACCATAAACAAGTATTTGCTTCAAATTAACAACTATGAAAGAGATTACAACCCCTCCATTCCACTGTCCAAAGAATCAATTGTACACATATAACCAAGATATGAAAAACTCATGTCACACAGACATTACACTAAATTTCAATTTTCTTTTAATATTGACACTTCCTCCAAAGAAAAATAAAAAGTAAGTACTGAATTTCACATGGATGTAATCTTCTGCACTTCAGTTCTTTCATGCAGCATCTCTAGTTGAACCCTTTCCAGTGGCTTGGTTAGTAGGTCAGCTAACTGGTTGGTCCCATCAATATGTTCTAATTCAGGATCCCCATTCAAGAATCTTTCCTCAACATAGAAGTAACAGACTTCTATGTACTTTGATTTTTGATGATACATTGGATTTTTGGACAGTTTTACTGTACTTGCATTGTCAACATCCAGTGTAGGAGGTTTCACTTGTTTGGAAGTTCCAATCAATTCATACAATAGCCTTATTAACCAGAGTAGCTCATTTGCTGCTTCACTGGCTGATATTATTTCTGCTTCCATAGTAGATATTGCACACTGTGTTTTGTAACTGACTGGTCCATGATACATCCCCATTACATAGTTGTGACGACACTTGTTGTTAATGTCTAGTGTCCTTGTCACCAGAATAATCAGCATCACTGTAGACTTTCAACCTGTCTTTGTTGTTGTACGTCATTCCATAGTCCGCAGTATTCTTCAAGTATTTAAAAATTTGTTTTACTTAAATCCAATCTTGAACTGTAGGACCTTCTATCATACAAGCCATTTTGTTTACTGCAAAGGCAATGTCTGGACCTGAGACTGTAGTCAAATACATCAGACTGCCCACTGTCTCTCAATATGGAACTTTGGCTGTGATCTTCTTTTTGACATTATTTTCTTCACATCCAATTGGAGTAGTAACTCCATTAGACTAATCATTTCCAAATCTTCTCAGAATTTCCTTTGTGTAGTCTTCCTGGTTCACTGCTATTGACCTGTTTTCCATTTTGCTGTGTCTCCATATCCAAAAAGTTGTTGAGAGACCCTCTAGTTGTATGAAACATCAGCATTAACATTTTCATGAACTCTTCAATATCTGTTCTGTTGCTGCCCACAACTAAACCATCATCAACATAGATTGCAACATATAGACAGTTCTTGTTGCTCTGATAGTAGAAGAGACATGGGTCAGCATCAGTGTTTTTAAACCCAGCCTTCATCATGAAGTCTAGGAAATATTTTTTCTAACAATGTGGTGCCTGTTTGAGACCATACAGAATTTGCTTCAGCAAGCAAACATGCCCTATACCATCTTCAAAACCTTCAGGTTGTTCCATGTATATATCTTCTTCGAGTACACCGTTTAGAAAAGCTGTTTTGACATCAAACTGTTTGAGGTTCCATTTCTCTGCAGCAGCCACTGCCAACAGAGGTCAAATTGTATCATTTCTTCATAGTCAATTCTTTGTTTTGTACGTGTTCTTTGATCACAAGTCAATCCTTGAAGCAAACTTACCCATTTTCTTAAGTTTTCTTCCATAAGACCCATTGATTTTGCAAAATCCGTACACCACTTGAATGCTCAACTAATATCCAAGTATTATTCACTTTCAGGGACTTTAATTCCTCATGAATGGCGTCCAGCCATTGATTTTTATTGATAGACTGCAAAACTTCTGCATATGAGCTTGGATCCTTGTCCCCAATGATAGGAGTTTCAGCCATGTACACACAATCTCCAGTGGTCATCTATTCTGGTTTCTTCCTCTCGCATTTGCTTTTTCATTTCTCACTCAAAACTTTGCTTCCTCCAGAACTTGATACCATATCTAAATCTTCTTCCTCTTTATTACTTCCTCTGAAACTTGATGTTGTCTCCAAGTCCTTTTACACTTCACTTACTCTTTCTGTTCTCTTGTCATGGCTGACAGCTTCTGACTCCATTTCCTCATCAGAAGTCTGGTTAGGCTGACTCTGTTGAACAGTGTCTTCACCAACAACTTCAAATTCAGCACCACTGGTGTACAGATTGCATACAACTTAAGGCTTGAGTTTTACATCATGACTTAGTACAACTTTTCTATGAGATGGAATCCAGACCCAAAAGCCATCTCTTCATTTATGTATCCCACCAGAAGTCCAAGTGCAGCTTTGTCATCAAATTTTGAATGAAAATTCTTAGTCACATGCACATAACACTCTGTTCCAAAAGTTCTCAGAAGGTGCAGGTTGCCTACTGGTTGTCCACAACACAGTTCGTAAGGAGGTTTGTTTTCAGTAGAGGACTTCCCAGTGTGATTTAAAAGATATGCAGCAGTATTTTCCTTTGGTAGTTTACTGGGGTTCAACATATAATGTACACACTCCACAACAGTGTAGTTTCTCTTTCTGCAACACCATTTTGCTGTGGTGTGTAAGGTGAAGAGATGCAATGCTCTATGCCTCTGCTTGCCAGCAAATTTTGAGACTTCATTGTTATCGAATTTTCTTCCTCCATCACACCTGAACTGTTTGACAACATGACCATTTGTTTTGGCTTCATTCAGAAACTGTTCCAGGACTGTGCTAACTTCACTCTTCTGCTTAAGAAAGAAAATTTTATAGAACTTGGTAAAATCATCTTTTAAATATATGTAAAAGTGAGCTTTTTTGAGAGACTCTATAGATATAGGTCCATTTACGTCAGCATGGATTTGTTCACCTGTAACCATTGGTCAATTCATTCTGTTCCTGAGTAGCAGTCTATGTATTTTTCCGAGTGCACATCCATCACAGAATTCTTCTTTGCATCCATCCACATTGATGTTCACCTGCTTCAAGATGCATTTCACATGTCATTTGTCTTGATGTCTAAATTTCTCATGGTAAACTTGCATCATATCTGACGATGTCACCGAGTTCACTTGAACCAAATGTACTGGTTTAATAACACATATGTGAAGAACATAGGGACCATGGCTGACATGACCAGTCATCATTGTTTGCCCAGTCACTTTGTCTTCAATTTCGACGCTTTTGTCATCAAGTCTGGTACAAAAACCTCTTTGTACAGCTGCTTGGAAGAGAACAAGTGAGCAATGGCTTCTGAAACAAAGTACATCTTCCAATTCGCTGATTTTTCTGACATTATTCAACTGCATTTGAATTTTCGCAGTTCCCTTCCATGAGCCAACATGCTCACACCTCTTTTCCTAAAAGAAATGTTTTCAGGGATGGCGAATTTTGTATATGAAACAAAATATTGTTTACTTTGAGCAATGTGAATTGTGCCACCACTGTCACAGTACCAACTGTCGATTCCAGCATAGTTTTCGAAGGAAGCACTAAAAACATTTGACAAAAATGCAAAATTTTTTCCATGTTATCTGTCTTTTTTGTTGGACACTTTGCTGCCCAGTGACCTACCTGCCCACTTTTGTGCAAAGGTTTCACACATTTGGTATTGTTTTTGATTTTTCACTTGCAATACCACCACTTTTGTTTCGCTGAATTTTCTTTTTAGTGCAACTGGGTGTAGCAAACACAGCTGATTCAACCATACTTTGATCACACAATTCAATTGTTCAAGGTTCACACTTTGATTTTCAGATGGAGTCACGCCACACAGGTCCTTGAAATTGTTATATTCTTTGCCTAATGTGGAGAGAATTCAGCCATTTAAAATTCTCTCAAACAAAACATTTTCATTCTGCTTATGCAGTTCATCATTCAAATCCACAAAAAGCTTCTGCCGTTTCATGACATGTGTGCTAGTGTCCTCTTTGGCATCATGTTAAACATAACAAATTTCACTTGCATGGGTGCATAGTAACATGAGCTCGGCAATGGATTTTCCTAGCCCACTTGCTAGTAAACTTGCTGCTTTCGCATTGTCTTTCAACCAATGCTGGTGTGCCACATTTTTCTTCATAGTCACATTGTGTGGCAATTCAGGACATTTGTACATACCACTGACATGTCTTCAGGTGCATATACTTGCAACAGCAATGACATGTGCCACTTTAACTTTGCCCAGTCTACAGGTGCTTTGAGTTTTTTCACTTGTATTTTGTTGTAATTATCAACACTGGCTGCCATTTTCATTGAACACACAAACAATGGGCAAATTCATGTTATTTTAGTTTTGAGACAATGATGAATATCCTCCGTTCTACTGGCAAAGATTCAATTTTACACATATAACAAAGATATGAAAAACTCGTGTCACACAGATATTACATTACATTTCATTTTCCTTTTAATATTGACACTGTTAATGATTTAATGCTTGTTTGCTGATTGACTGAACTGTGCATCATCATCACCTATCTATGGAATTATGAATAAATAACACATAACTACAGAGCTTTTTCATAACCATAAGTTAATTCATGTTTTTAATGGAAAAGTCTGAGAGATAATAATGATCCATTTTTATAATAAATCATTAGTTGTTGCTTGGTCTGACTACTGTAACGAATGTTCTATGAAAAAATGTATGTATGTCTTCAGAACAAAATTATCAAAACTGTATTTCCTGTGACTTTTCCACAGCATTTGACTGTGTAAACATAAAATTTTGCTACAGAAATTAATATGTTATGATGGTAACGACAGCCCATTTTCATGGCCGAAGTACATCTGACTAGGAAGGAGCAGATCATCACATTATTACACAGCATTTCTCCAGTGCTCTGTAAGCAGAATGGTGAAACATAAAATATGATGCCTTGCAAATCACTTCGGTGGATTTTCATAAATGTCCTTCCAATAAACTGAAATGTTTGCTGTTCACCTGAATGCAGTATAACAGGGCTCAAGAAACACCCCAGAAAAACCAAGAAATGAAAATTCATATATGTAAATAGTTCACAGCAAACGAAACTCTCGAACTTACAATAACTACTATTTTGTTATGTAAACAAGTGACTATGATTCACACACATCAGAAACAGGAGTTAATTGACATATATTAAATGAATATCTCATTCACAACAAGCATGAATTAGGTCAGTGATACACAAACAGATCAAAAATCTCAGCTTGGGATGCTTTTGTCATTTGAGATGTATAACATGTTGCTGAACTATAACAATAAAATCTATCTTATTTTCCACACTTCCATTTTCAAGTACCTAGAAATACTCTTCAGCCTCAAATGTATTGCTTCCATAGCAACCATGAAGGCAAGATTTGATTAATCACAGTTCACATAGACACCACTAAGCAGTCATTCTCCCAACACTTGTTATGCCATTGGAACAGGACAAGACCCTAACATGTGATAATGGAGAGTATGCTCTGCTGTGCACTTCACAGTAGCTTTCAGAGTTCATATCTACATGTACATGAAGATACTATGGCAAATCTTCTGAGTTAATATACCTTCAAACAATAGAATATTTATTCTACAAAGAGTTAAGAGAGAATGACTTTGTAACAAAGTACGTGGATTCTTTCCACCTCTTATGTTTTTCTTCCCGCAAAATTATCTTTTTTCTGGTACCTTCAATATTATCATTTATATTACATTTCTCCACTACAAAACAATCTCAAATATTGACTTGGGACTAATTCAACTATACTTTATTATCTATTAGATTTTTTTTCATTGTTAGGAGTATAGTAAGTTAATCAGTTTGGCTGAAGACCATGTTAATCATAAAATATCAGTAATTTTGAGTTTTGTTATCATTGTTTGTATGTAAACATATACACAATTACTGACTTTTTGATAAAGTGCATCTACATTTACATCGATACTCTGCAAGTCACTTTTAAGTGCCTGGCAGAGGGTTCATTGAACCACCTTCACAATTCTCTCTTATTCCTATCTCGTATAGTGCATGGAAAAAATGAACACCTATATCTTTCTGTACAAACTCTGATTTCCCTTATTTTATTGTGGTGTTCATTTCTCCCTATGTAGGTAGGTGTTAACAAAATATTTTTACATTTGGAGGAGAAAGCTGATGACTGAAATTTAATGAAAAGATTCCGTTGCAAAAAAAAGTAGACAAAAAAGTTGTCGAAATTTAAGGTGCAATCAAAAGTTTCCATTTGAAGGCTGTACAATCCAGAATTGGTGTGCCAGTCACACAAAATAACCATGAGTATTTAAGCAACTATCCCAGTGATGCACCAGGTTGAAGATTCCTGTTTGGTAAAACACCATGACCCACTGAATGAAGAACTCTGTAACTGCTTACTGCACATTCTCATCAGACACATATCACTGACTCACCAAGGCCTTTTTAAGGGACTGAAGATGTGATAACCACACCCAGAGAGATCAGGATTATAAGGTGGTGCTTTAGTGTCTCCCACCTGCATTGGTCTGTAATGTCTGCAGCTCGTGATCTGGTGGCTAGCATTGCTGCCTCTGGATCATGGAGTCCTGGGTTTGATTCCCAGCCAAGTTGGGGATTCCCTGCTGGGGAACTGGGTGTTTGTATTGTCCTCGTCATTTCACCATCATTCGTGAATGTTGCTCGATTGGACTGTGTAAAGATTGGGACTTTGTATGGGTACTGATGATAGCACAGTTGAGCGCCCCACAAAACAAACACCATTGGTCTGTAATGCATGAGGCTGGCATCTCTGATCAACCAGAGCCTTGTGCTGAGCAATAACCAGCATAGACCTTGGTACATCATTACACAATATTGGTTTTTGAAGGA
This sequence comes from Schistocerca gregaria, assembly GCF_023897955.1. Taxonomy (NCBI): domain Eukaryota; kingdom Metazoa; phylum Arthropoda; class Insecta; order Orthoptera; family Acrididae; genus Schistocerca; species Schistocerca gregaria. The sequence continues at coordinate 552,830,239 of NC_064920.1, forward strand.
CATGCTGTCATATACACATTCTTCATTCTCCAATGGATGTCTACTGGTGTTTGCTCTTTGGCAGCCAAGAAATGAACAACAGCATATTGATCCCTGTTTGTATGCATCTGGTAATAACATCACCATAGTTCATATCTCTACACTCACCATGTGTATGTTGAAAAAACATCAGGGTCACAATAATCCCATGCCTACATGTCAGCACATATATATTCACATTGGAATCATAACTTGTTGCATATAAGCTGCAGGAATGTCCTCTAACAGAAACTTTTTGAGCCGCCCTTATAATTAAGTATTCATACAATCAGCACCAAATATATACTGGCAATACCTGCACTCAGTTAATTTCAAAGTGATTCACATCCTTAGGTATGACTTAGTTACTGAAGTAGAATCAAATATCTGCACAAACCAACTGGTATAATTCAATAGAAATTATTACTGTATCTGAAAATTCATGTTTAAACAAACCTCCATCCTCTATTCATTTACTCAGGAATGTAAATCTTTAATTGTAACCTCTGAAAATTCAATTTTAATTATTTCAAACTGATAAAAGGAGCATGGTACAAGCCATGTTACTACAGCTGAAGTTCAGTTTGGGGCGAGTTTTGAATGGAGCTACATCTATGTCCGCCAGTACAGGAAATGTACTGCAATTGATTTAGTACAGATTAAAAGTAAGAAAATGTACGACATTTTGTTTAAATTTTGCATCCAGAAGTTTATTCAATAATATAGTCACTGTTTCAAATGATTACTTGAACTGTGAGTATGTAATTATTTTCATTGACTCTGTTAAACTTCAGTAATAATTATCACCAACAGTAACAGTGGAGTTATGTAATGAACAGTGTTGTCTGCAAAACTGATGCTGATGCAAATTGTATTTGTTCTCATATGATTATATGCTTGGAAAGTCAGTGTAATGACTGACTATTATAGTGACTGTGTTAATTATTTATTTGCCACACAGAAACAATTGTGACTGACTACACTGTGGTTAGATTACTGCACCCGAACAATATTGTAGGATGTCAGCTGAGTGTAGTATGTGATTACTCATTTATCTGTGCATAATTAAAGTAGATAAGATTTGAACTGGCCACAAACATTAGTTCATTTACTAACCAAGGACAGGCCACAAACATCAGTTCATTTACCAACCAAGGACAATTAATGTGTTTGAATTTCAGTTTTTGGTGTGGCCTGCATCATTGACTATACATTATTCCCAGCAACAACTTTTGATCCAGTTTTAATGGAGATGCTGCTACTAAGGCTAACAGTCCAGGTAAAAATGGATAAGCTACAAGATGAGGAAGAGGAGGACAAGGAGGAAAGAAACATTAAATGTAAGTAAAGCATCAGTCAACCAGCCCCAGCCAGTTGTGGGTGGAAGCAGTTATGAATTACAGTACAGTTCAGTATGCAGTGTTGAAGTCAGCACTACTCAATGTCTTTTGCTTACATAAGGTACTGCCATACAATTGCCAAAGGGAACCTCAGGGTCAGGGATGTTCCCCAAATATTTCCATTTTCAAGTTGACATTTACCTACTGAGCTAGCTGTTAATTAAGCATTTCACAAAATTAAATTGGCTCATTACAGTCAAACAAAAACTTGTCTCCATATCTACAGTACAGAAAGAGCGAGGTCTCTTTCATGCACATATCAGCTACTAATTCAAGACATTTTGCAGAAATTACAAGAAATGTGTCCTGTCATATTCACTCTTGAAGAACTGGCCTTGAGATAATTCTGTTCTGTAGTTGATGTCTGTGCAGGATGGATGACAATCACAACTCATGCCATCTTGACCATCAACAAGGCCAGGAATAAATATGGGTGGCTTGAGATTGGTGAAAATACCTGTAAAGTTAAGAACAAACATAATTTAACAATAGCTAACCAATAACATTGGATAGAAGCTTTGAAAGTTGTGTTTTAAAATTATAGGCATCTCTTAGATCTCATACACAGAAGACATTTATGAAAAAAGAAAACTTCTATTCTTCATATCACATGATAGTTATAGAATTAACTGATCCATTTCATGGCCTAAGTACCTGATTCCTTAAGTATGGATAATTAATGCTGAAACTGTTAATTAGACTTAATTTACCAAACAGAATTCAGATAATGTGTGCCCTGGAATATAATAGGGGTCAGGCTAAATTTATTGCTTCTATGATGGTAAAGAATACTGATATCAAAATTTTTCTCATGGCCAGAAAGACTGCTAGTGGTGTGATGTGGAATCCCTGTACTGTAATTTAAGCAATTGCTGAACTAAATGGAGAACACAGTCACTCTGAACAATTATAGTTATGTACAGAACTGCAAATTTTGTTGCAGATATAGTAAATAGTGAAAGTAAATTAATGGAAGAACAATACATATGGAAATGGCATAAAAATAAGTAAATTAAATCTTAAGTTTCATCAAACAGTTTGATAGAATAGTAATAAACTGTGGCGAGTTAATGGAAAACTCATTATTTGTGGAACTATAAACACAGAATTTTTTGTATGATAGTATGAACTGGAGACATATCAAGTTGCTGACGTACAGTTTTTGATTATTTCCCACAATAAACTTTTAAACAAGAATTTCAGTTACATTAGCCATTTAGTACATCAGCCATTGAACATTTCTTTCTAAATATCCTCAGTGATTTAGTAAACATTTCATCCTATCATGATGACCAAATGTTATCAATTAAGTGTACTGACTAGTTATGCATAGAACAGAAACATGAAGAAATACTAATAGCTGGTGAAATGCGATGTACCCTCTGCCATGCACTTCACAATGGTTTTCAGAGTATTGACATAAATGTAGATGCAGAAAAGAAAAAAATCACTCTATAGAACCATTTCCAATGATTTACTTGTGGTACTGAGAAGTAACGTGTAGGAAAGTCAGTGGAAAGTGATTTAGAAAGCAAACAGTGTTGTTAAAAATTTAACGGTTTCTTATATTTCTCCAGTACTTAGCATCCTAATTTTCCCTAAAACCAAGAAAGAAAATATTGAAAAGAATCAGGAATAATGACTGTGTAATATGTGGGCTTAAAGTGTCTTGTGCCAAAGAAGAAAACTCTGTATCATTCAGCAGACAAGTTGTAATCAAATGTTACAGTACTCACGCCTGTGTTCAGCAAGACATTTAACATCTAGCAGCCCACACTGCCTGGTGTCTCCTGCAATATTAAAACAAACTATATTAGTTTTAAGTTTAGTTTTCATTGTTGTGATGATGGTGAGTATTAAAGCATTTACTTTAAAGTTGCTGATTTGTTTTATGTATGGGATAAATAGTATGGCTAGACATATTACTTAATTGCCCAGAAAAATTTATGCAAGATATACTAGGTAAATTGTACTCCATTGCATATTTCATTCTTTATGTCTGATTCTTGTTATCTCTAGAAATATTAACTTGTGTATGTGTATCATTCCACTATTTTCAATATGAGATACACATATGTCTACAAGTGGGGCTAAGACAGAGTATTTGTACTTCCATCCCTGTCCTCCCACTTCATTCCACCCAGAATGTGGGTACATTATCTATATGATTCACACCTTTAATTTTAGACAGTTTTAATTATATATGCTGCTGCAATCTGTGTGTCCATTACTATACCAGAGCCTGAGACACCTTCAAGAAGGGGCAGTGTGTGGGGGTTCTTCTCTTGTGGAATCTGAAGTACAGACTACTTATTCATTGCAGAATTCTCATATATTTCTAGAAATGGCTGTCTGTTACTCTACAAAATCATGAGTTTAGTCAGGTCTGGTATTAAATCACCAAGTATCTTAAGAAATGCTGCAGTTTCAACATTCACTACACTATATACTTTAATTTTGTCTGGTGATCATGTTAAGTGCAAGAGGAAACAATGGAAAGTCCTGTATGGCAGAACAACAATACCAAAAGGATAGGCTGCTACTCATCACATAGAGTTGGCACTGAGTTGCAGACAGGCAGGTTTTGGACAAAAAAGCCCTTGTTGTGAAAAAAACCCACACACATTCATGCAAGCGTGACTCACACTCACATGACTACTATCTTCAGTCATTGGGGCGTGACGCATCACTAGCAGCCAAAGACAGTACCCATGTGTGTATAAGTTGTGTTTATGTGAATATGTGTGTACATTCTGTTTTGCAAGAAGGACTTCTTTGTCTGAAAGCTTACATGTTTAGTAGTCTGCAACAACTCCTCTGTATGGTGAGTAGCAAGCTATCCTTTTCATATTGCTGTTATGTCTTCAGGCTGTCAAATAACAATGATGAAATAATGTGGTGGCCCTCAACTATGCACCCTCAGACTCAGTGTTGAAATATTAAAAGTTTTGCCTGGTTTTACTGTCTGGGGGCTGGGATATGTAGCTGCCACATTACAAACCAAATACTGCTGAGTATACAGTATACAATATGAATACACACATGAATTGAATGATTGAAGAAGGTTCCTATCACTTGGCAATTGTGAATCTTATAAATGAAAGATTGCAATTAATTAAAATCTGCAGGTACTATCTTAATGACTTTAAATGATGAGTATGATAGTAGAAGTACTTTTGAAAATGCAGTATATTTCTGCAAAACACTTACTGGTGTTGATGGTCCAGCAATAAAATAAAATATAAGTTGATACTTGCTGGCAGATTAAAACTGTGTGCTAGACCATGACTCAAACTCGGGACCTTAGCCTTTCGCGTGCAAGTGCTCTACCAACTGAGCTACCCAAGCAAGACTCATGACCTGTCCTCACAGTTTTAATTCTGCCAGTACCTTGTCTCCTACCTTCCAAACTTCGCAGAAGATCTCCTGCACACCTTGCAGAACTAGCACTCCTGGAAGAAAGGATATTGCCGAGACATGGCTGAGCAACAGCCTGGGGGGATGTTTCCAGAATGAAATTTTCACTCTGCAGCAGAGTGTACACTGAAGTGAAACTTCCTGGCAAAGGTCCCGAGTTCGAGTCTCGGTCTGGCACACAGTTTTAATCTGCCAGGAAGTTTCACTTCAGTGTACACTCCACTGCAGAGTGAAAATTTCATTCTGAAAATATAAGTTGCATAACAGGAAAACAATAGATTCCCACTTCACATAATTAGTTATGAACAAGATAGCTTGCGAGATATTCACTTCTAAATGCACACTACGTCTTCACTGTAGAAGCCATGGAAATCTCACAGGGGCATAAGTCGGCACTCTGGAGTATTTATATCTGCGGTGACCATGCCCAAACCGCTCCATGCTCCCAATGTCTCTCTTGCGACCCTGCATCCGTCGCACCGTCACAGCCAGCACTTCCCGTGTCCTCACACCTACTGTCCCTTCTGCCACTCTTTTCCAAACTTCCTCTCCATTCACTTTGGTAGCCGCCTGCCTTAGTAACAAGTGCTGTGATTGGTGATAGCACTTCTGTCATGTCTCCAAGCCAATGCACAATCACAAACATTTTGAAACACATTCAAAATACTGGTTTTACATTTAAATAACTTGAAATTAAATAAATATTCCTATGGCTGGACCATACACACACTGTAACACACTTATCGGATATGAACAAAGACATAGATGAATAAATATATTTATAAAGATGTGAAACAATTACTAACAAAGAGATAGAGGGGCTGGCCAGTACTTCCCTCAGCTCAGTACAGCCAATAGAAACACAAAAAACAACCGAAAATTGAAGTTCCTAGCTTTCAGAATAAATGTTCCTTCGTCAGGGAGGAGAGAGGGGAAAGAAAGGGAAGAAGGGAAAGTGGATTTAGTTACTCACAACCCAGGTTATGAAGCAACAGGGAAAGGAAAACAGGGAGGGTAGCAAGGATGGAGGCATGGTTGTCAGGGGGAAGCCAAAGATATTCTACTGTAGGTACTGTGCCAGCATCAAACCAAAGAGGATGCATACAGAAGTAAAGAGGTGTATAGTATAAAGATGTAGGATGAAAAGATGCATGAATGGCTAAAGCGGAAAGGGAAAGAGGAGAAGACTGAAAAGTAAATGGGAGTGAGGTTGTTTAACGTAGGTTCAGTCGAGGGGGATGGCGGGATGAAAGGATGTGCTGGAGTGCAAGTTCCCATCTCCGCAGTTCAGAGGGACTGGTGTTGGGTGGGAGAAGCCAAATGGCACATACGGTGTAGCAGGTTCCTAGGTCCATAGAATTATGCTGGAGGGCATGCTCCGCTACTGGGTATTGGACATCTCCTAGGCGGACAGTTCGTCTGTGTCCGTTCATGCGCTCAGCCAGTTTAGTTGTTGTCATACCAATGTAAAAGGCTGTGCAGTGCAGGCATGTCAGCTGATAAATGACATGTGTAGTTTCACACGTGGCCCTGCCTTGAATTGTGTATGTTTTACCAGTAGCGGGGCTGGAGTAGGTGGTTGTGGGGGGATGCATGGGGCAGGTTTTGCAGTGGGGTTGGTTACAGGGGTAGGAACCGCTGGGTAGAGAAGTTAGTCTGGGAATATTGTAGGGTTTAACAAGGATGTTATGGTGGTTAGGGGGACGACGAAAGGCAACTCTGGGTGGTGTGGGGAGAATTTTGTCAAGGGATGATCTCATTTCAGGGGTTGACTTGAAAAGTCATTCCCTGGCAGAGTAATTTATTGATGTATTCGAGGCCAGGATAATATTGGGTGACAAGGGGGATGCTTCTGTGTGGTCTGAGGGTAGGAATATTGTTGTTGGACAGGGAGGAATGTATTGCTCGGGATATCTGTTTGTGGACAAGGTCTGCAGGATAGTTGCGGGAGAGGAAAGCACTGGTCAGGTTATTGGTGTAATTGTTGAGGGATTCGACACTGGAGCAGATACGTTTGCCATGAATACCTAGGCTGTAGGGAATGGAGCGTTTGATGTGGAATGGATGGCAGCTATCAAAGTGAAGGTACTGTTGTTTGTTGATGGGTTTGATATGGACAGATGTGTGGCTGTGAGCTTCAACAAGATGAAGGTCAACATCCAGGAAGGTGGCTTGGGTTTTGGAGAAGGACCAGGTGAAATTCAGATTCGAAAAGGAGTTGAGGTTATGGAGGAAATTAAGGAGTGTTTCTTCACCATGAGTCCAGACCACAAAGATGTCATCTATAAACCTATACCAGGCCAGGGGAAGCAGCTGTTGGGTCTTCAGGAAAGCCTCCTCCATGCGGCCCATGAAGAGGTTGGCATAGGATGGAGCCATCCTGGTTCCCATGGCAGTTCCCCTGATTTGTTTGTAGGTCTGGCCTTCAAAAGTGAAGTATTTATGGGTGAGGATGAAGTTGGTAAGTGTGATAAGGAATGAGGTTTTTGGGAGATCTTCGGGTGGGCGTTGGGAGAGGTAGTGCTCAAGGGCAGAGAGACCATGGGTGTGTGGGATGTTTGTGTAAAGGGATGTAGCATCTATGGTGACAAGAAAGGTTTCAGGTGGGAGAGGAGTGGGAATGGATTTGAGGCGTTCTAGGAAGTGGTTTGTGTCCTTGATGTAGGATGGAAGTCTGCGGGTGATAGGTTGGAGGTGTTGGTCTACCAGAGCTGAGATACGTTCTGTTGGGGCTTTGAAGCCTGCTACAATGGGACGGCCAGGATGGTTCTCTTTGTGGATTTTGGGTAATAGGTAGAAGGTAGGGGTACGTGGCTCAGGTGGAGTGAGTAATTCTATGGAAGCCGTTGTGAGGCACCTTGGATTTTTAGGATTTTCTGTAGCTCAGTCTGGATGGAGGGAATGGGATCCTGGGTAACAGCTTTGTAGGTTGAGGTGTCGGAGAGTTGACGCAGTCCTTCTGCCACATACTTCACATGGTCAAGTACCACAGTTGTGGAGCCTTTATCAGCAAGAAGGATTACAATAGAGCGGTCTGTTTTCAGCTGCTTAATGGCACGGGATTCAGCTGGGGTGATGTTGGGGGTTGTCGGGATGTTCTTCAAGAAGGACTGGAAGGCAACACTGGATGTGAGGAATTCCTGAAATGTCTGCAAGGGATGGTTTTAGGGGAGGGGAGGAGGATCCCTTTGAGAAGGTGGTCGGAACTGTTCTAGACAAGGTTCAACACTGGGTCTAGTATTTGGGGGCTGTGTTTGGGTAGTGAAGCGATATTTCCAGTTCAGGTTCCGGGTGAATGAGAGGAGATCTTTAACCAGGGTAGTGTGGTTGAATTTAGGTGTGGGGCTAAAGGTTAAGCCTTTTGATAGAACAGATGTCTCTGGAGGAGATAGGGATCTGGATGAGAGGTTTAGAACTGAATTGGGGTTGGTGATATGTGGCATTTGACTGTGGTTATAGTTGAGATTTGGTCTGTGTGGGGTATGTGATGGGATGGGGAGATTGAGTAGGGTGGCTAGGCTAGGTTTGTTGGCTATGAGGGGGGTTTGTTGACGGTTCTGTTGTGGTTGGTGTTTGTGAGGGATAGGGAGGGGGACCCCACTTCTTAGGTGTTGCACTAGCAATGTGGATAGTTTTTTCAGGTGCTGTGTGGCATGGGACTCAAGTTTGCGACTGGCTTCTAGGATGATGTTCCTGAGTGTGTTCTCCAAGCAAGGTTTTGAGAGGTGGAGGACTTTGAAGAGAGATAGGAGCTGTTGGGAGTGGTGGTTACATGAAGTAGTGGAGATTCAGGACAAGTTGGGTAATGGCTAAGGATTGAAGGTTCTGGAAGTCCAGGAGAGATTGGTGGAAGGAGGAATTGCACCCAGAGATGGGAACTTTTAAGGTAAGTCCTTTAGGGGTAATTCCAAAGGTTAAGCAGGAACGGAGGAAAAGTATGTGGGATTGCAGTTTGGCTATGGTAAATGCATGTTTCCGGAATGAATGTAAATAATGTGGTATAGGATTAGGGTACATAGTAGGTAACTGGAGGGTACGGAAATTAAATAACTAAAGTTAAAATAGTAATCATAAGAAGGAATAAAACACGGAAGGAAGGGCGAGAAAGGAAGAAATTGTGTTGGTAATGTTAAATACCAAAGAAACGCCACCAAATAAGAAAAATACGCAAAAAGTTGACCAGACAACCTGGGTTGTGAGTAACTAAATCCGCTTTCCCTTCTTCCCTTTCTTTCCTCTCTCTCCTCCCTGACGAAGGAACATTTATTCCAAAAGCTAGGAACTTAAATTTTCAGTTGTTTTTTGTGTTTCTATTGGCTGTACTGAGCTGAGGTAAGTACTGCCCAGCCCCTCTATCTCTTTGTTAGTAATTGTTTCACATCTTTATATGAGATTTTCCATTAATTAGTTAAATATATTTATAAGCATGTTGCTACCATTTTTTAACTGTGGAGAGATGAGGATTCAAAGTTGCGTGAAGTATCAATCTCATGTGTTCAATATGTTTTCCACACCACAAGCAATACTATCAACTTATGTACTGAAAAAAGCCACTCCTAGCAAACATCACACAAATGCAGAGGTGAGAAAAAATCAAACTTTGTCTTTATTTCACCAAAATATATGTAGCCTCAAGAATAAAATAGACCAGTTGTTAATAAATTTAAAAGACGAGTGTGAAAGCGAGCCTGATATACTTTGTTTCTCAGAACATCACGTTATGAGTGGGATCCACATGATACAGATTGAGAACTTTAGCTTAGCTACTCATTACTGTAGATCTGTTATGGAAAAAAGTGGTGTTGCAATATTTATAAAAAATAATATAGTTTATAAACCCCTAGATTTAAGCAAATACTGCGATGAACAACATTTTGAGGTGTGTGGCATTGAGTTAATAGCAAACAGTGCAACTGTTATTGCTCTGGCTGTTTACAGGGCACCTGCTGGAAATCTAAATGTATTTCTAAGAAAAACTGAATCACTTCTGGTCCACCTAAGTAGGAAAACTAAATCTATCATTGTTATGGGTGACTTCAATGTGGACCTTTTAACAGAATATAGAAACAAGACAGATTTTGAACATTTAATGTACTGTTACAATTTAGTACCATTGGTGGACACTCCAACTAGAGTAATTGCCAGCTCTATGACTTTAATAGATAATGTGTTTGTAGATAAGGATATTTGCAATAATTTAACCATGAAAAATATTATAAATGGTCTCTCTGATCATGAAGGGCAATTCCTCACTCTAAACCAAATGAATGTACAAAGAAAAGAAAATTTCATTTGGAAAACATTTAGGATTATAAACAGACACACCACTGAAACCTTTAATCAGCAATTACAGCTTGTGGACTGGTCTCCTGTATATGCTATAGTTGATGTTAATTCAAAATTTAATATATTTATCAATTAAGTTACAAGCCTTTTTTAAGAAGCATTTCCTAAAAAAATCAGTGAGAGAAAACCTGTTCAAATCTGGAAACAAGCCTTGGATTACTAAAGGCATCAAAATCTCTTGTAAAACAAGAAGAGAAATATATGCTGCAGCCAGGAGTTCAAATGATAACAGTAGGATTACACACTATAAAATCTACAATAAAGTTCTGAATAAGACAATTCAGGCAGCAAAGAACATTGGCTTGAAGGCAGAAATTGACAACTCGAGCAATAAAGTAAAAACTATCTGGAAATTTGTAAAGAAGGAAACGGGGAAAAATGCAGCTTGTAGTGAAAATATCCAAATCAAAAGTGAGTGTAATCTTGTTAGCAATCCAAAAACAGTTGCAGACACATTCGGCAACAATTTTTTAACAGTAACAGAAAAAATAGGTTTACAAGGGTCCATGAAGCAAGCCATCAATCTTTTGAAAGCTAGAGTACCTGGTTCAGTACAACACATGAAGGTAAAATCAGTCACTGTTCAAGAAATTGAAAGAGTTATTAAATCCCTGAAAAGTAACAACTCTGCTGGAATTGACAACATTTCTAACAAATTATTAAAATACTCCTCCAGCCATGTAAGTAAAGTCCTTTACCACATTTTTGATGCATCACTTAAGCAAGTAATAGTTCCTGAGAGGCTTAAGTATGCAGTTGTAAAACCGCTGTATTAGAAGGGGGATAAGACAGATACTGCTAACTAGAGGCCATTAGCACTACTGACAAGCTTTTCCAAGGTTTTAGAGAAACTAATGCATGCTAGGATAGTTAAGCATCTCCGTGAACACAATAGCTTCAGCAAAAGTCAGTTCAGAAATTTTTGTCAACAGAAGACGCAATATTTGCCTTTACTGGCTAACTTTTGGAATCTATCAACAAAAAACTGAAAGTGATTGGCATATTTTGTGACCTAACAAAAGCATGTGACTGTGTAAATCACCAAATTCTTTTACAAAAAGCTGCACATCTCGGTATAAGTGGTGAAGCAGGGAAATGGCTCGACTCATATCTGTCAAACAGGAAACAAAAAGTTGTAGTAGATAGTCAACATGGTGTCCCAGTATCTTCAGAATGGGGTACCATCACATGTGGAGTGCCGCATGGCTCAGTTCTGGGCCCCCCCTTTTTTTTTATTATATTTATAAATGATCTTCCTCTCTCTACGGAACATTGTAGATTGACCATTTTCGCGGATGACACTACACTACTTATTGATAATTCAGTAGATAAGCTTGAGGTAACGGCAAACAAGGTTTTAAATGAAATGGTGAACTGGTTCAACATTAATGGTCTTATTTTAAATTACTGTAAAACAAACTACATTCAGTTCCACAAAACATCCAAAGTTGAGGAAATATTTGTAAAGGTAGGTGAGCAGACAATAACCAGGGTAGATTCCTCAAAATACCTAGGCTTGCATATTGATAGCAAACTGAATTGGTCAAACCACATCGTGGATCTGTGCAAAAGACTAAGTTCAGCAACATACGCATTGCGCATTGTTTCTTCTTAGAGAAATATGGAAACCATCAAGTTAGCGTATTATGGTTACTTTCATGCAATTATGGCATTTGGAATTATATTTTGGGGAAATCAGCCACTGAATAAAAAAAGTATTGTGTGTACAAAAAAGAGCCATAAGGATCATATGTGGAGTCCATCCTAGAGCCACATGCAGGAATCTTTTTAAGAAGCTTGAAATACATTCACTGCGCAATATATATTCTTGTTGATGTGCTTCATAAGAAAAGAAAAATCCATCTTTAAGCTGAATAGTGCATATCACAGTCACAATACTAGAAGGAAACATAATATCCACTATGAACAGCCAAAGCTAAGTATGGTGCAGAAAGGAGTCCATTTCAGTGGCTGTAAGATTTTTAATGCCCTCCCTTCAAGAATTAAGTGTTTAGTAGATGATGATCTCTTGTTTAAAAAAAACCCTAAGGCAGTTCCTACTGCAAGGATGATTTTATACATTAGAAGAGTTCCTGAACTACAGTGTTTAACACCTCTTGTATTGTAAATTGCAAATGTATGCCCAAATTTGTATTTGTAAAACCCAATATTTTGATCGTAAGCATATATTTTGCAATATTTATTTCTCTGTAACACTTATTATTTTGCAATCTTTATCTCTCTCTAAAATGTATTTTTGTAGTGGGACCTAAGTTACTGTTTACTGTTTTTTGTTGTGTAATCTCTATTTATATCTAAAATGTATTTTTTTGTAGCGGGACCTAAGTTACTGTTTACTGTTTTTGCTTTGTTTTATGTATTACCATAAATTCTGGCCAAAAGCTTGTAAAATTGACACGTTCCATATCCTGTGATAGTGTCACAACATGGATCACAGGAACAAGAGATAAATAAATAAATAAATAAAAACTTATGGCCTGTTGCGATTGATAGTAATCAGCCACGTTGACCTCCAATAACTCATGTACTATTGAAGTTACATGCCTGTAATTTATACCAATTTAGGTTTACACTAATAGCTTTCTAAATACAGGTCAATTGACAAAAAAATCAGATGAACACTTTAGATTTTGGAAATTCATAGCTGGATGTTACTTGTATAATTTACAGTCAGCTACTAAACTTTAAACTAAAAAAGATATTGAAAATCTCATTACACCATCAGAATTGTCATGCAAATAATGGTAACATACATGTTTCTTTTCAAGGAATCATGATTCCTCTGGCTATTATTAATTTCTAAATGAACTGCGAAATGTCTGCCATTATGGCTTCACAAAGTCTGCCATCTGTGGCACTCTCGGCCTGCCTTCTTCATCGACACAGCATCACCATGGAATTCCCTGCCACGTGGCTGATGGACCACATGCTGGAGCTACCCCTCATGCTCAGCTAATGTTCGGCATCACATGATTGCTGCCGGGCTGCGGCCTGCCAAGAGGCCCCCGTGGGGCCCCGCCATCTCCAAACTTAGAATATTTCCAGGGGACCACAACTCGCCCGTTACCTCACACATCTCCAGTTATTAACATTCTGGCTTGCCAGAATGTTCAGAAGTAGCACACTTCATTTCATACAAGTACATATGAAACAAATTTAAAATAACAGAATTAAGTGATTAAAACAATAGTGTTTACAAAAAAATTTTTTAGTGATGTGGTAGCAGCATGAATTTCGAAATAACTTAAACTAACACAAATTATGAATGATATGGCATATTAAATAAATGGCTGCATTTCAGTTATGCATAAATAATTTTTTGGGCCAGAAATAACATTTATAAATGCACTTTTGTTTATGTACGATTTTGTAAGCGCTTCTTGTACCACTCACTCAGCACTAAGTTGCCTTCTTGCACAAATTTTTCTGTCGCACTACACATGCTCACACTTATTTTAGCATGAAGTGTTGATCAACTCACATCAGTCTTTTGACCAAGTGCCTCACAGAAATTGTGTCTGCCTCTGAATTCCAAGCTCCAATGTTTATCGTGACAAATTTGTCTACAACAAAACCCCGTAAGTATAAACCCCTCAACAAACTATTTCCCAAAACTGACCAGGATCCTTACTAAAGATTCCCTCCAGTGGAAAATGATACTTTAGGAACAAAGTCACAAGGCAGTTGACTTAATCACAGTAAACTCAGATTCCCGGAAGTTCTATTTTATTGACTGTAATCAATCCTTCCTACCTCCACACACCAAAAATTGCACACACTTACGATTACAATTGTAATACCCTTAAAACTGACCACTAAATTCTTTCCCACAGTCTTACACGAATCATATATCAATAGATATTTCTTAAATCCACGAGGTCACTGACCTCCACGCACCCTCAGTGCCTAAACTTCCCCCTTTTGCACACGTACAGTGCCACAATAAACTAACAAATTACTAATGAATCCCCAAATAAACATATAAATTATCCCTCCAAATTTACTCCCACTAATTACAGATTAGAACAGTGTTTCACTTCTGCCTTTCTCTATATACCCTTAGAAATTTCCACAGACGTGGTAGCAATGACTGTAATGTTCTACCATTCCAACACCAACCAGTCTCACTAGAATCACACTCCCTCTCCATATACCAATTTGTACGAACTTCATTACACAAACTATCCCCATCCACACTATTTACTTCAGCCCTCTCTAAGTTTTCTGTTAGTTCCTCCACACATTTCGCCAATTCACTACCCACAGCCTGCACAACTTTACTGTTTTTCCCCTCCAAGATATCGACACTTGCAGCTTCAACAAACTTACACATCAGTTCTCTGTTAAACACTTCATCTTCCTGAAATAATGCATTGATACCTAAGCCATCATCACCATAAATATTCACCTCAGCAACCTTATCTGCTGATACACCATTTAAATCACTAAATAAATTCACATTAGAAACCTTACTTTTCTCCATCGGCAATTAACTTTACATGAATCGTACACAGCTTTATCCTCTGCCGCTACATTACACAAATTGCTGCTACCACGTTGTACAATTTTGGCACATAGGACAAAAATCAGCACACACTGCCATTTCTACACACTTTTCATCCAGATTAACCCCCGATCCTACTTTACATACACTCTCACATTCATATTCTGACAAAGGTCTTAGATCTACACATTCATCAATAAGTTTCATTTTGCCTTCATTTGTGACTAGCAATGCATAAATTTCTTCCTCCGAAGTTTCAATACCAGTAGTTTTTACATCATTACATAAATTACCATTACTCTGTTTCTTTAAAAAGAAATCATCTACCTCCACAGACACATTTTAAACTACAGCTGCTGGCAAGATCAATGCTAAGCCTCCCTTAGTAACATTGACTCTTTTTGCTAAAACACAATCACCCTCACTTGGAGCTGGTGAGACCAAAGCTATGCTGCCTTCACTAACATTGATGCTTTTCACCAACTCACAAACACTTGCTACTATAATAAATTCCTCACTGCAATTGCCACTTTTTGCTAATACCTCTTCAGAATTCTCCACTCAATTTGCTATCACAAAATTCATCTTCTCTTTAACTTCTTTTTGAACCACTGAATCTTTCCATTCATCACCATTCACACACTCATTCATTACAAATTCATAACTTACATCATTCCCTGCAAATTTATTCCCATTACTTTTACTTAAATCGCTCACAAATCTATGCTTCTGCTGTTACCAAATTACATATTTGTTGCCTTTCTCCAAACCTATCGACATATCTACCATTACCATTATATCCAGTCCTTTTCATCACCTGTTTAAATCACCATCCCCGGACCTGAGATGTGGCAAACATCAGCTTCCTGACCGGTTGTTACGTGATTGCAGTTCACGCGAATTTCTCCCATCAAACCTGCATTGTTAACTCAGATCCCGTTCACAGAAGTTTTCACTCTTGTTTGTTCTCTGACCATTTTGCTGATTCCAGCTATTATCTCCCTGAGAATTACTTTGACTTCTCTCATAATTATTATTTTGGTGATGATTATTTGGATTTCCATTTTGATAACTACCACCCAGTTTGCTCTGAGATTTGAACATTAAAGCCCTCTCTAATTTTTCTACAAATTCTAGAAATTAACCCATGGAATCACATGAACTATGGACAAGATCCCCCTTCAAATTTTCAGATAATCGCTTTTATAATGTGGTGATTTCCATTAAAATCCCCAATGGATTTTTCACATGCAAAGCATGCAAGTTTGTGCTTGCAAAATTCTCTTATCATCCCATTACCATACCTAAAACTCAGCCTGTTTAAGAATTCATTTCCGATCAGCATCTATTTTGCCTTGTTCCAAAATTTATTCAAAAAACACTTTATGAACTCTTAATACGATTCGCATGAACTACATTTAACATTTGCCTTAGGCTGTGTGTCTCCCTCCAAATGCAGTTTAATGTATTTTATTTTCGCTTCTTCCGACATGCCATGAACAAACATGTCCCTACATGCAGCCAAGAAATTTACTGGGGGATATCCTCCATCATCTGTGTAACATTTCACAGATCTGGTATTTGCCCAAAAGATATTTATAACCACTGTGACCTGTTGGGAGGCTAACGAATTTAAATCACTTTTTATCTGTTGCTTTTGTTTTTTTAATTCATTTTCACTAGTGATACTGGACTCTATTTGATCTTTAATTTTGCCCACTCAAGAAGGAAATAAGATTGAATGGCACTTGTCCCCTACAACTAGACTTGCTACCACTGTAGTGACACACACAAGATGCCACATATGCGATCTGGGTGCACAGCTGTACAGCACACCACAAAAGTCACTAGACACCAGCAGTGGCAGAGGTCCCCACTCTCTAATGATCACCCAGCCTCTCTATAATGCACTCTACAGGCCGACTGAAAGCTTATAGAGTCAGGCCCAGCCAGCCTTGCACTTAGTCTAATGTTTACTTCAGCTAATGTGGCTATGACTAGTAAGGCAATCACTCTGTGGTGAATGTTTTTTTCTGTACCAATGTGCTTGAAGTAAAAAAGTGTTGTTCAGTGGTGTGTTCTTATAGCCAGAACACATTGGTGACAAGAAGGGTAGTTTTCCACGAGTTACATTGCATGATTGCTTTTTGCATTTGGTTGTGACATGGATGCTCTACTTCAGACATCAGTGCAACTGATGGAACTTATTGTCTTGAGGCAGGCTGTGCCAACATTGCTCTCTCCTTCTCCATCTCTGGCTGCAATGGTTTGCAATGGTATAATCTGCTCCACCCCAAATAAGGAACTCTAGCAACAGAGCTTCCAATTAGAAAACCCTTCCCTTGATGAGGTGTTGTCCATTCCCCAGTCCTTTGAGGACTCACACATGGCTAGATAACAGTTGGAAGCATGGAGCGATGTCGTGGGGGTACAGTGTGGCCTGGCTGCATACACTATGGCCGAGAGGAAGGCTTAGTGGCTAAGCAAGCTGGCCGATGTGGCAGCTTCTATGCAGCATGCAACCAGCTTTCTGACCACTGCTCCAGGTTGTCATCATGTGTGTCTTGTTACTCCCAGCATAACAGATCAGAGTGTCCCCAGCCTTGTGCCATTTGTTGTAAGTGTTGGAAAAAAGGCCACATTGTGGTAGTCTGACAATCAAGCCACAGAGCGCAGTATCAGCGAACATGGATATCCACAAAGTGTCATCATTAGGACCAGTTCCCAATCAGGAATCCAGCAAGCTTCTTATTGTGGTTTTGGTTTGTCTGTGGAGTTATGGTAAACAGCAAATCCCCTTGCTTGGTCAATTCCCAGCTAATGTTACCTATAGATCAGTAACTCAGCCTATTACCTATATTCTTGTTCATGATGCTAGTTCAGCAAACACCCTCCATACCATTGTACTCCATACAGTTAATATCTGCCAACATTCTCTATCTATCATTGGAATCTCTGTGCTCCAAAATTCAGGATTTTTGGTAGGATGTCTAGGTGTGCAACAGACCTTAAAGCATACATAACTTTGAAGCGATTGGCTTTTCCTAGACTTTTTGTGCTTGTCAGATTCCAATAGCCCTCCGGTACCAAGTCAAAGCAGAGTTGGGGTGACTCACATCTCTCATGGCTGTGATTCCCATTTCCTCTAGTGAATAGCTACCACCCTTGTTATTGTGATGATACACTCTGGCAAACTGTGCCTTTGAGGCGATTTTAGGGTCACCATGAATTCATAGTCCATGGTCAACATATACCCCTTGCCACATCCAGAAGAGCTGTTCATGTACTTAGCAAGGGTCAGTCCTTCTCCATACTTGATCTTTCCAAAGCACATCACCAGTTACCCAGGGATGAGGAGTCAAGTGTATCACAATTCTTAATATGCATTTCAGCCTGTATCAATACCAATAGTTAAGTACTCCACAATTTTTCAATGCTATGTGGGACAGGTCACATCCACTATTCTGCAATTTTTCAACTATTTTGATGACATTGTCATTACCAGAGATACTATGAGTGACCACCAGTAACACTTCCATGCCCTTTTTGAAAAACTTCGAGCCATGGGTTTGCATTCCAATCTACAGAAGTCTAAATTTTTACAATCCTCTTTTGCATATCTGGGCCACACCTTATCAAGCCAGGGTGTCCAATTCCTGGGGAATCTAGTGAGGGCCATTATGGACCTTTTGTATCCCTCATCATTGCACAAACTACAATCTTTCTTGGTAAAATTGCTTATTACAGATGGTTAATTCCTGGGGCATCCACAATTGCATGCCCTCTGTACGTTCTTCTCCACCAGGGTGCTGCTTTTGTTTGGTCTCCTTTGTGTGATCAGACTTTTTCAATGCTGAAGGACTGTCTCTGGTCAGCACCATGCCTAGCTGCTTTTGATCCTAGCAAACCACTAGTTTTGGCTAAGGACACCTCACACTATGGTGTGAGGGCCATCCTTGCCCATCAGAATGCATATAGCTCAGGGCAGCCACTGGCATTTGCATCCAAAATTCTCAGTCCAGCACAAGTCCCTTACTCTCAGGTCGAGAAGGAAGATCTAGATATTGTGTATGGTGCCACTAAATTTCACTTTTGGTATGGCACCAAATTCCAACTCATTACAAGTCACAAGACATTAGTTTTATTATTCAGTTCCTTCACCTGGGTCCCTGATAAGGTGGCTCACAAGTTCTGGTGGTGTGTATCATTCTTCACCAAATACCACAGTGACATCCACAGTCACCCTGTTGGGCACCAAGCCAATGCAGATGCCTTATCCAGGCTGCCCATTAGTCTGAAACCTGAATTTGATAGAGAGAAGCTCATGTGTTTCCTTTCAGATGTCAGGTCCCACCAGGTGATAAATGGGTTTCCAGTCCCTAGTACCCAGCTTGCCAGGGATACAACATCTGACCCTGTCCTCAAGGAGATCATCCATCTCATCCAGCAAGGTTGGTCATATGATCGTCTGGGCTACACTTCCAATCTGCTTTGTAACTATTTTGTCTTGTGGCATCATCTCTCAGTCTTAGATGGAGTCCTCCTCCTCTCCATGGATGACACAGACCCCAGGGTGGTCATTCCCAGGAATTTGTGGCAGGAGGTCTTACAGCCATTGCATGAGGGCCACTGTGGTGTTTCCTGCACTGTGGTCTTGGTTTGCAGAAATGTATAGTAGCAATGATTGGGAACTGAAGCATTTGGTAGCTGTGTGTCCCCAGTGCACTAGTTAGCAGGTGGTTCCTGAGGCTTTGTTTTCCCATGTCCTCCAGCAAGCCAGCCCTGGGAATGAATCCTTGTGGATTTTGTAGGTCTGATTTTGAATGTGTTAAATGACTGTCACTGATGGATTTTTACGTTTTCCATATGTGGTCCAGTGTTACCATGGTTGTTGTTCAGGCTCTCTCAAAAAAAAAAAAAAAAAAAAATTCTGTGGAAAGTTACTCTCATTTCTGATAATGGACCTCAGTTCCTGCCCCAGGCATTTAATGATCATGTGTGCACTTTGGCATTTGCCATTTTTGCTCCCCTCTCTTTCACCCCCAATCCAATAGAGAGGCTGAGTGCATAGTTTGCACATTTAAGGCCCAAATGAAAAAAATATCTGTGGAACTTTCACACCAAGGAGGCATTACCAGTTTTCCTGATGGTCTACTGAATGATTCATAGTGGTTCCTGTGGCCCTATTGTGTTTCTCCACAGGCTCCAGTCATGAATGCTGCTCCACTTCCTCCACCCAGGTTCCAGGTTCTCATCCACCATCCTGTTCCACGGCACCACACTTTCAGCCAGGGATAGCAATCTGGGCAGGTGGATTTGGTCAGTGCCCCTGGCATTAATGGCAATTGTTGTATGTCAGACTGGACATCAAGTCTACTGGAAGACTGCAATGTTTGGCACCATCATAATCAGCTCCAGTTCCAGGTGGGCACACACACACCTCCTGGCTGTCCTCATTTTCTGCCTGCTTCAGCACTGCCTGATGAGCCTTCACTGTCAGAGCCTCCAGAAGCTGATCTGGTGCCCCTCCAGCTAATGTACACACCCCTTGACAGTTTGATGTCTCCTACTTGACTTCAAAATGTGGTGTAGTCACCTCCACCTTCCCTACCACTGCTGGACTTCACCATGGATCCTGGCTTGGCCTGTCGTTGGTCCAGTCATCTATTGCTCACACAGGGGGTGTTGGGCACTCTTCATGCTGGCCAGTTTCACCCATATTCCAGGGTCTCCATGAACCAGGAGTTACACTCCTGCCATGCCTCTGAGGTTTCCATGGATGTAGCACTATCACCACATCGCAGCCATCCACTCACGGCCCAGGGAATCAGTGACATTCTGCGCCCCAAAGGGGGAATGGCACAGAGACCCATTAAGATTCCGCACTCACGATCCAGGTGCGCAGTTGCACAGTGAACCACAGAAGTTGTTGGTGCCATGGCCAGCGAAGCTCCCAATCTCGGATGCACACACAGTCTCTCCTCTTCATAGTGCACTCTACTGGCTGGCTAACAGTGTATAGAATCGGGCCCAGCAAGCCTTGTACTGTCTGATGTTTACTTCAGCTGATATGACTAGGACTACTAGGGCAGCTACTTTGTGACAAGTGTTTTTTTTTTCTGTAGCACTATATTTGAAGTAATAAAGCATTGTATTCATTATTAACTGTGTGTTCTTGCAGCCAGAACAAGAACTTTACTCAAAAGTAATTTTAATTGGAGTTTAACTTACACATCACTTAGATGGAAAGGGCATGATCCTCAAGCCGCTGGTTGTTGTACTTTCATGCAGTCCTGAGGCTAGATCAATTTAACTGATACATTTTCTTTCAACCTCATGTTTCTGAAGCTCTTTCTGTATCCTCTTCAGGGCTTCATGCTACATTGGATCTGGATAAAAATAGAAGATAGGCCTACCTAAAAATGAAATATAAATGGATTTCACAAAGTCCTGCCTTCCATGATTTTTGCCATCCTTATTTACTGATTTAACTTTTGTTAATTGAAAATGGGCTGTAAGATGATTTTCCAGAGCCTTTATCAGTTTAGAGTTTAAACTAAGTTAAGTATGCTGTACATGAAGGATAATTGTCTGGATGTACAAATGCATGTGCATATCTACAAAAGATTGTCTGTCTCCTCCACTAATACATCAGTAAAAACTGCTAGTAATGTCCCATGACTATCAAGAGCATCACCAGCCATAGCTGTTCCAACTGCATCTGTAAGAATTATATTCCTTTAAAGCTGAAATTTCCTAATTTAGAAGGCGCTTTCAAAATTTAGAGGAAAGGACAGAAAAATGACAGAATATTTTGACATTTCATTAAGCAATGCAGTACATAAATGAATTTTGTGAACAATGTGCCAAATGAGAAACATTCACCACAAAACAAAGTAGTGCTAATCAAGCCAAGAAATCATTAAATTCTATCAGAATAGGTAATAAAAGCAAAAATCATTACCAGTATGCAAAAACCAAGCTACAACATTAAATGATGGTTAAGGGCGTAATTCTGAACAATTTCAGGGACATAACTTGTTAAGTACTCTGAACATAAATATAAATGTGCAGGATATGTGTATCCTAAGTAAAAAACTGAGGATATCTTATGGAAGGTGGGTACCAACTGCAGTACAATATTTGATTCTGATGATGTCATTATACCACAGTCTGATGAAGCAAGCTGCGATATTTTTACTTCCTCCCTTGTTTTGCCATTTGCCTCCTTAAAATTCATTTTTTCATTTTTGGCTGATTACTGTTAACATACTTGAGTATAACCTGCATTTCTTTTGTGCTTAGTTTTATGTATGTACTTGATTGTCTAATTTCTAGTTAACGTCTTTTCTTATAGGGTGAAATCAGTAGTTGTTTTGTAATTTAAATTCTGTTGTTGACTTATAAACAAAACTAAATTCTGTACTAATTATAAACTTTTGGAGGAACAACTAATAGTATTCTTAATGGTTTTATTTGGCTCTATTTGAAAACGTGTTAGCAAAGCCAGCACTTAATTAAATCCAAAGTAAGTAACAGTTTTGTCAAAAGTAATGTTTGCATAACAATATCTATTAATTTTTTCATTTGAACAAACATCTTGGCCTAACTCTTGTAGTAGAAGAAACTGTTAAAAAGACGGGATTTTTTTATGTATTCAGTTAATTTAATGAGTTAAGTTTTAATTGTAATTTCTGTAAAGTAAACATCAAACAATGTTTAGTTTCAGTGCCTCTCATTGTGAGGATATATAAGGGCCCAGTTTTTGGTCTCAAGACAGTCAGTCCACAGCTGCATTTCAGGCAAAGAACCCATATTGGTTAGATGAACAACAATGCATTCACTTAACTGTGAAATAAGTGTAATAGGCCGTGTGCTAAAACAATTACAGTGTCTGTTCAGTATGTACTGTATTATGCGGCAAGAACTGTGTGGTTAGGTTTTTACAGCTCGTAGACGTTCAACAGTAAACTGTTGCAGCAGTATGTTGATGTTTGCTTGAAACCTATTAATGAGACTTATCAAAAGTTAAACATTAGTGCACTGTGTATTAATGTGGGGCTGTGAACAGTGAAAGTGAAGAACTGTGAAACGAAAATGTGTACCTGTTGACTACATCATTTAAAGTAGTTAGTGTTGAACTTCCACCCCCCATTTTTCAGCCAGTGTAGCAATGCAGTATGTTGGCACCGAGACAATCAATTAGGAAATAAATCAGGTGAATATCACAATGGGGAAAAAATGAGGTAACTGAAAACAACAGCCAAAACTTAATAAATGGTTTAAGACACACATTACATGGTTTTACATTGAAGAAAGTGCTTATAATTGATGTTCCAGTTAGATATGACCTCACAGATTGGTAGTTTGTATACCTAGAAGTAATGAAGGTACACATATAACTGTACAACCTATGCTCAGAATTAAAGAAAACAAAAGCACAGTCAAAAGTAAGTGATTCTGCAGGGAGCATTACATACGTCAAGAATTTCACCTGAACAACCTCTGAGAGGAGAAATCTCAGACATTATCTCCAAAACTGGAAGTACAGAAATGAGCTGTCTCCCAGTAATAAATCTCAGATACTGCAATAAATACAATGCTAATCCACATGTTTTTGCAATGTCAAAAGCACTTTAATATTATAATGTAATGAAAATCTCATTCTGTATTATGAGCAGGCCTAACATTGTTGAGAGCAGGGAGATCAGAAAGTCACACACAGATAATGAAACCTGTAGGTCCAAATGCAACAATACAGCAAGCTCCCACCAAACAGCTCTAAACTAACAGTATGTCATAGACTGTGATGCCATCAGCTTCAGCTATTATGAATATATCAGTGTGGGGCAGTTGCCACTGACAGAAATAAGTCTTGAGACATGATCCAGAAATCCCTATACAGTTTTAAGATTACGCACCAAAACTCTAGAAACCGAGGAAATAAGCTCAACAATTTGCACCCCATAGTATATATTAATTAACCAGACATTTTAGTCATCACTGAGCACTGATTTATTCTCACCATAAACCCATTAACAATGATTCTTTGCTCAGCCTTTAGTAGGGAGCTAAAGCTTAGCAGTTATGCAATGTCAACAATAAGTGGTCATTACAGTGCCTTAGATGAAAGTTCTTTAGGTGTCATGTAACTTTCTGCAATAAACTATAGATGGAAAAGCAACATATTAAAATTGTGGGTGTATACAGATCTTCATGTGCAAGTAAACATGTTTTTGTAGTTATTCTCCAACTGCTTGTAACAATGGACATTAAATTCCCTGGGGATCAATGGATTTTTTTGGTAAATGTAATAATAATTCATGATGTTGTTGTTGTCTTCAGTCCTGAGACTGGTTTGATGCAGCTCTCCATGCTACTCTATCCTGTGCAAGCTGCTTCATCTCCCAGTACCTACTGCAACCTACATCCTTCTGAATCTGCTTAGTGTACTCATCTCTCGGTCTCCCTCTACGATTTTTACCCTCCACGCTGCCCTCCAATGCTAAATTTGTGATCCCTTGATGCCTCAAAACATGTCCTACCAACCGATCCCATCTTCCTTGTCAAGTTATGCTACAAACTTCTCTTCTCCCCAATCCTATTCAATACCTCCTCATTAGTTACGTGCTCTATCCACCTTATCTTCAGTATTCTTCTGTAGCACCACATTTCGAAAGCTTCTATTCTCTTCTTGTCCAAACTAGTTATCGTCCATGTTTCACTTCCATACATGGCTACACTCCAAACAAATACTTTCAGAAACGACTTCCTGATACATAAATCGATATTCGATGTTAACAAATTTCTCTTCTTCAGAAACGCTTTCCTTGCCATTGCCAGTCGACATTTTATATCCTCTCTACTTCGACCATCATCAGTTATTTTACTTCCTAAATAGCAAAACTCCTTTACTACTTTAAGTGTCTCATTTCCTAATCTAATTCCCTCAGCATCACCCGATTTAATTTGACTACATTCCATTATTCTCGTTTTGCTTTTGTTAATGTTCATCTTATATCCTCCTTTCAAGACACTGTCCATTCCATTCAACTGCTCTTCCAAGTCCTTTGCCGTCTCTGACAGAATTACAATGTCATCGGCGAACCTCAAAGTTTTTACTTCGTCTCCATGAATTTTAATACCTACTCCAAATTTTTCTTTCGTTTCCTTTACTGCTTGCTCAATATACAGATTGAATAACATCGGGGAGAGGCTACAACCCTGTCTCACTCCTTTCCCAACCACTGCTTCCCTTTCATGCCCCTCGACTCTTATGACTGCCATCTGGTCTCTGTACAAATTATAAATAGCCTTTCGCTCCCTGTATTTTACCCCTGCCACCTTTAGAATTTGAAAAAGAGTATTCCAATCAACATTGTCAAAAGCTTTCTCTAAGTCTACAAATGCTAGAAACGTAGGTTTGCCTTTTCTTAATCTTTCTTCTAAGATAAGTCGTAAGGTCAGTATTGCCTCATGTGTTCCAACATTTCGACGGAATCCAAACTGATCCTCCCCGAGGTCTGCATCTACCAGTTTTTCCATTCGTCTGTAAAGAATTCGCGTTAGTATTTTGCAGCCGTGGCTTATTAAACTGATAGTTCGGTAATTTTCACATCTGTCAGCACCTGCTTTCTTTGGGATTGGAATTATTATATTCTTCTTGAAGTCTGAGGGTATTTCGCTTGTCTCATACATCTTGCTCACCAGCTGATAGAGTTTTGTCAGGACTGGTTGTCCCAAGGCCGTCAGTAGTTCTAATGGAATGTTGTCTACTCCGGCGGCCTTGTTTCGACTCAGGTCTTTCAGTGCTCTGTCAAACTCTTCACGCAGTATCGTATCTCCCATTTCGTCTTCATCTACATCCTCTTCTATTTCCATAATATTGTCCTCAAGTACATCGCCCTTGTATAAACCTTCTATATACTCCTTCCACCTTTCTGCCTTCCCTTCTTTGCTTAGAACTGGGCTGCCATCTGAGCTCTTGATATTCATACACGTGGTTCTCTTCTCTCCAAAGGTCTCTTTAATTTTCCTGTAGGCAGTATCTATCTTACCCCTAGTGAGATAAGCTTCTACATCCTTACATTTGTCCTCTAGCCATCCCTGTTTAGCCAATTTGCACTTCCTGTCGATCTCATTTTTGAGACGTTTGTATTCCTTTTTGCCTGCTTCATTTACTGCATTTTTATATTTTCTCCTTTCATCAATTAAATTCAATATTTCTTCTGTTACCCAAGGATTTCTAGCAGCCCTCGTCTTTGTACCTACTTTATCCTCTGCTGCCTTCACTACTACATCCCTCAGAGCTACCCATTCTTCTTCTACTGTATTTTTTCCCCTATTCCTGTCAATTGTTCCCTTATGCTCTCCCTGAAACTCTGTACAACCTCTGGTTCTTTCAGTTTATCCAGGTCCCATCTCCTTAATTTCCCACATTTTTGCAGTTTTTTCAGTTTTAATCTACAGGTCATAACCAATAGATTGTGGTCAGAGTCCACATCTGCCCCTGGAAATGTCTTACAACTTAAAACCTGGTTCCTAAATCTCTGTCTTACCATTATATAATCTATCTGATACCTTTTAGTATCTCCAGGGTTCTTCCACGTATACAACCTTCTTTCATGATTCTTTAATTCATGATATCAATATTAATTCTAGAACCAATAATAACACCATGAAAATATTACAGCTGTTACTAGAAAAAATTAATTTAAATTCACTAATTAAGGAACGAAGTAGGGAAGTAGGTAGGACTAAAACCGTTAAAAGCATCAAAGCAGTATTACCTCATTTCTTTTCATTCCACAATTCATTTTTATGAAAACTAGCCACCTTATTTATATGCAATTTAATGTCAGTTGAAATGCTAATTAATTACATTTCAATGAAATCCCATCAAAATCAGGGAGACAGCAGAAATGCATGTTCATTTTCAATTGCAGTACAACAACACTGATTGCATGGATGATTTCTTCTTGTTCATTTTCATTTTCATTCATCTCTGCACTTGCGTATATTCCTAGCCTGCGTACCAAGTATGGTCTAAGATGATTTCAATGAATTGTGTCAGCTGCAGAGTAGACAGAACGTTTCAATGTAAGAACTGTCCTATCCTCAGCTAGCTTAGGAGGCAGGAGAAATACCGGTCTCAGGTGCTGGGCTCAGATAGGCAGGATGGACATTGTGCAGGCAGCCATTGTGAGCTGCCTGCTTCCTCAGACACCTGTGAAATGCTTCCTGGGTGGAAGGAGGATTTTAAACAACAAGGCTTAAAAGGAGGTTTCTAGGGGAGTTAGCTGCTTGCCTGTTCCCTGGAGAGTCACTGTCAGCTGTTTACCCTCAGATAACATTTTTACTTCTATGGACACCCATGAAACATTTCTCTGGCAGTTGGAGAAGTCTTAAACAACAAAGTCATTTTTTTTAACCATTCTTGGGAGGAACTTTCTAGGGGAAATACAGATTTTAAAGCTTTCTAAAAACACACATAGTTACATGATTTGGCTGTCTGTTTGGTGTCTAGCCCAGCATTTTCTTTTCTGTTTTAGATTCACACACTAGAAAACAGCATACCAAATGCACCAAAAATAAGACAGCTAGATTGGCTGACATAAAATTCTTAGATGCAAGTGTGTGGAATTGAGGCAGCAGTACACTTGACTGGGAGGGCTGCATGGTGGAAATACAGTGGGTCAGCTTAATTTTGTCATCGGTGGGACAATAACATTATTTTTCCGAATGGCAACAGCTTCTTGAGATGCAGAAAACATCCACAGAACTGATGTGGTTAGTGCCTTTTTTGACATTTCAGATTCTACATTTGGTATACACTTCGGATTCTACTCTGTGCAGTGTGGCTTCAAGCTCTACTTACAGAGAGGGCTCTGGCTTCTGTTTGCGTCAGCTCAGTACAGAAACTGTGGATTCTGTAGGCAGCTGGGAAATATTGCAGTGAAGATGCTTCAGGAAGAGACTTTTTACAGCAGACGTCTGGTTCACATCTCACCTGAGGACAATGCAGCAGTGGCATATTCACAGGTGCACCTAACGAGCATTCAATACCTCCCACATCAAGCACATTCACACTCCAGTGATGGTGAGATTTACAGGCAGCACTAGCAGTAAAGGTTGCAGTGAATTTAGCAGCCCTCCACAATTTCACTTGGCCACAGGGGCAGGCACAGTTGCACAACAGTTTCAATTCTGTTCGAAGCATGATAAGCAGTCACTGTTGTTGAATGACATATTTGTGTCAGTCAAAATTTAATATGTTAGAGAGCTTCCTAAGCTGTTCCAGCCATGAGCCATTTCAATTTTATTTATTTTTTTCTTTCTTATTGTTGTCACTTCTGGAGTAAGTTTATACCAGATTACTTGATAATGTGTAAAGGAAATCAATTAGTGCTAATAAAAACATGGATTTAACTTACTATGAATTTCATTTCATACTCATCCTTCTAAATCTACATCTACATGGATTCTCTGCAAATCACATTTAAGAGCCTGGCAGAGTGTTCATCAAACCACCTTCACAATTCTCTATTATTCCAGTCTTGTATAGCTCGTGGAAAGAACAAGCACCTTTATCTTTCCATAAGTTCTGATTTTCCTTATTTTATCATAGTGATAGTTTCTCCCTATGTAGGTTGGTGTCAACAAAATATTTTCGCATTCTGAGGAGAAAGTTGGTAATTGGAATTTCGTGAGAAGATTCCATCACAACAAAAAACGCCTTTCTTTATTGATGTACAGCCCAAATTCTGTATCATTTCAGTGACACTCTCTCCCATATTTCGTGATAATACAAAATATGCTGCCCTTCTTTGAGCTTTTTTGATGTACTCAATCAGTCATATCCCACAGTGCACAGCAGTATTCTAAAAGCGGAAAGACAAGTGTAGTGAAGGCAGTCTCCTTAGTAGATCTGTTGCATTTTGTATGTGTGCCTGCCAATAAAACACAGTCTTTGGTTAGCCTTCCCCACAACATTTTCTATGTGTTCCTTCCAATTTAAGTTGTTCATATTTGTAAATCCTAGGTATTTAGTTGAATTTACAGCCTTTAGATTAGACTCATTTATCATGTGAGCAAAGTTTAAAGAATTCCTTTTAGCACTCATGTGGATGAACTCACACTTTTTGTTATTTAGGGTGAACAGCCAATTTTCGCGCCATTCAGATATCATCTCTAATTTGTTTAGCAATTTGTTTTGATCTTCTGATGGCTTTATTAGTCAATAAATGACAGTGTCATCTGGAAACAACCTAAGACAACTGCTCAGATTGTCTCCAAAATTGTTTATATAGATAAGGAACAACAAAGGGCCTATAACACTACCTTGGGTAATGCCACAAATCACTTCTGTTTTACTCGATGACTTTCCATCAATTACCATGAACTGTGACCTCTCTGGCAGGAAATCATAAATACTGTCACATAACTGAGCTGATATTCCATAAGCTTGCAATTTCACTACAAGCCACTTCTGTGGTACAGTGCCAAAAGCCTTCTGGCACTCCAGAAATACGGAATCGATCTGAAATCCCTTCTCAGTAGCACTCAACACTTCATGCAAATAAAGAGCTAGTTGTGTTTCACAAGAATGATGTTTCCTAAACCCATGTTGACTGAGTGTCAATAGACCATTTTCTTCAAGGTAATTCATAATGTTCGAACACAATATATGTTCCATAATCCTGCGGCATATCGACATTAATGATATAGGCCTGTAATTAAGTGGATTACTCCTACTACTTTTCTTGAATATTGGTGTGACCTGTGCGCTTTCCAGTCTTTGGATATGGATCTTCCATTGAATAAAAGTCTGACCAGAAGACTTGCTTTTATTAAGTGTTTTAAGTTGCTTCACTACTCCGAGGGTATTTACTTCTACGTTACTTATGTTGGCATCTGTTCTTGATTTGAATTCTGGAATATTTACTTCATCTTCTTGTGTGAAGGTATTTTGGCAGGCATAATTGACTGAACTTTATAATTATTAACCGTCACTGATCCATTGCTGGGCCAAAAATTATTGTTTATTATTGCCACTGTACAGGGTTGAATTAGTGTGGTTCCTTGGGAAGGGATTTAAAAAGGTAACTAGCTAGCATCATTACTCTCTCTTTTTAATAGTAAGGGGGGCTTTTGCATATATGGACAACCCTGTCAGGATTTCTAGTTTTTCTGTATTCTTTTGTGAGGCAGTGACATTAGAAATGTTCAACCAACAACATAGGATTTGACTGTAGTCAATGAAATTTGTTTTTCATTGCAGAATGTTTGAGATACATTAGAACAGGTTTTTTGAAATATTAAGTTAAGTTTCTGGCACTAATACTCAACAGATTTACCTTTCCTACAGCTTTTCCCTTGTTTTGTGAATTCTGTTCCACACCGAGTGAAAAAAAAAATTGGTGTTGACAACAATGTGTTAACTTTTGAATGAGCTTATATGTGTGGTAGGCATTGTTTTTATTTGCACTTTATTGTGTTAGATTTTCTCAAATATATTTGAGTTGTTCATGGTTTGACTGAAACCAGGAAGCCAGAGAAGATGATCAAGGGACCAGGCCAAAGTTAATCAAGTAACAAACACGGAAAAAAGTCAAGATAGGGAAGATGTGAAGCAGATCATTTTTCCAGTGGAACAGGCATGTCATAGTACATCCAAAATGAGGTAGAGGCAGAAGAAAGCATGGAATTAACAGGCAATGTGGGTCATGATAGTGAGGAAGATGTCACAGTCGCGTCAAGGCACATTTGCGCTATAGTAAAAAAATCAGAAAGTACGATGTGGGGGAAAGTGATAGGCAAGATGTACTACCACAGTCTCATACTAACTTCAGGTATCAGTGCAGCTATCAACTCCAAGTAGAAGATATCATCAGCAGGAAGGCACAGATTGCTCTATTTCTGAATATTTGAAGACAATGGGTGAGACAATCAGTAAGGCTTGGAAAGTGGGCATCAAGAAGTTGACACAAAAATTAGAAGAGCTTAGGAAAGATACAATGGAAAGGAAAAAAAGCAAGGGATGAAGCCAATGCAGAATCAGAGAAGACTAAGATAGAAACAAAAGAAAGTAGGAAAATTGCAGATGAGGCAAGAGATGAGGCTAGTGACAAAAAAGGAAGCAGGAAGGACAAGAAGAGAAATGAAGGCAAGACCAGAAGAAATAAAGAAAAAATAAGGAAAAACTTATAGCAGGAGGAATGGACAGAAAAGACAGGAGATAGACAATATTGAAGAATGTATTATCAACAAATTAGATGAAGCTATGGGACAGTTAGTGTCAAACACAGCTTCAGCTGCAGTATCAGAAGAAGTTCAGTTGCTACTCCAATTGAAAATGGTACAACAGTGAAGAAACCAATATGTTGGCAGATACAGAAAACAAGCAACATGAGTGCTAGGATTAGAGGCAGACATGAGGAGGAAACACAAATGTATGCCACTGAAGAAGACTCAAACGTGAGAAACAAATGACCTAAATGCAAGGGCAAGCTGCGGTAATGAGTCCACAACAAACGAAAGATGGAAGGAAGAGAATAGAGTGTCGCCAACAGCAACTAGGACATGTGCCAGTGAGGAAGAGGTGTTGGATTTCAAATGCTACCTTTCCATACATAATTTCAGGTTTCCAAGGATGGTGAGAATGTACTCTATTCCAAGACAGGGATTTCTCAATGTGATTTGTTAGTTTCCACCATTGTGGCTATACTACAGTATAAATAATACTTTTTGTGCACACATTTAGAGACGTACATGTTGGTAAGGATGATGCCAATCAGACTTACTTGCACATCTTACAGGGAGTTTAGGGAGGCCTTCCTTGTGGTCTATTAGTCAAGGGAAACACCAAAATGAATTAAGCGAAATATAACAATGTAGGAAAAGACAGATTGCTACTTACAGTAAAGAAGACATGACAAGTTGCAGACAGGCACAATTAAATTGTCTGCAACTGGTCTTTTCTTATGCTGTTGACATTCCTACTTGGAGTTTCCATTGTTTGGTTTAAGCAAAAGATAGCAATGTGTAAAGATTTGAAGACAGCAAGACAGAGGAGCCAGCATAGTTTTTCAACATGTTACTGAGAAAGAACCTGTTCCTAGACATGCCCTGCAGTGCTAGTGAAATCACCAGATTCTGCTACATGAAGTTACTGATTAGATACCAAAAAGTACTTACTGGTAGATGTGGTGATAATTTTGAAATACCAAGAATGTGTTGCATGAATTAGAATTTACATTTGATGAGAGACAAGCATGAGAGAGAAGGGGTGAACAAGAGAATAATAACTTTTTCAGACCATCGTGATGGAATAACAACAGAAGGAACAATATGAACAGACTGCCAGGAGAGTGTGTTACATTGAACCCTTAATCAGCAAATAGAGGAGCAAGCAATTTCTATCAACCAAACAATGGGCCATATTTCATAGCAAACTGGCAAGGACTAGACAGAAATAGACAACAGGGAGATTGTTGAAATCAGACAACTGAATCCACAAAATAACACTCACACTGGACATCCATCACAGCAATGACTAGTGACACACAGTAGAAACTGGATCGAGCTAAGTAAATGTAAATGATTCATAAATATGAGGGAAACATTGATGTGGGAGGAGAAGGAAGATGTTGAAACTGAGGTACCAAGTGAAAATACACTCCTGGAAATTGAAATAAGAACACCGTGAATTCATTGTCCCAGGAAGGGGAAACTTTATTGACACATTCCTGGGGTCAGATACATCACATGATCACACTGACAGAACCACAGGCACATAGATACAGGCAACAGAGCATGCACAATGTCGGCACTAGTACAGTGTATATCCACCTTTCGCAGCAATGCACGCTGCTATTCTCCCATGGAGACGATCGTAGAGATGTTGGATGTAGTCCTGTGGAACGGCTTGCCATGCCATTTCCACCTGGCGCCTCAGTTGGACCAGCGTTCGTGCTGGACGTGCAGACCGCGTGAGACGACGCTTCATCCAGTCCCAAACATGCTCAATGGGGGACAGATCCGGAGATCTTGCTGGCCAGGGTAGTTGACTTACACCTTCTAGAGCATGTTGGGTGGCACGGGATACATGCGGACGTGCATTGTCCTGTTGGAACAGCAAGTTCCCTTGCCGGTCTAGGAATGGTAGAACGATGGGTTCGATGACAGTTTGGATGTACCGTGCACTATTCAGTGTCCCCTCGATGATCACCAGAGGTGTACGGCCAGTGTAGGATATCCTCCCCACACCAAGATGCCGGGTGTTGGCCCTGTGTGCCTCGGTCGTATGCAGTCCTGCTTGTGGCGCTCACCTGCACGGCGCCAAACACCCATACGACCATCATTGGCACCAAGGCAGAAGCGACTCTCATCGCTGAAGACGACAAGTCTCCATTCGTCCCTCCATTCACACCTGTCGCGACACCACTGGAGGCGGGCTGCACGATGTTGGGGCATGAGCGGAAGACGGCCTAACGGTGTGCGGGACCGTAGCCCAGCTTCATGGAGACGGTTGCGAATGGTCCTCGCCGATACCCTTCTAATCAAGCTGCGGAGCTATGGGGTATCGTCTCAGTTGTGCGACTGGATTCGTGATTTCCTGTCAGGAAGGTCGCAGTTCGTAGTAATAGACGGCAAATCATCGAGTAAAACTGAAGTGATATCAGGTGTTCCCCAGGGAAGCGTCCTGGGATGTCTACTGTTCCTGATCTATATAAATGACCTGGGTGACAATCTGAGCAGTTCTCTTAGGTTGTTCACAGATGATGCTGTAATTTACCGTCTAGTAAGGTCATCCGAAGACCAGTATCAGCTGCAAAGCGATTTAGAAAAGATTGCTGTATGGTGTGTCAGGTGGCAGTTGACGCTAAATAACGAAAAGTGTGAGATGATCCACATGAGTTCCAAAAGAAATCCGTTGGAATTCGATTACTGGATAAATAGTACAATTCTCAAGGCTGTCAATTCAACTAAGTACCTGGGTGTTAAAATTACGAACAACTTCAGTTGGAAGGACCACATAGATAATATTGTCGGGAAGGCGAGCCAAAGGTTGCGTTTCATTGGCAGGACACTTAGAAGATGCAACAAGTCCACTAAAGAGACAGCTTACACTACACTCGTTCGTCCTCTGTTAGAATATTGCTGCGCGGTGTGGGATCCTTACCAGGTGGGATTGACGGAGGACATCGAGAGGGTGCAAAGAAGGGCAGCTCGTTTTGTATTATCGCGTTATAGAGGAGAGAGTGTGGCAGATATGATACACGAGTTGGGATGGAAGTCATTACAGCATAGACGTTTTTCGTCGCGGCAAGAGCTTTTTACGAAATTTCAGTCACCAACTTTCTCTTCCGAATGCGAAAATATTTTGTTGAGCCCAACCTACATAGGTAGGAATGATCATCAAAATAAAATAAGAGAAATCAGAGCTCGAACAGAAAGGTTTAGGTGTTCGTTTTTCCCGCTCACTGTTCGGGAGTGGAATAGTAGAGAGATAGTATGATTGTGGTTCGATGAACCCTCTGCCAAGCACTTAAATGTGAATTGCAGAGTAGTCATGTAGATGTAGATGTACCCCAGGAGCAACAGTGTCACTAATTTGCTGGGAAGTGGCAGTGCAGTCCCCTAAGGCACTGCGTAGGATCCTACGGTCTTGGCGTGCATCCGTGCGTCGCTGCGGTCCGGTCCCAGGTCGACGGGCACGTGCACCTTCCGCCGACCACTGGCGACAACATCGATGTTCTGTGGAGACCTCACGCCCCACGTGTCGAGCAATACGGCGGTACGTCCACCCGGCCTCCCGCATGCCCACTATACGCCCTCGCTCAAAGTCCGTCTACTGCACATAAGGTTCACGTCCACGCTGTCGCGGCATGCTACCAGTGTTAAAGACTGCGATGGAGCTCCGTATGCCACGGCAAACTGGCTGACACTGACGGCGGCGGTGCACAAATGCTGCGCAGCTAGCGCCATTCAACGGCCAACACCGTGGTTCCTGGTGTGTCCGCAGTGCCGTGCGTGTGATCATTGCTTGTACAGCCCTCTCGCAGTGTCCGGAGCAAGTATGGTGGGTCTGACACA
Organism: Schistocerca gregaria; assembly: GCF_023897955.1. Classification (NCBI taxonomy): domain Eukaryota; kingdom Metazoa; phylum Arthropoda; class Insecta; order Orthoptera; family Acrididae; genus Schistocerca; species Schistocerca gregaria. Next base: position 552,865,042 of record NC_064920.1, read on the forward strand.
CTGGTGTCAATGTGTTCTTTTTTCCATTTCCAGGAGTGTAATAGCGATGCAGAAGATGAGCAAATAGGAGAGTATGAATAGGATTGTTTAATTATTTGCACACTATGTCTTGCAGCAGAAGAGATGGTGTGCCATCAAAAAATGAACTGGAAGGACAGAATGCAGAAGAAGAGGATGAAGGAGACAGAGAGTGCACTTCGAATGAACAAAAGTGAAGAAGAGGAAGGTCCAATTTTAGGTCATGAGCAGTATAGAATATGGAGACAAGCAAGGTGATATAACTGAAGTGCAAGTGTAAGGTAATTATTTTGTGTATACATGGGTAGGAGTGTTAGGAACAAGGTGATATAAATTTTGGGAAAATAAATAGTTGTAGGATATCAGTATATTTTTGGTTTGCTATGACAGATTTCACAGGGAAATAATAAATGTATGTGAAAACGTCTTTATAATTGTGTTAAGTGATCGTTAGTTTTTTTCTGTAGAGATGTTTCATCATGTCATAAGGTAACATATGCAGGAGATCATGTATATATTCTTTCTCCACAAACAGTTAGTGTAGATAATTAAGAAGAGTAATGAGGATGAAGGAAGTGGTTTTGGATTTGATGTGATGTAAGGGTATTATGGGGATTCCACAGCAGAAGTGCAAGTCTGAGGAATAATTGAAGAAAAGTGGAGTGTTAGGAGAATTGGTAACGTTCCTGCTACTGAGTGTATCATGAGCACTAATACATGTTTCGTTGGTTGGTTCTGGATGGCAGGAAAGATGGAATAGTTTAGTGTAAAATACTTGTTCACACCATGGAAGCAATTGGATGAGGGTTATTGAGGAGGATTTACATATATATTTATGGTGTACCTGCACTGGTATAGAACAGTTGGTGTCCGTGCCATGGAAGGATTTGGACAAGGGATTTTAATGAAGGTAAATTTTTATTTCTGCCAACGCCAAGAGTTTCAGGGCCAAATATTGCGTAATGATGTTTGTAGTTAGGTTGTTCAGCATAGATTGCCTGCATCCATATTAGGGAGTAGTTTGGAACATGAATTGCATGATGCAAAGCATGTACATAAACTTAAAATTCCTCCAAACAGCATCATATCTCTGGAGAAGAAGTTGGGCAGATCATCACAGCAGGCTATCCCGAGAACAAGATTGGCAAAGGACCTCCAAGTAAGTCCAATGATGAAGGGGACATGTGAGTCTTGCACACCAGCACCACATTGCTTCCTCTAGTCACCAGAAATAGCCAGAACGTGGCGACCATGACAGGACTCAAAAAGGAGGAATTTTATGAGAGAAATCAAATTGAACATACTGAGTTGCCACAGCAACTGAGAGTAATAAGACAAAGAAACAGATACACAGAATTGAATCCTGCCTAAAAGAAAAAAGGTGTGAAAATTTAATAAGCGCCATACAAAGGAAGACACAGAGAATAGTTCGACTAAGAAGATCTGTTGTGGGGAAGTAAGCAGTCCTCACACATCCATCGACCCAGCAGACGCCAATGCAGAAACCAGTCCCTAACGTTGATGCTGTATCCTGCCAACGACGCCAACGCGGTGAGCAGCCATTGTCACCATCTGCAACTGCTGTTTACTGCTGCTGGCTTCACGTCCACTCACTGATGCCAACCCAGCAACCACCGTTCGATGCTGCTGGCACCCATACTATGCACCGGTGCCGATTCTACACCTGCTCACCGATGCAGCCTAGACCTCTACGACAGGTGAGTGAAAACCAATAACTGTTTGGTAAAGTTGAAAGAACCGCACGACAATCAACTGCGGGTGTAGTTATTGTACACAATATTGTGTTTTAGGTTAGATGATTATGAGGTCAAAGAAAGGTAAAGAGATGGATAATATTCATAAAGCTGAGGAAAATTCAGAGCCAGCCATGGTAATAACTGTAACAAAGGAATGCCAGACTGGACTGAGGTAGCAAATTTAATTAAAGCACTAAGCATTAAATTAGATAACCAAAGACAAGAACTGAATGCTAGATTAGATGACCAAAGTGCTAAGTTGGATAACCAGGAGGCCGATACAGCCACTCTAAGTGAAAAGTTAGAAGCACAGAGTGTAACTTCAACTGCTCAAATTGCCTCTTTGTGAAATGAAATAAGTACTACTTTAAATGAAAAGTTAGAAACACAGGGTGAAACTCTAAATTCTAAGTTTGATTTATTAAATGATAAAGTGGAAAATTTACGATTAGATTTAAAGAATGAATTAAGTAATTCTTTAACTGTCCAGATGAATCAAATGTTTATGGATTTTAGTCATAAACAGGATGATCAGTTTCAGAAGTTGACCCAGAAATTAGAATTTGATAGTGAAGATAAGTGTAACAATATAGAGTCTGAATTTAATGAAAAATTAGAACCTTGTGAAAATGTATGTAATTTTAAATTTATGCTGTAAGACAGGAAATGAATATCTTGAAAGAGAGCACAGATCTAACTAAGGAAGTAATGTCAATTACTCAATTGAAAATTCCAGGTGTTAGTACATGGTTGATTATTCAATCACAAATGCCAGAGGTTTATACACGAGTTGTTGGTACACCCATTGTAAGTCCGTGTGTAAATAGTGAAGGACAGAATGTCAGGGAAAAATAGTAAACTTTGACATTATAAATGTAAGTAGTCTGGTGGAACCTTTAGAACTGATCATAGATCAAGAAGTTACCAAGAGTATAATATCTGAAAATATTGCGACTGTTGCTTTTTTCAAACCTGATGATACTGACAAGCTTATGGACAAAGAATTCAAACTTGTCAATGACAAAGTAGAAAATAGAATATCTATTTATCTAATGTTGAGTTATATAGTAAAGTGGTTATTGTTTTGTTGTGGGGAGACTTTCATACAAAATTTAATGAAAAGTACCAGTCTCCATTTGCTCAAGTGAAGTTAATGTCAGATCCATGGGAGCCAAGAGGAGTCACTTCTGTACCCCAAGGATGTTAACATTCTGTGTTAATGGGCAGAGTGACTACCGTCAGATCCCGAGTTGTGTTCGGTGTTGCTATCATGTTTGTTTTCCTACACCGAATCCTCTCCAAATCTTATACTATCCTGTATTCTATTCTCAAATTCTTATACTGTTTTATAGTTTAATTACTCCAGCATACTCGTCTTGACATGGCAGACAAGCAAGTTTTGCAGCATATCAGTGATCTCATCATTATACAAAGTCTTATTTGTTTTATGGACACTGTGACTCCCAGTTGTTATATCAAATAAGAACTGGAGCATATGGTAGTATCTAAGCTGATAGCATATTCCTCTATAGTTCCAATGTAAACGTGAGTTGACAGCAGGCTCTGCTCCAGTCCAGATGCAAATGTGAGTTGACAGAAGGCTCCGCTCTAGTCCTGATGTAAATGTGAGATGACAGCACACTCAGCTATAGTCATCAAGGATCTCGAATCTGATAATAATGTTTTAATTTTGTATATGATTGTTACTAAGAAATATTAGTTTAACAAGGGATAAAGATTTAGAGGAAACTTAATGTAACACATAATATAATATAACCGCCATCCATGTACATTTAGGTTGTATTTTTGCCTAAATTAGTCTTTGTACATGATCTCTTCACCAGTTTTCCATACAAACCTGTGTGTAGAGGTTTAGAGGAATGGTGGTGGATAAGAAATTAGCAAAATACAGTGGAGAATTGGGCCCAGTAAGTGTTTGAAAGTATTTAAATCATCTTCGATGGTTAAATGTGGTTAAATGGTAGGGAGTCATGCACATTAGGACATGTTATAACGTCCTCCTCGGTTATGCCAGGGACGCCCTGCCAGTCATCAGGACTTTCCTGTGGCCTTTATTGTAATGTCGACAGCAGCCAAAGCAGTCTCTACATATAGTTAGGTCATATTTTTGCCTAGCCAACTAGCATATAGTTAGGCCATATTCTGGCCTAAGCTATACTTGGAGAATAATCCCTTCTCCAGTTTGTTTATGATGATGGAAGATACAATATAGTATGAACAATTATATATTTGTGATAATATGATACATAATTTTATACTTAATACAGAATATTTTATGCCTTTTGATGAGATGCAATGTAGATGGGGAGGGTTTATATCACTTTTGAAAGGGGTGTGTAGTGTAGATACAAGTATGACTAACACTACACACACACACACACACACACACACACACACACACACACACATACACACACACACACCATACCTTTCAGACAATCCTCGCAGACAAGTGTGATTGATTCTTCACCGTTTGCTATTCCACAGAGGTTGCTAACTATATGCTAGTTGGCTAGGCAAAAATATGACCTAACTATATGTTGCTTTGGTTGCTAAGGTGAAGGTGAGAATGTCATTCTGCAGGAGACATTTAACATCATACCTCCTCCGGTTTCTCACTCAAGTAGCGGCGATGTGGGGATCCTGGGGAACGGGGGTGGGAAAGGTTTCCTGTCTTTGGGGCTATGTTCTTTTCCTCCTTTGATCTTAGCAACCATCTCTATTTTTTCCTTTCTTACTTCTCTATTGAGTACCGGTCTATCTTTCCCTCTTTCCAGATACATACACTTCTATCACTGAAGTCCTTCTTAATCTCCGTGGTTTCCTGTACCCTTTAACTTATTTCAAATAAGTAGGCCAAAGGATCAGGCTGCATAAGCACACATTGACATACACACAAAGAAACACAAAGTTAGAAACAAGAAATGTACAGTTGGAGAGCTTTTAAGAATCATCAAGTGTTGTGGGGGGAAGTATGTGCACATGGTAAAACATGAGCACATGGTACTATAGGTGATGGTTTTACAGCAACAAATTCTATATATTAAAAACATAGATTCCAAGACTTACCAAGCGGGAAAGCGCCGGCAGACAGGCACATGAACAAAACACACAAACACACACACAGAATTACTAGCTTTTGCAACCGATGGTTGCTTCTTCAGGAAGGAGAGGGAAAGACGAAAGGATGTGGGTTTTAAGGGAGAGGGTAAGGAGTCATTCCAATCCCGGGAGCGGAAAGACTTCCCTTAGGGGAAAAAATGGACAGGTGTCCACTCGCGCACACAAACACACACATACATATCCATCCGCACAAACACAGACACAAGCAGACATATTTAAAGGCAAAGAGTAAGGGGAGAGATGTCAGTCGAGGTGGAAGTACAGAGGCAAAGAAGTTGTTGAAAGACAGGTGAGGTATGAGCGGCGGCAACTTGAAATTAGCGGAGGTTGAGGCCTGGCGGATATCGAGAAGAGAGGATATACTGAAGGGTGAGTTCCCATCTCCGGAGTTTGGATAGGTTGGTGTTGGTGGGAAGTATCCAGATAACTCGGACGGTGTAACACTGTGCCAAGATGTGCTGGCCGTGCATCAAGGCATGTTTAGCCACAGGGTGATCCTCATTACCAACAAACACTGTCTGCCTGTGTCCATTCATGCGAATGGACAGTTTGTTGCTGGTCATTCCCACATAGAAAGTGTCACAGTGCAGGCAGGTCAGTTGGTAAATCACGTGGGTGCATTCACACGTGGCTCTCCCTTTGATCGTGTACACCTTCCGGGTTACAGGACTGGAGTAGGTGGTGGTGGGAGGGTGCATAGGACAGGTTTTACACCGGGGGCGGTTGCAAGGGTAGGAGCCAGAGGGTAGGGAAGGTGGTTTGGGGATTTCATAGGGATGAACCAAGAGGTTGCGAAGGTTAGGTGGATGGCGGAAAGACACTCTTGGTGGAGTGGGGAGGATTTCATGAAGGATGGATCTCATTTCGGGGCAGGATTTTAGGAAGTCGCATCCCTGCTGGAGAGCCACATTCAAGGTCTGATCCAGTCCCGGGAAGTATTCTGTCACAAGTGGGGCACTTTTGGGGTTCTTCTGTGAGAGGTTCTGGGTTTCAGGGGATGAGAAAGTGGCTCTGGTTATATGCTTCTGTACCAGGTTGGGAGGGTAGTTGTGGGATGCGAAAGCTGTTTTCAGGTTGTTGGTGTAATGGTCGAGGGATTCTGGACTGGAGCAGATTCGTTTGCCACGAAGGCCTAGGCTGTAGGGAAGGGACCGTTTGATATGGAATGGGTGGCAGCTGTCATAATGGAGGTACTGTTGCTTGTTGGTGGGTTTGATGTGGACGGATGTGTGAAGCTGGCCATTGGACAGATGGAGGTCAACGTCTAGGAAAGTGGCATGGGATTTGGAGTAGGACCAGGTGAATCTGATGGAACCAAAGGAGTTGAGGTTGGAGAGGAAATTCTGGATCGGTCAGCTTTCAGATCACGGATAGCCTGGGCTTCGGCTGTGGTGATGTTGGGAGTAGGATTAAGGTTTTTCAAGAAAGATTGAGAGGCAAGGCTGGAAGTGAGAAATTCCTGGAAGGTTTGGAGAGGGTGATTTTGAGGAAGAGCAGGTGGGTCCCGCTGTGATGGAGGACGGAACTGTTGCAGGCAGGAAACTTTTTTCGAATTTTTTTTTTTTTTTTTTCGAATTTTTCTTGAATTTCCCCACCCTTTAACGTGATCTGGAGACAACATAACTACCCAACCTTTGCACCCATTGTTGTTCACCAACCTAAGTTCAGCACAGGATCAACATAGCTCATCTCAAACCAACACTTTTTCGACTTTTTTCACACCTTTATCTCTCCCTATATAAATTTCTATTTACTTTCACTTTAACCTCATATTACCCTTTCCACCTTCTAATACCATGTCAACCTCACAACACCCCTACAACGACCCCATTAAATTTTATTTACATTCCCTCTGCAAACATGCCTTCACCCTAGCCAGATTACGCTCCCATATTTTATTTACTCAGGCTTGTCTGACATTTGGCATTACTCCCAAAGGCCTCACACTTAAAGTTCCCATCTCTGGCTGCAATCCTTCTTTCCATCAGTCCTTATACCAGTTCCAAACAGCACAATCCATAGCCCTCACCCGCCTAATCCTTCACCTATACATCGACTCGGCCAATGAACACACCCGTCAACTCCTATCCCAAATCAAAGTCCTCAATCTTTCCTCTCCCACATCCACACCGGCTGTACATAGCATCCTCCTACAGGCCAACAGCAAATTAGAACAACATGCCACCCTCCACCTCAAAAAACTATCCAATCTACTGGTTTCCCACCTCCGGAAAGGCAACTCACTCACCCTCCACAACCTTTCCAACAAACCTCAACCTCCTCTCATTGCACACAGACCCAGTCTCTCCCATCTACTCAATCTCCCAATTCCAGCTCCACTCCCCCCAACACCTCAAAATTCTAGTCAACACAATCTGGAACCACAACACCCCAATTCAGTAGTTAACCTTTCCTCCAAACCCCTCTCCCAATCCGAAACCTCTGTCCTATCCAAAGGCCTCACCTTCAGCCCCACTCCCAGGTTCAACCAAACTGCCCTTGTCAAAGACTTATTGTCCTACACTCGTAGTCTCTGCTGGAAATATCACTTTGCCACGAAGAAAAATAATCCTGATCCCACTCCTAATGATCCAACTCCCCAAGACACTATCCAAATTGAACCCTGCCTGCAACAGTTCCGTCCTCCATCACAGCGGGACCCACCTGCTCTTCCTCAAAATCACCCTCTCCAAACCTTCCAGGAATTTCTCACTTCCAGCCTTGCCTCTCAATCTTTCTTGAAAAACCTTAATCCTACTCCCAACATCACCACAGCCGAAGCCCAGGCTATCCGTGATCTGAAAGCTGACCGATCCAGAATTTCCTCTCCAACCTCAACTCCTTTGGTTCCATCAGATTCACCTGGTCCTACTCCAAATCCCATGCCACTTTCCTAGACGTTGACCTCCATCTGTCCAATGGCCAGCTTCACACATCCGTCCACATCAAACCCACCAACAAGCAACAGTACCTCCATTATGACAGCTGCCACCCATTCCATATCAAACGGTCCCTTCCCTACAGCCTAGGCCTTCGTGGCAAACGAATCTGCTCCAGTCCTGAATCCCTCGACCATTACACCAACAACCTGAAAACAGCTTTTGCATCCCACAACTACCCTCTCAAACCTGGTACAGAGCAGATAACCAGACCCACTTCCTCATCCCCTCAAACCAAGAACCCCAAAAGTGCCCCACTTGTGACAGAATACTTCCCGGGACTGGATCAGACCTTGAATGTGGCTCTCCAGCAGGGATACGACTTCCTAAAATCCTGCCCCGAAATGAGATCCATCCTTCATGAAATCCTCCCCACTCCACCAAGAGTGTCTTTCCGCCATCCACCTAACCTTCGCAACCTCTTGCTTCATCCCTATGAAATCCCCAAACCACCTTCCCTACCCTCTGGCTCCTACCCTTGCAACTGCCCCCGGTGTAAAACCTGTCCTATGCACCCTCCCACCACCACCTACTCCAGTCCTGTAACCCGGAAGGTGTACACGATCAAAGGGAGAGCCACGTGTGAAAGCACCCACGTGATTTACTAACTGACCTGCCTGCACTGTGACACTTTCTATGTGGGAATGACCAGCAACAAACTGTCCATTCGCATGAATGGACACAGACAGACAGTGTTTGTTGGTAATGAGGATCACCCTGTGGCTAAACATGCCTTGATGCACGGCCAGCACATCTTGGCACAGTGTTACACCGTCCGAGTTATCTGGATACTTCCCACCAACACCAACCTATCCAAACTCCGGAGATGGGAACTCGCCCTTCAGTATATCCTCTCTTCTCGATATCCGCCAGGCCTCAACCTCCGCTAATTTCAAGTTGCCGCCGCTCATACCTCACCTGTCTTTCAACAACTTCTTTGCCTCTGTATTTCCGCCTCGACTGACATCTCTGCCCTTACCGTTTGCCTTTAAATATGTCTGCTTGTGTCTGTGTATGTGCGGATGGATATGTATGTGCGTGTGTGTGCGCGCGAGTGGACACCTGTCCATTTTTTCCCCTAAGGGAAGTCTTTCCGCCCCCGGGATTGGAATGACTCCTTACCTTCTCCCTTAAAACCCACATCCTTTCGTCTTTCCCTCTCCTTCCTGAAGAAGCAACCATCGGTTGCGAAAGCTAGTAATTCTGTGTGTGTGTTTGTGTGTTTTGTTCACGTGCCTGTCTGCCGGCGCTTTCCCGCTTGGTAAGTCTTGGAATCTTTGTTTTTAATATATTTTTCCCATGTGGAAGTTTCTTTCTATTTTATATATATAATATACAATAAGTAATGAATGGTATATAGAGGTATGGTAGAGAGGTTGAAAAGTAAAGGAGGACGCTAGGATACCCAGCTTTTAGTGAATGGAAAAAAGGGCAGACAGGCAGACCAAAGAGAGGCCGACCTATATTGTGTGGACAGGGGCACCAAGAAGGGGATTGACCTCTACCATAGATTAGGAAGTTAAAAGAAGTGTACCTACCAAAACAGAAGGAGAAAGGGTATCCCTAGGATCAACCCATATAAGAAATAAGTACTGTTCCTAAAGGGAAAAAGGGCAGTATCATGATAGAAGTCACATGTTTAAAGGGATGAGTGTGGTAAGTTTGAATTCTATGCATAAATAGCCTCATTAAGTTTCAGGTTTACAAATGTCCAGGAAGGGAACACTTTTATTCCAACTAGAGTTCCTCCCAACTACAGAAAGATGTATAGGATAGTACTGGTCCATACAAACAAAAAGGAGTAGCATGAAGGCTTAAAGGTAAAGGATAAAATGTTTAAGGGTCCATGACACCTGGAATTTACAAGTGGAATTGAAAGGGAGAGCTTATCCTGAGAAGTTGAAGAATTTATGAAAAATACATATATATGTAAAATTATGGAGTAACTGAATATCTCAAAGAAGTGGATTGTTACTAAGTATGATGTGAATGTACATATTGAATTTGTATAAAATATCGAGTGTTTGAGCTAAAGGGAGGCATATGTAGTGCCTCGAGAATTTCGGCACAAATTCTAGAGACCCTCTGCTTTCCACTGTCTTGAACACCCGATATTTTATGTACAATTGTGAGAAACAGTAGAGTGTCTACCTCATGCCAGTTTTCTGTGTGCACAGGGTGGATGTGTGTTAAGAGAATGCCACAAGGTGAACAGTTGATTGACATGGGCAAGTGGTTGCCTCACTCATCACAGAAGTTACATGACCAGCAATAGGAGTAAGCATGCCCTACTCCATGATGGTACTATGAAAAGCTGAATTGTGTAAAAGAAAAGAAAAGACACTCACTTTTACTTACTTACTTGCCTTCTAACTCTCTAGAGTTTTGGATGGTGGACTTGGGAGAACCTTGAGAGATTTTTTGGAACTGTATTTATTGTAAAAGTAATCAATAGCTTCTGATGGACTGGGAATCATTGGATTTATGAAATATCATTCATTTATGTGAAACTGTTATGTGGTGTTCTGTTTGTGGAAGTGAAATATAGTAGGGTTGATTTAAAAGTATCCTGAGTGTACACAGTCATTTGAAGAGTAAAGAAAATCCAATCAGCATCATATCATCAGAGAAGAAGTTGGGCAGATCATTGCAGCAGGCTATCCTGAGAAGAAGATTGGCAAAGCACCTCCAAGTAAGTCCAATGATGAAGGGGATGTGTAAGTCTTGCACACCAGCACCACATTGCTTCCTCTGGTCACCAGAAACTGCCAGACTATGTGACCAACTTTAGTGCAAGGGGCTCAGGGCTCAAGTCTTATGACTGACAGTAAGTATTTTTTTGTATTACATTAGAGAACGATGTGTTTACATTGAGGTAATATTCATTTACAGGTCTCGCAGTCTCTGCTGGTTAATTGCAAAGTACAGTACAACAAAAATCTATCATATTGTGTCACAAGTAAATAAGTATGAGCTTCTGAATTGCATTACTAGCAGTGAATGACCCACCTGTTCTTTACTAAATAAAGTCTGCATACAAGAAAAGAAGGGACAAAAGGCAAAACACACAAAATAAAAACAGCTTTTGCTTGATTACAGTGAGGGCAATAATTTTGTTGCTTATACATTTATAACAGGTCTCATTTACAAAAGGTGTTGGAAAAAAGAGTAACCTAGCAGACTGATGTGTGGCACTGTCCCTACTGGTGAGGGTAGAATTGACAAGTGTAATCACTTCACATGTGACAAGGTACATAATCTGGTGATGTCACATGTTCAACATTTGTCTCCTTTCAGGAGTATTTCCCAACACCTGTAGCCCCTTGTATCTTACATTAAATTACTTGCCTCAGCATCATCTATGTCACTTCGCAGATAGTTAAAAGTTTGTAAAAATCATACTGTATGTTATTTTTTTTATTTTTTTTTTTTTTTTTAAATCTATGTTAAATGAATAACAATGAAAGTCACTTTCCTCACTGGGCTGCTTAGGAACAGCTCCCTCCATACTCATGGAGCATTGATTAAATATAAAACTAGTTTCATTTTTTAGAGTTTTAAAAAGAAATTTTTTGAGTAGAAATGCACACTCATTGTGAAATATCTGTAAATCTTTTAAGAGTTGTAAGGTATACCCAAGTTTAATAGTAGAAATTAACACAGAAATTATGAGCACTGGAGCAACAGAGAGTGGATATAACACATTGGGGCATCAGGGCAAAGCAAGAAAGGCGTAGCTGGTGGGGAAACTGGCCTGAACCAATTTCACCATCGACAGGAAGGGTGGAAAAGCAGCATAGAGCCAGATGTCAACAGTGGTATCCCACAGGATTCATGACCAGTGGTTTCGTGGCTACTTGGGCCACCTTGTGTGACACAGGTGAAGCCAAACCAGTGGAAAATCTCCTCCAACAGCTTAACTCTAAGGACCGCTATGCAGATAATACATCACATGACAGAATGTATTAATGCATTAAATTCACCCACTGCCACAACAGAGAAGGAACAGGCAGGCTGCATCACATGAAGAGCTGTACAAAATGTCAATCCAGAATATTCATTGCATTTGGCTTTTCCACGCCATACATCCTATACCGTGAGAGTTGGGTTCAACACCATGTCCTCACTTACCGATCCATTCACCACCACACCTAGTCAGTCTCCTCATAAATCATAGCATAGTGGGAACTTCGGGTAAATGATCCTTGCATACTGCTAATAACAGCAGACAAGTAACAATATGATGGACCATGTGTAGCTTTGTAAGCCACCACACTTGGCTGCACCAGCAGGAAAAGACTTAACGTGGCAGATGACAACATGGAGCAGATTTCAAACACAAGAATGGCAGAGTGTAACATGCCAGTACATGGACACTTCTCAATAATAGCCAGAACATACTCATGATGTCCTGTTCCAGCTGATGTCACCAAGATGAAGGGACAGCAGTGCAACACATGTGCGTACCGATCTGCCAGCCTGTTGATGCCTGCAGCTGACTACTTACAGTGTACCTTCATTCCCACATACTGAACTGCTTGCCTCTCTTGCCTGTTTTGTGCATGTATGCAACTTCTGAATGACATTTTTAGTGTGTGAAGCAAACCTGATTTTGTTAGTGTTAGGAAAACGTTTATGATGATGATTCCATATATTACAATGTTATGAAAAAGGTAGTTGCTACTCACCATATGGTGGAGATGCTGAGTCACAGATAGGCACAACAAAAAGAGAGCCAGAAAGTCAGCTATCAGCCAAGACCTTCATCGAAAAGAGATAAAAACACACACACACACACACACACACACACACACACACACACACACACACACACACACACACACGCAACTGATACACACATGACCACAGCCCCTGCCAGCTGAAGCCAGTCTAGACAGTGTGAGCCACTTGCTTCCTGGAGTTGTTTTTTGTCAGGCACCTTCTGCTAGGATTTTTACTGCCTCAGACACATGTGAAACATTTCTTGGCTGGAAGGAGGACTTTTAAATAACATGGTCAGTTTTTTGAGCCACTCTTAAGAGGAACTTTCTAGGGAAGATACAAATCTCAACAGCTTTCTAAAAAGACACATACAGTTCCTCAAAATGAAGTTCACATGATCCAGCTGCAGTTTGGTATCCAGCCCACCATTTTCTTTCCTCTATTTATATTCCCATGCAACAAAACAGTGCACCATGACACCAAAAATAAGACATCTGATTTGGCTGGAGTATCAGATGTACAATTTTTAGACACAAGTTTCTAGAAATGTGGCATCAACACATTTGACTGGGAGGGCCACATCTGCCTTGCATCAGTGAAAGTAGAGTGGAGTCAGCTTAACTTTTTTTGGTGGGACAATACTGTTACTTTTCTGATTGGCAACTGCTTCTTGAGGTGCAGGAAACATCCACAGAACTTTCACACTCTGTGCTTTTTTGACACTTCAGGTTCTACACTTTGTAAAGACACTTCAGATTCTGCTCTTAGCAGGGTGACTTCAGGCTCTACTTGCAGAGATGACACTTCAGTCTCCTTTTGCAGCAGGGTCACTTTGTGTTTATAATCAGTAGAGATACTTTTGATTCCTTGTGCAGCGGTGACACACTTTGATGAAGATGTTTCAGGCAGTGACTTTTCCCAGCAGCCTTCTAGTTCACATCTCATCTGAAGATAATGCAGTAGTGCATGCACACAGGTGCACATAGCTAGCCATCAGCACCTCCAATAGCTAGCGCATTCATACTCAATGATGGGGAGCCTTACACCCATCACTGGCAGAATAGGTTGTGATGAATTTAGTAATCCTCCATTAGTTCAGATTTAGGTTCTACCTAGATAATGGAGGTAGGCACAGTTGCACAACAATTTCAATTCTGTTCCAAGCAATATGAGCGATCAATGTTGTCAAATTATGGATTTGGGTCAGTTAAAATTTAATACATTAGAGACCTGATCTTCCCATCACATGCCTAAACTTTGCTAATTTTATTATGTTTGGTTTTGTTTATTATTATTTTTGCTACATATACAGTAAATTTTTACTAAACTACTTGACAAGGAAATAAATTTGTGCCAATAATCTCAGGAATTCAAGTTTCTTAACTGTGAATTTCATTTCATTGTTAGTCATTCTTGTGCATGATTAATGAAACTTTGTAATTACTCCCCACCCATTGATCCATTCATTGGCCAAACATTACTGTTTATTGTCTCTGTTGCTCACAGTTTACTTAATGTGGTTCCTTGGGGACAGATCTTGATAGGTAACTAACTAGTATTATTACCCTTTTTAATAGTGAGGGCAGGGTTTTGCAACTGTGTGGATAATATCCTAACTAACATGGATAAGTTTAGGCCTTCTTGTAAGACAGTTGTCTTTGAACTTGCATCTCTGAGGATCATGCTGTGGAATTCAATGACTATCTAAAATAACCCCCCCCCCCCCCCCCCCCCCACACACACACAATGAGTAAAATGAAATAAATGACATGTAACAAAAAGAATATTAGAAAATAACAGTATCAAAAATCTCAACAACATGTTAGGAAATGCAGCATGGATTGACACAAGTTGTTACACAAACAAAAATTTTGCTGTGATTTCTTCCACTATTTTGACATTGTATGTATAATGAAAACCACAACATTGAAAAATAATCAAAATATGCCTGAAAGTACCTGGATAAATGATGAAGCACACTCAAGGAAGAAGTTAATAGTTTACAATGAAAAATGTTAGAAAAACAAGAGAATTTGAAGTTGGAAGAAGCATTCAGTAAATATTATGTATGTTATAAGTATGTAGTAGTAGGCCTACCTACAAGAAGTATCATGTAGCTCAATAAATAATGGATGCAAAAGGCCCCTACTGCTGCTACTGTTGGGAATAACATAGATAGCTTCTGGGTAATAAAGGATAATTTTACTAATGAGCTCATTAGAAACCACAATGATTGTTGTTGTGGTCTTCAGTCCTGAGACTGGTTTGATGCAGCTCTACATGCTACTCTATCCTGTCCAAGCTTCTTCATCTCCCAGTACTTACTGCAACCTACATCCTTCTGAATCTGCTTAGTACATTCATCTCTTGGTCTCCCTCTACGATTTTTACCATCCATGCTGCCCTCCAATGCTAAATTTATGATCCCTTGATATCTCAGAACATGTCCTACCAACGGGTCCCTTCTTCTTGTCAAGTTGTGCCACAAACTCCTCTTCTCCCCAATTCTGTTCAATACCTCCTCATTAGTTATGTGATCTATCATCTAATCTTCAGCATTCTTCTGTAGCAACACATTTCGAAAGCTTCTATTCTCTTCTTGTCCAAACTATTTATCGTCCATGTTTCCCTTCCATACATGGCTACACTCCATAGAAATAATTTCAGATACCACAATAATACTATAATAAAATGCTAGCAGCATGTTTCAAACATCTTTAATGAATATCTTTCTTCTGTTGGTAAATATAATTTCAATAACCATTGAAATTAATAGCATCTTAAAATTGGGAAGCATTTTTACACACTGAAAATAGCCCAGGTAACCATGAGTTTCAAGGAAGGTGACAGACTGGAAATCTTACCTGTCTTCTCAAAGATCATAGAAAAGATAATATACAGCAGAATTATTACATTTTTAAGTGAATATAATCTAATCTTTGAAAAGCAGAATCATTTTACTAATGCCAGTCAACTGTGGCAGCTACTCACAGTTTATTGATGGGGTCACAACTGCTATCAAGAACAAGGAATATGTTGCAGGTTTATTCCTTGATCTTGAAGGAACATTGACTATGCCAATATAACAAAAATCTTAGCGAAATTGTGGAACATAGGTACCAGAGGAATTGTTCATGATGTAATTAAAATTTTACCTAACCAAGAGGATGTAGTTTGCATTGTCGAAAATGATGAGAGGCACACACATTACTGATATGAAACACGAGATACCCCAGGGCTTGGTACTGGGACACCTTCTTTGCCTTATTTATGTAAATAAGATACTTTATTGCTCCCAAAAGATAAATCTGAAAGCTAATGATACATTTATTGTGTGCAAGCATAAATATTCTGACTAATTGGAAACATTGTACAGCTGTTTTAGAAATGAATTAATTCAGTACTTCAATGAAAGTCGCCTCTTTGTCTGCAGCAAGAAAACAGCAATCATGGATTTCAAATCTATAAGACCATCAGATTTTGAAACTCAATTAGAACTGAGAACTATATGAAATTTCTGGGAATAACAATACACGATAAATTTCAGTGATTTATGTTTGTCCATTCTCTGGCAAGTGGACTGGCTACAAATACATTTGTAATACATATCTTTCTGGAAATTGAAATGTATATCTGTGAACTTTGAGCTGCTTATCATGCACTGATATTATCCAGTACAAAACATGGAATAGAACAATGGGATGCCACAACACCAGCAAACCTTTATAAGCTTTTAAATTTACCGATAAAGGCAGTAAGAAAAATTTGTGGTGCAAAACCAAAAGATCTGTGCCATAATCTATTCCCAAAAGCTGGGATAATAACCATTACACATTTTTTTTAAAATCAATCATGCTGGCCAAACTCTTTAAAAAAGGAAAACTGTGGCCTGCACAAACACAAACAGAAACAAAGATTAGTTTCCTCTAATTAGTCACATAGCTACATGGTATCAAAGAAATTCACAATATCAGGACTGAGTATATATGGTTCTCGGGTTATACGTCGGATGTCATAGTGAAAACTCCACAACATTTCATCGGCACAACTGGCCGACATCTTCAGGTGTGACGAACACACTGCTAAGGCAGGACAGAGCCCCTATTTATGCCAGTTCTAGGCGGAAATGCGCATGCGTGGAGGCGCCAAATCCGATGGCCAATAGCGATGATATCAACCGATAGGTGGAAGGACAGCAACGCCATCTACAGGATGAAGAACCAAAGACTTTGGCGCACACGCGGAGGCTGCCGCGCTGTTCTGCACTGCCATCGGCTGCCCCAGCGACCTCTGTCAGAAGCCGCAAGCAAAAATGCGCGTCCACATAGGTGCGTTGATTATCCTCCCGTTGTCAACAGAATATTTATGTTGCTGGCAAATCGTTATCTGTCTTACTCCTCTCTGATCGAAGCGACTTCAATATGGCCAGTGCTGGATCCCAAGCTGTGCTAAGCTGAAAGCCCACGTCTCTGTTTACGAGATTCATATTTCCACTGCTTCCTTAATAACCCTGTACCAGTATGAAATCGTCGATGTGAGAATTTTGGTATGTTGATAATTCATAGAATGGCCTGTACTGAGACAATGCTCGGCCACTGCAGACTTTTCTGGTTACTCCAGATGAGTGTAGCATCGGTGTTCAGTACATCTCTCTTCTACAGTGCGACAAGTTTGTCTGATGTACGATATGCCGCTGCTACAAGAAATTTCATAGACACCGGGTCTTCTTAGGCCAATGCTGTCCTTAGATGAGCCCAAGAGAGCTCTGTGTTTTGCTGGTGGATGAAAGACACATTTAGCTTTATGCCTCATCAATAATCTTCCTATTTTTGAAGAGACACCACCGATGTATGGCAAGATGACCATTCCCCTTTGTTATTCGCCTTCTTCCACTTCCTCATATTGAGTAACCCGCTTTGGTTGACAGGCACAGCGAATCTCCTATTTGGAGTATCAATTTTATTGGAAAGTGGTACGCAGATGGAGTAGCTCATTGGATAAGCTGTTTGAGTCTGATATGTCGCAAGCTCTGTGAACCAACGCCCTCAGTACACCACTTCGTTGCAAAGGATATTCCAAATGGGAGATTCACTGTGCCTTACAACAGAAGTGGGTTACCCAACGTGAGGAAATGGAAGAAGGCAAAGAACAAAGGGGAATGGTCATCTTGCCATACATCGGCGGTGTCTCTTCAAAAATAGGAAGATTATTGAAGAGGCATAAAGTTAAATGATTCTTTCATCCGCCATCAAAACACAGAGCTCTCTTGGGCTTATATAAGGACAGCCTTGGCCTAAGAAGACCCGGTGTCTATGAAATTCCTTGTAGCTGTGGCATGTCATACATCGGACAAACTTGTCGCACTATAGAAGAGAGATGTACTGAACACCGATGCTACACTCATCTGGAGCAACCAGAAAAGTCTGCAGTGGCCGAGCATTGTCTCAGTACAGGCCATTCTATGAATTATCAACATACCAAAATTCTCACATCGATGATTTCGTACTGGTACAGTGTTATTAAGGAAGCAGTGGAAATACATAGCTCGACGAATCTTGTAAACAGAGACACGGGCTTTCAGCTTAGCACAGCTTGGGATCCAGCACTGGCCATATTGAAGTCACTTCAATCAGAGAGGAGTGCTATTGGTCATAAGACGAATGATGATTTGCCAGCAACATAAATATTCTGTTGACAATGGGAGGATAATCAACGCGCCTACATGGATGCGCATTTTTGCTTGCGGCTTCCAACAGAGGTTGCTGGGGCAACCGCTGGCAGTGCAGAGCAGCGGCGGCAGCCTCCGCGTGTGCGCCGAAGTCTTTGGTTCTTCATCCTGTAGGTGGCGTTGCTGTACTTCCAGCTATCGGTTGATATTGTCGCTATTGGCCATCAAATTTGGTGCCTCCATGCATGTGCACTTCCGGCCTAAGACTGGCATAAATAGGGGACTCTGTCCTGCCTTAGCAGTGTGTTTGTCACACCCGAAGATGTCGGCCAGTTGCGTTGATGAAATATTGTGGAGTTTTCACTATGACATCCGACGTCTCGCCCAAGAACCATATGTACAACATTTCCATCGGGAAAGCCTCAAGCAACACATCACGACTGAGGTTTGCCAATATATTGAAAAATTGAGTCACATTCCTTCTCACAGTAAAATTTAAAGCTAGATTAAAATCAATGTTGATTTCCAGCACACAGTACTCAGTAGATGTGTGTATCTGGTTTGCACAGAATAAAGAAAATTTTATATAAGTGCCATCCATGTATATTAGCATTATTTAATATAATCACGTAACACCCAATTTTTATTTCCAGTCATTTCTTAAATAAATAATCTAAAATATGTCTGACTGGCAAAGGTGAAACTTTTATACTTTCAAATGAGGTCTCACATACAAACAAGTTACTTGTAAACCTGTTTTGTCATATCACAGGTTGCTGTAAAATGTATGAAAACAGTCTATATACACTGAAGTACCAAAGAAACTTGTATAGACATGCGTTTTTAAATACAGAGATATGTAAACAGGCATAATTCAGTGCTGCAGTTGGAAATGCCTATACAGGGCAATAAGTGTCTGGCGCAGTTGTTAGATTGGTTACTGCTGCTACTATGGCAGGTTATCAAGATTTAAGTGCATTTCAATGTGGTGTTACAGTTGATGCATGAGCAATGCGACACAATGTCTCTGAGGTAATGATGAAGTGGGGATTTTCCCTTACAACCATTTCACAAGTATACCATGAATACCAGGAATCTGGCAAAACATCCAATCTTCGACATTGCTGCGGTTGGAAAAATATCATGTAAGAACGAGACCAATGACAACTGAAGAGAATCATTCAACATGACAGAAGTGCAACTCTTCTGCAAATTGTTGCAGATTTCAATGCTGGGCCATAAACAAGTGTCAGCTTGTGAACCATTCAATGAAACATCATTGATATGAGCTTTTAGAGCCAGAGGCCCAGTCATGTATCGTTGACGAATGTACGACACAAAGTTTTACACCTCACCTGGGCCCATCAACACCAACATTGGACTGTTGATGACTGGAAACTTGTTGCCTGGTCAGGCAATTCTCATTTCAAATTGTATCAATCGGATGGATGTGTCCAGGTATGGAGACAACCTCATGAATCCATGGAGCCTGCATGTCAGCAGGGGACTGTTTAAGCTGGTGGAGGCTCTGTAATGGTGTGGGG
The DNA here is from genome assembly GCF_023897955.1 of Schistocerca gregaria. Lineage (NCBI taxonomy): Eukaryota > Metazoa > Arthropoda > Insecta > Orthoptera > Acrididae > Schistocerca > Schistocerca gregaria. The sequence goes on from NC_064920.1 coordinate 552,884,834, forward strand.
TGTTTTTAGTTGGAGTTATATGGGACCCCTAGTACATCTAAATATGAATCTGACAGGTGACATGTACATAAGCACCGTGTCTGATCACCTGCATCCATTCATGTGCATTGTGGATTCCAAGGGGCTTGGACAATTTCAGCAGGGCAATGCAACACCATACAAGTCCAGAATTGCTACAGAGTAGCTCCAAGATTGCTCTTCTGAGTTTAAACCATTCTGATGGCCACCAAACTCCACAGACATGAACATTATTGAGCATACCTGTGATGCGTTACAATGTGCTGTTTTGAAGAGATCTCCATCCACTAGTACTCTTATGAATTTATGGACAGCCCTTCAGGATTCATGGTGTTAATTCCCTCCAGCACTACTTCAGACATTAGTCAAGTCCATGCACGTCATGTTGTAGAACTTCTGAATGCTCACAGGGGCCCTACACGATATTAGGCAGGGGTGCCAGTTTCTTTGGCTTTTCAGAGTGTGTTCACTTGATATCAGCTGACCATTTCAGAAAAGTAATCCTTGTATCATTTGATGTTGAATGAAGCTTATTATTATTACCACTGTATTTCTCACAGTGCAATCAGCTTTCTGCAACTATTAACTTTATCATAAAAATACAATTCATATTTTTGGACACATAATGTAAGCCCTAGCAAGTGAAGTTGCAATGACTTTTAGTCTCCCTCTATGAACTACTCAAGAAAGTTCTTCAGTGAATGGATGAAAAATTAAAAAAAAAAAAAAAAAAAAAAAAAAAAAAAAAAAAAAAAAAAAAAAAAAAACATCTCCTTGACAGAAAATTTCTCAAAATTGGCTTTGCTTTATCCAACTATGTTTTATAAAAATGTTTTATCCAACCATGTTTTATTAAAATAAAAATGCGGAGACTTTGACATACCTGTTGAAGGATAGAAATATGGTGTACAGTTACATATTTTTCTAAGATGTTCCATTCTACAATAAACTACACAGTTTCCATAGGAGTATCTAGCTCTTCCTAAATTTCTGTTTTCTCCACTTTCATCTTCAAACAGACACTGGCGCTGGTCTATATTCAGTGTTCTTACAGCTGGAGTGCTGTATGTTGATTCTGCTGTTATCTAAAATGTAAAAAAGTTTAAGGACAGCGTTTTTGAACAACTGAGACAGAAAGTTGCTTGTGTCATTGCTGATTTTAGTTGTATAGATGTTATGCCATAGTTTAAGGCATGTTGTTGTACTTATATTTTGTCTCTTAGTGGTGAAGATATTGGAGTCTATAAAGACACCATTCATTGTTTTTCGTACCCAAACAAGGATGTTTGAGCTCAAAATAGAGCTTGTGTGAGTCCAGAATCAACTAGTGAAGTCTTTATAGCATCTGAGGATGTCTTCATCATTAGGAGACAAAATGTTCGACATAGAAACATGTCTTAGACGATGGCATAATGCCTATAAAAGTAAATTCACCAAGACTGTAAGTGCTGCCCATGAAAACCTACACTGTAAATGTTGTTTTTGTCAGTACTTTGAATTGTATTAATTTAATTTATTTATTGGTTTAGCGCCCATATTATCACATTCATGATATTGGACTTGTCAGTACAGAACAGTATAAAATATTACATCCTTACATCATGTACAAAATCCTGTAATTGGTATTATTTTGCTTACTTACATACAGATAGAAGAAAAGCTTTTGAAACCCCTTGGTTGATTTTATTAAAACTATTAAATATCAGTACTTTAGTTAACTAGGCATAGTAACACACAGCACAAAAGCTAGATGCATAATTTGTTTAGTTGAAAACACAAATTTTGGAGAGACCAGCAGAAACTCCAAGTACTTTGAGTTTTTGGATGCACACACAGCTTGTTCTCAAGCAGAGGGGAGAATGAAGAAGGAGAAATGTTTGAATGCTTTAAAAAATAATGAAAATGAGGTTTCATTTACAGAAAGGGAAATAAAATGCTGCTACAAGTACAAAGTAATTCTTAAAGCAGAACATAGATAATCTGATGTCCTCACCATCTAATGCACAGCTGCCAAAGAGGTGAAGGTTATGGAAACAGAGTACATGAACTAATTAGCAAAGGAAAAAATTAGTGTACCAAATGCTTTGCAAATAGATAAGGAAAGGACAGAGGGGAAGACCGGCAGAGTCTCACAGGCTGACTGAGTCTGGGTGAAAATGAAAGGGGAATGAGTGGAACATTTTAAGAATAAATAAAGAAGGCTCAGTGGAATTGTAAAATACCAAATCCCATTTATTCTGCTGAAACAAAGTTGTTCAATTTCAGTACATGTACAGTCTTTTCATATATGCCAGCATTATTATCATAAGTTTCTACATTTAGCTTTCCAAGTAGATTGTTCAATGTAAGAGTCTACTTTAATACTCTCACGGACAACTGTGCTCTCAATTAAATAAATGTTATCAACAAGTGAGCTGGATCAGATACCAGAAAGGTGAGGCAAGAAAAAAGTTACGTGATAGATACAATTATGGCATTGTAATGTGATCTGTTTGTAATGAAAATCAGATAGCTGTATACCACACAAGGCTGTATGAGAATCAGAGCCCATTACAAATGGAGAATTATCGAACACATTTTATCAAAAACTCTCTTCTAAAAATTAACATTGATTGTGTAAACAGAGGTCTTGTAAAATTTAGCTTACTCTGTTCGTCCATGAGAGGCATGATCAGACAGTAATGTCCAGGTTGTTGTTACGTTCTTTGACTTTTGGAAGGCAGTCAATACAGTTCTCCACTTTCGTCTAGTGAAAAAAATATGTTACTGCTGAGTAATGAGCTATAATTGTGACTGGATTCCGTGCTTTATTGCAGATAGAACTTCAAAATGATACGAAATTGACAGCTGTTGAAGTGCCCCAAGTTGACATTCACAACTGTTTGCTTTCAAAAAGTGCTTTCTCAAAAGAATTGAAAACAGTCAAATTGAAGCATAAAAAAAAAAAAAGGGGGGGGGGGATGGAAACAAAAGGTCCTTATCATACCTACCTTTATTTTTAAAAAATAATGAAGAAACTCTCTTATAAGGGTTTAAGAAATTCATATTTGATAAGGACTGACTGCTACTCACCATATAGAGTAGGCATTGAGCAGCACTCTGGTGTGGCTGGTGGGGATAATAAGGAGGCATGGTTGGGGAGGGGCAGGGATGGCAGGTTAGCAGTGGAGGAAGGTGTAGTGCTGCTTGTGGCAGTGTGCAGGAATGTTGCAACCAAGGAGTGTTTAGGCATTTGAGGACCAGCTCAAAATCTTATGTACAAAATGGAGAACAAATAGTTGTACTTGCATTCCAATAAGGGAATAACATAAAATCCTATTACTCAGGAAAACTTTGTTTTATTATGGTGCATCACAAGGCTCCATGATGGGACCAGTTTTGTTTCTGCTTGCTGTAAATGTCATGGAACCATAGAGCCCATCAAAATAATCAAAGATATTTTAGCAATGAAAACAGATGTTCATGCCTCCCTATGTCAAAAATGTTATTGCAGTATGGCTGATTATCAATCAGTTTAAAAACATAAATCTGTATATTGTTATTGTAGTAATATAATGATAGTGGGAAATTTGCACAGATTTTTTTAAAGTATAAAACTTTAGTTGAATTTTTTGGACCCTGTGTAAATGTAGCTAACTGAACAGTTGTGTGGCTGCTATAGTTTGCTATGATGAAAATGATATAATATGTAACTCCTTTTAGTAATATTTTGTAAAGACTGTTATATTCAAGTACATATGATTACCTTTGTTTGTTTAGTGTTTGTATGGTATGGCACAAAATGTGATCAGTGTAATATCTCAATGTACTTACTATACAAGAATTATTAAAGAGGACCAATGAGAAATACAAAAGAACACAATTTTGAGAGTACCCCAAGGGAGTTTAACAGGGGAATTACTGTTCCTGGCATATATAAGCAATCTGACAAAATCTGAAGCTGTATGAGACTGTTTCTAGATAAGATAGTTGTCTATAAGAAGGTTTCAGTCGCAAAATACTGCAAATAATTGTCAGAATACGTTGCAGTCAGTCAACAATTGGTGAAGGAAATGGAAGTTGACACTGAATGTAAATAAATGCAACATATTGTGCATAAATAGACAATGAGCTCCATTACAGTTTAATACCACTGCTGACAAAAATTGCTAGAAACAGAACAACATACCTGTAATAACCATCTGGAGTGACCTAAAGTGGAATGGCCACAAGGAAATAACAGTAAGGTAAAACACATCTGAGGCTGAGATTAAATTTAAGGCCCATAAATAAGAAAACTAGCTCACCTATGATACAAGTGGCTTATGGAGGACTCTTTTTGTTGGTTCTTATGTACTGCTTACTTGCATGGGAACCTCACCAGGTTGGGTGAATAGAAGATACAGTGAAGGCACATCCAACAACAACAAATTACATCATGTGATCATTTAGTAATTGCAGAAGTGTTACAGAGATGCTCAACAATCTCCAGAGGCAGATCCCATAGGATTTTTCCATCATGGAAAAATTTACCATTGAAATTCTGAGAGTGTACATTCTAAGAATACTCAAGAAGCATATTACTTTTTCTCAAACATATATTGCAAAATGATGATGACAAGAAAATCAGAGAAATTAGAGTTCAGTTGCAGTTATGCTGACAGTCATTCTTCACAAGCAAGATCCACAAATGGAACATGCTAAGGGGAATATGATAGTGGTACCAGAAGTACCTTCGGCCTCACACCCCTAGGTGACTTGTGGAGTACAGATGTAAATGGAGAAAGTTAAATGATCATCTTATCTTCGAGTATGAAGTGCATGATTCACAATTCAGTCACACAAATTGCTCATTGGATGTTCAATGGTGGTAGTTTTGAGTAAAATATACTCTTGCCATCAAAATCTAGGAGGAAAGAAGAGGAAGGTGGTGATGAAGAGGGAGACAGGAAGAGGAGAGAGTAAAGGAGAGGGATGGAAAGCGAGAGAGAGAGAGAGAGAGAGAGAGAGAGACAGACAGACAGAAAGAGAGAGAGAGCCCACAAGGGGGGTTGGGAGGAGGACGAGTGGTGGTGGGACAAGGCAGTATATGATCTGGATAGGGAATGAGTGGTGTGAACAAACGAGAGAAAAGAAAAGGTGGAGTGAGATAGTAGGAAACAAGTTGGCAGAAGTTTAGGCCTGTAGGATTGCATACATGGAGAGTATGCCGGAGGGATGATTCCCAACTGCACCGCTCAGAGAAACTTCAGCTGCAAGGGAGCATGTAGTGAAGCAAATGTTGATGTCATTTGCATTTTTGTGTGCAGCATGTTCAGCAACTCGGTGGTCAAGTTTATGACATTCTAGGCTTACCATACATCCAGTATTAGATCAGACAGTCTTGTTTTTTTACTGCTGTCTGTGGCCTTAAAAATGGTTAGGGTTTGAGAATTTCTGGACTGAAGTGGACCTTTTTTTAATTTTTTATTTTTTTTAAACTTTAAACCTATATGTTAGAGTTCACTTTTTTTAGACATTCTTTTGTGGCTGTACCCCTCTAAGTTGGCCTCGAAACCACTGACATCATGGGGAGGTTCAGAACAGATTTTCACTTCATCATTTGACAGCACAGCACGGGCTGTGGATTTATTTTGTTTTTGTGTGTGAAGGAAATCATTAACACATTTTTGCTCATTTTATCTCTATTGGTTTCTTGTCTTATCACTTAGCAATAGTAAAATGAAAGAGTGTGTTTAATGTTAACCTGCAATAGGAGTACAAAATGTTGAAACTGAGTAATGATAGTAACAATAAAAATGTTTACTGCACACTATGTATTGGAGAATTTCCTGTTACCCATAAAGGAAAGGTTGATGTTAAAGACCACACAAAACCAGAAAAACATAGAAATGGTATTAATGCTACTGCTTTAGTTAAATATAAGAGCTATTTTAAAGCAAAAAATGGAAATAACAGTGATCTGGATTGTACTTCTAAAGACTCTACATTTACAAACCGTACTACTACACATGAGCTCAATTTCAGATTATAATGCACATCTAAACTGGTTAAAAAGTTATGAGACCCAAAATTTTCATCCACTAGAACCAAAATCAGGATGACACTGGGTGAAAAAACTAAGGTAATTATTGTTAAAACTAGTGAAAAATACAAATGAATACATAAAGTTTAATGTTACATTGAACTTTAGGACTTTTAAGTTGTTTAAAAAATGTCTCCTGGGCTGGACCCAAAAAATATGATTATATGTCCTGGATAGTGCCCAAAAAATGTGATAAGCCTAGGTTTGTCACAGACTGGCAGTGGTTGTTTATGGTTCAAATGGCTCTGAGCACTATGGGACTCAACTGCTGTGGTCATCAGTCCCCTAGAACTTAGAACTACTTAAACCTAACTAACCTAAGGACATCACACACATCCATGCCCGACGCAGGATTCGAACCTGCGACCGTAGCAGTCGCACGGTTGTTTATGCAAGTGGGCAGTTGGTTACTTGTCATGCCCATGTAGAGCACTGTACAGCAGTTGCACCATGCTTTATATACAACATGGCTGCTTTTACACATGACCCTGCCTTTTATTGGGTAGGAGATGCCTGTAACTGAAGTGTGGTAACAGGTTGTGGGTGGTTTTATGAGTGTGTTCTTCCACCTGGGTTGACCACAAGGGAATGACTCACCTACAGGTCTGAGAGTATGATTATTGTAGGAATGGACAAGGATACTCTGCAGGTTGGGTGTGCGACTGAACATTACTTCAGGTGGTATGGGTAGGATTTCCTTCTATTCAGGGCCTGATGAAAGGTAGTCAGAGCCCTGGTGAAGAATGTGGCTGAGCTTTTCAAGGCCAGAGTGATTTTGGGAGTTTAGAGGAGTGCTGGGTAAGAGGATTACTGAGGTCAGAGGAGGAGATGGCACTAGGGATCTGTTTATGATTGAGCTGGATAGGATATTGTCTGTCAATAAAGGCTCTGGTAAGGTTATTGGTGTATTTTGACAACTCCTCCTTTTCACTACGGTGTCCATGGGTGGCAAGGTTGTATGGGGAGATTTTTTGACATGGAACTGTGGTTCAAATGGCCCTGAGCACTTTGGGACTTAACATCTGAGGTCATCAGTCCCCTAGAACTTAAAACTACTTAAACCTAACTAACCTAAGGACATCACATACATCCATCCCACAGGCAGGATTCCAACCTGCGACTGCAGTGGTCGCGTGGTTCCAGACTGAAGCGCCTAGAACCGCTTGGTCACAGCGGCTGGCTGGAACTATGGAGCAACTGTCAATTGTCAAGGTGGAGGTACTGTTTGCACTTGGTACACTTGATATGATTGGACATATTTATGATATTTATGGAGTTGCCTGAGAAGTGGAGATCAACATCTAGGAAGGGGGGTCATTGAGTTAAGAAGACTGGGTGAAACAAATTTCAGGTTATGTATTATATTAAGATTATGAAGGATGGAGTAAAGGCTGCTTCTGCCATCAGTCCAGATTATGAAAATGTCATCAATGAATCTGAACCAGAAAAGGGATCACAGGTGTTGACTGGATAGGAAAGATTTCTACAGATGGCCCATAAATAAATTGGCATAGGATGGTGCCTTGTGAGTACCCACAGCAGTATCAAGGATTTGTTTGCTGATTTTGCCTTTGAAAGTTATATAATTGTGGATCAGGATGAAGTTGATTAGAAGTGTTAGGGAATAAGTGGCAACTTAGGTATCAGGTGAAAGCTGAGGAAGGTAGCATTCCATGGCCTTGCAGCAATGAGCATGGGGGATGTGGGGTCATTGTGGATGTGACATACTTATAAAATGCTTGCCTTTCCCTTATTTTATGCATTTTCCCAAGTTGGAATTTCCATTGCTGTTATATTCCTAATATATTTGGTGCATCTGCACAGAACTATGACACTTGTGAAACTACAATAAAGAATTTGCTTCCCTATTGATCCAGTTTGAAATTACAATAACATTTATTACCCCATTTAGACACTACAATAACAAAGCTTTCAGCAGCATAATTAATTGATGAAAGATTAGTTGATGTGGTAAATACATTACACCATACTACAATATTTGTTTATTGCATTGGGTCTTCACATGCTTCCTCATGATACTAGGACTCCAAAACAACATTGGTATAAGCTTGCTTCCAGTATATATTAACTTCACACTGCATCCCTAATCATTTACTTATTCTAATTTTTCTGCTTCTTCTTACTATTAAATATTATTATCATTATTATTATTTTTATTGAAATTCTTCTCTTTTATACCATTTTGTCTTTTTCTTGAACAACTGCCCCCCCCCCCTCTCCTCTCACATCTTCAAACAAATTTATGGTCTCTTGCCCGCCTTCTTATGCACGTATTTGTTCCACTTCGTCGACTTTCTTCTTTTTCTTCTTATTCTTTAATGCATATAAACTAATGGATTTTGCAATCACATTTCTCATAGCTTTTCAGTTTCTGTGTCATGTGACTAAATATCGTATCTATCCATCATCTAATGTTTCTCAGACAAATCAATCTGTTTCTTTCAATTCTTCTTCTGCTTTCAGGTACCAGCTGCAGGAGTCAATGTATTTAATTTTCATGACAGGTCCTCCAGACACTGCCTGTTTCTTCTTAATTATTCTGGGTGGTTCTGGGTCCCTACTGACAAAATTAAGGATTTCCTCATTTGTTATTTCCATTGTCATGATGTCTTAAGTACTCTACAGTAGACACACATTCTAAAAGCTTATATTTTGTTTATGTTCTTAATGTTTAATGTCTAAACTTTTATACTGTTTAAATGGTTTCAACCGAATCTAACATTTTACAAACCGTAGTATTATGCTGTAGTCAATGGCCTTGCTCTAGTGAAAACACCAGTTCCTGTCAGCTCACTGCAGTTAAGTCCTGTTGGGCTCAGTTAGCACTTTGATGGGTGACCATCTGGTCTGCCAAATGCTATTGGCAAGTGGGTGCACTCAGCCCTTGTGAGGCAAACTAAGGAACTACTTGATTGAGAATTAGCAGCTCTGGTCTCATAAACCTACATGCGGCTGGGAGGGCAGTGCGCTGACCACATGCCCCTTAATATCTGCATCCAGTGACACCTGTGGGCAAAGGATGACATGGCAGACAGTTGGTACCATTGGGCCTTCATGACCTGTTCAGGCGGAGTTTGTTTTTAGTTTTAGTATTACACTATTGCCAATGGACTTGCTGCAGTGATAACACCAGTTCATGTCAGATCACCGAAATTAGGAGCTGCTGGGCTTGACTAGCACTTGGGTGGGTGACCATCTGGGTCTGCTGAGCACTGTTGGCAAGCAAAGTGCACTCATCCCTTTTGAGGTGAACTGAGGGGCTACTTGATTGAGATGTAGAAGCTCTGGTCGCAAAAACTGACAATGGCTGGAAGAGCAGTGTGCTGACCACATGTCCCTCCATATAGCCACCAGTACCATTGGGCCTTCGAAGGCCAATTTGGATGGAGTCTGAGTTTGAGTATTATGCTATCATTTACTCCATAAATAAAAGATAATTTCAGTTTGAAACCAAACAAAACACTTTATTTTCACACTGAATGAATGTAACACAGAACATTTACAATCCAGCACTCAACATGAATTATTACATATTGAAAAGGCAAAAAGTGTCTATAGTATCAATACCAAATACAATTTGTTACTAGAAGCCTGGATTATATGTGATAACTTCTAACATATTTTGTCCAGATCAATTTATAATTGTGTAAGAACTTTTTAGTATAAAATTTAGAAACACCTGTTGAGTTTGTTCAATGTAATATTTTAGATCTTTGTCAAATGCCCACTAGTTTGCACAATAATTTTTATTACGACTTCTTTCTATACATACTCAGCTTTTCTTTCACTTATGCAACGAACTTACAATACTTTGCGTTATCTCTTACAATTTTCAACCAACTTCATTGCAACAGGAGGTCATTAGCCTCTCAGGAATTGAAGTCTTATAGTCCACCAATATAATCCTCTCTTTCTTGACTTATGGTTACCAATAACAAAACCTTTCTGCATTATTTTCTCCATCTATCAATACTATATTGATTGTTAATTCTGTTGCTTTTGATGCGCAACAAGGAGAAACATTCCAAACACGTTGGAACATTTATTCTGACATCACTGTCAATTCTATCATAAAATATATTACTCTGGTAATCTCAAATTTTTATCTTTGCTGTATGTTTCTCAACCAATCTGTTTTGCAAAGTAACTTTTCGCAAATTATTGCTGTTGAATATCAGCCGTAGGTCAACTACATTATGCCTGCAGTACAATTTCTTAGCCCTGTCTGTTTGCCTAGTTTTGGACCACAGGCATCTCTCAACCGAAGACTATTTACAAATATCACAAGGGCATCATGCACTGTGGACATATCATTTACAACAACTCTGTTGATACCCCGACTATTACAGTTGCCACCAGGGGTACAAGCTATGCTTCCGAGCAGTGCAAATGTCAGAAAACTGGTGGCACTGTTATTAAGGGAAGTTTCATTCACCTATCACTTAGTTGCACACATACTTCCAACTGCTGGATATTAAGGCAAAGCACAAACTGCAGCAGGCAGCATTCAGCTACTTACTCAGCTCCTGGCCAGACGTCAGCTACAGTTTTTAGCCCATCAATCAGAACTTGCCAACACCAGCCAGGATGCTCTGTTGTACACTACACCATCTCTGTACTGCTCCATGGTATGCCACACAGTGTGGCCCCACGGTCATCATGCCAACAGCCATTCATGATGAGACTTCCCATGGAACTGATATTAAGCAAGTGGACTTAGTTTTTGTTACTCTCAAGTGAACATGAATGAAATTTCAGTTGTTATTTGAAATCAGCTTTGTTGTGAACTTGTGCCATGAATGAAGTGTTCTCAATTGCAACCTGGGCATCATCATTCACTAAAGTGCACATCACACATAATGGGTCTTAAGAGGGGTGATGAGGATAGAAACATGTTTTCTGTTACACTCTCATCTAATAACAGGAAACATTGGTTTACTGCTCACATTGGTTACTATTTTTTTATGTGAATGATGACTTCACCTGTGCGTACATTTTTTTCATTTTTGTGGACAACATATAGATGTGCATAACTGTGTGGTTGTTTGCTATTCCCATTGTGTTCTGGAGGGCACTGCTTGTGGCAAAACAGTGTCAGACATGATGGGTCATTGCTGGTGTAACTGTTTGTGGCAAAATGAGCTCAACAGAGACAGTTCATCACAGGTAGCTGGTACCACTTGCCAATGTGACAGGGCTGATACAGCAATAGACTTAGCACCAGCTCTTCTTCAGGCTCCAGGCTTGTGCTGGGTCCAGTTCCTGGTCCTGTCCATCAGCCACTTCCCACTCTGCTCTGGTCATGCCTGATGCTTCTGCAGCCATGGCTGGCCCTACTCTCAAAAGTGGCCCTGCCTGGTTTCAAGCTGGTGATGAGGCTACTGTCTGTACATACTACAACTCACCTCATCCAGTGCTCACGTACCACCCACTTTCAGCTGGGCTTGATGCTGATCTGCACACAACAGCCACAGTCAACCCCTCCCATGTGGTTGCCATCACCTGGAAAGCTGTTGGTGACAAGGATAAGTTCTCATGTTCCAGCTCTTGGGATCATCTGGCATTGTTATCCTGCCTGGCCACAATGCCTTCTCCCTTCAGCCACACCCAATGATACCCAGCCATTTCATGCCTTCACCACAAAGATGCAGTCATGGCTGGTCTTGCTCATGGGAGCTAACACAGACCAGGACACATCATCTGGCACCTCCAACATCCCCTTGTTCTTGCTGTACCTGACCTCAACTGCCAACCAGTCTCTGCCTCCTCCAGCTGTGAGTCCAACACTACTTCCATCCTCCTGTGCTTTTTCCACAAGGATGCAACCATGGCTCACCTCCCTCAAGAGGGTGGCACGCCACAGGTTTTGCACTTGGGTGCCACTTGTATTCTCTCCCGTCACACCTAATACTGTGTCCACAATGCCGCATCCATGGTGGGCCCTCTCCACCCAACACTGTGGCTCCACCGCCACCCAGCTGCAGCTCTTTCCAGGTAGCATCAGATGCTGCTTATTTTCTACACCTTCATCTTGGTGCAGCCACGGCGAGCCTCCTTTTCCAGGATAATGCAACACCTTCAAAACTACCCTGCATGCAGTCCAAGTCCTAGTGCCATCTCTTAGCTCCATTTCAGTCAAATACGATGTTGTCCTCTCATGGTTGACCCCAACACTGCCTGCCAATACTAACCACTGTGCCAATACTAACTGCTGCTTTCAGCCGATGCAGCTGTTGCTGACCTATTTCTCTTGAGGACAGCACATCACTACATGTCTCTGTTTCTGGGTAACACACATCGTTTTCTGTGGTGTAGAGTCTTTCTATGTTCCTGCACACACTGTGACTATGCCCTTCCCACTGACCTCTGTCTCCCTCTGTCCAGTTGTTATCGAGCTCCAGATGGCTCTCCCCTCTACCCTCGGCCATTCCCTTAATCTGCATTCTTCATGTGCCTCTGCTTCCATCATGGTGACAACTTCCCCACTCTCACTTGACCTCTCTCCAGCCACCTACTTCCAAAATAAATAAAGGAAATATTAATGACATATAGTAATGTGTTGCAAAAAAATGTGAACACCAGGTCAGTAACAGTGCATAGAAAGGCTCTTCTTTCTAAATTTCCTTTGGAAATACTCAGGTAAAAATGATATAAAAACCATGTGTATGGCACTGTGGAATTATACAACTGACATTAAATAAGTTTCTTGTTAAGCTCCAGAGAGTGTACCATCATGTATGTTAAGAGCCGTCCAAGAATATGTGGAATAAAATAGTATTTCTTGGCTCATCTTGGAATATTCATTTCCAGACTATGAACAGTCTTTCTGTGATGTAGAGCCTGCGGCATCTGTCAAATAAGATCTCTTATCAGAATATATGGTCTACACTTTCATGCAGTTTAAGGATGCAGCTTTTCTCTGAATATTCTTTATTTCTTCTGGTAACCAAGCTTGTAAAGTTTGCAAGAATGATAAACTCCATCAAACATTTAGCTGAGTGAAGGTTTTATAAGTGGTCTCCATATTGCCTGTAATACACTTCATTAGGATGCTGAAAAATGAGATCAGGTGGATGACTGGAGTCTTACAAAAATACCTAGAAAATTTCAGGAAGCAGTTTTCATTTCAACATCCAAGAACACACTTTTTGTTTTCCTACATACCATTCCCATGTGAATATAATATTATATTAGTTGTTGTGTAAAAAAGGCACATGAGCAGTTATTTACCTAAATGCCACTAGCAACTGAAATAAGGAAACATCTAAATATAATGTACAAAGTTTTTCTCTTTCACATAGTTTACATCTGTTTGCATAGTATGGGTGATTGCTCATTAATATGGGGTATACAACAGAAAGGCAAAACAGTGTGTTCGAAAAAGAACTCCCTAGTTTTAAGTACAAATTCAATGGTGAAATTAATGAAAAATGACATCAATGAGTAAATACCATGAAAGAGAATTCCTTCGAGTTTTGTTTAATGTTAATAGACGTCAACATGGGATCCATTTGTTGCCATGCACACATTAAGACAATATTCTAGTTCTCGCCATGTATTCACCAACATTTCAGGTGTAACTGTCTGAACTGTCATGACAATTCTTTCCCATAAATGATTGATGTCTCTGGCCTTTTCACTACACACAACATTTCTCACATGCCCCCTAAAGAACACACTTGGACTGAACTGAGGGAACAGAGGAAGAAACAGCACTGGTGCTGTCTCAAGGTCAAGCAGACCTGCAGGCTAGCAAAACTGCATGGGAGCAAAACTTGGAGAGTTGATGAATCAAACACCATAATCTAGAATAGTGTGTGTCACTTTGTACACATTCTAGGACAAATTAAAACTAGGGAGTTCTTTTTCAAACACCCTGTATTTCCAGCAATGCTAGTCTTGCAAATTTGGCATGAGAGCTTCTGTGAAGTTTGGAAGGTAGGAGATGAAGTATTGGTGGAAGTAGAGCTGTGAGGGCAGGTTGAGTTGTGCTTGGGTAGTTCAGTTGGAAGTGCACTTGCTAGCTAAAAGGCAAAGGTCCTGAGTTTGAAACTTGGTCCAGCACACAGTGTTAATCTGCAAGGAAGTTTCATATAAGTGCACACACACACACACACACACACACACACACACACACACACACACACACACACACTGCTGCAGAGTGTCTGTATCCTTATAACAATATTTATACATAGAATAAGCTCCAAAATGGAAAGTATGAAATGTCTAAATGATTTCAGTCAGGCAAAGAAGGAAGAGATAATTTAACATGGATGTAATTTCTGCCTCATTATCCAGTTTAAGAACAAAGTATTTCACTAACTGTGTAATGGCTGAGCAGAATATAGCTGCATCTGAAGCAACAGATTTCCTAATGTTGTTAAAGTGTTACAATGCAGAAAGTGGTAAAAGTGATATGTAATAAGTAAAAGCATGCAGTACATTAACAGTAGCCAGTAAGCATAGGTAAAAATCCTGTAGACCATGGCTGAAGTAAAATGAATAGTTACAACAAAAGCTGTAGCAAATGAATGGAATACATTTTAAGTATATGAGTGCAAGAAGATCTGCATATTAGTAGTGAGATTTAATGAAGGACAACAAAAACTGATGTACTGAATAAGGTGTAGAATGAGGAAAATATGTTAGAGAAGAGAAAAAGTGCTAGATTTATTTCTTATTCATCTGTGGGTTTACTCACATAACATTCAGCTGTGAATATTTATACATGGAAAGTTTGTTCAGCTAATATTTATGTTCTGAATGAATGTTTGATAATTTTATCATTTTGCAATACTTGAAAGCTTAATTACAATGAAAACAGTGCACATTTAAAATTATTTTAAAATGCATTGAAAGGAATACTATCAATGAAGTTATACACACTTAAGAGCAGCTGAAATAAAATTGTCCATCTTGTACAGTGCAGCATCTCCCTTCCAACTCATGACAAAGAAGACATACTTTGTGTGGACTCTAGGAGACAAAGAAACCACTGAGAAGACAATCTGATACATGACTTCTTAATTGCCGACCACTATTCACAGAAACTGGTCAGAGCTCTGGATACAAGGTGGGAATCTCTATTTCAGGTGTTCAATAAATGCTCGGTATGATTGAGATGAAGTGACCTGAGACCATATGAGCATCCTTATACCCATGGAGTGTTTCTCAGATCATTTTTATGTGATAACAATTCAGTAGTGATAGGATGTGCCTGTATGTGAATAAACAATGCTGATGATCAGACAGCAAGTCTAGTATCATGTGTCAGTGAGAAATACGGTAGACACATAAGAGGCACTATTAAATACATGTAAACACCCCTCACAAAAGTACAATGACAGTTCCTACTTGAATAGCACTTTGCCAGGAAGCTATGCTATGCCACATTTGGCTTTAAATGCAATTAAATTCTGAACTACCATTGCAATATCTTGAAGACTATTGCAACTCATCATTCCAATGGCTTTTCTTCATGCCTTAGGAGCATGTGTCCTGTGAGTTGCATTGAGCAGTAGTGCACATATTGTGTGGAAGCTTCTTCACCTCACAGCAAGAATGGGGCTCTGGTTGGAAATATCAATTATTGTTGCCTGTCCATGAACTAGCAAACAATTTGCTCTGCTATGGCCTGGATATCTAGTGATACAATCTGCAACAGTCAGTGGTAACCACAGATATCAAGATTTTACTGTCCTCAGTAGTGGATTATCCTAAATGAAGATATTAACAATACACTCCTGCATGGTGGGATCTCACAGGTCCAAAGTCTCTATAACCTTAGGGAGGAGTATTGCATACATTAAATACCCACAAAAATGTGCTAATATTATGTTTCTTGTCCAGCCTACAGTCCACCATCAGTACAATGGCCAGAATGAGATCTGAAAACTTCCAGTCACAGGACATGCTGAACTGTTCAAGCAGTTGTGCAGAACATATCTCTATTGCATTTGTTCATGACTGTAAAAAAGTTTGAATCTGTTTGCAAATGGAAACACAAATTGTAAACATATGATAGATAATATTATTTTAAGGAGGTGATGATTTATAGTTTTCAAATATTTCTCAAAAACCATGATTTGACATAATACAGATGTCACATGCAGCTATCATGCCAAGCCATGAAAAAGAGGTAATATTAATGGCATCAAAATTAAAAAAAAAATTGTTTATTCCGTTGAAAAAATGCCAGAAAGACAGTGAGGTGGAAAAAAAAAAATGTTATCTTGCTGACTTGCAGAGAAGTTTCCATAACATGAGCCTAAGCTTTTCTTTGAACATGCCACTGTCTTAACTTTGATTAGCAGTGGCTATAAATTTCTCCTCATATAAACCATCCATGCAAAAAGTTCTTAGACTGATTTTATTCCTGGCATTTAAGCAGCATCAGCACAGTAACTAGAGTGGAATCTGGAACTAACAACTGTAACCATGAGATGTGAATTAGTCCAGTCAGCTGTGAGGAGTCAGTGTTAAGTAGTAGATGTGCAACTTAGCGTGTCAGTGTCTTTGTATCACAAATCATAATGGAAAAACATGGTTCTATGAACAATCTGCGCATTCTACTCATGTGTGGAAAGACTATGAAGAAAACCTGAAGCATCAAAACCACTATGTTAACTTTTCTGTGTTTTTATAAAGACAGTCATCAAACGTTTTGGAACATCACTCCAGATGGGAACAACAGAAATATATCCTCCATCAGGGCTTTGATTTCCTATCATGCCAGGAAATAAGGAATATCCTATCCAAAATCCTTCCCACCCGTTCTAAAGTGGTATTCCATTGCCCACCCAACCTACAAAACATCCTGGTCCATCCCTACACCACTCCCATTGCCTTCCCATTACAATAGGGGCTGTATGGCTGTGGAAGACACAGATACGAGAACTTACCAATTCATCCACCCATCTCATCCTCTTCCAGTGCTTTTGCAAGCTTATACAGGGTGTTTCAAAAATGACCGGTATATTTGAAACAGCAATACAAACTAAACGAGCAGCGATAGAAATACACCGTTTGTTGCAATATGCTTGGGACAACAGTACATTTTCAGGCAGACAAACTTTCGAAATTACAGTAATTACAATTGTCAACAACAGATGGCGCTGCGGTCTGGGAAACTCTATAGTACGATATTTTCCACATATCCACCATGCGTAGCAATAATATGGCGTAGTCTCTGAATGAAATTACCCGAAACCTTTGACAACGTGTCTGGCGGAATGGCTTCACATGCAGATGAGATGTACTGCTTCAGCTGTTCAATTGTTTCTGGATTCTGGTGGTACACCTGGTCTTTCAAGTGTCCCCACAGAAAGAAGTCACAGGGGTTATGTCTGGCGAATAGGGAGGCCAATCCACGCCACCTCCTGTATGTTTCGGATAGCCCAAAGCAATCACACGATCATCGAAATATTCATTCAGGAAATTAAAGACATCGGCCATGCGATGTGGCCGGGCACCATCTTGCATAAACCACGAAGTGTTCACAGTGTCGTCTAAGGCCGTTTGTACCACCACAAATTCATGAAGAATGTCCAGATAGCATGATGCAGTAATCGTTTCGGATCTGAAAAATGGGCCAATGATTCCTTTGGAGGAAATGGCGGCCCAGACCAGTACTTTTTGAGGATGCAGGGATGATGGGACTGCAACATGGGGCTTTTCGGTTCCCCATATGCACCAGTTCTGTTTATTGACGAAGCCGTCCAGGTAAAAATAAGCTTCGTCAATAAACCAAATGCTACCCACATGCATATCACCGTCATCAATCCTGTGCACTATATCGTTAGCGAATGTCTCTCATGCAGCAATGGTAGCGGCGCTGAGGGGTTGCCGCGTTTGAATTTTGTATGGATAGAGTTGTAAACTCTGGCGCATGAGACGATACGTGTACGTTGGCGTCATTTGGACTGCAGCTGCAACACGGCGAACGGAAACCCGAGGCCGCTGTTGGATCACCTGCTGCACTAGCTGCGCATTGCCCTCTGTGGTTGCCGTACGTGGTCGCCCTACCTTTCCAGCACGTTCATCCGTCATGTTCCCAGTCCGTTGAAATTTTTCAAACAGATCCTTTATTGTATCGCTTTTCGGTCCTTTGGTTACATTAAACCTCCATTGAAAACTTCGTCTTGTTGCAACAACATTGTGTTCTAGGCGGTGGAATTCCAACACCAGAAAAATCCTCTGTTCTAAGGAATAAACCATGTTGTCCACAGCACACTTGCACGTTGTGAACAGCACACGCTTACACCAGAAAGACGACGTACAGAATGGCGCACCCACAGACTGCATTGTCTTCTATATCTTTCACATCACTTGCAGTGCCATCTGTTGTTGAAAATTGTAACTACTGTAATTTCGAAAGTTTGTCCACCTGAAAATGTACTGTTGTCCCAAGCATATTGCAACAAACGGTGTATTTCTATCGCTGCTCGTTTAGTTTTTATTGCCATTTCAAATATACTGGTCATTTTTGAAACACCCTGTACTATCCCATTAGTGAGAGTGCCATCTGTAAAAGCAGCCATGTGATATGCCAGCTCTGCTGCCATCACTGCACAGTATTTTATGCGGCCATGAGAACCAAGCAACTGTCCACCACAGTGAATGGCTACCATCAAACTCTGGCCAAGAACAAAGTTGACCACCCGGTGGCATGACATGATGTTGAGCCTAACATATTTGAGTTCAATACCTGCTTCACACCCTATGCCATTTGGATCCCTCTCTCCAGCACAAGCTTTTCCGAACAATGTAGATGGGAGCTATCCTTGCTACACATCTGTCACTCCCATAATCCTCCCGATCTCAATCTCCAATGGCATAATGTAGGTGCACAGGTGTTCAGTGGCACAGTTGTTTGTGGCAGGGTGGGGGCGAGGGGGGGGGGGGGGGTTGGGGGTGGAGGGTTGCATGCCTCTCGACAACTCAAACCTGTTACTATTCAGTGACTGGTCTCTTTAGCCCTGGATCATGAAGATAATATTACATTGATTATAATCTACATGAATACCTGTTTACTAACAATCACTTAAAATTATACTATTTTCCTACCTGCAATGAAGATAAATGGGACTTTTTACCTGGAGAAAAGCTTCTTTTTGAGGTGCTATTATGAGTCCTCGGGCTGATATATCTGGATAATCCTGAGGGGAATGTACCAATACTTGCACTCCATAAAAAGAAAAGAGAGCTGCATAATAGTCCTCAAGTCGTGGATCCATCAACATTGTTAACCCTGTGAGATATCCAGCTCCATTCACACGAAGGTACGAATTTCTGAAATGGAGGTATACAAAAACATATTGCTTTTTTGTAGTTTCATTCACTTGTTTGTTTCTGTTATAAAACTATTATTTAGTCTGTGCTTACTCATCTGAAATGTGAACTATAGTGAATACTAAATGAAATGTCGTTAAAAACATCAATATTTACTTTATCATAGAATTTATTTGTGAACTGTAAAGGGCAGAAACAGTATCATGGTCCTTAGATAACTCTCAGGAAGATAGTAAGAAACAAAGAAAGGCAATAAACTTGAACAGTGAATAGAAAAATGTAATACAGCAAATCTAAAAGGATTCCTGAAAATAAAATATAATAAGACTAAAATAATGTACAGAACACCTTTTACATGTTAACTATGAAGTCATAAACCTGATGAAGAGTTTTTGTATTTATACCAGTAGAAGTCATTTTCTGGATAAACAACTATGAAGTAAACAGAAGTGTAAAAATGATCAGGAGTGCTTCTGGTAAACTAATTAGGGTAAGAAGGTGTTTGGAAAGATGGAGAGTCACTCAATAAACAGTGGATAAATGGGTGTCAGGAATTAAGAAGAGTGACAGCAAACAGACAAATTGATTATGGAACAGACTGCAGAAAAGATTTAATTATTGTGAAAAAGGGGAAGGACTGAGCTGCAGATACTAGACATAACGTTTGACCCATGATGTAATAATGTTGTGATGGAGGTTGTGGTGACATACAGATCTGTAGCTCAGCCCAAGGTTTAGATTACATTAGAAGGTGACAGTATGGTTGAGAATTGGTAAAGTCAATGGATGTGCATATGAAGCCTTTATGAAATAGTAGCTGTGTCCTGCTTGTCTATACTGTAACCTGAAGTCATAGTTATCTTGGAAGATAATGGTTTGGGTGTGAGCAGGCAAAGTAAAAAATGTGATGTCATGAGAGCAACTATAATTTTTTACTGTATATATTTTATGTATACTGGACTTTTATGAACGGCTATGTCAGCCCCACAAAATCATAGGGTAAAGGAGATAGATGGTATCGGTAGGTTCATTTTATCTTTAAAAGGAAATGAACGGAAGTGGAACAAGTATCCAAGTAAATGTGTAGTGGATGAATCCAGAAACTCACAAATAGAGTCGTATGAGCCCTAATTTCTTGTATCTTATCTTTGTAGTTCTTAAGTGTGATGTATGTTGGTGGCAGTAGGAGCATTCAGCAGTCAGGTTCAAATGCTAGTTGTCTAAATTCTCTCAATAGTGTTTCTTGAAAAGAATGTCACCATCTCACTTGAGTTGTTTGAAGGTACCAATAACAAATCTAGCAGCCTACCTCTGAATTGCTTCAATGTCTTTGTTCAATCTGACCTGGTACAGATCCCAAACACTCGAGCAGTATTCAAGAATAGGTCACATCAGCATCCTATATGCGGTCTCCTTTACAGGTAAACCACTCTTCCCTAAAATTCTCCCAATACACCAAAGTCAATCATTTTCCTTCCACAACACAGTTCTCAGATGCTCATTCCACCTCATATTGCTTTGCAACATTACATTCAGATATTTAAATGACTTTACTGTGTCAAGCAGGCCTCTAGTAACACTGTATCTGACATTACAGGTTTGTTGTTCCTACTCACCCACATTAACTTATGTTTTTCCACATTTAGGGCTCACTGCCATTCATCACACCAACTGTAAATTTTGTCTGAGTTGTCTTGTATCTTCTTACAGTCACTTAACTTCAACACCTTACTGTACACCATGGCAACATCAACAAACAACTGCAGATTGCTGTCCACCCTGCCTGCCAAATCATTTATGTATATAGAGAACAACAGTAGTCCTTCCTTATGTCCTTGTTCTTTGCTAGATTTCTAAAGATATGGAAGGCTGAGGCAACAACCTTCTGGGGAGTAGGTATATGACATCAGAACAAATGTGTGGGAAACATCATTGTTTGCAGAAGGTTGTAATGCATGGAAAAGTCTAGAGGAGACTCCTGTCAGCAAGTGAATGCTAAACGACTGATGATTATGATGTTATTTTCTGTCCAGAACTTTTTGTTTACTATGTTAACTTCATAGCTTTTTTTAATTTCAATGTGAGGATTCACATGGCATTTGGCTACACTGCCTTCTGTAGTTTATAACAATGAAATCTGAGAAAAGTTGAAAAATGTCCTCTACCAGAATGTCACATGACAGTTAGTAAGAAACTGAAAATCCTTGCAAGATTCAAACAAGCCTCAAATTCATTTATATTAACTGTAAAAAAGAAAAAATAGAAATCCTGCACCAATATGTCACATGAGGATTAGTAAGCATACATGCACTAGGCTTACATACCTGAAGAATTAAATTCTAAATAGCATTAAATGACATAAATCTCCATGACAGGTTGATCTGAGGTATAAAGGTCACACAATCTGCATCAAATGTGTTCTTGATGAATTTGAACTAGGAACAATACTTTTTATTTATTATGTTATGTTATGTTATTTATTTATTTACTATCCATCTTTAAGCATTAGAAATGCTATCAATGTCATATTTTGTATAAATACAAACTTACATATACCATTACATAAATAAGATATGTGGTGAAAAAAATACAAAGTTGTCCATCTCACAGCATATGAAGTATTTAATGGATTTCCATTCGTAAGTTTAATTGAAATGAAACTATATTAGCATTTATGGTCACATATAGGGCAAATTTTATAAAACATTTTTTCTCTAAGACATTTCTGTGTGGTGTTTTCAAACACGCTCAGTGACATTGTATGCCTGTACTGCCAACAAGTGAAATAGTTTTTGCCTCATGTATTTGTAACTATTTTTAGTTTTCTTAAGTCAGTCTGCTGTTCTAGGCATGTGATTATATCAGTATAAAGGAAGATGTAACGGTTGGTATTTTTACTGTTTTGAAATTTGGTGTACAAGAATGATCATGTCTAACTCCACAGATGCACTTGTCTTCTTTGACAGTTTTTTATGTTACAGGGGAACTCCCCCATAACAAAATGGCCTATGGAAAAAGGCACAGTATCCACTGAATAATAACTTATCACTATCACAAGACTTAAGTTTACCTAACAAATACCTAAGATGTGCTGACTTAATACAGATGTAAGTGTTGCAACTCTTCTTCTTTAATTTCAAGTCAAGCTGCATCCCAAGAAGTTTACCTGAAGCACAGTTTTTGCTGTCACATTTAATGCATAAGATAAAGAAAATATTTACAGTTTGTTCATGATTAATACACAATTCATTTATTTTGGGAGCACTTACTGGCTGCTCTGAGATGATCCCTATTTTTATGCTGTAATACTCCTGAATTTTTCCTATTTGAGACAAAAGTGGTATCATACATGTAGAGTCTGGATTTACACAACATAATGCTGGGCCAGTCTTTTACATATATAATGAAGAGTAAAGATCTGAACACAAAACCCTGTTGTACACATAACATCCAAGGTATTTGACCTCATATTGTTCAACTGCACAATTATTTTTCTGTAAATCAGGTAGGCTCTGATCAGAGATAGTTCTGAGCGTTTAAAGCCATAGGAGCAGAGTTTTTCTAGCAGAAACCTATGGCTCACAGACTCAAATGCCTTGCTGAAATCCAAAAGGTTAACATTAACAGACAATCTTGATTCAAATGATCATAGTACAAATGAAACAATGCTTTCTGCTGCTTTTGCTGTTGACAATTTGGAACAGATGTTGACCATTTTGGAGCTATAAGCAGTATTCCACTGCTTTCAAAAGGATGGATACAAGAAAGGTTGGGCAATAATTATTAGGATAAGACTAGTCAACTTTTTTATGCACCAGAGTAATGATCATCATATTTAAGGATGAAGGGAAACAGTCACTGACCAACATATGGTTTGTAAGACAACATACTGGATGTACTACCATGCCCACAGTTTTTTTATCGCAGAATTGGAGAGACCATAAATATTTTCTGATTACAAGTAACTTAATTTTGCTACTACAGTTTTATTATCTCTTACTTTCACCTCTTTCCTATTAAAAGCATGAACTATGTCTCCTAAATTTTGTGGGAAGGTACTTCCATTATTTGAGTTATGGATGTTGTCATATTTATGGCAATGTTCAGTTGCAGCTATGTTGCCCACATTGCCAGAATTAATAAAGGTTGTGTTGAAATCATCTGGTGTGATAAGAGAATTACAGGAGCTATTTCTGCTAATATCTTTACTTCTGCCCATATGGGTCTTGACAACAGTCCAGGTTGCTTTACATATATTTTGGGACTTATTAATACATAATCATTTATCTTGAACTTTCTTAATCTGATTTCTGCCTTGTACTTGTTTTTTAACTGTATGTATTTTGCTCTTTCTGCTTCACTATTCTTTGATTTGTCATAATAAAAAATTGGTGTCGCATTGGCTGGGGTGTCAAAGCACCAGACTACAAATCCAAAGGCCTCAGATTTGATCCTTGACCAATACTAGGATTTTTGTGTGCCCTTTATTACTTATTCCACCTCTGGCTTTTTATGTGAAAAATACAGATTTGGACTGTGATTCAGAATCCACATTGAACTGTAGATCCCCTATAACAGGCTGAATAATTCAGTTGAAAGGTCAGAGGAGGCTTCAGCACACCATATTCTATTGGACCATTACTAATAAAGCACTGTGGGGTTCAAAACAATCTTTGAATTGTTGCCTGCTTCTGTAGGAAATCATTAACAGAGTTTAAGCCTTTCTAGATCATATG
Source organism: Schistocerca gregaria (assembly GCF_023897955.1). NCBI lineage: Eukaryota > Metazoa > Arthropoda > Insecta > Orthoptera > Acrididae > Schistocerca > Schistocerca gregaria. The sequence goes on from NC_064920.1 coordinate 552,908,966, forward strand.
TGAACCAGCTATTCAAAAATCTGAGACCATGTTTCCTGGTGGTACGCTTATTTTTTCTCATTACTTTATGGCAACAAGTTTTGAATGTATATGCCAGTATGCTGATGAATAATGTAAATTGATTTGCAATGTGAGTACTTGTAAGTAGAACACCATTCCAGTCTGTCATCTTCAGCTGTGTTCTATAGTTACCAACGTTCTCCTCATTCAGAAGCCTAATGTACTTACTTTCACTGAAGTTGGGTACAGGCTCTGTAATTTTTAATTTTAACACATACATTTAACTACATTAAAAGGCAGGCAGATTGTCTTGTTGAGTTATTATTAATGCAATAGGAGGTCCTGTGATCTTAGAATACTGCATAGATCAAGTTGTTTAGGTATCTTTAGCACTGTAAGTATTTATGTCACAAAAATTTAAAATCCTGTGTTTAGGCCAGTTCCCAAAGTGTAGTATCAATTTCTGTATGGCTTGTGGAAATGCTTCAATACTAGTGTGTGATGTATGAGTTTTAAAATGGACAATAACATTGCCACTGTTTCCAGTACATATCCTCTACAATAATCATGAACACATAGGACATTGTAATGCAACACTATGCCACCACTAACATATACTGAGCCCCCTTCTCTATGATAGTGTTGTGTTCAATTACAGTAACTCATTACTAAGTGAAAATCTAATGATACATATAACTGCACTTGATCTTCACTTAGCCTGTGTCCATCAATACATAATACAATATTCCTATTCAGTGCTAACAAAATATTGAGATCATCAATTTTATTTTTTAAAGATCTGATATTTATTTGTACAAATAGTAATGAGTCATCCTCACAAAGGGACAGGTCTGAATACTTCTGCAGCAGCACACCAGTTTTCTCGCTTTGCTTGTACATTCTTCTGTCAATTGCAGGTTGTGTACTTTGTAATCTTACTTTCCCACACATCACCATAAATGTTCTATTAGGATCTTCATTACTTTTAAAAAGCTCTGTATACAAAAGAAAAACATTTTACTTTTCTTCATTATCTCGTTGTTGTTGTTGTTGGCTCCAAGCCTTGTCTAGGGTGACATTGTTGCAGCTGAAATTTTGATTTAATGTTCTGGGTTCCTGAAGACACTATAACTGATGAAGATTTGCCTAATGCTATGAATATCTTTTTATTTTACCTTATTCTCCTAAATCACACTGACTTTTCAGTTTTCACTTCTATCACTCCACAAATTATATTATTAGTGACAAACTCAAAAACACATCTGATTCCATCAAAAGCATGCCCACCACTACTTACATTCTGTGGTACTCACAATTTCCAGAGATTTTACAAATAAAAGAGCTTACAATGAAGAATCTTTACTAAAATACATCAATACTTTATAAATGAGTCCAGAAGTAAATTTAATAATTAGTGTTAGGTTGTGCAATTAATAATATGAATTTTAAGTACACCACAAATTTTGTAACGTCAAATAACTTAAAAAAAAAGGGTAACATTAACCATTAGCACATAATGATTGTAACAAATTAATTTCTTTATATACATTCTAGCCTGGAACATAACACATCCTATACAAAATCATATGAAGTTCATTCAGTTAAACAGCTAAGAATGTTCACCTATACCAGGTTTGAGAATATACATGGTATCAGTTATTTCTATATAAAAAAAGGTAATGTTAGAGGAGGGTGAGACATTATCACTTACATCTCTGGATAGTTTCTTGATCACACTAGTTCCAGATGGTGATGTTGAAGTGAATTCCCCAGAGATAGCTATAAAAAAAGTCAGTACTTCTCTCTGGAACTTTTCTTGTTCTAGAAGAGACACCTACAGTAGACTGTCTGGTTTCACATTTGTTGGGTACTTGTTTTCTCACTCTTACATTTTGATTATTTTCACACACCAAATGAGCTCTTTGCAGCTTGACTGTTCATATGCATTGTCTGGGCAACTGCTTTTAGCAGATCTACATGGGCTGGAGAGGAAAGTGCTAAATTAATGGTGGTCCCTTTTAAACTACTGGAGACATATCTCTGTTTGATTTCCTTCCTTCAGCCATCATTTTCCAGGAAACTGCACAGGATATCAACCATCTGTGTCTTCCAGTATGGAGGTAAGGACACATCTGTAGCATATTGCTATTCATTGCCCTGAAGCAATAAATTTTGATTACACTAGTCAGAGCATAAGGACACAGTTCAATGTCACAAAGCAGTTGTGTGCTAATATTCCACCACAAATAGTTCCCAAGTAATATGAACAGTCTCATTTATATATGTAACAATAGTAGTGGGATGATAGATTCAGCTGCTATGATTCCATGAAGTTTGGAACAAAAGTAAGCATTTATGTTCATAAAATACAGTTTGAAAATGATACAAATAGTTTTCTCAGAGGATTTCAATCTACAACATATGTCCTTGTACTAATATTTCATTTATATAAAGTAATTTCACAAAAATATAAATTTAAATGAAGAAAATATTTTACTGTACCAAAATTTCTGACATAATATCATAGTAATTTCTGATTAAATGCAAGAAGCTACTGAAAATTTGATATGGATTTATTATTACATCATGAAATACTATCATAATATCCAAAACCTGAAAGCATAATTTTCATCAAGGTGGAGGAGCCTACATGAAGCACCCCGAAGTACAGTTCTTGGTTTGTGGCTGCAATATAATCTAAAATGAGATACAAATATTGAATATAGCAAGTTAAGTCAAGAGTATTATGTCTTAGATTAGATTAATACTTGTTCCACAGATCATGAATACGACACTTCGTAATGATGTGGAATGTGTCAGGTTAATAAAAGATGTCTGTACAAGATATTACATTACATTAAGATTTCTGCAGTCCTGTAGTAGTGAGAATTCATTGCTTATGATCTTCACATTCAGTCCTATCTAAGTTATGGAGTTATTTTCTTGATGAACTCTCAGGCTTCCAACAGTATGTATACAATTCAACAGAATTTATTAGTTGCAGTTTTGTAAGTGCTGGCATAAAAAGGCATTCCCAGAAATATTAATAAATGCCTATTCTGAAGACTATCTGGAACAGATACTTTGGAAGCCCACTCATGATGGAAATATAATAGACCTATTGGCAATAGGTACACCTGACCTCTTTGAGGATGTACATTTTGAAATTGGTGCCAGCCACCATGAGTCAGTTGTTGAAACAATGATTACCTAACCATGGAGGTCAGATAAACAAGTAAAAAGGTTCATATCTTCAGTAAGCTGGATAAAGAGGCTCTAGTGTCACATCTCAGAGAGAAACTCCACATATTTCCATCTGGGCAGGAGCATGTAGAACTGTGGCTCACATGTAGATATATTTAGTTTTATAGTATAGATATATTTATAGTAGAAAAGTTATAATGGAAGGGACCTTCCATAGTAAACTAACTGTGTAAAGAAATGTCCAAAGAAATAATGACTATAGTATAACAGGTGTAAAATAAAGCAAAAGGCTACAGAAGATACACACTATATGAAACACATTGGCTGTCAAGAAGGTAATATGTGAATCCTGCCGTAGTGCATTTTTATACACAGATCTCTCACAAAACCTCAAGAAATCCTGATCATATGCAAAGACTGTCAGTGGCACCAAAGTTGGTGTACAGACACTTTTGGGAGACACAGAGTAACAAAGCAAAAAAAAAGATACTAAACTCAGTTTCCAAAGGTTCCTTTGTTAAGGAAGATACAGAAGTACTATTCTGTGCCACTGCAGAACTGTATGATTAAGATATTAATGTCAGGGGTGCTATGAAATAGTTAAAATCCCTCAAATTAAACAAGGCACCAGGGCCCGATAAGATCCCTATCAGATTCTATAGAGAATTTGCATCTGAGTTAACCACAATAAACTGTAGATCTCTTGAACAAAAAATTGTTTCCATTCATTAGGGGAGGGCACAAGTTACACCTGTCTCCAAGAAGGTAGCAGAGGTGATACATAAAATTACTGTTCAATGTCATTGATGTCCATGCACTGTAGAATTACAGAATACATTCTGAGTACAAACATAATGAAGTATCTTCAGCAAAACGATTTCCTCCATGCCACCAACCCTGGATCCTGAAAACATCAATCCATCAAAATCCAATTTGCACTTTTCTCATATGGCATCCTGTAAGTTATGGATCAAGACAATCTGGCAGATGCAGCATTTCTTGACTTCAAGAAAGTATATGACTGGGTACCAAGCCAATCCCTATTAGTGAAAGTATGATCATATAGGGCATCTAATGAAATTTGTAATGGGACTTAGAATTTCTCGGTAAAGCAAGGATGTACACTTTGAAACACAGATGAATGAAGAGTCATTGACAGAACTAGAAACAACTTCAGAACTACCACTAAGAAGTGTAGTGGGACCCCTCATTTTGTGTTAACGACCAAGCAGACAACATTAACCATAACATCAGATTTTTGCATAGGGTGCATTTACCTATAATGAGGTACTATATGAAAAAAGCTTCATAAATACCCAGTCCGATCTTGGTGAGATTTCAAAGTAGAGCAAATACTGACAACTTGTTTAAATGTTCATAAACATTAAACTGTGCACATCACAAAACGAAAAAAGAAACAAAAATACTATTTTTATGACAGTATCAGTGAGTCATCCTGAATCAGCCAACTCGTACAAATATCTGGATGTAACAGTTTGTGGGGGCATGAAATGGAATGATCACATACGTTCAGTTGTGTATAAAGCAGATGACAGGCTTAGATTTATTGGCTGTATACTGAGAAAGTGCAGAAAAGGAGAGGAGCAGAGAGAGGAAAACACTGGTGGTTACAATGGCAGAGGATGGCACACAAAGAGGGTAGAAGATGAGAACAGGGAGGAGGTGATACTACAGAGGGGCAGAAACTGTTAGGTGGAGGGCATGGGCAAGGTAAGTTATCTCTGGTTGAGGCTAATGCATACTGTATGATGGTTTTGAACTTTGTCCACTGATCCTCAACAGTATCTGTACTTGAGACAAAACTTTTGTGTTGAGCTGTCAAGTACTCTGAAATCTGCTTTTTGTCACTTTGCTAAAGAGAAAACTCTTCCTACCTTTTTTAATATTTTTATTTATAGCTGAAATCATCGATGCAGTAACCGCTTTATGATTGCTGATTCCCTGTTCTGCATCAACTGTTTCAAATAGTTCGGGTCTGTTTGTCACCAGAAGGTCTAATATGTTATCATCATGAGCCGGTTCTCTGTTTAACTGCTCAAAGTAGTTTTCAGCTAATGCACTTAAAAAAAATTCACTGGATTCTTTGTCCCTGCCACCCGTTATAAATGTTTGAGTCTCCCAGTCTATATCCGGCAAATTAAAATCTCCATCCAGAACTATAACATGGTCGAGGAATCTACTCAAAATATTTTCCAATTTTTCCTTCAGGTGCTCTGCCACAACAGGTGCTTAGCCAGGGGGCCTATAGAGACATCCATTTACCATGTTTGAGACTGCTTTAATCATGACCTTCACCCAAATTATTTCACTTTTCGGATCTCCATCAATTTCCTTCGATACTATTGCACTTTTTATCGCTATAAACATGCCTCCCCCTTCACTGTCCAGCCTTTCTCTGCGGTATACATTCCAATCTGAGTGTAGAATTTCATTACTGTTTACATCTGGTTCCAGCCAACTTTCTGTCCCTAGTACTATGTGGGCATTGTGTCTGTTTATTAATGAGAGCAGTTCTGGGACGTTTCTACAGATGTTCCTGCAGTTTATTATTACCAATACAATATGATCTCCTCAAATTCTACTGTGTGAACAATTATTTGTCTTTGATATATGAATCACCTATTTATTGTAAGTTTCTGTCTGTGATAAAACATTTCTTCGAATTAGGATGATTCCTACGTGAAATTTTTCTGTGTCCTTTCGTTCATATTTATGGACACTACCTCATGCTGCAACCATCCTATAAATGTGCACCTGCAAGTAATTCTCCATATTTCATAACCAGTCACAAATTGTAAAAAGTGGTTAACTGATGATACAAAACAGAGGATGCTGCATTGTTTGTTAATGTAGCACCACTAATGCTGAAGTGCCAGTCAATTGTTCCTTATGAATCATAAGTAGTTTACTACATGTACCTCACCATTTTCTTATTCAAGACTACCAGAAATATAAATTTTCAACCATTTATCCCTCACCTCATATTCTCATCTGCATAATTTTGATCCTATAAGTTTGCATGTGGAAGTCTGTAACTATCAGCAAGTTTTGTTATCATTTAATAAATATTGTTGTTTCAAGTGAAGTAGCTTCTATGAATAACAACTTAGTTGATATCATACACAGTCCTTATAAGTGAGATCTTGATAATTCTATTTCATTAAAGTGAAATTACTACCTACAAGGTGCACAGTTTATGCCATAAGTTGCAAGCACACAAAAACTAAAATAAACATGAAGAAAACTATCACTAGAAAATTAAATTCTGTCATTTACATTTGAACAATTAGACATTTTACTTCATTACATGGTTATTCTCTCATCTGACAGGTAATGTTCAAATTTTTGGTGATAATTAATGTTTATTTCCCAATATAACAGAAGTCTACATAAATGTTACTGTATCTAAGTATCAGTTTGAACTTAACTGCAATAAAAAAGAACACATGAGCTTCTTAAATATCAATACTAATAATCTTAACCTGCTTCTGTAGCTGTGGGCAGTCACACATGCCTCTACAGTGTGCTCTATTCAGAGGTAGCTGGTCGGAATCTTGAAGGTGGAAGAAACTTTCATCATCAGCATTTGGGGGGAAGAGGAGGAGGGTGGTAGTGTAAAGTTCAAAACATCAAAACTGTTCCATTCTGTTTCTTGTAGTGAGAGCTTGTGGTACTGTTGACAACCCTTCCACTGGACACGGTGATTAAATTCAGGAGCCACCTTGGTATTATTCATGAGTAGTGGGTCATGTGTCAGCACCAGGTTTCATTCTCTTCTTCCTCTCTTCATCATAGAACACAAACCTTACACCACACTACACCTCCATTACAGAATCCATACACTTAAGAGACAACTATCAGACAATGTATGAAAGGGCGATACCTACTGAGTGTAGAGGAAGGAAACCCTTTCTGATTAGGTAGCTGAAACTAACACTCAGTGTGACCCAGACAGCAAAACCATATTATTCTTCCTTTCTTTTTACAGGTCCATCATTTTTCTTACTACTGAAGTTAATTTGATTTCAGTAATCTCTTACATCAATGCCCACAACACATAAAACACAAACAGTGGACTTACGTATCAGCATCCACATCTGGAGGGTAATAGTTAAAAGAACAGCAGAATCCAGAATCAGACTTTTGCATTGTGAATAATTGATTACATGGAGTTATTTCGCCTCTCCATTTGCACTTCACCATGAGAGATGAACATGGTTGTGTAAGCTGTAAAATTATAAAAAGCAGTCTTAAAAAAAAGTTTGTTCACTGAAGTTTACACTAGCATAGCTAGAATTATTTCATTAAGCACGCCATTCATGAGAATAATTAGCAGCTTACTCTCAACATCAGTGTCTCCATAGCAAGGCTGTATTCTTGTAACGTTTGTTCTAGTTCACTTATATTGTGTTGAAATTGATTTACTTTCTCTGGTTGGATAATTTCAGCCAGTTGTTGAACAAATCCATAATACTCATCTTCCTCTAGTTTGTCCTGGATACCTCTGGAACAGGAAGTAATTGTAAATGAAAAAAGGAATTTTTACTCATTATTCAACAAGAGCACGTAATTATTTCTGTTATTATATTTTTTGGAAGTGAGATACATGCAGATCATGTTTGGCCACTTAAGCACTATAAAATAGTACAATACCATGAAGAACAAGCACTTTTTCTGTACTGAATTTCAAATATTTAATTTACTTAATTTACTGACACTGTTTTGTAATAGTATCTCTTGCAGTTTAAATTATAATGATACAGACCACTTTATTTGGTAACATTATGAAAAGTGGTTTCAAAAATTGAAGCATTTTCATATAATATACAGCAAGGTTGAGCAAACCATGTAAACACACTGTAAATTACACCAACTGTAATTTGTAGGTGTATCTCCACAAGAAATGTAATTGCAGGAATGAAATGAGTATACATTGATCTACATTTTTCAAACAAAAGAAAATGAAAATATTTCATTCGAATAAATTGTGTATTCCAGCAGAAAACCTAAGGAAGTTAGTAGTAGTAGTAGTAGTTCAGTTGGAGTTAACAATAAACACAAATTTATACATATTATAGTTAATTTCCCAACAGAAATATATACTGTAGCACAGAAAATGAATGTTTCACAGATTATGCTCCACTACTCTTTACATACCATTACACACAGTCAGATAATGATCATGTGGCTGCAAATAATGCATGACATGGGTTAGAGGTCAGGAAGAGGGATGTATTAAGTTATTCAGGGCTTCCTTATAAACACAAACTGAGACTTTGTTCATGAATACAGTGTAGATAAAGCAACTATCGAAACTGTCTTTCATAATTTATGTGAAACATGTACTGAATTGTGGTTCTCTTGCTCACCACTGAAAAGAAACAGTACTGAAGCAGACAGAAAATTTAAAACACTTAAATGGTATGCTGATGATCTTGGTTGAGTAAGGTAAAAGATACTTTAACTGTACAAAATCAAAATGTATAAAAGTAATTGCAAATGTAATACAGAACAGTATGAGATGTCTAACAAAGCTCACCTGAAAAATAAATAAATAAATAAATAAAAATAAATTATAAAGCCAAATTTCAATTTCCAGACATGCTACTTATGAAAATTACATAGAAAGAGCCATAGAATAAATGCAAGGCTGCCTGTGATATTATAACAGAAGGATAGAATAGTTGAAAGGATAATTAGGCAGATTAGTAAATTGTATAGAAAATACAATACTCTGAATGATGCCCTGCATAGGTTTAGAAAGGATTGATTCCCTAACACAGCAGTAGCTTAATTTGTAGCATGCATAACTAAGGGATAGACTAACAAGTGAGAGTCTGCAAGATGTTTCTGAACTTTTCAAAAACTTTTAATTGTGTATGGTAGAACATATTATTAGAAAAGCATAAGTCTTATGGAATAAGGGGGAAAGCAACTGATATCATAAAATACTGTTACAAATGTCTACTAAGATTCTGCATTTGTTAAATATGAACTGCTTCAAGTATCAGTGCTTGGCCCACAAATTTTTATTTTATATGTAAATGATGCACCCAAAATAGTAGGTGGAAATGCTGTCATGTAAGCAGATGAAGCTTCATTTGTTATAAGCAGTGTTTCAACAAAGACTTGGCAGAAGTGAGTTTCTCTAAATATGGAAAATGAATACAATTATTTCAGAGGAAACAATCTTTTTTTTTTATAAAAATAAACAAAACCACATACATGCAAATACATGGAATCAAAAAATCTGAACAATATTACTATCAAGCCTGGAGACTTGGCTCTAAAAGAGACATGGAAACCTATAAATTCCTGTGCATGGCAGTGGATAGGTACCGGTACTCGACACAGGAGAAAAACATAACTAATATCTGTTGCAAAGTGAATGCAAGTAAATTTCTAATGAGAAAAATATGAAAGACAACAAACACTAACATTGCTAACAATGTACTATGGGTTAGTTCACTCACAAATTTCATATGGTATCCTGGTCTGGAGAAATTCTACAAATGTGGACATACAAAGAGTACTAAAGATACAAAGTTACATCCTAGAGATTCCTGCAGAAATAAATTCAGGAAACTAAACATATCATGAGTAGCATCAGTTACATACACGAAACATTTATTCATGTAAAAAGTAACCATCTGCCATGCTAAATAGAGATATCCATAATGACAAGAAATAAAAATAATTATGATATCAAAGGAAATCAGCTCATATTAACAAAGACTATGTAAAAGCTGGATGTCATCTACACAACAGTTTGCCAAATTATATGAAGATAACTGGAAACATATGGGTAATTTCATGCGAAATCACCCAGTGGCCATTGCCCTTATGTCATAGATTTTTCTGAAAATTAGGTGTAAGAATGTACATAATGAGTTAGGGTTAAAATATTTTTTCTGGAATTTTTTGACCAAAATTGTAATTAGGAGACCATTGTGAAATGTGGTCCCCTTCTACCAACTGGCGTTGATAAATGAAGTGCCTTGTAAGTTTGTAACCACTGTAACTTTTTTAGTTATGAATCCGTTTTATTCAATTTGGTGCCATTGGAAAGTAAAAGAATAGAGCTATAATAAAAAATTTATTAAAGTGCTGTGTCTAAGAAACAAATGTTTGAATATTTATAATTAATGTAATTTCTCACCAATTTTTTTTTTTTGCAAACTTCAGGATTTTTTTTTTTTTTTTTTCAGCAGAATCACAAGTTTCACCATCTGAATTTTTGTTTCAAATAATTCCTTCTGCCATACTTTTCAACATAAGGGTGTTTGTCCTCTATTGTTAGATATTATGCTTTTTCAATAATGCTGTAATAATTAATTGCTTCACATTGCTAATCAACAATACATGAAACAACAATGAAAAATTCAGTCTAGCAGCAACACGCACATGCGGCACATGTGATATGTTTTTGTGTGTCTGTGCACTTTATATATCTGAAGGACTTTTTGTCTTGATTTTGTGCTTCTTACATAAGCAGCCATTCTGTCTGGTAAGTTATTTGAAAGTCCAGTCAAACCCCTCAATATGATGACATTCTGGAAGTAGAACCCCTCAATATGAGATAGTGAAAAGGAATAATTGAAATTAAAAAGAGAAAGAATTCATCCAATCCATGCATAGTTGTGCAGTAACGTATAACCATGCAGACTTAATTTAACTTCCATAAGTGCAATGGGTTGCATTTTTTCAATATGTTACAGTGCCCTCTGATGTTGTATAATTTCTTATGAAGCGATGCTAGATCACCCAATCATATTATAACCTACAAATGGTTGTTGCAGTATATGCTTTCTTTGATTGTGGCTTGTTATCAGATGTTTTAATGAATTTTATTTATCAAACATTATAATGAGTAAAAAATGATCATGTATTTTATTTAACATTGTTTTTTCCCTGTTACTGTTATGCTCATCAGGTTTAAACTGTCATGGACCCTACTTAATGCCACTGACACATCTGGAAGTAGCATTAACCCTGTATATGACATTCCACAAATTGACATAAATGGCAACAAAAATGACAATGCAAGTGAACTTATGCCAGTTCTGACCTGATGAGATCTCAGTCAAACTAATCAACAACATTGTCATTGTGAGAGGACAATAAGATGACAATTCATTCATGATGGTACACTGCCAGGAACATTTCCTTGAAAATACAGACACTTGTTGGATGTTTATCCAGATTCCATCACTTCCAAATTTTCAGCAGATGAAGTTCTCATGGTCAAAGCTGCTAAAAAAACATGCTTAACTCCAGAATTTATCACTGGGGCATGGCACGTGAATTGCTATGGTACTATCGCCTCCCTTGCTTCAACCTCCCAACCTCCACCATTCACCAACCCCAACATCCATCCCATATTAGATGACCTCACCACCCCTACCACCTCTCTTGCATAATTCCATCTTTTCTGACTGCTTCTGATCATGCATGCTCCACCTACTCAACACAGTGAGAAGTGGTCCAGCCATGCGCCTGAGTAAGTAGCCAGCAGGCTGGTCATGAGTACGCGCATGAAGACAGGATCTGCAGTTACACCATCCACATCCATGTGCTCTGCATTCTGTGGTGCTCTAATATCAATTGCATGATGCAGCATGGGGAATTTCTCTGGTCATCATTGCATTTCCAAAGTGGGATAATGTTTAACCTAGTTCATTCTGAACTTCTGTGGTGTACACATATTCTCACATGTATCAATGCCCACAAATAAAGTGTAGATTCACAGTAGCCACTATCTCTGTTATTTAACCTGGAGCATCCTCACCTATGACTAGTCTACAAAGTAATTTGTATTATCTCTGTTACCTCATTTACATGGAGAATAATACTTTTCTTACAATATCAATGTTCGAACAATATCTTTTGGCCTACAAATTTAGTTCCTTGTTGCTTCGTTTGGTTTAATAATATCATCTATGAACTACTAATGCCAACATGGCATCTGACTGGGAAAAGTGGTCACACTGATGATTGGGAAAAGCAACCAAAGTGTTTACCCCAACAAGACCTAGTTACTTCAATACATAAGACATAATACTATACATCAGATTGACTACTAAACCCTTTTATACACAAGGCTATCATTTGCAATTCTACCTCTTTGAGACCATTTTGAATTAATTAATTTATAATATTACATGAATTCTCTACTGGTGCTTGGCAGAACATGATTATAATATTAAACAGGAAACTCTTCCTCGTGTTTTGCAGAACATCAGTAAGTGATTCCTGTTTATTAATTTATATTATTTCAAATAGCCTCTGTTTTGGTATATTTGGTCTACTATAAAAATCTGATGGAAAATGGTCTGCTGCACCTGCTTGGTATTGTTTCAGAAACTAGAGCATCGAGATGCTTAGAATATATGTTGAGAAATCAAAACAGCAAACGTGGGATCCTGTTGCAAAATTACTGGCTTCATTACTCCATCAGGTGGGGAAAAGTGATGGCTGTATAAGCCTTCAGACAAGTGCATATAATAGTTTATTGGTTTTCTCAATTGAATTTTCCTATTGATACAATTATCTGTGCAATTATTGTGGGATGTAGCAATTGCTCCTTAAATAAAAGTTCATTTACAACAGTGTGACTGTTATCAGTTGTACAGTTCCATTCACTTTGTCTCATCAGAAAAATGAAAGGATTCTTTTTTCATCTCTTCTGCTACTTAACCATGAGATCATTCCACAGTTGCATAATCCTGAACAAGCATTAAAATATACTGTGGCAGAGACATTGCTTCATGTGAAAAGTCTGACGAACAACCACAATTTCGGCTTTGTTTATATTTCTTGCAACTGTTAGTGATTTATCTGTGTTTCATGTCCCTTGTCTTACAGCAGGCCATTCACATGAAGGGGCTATAATTGGTTTAATAATAATCTGAGGATGATCAAATGTTTCTTTCACAATACACCACTCTGTCTTCATGGAGGGCTATCACTCTTTACATAACAAAGATTGTTCACATGTTTTTATCTTTTGCTCAGTTTTATGTATGAGGCACATCTCACAAAAATAATGGTACTAGCAAAGAAACAATTATTTTTGTTTAATATGTAAAAACACAGCAATCAGCATGTGCCATTTATTGACACAGAAACTGTGAGAAGTGAGTACTACTACATACTTAGGATGTTCTTTGCAGTTGAACTGCAACAACATGTGGAGCCACAGTTTGCTTCTGGTTGAGGGATTCACAGTTTGTTACTGCCTCTGTAATATAATTTACCACAACCCAGATTTCTATGTGCCACAGACGTATATGTTTTTAATAATAATAACAACAATAAAAAATATAAAATGTATTAATGTACTAATACTGAATTGTTTAATTGCTTTGAAATGTAGCGAATATTTTATCGTAATAATAATAATAATTTGTTGTTATTTATTAGTGAATAACACATTTCTTTTGCATGCAAGAATTTGCAACTCAGAAAATTTAGGTTCTGAAAAGCATTTCAGTAAGTCAAAACAGTTAAGAAATACAGGTTTCATTTAATTAATTTAAGAACTATAATAGCAACAAACTCCCTCATATTTGATAACTTCATAATTTACTTGACATGAAACTGAAATGTTAACTCACTGTTAACAGTTCTCGCAACACACTACAATGGTCAACACTGATCTACAATTATGCATATGTAATTGTATAAGTAGTTGGAACATTGTTTCTTTCAGTAGTTTCTACCTACTTAACAAGTCTGGTTTGTTGTTGACACCTTATGGATGGGCATCTTTACCTAGCTGTAGTGTTTATTGGTCAGGTCAAAAGCTTATCCACATGAGCAAATCCTCACCTAAGTATCGGAAAAGTATCCCATATTCAACATACAGGGGATAGACAGAAATATGGAAATACCACAGGCACAACACATTACCATTGCTAGCTTGGTGTAGAACAAGCATTGACATTAAAAAGAGCTTTGAGTCATCTAAAAATTGATAACACAGGTTATGTACAATCTTTGTATGTGATCTTACACTATTCTTCCTGCAAAATTACGGCAAATTCAGATAACAATGTGGATACTGATCATACGCCCTTCTCTACAAAGCAGACCACAAGGACTCAATAATGTTGAGATCTGGTGAGAGTGGTGGCTAGGGGAGATGTGACAGTTCATTCTCCTGTTCACAAATCACAACCACAGATCTACAATAGGCTATTTCCGAACCAGGGCAAAAACTTGATAGTGACCTCCCCCCCCCCCCCCCCCCCCCCCTCCCTTCCCACTGGCTGTTTGAGATGGGACGTCAAAAATTTTTAAAAAAGTGGTTTTTCAAAAATATGTTCATTTTATAGTGCATATCTTTTTGAATAGCATTCCACAGAGCGAAATATAGTGTTAAGCGGTAGAAGAATGCTGTGTGAACAAGTGTAGCACTGCACTTTGGCACACTTAAGGCTGAATCACATGTCTTACGTTTCCTCGAACATATATTTTTTAACATATATGTTTGAGGAAACGTAAGACATGTTTCCTACTGTTGAATTCCAGTCACCCATGACTATTAAATTTTCGTCTCCCTTCACTCAGCTTAGCTCATATAGCCCCGTCCCCTTTTGTCTGTATGAAAGTTTTTATACTAGATGCAACGGAGATTTGTCTGGCAGAGACATCATGCACACTAGGCCTACTTCCAAAAATCAGTGTATGATTCTTTCAGAAATCATCTTCGAATGGGTTAAAAAATGTTAAAAACTAGCTGGGATGCGTTTCAAAATCATACGAATAATCGACAGACCAACGTGAACAGATGCTAGGTTCATTGTGAAACAAGGTTCTTTTCTTCAAGAATATGAATCTGGCACCCCCTGAAATTGCCGCCCGGGGCAGATAGTCCAGTTTGCCCCCTGCTAGAGCCCGGTCTGCCTGTTCACGAAATCAGTACTGG
This sequence comes from Schistocerca gregaria, assembly GCF_023897955.1. NCBI lineage: Eukaryota > Metazoa > Arthropoda > Insecta > Orthoptera > Acrididae > Schistocerca > Schistocerca gregaria. The sequence continues at coordinate 552,924,120 of NC_064920.1, forward strand.
ATGATGCATGCAGTATGAATAAAGACCTTGTCATCTCGGACCACAGCATTACCATTAGGGAACAAACAATATATCATGGGATGGACGTGATCAGCCAAAATGGTCACATAATCCTTGGCAGTAATGGAGCCTTGAAGAGAAACCATGGGATCTATGGAATTCCTCGATACAGCTCCCCACATCACCAAATACCCACCATGTTTCACTCTTGGGATGTAAACTCGGACAGAAGCTGGAAACAGTGTAAAAGGAGACTCATCCGACCTAATGATACGCTTCCATTGCCCTATAGTCCAGGTTTAACGGCATTTGTATCACTGATGAGTGGTTTTGGAATTGCAGCTCGCCCCACAGTTGTCTATTTTCGGAGCTTCTTTCATGTTGTTTTGGTGTGACAACATTTGTGAGTGCAACATTCAGTTCTGCAGAGATTTTTGCATCTGTGGTCCTCTTACTTTTCTTGTATTCCTATACATTGACCGTCTATTAGGGTCACTCGAAACATGCTTTTGTCTGCATTGTGACTTGCCAGATGACATTTTTCCACTTTTCCTTTATGGGGTGAAAATCTTTGATATGGTGCCTGTCGAAACACCAAACACTTCGGCTACCTTCATTATGGAAAGCAAAGGAAGTAGGTAACAGTACACTCGTTCGCCCACTGCTTGAATACTGCTCACCGGTGTGGGATCCGTACCAGATAGGGTTGATAGAAGACATAGAGAAGATCCAAGGGAGAGCAGTACGCTTTGTTACAGGATCATTTAGTAATCGCGAAAGCGTTACAGAGATGATAGATAAACTCCAATGGAAGATTCTGCATGAGAGACGCCCAGTAGCTCGGTACATGCTTTTGTTGAAGTTTAGAGAACATACCTTCACCGAGGAGTCAAGCAGTATATTGCTCCCTCCTGCGGATATATCGCGAAGTGACCATGACGATAAAATCAGAGAGATTAGAGCCCACACTGAGGTATACCGACAATCTTTCTTTCCACGAACAATACGAGACTGGATTAGAAGGGAGAACCAATAGAGGTACTCAAGGTACCCTCCGCCACACACCGTTAGGTGGCTTGTGGAGTATGGATGTAGATGTAGAGATTTAGAAGCATCCACCGTATGAGCACCAGCAATTTGCCCATGTTCGACTTCACCTAACTCCAACATTACGCACATGCAGCCACACAGACCACTGTTCTGAACACGATTGACACTTGCAGCTTATTCCAGATCTTGCATAGGTCCTGTTTGTGGTCAAATCAACAGTCCAACCTGCAGGCTAGGTTGGCAGCTGGATTTTTGTTCCAGGTTGCATTTCTTTTAGCGTTTCCAAATTTTTGTTCAACCCCTGTAGTTTGTAAGTTCTAGAATTCCATTATCGAAAAACTTCATGCTACTTTATTTTCCAAAAGTTAGCCGTGAAACGTGGAAGTTTATATGAGCAAAAGTTACTACACGATCCCTGTCTCCTCTCCCTTGAAACAGCACCTGACAACCAGATTTGGCTACAGCAGAATCAGTTTAAAACTTACGATTGTTCATAAAGTCGTACGGCATTGGTGAGGTGAACTTTGTTTATGTTACAGACAGTGACGGCGGGATACGGGACGTTCCAGATGGGGTAGTGAGTTGACTCCACTGTCGTGATGGTGGGGGACGTGATGTACTGGGACCACACCAGGTTGATCAGGATGCTGGCTGCTGTTGCTCCAGCGGCACAGCCAAGTAGCCAAAGCAGCCTGTAACACACAGAGTGACATTCAGTCGTTGACCTATACAGAGTGCGAACTTACCAGTGTAAATGTGGATGCGGCCATTAGATGTTAATTTACGAATAATGAGAAAATCGGCATGAGAGTAAGAGACAGTTCGTTTCTTTCAACTAGAGTAAACATTTTTAACTGAACCGAGGAAAGGGCATACATAGGTAACCCAAAAGTGCGTTAACATTAGAAAAGTCAGTACTTCACGAAATAATGTGGGTAGAGAGCTAAAAATTGACAGAAGTCTTTGAAATGGCATGGTGTTTTATCGAAACCCAAAAACTTCCACACAGTGACCAGTATATTGCACTGAACAAGCAGTACTGAGGCCCATGGGAAAGACAGGCGGCGATGCATACGTCACCAGGGTAGGACTGAGCTCGTTCGCTCGCTTAACTTAGCAGAAAAAATGCGTTTCTAAACCTGTTAACTCGCAACCGGGTGTGTACGTACTAATGAGAGTTGCATCTGCTGCTGCAAGTCTTATAGACTACCAGTCGCACAACATAATTTAAGATAAATTCTCGACATAAATGGTATAACGCCTTGTTTGTAGCATTTAGTCTCTTCTGCGTAATAGTCCTCATTTCATACAAGATGTGGTGTCTTATGCAGCTGATCATCTTTTTGAAATGATTTTAGTTTTGTTGTGTCCTAATACAGCCGTAACAAAGTATTAAGGCTTAATAATACACTACTGGCCATTAAAATTGTTACACCAAGAAGAAATGCAGATGATAAACGGGTATTCATTGGACAAATATATTATACTAGAACTGACATGTGATTACTTTTCACGCAATTTGGGTGCATAGATCCTGAGAAATCAATACCCAGAACAACTACCTCTGGCAGTAATAACGGCCTTGATACGCCTGGGCATTGAGTCAAACAGAGCTTGGATGGCGGTACAGGTACAGCTACCTAAGCAGCTTCTTCAACACGATACCACAGATCATCAAAAGTAGTGACTGGCGTATTGTGACGAGCCAGTTGCTTGGCCACCATTGATCAGACGTTTTCAATTGGTCAGAGATCTGGAGAATGTGCTGCCCAGGGCAGCAGTCGAACATTTTCTGTATCCAGGAAGGCTCGTACAGGACCTGCAGCATGCGGTCGTACATTATCCTGCTGAAATGTAGGGTTTCACAGGGATCGAATGACAGGTAGAGCCACGGGTCGTAACACATCTGAAATATAACGTCCACTGTTTAAAGTGCCGTCAATGCGAACAAGAGGTGACCGAGACGTGTAACCAATGGCAGCCATACCATCACGCCGGGTGATACACCAGTATGGCGATGACGAATACACGCTTCCAATGTGCGTTCACCGTGATGTCACCAAACACGGATGCGACTATCATGATGCTGTAAACAGAACCTGAATTCATCCGAAAAAATGACGATTTGCCATTCATGCACCCAGGTTCGTCGTTGAGTACACCATTGCAGGCGCTCCTGTCTGTGATGCAGCGTCAAGGGTCACCGCAGCCATGGTCCCTGAGCTGATACTCCATGCTGCTGCATACGTCATCGAACTGTTCGTGCAGATGGTTGTTGTCTTGCATTTATCAAAGTCGGAAACGTGATGGTACGCATTTCTCCTCGTTACACGAGGCATCACAACGTTTCACCAGGCAACGCTGGTCAACTGCTGTTTGTGTATGAGAAATCGGTTGGAAACTTTCTTCATGTCAGCAAGTTGTAGGTGTCGTCACCAGCGCCAACCTTGTGTGAATGCTCTGAAAAGCTAATCATTTGCATATCACAGCATCTTCTTCCTGTCGGTTAAATTTCGCGTCTGTAGCATGTCATCATCGTGGTGTAGCAATTTTAATGGCCAGTAGTGTAGTAAGATACCATAATAATGGATTTCAGTAGAAGATACAATTCTCGTTTGTACACACACACACACACACACACACACACACACACACACACACACACACACACACACACACACACACACAGTTACAAGTATAGAAACGCCATTTTTCTGCTGAGTTGAGAGAGCGAGCTCGGCCTACCTTCGTGACGTACGTGCCGGGGCCTGTCTTTCTCGTGGGCCTCGATTAATAAATAGTGACGCCACATGAGAATCGCTTATAAAATCAGCTGTACGCACGCTGATATGTTACAGAACCGCATCGTCCCTAGCCTGGATTATTAACACCTGTTGGAAGGTAAGACCTCAATCCGTGTGATTATTGGTTGTGGTCTTACCTAAAGTCGGATGTCTACTACGACTGTAAGACGCCATTAGAGAAGCTAAAAAACAATATCTAATCGCAATGTCTCACCACACTTACTGATATACTTTACAGTGCTCTTCAGAATACTCTCTCCCGAATACAGGCATTGTTTATGAGTGACAGTTAACACGGTGAGCATTTGTTACAAAGAACTTTCTCGCCAAACAATGGGTACAAGAGATCTCTCACGTTTGTAGCAATATGAGGTTAGGGATGGTGCGATTTTACAACGTATCGGCGTACCACGCAACCCTATGCGGCATCACTGAGATGGACTGTCCAACGCCATCTGTTAGCCAGTGTTTGCACTAGGTTTTGGATTCAGTGAAACTCCATGACATTTCAGGCATATGTGTCAAATTTTACCCCATTCCCTACATTATTCCGTGAATTAATGCATTTTCAATTGTTAACTGGCTTTTGGGTCACCCCTTATGAGCATTATCACAAACGTTTTGAGGACTCTTTGCTCCTTTGCACCACTTCCAAAAAAATCCATTATTTCAAAGTGCAAAACCTTTACGGTATCAAAAAGAGTTTTAAGTGCAGATGCAACCGTTACCTTGAGCGACCGAGTCTAGCACTGGGAAATCCTTGTACCCTCAATGGCCCTTAGCTGGTCCAGTGAAACAAGACAAGACATAAATTCTTTTGAATATTCAAATCTGTGAATAACCACCGATAAAGAAGAAAATGCTTTTATTATGAAGAACAATTGCCAAAATGCACCTACGTGCACTCACAGTGAAGTGTTGGAGATGATCAGCCACTTATGAAAATACTCTTGGCTATTATGCGGTGGTCAGATGAATTTCGTATTGAAAACCAATGTTTCGTCCCATTTTGTTGAGGCACGCAAGGAGCATTGTAGTTTCTTTGAAGGTCCGATCAGTGACGAATATAGCAGCTTTCATCCGAGGGAAGGCGGGAGGGGAGGGGTATGTTAGAGGCTTCAAATTTTAATTATACCATACTAAGAATATCAATGGTATTAATAGTTAAAATTTTCGTTAATCTATGATATTTATTTAAATTATTTGTTAAGTATTAAGTAACTGTAGACTAAATTAATCATCATTTCTAATAAAATTCCTCGTGCCAAACTTTCTAAATCCGCACTGTCTTTGTGTATATGTTCATAAGCCATCATTAAGGAATAACACCATAGGAATACAGTATGAACCATGCTGCAAGTACTCGCCCAGCGGTTATCAACAACATCAGGTATTTTCAAAACAGGTTGTTCTAAAGCACACTGAATTTCATGCAATACATTTTATTGGATTGGGGAGAAGAGAAGTTTGTGGCACAACTTGACTAGAAGAAGGGATCGGTTGGTAGGACATGTTTTGAGGCATCAAGGGATCACAAATTTAGCATTGGAGGGCAGTGTGGAGGGTAAAAATCGTAGAGGGAGACCGAGAGATGAGTACACTAAGCAGATTCAGAAGGATGTAGGTTGCAGTAGGTACTGAGAGATGAAGAAGCTTGCACAGGATAGAGTAGCATGGAGAGCTGCATCAAACCAGTCTCAGGACTGAAGACCACAACAACAACAACAACATTTTATTATTTAGGAGAAGCATGAAAAAGTTTATAAATGTCCGTAACAGTATGTAGGATGCGTTTTATTATATGGTATTCGTTCCTACAGTTGGCTGCAGCAACTGACAAACATGTGCTCTGCAGTGAATGTATGGTAACTCGCGCCCTCTTTTCCCTGATCGTCGAGAGCGGACGCTTGTGACAGAATACAGAACCACTAAAATAAGCAGCACCATCGAAAGAGCCTGTTACTAATTTGTCGTAACAGAAACCTCAAGCTCTAGGTAAAAATATTAGCAATGTAGGAAAAGATAAGACTTCCACTTACCGTAAAGTATACACGTTAAGTTGCAGAGAGGCACAGTTAAAGGACACTTACTTAAAGCTTTCGCTCAGCCTTCATCAGAAAAGGGAAACACACATACCTCACCCACACACTGATAATACTTGTACCGCACTCCGTGTTTCGAGAGCGATTCTTGGAACATTTCCACAACTCCTTTTAGCTCCATTACTCCAATTTCTCCAGAGTAGTTAGCTAGGCAATCAGCATCATGATTGTTGGTCATTCTATTTCCGCATCTGCAATACTTGGATAGAATTTAACATCAATTACCTTGCCTGTGTTTTCTGCTATTGCAGTTGCAATTTCATAGAGTCATGATACAAACCACTATGAACTTGTATTGAAGAAGTGGCAGTGTCTATAATGACAATGTTAACCTTCAGTTCAAATATAAAGTGAAATAAATGAAAAGAAAGCCCAAGTGATCGAAACGCACGAATTGTGAATATGCCAGTCGTATGCGGAAGACCATGAATGAGATGTTAACTGTTGTGGTTAGTGGAAAGTTGTTAGCAGATTCTGTGAATTATCTGTGACATATGTGCGGAAAACCTTCTTGTACTGCTAATGAGGTAGTGGCGAAATAAAACCTCAATTGACTTCTGACAATCTTCAGATCTATTATCATTTGCAAATTACACTTCCGATTCGGAAGATCAGGAGGGGTAACAACGTCACAAGTTGGACTAACGCGTTTTATTTTCAGGAACTAACTCATTGATTTAGTCTAATACATGTTTGTTGGTTTCATGTCATCAGCCCCAAAATATTCGGACACTTGATGATCATCCCAGTTCTTGTTCCATCCCACTTGCTTCTGCAACAAAAAGGACTTCCCATCTTCCACCTTTCAAACCATCGAGATCTTAACCTTGTCTTCCTATCCGTCGTGCAGTTTCGACGACGGCGCTTTCATATCCCACCAGCGAGTGCAAGGATCGCATTTTGAACATTCTCAATTACACCCAAATCTCACAGTATACATGAATGGACACTGACAAATGCTATAAAAACTTTTCTGATTATGCAAAGGACAGTTACTGTAATAAAATACCGATATGTCAGTAACTGAGATTTGAAAGTGAATTACTCTTTCAATTTTAAACCCGTGTGGGTTATCAATAATTTAAACTTATCAACTAATTATATGGGAAGTCCATATGATGCTGACTGGTTTGCAGTCAGACAAGCAGAAGGTTGACAAGTCTTTCCCGGGGTTTTCCATGGTTTTCCGGTGAGATTTGCCCAAACAGGGAGACCTTAAAGTTAAATTTCCATGGCAAAACTTGTTCTATTGTACCCGAACATACGGTATCACCGACCTTACTGAGCGGTAGCTTGTTGTCTTATGCTGCCTTTAACCATTGTATCTGCTGCTATTATGTTCTTCACAGCATTTGATACTGAGTACAGTGCTTGCTTGTCTTTAGTCGTCCTTTATGTGTTTATTAGAAAAATTTCATTACCACGAGGGGTACCATTTAATGATACAAGAGATGAGAAGTGCGCTAAATTTGAAAGGGCTGTGTATATCAGCAGTGCTGAATATTTTACCACACAGACGTGTTCAACGAACTCGGCGCTATGCCCGCTTATAAATTAACGTATTTGCGGCAGCGAAAGAAAGAGAATAAACCCTGTGTAGGCAATACGACTCTTTGCTGATATACCACGTCACTGGATTAACAATAGTATTTACCACGACTTGAGGTACTGGATAAGAAAGACGGGTTCTCAAAAATGGTTCAAATGGCTCTGAGCACTATGGGACTTAACATCTGAGGTCATCAGTCCCCTAGAACTTAGAACTACTTGAACCTAACTAACCTAAGGACATCAGACACATCCATGCCTGAGGCAGGATTCGAACCTGAGACCGTAGCGCGGTTCCGGACTACAGCGCCTAGAACCACATGGCCACCGTGGCCGGCAGACGTGTTCTCGGAGCGATTCTAATTGTATTGTTGCACAGCAGACATTACGGAATTTGAGAATTAAGTTTACTTATATAAACGCTGAGGCGTAATATCTTGTGAACAGAAATACGAAAGTGGTTGTTTTGTTGAAGAGAACTGTGGTATAATTAAATAATTATTCAAAAGTGAGCAATTTCATCATTTTAACAACTCTGGAAATTTGTGCTTCAAGTTTACATACTTATATATGCACGATTAGACATTAGTCTCTGCGGCATTGTGAGGGTTAGTTCTAGCCTGCATGTGATCCGTTTCCTTCGCAATAGGTCATCTTTGCATTGGAACTGTAATTTATTAATATTTTCTCCCCCCAAAACTGACACGACTGCATTCATACATCCCAGAATGTGCTACGAGTGTAGGTTGTCACGTACGTATAACGTGAGAAATAAATAAACTTTACAAGAGAGCCGCGTGCAACAGCAGCGATGCGGAAGGCGGCAGCTACAGCTTCGTAGCACTTGGATCATTAAGGTGACTGTAGGAAACTACATCATACAAGTAAATTTACTAAACATAGGCGAAGCTGGACAACCCTGAAAGCTTAGATGCGTTTAAAGGCACTCATAATTAAGTGGAACAACTTCTTTGTGAAACAAATTAAAATTTCACTTCACATTCAACATTCCAATTTTAACATTTCAATTTTAATATACATTGAAGTAAATTGCAATTTTAATTTATCTCCATTTATTCTTTTGCCTCCATAAGAAAATATACGATCCGGCCATTCCACGTGTTCTTCTTGCACAAGACGTCTATCATACTCAAAGACTACATCTCCTGCAGGTTCTCAACTTTCTTCAGCTGAGTTCCGTCGTGATGCCTTCGAATGGCGAGCAACAACCCCCCCCCCCCCTCCTCCTTCCCCTCCTTTTTCACACTACGTGCCATTTGAAGCACGAATATTAGTACTTTAAACGCAATCAAGGAATATCTTTGCACTTTGATAGCAAACGCAACACGCATTTGGGAGGATGGCGGTTCTAAACCCGTGCGGCAACCCCATTTAGATTTTCCATGATTTTTCTTTCTCGCTGAAGGTGAATGTCGGGACGATTCTTTTGAAAGGGCATAGCCATTCCACATCAGATTTTCTTCCCCATCCTAGCTCGTGCTCTGTCTCTAATGACATCATCGTCATTGGCACGTTAAAACTTAGTCTTCTATCCTTTCTAGAAACCATTCTATGTACAAACGACTGTCTTAATAACAACTCAAGAAATAGGAAAGTTTTTATACATGTAACAACTTTGTATTAATCGTAATTAAATCTATGTGTGTTCAAAATATGTGGAGGGGGCGAAAGGAAAGGAAAAGCAAAGGAACTAATGATACCAGGAGAAAGGAAAGGAAAAGGGAAAGAACAAATATCAGCTGCATGGGGATTTGGTGCGGAATCAGCGGCGACGAGCTAAAATGTGTGCCGAACAGGGACCCTGCTTACCTGCTACACCCAGACACAGTGTTTATCCTCACGATCCCCAGTCGACACACAATCAAAACTAGTGCCACTTATCCACAGTCATCGTTCATGCCCTCCACGCTCACTAATTTTTAGGTTCCCATTGGAGGTCGAAGGTAACGTGCATCGGCACTCAAGGCTGTCGATTCATTGCCCATCGAGGCGAATCAATTACATGAACAATCTCGAAGGCAGATGCACATTTTTCATTTGAACTCCACCGGGAATCTAAAATTAGCAAGCATGGAGGATATGGACTTTAACTGCGGATAGGTGGCAGTGGGTGGAAATGTGAGTCGATCTGGGACCGTGTCGAGATAGATTGCGCATTTACGATAAACTCGGTGTGTGGATGGTGCAGTGGGTAAGCAGCTGCCCAGTAAGCAGGGAATGCCAGATTCGAGTCTCGATCTGGAACTCATTTTGCCTCATCACCACAAGGCCGCCGGCCGGTATCTCCGAGCGATTCTAGGCGCTTCAGTCTGAAACCACGCGACCGCTACGGTCGCAGGTTCGAATCCTGCCTCAGGCATGGATGTGTGTGATGTCCTTAGGTTAGTTAGGTTCAAGTAGTTCTAAGTTCTAGGGGACTGATGACCTCAGATGTTAAGTCCCATAGTGTTCAGAGCCCTTTCAATCATTTGAACCACAAGGTCCCAGTGTATCATTAGTTCGTTTCTCGCCCCTCCCCCCCTCCATACCTTTAATTACATAACCTCATCTAAATTTTTTTACTTTTTCAAAAGTAAATCACAGAGTTCACAATACCGAACATATGTGTGTAGAAATTGATATTTTTGTCAGAACAACGCTCATTGAGAAAATGGCCAAACAATTATTTTAATCAGATGAATAAATTAATTAAAAATGATAATTTGTGGATACAGTAAGGCCTGATGAGGAAGATTTATTTAGATGGAATAATTTAAACCTTAATTAGCATCTCGTAGGAGCAAATACTGTAAAAAGACAATGGAAAGTGTAAGGTGCGATCAGAAAGTTTGAGGGCATTACTGCAGAGTATACAGGTTGTTACAAAAAGGTACGGCCAAACTTTCAGGAAACGTTCCTCACATACAAATAAAGAAAAGATGTTATGTGGACATGTGTCCGGAAACGCTTAATTTCCATGTTAGAGCTCATTTTAGATTCGTCAGTATGTACAGTAGTCCTCGATTCACCGCCAGTTGGCCCAATTGACGGAAGGTAATGTTGACTTCGGTGCTTGTGTTGACATGCGACTTATTGCTCTACAGTACTAGCATCAAGCACATCAGTACGTAGCATCAACATGTTAGTGTTCATCACGAACGTGGTTTTGCAGTCAGTGCAATGTTTACAAATGCGGAGTTGGCAGATGCCCATTTGATGTATGGATTAGCACGGGGGAATAGCCGTGGTGCGGTACGTTTGTATCGAGACAGATTTCCAAAACGAAGGTGTCCCGACAGGAAGACGTTCGAAGCAATTGATCGGCGTCTTAGGTAGCACGGAACATTCCAGCCTATGACTCGCGACTGGGCAAGACCTAGAACGACGAGAACACCTGCAATGGACGAGGCAATTCTTCGTGCAGTTGACGATAACTCTAATGTCAGCCTCAGAGAAGTTACTGCCGTACAAGGTAACGTTGACCACGTCATTGTATGGAGAGTGCTACGGGAGAACCAGTTGTTTCCGTACCATGTACAGCGTGTGCAGGCACTAACAGCAGCTGATTGGCCTCCATGGGTACACTTCTGCGAGTGGTTCATCCAACAATGTGTCAATCCTCATTTCAGTGCAAATGTTCTCTTTACGGATGAGGTTTAAAAAATGGCTCTGAGCACTATGGGACTTAACTGCTGTGGTCATCAGTCCCCTAGAACTTAGAACTACTTAAACCTAACTAACCTAAGGACACCACATACATCCATGCCCGAGGCAGGATTCGAACCTGCGACCACAGCAGTCGCGTGGTTCCGGACTGAGCGCCTAGAACCGCTAGACCACCGCGGCCGGCACGGATGAGGTTTCATTGCAACTAGATCAAATTGTAAATTTCCACAATCAACATGTGTGGACTGACGAGAATCCGCACGCAATTGTGCAATCACGTCATCAACACAGATTTTCTGTGAACGATTGGGCAGGCATTGTTAGCGATGTCTTGATTGGGCACCATGTTCTTCCACCTACGCTCAATGGAGCACGTTATCATGATTTCATACGGGATACTCTACCTGTGCTGCTAGAACATGTGCCTTTACAAGTACGAAACAACATGTGGTTCATGCACAATGGAGCTCCTGTACATTTCAGTGGAAGTGTTCGTACGCTTCTCAACAACAGATTCGGTGACCGATGGATTGGTAGAGGCGGACCAATTCCATGGCCTCCACGCTCTCCTGACCTCAACCCTCTTGATTTTCATTTATGGGGGCATTTGAAAGCTCTTGTCTATGCAACCCCAGTACCAAATATAGAGACTCTTCGTGCTCGTATTGCGGACGGCTGTGATACAACACGCCATTCTCCAGGGCGCATCAGCGCATCAGGGATTCCATGCGACGGAGGGTGGATGCATGTATCCTCGCTAACGGAGAACATTTTGAACATTTCCTGTAACAAAGTGTTGGAAGTCACGCTGGTACGTTCTGTTGCTGTGTGTTTCCATTGCATGATTAATGTGATTTGAAGAGAAGTAATAAAATGAGCTCTAACATGGAATGTAAGCGTTTCCGGACACATGTCAACATAACATATTTTCTTTCTTTGTGTGTGAGGAATGTTTCCTGAAAGTTTGGCCGTACCTTTTTGTAACACCCTGTATGTAACGCAGCGCGACTCCTATGCGGGTATATAAGCACCACCATTAGGAAAGGAGCTGGTGTGACATCCGTGTCTTTCCGATGTGCTTGCGGTAAATATGGGAATGTCAGCTACGATGACGTCATTATCTAATCGTCCAAACAGGAGCAACGTTCTGTACTCTTTTCTTGGCTGCCGAAACGACAAATAGAGGTAGAAATCCTTCGGAGAATGAGGGACGTGTATGGGGAAACATATCTGTCGAAAACCACATTGTGGAATGGTACGAGTTCCATCCTGGTCGTGATTCGACACAAGACATGGGCGATCTCGATGGCCAGCCTCGTCCATTACAGGGCAACTCAAGTGTCTGAGAGTCTATAGACCTATCTATCACATCTTCGATCGCTTAAAAATGGGACGGCGTTCTATCATAGGGGTACCTTCAACATGGTGCGCTGATGGGATGATTTTTTCAACGCTCACGGCGATTCCGCCTGATTGGCATATGGCATATGTGCAAAACCTGGCCGACAGATGGTGGTGAACATCAACACGTCAGTCACGCCACATGAGAATTGTGTACAAAATGAGCTGTCGTGGAATTGTGACAGGTGTGACCTGTAATTGTTGTGCTCCTGTTTTCGCGTTCCGCGATTGTCAGTGTCAATTTCCAGTTCTTGTAACAGTCCCTGAAAAGCTTCAATGTCGTCTTTGCATCATCCTGCTAAAATAATCTGTCGTAAATGTTCAGGTAATTTGATTAAGCAAATGCGGATGAGTTCTGAGGGGCTGTATGGGTTTGAAAGATACTGATTCTTATGTAACATGTCTTCAAAATATTTGACAAGACTGGAAAATTCAGATTGTTTGAAATATTTCATCATTATGATGCTATGTTTTACTCGGTCTTGTGTAGCTTGAGACCAATATGCTGAGAGGAAGGCATGGTAAAATTCTCCTTCACTATGACAATCGTGAATGACCGATCGCATTCTAACAGCTGGTTCATTCTCCAAGTAGCCACACATAAATTCTAATCTGTGCTCTAATGACCAGTTGGGAGGAAAACAATGAGAGAATTGATGGAGCCACGCTTGTGGATGAATGTCGTTGCCAGAATTCTTAAATGTTTTGAATTTACGTGCAGTAATGAACAGCTTATAGTCAAAATCATCGTGTCGGCGGGTAGCATATCGGTCATTGTTACGTCGTGTCGGCGGTTCCATCTCAAAATTCGGTGCACCTTGCCAATTTCTTTCATAATTTCCGAAATGCCCTGTGTTATTATTTTGTGGCTTTTCCGTATTTCTAAGTCCCTCTTCCTGTGTTGGAGCGCGAGTGCCCTCTGAAATACACAATTCTTGTATTACCTGTGTCAGCTGATCTTGCACTTCCCGGATTTCTCTTTGGTGTTGTGCATTAATTTGATTCTGATTTTGTTTGAATTTCCTAATTTGTTCGCACTCTTCTGTATCATTCAGATCATCATCTAGATAAGTTAATGAACTGATCTGAAAGTTCGGCTACTTTCTCCTATAGTGAACACATTTCCTCAGTGTGTTTTTCTGAACCAAGTTTCAGAGTGTCCATTTGTGTTGAAATCGAATCTACTGTGTCCTTTAAGTTTTCCTGAGTTCTTGCAAGTTGCGTAACCGAATCGGTGGATGCAACTGAGTCCATTTTAGCTTGCAAGGTGTAGTGATTTTCACGAACAATAGTTTGCAGTTCTTTTATGGCTGCTTCATGATTCTGTAATGCATTTTCATGCCGGGAAAAAATAGGTTGAAAATGCTCACAAATTTGTGTTTTTACCTCATTACAGATTTTTTGGCATTTCAATTCAATGTTATGTAACTCAGTAGTTAAATCTTCACGTGTTTGTTCAAGTGTGGTGTCTAACTTCCGAAGATTTTGTTCCATTGTGTCTAACTTTTGAAGCTTTTGCTGTGTTTGTCTCTGATTTTGTTCCATTGTGTCTAACTTTTGAAGATTTTGTTCCATTGTGTCTAACTGTTGCTGTGTTTGTCTTTGGTTTTGTTTCATTTGTTGCATTAATTGCAATAATAATGTATTAGTGTCTGGAATCTGTTCCTCTATGCTTCTCGGCAGTGCATTTGCACCGGCAACATTCACAGTTTGACAAGCAGAAAATGTGTCTCGACTTATTTGAGAAAACGGTGAGGACGCAAAACCTGAATGTACAGTATTTTCAAGATTGTGTCCTGTCATATCGGATTCCTGACGCGAGCTGTTGCCGACAGATCGATCGATAATGCTCCCCTGTTCACTAACTGTTTCACTGCCTACACCATTGTTTGCAGCCCGCTCCATTTCCCTATGTACAATTACCAAATTACTACTTTGAACATTAGTGAATTCATTACATGGTGGCGCTAACACACTGCTTTCGTCTTCACTGTCATTTCTCAGTTTACTTTGTAGCCTAGTATTACGTTTTTCACACGCCATTATTGTCACAATATTTCACACGATAACACAGAAAAGCATAATTTGAAGAGCAAAAATAAGAGAACACATTAACATAACACTGAAAATAATATCTAGTTAATTGCAAGCGAAGCTGCGAAATACTTGGTGCAAATATACATGCGTGCCACAACTGTTTTACTGTACGACAATGAAAGACTGCAACTACAAAGGAAATTCTCTCTATGATTACGCGCTAGCAATAAACAAAGGCTACACTAACTACACAAACTACAAGAAAAAATCAGAAGATTCCAGTGAGGTATCCTTGGCTAAGGGTCGACATATGAAACGTCCCCTTAGAACAATTATACACGACTGTGCTTAAACTGACACACAATATTTTTAGCGCAACGCAATCTGACTTCCAAAAATCCCTACGAAAGAATGGCCCTGATTAACATAAACATATACGTTTCACAAATCACTTACCTCACAAAAATCTTCGTTACTCAAGCTACTGCAATACAGCGAGCGTCACTACTGCCAGCTAAATAAAAGATTCAAACTACTGAAGGCACTAACTACTGATAGGCATAGTTAGCAAATGAAAGATTTTAATACAGAACAAAAAAATGTATTTACCTTAATAGTCATTATATATATATATATATATATATATATATCAATTCATGACACAAATTCTTACAAATTTCAAAACTCCGCCATCTCTCTCCCCACGTCGACAACTGCTGGCGGCTCACCTCCAACTGCGCAACGCTACGCGCTGTTAGCATCCAGCTGCCGCTGCCCAACACTACAATGGCAGACAACAATGCAAACCAGCCACAGACTGCACACGGCACAGCCAGTGATTTTCATACAGAGCGCTACGTGGCAGCGGCGTTACCAATAAAAAAAAACCTAAACAGCCTACTTACAAACATCATTTCCGACTAATAGCTGTACCCTTTACTATAGTGCTGTTCACAACATTGTCCCGCGACTACTGGCTGATAAACACCTGTTGGAAGGCACGGCTTTCATGTAGGATGGCGCTCTACACCATATTGCTAAACATGTGAAAGATCTCTCGCGCACAAGGTTTGGTGAGGATTGCGTGTTGAGCCACCACTTGCGTCGTGCTTTGCCTTCCAGGTACCCAGGCCTCAATCCGTGCGATTACTAGTTCTGGACTTGCCTGAAGCTTCAAGCCTACCGCGATTGTCCCATCTCATTAGGAATAGTAAAGGATAACATTGGATGTCAATTTCGCACCACACCTTCTGATATAGCTGTGTAGTCTTATGAGATTTGTTACCATATGGAAATATTTGTGCCCAGCGACTGTATTTAATTCGAATAGTGAAGGGTGCAGCAACCAGTCGGAGATGATGTTTATTGGATATCTAGATTTCGTTTACTGTGTGACCATCTTCACGGCAGTAAATGTAACTTAAAACATTAAAAACACCTATATATGCACATAGTTCCAACTGGACTATTCGTGTCAGAGGTTGAGTTTACTAAACCTCATTTCCGACTAATAGCTGTACCCTTTACTATTTGAGAAGCCGTATTGTGCTGTTCACAACGTTGTCCCTCTACTACAGGTATTGCTGATGAATGGCGACCGACTTATTAAGCATTTGTTAGAAAGAACATCGTCTTGGCTAAAAATAAATTCTTTTACTAATTATTGTTTTTGTATCTTATCAGGCGCCACCTGTTGGTCATTTTGTGCATTTATTTCTGGTTTCAATGAAACGTCATGTCATTTCAAGCATATGTGTCAATTTTTACTTGTCTACCTACATTATTACGTGATGTATTGAATCTGCAAAATTTAACGGACTTTCGGTACATCTTGTGTGTTGTGAGTGCAGTCCCCTGATTTTAGAGGTAATAAGAGATCTGTATAATGACCGTCTTTGCTCTGGCTAGAATTTTCATATTTTTTTACACTGACAGCAGTGCCCAGAAGTGTGTCTGAGACAAGTGATATTGTATTTTATACACAACACTTACAAGAAATTGTAGTCATCGTGTTTACGTGAAGATGGTCCTTATTTTCCATTTAGAGTTTTACAGTTTTATAACATGGACACTCAACGATATATGTACTCCACAGGTAAGACATTTCGTTTTTTATTACGACATAATCGTCGCTACTACGTTGACATGATGGTTAATGATGGTTATGCACAGAGTTACAATTAGATTTTAAATATTCTCAGGGTTTCTATGTTTTCCAGAATAGCATAATTTATAATCACCATAAAGATTTTACTCCTGACAGACATTTTGTTTGATGTAGGCAGGCACAGTATGTAAGGAATCTTATTTGTATTCTTTAATGTATACAAAGTGTTCTTCCGATATCGTCATCGATTGCATGCATTTGTTGTCTATCCTCTGTGTCAGATGACACTGGATGGTCTGTATGCCTGAATATCGGCCTGCAAATAAATGCGCCTGATTTGCAGCTCATTGTGTACAACGAGTAGTTACATCAAGAATTTTACATCTAAAATGGCTAAGTAACATAAAATTTTCACCAAGAATACTTTTTAAACGAGGATTGGAAATAACGTGCTGTTTCTAGAACAGAAGGACACAACACACAGGAGTTAGTGATGTTAGCCCTCTACAATGATTGCACTAACGTTGTGTTAGGTATTTAGTAGTACCGCAGATGCAGTCATTCCAAGTGAGATTGTTCGCCGTCCTCACCTTTCAAACCAGTGCCGGCCTTCCTCGGTGATATACTTCAGACCGTGCAGGGTAGTGGCCTTGCAGAACTCGGACAAATGCCGACTCAGTGTATTCACGATCTTCATGGTTCTTCTGCCGTTGATTTTCATTCGAAAGCCTGTAAAGAAAACAACAGTTGTTTTATACGTTTTCAAAAAGCCTTCATTCAAGAAACATTTACTTCAGGCTCAAAAATTTTTATGCCACGCAAATAGGAATTCTTAACGTAATAGCAGTGCTATCAATTGATACGAACGATCTTCCCGTTAACAAGAGACCATGAAGAAGAAAGATTTCGAAAAACTATTTTTTGGCTTAACATTCTCTGGGACGTCTACTTTATTGTAGCGTTCATTCCAAGTTAGCAAAGAATACCGTTATCCAGTTAAAAGCCGTTTTATGGAAAAGTGTCTCCGAAAACGATTCACAATGGGAAATGACAGTTAACATGTAATTTCAACAACGACCTAACAGGTATTAGGAAATTATGAACGTGTTCGAACTTGTGATCGGGCCAGCCTGTTACAACTTCTGCACAAAAGCGAAGCGAGCAGAGCAGCGGCTGACAGAAGCCACCAAAGAGGCCGGCAGGACCACCATGGTCACGAAGAAGATGGAGGAAGACCCCCCTTTTAGATCTGGAAGAATTGCTGTATGGTCCACGGATCACTGACTAGAAGTATATTTAACACAACTACAAAAAAATGTAACCCAAAACTTTAAATCCATGTTTCTCGAAACCGTATTTTTCAGATTGGCGGGAAACATAAGTTGAGAATAGTATATACCATTTTGATTGGAATTCGATTGTGGCATTATAAACTGCGGTATCATAAGAAGTATACTTTCAGTACATGCTTTTGTCTCTATTTTCTGGCCGAAGAAAATTACATTTGTTTTAGTACGTCCCCATTTTGTTAGAACTTAATGTTTTTCAACTATTGTAACTAACGTGTATATTGAAAATGACTTGCAGAAAATTATTTTGTTCGGTAATTCCTGCCGATGACCAGTATTCCGGCTGCAAAGGGTCCTCCCACCTGGAGCAGCGGTTACGGGAGTCGCCCGATGTGGAAACAAAAATGATTTCTTAAAGACAGAAATGCAAGGAATGAAACTATATCATCAGATTTATCATAAGCCGACCGGGTAGTCCGATCGGTTCTCGGCGCTACAATCTGGAACTGGCGACCGCTACGGTCGCAAGTTCGAATCCTGCCTCGAGCATGGATGTGTGTGATGTCCTTAGGTTAGTTAAGTTTAAGTAGTTCTAAGTTCTAGGCGACTTATGACCTCAGAAGTTAAGTCCCATAGTGCTCAGAGCCATTTGAACCATTTATCATAACTTGTTATTTAACATAATAAAAAAGATCACGAAAATCACCTACTTTTCGTGCGCTCACCGATGGCTACCCCCCGTAAGTCACATACTGACGTTTTTCCAATCTCATTACAAACTTCGTGAGCTTGTTGTGAGGATCTAGCAGTGTGCCCTTTCTGTGTTGTAGGAAAAGATACAAAGCAATACATTCTAACCTCCTTCATATACTGTCTGAAAAAGTGAATATAGTTCACTCCATTAGTGCTAAACTTGCTATCAGTTAACGAATGTGGCAATGCTACTTAAGACTATGACCAGCCTAAGCACGCAGTGGTTAAGTGACTCGCATTCTGCAGGGGGAAGGGGGGGGGGGCAGATGGGGTGGGGGAAGAGTTGGAGGGTTGGAATACCCGGTCAGTAACAACATTAATGTTTCCCATAGTTCCCCGAAATCACTTATCGCAGTGCCATAATATTTCCTTTGCAAAGGACACGATCGATTTCCCTCCTCATCCTTGTGCCGTTTGAACTTGTGCAACATTTGTAAGGACCTCGTCGTCCACGGGACTCTAAGCTCCCTATCTTTATCGAAAACTAAAGAATAAATGAAACGACGGTTTTCATTGTTAACATTTGTGAAATTATTATTATTTAACAAAGCTTATAATTTTGTAGGGTGTACTCATCCATGTTATTTAAACCTGCTGCTGCTCATGCTGTAAACTGCAAATGGTTGTTACACCATGAATAATAAATACAAACATTAAGTTTCAGAACTTTTATTCTGTCACTTCATAATTGTACTGAGATGCTTACAACACTGACGTTCATCTTCCTTAAGTCATTACGTGTTTATTGCACGGACATTAATAAGACACTACTCTCTCTTGCCAACATGGGTGCTCCTTTATATATAAATCCGAACAACCCTCGGTATTGTTGTAAAGGCTTTTTTAATAAAATTGCAATTAAAAGTGTTGTCTTAACATTAATGACAAATTTCAACAGTTGCACTAGCACTTATAGAGCCAATACATTTATCAAATTTTACGCATTTAACATTTAAAAGTGCGGAAATATTCAAATGTGAAATATTAACAATACTTTTACTATTTTTATAAAATGCAAAAGATGCATGCATCGGAAAATGTTCGTACGTATATATAAGTTTCCAAGTCACCAACTGAGTGTGGCAATATAGGTCTTTTGTTTAATGTTGACAAAATACCTAAAGAACTACCTATGTTTTCACGCCAATAACATTTCCACTAATTACATTTTAATTTTGTGATCAATTCTTATTCTTTTAGTTGGTTTCTCGTTTAAATACTTTAATTTAGTTATTGTTTTAACACAAATCCATCTTGAGTTTCAAAGAAATGAATTTGACCAATGCACTCGATCATATATTTCAGATTTCACCTAATTACGTTAAATCTAAATGTTTCTACAAATTGCAGGTCTTA
Source organism: Schistocerca gregaria (assembly GCF_023897955.1). Classification (NCBI taxonomy): domain Eukaryota; kingdom Metazoa; phylum Arthropoda; class Insecta; order Orthoptera; family Acrididae; genus Schistocerca; species Schistocerca gregaria. The sequence goes on from NC_064920.1 coordinate 552,944,233, forward strand.
TATACTTCAATACAATTATAATTTAATCATTGTATCAATTTTGAAAACATAGGTTTACCTATACCACTGCTATTTGTTTACATTAGTTATTCCTGTTTATTTCAAACTGGATAAAAAAAATACGTGTTTTAAAAGGGTTTCAATGGACTTTTACATCTCACATTGTACACCAACCCATTTCTAGCTACCTCTGGTCAACCAAAGTAGAATTTCAGATGTACTGTCTAAAAAGTCTCTATTGCTAGCGCTGAGTTCTACTTAACGAAATTTTTCGAAATATGCTTCAGAAATTGCGACGAAAGATTTACGCTTGCCTAAACCAGTTTTGTATTTGTGATTATGCATAACATTTTCAAATTTATGATTTTATTCGTAGCTGTTATTTTCTCAGTAACTGTACTATGTACTTTTTTCGAAAGAAAATTCAGTCATCAGCTGCACAATTGGAATATTTTATTGAATTTAACTCCTATCTACAGATTAATCTATCATCATCGTAAGTGTAAAAAAGTTAGAAAAATATAAATGGTTAGAACATGGTCCTAGGAGAGAGTGGCCCAAATTGACACATCAGAAGTTAATTGTCGTTCACAGCTCATGTATGCCAATTAAAATTATATAAATGTTACATTACACTGAAGTTTCTAGAATAGCTTGTGTATAAAGAATTAAATATAAAATAATAAGTTTCGTTAGGAATTCACAGTTTCAGAAATGTTGTCTATGTGTCATTTTGGGCCATGCAGTGGGGCAAAATGACACACCTTTTCTCACAGCAAAGACGTTTCTTTATTTTTACTATTAAATTGTTACTGTAAGCATAAATTTTTAGAATAAACATACATTATATCTTAATTATTAGAACTGTAATTCTAATTAACAATGTGCACTAGTAAAATAAACAAAAAATATGGTAAATTATTTCCAGAAACTTAGAATCTTGGAACTCATTTATAAAAAATAGTATTTGCTATTGCTAGTTACAGTTTTAATTTGTCATAGACTTTTTATAAGCAGACATACTGCACTTCATCAGTCGATAATGTTGTGTCCTGTCCACTCGTCTACTATAGGGTGCCTAGAAACCTGCTTTCTCGGATCGCTAGACAACAATTCAAGCAAATCGTATTGATAAATTCTTATTACAGTAAGATAAATGACAATACTCAACGTTGAGAATTTACAATGGTATGTCGCGAGCAACGGGTGACAGACAAAATAAGAAAATTTGTTCACCATACACAACTCCTGATACAAGTGAAACAAGACAGTTTCTGTCGCTGCTGTAGAGGCCGTAGAACGGCTAGTCTTCAACTGGGCCGTGACCAGTAGTGCCGGCGCTTGACTTTTACGCCGGAACACATAATTTGAATGATAGAGAAATTCAAAAACGACCTAGTCCTGTCTCATTTTGCCTCTTCAACGCAAGTGTAATATTTTGTCATAGCTTCGAAACCTAGCAAACACAGAATCAAAATATTGCTACAGATTTAAAGACTTACCTTTAGAAGCTCTTCCTCTGATGGTAAATCTTCCACAAAGGTAATCAACACTGCATAATTTCAAAAGTTTTCTAACGGAAATATTTGTTTCCACTGCTTCTAAAATGGTGTCTCGCGTCTCACCTCACCAAATCACCAAATGGAAGCCGCAAAGATTAATGACTTGTGGGTGATGTGTAGCCGCCACAAGTAATCAAATAAACGAGGGACTATGATCCCGTTAGCCGCCACTTTTTTTTTTTTTTAAAAAAAAGAAAACCGCTACGTCTTTTTGGCTCCTCTGTGTCACTTTGTGCCACTTTCCCCTAGATATATGTAAAGTACAAGAAGCGTATTACAAAAAACTTGATACTGACTTTTAACCCAAACAAGGAGACGTCAGTACCTTCGTCAGTGCAGCATAATGTCATCTCATATCGCAAAATGCACACAGTGCATGCGATAATTACAACCATAGAATTAATCACAAGCGCATACAGAGTTAGGGTGACGCTAGAAGCAAGGGACATACATAGCAGCAAATAAAAAGGGTAAATAAGGCATATAAAAAGGAAGTTATAGGTCAGATTAATAGACTCAGCAGCCTATAAAGTATACATATACATTTTAGAATAAAATGTCTTAAAAGGCTGGTATAGAATTTTAGTTATTAAAAGCCGATGGTGACGTCATGAGCCGTTGATGTAGCGGCAGTTCTCTGTATTTTTCTGTATTCTCGAGACGGTGCCAGCAGCTGGAAGACAGTTTGCAGAAACGACAGGTAAATCGGCTGCATCGAGGCTTCGATGACGGCGAGTTTTAAAATTGTAGGAAATGAAGGCTTTTCAAATCTGCTGAAACTCATTGCACCTTACTACAAAGTACCATTAAGATAAGCATTCAATACGATTTTGTAAATCCAGTTTGTAACTAGTCAGAACTACTTAAAGATGAAATTCATATGGCGGACAGTTAAACACTCACGGAAACAATTTGCAACATGCAGACGTTTTTTGGGAATTACTGTTCACTATTTTGATGTCGATAAGATGGAAACGGCTACTGTTGGATTCTGTAAGTTTTTTGGATCACACACGGGCGAATATATTTCGAACATGAAACTGCAAGGTTCGCAGGAGAGCTCCTGTAAAGTTTGGAAGGTAGGAGACGAGGTACTGGCAGAAGTAAAGCTGTGAGTACCGGCCGTGAGTCGTGCTTCGGTAGTTCAGATGGTAGAGCACTTGCCCGCTAAAGGCAAAGGTCCCGAGTTCGAGTCTCGGTCGGGCACACAGTTTTAATCTGCCAGGAAGTTTCATATCAGCGCACACTCCGCTGCAGAGTGAAAATCTCATTCTGGAAACATCCCCCAGGCGGTGGCTAAGCCATGTCTCCGCAATATCCTTTCTTTCAGGAGTGCTGGTTCTGCAAGGTTCGCAGAAGAGCTTCTGTAAAGTTTGGAAGGTAGGAGACTAGATACTGGCAGAAGTAAAGCTGTGAGTACCGGGCGTGAGTCGCGCTTCAGTAGCTTAGATGGTAGAGCACTTGCCCGCGAAAGGCAAAGGTCCCGAGTTCGAGTCTCGGTCGGGCACACAGTTTTAACCTGCCAGGAAGTTTCATATCAGCGCACACTCCGCTGCAGAGTGAGAATCTCATTCTATTTCGAACATATTATTACAAACTCGTAACGAATGGTGAAATATACCAGCAAATTACTAGCAATAGTGATTGATACAGAAGAAAATACACTAAAAAAGGTATTATCTGAATGGGGTGGAAGTCGGTAGATGTGTTTTACATGTACAGACAAACTAATGACTATAATTTAAAAAAAAATCGGATGATTCATTCAAAAGAAAGACCTTCAGAAAGACGGCCGGAGTGGCCGAGATGACTGATGACCACAGAAGTTAAGTCCCATAGTGCTCAGAGCCATTTGAACCTTCAGAAATTGGGCGAGTGAATAAAGCTTTCGTCCGCATCTGGTCCTCATGCAAGCAGTTATTCGGCTTGGTATTAATGATAATATTTACTGGATGCCCTCCTGAAGGATATCGCACCAAATTCTCTCCAATAGGCGCGTTAGATCGCCCAAATCCCGAAATGGCTGGACGTTCCTGCCCACATTGCTCGAAACATTCCTAGTTGTGTAGACTGCGCGACCTTGTTGGCCAAGATTGAATTTTGTAAGCACGAAGACAAGCAGTGAAAACTCTCACCGTGCGCTCGTGAGCATTATATTGCTATAGTATAGGCCCAGATGGCACTCCACCACTGTCCAGATCTACAGACATATGCTCGCCCTGGAATCTCAGACTGGAGTAGAATTGTGTTTAGTGAAGAGACCCGTTTCGAACTGAACCACGACGACCAGCGTATATGTGTCTGGAAACTTCCCTGGCAGTGGCGGGGCAGCAGTCTGGCTCTCGTCCACTATACTGCCCGACAACCAGGAGTGATGGTCTGGGTTGCCATTTCTTTTCACGGCAGGACCACTTTGGTTGTCATCCATGGCGCCCAAACAGCACGCCGGTACGTCGACGATATTCTACGGCCCGTTTTGTTAGCCCTCAAGGCAAGACATTCTGGGCTTAACATTTCAGTAACATAATGCCTACCCAGACAAGGCGAGAGTTCTTACTGCTTGTCTTCGCGCTTGTCAGACTCTACCTTGGCCAGCAACGTCGCCGAATCTCTGCCCAATTGAGACCGTTTGGAGCAGAATGCACAGGGCCCTCCAACCATCTGGGGATTTTGACGATCCAACGCACCAACTGGACAGAATTTGGGACGATATCTATCAGGAGGACATCCAGCAACTTTGTCAATCAATGCCAGGCAGAATAAATGCTTGTATAATAGCCAGAGGTCGACCAACCCGTTATTGATTTGCTCAATTGGCGAAGCTCTTTGTCTTGGATAAATCATTCAGATTATCTGAAATTGTAGTCATTTGTTTGTCTGCACATGTTCATCATATCTGTTGATTTCCGTCACGTTCGGCTAATTTCTTTGTTGTGCATCGTTCCTTTTTCTTTTTTTTTGTCGCAGAGTGTATGTTTATAGCAGTAAAAATATAATTTGGAAGAAAAAATTAAGGTTGTTGTTGTGGTCTTCAGTCCAGAGACTGGTTTGATGCAGCTCTCCGTGATACTCTATCCTGTGCAACCTTCTTCATCTCCCAGTACCTACTGCAACTTACATCCTTCTGTATCTGCTTAGTGTATTCATCTCTTGGTCTCCTTCTACGATTTTTACCCTCCACGCTGCCCTCCAATACTAAATTGGTGATCCCTTGATGCCTCAGAATATATCCTACCAACCGATCCCTTCTTCTAGTCAAGTTGTGCCACAAATTTCTCTTCTCTCCAATTCTATTCAATACCTCCTCATTAGTTATGTGATCTATCCATCTAATCTTCAGCATTCTTCTGTAGCACCACATTTCGAAAGCTTCTCTTCTCTTCTCGTCTAAACTATTTATCGTCCACGTTTCACTTCCATACATGGCTGCACTCCATACAAAAACTTTCAGAAAGGACTTCCTGACACTTAAACCTATACTCGATGTTAACAAATTTCTCTTCTTCAGAAACACTTTCCTTGGCATTGCCAGTCTACATTTTATATCCACTCTAATTCGACTATCATGAGTTATTTTCCTTCCCAAATAGCAAAACTCATTTACTACTTTAAGCGTCTCACTTCCTAATCTAATTCCCGCAGCATAACCCGATTTAATTCGACTACATTCCATTATCCTCATTTTGCTTTTGTTGATGTTCACCTTAGATCCTTCTTTCAAGACACTGTCCATTCCGTTCAGCTGCTCTTCCAGGTCCTTTGCTGTCTCTACAGAATTACAATGTCATCGGCGAACCTCAAAGTTTTTATTTCTTCTCCATGGATTTTAATTGCAACTCCGAATTTTTATTTTGTTTCCTTTACTGCTTGCTCAATATACAGATTGAATAACATCGGGGATAGGCTACAACCCTGTCTCACTCCCTTCCCAACCACTGCTTCCCTTTCATGCCCCTCGACTCTTATAACCGCCATCTGGTTTCTGTACCAGATGGCGGTTATAAGAGTCGAGGGGCATGAAAGGGAAGCAGTGGTTGGGAAGGGAGTGAGACAGGGTAGTAGCCTATCCCCGATGTTATTCAGTCTGTATATTGAGCAAACAGCAAAGGAAACTCATATATTCTGTTTTACCTACTTGCTCAATTTGGTAGCAATAATTGCTACTGAATAGATTATCGTACTGCCTGACTTGATTATTGCTATGACAAGGATTGTAAGATTGTCTATACAAAGCTTAGCAGCAAGTGATGACAAAAGAATAGAATCACACCACCAACTAATTCCAGCAGTATCCACTAGATGGAACAAGTGGGAAACCGGCGGGCCTCGGGCCGGATGCGGCTCACTATTGATTTGAGTCTGCCCGTCCCCCCCCCCCCCCTCCCCCCGGATAACCTCACTTGTTAGGTGGTAGCCTTTAAATCGGCCGCGGTCCGGTAGTATACGTCGGACCCGCGTGTCGCCACTATCAGTGATTGCAGACCGAGCGCCTCCATACGGCAGGTCTAGAGAGACTTCTTAGCACTCGCCCCATTTGTACAGCCGACTTTGCTAGCGATGGTTCACTGTCTACATACGCTCTGTTTGCCGAGACAATAGTTAGCATAGCCTTCAGCTACGTCATTTGCTACGACCTAGCAAGGCGCCATTATAAGTTATTATTGATATTGAATCATGTACCGTCAAGACCGACGTTCGTCATTAATGGATTAAAGTTAAGTATTCCACCAGCTACGTCCGTTTTTCTAAATTCTAATTTCGTGTTCCAGACCTCACGCCAGCCTGCGTGAGCTAAACACGTGCCTCTCAGCCTCCTCTAGTAACACGGTGTTGGCTCTCCTGCCAACCACAACAAAAACATTATAACTTAGGAGAGGGAGCGAGGCGCTCGCATTATACTCCGCCCATGACGCATTTTTAGATATTCGTCATTCTGGTCGCACTTCTGCAGTTTGGTTTCTATATAACGTATTCGATATGTGCTAAGTTCAAGCGACTTAGACGTTTAAACTCTATAAAATAAAGGAAAAAATAATGGTTTAATTTATTCACTGTTACAGAAACAACCCACGCCTATGTGATCAGTCAACAAAAGTATTTTTGGCTAAATATGTACACTACTGGCCATCAAAATTGTTACACCAAGAAGAAATGCAGATGATAAACGGGTATTCATTGGACAAATATATTATACTAGAACTGACATGTGATTACATTTTCACGCAATTGGGGTGCATAGATCCTGAGAAATCAGTACCCAGAACAACCACCTCTGGCCTGGGCATTGAGTCAAACAGAGTTTGGATGGCGTGTACAGGTACAGCTGCCCATGCAGCTTCAACACGATAACACAGTTCATCAATAATAGAGACTTGCGTATTGTGAGGAGCCAGTTACTCGGCCACCATTGACCAGACATTTCTGTTGACTCAGGGATCGAGAGGTGGCTGCACGATCCGTTACAGCCATGAGGATAAGATGCCTGTCATCTCGAATGCTAGTGATACGAGGCAGTTGGGATCCAGCACGGCGTTCCGTGTTATGCTCCATATTCTGCTAACAGTCATTGGATCTCGACCAACGCGAGCAGCAATGTCGCGATACGATAAACCGCAATCGTGATAGCCTACATCCGACCTTTATCAAAGTCGGACACGTGATGGTAGGCATTTCTCCTCCTTACACGAGGCATCACAACAACGTTTCACGAGGCATCGCTGGGCAACTGCTGTTTGCGTATGAGAAATCGGTTGGAAACTTTCCTCATGTCAGCAGGTTGTAGGTGTTGCCACCGGCGCCAACCTTGTGTGAAAGCCCTGAAAAGCTAATTATTTGCATATCATAGCATCTTCTTCCCGTCGGTTAAATTTCGCGTCTGTAGCACGTCATCTTCGTGGTGTAGCAATTTTAATGGCCAGTAGTGTATACAAATTCATGCTTCCTAGTACTGTTCGTGGCTATTAACACACTAAATTTCAAACGCAGCCTCGCTGTGGCCAAAGATCGCAAAGTTACTCCAAAATGATCCGTCGATTGGATTTTCGCCGGCAGCAGTGGCCGAGTTGTTCTAGGCGTTACTGTCTGGAACCGGACGACCGCTACGGTGGGAGGTTCGAATCCTGCCTCGTGCATGGATGTGTGTGATGTCCTTAGGTTAGTTAGGTTTAAGTAGTTCTATGTTCTAGGGGACTGATGACTTCAGATGTTGAGTCCCATAGTGCTCAGAGCCATTTGAACCATTTTGATTTGGTTGGATTTTCCTGTCTCATTGCCACATTATTAAATAATTCTTGTCCATAACGGACGTATTAGATTACTACAACTGTTGGTTAAAGGAAATTTATAATGAATTATCTGCAACCGGTCGCTTTCATAGGCGTTTATTTTCCCATGATGACGGTTCAAGACACTTGGTACCCCATCTTCGGAAGTTTACATTTATTTAAGTGTTGTGAACATTGTTTCTTTATTAGCAGCGTTGCAATATCTGTAAAACATCGTAAGTAAAGAAACAATGATCACGACAAGTAAGTAACTGCAATCATCTGAAGGAGAGGTGAATATAAAATGAATGTACTCTCAAATAAGTAAGTTTTGAGGCGTAATTTGTTGGGGTGGCTTGTCAATAAAGGGGTACCACTCATCCTGGTGCCTACGACATAAACATTAACGCCATGGACGTTGTAGTTTTGACTTTATGTGCTCGGAGCGCTCTTGTCGTGTCACTTGACGAGCCGGCTCGCGAGCTGAAGTAAGTACTATATGAGGGCTATTTGGAGAGGAAGGTCCAATGGTTGGCGAAATGGAAACCTCTGTAAAAATAAAAAAAAAATGTTTATTTGCAACATTTAGTTACACCTTCCAACCACTTCTTTACACAGTCGCCGCTCCCACTTCGAAATTTGTCTTAGAAGGCAGCCGCCTGTGCTTTCTGCCAATTCTCTATCCTCGTCTACAGCTCATTGTCTTTGCCACAATTCTATCGTCATAGCCGGCGGCTCATGTGAGCAGAAATGAAAGTCAGGGGGAACCAATTACGGGCTGTCCGGTGGCTGACTAAACGCTCACCCTGGAAAAATCTGCAGGAGCATCAATGCCCCTGTGAAGCACGGCCTATAATTGTCACGAAGAGGGAGACCCACGACAGTTATGCGTCGTGGGCTGGGTGACATCAAGCGAAATTTCTCACTAGGCCCTCATACATGGCCGGAAACACTATTTTCTAGGCATATGTACGGCTCATTGTGCGTTCAGAAGTGAAAAAAAAAAAAAACGACGTGATGCGATCGATGGACATACTACAGAGACACAGCCCAACACATATGTGCAAAGCTTCATCAGATTTCCACTGTGGTTTTCATGTCATGCCCTATCGCACCTTACTTTCCGAATAGCCCTCGTATTTATGCAAATCAGGCACGCGAGTCATCAAGTACGGATATGGTGTCCTTTCGGATATGTCCGAAAGAACAGATGCCATATCCATGTAAGTATATAGATCTGACGATACCGGCCATGACCTTCTTCTTCTCTGCGGATGCACACATACTACCTGAACTCTTACGGTACTTGATAAGAATGTCTTCCACGAGTAATCAGTGTGTTGGGGTTGAACACTACGAATCTAGTGTGTGGACATACGAGGTGAGAATGTGGGTCTCGCGCGAGGCGTGCTGGAGATAGTTCCTGCAGTCGCACTATCCTCGGTGGCTCAAATGGATAGAGCGTCTGCCATCTAAGCAGTAGATCCCGGGTTCGAGTCTCGGTCGGGGCACACATTTTCACCTGTCCCCGTTGATGTATATCTACGCCCGTTACCAGCTGAAAGTAGTAATACAATTCTATTTTCGAGTCATCATAGGTTGCCCATGCCTGTTCTGTATCCAGTGAATAATAATAAAGTAAAGCACCATATTAGCGCACCACCCATGCTAACAGCGGCAGACGCTGTAATGTGGTACACGTCTGTAAATTCAGCGGCCTGTAAAAGTGGTGACTTGCGAAATTAACACAGAAAAATACGTTGTAAACAATAAAGTGACGGCAGTAACTGGTATTTTTAATATCAAAGTATCTGGCGCACAGCCAATACGCACATACTATTGGAGAGAATCGGAAGAACAACATCACAACAGAAATTAAAAACCACTTAGGCTACTACCATCGTAACGTTTTAACATTGCTCAAGCCTTGATTCAATAACATACAATTTCAATATGCTTTAGCGTATTCGGAGGCAATCGAAACCGTCAAGGATTTATTTGCAACTGTTGAAACGACTGTCAGTGAGGATGGACAACACGTTGATACACACAGGAAAACAAGTAAATCAGTATAAAAGAAGGCGAGGAGTATTGTGTTGTTGATAGCGGAGCAGGGATACCCAAGTCGACTGTTAGTGATGTGACTGTGAAGTGGAAACACGACGCAAGAACCAGAGCTAAGTCGAGACTAGGCAGACCCTTTGTACTGACAAACTGACAGACAGGGACCATCGGGTATTTCTGGGGGGTAGTTGCAAAAAAATGCATGAAATCAGTGGAAGGAATCACTCGTGAGTTCCAAAGTGCTGCCGACGGGTCGTCTGGCATAATCAATGTGCGTAGGAAGTTAAAATGAATGGAATACAATGGTAGAACAGTTCTTCATAAGCCGCACACTGCTTAGTCACGTTTGAGTAAGTTTAAGGAGCGACGCAACTAGACAGCAAGTGCATGGCAACAAGTAATTAGAGTAATGAATCACGCTATAGGGTTTGAAAGGGTTTGGGTTCGGTGAATCCGTGGAGAACGTTATCTGCCATCATGTCTAGTGAAAACAGCGAAATACGGAGGAGATGGTGTTATCGTATGTTTTTTTTTCGTGATTAGTGTGTACGCCCCTTACTGGGCTTAAGAAAACGCTAAATACGCAAGGAAATGAAAACATTTTACAGTATTGTGTATTACGTACAGTAGAGGAACAGTTTCAAGGGGACGATTGTATTAGTACGACAATGCACCCTGTTGTAATGCAGCATCTATCAGGCAATGGTTTGTGGACAATAAGATTCCTGTAATGGACTGTCCTTCCCAGACACCCGACCTGAAACCAATGGAACAACTTTGGGTTGACTTAGAACGTCAGCATCGCTCTAGACCCAGTGTCCAACATCCAAGGATTTTCTGAGGACGAATAAGTTGCCATTCCTCCGCAATCATTCAGATACCGCATTTAAAGTGTCTTCAGCAGAGTTCGAACCTTGATAAAGGCGAAGGGTGGTCGCACCTCATATTAATGTTCAGGATGGACACACTCCATGTTCATGTCCACTAATAGGTGTCCGAATACTTTTGATCAGACAGGGTATATTAATGACTTGGTTGGCGATATTAACAAGTGTATCTACAGGGTGTTTTTTAAAATGACTCGTATATTTGAAACGGCAATAAAAACTAAACGAGCAGCGATAGAAATACACCATTTGTTGCAATATGCTTGGGACAACAGTACATTTTCAGGCGGACAAACTTTCGAAATTACAGTAGTTACAATTTTCAACAACAGATGGCGCTGCAAGTGATGTGAAAGATATAGAAGACAACGCAGTCTGTGGGTGCGCCATTCTGTACGTCGTCTTTCTGCTGTAAGCGTGTGCTGTTCACAACGTGCAAGTGTGCTGTGGACAACATGGTTTATTCCTTAGAACAGAGGATTTTTCTGGTGTTGTAATTCCACTGCCTAGAACACAGTGTTGTTGCAACAAGACGAAGTTTTCAACGGATGTTTAATGTAACCAAAGGACCGAAAAGCGATACAATAAAGGATCTGTTTGAAAAATTTCAACGGACTGGGAACGTGACAGATGAACGTGCTGGAAAGGTAGGGCGACCGCGTACGGCAACCACAGAGGGCAACGCGTAGCTAGTGCAGCAGGGGATCCAACAGCGGCCTCGGGTTTCCGTTCGCTGTGTTGCAGCTGCTGTCCAAATGACGCCAACGTCCACGTATCGTCTCATGCGCCAGAGTTTACACCTCTATCCATATAAAATTCAAAAGCGGCAACCCCTCAGCGCCGCTACCATTGCTGCACGAGAGACATTCGCTAACGATATAGCGCACAGGATTGATGACGGCGATATGCATGTGGGCAGCATTTGGTTTACTGACGAAGCTTATTTTTACCTGGACGGCTTCGTCAATAAACAGAACTGGCGCATATAGGGAACCGAAAAGCCCCATGTTGCAGTCCCATCGTCCCTGCATCCTCAAAAAGTACTGGCCTGGGCCGCCATTTCTTCCGAAGGAATCATTGGCCCGTTTTTCAGATCCGAAACGATTACTGCATCACGCTATCTGGACATTCTTCGTGAATTTGTGGCGGTACAAACTGCCTCAGACGAAACTGCGAACACCTCGTGGTTTATGCAAGATGGTGCCCGGCCACATCGCACTGCCGACGTCTTTAATTTCCTGAATGAATATTTCGATGATCGTGTGATTGCTTTGGGCTATCCGAAACATACAGGAGGCGGCGTGGATTGGCCTTCCTATTCGCCAGACATGAACCCCTGTGACTTCTTTCTGTGGGGACACTTGAAAGACCAGGTGTACCGCCAGAATCCAGAAACAATTGAACAGCTGAAGCAGTACATCTCATCTGCATGTGAAGCCATTCCGCCAGACACGTTGTCAAAGATTTCGGGTAATTTCATTCAGAGACTACGCCATATTATTGCTACGCATGGTGGATATGTGGAAAATATCGTACTATAGAGTTTCCCAGACCGCAGCGCCATCTGTTGTTGACAATTGTAACTACTGTAATTTCGAAAGTTTGTCTGCCTGAAAATGTACTGTTGTCCCAAGCATATTGCAACAAACGGTGTATTTCTATCGCTGCTCGTTTAGTTTGTATTGCCGTTTCAAATATACCGGTAATTTTTGAAACACCCTGTATCTAGACTGAGGTACCAAAACTCGTGGGGCGGCGATATGCACATATACAAATGGCAGTAGTATCGCGAGCACAACGTATAAAGGGGCAGTGCATTGACGGAGCTGCTACTTATACTCAGGTGATGTGGAAAGGTTTCCGACGTGATTATGGCCGCAAGACGGGAATTAACAGACTTTGAACGCGGAATGATGGTTGGAGATGGACGCATGGGACATCCTATTTCGGAAATCGTTGGGGAATTCATTATTCCGAGATCCACTGTGTCAAGAGTGTGCCGAGCCTACCGAATTTCAGGCATTATCTCCCTAAACGGACAACGCAATGGCCAACAGCCTTCACTTAACGACCGAGAACAGCGGCGTTTAAGTAAATTTGTCAGTTCTGAGAAACAAACTACAATGCCTGAAACAACGGGACGTACGACGAACGTATCTGCTAGCATAGTGCGGCGAATTTTAGCGTTAACGGGCTATGGCAACGAACGACTGACACGAGTGTCTCTCTAACAGTGTGGCATCGCCTGCAGCGCCTCTCCTGGGCTCGTGGCCATATCGGTTGGACCCTAGACAATTGGAAAACCGTGGTCTGTTCAGACATTTCCCGATTTCAGTCAGTAAGAGCTGATGGTAGGGTTCGAGTGTGGTGCAAACCCGACCAAACCATGAACCCAAGTTGTCAGCAAGGCAATGTGCAACCTGGTGGCGGCTTCATAATGGTGCAGATTATGTTTACATGGAATGAACTGGTTCTCTGGTCCAACCGATCCGATCATTGGCTGGAAATGGTTATGATCGTCTACTAGGAGACCGTTTGCAGACTTCATGTTCTCAAACAGCGACGGAATTTTTATGGATGACAATCCGCCATGTCACCGGGCCACAACTGTTCGCGATTCGTTTGAAGAACATTCTTGACAATTTGAACGAATGATTTGGCCACCCAGATCGCCCGATTTGAATCCATCGAACAATTATGAGAGGTCAGTTCGTTCAGAAAATTGTGCACCGGCAACGCTTCCGCAATTATGGACAGCTATAGAGGCAGTATGGCTCACTATTCACGCAGAGGACTTCCAACGACTTGTTGAGTCCCTGCCACATTAAGCTGCAACACTACGCCGGGCAAGAGAAGGTCCAAAAGGTTATTAAGAGGCATCTCATGACTTTTGTCACCTCATTGTATAATGAAATGCTATACGGGAAATGCTGGGCAAATATACAGTCAGACATTGATAAAATATCAAAGTGGTTCATAGTTTAGCAAACTGTTTGAGCCGATAACCTAGTCAGAACACGTACGTGCCGCGCCAAGCCATTGACCAGCGGCGACAAAGTTCGTGGTTGTCGCTGCGCATGGATTTTACATTAAGTCGGCCACCCATTTGTTTCACAAATTGTGGCTTGCTTCACATCATGTCTTGCGCTGATACTCCCATTTGACAAATTTTAGGTCATTATTGGTCTCTCATCTAACAAATTTTAGAGTCTACCGAAACAGGGATGACTTTATGAAATATAATTTAGTTTTTTGGCTAAATCTTAATTCAACGATATTTGTTTTTACCCGTCAGAGAATTATATTTTGACTCCTTTTTCCTTGCCTCATGGAACTCCACTGACCGCTGTTTCTCTCATGCCTCATTTAATTAACTACCACATTACTCCGTGCGGATCGTAGGGGGAGAATCATGACACCTCTCCCCCTACAAAAAAGTATAGGTCTTTTTTTTTTTACACACATGTGAATTTCAGAATTTCGTAACAAACATCTTAAGAATAAAGTATCTTGAAAACTAGGAGCCTTGGGAATGGCAAAGCATTCTGGAGCTTGCAATCTACATTTAACACAGGATACTTTCCAGCTACTTGTCTGAGGGCCAGCTCAAGTGGACGGGCTTGCAGCCTGGTAAAGGCTGATCGTATCTGCTGCCAACAACAAATTCGACGCGGGTCGTAAATCTTTAGGGAGAACTGGCAAACCACAGGCGACGGATTAAGGAAGAGAAGAACATTATGCAAAACAGAAAACTAACTGTACAAACAGGGGGAAGTAACGGAAAGAAACGGCGCTCCCGTCATTTACGCGCCCGTCAAGCCATAGTTAACAGATCAATGCTCACAATCGTGGTGCTTAGTGAAATTCTAATAATTGTGAGTGCACACTTCGATTTTATTTTGTGCGAAGTATGACGTTGTAACGTGTCTGAGGGCCCATGTGTTGACTAGAAAAAGTGCTACATTACTCCTCTTTACCTGCAAATATCCAGTCATATGCTTCCCTTTGCTGGTAATCTTACCAGGAACTCCTCGAGTGCGAGATAGCAAAATGCGAATGATGGTTACGGCATTAGGGGCACCATATGTCGCTTACCAAGCAACCACAATATGGTTGCTAATGGCAACAGGAGACGGAACTAAAGGTATCCCACAGTGAGCACAGCATGAGGCTACGGAGTGCAGTTGAAGTACTTAGTCGACGAGAAACTCACAAGAGTGCTAGTGATGTTGATACAAAGCAAAGCAATTGCAACTTTAAACAAAGCAAACATGACGACATATCTACAAAAACAGTTGCTGAAGTTGACACTACATCGGAAAGGGACCCAAGGAACTCCGCAGACTGAGAAAGAAGTGGCAGATGGAATATTAGCGTTTCTGCAGTATGAGGAAGTGGAAAGTGTGGTGTTGTATACTCTCGACTGTGCGGCCAATGTACACGAAGAGTACAATGATGACGATACATGCTTAACAAGTGAATGTGATACTGAAACAGGTGTCGAACCATGTAGTTCATCATCTTTGCAGATAGGGATCCTGTGAAACGTAGTGAAGGACAATCGTTTTCCAACCAGCGGGCACTACATGGAAGATGATCCGCAACATTGTAAGGAAACAATTACGAATAGATTTCAAGTACGTCTGCAGCAATATGATGGTGGTGTGCACAAGAAACATTACGGATATTCAGAGGAGGGCAAGGTGCACTTGTTACAAAAATCGGTGTTTGCGAGTTTCAAGGATGCTCGATACAATTTAAGGGATGTGCATGATAGTGGTCTACTATATTACGCATATCAAACTGTGCACGATATATATCACTGCGATTTCGTGAGAAGCAGTGGGTTGTTGCATAACTTCAAATAGTGCTACAGAATTGAAAGACGTAAGAAAACGAAATTTCAAATAAAGCATCAGACAAACGATGCACGGCAAACTGCGGAATCGGTTCGAAAGTGTGTGGTTCAAATGGCTCTGAGCACTATGGGACTCAACTGCTGTGGTCATTAGTCCCCTAGAACTTAGAACTATTTAAACCTAACTAACCTAAGGACATCACACACATCCATGCCCGAGGCAGGATTCGAACCTGCGACCGTAGCAGTCGCACGGCTCCGGACTGCGCGCCTAGAACCGCGAGACCACCGCGGCCGGCTGAAAGTGTGTGGATGAGATAAACAAACACATCCCACCGTTCAGTAAGGAATTTGTTTTCAATTCGGAACAATAGGATTTGAAGAGGAAATGCATATGCAAAGAACCTTGATTATTAGAGGTACCAAGAGAGTTGTACCAAGATCAACTTACATCAATGCCTGAACGCATTAGTATACAATTATGCTGATATGTTAATCTGAGTGGTAAATAGGGTGTAAAGTTATTTATTGTGCTGCGACAAGTTGGGGGTGCTCTGCCCTCTACGATTCTTTCTCATGTGCGTGACCTTGAAAAGGCAGTAGGGAATTTTTACGACACAGTTCGCAAGAGTGGGGAAATCGGCATAAGACAACTACCACTGTGGTATGAGCACTGCTTTTCACCAGTAATTGGTCAAAATACTTGTTTTTGCTTGTATCCTGGCCTGTATATAAAAATTATACTCCTTTAGAGCAAACTGTGTCTCCTGAAAAGTGTGCGACATTGCAGTTCATACCTCCTGGAACCGCTGGACAAATTCAGCTTCCGTATGTTTTTTTTTCCGTGCCTATAAAACATATTATCGTCCTACCTGCAGCTGCGCCTTAAAGTATAGCCAGCTTCAGGATAAGCTCCACTACAGACTGTTTCTCTTTCGGTTGCATGGTATCACATTCCATCAGTTTCCATCACCCCATTAAATAAATATAATTCTACATGCATTCCTTATGAGTGGATATCTAGCTGAACACCTGCGTGGTTTGTAACTCCCAAGCAGCCTTTGTGATCACTGACGTGCCATTGTTCATTCTGTGTTCTTGGTGCAAGTTAATGGTTTGTTTCTAACAATTCTTGAATGTCGACGATGTCCATTTTGTAAAGTGTAATGCATACATTCCACAAAAGGTTGACTCTGCACTTTCCCGGCACTCGTTTCCTACCGCCCTCCTGATGCACATTACAAGTCTTTAGCAGATAACATTTTCAAATGGGCCTCACTGAAGACTGAACTTTCAACCTCAAAGTCAAGGGGTTCGTCGTTAGGAAGTAGACAGTAAGGGGTTCGAGTGATAACACTTAACGGCAGATCATGGACTGTTCGAGTTATTACTGAAATTGTCATTCACTTAAAACCAGTGTAACTACACTCACTTTCGGCAATGTCGTATATGCCGCGATACTGCAAAGTGGTTTCAGTCATATCTTACTAATAGAAAACAAAGGGTGTCATTAAGTAACACTTCAGCAGTAGGCAATCAGACATCATCTGACTGGGAAGAAATTACATGTGGTGTTCCCCAAGGTTCCATGCTAGGGCCACTACTGTTTCTTGTGTATATTAATGATCTGTCATCTGTTACATTACAAGATGCCAAGTTTGACTTATTTGCAGATGATACAAACTTTGAAATAAATAGTGAATCAAATATAAATATAGAAAGGGCAGCTAAACAAATTTTCACTGACATTAATAAGTGGTTCATTGCCAATTCACTGTCATTAAACTTTGAAAAGACTCACTATATGCAGTTCTGAAGTTCCAAGAGATTTCCTTCTGGTGTGTGTATAAAATATGATGACATGGAAATAGGAGAAGTTGAGAGTGTAAAATTCTTGGGATTACAACTTGACAATATATTCAGTTGGGAGCAACATACTAACAAACTGCTAAAGCGCCTAAACAAGTCTGTGTTTTCAATGCGAATGATATCAGACATAGGAGATATAAATATAAAAACACTGGCATATTTTGCTGATTTTCACTCCATTATGTCATAGGTATCATATTTTGAGGTAACTCCATAAACAGAGAAAAAATTTTTAGATTACAGAAGCGTATAATATGAGTAATGAGTAGTGTAAATCCAAGAACAGCATGTCGAAACCTATTCAAAGAATTGGGCATATTAACCACAGCTTCTTAGTATATTTATTCTTTAATAAAGTTTGTTGTAAATAATACATCTATTTTTCCAACTAACTGCTTATTACACAGTACCAATACTAGGAATAAGAACAATATACATAAAGATTTAAAATCACTTACTCTTGCCTAGAAAGGAGTCCAGTAATCAGCAACACATATTTTCAATAAGTTATCAGCAACCATTAAGAGTTTAGTTTGAAACAAGGCACAATTTAAACATAATTTAAAAGAATTTTTCGTGGCCAACTCCTTCTATTCCATTCATGAGTTTCTCAACAAGTGCAGTAGACTATTTTAATGAAAATTTATTATACTTCAATTTTTGACAATACTTGGTTGTAATAGCCAAAAAACTATCAAATGTCTGAATGATGGATTTAATGAAAGCAGATGTAAGTATTAAATCTGTAAATATTTGAAGTTTAAATTTAATTCATGCACATAATTTTACTGTTTATTGACTGAGGATCATTAAAATTAATGAAACTCAAATTTTTCTAATTACATTTTTGTAATATGTTTATCTAACATGTTTCACATCAAGGAGGATCCCCTCTTTTATGGGTCTATGGAATGAATAATTAATCTAATCCACAACAACAGCTTCACACTGTAACTTTGAGACCATAAAAACGCGGTGCAAATAGTTAGACTGAGTCCATTAGTTCAGAACACGCACGTCTCACGCGAGTGCAGCTCCACAACGACAACGACAGATCACACACACAACTGCTGGGCGTAGTAACACGAGGCCGCAGCGTGAATAGTTTGCTCAAATAAATTATTCAAAGCCACACACCTCACGCGACCGCATTTAGAGAGCACGGACAACCAATGTTCACACACACACTGTTCCCCTACACCTAGTGTGCGCACGAAACGAGACGAAATCACAATCGGAGGGTCTTATACCAGAATGAACCAACGAAAGATTGCATGTTTCGGGAATTCAGCTTTAAAGTTCAACCGTAGATTAAAAAAAAACCAGTTGAGATACCGAGGGTAGTAAATGACATTCAGCAGACTCCTAAAATAAATTCGATTTTTTCCATTGGCTTTTCAAACAAAACACATATGTTAAAGGTCTGCAACATTTGCTTTCATTACAAGGAACTACAATAAAAATTGAACAACTTATATGTCTCATCAGAAATGTTTTCTGTACAGAAGTTTTTCTTCATCCATGTAACAAAAAAGTCATGTGTCCTCAACAGACAATTCCTTGTACAATTTAAGTAGAATTTTGGGGAATCTCATTCATCTTCGACTACAGTTTAGTACTGCAGGTTCTGGGACAGACAAAAATCGGGTGATGCATCACTTTAGGCATTAAGATACCGTTGTAACTCGTAAGTAGTAGTTATCAATGGCCCGTTGTGGCCCAGTTAACGATCTTACATACTAAGCCAATTGCGTGAGGTCACCGTCACTCTCCTTCCCATGGAGAAACACCATCCAGCCCACACACCTTAGACAAATGTGCAATGTCACCCACGTTCTCCCCAAATACCTATAGCATTTATATGTGGCACGGCACATAGCCCGATATTTGTAATATGGCTGTCAGACAGTTTTGTGATGTAAAATTGGCAAAGAAATGAAGTAAAACACCTAATCCAATAAAATTCAACCTTCGACTGTAATTCATTCTTTATAATTAGGCCAATTACGAAAAACTATTCAATTGAGGTCTATGAACCAAAGGGAAAGGATCAGATTTGTTGTAAGCAATGTATTACTAATAATAATATTTTCTCTATAACGAAAGGGTCAGGAATAAGAATATCACAAATTAACATATCGCTTATTAATAACAACATTCTTGCAGTACAATTTTTTACAGTACTTTGTCGTTTATTAAGAGCGTTTTTGGTGGATTTATTTACAATTGCGCCAACAATAAATATTTTTTGTGACATGTACATTTGTCTTGTGGGAACAAGTATCTCCGCAAGTGAAGTGCCTTGTACGCACTTTGAAGTGTGCGAAGGGTAAATTATAGTTGTTCCTTGAATGAGTTGTTGTTCTTAGCTGCTTTCTGCTTCGATAAAGTTGAGGTACATTTTATGTGTATACTGTTATGTGCTTATATGATTGGTGGTGACTTCATGACGAAAATAGTTCACATAGCAGAAGTACAGCCGTGCAACCACCGCACCGCCCTCCACCCCAAATGGTTCAAATGGCTCTGAGCACTATGGGACTTAACAGTACACCACACACATCCGTTCCCGAGGCAGGATTCGAACCTGCGACCATAGCGACCCCCCACCCCGGCACGCACGCACACACACACACACACACACACACACACACACACACACACACACACACACACACATCAACAGAACTACCACGAACTCAAGACGATGTTGGTCACTTGTTCCAGTAGGTCACCCGAACAAAAGCTCAAGCAGTCTCTTTATCATGAGCAAGGGGTTGACATAATCCCATCGAAATTCTGCAGACATTTATTTGCTATGGTGGAAGATAGTGTGGTCTCCGTAGAGTTGATAATCCACATCTGGCAACAGTAACTGTCTCCACAGGTTCATTTAACCTTGATAGCACATGAGGGGCAGCCCTTGGTTTAATTGTTGCGGGTAGCTGATCATGCACACAGCACTTTAGACTCGGTAGTTGTAGCACCAGTGGATACTGATGTTGCTCATAATAATCCAGCATTGGAGGTATCAGAAGAACGTTTTCATTGTTGTGTGGTGACGTCATTTTGGCGAACACCGAGTAGAACTAGATGTTATGAAGATTTACAAACCCTGTGAGGGGTTATGGTCCCCCATGGGGCGCCTCCCCAGGTGGCGGATAAAGGAACGCTCACCAGATATGGTGGGTACCAGGGAAATAAAATACCCTGGGTGACCAAAACCAGTAGCTGCTGCCTTGCAGAGAGAGAGAGGGCCCTCAAAGGCTAAGGGAGAGAATCCCGACAGAAAGCTCCTGCGAACTTGATTGCAGTCAAGGGAGCAGCCCTCCCATCAAGCTAGGGTTCATGGGCCGATAACGCGTGAACCTGAAACTAACATATCACGGAAACTGCAACAGAGAATATCAACAATCAGACAGATTTAAAGATGACAACCTTGGCGATGAAAAAGGTGACACGTTTAGGGTTCTGAAATGTGAGAACAATGTGGCAAACTGGTCAACAAGTGGATGTGGTACAAGAAATGGAACGATACAGAGTAGAAATTGTGGGATTAAGTGAAACAATAATAACTGGATTTGGAGAAAGAAGAATAAAGGAAGGACATATTCTGCTGTAATATGGAAGAAAGGATGAAACACATAGTGAAAGGGTGGCAATACTAATAGACCGGAGAGTAAAGCTGTCCTTGATAGAGTGGCACCCAGTTACAGAGAGAAACATAGTCACTCGTTTTGGAACAAGAGTGAGACCAGTCATCGTTGTACAGTGTTACACATCAACAGAAGTGTCACCTTCCTTTCACGAATAATCCTAAATAGCATAAAAACACATGTAGACAAGAAAATAAGAAGGGAACAAGCATTATTCAGGGAAGGTCGCTCTTGCATTGACCAGATAAACACCCTGAGAACAATAGCAGAACATTCATATGAATACCAGTCACCACTTTACATGCTGTTCGTAGACTTTGAAAAGGCATTTGAAATTATAACTGGAAGAAAAATTTGGAGTTCACTTCGAACATTTGGAATCCCCAAGAAAA
The DNA here is from genome assembly GCF_023897955.1 of Schistocerca gregaria. Classification (NCBI taxonomy): domain Eukaryota; kingdom Metazoa; phylum Arthropoda; class Insecta; order Orthoptera; family Acrididae; genus Schistocerca; species Schistocerca gregaria. The sequence goes on from NC_064920.1 coordinate 552,965,784, forward strand.
TAATAGCTCTCGTCAAGTGCATGTATGAAAACTACACATGCCAGATTCAACATCAAAGTCTGCTTTCAGATCCAGTAGCAGTGAAAACAGGAGTTACCCAAGGCTGCATGCCATCACCGATACTTTTTAACACAGTACTTAATCTTGTAATGGCTCAAGCAATAGATAAAGTGAGAGGAATAAAATGGAGCAATGGGGCACATGCAGAACACCTAGATTTTGCAGATGACCTTTGCGTTCTTTCCCACAGCCTCATCGACATGAAAGAGAAGCTAGAAGATCTGAAAGCTGCGGCGAAGAAAGTTCGCTTGAAAATTAACGCCCAAAAAACTAAAGACATGCGGGTAAATGATAACAGCAGTGCAGAGCCTAAGTTTGGGAACCAGATAATTGAAAAGGTGGGTAAGTTTTGCTACCTTGGAAGCATGATTACACTAGGTGGCGGTGCAACAGAAGACATTAACAGCCGCATCAACAAAGCAAGAGGAGCTTTTACAAGTCTACGCTCTATGTGGAGATCGAAGGAAATATCACTGAGGACCAAATTGCGGATATTTGAAAGTAATGTAAAATCTGTGCTCCTTTATGGATGTGAAACATGGAAAGTGACAAAACAGTTAATCCATAAGCTGCAGACATTGAACAACAGATGCCTGAGGAACATCCTGGGATACGGTGGCCAAATGTCATCTCTAACGAAACTCTTTGGGAAAGAACAAACCAGAAGCCAATTGAGCTACAAATCAGAAGCAAGAAAGAGAGATGGCTAGGACATACTCTTAGAAGACCAAATGAACATATTGCGAGAGAAGCACTTGGCTGGATCCCGCAAGGACGATGGAGACGAGGCAGGCCCAAAATGACGTGGAGACGGTCAGTTGAAGCAGAAGGCCATCAGCAAGGAAAAGGATGGGAAGAAATGAAGATACTAGCAGAAGACAGAACAAGATGGCGAGCCTTTGTTGCAGCCTGATGGTATACATAAGGAGTTAAAGGAATTAATAATAATAAAAATAACGGAAAAGATGGAAGAACTATTGCATACACTGGCATTTAGAATGGGATCCACTACTCCTTAAAGTGGACTTTTGTAGCGGCAGCCATTTTCCCACATATCTTATGAGTAGATCTTTTTACACATTTTGTGCTGGAGGTAGATTTATGTAAGACCTACCTCATGAGTGGCGCCAGCAACAGCAAAGTCAGTGGGGTTTTAAATGGTTCTGCAGATGGTAGGAAATGTCGTATCAGGAATGTATACCAACTGACCATTCTGCAGATTTTGATGATACCACACAGCATAAAGTACAAAACGTTACCCTACAAACATAAAATCACAGAACCGCTGGTTGCATGGTGCATTCTTAGAATTGCGGTACATGAAATGCTGCAAATTAAAACGGTTTTTGAAAAGATGTTGCGTTCCAGTACCATACAGCGTTCAGAGAGTCCCTGGGTGACCCCCCTACATTTGATCCAGAAGAAAGATATAACATGGCGTCCTTGCAGGAATTGCCGGGATTAAATTCCAGGGCCGTTCCAGGCAAATATCCTGTACCACATATTCAAGAATTCATGTATGCTTTGGCTGACGCAGCATTTTTTACAGTTCTGGATTTCCACACGGACTTAACCACATTCCAGTAGCACCTATGGATGTTTCCGAGTCAGCAGTGATCATTCCTTTTGGTCTTTCCAAGTTCTTGCACATACCTTTCACACTTAAAAGTGCAGCTCAGACCTGGCAACATTTCATCACGATGTGCTGTAGGGATTGATGTTTTGTTTTGCGTATCTTGATGACAATTTGGTATTCTCTGCTGATGCACAATCACATGCCAGGCATGTGACTGGTGTACGACAAAGGTTGCAATATTATGGTGTGGCGCTGAATGAAGACAAATGCATGGTGGGTGAAGTGACCTCTCTCAGTTGTAGAGTGGCACATAATGGAATCTACCCATTGACGGAAAAGTTGGCTTTGTTGCAAGAGCGCCGGCAGGAGTGGCCGAGCGGTTCTAGGCGCTTCAGTCTGGAGCTGCGCGACCGCTACGGTCGCAGGTTCGAATCCTGCCTCGGGCGTGGATGTGTGTGATGTCCTTAGGTTAGTTAGGTTTAAGTAGTTCTAAGTTCTAGGGGACTGATGAGCTCAGGAGTTAAATCCCATAGTGCTCAGAGCCATTTGTCCTATTTTTTGTTGCAAGAGCTTCCACATTCGAAGAATTACTAAAAACTACACCAGCTGTTACACATGGTGAATTTTTATCATGCCCATTTACAAGCCACAGAAGCTTTTCAGGCACCTCTTACACGCACACTTGCCGTCCGTCACTAAAGGAAAGCGTTTACTGACGTCTACTTCATAGATGGAGAAGGTCCTCTGGGCTTTGCAGAACAGCCCGGACCAAGCATTGTAACTCACCAACCCAGTACCAGCCTTACCGCTAGCTGTGGTAGATGATTCCAGTCATACCACAATCTGAGTCGCGCTACACCAGAAAGCGGATGACTGTTGGTAGTTATTAAATATTTTTTCGAAGAATCTACTGCCACGGCAAACAAACTGGAGCACCTGTGCTAGGGAATTGTAGGCAATTTATGAGAGCGTGAAGCACTTCCATCTTCATCTCGAAACTCGTCTAGTGACAGTATACATAGAACGCAAACTGATTGTACCTACATTCCAGAACGGAAGCAATAAGTGCTCATATTGACAGTTCAGGTACACTGAGTTTGTTAGCCAGCTCTCAAACGATGGACATATTCCAGGTGCCGGAACCATAGTGGCTGACAATCTTTCCCATTCATGTGGTGTGGCTGTAATACTGATGTATGGCGATCGCGCCAAGGTACAAGTGGCAGATCACCAGCTGCTAGATTTACTGACAGATCGACCTCCGAGTCTGCAATTCCAGCAGGTGGATGTACAGGTTGCAGTGCCAAGTTCTGCTGTGATGTCTCTCGGCTGGGGCTGCGGCCCTAATCACACCACAGTTTCGCAGGATAGCGTTCGACAGCATGTACAGTCTGGCACATCCAAGCGCGAACAACAGTGTCAAGAGGATAACGGAAGGTTTCATGTGGCTGTTGGTTAAGAAAGAAGCTCACAACTGAGCCCATACCTGCCTCCACTATCAATGTTGTGAAGTGGGATGTCGTTCCAAGGCTGAGGCTGGGCATTTTCAGGTGTACCAGCGAGATTTTAAGATATCCACCTGACATCAAGGATCCTGTACTGCATTCTGACAGCAATAAATTCTTGTTCATACCCGTGGATAGATGCACATGGCCGGCCGGAGTGGCCGTGCGGTTCTAGGCGCTACAGTCTGTAGCCGAGCGAAAGCTGTGGTCGCAGGTTCGAATCCTGCCTCGGGCATGGATGTGTGTGATGTCCTTAGGTTAGTTAGGTTTACTTAGTTCTAAGTTCTTGGCGACTGATGACCTTAGAAGTTAAGTCGCATAGTGCTCAGATCCATTTGAAACATTTTTTAGATGCTCATGAGGGGTAGAGGCCATACCAATACCAGACATATTAGCTGAGACAACTGCAGCCGGCCAGGGTGGCCGAGCGATTGTAGGAGCTACAGTCTGGAACAGCGCGACCGCTACGGTCGCAGGTTCGAATCCTGCCTCGGGCATGGGTGTGTGTGATGTCCTTACGTTAGTTAGGTTTAAGTAGTTCTAAGTTCTAGGGGACTGATGACCTCAGAAGTTAAGTCGCATAGTGCTCAGAGCCATTTGAAACATTTTCTTATGCTAAAAGCAGCCTTCATGTGCCTCCAAGACAGGTGGGTGGACTGAAGTGCTCTCTGACACTGTTACAGCTTCGAACAGCTTATAAGGACGATATCAGTGCCTTCGTGGCAGGAATGGACTATGGAGAGCTGCTAAGGATACCAGTGGAGTTTCTTGCGCCTGGGCCACTGCCGGAGCAAACAGAGTTACTCTTGTTGGTGCAGAGGATTCGGGCTCACGTGACAAAGATTCGGTAATTACTGGGTGCACATCACGTCTCGCACTCCGCACGCCAACAGATTTACGAACTTCCAGTATGCTACAGTTTCTTGGGCCAGCAACCTCTGTTAATCCGTAGGACGAAAAACCAGCCCAAGTTGCAAACTTCTAATTTTTATTCATTTGATGGCAAGTTTCAGGCCGAGACCCATGTTCAAATCATCCTAAAGGTCAAAGAAACAAATTTACACTCCTGTGTAATCACAGTTATTACCTAATTTTTTTAACCTTATGTCAAAGATACAGAACATATCGTTTCAAACTTACATAACATAGACGAAAATGCCATTTCCTAAGATGTCAAGAAGGTGCAGTGTACATTTACAGTACATACAATTACCTGGCAGTTTACGCCTTCCGCTGTCGTAAGGAACCTTCGAGAAGGGGGTGCCCTACCAGGATATAGGAAACCTTTTTCATTTATTAAAATGCTCTGCAATCATCAAGAATACAGCAGTTCATACAATAACCGTACAAGTCAACAATCACATTAATGCCTTTGAATATCTTTACCAACATCAGTCAACTATTTAAAACCACTGAACATTAAAACACAACAGCACCACCTAGGGGGCGTATTACAAATTGCAAGCCGTGTTGGCACGTAAAAATCATTAAATGCGAACAGCAACATTAGTATTAAAATAAAACTAAACAACAGGAAATTAAAAATTTTCATCATTTCCGACCATTTACAAGCATAAAAACTTGACCACATCAAACTCTACAAATTACGTGAACGAAAAACAAATTTTTATAGTATGTCCCATGTAAAAACAAGCATTAAACCACAAATCTGTCTTTTTACAAAGCCACAAAATGTACTTGCCATCCTGATGAAGACATAGTATAACCATATCCATGGGAGTGCAGGGTGGAATGTCGTTTTAGGGGACGGGGCGGGGGGGGGGGGGGGGGAGAGGAGGGAAGGGAGAGAGAGCGAGGACGGAGGGCAGGGAGCTGGTGAGAGGAAGGAGCATGAAGATGAAGGAGCCACAAACAAGGGACAGGTCAAGTGGACCAGAAACGACTATTCGTCATTTCTGTACAATCAAATAAATAAGAACTACCATGAAACGTCCTTGCAGATCAAAACTGTGTGCCGGACCGAGACTCGAACTCGAGACCTTTGCCTTTCGCGGGCAAGTGCTCTACCATCTGAGGTACCCAAGCACTACTCGCGCATCCCTGCCAGTACCTCGTCTCCTACGTTCCAAACTTTAGAAGCTTTCCTGGTAGATGGTAGAGCACTCGCCCGCGGAACGCAAAGGTCCCGAGTTCGAGTCTCTGTCCGGCACACAGTTTTGATCTGCCAGGAAGTTTCATAATAGCGCACACTCCGCTGCAGAGTGAAAATCTCATTCAAGAACTACCATATTGAACAGAAAGATCATTCAGGAGTAACTGTACAGATAATACATGCTAACAAAAGGAACTCAAACACATTTTTAAAACAATTTTGTGGTGAAGGCCACATAATCAGTCTGTAAATCGACCTTAATAGTATGCCGTACACATCATATTACACGAGTATAAGCAGCTTAAAGGCACAACAAACACATCCAACCAGCAGCAGCCTATAGGCACCACCGACATAGTGGATACTCAAATGAAGAGTTGTACTCCTCAGCGTATCAGCAATGGGACATAAAGATACAGAACATATCGTTTCAAACTTACATAACATAGACGAAAATGCCATTTCCTAAGATGTCAAGAAGGTGCAGTGTACATTTACAGTACATACAATTACCTGGCAGTTTACGCCTTCCGCTGTCGTAAGGAACCTTCGGGAAGGGGGTGCCCTACCAGGATATAGGAAACCTTTTCCATTCATTAAAATGCTCTGCAATCATCAAGAATACAACAGTTCATACAATAACTGTACAAGTCAACAATCACATTAATGCCTTTTAAAATCTTTACCAACATCAGTCAACTATTTAAAACCACTGAACATTAAAACACAACAGCACCGCCTAGGGCGCGTATTACAAATTGCAAGCCGTGTTGGCACGTAAAAATCATTAAACGCTAACAGCAACATTAGTATTGAAATAAAACTAAACAACAGGAGATTAAAAATTTTCATCATTTCCGACCATTTACAAGCATAAAAACTTGACCACATCAAACTCTACAAATTACGTGAACAAATTTTTATAGTATGTCCCACGTAAAAACAAGCATTAAACCACAAAGCTGTCTTTTTACAAAGCCCCAAAATGTACTTGCCATCCTGATGAAGACATAGTATAACCATATCCATGGGAGTGCAGGGTGGGAATGTCGTTTTAGGGGACGAGGGGGAGGGGGGGGGGAGGGAAGGGAGAGAGAGCGAGGATGGAGGGCAGGGAGCTGGTGAGAGGAAGGAGCATGAAGATGAAGGAGCCACAAAAAAGGGACAGGTCAAGTGGACCAGAAACGACTATTCGTCATTTCTGTACAATCAAATAAATAAGAACTACCATGAAACGTCCTTGCAGATTAAAACTGTGTGCCGGACCGAGACTCGAACTCGAGACCTTTGCCTTTCGCGGGCAAGTGCTCTACCATCTGAGGTACCCAAGCACTACTCACGCATCCGCCTCACAGCCTTACTTCTGCCAGTACCTCGTCTCCTACGTTCCAAACTTTACAGAATCTTTCCTGGTAGATGGTAGAGCACACGCCCGCGAAACGCAAAGGTCCCGAGTTCGAGTGTCTGTCCGGCACACAGTTTTGGTCTGCCAGGAAGTTTCATAACAGCGCACTCTCCGCTGCAGAGTGAAAATCTCATTCAAGAACTGCCATGTTCAACAGAAAGATCATTCAGGAGTAACTGTACAGATAATACATGCTAACAAAAAGGAACTCAAACACATTTTTAAAACAATTTAGTGGTGAAGGACACATAATCAGCCTGTAAATCGACCTTAATAGTATGCCGTACACATCATATTACACGAGTATAAGCAGCTTAAAGGCACAACAAACACATCCAACCAGCAGCAGCCTATAGGCACCACAGACATAGAGGATACTCAAATGAAGAGTTGTACTCCTCAGCGTATCAGCAATGGGACATAATAACGATGCCACAACCGAACCACATACTGTAAAATGTGCAACGTATTTTTCTGAAATGAGAAAGGGAAGTGGAAGGGGTGAAGGGGCTGAGGGAAAGCACAAATTGCAGGCGGTAGTCAGATAGATAAAAGAGTTGGAAACTGAATTCGGTACGTGACAATGAACCCAGGGACCAAAACGTCGCTACGAGAATATTAGAGAATGAGTAAAGGGGTGGGAGGTGGGGAAAGGAAATGGGGTGGAAGAAAAGGGGTCGGTGAGAGAAACATCGGTGTACAGGGGTTCGTGGTCCAGGGGTTGGGAGAAGTAACAACGGTGTTGGTGGGAGGGGCAGAGAGTATGAACTATACATCATTTTGGAAAAGAGCAAAAAACCGACTAAACGGGAAAATCGACTTGTCCGTTCGACACTTTATCTAACTCCTTTATTTTGCTCTTAAAAAAATCTCAAGTTTCCCCAAAATATCCAACTGCATACGTTTTGGTGCGTGATGCAAAATCTCAAGTGCATTGGCTATAGTACCAACCCGATGATCCTCAATTTTTAAATGCTCTCCAGACGGGGTACTATTAGAAGGAGCTACACGTTCTTCAACCAGTACTTCTACCAGTTTTTCCAATATAAAATGATTCACAGGATCCGCACTGCAACTTACATATGGCGCATGAATTACTAAGGTTGGAATTTTAACAGTCGCCACTATTTATTTATAGCTCATACAAAATAGATACGTGATTCAAAGTTTTACTGACCTGCAAAGTATCCACCAGCATTGTGTATAACCCGTTGCCAGCGATGTGAAAGTCATAGGATACTCTTAGCAGTGCCAGTTGTGTTGACAGTTCGAGCGACGCGGTCTATAGCCTGACGAATTTGTAGCAGCTCTGAAGCGAATGCCGTGAGGTGTTTCCTTTAGTTTAGAAATCGAGTTGAACTCACGAGGGCTTAAGTCAGGGGAGTGCAGCAGGTGGTATAGCACTTAACAACCCAATCAGTCAAACAAATCAGTAACGGCTTGCACTGTACGTACTTGAGCATTCTCCTGCAAAATGATGGACAGCCCCTGCGGAAAGTGTCACCACTTCTGTCTCTAAGCTGGTCGTAGATCATCATCGTCATAAACTAAAGGCTATGCCTTGTCGATTTAGCCACGTTCCTCTCTCCAATGTCATCCTCTTCAATTCATCATACGATTTTATCCCCATATATTCTTTGATGTTATTAAAATACGTTGCTCTTGGCCTGCCTCTTGGTTTTTTCCCTAAAACTTTTCCTTCAAATACATTCTTTAGGAACTGGTTGTGTCATGTGCCCTATCATTTTTGATTTTCTTCTTTCTATATAATTTAGCAGCGTTCTGTTCTCATTCACTTCTCTTAAGACCTGTTCATTACTTTTTCTACCTACCCCGCTTGTTTTCATCATTCTTCTCCATATCCACATTTCCACTGCTTCCAGTCTCTTTTTCTCTGCCTTTCCCAGAGTCCACGCTTCATATCCGTATGTTAAGACACTACAGACAAAAGTTTTTGCAAACTTTTTCCTACTTTCTAGGCTTATAAGATTGTCTCTTAGTATATTCCTTTTATTTTGGAAAGCTTGCTTTGCCAAGGTTATTCTTCTCTTTATATCTCTGACGGATTTATTGTCGTCAGTGATTGTGCTCCCCAAATAACAGAAGTACTCAACCTGCTCTAGAACATCATCTCCTAGTTTAATATTGACTTCACCATATTATTTTGTCTTCCCTACTACCATAGTTTCTGTTTTCTTCTTATTTTCTTTTATTTATGGTGTGTTCCAAAAATGAACAGCATAGAGACAGAAGTGAAGGAAACACTTCACGGCATTCGCTTCAGAACTGCTACAAATTCGTCGGGCAACAGACCGCGCCGCTCGAACTGTCAACACAACTGGCACTGCTAAGAGTATCCTACGACTTCCCCCATCGCTGGCAACGGGTTATACACAATGTTGGTGACTACTCTGAAGGTCAGTAAAATTTTGAAACACTTATCTATTTTGTACGAGCTATAAATAAATAGTTGCCACTATTAAAGTTTCAACCCTCGTATATTTAACACCCCCCTGACTCCCTCCCAGCCCGTTGAACCTATGATTTAATTTATACGGGTACCCTGCTGCCCCCTGGTACAGAATCCTACGCTAAATCTTTTTATGAAGGAGTGGGCCAACTTTTAGGATATTGGACCACATATTGCAACATTACACTCTTCTTTATATCATCTGTCCGTGGTGGTTTCATCTGCCAATGATTCCTGTACAAACCGGGAACCAGCGATTCCTTATAGCCAACAGCCACCGCAACTTGCTTGAAAATCTTTAACTCTTTATTAACTTTGTCCTCATTCAGACGCAAACTCAACAGTCGTGCTACCTTGTGTTTAGTGGGATGGGCTGAATCACTGCATATTATGGCATCAGACTGCGTTGGCTTCCGAGAAATTGAGAAACAAAGGTTCTCATCACTTCTCGTAATTAGAAAATCCAGAAAAATCAATTTCCTATCCACTTCCAACGTATTCTTAATCTTCGGATGCTAATCATTGAATAAATTAAAAATGGACACAATCTTGCCGTAAGTGCCCTTTATAGTCATGAAAACACCATCAACATATTTTTTTTATAAAAACAGTGTCATCAGAGAGATCCTGATTCAGTTTAAAAACTCTACTCTCCAAATTACAAATAAAAATGTCAGCCAATAAACCTGAGAGGTAATTGCCCATAGCAAGGCCATCTGGCTGTTGGTAGATCTTACTATCAAAACCGAAGTAATTATTTGACAGACTGAACCAGAGGACACAAGAAGCTCAGTTAGCTCCCCATTGCCCATAGTGGCATTATGCAAAATGTTATTCTTGATAAGGTAAAGGGTTTCCTCGATTGGGATATTGCTGTAAAAATTCACAATATCCAAAGAAGCCATTACCATATCATCTGACATATTAAGTTTCTCGAATTCTGCCGCAAAAGCTGCGGTATTTAGTACACTATAATTACTGGGAAACATATACGTTCCTTTCAGTTTCTGGAAAAGAAAGCAGACAAGAGTGGTAAGTGGAGAATGGTGGTGCTGGTTAGTGTTTAACGTCCCGTCGACAACGAGGTCATTAGAGACGGAGCGCAAGCTCGGGTTAGGAAAGGATTGGGAAGGAAATCGGCCGTGCCCTTACAAAGGAACCATCCCGACATTTGCCTGAAACGATTTAGGGAAATCACGGAAAACCTAAATCAGGATGGCTGGAGACTCCCGAATGCGAGTCCAGTGTGCTAACCACTGCGCCACCTCGCTCGGTAAAGTGGAGAATCTATGCCGTTAATTATAACACGTACACTTTTTTCAGCTTTATGTAACTTCGTCTGCTCGCTAAAAACAGGCAATTTTGGATTCATACATATCGGACTCCGTTTTTCCCTTGGTGTCCACAAGAACTGCAAACGAACTATTTTCTTTTTTAAAGCTGCTTGCACAAACTTTGTTGGATCCTTATCTCGCGCTTACCATTACTTGTCAAAAAATCCAAGACCTTTTCCCTGTACATTACCTCCGATAAGGCGACTAACTTATTTCCTTTATCGGCTTTTATTGTTAAAGCGTTCTCTCTATTTAATTTACCATTGGTGCCCGCCAAAACCCGTTGCTCACTATGCCTAGTCCTACTGCCCTTAGAGCTTATATGCTCCCTAGCTAACAGTTCCTGTATTTTCTTAGCAACTAACGTCTCCTCAAGGCAATCCAATTTGCCGTATGTGCATGCTGCCTTAACTTCTGCGATCAAGTGTGCCACATCGCTCTCAGATGCAGCCAGCCGAAAAAAATGGTTCAAATGGCTCTGAGCACTACGGGACTTAACATCTGAGGTCATCAGCCCCCTAGAACTTAGAACTACTTAAATCTAACTAACCTAAAGACATCACATACATCCATGCCCGAGGCAGGATTCGAACCTGCGACCGTAGCGGTGTCGCGGTTCCAGACTGAAGCGCCTAGAACCGCTCGGCCACACAGGCCGGCTAGCCAGCCGAAGTGAATAACCTGCCCCCTCATTCAAAAGTAACATTTCGTCATCCGTAAACTGGATATTACTCAAATTAACACCCATTTCGGCAAAAGTATGTGACTCAGGAACTCCATATTTACAGTCCTATCCAGACCTAATCGTCTAAGCTTATTATTCTGTATGCTTCGTATTTCACTCCAGTTTCCACTAACATTGGCGTCAACTCGTTCCCTAAAGAACTGGAATTGCAAATATTCAATACACGCTGCCAATGTCAAATGCAAAAAATGAAGGTCTTTCTTAAGTTTGTCACTCGTACCATGGGCTGTTCTAATTTCACTCCTAACCCACAGACCTTCCGTCCTCCTTTTAATCGTCACTGCACTTCTTGACTTGTTGTTGATGATCACCTTTGCGTATTTCGAAACAATACCATTCTGGAGACATCTACGATTGAACTGTACCTTCCCACATGTCTTTGCCAGTTTCAGCCTTTTGTGCACGTTGTCATACATGCATCCCTTAACGCCTGCTCTGTCACATATTTAGAACCTTTCAGCATGCTGGAGTGGCTTGGATCAGCAATTTATGTTAATCAGTAGAACGAAAAACTTGTCTAGGTTGCAAACTTTTACTTTTTAGTCATTCGATGACTACTTTTGGTGCCGTGATTCATGTTCAAATCAACCTAAGGGCAGAAAACAAAATTTACGCTCACTTATACACAGTTAATACGAAATTTTTTGAGCATATACCAAAGATACAGAACATATCGTCTCAAAATTACATAACATATAAAAAGGATTTCCTATATCTTGATAGGTCTCCCCCTCCCCAGGCTTTCTCACAACAGCGGAAGGAATAAACTGTCAGTTATCTGCATGCACTGTAAACGTTTATTGCACATTTTTGACATTTAAGGACATGACATTTTCGACTATGTTGTCTAACTTTGAAACGATATGTTCTCTATTTGTATGTTCTTTATCCTTAAAAAATTTGGTGGGTGATGCCAGCTGCAGCTTCAGACGAGGCGAGCAACGCTGGAGGGCGTGGTGACGATGCTCCCACAACCATGCAGCCAGCGATCGACGAACCCTGTCTGGGACAACTCACACTGGCGTTGTGGGCGACCATTCCATTCACCATGTGACCGCAGACAAAGAGGCAAGAGCCGGGACAGTTCTCAAACTCAAGTACCCCAATATTTCCAATGTTGTGCACTTCAACAAGTTGTAAAGCAACATTGTTAGCAATTTATTCTGATACTTATACACATTACTAATATTATCAGCCATTAGTGGAGAGATGACTTACATACATTATTAATACTACCTGGTACTAGTGGAGAAAAGTTGTTATTGTTGAGGTCGTCAATCCAAAGACTGGTTTTACGCAATTGTCCATGCTACTCTATCCTGTGCAAACCTCTTCATCTCAGAGAAACTACGGCAACCTACGTTCTTCTGACTGTACTTACTGTATTCATCTCCTAGTCCCCGCTGAAATGTCCGCCCCCCCTCCCCTCTCCCGCTCCACATTTTCCTCCAGCACCAAACTGGTGACCCCTTGGTATCTCAGACTGTGTCCTTTCAACCGATCCCTTTCTTAGTCAAGTTGTACCATGAATTTCTTGTCTCCTTAATTCTGTTCAGTGCCTCCTCATTAGTTACATGATCTGCTCATCTAATCTTCAACATTCTTCTGTACCACCACTTTTCAAAAGTTTCTATCTAAACTGATTATCGTCTATGTTTCACTTTAATACGTCGTTACAGTCTAGGCAAATACTTCAGAAATAGACGACCTAACACTTAAGTCTACATTGGACGTTATAAAAAAATGTCTTCTTTAGAAACCCTTTTCTTGTCATTCTGTCTACTTTCTGTATCCACTCTATTTTGGCCATCATCAGTTACTTTACTGCCCAAATAGCAAAACTTACCTACTGCTTCAAGTGTTTCGTTTCCTAATCGAATTCCGTCAGCATCGCCTTTTTTAATTCGACTAAATTCCTTTCTCCATGTTTTGCTTTTGTTGATGTTCATCTTACATCCTCCCAAGATGCTGTCCATCCCGTTCAACTGCTCTTCCAAATCCTTTGCTGCCTATAGCAGAACAGAAATGCCATGGCAGACATCAAAGTTTTTATTTATTCCCCCTGAGCATTAATTCCTGCTCAAAATTTTTCTTTGGTTTCCTTTACTGCTTGCTCAATGTACAGATTGAATAACATCTGCAATAGGCTACAGCCCTGTCTCACTCCCTTCTGACCCACTGCTTCACTTTCATGCCCCTGGGCTCATAACTTCCTACAAGTTGTAAATAGAATTTCACTCCCTGTATTTTAACCCTGATTTCCTCATAATTTCGAGGAGAGAATTCCAATCAACATGGTCAAATACTTTATCTAACTCTACAAATACTATAAACTTAGGTTAGCCTTTCCTTGACCTATCTTCTGAGATAAGTCATAGGGGCAGTATTGACGCGCGTGTCCCTTCATTTCTCCGAAATCCAGACTGATCCTCCTCAAGACCGACTAGCAGTTTTTCCATTCTTCTGTAAAGAATTCGTGTTAGTATTTTTCAACCATGGCTTATTAAACTGATAGTTCGGTAATTTTCACACCTTACAGTTACTGCTTCTTTTGGAATTGGCAGTACACATTCTTCTTGAAGTCTGAGGGTATTTCGTCCGTCTCACACATCTTGCACATCAGATGGATGAGTCTTGTCTTGGCTGGTTCTCCCAAGGCTACCAATAGTTCTGACGGTATGTCGTCTACTCCAGGGCAGTGGTCTGACTTAGGTCTTTCAATGCTCTGTCAAATTCTTCTCGTAGAATCATGTCTCCCGTCTCGTCTTCATTTACGTCCTCTTCCATTTCTATAATATTGCCTTCAAGTTTATCTCCCTTGCATGAATGCTTCCGCTCTCCAGCTTTCCGTTCCTTTCCTTAAGATTGGTTTTCAATTTGAGTTCTTGATATTCATACAGCTGCCTCTCTTTTCCGCCAAGGCATATTAATTTCTGTAGCCGGTATCTATCCTTCCCCTAGTGAAATATGGTTCTGAAACCTTACATTTGTCCTCTTTCCATTTCTGCTTAGCCATTTTGCAGTCCTGTCAAACTCTTTTTTCGAAACTTTTGTATTTCCTTTCGTCTGTTTCATGTGCTGGATTTTCATGTTTTCTCCTTTCTTTGATGAAATTCAGTATCTCATATTTTATTCATTGATTTCTACTAGCCCTTATCTTTTTACCTGCCTTCAATATCTTATCTCTCAAAGCTAACCATTCGTCTCCTACTGTATTCCTTTTCCCCTGTTCTAGACTATCGTTGCCTAATGCGCCCTCTGAAACTCTCAACAACCTTTGGTTCTTTCAAATTATCCAGATCGCCTCTACTTAATTTACTGCATTCTTGTTCAGTTTTAATCTACAGTTCCTAACGCAGTAAAATGTGGTTAGAGTCCGCATCTGCCTGTGGAAATGTCTTACAGTTCAAAAGCTGGTTCCAAAATCCCGTCTTACATTATAAAATCAAATTGAGAGCTACTATTTTTTCTTCTCTTCCTTTCCCTATTATGGAATTCCAGTCCCCATTCACAAGTAAATTTTCGTGTCCCTTAATTATTCGAATAGTTTCTTTATCTGATCATACATTTCTTCAATATTTTCATTATTTGCAAAGCTAGTTGATATATAAGCTTCTACTACTGTAGTAGTTGTTGGATGCGTGTCAATCTAGCCTATGTTCATGCGATCTCTACGCTGTTCGGACTGGCTTACCCGCATTTCTATTTTCTTATCTATTATTAGACCTACTTCTGCATTATCCCATCTGACTTTGTATTTAGAGCACTGAAATGTCATGTGGCTAGGGTCTCCCGCCGGATAGAGCGGTTGCCTCGTGCAAGTCTTTTGAGCTGACGCCACTTCGGCGACTTGCGTGTCTATGGGGATGAGACGATGATGAAGAAAACACAACACCCAGTCCCTGAGCGGAGAAAATCTCCGACCCAGCTGGGATTCCAACCCGAGCCCCTTTGCACAACACTCGGCCGCGCTGACCACTCAGCTATCGAGGCGGACATTTAGAGCTCTGCACTCAGCTACCAAAATTCCTGTCCCTCCTGCCACCGACCTTCACTAGTTCCCACTACATCTGACTTCAACCCACTGCGTTTCCCTCATAAATTTTCTAACCTACTTGCCCCTTATGGCGTATAATATTCCATGTTCGCTTGTAGAACGCCAGTTTTGTTGCTCCTAATGACGACATTTTGTAATCGGTCTCCACCCGGAGTTTCAAATGGAGGACTATTTTACCTCTGGAATATTTTACCAAAGAGGACTCTATCACCATTTAACCATACAGTGGAGCCGCATGCCACCGAGAAAAATTACGGCTGTAGTTTCCCCTTGCTTTCAGGCATCGGAGGACAAACACAGCAAGATTATTTTGGTTGGTGTTACAAGGCCAGATCCGCCAATCATCCAGACTGTTACTCCTGAAACACTAAAACTGCTGCCCCTCTTGAAGAACCACATGTTTGTCTGGTCTCTCAACGGAAAACCACCCCTCCATTGTGGTTGCACCTAGTGTACAGCTAACTGCTCCCCCCCCCCCTCCCCTCGCCCACCGTTGCATGAATCATGGACCATTGGAGAGAAGAAGAAGGCTCTTAATACTATGTTTCACATTAAATTTACACGAGGGGCGTTCAATAAGTAACGCAACTCATTTTTTCCTGAAAGCGGATTGGCTTTATTCATTATTACAATAAACCACATTATTCCCAACTCTTTTAGCTACAAAACCCTATTTTTTCAACTTAATGCCCGTTTAATGCGATCGCCTGCCTGTCGCCACCTTACTCGGAGGATCTGTATTCCCGCATAGTACAACACTGCTGGTCGACATCAGATGCAGCATCTTGGTGCATCATCCACGTACTGCTTTTCACGGAGAGCATTCTTCATTGGGTTAAGCAGATGGAAATCGGAAGTCGCGAGATCCGAGCTGTAGGGTGGATGAGGAAGAGCACGCCTTTGAGTACTACAACTGTTGTGTCAGCAGCACCGAGAGAGACGTCCAGCTGAGTAGCGAGGTGTTTGACTGTGACCCATATATCACCTCGAATGAGACACTCTGCGCGAGTCACTGCTGCGTGCAGCTGGCTGGCACGAAACAGATGGGACAAGTCTGCGTCGACATTCTGCAAGTCTGTATGAATATCTGTGTTGCTCTGGTTTTCCCCAAAAGAAACTCAATGACAGCTTTCTGTTTTTGGAATGCACCTCTATTAAAGACGCCATTTTGAAGGTTACGTATAGCACCACCACCTGTCGGAACTTCATGAAAATATAGAGGCTGGAGCGAGAATATTCCACGATGTTCCACAACAAATTACGCATTTTATCAACCAAAACTAGTAGAGAAAAAAAAATTGCATTAGTTATTGAACACTCACGGTACTTTGTAATATATTTTTCATTCTATGTACAATATTCGTACTTTCTTTCTGATTGGGTTGATCATTATACGTACAGTATTAACATGTTCATCGTTTTTCTATATACAATACATGGGAAACTGTGACTAGCTGCAGCAGGTGAAGAAACACCACACATACTCGCGCACAAAATACACATAGTATTTACACCTACACACGCTGTGCATAATTTGCATGCACACATAGCGTGTAATCAGGCGTGCATGTTCATACACACACAACTATGACATACGGTTCGTCCACATACAATCGTACATACAACTACTCTTTACAAATCAATAAATACACAGCCACACAACATCAACATCTGAGTATGACAGAGTTCTGGTCCTGTCCTCAGAGACGCATCATTTGTCATCACGGCATGGTAGCCCTACTTTCAGCTAGCTGCAGTGTAGTATGTACCTCATGGCCTTGCGATCGAAGATGTAACTGGTGCACCATATGTGGAGTGGCGCCAACGCCCTCTAACTGGCACCGTTTGTAATCCTCAATTGTGAGAGCGTACTAACTCCATGATTACGAATCATTCGCCTCGTTTTTATCAGGCCAATAACGGTCTTCTTTTGCAGTGTTTTTCTACAAGGATTAATGGCTGCATATTTGAATGCGTATAATGGTTGGTAATGCGTCTAATTACTTCACATGGACTGCAGCCTTTAACCCAGTAGAGGAAATTGACAGTAACCGTATAAAGTAATTTGGGATCAGCGAAGTTGGCAGACTCATAGTCGAATGTGGAGTTCGGAGAGGTCCAGAAACACATACCGATATAGAGAGGCTTCATGAACTGCATTGAAACCTTAGCCATCTTCACAGCGACTAGTCCTTTATTAAAGATGGTGGCTCACTTGAAATTTGGCCGGGCGATGTAATCTCTTATGTGAAAACGACCCTCCCATCTGAAAACTACATGAATTTCACGTTATTCTCTAGTTCTTTTTAAGAAAATCGAATTGTTCATTAATTTATAGAAATCTTATTCAAAGTTTCTCTTAGCGAGTGCGCTCTTTTCGGTGTTTACATCAATGTACCCCTTTAACCTGCGACACTGCTTCAAGGAGTTCTGCGAGTGATTCTAACAAGTTCCACACCGAAACTAAAACAGTTTTGGAGGTCACTGTAGTCCCAGCGTTGTTATGAGCTTGCAGACGCAATCATTTTGCGAGGCTTGGTGCTCCCGACACAGCAGCAAGCAGTGCGTCTTCTAAACGGGTGGGTTACATCAGTTCTGCCCCCAAGACACTTTCGTCACCAGAATCAGCAGCCATATTTTTGATCTCAGCTTCAGATTTGACAATTTACTGTTCGCACAGCCACCAGAATCCTCCAAACGGCAGAGATTGTTGCATGGTATGCCTGTAGAGATTTTACAGCAAGTAAAGACCCTCAACTTCGTCCATACAGGTCTCGGAAGGCTCAACGGTACTGTCCAACCCCCATGTCATCCTCAGCTGATAAACATCACTGGAGACGCACGTAGAGACGCATGTGATCAACACAACACTCTCCCAGCCATTACCGTTTCATCCATGCAAGCACTGGCCAAGCATGACAGTGCTTAACTTCGGCGATCTTAGGGAAACGGGTGTTACCACTCTGTCGAGGCAGTTGGAACACATATAATAAAAGGATATAACTTAAATCGCCAGATGACCTGCGTACCTCCTCGCTCGTTTGCGAGTTATTCTCCTTGACATACCTGCGAAAACACTGGCAAAGTCCACTGCGAATCTTGTTTTCGAAGAAGAGCACTATGCCAACATTGGTTCAAAATGGTTCAAATGGCTCCAAGCACTATGGGACTTAACATCTGAGGTCATCAGTTCCCTAGACTTCGAGCTACTTGAACGTAACTAACCTAAGGACAACACACATCCATGCCCAAAGCAGGATTCGAACCTGCGACCGTAGCAGCAGCGTGGTTCCGGACTGAAGCACCTATAGCCTCTCGACCACAGTGGCCGGCGCCAACATTGGTCGACAGTTTGCTGCTGACATGTTCTTCATAACATTGGAGCCCACTAAGCACTGCCACAGTGCAATAGAAGGCAGGATCCAGAGGGTATATGCCCAACCATTAACTCATAATTTTCTCAAAAACATCTGCGAGCTGGCATATGTTGGCGTTCACGTACAATCCGGCATATTCCCCTAAATCACAGATGCTGAACTCCTGCCAAAAATTCACTGTGTGCTCAGACTCAGCATATGTTATGGCAGTTACTGTTAATTTTTTGAGGAATGCGGTTGTGTGGGCAATGTGGTTTCTCCTCCAGACCCAGGTATTTATAAAGAAATACCTTCTTCCTTGCCACAAGCTGAGAATCATCAGGATATGCAGCTCTTGTGATGTGCTTTTCCTGCTGACTTATCTTTTCAGCGAGTTTCTGAAGACACAAGCGCATGAAATATAGCGAATCCAAGAAGCAGAGCATTATCTTTTCTTGATTCGATTGAAATGTATTTTCCACCAGTGCCATGAATGACAATGACCTTATCTTCTTTCAAGTCAAAATCACCCAAGTGCTCAAGAATAAAGTGAGCATTATACCTGCTCAAATTATGGAAGAAAACTGGTATGTGTCGTGGCAGTTGATACTTCAAATCGCATTACCTTCATAAGATGCTGCAGCAGCGTCAGTGCATACGATGAAGGGACATTGCTCGTGGTGGTGAGCATTCTTAAACTTTAAGAACTTTCTATCCTCGGTAGAAATTTCCGCACAAACACTATGTGATCAAAAGTATCCGGACACCACCAAAAACACACGTTTTTCATATTAGGTGCATTGTGCTGCCACCTACTGCCAGGTACTCCACATCAGCGAGCTCAGTAACCATTAGACATCGTGAGAGAGCAGAATGGGGCACTCCGTGGAACTCACTGTCTTCGAATGTGATCAGGTGATTGGATGTAACTTGTGTCATCATTCTGTACGCGAGATTTCCACACTCCTAAACATCCCTAGGTCCACTGTTTCCGATGTGATAGTGAAGTGGAAACGTGAAGGGACACGTACAGCACAAAAGCGTACAGGCCGGCCTCGTCTGTTGACTGACAGAGACCGCCTACAGTTGAAGAGAGTCGTAATGTGTGTTAGGCAACATCTATCCAAACCATCACACAGGAATTCCAAACTGCATAAGGATTCACTGCAAGTACTATGACAGTTAGGCGGGAGATGAGAAAACTTGGATTTAATGGTCGAGCGGCTGATCACAAGCCACACATCACACCAGTAAATGCCAAACGACGACTCGCTTGGGGTAAGGAGCGTAAACATTGAACGGTTGAACAGTGGAAAAACGTTGTATGGAGTGTCGAATCACGGTACACTATGTGGCGATCCTATGGTAGGGTGTGGGTATGGTGAATGCCCGCTCAACGTCATCTGCTAGCGTGTGTAGTGCCAACAGTAAAATTCGGAAGCGGTGGTGTTATGGTGTGATCGGGTTTTTCATGGAGGAGGCTGGCACCACTTGGTGTTTTGCGTAGTACTATCACAGAACAGGCATAGATTGATGTTTCAAGCACTTCTTGCTTCACACTGTTGAAGAGTAATTCCCGGATGGCGACTGCATCTTTCAACACGATGAGCACCTGTTCATAATGCACGGTCGGTGGCGGAGTGGTTACACGACAATAACATCCCTGTAATGGACTGGTCTGCACAGAGTCCTGACCTGAATTCCATAGAACACCTTTGGGATGTTTTGGACCCCCGACATTGTGCCATGCCTCACTGACCGACATAGATACCTCTCCTCGATGCAGCACGCCGTGAAGAATGGGCTGCCATTCCCCAAGAAATCTTCCAGAATCTGTTATGCCTGCGAGAGTGGAAGCTCTCATCAAGGCAAGGGTGGACCAATACGATATTGAATTCCAGCATTACCGATGGAGGGTGCCACGAACTTGTAAGTCATTTTCAGCCAGGTGTCCGGATACTTTTGATCACATAGTGTACCACTTCCTGGCAAGGGCAATCGACAGTGTGTCTTGATGAAAGAGTTGAGGCAGCTATGGCAAAAAATACCTTGCACTTTTATTTTTTGACTACTGGGAGGTAAATAGGAGGGACATGTCTTTGATCCAGACATAGTACCGCTTACTGCCCACAGAGAACGGCAACAAATCTATGTGCTTGGGGTGCTGTCCAGCTATTTTTGAATTTCTTGAGGAGTCCATCTACTTTACAATTTGCGCTCCTCCGTGAGAAACCGACACATAAAAGCAGTGTAATTTTCAGATATTACACCATATATTTGGTATTAGAAGAAAACAAAATGAAAATACTTCAAAAGTCATCAACAAAGATGGAAAAACTATATGGGAGGGAGAAGAAGTTTTGAAAGTACGAAAAGAATACTTACAATATCTGTACGAAAGACAGAATGAAATAAACACAGTTAATGAAATAGAGGGACAGAAAGAAATAACACCATCACAGAGAAAACAGAAAGAAAAGATTTGCAGACGTCTGACAGAGAAATTTGTTTTAAAAGTGAAAAATGGCGAAGCTCTTGGAGCAGATGACACCAAGGTGGGAATGATCAACGCCTCAGGATCTATTGGAATTCAATAGCTGTATAGAATAATGAGAATAGTATGGACATATGGAAATATTCTTGACGACTGGACAAAGGTAATTATTGCAATTTTTTAAAGAAAGATATCAAGATACTCTTTAGGAACTACAGAGGAATAGCATTACTGTGCCCCTGTATGAAGATTTGTGAAAACATGATTTTGCAGAAAAGGAACAAGATAGAAACACAATTAACAGAAATACAACAATGGTGACGACCTAGAAGATCAACTGCAGATGCAATATTTACAGCTACGCAAGTAACTGAGTAGAAATGGGAGTTTGGGAAAGTTATAGTAGATGAATTCATATATATATATATATATATATATATATATATATATATATATATATATATATATATATATATATAAAGACTTATGACAATGTTAGAAAGGAGGAAACATGCCAAGGTCTGAATAGACTATAATTGTCCAAAGGAAAGCAAGTCACAATAAGAAACATGGATAACAAATGCCTGAAAGACCGAAGAGAAATTACGACATTTGCTGCAGTCGGACATTGCAATAAATCCAATGGGAAAATGGAAATTTGTTTCACAGTGGGTCTTGAACCCAAATTTCCCACATATCGCGAGTGATTGCTTTAACCACTTTGTCTATCGAAGCACTCTTCCTGTCCAACTCAGATTCCCATATGTGGCACACTACTTACGTAGTATCCCCTGCCCACTACCCTCACTGCTCGAAGCCAAACCTGATTTCCGCAAGAGGTCGAACAAAGAGATTTCATTATTTTCCACCAAGGCGCGTATACTCTGCGCGACAGAACTGAGGGATCACTTTTAGAAACGCTGTAATTGCCTTCCATTGCAACGCAAAAGTGTAAAATTTCGCTCAAAGGTGCCTTCTACCATTCTCTATAACGGTGCGAAAGCATCGCACCCTGTGACGTCACCTTCGGACGCGGAGACACTTCAAGCAGCAAAATGTCAACACATGCGAGGAAAAGACCGCAGTTCAGAAGTTCATGTGAGCTGTAAGGCGAGTTAATAACGTCACATTGGCAGCAAATTTCACCATAGTTGAGCCCACCAACATAGTGAACGCGACACACGATGGGAAATTCGTCACAGCCTCTCCTACTCACATTTCACTCCGTTTGACGTCTCTGCGATGGAACTCAGAACCGCGACACCCAACGTTAAAATCACGCGGTCTTCTTGTAGGTGGCACATTTAGACACACAGCCGTTCAGAATCTACACGAAAAGGCCGCAGGGGGTGGCTTCCAGTAGGTTAGTGAAACCACCCTTTTCCCCTGTGCGTTGATTCCCACACATTTCGCCATCGAAAACGACAGTCCCCAGTGAGATGAGCAACAGGAAGACGTTCTAATCGCCATTTGAGACTGCTGACACACTCAGGCGTTTCAACCCTTCTGTATGGGCACTCTGGGACCCCATCGCCATTGAACGTGATCTCACCCCTTTGGGGCGGAGCATGACCACAAGTTTTGCTCTCGTTTGTAGGTTGGAACCACTAGGGACCGATCAGAATCATTTGACGAAATCTGAACGTGATCCGAAGCAGCAAAGGGTACAAATTCTTCCTCTACCCACCTACTTCCCGCCCTCCTGTGGCGTGATCATGAGGGAGTGCAACATCTATGTGAATAAAGTAGCGAAGGTCCTTTCAAAAACTTCCACTTTGCAACACCCTCGGAGCCCCCCCTCACTACTTTGTTGAGCTCGTTACAAATGTACCTCTCAGAAACTCCGTTACTTAATTCATCGTGGCGGTTGATCTACCGCCTGTAGTTAGGCTGTTGAACCGTGACGAAAGAGTTACCTAACCCTCAGGCTTCAGAGTAGCCGCCAGTCTGCATTGGTGTCGAATAGCAAAGGTCCTTCAAAAAACCCCAATTTGGCAACATGCTCGGTGTCACCCGCTCGGTTTTGTTGAGCTAGTTACAAATGCACCTCTGAGAAACTACTACACCAATTCCTCCTGGCTATTGATCTAACGCCTGAAGGTAGGCAAACGGAACCGAAGATTAGCGATGGGTTACCAAACGTTCAGGCGCTAGAGCAGTCGCCAGGCAAGTGAAGTTGTGATGGCCTTCTCATCGTGTAACTCGTCCATGTTTGGCTTAACTGTGGTGAAATCTGGTGCCAATGTGACGTAATTGACCCATCTCACAGCGCACATGAGCTTCTGAGTTGTGACCTTTCTTTCGCATCTGCCGACGCCTTTCTACTGTATTTGAAGTTTCGCAGAGTCCGAGGGTGATTTTGCAGGGCATCAATCTCTTGCAGCATTACTGATGTGACGTAATTGACCCATCTCACAGCGCACATGAGCTTCTGAGTTGTGACCTTTCTTTCGCATCTGGCGACGCCTTTCTATTTGAAGTTTAGCAGAGTCCGAGGGTGATTTTGCAGGGCGTCAATCTTTTGCAGCATTACAGAGGAAGGTTGAAGGCGTCTTTGAGTCAAACTTTGAAGTTACGTGTCGCAATTGGACTTTTCGAAAAAATGGTCCTTTAATTTTATTGCTCAATATATTTAAATGGGTAGTGTCCGTCAATTCGGACGTGTTCGAAAGAGCAGACGCCATTCATAATCCTGCAGTTGTATATGTGTGATGAAAGTGAAACGCCGACATCTGCTGCAACCAAGTATTGAAATGGATCGAATGTCGGTAAGTGAAAATCTATGTGTTGTGTACATAGTTCCGCTTAGTCAGCGCGTACACAACTTTCTCAGTAGAGCGCGCCCCGCTAAGCACAACAGCGCAGGCGCAGCGCTCGTCTGTCTCCGCACTATGAGACGGCGCTGCCATAGAGACGGACCAAATTCTGCTTCCGCCGATCCGCGTATTAATATGTAATGCAGCCAATGAGATTGCTGCTAACGTAGAACCCTTTCTCCTCGTGGATCACACTTGCGCAGTGATATATGAACGCGCGAGGTATTTTAACGAGTGTACAGACCTCCGATTAGTCAGTGTGCATTTGTCTGCACCAGTCTGTACGAGTTCTACATTTGTCTGTACCAGTCTATAGTCAAGTTTCAGTCTGCGCCTAATACGATTACCATATTCCTGTACATAGCCATGAAGATAAATGTTTAGACACTTTTGTCAAGTATTCAGAGATATATGTGAGAATAAGATTAATGTACCAATACCAAAGGAACTTCAGATTGTCAATTGTAAATAGCATCCAGAGCAAGTTAAATAATTTTTATGCTTGTTATTATTTTAATAAATGTGTGTGAAAATTAATCAAGTTGGGCAGCGTCAATCTGTTACTCTAAGCGTGCCCGTAGCATTTGTATGACACTCGCCTACTTCGTAAGAGCGAAAAGCCAAATAATCTGATGGTGTGTGTACTGAAGGTCGTACAGTACGCACACCACACTATATGAACGAGACTTTTCAGCTCTATAGTTTTCAAAGTAATTACAGAAACAGATTGAATGTAGACAGTAATCTGAGGACGAAATTGAGTAGTTTTAATCTGGTTACTGATTCTCTCTTAGCTCACTGACAATTTAAAAACGTCGCGTTGTGTTCTTTTTAACATTGGCCCCTCGATTTTGACTTCTGTAGTGTTGTGACAGTTAGACGATATAAACATTTTCTTTATAAAAAAGAGGTACATACAGCTAACAAGTTTGGGAATTGCTGCCCTAAATGGTGTAGCCACATTAAAGACTTCCGAGAAGAGCTCTAGGATTAGCAGAATATGTAAGGAGACATATTGGAAGACTACGAATAATATGGAGAGGACAGGTGACGAATAATGTGAACGAAAGAGGAGTTCAGTGGGAGAAAATGCTGAAAAGTAGACTGTGGGAGAAAAGAGAAGCTTGGAAGAGGTTCCGTGAACGACCTCAATAAGCAGAAACGTTTCAGGAAGAAGAAGGAGAAAGAAAAAGTTGATGGTGTCGCCAATCAGAGGTGGAGAATATTTCGTATTGCAGGACGATATCTACCTCTGCCCTTCTCTGTAAACGCCTCTCTCTCGCTTTCACCTTTGTTTGCTACTTCTACACCGACAGCGTTGCAATTAAATGTCTGAGGGAAAACAATATCTTTTCGATTTTGATCAAAAAATTGCGCACGTACATAAAGCCCTGTAGTGATACTCTTTTGTTACTCACAACAGTAGAGAGATTTACGAACGAGAGAGAGCTATGATTTTCATAAATGTGATTCATCGACGACCAGAGCTATGGGGCGCTGTAAAAATCGTAATTTGAAACTAGACAGTTGGCAAGCTGTTGCCTATGAGGTCGAAATCACTGTTGATTTTGTTGTGAGCTTTATCCCGCGTTTTTCCGTGTGCTGGTGAACAAAAAGAAAATATTAATATGAAAGGTATTTCTATTTAAAATGTATCTTAATGAAATATTTTAGTTCTTCCCACAGCATAGCATACTTCGCCTAAAATGAGGCTTATTGATCAATAGTGCGCTTTAAAGAGGTACGCTACATTAAACTTCTACTAGCTAGAAACCGGAAAGTGATTGTCAGTCAGGTTGTATCTGGTATACACTCTTTCAAATTTGCATACGTAAACGAACTTATCCTTCTCCATGACAACCAATGCCTGACACAAGTTTGTACACCCGAGAGGAGCTCACAAAACTTCATTGGACTGTTCTTCCCCATGCACCCCAGAGAACGGACCTTCTAACTTTCTTCTATTTGACCCAACGAAAGATGCACTCCGCGGGAGGCAGTACGCAGATGATGGGGAGCATATTGATGGAGCAAGGCGTTAGGTCCGACGTCGATCAGCAGAGTGATGCCATGCAGGAGCACGGGTCCTCCCAGTAAGGTGGAGTATGGCCGTAACATTGAACGGATATTATGTTGAAAAATAGGATTTTGTAGCCAAAAGAGAAGGAAATAATATGGTTTATTGAAATAACGAATAAAACCTACATGATTACAGAAATAAATGAGTTTCATTACTTACTGAATGCTCTCGTATGTACAGATAATAGCTTGATTGTGTCCTGATCTTCTCGTAGATATCATTTGAAAATGGGCCATCACTCGATGATGGCCGGCCGGGGTGGCCGTGCGGTTCTAGGTGCTACAGTCAGGAACCGCGTGACCGCTGCGGTCGCAGGTTCGAATCCTGCCTCGGGCATGGATGTGTGTGATGTCCTTAGGTTAGTTAGGTTTAAGTAGTTCTAAGTTATAGGGGACTGATGACCTCAGAAGTTAAGTCCCATAGTGCTCATAGCCATTTGAACCATCACTCGATGGTTATAGTTTATGGACACCACGGCTCAGTACACCAACGCGCGTTCCGTCGTTATCAAAGAGTCTTTCCCTTCTCTCTTGCCATAATCAACCTCCTGCTCTACCAGGGACTTACAAATCCTAACGGATGTTTCGTTGACAGCCTGTGGTCTTGGGGCTGCCAATCGCTGCAAGTCCTTTGCAGCCGGTCACATCGGCCCATCCACGTAGGCTTTCTCTCGCGTAAACTGAAAAGTTTCCCCTGTGTTGCAGTTTACAGCATTTCCCGATGTTTTTGAGTCCTAGTTTGCATGTCACTTTATTCTGTGTCAGTCAGCTGAGAAATCAGGACATTTGTATTTCTGAAAATACAGACACTTTCACTAAAATGCTTTTCTTTTGTAGATGGACCGTAACACCCATGACCTCTCCTCCACACTCCCCACTAACCTCCACCCCCCCCCCCCCCCTTTCACCTTCTCCACACTTGGATCCGCGCCTGTTCCTTCTTATAGCTGTGATTTTACTCTGCTTTTAACACCTGCCATGTTTTTTCATGTGTTGTTGATACATTTCGCGCCATTGTTCCTTCGTTAAGAAACATCGTATGCTCTAATTTTCCGGTAGTCTACCATGTTTTAATATTTCTTCTGTGCGAGACGTTGTATTTCCTGAACACATTGTCACCGATGTTTTTCAAACTTCGAAAGTTTTTTTGTGTTACGTAACGAATTCTATCACACCTTGAATTTTTTGTCTAGTGCGTCCTCTCTCATCCTATTATTTTTGATCAAGTTCAGTAACCCATCGACCGGTATTCTGTATTTTTAAGTGTGACTGTAACTGAAGCTATGAGCATAGCCACTAATGAGCCAGAAAAACTAAAAGACTTTATATTTGCTATTAAACAGCAGTTGCTACAACTTGAAAGTGAGCAGTTCTGGCATAAAATCAGATCATTGTTGTAGCTACAACGTTCTACGGCATTTGTACTTAATGTATCCACGATAGTGTTGGAGCTGGCAAGAACATTTCAAATTGATGGAGAGAGAATCATCGTGGTTGTTGTTGTGGTCTTCAGTCCAGAGACTGGTTTGATGCAGCCCTCCATGCTACTCTTTCCTGAGCAAGGTTCTTCATCTCCCAGTACCTCCTGCAACCTGCATCCTTCTGAATCTGCTCAGTGTATTCGTCTCTTGGTCTTCCTCTACGATTTTTTACCCTCCACGTTGACCCCCAATACTAAATTGGTGATTCCTTGATGCCCCAGAGTATGTCCTACCAGCCGATCCCTTGTTCTGGTCAAGCTGCGCCACAAATTTCTCTTCTCCCCAATTCTATTCAGTACATTCTCATTAGTTATGTGATCTATCCATCTAGTCTTCAGCATTCTTCTGTAGCATCACATTTCGAAAGCTTCTATTCCCTTCTTGTACAAACTATTTATCGTCCGTTTCACTTCCATACACGGCTACACTCGATGCAAATACTTCCAGAAAAGACTCCCTGATACTTAAATCTTTCCTCGATGTTAATAAATTTATCTTCTTCTGAAACGCTTTACTTGCCATGGCTAGTTTACATTTTATATCCTCTCTACTTCGACCATCATCAGTTATTTTGCCCCCCAAATAGTAAAACTACTACTTTAAGTGTCTCATTTCCTAATCTAATTCCCTCAGCATCACCCGATTTAATTCGACTATATTCCATTATCCTCGTTTTGCTTTTGTTGATGTTTATTTTTACTGCTTGCTCAATATACAGATTAAATAACATCGCGGATAGACTACAGCCCGGTCTCAGTCCCTTCCCAACCACTGCACCCCTTTCATGCCCCCATCTGGTTTCTGTACAAGTCGTAAATAACCTTTCGCTCCCTGTAATTGGCACCTGCCACCTTCAGAATTTGAATTCCAATCAACATTGTCAAAATCTTTCTCTAAGTCTACAAATGCTAGAAATGTAGGTTTGCCTTTCCTTAATCTATCTTCTAAGCTAAGTCGTAAGGTCAGTATTGCCTCACGTGTTCCAACATTTCTACGGAATACGAAATGATCTTCCCCGAGCTCCGCTTCTACAAGTTTTTCCATTCGTCTGTAAAGAATTCGTGTTAGTATTTTGCGGCCGTGACTTATTGAACTGATAGTTTGATAATTTTCACATCTGTCAACGCCTGCTTTCTTTGGGATTGGAATTATTATATTCTTCTTGAAGTCTGAGGGTATTTCACCTGTCTCACACATCTTGCTCACCAGATGGTAGAGTTTTGTTAGGGCTGGCTCTCCTAAGGCTATCAGTAGTTCTAATGGAATGTTGTCTACACCCGGGGCCCTGATTCGACTTAGGTCTTTCAGTGCTCTCTCAAACTCTTCACGCAGTATCATATCCATGCGGCTTTTTGCGGATGATGCTGTAGTTGCAGCATTAGAAAATTGCAGCGAAATGCAGGTAGATCTGCAGCGGATAGGCTCTTGGTGCAGGGAGTGGCAACTGACCCTTAACATAGACAAATGTAATGTATTGTGAATACATAGGAAGAAGGATCCTTTACTGAATGATTATATGATCGCGGAACAAACACTGGTAGCAATTACTTGTGTGAAATATCTGGCAGTATGCGTGCGGAACGATTTGAAGTGGAATGATCATATAAAATTAATTGTTGGTTTGGCGGGTGCCAGGTTCAGATTCATTGGGAGAGTCCTTAGAAAATGTAGTCCATCAACAAAGGAGGTAGCTTACAAAACACTCATTCGACCTATACTTGAGTATTGCTCATCAGTGTGGGATCCGCACCAGGTCGGGTTGGCAGAGGAGATAGAGAAGATCCAAAGAAGAGCGGCGCGTTTCGTCCCAGTTATTTGGTAAGCATGATAGCGTTACGGAGATGTTTAGCAAACTCAAGTAGCAGACTCTGCAAGAGAGGCGCTCTGCATCGCGGTGTAGCTTGCTCTCCCGGTCTCGAGAGGGTGCGTTACTGGATGAGGTATCGAATATATTGCTTCCCCCTACTTACACCTCCCGAGGAGATCACGAATGTAAAATTAGAGAGATTCGGGCGCGCACGGAGGCTTTCCGGCAGTCGTTCTTCCCGCGAACCATACGCGACTGGAACAGGAAATTGAGCTAATGACAGTGGCACGTAAAGTGCCCTCCGCAACACACTGTTGGGTGGATTGCGGAGTATAAATGTAGATGTAGATCTCCCATTTCATCTTCATCTACCTCCTCTTTAATTTCCATAATATTGTCCTCAAGTACATCGCCCTTGTATAGACCCTCTATATACTCCTTCCACCTTTCTACTTTCCCTTCTTTGCTTAAAACTGGATTTCCATCTCAGCTCTTGATATTCATACAAGTGGTTCTTTATTCTCCAAAGCTTTCTTTAATTTTCCTGTAGGCAGTATCTGTCCTATCCCTAGTGATATACGCCCCTACATCGTTACATTTGTCATCTAGCCATCCATGCTTAACCATTTTGCACTTCCTGCCGGTCTCATTTTCGCGACGTTTGTATTCCTTTTTGCCTGCTTCATTTACTGCATTTTTGTGTTTTCTCCTTTCGTCAGTTAACTTCAGTATCTCTTCTGTTACCTGAGGATTTCTTTTCACCTACTTGATCGTCTGCTGCCTTCACTATTTCATCTCTCAAAGCTACCCGTTCTTCTTCTACTGTATTTCTTTTCCCCATTTTTGTCAATCGTTCCCTAATGTTCTCTCTGAAACTCTCTACAACTTTTGGTTCTGTCAGTTTATCCAGGTAAGATCTTCTTAAATTCCCAGCTTTTTGCTGTTTCTTCAGTTTTAGTCTACAGTTCATAACCAATAGATTGTGCCAAAGTCCACATCTGCCCATGGAAATGTCTTACAGTTTAAAACCTGGTTCCTAAATCTCTGTCTTACGATTATACGGTCTATCTGAAACCTTCCAGTATCTCCAGGCTTCTTCCACGTGTACAACCTTCTTTCATGTTTGTTGAACCAAGTGTTAGCTACGATTAAGTTATGCTCTGTGCAAAATTCTACCAGGTGGCTTCCTCTTTCATTCCTCCCCCCCCCCCCCTTTCCATATTCACCAACTACGTTTCCTTCTCTTCGTTTTTCTACTATGAATTCCAGTTACCCACGACTGTTAAATTTTCGTCTCCCTTCACTATCTGAATATATATATATATATATATATATATATATATATATATATATATATATATATATATATATATATATATATTTTATCTCATCATACATTTCATCAATCTCTTCGTCATCTGCGGAGATAGTTGACATATAAATTTGTACTACTGTGGTCGGCGTGTGAGCTTCATATCTATCTTGGCGACAGTAATGCGTTCACTATGCTGTTTGTAGTGGCTTACCCGCATTCCTATTTTTTTTATTCATTATTAAACCTACTCCTGCATTATCCCTATTTGATTTTGTATTTATAACCCTGTATTCACCTGGCCAGCAGTCTTGTTCCTCCTACCACAGAACTTCACTAATTCCGACTATATCTGACTTTAATCTATCCATTTCCCTTTTTAATTTTTCTAACCTACCTGGCCGCTTAAGGGATCTGACATTCCACGCTCCGACACGTAGAACGCCAATTTTCTTTCTCCTGATAACAACGTCCTCCTGAGTAGTCCCCGCCTGGAGATCCAAATGCGGGTCTATTTTACCTCCGGAATATTTTACCCAAGAGGATTCCATCATCACTTAACCACACAGGAAAGCTGCATGCCCTCGGGAAAATTTACGGCTGTAGTTTCCCGTTGCTTTCAGCCGTTCGCAGTACCAGCACAGCAAGGCCGTTTTGGTTAGTGTTACTAGGCCAGGTCAGTCAATCATCCAGACTGTTGCCCCTGCAACTACTGAAAAGGCTGCTGATCCTCTTCAGGAACCACACGTTTGTCTGGCCTCTCAACAGATACTCCTCCGTTGTGGTTGCACCTACGGTACGGCTATCTGTATCGCTGAGGCACGCAAGCCTCCCCACCAACGGCAAGGTCCATGGTCAGTGTGGGAGGGGGGAGTGGTAGGGGAGAATCATTACGATAAAATTATCAGACCAGTGAGAATGTACTGTTACGCGAATGACAAGTGTCAAAATAAATAGCAGGACTAGAGCAAAGGGTAAGAGCTAACTACATAGCGCTGTCAATGAAAAATGAAAGTAAATTTGTATTGATTTTCACAAAGAATGAGTATGTTCAAGGCATTTCAGTTGCCTCTTTGAATTTTTCCCTAGTATCTCTGCTCCTAACATGTGAGTAGAAATAGTGTGTTCATATATGAGGTGTCACTGGGTTTACACTGTTGCCTCATATGTGTACTAATTAACTTTATTAATCTCATATTGGTATTGAGTGAAATGTTATCAAAATAATTTGTGCTATGTTTGGATGAGTTAAAATTCTATCATTTCCATATTTCCAGTTATATGTCCTAGATTTAGCCAGAAGCATTTTGAAAATACTCTCACTTTAATGAAAAATAATATGTGAACTTCATGTTATAGTGGTTACTCAGAACTTACTCTAAGATAAGACTAGGTCCGTGGATAGGAATAGATTTGCAGATGGTAAATTGTAGATAAGAAAACTATAGGAGAAACGACGAATTCGCCAAACAGGCTACTTTTGTATTTGAAGGTGGCACACGATCTTCGAATGCATCTTTTCGTAAACTGGTAGACTAAATTACATAATGTATATTTTTCTGATGTCCTAACCACAGAAATAAGAAGCTTTGCCACTATCACGTATAGTATTCTACCATAAGTTATAAAAGCAGTAACCTTTTCATGAGATGAAAAGCGAATATTTAAATACTTATTGTTCCCCAATTTGTCGTACTAGCTAATGTTCTAACGAGAGGGAATAGGATGCGTGGCAGAACAGTATAAGTAAGGTGTTTTGCTGATTACCTTCTTAGCCGAAAGGGAAGCGGGTGACGTCTCACCGCGTTGGCCACCGGTAGGTCTGACTCACGGTTTGAAAACTCCAAAACTCGAGCTTGAAGTATAATCGTGTCGGAACTGCTGCACGTGCCCAACAGAAGAAGGAAATCACAGCGGAAAGGTCGTTACTACACGCAAAGAAGTATTTCAACGCTGTACAAACTCCCAAACAAAGAGAATAATTAAAGGGCGTCTTCCTCCAGCCCGTCCGTAATTTCTAAAACACGCTACACCAGTTGAACACAGAATGAGACGACAACAAAGCGTTTTTACTAAAATCTTATATTATTATTAGTGCGCTGTCTGGCGCAGTATGAACTCACAGACATAAACGTTTGCCAAATAGGCCTTGCGTGAACGCGTCTAATATTCTTTGATGTCGGTAATGGGAAAATTAACGGTAGTGGCATCTCTGTATGCCTCTTTTAGGACACTTCTTTGAACTCAGAGGCCTAATCATATCCCGGTAGTTTATCTGTTATTGCTTTCAGCAGCTGAATGATTTCTGCTTATTACTTGGCTCCTCTCAGTGACACGACCGCGTAAAATATTCTGTTCTGCAAAAGAACTGTACCACTTGCACTGATACTTCAGATCTAAATGTCAGGCTCTAGATCAATGTTGCCAACATTTGTGATATTACCCCTGAACGAGATCTAGATTGAAAAAAAAGCCTGTTTGAACACCGCTGTTTTTAAAATTAGAGGAAAATACACACTATTTCGTTAACATCAATGATCAATGAGCTGATTGGTATTGCTTATTTATTTTTCTTTTATATTCAGTTTGTTCTCCGCCAATTCACATCGTAAATTGTGTTTCAAGTTCAGTCGGTTTCTTGCTATTGTTTTCACTGCTACTATTATTACAAATCTACTTCCACACTTATACGTTATGGTGAATGGATTTAGTACTCTTAAGACTTTTCCTGATAATGACGCATATCTGTCACAAATCTTTCTCCAAAGTGTTGCTGGTTTTGTCTTAGAGAAATCAATGTTTAGTGCATCCTCTTCGTGTAGTCTAAGATTTTCTGCTTACACTTGAACTTCGCTATGTGAAAATATTCCTTGATTCGTTGAAGAAGAAGTTGAAACCCAGCCTTACTAGTCGGTTCTCCAGTCCAGGAGAACAGTTACCGGTAGAGTTTATTACTGGCGATAAGAGCTGACTTACTTCATACATGATTGAGCATTTTTCACTGTTGACGTGGAGTATCACTGTCAGTTCTGGGGACATCGAAATGACGAACTTCAGTCATGCGTAAATAAACCTACAGGCTGGAAAAGGAATTGGCAACTTATTTTCTATTGTCAAAATTTTCACAGCATTTTCTTGCAAGTAGTTTATTGTTTCTACAAAAAAAATCCGCATGATATTTCTCTTTCGAAATAAATATATTATCTGTTACTTTTGCATGTAAGTCTTCTTCTCGCCCTTCACAGAAACAAAGCAGTTTCTTGTCGAAGCTCGAGCTCTCTATGCATAACCTTGAGACTTGGCACCCACCGTACTTCTCTCTGGAACAAGAACACATAGAATTTGGCTCCACCCTCATTGCACAATTCTTCAAGAACTCTTGTGCTTGCTGCCCTGCTTCGTACGTAGTTTACGATCTCCATTACCTGAGTCGAGTACATTCAACAAATCAGGTGGGAGTGTTTTCACTGCCAAAGCA
Source organism: Schistocerca gregaria (assembly GCF_023897955.1). Classification (NCBI taxonomy): domain Eukaryota; kingdom Metazoa; phylum Arthropoda; class Insecta; order Orthoptera; family Acrididae; genus Schistocerca; species Schistocerca gregaria. Next base: position 552,999,872 of record NC_064920.1, read on the forward strand.
GAACGAAGTTTAATGCAGTGGCTGAACGTCGTACTTGGACCTACTTCTTTCATCAGTGTGTGGAACCCAGAGCGAACGCCCAACATGGAGGATGCATTTGATTTTCCTCAACAAAATTGTTCGCTGATCGGGGAAAATCTTCGCCGAGTGTAGCAGCGTCCAGCGATTTCGAGAACAAGTATTTTTCTTTCAGGCCGTCATCTTTTGTGCATCGAACAACATAGACAGGCAGGTGGGAATAAGGAGCAACGTCGGTCGATTTGTCAAACTGCAGCGTGGACTTGATCTCATTTCATTGAGCACTGTGTCCAAAACATCCAAATCTATGTCGTCGATACGACTTCTGATTATGTTGTTAGAAACAATGTCTTGTTTATCTTTTCCATGAAATTCTCTCCTATTGTTTTGGTTTCTTGGTTTCAGTGATTCACAGAGTGATTCTCTACGGAGCTTTAACACCAGCAGACTGAGACAGTGGTCTGATGAATCCACGAGTGAAATTTCCAGTGAAGCCTTTTTGCGTCTGAAGATTACAATATATTTTTCAGCGAATTCTACATGATTTCTGTGTAACTAGTCTTTTCATTTATTGGGTTTCATTATCTGTACTACTAGCACTTTATCGTACAGCGAACACTGGGAGTTTTCATTAGCTTGTAAGTTGTGATCTGTGCTGTGATTGATCTGCTATCCCTGAATACTTAGAACAAGCCTTGATTGACTGAACAAGCCCACATTGACTGAAGCTATGCGCTATTATCTGAATAGTTATGACCCAATAACCAAAACTGAAACACCACCTGACTGATAATTAACCTAAAAGAAGTGAACACACAAGCACACACTAACAGACATCCAGCGCAATGGAAAATTGATATGATTAGGTGGCACAATTTAACAATCAAAACTGTGTAGTTGCCTTCTAAAATCCCCTCAAAATTAGTGATTCTAATGTAGTTAGCTTGTAGTTGTGCTACTTGATGATTTCCCTTGATCGTAATGACAATACTTTATCCTGAAATTGATCTGGCATAGAAAACACTACACCAAAGTGAGTGAAAAAAAGACATCATTCAAGAACATAATTCACCAATACTGTTGCAAAAGCTGAAGGCATTACCTTCATATTCTGCACAAATTATTGCTTGAGGACATCAATGTGCATTTTGCAAAAATTACCTACAGCAAATTTGCGTCCCAAAAAACCGGCAAAACTCACCTTTCAATACCTTGAGGTTATATGTGTAGGGAGTGGGATATTTATTACTAATTCGTTGAAGGAAGGACTGAGGAATGCAAAAAGGCTAACTACAACACTAAATTAACACTCTGTGTTAACCTCAAAAGAAATGAAAAAATGATTCAAATGGCTCTGAACACTATAGGACTTAACATCTTAGGTCATCAGTCCCCTAGAACGTAGAACTACTTAAACCTAACTAACCAAAGGACATCACACACATCCATGCTCGAGGCAGGACTGGAACCTGCGAGCATAGCAGTCCACGGTTCCGAACAGCAGCGCCTAGAACCGCACGGCCACCGCGGCCGGGAAAAGAAACGAGTGTGTGTGTGTGTGTGTGTGTGTGTGTGTGTGTGTGTTTGAGGTTTATGGGCGCTAAACAGCGTGGTCATCAGCGCCCAAACGCATAGAAACAGGAACACATGCGGTGAAGGGACGAAGACGGACACCGAACAAGGAGAACGGCTAAAAGACACAGGCCTGATGCAGTTCCAAATGCTCACATACAGAGGCAAAACAAGAGGAGAAGAAACACACTAAAAAAGGAAAGGAAACACAAGGAAAAGAGAACAGATACCGAAGGGAAACAAGGAGGTAATCGTGACTGGCGGACCTCTTACCTAAAACCTGGGTGAGCCAGTCACCCAGCAGCACATTAAAACCCTCTCCCTAAAATCCGAGGCAACAGATTGGACAGGACACAAAACCGTAAGACCTTAACCACTGTCGCTGCGTCGTCTTGTAAAATAGAGGGCAAATCCAGTGGCAAGGAAACCACCGCCCTCTGGTCAGAGAATAAAACACAGTCAAGTAAAATGTGGCGGACAGTAATCTGGACGCCACAAGCACTGCAGATTGGGGGGTCCTCGCGCCGGAGTAAAAAACCATGCGTTAAGGGACTGTGCCCAATGCGGAGGCGAGTGAGGAGAACCTCATCCCGCCTGTATGACTGGTAGGACGTACACCATGGTCGCGTAGTGGCCTTTACCAGACGCAGCTTATTGTCAGAAACTGCCAGCCACTCCTCTTCCCATTGATGCATAACACGAAAACGCAAAAGGGAGGTTACAGCATGGAGGGGTACGGCACATTCAACAACGTGAGGGAGGGAACATGCATCTTTGGCAGCCACATCCGCCAGTTCGTTTCCCCTAATACCCACGTGCCCCGGCACCCAGCAGAAAGAAACCTCCTCATAGATATATGCCACATGGGATTTATAGCACACGTCTATATGTATGGAATTTTCTGCAGCCACAGAAATACAAATTTTCTGTACACGTGATGCTGAAGGGTAGGAGAGGATGACAAAGCTAAGTGCATAAAGCATTAGATCTAATAACTACGACACAGCCCAGTAATCAGCTTCCACCTTACGAAAAATAACCAATATCTGAACCTTTGTAATACTGTGCAATTGACTACAGTAGTGGGAGAAGGGCGGTGTTGCCCAACTCTGCATTGTTGCCAAATTTATTCAATGTGGCGGATCCAAGATGGCAGCAGTAGATATGACAATGTCGCAATGACCTCATTGGGGGAAGTTCAAATTTTGGTGGGAAGATAGGTCAATTGGGCTACCTCAACTAACCTTAATCCCTTCCCTCCCTCAGTAAATGGCGGGAAGTTCGAAATTTGGTGGAAAAAAGGTCACTTGGGCTACCTCCACTAACCTAAGTCATCCGACCACCACATCTTCCTTGTAATTGGTGGAAAAACGACTAAGCCTGTGCTGGGCTGCTGGATAGGATGGATATAAGTCTTTATTTTGCAGCCATGCTTTATTTAAAGAATTTGAGGCAGTAGCTCCATTCAGTGTGTCCACCATGAGGTCCAGAGCCTTACTGACCTAGTACACAGTACTGCCACGAGATGGAGCTATCGTCCCATGGTGGTGTGGGGGGAGAGGAAATGGCGGGAAAAAAACTCAGCTTATGGTGGGCTGCTGGAGAGAGGAAGGAGTGTACTTTATTTATTTTGGAACAACTTATTTAGGGACGTAGTTCACATACTTTCTTTATTGCATTGATACAAAACACTTGCCCTGACGTGCTGGAGGTCACAGTAACTAATCTACAGACCTGCAAACTATTCGTAAATAGGCGAAATAATGCAGTACACTGATGTACAGACACGAAAACAACTCGTAAATTTTCAAAATAATGCGTGCATAATGCTGTTCAAACATGCTTGCTAAATGTAAACTGTAGAAATCATGCGTTGCACGGCCTGCACACTTGTTCACAAAATAATGCAACAGACACGAAAACAACTCGTAAAATCTTAAAAGATGATGCATGTATAACACGATTCTTAAACAGCGGAAACTCATGCAGTGCACAAACACTCTTTGCATGTAAAAAACGCTTTCGAACTCTGGTGAGCCGTGACATATCAGCAAACAGCCCCCACCCACAGAACTCCCAAGGTACACATGCCAGTCGGCGCACTCACGCCGTCCCATATGCAAGAAACGTCTGGGCCACACACACATGTTTACCACTGCTACTGCGATGCCTCTTTACCTGCGGTCCAGTGAAGACCTAATTGCTGAGACTCACCATTGTAGGTGCCGATAAAAGGCTCTCAATTTTATACTGACATCACATGTCTACGCAAATAACAGCCAAGTTTCTCTCTCTGAACACGCTATAGAAATGTGTTGCAATGCTTCCCAGAAAAGCCCAGGATTCATTGTTTATAGCGATCCTAACGGGAGATTTGAGGTGCACCTAGCCATGCACGTGTTTAACAGTCCAGTGTGGCTGATGCATCGCCCCCAAAATATTCCCATAGTGACTCACCATTGCAGGCGCAACTAAGAGGTTTTCAGCGTTATACTGACATCAGATGGCTATGTAAATAAGAGCCAAATCTACCTCTCGAAGAATGTAAAGTGTCATAGAAATAGCTAATGGTTGCTTTTGTAAGAGTTTTCGTGATGTCTCAGGTTGCCCGCATGGAAATTATTGTCCTAACAGAACCTGTTTACGAAAACAGGCCAGAATAACGCCAAATGCATTCCTCCTGATGGTCCTAATGTGGCACCCCGTCCATCACGTGTTACCTGGAAATCGTTAAGTCCTGCTTTCAACAAACATCTCTGAAACACAAACGTTCTCTCTATTGTGTAGAGGCTTCTATGTCCCAGCACAAAGGATGTCTTGTGAATGAATGCGGCATGCTGACTGGCTCTTAATGATGTTCTCTGCGAAATTACTGATGCTGCTGGTGAGGTAGCAATGTCCGCCTTTTTCTTTCTGCAGATGAGAGTTTCAGTGAGAAAACTATTTTGTACAGATCGCCATACTGCACTGACAGTTTAACCCTGCAAAAATGTCTTACAGATCGTCAAATATGGAAAGACTTTTGCACAACTACACTGCTTTGCCACTGAGTACAGAAGCTTGAATATTTCAGGGTGAACCCCATCTCCGCATGGCATATCAATGTAGTAAACACACAATTCATATCCTGCACCATAAAAAAATAACTCCCTTTTACATCATGCGTACAGATATAAACCGCTAGACATTCGTACATATACTGTGAAGACAGACAGCTTAAGCACATACAGTGTATATACTCCTCACAGCACTAAATATTTCCTGCAACCTTGGGCAGTCATCCACCTCAGCTGACAGCCACAAGTCATCAGCTTCCAATGTGTGACCAGAGTCCCCTCAGTGGACTAAAGCCACTCTCCAACTTCTTGTACAAAGTCGGGCTTGCTTTCTCTTGGAACAAAGACGTTACTGTTTCTGGCCCCGACCTGCTTGATTTCTTGCTTTCTACACACATCTCCAGACTCTGGGATTACAAGGCCACATGGTTTGCTATAACATTATATCATTTACGCGATACCACACAGCAATATCGCTTGCACAGCAGTATCGGTCGCACAGTATAATTCTGAAGATGTAGACTCGAAATTATTTCTGTAGGAACTCGAAACATTAGCGGGCTGGAGCGTGCTGTAAACCGCTGATTAACTAGAAACGTATCCTGTCTGAAAAGAACTTTACATGAAAACTCGAAAAAAAATAGAGAAAAGTCAACTAAGGTGTTTCTCATGTCTAGAGAATCAGCAATTGTGTCTTCCACCCATCTTTCACCTGCTATATGCACACAACACAATCTACGTTATCTCAACTAAATAATGGCGCGAAATGTGCAAAAGCAGTCAACCAGACTATTTACATGGGAGGGAATAATAGTCCAGCGCAAACACACGTCCATATTGAATCTTCTCAAATTTCTACATGTTCACGAAAGCTGTCCAAAACATACTAAGTATTAGTTCGCTATTCCATAGTCTACAGGACGACACGTGTAAGTCAGCCACACGCCTGTATCCCAACAGGCCTTTCCATCCAGATGGCTCCTGTCATGAGAAGGAAACGTGAATCATTACCCCTCCACAGGCCATCGATGCTGCAGTGTGCTATGCACCCCTACACAGATTTGCCCTAGGAAACTGGCCACATACATGTTTGATCACTGAGCACATGTAGTGATGCTATTAAATATACAGGTATGGATGCACTTCACAGACCAGTTTAAAGTTTAATCACTTGTACTGTAGGAGGATGACCATATCCCACTGACTATACTGTAAGTCACAACTGATTCTCCCTGTGAACCTGTGTCATTGTTTGAAACACTGCACATCAGTGTACTGCATTATTTCAGCGATTTACGAGTAGTTTACAGATCTGTAGGCTATTTACTGTGACTCCAAGCACGCCTGTGTGCGTGTTTTGCAACAGTGTAATAAATACAGTATGTGAAATCTGTCCATAAGTAAACTGTTGGCATTATTTCGACAGTTTATAATTAGTGAGTGTGTCTGAAGAGCATTTTACATACGTTACCTTGACAATTACGAGTTGTTTCCATGTCTGCCTATCAGTGAACCGCATTATTTCGGTGAGTTATGAGTAGTTTGCATGTCTGTAGGCTGGACAATGCATTATTTCCACAGCTTACAATTAGTGAGTGTGTTTGCACAGCGTTATACATGCATTATTTTGAAAATTTACGAGTTGTTTTCGTGTCTGTACATCAGTGTACTGCATTATTTCGGGATTTACGAATAGTTTGAAGGTCTGTAGACTAGTTAGTCACCCGCACCGCGTCAGGCGAAGTGTTTTGTATCAGTGTAATAAATAAAGAATTTGAAATATGTCCCTAAATAAGTTGTTCCAAAATAAATAAAGTACACTCTTTCCTCTGTCCAGCAGCCCACCACAGGCTGCGTGCTTTTCCCACCATTCCCCCCCCCCCCCCCTCTTCCCCAGACCGCCGTGGGACGATAGCGCCCTCTGGTGGCAGTACTGCTTACTAGGTCGGTAGGGCTCTGCTCCTCATGGTGAACACACTGAATGGAGCTACTGTCTCAAATTGTTTAAATAAAGCATGGCTGCAAAATGAAGACTTACATCCATCCTATCCAACAGCCCAGCACAGATTGAGTCGTTTTCCCACAAATTACAAGGAAGATGGGGCCGCTGGGTGACTTAGGTTAGTGGAAGTAGCCCAAGTGGCCTGTTTTGCCGCCGTTTTCTTAGGTTAGTGGAGATAGCGCAAGTGACCTTTTTTCTATGAAAATTTGATTTTCCCGCCATTTTCTGAGTGAGGGGAGGGGTTAGGTTAGTTGAGATAGCCCAATTGACCTATATTCACACCAAAAGTTGAACTTCCACCCAGACATCATTGTGACATTGCCATATCTATGGCCGCCATCTTGGATTCGCCATGTTGACTTAGGTTAGTGGAAGTAGCCCAAGTGGCCTCTTTTCCCGCCGTTTTCTTAGGTTAGTGGAGATAGCGCAAGTGACCTTTTTTCTATGAAAATTTGATTTTCCCGCCATTTTCTGAGTGAGGGGAGGGGTTAGGTTAGTTGAGGTAGCCCAATTGACCTATATTCACACCAAAAGTTGAACTTCCACCCAGACATCATTGTGACATTGCCATATCTATGGCCGCCATCTTGGATTCGCCATGTTGACTTAGGTTAGTGGAAGTAGCCCAAGTGGCCTCTTTTCCCGCCGTTTTCTTAGGTTAGTGGAGATAGCGCAAGTGACCTTTTTTCTATGAAAATTTGATTTTCCCGCCATTTTCTGAGTGAGGGGAGGGGTTAGGTTAGTTGAGGTAGCCCAATTGACCTATATTCACACCAAAAGTTGAACTTCCACCCAGACATCATTGTGACATTGCCATATCTATGGCCGCCATCTTGGATTCGCCATGTTGAATAAATTTGGCAACAATGAAGAGTGGGACCACACCGCTCTTGTCCCACTTCTGTCTGCATGTCCACACTCATAGTTGGTCACCAAATCAGCATGTGAAATATACAAATTAAAGTGTAAAACTCCCAATTGATATATCTTAGAGACTGTGTATTTATTATAATGGTCTCCCAAAATCTTCAACAGGAAACAGCAGTTCCTATCAGATAACAACTCATCGGCATCCATAACATGTCTAGTCCATTCAGACTTCGTGGGTGACCTGGCCCATTCAACCGCTCTCGCAGATGATTCGCTGAATCAATCTAAACGCCATGCATTTGTTATGTTACTCACTGCCTTTTTCTCCTTGATATATTTTGTAGCGGTTCCCAGCCTTGGTTGGTAGGTAACTCAACTGTGTTTCTTCTGTCTCTATCTTTGCACCCTCTAGCAGCATATTTCCATACTACTTTTTATCGGCCTCTCCTCTCGAGCATTCTGCGTGCCGACAGTTTCAATCGCACTATGTCAATAAGGTTTTCTGGTGGCCTCACCTTCGTTCTTGAAGCGGAGTCACATCTCCAACATGTGGTTTTTGCTGGCGCATGTTGAATTTTCATCACTGGTGAGTTTGTACATTTTTCTGTCCTAACATGGAGTCATTCTGAATTATTTTCTTTCGTGGTCTTACTTCAACACCTTTTTTAGGTTAATACCTGCGGCTCCTAGTGTTCATGTACAGTGCCTGCAACTGATACTCATCGGAATTCTTGATGTTCATCTTGTAACTATCCAAATTAGGCGGTTATTACAATTCGAACGTCATCCAAATATTGGGATATCGTGGTTTTTTAACAAAACAGTGTCAAATTAGTTATGTGAGTATTTATTCCCTTGCCCTTCTGGGTTATTGCCATATTTTTCCTATTATTATACCTTCTAGATCACACTGTATTTCATCATAGATGTATACACATGAGAGGGCGATTAAATCATTGCAAAACTGGATGTATATGATTTTGTAATAGTGGAACTACTACAGTTAATTCGACTATCAAAAGTGTTTAGTAGATTTGAATAGTTTTTAAAAAAATTCAAAAAAGTTCCTTCATATATCTAAAGATGCCATAACCGTAAAGTTATACAATCTGAACTCTCCAGAGGTGAGAAGTTTACGTACATTGGTTTTTCGCAAAGAGATAGCTCAAAGAGGTTGCATGACCTATCGATACCAATAGCAGGATATCTCTGCGAAATGAATATGAATATGATTTCAGGATTTAAAGAAAACTAAAGTATGAATGAAACGAAAGTACTGTTTAACACGCAACTTTCAAGTTTTATCTTAGCACGATCACTTTTTCTACTTGGCATGGCTCCTGAAATAAATAAATGCTGTCTAACATACAAGTACTTAAGAGCATTTCAGAAAAAAAGTCGTCGGTAAAATGTAACATTATGATTCAAGAATATAATTACGTAATGTTTATTAAATTGAGAGATTGGGGTTACGTCCATTTATAACTTACTTTAGGTTGCATATATTCTGCCGTACACATTCCGCCTCAATTTATTTTGAAGCACTTTCAGTAGCCGGAAGTATACACGTTTATGTGCTGCTGATGCCATAATTAGCTTCGGCTGGACGTAATCTCAAAGTCAATCTAATTAATAATACTATACTTTGTTCATCATAAGCTTTACAAGAATGTATTACCTGGCAAAGGAAAGAGAAGAACTAGTCAGAGCAGCAACCATATGTTTACAGACAAGGAAGAGAGAAACGGAGATAATAAAAGCAAACGCGCAGTGTTCTTAACACTTGGGCGCACAGGGACGCAAAACTGCGACTCATTGCGCCACAGAAGTGCGTCTGGGATGCAACTCAAGTGTGTCCGCGACATGACGTGTGGAATCCGCGACACTGAATATTGTATCTGGTGCTTGCGCGATAGTACTTCGCAGGCGTTTTGAGTCTTATCCGAAATGGGGTTCTCAGATTCAATAAGGAGCAATGCCAGTGTGGGCGGGAATCCAGCGACAAGCGACTTTGGCGCTGTGTCGCTACGCAGAATACAGCGTGAGAAGTTATAGCGTCTCACATATTCCATAAACGGCTTTCTGTTCACAGGCGAAGTGACCCGTTGACTTTATTAGCGTTGAGGCAATATGTTCTCATTAAGTATAGACTGGAAGCGCGAAGTTAGGTGCTGAAGGTGGATAGAACATGGTCTTGAAGTGCTACAGATCACCTGCGTCAGGAGTAACACTTGCGGTACATTTTGAGTGGAAACTTGGAGAAAACTTCACTTGAAGTTTCTGGTCACGTTGTAGTATTAGGGAAGATCTCTACTTACCAGATACTGACCGGAAGACTCAAGTGATGAAGGCACGTTATGGAAACCAGGAAACTTGAAATTGTCTCAGATGCCTTGCCCGACAATTGAGAACTCGACTGTACAGATGGTAAGGGGTAAGTTGGCGGTTTTGAGAAATTGCACAGTAAAGTTTTAAAAAATCTCATAGGTAATATATTTCAAGTACTTCCATTGAGTTTTTTTGACTCAGGTAAGTCATTGTAATCAAATATTTATTGCGTAACAACACATTTTTAAAATAGGCAGTTCTGTCCAAAATTTTATTCTCAAATATATGTCAATTCGTAATTACCATTGTTTACTTGAAAACTGAGTTCACTTAACATGCGTTTGAATTGACTTACAATTGTTTATTTGCTGCGCGAGTTTATGGAACTTTACTGTGAAGCCTCTCAAAAGTGCAAATTTAAAACTTCCAACTGGTTTCACTTTATGATAGGAGGATTTGCATTATCAATTTGTGCAATAGTAAAGCATAACAACAACAAAATTAATCTATGATTCAGCCTAATAACAAATTAATTTTATTTTCGCCTTACTGTAGCACATATAAAATTTTAAGGACGGCCCCTACCTTTTGTGCCATCACACTGTCACGTAAAATTCATATGGATTATCGTATGGGACACAACATTGTTTATTTGCTTAAACAATTACACTACTGGCCATTGAAATTGCTACACCAAGAAGAAATGCAGATGATAAACGAGTACTCATTGGTCAAATAAATATATTATACTAGAGCTGACATGTGATTACCTTTTCACGCAATTTGGGTGCATAGATCCTGAGAAATCAGTACCCAGAACAACCACCTCTGGCCGTAATAACGGTCTTGATACGCCTGCGTATTGAGTCAAACAGACCTTGGATCTTGTACAGGTACAGCTGCCCATGCAGCTTCAACACGATACCACAGTTCATCAAGAGTAGTGACTGGCGTATTGTGACGAGCCAGTTGCTCGGCCACCATTGACCAGACGTTTGCAATTGGTGAGAGATCTGGAGAATGTGCTGGCCAGGGCAACAGTCGGACATTTTCTGTATCCAGAAAGGCCCATACAGGACTTGCAACATGGGGTCGTGCATTATCCTGCCGAAATGTACGTTTTCGCAGGGATCGAATGAAGGGTAGAGCCACGGGTCGTAACACATTTGAAATGAAATGTCCACTGTTCAAAGTGTCGTCTGTGCGAACGAGAGGTGACCGAGACGTGCAATCAATGGCACCCCATACCATCACGCCGGGTGATACGCCAGTATGGCGATGACGAATACACGCTTCCAATGTGCGTTCACCCCGATGTCGCCAAACACGGATGCGACCATCATGATGCTGCAAACAGAACCTGGATTCATCCGAAAAAATGGCGTTTTACCATTCGTGCACCCAGGTTCGTCGTTGAGTACACCATCGCAGGCGCTCCTGTCTGTGATGCAACGTCAAGGGAAACCGCAGCCATGGTCTCCGAGCTGATAGTCCATGCTGCTGCAAACGTCGTCGAACTGCTCGTGCAGATGGTTGTTGTCTTGCAAACGTCCCTATCTGTTGACTCAGGGATCGGGACGTGGCTGCACGTTCCGTTACAGCCATGCGGATAAGATGCCTGTCATCTTGAGTGCTAGTGATACGAGGCCCTTGGGATCCAGCACGGCGTTCCGTATTACCCTCCTGAACCCGCCGATTCCATATTCTGCTAACAGTCATTGGATCTCGACCAAAGCGAGCAGCAATGTCGCGATACGACAACCCGCAATCGCGATAGGCTACAATCCGACCTTTATCAAAGTAGGAAACGCGATGGTAGGCATTTCTCCTCCATACACGAGGCGCCACAACAACGTTTCACCAGGCAACGGTGGTCAACTGCTGTTTGTGTATGAGAAATCGGTTGGAAACTTTCCTCATGTCAGCACGTTGTAGGTGTCGCCACAGGCGCCAACCTTGTGGGAATGCTCTGAAAAGCTAATCATTTGCATATAACAGCGTCTTCTTCTTGTCGGTTAAATTTCGCGTCTGTAGCACGTCATCTTCGTGGTGTAGCAATTTTAATGGCCAGTAGTGTATTCAGTTTTCCCTGATTAGCAGCAACTTTAGTAATGCATTTGCGTTCAGGAACGTATTCAGTATATTTGTCTGAGTCGAAGTTATCCACATCATCCTCGGATTTCTACAAATCGTTCCTGAAAAGTAATTTCCTGATACGAACAATCCAGTCGTTACTGTTTCTCGCAGCCATGTCTTTGACACATACCACTATTTCCATGCACGTATTCTGCTGACGTTGTCATTAGCGAATCACATACCATGTTTACAAACAATAACTGTGTTCCTCATCGACTGTCCCTCACCACTGTATAAAGCCGAAGTCTTCATTTACCTTGAGCAGCCAATGACAGAACTGCCTCGTGAAAATAACGTATTAGATTTCCTGGTTACTAACAGGCAGTGTCCGACCGAAGGTCGATTTCTGGCCGAAGCCGATTAATCGGATATCGCCAAAGGTTTAATAGCCCCAAGAAATTTCGTTCAAGACTGGCAAAACGTGAATAAAATAATGATTTAAAAAAAAGTAACATAAACAATATAACGAGATGGTTAAAATTACCTTGTAATCTGCCAGAAATAACAAAACTTGGAAATAAAGTCAGTTGTAGTATTTATTTATTTAAAATAGTACTTGAATAATTACAACTGAAACTTCGAATAATAATACGCAAATGAATCTTAATTTTCCATTAGCGTTTTGATATCGATCAATGAAAAAGAATTAATAATCGAAGTTAACAGATTTATGCTGTAAGCTAAAAATAATAATTTGTCCACAGTTCCACCAATCAAGTTAGATCGCCTGTCCGCACATATCTGTCCCTCTGCGCTTAACAATTGTTCACCAGAAACTCTAGTAGGAGGATCAGATGGTTCAAATGGCTCTGAGCACTGTGGGACTTAACATCTGAGGTCATCAGTCCCCTAGAACTTAGAACTACTTAAACATAACTAACCTAAGGACATCACACACATCCAAGCCCGAGGCAGGATTCGAACCTGCGACCGTAGCAATCGCACGGTTCCGGACTGCGCGCCTAGAACCGCGAGTCCACCGCGGCCGGCTAGGAGGATCAGATAAATATTCAAGTGCAGTTGGACGTAGATATGTATAAAGACAACAAGTGCAGTATTCATAAATGTCATTATTCCTCAGTAGCAAAGGTTCTTTTAAAAAACATGTTAGATGTTCTTCAAAATGAGGATAGTGATGTCCCAAATCCAGCTTGTTGCCACTTGTGACTGGTAATGTAAGTTTATCATGTTAATCCCATGAATCATCATCATTTTTTGGGGATGAGTTTTCGATATCTGCATATGACGTCGAACAGGAAGGTGTAGGCTCATCAACATCTACGTCCAGACGAACTATTTTACTTGACCGAGACTCATTCTGTGGTAGAAATGGTATTATTTCAGTCTTCGCTTTTCCCGTTTCATCACTAGTCATACTTAGTTTTAAAACGGGGATCTATTAGAGTTGCAACCAATAAATGCGGAGTATTTCTTGCGTAAGAAAATATGTTAGCAGACTCGCAAACTGAATCTTGAGCAGTTTTACACTTTCAGGACCTTCATCTTTATCGATCAGTTTTGAGTTAAGAATGACGGTATTACTAAAGATAACTGATGAAGATTCGCTTGAAATATTCAGCGTTGCTTAGTGAAAGCACTTAAGTACTGTTACACGGAAGCTATTTGTACCCAATCTTCTACAGTTGCGTCTATCATTCCATCGCGTTCTGCCATGTATGAAATAACAGCAGTTTTTTGCTCAACCAGTGTTTCCAACATTAGATAAGTGCTGTTCCAGCGGGTCTCGACATCAAGAATCAAAATGTGTTTAGGTAAGTGGCATGTTTCTTGAAACTTGTTTAAATATCGGGAGGCTTGTTCACTTCTTGTGTCGTACGTATTTTTATTATATCCTTTACAGCAGCATCTTTGAAAATAATATCATGAATAACAAGCTGCAGCGTATGAGCTAAGCATCCAATACAAGCAAAGTTTCACAACATATGGCCGCTTGCATATTAAAAGCATTGTCGCAGGTACTCGTGTGGATTTTATTTGTTAAATTAAATTCGCCAATAATTTGGTTAAGTCTCTGAAATATGCTGCCCTGTGTGATCTTGTTCCAAGACACTGGCTGCCAGTATAACTTTTTCCTTTTGAGGCCTTTAATGAAGTGGGCTCTGCAACTCAGCAATGAGAACGTCTTTGGTTCAAAATGGTTCAAATGGCTCTAAGCACTATGGGACTTAACATCTGAGGTCATCAGTCCTCTAGAATTAGAACTACTTAAACCTAGCTGACCTAACGACAGCACACACATCCATGCCTGAGGCAGGATTCGAACCCGCGATCGTAGCAGCAGCGTGGTTCCGGACTGAAGCACCTAGAACCGCTTGACCACAGCGGCCGGCAACGTCTTTGGTGGATTACTCCATATGTCAGTAGTAAAGCTGAATCATTCAGCGTCTCCTAAAAGCAGTACGATTTTTGCTTTTACTTTTTCGCTCGTCGTTGGCATTAAAGTCGGTCCAAACTATTTCTGATACTTTTCCTTTGCTTGGATGGATGTCAGGGTCAGTCAAATTGAGCCTACGAACTGCATCTCCTTCAACAATGTTGTTTGGCGGCATGTCGACGATAGTAAGATCCATAGTACTGTTATCTATTCGTAGTGATATCGGATGACTGTTAGACCACGGTGAAACTACTTTTTTCTCAATTATATCACGTAATGTAGACTGTTTGACTGCCTTTTTGTCTTGCAAAGAGGCCCGCGAATATGAACTTTTGATCAATTAAAAAAATAATCCAGGCACATATAAGGTTATGGTCACAGTACCACCGACATCGGTCGTCAGATTATTTTCGACAGACGTCGACCGATATCTTCGGTTGATTGGGTGGTCACAGTGCTTCAGACTGTATTCGTCGATTACACGGGATTCCGTATGCTCGCTTCGCGTCAGTAAATAAAAAAAATGTCTTGTGACGACGGCCTCCCGTCGGGTAGACCGTTCGCCTGGTGCAAGTCTTTCGATGTGACGCCACTTCGGCGACTTGCGAATCGATGGGGATGAAATGATGATGATTAGGACAGCACAACACTCAGTCCCTGAGCGGAGAAAATCTCCGACCCAGCCGGGTATCGAACCCGGGCACTTAGGACTGACAGTCTGTCGCGCTGACCAGTCAGCTGCCGGGGGCGGACTTCGCGTCAGTGAGTGTGGTCTACGAAGTTGATATTCCACTATTTTTAGCAACTTTTACACTAAAATACTGATTAATAAATGCAAGGCAATTCGCAACGGCGAAGTTATTCTTACTAGAACAAAAAGTAGAAAATCCTGTGCGCTGTTTTCAACTTCTCTAAAACTGCAAATTTCTTGGGGACTTGAGAAGTTAATTTATTATTGTTACTAATATAATTTTTTATTATTATTACTTTTCCGGCCCCTCATGGTGTCCTTACCTTTTCGTGGTGTTGGGGCTTGCGTGGTAAAATGATCCTTAGAGCTTGGCTTTGCTACTAGTAGGGTCTCCCATACCAGATAGGTCAAAGATGATGATGCAGATTAAATGGGATACCCTGGTCTTCCAAAAGTTGGAAGTTGGGCGTGGGGCCAACACTCCAACACCGTAAAAAAGATGATTGTTACGAAACACTAAGAAATAGCCTCCTCGGATTCGGTAAGGAACAATGGAAATGACCCCAGCAAGTCAAAGCCAAGCCAAGAGATCACGGAACAAACAATGAGTGAAGTGTGGCACTTGGAATGTAAAAACAATATTCTCACCTGGAAAGATGAAGGTCCTTAATGAAGAATTGAATTAGAACAGGCTACACATAGTGGTACTGCAAGAAATGAGATGGCCTGGAGAAGGAATGCATAAAGAAAAGTGGTATAGCTACTTCTACAATGGAAATTAAGGTAAACATCGGTTTGAAGTGGGCTTTGCAGTAGCGAACAGAGTAAATGGACATATCATGGACTTCAAGGCTGCTAATGAAAGAACGTGCTGGATAAGAATAAAAGGAAAATTCTACAATGTAACTCTGGTTTCATTCCATGCACCTACGGAAGATAAAGATGACAGTGAAGAACACAGTTTCTACAAAGACCTAGAATCAGTGTATGAAGATGCACCATCATACGATCTGAAGGTTTTCCTTGGTGATGTCAATGCTAATTTAGGAAGAGAAGATTTTTGAGAACTTACGCTGGCCTTCACAGTCTGCATGAGTCCTCTAACAACAACAGAATGAGATTAGGCAACCTGGCAGCTTGAAAAAACTTAACAATTATGAGTACCTACTTTCCTCACAAAGAGATCCATAAGATAACATGGAAGTCACCTGATCAAGAGACTGAGAACCAAATAGACCACATACTTGTGGATGCCAGACACAGAAGTGATATCCAGAATGTAAAATCTCAAGGAGGTGCAGAAATAGAATCAGACCGTTACCTTATGGTGACAACCACACAGGAGAGGACAGAAATGCTTAACAGCAGGAGAAGAGAAGCAGACTAGAAAATAAATGCAGACTTACTGAAAGAGGACCACATTAAGGAAAGATATGAACTTGAAATAGGAAACAGGTTTGCTTCCATAGAAGAAGACGACGAAGATGATATTGAAAAGTTTTGGTCGAAAATCAAGACAGGTTTAAAAGAGCTGCGAGTGAGGTGATGAAACTAATGGAGAAAAGGAGGAAGAGCAGAGGATGGTTTAATGATAGGTGTAGAGATGCTGTCACCAAGATAAAAGCAGCGAAACTGTTATGGCTGACAAACGAACAGGATGAAAGAACAAGGTTGGGAGACATGGAAGCAGCTAGAGAAGTGAGACAGGTCCTTCTAACAGAAAAGCGAGATTTCATAAACAGTAAAATAAAACTGGCAGAAGAAGATCGGACAGTAGGAAATACAAGAGACTTTTACAGGACAATCAGGTTCTTCAAGAAAGGATACAATCCAAGGATTGACGTGATCAGAGGCCACGAATCAGAGATAATCACAGATGAAATGAAAGCTATGGAGGAATTGAAAAACTACTTCGAAAACCTCCTGAATGTGGATGTAAACACCATGAGTGCTAGAATAGAAAATGAAGAAGGAGAATCATGTATAGGAAACAGAGATACTGTACCATTGGGGGAGTGTGAACTACCAAGCAAGAAAGAGGTAAGAGCAATCATAAAACTGATGAAGAGGAGAAAGGCACCGGGAATAGATGGTATACCTGCAGAGATGCTGAAGGAGGGACGAGCTACTGAACAGGCGAGACTACACCACTTAAACTACTTAATTTGGAAGAAGGAAATGATCCCTGAAGAATGGAAGGAGTCTGTCATCTGCCCTATACTAAACAAGTAGACCCAATGAGATGTAGCAACTATAGAGGAATCACAATACTATGTACAGCTTATAAGATCTTGAACATGTTGTTACTCAAGCGACTAACACCACATGTCGATAAAGTACTGGGATTCCAATAAGTAGGTTTCAGAAAGGGAAAGTCAACTGCAGACAATTTACATACAATACGGCAAGTGCTAGCAAAGAGCTGGGAATTCCGCAAAATTGTTCACTGCCTTTTTGTGGATAGGATAGTGTGAACAGACAAAAAATAAGGCAAGAACTCGAAAGGGCTCAAGTTCCCAGTAAACTCATAAAACTGACACAGATATGCACCCAGAGACATCATGCATGGTGAAAGTAAATCGAAACATATAAAAGAAGTACAAGTTGAAGACTGGAGTGCGACAAGGAGACTGCCCCCCCCCCCCCTCCCCCCTCCTCTTCTGTTTAACCTGGTACTGGAGAGAGCCCTGAGAAAACCAGGAAGCCTAGAGACAGGAATACAGCTGGGAAGAAGGATCAACACCTTGGCCTATGCAGATGATGTAGTTTTAATAGCAGAGAAAGAGCAAGACCTGGTTCAGACGACAAGAACATTAATGGGAGAGGCAATGAGAACAGGCTTGAAGTTGAATATGGATAAGACAAAATACCTCGTAGTTAGCAGAGAAAATGATGACAGACCCCAGAAAGTGGAGGACAAAGACTTTGAAAGGGTAAGAGACTTTAAATATCTTGGGGTTATACTCAATGAAAGGAACGAGATAGACCAGCAAATTACAATCAGGAAACAGGTCAAGGTTTTCTCTGGGAGAGCTGTTAAAGTCCCAGCTTCTATCGAGATCCTCAAAGACCAAGATCTACAAGGCAATAATACAACCTTTAATCTTATATGCACAAGAGACCTGAATCATCACCCAATAAATGGAAAGAGAACTCCTGACATTTCAGAATGCCATCCTCAGACAGATTTTTGGGCCAGTCAAGGATGAAGATGAATGGAGAAAAAGAAATAACTGTGAATTGCAGGAGCTGTACAGCCCCCGATGCACATCGTGGCAATGATCAAAGAAAGAAGACTACAGCGTATGGACACGTAATGCGTCGAAAAGGCCAGATCATCAGGCAGTGGAGGATGACATTAGAGGCAAAAGACTACGGGGAAGACGACAACTCCGATGGATTGATCAGGTCAGAGAAGATATGAATACGCTGGTGTTGCCTGAAGAAGAAGACATGGACTGAGGACGCTGGAGGAGGCTGATTGGTGAGGCCGAAGACCGACTGCGGTTTGTGTGGCCAATGCAGTAAGTAGGTAAGTAAGTATTGCTTTTCCGGACTTTCCGTTGTCCCAGGAGGTACCTGCATGTCTTGCGAATTTATTGTTAGTCCTAAAATTCTCACAAACAGCAACCAACGCTGCTGAAACAAAATACACATTTTTTTCTCAAAAAGAAAATATGTGATACCGACAAGTACGCCATTTCAAGTACTGCTCAAACGGTCTGACTGAATAGAAAGGTATAACATCCGAGCATCTACCGTCTTCAACACATAAGTATGTTAAGACGAAGAAAAACAGAACTTCTTATTTTGGTTCTTTAAGTATATAGAGCAGTAGAATACGCAATACGAGACGTATTTGTCAGATACGAACCCTCTTCTAACTAAATAAATGCTCTTCGGTTTAAAATTAACACTTTTTCGTTAGTTTGCAGATGACTTGGCTTATTATGACTCAAAACTCTTCGCTCCTAAAGACAACAATGACGTAAGATCCTAACCTTTAAATGCACAAATGTAAAGGGACACAAGAAGAATATTTGGAGCAGCTCGTACATAAAAATGTATTTTTTCAGAAATTAAATAGACTACATTGCCTGCTGATGATTGCATAGCAGTGATGAACATATGTCGCAACAAGTCGAAAATTATTGTTTCAAAAGTGACACAAATCGTTGTTTCTGTAGTATCAGGACCAACACCAAGACGTAAGTATCTTTGACCTTAAATTGAAAAATAGCTAAGGAAGTGTAAATAATAGTGAATAACTATGAAGTTATCGCGTGTTAGTGCCTGCCACGTGCCCCTCTGCGTGCGATATGTCTCGAACACCTGTGAATATCGATTGCCCACAACGAGCGCCAGCCAAGCAAAAAGTCGTAGCATTTAGAATACTGACATAGATACTTTCTGGTAGCGATTAGGAAGAGTCCTTTTTGAGATTAGTTTAACAAAAAAAATTTAAAACATTCGCGCAACATAACTGCATAATTTAACCTGATATCGGCGCAAAAAATCGCAAAGGTACAAATACTAACATGTATATTTTTCTGGTAAAGGTCAAATAGGGTACTTTTTGAGATTTGTTTGTAATAAATTCCAAGAAGAAGACACACACAGTCTTTCAAATATTGTTCTTCCTCTGCCTTCGTTGTCAGTAACAAGCAAATATGATGGAGTTGACAAATCGAATTGCCATATCCAACTTCGATATATATCGCACGCATGTAAACCTAACGAATATGCCTTGCAAAGTTTTTCTAATTCCCTGAGTTGTGGGGGATACGCGCCCAGGGCTAGCGAAAACAAAGGTCGCTGCCTTACAGGAGTATGGCTTCCTCACACTATTGTCAACAAGCGCGACGTTTGCACTTCGAAGTCCTCGCTTGCTGTGGTGTAAACAGCACGAAAGTTTCAAAAACAGGTTCCGTGAAAGCGTTAACTAAAAGATATGGTACATACCTATATCAATGAATGTGAAACATACAAAAACGTAAATCATGCTGAGACACAACTGTTCAATGAGTGACACACTTAAAATCATGTAAATAATTACAATGAACAATATATTTGAACTGAAAGTGTATAAATTGCATGATTTTAGTCAGTTATGTTTATTTCAGTATAAAATGATACAAAGTCAACATCTTCATAAATATTTAGCTCTAGTTTTTTTTAAAGTAATCTACATTTATGTACAAATAACTCATTAACTAAATATGCATTGATGTTCCAAGATTCAGCATAACAA
This sequence comes from Schistocerca gregaria, assembly GCF_023897955.1. Lineage (NCBI taxonomy): Eukaryota > Metazoa > Arthropoda > Insecta > Orthoptera > Acrididae > Schistocerca > Schistocerca gregaria. Next base: position 553,020,191 of record NC_064920.1, read on the forward strand.
ATTTTAAGTGAATAATTACTTGAATTATGTTATGTGTTATGCGTTGATAAATTTCAGTACCATTCTAGAAGTACAAAACTAAAATATTAAGAAAAATAGACGGCAATATTACATGAATGAAAATGCTTTGTAAGTCTACTTTGTACCAGAACTAAGTAAAGCACAAAGGAAAATATATAAATTAACTGGTTACAAATGTACATAAAGGGTTACAAATGTTAAATGTCCAAATGTGCAGTATATATAATTATTGTACATATTTTGTTCAGAGATAAAGTCAGAAGATGACCGTTTTCGCTTGGCTTGACGTTTGTACACATACTCGGGAACATCCCTTATCACAGTCCAGCAGCAATCTGCTAAAATAGTAGGGCTCCACTTTTTGGCAGATGTGTTCTCAAATGTGGTGATATCTTGATGAAATCGCTCCCCATGTTCATCACCCCCATGCACCACAATCTTTGGGAAAGAAGTCAAGACGACTATGTAAGAAATGCATTTTCAATGACATGTTGCAATCAAGTTTTTCATAAGATGACAACATTTTATTTACAATCTATCTGTAATTTAATGCTTGTTTGTTCCCTAAGAATTGTAAACAAACTGTCTTAAAACATTCCCATGCATGCTTATCTTCACCTTGTATCGTTCCATCAAAAGTGTGGTCTCCAAAAAGCTGTCGAATCTGTGGGCCTACAAAGATGGCCTCCTTTACTTTGGCATCACTTAAGTAAGGGAATTTTTAGCTTAGGTACTTAAACGTGTCACCATCTTTCTTCATTCCCTTAACAAATTGTTTCATAACACCCAACTTGATGTGCAAGGACCGGAGCAGAATCTCTTTAGGGTGTACTAGAGGTTCACTCATAATGTTCTTTATAGCTGATGGAAGAGATTTTCTGGTGGGACATTCACGTTTATTGCAATGAGACGCACGAGCTTGGTTATCCCATTCACAGAGAAAGCAGCAATATTTAGTATACCCTAACTTCATACCTAATAGCAATGCAACCACTTTCAAGTCACCACAGATCTGCCACTGAGAGTCATTATACTTGATGGTTTCTAGTAAAATTTTCATGTTTTGGTATGACTCTTTCATATGCACACTATTGCCAATTGGAATAGAAAGAAGCTCATTACCAATATGTAAAAGCACTACTTTTAAGGTCACATCATCAGGGTTGTAATTAATTCTGAGACCCTTCATTAGACAATTTATGTCTACACATGCCACAAGACTGTCATGCATGTTAAAAAAAGGAGTGAATTGTTTCTCTCTTCTGTGGTAGAATGAAACATTTACATTGATTTCCAGAAAATTGTGCTGCTGCAATCTTAATGCTAAAATCTCAGCCTTAGCTTTAGAGAGCTCCAAATCTCTAATGAAATCACTTAACTTACTTTGAGACAGTTTTTGTGGATCATTAGTTCATGACATATTTGGAAGAAACTCTGGATCTTGTGATGTACATAGTTCAGGACATTCAGAATCCCTATCAGAAGTAATCTCGTACTCTGTTGGTGGTTCAAGTATTGGCGATCCTTCCCCATGTAGAACTGGACGTATGGCAGATGAATTGTTCTGATAGATCACTGTCAGATTCTTCTTAGATATTTTCTTCTTGATAGGAGGAACCATACAAAAGCAACAGTCACTGGCATGGTTAGCTGGCTCACGGCAGATCATGGTCACTGCAAAGGGCACTGAACGTCCTTTTCCATGCATCCAGTTCCTTAGGTTGCTGACACTAGTGTTGCAGATCACATGTGAAGCCCAGGGTTTATCCTGATCACTTATTTTGCATCCAAAGTAACAACTGTAAGCTATTTTAATCAATGCAGTTATTTGCTGTTTTTGTGATGCAAATGTCACTTCTCCATACATAGAAAATGTATCAGCACTGTTAACACAAACTCGTGGCATTTTTGTTCACTCCAGTAGCAGTCAACTTGAACAACTTATAAAGGCACATTTGCATGCCGTGCGTGAGTTTCCTCAGAAACGCGAAATCTTAATTAAATAATTAATCTTTGACAAATAAATAAAGCCTATGGCACAGTACTGCAGCGCTATGCCGCTGATAAAACAAAATACAGTTAGGACACTCTTGTGTTTCATTAAGAAGAAGTAGGTCTGGTAGAATAGCTGGAGCGGAAAGCACGTATATTTTATTAACTGGTACATCGCCATATTTGATGTTATATAAGAACACTACGACTTGCAATCTCACTAGGCACTCCACTCTGTAAAGATTCTATATTTATGAAAGTAAGTTGAATTTTTTAACTGTAGGCTTATTCGTTGAATATACACTTCTCGAAATTGAAATAAGAACACCGTGAATTCATTGTCCCAGGAAGGGGAAACTTTATTGACACATTCCTGGGGTCAGATACATCACATGATCACACTGACAGAACCACAGGCACATAGACACAGGCAACAGAGCATGCACAATGTCGGCACTAGTACAGTGTATATCCACCTTTCGCAGCAATGCAAGCTGCTATTCTCCCATGGAGACGATCGTAGAGATGCTGGATGTAGTCCTGTGGAACGGCTTGCCATGCCATTTCCACCTGGCGCCTCAGTTGGACCAGCGTTCGTGCTGGACGTGCGGACCGCGTGAGACGACGCTTCATCCAGTCCCAAACATGCTCAATGGGGGACAGATCCGGAGATCTTGCTGGCCAGGGTAGTTGACTTACACCTTCTAGAGCACGTTGGGTGGCACGGGATACATGCGGACGTGCATTGTCCTGTTGGAACAGCAAGTTCCCTTGCCGGTCTAGGAATGGTAGAACGATGGGTTCGATGACGGTTTGGATGTACCGTGCACTATTCAGTGTCCCCTCGACGATCACCAGAGGTGTACGGCCAGTGTAGGAGATCGCTCACCACACCATGATACCGGGTGTTGGCCCTGTGTGCCTCGGTCGTATGCAGTCCTGATTGTGCGCTCACCTGCACGGCGCCAAACACGCATACGACCATCATTGGCACCAAGGCAGAAGCGACTGTCATCGCTGAAGACGACACGTCTCCATTCGTCCCTCCATTCACGCCTGTCGCGAAACCACTGGAGGCGGGCTGCACGATGTTGGGGCGTGAGCGGAAGACGGCCTAACGGTGTGCGGGACCGTAGCCCAGCTTCATGGAGACGGTTGCGAATGGTCCTCGCCGATACCCCAGGAGCAACAGTGTCCCTAATTTGCTGGGAAGTGGCGGTGCGGTCCCCTACGGCACTGCGTAGGATCTTACGGTTTTGGCGTGCATCTGTGCGTCGCTGCGGTCCGGTCACAGGTTGACGGGCACGTGCACCTTCCGCCCACCACTGGCGACAACATCGATTTGCTGTGGAGACCTCACGCCCCACATGTTGAGCAATTCGGCGGTACGTCCACCCGGCCTCCCGCATGCCCACTATACGCCCTCGCTCAAAGTCCGTCAACTGCACATACGGTTCACGTCCACGCTGTCGCGGCATGCTACCAGTGTTAAAGACTGCGATGGAGCTCCGTATGCCACGGCAAACTGGCTGACACTGACGGCGGCGGTGCACAAATGCTGCGCAGCTTGCGCCATTCGACGGCCAACACCGCGGTTCCTGGTGTGTCCGCTGTGCCGTGCGTGTGATCATTGCTTGTACAGCCCTCTCGCAGTGTCCGGAGCAAGTATGGTGGGTCTGACACACCGGTGTCAATGTGTTCTTTTTTCCATTTCCAGGAGTGTATCTGATTTAACTAACTGTGTAAACTTTTTTATGTTTAGTAGACAGTCACCTCTGTACGACGTACTGACATGGCTGGCAAATTATTCTAATATGAAGATTTTGAGTCCGCACCTACCCCAGCAGTCTTTGGAAACGATTTAAATACGAAGTCCGATTATTTGAATCACGTTTCACGGTCAAATACGAATAACATTGTATTACGAAAAAGCCATTGTCAAGCGTCTGATACGAAATAATTAAACGTTCACGTTCCAGAGAAGCAAATATTAATTACAACCAATCACTATCATACATATAGAATAATTAATATTATATTTCATTTTTTTACTTATTTATTTTATAAACTGGTGCTTAATCTGGAAACAAATGTCCAAAAATTATTTCATGCGTTAATAAAGTCACTGAAGTTGAAGAGGAGAAAGGAAAAAGATCACTAAAATGGTATCAAAACTTCGACAAACTTTTATAATATTTGATTTTAAACTTAACAAAAAAAACCGTGTATAATTCTCTCACTGTAATAAAACAGTGTAAAATGAAAACTAGAGCTAACTTTGAATTGTCTTTGTGATATTCGCGACCAACACATTACAATTGAGGGGAATCGGCTACTTTAGTTCGATTTACATTTTCATTGTTGCACAGTGATATTTCATCTACATATACATCCATACTCCGCAAGCCACCTGCCGGTGTGTGGCGGAGGGTACCCTGACTACCTCTATCGGTTCTCCCTTCTATTCCAGTCTCGTATTGTTCGTGGAAAGAAAGATTGTCGGTATGCTTCTGTGTGGGTTCTAATCTCTCTGATTTTATCCTCATGGTCTCTTCGCGAGATATACGTAGGAGGGAGCAATATACTGCTTGACTCTTCGGTGAAGGTATGTTCTCGAAACTTTAACAAAAGCCCGTACCGAGCTGCTGAGCGTCTCTCCTGCAGAGTCTTCCACTGGAGTTTATCCATCATCTCCGTAACGCTTTCGCGATTACTAAATGATCCTGTAACGAAGGGCGCTGCTATCCGTTGAATCTTCTCTGTCTCTTCTATCAACCCTATCTGGTACGGATCCCACACTGTTGAGCAGTATTCAAGCAGTGGGCGAACAAGCGTACTGTAACCTACTTCCTTTGTTTTCGAATTGCATTTCCTTAGGATTCTTCCAATGAATCTCAGTCTGGCATCTGCTTTACCGACAATCAGCTTTATATGATCATTCCACCGGATGTGGGCAAAACTTCAGCGTATTTTGGCCGAAGCTGAAGGTTTGGCCGAGAGTGGGATTTTTGGCCGAATACTAAGAACGGGTATAATCATTAACAAGTCAATCGCACTGACTACATGTCCACTGCGCACTGAACGTCTGTTCATTACGGTGTCGCATACTGCAAATCGCATTCGCTGGCAGCTGTGCTTAGACCTACGCAAGATTCCAGATTCTGTCGATGAGCTCCGAGAAGAACTGAGGGAGCTCAGGGAACCGGAAAAACTTTACGAGGTACAGTGACACTTTATCACCAAAACCATAACATTGAGGAAAGATATTAAAAAATAAATAACGCTTGAAGAACTGTTGAGAAGTAAATAACTTAATAATTATTATAAAAACAATACTTACGTTTTTTATATACTTTTCATAGACTCGATCTTCTCTCCTTCTCGGGCAGATGAAAACTATCGCAACCATACGATAAAACACCAAAGTAAATAATCTAATTCGCATACGAGCTTCTATTTATTGGCGATGGCGGCCGACCGACGCAACACTGTGTACTACAGTCGCTGGCAAGTATGTTAAAGCTTCACGACTGTTGCAGTTTGTCAGGTGACCAATACGCATGCGCAGTACTAACGGTTAGTACTTGCTAGAAACCAACGGATGTGGGCAAAACTTCGGCGTATTTTGGCCGAAGCTGAAGGTTTGGCCGAGAGTGGGATTTTTGGCCCAATGCGCCCGAAACCGAATGTTTTATCGGACACTACCAACAGGCATGAACTTATAAACTCAACATAGAACGTGGAATCAGTGATCATTAGGCCACTATAGTATCACTGAATCAGATTGTAAATAGGAATCTAAATAAAGGCAGGAAGATATTACTCCTTAGCAAAAGCGACAGGAAACATATTTCAGTTTACTTGAGTGGTGAACATGAAAATTTCATCTTCAGCACTGCCAATGTTGTACATCAGTGGATGAAGTTCAAGAGTATTTTACAACACGGTTTACATAGGTACTCAACAGAAAATCCTAAGAATTTTTCGGTTTATGTTAAATCAGTAAACGGATCGACTACACCAGAGCCGGCCCCAGACTTCACGTGTGCAGTGTGTGCGGACCAAGACCCAGGCTGTCATTCGGCTTTGCTCGATCCTTCTTTGAGTATCCGGAACAGTGCGACAATTCATTCAGCACTGCAGTGTGGCCTCATTCGGTCGACACAACTCCCTGAGTTCACCACAATCGTCGTGTTAGCGCTGTTGCTTGTTCGTGGTATGAGAGACTTTCGCAGGTCCAGTGGCTTTTTACACATAAGAGGCGGTCTAGCGATCTACAGCCACAATTCTTTAAAATGAATGGGAACGCCAGAAGAGAGGGATGAAAATTCTCAATTCTCATAAGCGGTGGGTAATGCTAACTTACTACTAAAAGACGGTTTACTACCATGCAGAAAGAATTTAAACTTTTAGGTGACATTGAAAGCTCAAAAAATTACAATGATCGACAGTCGGAATTCATTGTTGTGAACATCAAGAAGCACTTTATGCTAAATTTGGAGGCATGTAGCACTTAAAGAAATTGGTGATACGAATAGTAAAATTTTTGAAGTCGGACTCATTAAACCACTTTCAGTTGCAACAGTTGTCAATGGAAATGGGCGAAGAGAATGGAGAATTCATACATTACCGCAAAGTACCTTGCTGAAGTCAAGGCGCATGCCTGGAACGAATTTTCGATTTAAATCTCGCTGTTATTGAATTTATGAAGGCAAAAGGAGTACAGGAGCGAAAATTAGAACATCGGAAATAGATTGCAGATTTCGCATTTTAAGTGGACTTGACTGCACGCTGCACATAGTAAGACACTCCAAGGTAACTTCTATCTGATTTGATGTGGATGCATTTAACAACAAACTCGCGTTGTAGAAGGGACCCATTCTGAAAACGTCAATCCAGTACCCTAAGTTCACTGGCGTCAAAGAAAGCCGGAGATTTGAAGAATTCATTGTGACCTTGCAAGAATTACAGAGATATTTTTTTAAAAGGTTTTGAGGACAATGTCGATCATACATCCGTTTCCGAGACCGTTTGCCGTTTCACTTCAGAGCGCCCTGTGCATATGCAAATTAGTTGATTGACCTGCAAGCTAATTCCAGTTTTAATAACAAATCTTCAACTGTTCAGAACGTCTACATTTCAGGTAGATTTTCCAGTGTTAGGATCGACGTATTTATGTGAAAGATCCTTTTTTCTATTATAAAACTAAGTAAGTCACGATGACGTGGCAAATTGAGTGTGAAACTCTGTGAAATTGTCCGCGTCTGTCTATATGTCAACACTTTGTACCAGATAAAAATTGTATTATGTCTTGAGCGCACCAAAAATAATTAATTAATACTGAAAACTTTTTGTTTGTGATCTATGTTGTAGTGAAATGTAAAATCAAGACGTATGCAGTACGACTGTAAAATGAAATGAAATCGTGTGGCACTGAGGGCCGGGAAGCCCCATCTGAGGAAGTTCGGCCGCCCGATTGCAAGTCTTCTTATTTCAGGTAACGTCACACTGGGCTACTCGCGTATCGGTGATAACGAATCACGACTGTACTGCCATTTAATAAATTGTGGCGCGTGTGCCATTTTCTCCTCTTGCCCCTGTTTGCGCTCAGCGCGGATTGGCTGTGGGGGAAATGTGAAGCGTAGCTGACAAGTGAGTGCTATGGCACTCAGGCCCGAATTTGACCCACTGCCGAATTCTTGGTCACCCCTGGTCTACACACGCTGTGATCGCACTGGCATCGAAACGCAGAATCATACAGAGAAGACTGACATGCTAAACGTCATTTTCCACAACAATTTCACTGAAGGATATCTCTCTATAGTTCCTTTAAATCTTCCAATGGACATCAAAATAACAGATATTGAAATAATTGACCACGGGATAAAAAAAGCAACTGAAATAACTCAACATTGGGAAGGTTACTGGACTTGCCAGGTAGCCAATACGATCCACACAGAGTATGCGAAAGAACTTGCTCCTTCTGTAACTGCAGTGAAGGCTACCGTAGGTCACTGAAGAAGCAAAGTGTTCATAATTATTGGAAAAAAGAGTTTCTGTTTTCAAGAAGGGTCGTCGAGGAGATGCAAAAAGCTACACGCCCGTATTACACACGTCGGTCTGTTCTACAACTTGGGGAAATGTTTTATGCTCATATATTTTGACATTTCAGGAAACCGAAAATTTCCTCTGTAGAAAGCAACATGGTATCCGAAAATAACTTTAGTTGAAATCCAGAGAGCTTTGTTCTTTTGTGGAACCAAGAAAGCAGTAGATTCTGGCACATAGGTTGATGCATTGTTCCTTGGCCAGCCGTAGTGACCGAACGGTTCTAGGCGCTACAGTCTGGAACCGCGCGACCGCTGCGGTCGCAGGTTCGAATCCTACCTCGGGCATGGATGTGTGTGATGTTCCTAGGTTAGTTAGGTTTAAGTAGTTCTAAGTCCTAGGGGGCTGATGACCTAAGAAGTTAAGTCCCATAGTACTCAGAGCCATTTGAACCATTTTGAGCCATTGTTCCTTGACTCCTGAAAGGCATCCGCACTGCCATCTAATGAACAAAATACGGAATATCAACTTAGCTGTGTGACTGCCTTGAGACTTGTGCAAACCCAAAACTGTATGTCACGCTCAACGGAGAGAAATAGTCAGATTAAAAGCAAGTTCGGGCGTACTGCAAGGGAACGTTATAGGACCATTAGGGTTCCAATGTATATTAGGTTGGTGTATAAGTTCGTAGCGTTTTATCATAAGTTTAATAAGCAAAACTCTACAAGTAATGGAGATGTTAGTCACGAATATTATATTCTCCTTCACTATTTACAACATTCTACCAGAGCTAGATGAACATTTCGGTTCTGCGGCTGTAGAAATCACGTGCTTTTGAGGCGAAGAACTCGTAAAGTCATGTTCGGAGCGCATTTTCATCTGTAAAGGAAGTTCCTTGAAGGTTGTTCGATACAGCGCGGAAAGGTGAAAATCTGAGGGCGTAAAAAAAAAAAAAAAAAAAAAAAAAAAAAAAAAAAAAAAAAAAAAAAAAAAAGGTTCAAATGGCTCTGAGCACTATGCGACTTAACATCTGTGGTCATCAGTCCCCTAGAACTTAGAACTACTTAAACCTAACTAACCTAAGGACGTCACACAACACCCAGTCATCACGAGGCAGAGAAAATCCCTGACCCCGCCGGGAATCGAACCCGGAAACCCGGGCGCGGGAAGCAAGAACGCTACAGCACGACCACGAGCTGAAGAGTGCAAGATCAAGTGAGTAAGGTAGGTGCGGAATGACTTCCTATCCCAACTCCTGTATAGTGGTTTTTGTCAGTCTAGCAGAATGCAGGCAGGAGCTATCACGGATTAGCACCACTTCACGCATTCTTCCTGGTCGTTGTTCTTGGACAGCGTCTGCAAGACGTCTCAGTTGTTGATAATAAATGTCAGCAGTGATGGTCACACCTGGTGGAATCAATTCGTGGTACGCCAGATGCATAACCTTTACTTTTGTGGGTGAGTGCAGGTGTTTGTACGGGGAATTTGTATTTCGTTTGGGCCCAACCATTTCTTTCTTTTCCTTATGTTATCATTAAGGCACCACTTCTCGTCACCAGTAACGATATAGGATAGGAAAGGTCGGTGTTGTTCACGAGATAATTGATGACGAGCCAGCAGAGACGCACATACGACCACACGCAGATGTTTCTGATTCTGTGTCACAGCATGTGGTACCCATACACCAGATTTTTGAACCTACCCACTGCATACAAGTGTCGCATAATGGTGGGGTGATCACTGTTCATTACATTTTCCAGTTCTCGAGTACCCTGACGTGGATATTTGTGGATGAATGCGTTTAAACCATCTTCATCAAACCTGTAAGGTTTTGCTGAAAGTGGAAAGTCACTAATCTCAAAACGATTCTACTTAAAATGAAAAAAAAAAACATGTTCTTTCAGAGCTCTATCCATTGGCGTTATCCCCATACACGGTGCAAATGTGTCTGGCTGCCTCAGCTGTTGTCGCCCCACTATCGAATTCAAAGAGAAGAATATGTCGGAAATGTTCCGATTCCCGCAATTGGCACACCCTTTTCTAGTGTTCAGAGCTCGGCTCCCCAAATAACAAAGTGACAATGTGTAAACCCGAATAGCAGCAGTGAACTACAAATAAAAAATGATAATCAATAAATAAACCCGTAGAAACCTTAATACCAAGATGCAAAACAAAAACGCTACGAAGTTTTGCACGAACCTAATGTAAATTATCTAGTGGATACCGTCGGAAGATCGTTGAGACTTTCACGCCTGATCTTGTTCGAAATGTGATGCTACAGAAGAAGGCTGATGATTAGACGGAAGATCACGTGACTAATGAGGAGGTACTGAATAGAATTGGGGCGAAGAGGAAATTGTGGCACAACCTGACTAAAAGAAGGGACCGGCTGGTAGGACACGTTCTGAGGCACCAAGGGATTACCAATTTAGTATTGGAGGGTATCGTGGAAGGTAAAAATGGTAGAGGTAGACCAAAGGATGAATACACTAAGCAGCTTCAGAAGAATGTAGGTTGTAGTAGTTACTCGGAGATGAAGAAGTTTGTATAGGATAGAGTAGCATGGAGAGCTGCATCAAACCAGTCTCTGGACTGAAGACCACAGCAACATTGTTTTACACAGAGAAATCGTAACGCTAGAAAATTGTAGGAATACCTGCAGAGTATCGACTCTTCGTGCACGATTTGGCAGTTGACCCTCTGTAAAAACAAATGTAACTTACTACGCATAATTAGCGAGAGAGATCCATTATTGTACTGCCACACGATCGCAGAACAATCACTGGAAGCAGTTAACTTCCTAAAATATCTAGGTATTTGCGCGAGGACCGATTTAAAGGGCAATAAGCACATTAAATTAATCGCAAGTGAGGCAGATAGCAGACTGAAATTCATTGGCAGAATGTTCAGGAAATGTAGTCCATTCCTCAGAGGAAGCAGCTTACAAGCGCTCCTTCGACTAATACTTAAGTAATACTCATCAGTATCGAATCTCTGCCAGATGGGACTAGAGAAGATACAAAGAAGAACAGCGCGTTTCGTTACAGGATCACTTAGTAAGTGCGAAAGCTTCACTGAGATGACCAGCCAAAACCAGTGGCAGACGCTGCACGAGAGATTGTCTGTGTCGTGGTGTGATTTACTGTGAAAGTTCCGAGAGCGTACGTTCCTACAAGAGTGAACTTATATCTAGCGCAAAGACCATGAAGTAAATTATATTCGAGCTCATACGGAGGCGTACCACCAATCGTACGTCCCGCGAAGCATTCGCGACTGGAAGAGGAAAGTAGGACGTAACTGTGGTACACAGAATACTCGCTGCCACATATCAGGAAGTGGATTGAGGACTATGGATGTAGATGTAAGACTTATGTATCTTTACGGAGAAAAGCGGGGATTGTAGGTGTCTAACAACAATAAATATCACATAAAAACAAGAAAATGATGATTGGCACTGGATTACGAGTAGTGTCAGCTGCAAAATCAACGACGCAAAAAAGTGCAAATTTAGATGGCTTTGGATATCTTGAATAGACACATTAAACTCGTAAAAGGTATCTTCTGCTACCAGAAAACGTGAAGTTATTGCCAGACTCTCTTTGCGAGGTGTTGTACAATTTGTGTCCAATATTCATGATTCAGATACAAAAGACGTTCAAAGTTTTACAATGACATTCGAAAAGCATTTTAGAACCGTCCATTCTTGCCGGTAAGCAGTACTCTGAAAGTCACACATTTTCCTTCTTTTAACACAGGTGTTCGGTGCGGCGCACTCAGTATGGACACGTCTGGACGCACTTCTGTTTATTTGGTCATCTTCAAATTATACGTAAGACGTAAAAGATTCTCCACTGGTGGGATAGCGATATAGGTCTTCCACGATCATAAAAAAATTATTCCGATATGTTATTTACATTTCGCACACGTTGATGTATAACTAAAGTGTCCTCGCTGAAAAGTCACAACTTTGCTCCTAAACATAGGTGGATTTGTGAGGCCCCTAAAGATGGAAAAAGAAACTGGCACAATCGTCTTGACATCTCAAAAATGGAGTATGGAATGCGATTCAGAAATTCCTTGTGTATAACTACCACAGTTTTTGAAAGACGTCTTGAGACGGGTGGGGATCGCATTTCGAGAAGAACATGACAGTTTGATATTGACAATTTCTGCTTTCCTCAGATTAGGAATCGCGCTTTGCATTCATAATCCAGTGCAAATTTTTCTAACGATGGGTAATTACTCAATTTCGAAGTAGCGTAGTAAATATGACCAATAATGAAAAGTTTTAAGAGGATCACAGGCTACACCTCAGGATCCGGCATGTTCAGGTGGCGGGTTGTCCAGCACGAGCGTTGTGATAAAGTGGGGCGAACAGGCAGCGGTATTTAGTCGCAAAATGTACGCTGTCTTTCCAAGCATGTCCAGATGTTAACATTTGTTGTATCCTTGGCTGCAAGCAAGGCCATTCACTGGGCTGTAATGATAGTGAATACTTTATTTTTATGTTAATGACAATATTGTAACAAAGCACGCCTCACAGATTTGTAGAAGGTTTTTTCACATGCAAAATTTTATCAAAAGCAACTCTGTTGCCTGTGTCTATGTGCCCATGTTAGAAATCATAGACCTCTGAGTGCAACTTATATTTTGCCATGAAAACTTTAGCTTTGCAGCACATGCGCAACTGAGTTCTGTCCTTAATGTGAAATACTTTTTAGGTTGTAACTATGCACGTCAGTTATGGTGATCTTTTATGATTGCTGCCCGGAGGCACTACAACTTCAGATAAGAAGGAAACTTATACACATACTTAAATGTCATCAACTCAGCTGTTTACGTCTACTAGTAAACGAAAGGCAATGCTGTAAATAAGCAGTGTATTACCGATATTCGCACTTGAATAAGAAAGATTTCACTCACCTGATTCTGCTTCTCGTCTGACAATCCGAAATAAATTGAGAAGATAGTGAAATCTAATACATTAACATAGCATTCATTTCACGCGTTCGTCGATTTGCTTGGCAAGAGAACGACCGACTAACGAAAGAAGCGCGAACATGGATCCGACAACTCGGCGGAAGTGGTAATGAGGGTACCGCTCCAAGCAAGCTGCCTGCTGCGGCTGGTTGTCATCGTAGACTGCGCGCAAATTTCAAATAAAGTTGTTAATAGGAGGGGCGCTCAATGAGTAATGAAACACCTTTTTTCTCTACCAGTGTCAGTAGAAAAAATGAGGATTGTTGTGGTACATCACGGACTATTTCTGTTTGAATCCCTATAGTTTCATGAAGCACCAATACGTCGCGGCGCTGTACGTAGTATTAAAATGCCATCTGTAACGGAGATGCCTTCCAAGCAAAGAGCTATCATTCAGTTCTTTTGGCGGAAAACCAGAGCATTGCAGATGTCCGTAGGCGCTTGCAGAATATCTCCGGAGACAAGGCAGAGAAAAAAAAGCACGGCGAGCCGTTGGGCGAGACGTCTGTCACACCGCAACAAGGTCGCGCAAACCTGACCTATCCCCCGCATGCCGGCTGGCTGCAAGAGCCACAGTTGTGACTCTTGCAATGTTGGGACGTGTAAACACTCTCTTTTGAGGTGATCAACAGACAACTCGCTGGACAACTGGACGGCTCTGTTGGCATTGCTCACACACTCGTCCACCATTTGGGGTGCCCAAGGGTGTGTGCCCCCGGGCCATAAAGAGGACCATCTGTGAGGAATTGCTTGCGCGTTACGTGGCTAGTCGTGACAATATTTTGTCGAACATCATCACAGTCAATGAAACATGTCTTCATCACTTCGAAACGGAAACAAAACGACAAGCTGGGGCGTGACGCCACACCATCTGTCCTCCGAAGAAAACGTCCAACACCGCACCCTCAGCGCACAAAGTCATAGAGAAGTCTTCTGGGACTCTGAAGGGGCTATTCTGTCTGATGTCCTCCCTCATGGTGCTACCATCAGCTCTGAAGTGTATTGTGCTGCTCTAAGGAAATTGAAGAAGCGACTTCAGCGAGTTAGTTGTCAACAAGAATGCAAACGAACTTCTCCTTTTGCACGACAACACAAGGCCTCACACAAGTTTATGCACCCAAGAGGAGCTCAGGAAACTTCAGTGAACTGTTCTTACTCATCCACTCCACAGGCCGGACCTGGCAACTTTTGACTTTCATCTGTTTCGCCCAATGAAGGATGCACTCCGCGGGAAGCAGTAAGTGGATGATGGGGAGGCTACTGATGCAGCAAGACGTTGGTTCCGACATCGACCAGTAGAGTGGTATCATAGGGGCCTACAGGTCCTCCCAGAGAGGTGGCGTAAGGCCTTCGCATTGAATGGTACAAATGGCTCTAAAGCACTATGGGACATAGCATCTGAGTTCAGCCGGGTGGTTCTAAAAACTATAGTCTGGAACAGCGCGACCGCTATGGTCGCAGGTTCGAATCCTGCCTCGGGCATGGACGTGTGAGATGTCCTTAGGTTAGTTAGGTTTAAGTAGTTCTTAGTCTAGGGGTTTGATGATCTCAAAGGTTAAGTTCAAATGGTTCAAATGGCTCTGAGCACTATGCGACTTATCTTCTGAGGTCATCAGTCGCCTGGAACTTAGAACTACTTAAACCTAAGTAACCTAAGGACATCACACATATCCATGCCCGAGGCAGGATTCGAACTTGCGACCGTAGCAGTCGCGCGGTTCCGCTCGACGACATCGGCCGGCTAGAAGTGAGGGCCATATGGGGAAGGACGCCGTACATCTACATCTACATCTACATTTATACTCCGCAAGTCACCCAGCGGTGCGTGGTGCAGGGCACTTTACGTGCCATTGTCATTACGTCCCTTTACAACCTCCCCCCTCACTTATCTACCTTAATGACAGTGAAAAATTAAACCGCGTACACCTAATGGAAATTTGGGAAAAGCAATTGTCACCGAAGTTAATTTGTCGGTAAAGAGGGAGGAAAGGGTTACATCTAAATGAAAGGAAAAATGCAAATGAAATTGGTGGAAATTAATTTTGAGAAAAGGGTAAAATTAATAAAGAAAGTAAATGTGCGGTCGTTACGTTAAAAATCAATTGGCGTTAATTAGATGTTTGAGATTTGGGGACAATTACGGTCACCAGTCCTATGGACAACTACTACTCGTATAATAACTGAAAATGAAAGATTAGTGCACATATAATTAGCACTAAAAGCGTGGCAACTGAAGATTGACACGTGATGTGTGAAAACTTAATGTTTGTCAGAAGGATGCTAATTTAGCAAAAGAGTTAATATAACCGGAAAATTGAAAGTTAATTTAGTGACTGAAATTAATAGTGAACTTTGTTTCTGAAGCACATCGAAATTCAATAAAATAAGGTTAGTCTTGGGCTACCTCAACAATCATTTCAAAAGCTACTTGAATCTACGCAATTTAGAAATAAGAGATTTAACTTTGAACTTGAATTAAATGATTCTGAACAATTAACAATAGTAAAACTTAGTACATACCAAGCTGAGCTGCAGTCACAGGTAAGCTAAAATATGGTAACAAAACTCGCACTCATAATTTATGCTCGTTTAATCTAAATATTGTAGCCAGCTACTAATACTTTAACTGAACTTTGAAATTAAAGCAGTGAAATGGAATGACATTACTTTAATGCTGGATTATGAATTTCAACGACACTCGGGTTCATTCTGGAAAAGGAAGGGACCCTGCTTGGTAACGCAATTGGGACAATGAGCAACAAAGGTCCATGCTAAGTTGCTGTAATTATAGTTACGAAAATGGAACAGTTCGAAAATCTGAGGTATGCCATACAGTTCTAAAACTTTACGTGCTTCCAGTCTTCCTTGTTGGTTGATTGAAGGTTTGAAGTCGTCGATCGAGGGGGTGGCGACAGTCACTCATTGTCTGCCGTCGCTGTTGCAGAAGCTGGATGTTGGCGCGCCTTATATATAACACTGACACCGGTGTATCAGACCCACCATACTTGCTCCGGACAATGCGAGAGGGCTGTACAAGCAATGATTACACGCACGGCACAGCGGACACACCAGGAACCGCGGTGTTGGCCGCCGAATGGCGCTAGCTGCGCAGCATTTGTGCACCGCCGCCGTCAGTGTCAGCCAGTTTGCCGTGGCATACGGAGCTCCATCGCAGTCTTTAACACTGGTAGCATGCCGCGACAGCGTGGACGTGAACCGTATGTGCAGTTGACGGACTTTGAGCGAGGGCGTATAGTGGGCATGCTGGAGGCCGGGTGGACGTACCGCCGAATTGCTCAACACGTGGGGCGTGAGGTCTCCACAGTACATCGATGTTGTCGCCAGTGGTCGGCGGAAGGTGCACGTGCCCGTCGACCTGGGACCGGACCGCAGCGATGCACGGATGCACGCCAAGACCGTAGGATCCTACGCAGTGCCGTAGGGGACCGCACCGCCACTTCCCAGCAAATTAGGGACACTGTTGCTCCTGGGGTATCGGCGAGGACCATTCGCAACCGTCTCCATGAAGCTGGGCTACGGTCCCGCACACCGTTGGGCCGTCTTCCTCTCACGCCCCAACATCGTGCAGCCCGCCTCCAGTGGTGTGGCGACAGGCGTGAATGGAGGGACGAATGGAGACGTGTCGTCTTCAGCGATGAGAGTCGCTTCTGCCTTGGTGCCAATGATGGTCGTACGGGTGTTTGGCGCCGTGCAGGTGAGCGCCACAATCAGGACTGCATACGACCGAGGCACACAGGGCCAACACCCGGCATCATGGTGTGGGGAGCGATCTCCTACACTGGCCGCACACCTCTGGTGATCGTCGAGGGGACACTGAATAGTGCACGGTACATCCAAACCGTCATCGAACCCATCGTTCTACCATTCCTAGACCGGCAAGGGAACTTGCTGTTCCAACAGGACAATGCACATCCACATGTATCCCGTGCCACACAACGTGCTCTAGAAGGTGTAAGTCAACTACACTGGCCAGCAAGATCTCCGGATCTGTCCCCCATTGAGCATGTTTGGGACTGGATGAAGCGTCGTCTCACGCGGTCTGCACGTCCAGCACGAACGCTGGTCCAACTGAGGCGCGAGGTGGAAATGGCATGGCAAGCCGTTCCACAGGACTACATCCAGCATCTCTACGATCGTCTCCATGGGAGAATAGCAGCCTGCATTGCTGCGAAAGGTGGATATACACTGTACTAATGCCGACATTGTGCATGCTCTGTTGCCTGTGTCTATGTGCCTGTGGTTCTGTCAGTGTGATCATGTGATGTATCTGACCCCAGGAATGTGTCAATAAAGTTTCCCCTTCCTGGGGCAATGAATTCACGGTGTTCTTATTTCAATTTCCAGGAGTGTATATATATAGTAAAACAATTACAATATATAAAGACACAGAAATGTCATACCTTTAGGAAACAAATTAAGGAAAAACTTTATAGTACAATAGATGGAAATAGGAGGATATGCATTTCCGGCGTTACACTTTTCCTGTTCCTGTCACGTATGGTATGCGGGAAGAACAACTGCCGGAAAGCCTCTGTGCGCGCTCGAATCTCTCTAATTTTACATTCGTGTTCTCCTCGGGAGGTATAAGAAAGGGGAAGCAATATATTCGATACCTCATCCAGAAGCGCACCCTCTCGAAAACTGGACGGCAAGCTACACCACGATGCAGAGCGCCTCTCTTGCAGACTCTGCCACTTGAGTTTCCTAAACATCTCCATAACGCTATAACACTTACCAAATAACCCTGTGAAACAGCGCGCCGCTCTTCTTTGGATCTTCTCTATCTCCTCTGTCAACCCGACCTGGTATGGATCCCACACTGATGAGCAATACTCAAGTATAGGTCGAACGAGTGTTTTGTAAGCCACCTCCTTTGTTGATGGAGTACATTTTCTAAGGATTCTCCCAATGAATCTCAACTTGGGACCTGCCTTACCAACAATTAATTGTATATGATGCATTAGTTTTACATAGTGCCCTTAGATTCGATCTCCTGAACCTCTTGTCATGGCTTTGTATCTCCACTTCCATTTCAATTTTTTGGGTGAGGACACTTTATGGGGTGTGTCATCTTCTTCCACTGTCTCCTATCCTCTTTCGCCACCATGACAAAATTGGGTTTCTCTGCGCCCAATATCCAGCACGGTATCCAGTCCGTTGTGGTGGGGCTGTTATGTGCCTATTTGGTGGTAGCCCCCTGAAAACACTGCTGATGCTTGAGCTGTAAACTCCCCATGTATGCCAAGGAGTAGATGCCTGTCTTCCTGAGGCAACAGGACTCCCGGCAATGGCCGTCAAGCCAGTCGGCCTTTGCTGTGGCTGGGTAGCGCCAGTGGGGAGAGCCCCTGGTCGGAATGGGTGGCATCAGGGCGGATGGCCCACAATGAAGCGGACTAAGCCATTTCTTGCTGGTGACTGTACAGCGCCAGCACTCTCTAAAAAGGGCAAGATCTAATACAATGCTGACAGGTATGACCCTAAATCTTTTCCCCCCGGTAGCGGAACTGATGGGGTCTCCTTTATACCTACGAAGAATCAATTTTTCATTGAACACCTTGAGGATAAGTTTGCAGTCTGACGACGAGCTCCAGGCCAATTTAGAACGGCGGGGTGTTCATTTCATCTGGTGGGTTTACAGCGGACCCAAAGTCAACAGGGTTGCTACCGGTGCCTCCATCTTAGGCTTTGAGGGTGATTTGTTGCCTGGAAAGGTCAAGGTGATGGTTTACCACTGTGAAGTTAAACATACGTCCATCCCCCTATGCGGTGCTTTAAGTGCTGGAAGTTTATGCGCATGTCTTCCCACTGCACTTTAAGCGCCAGATGTCGACACCGTGGACATCGACTGCACCCAGATAATCCATGTGCGCCACCTCCCACTTGCATCAACTATGGAGAGGACAACTTCCCCTGCTCGCCAGACTGGCCAGTACTCCAAAAGGAGCGGAAAATCATGGAGTACAAGATCCTGAACCAGTCGACTTACACAAAGGCTAAACGCAAATTTGAAAGGTTACATCCCATTCAGTTGACGTCGACATTTGCTGCAGCTACGTCACCATCGATGTCCCAAGTGCCAGTGGTTCCTCACTCTGTGTCACAAACAGTGGGCCCTCCGAGCCACCAGAATACACCTGCCCCCTTGGTGGTAGGGGAAAATCTTCCTCCATTGCTCCCAAAGCACCTACTTTGAGAGCAAGGCCTGCCCAAATGCAGGGGTCATCAGATATTACTAGAACCGTAGTGACTATAATAGAGTGTCAGGTGGAGTTAGTGTCCATACCTTGAACTCAGTATGCAGTGAACCTGTGCCCCTTCAAACCCCTCTTGAAGCTGTGGCTGTCAGGATAAGGACGACACAGGAAATAACTGTCTGCAACGTATATCTTCCTCCAGATGGTGCAATACCCCTGAAAGCATTGGCTGCACTGATTGATCAACTCCCTAAATCATTCCTACTTTTCGAAGATTTTAACATTCATAACCCCTTTTGGGGTGCACCGTGCTTACTGGCTGAGGCACAGATGTCGAAAATTTATGCTCACAACTCGACCTCTGCCTCTTAAATACAGGTACCTCCACACATGTCAGTGTGGCATATGGCACATATTCGGCCATTGATCTCTCAGTCTGCAGTCCTGGCCCCCTCCCATCTATCCACTGGAGAGCACATGACGACCTGTGTAGTAGTGACCACTTCCGCATCTTCCTGTCACTGCCAAGGCGTCAGGCCCACAGACGCCTACTCAGATGGGCTTTAAGCAAAGGAGACTGGGAAGTCTTCACCTCTGCTGTCACTGTCGAATGCATCTCACATGGTAACATCGATGTGGTGGTTGAGCAGGTAACTACAACGATCGTTTCTGCGGCGGAAAACGCAATCACTCGTTCTTTAGGGTGCCCCTGGCGAAAGACAGTCCCTTGGTGGTCGCCAGAAGTCTCTGAGGCAATTAAGGAGCGTCGGCGAGCTCTACAGCGGCATAAGCGGCACCCTTCCCTGGATCACCTCATAGCCTTTAAACGGCTCCGCGCCCGCGTTCGCCAGCTT
This sequence comes from Schistocerca gregaria, assembly GCF_023897955.1. Lineage (NCBI taxonomy): Eukaryota > Metazoa > Arthropoda > Insecta > Orthoptera > Acrididae > Schistocerca > Schistocerca gregaria. The sequence continues at coordinate 553,040,301 of NC_064920.1, forward strand.
ATCAAAAGACGGAAACAAGAGTGTTGGAAGGATACATCTCGACGATTGAGTGCCATACGTCACCTTCCTAAGTCTGGGCAAAGATCAAACGAGTTTTTAGGTACCAGATCCCAACAGGTGTTCCTGGTGTTAACATAAATGGCGTGTTACCTACAGACGCAAACGCGATTGCCGAGTACTTTGCTGAACACTATGCTCGCACCTCTGCGTTGGAGAATTACCCTCCAGCCTTTCGTACCATCAAACGGCGGATGGAAGGGAAAATCCTCTCATTCACTACACGCCACATTGAACCCTATAACGCCCCATTTACAGAGTGGAAGCTCCTCAGTGCCTCAGTGCCTTTACACATTGCCCCGACACAGCTCCTGGGCGAGATCGGATCTACAGTCAGATGATTAAACATCCATAGTCTGACTACAAGCGACATCTCCTCGTGATCTTCAACCGGATCTGGTGCGAAGGCGTCTTTCCATCGCAGTGACAGGAGAACACCATCACATCAGTGCTCAAACCCGGCAAAAACCCTCTTGATGTGGATAGCTATCGATCCATCAGCCTCGCCAACGTTCTTTGTAAGCTGTTGGAACGTATTGTGTGTCAGCAGTTGGCTTGGGTCCTGGAGTCACGTGGCCTTCTGGCTCCGTGCCAGGGTGGTTTTTGCCTGGGTTTCTCTACCACTGATAATCTTGTGTCCCCCGAGTCTGCCATCTGAACAGCCTATTCCAGGAGCTAGTGCCTTGTTGCAGGCCTTTTTGATTTTTGAAAACCGTATGACACCACATGGTGACATCAAATCCTTGCCACATTATACGAGTGGGGTCTCCGAGGCCCGCTCCCGATTTTTATACAGAATTTCCTGTTGCTTCGTACTTCCCGTATCCAAGTTAGTGCCTCTGTAGTTCCCCCCATATCCAGGAGAAGGGGCCCTGCAGGGCTCTGTATTGAGTGTATCTCTATTTTTAGTGGCCATTAACGGTCTAGCAGCAGCTGTAGGGCCGCAGGTCTCACCCTCTCTGTATGCAGAAGACTTATGCGTTTCGTATTGCTACACCAGCTGAGCGATGCCTACAGGGAGCCATCCACAAGGCACAGTCATGGGCTCTAGCCCATCGCTTCCAGTTTTCAGCTGCGAAGTCGTTTGTTGTGCACTTCTGTCGGCGTAGTACCGTTCATCCGGAATCAAAACTTTACCTTACTGACGATCCTCTCACTGCAGTGGAGACATATCGATATTTAGGACTAGTTTTCGACGCCCAATTGATTTAGCTTCCTCACCTTCTCCAGCTTAAGCAGACGTGCTGCCAGCACCTCAATGCCCTTCGCTGCCTGAGCAACACCAACTGGGATGCAGATCGCTCAACGCTGCTGCAGCTCTACAGAGCCCTTGTTTAATCCCGCCTTGACTAAGTCAGTCTGGTTTACGGTTCGGCGGCGCCCTCAGCGTCGCATTTGCTCGACCCAGTGCACCACTGTGGCGTTCGCCTAGCGACAGGAGCTTTTAGAACGAGTCCGGTGACCAGTGTACTGGCAGAGGCTGGAGTCCCTCCATTGCAGGTCAGGCGTGCACAACTGCTCGCCAGTTACGTTGCACACATTCGTAGTTCTCCAGCGCATCCGAATTACTGTCTCGTTTTCCAACCCACGGCGGTTCATCTTCCGCATCGGCAGCCCAGGTCAGTGCTTACAATTTCAGTTCGCGTCCGATCCAATCTATTTGAACTGGAGTCCTTGCCTTTACCACCTACAATCGAGGTCCATTCGCGTACACCTCCATAGTGTACACCTAGGCCGCGGCTTTGCCTGGACGTATCACATGGTCCAAAGGACTCAGTTCACCCCGGAGCTCTCCGCTATCACTTCCTCTCGATTCTCGACATGTACCGGGGCCATGAAGTTGTTTACACCGACGGCTCGATGGCTGATGGACACGCCGGGTTCGCGTACGTCATGGAGGACATATTGAACAGCATACCTTGCATGATGGCTGCAGTGTTTTCACTGCAGAGTTGGTGGCTATATCTCGCACTCTTGAGCACATCCTTTCATGCCCTGGGGAATCGTTTCTTCTGTGTATTGACTCCTTGAGCAGCCAGCAAGCTGTCATCCAGTGCTACCCTCGTCATCCTTTGGTAGTGATCATCCAGGAGTCCATCTATGGCCTGAAACATTCCGATCGTTCAGTGGTGTTTGTGTGGACCCCAGGACTCGTCGGAATCGCAGGCAACTAACTTGCTGATAGGCTGGCCAAACAGGCTACACGAAAGGGAAACCACTTATGGAAATCGGCATCCCAATAACCAAGTGACAGAGAGCTGCTCTTCTATCTTCCGAGAAGACTTCTGTCCGTCCGGTCATTGGCGGATTTTACTTGGCCGGCAAATGGCCGAGCGGAGCTGACCTCTTCATCCTCGGCGCCGCCCATGGCGCTGGTGGAACTCGCGTAAGTGGCTAGTCTCTGTGGCACTGGCATCAGCTCGCATCTGTGCGTCCGTGGTGCTTTTGTCCTGGCTGAGTCTTGTTCGGACAACACAGCACACGTTTCAACAGTTACCAACAAGATTGACTGAGATGGATAAGGCTGCACTAATGGAGACACTCACAGATGAAATAATGGGGACACTCAAGAAAGGAGCGGCACATAAATCTCCTGGGCCGGATGGGATATCGTTAGAATTTTATTGGGAATTCGTGGAAATGATGATGCCACAATGGGTGTCGACGTACAATGACCTGATGCGCCCTAACATGCGCGTGCCACCGGACTTTGTGACGGGTTTTATTCTTCTGATTCCAAAGTCAGAGGGAAGTCTCAGGGCGAATCAGTATCGACCGCTCACTTAACTAAACAAAGACTACAAAATCTTTGCGTGACTGCTAGCGTCTCGTCCTAAATTGGCGATTACAATGCTATCTCCCCTGATCAGGAAAGCCTAGGGGTACGAAGCTGTAAGTGAATATGGTGACGTCATAGTCTTTGCAGACACGTGTCGAATGCGAGCAGCTCTAATATCACTGGACTTTGATCTTGCATTCGAAAGGGTAAACTATTGTTTTTTACCGTCAATTATGGGACGAATGGCACTTCCACTGGTCTTCATCTCCATAGCTACGAGACTGATACGAGGAGCAACATCAAAGGTGATGGCAAATGGGCGGGAAGGCGGCTCAATTCACATAAACACCTTGGTGCGACAAGGGTGTCCGCTTTCAATGGTCCTGGCAGCTGATGCACATTATGCGACGCTGTCTCATTGGCATAACGCTGCATGAGACCTCATTCATCCGTCGTGCTTACGCGGACGACCTGATTCTCTTCTTCCGCTCCGGACATGAAGTGCGTCAGGCTGTTGAACGTCACAATATTTAAAAGATGGCGGCAGGTAGTGTAGTTAACAGAATATTACACACTAGACGATGTCTGGAACACGTGCTAGGACCATTTCAGATGGTGGAAACGCTGCCGTGCCTAGAGTTCACATTTACTCGTTCTTTACGGCGGTCAGCGGCGTCAAGTTATTGGCGGCTGTTTCAGAATGTTCGATTGTTCATAAGTAACAATTAGTTGATAACCCATGACATGGTCCAACATGTAGCGTGCACCAACTTTCACCTCGCGTCACCATTGCCACATCTACAGCAGATCCCACCGAGGTATCGTGGACTGCCTCATGGCTACCTTAGGGTACTTCGTCAGTACTGGGACGTTACTCCAGATCAAGTATGACACGTTAACCCTACCGTTCCGGAACGGTGGCCTCGAACTTACGAACGTGTGCATCAAAGCTTTGACACTTTATCTGCAAGCAGTGGTTCGGATTTGACAACAGCAAATATACGCAGCTACATCAGCTCTGATACATGAACTTCTTCTGCAATCGTTCGAAGCTCCGATAGCGATGGGCAACATCTCGCCTTCAATTGTACACGTAGCTTCTTTTTTCTGTGGATTATTGTTAAGTTTGTCCTGAAGTATCTTCCACGATAGCACCCACGGCTCAAGAGATCTATCAGTGTTTGATGAGTAATCACAGCCGCAACGTCATCTAAATCAAACATCCAACGAGAACTTGGCAACGTATCTCGTGCGCAGTGCATACGCCATTGCCGTCAACGGCAGCGCGATCGACGTGGTATATCCTCATCAACCGTCAAATTGTCACAGGGAACAGGTTGTACGCCATTCATTTGGTTCGTTCTCCCCTTTGCATAGCCTGTGGCTTGTTGGACACGGAAGAGCATGTAACCTCCCCCTCACTTATCGACCTTAATGACAGTGAAAAATTAAACCGCATGTACCTAACGGAAATTTGAAAAAAGCAATCGTCACCGAAGTTAATCTGTCGGTAAAGAGGGAGGAAAGGGCTACATCTTAATGAAAGGAAAAATGCAAATGAAACTGGTGGAAATTATATTTGAAAAGTGGTAAAGTTATTAAAGAAAGTAAATGTGCGGTCGTTACGTTAACAATTAACTAGCGGTATTTAGATATTTGAAATTTGGGTGAAATTACGGTCGCCAGTATTATGGACAATTACTATAGTAACTGAAAATGAAAGGTGATTACACATATAATTAGCACTAGAAGCGTGGCAAAAGAAGGTTGACACGTGTAGTGTGAAAACTGAAAGTATGTCAGAAGTAATAAATTTCGTTACACTCTGATTTAATTTAGAAAAAGAATGAATAAAACCGGAAAATTGAAAGTTAATTTAGTGACTGAAATTAATAGTGAGCTTTGTTTCTGAAGCACATCGAAATTCAATAAAATAAGGTTAGTCTTGGGATACCTCAACAATCATTTCAAAAGCTACTTGAATCTACGCAATTTAGAAATAAGAGATTTAACTTTGAACTTGAATTAAATGATTCTTAACAATTAACAATAGTAAAACTTAGTACATACCAAGCTGAGCTGCAGTCACAGGTAAGCTAAAATATGGTAACAAAACTCGCACTCATAATTTATGCTCGTTTAATCTAAATATTGTAGCCAGCTACTAATACTTTAACTGAACTTTGAAATTAAAGCAGTGAAATGGAATGATATTACTTTCATGCTGGCCTATGAATTTCACGACACTCGGGTTCATTCTGGAAAAGGAAGGGACCCTGATTGGTAATGCAAATTGGGACAATGAGCAACAAAGGTCCATGCTAAGTTGCTGTAATTATAGTTACGAAAATGGAACACTTCGAAAATCTGAGGTGTCCCATACAGTTCTAAAACTTTACGTGCTTCCAGTCTTCCTTGTTGGTTGATTGAAGGTTTGAAGTCGTCGATCGAGGGGGTGGCGACAGTCACTCATTGTCGGCCGTCGCTGTTGCAGAAGCTGGATGTTGGCGCGCCTTCTTCTCGACACGGTCACCAGGCGAAACGGGCTCTTGATGTGCGCCAGCTAATGCTTCCCGTCCGCGACACCGTGTCAGAAACTATCATAGCAAGTCGAGCGCAGTTACATGCTTCCCAACCCCGAACGCGCGGCAACTCGCGGGAGCGTCGCACAATCCACCTGCACCACTGCCCTCCTCCAGCCAGACTCCCCTCTGCCCGCGCTCCACGCGACAGAGTTAACACTACCAAAGTTTCTAAACACTTTCGTTCTCCACACTACCTATCGGTGTATTCGTTACATAGCATAGTTTCCCTAGGCAAGAGCCAGTGTAAAATACAAGTAATATTTACAAAACAAAACAATTATACATCGACATAAATGCATATATATATATATATATATATATATATATATATATATATATATATATATATATAGTAAAACAATTACAATATATAATGACACAGAAATGTCATATCTTGAGGTAACAAAATAAGGAAAAAAAATTGCAGTCCAATAGATGGACATAGGAGGATATGCATTTCCGGCGTTACAAGCATGGCTTAGTGTGTCGCTCAGCGAGGTACGTTTGGATGCTGATGCGTCGTATACTGGCCTTCCTTTGGCGCACAGCCGACACAGAAGACACGTCGGATGCACTTTTTTTTTTTTTTAAGGATACGACGTTCTTTTCTAAACATAAGCCGCATGAGGTAATCTAGATCGCTGCACATGCGACGCAATACATGTTTTCGCAGGCAGTTTTGTCTGTGTTGGATTATTCTATATATCTACAAGAACAGTGTGACCTCATACATTGCCATACGAAATACAGAACTTACTTTGCCAACTATCTGGGAACCCACCCAATAGTTGGGGTGTCCCTGGAGAGAGACGAATCGTGGAACCGAACGATTAAAGACGATGATATACACGATTTATATGTTGACATATTGCACAGTGAGCAGACGATTGGCCCCTACACAATGTTCCGATAAATGGTCGGCGCCTCCAGTGATGGGCATAATTAAGTCTTTTCCGGCTGGAAGCAAGATTTAATGACGAATCACCACGTGATGCTGGGAATTTGATGCAGATTATTGTTTTTTTTCTTTAGTTTTTTTTTTTTTTTTTTACTGCCACCCGCTGCGAGGATTGTCACTTGTCTTTCCTTTTTGTTATATAAAAAAGCAAAATAAAATAGAGCAGTAAATAATAGTTGGTAGAACATTTTCTCACGAAAGACAAAGGTGTCGGGTTCGACATATTTTAATCTGTTAGGAAGTTTCAAATCAGCGCACACTCCGTTGCAGAGTGAAAATGCATTCTAGAAACAACCCACAGGCTGTGGCTAAGCGGTGTCACCGCAGTATCTTTTCTTCCGGGAGTACTAGTTCCGCAAACTATGCGGGAAAAATTCTGTGAAGATTTGAAGTTAGGGGATCAGATACTAGCGAAAGTAAAGCTGTGTGGACGGGTCGCGGGTTGTTTACGGGTAGTTCAGCTGATTACGGTCTGCCTTCAGCAGGGGCCATGTGTGATTGGTGGTGTAGTGTGGTCTTCGGTCGTCTTACTCACTCGTGGTAAGTCTGAGAACTCCTTACTTCTTTTTGGTGAAGAGTTTGTTGGTTGGTGGGTTGGTTTGAAGGAGAGAACCAAACAGCGAGGTCATCGGTCCTATTGGATTAGGGAAAGATGGGTAAGGAAGTCGGCTGTGTCCTTTCAAAGGAACTATCCCGGCATTTGCCTGAAGAGTTTGTGTTTGCGCGAATATTACAAGATGCTGGTATGAGTCAACGAATTACAAGAGGCACTTTAAATTTCGTCTACATTTGTAACTTTGGTAGACTGGACTCCTATGAATTTGGGTCTTTTCTTGAAGAAGTTGTGAAGATAATTTGTGCTGATATAGCTGGTATCCGTTTCTCGATCGTTGACTAGTGTTATGTATGTCAAACCCCGGAATGCCGATCTTCGTCATAGAATTTTCAGATCCAGTGGAGAGAATCTTACAATTCAAGCACTCTGACATTATAACAGTACAGATTTTTATTTCTGATTTGAAGTCCCAGGCGAGCAAATAAATGCAGTTGCAGCATTTGATGGGAAAGTGGTCAGTAGTATTCCATAAAAGTGGTCGAACCCACGTAAGATTCGGTTGTGAATGGCACCAGACAAGTAAAAGTCGAATTACAGAAAGTTATTCAATGTTGCATTAACATTTGTGGTTACAAAGCTATTGCCAAACTTGAAGGGGAGCCCAGAATGAGCACAGCGTGAGACTCAACAGGTCAGTGTGTGCGCAATGTATACAGAGTTATGTGGCCCAGCTGTCGTCCCGTGCAACTTTTACACCTGCGGCATTGCCTTCCATGCCGGTAACGTCCGTGGCGGCTGACACTGGACTCCCACCCACGCCCCCCCCCCCTCGCCCCTCCCTCCCATCTCAATTCTTAAACTGATAATGTTGGTGAAAACGATATTCTAATAGAAGCGACTGAAGTAGCCGAGATAATTCTGGCCGAACCACAACCGCCCGGACATTCTAAGGAAGCCCTAATCCGGCCAGTTCAAGAAAGTATTCCGAAATCGGATGCAACGTCTTCTGACAAGAACATCTCTGACCCTGAACAGGATACTGTAGCAGAAAAATCTGCAAGCTCACTGTAAAGCCGCTCCCCCAGGAGACATAAGAAGTGGTGGATCGCGTATCAAGTTGCTGAGAAAATTGTTCCTCCAATGCACGAAGGGATCAAATAAGTAACCAGGAAGTTAAATCAGAGATCATCGAAATTTTCCCACCGTACAAGGTATATGCACTAGTTCACACACTAGCTCAAGAAAGTCGAGTCACACCAGTGGAAGCAGAACAAGATAAAAGTAAAGCTCCACACATAAGTGTCGCAGAAAGCCACAGTGCAGTGAGACAACGCATCTTTAATTTCAGAAGAACTGGGCAGCAAAGAGCATGGACGATGATGAAATGAGAGGAACTCCGCTAACTCTCAGAAACGCAGTCCAGTTTCCTCAAATAGACTATTAACTCGTTCAGATCAAGTAAGAGAGAATGGATATGTATCAGATACTTACTAACAGCTTTAACACTGAATGCTGTTGATAAAAATATAGAACCTATAAAACGTAGTATATTATGAAAGTGTCTCAAGCCTATAGAATTGCAGCTTTTGACATAAACAGCATACGCAGTTTACTGAAATCATGATTAACGGTCAGCTAATGAGGCAACTTGAGTTCACGAGTTCAGTGAGGTAGCGTTGTCCAACGTCGATGGCCTTGTTTGCCGTTGCCATCGCATCTTCCCTAGCCACTCTGCAGAAACAGCCGCGAATGTTGTGCATACATGATCAGAATATCGTTTTGAAGACATACGTAGATGGCGTGTGCATTGTCATCACAAGTGAAATTTACGTGGCGAAGGCATTACAGGTCATCAACAAATACGGACTTGCGTTAGGTGCAAATCTAAATAAGACTAAATCAAGCATTACGAGAGTACGGCGTGGAATATCTTCGCAAAACACTGAAGAACCAAATGTGATCTCCCACATGCAACTTAGAGATATCGATTATAGGTCTAATATAAATCATACTGTTGCTGAAAACTCTAGGAAAATCCTCGCAAGGGCGCGAACGGCGTCAAAGCAGACAGAGTGAGAAAACATTACGACATCCAAAATACAGCCTCTGCAAATATGTACACGGTTTCTAAAATCAACTATATGACACAGGTTTTACCTGTACCACGAGAAACAGTACCACGAATTCTCTCAGGTCTGAGCTATTTTGTAAGACGTGGTAACATTTTCAAACTCAAGTTTGACACGTTGACCTCTTTGCCGAGAACTACAGATTAAATCTCACAGAGGTTGTTGGAAGTCACAAGCTTTAATCGTGTGTTCCACATAAAAGCCATGGAAGGAGACACCAGCAGTTTCACGTCTCACTTACTAGATCAAATGACTGCCGTTGCCTCCCCCGCCCCCTCCCCAAATGATTTCCGGGACCTTCCTAATGGCTTTAAGTTTTAATCCAGATTAGTTAATTGCAAATCAGTGTGTGCATCGAATATAATAAAAGGTAAGGATATGTACCTGAAATTAATGGAACGTAAAAACAGAAATATGATTGAACAAAAATATCTGCAGTATAACAACGGTCACCTTCCGTCAATGTGAAAACTGCTTCGTATATCACAGTAAACAGGAAAACTACCAACAAATCGAAACTTCATGACATCCATCTAGCGGATTCGTCAAAGTCCATGAGTTGTGGGTTAATAGACAACGAAGTACACACGAAGGACTTTCAATAACTAATGCAACACTTTTTTTCTCGGCCAATTTCGATTGAAAATATGTAGAATTCGTTGCGGGGCATAGTGGAATATTCCTGCTTCAACGTCTATAGCTTCATGAAGTTCCAGTAGTTGGCGGCTTGAAAATGGCGTCTTGACAGAGGCGCGTTCCAAGCACAGAGCTGTCACTGAGTTCCTTTTATCGGAAAATTAGAGTATCGTAGGTATTCACAGCCTTTCGCAGTGTCTACGGAGACCTGGCTGGGAACAAAGGCACGGTGAGTCGTTGAGCGAGGTGTCTGTCATCATCGTAACAAGATCGTACAGACCAGCAAGTTGCACACAGCTGAGACTCCTGCAATGTGGGAACGTGTGGACACTCTCATACGAGGCTATCGATGGATCACAATTAAGCTCCTGCTACCCAACTGGACGTATCTGTTGTTGGCACATTCGTCCACCAGTTTGGGAGTTGAAACGCGTGTGCTCGTTGTGTCCCTCGCCATCAAAGAGAAAACCAAAAGGAAAAACAAAGGACCGTCTGATCAGAGGTATTACCGCGTTATGAGGCTCATCGTGACTATCTTTTCTTGAACATTCTCACAGGTGATGAAACAAAACTGCAATCCATGGAGTGGAACCACTTCACCTTTCTTCCGAAGAAAAGGTTTAAAGCCGCGCCCTCAGCCGGTGAAGTCATGGCGACGGTCTTCTGGCATGTATAAAAAAATTGACTATCAATTGAAATCAAAAATTGAATATCAACCGGTTTCAGTCATGGACCATCTTCATAGATAAGTATTAAAACGGTTTGAGCCACCGTATTACATTTGTTAATATTTAAATAACGTTTTGAGCATTTCATGAATATAAATATGCGACACATGACTTTTAGAAGCAAACATACATTACTGGCCATTAAAATTGCTACACCAAGAAGAAATGCAGATGATAAACGCGTATTCATTGGACAAATATACTATACTAGAACTGACATGTGATTACATTTTCACGCAATTTGAGTGCATAGACCCTGAGAAATCATTACCCAGAACAACCACCTCTGGACGTAATAACGGCCTTGATACGCCTGGGCATTGAGTCACACAGAACTTATATGGTGTGTACAGATACAGCTCCTCATGCAGCTTCAACACGATACCACAGTTCATCAAGAGTAGTTACTGGCGTATTGTGACGAGCCAGCTGCTCGGCCACCATTGATCAGACTTCTTCAATTGATGAGAGATCTGGAGAATGTGCTGGCCAGGGCAGCAGTCCAACATTTTCTGTATCCATAAAGGCCCGTACATGACCTGCAACATGCGGTCGTGCGTTATCCTGCTGAAATGTAGGGTTTCGCAGGAATCGAATGGAGGGTAGAGTCACGGGTCGTAACACATCTGAAGTGTAACATCCACTGTCCAAAGTGCCGTCAATGCGAACAAGAGGTGACCGAGACGTGTAACCAGTGGCACCGCATACCATCACGCCGGGCGATACGCCAGTATGGCGATGACGAATACACGCTTCAGATTGCGTTCACCGCGATGTCGCCAAACACGGATGCTACCATCATGATGCTATAAACAGAACCTGGATTCATCCGAAAAATGACGCTTTGCCATTCGTGCACCCAGGTTCGTCGTTGAGTACACCATCGCAGGCGCTCCTGTCTGTGATGCAACCTCCGAGCTGATAGTCCATGCTGCTGCAAACATCGTCGAACTGTTCGTGCAGATGGTTGTTGTCTTGCAAACGTCCCCATCTGTTGACTCGGTGGTCGAGACGTGGGTGCACGATCCATTACAGCCATGTGGATAAGACGCCTGTCATCTCGACTGGTAGTGACACGAGGATACGAGGCCGTTGAGACCCAGTACGGCGTTCCGTATTACCCTCCTAAATCCACCGATTCCATATTCTGCTAACAGTCATTAGATCTCGACAACGTGAGCAGCAATATCGCGATACGATAAACCGAAATCGCGATAGGCTACAATCCGACCTTTATCAAAGTCGGAAACGTCATGGTACGCATTTCTCCTTCTTACAGAGGCATCACAACAACGTTTCACCAGGCAACGGTGGTCAACTGCTGTTTGTGTATGAGAAATCGGTTGGAAACTTTCCTCATGTCAGAACGTTGCAGGTGTCGCCACCGGCGCCACCCTTGTGTAAATACTCTGAAGAGCTAATCATTGCGTATCACAGCATCTTCTTCCTGTCGGTTAAATTACGCGTATGTCGTCTTTGTGGTGTAGCAATTTTAATGGCTATAAAAAATTTCATTGAATCGTATTGTAAGGAGTTGCATAATCTCAGGGGAAATTGATTACAATCGATGTTGGGGTTCACGGAAGGAAAGGGAATGTGGCGCATTGTATTCTTCTATTATATGTTTCGCTCGATGCAAGAAGGGGAGCTAATATACCGCCGGACTTTCCAATACGAAATACATCAGTTGGGTTGCCTTTTGTATTCATTGGAGGTTAGGCATACCCACTATCGGGGCATTTCAACAAATGTTACAGTAAATGTGCCTTAGATCAATGGTATGAATATTTCAACAAACGCTGTTGCAGACCACAACGATTAACAGACTGTGCTTTTGGCATAATGAGCGCTAAGTGGAGAATATTTAGTAAGCCAATAGAAACTTCACCAGTTTTTACGGACGATGTTGTGAAATGTATGTATTTTGCACAGCACTGCCATTGACCTACTGTATCACTGAGTGTCGATGAGCAACATACAGTAGACATCGAGCATTCTGCACGAGACATTTATCAGACAGGATGAAACTTTAACAGACCTTCAAATGAAGCTGCGCAAATGAAACAGTTTTGAAAACTTTTCTGACATAATAACGCAAGATTTGTTTCTCAGCTATGCTACTTCAACTTTATTATCGCTTCTCGTTTTAAGACAGTGAAATAAATAAGAGATTAATGGAATGCACTCGGTACTTGTAGTCTTTAATTTTGCCGCCACTTCATCAGATAGCTTGTTCAAAATTAATCAGTTGTGATGATAATTGTTTGGGTGAACCCATAAAGGACGCTAAGTAAAAAAAAGCTGCTATCAAAACTTCTGCAGACGCCATTTTCTCAACACCACAAGGAAAGAACCAAATGTGATCTCCCACATGCAAAACGATTCAAATGGCTTTGAGCACTATGGGACTTAATTGCTGAGGTCATCGGTCCCCTAGAACTTAGAACTACTTAAACCTAACTAACCTAAAGACATCAAACACATCCGTGCTCGAGGCAGGATTCGAACTTGCGACCGTAGCGGTCACACAGTTCCGGACTGAAGCGCCTAGAGCCTAGAGTGCCTACGATATCTTGATGAAGCTTTCGTTTCAGTCGTCTTCTTGAAAGTGCCTCGCCGGCATATGCTTGCTTAATCACTGTCATTTGTCACAGCCAGTTGAGTGCCTACGATATCTTGATGAAGCTTTCGTTTCAGTCGTCTTCTTGAAAATGCCTCGCCGGCATATGCTTGCTTAATCACTGTCCACGTTTCGCTAAGGGTTTTCCCGAGCTTAACGCAGAATTTAATGTTTACTCTTTGGTCACAATCAGCATCTATTTTATCACCATAGCAAATGAACCAAGTACCCAAACACTGTGTTGTAAGCACAGCCGTGCCATCTATAGGAATGAAATGTACCTATGTACTGTTCATCAGCCAGGGATTTCTTGGCTGTTTGGATTAACGTAAGAGAAGAGCAGACTCAAAGAACATATCCAAGATTTGACATAGTCTTTTGTCAACTTACGAGTATCATAGAAATTCTCAATTCAGGGGGATAAGCTATTATAAACACGTTGCGCATCTCGGAGACATTCACTCTAAAAATTCCGAAAGTCCACTTTCTTGAAGACTTCATCCAATCTATAACACACGCTATGAGAAGGATGATCAAATTCGAGAAATTTGGGTTCAGTGATGAACTGTCTTGCTGTTAACCGGGTCACCTCTACGTACAAATACCCACTAGATGAGACATTCCTATTGTTTTAAAATTTGTCATTTATTACTGACAAAACAGTGGTGGCTCTGGAACTGGCTGTGTCGTTTGCTTACAGGGGGTGGGGGTTTAAAGGAACAGCACTGTGAAAAAATGAAAATTTCACATGAGGGTTATCGTTGGAGAAGTGTTTCGAATTTTTGCAAAGTCACATCAAAAACATTGACGAATGATTTTGCTCAATATTCACAGAAAACTTCACTTGTAATCTTACTTGTTGTGCCACATATATGAGTCACATAGAGGAGGGGGCCGGCCATCGTAATTGCTTCCATATTAGTTTTGAAGACCTGTGCAGAATTTGTCACCTGTACTGTATGAATGTTACAGAAGTCATATGCGGAGACAATTTCGTGAAAAAATATTTTATGCATACCGTATGTCAGAACAAAGACAAATAAATTAAAATTATATCAATAAGCGGAGTTAATATTAACTTCAGGAAGTTGTCACAGTTGTCAGTTCTAAAGTACGAGGTACATTGTCATCTGAACAACGTTTGACTATGAGGTTATCGACAACGTTGAATTGTGTCGTAACCGATTTCTTGAAAAGGTGGGACTGCTATCCTTTCCATGCAGACACATTTCTATTAGTGATAAATGTATACCTTCTGTTTCATCATGTGCTTTGTGTCGGAATACTATTTTAGATAGAATAGGAGTATTTTTGTCGTAATAAATTCAGTACCAACGAATACTTTTCACAAATAAAATGTTTAACTGCATTATTTTCATTCGTCATTTTGCCTTGTCTAATAATAATCCGCCAAGTGCAACAAAAACTGAAAATTTACAAACTGCCAGTTATTCACATTGTATATTTTTACTGCTCTTGGGCAGCCGCCACACGTATTGCATGACAGTCCAGTAACACTACAGGTGTTTAAATGTTGAGCATGGCATTTATTTGTTTTGAATTCCGGCAGAACTGATACCATTCATATTCTACAAGCACAACTTTTATGTCCCTAAATCATAGGTTTGCAAAAATTACCATTACAGTGAATTGATGGTCTGAGGACAACCATGTAATTATGCTCTTTCTGTCACTTGCATTCAGGTTGTATGTTTCAGAGAATACCACTTTCATAGCTGTACTATACCACGGTATAGTAATGGCTTCAAGAGGTTATGGCGAGATGGGAATCTCATTGTCTGGATTCAATTCTGGTTGCTGACTTGATTTCTGCTCCAGTGTATCACATACGCAAAGCAATGCTGGTGGCTCTAAAATGTTTCATGTTATGGGTGTCTTGGAAACTTAAAGTCTCGAAGTAATTTTCTCCCCTACTCCGATATAACAGATGCTGTGTCATGGAGACTGTCTTCATCTTGACTTGATTTATGTTGCTGCTTAGATGTATCAGGTACTGCATTGGCTATGTCAGGAATCCGTTGCGCGGAGGAAAAAATAAATGGAAACTATGAAATTATACATACATACACACAATGAATAATAATAATAAGCATTAAGAGAGAGGTATGATTTACTGCTTACAATTGACTATATGAGTTGTTTTTTTTTTTCCTGTGTGATGGTTATGGACCTCTGATGATGCTTCGGGATCATCAGCCTTTCACAAGGGTGTACTGGACGTCTTTATCAAGTTCACCTGATGAAAGGACGGTGTGGAGAAGTGGTGGAAGTAAGGGACTGCAACGCCTCAGAACCTAGAACAGTCATTTTGGACTGTGTGTGTATCTTTAGGTGCGCCGCTTGGATTGCTGTGTTGGGTTCTGACTTCATCGATGGCATAATGGGTTGTCAACTTGGAAGAAAATCTTGGAAGACAATTTTGGAAGACAATCTTGAATTCTAAACCTAGAACCATGCAGCTTGCTCCAGTATAATCGACCCTGTCAGTTTTGATTATTCACCATGCCGACTTCGTTGGGATCAATCACCTTCTTTACGGTTTTGGGGCAACGTGTTATAGTTTTGGAGCAATTTGTTACAGTTTTTGGGACATTTTGTTACGATTTTTATTTAAACATGTGTAAACTGTTGAAGTTTGCAGGAGGTTTTTTTAAAAAATTCTGGGCTAAGTTTTTTGTAGTTTTGCAGTAACATGTAAATGTATAAGGTGAAGTGTTATGCAGTCTCCTCTGTGCGACACTTAAATAGCTCAAATTCCCACCACAGTGCTACTTCATATGGTACATGCCAAGTCCAAACTTTTTCCAAATTATTTCAAGGTAGCCTTCATAAAATCGGCGTCCTCTTGAGCTTATACAGGGTGTCACAAAAAAGGTACGGCCAAACTTTCAGCAAACATTCCTCATACACAAAGAAAGAAAATATGTTATGTGGACATGTGTCCGGAAACGCTTACTTTCCTTGTTAGAGCTCATTTTATTACTTCTCTTCAAATCACAATAATTATGGAAAGGAAACACACAGCAACAGAACGTACCAGCGTGACTTCAAACACTTTGTTACAGGAAATGTTCAAAATGTCCTCCGTTAGCGAGGATACATGCATCCACCCTCCGTCGCATGGAAACCCTGATGCGCTGATGCTGCCATGGAGAATGGCGTATTGTATCACAGCCGTCCACAATACGAGCACGAAGAGTCTCTAGATTTGGTACTGGGGTTGCGTAGACAAGAGTTTTCAAATGCCCCCATAAATGGAAGTCAAGAGGGTTGAGGTCAGGAGAGGTTGGAGGCCATGGAATTGGTACACCTCTACCAATCCATCGGTCACCGAATATGTTGTTGAGAAGCGTACGAACACTTCGACTGAAATGTGCGGGAGCACCATCGTGCATGAACCACATGTTGTGTCGTACTTGTGAAGGCACATTTTCTAGCAGCACAGGTAGAGTATGAGCATCCCGTATGAAATCATGATAACGTGCTCCATTGAGCGTAGGTGGAAGAACATGGGTCCCAATCAAGACATCACCAACAATGCCTGTCCAAACGTTCACAGAAAATCTGTGTTGATGACGTGATTGCACAATTGCGTGCGGATCCTCGTCAGCCCACACATGTTGATTGTGAAAATTTACAATTTGATCACGTTGGAATGAAGCCTCAACCGTAAAGAGAACATTTGCACTGAAATGAGGATTGACACATTGTTGGATGAACCATTCGCAGAGTGTACCCGTGGAGGCCAATCAGCTCCTTATAGTGCCTGCACACGCTGTACATGGTAAGGAAACAACTGGTTCTCCCGTAGCACTCTCTATACAGTGACGTGGTCAAAGTTTCCTTGTACAGCAGCAACTTCTCTGACGATAACATAAGGGTTATCGTCAACTGCACGGAGAATTGCCTCGTCCATTGCAGGTGTCCTCGTCGTTCTAGGTCTTCCCCAGTCGCGAGTCATAGGCTGGAATGTTCCGTGCTCCCTAAGACGCCGATCAATTGCTTCGAACGTCTTCCTGGAAATCTGTCTCGATACAAACGTACCGCGCCACGGCTATTGCCCCGTGCTAATCCATACATTAAATGGGCATCTGCCAACTCCGCATTTGTAAACATTGCACTGACTGCAAAACCACGTTCTTGATGAACACTAACCTGTTGATGCTACGTACTGATGTGCTTGATGCTAGTACTGTAGAGCAATGAGTCGCATGTCAACACAAGCACCGAAGTCAACATTACCTTCCTTCAATTGGGCCAACTGGCGGTGAATCGAGGAAGTACACTACATACTGACGACACTAAAATAAGCTCTAACATGGAAATTAAGCGTTTCCGGACACATGTCCACATAACATCTTTTCTTTATTTGAGTGTGAGGAATGTTTCCTGAAAGTTTGGCCGTACCTTTCTGTAACACCCTGTATAACTGTAAGTTTGACAATTGTCAGAAATATTTCACTACAGTTGAACATATTTCAGTTTCCCAGAAACTCAAAAATGGCCCCTCCCCTCCTCAAGTCCACACGTGTGGTTGTTTTACATCATATCTCTTGAAACTGCTATTGTCATCAGCAAATGACCTTCTGCGCAAGTACACTTACAATTGGCTGTGACATAAGGCTTAGATAATGCTACAGTTGTCTGATGAAATGCCTGGTTTATTTGTTTGTAATTAAAAATTTTTTGAAGGCCTGTATTGTTAAAGTCTTATCTTCTTGCATCTTGAATGAGATTTTCACTCTGCAGCGGAGTGTGCGCTGATATGAAACTTCCTGGCAGATTAAAACTGTGTGCCCGACCGAGACTCGAACTGGGGACCTTTGCCTTTCGCGGGCAAGTGCTCTACCAACTGAGCTACCGAAGCGAAGCGAAGCGAAGGTGCGCAGAAGAGCTTCTGTAACGTTTGGAAGGTAGGAGACGGATACTGGCAGAAGTAAAGCTGTTAGTACCGAACGTGAGTCGTGCTTCGGTAGCTCAGTTGGTAGAGCACTTGCCGGCGAAAGGCAAAGGTCCCGAGTTCGAGTCTCGGTCGGGCACACAGTTTTAATCTGCCAGGAAGTTTCAAGTTTCTTGCATCTTCTTTAAGGTCATTATTATTGTAATTCGGTGACTGCATTATTCAACATTTTGAGCAGTTTCAAGGGTGTAAATTTAACACGACATATTAACTTGAAATTTTTCTATCTGATTTTCTTAAGCGGACCTGTTTCTATTTTGAAAAAAAAAATGTTTCTTGTCAAAAGTATAAATTAAGTTAGTTAAATGGACTTAGTCCTTTCATGCCAGTTTCCTGATTCTGGTAATTTCCGAGTTCAATGGTAGCAGAGCATTGTTACGATCCACGGATGTCTGCGTTATGGGCCCAGGATGCTTCCACAAACTGCGCACAAAATTAACCATGGCAAATGTTTGGAGAGAACACTGGCCAACAGATTTACACAAGTCACTTAAAATAACACACTAAGCAGACAGGGCAATAAATTTGTCCTAGAATCCAGTAGACTCAAATAATAAAGGCATGCATGATGACCCAATGAATATAAATACGAACGTCTGCTAAAACAGCTTGTGGAGCAGGAAATCGGTACACAGAGTTGGTTGAAATGGCTCTGAGCACTATGGGACTTAACATCTGAGGTCTCCAGTACCCTAGAACTAAGAACTACTTAAACCTAACTAACCCAAGGACATCATACACATCCATGCCCGAGGCAGGATTCGAACCTGCGACCGTAGCGGTCGCGCGGTTCCAGACTGTAGCGCCTAGAACCGCTCGGCCACCCCGGCCGGCACAACGAAAGAAACCCAAGCGCCAGCAACAGCAGCAAGAACTGAAAGGAAAATGAAACAAGTTCACGCTTAGCGATATCCACTTAGCTAACAATGGTAACTGCATGTATATGTCACGATAATAGGTGTCCGATGGGCCTGTCGTTCGGTTTCATCACATATTGGATTTGTCTGAAACACTTCACGTCGAATTCCCTGTTTTTTTCATTTCTGCTGGTGCCAGCGACCTAGCAGATGTAGTGTCAAAATTAAGTGGTGAAGCTAAAAGATGCAGTTTCCGTCTGTAGCGCCGAGAGCCGATTACGTCAGCATTTCCCCTCACACGTCTCCGCCCACCGCAAAGACCAATCATGTCATTCCGATTTTTGTTTATCATTTTCAGAAACTGTTCTTGGAGAATACCGATGGGAAGAAAAGCACACTAGTTGCGCTGAAAGTGGTTTTTAACGCAACTGGTGTGCTATTTCTTCACACCGACAATTTTGTAATGCCATTCACTCCGCCCCTCCCCAGTGCAATCGGATTTCGTCTTTTGGGTCACATATACTTGCTTCACACAGTCATAGAGAAAAAGATTGGATGTCATGGAAAGCTCAAGTATGGTTCCTTCACACAGTGAAAGTAAAATTACGTTCTACTACAATTTCAAAACAACGGCTTCAAATATGTATCGACAATTGTGAAAAAATATTATAAAAAACAAAAATATCAACACTCGATATAGCCATTTTGACATCGATGTGTTGACCTAGAGAGAACCGCTGATATAAATATATGGATATACTTTGGAAAATATCGATATTTTGTCAATAGTCTTAGCTGCTACCTGCAGCGACAGCCGAATGCTGCCGGCGTGACCGCAGCCGGAGTCATTCGAACGCTCTGGTCGCCGCTCGCCTCTCATATTTACGCATCCAGTAGACACCTACTCTTAACAGACATTTCTCTTCTGAATTTCGTACTTGCGGTTTTTAAATTTATCATGGATGGAAAAGATTAACAATTCTCACCTTTCATTTTTCGCTTCCTCACTATTGTTGCCACATCCATTGCACTAAGGGAGGAGAACTCAACAAAATTTACGTGTTGAGCTGTGCTCTCTGCCATGTGAACTTATGAGACATAGGCCAGACACATGTGCCATGTCACTCAACAGTGAAACAAACAAAGAAATTCGATTCCAAAATTATAAATCGTGTTCCTGAAGACTGAGTATTGGCTGCTAACGACACGTAAGTGCAGTAATTACAGTTTGTGAAAGAAAAGTCTTAGCTCAGTCCCGTTTCCTCCCTGTCTTCGAAAATCCGTACTACAGCTACGTGTGGCCAGGGTTGCAATTATTTCGCGCCGACATGATTGTACTAGGCGGAACTTGCACAGTACGTTACGTTGCCTCTTGTGAACATTCGTTCGATAAATCCGTTTGGCCCCCTCCTGCGGTTCAAGCAGTCGTAGGACAATGTACTAATAGCTGTGCGGAAGGGCCCACTGTATGAAATTAACATTCGGCGCTATTGTTTAGTGACAAAACATGCCAACATAGAGGGAGGAATATTCTTCGAAACCAGCCTTTTAAGCCGAGTTTCTGTCTTTCAAACTAGCACATTCTCTTCGAGGAAATCTTCTCCTGAGATGATCATGGAAGGAGAAGTCCTTTTCTCTCTACTAGCGTATTCTAACGGATTTCACACTAGCATGAAACACTAACGAGAGGATAGAGCTGTATGGGAATCAGAAACAGCACATTTACTCCGTTCGGTAACTAACAAAACAGAACACATTGATGGTTCACACAATTTGTGATGTAGGGATTGCCACATTCTTAATGGTGCCCTGTTAGAGTCTTGACAGTTGCGACAGCACCGGTTCTACAATCATCTGAGTAGTCGAATCTCGTTCTTTTTCACTGTTGATTCAATTCACTTCTGAGTTTTTTAACTTCATGTTTTTGTCATCTGTCTTGTGGGCCAGTGAACAGGAAAAATGAAAGAAACCTAGGAAGTCCATCTGTGGTATATCCGTACTAACTTTGTTTCTGGACGTCTTTTAAACAACCAGTAACAAGTGGTAATCAGTACTTCGCTTTCCATAACATTTTGTGGAACAATCCACCTTCCCGTCGAAGGTCGTCCACTACGTTAACAAAGGTCACATTTCTAGCTAGTTTCTTTCATTATTTTCTCTGCTGTTTGATTCCTGACACACATTAATGTTATTCTCTGGTTTTCTTATTAACCTGTACAGAAGTTGTAGTGCGGTGTACCATTTAAAAACACATTAAACAATCTGCAAAATATACTGAAGATATTGTTTTGCAATTGAACCTTCCAAAAATAGAGGATCACTTTTCCAAATTTGACGTAACTTCGTCAGTAAAACATAAAGATCTGCAGCACGTAATTTTAAGAAAACAGTATTATTTTTCTTGATTCCATTTTTACTTTAATCTTTGTGAGTAGTACATTTTCATCTATGAGACAATTCCGAGAAATCCAGCCTTCGCCGACGCAACTGTTTTAAGGGAATAGTGCTCTACACTCTCCATAAAAGTTTGTTTGAACACTATTTTCTATGAAAGCAGACAGCATAAGCCAAAGTTAAGAACAATATTTTGTGAAACTGAGCCCGCTTTTATTCTACTCATAATAACGAACGTTCTGGGAAAGATTTAGAGGTCTTTGCAAATTTAAAAGAAACAGGTAATGCCACAATTCTGTATAATTTAGAAAAATAGATGATACGAAAATTTTGCGTTGTTTATTTATCAGAGTGTCGTGCGTAGTCGACGCAGGGGCGCAATCAAGTAGCTCATTGCGTTGTTATGCCACAGCGCCTTCCGGAAACCAGAAATTGCCTTGTGTGTCTTTTGATGAGCGTAATCTCAGAGTATTATGTTCGATAAGTTATCTGACCGCTATGAAAGAAACTTATAACTCAGTTCTCTGCCTTTACTGAAACAGTCGTACATTAGGTAGAACTTCCTTCTAATACCTCTTTATTGGCAAAGCCTACTTTCAGAATTCTTCGCCATCGAACATACTGATATTAACGTTGTACTTGAAACGTCATTTTTTCTCTTCTTTTATGGAATATTACTGGTAAAATTTTTAATATAAATATTACTGGAAACGTCATTTTTTCCGTTCTCTTATGGAATATTACTGGTAAAATCTTTAATATAAATATTACTGGTAAAATTTTTAATATAAAATTTAAAATTCAGATTCAGTTACCCGTCACAAATGAAAAGAAATAGTCATTAAAGTGAGATGATATTTCCTCAGGAAAATTAAAAATGACCTACCATTCACTCACATTAATTATATTTTTGAATTTCTTGCATTAAGTCTTCCCGATTTAATTTTGTACGGATCTACACACGCGCCTATGCTGAAATCCGAAGTGACAATGAAATGGATATACACTCCTGGAAATGGAAAAAAGGACACCTTGACACCGGTGTGTCAGACCCACCATACTTGCTCCGGACACTGCGAGAGGGCTGTACAAGCAATGATCACACGCACGGCACAGCGGACACACCAGGAACCGCGGTGTTGGCCGTCGAATGGCGCTAGCTGCGCAGCATTTGTGCACCGCCGCCGTCAGTGTCAGCCAATTTGCCGTGGCATACGGAGCTCCATCGCAGTCTTTAGCACTGGTAGTATGCCGCGACAGCGTGGACGTGAACCGTATGTGCAGTTGACGGACTTTGAGCGAGGGCGTATAGTGGGCATGCGGGAGGCCGGGTGGACGTACCGCCGAATTGCTCAACATGTGGGGCGTGAGGTCTCCACAGTACATCGATGTTGTCGCCAGTGGTCGGCGGAAGGTGCACGTGCCCGTCGACCTGGGACCGGACCGCAGCGACGCACGGATGCACGCCAAGACCGTAGGTATCCTAGGCAGTGCCGTAGGGGACCGCACCACCACTTCCCAGCAAATTAGGGACACTGTTGCTCCTGGGGTATCGGCGAGGACCATTCGCAACCGTCTCCATGAAGCTGGGCTACGGTCCCGCACACCGTTAGGCCGTCTTCCGCTCACGCCCCAACATCGTGCAGCCCGCCTCCAGTGGTGTCGCGACAGGCGTGAATGGAGGGACGAATGGAGACGTGTCGTCTTCAACGATGAGAGTCGCTTCTGCCTTGGTGCCAATGATGGTCGTATGCGTGTTTGGCGCCGTGCAAGTGAGCGCCACAATCAGGACTGCATACGACCGAGGCACACAGGGCAAACACCCGGCATCATGGTGTGGGGAGCGATCTCCTACACTGGCCGTACACCTCTGGTGATCGTCGAGGGGACACTGAATAGTGCACGGCACATCCAAACCGTCATCGAACCCATCGTTCTACCATTCCTAGACCTGCAAGGGAACTTGATGTTCCAACAGGACAATGCACGTCCGCATGTATCCCGTGCCACCCAACGTGCTCTAGAAGGTGTAAGTCAACTACCCTGGCCAGCAAGATCTCCGGATCTGTCCCCCATTGAGCATGTTTGGGACTGGATGAAGCGTCGTCTCACGCCGTCTGCACGTCCAGCACGAACGCTGGTCCAACTGAGGCGCCAGGTGGAAATGGCATGGCAAACCGTTCCACAGGACTACATCCAGCATCTCTACGATCGTCTCCATGGGAGAATAGCAGCCTGCATTGCTGCGAAAGGTGGATATACACTGTACTAGTGCCGACATTGTGCATGCTCTGTTGCCTGTGTCTATGTGCCTGTGGTTCTGTCAGTGTGATCATGTGATGTATCTGATTCCAGGAATGTGTCAATAAAGTTTCCCCTTCCTGGGACAATGAATTCACGGTGTTCTTATTTCAATTTCCAGGAGTGTTTTTTATCACCATAGCAAATGAGCCAAGTACCCAAACACTGTGTTCTAAGCACAGCCGTGCCATCTATAGGAATGAAATGTACCTATGTACTGTTCATCAGCCAGGGATTCTTGGCTGTTTGGATTAACGTAAGAGAAGAGCAGACTCAAAGAACATATCCAAGATTTGACATAGTCTTTTGTCAACTTACGAGTATCATAGAAATTCTCAATTCAGGGGGATAAGCTATTATAAACACGTTGCGCATCTCGGAGACATTCACTCTAAAAATTCCGAAAGTCCACTGTCTTGAAGACTTCATCCAATCTATAACACACGCTATGAGAAGGATGATCAAATTCGAGAAATTTGGGTTCAGTGATGAACTGTCTTGCTGTTAACCGGGTCACCTCTACGTACAAATACCCACTAGATGAGACATTCCTATTGTTTTAAAATTTGTCATTTATTACTGACAAAACAGTGGTGGCTCTGGAACTGGCTGTGTCGTTTGCTTACAGGGGGTGGGGGTTTAAAGGAACAGCACTGTGAAAAAATGAAAATTTCACATGAGGGTTATCGTTGGAGAAGTGTTTCGAATTTTTGTAAAGTCGCCTCAAAAACATTTACGAATGATTTTGCTCAATATTCACAGAAAACTTCGCTTGTAATCTTACCTGTTGTGCCACATATATGAGTCACATAGAGGAGGGGGCCTGCCATCGTAATTGCTTCCATATTAGTTTTGAAGACCTGTGCAGAATTTGTCACCTGTACTGTATGAATGTTACAGAAGTCATATGCGGAGACAATTTCGTGAAAAAATATTTTATGCATACCGTATGTCAGAACAAAGACAAATAAATTAAAATTATATCAATAAGCGGAGTTAATATTAACTTCAGGAAGTTGTCACAGTTGTCAGTTCTAAAGTACGAGGTACATTGTCATCTGAACAACGTTTGACTATGAGGTTATCGACAACGTTGAATTGTGTCGTAACCGATTTCTTGAAAAGGTGGGACACATTTCTATTAGTGATAAATGTATACCTTCTGTTTCATCATGTGCTTTGTGTCGGAATACTATTTTAGATAGAATAGGAGTATTTTTGTCGTAATAAATTCAGTACCAACGAATACTTTTCACAAATAAAATGTTTAACTGCATTATTTTCATTCGTCATTTTGCCTTGTCTAATAATAATCCGCCAAGTGCAACAAAAACTGAAAATTTACAAACTGCCAGTTATTCACATTGTATATTTTTACTGCTCTTGGGCAGCCGCCACACGTATTGCATGACAGTCCAGTAACACTACAGGTGTTTAAATGTTGAGCATGGCATTTATTTGTTTTGAATTCCGGCAGAACTGATACCATTCATATTCTACAAGCACAACTTTTATGTCCCTAAATCATAGGTTTGCAAAAATTACCATTACAGTGAATTGATGGTCTGAGGACAACCATGTAATTATGCTCTTTCTGTCACTTGCATTCAGGTTGTATGTTTCAGAGAATACCACTTTCATAGCTGTACTATACCACGGTATAGTAATGGCTTCAAGAGGTTATGGCGAGATGGGAATCTCATTGTCTGGATTCAATTCTGGTTGCTGACTTGATTTCTGCTCCAGTGTATCACATACGCAAAGCAATGCTGGTGGCTCTAAAATGTTTCATGTTATGGGTGTCTTGGAAACTTAAAGTCTCGAAGTAATTTTCTCCCCTACTCCGATATAACAGATGCTGTGTCATGGAGACTGTCTTCATCTTGACTTGATTTATGTTGCTGCTTAGATGTATCAGGTACTGCATTGGCTATGTCAGGAATCCGTTGCGCGGAGGAAAAAATAAATGGAAACTATGAAATTATACATACATACACACAATGAATAATAATAATAAGCATTAAGAGAGAGGTATGATTTACTGCTTATAATTGACTATATGAGTTGTTTTTTTTTCCTGTGTGATGGTTATGGACCTCTGATGATGCTTCAGGATCATCAGCCATTCACAAGGGTGTACTGGACGTCTTTATCAAGTTCACCTGATGAAAGGACGGTGTGGAGAAGTGGTGGAAGTAAGGGACTGCAACGCCTCAGAACCTAGAACAGTCATTTTGGACTGTGTGTGTATCTTTAGGTGCGCCGCTTGGATTGCTGTGTTGGGTTCTGACTTCATCGATGGCATAATGGGTTGTCAACTTGGAAGAAAATCTTGGAAGACAATTTTGGAAGACAATCTTGAATTCTAAACCTAGAACCATGCAGCTTGCTCCAGTATAATCGACCCTGTCAGTTTTGATTATTCACCATGCCGACTTCGTTGGGATCAATCACCTTCTTTACGGTTTTGGGGCAACGTGTTATAGTTTTGGAGCAATTTGTTACAGTTTTTGGGACATTTTGTTACGATTTTTATTTAAACATGTGTAAACTGTTGAAGTTTGCAGGAGTTTTTTTTTTAAATATTCTGGGCTAAGTTTTTTGTAGTTTTGCAGTAACATGTAAATGTATAAGGTGAAGTGTTAGGCAGTATCCTCTGTGCGATCCTTAAATAGCTCAATTTCCCACCACAGTGTTACTTCATATGGTACATGCCAAGTCCAAACTTTTTCCAAAATATTTCAAAGTAGCCTTCATAAAATCGGCGTCCTCTTGAGCTTATACAGGGTGTCACAAAAAGGTACGGCCAAACTTTCAGCAAACATTCCTCATACACAAAGAAAGAAAAATATGTTATGTGGACATGTGTCCGGAAACGCTTACTTTCCTTGTTAGAGCTCATTTTATTACTTCTCTTCAAATCACATTAATTATGGAAAGGAAACACACAGCATGTCAACACAAGCACCGAAGTCAACATTAACTTCCTTCAATTGGGCCAACTGGCGGTGAATCGAGGATGTACACTACATACTGACGACACTAAAATAAGCTCTAACATGGAAATTAAGCGTTTCCGGACACATGTCCACATAACATCTTTTCTTTATTTGAGTGTGAGGAATGTTTCCTGAAAGTTTGGCCGTACCTTTTTGTAACACCCTGTGTAACTGTAAGTTTGACAATTGTCAGAAATATTTCACTACAGTTGAACATATTTCAGTTTCCCAGAAACTCAAAAATGGCCCCTCCCCTCCCCAAGTCCACACGTGTGGTTGCTTTACATCATATTTCTTGAAACTTCTAATGTCATCAGCAAATGACCTTCTGAGCAAGTACACTTACAATTGGCTGTGACATAAGGCTTAGATAATGCTACAGTTGTTTGATGAAATGCCTGGTTTATTTGTTTGTAATTAAAAATTTTTTGAAGGCCTGTATTGTTAAAGTCTTATCTTCTTGCATCTTCTTTAAGGTCATTAATATTGTAATTGGGTGACTCCATTATTCAACATTTTGAGCAGTTTCAAGGGTGTAAATTTAACACGACATATTAACTTGAAATTTTTCTATCTGATTTTCTTAAGCGGACTTGTTTCTATTTTGAAAAAAAAAATGTTTCTTGTCAAAAGTATAAATTAAGTTAGTTAAATGGACTTAGTCCTTTCATGCCAGTTTCCTGATTCTGGTAATTCCCGAGTTCAATGGTAGCAGAGCATTGTTACGATCCACGGATGTCTGCGTTATGGGCCCAGGATGCTTCCACAAACTGGGCACAAAATTAACCATGGCAAATGTTTGGATAGAACACTGGCCAACAGATTTACACAAGTCACTTAAAATAACACACTGAGCAGACAGGGCAATAAATTTGTCCTAGAATCCCGTAGACTCAAATAATAAAGGCATGCATGATGACCCAATGAATATAAATACGAACGTCTGCTAAAACAGCTTGTGGAGCAGGAAATCGGTACACAGAGTTGGTTGAAATGGCTCTGAGCACTATGGGACTTAACATCTGAGGACTCCAGTACCCTAGAACTAAGAACTACTTAAACCTAACTAACCCAAGGACATCATACACATCCATGCCCGAGGCAGGATTCGAACCTGCGACCGTAGCGGTCGCGCGGTTCCAGACTGAAGTCCCTAGAACCGCTCGGCCACAACGGCCGGTTTGCACAGAGCTGAATATCCAGATACGCGTGGCATATGCGAAACAGACCTTTGCCTTCTACCCAGTCCTGACGAAGAAGAGTGGGCGACGACCCGGAGAAGACGGCGTGCCGCTTTGCACCGCGTGTCCATTGCTTCAAGCATTGCCGCTGGCCCCCTGCTTCACACTGTTCGAAGATTACACGTAAACTGCCTGCACTGCGTTGTTGCAAGATCTCTCCAAACGCTGCTCTAGCAGTCGCTTTTGGAAGCCCAGCCAGGGCAGCGGTAACCGCAGAAGGCAGTAATACGTGCCACCTGGTGAGACGCCAGCTAGAAGCTATCCATAGCGGGAAGGTGGAGCGAGCCACCACAGATTGAACATATGACAACTATCCAAGTTCACTATCGCCAAACAGCAGATTTCCTTTTGGGGTATTTAGTCTCTAAAGATGGAATCAGAATTAATCAAGAACGTACTTCCGATCTCAAGAAGTTTCCTCCTCCTCAGAACAAAAAAAGGTGTCGCCCCATTTATCGGGATGGCCAACTACTTTGGGAAGTTTGTCTGTAATTTCGCTCAGTTAGCTGTCACTGTGAACGATCTTCGTAAGAAAGCTTGGGAATTTGTTTGGTTAGAGAGCCAACAGGCCTCATTCAAGGAGGTTGAGACAGCTCTAAATAAACCACCAGCATTAGCGGTCACTGATTTCGAGAGGAGATTCGTTCTCAACAATGCCAGAGTAGTTACAGGCCTTTTACAGGAAGACACAGGTCAGAGATGATCTATTGCCTTTGCCTCGTGAAGATTGGTGAGACCTGGCCTTGAGTTGGAATTTGGTCCGCCCAAGAAAGTCTGGCAGGATTGCCATGTGGGCTATCCGTATATCTGCTTTTCGTTTCAAGGCTCGACGTATCAGGCGTTCATATAACCAGGTGACTGATAGGCTCCCACGAACCCGGGGAGTGTTGTTCAGCCATCAGTTCTTCTGTTTATAACGAGTTAACTGAGATACCTCAATTATTTTCTGATCTCAGGAATAAGCAGGACCGAAGTCGTCATTTGAGGCCTATAAGAAGGCGGTAGTTGGCGCGTAAGGAACTTCCCGTCTATTCCTTGAGAAAGGATATACTTTGTCGTGAAGTTATGAAGTAAGCCGCCCGCAAGATTTCTTTACGAGTTGAACTCGTGCCGTCTGTAGTTTATTTTCACAGCTCCTTGCCAGGTGGTCATCTGGACCTCTATAAAACCCTTGCTAAGGTTCGTGCTCGTCTTACATGGCCGTCCTTGTATAAGGATATTCGCCGACTGGTGAAGGAAGATGAATCTTGCAAATGGCGAAGATCAGTTGCAACTCACGTAAAGGCTTACTGCATTCCGAAGAGGAGCGAAGCCCTATAAGTAATAAATGATTATGTGGGTTCCCTGCCACGAGTAATAGCTGGAACTGTTATATATTAGTTGTTGTTGATGGCTTTTCTCGTTTTGTGTGGCCTTTGCCCAGTAGAGGGGTTACCGTCTCGCTAACTGTTCGTCATTTAACTCAAGTATTTACCACGTCAAAGGCCCTAGTCAGTGACAATGCCAGCGCCTTTGTTTCAAGACAGTTTAAGCCGTTTTGTTTGATAATGGCATTAAGCACATTGCTACCACCCACTACTTCCCTCGCCCTTCCTTTTCTTAGACGATTAATCGTAATCTTAAGGCTGCCTTAATTACTTATAACGCTAAGAATAAGGCCAAATGGGACACTTCCAACCCCTGGATTAATGCTGCCATCAGTTCAGCACTGCACGAGGCTTCGAAAGCAGATCATGCTATTTTGATATTTTCTTATTCTCTGAATTCTCCACTGGTTGATTTGTAGAACGTAAAATATCTGTTGCCTGTGTGGAATACCTCTTGCCTGGTTAAAGAAAACTGGGAGAGAGCTTGGAAAGACATCGACCTAGCCCATCGCCTTCAAGACAAATGACATGATCGGCGAAGATGTCCCTTTTGCGGCCGAATTAGCGATGAGGTTTTTGTGCAGAATGTATGGGTGATAATCAGGGGAATGGTATTAACCGGAAGTTTGCTCCTAGGTTTTTGGGACCCTGTGCAATTGTTAAGATCGTAAGTTCGGTTAATTTCCTAGTGCACAATCTTGTGACTGGCAAAATCGTAAAAGTACATGTCAGCCAAATAAAAAACTAGCAAAATGGTTCGTTCCTCTGCTTTTACTGTCTTAAAAAATAAAGCATTTACAATTTTCGGCTAAAGGCCGTATTAAGGAAAATTCAAACAAATTCTTCAGCTGAAAGCCCCCAAAAAATATTTTACACACTAAAAGAGAGACTTTATAGATAAGCTCTTACACAGTACAACAAAAACACCTTAAGAAAACTTGAAGTATCTTGTCGGCTGAGAGCCCAAACGGTTACTCAAGAATAATTAAAGACCACCATAAGAAAAACATTTACAGAACACGGCTGAAGGCCATTTCAAGAATTCAAGATAATTAAAGTGAAACCTTACAGAAAAGGATTTACATATTAAAGCCACAGATTCTGAAACAAACACGACTGAAGGCCTAAATATAGAGCAACAAGGAATTTAAATAAAACACGGCTGAAGGCTTAATCTTAAAATAGTTGTCATGAAGTCGGCTGCAGGCCATATACTAAACATAAAACCGACAATATTAATACACGGCTGAAGGCCTGGCACAGTACTTGCGACCAAATAAAATGACAACCACAAACAATAAACAGTGGTGCTCAGAAGTGTTCCAAGGGTAGGCCTGGGGTGGAAACTCTAACAACAGTTTAGGTGAGACAGGTAGCCAAGCATGACACTAAACAATCGGGTGGCAACAAGACCTAGGGACGGCTGAAGAACCAACAAACAGCCTAATCAATTCCGTCAATTCCCTGCCACCCGACACACCCGTTGCTCTGTTTCAACTGACCGACTGACTACTCCAGTACGCAGACAGCATTCATCTGCTCGGTGGAAATCACAAAAACTACACGCGGTTCCACGTAAACACACTTGCACAAGAACTCGAACAATCGTAAAAGCAATCACTGTATGACAACAAGGACGAATGTATTCGACACACAGAGAGTTTCCACAACCGGTCGGCGACCAAATACACGTCGTCCGATGATACGACCGACCGAACGACCAACCCAGGTCCTTCCCACTGAAGTTGTGTGGGTCGACAACGACCGGGCGAGTCTTGGCTGTCCGGAGTTCACTACAGTTCCAATCCGACTCAACTCGATGTCCGTTCGGAACCCGGAGACACGGGGATCCGAGATACTGGCTCGAACCCAACCATGGAGAGGTAACTCTTGCCCATTGGCCACAACATCTCTGTAGAAGGAGGGAACAGACCCACGTCCGGCAAGATGACCAACTGACGAGGCCCAGAAACGGTCAAAAGACCAAATACACGTCACCCGGTGAGAGGACAAACCGAACGAACAACCAATGGTCGTCCGCAGTCTCCAGCGGCCGGCAAGTGCTGGCTGTCTGCGTCTCACGGGCGCTCCGTCCCAGACTGCGTACTCCGTCCCAACTCACTGTTGCTCCGTCCCCGACTGACTCCACTGCTGGTCCGTCCGCAACTGAACTCCCGACACACGACGACCCGGGAATACTATCAGTCGCTCTAGAGATGGTACGACAGTGCACTTATCTATAAGAACTGCTGCTGCCACTCACGGGCAGGTAAGGCAGGAAGTTAGTGACGCCAGTAAATGGAAAAAGAAAACAAGGCGGCAGTACCGTAAGAGAAGATGACAATCAGTAAACGACATGAAGAAGAGCCGCTCACGGCTCACTCACCTTACACACACACGCGATGTGTCTAAAAAGTTCGGTGAATAGTATCATATCTTAACGGCAACTTGGCGCATGTGTGCGTGCATGCCCATGGGTCTTGAAAGACTTGAGAATCGACACACGGCATGCCCTGCCTGTCATTGGCTGGGTAAACAGACTGTGACCACTTGAATGTAGTCAGTGTGAGAGGAAGTGTCACATCGCACTGGAGCAACGTGTAAACATCAAGTTCTGGTACAAATTGAGGAAGACTGCAATGGAGACACATGGAATGTTGGTACAGGAGTACGGGGGGGAAGCCGTGAGCAAAAAATGTGTTTACGAATGGGTTAAACCTTTCGTGAAGGGAAGGAAACAACTGTAGGATGAGCCAAGTTCAGGTCGGCCATCGACAGGCAGAAGCCCAGAAATGATCGAGAAAGTGTAACAAATGCTGGCACAAGATCGGCGACGGACTCTCAGATTGATTGCGGAGGAATTGGGCTTTAGCAAGGATAAGGTGCACACCACCGTCCGCGATGATTTGGGCAAGAGGAATAGCTGCTCCCGATTCGTGCCGCGCAAGCTCACAGAAGAGCAGAAAGCAAAACGGATGGAAATTGCAGGTGATTTCATTTCCGTGTGTGACCAGGATCCATTGCTTCCGAACACCATAGTCACGGGAGGGAGGGGTGGTGCTGCCACTTCGATCTGGAATGAAAACTTCGATCGATGTCGTGGTGTTCACCGTCTTTCCCGCTACCAAAGAAAAAGCCACCTGCTGAAATCGAAGGTGAAAACACTGTTGATCGGCTTCTTCGACAACTATACCCTCATCCAGACTGAATTTGTTCTTGTAGGTCAAACCATTAATGCTGCATTTTGCCAGTCCGTTATGAACCTATTGCTGTACAGCCTACGCGGTGGGTTCGGCCAGAGTTGCACAGGACTGGAAGACGGATGCTGCTCCATGACAATCCCCCTGCACTCTGTGCGATCCTTGTGCACCAATTCCTGGCGCAGAAGATGGCAACTGCCCTTGAACACCCTCCGTACCCCCCTAATCTGGCTTCTGCGGACTTCTTCCTGTTTCCCCGCTTTAAGGCGGTAATGAAAGGTATACGTTGTGAGGACGTGAATGACGTCAAAGATCGTGTGAAGCTTTTCTGCGATCTATTCCACAGGGGGACTTAGCTGATGGTTTCCAGAAGCTGTACGAACGTTGTCAGAAGTGTGTTGTAGCGCGTAGCGACTATTTTGAAGGGATATATTGAACATTTTTTTGTATCTTTTGTTTCTATGTTGTCTGACAGCATTCACCAAACTTTTTAGACACACCACATATCAGTGGCCAATGAATTAGCTAGTATTTTTGAAATTTTGCGTTTGTTTCTAAATTCTCTTATGCGATAGAACAAACTGTTTCTGAATTTTAATATAAGTTTTCACTATGTTTTAAAAGCTGGTGTGATCTCTGGTATTACTATTATCGAGCCCTTTAAGTTTCATGTGTTATGACCTCCATCTAATATTAAGAGCTACGTGGAGTTTCCCCTTTGATGCTATTGTGATATTCAATAAATGTTGTACCTTTGTTCTAAATATTATTTAAAATTATTTGTTGTAAACACTTTGGACAACTGTATAGGCGAAATGCTCTGTCTTGTTAACTAGTTAATATTTATCTTTTGGGGGTCAGTCTAATGCCTTAGTTTTGAGCTCGTTTGCAGAACATTATCTAGAACGCAGTTTTAATTATTTCTACTCATATTTACTGGTTTATTTAAATTTTTAAAGACCAATGTTGCTAAGGTCTTATCTTCATGCGTCTTGATTAAGGCCATTAATATTGCAATTTAGTGACTATTATTCAACATTATGAATGCTTTGAAGTGTGAACATTTAACATGGCAAATTAACTTGGAATTTCCCTATCTGTTTTTCTTAAAGGGGATCTATTGTTGAAAAAAAAAATGTTTGTTGTCGTCAATGTTGAATCATCTTAAGTTGGTCTGACGGTGTATGTACCTCATAATAATAATTGCAGTCATGACACCCCTGCTACCCACTACGTTGACTATGATACTGGATGTAGGACGCGGAGTTATGTGCAGATGAATTGCAAAGACTGTACAACTGTGAAATGCTGCATCAAACTCGTAAGAGAATCTTCTCTGTCACACCTGGTGAACCTGTAAGCAGTTTACACATTAACTGAGTAATTTAATTTCATAGCTATAGTGATTTTCAGGCATTGATAGGAAATAGTGTAAGTCTGTCAGCACTATGTACACATTTCTCTAGCCATTTGCTTGATAATTATTGAGAGAGAGAGAGAGAGAGAGAGAGAGAGAGAGAGAGAGAGAGAGAGAGAGAGAGAGAGCCTCTACTGATATCTAGAGTATTGTTCTTGTCCAATACAATACAATATCAACAGTATACTGTATGTTCCGACTTCAAATGCTGATGCCTTTCCGTCAGGGAGCATGCTTTGATCATGTTGATAACTGAGCTCTGCATTGATAGCAGTCGGCTTTTTATAAGTACAGTTGATGTCGAACTGTGAGAAGCTGGCAGTGTACGGCAGGCAAGGGTTAAAACAAAAACCAGGTTTGGGATGTGCAAACACTGTGTACAGTATCATTCTCAAAACTTCCACAAGTTTGAAAGCTGTGCCACCAACTTCATATATAAACATAGTGTACTTGACATAAAGTGTTACTAAACATATGAAATTATCGTGTTATTCCCTGTGACTCTCTAAATATTTAGTTCTTCCACACTTCCTCATATCTCAGCCCTCCTAGTCCACTTGTTGTCAGACGTTTTACACTATGTGATCAGAAGTATCCGGACACCCCCAAAAATATGTTTTTCATATTAGGTGCATTGTGCTGCCACCAACTGTCAGGCACTTAATATCAGCGACCTCAGTAGTGATTAGACATCGTGAGACGTGAGAGAGCAGAATGGGGCGTTCCGCGGAACTCACGGACTTCGAACGTGGTCAGATGATTGGCTGTCACTTGTGTCAAACGTTTGTAAGCGACATTTGCACACTCCTAAACATCACTAGGGCCACTGTTTCCGATGTGATAGTGAAAAAGAAACTTGAAGGGACACATGCAACATAAAAGCGTACAGCCACATATTACATCGGTAAATGCCAATCGACGCCTCGCTTGGTGTAAGGACCGTAAACATTGGACGAGTGAACACTGGAAAAACGTTGTGTGGAGTGATGAATCACGGAAGACAACGTGGCGATCCGAAGGCAGGGAGTGGGTATGGCAAATGGCCGGTGAACGTCATTTGTCAGCGTGTGTAGTGCCAACAGTAAAACTCGGAGGCGGTGGTGTTATGGTGTGATCGTGTTTTTCATGGAGATTGCTTGCATCTCTTGTTGTTTTGTGTGGTACTATCACAGCACAGGCCTACATTGATGTTTTAAGCACCTTCTTGTTCCCCACTGTTGAAGAGCAATTCGGGGATGGTGATTGCCTGTGGCGGAGTGGTTACACGGCAATAACATCGCTGTAATGGACTGGCCTGCACAGAGTCCTGACCTGAATCCTATAGAACACTTTTGGGATGTTTCGGAATGCCAACTTCGTGTCAGGCCTCACGGACCGACATCGATACCTCTCCTGAGTACAACACTCCGTGAAGAACGGGCTTCCATTCCACAAGAAACCTTACAGCAGCTGGTTGAACGAATACATGCGAGAGCGGAAGCTGTCATCAAGACTGAGGGTAGGCCAATACCACATCAAATTCTAGCATTACCGATGGAGGGCGTCACGAACTTGTAAGTCATTTTGAACCGGGTGTGCCGGCCGCGGTGGTTTCGCGGTTCTAGGCGCGCAGTCCGGAACCGTGCGGTTGCTACGGTCGCAGGTTCGAATCCTGCCTCGGGCGTGGATGTATGTGATGTCCTTAGGTTAGTTAGGTTTAAGTAGTTCTAAGTTCTAGGGGACTGATGACCACAGCAGTTGAGTCCCATAGTGATTCTTAAAAAATTGTAGACAGCCTTTCGCTCCCTGTATTTTACTCCTGCCATCTTTAGAATTTAATAGTGTATTCCAGTCAACTTTGTCAAAAGCTTCCTTCAAGTCAACAAATGCTTTAAAAGTAGGTTTGCCTGTCTTTAACCTAACTTCTGTGAGAAGTCGTAGGGTCAGTACTGCATCACGTGTTCCCAAATTTCTCTGGAATCCAAACTGATCTTCCCCTAGCTCGATTTTACTAGTTTCTCCATTATTCCGTAAAGAATTTGTGTTAATAGTTTGCAATCGAGAGCTATTAAACTGATGGTTCGATTATTTTCGCACATGCAAACTCCCGCTTTCTTTGGATGAAGGATTATTACATCCTTCTTGAAGTCTTTTTCGTTGACGCCACTTCGGCGACTTGGATGTCAGTATTGAGGAAAGTGATGATGAAGAACACATAACACCCAGTTCTCTCCCGGGAATGGAACCAGGGCGAAACTATGGCAATATGACTGTTTCATATTTAAACTCACGGTTCAGCAGTCGTCAATATTAGAAGTTCTAAATCAATTCACAATATTTAGTATCCTATCATTCCGTCTCGCATCCTACTTGGAAACAATTAAATTTTTTTATTTGCAATGTAATTTGCCACTAAACGGCTCGTTGCAACAGCCCAAAAGTTTTATTTCCAGTTTGGTACTTAATTTAGCTACTTAACGAGATTACAGTCGCCATCTCCGTATAGATCAGTCATCTTCTGAAGAGAAGTTTCTTCACTTCAGCGGCAATACCGCGTTAGAGAGTGTAAGTACAAGTGACTCTAAATCCACCGCTGCCTTACTTAACTATATTTGTCTGATACTTGGAATAAAGTATACTAAATTAAAGTAACTTGAGTAAAGTCACTATTTAGGAACTAATATTCCACTGAATATCCATTACAAAAACAGTAATAATACTGTATCTCGGGGCTAGAATTTGCAACCTGACACTTTTAATGGATATACGCTCGCAGCTAGTATTTGCAACCTTAGATTTTTATTGAAATCTAGTGATATTAGCAACAACAGGGATATAACTGATGCACCTGTCCAGCGAATAGTTAACTATTAGTAATTATCGTCGCAGTGGAATTTATTTAACATTGGCATATTTATGTTGATATATGCATTTATTTGTATTCATTGTGCTGTAAGAGCAACTGAGTGAGAGTGATTGTGTTACCTTGTTCATCTCTGATAGGAATAAAAGAAAAATCAGCTACAAAAGGATCGTAGGGATTGATTTGGCGGGATCTGAAACTTCTTATGTTGAGCCGAATTTATCAAAAGAGGCATGGTACTTCAAATTAATTTTGGCCAGTAATGTATTGGGTTGGACACTGTGTGTACTGAGGTGTTAAAAAATTGCGACAGTGAAGTGAACTCCTGTTAGCAGAGCATTACAGACGACGTGAGAAGAACATTGATTACGATCATATTTGCTATTTACAATGGGAAATGTTGAAGTTTGCGTAAGCAGATTTGCCGTGGCGCGACGAAGATCTACTCTTTGTCAGAACTGTTCCAGGACAGTTTTTTTAAAATAGATAATTGCACTTAACAAGTAATGATCCTAGATCGTAACGAAGTAGTCCCCTTGGCTGTCTACGGTATACACAGTTGCAACGTTTCTGGCGTTCTTGGAAGTAAGAATGGAAGTTTTCAACTGCGATGCTAGTCTATGTCACAGCTAGTTGGACGTATGCGATATCTTGATGAAGCTTTCCTTTCAGTCGTCTTTTCACTCACGGAAAGAAGGAAAAAGGTAAGGTGAGCGGTCGGGCGAATATGACGGATGTGAGATGGTAATAACAGAATGTCTGGCCAGATACTGAGTAAAAGATAAAGCAGTATTGGGTCTTACATTTGTCATACAGTAAGAATGAGTCCAAGAATGCCACAAATCAGGCTGACGACATAGAATTGCTTGTCGCAAACGTTTCAGGACTTCGATGTAAAGTATTTGATTCACTGTTTGACCTCGAGGAACATACTAATCTTTTACTATCAAAGAATGCGATCAATATTGTCTTTGTCCTCGAAGGCTGTCGTTACTTTTTTCGAGGCTGGTGATACTCGACTCCGCTATTCAGCACTTTTGACGCTTCGTCTGGGGGTCATGCTGGTACCATCAGCTTGCACCCCCAATAGTAATCTCCAATTGAAATGTAGGACACGTCTAGCTTCAGTGATTACTTCATCAGAAATTCTTCGTTTTTCCTCTTTCTGTTCCCCTGTACAGCGTGAGGGACGAATTTTGCATTACGTTTCTGTTGTCCTAAATCTACGCGTAAAAAAATAAGACACGCATCACCATATCAATTAAGTTGTTCTGATATCGCACGCACCGTTACATGACAGTCTTCTTAAAAAAAACTGTCTTACACGCTCCATCTTTGGATCGATGTGTATTGTAGACGGGCGACCAGCTTTGGGATCGTCTTACACTGAGTTTCTACCTTCAAGTAACCACTCTAAAACACGACTTCTTGAAAGTGCCTCGCCTGCGTATGATTACTTTCATCATTGTCCACAGTCAACATTTCCCGAGCTTGAAGAACAAATTAATGTTTACTCTTTTCTCACAATCAGCATCCATTGTGTCACGGTAATTAATGCGCCCAGAACCCAAACATTGTGATGCTAAGCACAGCCCTGCCACCTAGTGAGTTTTGGTGGCAACACAGCCAAGTCATTTGAAGGACTCACATGTACCATGTAACATAACATTTTTTTTTCCTTTTTAGTGCTGGAAACTCATAAATAAAACTTTCCTGACGAAGGGAGTATTACGCTCGATCTATCGCGCTTGATGAGGGCATATGGCGTGAGTGAACAGACGATATCTCAGCATTCTGTTACAAGCAGATGCGTGGTGAACATGGCAACACGTCAAGCGTTACTCCACATTGAACATGAGCTGATATTTGGTGCAAGGCGCGTTGTTGACAACGTTCCGTTGCCTCCACGGAGTCAAAAGGGGCGACTAACAGTCTATCGTGAGGCAGATCGCTGCCGACTTGCTCCTGAGGCCGTCAGGAACACATTTCTAAAAGGACTGTAAGGAGAAATATACGGCACATAGACTTCAGCAGCCGATGGCCTGACGTCACTCATTATATCTGATCAAAAGTACCAGGATACCCCTATGTAATGCGGAACTGACCACTAAATGTTAATAGGGGCGAACACGTCAGCATAAAAGGAGTCGGGGAGTATCGTTTGTCATTAGAGAATCAGTATCAACAGAATGGGCTGGTCAGGAGGGCTCAGTGATTTCAAAATGATTCAAATGGCTCTGAGCACTATGGGACTTAACTTCTGAGGTCATCAGTCCCCTAGAACTTAGAACTACTTAAACCTAACTAACCTAAGGACATCACACACATCCATTCCCGAGGCAGGATTCGAAACTTCGACCGTAGCGGTCGCGCGGTTCCAGACTGTAGCGCCTAGAACCGCTCGGCCACTCCGGCCGGCTTCATTGATTTCGAATGTGGGCTAGTCATTGTATA
The DNA here is from genome assembly GCF_023897955.1 of Schistocerca gregaria. Classification (NCBI taxonomy): domain Eukaryota; kingdom Metazoa; phylum Arthropoda; class Insecta; order Orthoptera; family Acrididae; genus Schistocerca; species Schistocerca gregaria. The sequence goes on from NC_064920.1 coordinate 553,079,402, forward strand.
TTACCTGACTCTGAGTAACAAATACTTCAGGAACATTCCAACTGACCTAAAGCTGCCCGGGTCGACTGTTAGTGATGTGAAAACGCGAAAGCGGAAGGACTCACATGTAAGTTGCAGAGTGCTACCAGCAGTCCAACTAGCACAAGGGCGATGCGTAGACGGTTGAAAAAAACAGGGTACAGTAGGTAGATAGCTCTTCGTAAGCGACACATTTCTACGGTCATTGCTAAGCAACGGTTGAGATGGTGTGAAGAGCTTCGCCACAGGAGTGTGGGTGACCGGAAACGAGTGGTTTGAGGTAATGAATCACGCTATTCCCTGCAGCAATTCGATGAAACGGTTTGGGTTTGGCGAATGCCTGGAGAGCGTTATCTGCCATCATGTGTAGTGTCAACAGTGAAGAAAGGAGGAGCCACTGTTATGGCATGAGTGAGTTTTTCGTGGTTATGGAGTGGACCCCTTATAGCGCCTAAGAAAACGCTAAATGCCATAGGACGCGAACATATTGTACAGCATCGTACTGCGTGCAGTAGAATAGCTCGTAGACGATGATTGTTAGTACGACAATGAACCTCGTCATAAAGCTGCATCAAAAGCAATGGTCTACCCAGAGAGTTCGGACCTGAACCCAACGGAACACCTTTGGGGTGAGTTAGGACGTAGATTTCGCTCCAGATCCCAGCGTCAAACGTCTCGGCTCTTGACGAATAACGCGATGTCACTTGTCCACAGACACCTCACTGACAATGTCTCCAGCAGCGTCCAATCCGTGGTTGGGTCGAAGCGTTCCATATTAATGTCACCTAATAGTTAGCTGTCTGGATGCATTTGATCAGATAATGAATACGTAATGCGACATGATGTGGAGTATTTCCTTAACTACATGATAAATGTTTCGCTCCTACATTTAATATTTTATGTAGGGTCTGAACCATGTAAAAACATATTGAAAAGTATTCCACCCAGAAGAAGAACCCGCTGTTAGCACGCCTCTATTTGCAGGAAAGAAATTCTACCTACTTAGATTACCCAGCCACAGATTTTGTAGCGTACATGATAATACAGTTTAGTGCAGAATTTTGAATCGTGACATTAACTATTAGATTTATTATCCCTGAAGGCATTTAGTAGGTTTACAGAGAAATGATGCTTTCCATTTGGCCGGTGATCCTGGTGTCCTGCTCGGAGACGTTTTCGATCCACTTGTCCAGTTTTTTGATGTCAGGGAGCAGCTGCAAGTAAAAAGAAGACAATATAAGTTTAGTATTTGGGGAGAAGATAAGAGAAACAATCATCACTGGCCACTGTGTACGTTCAAAGTAGTCACACATAGTATAAAGTGATGATGCAGCATACGGTGAAATTCAGGTTGTGTGTACTTCAATATGGAAGCATAATCTTCACTTGACCTTTACCTTTATCTGACTTCTAAAAATGTGAACATGTACCGTGAGGGTTTATGTGCTCCAGTAAATGTGCCGAAAAACAAATCTCAGACGGTTTTGCGTTACAACTGTTCGTTGTTTTATAACTTTCGCTGATTGCCTGGTAGGCGTCTCTTAGCAGACGAAAGCAGAGCGCTGGGTATTGTTCACGAATGAAACTTTGCACCTCTGATTACAGCTCCGGCGCCTCCATTTAGACGTACTTACACTACAAGCTGTTGTTATTAATATAAATGTCAGTCATATAAATTTCTATAGCGAAAAATTGGAAAGAAGAGTAGGTATTACTGTTGTGTTGACGTCGAGGTCTTGGAGATGACTGGAGAAGGATAGGGAAGGAAATTGGCCGTGTTCTTTTCGAAGGAACCGTACCGGCACTAGCCTTAAGCAACGTAGGCAAACTACAGAAAACCCAAATTATTATATCTGCATGTGGATTTGACCCACTGTCCTCCAGAATTCGAGTCCAGTGTTTTACCATTACGACAGTTCGCTCGAGTGATAACTGGAAAGCAATGAAAAATGCTGTCGACACAGCTTAATGTAGTATGAAATACAGATTTCTACACGGTTCAGCCACATTAATGTGATCGCCACTTTTGTTGGACGTCAACGTTCAATGACCGGTCACAGACGGAAAACGGTAGCACTAGCAGTGAATGGTATACAAATCGTGTCAGGAGGTAAGTGGAAAACAGTGCAATCGCTGTCCAATGCGAAAAGAGAGCGATTTATGTCCAAAAAGACATGATCATTGGCTTTCGGGCCAAGGATGGAAGCATTTACGAAATGGCTAAACTTGTTAACCGTTCACGAGTGGCTGTGGTTAAAGTATACCATGCACAACAAATTGGTGACATCCAAAACAAGCGCTGAAGCAACTGTGGTTCACCAAGGGCCATATGTGACAGGGGCGAACGGCGACTGTGGAGATATGTATGGGCGAACAGAGGTGCAACTGTTCAGCAACTGACCACCCAAATGGACTAAGGGGTTGCCAACAGTGACTCCTCAATGACCTCTGAGGGAACTTTGGTGTGTCGGGGACTCCGCAGCATGTGCCTGGTTCATGCACCCATGACTGATGTTCATCGGCGACGAAGGCTGGAAGTTGCACTCCATTTCCGCAACTTGGCATCCATTGAGTGGCGATAGGTTTTTCTTTTAGAAGAATAATGTTTTATGCTTCGTCGGGCAGAAGCAAACACCCTGCAACAATCGTCGGAAGGGTCCAGGGCGGTGGAGGAAGCCTTATGGTCTGGGGAATGTTTTCGTGGTATTTCCTGGGTGATCTAGTCATGGTTCAAATGACTCTGAGCTCTATGGGACTTAACTTCTGAGGTCATCAGTCCCCTAGAACTTAGAACTACTTAAACCTAACTAACCTAAGGACATCACACACATCCATTCCCGAGGCAGGATTCGAAACTTCGACCGTAGCGGTCGCGCGGTTCCAGACCGTAGCGCCTAGAAACGATCGGCCACCTCGGCCGGCGATCTAGTCATACTGGAAGGCACGATGGATCAAAAAAATTGTGTATCTATACTCGGGGATGATGTTCGCATCTACATGCAGTTTGTTTTTCTTCGTTACGTTGGTATCTATCAACAGGACAATGAAACGCAGTGTACGTACGTGGTCGTAAGAGCACCAGTATGAGTTTACTGTACTAGCCCCAGGATTAAAACCCAATCGAGAGTCTGTTTGACACCTCGATCGGGTTGTTCCCGCCATGCAGCGTCAACCGATTAAATCAAGTGCAGCTGGCCACGGCAATGGACTCAGCATGGCTTCACATCCCTGACTTTCCAGAACCTCACAGACACTCTTCCTAGCACGTTTGGCAGCAGTCTGCGCTGCAAAAGGCTGTCACACAGCTGTGACTGGACTGTGTACGTACAGCACAGCTCGATTTGTAAGATCAATGACTAAATCGTCCAGAAGTCTGATTTGAAAGAAGTCTGCGTATCAAATGCATGCGACACCGTGTTTCATTCATAGTTCCTGAGCATAACTCATAATGTAAGTACTCGCGCACTGGAAGAGTCTTACTGCACATACAGAGCTACATTGCGAACTATATTTCGTTGTCTTTTCTCTCCCAAGCTGTGTCTTTTTCATTTCTTCTGCTTCTAGCAAATGATTTCTATAAATATGGTCAACAGTTCTCGTAGGCCTTTCTATTATAAACAAAAATATACGAAACATAACAAAACACTAATAAGTATTAAATAAAAAAGAAGAAACAATGAAAACTAACACCTAAAATGGCCGCTGCAAATATAGGATAATTTCAACCAAATTTAACTAATGTAAAGAGATTCTATTGGAGAAACCACTAGAAATAAGATACTTCTAACAGCACTAGACCTGGGGATGGGGGTGGAAAAGTGGTGGCACTAAAAATAATCGAAAATGATGGAGATTAGTGTCGTATACAAAGACCTCACGGATGTCTGGGTGATTAGTGAAGGTCCCGAAGTCAGTGCACCGCTGCTAGTGGAGTGGGAATGTGAATGGGGTTACAGAAAAATATATAACCGGCAAACGCAAGATCATTACCTAGTAAGGTGGAGGTTTGAACCTTTGAGGTAGTGTCAGTGTCACCCTAACCGCCGTCTGCTTCACGTCTGCTGTGCAGCGAGCTACCTTAATTTAAGTTCTTACTTGTCACTTCTTCTTCGGTGTGTTTTTGCTTTTAGGAAGCTTTAATGGTCGAGTGCTAGTAATAGTGTTCCATAGATTTCGTGTTTGTTTTGAATACAGTCAGACAGAGTCCCTTTAGTCAGCCATAGTGCCAGTACTGTCAGTGTCGCCCTAACCGCCGTCTGCTTCACGTCTGCTGTGCAGCGAGCTACCTTAATTTAAGTATTAACTATATTTTTCTTGTCACTTCTTCGGTGTGTTTTTGCTTTTAGGAAGCTTTAATTGTCGAGTGCTAGTAATAGTGTTCCATAGATTTCGTGTTTGTTTTGAATACAGTCAGAGAGTCCCTTTAGTCAGCCATAGTGCCAGTAGTGCTAGTGTTTGTTTTGAATACAGTCCAGAGACAGGTAGTGCTATTTTCATTGTTTTCTACAAGAAGTGGTTAGCAATCACAGTTTAGTCAATAATCAGCCGCCTTTAGTGAATTAGCAGTATAGTTAAAAGTTGATTAAGTCTCTTCAGTAAATTGATTCCTTAGGATGGATAGGATGAGTGACTGCTGTGTACGGACGCAGGAGGAGCTGGCCACTCTCCGCGAACAGCTGAGCCTGTTGATCGCCGCGGTCAGCCGTCTTCAGGCTGCTGCCTCGGAGTGTAGCGGCAGTGGGGAGTCTGGTGCGTCGCAAGGTACACCCCAGGTGTTACATGCTTCGCCCACTGTCCCTGCTGTCGAGACATCTTCGCGCGTACCGGGCGCGGTTGGCAACCCTCTCCCCAAGGGGATTGGCGGGTTCAGCGGCGTTTGCGGCGCACGAGGCGGAGGGTAAATGTGGAGGCTGGCCGTGTGGCGTCGCCCGCTCTGCCTTTGAGTGGACATGTGGCTGCTCCTTCAGCAAGGTCCGAGCGGTTCTAGGCGCTTCAGTCTGGAACCGCGCGACCGCTACGGCCGCAGGTTCGGATGCTGCCTCGGGCATGGATGTGTCTGATGTCCTTAGGTTTGTTAGGTTTAAGTAGTTCTAAGTTCTAGGGGACTGATGACCTCAAATGTAAAGTCCCATACTGCTCAAAGCCATTTGAACCATATTTCTATGCTGCATGGCACTTAAACAAGTAGCCTCACCTGTTTCTCTTTATACAACTAGAAATACATATGCACTTCGTTGTTGACTAACTCATTGTTACAAATTTCGCAACGCTGTCCCACCTAATTTACATCATTTAATTTATGTGTGAAGGAAAAGAATCTGTGTTCAGTGGTAAGTATTCTTTTTAAAAGAAAACGTTGAGCAAATGTTGTCCACTATGAGCTGCACTGCACAATATTCAGTTTATTTGCTATTGGCCAATTTAGTTATTATAAAGCAACCCACAAAACATACCAAGTGAGTATAAAGTATACATATACTTCTTTTTATATGTTTTGCATAGATCACTTTCCTGTTGTTAGGATTATTTTACGCTGACGTTGTAACGAGTGTCATGGGTAGTGTGTTTCAGAAGCGGAACATCTAATTATCACCCTTCATTACTCCAGCTATGCGTAATACATAAGCATATATACTGAAGAGTCAGAGAACCTGGCATACTGCCTAATATCGCGTAGGGCCGCCGCTAGCACACAGAAGTGGCATGGACTCGACTGATGTCTGAAGTAATGCTGGAGGGAACTGACAAAATAAATCGTGCAGGGCTGTCCATAAATCCGTATGAGTACCAGGGGGTTGAGATCTCTTCTGAACAGCACGTCGCAAGGCATTCCAGATGTGCTCAATAAACTCAGAAGTGTTTAAACTCAGAAGAGTGTTCCTGGAACCACTCTGTAACAATTCTGGACGTGTGGTGTGTCACATTGTCTTGCTGGTATTGCCCAAGTACGTCGGAATGCACAATGGACATGAATGGGTGCAGGTGATCAGACAGGATGTTTGCGTACGTGTGACCTGTCAGAGTCGTATCTAGACGTATCAGGGATCCCATGTCTCTCGAACTGCACCCGCGCGACCCGTTACAGGGACTCCACCAGCTTCAACAGTGCCCTGCTGACATGCAGGGTTCATGGATTCATGACGTTGTTTCCATACCCGTACACTTGCATTCGCTTGATACAATTTGAAACGAGACCAGTCTACATCTACATCTACATTTATACTCTGCAAGCCACCCAACGGTGTGTGGCGGAGGGCACTTTACGTGCCACTGTCATTACCAGTCCGATCAGGCAACATGTTTCCAGTCATCAACAGTCCAATGTCCCTTTTGACAGGCCCAGGCGAGGCATAAAGCTTTGTGTTGTGCAGTCTTCAAGGGTACTCGAGTGGGCCTTCGGCTCCAAAAGCCCATATAGATGATGTTTCGTTGAATGGCCTGCACGCTGACACTTGCTGATTGTCCGGCAATTTGCGAAAGGGTTGCACCTCTGTCACATCGAACGACTCTCTTCAGTCGTCGTTGCTCCCGTTCTTGTAAGATCTTTTTCCGGCCACAGCGATGTCGGAGATTTGATGTTAAACCGTATTCCTGATATTCACGGTACACTCGTGAAATGGTAGTACGGGAAAATCTTCACTTCATCGCTACCTCGGAGATAATGTGTCCAATCGCTCGTGCGTCGACTACAATATCACGTTCAAACTCACTTAAATCTTGATAACCTGCCACTGTAGCATCAAGAACCGATCTAAGAACTGCGCCAGACACTTGTTGTCTTATATATACCTTGCCGACCGCGACGCCGTATTCTGTCTGTTTACATCTCTCTGTATTTGCATACGCAGGCCTATACCAGCTTCTTTGGCGCCTCAGTGTACTATATGCACGTGTCCTGTGTTTGATAATAATTTTGTTACACCTTACAACATCTGGTTAGACTCCAGTCTGAACATGGATGTATCAAGAGAAGAAGTTGAGGTTCGTGTGGAATAATGTAGCTTTTCAGGGCTTGGATGTCAAATATCCTTCCAGATCTAAGCCTATAAACTTTCTGTTCATTTTCGGTAGAGTTCGTGTTAACGTTTATGTGTGGTTCCACTCGTCGATTAATTTATAAATCACTTTTGTTGCGTATGTTGCATACATATGATCTGTGTGTCGAATTTACGACTCTGTCATTTGGATTGTTTTTCAGTTTTTTGGACTTGTTATACAATTTACATGTTTTATTCTTTCAATAATTGGTGTGTTTTTGAGGTTGATGGATAATGACTACACAGTCGAAAATGGCCAATAGAAAAGAAACTGAAGATTGTACACTGATAAATGTGCCTGCTTTCATATGACCAATTAAGATGTGAAACCTGGAGTCGACTGATACATACCGTCGTAATGGTGCCACGTGTTTTAAATAGTTTATCAGTATTGCTCCGTGTGCCGTACTAGGGGTCGCTTGGAGCTGTAAAAACTGGGAGTCGGTCGGGTGTTCCATGTGAGTGAGAAGAGATGGGACTTTGATGAGATGGTAAAGTAAAGGATCCACGTTTTGAAAGGTAAACGGAGCGGAAAGCAAGAGGGAGTGTATGATGTTCAAGGATTTTGTAGAGACTGATAGATCGTTGATGGAGCGGATATACATGCAACAACATCTGCATAGGAAAAGAGGGTCAGATCATGGTTTTGTAGGTGTGAGGATGAGGGAGAGGAGGAGGAGGAGGGGGAGGAGGAGATTAGTGTTTAACATTCTGTCGACAACGCTCTCATTAGAGAGGAAGCACAAGGTCGGATTAAGGAAGGATGGGGAAGGAAATCGGGGGCGCCACTTCGAAGGAACCATCCCGACATTTGCCTGAAGCGATTTAGGGAAATCACAAAAACCTAAGTCAAGATGGCCGGACGTGGGTCTGAGCCATCGTCTTACCAAATGTGAGTCCTCGCTTGGTTTGTAGGTGTGGAAGGCAGTGGAGAACTGTAACGCTTAAGTTCGACCATTAAGTATCTTTCCCAATTTTCATCTATTCATCATTTCATCCCCATCGACGCGCAGGTCGTCGAAGTGGCGTCAAATCGAAAGACCTGCACCAGGCGAACGGTCTACCCGACGAGAGGCCCTAGCCACACGACATTTCATTTCATCTATTGTGAGATTTCTGTTGAATGTTATTAGGTGAGGTTTCCATCTTAGTTGCAGGTCGAGGGTGACTCGAAGATATTTTAGTGTATTTGTTAGCTGGCTACGATACATGGCGAGCAGAAGTCGACGGGTTGGAAGCTATGGTTGGTTCGTCCTATCATTAATGTCTGGGTTCTGGAGTGGATGACGATGAGGAGCCACTGGTTGCAGCAGGAGGTAAGACACGACTACAGCAAGCTGAAGCTCACGGCATCTGCGCTGGTAGCACTCTACCTGTAGTACGCCGACGGGGCTGGGCCGCACGCGCTCCACGATGAGGGTGGACCTGTCGACGTGGCCATCGATGGCGCCCCTGGCGAGCGCCCGCAGCACCAGCTGCTCTGCCTCGTCCTCACACAGGTGGGTGGCCGCCGCCGCTGTCTCCATGGAGAGGTGGCGCTGCGATCGGCACACCTGTCAAAGGTTGGGACAGTCAACTGTAAAAAATGGCTCTTAGCACTATGTGACTTAACTTCTGAGGTCATCAGTCGCCTAGAACTTAGAACTAATTATATCTAACTATCCTAAGGACATCACATGCATCCATGCCCGAGGCAGGATTCGAACCTGCGACCGTAGCGGTCACGCCGTTCCAGACTGAAGCGCCTAGAACCGCACGGCCACAACGGCCGGCTAGTAAACTCTCTTTTTCCCTACCAGTCCTTAAGAAATTCCAACGGTCACTCCAACTAGATTAAACTAGTTTACCTCCTGATTGCAACCAGTACGCTCAGCGTAAACCTTTTTCAAAACTCTGGCATTAATCAGTACAATCGATCTTCAGTTTCAATCCCCATAATCTCCATCTATCATTTTATATCCACCCTTTGAAGTTCACTAGTAATCCTATATGACATATTGTAAACTAACCCTTATCCTTTACCTTTACCGTCTAAGAAATTTCTCGGTCCTCGGGAGCATTTAATAAGTAACGCCACACACACACACACACACACACACACACACACACACACACACACACACACACACACACACACACATTTTCTGAAAGCAGGTTGCTTTTATTCAGGATTCCATTACACCATATTATTCCCCACTTATTGGCTGCAGAACCCTATTTTTATAATAATCTACGTTTAATGCGATGGGCTTACTGCACCTTACTGGGAGGGCCAATATGCCCGCATGGTACCACTCTCCTGGTCGACTTCAGAGCCAACGCCTTACTGCATCCAAGTAGTGCTTCCCGAGGAGTGCATCCTTCATTGGGCCAAACAAATGGAAGTCGGGAGGGGGGGCGATCCAGGCTGTTGGGTGAACCAGGAAGAACAGTCCGATGAAGTTTTGCGAACTCTGCTTGGGTTGGCAGACTTGTGCGAGGCCTTACCTTGTCACTGACAAGTAGTTCGTTCGCACTTTTGTAGCGACGAACACGCTGAAGTCGTTTCTTCAGTTTCCTGAGGGTAGCACAGTAGACGTCAGAGTTGACCGTTGCACCATGAGGGAAGACATGGAACAGAACAACCCCTTCAGAGTCCCAGAAGACCGTCGTCATGTCTTTACCAGGTAGTGTGCGGCTTTGAATTTTTTCTTCGGAGGAGAGGTGGTGTGACGCCATTTCATGAACTGCCGTTTTGTTTCCGGTTCGAAGTGATGAAACAATGTTTCATCACCTGTGCCAATATCCGACAAAGAACTGTCACAAGCACTTCCAACAGTCCCTCGTTGCCGTTTGTGCTCGTGTGTTAGGTGGCGAGGAACCCCGCAACTGGTAGAAGTGTGTTCAGCACATCTACATCTACATCTACATATACGTGATCACTCTGCTATTCACAGTAAAGTGACTGGCAGAGGTTTCAATGAACCACCTTCATGCTGTCTCTCTACCGTTCCACTCTCGAAAGGCACGCGGGAAAAACGAGCTCTTAAATATTTCCGTGCGAGTCTTGATTTCTCTTATTTTATTGTGATGATCATTTCTCCCTATGTAGGCGGGTGCCAAAAGAATGTTTTCACAATTGGAGGAGAAAACTGGTGATTGAAATTTCATGAGAAGATCCCGTCGCAACGAAAAACGCCTTTATTACAATGATTGCTGTTGTAACCGCAGAAAAGCCAAGTCTAAATGCAGTTGTTCTCAGACGATACACCAGAAATCATACGGGGAGATAGAGTTAACAGGGGACGCCAGGCGTGACAGAGGGGTCACAAAAGATAACGACGCAGCCAAATAGCCGAGGCGGCGGTCCAAGCGGCCAGGCAGCTGCGCGTGATAAGCAAGGAAGCAGACTCAGCTATTAAGATAAACAGGGCGCTCTGGGCAAGTCCCTTAATAAACAATTACTTGCAGTATCAACACTCTTGGCTAGAGGGAGAAGTCTGGGAGCGGAGAGAGAAAGAAAGAGGGCCCTAGGTGGGGACCGCACTACGTCATGAGGAGCCAATGAAGGGCTCAGGACGCAGTGCGTGACCATATAGGGAGAGGCCCCTCTACCCCTCCACCCAGCTTCTGAAGAAAAGTACTGAAGTTAATACTAAAACAATCCCTAATAAGGAAAAGTTGCACTCGACGCTACGTCATGCCAAGCGCTGGCGGGGTCGAAGGGGAAGAGCTAACAAAACTCGGAGGCACGCCGCTCCGGGGGGCTCTCTCTCTCTCGGGTTTAGGCAGCGACGGTAGTCAGCGTGAGTAGCAGCCGACTTGGGCTGAGGGCGGGCTGCAGGCAGACAGTTGGAGATAGTCGCCGATGAGCGTTTAGGCAGCGACCGCGGGACTCTGACGTAGGGTGCTAGTGTGGGCAGAAAAGTGCTGGAAAGTTCTATCAGGCAGCCAGAACGGTGGAAGTCAGTCACCGTCTCTGTAATGGGCTTGGCTATTCCGTAGATACAATCACTACGCAGTTAGGGTGATCTGTATTCTTTATGAATAAATTAGAACTTTTATAACGTCCATACGAGTTTACTTCTACCAACATCCTAGCCTTGTACCCTCACACCAGGGAATTTAACATCTTAGCCAGATCAAAAGTCTCCCTCTCAATTAGGTCAACCGGCTAATTCCCGTTTACGAACCGTGTCGCTCAATCCCTCGCAAAACCCACGCTTGGGACGCGACATTGCCACTCCAATTCACGTGTCATGTCTGTGACACTATCTCCCCTATTTCGCGATAATACAAAAAGAGCTGCCCTTCTTTGTACTTTTTCGATGTCATCCGTCAGTCCCATTTGATGCGGATCCCACACCACACAGCAGTACTCCAGAATAGGGCGGACAAGCGTGGTGTAAGCAATCTCTTTGGTAGACCTGTTGCACCTTCCAAGTGTTCTGCCAATGAATCGCAGTCTTTGATTTGCTCTACCCACAATATTATCTATGTGATCGTTCCAATTTAGGTTACTTGTAATTATAATCCCTAAGTATTTAGTTGAATTTGCAGCCCTCAGATTTGTGACTTAACGCGTAATCGAAATTTAGCTGATTTCTTTTAGTACTCTTGTGAATAACTTCGCACTTTTCTTTATACAGGGTCAGTTGCCAGTTCTAGCACCATACAGATATCTTATCTAAATCATTTTGCAAGTCGTTTTGATCATCTGATGACTTTACAAGATGGTAAATGACAGCATCATCTGCAAACAATCTAAGACGGATACTCAGATTGTATCCTATGTCGTTAATACAGATCAGGAACAATAGAGGGCCTATAACACTTCCTTGGGAACCCTGGATATTACTTCTGTTTTGCTCGATGACTTTCCGTCTATTACTACGAACTGTGACCTTTCTGACAGGAAATCACGAATCCAGTCGCACAACCGAGGCAATACTCCGTAGGCACGCAGTTTGATTAGAAGACGCTTGTGAGGAACGGTGTCGAAAGCCCTCTGTAAATCTAAAAATTTGGAATCAATTTGACATGCCCTGTCAATAGTACTTATTACTTCATCAGTACAAAGAGCTAGTTGTGTTTCACGAGAACGATATTTTCTGAATCCGTGCTGACTATATGTCAATAAATCGTTTTCTTCGAGGTACTTCATAATGTTCGAATACGGTGTATGTTCTAAAACCCTACGGCAAATCGACGTTAGTGATATAGGCCTGTAATTCAGCGCATTTCTCCTACTTCCCTTTTTGGGTATTGATGTGACTTGAGCAATTTTCCAGTCTTTAGGTACGTATCTTTCTGTGAGCGAGTGGTTGCATATAATTGATAAATATGGAGCTATTTTATTAGCATACTCTGAGAGGAACCTGACTGGTATACAATCTGGACCGGAGGCCTTGGCTTTATTAAGTGATTTAAGCTGCTTTGTCACACCGAGGATATTTACTTCTATGTTTCTCATCTTGGCAGCACAACCACCAGAGGTAGAGAGGTCCAATTGAGCACTGAGGTGTTACGTGATCCGTCGATCACATCGAATGAGTGTGTCTTCACGTTCCAATATTGCAGGAGACACAGCTGTGTGCGGCTGGCCCTCACGCGGGAAATCGGTAAAGTTTGTGCCACCTTGCGATGACAAACGCCTCGTCCAACAACTCACCGTGTTTCTGTTCACTGCCAGGTCTCCCTAGTTATTGCCGGCCGCGGTGGTCTAGCGGTTCTAGGCGCTCAGTCCGGAGCCGCGGGACTGCTACGGTCACAGGTTCTAATCCTGCCTCGGGCATGAATGTGTGTGATGTCCTTAGGTTAGTTAGGTTTAAGTAGTTCTAAGTTCTAGGGGACTGATGACCACAGATGTTAAGTCCCATAGTGCTCAGAGCCATTTGAACCCTAGTTATTTTGCGAGCGCCTGTATATGTTTGCGATGCTCTGGTTTTCCGCGAAAAGCAACTCAATGACAGATTTTTGCTTGGAATGCACCTCCATTACAGATGCCGTTTTGGAGGCTACGTATGAGCGTCGCCACACATTGGAACTTCGTCAAACTCTAAAGGCTGACTGCGCGAGCGCTACGTTCGCAGGTTCGAATCCTGCCTCGGGCATGGATGTGTGTGATGTCCTTAGTTTAGTTAGTTTTAAGTAGTTCTAAGTTCTATGAGACTGATGACCTCGGATGTTAAGTCCCATACTGCTCAGAGCCATTTGAACCATTTCTAAAGGCTGAAGCGGGAATACTCCATGGCGACCCACAACAATTTCCGCATTTTAACTGAAATTGGCCGAGGATAAAATGTGTTGCGTTACTTACTGAACACTCCTCGTACAATGAACGTCTGTGTGTATCCTATACGTTTCGAAAACACGAAGCCAGTTCCATCGCTCTCCCTAGTGAGGGAATTTAAATACGCCCTATCGTTTCTGACGTCTGTACTCTCTAGTCCATTTCCATAATATCTTTTTCTACTTCCTTCATAACCCTTATCTGGTCTTAAGATTAGTTACCCTTATCACACACGTCACATCTTCTGCCATACATTCTCCACAGTATACACTGATCAACCAGAACATTATGACCACCGACCTACTATCGATATAAACCAGTTCAGGTGACAGCAGCGTCACCTGGCGAGGAATGACTCACGCACGGTGCATGTGTTATCGGTGAGCATGCTGTCCTTGAGCAGAGTGGGGAAGGCGGCCGATCAGTGCGTGTTGACGGCAGATTGTGACGGCGCAGAGGTTCAGCACGAGCAGTTTGGAAGCAGCATGACTTGTCAGGTGTTCGAGGAGTGCGTCTTCAACACGTGGCGAAATCAAAGTGAAACCATGTCCAGGCATTTTACGGTTGAGCGGCCACCCCTCATTACAGATGTCGGACGTCGTAAGTGGGCAGACAGGCTGGCAAGACGGGCGGCGAACTGTAGCGGAACTAACATCAGATTTTAATGCTGGGCATAGTACAAGTGTGCCTGAACGCACAGTACACAGAACGCTCCAAACGATAGGTATCCAGAGGCAAAGATCCATGCATGTGCCAATGTTAACACCACGACATCGGGAAATATGACTGAAATGTGCGCGTGACCATCAGCATTGGACGTCGGCGCAGTGGCAGAGCGTGGCATGGTATGATGAATCCCGATACCTTCTCCATCACACCAATGGGAAGGCGCGAATCCGTCGACTGTCAGGGGAACAGATCCTTGACACTTATTCTTCGGTACGGATACAAGCTGGCGGACGCTCCATTGTGCTCTGGGGAACATTTACATACGCATTCATGGATGCAGTGAAGCTCCTGCTAGGCACCGTGACGGCCAAGGAGTATCGTACTCTGGTTGCACACCACGTACACCCCTTCATGGCGATCATATTTGCTGACGGCGGCGGTATCTGCCAATAAGACAACGCGCCATGTCAGAAGACCAGGAGTATGATGGAGTGGATCGAAGAACACAGTCGTGAGTTTCAATTGATGTTTTGCCGCCTCAACTCGCCGGATCTGAACCCGATCGAAAGCATATGTTGTGTGACTGAACGTGACTCGGAGCTCATCGCCCCCTTCCTGAAATTAATGGCAATTAGGTGACTTGTGTGTGCAGATGTGGTGCCAATTCCCTCCAGCAACCTACCAAAGCCTCATTGCATAGCACTAAATAGCAGTTTTAACTTTTCCTAAGTAGTTATTGACTTTCTATAAGCAAACAGTTGTTATGAGCAAGTGCATGTACACTCCTGGAAATGGAAAAAAGAAAACATTGACACCGGTGTGTCAGACCCACCATACTTGCTCCGGACACTGCGAGAGGGCTGTACAAGCAATGATCACACGCACGGCACAGCGGACACACCAGGAACCGCGGTGTTGGCCGTCGAATGGCGCTAGCTGCGCAGCATTTGTGCACCGCCGCCGTCAGTGTCAGCCAGTTTGCCGTGGCATATGGAGCTCCATCGCAGTCTTTAACACTGGTAGCATGCCGCGACAGCGTGGACGTGAACCGTATGTGCAGTTGACGGACTTTGAGCGAGGGCGTATAGTGGGCATGCGGGAGGCCGGGTGGACGTACCGCCGAATTGCTCAACACGTGGGGCGTGAGGTCTCCACAGTACATCGATGTTGTCGCCAGTGGTCGGCGGAAGGTGCACGTGCCCGTCGACCTGGGACCGGACTGCAGCGACGCACGGATGCACGCCAAGACCGTAGGATCCTACGCAGTGCCGTAGGGGACAGCACCGCCACTTCCCAGCAAATTAGGGACACTGTTGCTCCTGGGGTATCGGCGAGGACCATTCGCAACCGTCTCCATGAAGCTGGGCTACGGTCCCGCACACCGTTAGGCCGTCTTCCGCTCACGCCCCAACATCGTGCAGCCCGCCTCCAGTGGTGTCGCGACAGGCGTGAATGGAGGGACGAATGGAGACGTGTCGTCTTCAGCGATGAGAGTCGCTTCTGCCTTGGTGCCAATGATGGTCGTATGCGTGTTTGGCGCCGTGCAGGTGAGCGCCACAATCAGGACTGCATACGACCGAGGCACACAGGGCCAACACCCGGCATCATGGTGTGGGGAGTGATCTCCTACACTGGCCGTACACCTCTGGTGATCGTCGAGGGGACACTGAATAGTGCACGGTACATCCAAACCGTCATCGAACCCATCGTTCTACCATTCCTAGACCGGCAAGGGAACTTGCTGTTCCAACAGGACAATGCACGTTTGCATGTATCCCGTGCCACCCAACGTGCTCTAGAAGGTGTAAGTCATTTACCTTGGCCACCAAGATCTCCGGATCTGTCCCCCATTGAGCATGTTTGGGACTGGATGAAGCGTCGTCTCACGCAGTCTGTACGTCCAGCACGAACTCTGGTCCAACTGAGGCGCCAGGTGGAAATGGCATGGCAAGCCGTTCCACAGGACTACATCCAGCACCTCTACGATCGTCTCCATGGGAGAATAGCAGCCTGCATTGCTGCTAAAGGTGGATATACACTGTACTAGTGCCGACATTGTGCACGATCTGTTGCTTGTGTCTATGTGCCTGTGGTTCTGTCAGTGCGATCATGTGATGTATCTGACCCCAGGAATGTGTCAATAAAGTTTCCCCTTCCTGGGACAATGAATTCACGGTGTTCTTATTTCAATTTCCAGGAGTGTATTTAAGTTCTATTACGCAAGGAAACGGACATTTAACCACGATCTTGAACTGATTGAAAGTAACATGCGCTTTTGAGTCGACCACTGGAAGTAAAATGTAAACATTTCTAATGGTTTTAATATTTTAGCGGTAGTTGTCCTACGTTGGCCTAATTTATGTTTATAAAAGAAATTGTTGATCCTAGATGAGACACGTAATTCATTGGCTTGAAGTAAATAAGTACGAGGTCCGTTCAATACGTAACGCCCCACATCTTTTTCCTCAGAACACATTTATTGTTAAGAGTCAGAATTTGTTGTTAACATACATCAACCTGTCTTCTCCACGTCCGATTTTTCTACGTAGTCTCCATCACGTACCATGGCTGTACGCCAACGTTGTGGATGAGCATGTATTCCCTGCTGGTAAAAGCTCTTGTCCTGTAGGCGTAGCCATGTTTTCACTGCATGAGTGACACTCTCGTCGTCTTCGAAGTGTGTTCCCTATAGAGAATCTTTAGGCGGCCCAAAGAGATGGAAGTCTGCGGGTGCCATGTCTGGACTATAGGGTGGATGAGGCAATGACGTCCAACTCAATTTGGCGATGTGCTCCCGGGTTCTCAAACTTGTCTCGATCATTGTAGACGCACTTCCAATGTTGATCAACAACTGTAGAGTAAATAGTCGAGCTGTGATGCGGCGGTCGACACGAATAATGGCATCCTCACGATTAGGGACGTCTGGAGCAGTGGTAGGACGTCCCTAGCTCTGTTTCAGCATTTCCTGAGGCTGTAACTTTCTTTATCAATCGCCCAACTGTAATCGTATGAACTCAGCATCACAATACACTGCACACAAACGTTTATGGATGCCCACGACGGTTTGTTTTTCTTAACACAAGAATTCAATAACAGCACGCTGCTTATAACGTGAGTCATATGTGGACGCCATTTTGACGCTGTACTACGGCTCTCCCATCTGCCAGAAATGTTCGAAACTTCACCGATGCACTGAGCAAACATCAAATGTGAAGCACCAATACGGACGTTTATTAATGACTTTTAAAAAATTGTGGGGCATCAGTTATTGGACGACCCTCCTATTTGTAGCTAATGATGATGGACATATACTTCAATACAAAGTTGTGCGTATGCTAAAATATAAATCTTCTTTGTTGGAGCTACGGTGTGCTATTTTTTTTCCGTGACACGGGTAACGCCTGTTGTCCAAACCTTGAACAGGTTGAGCCTGCACAGTAGCAAATTTTCAGACAAAATCGGATTAATCTGGCCTAAACATTTGCTCACCAATTTGGATGTTCAATGTAAATACCCCTGCAAAGGAAAATAAAAATTATAGAAAAGAATATGAAATATTCATTTCTTTACGTAATTACAATGAAAAGATGTTTAATTCCATGATTAATAACGATATCCGGAGGGACAAATAGAAACTGTAACTGTGTTATGTAAATAGCAAGACTCCGAACTAGAAACTCTTGGCTTAAGTTACAGTGAAATTTTAGCGTGTTTAAAGGACATGTGAGTGTATGTGCCTGCGATGAGAAACCTAAGAAGACATCCAGTGCGAGTGAAATTCTTTGTTCGGCGAGCGTTACTGTTTCTAATTGGAACATTTCGCTGACCTGAAATCTAAAAGTATCTTATTAGATGATTAACGGTGGACGTTGTGCACTCGTTTACGGAAAACACTATTAAATGGAATGATTACAAAAAATCAATCTAACGGAAGGAGAACGCAAGTATTCTGGAAAATTTCAGTGCATTTGTGAAGGAAGTAGTATCCAAGGGACTAGAGTTATCTATATTGGAATATTGTTCCAGTGTTTGGAGCTCTTGGGAAAGTGAATGGAGCCGGCCGGAATGGCCGTGCGGTTCTGGGCGCTTCAGTCTGGAGCCGAGCGACCGCTACGGTTGCAGGTTCGAATCCTGCCTCGGGCATGGATGTGTGTGATGTCTTTAGGTTAGTTACGTTTAATTAGTTCTAAGTTCTAGGCGACTGATGACCTCAGACGTTAAGTCGCATAGTGCTCAGAGCCATTTGAACCAAAGTGAATGGAGGTGTCTGGACAAAATGGAATGTATCTGTAAAGGGAACAACATATAGTGCACTAGTGTTGTCTATTCTGGAGTATTTTTTCGTGTTTAGAGCTCTTAGCAAGAAAGCATGACGGCAGACATCGATTTTAGGGTGCCGGCAGGATCATAACAGGTCGATACAACCCCATAGGAAAGTATAACATAAATGCTCAGTGGAACCTAAATGGTATTCCTTGAAAGAATGACGACGAACTTCTTGCAAAACTACGTTGAGTAAGCGAGTGTGAACATCTGAACGGATGAAAAACATCGACAGTAGGAGTGACTCCAACTATCCAAACAAATTGGTCATACACAGGATAGTACATACGGACAACGAATTTCGACACAAATTTATGAAATTTTAATGGTTTTCCTCTGTCACTGGAGAGGGATTGTATAGGGTTACGTAGAGAACTCTCAGCGATGGCTGTTATCAGTATGCATCACGCAGGCTGACATAACAAAAGCAAAATGTGTAAATGCTGCGTGCAGAGCCTCATCATTTCCGTCACAGACTCAAAATAAACACAACTACATAGCTAAAAATTATATACAAAATTATAGAGGTTAGGCAAGTAAGAAGTGACATGAATAACATCTGTGCTCTGAAGTGGAATTTACCTGTAAGACCCACACTTTGTTCTGCAGATGTCAGAACATTTGGTACCGTAATATGGTGTTAATAAACCATAGTAGAGGACGTCACAGATTTTGGATGAAGGCAAATAGGAGGCAATCATGTTATATGTACTAGATGCGTAGAGTGATACTGCTTCACGTGTTACAGCAGCTTACATGGAAGTGGGGAAGCTTGATCTAGTAAGTGTAATATAGGAAGACCATTAAATTTAATTATAGAGAACTAAGACTAAAGGTGGTAACTAGGCTTATTAAGCTTCTAGAGAATTACGTCAATGACAACAGTTAAGACCCAAAATGCAGAAAGCATATAGCAACGTATTGCGCAATTTATTACAGTTACGGCTATAAAATGGTTTTGTACGGGGTGAATGCAACTTGTTACAATATTGCATAAATATGTAGATGTATGGGGCTATTTGTACAGTTTCATGTAGCAGTGATGAAGCGTGGGATAATTTGTTACAGTTTTAGCTATAACATGGTGATGTATTGGGTGAAGGAGCAATTTGTTACGATCTGGGTGTAAGATGGCGACTTTTGGTGCATTTTGTAGCAAATTTGCTGTGACATTATAATATAAGGGGTAATTTGTTACTTTTTTTTTTAATAACTTAGTGATGTATGGGTCAGTTTGTGAAGTTCTCATGTCCAGGGAAGTGGCATCCTGATACCACAAATACGTAAATGTAGCCTCACTGGAATGTTGCAGGATCTATTTCTAGAACCCACATAACTGAAATAAATGCCAGAAGCCAGGAATGCAATGCTCTGAGAATTCAGGCACATAAATGGAAACTGGGCAAACAGCAGCAACTGTTTTTCGTACGATCTTGCTACAAGTGTGCTGTAACATGAAGGTGTATAGGGTAATTTGTTGCAATTTCGCTATAATATGGCAATAAACAGGTGCTAGTTTGCTATAATTTTGATGTAAAATAACGATATATGTGGTGAAATGTCATGTACTGTGCGAATACATATGTCAGCATTATCAGAAGAAGAAGTAAAGCGTTTTGTACTGCAAGATGAAGGTAGTATGCTAGGATGGAGCGACTCTACTGTCTCGGTGATTTGCAGTTGAGAGCGGGTAATTGAAAGCATAGCATGCCGCATTTCTGGCATATATAAATGTGTAGTACTAGTGGTCAGCAGGTTGTTTCATGGAAGAGTTATGTAGTTTCCACTGTGTGACAGCGTAAGTCGTCCTGCACAAGTGCATTTTAGCCTGTAAATTAGGTTAGTAATAATGTCATGTGTGGTTTGCAAAGATAAAAAGTAAGTTATGAGATTAAAGATCCATGATATATAAATATATATATATATATATATATATATATATAATTCCAAGAGATAAGTGCTTGGATCAAAAATGGTAAGACAGAAATGGAGTCCTGTGCCCATAGCATTGAACCCGTGCATTGATGAGCCAAAAGCTGCTGCAATATTTGAGGCAGTTGACCCATCAGAAAACCCCTTTTTAACATAATCCAATTCCGCTTCTACATGATACGAGCGCAGGACGTTTAGGTGATTTCTTGCTTAATTTGCGCAGTGTACCTCTTGCTCTCACATTATCATTCCCATGTAGGAGAAATGGTATTTTTGATTTTGACACTGTGGGACGCACAGATAAATTTGGAGAATTTGTCGAATAGATAACGATTAAATGCACAAAGCTTAACCTTCTTTAACATGACAGACTGTTCATTCTCTGATTTTTGGTGATAGTTCACCTAAGCATAGACTTTATATTATCAGAAAACGGTTCTCTGACAGACGTAAGCACATTTAAATTCTTCTTGATAAGGAATGTGTCATTTTTGGTGTAATTTATGCTACCAAACTCAGCACCGTGATGATGCAATTATGCTATTAAAAATGTCAGTATAAATGTTTTACTCTCGATCTCCTTTTCTGAATGATAGTGATTCTATTAAACATCACGTTAATTGTTTAAATACGACATAGAGATATTTCACATTTAACTGTGTCGAATTACATTGAGAAAGAAACTTTAGGAAAGTTATACATGACAGCAGCCGTCGAACCCAGAACATTCTGCTTGTGGTGGCAACAGCGGCAGAGCATTACTCGGTTCTTAAGGCTTATCTCTGGTTTTAAAAAATGAAAATTTTTAATGCGGTGTTAACTTAAGAGTGTTACTGAAACAAACTTTATGATCCACAAAACGACAGAGAAACGGCCAGAACCAGCAGCTGTCTTTGTCAGCTGTCTTTGTCAGGGTGGTGGAGGCTGGTAGCTTGGGAGGTAGCAGGGGAGGGTGATGTACAGATTCTTGGCACCCTGGCTGTGGGATTGTCACAGGAAGGTGGGATGGGGCACGGTACGGCGAAATGGTTTGACAAGACAACATTGTCAAACACAGGAATGTGAGAGGTCATATAGGGACGTGCAGTGTGTCTCACGCATACGGTTCGAAGCATGCTCAGTGCCTTCACAAGATGCGATGGCTCTGTCACAGCACAGCTGCTGCATATCAGTGTAGTAAGGCCGATTGCTGTTTATAATAATGTCTCAATTACTGTCGGTGGCTGATGCAAAGGGTGTGGCGAGGCGCATAATTGCCCATTAAAGATTTCCCTGGCCAGAACCACGGGTGCACAATTTGAACAGAAAATGTATGAGTGTGACGAGAGTCACAATAGATTGTTACTTAGTCTCTATGACTGTTTGAGTTTAGCATGGCAAGGGGCCCACCATAATTGGTTATACAAGGGATTCGGATTTCAACACGCAAGTCACGGGGTAATCCACTCTGTAACGTTGAAATTTCTTTCGAGGAGGCAGAAGGGGGTGAGGATTCTGTTACAGGGACTACCTGAAAATCCTTGAGTTACCAGCTGATCTCAAATTCTCGGTCTGCTGCCAGAAACCTTGGAACCCATCTCCTACCTTTTGACCTTGAGGGAAGAACAGTTTTCCAACATAAGTATATGCAGGTCCAGGGGAGAGATAGCCTTGATCGTGACCTGTGGAGGAGAGGAGCAGGTTCACCTCGAAATTCTGGCGCTATATGAACCAAATACAATGCTGTGCCCAGCTTTAGTCAAATGGTGTCAACAATTTGACCAGTGGCACACAGACACAGATGCTACTGATCAGGAAGGAGATCCGTAAACATCGACCACAGACAATAACGCCCCAGCAGTTGAGGAACTGACTTGCAGAAATTTGAGATTTTCTAAAGATGAGAACTTTCACACAGCGGTTCTGGAATAGCTCAGTAATCAAGGATTGGATGTCTGTTCCTCTAGAACGATTGCTACAAAACCCCGACTGTTGTTTAAAGAATTTTGCTAACTACGTTGAAAAATAGTCTCATGTATCCGTGTCATTTTGAAGTGTAGTGCAGCCTTCAACAAAACTTTCTTAGGCTGCCATAATAATTGTTTAATTTATATTTCGAAATAACCTCATAATAAACATGGGGCGCTGGGGCTTGGAAGTAGAGGAAGGAATAGAATAAAGTGTTTCTGAATAATATAGCCTTGATAGTAGGACTGAGAGAGAAGAAAGTCTTATTGAGATCTGCAATTAATTTCAGCATGTAATAGCTAATACACTGTTCAGAAAGTCCAAGAGGCGGAAGTGTACTTGAAAAAAGACTGGCTGGATTACATCGTCGTCAGACAGTGACTCCAAACTCGGATACTGGATTTTAAGGGATTTATGGAAAAAGTTCAAGGCAATCGTAAAATGCGTTTTAGACAGGTACGTGCCGAGTAAAACTGCGAGGGACGGGAAAAGCCCACCGTGGTACAACAACAAAGCTAGGAGACTACTGTAAAAGCAAAGAGAGCTTCACTCCAAGTTTAAACGCAGCCAAAACCCCTCAGACAAACAGAAGATAAACGACGTCAAAGTTAGCGTAAGGAGGGCTATGCGTGAAGCGTTCAGTGAATTCGAAAGTAAAATTCTATGTACCGACTTGACAGAAAATCCTAGGAAGTTCTGGTCTTACGTTAAATCAGTAAGTGGCTCGAAACAGCATATCCAGACACTCCGGGATGATGATGGCATTGAAACAGAAGATGACACGCGTAAAGCTGAAATACTAAAGACCTTTTTCCAAAGATGTTTCACAGAGGAAGACCGCACTGCAGTTCCTTCTCTAAACCCTCGCACAAACGAAAAAATGGCTGACATCGAAATAAGCGTCCAAGGAATAGAAAAGCAACTGAAATCACTCAACAGAGGAAAGTCCACTGGACCTGACGGGATACCAATTCGATTCTACACAGAGTACGCGAAAGAACTTGCCCCCCCCCCCCCCCCCTTCTAACAGCCGTGTACCGCAAGTCTCTAGAGGAACGGAAGGTTCCAAATGATTGGAAACGAGCACAGGTAGTCCCAGTCTTCAAGAAGGGTCGTCGAGCAGATGCGCAAAACTATAGACCTATATCCCTGACGTCGATCTGTTGTAGAATTTTAGAACACGTTTTTTGCTCGAGTATCATGTCGTTTTTGGAAACCCAGAATCTACTCTGTAGGAATCAACATGGATTCCGGAAACAGCGATCGTGTGAGACCCAACTCGCTTTATTTGTTCATGAGACCCAGAAAATATTAGATACAGGCTCCCAGGTAGATGCTATTTTTCTTGACTTCCGGAAGGCGTTCGATACAGTTCCGCACTGTCGCCTGATAAACGAAGTAAGAGCCTACGGAATATCAGACCAGCTGTGTGGCTGGATTGAAGAGTTTTTAGCAAACAGAACACAGCATGTCGTTATCAATGGAGAGACGTCTACAGACGTTAATGTAACCTCTGGCGTGCCACAGGGGAGTGTTATGGGACCATTGCTTTTCACAATATATATAAATGACCTAGTAGATAGTGTCGGAAGTTCCATGCGGCTTTTCGCGGATGATGCTGTAGTATACAGAGAAGTTGCAGCATTAGAAAATTGTAGCGAAATGCAGGAAGATCTGCAGCGGATAGGCTCTTGGTGCAGGGAGTGGCAACTGACCCTTAACATAGACAAATGTAATGTATTGCGAATACATAGAAAGGCGGATCCTTTATTGTATGATATGATAGCGGGACAAACACTGGTAGCAGTTACTTCTGTAAAACATCTGGGAGTATTCGTGCGGAATGATTTGAAGTGGAATGATCATATAAAATTAATTGTTGGTAAGGCGGGTACCAGGTTGAGATTCATTGGGAGAGTCCTTAGAAGATGTAGTCCATTAACAAAGGAGGTGGCTTACAAAACACTCGTTCGACCTATACTTGAGTATTGCTCATCAGTGTGGGATCCGTACCAGATCGAGTTGATGAAAGAGATAGAGAAGATCCAAAGAAGAGCGGCGCGTTTCGTCACAGGGTTATTTGGTAACCGTGATAGCGTTACGGAGATGTTAAACAAACTCAAGTGGCAAACTCTGCAAGAGAGGCGCTCTACATCGCGGTGTAGCTTGCTCGCCAGGTTTCGAGAGGGTGCGTTTCTGGATGAGGTATCGAATATATTGCTTCCTCCTAATTATACCTTCCGAGGAGATCACGAATGTAAAATTAGAGAGATTCGAGCGCGCACGGAGGCTTTCAGACAGTCGTTCTTCCCACGAACCATACGCGACTGGAACAGGAAAGGGAGGTAATGACAGTTACACGTAAAGTGCCCTCCGCCACACACCGTTGGGTGGCTTGCGGAGTATATATGTAGATGTAGATGTAGATCCAGTAGTAGAAATAGAACCATATCACAGTCTAGTAATGATGAAGCGTACACTGAAGTTTAAGAGAATTGTCAGGAAGAATCAATGTGAAAAGCAGTGAGACACTGTTGAGATGATTCTGAAGTTCTCCAAGACTGTAGACGGTGCGATAATGAATACGACAGTTGAAGAGCACCTGACAGTTCTAAGAAGGTCGATCACGAAATTATGCAGACAGATAAAGGTATGAGAAAGGTAACTGCGAAGAGACCTTGGCAAACAGGTGACATACTTCAGCTGATCCACAAAGGAAGAAGTACAATAATCTTCAGGCAAAGACAGAGATAAGCAATATAGGTCACATAAGAATGAAATACACTGGATGTGCAGGGGGGTCAAGGCGAAATGGCTGCAAGAAAAAGTGAAGAAATCGGAGATGTAATGGCCGTTAGAACAACATATTCAGCATGCAGAAAAATCGAAACAGTCTTCGGGAAACTAAAACGGAGGACAATAATATCAGGAGTGCAATTGCAATTCCATTGCTAAATTCAGAGGAGAGAATCGATAAATGGAAGACTTATATTGAAGGGCGAACGAGACTGGGGACTTGTCTGAGGACGTGCCAGAGATAGAAATGAGCATCCAGAAGGGTATAATGGGGATCCAATAATACAGTCAAAGTTTAACAAAGCTTTGGGAGACTTGCGAGACTTGCGAGAGATTGACAACTCCTTACAAAGTCCTTAAATCATTTCGGAAAGGCAAAGGCACCAGCGATTCATTTGTGACGTTGTGCTTGATAATCGAACCAAGACTTACGCAAAAAGTTTGACAATGTAATATGGTGCAGGATCATCGAAATTCTGAGAAAATATAGGTAAGCTGTAAGGAAAGACGGGTAATAAATATACTGTAGGTACAAGAATCAGGCGATAACTAAAAGAATGACATAGCTAGAAGGAAATGTCCGGATTGAAAGAGGTGTAAGACGGGGATGCAGTCTCTCACCGTTTACAGTCTATACATCGAAGAAGCAACAACGGAAATGAAAGAAGAATGGAATCAAAAATCAGGTTGAAAGGATAACATTGATAGGATTCGCTGATCACATGGCTGTTCTTAGAGAAAACGAAGAATAACAGGATCTGTTGACTGGAATGAATACTCTTCTGAGTACAGAATATGGACTGAGGGCAAACCGAAGAGGTACGAAAGTAATCAGGAGTAGGAGAAATGAGATTAAGAATAAACTTTGGAAGCGAAATAACACAACACCACCGAAGAAAAGAGGGCATAAAAAGCAGATTAGCATAGACAAAGGGGGTATATCTGGCCAAAAGAAGTCTATTAGCGTCAAACATAGGCCTTAATTTGAAGATGAGCAGAGCATTTTATGTTAATGAATCACGGATTGTGGAAAAATTGGAAAAGAAGAGGATCGAAAATTTGAGATGAGGTGCTATAGAAGGCTGTTGAAAATTAGATGGTCTGATGAGATAAGGGCTGTGGATGTTCTTCGCGGAATCGGAGGAAATAGGAACACATGGGTAACACTGCCAAGAAGAAAAGATAGGATGATAGCATATGCGCTAACACTGCAAGATCTAATGCTTCTAGAGGGTTCTAGAAAGGTTAAAACAACGGGGAACAGAGATTGGTATAAACAGAGCAAATAATTCTGTTCATGAAACTTCCTGGCAGATTAAAACTGTGTGCCCGACCGAGACTCGAACTCGGGACCTTTGCCTTTCGCGGGCAAGTGCTCTACCATCTGAGCTACCGAACGTGAGTCGTGCTTCGGTAGCTCAGATGGTAGAGCACTTGCCCGCGAAAGGCAAAGGTCCCGAGTTCGAGTCTCGGTCGGGCACACAGTTTTAATCTGCCAGGAAGTTTCATATCAGCGCACACTCCGCTGCAGAGTGAAAATCTCATTCTGGAATTCTGTTCATAGTGTACAAGCGTTAATCTGAGATGGAGACTGACACAAGAGAGGAATACGTGGCCGCCCTCTTGAAACCTGTCAGAGATCGATATACAGGGTGTTTCAAATATTCGTTACAAACAATGGG
Organism: Schistocerca gregaria; assembly: GCF_023897955.1. Taxonomy (NCBI): domain Eukaryota; kingdom Metazoa; phylum Arthropoda; class Insecta; order Orthoptera; family Acrididae; genus Schistocerca; species Schistocerca gregaria. The sequence goes on from NC_064920.1 coordinate 553,106,077, forward strand.
GAGAGACTCCTTATCAGAACAAGTTCATGTAAAAGTTTGTCACAAATTCCTTCTTTTCGAGTTATTAATGGAAGTTTACAATTTAGGTACTGGGAGCTAGTATCCCATAAAGTATAATAAAATCTTGAGATTCCTCGTCTTGCTGCTAAAGACCCATGCCCTCGCCGAACAACGGACTGTCGTACTCTTTCAAAAACTCCCTGACGGTTTCAAATGGTTTCCCGAGACTCCACGATACTTCAATGAAAAATTTCTGCATCCAGATGGTCTGCTGCATAGAACAAGTGTTTGAGGTGCCCACATACATAAGAATCCAAAGGACTGAGGTCGGGGGAAGGTGGTCCTTCTCTACCTATTCGTTTGCCATGGCAGTTACCGACCAGTGCATCTCTAAAACTGAGCTCGAAATTTGCGCGAGCTCCGTCATGCATGAATCACATGTTTCTTCTTATTTGCGGGCGCACATCTTATAGTAGGGCTTGGAGGGTGTTCTGAATAAAGTCCCTGTAGACAGCAACTGTAAAATATACTTGGAGAACGCATGGCCTTACCAGACAGTTGGCTCACACGTCAGCCTTAGACGGATGCTGTATAGCCTGCATAGTAGCACGAGGACTGCGATCAGCCCATATGTGTTGGTTGTGGAAACTGCTTATTGCAGGTCTCCTAAATATTGCCTCGTGTGTAAACAAAACTGAAGATTTGGCAGTTCGCTCAACAAACCATCTCCAAAACTTCTCCCGTGCAGGGTGATCAGCAGGCGTATGTCCCACACACATTGAAGATGATACGGAGAGACGAGCTGCTCGTGAAGTATCCTCCACGCTGAACTTGGAGATGTACCACTTGCCATGGTCACCTGCCTTACGCTGATACCTGGCTTTTCTTCGAAAGTCTGTAGAACATGCTTCCTCTGTTCAGCCGAATGAGCAGTACATGGTCTTACCCAATCCATAATCTGTGGTGTAAGGATCCTGTCTCGGCAACGGGACGATGCACAGCACCAAATATTGGATGACTCGGTTGAGAAGGTGAAGACAGAGGAATGGCGAATGTAAAAAGTCTCTCTGGCGACACAATGCCATGTAGCACACAGGTGAATAGATAAATGTAGGTACTGAATTGCACCTGGAAAGCCGTTGGACGTGATCATTCATTGATAATTCAAAAGCAAAGGATTTTCGGACATACTAACGGAAAAAATCGGAAAACCAAACGGGAGTTGTGCAATATAATCGAAAGTTGGTAGGTATGTTTCAACATCTGAAAGATGTCTGTTCAAATTTCGCGCAAGTCGCATAAGGGTGGTGCTAGTCGTGCAACCACGAGTATGCAAATCAGGTTTTCTTTGAATACGCGCAGTAACAGTCGTGGGCGTTAGTTGCCTTTGAGACTGGACATGGTGAGCTGATGATAGTCAAGAATGCCTTGAAGGCGACAAAGACGCCATTATCAGCACCTCACTGAGTTTGAACGAGGTCGTGTAATAGGGCTACAAGAAGCCAGAGGTTCCTTCTCCGATAATGCAGAAAGACGTGCCTGGAAAGTAGCCACTGTACATGACTGCTGGCAGCGGTGGTCGCAAGAATGTACGGTCGCAAGAAGACCGGACTCCGGACGGCCACGTAGCATTTCTGAGAGGGAAGACCATAATGTTTTGCGTATGACTCTGACTCATTGTACTGCATGTGCAGCAGCAGTTTCAGCAGCGGTTGGTACCGCTGTGACACAACGAACTATTACAAATCGAAATTTCCTGGCAGATTATACTGTGTGCCCTGCCGAGACTCGACCTCGGGACCTTTGCCTTTCGAGGGAAAGTGCTCTACCATCTGAGCTACTCAAGCTCGACTCTCGACCCGTCCTCACAGCTTCAGTTGTGTCAGTACCTCGTCTAGTAACTTCCAAACTTCACAGAAGCTCTTCTGCGAACCAGAAGAAGAGCTTTTGTGAAGTTAGGACGGTAGGAAACGAGGTACTGGCAGAACTGAAGCTATGAGGACGGGTCGTGAGTCGTGCTTGGGTAGCTCAGATGGTAGATCAATTCCCTGCGAAAGGCAAAAGTCCCGAGTTTGAGTCTCGGTCGGGCACACAGCTTTAATCTTCCAGTAAGTTTAATGTCAGAACACACTGTTACAAATCGCTTATTTCAAGGGCAGCTCTGGGCCAGATGCCCAAACTACTATCATTTACGACTTCAGTGGTGTCAAGCGAGAGCTCGTTGAAGAGCAAGTTAGAGGTCTGTTGTATTTTGTAATGGAAGCTGGTTCTGCCTGGGTGTCAGTGATGGTGACGTGTTGGTTAGCTGGAGGCCAGCCAAGGGCCCGCAATCAACTTCTCTGCGTGCTAGACACACTGAACCAACACATAGAGCTGTGGTCTGAGTGCGATTTCGTATGACAGCAGGAGCACCCTCGTGGTTATCCCAGATACCCTGACTGGAAATTTGTACGTCAGTCTGGTGATTCGACCCGTTGTGCCAGTCATTCACGAACAGCGTTCATAGGAGTGTTTTGCAACAGGATAACGCTCGCTTACATACCGCCGTTGTAGCTCTACGGGGTGTCGTGTTGGCTTGGCCTACTCGATCATCAGATCTGTCTCCAATCGAGGACTATGTCCCCATGGAGGTATATCAACACCTGTTTGCAGCTGAGGGTTTAGATTAATTATCTTGACGTATGGGACATCATTGGATGACAACTTAAGCGTCATCCACAAACAGCGTTAACCGTATTGATCTACCAAGGGCAAGAGGTATGGATGTCCATTCCACGATCTGACATCCGGCACCCGCACCACAAAATGTATGTACTTTTTCATGCTTGCATTGAACATTCTGGCGGTTACACTGGTTATTAATGTACCAGCATTTCATACTTGAAATGGATTACCTAGCATGTACATTAACTTGTGATCTTGCATTGTTAATCACTTAATTATGTTACCTAGGCAAATGTATTACGAAATTTCATTACTCTACTTTAATTATATTATGGTGTTGCGAGTTTCTCCTATCAGTGTATTTTGATATTAACTTTTTTTCGTGTTTTGTCCCCAAAGCATATTTGAATATTTTTGAATTTCTGGATATTATGGCGTTAGCGGAATTAGCGCGATGACTCCTGGTGGTGGGGTGGGGTGGGGGGGGGGGGGGGAAGACTAATAGTTTGGCCCCTGAGTGCTTATAGTGGTGAGTGTGTAGTGGAGCGGGCACGGCACGCACCGCCTGCAGCGCCCTGGTGGCGGCCTTCTCCTCCAGCAGCTGCTGCCTGTGTTCCAGCCGCGGCTCGCGCTGCAGCAGGGGCGCCGCGGCGCGCACCGCCTCCACGTCGCCGTCGTCCGTGGCCTCCAGCAGCGCGGGCAGCCAGCCCCGGCTGGGCGACTCCTCCAGCGCCCACAGCACCGGCCGCAGCCGCTGCCGGCATAGCCAGAGACATTACACTGGTGCATAAGTTCGTGGTGTTTTTGTTTTGCAAGTTGGTATTCCGTTTGCTACGTATTTATTTATCGACTGTCTTTTTTTTTATTTGTAGTCCACTGTTGCTAATTAAGTTTACATGTGGTGAGTGGATCAGTGGACGCTACAAACAGAGTACCAAGTAGAGAAATCGGAACACTTCCGACATAGTCTTCTTTTTGAGTTCAATAGAAGGGTGACAGCAGCGAAGGCGGACAGAAACGTTTGCGCCGTGTACGGGTATAATGTCATTGGACAGAGCATTGCAAGAAATTAGTTTTCTCGTTTTAAGGAGAATCGCTTTGATGTTAATGACTCTCCACGTTCAGGAGGATCTACTGGGTTTGATAAGGATCGTTTAAACGCATTAACGTGCAATGATCCACGTCATTGTACTCGAAAACTGGCAAATGTAATGAACTGTAGTAAGTCCACTATTGCCGGACATATGCACGCAGTGGGTACCGCATGCTCTAAGCCAAAATCACAGAAATCAGCAGACTGCCATATGTACACCTCTACTTGGTCATCATCAATTAGGTGGTGAATAACACTGAACATTCCTATCCTAAATCCTTACTGGTGATGAGAAATGGTGTCTTATGCTAACATAAGAAAAAGAAACGAATGGTTGAGACCGGCTCCCTGTACAAAGACCTGCACGCTTCCTCGCTGCATCTGGTGGCAACAGCATCAGCGTACAGTACTGTGAATTGCTTCCGCGAGGTGTAGCCATCACTGCTGACATTTATTGTCAACAGCTGAGAAGTCTTGCAGGCGCTGTCCGACAACGACCAGGAAGACTGCGTGAGGGATGCTACTGCCTGATAACCGCCCACTTGCATTCTGCTAGAGTAACGATAAACACCATAAGCGAGTTTTGTTTGAAAGTCACTCTGATCTTCAAGGAACTCTTTTCTTGATAAAAATGCGTTCCGAACATGGCTCGAATAGTTCTTCCCCTAAAAACCGCTTCACTTCTACAGTCGCGGATTCGAAAAGTTACACCAGCGTTGGCACACTGGTGTAAATAGTGAATGAGAATATATTATTGATAACCAAACTCTGTCATATGTATTTGTTCTGTTTACTAAACTTATGGAGAACTTATGCACCAACCTAATATTCACAGACGCTAGAACTTTTTTGTAATACAGCCCACTGTCCTTCCTAACGTACGTGACTACTCGTACCGTTTTTAGGCTTTTAAAGTAAAATATTTTTAGTCAGAGTGGCAAGAATTTCATTATGAAATTACCAGTTTCGGTCTTCACTGTTGTGATGTAAGTCCTAATGTATATTATGAGCTCTCTGATACAAATCTGTATCGATAATTGTAAGTTTAAGAAAATTACCTTATGCCAAACCATATGTGAGCATGAAACTGTCATACATCATATGCTGCTGTTTATATTTCATATGATCAGAGTAGTTTTTATGTTATTTAGCACAAAACTTTGTAAGTGTATATTTTACTAAATTTATGTGAAGAATATTTATCAGTCACTTTAAATACTGTCCATGTCAGCAATGTAAGTAACTTTCTTTGCCTACAAAAGTAATCGTTTATCTCCCTCGTACTTAGCAGGAGGAGTACTTTGGGAGAGAGTCTCAGAAAGCTAGCTGAAATGGTCGTACATATTTTTGTGAGATATACGAAAAAATTAGAGTTTTGTAGCTGATGTGAGCACATGTATTTCGTACTAACGTGGAAGTTGTGTATTATTTACCAACAAGTCGATTAAGAATTCTTAAATGCAGAAACATAAAGCAACAAACTATTAGTATTTTCTTTTTAAAGTTTCCTACAAAACCGAACAATCTTGGAAAATTACAGATTTTGTCCTACAGGAAAAATTCGAGCCTATTATACTCTGCAGAAAAAGATAAGGAAGTCAGCATAAAAACCAGCTAAGTACCAGGTGGAAAAATATTTAATGCGAGCTTGTACACTTTTAAAATATCTCATACGGACATACATTTGTACCTATACTGGTCAGCTAAAACATCATACCCAGCTACCTAATAGCTAGTACGTCGCCTTTGGCACGGATAACAGTGGCGACGAATTGTGGCTTGGAGACAATGAGGCCTTGGTAGATCGCTGGATGTAGTTGGCACCGAAGCTGCAGGCAAAAGTCACCTAGTACCCATAGGGGTGTGGGGTGGAGATGACTGGGCAGCGATGAGATCTGATACCACTTCAATCACGTTCCAGATCTGGTGAGTGGGCAGGCCAGCGCATCAACTGGAACTCGCAATTGTGCTCCTCGAATCATTCCATCACACTCCTGGGCTTGTAACATGGCGCATTATCTTGTTGACAAATGCCAGTGCCGTCGGGAAACATGATCGTCGCGAAGGGGTGTATGTGGCCTGCAATCAGTGTGGCCGCTATGATGCCTCCCCTCGACCCACGGATGCCCACGTGAATGTTCCCCAGAGCATAATGGAACCGTCACCAGCTTGTCTTCGTCCCACAGTACAGGTGTGCTTCCCTTGGAAGACGACGGATTCGCGTCCTCCTATGGGCATGATTAAGAGGGTGCCGGGATTCAGCAGACCATGCATCGCTCTGCCATTGCGCTAGCTTCCAGTGCCCATGGTCACGTGCCTATTTCAGTCGTAGTTGCCGATGTCGTGGTGTTGGAACATTCATTGGTCGTCGGCTGCAGACGCCTGTCGTTAGGAGTGTTCGCTGCACTGTGTGTTCAGACACATTTTTACTCTGCCCAGCACTTAAGTCTGATGTTAGTTCTGCCGTAGTTCGCCACCTGTCCTGTTTTACCAGTCTCCATAGCCAATGACGTCCGGCGTCTGTAATGATGAGTGGCCACACAACCCCACGATGTCTGGACGTGGTTTCACCTTGGTTTCGCCACGTGTTGAAGACACTGACTACAGCACTCCTCAAACACCCGAAATGCTCGTGCCGAGCCTGTAGGGCATCACAATCAGCCCTTGATCAATCTCAGATAGCTCGCTCGCCTTTCCCATACTACACACAGAAGGCACGCTAACTGATACTAAAGCACCGTGCATGTGTATGACTAGCAGTCATTCTTCGCCAGGTGACGCTGCTATCGCCTGGACGGGTTTATATCGATAGGTCGGTGGTCATAATGTTCTGGCTGATCAGTGTAGATTTGTCACTGATGTGTTGATATTCCGTTACACCTGCAACCCTCTAATCGTAAGACAGATGCCTTGGTTCCCTCCAACCATTCCAGAAACAACACTGTCAAAGAAACCACACAGTGTTGCATTTTCCAGATGAACAGTAACTGTCTGTCCAAGCAGTGTATGGCTTGTGCTAAATATGGTAGTATCTAGGCGGGCATTTGACTCTGTTGTGCGCTTGCTACTGTTGCTATTTAATGGAGATACGTGAGGTGTACGAGTGTGGCACAGCAGTACGTAGGATGACTTAAAGGCAGTTTTGACGCTCTGCCAGGTCACTGTTTCCCACGCTTGGTTTGCATTGTCTGCCGTGCTGCAGCAGGCAGACATTATGTGCCGACGGACAGGAACCGTCGAGTACTGCGGAGGGTAGTCACTAAAGATCTCTCCTAATCAGCGGAAGAAGTCACTTTTGAGTTCAAAAGTGCTACCAGTGGTCCGCTAGCGCAAATATTGGGCGTAGGGAGCTAAAAGGAATGATGTAAACGGTCGAGCAGTTCCTCATAAGCTACACATTTCTAGAAGCGCTGCTAAGCGAAACTTGAGTTGGATTAAAGTACGATGACCTGGAGTGGATAACTGAAAAAGAGTGATGTGAAGTGATGACACACGCTACACCCTGTGGCATAGCGATGAAATGGTTTGCCGGCCGGAATGGCCAAGCGGTTCTAGGCGCTACAGTCTGGAACCGCGAGTCCGATACGGTCGCAGGTTCGAATCCTGCCTCGGACATGAATGTGTGTGATGTCCTTAGGTTAGTTAGGTTTAAGTGGTTCTAAGTCTAGGGGACTGATGATCTCAGATGTTAAGTCACATACTGCTTAGAGCCATTTGAACTGTGCAAGATGATGTTGGCTTCATAATAGTGCACGCTGTGTTTACATGGAACTGACTGGATCCTCTGTTCCAATTGAACCGATCACTGACTGGAAACAGTTAAGTTCAGTTACGTGGAGACCACTGCAGCCATTCATGGACATCATGTTCGCAAATAACGATGCTATGTCACTGTGCTACCGTTGATCCCGACTCGTTTGAGGAACATTCTGGCAGTTCGAGCGAATGATTCGTCCACCCAGATCAGCCGACATGAATCCCGTCGAACATTTATGGGACGCAATCGAAAGGTCAGTTTGAGCACAACATTTTCGCAATTATGAACGGTCACAGAGGCAGCTGGCGTCTAGTGCGACGTTGACATTATAACTCAACCCAAGGGTGTTCCACTGGGTTTAGGTCGGGAGTCTGGGGAGGACAGTCCATTACAGGAATTTTATTGTAGACAAGCCATTTCTTGATAGATGCTGCATTGTAACTGGGTGCATTGTCATGCTAATACAATCGTCGCCTTGAAACTGTTCCTCTGTTGTACGTAATACACAATACTGTAAAATGTTTTCATTTCCTTCTGTATTTAGCGTTTTCTTAAGCACAATAAGGGGAGTACACAGTAACCACGAAAAATTACCCCTCCCCCCCCCCCCCACCCCCGCCCCCACGGTAAGACCAACTCCTCCGTACTTTGCTGCTTTCACTAGACATGATGCCGACTGGTGTGGCCGAGCGATTGGAAGCACTTCAGTCTGGAACCTAGCGACCGCTACGGTCGCAGGTTCGAATCCTGCCTCGGGCATGGTTGTGTGTGATGTCCTTAGGTTAGTTACGTTTAAGTAGTTCTAAGTTCTAGGGGACTGATGACCTCAGCAGTTAAGTCTCATAGTGCTCAGAGCCATTTTAACCAGTTTTGATGAAATGGTTTGAGTTTGGTAACTGTCTGGAGAATGCTGCCTGCCATCATGTGTAGTACCAACAGTAAAATACGGAGGAGATGGTATTAGAGCATGGGTCTGTTTTTCGTTGTTAGGATGTAGCTCCTATATTGCGCTTATAAAAATAATAAATGCCGGACGATATGAGCACATTTTACTATACTGTGTGCTGCATGCAGTGGAAAACATTTCAGAGACGATTACTTTTTGTTTAAGCACAGTAATGCACCCTGCCAAAATTCAGCATCTGTGAGCCAATGTTTTGTGGACAATAACATTCCTAAAATGGACCGACCTACCCAGAGTGCCGACCTGAATCTAACAGAAACCATTTTGGTTGCCATTCCTCCACAGAAATTTAGATACCTCACTGAATTTGTCCCCAGCAGAGTTCAAGCCACTACAAAGGCGAAGGCTCGACACACCCCAAATTAATTTATATTACTAGGTATCTGGATACTTTTTATCAAATAGTGTACTTCCACTTGACTGCAAGATAAGCTACTTCTCACAGTAACAAACACGTCACCATCAACTGAATTGACTATCATTCTGAACGCCATTAGGTTCTTGGCGAAAGTTTCAGCTCAACGTATATCCGACTTTTGCTAGTGGTAAATCTAGAGAGCAAGAACCAACCAGTTTTGCCAACTTTGTTTTTATTATGGGAATACAATAAACCACCAACAGTAACACACTCTTCAAAACGTTAAGGATCCCTTCTTCGGATCAAGCAAATAACAACTAATTCCTGTAATCAGAGTTTCCTTCACTCTATACCCGTACAACTGCTCCACGTGGAAGTCGGCTGTTAGCAGCTGGTAGATAGCCTAACACGACGGAAGCGAAGTATCACAATCGTCGCGGGAGAGAGGTTGCTCGAGGTGGCACACCGCTGGACCGGCCAATCTGCTCCGCACTCGGATAGTCGAGAACTGCCTCCTGAATGGCCAGGCGCCGGCTTATCTAGCCCCGAGTGGAAGGATATTTCAGGGACTATTTGCACACGAAATAGTTCGTTGATCGTCGCGCGCCCCTTCCTCTGCTGCTGGTTGATGCCCTCCGATGGACGTTCGCCACAGCTACGTGTTCGTTGTCAACTGTGGTCCTTGCTTGCAAACCCTCTTGCGTCGGCCGGACTTAAAAAATATTCAGATGTGTGTGAATTCCTGAGGGATCAAACTGCTGAGGTCATCGGTCCCTAGACTTACACACTACCTAAACTAACTTATGCTAAGAAGACATACACCCATGCCCGAGGGAGGACTAGAACTTCCGGCGGGAAGGGCGGCGCAATCCGTGAATGGCGCCTGAAACCGGGCGGTCACACCACGCGGCGCCAGATTTCGCAGCAGAGTCGGCAACCCGCATCGCTTTTCTGTCTGCGGTGTTGCTGACGCAGTAGGCGTCTGTGGAGACGGCAGCAGCCAGCTTTCAATATCAATTTCTGCTTCAGTGTTTCCTATGAGCGCTTGGAACTCCGGTTATTACCCAAGACAGCTACAACAATTTAAAACTTTAACGCAGATGTTTTCTAGCTATTCCCTCGCCCTGTTTTTGAGCTTCTCTCTTCGACACTCTACCCCTTTTTGTAATCTTTCCGAGACCCTCTGACCTGGTGCATTCCACTAATCCCTGGTCACAGGAGAGCTCGTAAAGCCCGGTGTCAAGAAGACAGTACATGGTCATTGGAAGAATGGTCCCAGGTTATGTTCACGGACGAGTCCAGGTATAGTCTGAACCGTGATACTCGCCGGGGTTTCATCTGGTGTGAACCAGGAACCAGATACCTACCCCTTAATGTCCTTCAAAGGGACTTGTGTGGAGGTTGTGGTATGATGGTGTGGGATGGGATTATGATTGTTGCACGTACACCCCTGCATGTCTATGACAGAGGAACTGTAACAGGTCAGGTGTATCGGGACGTCATTTTGCACCAGTATGTCCGCCTTTTCAGGGGTGTAGTGGGTCCCACCTTCCCCCTGATGGATGGTAACACACGACCCCACTGAGCTGCCATTGTGGAGGAGTAACTTGAAACAGAAGATATCAGGCGAGTGGAGTGGCCTGCCTGTTCTCCAGACCTAAACCCCAACGAGCACGTCTGGGATGCTCTCGGTCGACATATCGATGCATATCTTCAAACCCCTAGGACACTTCAGGAGCTCCGACAGGCACTGGTGCAAGAATGGGAGGCTATACCCCACCAGTTGCCAGAGTATGCCAACCCGTTCTGCGGCCTGTGTACGCATGCAAGGTGATCATATTGCATATTGATGGCGGGGTACATCCGCAGGAAACAGTGTCCTTTTTGTAGCACATGTGTTTCGGGACGGCTTTCTCAACTTATCACAAATACCGTGGGTTTACAGATATGTGTCGTGTGTGTCCCCTAAGTGCCCATGGTATTAGCCCCAGTTTTGTGTAGTGCCGCATTAGTGGCACCACATTCTGAAATTATCCTTAATTTATGAAGATGAGCGTATATGCACATGTACAGATGGCGGTACTATCGTGTACACAAAGTATAAAAGGCCAATGCATTGTCGGAGCCATGATTTGTACTCAAATGATTCATGTGATAATGTTTGTAGACGCATGGGACATTTCCTTAGCTGGCCGCTGTGGCCGAGCGGTTCTAGGCTCTTCAGTCCAGAACCGCGCTGCTGCTACGGTCGCAGGTTCGAATCCTGCCTCGGGCACGGACGTGTGTGGTGTCCTTAGGTTAGTTAGTGGTTCTAAGTCTAGGGGACTGATGATCTCAGATGTTAAATCCCATACTGCTTAGAGCCATTTTAACTGTGCAAGATGATGTTGGCTTCATAATGGTGCACGCTGTGTTTACATGGAACAGACTGGGTCCTCTGCTCCAATTGAACCGATCACTGACTGGAAATACACTCCTGGAAATGGAAAAAAGAACACATTGACACCGGTGTGTCAGACCCACCATACTTGCTCCGGACACTGCGAGAGGGCTGTACAAGCAATGATCACACGCACGGCACAGCGGACACACCAGGAACCGCGGTGTTGGCCGTCGAATGGCGCTAGCTGCGCAGCATTTGTGCACCGCCACCGTCAGTGTCAGCCAGTTTGCCGTGGCATACGGAGCTCCATCGCAGTCTTTAACACTGGTAGCATGCCGCGACAGCGTGGACGTGAACCGTATGTGCAGTTGACGGACTTTGAGCGAGGGCGTATAGTGGGCATGCGGGAGGCCGGGTGGACGTACCGCCGAATTGCTCAACACGTGGGGCGTGAGGTCTCCACAGTACATCGATGTTGTCGCCAGTGGTCGGCGGAAGGTGCACGTGCCCATCGACCTGGGACCAGACCGCAGCGACGCACGGATGCACGCCAAGACCGTAGGATCCTACGCAGTGCCGTAGGGGACCGCACCGCCACTTCCCAGCAAATTAGGGACACTGTTGCTCCTGGGGTATCGGCGAGGACCAATCGCAACCGTCTCCATGAAACTGGGCTACGGTCCCGCAAACCGTTAGGCCGTCTTCCGCTCACGCCCCAACATCGTGCAGCCCGCCTCCAGTGGTGTCGCGACAGGCGTGAATGGAGGGACGAATGGAGACGTGTCGTCTTCAGCGATGAGAGTCGCTTCTGCCTTGGTGCCAATGATGGTCGTATGCGTGTTTGGCACCGTGCAGGTGTGCGCCACAATCAGGACTGCATACGACCGAGGCACACAGGGCCAACACCCGGCATCATGGTGTGGGGAGCGATCACCTACACTGGCCGTACACCTCTGGTGATCGTCGAGGGGACACTGAATAGTGCACGGTACATCCAAACCGTCATCGAACCCATCGTTCTACCATTCCTAGACCGGCAAGGGAACTTGCTGTTCCAACAGGACAATGCACGTCCGCATGTATCCCGTGCCACCCAACGTGCTCTAGAAGGTGTAAGTCAACTACCCTGGCCAGCAAGATCTCCGGATCTGTCCCCCATTGAGCATGTTTGGGACTGGATGAAGCGTCGTCTCACGCGGTCTGCACATCCAGCACGAACGCTGGTCCAACTGAGGCGCCAGGTGGAAATGGCATGGCAAGCCGTTCCACAGGACTACATCTAGCATCTCTACGATCGTCTCCATGGGAGAATAGCAGCCTGCATTGCTGCGAAAGGTGGACATACACTGTACTAGTGCCGACATTGTGCATGCTCTGTTGCCTGTGTCTATGTGCCTGTGGTTCTGTCAGTGTGATCATGTGATGTATCTGACCCCAGGAACGTGTCAATAAAGTTTCCCCTTCCTGGGACAATGAATTCACGGTGTTCTTATTTCAATTTCCAGGAGTGTAGTTAAGTTCAGTTACGTGGAGACCACTGCAGCCATTCATGGACATCATGTTCGCAAATAACGATGCTATGTCACTGTGCTACCGTTGATCTCGACTCGTTTGAGGAACATTCTGGCAATTCGAGCGAATGATTCGCGCACCCAGATCAGCCGACATGAATCCCGTCGAACATTTATGGGACACAATGGAAAGGTCAGTTTGAGCACAACATTTTCGCAATTATGAACGGTCACAGAGGCAGCATGGCTCATTATATCTGCAGAGGAATTCGAATGACTTGTGGAGTTCATTGCTAGTCGAGTTGCTGTATTAGACCGGGCTAAAGCAGTTCCGACACAATGCTAGGAGATATCCGATTATTTTTTTCATGTCAATGTATGTTGTATTTGAGTATAAAATTGTACATTAATGATCAGGCTACACGATTAATTTACTGATGCAGCATTTAATTTGTAAGTCTGATGTAAAGAACTGGTTTACGAAACAAATTTAGTGTTGCAGAACGTGTTTAAGGGAAATATTACATGGCTGTAAGTTAGGAGGATTGGCGCGTCAAGGAACCAGTGACAGATAATGTGGTTAACCGAGTTATTCATCCGTGGTTGCTCTGGACGTACGCACTGTAAGTAGATAAATGTAATTTTTTTAATGTTTACTTCAAAACTAGGTGCAATCCGAATGAGGTAAAATCAAACAAAGAGACGCACATCTTGAAGTAAGTAAGGAACACATTATGTTCCAATTCAAGTAACAAAATTCTGCAGTGAAATTATAGTACAACTTCCTTTTTTTGTAGTAGTTATACGATTTGTAACAGCCAGTAAACTGTGAACCTCACACTTAAAAATAAATAAATGAAATAAAATAAGTAAAATAATTGTAAATCTGTACACACTCACTTACCAAGTTGGCAAGAAGATGTCATGATCGTGTAGGAAGAAGACGTAACTGTACCGAATACAGTCATTACGTTGAACTAGTAGACAGAACACAGATACCCATTCCACCTAAATGCTTTTTACTTAGATGTTTCGAATGAGGAGCTAAAACTTGTCGACATTAGGGATCGAAAGTATGCACTCTTTGGAGACTGAGTTGTTGTCTGGACTCAAACAAATAGGTTGACCAACTAGCTTCTATTTGAATCATTGAAACTGTTACAGAGATGTAATGACCAAGTTCGTTTGCCCGAGGTTGGAAGGCAGTAAACTATGTTTACAATGTTATGTCAGCGCAAGTGGCCTTGGAAGTCTATTGTAAGGAATAGCCAAGCTCATAGAAGCTGAAGGATCCCACCCATGAAGCAATGTTTTGATGACAGTTGCTACAGGGACCCCTACAACAGTTTTAAAATATGGTAATGATAATGCCACAGAAGCACTTCATATCTAATAAACTGAAAAAAGCGAAAGATAGCCACAAATAAAAGTTGGGTGTATTAGTGTCGCTGTCAAATGACAAACTGAAAATTTATGATTCAGATCCATGATAGTCCCTAAGATAGTTTTTGCTAAGTAACGCAATTTATATCTTTTTGTGTAATTTGTTTATTTTAGAAACACCAAACTGAACCTTGTTTCTACATCCAGGTTAAGCTGCATGGTAACGTTACACATGTCTGTCGAGATCAGAGCTGAAAGAGCATAGTGGTCTTCGTGTGGGGATGGGGTGAAAAATGTAAATGGAATACTGGCGGGGGACGTCAAAAATGTGTCGTCAAAAAGTCAGAGCGTTCGATGGTCTTCCACAGTTCGAAATGCCCAAGACCGAGTATCCTCTACCAATCACTGAGACGTTTGTCTTTAGTTTTCTGTGCTTTTCTACGGAAACGGCTAGCTTTCGACATTTTCCGTACAACGGTGCGTTGCGGCTAAAGAGACCGAGTTATCACTTCATTTCTGTATCGTGAAACATTTCATCAGGCTTTTCTCTATGAGATTGATATCTGCGTTTCCATACAATGGCCTGACTTTCGGCAGTGGTTCTGCGTGGCGACAGCATGTGTGTGGTAGCCAGTAATCCCTTGGACCATCCCCGGCGGCCTTCCCAAGAACTTTTCCCTAGGGTGGGAATCTCTTACGGCCCATTGTGTCAATATTTCCCACTATAACATCACATGCAAATATGAATTAAATGTAAGAGAACAGCCAAACTGCAGTCATCTACTGACAATCACTAATACTGTGTTATATCGGTTTTATCGATGAAAATTAGGTACTCTGGTTAAATGGGAGTTTCATTACTGATATGCACATGTGGCTAGGCTGTTTCTGTAAAACTATCCAGTCACATCTTCAAACCAGTCTCAGGATCATTTTTTAACTTAGCCCAAATGAACCAATAATCACATCTTCTTACAGAAAATTATCAGCAGCCATGCTGTAAAATGTAACAGCATAGTCGTTACATTTATTTAATGAAACGATAATTGAGGCCGCATAAATATGAATTGTACAATTATTACAAATACATCTAAATTGTCTATCAAAGATCTCTGGCCATACCAACTCCCATAGTGAATTACGCTGTTAGTTTGTAGCTGGGACGACGATAGTAAGAAGAAATGAACAAGCCATACGCAAACAGGAACATACTGTTAAAATCCACTGGAGTACTTTTTTAGAACATATTTCAGTGGTATTAGAAAGAGGAAGCCACCTGGTACAATTTTGCACGTAGCATAATTTAATCACCGCTAACAGTTTAAGAATCATGAAAGAAGATTATAAACGTGGAAGAGACCTGGACACATAGAAAGGTTTCAGACTGATTATATAATGGTAAGACAGAAGTTTCGGAACCAGTTTTTCAACTGTAAGACATTTCGAGAGATAGTTGTGTACTCTAACCGTAATTTAGTGATTATGAACTATAGATTAAAACTGAAGAATTTGGGGAAAGGTAGGAAGAATGGAAAAACTTGTAGATGCCGACATCGGCGGATATCACTTTGGGTTCCAGAAAAATGTAGGGACCTTGGGGCAATACTGACCTTAAGAATTAATTTAAAAGCTAGATTACGGAAAGGTCAGTCTATGTTTACAGTTTTGTATACGTAGAGAAGGCTTCTGAGTGTGGTAGCAGGAGTAAAATATAGGGAAAGAATGCTATATATAAAACAGAGTTTTAGCCTACTCACGACGGTTTTCAGTCTTTGCGCTAAGCAAGCAGAAAAAGAAACAAAAAAAAAAAAAATAATAATTTGGAGAAAGAATTAAATTTCAGGGAGATAAATATAAAAGCTTGAGGTTTGACGATGGGTTCATAATTCTGTCAGAGACAACAAAGAACTTGGAAGTGAAACTGAAAGGAATGTAAAGCATTTTGAAGAAGGATGTAAAATCGCTACGTTACATGCGGGCGAGTGTACAACCTGTTAGATGGTTTGTCTGCACAGAGATTTGGTTGTTCACCGTTGCTTCGAGCTCCACAGTAATTCAATAAATAATATACCAGCCTATGAACAATAAATAAATAATTTGAAGTATGTTTAACTACGAAAATATCAAGTAATCTGGGAATGGTCCATTTGTATAACGATGTACTCCGACACAGTTTTGTTTCAGTGCCGGCCGGAGTGGCCGTGCGGTTCTAGGCGCTACAGTCTGGAACCGCGTGACCGCTACGGTCGCAGGTTCGAATCCTGCCTGGATGTTTGTATTGTCCTTAGGTTAGTTAGGTTTAAGTAGTTCTACGTTCTAGGGGACTTATGACCTCAGCAGTTGCGTCCCATAGCGCTCAGAGCCATTTGAACCTTTTTTTTTTTGTTTCTGTCAAAACATATTTCTTCAGTTGGTGGCTGTACAGACGCTAATGATCATAGTCAATAAATAACTTTTTTGAAGCAGTGCAAGAGAACAATTCCTGCAAATGCAGTGTTTCACTTTTGTGAAATCATACCAATGTCGGTTAATTCAGCACAGTTTTCGGGTTCACACTGTCTAATATAAAGATAAGCAACTTTTTTTCAAACTAATGAGTACAAACATCTTCACAATTGCTAGCTGTTGTATCAAGATTGAGTTAAGTCCAAATTGCCAGACGCAAACACTCGCTAATACCAACGGCTCTTAGTCCGCACAGTTCTTGCTCCCACCACGAACACTGACTAAAGACCGCGAACCTGCACGGTTTTCTCCGTCCACAACTTGGTTACGTGATCACCACTTTAGGCAAAATAACGTTTAACTCATAGACCATCAATTGAAATTATTTACAGCTTTTAAACGTATTTTACAATAAACATATAAGACAGATCTCTAATCTTCTTTTGCATTTCATTAGTATACAGATTAATTCTACAACCAGATAAAACTGTCTTTCATATACTACATTTCGCACTGTGAATCGGAATTGCAGGAAGCCAGCCAAATTCGCAGTTTAATTCTTCATGCTCGCCGGTTACTGCAGTAGTTCAAATAGTTCAAATGGCTCTGAGCACTATGGGACTCAACTTCTAAGGTCATCAGTCCCCTAGAACTTACCTAACTAACCTAAGGACATCACACACATCCATGCCCGAGGCAGGATTCGAACCTGCGACCGTAGCGGTCACGCGGTTTCAGACTGTAGCGCCTAGAACCGCTCGGCCACACCGACCGGCACTGCAGTAGTCAAATGACAGTTACACAGAATTATTTTACTAGAATTTCTAATTAAAGCATTGAAACAATAAATATGATTTTATACCTATTTATGCAGAGGCTAATCCTTGAATGTAATTGTTGGGGCTCTTGATACGAGGATTGAAACTTCAATAGTGGCAACGATTTATTTACAGCCCGTACAAAACAGATACGTGTTTCAAAGTTTTACTGACCTTCCAAGTAGTCACCAGCCGGCCGGTGTGGCCGTGCGGTTCTAGGTGCTTCGGTCTGGAACCGCGTGACCACTACGGTCCCAGGTTCGAATCCTGCCTCGGGCATGGATGTCTGTGACCACCTTAGGTTAGTTAGGATGAATTAGTTCTACGTTCTAGGGGACGGATGACCACAGATGTTAAGTCCCATAGTGCTCAGAGCCATTTGAGCCATTTGAGTAGTCACCAGTATTGTGTATAGCTCGTTGCCAGCGATGTGGAAGTCGTAAGATACTCTTAGCAATGCCAGTTGTGTTGACAGTTCGAGCGGTGCGGTCTATTGCCCGACGAATTTGTAGCAGTTCTGAAGCGAATGCCGCGAAGTGTTTCCTTCAGTTTAGAAAAAAAGTTGAACTCACGAGGGCTTATGTTAGGCGAGTGCAGTAGATTGTATGGCACTTAGCGGTAAAACTTTGAAACAAGTATCTATTTTGTACGAGCTGTAAATAAATGGTTGCCACTATTAAAGTTCCAACTCTCGTACTACGATATTTTTTGTTTAGTGAAGAGTACGCAATCACAGGCAATTGTACTATAAATAACGTAACGAAACTTTAATAACATAACTAATATCTGTATTACATAATTGCGGAAGACTTTATTGGACATTTTATTTACTTCCTGTGGTTTTTTGTGTTTCTTTAGCGTATATGTAATTTAACTATAGACACACTCAGAATCTTGTCGTGTCAGTATACCATTTGCTACCGTTGGCCACGCCCTGTATTTAATGATGCAGGATTTCCTGGAAGCAGTTGCACACTTAGCGGTGGCTAGGTCATAGCCATCTCGCTCACCAGCTATACGCCGCTCAACCTAGCCTTCACATTTCATTATAGATATGTGTGCAACGAAGCAAACATCCTGTGGCCCTACAAGATGAAATTTAACAAAATCAAAACATAAGTAATGCAATGGGGTCGAATTAAATCAGGCGATGCCGAGGGCATTATACACTCCTGGAAATGGAAAAAAGAACACATTGACACCGGTGTGTCAGACCCACCATACTAGCTCCGGTCACTGCGAGAGGGCTGTACAAACAATGATCACACGCACGGCACAGCGGACACACCAGGAACCGCGGTGTTGGCCGTCGAATGTCGCTAGCTGCGCAGCATTTGTGCACCGCCGCCGTAAGTGTCAGCCAGTTTGCCGTCATCGAACCCATCGTTCTACCATTCCTAGACCGGCAAGGGAACTTGCTGTTCCAACAGGACAATGCACGTCCGCATGTATCCCGTGCCACCCAACGTGCTCTAGAAGGTGTAAGTCAACTACCCTGGCCAGCAAGATCTCCGGATCTGTCCCCCATTGAGCATGTTTGGGACTGGATGAAGCGTCGTCTCACGCGGTCTGCACATCCAGCACGAACGCTGGTCCAACTGAGGCGCCAGGTGGAAATGGCATGGCAAGCCGTTCCACAGGACTACATCCAGCATCTCTACGATCGTCTCCATGGGAGAATAGCAGCCTGCATTGCTGCGAAAGGTGGATATACACTGTACTAGTGCCGACATTGTGCATGCTCTGTTGCCTGTGTCTATGTGCCTGTGGTTCTGTCAGTGTGATCATATAATGTATCTGACGCTAGGAATGTGTCAATAAAGTTTCCCCATCCTGGGACAATGAATTCACGGTGTTCTTATTTCAATTTCCAGGAGTGTATTAGAAACTGCAGCCCTCCAAGTAGTAGGTGAGTTTTGCTATTTGGGCAGTAAACTGATTTTGTCCGAAGAGGAGTTGATGCACGAGGGCGTGCTGGAAAATAACAGTTGAAGTGTTACACGTCGTGGTTGACTTTCCTGCTACGCTGACGCAAGTTGCAACAATCTGCCGCTAGAGCGCTTTGAGTTATAGCGTGTAACATGGCGTAGTGTAACGTAACTAGTCGGCGCGTGGGAAACAGCGTCCTATAATCGAGATACTAACCGCAAAAGAGTTCGTCCGCACATGGAGAACCCTCCCCTTTTTAGTTTGACATTGCCAGGCCACATACGAGCGCTGCGACATCTGCGTCAATCCGATGCATTCGGTTCACTATCATCGATCATCCTCCATACAGACCCGACAAGGCATCACTCGGTTTTCATCTGTTTCTTAAACTTAAAAGGACGTCTTCAAGCACTTCACTTCGATAGTGATGAAGCGGTGAAAGCAGAGGTGACGTCGTGGCTCCGTCAACAAAGTCAAACATTTTGTAGCGACTGTATCAACAAACTGGTTTCCATTTGGGAGAAATGTGTTCGTCAACAGGGTGTCTATGTTTAGAAATAAATATGTAGACACGGTCAGTAAATATATAGAGCGTTAATAAAGTCTGTTCTATCAAAAAGCTTTCAGAGTTTTCACATAAAAATTCGGAGGCATTACTTTTCAGAATATCCTCGTAAAATGTAAACTGGAGATGGCAAGGAAAGCATTTGTGAAGGACAGACATTCATTAACATCGAATGTAAGTTTAAGTGCTAGGAAGCCTTTCCAAAAGCATTTGTCTGGAGTGTAGACTTATAGGGAAGCGAAACGAGGACGATGAACAGTTCAGACAAGGAGAGAATAGAACCTATTGGTATGTGGCCTGCGGAAGAATACTGAAGATTGAACGGTTAGATCGCGTGATAATATGGACATACTGAATAGAGTATAGCAAACAGGTACAAACTAATGTAAGGTACAGTAATTTTTCGGGAGATAAAGGGGCTTTCAGAGGACAGAGTACCGTGGAAAGGTGCATCAAACCGGGCTTCGAACTGAAGACCTCTGCTACTAGGACTACGCCCCTCACTTATTGTAGTTAGGATTATGCTCCTTAGACGTCGTAATTAGATATACGAGAGTGAAGTATTGGATAAGGAAGACGTGACACAAACAAAGTGAGAGGGGTATTGGGGTAAAGAACAATCTTGCAGCAGGAAATAAGATTGCAAGTAATGAGGGTACTGTAGGTAGACTGAAAATGGAAAACGTTATAAGTGTCATTTTTTCACAAAATGTATTTTCAGTGCTATTATGGTCAAAATACAAGATGATTTTTGCAAATAAGGAAACAGCAACCAGTCACTCTTAACAATGATATTTATTTGCACGAACAGCGCCGTTACTGGTTTCGAACAGGTAAGTTTATATTCCGAAGGCTGTTCATGTACATCTACATGATTACTCCGAATTCACAGTTAAGTTCCTAGCAGAGGGTTCATCGAACCACTTTTAAGCTGCTTCCCTATAGTTCCATACTCAAACAGAGTGAGGAAAACACGAACACTTAAATTTTTCGGTGCGAGCTCTGATTTCTCTTATTTTTTAAATAATGACCATTACTTCCTATGATAGGTGGCCTCCAAAAAAATATTTTCACACTGTGAGGAGAAAGTTGGTGATTCAAATTTCACGAAAAATGCCTTTATCTTAATGACTGACACCCCAAATCGTGCATCATATCTGTGGCACTAGCTGTCCTATTTCGCGATAACGCGAAGCAAGCTGACCTGCTTTGAACTTTTTCGATGTTCTCCGTCAGTTCTATCTGATGCGGATTCCATACCTCACAATAATACTCCAGAAGCGAGCGGAAAACAAAGAGCTTGTTGCGTTTCACAAGAACGATGTTTTCTGAATCCAAGCTGACTATTTGTCAATGTATCGTTTTCTTCTAGGCGATTCGTTACTTGCGAGCACAGTATAGTTCCAAAATACTAGTGCTACTGCAAATCGACGTTAGTGATGTGAGTCTGTGATTTAATGGGTTACTCCTATTTTCTTTCTTGGGTACTGGCCGGCCGGAGTGCCCGTGCGGTTCTAGGCGCTGCAGTCTGGAACCGAGCGACCGCTACCGTCACAGGTTCGAATCCTCTCTCGGGCATGGATGTATGTGATGTCCTTAGGTTAGATAGGTTTAATTAGTTCTAAGTTCTAGGCGACTGATGACCTCAGAAGTTAAGTCGCATAGTGCTCAGAGCCATTTGAACCATTTTTTTTTTCTTGGCTATTGGTGTGAGCTGTGCAACTTGCCACTTGCCAGCCTTTGGGTACGGATCTTCCTAAGAACGAGCGGTTGTATGTAATTGCTAAGTATGTAGTTATTGTGCCAGCATACTCTGAAAGGAACCTGCATGGTATACAATCTGGACCGGAGGCCTTGTCTTTCTTAAATGTTTTAGACTGCTTCGCTGCAGCAAGGATATCTATTTCTAAGTTACTCATGTTGGCAGTTGTTCTTGATTCGAAAGCTGGAATATTTCCGTTCACCTTTACATTACATGTCTTGTGGATTTTACTTTAGTTGCTTGGAAAAGGCAGCCAACAACTAATGTAAACAAAGAAAAATGTAATATAAACGTGAAAAGCAGTCTGAAGATGAACCTGTCGGTTCGAAACCGGTAACGACGGTATTTGTGTAAATAAATTGCGTTATTGACAGTGGCTAACTGCTGTTTTCTTGTTTACATGAACGAATTAGTGAAAACCCTCTTATTGGCACAGTTTCTTGGAATGGCACATACAACGTTTTTAATAAACTATTTATTTTTTAACTTTCTCATAATTTTTTGCGGTTATACGGTAAGCTGAGTATATCTGTGGTATCAGAATATCTTCTCAATTTTTTTGAAACAAATCATGTATTTCCAAAAAGAAATACATTGTGTTCTCATTTTCTTGACAAATGTCAGATTTGCAACGTTCTCCTTTTACACTCTTGAAATCAGTCAGTCATCCATTTGAAATCCATTCCTGGGTAAAGGTTTCATGTATACGCATTGCAGTCTTATGTGATACGCATTTTAATTGTTTCCGATGCCATCAGCCGAACTTCCACTATTTCGTCACCACCTTCTCTTGTCGCTTAGAATGTGGCAAAGTACTTTTTTCTCCGTCCATTTCCCATTTGTCCGTACGTTTCGCCCACCTTTCCTTGTTCTCTATCCAATCGTTGTCTTCAACTGCTATAAATATAAAAATCCAGCTATTCTTTCTAGGTCTCCCTTGGTGTACGACGTACTCAAAGAAACGACTTTGCTTTCTACAGATGAAATTAAAGATCCGAAAACTTCCTCCAAGGCTATTTAGAACAATTTTAGTGAAATGAAATTTCTGTAACTATCTCCCATTTCAATTTTTAGTTTCCCATTGTCGTGTTGCATTGCAGTGGATGCTGTAGCATCGACGTATAAATTCTTTAGTACAATGTAGGTGATAACAGTGCCTTATTGCTCAATGGCTGTTAGTACAAATTTATTTCTATGGAAACTGAATCAAATAGTTTCCCGAATCTATGAATCACAAGCGAAGTGGTAACTCAAGCTCATTACTCCGTTGTGTAATTTAAATCACGACTAGCAAATAGTTCTCTATACATCTACATTTGTACGTTGTGTGGTGGACGATACCTCACTACATCTGTAAGATCTATGGCGGAGGGTATCTCATTGTACATCTGCACTGTATGTGGTGGAAACTACCTTTGATGCCACTGTCGTTTTCCCCCTTCCTTATGCCATTCGCGAATGGTGCACGAGAAAAACGACTATCAATTTATTTTGTGTTATATACATTCTTCTAAAACCTGCTTGTTTCTTTGTCGCACGAAAATGTTATCTTTTCTCTCTGGTTCAAAAATGGCTCTGAGCAATATGGGACTTAACAGCTATGGTCATCAGTCCCCTAGAACTTAGAACTACTTAAACCTAACTGACCTAAGGACATCACACAACACCCCGACATCACGAGGCAGAGAAAATCCCTTACTCTGCCTTGAATCGAACCCGGGAACCCAGGTGCGGGATTTTCTCTCTGGAGTTGATCATAAAGTTAGTATCTTGAACATTAGAAAGAGGAGGCTGTGTGTCTGTGAAACACCCTCTATACATTTTTTGCGTCTTACTTGTCTATGATAACTTATAATTCTAAAGTGGTTCAGTA
This sequence comes from Schistocerca gregaria, assembly GCF_023897955.1. Taxonomy (NCBI): domain Eukaryota; kingdom Metazoa; phylum Arthropoda; class Insecta; order Orthoptera; family Acrididae; genus Schistocerca; species Schistocerca gregaria. Next base: position 553,129,582 of record NC_064920.1, read on the forward strand.
CCGAAATATCTAGGACAATTGCCTTAATGTCTGCTAAAAATTTAACACTTGTTGTAATAGGCATTCGAAACAGTTCCTACCATTTCTGCCGTGGCGTTTATGTCTTCTGATAACAGTGAGCAGACAACAAGCTCCGTCGCTAAGAACTTCCGTTCTTCCTCAGGTAGGGTCATCGGGTCCACGTGACAGAGGTACCTGCCGAAGAAAGGAGATACGTAGATATTTTGGACTCGCTGTATATGAATAGAGAGTTTCGAACTGTATTTATGTTAAACAAATGCATCGAAGTAGTATGTGTTCTAAGGAAATAGACAATTATAATTGGTATTAGCTGCAGTTAATTTATCTAGGTTGACATCTTTAACTCATGGCATAGGAGTTTTATCTTGTTATCAAGTATATGTGGAAGAGACATTGTAGGGGATGCTACTATCGACAATGGTACGATGTAGCCTGTGTAGCCTGTCTTACCCCTTCGTTACGTATTGCCGGTTCTATGGAAAATTCGGTGCTGAGTACGTCAGGGGGGGGGGGGGGGCGGCGTTGTCTTGGTGCTTCGTTTAACAAATCCCAAACGCTACGGGTCACGCGCGTTTCTGTGAGGAGAAAGTCTTCGTTCGGGTTTAGTGTAGAACTGTCGCAATTGATTCGCACCAAAATGATATATAAACAACTCGCAGGTTTTTATAAAATATACGTTTGGAAGGTTTCTGCCGAACGGTAGGGAAAAGCGGTTAATCGATTTACTCGCGGAGTGTGAACGCAGAGTAAAACTGAAGAAAATGCAGAAAGGCAGAAAATTAAGGAGATGCGACTTGGAAACGTTGAAACAACCAGAGGTTGTTGAGAGTTTCGAAGGAAGCATTACTACCTAAAATGGGTGAAAGAATTAGTATAGAAGATGAATGGATGGGTTTGAAGGATGAAATTGTGAAGTCAGTTGAGAAAGCCTTGTAGGAAACTTAGGACAGAGATACTAAATTTAAATGATGGAAAACAAAAATATTAAATAGCGAAATAACCAGAAAATGGGAGTATAGACTTTGATAAAATTAGGTTGACTGAAAGTGCAATGGCTAGAGGAGATAAGCAAAGCTGAAGAGCTATGCGTGAATACAGGAAACGTAGAAAAAAGTATTAAAGAAGCCTTTGGAGAAAATAGAAGCACCTGTATGACTATAAAGAGCTCAAAGAGCAAGCGGGCGCTAAGCAAAGAAAGGAAGGCTGAACGGTGAAAGGAATACATGCTAGAACGGATTATACAAGGAAGAAAAGCTGAAGACAGTATATGCGAAAGGAAGGATACGTGGACCAAGAAGACATTAGTGATACAACACTGCAACAAGATTCTGGCAGACCATTGAAAGAAGTAAAGCAAAATAAGCACTCCGAACAGATGACACTATCTCAGAATAAATTCAGATTCCCGGACGAATGAACCATAAAAAACTGTTCCACTTCGTATTAAGGTATATGGCAGAATAGGATATATGGTACAGGTGAAATACCTCAGATCTCAGTATCAAAGAAGACAGGTGTATTACCGAATCTTCAGTATAATACCTTATTATTTTAAAATACTAACATAAATTTACAGAAGTCTGGAACAACTGGTAGAAATCGATCCCTTGAGAGACAAATCTGACTTACGGACAAATTTAGGAACACATGACGCAAAGCATTTCCTTCGTCTTACGACATATCATGCAGTATTTGTTGAATAAATGTACATCCATATTTAAAGCATTTGGAGATTTAGGGAAAGTTTCTGACAAAGCTGATGGAGGTACAAACTTTGAAATTATAAAGGTAGTAGGGATAAAATACAGGAAGCGAAATTTGTGCACAAACCAGACTGTCGTTATGAGAGACAAAGAATATCTAAAGAAGTAGGAACAGAGAAGGAAGTGAGGCATGTGTGCAGAGCATCCACCAGTTAATCGATCTATACACAGAGCAAGCAGTGAAAGAAATTAACGATAAATTGGAAAAAAATTATAGATCAGGAAGAAGAAAAAAAATTTTAAGCTTTGCCAATGATATTGTGATTCCGGCAGAGACAGCAAAGATTGTGAACGATTCGTTAAATGGAGTGGGTAATGTCTTCTAAAGAAGTTGTAAGACGAATATCAACACGAGTAAAACACGTGTAATGGAGTGTAGTAGGATTAAAGTAGATTATGCTGAGGGAAGTAGAGTAGAAGATGACAAAGCTTTGGTAGTAGATGAGTTTTGCTATTGGGGTAGCGAAATAAATGACGACGGTTAAAGTAAAGTGAATGTAGAATGCAGACTAGCAATAGCATGGAAAGCGTTTCTGAACAATTTGTTAACGTCAAGCATAATTCTGTTTTATTAGGTCACTTCTGAAAGTACTGCACTGAAGTGTAGATTGAATGGTTATGAAAAATGGACAGTAAAAAGTAGTCAGAGGAGAATTGTATATTTGGAAATCTACATCTACAGACACATACCACAAACCACCTTACGATGTGTGGAGGAGGATACTTCGTGTATCATTGTCATTTTCCGTTTTTCTTGCTCCAGTCGCGAATGATTCGCGGTAAGAACAATTGGTGTTAAGCCTCTATGTGAAATATGGTGCTGTAGAAAACTGTGGAAGATTAGATGGATAGACAGAATAAACAGTGATGAGGTATCACATCGAACTGGGTAGAAAAGATATTTATGGCACAATTTGACCAAACGAAGGGACAGGTTGATACAACTTATCTTGAGGTGTCAAAGAATAGTTACTTTGGGTAGTTGGAAGAGGTATGAGAGGTAAAAATTTTAGACTTGTCTATAGTGAGCAGGTTCAAACGCATAGAGGTTGCATTAGGTTATGCAGAGACGAAGAGATTTTTCACAGGACAGAGTAATGTGGGGAGCAGCATCAAACCGTTCTTTGTACTAGATACCACAGCGGCGACGACAACAATAACGAAAACAAGTATACAAGGTGTGACCAAAAGATTGAGAGCCAATATTTCAAGGTACGTGAAGAAGAAAATAAAAGGAAAGATCAGAAAGTGACGCACAATAATTTTATTGCCAAAAAGTTTAGTAGGTAACAAAGCAAGAAAACTATAAATGAAATTAGATGTTTTACCTAATTTTCTAAGTCATCACCAACATCTTCAACATATTCCTCCCATCGAGGTACCAGTTTCAGTATGCACTGTTCGCACAAGTCCGTTTGGCTGGCGTTTAGCCATCTGTGGACTGCTGATTTCACTTCCGCGTCTGTCGCAAAGCATTGGTGGGCCAGGAATTTCGTATGGGACGCAACAGATGAATTCATACGGTGCAAGATCCGGACTGATTGGTGGATGTTGGAGCACCTCCCGCCCAAATTTGCCGGTTTCCTCACGAACAGCCACGTTGGGGCGAGTATTGTCATGAAGAAGTTTTACACTGATGTTGTGGCGTTTGTCACGAAGAGCACGACTCAACTTAACCAAAGTTTTAATGCAGGCTACGGCATCCACGGTGCTCCCGTGTTCAACAAAGTCCACCAATAACACACCGTGCACATCCGAGAACACTGAACCAAGCACTTTTCTAGCAGACTGAGTCTCTGAATTTTATATCGTACTAGGGAATCAGCATGTTTCCACTCCATTGTGTCCTGCTTGGTTTCAGACTTATAATGTGATGCCTGCGACTCATTAGCAGTCACGATTCCTTGTCCTTCTGCAACGTAACGCTTTAAGTGATACAAGCATATCATCACTCGCTGTAAGCTCCTGAGGCACACAGCGAGCACTAACTTTACGGAATTTCAACATGTCGTGAATAGTTTCGTACACCGCACCATAGTAAATACTGAAATGCTTCGATAAGTTTCGCAGTTGCACATGCCAGTGGCGTGGTCCTCTTGATACCACCACCTGGAAACATCGCTACCGCCCATACAGTCGTCCCATTACACACTACGCATGTCCCTGTGAATTTCATCCGGTTTATGCCCTGTGGCCGACAAATATCGAACTTCACTACGCCGCTCTACACAAGTTGGCGACAGTAAAATTGCGCAAGCACCACGTACGTTTCGTAGTTCAGTCTTCTCTCACTAGAGCTGCAAGTTAAAACGAAAGACCATCTGTAGCGCAAACTTCAAACTAGTGGTATCTGAACATTCCAGCTGCAGTATGAGAGTAGAAAAAAAATTATAGTGCGGTAATTTCCGATCCTCCCTCGTATGTTACTTGGAAGTAGGCCTGGAAACGCTTTATTTCCTTGTTAGAGCTCATTTTCGTCAACTATTCATGTGACATAAATCACGGAAAAATCAGGGGCAGATTGTACTTGCATGCCGCCAGCAAACTTCCTTACACGAAATGTTCTTCAAATGCCCTGTTGTTTACGTCGGGTCGAATTTCTTGGATTTACAAACACTGTTTTGAATACTATTATACCGAAGATAATTCTGACGTATGACTCATGTCACTATTTGTGTTGGCATGTGATCCTTCTGTATTTATAGGTAGCATGGATTTGGCGAGCGCTAAGCTGTGTACTAGTATTCTTGATGAGCTTGCTAACCAATATGGTGTATGCAAAAAAAAATCTTTTTTTATTTTTGGTATGTCCAGTTTCGAGGTATGGAGAAATCTTACGACGCTTGTGCTGTGTGACACTGTGTCGTCTACCTTGTGCCCATATAAGGTCTTGTTCCAGAGTGCCTGATGACTTGTAGACGCAGTGTGGAGAGCTCTTTGAATTTCTGAAACAGAGTGAAATGCAAATTGAAATATGAAAGGAACAAGTTAATATAAAACCCGTGAGAAAGAGATAATGAACATAAGTAATTTATTAGATTAGTGAATATATGAGAGCCAATAAGAGAGGGCCAGAGTCACAGCCAGTTGGGGACTGTCTTCTTAGGGAGAAGCCGCTTGTCGTCGGGGTAAGAGGCAGCATAGTTTGTGGTAGTGAGGAAAGGACGGTGGTCGGTAGGAAACGCGTCACATGTTGGCTGAAGACATAATAATGCGTGTTGACTACCCAGTTTGTTTGACTGAATTAATCTAAGTGACACTTAGACAAACTGGTACATTTAGTTCTGTGTCTGTTACATTGTCAGAATGGAATGAGTCTTCTCGCAGTGTAAAGATATGTGAAACAGTGTTTGTGACTGTGATGGCATGCATACGTATTCAGTCAGCGTTCTAACAAGGTTCCGGGTTACGGGCACCCTTTACCGTGTCACTAACTCTGCAGAGGTTAAAAACAGATCCTGAATCCAAAAATCGGTAGGAAGGAACGCAGCTAGGAATGTGGTGAAATGTTCATCATTAAAGAGGCAGAAAACTGTTAGGCAGAATATTGTTTCCACATCGAGTGGTGTCACCTGGTAACGAAATGGGCGAAGATGCTCTAAAACACTGCCAATTGACGAGGTTTCGTAGATACATGGTGGACTTCTGAAATGAGTCAATACATTTTTGAAATTCGGAGAATATTTGGTATTTTTTTTCTACAAGCCCCATTCCAACATAAAGGAAATCCGATTTTCCACCTGTCTGTGATTCCTTCCATTCCAACAATGTGCCATCAAGAATGATGAATTCCAGAAGAGAGAAGATGAGGAGTCTACAGAATGCTGGACGCTGCTGAAAACATCGAGCAATTAAAACATTACAAACGGTAAATGTGTTTTATTGGAGCACCATAAGAACAACTCAGACAAGTGCTCAGTGATTTAGTGGTGTATTGCTTAAAGTTAAGTAAAGACGCGATATTTTGCTAAAATACACTACTTTTTGTCAACTTCACTTGCATATCTAGCAAGGTATTTTTGCTACCTGAATTTTGTAATGCTTTCTGAAAAAGTGTGCAGTGTCTTTGGATTTGAATTAACTTCGCCATAATATCAGCAACAGGAAAGTTTTTGACCAAGTTAACAGCTACAGTAGTGCAAGCATGACAACCACTGAGGTACGTTTAACTTCTTTAATGTAAAATAGTCATTTGTCTAAGTGCACTAACCTTTACTCTGTAAATGTAGAAGGTCCACTTTTTCTAATGTTTGGAAATCAGTTTCCAGCATAGTTTCAAACTCGGATGTATGGGTACATTGCAGTATGTTGTGGTGCTGCCTTTTCTAAATTTCATGTCGTTTAATGAAATCATATTTGCGAACAAACTCAATTTGTTGTTATCGAAGGCCATTCCAAGAATGTCGCCAATTTAAAAATCTGAATGGACGGGCAAGACACAGCCTCTGCTGCTGGGGGCGTTAAGTATTGAAAGGGTCGTTAATAGGTGGGCGCGTTAAGTGCCAGGGTGTCGTTAATAGATAGGTGCGTTAAGTGCTGGAAGGTCGTTAGTAACTGTGTGGGTAGACTGTCCGAATTACGGCACACGATCGGGGGGTGGCTGTGAACGACTGCTTGCGTGGCCATACTGCTTTAACAGCTGAATCAGATTCATCAAAGTCAACAATTCAAGCTACAAGCACTAGATCAATTAAACAAATTGAGAGAGTTCTTAATGACATGGTATCAAGACTTTAACATGACTGACGATAAGACACTTAATCTTAGCTGATTAGGAGATGGAATCTTGCCCTTATCAACAATGAATTTTATATCACTGATGTCTCATCGGAAATGCAAAACCATTACAACCTGACGCAGTATAAGATTTGTAGAAAATGAATTTTAATATGAAAATGAAGGGTTTGTGAACTAGTACTTATATAACATATTTTCTTGTTATATATGTGCGAAATGTGTCCTAGAGCTTTAATTGCACACTTTTGTTACACCTGTGCACAGAGGATCATGGCCCAAATTAAAACTTAGATTGTGTTTTACATTTTCCTGTAAATATTCTCCGAGATGTTTATGCACTTTTCCATTTTACAGAGTCACACTTTTTGGGGAATGCCACTCAGCACTTGGAACTTTCCTTTTCAGGGAAGGAATTTTTGGTGCTAGAAATGAAAAACTGTTTCATTTATAAAAAAGTCGTCTATTTTCTCTGGTATCTTGTTGTTGTGCAAAAGGATGTAGCTTTATCTTCACGTTAGACGCTCCGATGTCTAAAAGATGTTGACCAGAAGAAGGGATTTTGTGGCATACCATATAGTTGTCACAATGTGTTGAGTAGCCACGCCATGAACGTGTGTCTGACTTCTGAAGTTCCTAAAAAGGAGATTCCGTTTCTCCTTGGTGAGTGAATCTTGAGAAGAAAAGAGTCAAACAATGTATTCCCATTTGGTTTGTGTTCATTATAGTGTAACACTGTCTGGTCTCCGTACACTATGTCGTATGTTTGCTGAAGTATCCTCTGACGCAGTTGTAGAACATGAGTTGATACCAGTAGAATTTGCTAAGATTAATTCTATTCTGCCAGGGGGCGCGATAATAAATGGACACGTCGTTAGTAACACATGAATGTGTAAAAGTTATTGTTTGCAATGTAGGCACTCCAGTACTGACTGTCTTATGAATTTATGTTATTCTGATTATGTGTAGTGGAGGAATGATGGGTAAATTCTTCAGGGCGCTAACATAAGTTGAATCAATACATCGTTTCCCAAGGGATGTTGGTCCAGATTTTGTTCGAACTGACTCAAAAGCTGTCTGATAATGTGTGAAGCCCAGAGAAACTAATAATTCACACTCATTGCCCCGTTCCGTAGTTTTCTTCATGGCTTGCCAGCGGTTCCCCCCATTAAAGTCAGTTGCTTTCTATGCTTGATAAATATCCAGATTCTTCTGAACAGCTTTTAATAATTTACTGGGTATCTCACACTGTCGTGTGCATAATTTTAGTGTCTTGTCTGTGAGTTTCCTTACGAACAACATTTACAGCATTTTTCCAGATTTCAGAAATTCTCGTCTTCCGCAGATACTCTGTAAATAGCTTTTCAAGTTTATTCTATTTACTTTGCCTCCTGCATCAACCATTCGTTTTAGGACCTCATCGCCTCCAGGTTCCTTCTCTTTCGCTATAGCGGAAAAGGCTTTGTATGGCTCTTCTGACATTATTTCCAGAAAGTCATTATTTTCATTATTCGTTGCCTGTATTTCTCATGAAATAAGTAGGTAGGTAAATGAACAAAAAATAGATCGATAGACAACGAGAAAATTCCAATAGGTATGAAAAGCAAGTGTTAATAAGAGTAATAATCTTGTCTTAAGATAGATTCTAAGGGAGTTGCGTGGATTACCGTACTGTTGTTTAACTTGTGTTTTGAGGACAGAGGACAGGATAGTGAAAGGTTCCGTTGACAGGAACTCGTACTGGACGAGGATTGGTAAAGAAATCACTTATTTGAGGAACTTCTGCGGCATTCGACTGAAATATTTTAGTAAAACAGTGGAAAATAACAGCTGAATAGGGCCTTGAAACCATTCCTTCCGGAAGTGTGTAAATTGAGTAGAAGTGAACGGAGAATGCGCTGTGACAGTAAGGCTGCACAGGACATGGCCTTTGTGGCTGAAGAACAGAGAGACTCTTAGAGGAAGCCTTCTTAAGATGACGATTTTACTTATCCTAGGAACCGGAGGAACCATAAAAAATGATTTTGCTAGGTTCTGAATACGTAAATTATAAGCACTTACAAATCAAGTTTGAGGAAGATATGAGTAAAGTAGAAGAATTAAAGGAATACTCATATGTAGGAAGCAGTATTGCAAGAAATGACCAATGCAAGAGTGAATTAGAGCAGCATAAGACCAGGTCAATCGAAAGAAGTTTGTGGTACTAACACTTGCTTTTTGCTGTGTGAAACGTAGATTTTATAACGTAGGTTGAAATTCATAGTACTGACTCGCTAAGCAGTTCATTATATGTTTTTGATCGTTGTGGCACATTAGAAAGAAAAACGAAGATGAGAAATGATACTATTATATGTTCCTGCGTCCTGTGTATACGACATTTGAGTTCTCCATTGGAAGAATCACAATTTTATCTTTGTCGTTGAGCTCAAAAGTCGTTCGTTGCCATCAGCTTTCATAATGACATGGAGTTCAATGCCCCTCCATAAAGTTCCAAAGTTCCATCTTTGGTTCTTACAACAGTAAATTGCGGAAATTGTTTAGTTTTGCTATTTGTGTTTATCGTGTGAATGGAATCAGGCTTTATATACAAGAAAAGAGGTGCAGTTCTTTTAATTCAGTTTACTAGTTTCCTCCAAAAAGAGGTCATCAGCCTCTCAGAGCAACATCAGGCTAAGGTCGCACACAGTCTGTTGGTTACCCAGTAGCTTTGATGTCTTGTGAAATGCACAACGAAGACGAGTCACTAATATTTCTAGATATATATAGTTGATCCAAGCACTTACTTCTAGGAACATATGAGTGAATTTCATGTCTAGCTCACTAATGTATATCATTCTACGTTTTCAAAATCTTTTAAGCTTTGAGCAACTTTCTCTTAAGCGCAATTGTTAAAATAGTACCAGACAAATGTAGCTAAAGTAAGGTAAAACTGCAAATGCATGTAACACAAACTCAGGTGAAATATCAATTATTCACTTTCATTTTCTTTTACATTCATCCAATCACATCCGAGCATGCATGTCGTAAATTTGGTAAGTTGATCAGTGTTAAAAAGGGGAGTTCATTTCCTAACTGAATTATAGAGTAAAGGCTAAAACAATAAATCAGGCAAGTGTAGCTGGCAGTTAACTTACAAAGTACCAATGATTTCCCAGATACTCCAGTGATACAGTAAAATATTCTCTCTTATAATTTAGCAACCAATCGACATTTCATAAAATAATAAAAGTGGTACATCATGTGTTAAAATACATAGACAGCAGATCAAGTAAACTAGCCTGTCCCTCTTATCTGAATATAAAATAAACTCAACTGCCATCCGTACACATCAGGTAACGCAAACTGGAAAGGTCTCTTGCCAGATCAGAAAGGCATATGTCATTCGACAGTGAACTATCGTTAGTAGAATGGACGGATTTCATTTTGCAGTAGTGGCCAGCAGGAGGTACGCTACGACCAAGTATTTGATTTTACCTGCTTGAGCTTATTCTCCGTCACTTCCAAGCACTTTTCTTCCCATTGTAGCATAACTCTGAATCTCAACAGTGGTGTTAGTGCAAGTGTGGAGGCGGCACACTGACCCATAAATTAGAGTAAACGGTTTCTTGGTTGCCACATCAGCTAAGTCATTTCCTTGAGTTCCCCTGTGTTCTGGTACCCAGCAGAACAACACCGTCCTCCGCGGTCTTTGGTCATTCTGTTCATACGCGAGACTCCCATCTCCGCCTGTAGAGGCTGATGAATGCAGTGTCGTCCCGCTGGCTGCCAGGACACATGGGAAGTCAGAGAAATGAATCAGCGGTTGCGGCAGCCCTTGGTGTTTGCTGGTACTTGCTTGAGTGCGGCGTCCTGGTAGTGAGTCAGGTCTTTCTTGACGGAGTAGCACTGCGCCAGCAGGCGGTAGCAGGAGGCGGACACTTCCTGGGGGACCACCTCAGCACTCTCCACAAGCCGTTCCTCCACCTCCACCAGCAGCGGCTGATGGCAAGGACCAGCACACTAGCAGACGGTAACCGTACATAACCTGCTGAGCTAGCCTCCAGATAAGCGAGATCAAATTTGTATGGTGAAGCAGGACTAGAACTCGGAGCCTAACTTTCCCTTGAAATTTTCTCACATATTCAGTAAAACAACAAGACGTCTGCTGTCAGAGGAGTGAGAAATACTGGAAGGCGACAGACGCGACTAACAGCGCGCGACAGCTTCAGGCGACAAAACACGCCCCCTAGCTACAGCTAAGTCGACAACGTCCAAGCCACTGCTATAACTGGCGGCATTTGAATTCGAACATGTTTGAATCTAGTCACTGCAGTACATGTAAGAGGGACAGTGATAGCTATGAGTCTTCTTCGCGGAGTGCTGGAGAAGACGCCCTAGCTGCCATGAAATACTTATCATTTGATTTTTTTAAAAATTTGATGAAAAAATTGATTGTTTTGCATCTCATATTTCTATATTTTCACTTGATGAAGGACTGAATTTCTTAACGTTTTCATCATGGTTACTGAGCTGCAAGAAATTAAGTAAATAACTGTAAGAAATTTTTATGAATTTGCAGAGGTAAAAACGGATTGTGTTGACTTTGCAAATAGTTCATTTTACGTCATGCATATCTGCATATCAAATCTAGCAAACATACAGAAATTTTGTTTAAACCTGAGAACCAAACTATACGTCTTTGTTCTCGAGGTTTTACACCTGGCGGATTGGTCGTGCGCAGTGACCCGATTCCGTTCCTACGCATCGAAAATCATGTGGTTGTACAAATCGTAAAATTTCGTAAACGGTTCAGGGTGTCGGAACAACGTTCACCGCAAATGTTAGCAGGCAAAGAGGCACATATTTCCCCTATGATTAACACTCGAAACGTATGGTTACGTGTTTGAGTGCAGCGGAAACAAGACTCCATATAAATCACACATGGGTTTTCTTCTGAAATTTCTCAGCCAAACGAAGTGTGGGAAGTGAGCAAATGAGGTATCATATTGACCACCTAGCGTGAGTTATAGTTTTCCACAAAGAAGTTGAAAGTAAAGTAATGAGGCTAAATCAGAGAAACTTGGTGCGTTGAGGGAATACTGAAATATTTCACGAACAGCAGCTGATAGCCGCGTAAATGAAGCATAAAAAAATTCACCTCTTCAAGTTGTAGCTACTTTGAGCATTAAAATACACGTGATATTTAGCCTTCAAAAAGGCTTCCTTCGAATCAAATATTAAATTTAGGACACTTCGAGAATAGAAGACAGTAGGATGGCAAAGGAGGTGTTAATAAGAACATGCTTTCTGAATAAGACTTGAAAGTGAGAAAAAGAAAAAGACATGGTCAAAAGTTGTGTGAAACGATTTGTCTAAAAGTAAGAAATAAAATAGGTTAGAGAAATATTTGACGCGCCTGGGAATGATGCCCTAAATCATTTAGACTAAATGAAGTGCGTCATAGGTTTTTCTTGTCAATATTATTTCTTAATTTCAGGTCAAGACTTTTCACAAAATAGTGACCTTTTTTAAAAAAAAATTGTATTGTGCTGTATTTATCCAGACTATTTAGATTCATCGAAGAATTACGTTCCCTAGAATCAAAAATCAGGAAACCTTCCTGATTGTTCAATGTCTTTTATTTGCATTGTAGCACGTGTGATACACTGGGATAAGCATATACACTATTGGCCACTAAAATTGCTACACCAAGAGGAAATGCAGATGATAAACGGGTATTCATTGGACAAATATATTATACTAGAACTGACATGTGATTACATTTTCACGAAATTTGGGTGCATAGATCCTGAGAAATCAGTACCCAGAACATCCACCTCTGGCCGCAATAATGGCATTGAGTCAAACAGAGCTTGGATGGTGTGTACAGGTACAGCTGTCCATGCAGCTTCAACACGACACCACAGTTCATCAAGAGTAGTCACTGGCGTATTGTGACGAGCCATTTGCTCGGACACCATTGACCAGACGTTTTCAATTGGTGAGAGATCTGGAGAATGTGCTGGCCAGGGCAGCAGTCGAACATTTTCTGTATCCAGGAAGGCCCGTACAGGACCTGAAACACGCGGTCGAGCGTTGTCCTGCTGAAATGTAGGGTTTCGCAGGGATCGAATGATGGGTAGAGCCACAGGTCGTAACACATTTGAAATGAAATGTCCACTGTTCAAAGTGTCGTCTGTGCGAACAAGAGGTGACCGAGACGTGTAACCAATGGCACCCCATAGTATCAGGCCGGGTGATACGCCAGTATGGCGAAGACGAATACACGTTTCCCATGTGCGTTCACCGCGATGTCGCCAAACACGGATGCGACCATCATGTTGCTGTAAACAGAACCTGGATTCATCCGAAAAAATGACACCATCGCAGGCGCTCCTGTCTGTGCTGCAGCGTCAGGGGTAACCGCAGCCATGGTCTCCGAGCTGATAGCCCATGCTGCTGCAAACGCCGTCGAACTGTTCGTGCAGGTGATTGTTGTCTTGCAAAAGCCCCCATATGTTGACTAAGGAATGGAGACGTGGCTGCACGATCCGTTACAGCCATGCGGATAAAATGCCTGCCATCTCGACTGCTAGTGATACGAGGCCGTTGGGATACAGCACGGCGTTCCGTATTACCCACCTGAAACCACCGATCCTGAAACCACCGATTCCATATTCTGCTAACAGTCATTGGATCTCGACCAACGCGAGCAGCAATGTCGCGATATGATAAACCACAATCGCGATAGACTGCAATCAGACCTTTATCAAAGTGGGAAACGTGATGGTACGCGTTTCTCCTCCTTACACGAGGCATCACATGGGAAATCGGTTGAAAACTTTCCTCATGTCAGCACGTTGTAGGTGTCGCCGCCGGCGCCAACCTTATGTGAATGCTCTGAGAAGCTAATCATTTGCATATCATGGCATCTTCTTCCTATCGGTTACATTTCGCGTCTGTAGCACGTCACCTTCATGGTGTAGCAATTTTAATGGTAAGTAGTGTATACACTTACAGGTAATAACATACTATATTAGATAAAATTGTACTTTGCGATGCAGCGTAAAGAGTAAAGATAAAATTTTGAACACACAACAAACGATAGGATCGTTGCTAAGCCAGCTAAAATTTAAAATGCAGATGAGTTCAACCCACGACCTACGATGAAGCAAATTACTAGTCTAAGACGCCACCGCCATTTTGCTTTCCTCATAGGCATGTGTCACAAGACACACCTTCAAGTTTATCACTGAATGCTTCACTCAGTTTTTTTTTTTTTTATGACGCAGAGCAGCCAGCCCTCGTACCGAACACGCGGAGTTACCGTGCCGGCCGGCAGCTGGTAAACCAGACAACCAGACACCTCGCTCCTATGGCGAGTCACCGTCCTCTACTTGCAGTCACCAGTCACCAGTCGTCAGTCATTCCGCCATGCCAACCAGCCGCTCAAAGTGCGTGATCACATAAGAAATACTCGTCATTAACTCATTGACAAGATAATCGAATGTATCTATACTCAGGCCCGTAAATTCCAAGAGTTTGTCTGGTGAACTTCGTAGCTGATGACATAGATGACGAGATTCTTCATGAAGAATTCTACATTTGTAAATATCATGCACAGTGCAACAGTCTCGCCTTATTTTTCTAAATAAAGCTTATTTTGTTGCCTTTCTCTCGACCTACAACATTGCACAATTTATGTGCGCGGTTTTATGAAAACAGCTGGTCTGCTCTTGAACCGATCTTGTAGCAAGAGCTTATCGCTCGCACGCAGCACACCAGGGCATGTCACCCGATGCTGCTGCTTGTAGTTGGAAAATTGCACATGCAGATGTCGAGCACTGTAGTCGCTTCTTTCGCTGACGTAGGATGTGGCGTGAGAGGGAAGTGCCCTGTATGCATGTGCTACGGTAATAACCGAGTCCTAGCGGCAAGCAGCAGCCTTCCCTGTGGTAGCGGGGTGAGTGCACCGATGTTGGTCGTTTAGGCCAGCGTTAGCTGATGTGAATCCAAGCTGTTGCGACTTCGCCCAACATGAGGGTAATAATGTAGGTCCATCCACGTTTCATGGGCCGACTCAAACCTCATTCTGCCAGTATCAGTACGTCTCTAAGTTTGCTAAGTAGAAGAGAGGCACTGGGAAATTGCAGTAAGAGTACGTCAAAAGGCATAGTTCGATATTTCAGTCAGTAAGATCATTTTCTGGGAACGATAGCGATCCACGTTCAGTGCTTATTGCTGTAGGCCCACTCACCACATTATTGTATCTTTATAAGAGAGAGAGAGAGAGAGAGAGAGAGAGAGAGAGAGAGAGAGAGAGAGAGAGAGAGCGACGGAGAAAGAGAGAAAATAATAATGGACGGGTCCTTCTCTATACAGTTTGTGCTTCCTGCGTGGGATCCAAGTAAAGTGTGCATATCATTTCCAAGCCTATACATCAGCCTGAAACATGGGCAGCTGTAGTGAAAATGGCTGCTTGGTGTGTTAAGTAACGCTGCAAGGTTACTCTGTGTAGTTGCCTTTATACGACTAATCTTAATTTTGATAAAATTTCAATACAGTATCCATGCAATATTCTATTATAACGTACAACATGGTTCACATTATCAGTACCGTCAGGTCAGGGTAGTGCCATGACAAGCTGAGGTTACACTCACTTTCGATTGCTTTGCTTTGACTTTCACAGCTTTTTTTTGCTTTTAGGACCTTCCGTAAAGTAAAATATATATTTGTTAATGACAATACAGCATTTGATTTTATAAAAAAATAGAAATAACGCATGGCAAAAAAAATATAACTGAACTTAGTGAGATTTCGTTTCGTTTCAGGCTCTGGCTACCTATTACGGAAGAGGTCTTACAGACGAAGAAATTCACACTGAACTAGAAAATTTTTTACATGACGTTGATACACCCTCTAATGTAGTGACGACAGGGAAGATGAAATAATGCGTGATACTCCGCGGAACAATAATGTAAAAACTCTTCAGGCGCGTTGTTGTACTTCACAAAATATTGCAGGACCTGTACTAAGTGCTAATGAGGAAGAGGCAGACAATGAAGGAAATGTTCAAACTGGTATCCCTTTAGGAACTCGTATGCGCTATTACTTCGCAGAGTTTGGATGAACACTCATGCTGTTCACTTTCTTTCAGATTATCATGGAAATGAAGTGTGCAGTACATCCAGAACTCACGAAGTTGGGACAAAAGTTAAAGTGGGGACGCTGATAGCTGAACAATATTATAATGAACACGTGGGTGGCGTAGCTAAAGCTGCCACAGTATGTGCTCTTTATGGAACATAAAACCAAAAAATTATTGACACAGACTGGTTTATGCACTGGTGGATATGACCCTTGTCAATTCCTATATCTCATATTGTGACGTAAAAGGGACACTTCCATTGATTTCAAACACAACTACACTTGGTCTACTCACACTTAGAAAGCAAATGGCCTAAACTGGGAAGGCCCAAAAAGGATAAAAATTCTCCTCTTTCAGCTTCAAGGAAAAGAAAGATAGCGTTTTCCCTACCAAACGATCTACGTTTCCAGAATACAGGATCTTAATGGCCAGCATTTGTAAATTCAAGAGGCAGATGTGAACATTGCTCATCTACGAAATTGGAATCTACACCTTATTCAAAGTGTTGTGAACATAATACTTTTGTGTACGTTAGTTAAAAAGAGAAGGCTTTTTATAAATCTCACCAGAGGCAATAACTTTAGCTGTATGGTTCTTTTGCGACTTCTCAGTACCTTTACGTACTTCGCCTGTATAATTCTATCGGGACTTAGAAGTCTCTGCATACTGTATGCATTTTAATGACCTTGTATCATTTTTCAAATAAAATAGTTTGCTATTAAGTCAATAAGAGTTCAAGTATTTAAGCAAAAATTTAGAACCCAGTTTTACAATTTTTATAATTGCAGTAAAGCATGATACACATACTTAACGATAGTGTGTATGCCAATATGAAACTTTTGTACGGGTTTTGTAATGGAAACGCTGCTGTTAATTGTAAAGAATGTGTTAGGCGATTTCCTTACCCCAAAACAGCAATTTCGAGGGTCTTAACTCGTCTTTTCACTAAAATGAGTAAAACTGTTAGTGCCCAACAATCTATATCATATGAACGTGCAAATGAACAGAGTATGGATGAAGTATTAGGCAGCATTCAGTTGGTAAAACCTACTTTATCAACAGTCACACACAGAGTGTTCCACATATAAAAATATGGTGGACATTATGTATGCATGGCCTCTGTCCTTATCATTTAGAGGTGAGTCAACATCTTCGAGAAGGATACGAACGTAGGTGAGTGGCATTTTATCTTTCGTTAATCTGAAACCGCTTAGTAATCCGTTAATACTGTTAATTGATGAAGCCACTTTCACTCGTATCGATTCTAAGAACACGCGTACTCACATCGGTGGTTTTATGTGCAGCGCATTTCAGCCAAGATGGGGAAGACTAGGAATGTGCACGCAGAGGAAAGTATCGCTGCTAGGTAACAGCCACGGGCGAGGAGTAGGCCCTCAGATACAGGAAAGCTTAGGACAGGATTGGATTGACCAAAATAAAGGGACTCTACTACTGGGTAATCAGACCCTTCATACTATACATGTGTGCAAGTTTAAGGTTTCGACACGTCGAGGCCAAATTTGGGCAGCAATTAAGATGAGGGCCACCATCAGATAGGCACCACATTCACAGTGGGTTGGATCCCCACATCGTAGGATGTGGCTATTGGACAGCCACGTGTGGCCAATGTGAACCTGACAGAGAAAGGTAGATTCACTGCGAGGGCTGTGGTGGGAAGCCAGCGACTTGGTTGTGGTCCTATTTATTGCGCACAATTCGTTTGGAGAAACCAGTATGCACCAATCCTTGTTTGAAGCCACAAATAACTGAGGCACAGAGTTGGTCGAAAGTCTGTGATAGCCTATCAGCAAAGTCGGTGTTGTGGTTGGAAACTTGGAGAACCAGTCAGCAAGTTCGTTCCCTGGGATCCCAACATCACCTGAGGTCTAGACTGACCATCAATGTTGATGAAGGTAAGAAAGAAAATCCTGGATAGTTACAACCAAATGTGTCCACGGTAGCACTGACTGATAGCCTGAAGACTACCTAGGAAGTCACTGCCGATTAAGAATGTTTCACTGATCCGAGAATGAATATGACTGAGGGCTCGAGCGATGGCCACCAATTCTGCATTGAATGTACTGCGTCTCTGCAGCAGGGAGTGTAGTTTACTGCACCTTGCATGTATGCAGGCATAACTGGTTTCCCATAGATGTGTCAATGCATACCACTTCCAAAGTCGGAAATGCTGAAAGAACGACCAGGAACAGGTGGAGAAAAACCATGACATCAGCAGAACCTCTCAGTCTAAAGGAAAATTTGAGACAGATCTAAGGATGTGTTACACACTGTGCCGGCCGTTGGTGACAGAGCGGTTCTAAGCGCTTCAGTCTGGAACCGCGCGACCGCTACGGTCGCAGGCTCGAGTCCTGCCTCGGGCGTGGATGTGTGTGATGTCCTTGGGTTGGCTGGGTTTCGGTAGTTCCAAGTTCTAGGGGACGTATGACCTGAGATGTTGAGTCCCATAGTGTTCAGAACCATTTGAACCATTTTTTACACACTGTGGAGGCGCACGTGATTGTTCCATGACAAGAGGCGACAGTGAAGGAAGCTGGAGTTCAGAGAAGAGACACTATCTACAAACTGCGATCTAACACCAGTCTTGAGCTACTGCTGCGGGAGGTGGATCTCCATAATAGGAAAAAGGACACGGTAGTTCAGACGCTCATGGGAGCAACGAGTGTGTGTAATATAGAAGAGCAGCAGTTGTTGGCGAATGATCTGTAGTGGAGGACCCCAGCCCCTGTGAATAGGCTGTTCACAGTGCTGGTTTGGGATGAAGCTGTCCCAAGCCAGATCGCAGAGTGGTGTGTTGGGTCCAGCAGTGCTGAAGGTGATACTGAGCCATATGCCAGACTCCCATATTCAAGACGGGACAGAAGCGTAGAGCGATTTGTACAGCAGCTAATTTTACTGAGTCAGCAAAGAGTATTAAGGTGTGACCAGTGTGCTCGCTTAAATTGGTGAAGATGGGAAAGTAACGTCAACCAGCATCTAAGACCAGTTAAAGAATGTGAAAACTCCACCACAGTGAGGAGCTGGTCGTCAATGCAGAGTTCTGTTTGTGGATGGACAGCAGGAAAGCAACAGAAGTGCATGATGCTTATCTTGCCAAATGAAAACTCAAAGCCATGGATGAGGGTCCAGGTCCATGCCTTTGATATGGTACCCTGCAGTCGGCATTCAGCAACATCCACAGTGGAGGAGCAATAGTAAATGGAAAAATAGTCAACACACAGGGCATGTGACACCTTAGACCCCCCACAGTTGCAGCTAGACCATTGATAGCCACTAGAAAAAGAGGCACACTCAATACAGAGCCCTCATGAACCCCATTCTCTTGTATATGAGGGACATGGCTACTGCAGGAAGCACCATCTCATACCTGAAAAGTATGCTGTGACACGAAGAAAACCAGGAGCAGACCCTGAAGACCTCATGCTCGGAGGGTAACGTGGATGTGATGATGACATGTGGTGACATAAATCTTCTGCAAGTCGAAGAAGACAGCAACAAGATGTTGATACAGGGCAAAAGCTGACCAGATACCAGACTCCAGGCAGACCAAAGTGTCAACAGTAGAACAGCCTTGGAAAAAACGACCCTGTGACAGAGCCAAAAGACACTAAGACTCAAGTTACTAACACAGCTGCCAGCTCGCTATACGTTCGAGCAACTTGGAGAGAACATTAGTGAGACTAAGTGGGTGGTAGCTGTCAATCTCGAGGGGGTGTTTACCAAGTTTCAGTACCAGTATGATCGCACTATCTCGCCACTGAGATGGGAACTTATCCTCACTCCAGATATGGTTGAAAATGGCAAGGACATGGCACTGAAAATCCACTCAAACTTGTCTAAGCATTTGGTTGTAGATGCGGTCTGGCCCTAGAACCATGCCAGGGCAAACAGCTATGGTATGGAAGCATTCCCACTCGCTGAATGTAGCATTATATGGCTCAAGGTGATGTTCTGTTTGACACGAAATTAGTTCTCAAATGCAGAGCATAATGTAGAGCCAAATACTTGGTGACAGCATATGTTTTAGTTTAGACGTCATTCAGGGAGACATCAGGTACACCTGTGGTGCACTGGTGTCATAGATGCGTCTGATTTTTGTCCAAACTTTCGAAGGAGGGATATGCTGTTCAGTGACAGTAACATACTGTTCAAAGCATTCTTGTTTCTCTCGTTTTACGAGGTGGCAGTAGTGGGCGCTTAGCTGTTTAAGGGCAGTGAGATGCTTCATCCACGTATGCCACTTATGGCATTGGAGAGCCTGTCTGCAACCTGTAATGACCACAGTGATTTATTAAGTCCACCAAGGTACCGTCTTCCAATGGGGAGAGATTTTGAGGAATAGGGGATTGCTAAGTCTGGTGCCAGAATATCTGTGGTTGTGCTCTGGAAAGCTGCACTGAAACCTCCATGCGGTAGGGTGCGAAGGGCGATGGCAGAACCGGGCGCTGTGGCCGAGCGGCTCTAGGCGCTGCAGTCTGGAACCGCGCTGCTCCTACAGTCACAGGTTCGAATCCTGCCTCGGGCATGGATGTTAGTTAGGTTTAAGTAGTTCTAAGTCTAGGGGACTGATAACCTCAGATGTTAAGTCCCATAGTGCTTAGAGCCATTTGAGCGATGGCAGAGGCAAAGATATCCCAGTCAGCACTGTTGAGTGTCCATCTGGGTGGACACCCAGGTTAAGTGATTGTGAGGAAGAGACAGAAAGATCAGTAAATGCTCACCGTCACACAGGTTATCATGGGCTGTCCAGTGGATGGAGGGAGAAGACCAGGGCTGTAAACTGAAAGATCAATGGCTGGAGAATATCCATACATCATACTGTAGTGTGTGGAACCACTCATATTCAAGGGACAAAGATTTAGCTCTGTGAGCAAAGTTTCGATAGCTTTACTGCGGCCAGAATTTGTAGTTCCACGCCACAAAGGGTAGTGGGCACTGAGGTAACCTAAAATGAGGAAGGGTTGGTGGAACTGAAAAATCAGTGGAGACAATGTATTAGGAGACACTTCACCAGTGGGAGAAAGATACACGTTACAGCTGGTAAAATCCAGAGATGTCCCCACATGAACAGTCACAGTCTCCAAAGTTGTACCAGGTGACGTGTGTGGAGAGTTCAGAACGTACATGCAAAGTCTGCCTGATGCTCTGTCAAAGTCAGACTGAGTATTGGTTGGTTGTTTGGGGAAGGAGACCAGACAGCGTGGTCATCAGTCTCATCGGATTAGGGAAGGACGAGGAAGGAAGTCAGCCGTGTCCTTTCAGAGGAACCATCCTGACATTTGCCTGGAGTGATTTAGGGAAATCACGGAAAACCTAAATCAGGATGGCCGGACGCGGTATTGAACCGTCATCCTCCCGAATGCGAGTCCAGTGTCTAACCACAGCGCCACCTCACTCGGTGATTATTAAAATAGCCCCAATAGCCATGGAGGGTAACAAATTTTCTGGAAGGCAATGTAAGAAGCAAGGGCGAACACTTTAAAAAATGGCTCTGAGCACTATGGGACTCAACTGCTGTGGTCATTAGTCCCCTAGAACTTAGAACTACTTAAACCTAACTAACCTAAGGACATCACACACATCCATGCCCGAGGCAGGATTCGGACCTGCGACCGTAGCAGTCGCACGGTTCCGGACTGCGCGCCTAGAAACGCGAGACCACCGCGGCCAGCGCGAACGCTTTAGAAACGGTATAGCGCAGCCAGGTGGTTGGGAAAACCAGTTTTGTTGCACTGGAGGATCAGGCTATCGGTATCCTGGGACCAAGGAAGCAGGTCATACCCCTGGGTAGCCTGCTGCCACCAGCTGCAAGGATATGGCAACAACAAACGTTGGTTTCGAAGCAGATTGTGTGGCGATACACTAGTACCACCAGGGTCTCTACCTCAGTTACTGAGTAGGAGCATGAGGGGGCTGGAGGCATGGATAAGTCTTCTTTCTATAGCTATTCTCCTTGGATGATTTTAATGTTTGCCAGGGTTTGTCTGCCTTAGTTTCAGGGACAGAGAATTAATATGAAGTCCTATGACCAGTGATCTGTGGTTCATTTAGCCGCTGGCTGATATTCAATTGGAGATAAGAAGAATCCTTTAGTGGAGTGATCCGAGGGACCCCCTCCTGGTGAATGACACTGGAGGAGGGTTTTGCTTCTCTGGCTGTGGGTTGGTGATGATGTTCCTGGTGGGGGGTCAATGCTCGCAAACTGGGTGTGGGACCAAAAGTAGGAAGCGGGCCCCATCCACCAGTGAAGTGGGTGGAATTGAGCGCCCCGTCAGGGTTTGCATAAAAGTCCTGAAGGGTGAGGAAACTGTCACCAGATAATATGACATCGTCGTAACTGTTAACAAATGCTGTCGTCATACATACAAGGTGCAAATAATCGTATTTCTTCTTGGCCTTCTAATACACGAGTCGGTCCAGAGTCTTGTATTCTTGATGAGCACAGGGAATGGTGCTCCATACAACTGACACACCGGGAGGGGGAGGGGGGGGGGGAAGGGCCACAAGGAGCATTTGTGTGTAACTGACTTTCACAATCTCTACAGACTGCGCTGATGCTACGTGAACACTTGTGCCTAAATCTCATGAATTTGAAGCACTGCGTGGGAGGGGCAACACAGGGTTTCACATTGCATCGGTACACCATCACTTTGAATTTTTCACGCAAAGGGTCGCCTTCAAAGGCCAAGATAAAGGCTCCAGTATAACCTTGTTATCATTTGGTCTCCTCTGGACATGATAGACACACCCTTCATTTCAAATTGGCGTGTAACTCGTCGTCTGTCTGTTGACCTGTCCAGTGTCATGATCGTCCACACTCTAATGTGCCTGTAGGCGGATTAATGTGGCGTTAGGGACGGCAGCTGACCTTACAAATGTTTCTCTGGTGAGTATCTTGACTATCATCAAATGGTATTTCACCTGGCTTGGCCTACACCCAAACAGGAGTAGGAAGAGCATATTCGTAAGATGATTCATGAAAGTATATGGGGTAGATGTCAGGCCTTCCATGATCAAATACTGATTGGTCTTCTTTAGGATAAATCCAGACAACAATTTCCCCTGCTTAAAGAATATCTCCACTAGTTTAAGAAGTCTCTCACAAGATAGATTCTAACACACAAAATGACACGTATTACATGTAACAAAGGAGAATGAACCTTTGGGAAAAGTAACATGGGGCATTATACAGACTTTCGAAACCTTAATCAAAACATGCCATTAATGAAAAATAATAAAAAAAGACAAGTCGAAGTTGAGCTCCAATCTTTGAACTGCTCAGTAGTTTGTGACACGGAGCACCGGTGCAGATACACAAAAATCAACATGTATCGTTGCATTAAAGGACCAACTCTCATTGTAGGATTACTTCAAAGGCTCGGGAATCATTCGTTTATATCAGAAAAGCAACGTTGTTCATGATGTTAGAACAGTTCGCAATACCAGCTACCGAAGTAACAGCGCTTGATATCACCAAAAAATGTATCATTTTATTTATGCATCGATCCCCCAGTGACAATTGGACTCTTTTTCAAAAAAATTAGCAAAAGTTGTAAATAAAGTCTCAAGTACAGAAGTCAAAAACTTTGTGTGGGGATATAAACATAAACACAAATATGATAAACGAAACTAACACCACCCTTACAAATATTCCTCAGAGTCTTGGCATATTCCTATTGGTCAATAGTGCAACAAAGGCTACCACAGTGATTGCAATATTAATTGACGATGTGCACACAAATTTGGGCAGGGGAAAGTACTGTGCAGCTGTACAAGATCTTGGACCATCAGACCATCTGACCCAAACTGGAAGTCTACAAAACACATTTACTAAAATCAAGATACAAAATTTTTCTAAGAATTTAGCAAACCGAATCTGGTATGCAGTTAATAGAGAAACCAATGTAAATGTAAAATTGCCTAAATTCTCAACATTATTGACACTGAATTTTTAATGGCATTTCTGAAAATATCCACAACAGTCTGTTTCAGAAAAACAAATAGATAACAAGAGGTGTAAAGAAGTGTTCCCAAATTGTTAACACCTCGGTTTTATGAAAAAGTCACAGTTTGCCAGAATTCTTACGTTACTGTCATAGGTACATTCATATTTATAAGCCAATGCTAATTGCTCTCCAATGCTAACTGCTGCAAAAAGGTAATTTAATAACAAAATAATATGCCGTGCACACAACAAAAACAAAGCAGTCTGGAATTTCAGGCGAAAGCAAACAGGGACAGGTGAACAAAGGCAAAATAACATATTGATAATGCAATTGAATAACTTAATAAATGATTCACACCACATAGAAAACAATGTGAAAGAATACTTTTTAAGTAGTCATTAAAACCTCAATCGCTGTACCTTTTCTGAAGAAAGGCAACATAAAAGAAGCAGGAAATTACTGGCCTATTTTCCTGCTTTCACCATTGTCAAAACAACAGATTAACTATGAAAGATTACTTAATTACTTGAAGAAACAAACCTTTAAGTGCGTTGCAGTTGGATTTCCAAAGTGGTAAATGTACAGAATCACCCATAGTAGAATTCACAGCAATGGTACTTCATGCTCTTGTCAAAAATGAGTGTGTCACAGGCGTATTTTTGGTCTGTCTAAGGCTTCAGATATTGTTGACCATAAGATTCTACTAAAAAGCTAGGAATAAGAGGGGTAACAAATGTCTGGTTCCAATCATACCTAGCAGGTAGTGTACAAAAGGCAGAGATAACCTATAGCTCAAGTAAGTCTACACTTATCAGAACCAAAACAAAACAATATAGCAGTTCCTCAGGGTAGCATATTGGACCAATACTGCACCTGTTATAAATCAAGACCTCCCAATAGTGTAAGTCATGGGGGAAAATTCTTTTCATGATGACAGCTATATTATAGTCACTTAGAAAACAAGAGAACTCCATGCCAAGGAAGCAAATGATATCATCAAGAATGTTAACAATTGGTAAATAAGCAACAACATGACACTGAATATAAAAAAGTAAATGCAATGAATTCCACTCTGAATAGATACAATGACATTGCTAAATTAAGTGTAGATGCCACCTCTGTAGACTGTGTAACAAATGCAAAATTTCTGGGAATGAATATTGTTTCTCAGTTGAAGTGGCGTGAGTAGACAAAGATGCATGCAAACGGAAGGCCACAAGCATATTATGGCGTAAGATGAAATGACAGTTACGATACTGCGTCATGAATTTGACAGAGCACTGAAAGACATAAGTAGAAACAAAGCCCCAGGAGTAGACAATATTTTGCTAGAACTACTGATAGGCTTTGGAAAGCCTGCCATGGCGAAACTCTTCCATCTGGTTGGCAAGATGTATGACATAGGCGAAATACCCACGGACTACAAGAAGAATATAATAATTCCCATTCCAAAGAAAGTAGGTGCTGACAGGTGTGAAAATTACTGAACTATCTGTTTTACAGAAGAATGGAAAAACTAGTGGAAGCCGATCTCGGGGTAGATCAGTTTGGATTCCATATAAATGTAGGAACACGCGAGGCAATACTGACCCTACAACTTCTCACAGAAGATAGGTTAAGGAAAGACAAACCTACATTTCTAGCAGTTGCAGACTTAGAGAAACTTTCTGACAGTGTTGACTGAAACTCATCTATCAAATTCTAAAGGCGGTAGGGGTGAAATACAGGGAGCGAAAGGCTATTTACAGTTTGTACAGAAACTAGATGGCAGTCGAGCACGCCCGAAATGGAAGCAGTGGTTGAGAAGGGAGTGAGACAGGGTTGTAGCCTATCCCTGATGTTGTTCAATCTGGATACTGAGCCTTAGTAAAGGAAACAAAAGAAATATTTAGAGTAGGAATTAAAGTCCACAGAGAAGAAATAAAAACTTTGAGATTTGCTGGCGACATTGTAATTCTGTCAGACACAGCAAAGAACTTGGAAGTCATATCTAAAAGTATTTGTATGGAGTGTAACAGTGTATGGATGTGAAACATGGACGATAGACAATTTAGACGAATAGAGAATAGAAGCTTTTGAGATGTGGTGCTACAGAAGAATCCTGAAGATTAGATGGGTTGATCATGTAACTAATGAAGAGGTACTGAATAGAACTGGGGAGAAGAGGAATTTGTGGCACACCTTAACTAGAAGAAGGGATCGGTTGGTAGGACATATTCTGAGGGATCAAGGGATCATCAATTTAGTGTTGGAGGGAAGCGCGGAGGGTAAAAATCATAGTGGGGGACCAAGGTATGAATACACTAAGCAGATTGACAAGAATGAAGATCGCATTAGTTACTCGGAGTGAAGAGTCTTGCACAGGATAGAGTAGCATCAGAGCTGCATCAACCCAGACTGAAGATAACAACAAGAGAGTCGTGTCATCAGTGTGTTGCAGCCAGTGTCTGTTAGTTACAAACTATTCATATGTACACTCAGCTCTTAGCTAGGACATTCTTTTGGGGAACGGATGCACAACACAGGAACATAATTTTCAGACTGTAGAAAAGCTCCATAAGAATAATAACCAAAAACAGTAGCTGATCTTATTGTAAAGACCTTTCCAAATCATTGGGAATTTTAAATGGACCGTATCAACGTATTTACCAATGAGTTGCACATATCGAAAATAACATTGAAAATTGCTATGTAAACAGTTCTGTCGATGACCATGGAACAAGAACTAGACTGAACTTACATTTACTAAGAAAGAATTAACATAAAACTCAAAACAGCATTTTCTACCAAGGAATAAAACTGTGCAATAAAATTGCCAAAGGCGAATAAATACATTGCTAAAACAAGCTTATTTATAAAGGCAGTTAGAAAGAACATATGAAGTAATATATTCTAACACTGGCTTCCTTAGATAAAACAGAGCTAGGACGTAGTAAAAATACGACAAAAATAAATAATAATAACGTCAATAAAACATCTGTCATTCACGCTACAATTTTTCCTTCTTTTATTTTCCCGTTAAAACGAACTCCAAAAGCTACGCAATGGCTAATACTAAGACCTAATATTTTTGTATGGCCAACATCTCACGCATTATAGTGGAATGGTGTCTCAATTTTTCAGGCTATCAAATAGGTAGTTGTGGTACAGAAAATGGTCCTGATGTGAGCTAAATAGGTGTGTAGTGCATGTAGTGTTATGAAACAATGTGTTCATAATGTCAGTGGTGTGTGAAATGACGGATTGAGAAATGAATGGCCACTGCAGCATTAGCCTTTCACATTAATGAATAATTTATGTGTAAAACAGTATTGTGTATAAGGTACTGTCATATAGACTTCCTTGAGAAAGAGGTTTCAGCATTATTGTAAGAGGTTTCTTTGGTTTCAAAGATGGGTATGTTTTTTACAGCATGACGGGGGCCTCTGCACATTGTACACGCCAGGAAAACTATCATGTAAACCTAGCATTCCGTGGAAGAGATTCTGCAGACATGGTCAAGTTGCGTGGCTACCAAGGTGCTCAGACCTTACAACTTTGGATTTCTATGTGTGGGTTTGGTTCAAAGTCGAAGTCTACAAAGAAAAAGAAACACAGGAGACAGGTTGATCGATCGTTTCAGCAACAGTGGTACCTTTATAAAAGAAAGCCAAGACGACCTTGGAAGTGCTACGCATGGTGGTGTCAAGAGAAATTGTAAGCCTAGTGAATTCGGAAGTGAAATTTATGAATCATCTTTGAATTTAATCGTGTAAGTAGGCTGTTTAGGTTTTCTTATTGGTAACGCCACATAGCGCTCTGTATGAAAAATCACTGGCTGTGCTGTGTGCAGTCAGTGGCTGGTTGGCATTGTTGTAATACTCGCCATTGTAGTGTTGGGCGGCTGGATGTTAACAGCGCGTAGCGTTGCGCAGTTGGAGGTGAGCCGCCAGCAGTGGTGGATGTGGGAAGAGAGATAGCGGAGTTTTGTAATTTGTAAGACTGGATGTCATGAACTGCTATATATATTATGACTATTAAGATAAATACATTGTTTGTTCTCTATAAAAATCTTTCATTTGCTAACTATGCCTGTCAGTAGTTAGTGCCTTCTGTAGTTTGAATCTTTTATTTAGCTGGCAGTAGTGGCGCTCGCTGTATTGCAGTAGTTCGAATAACGAAGATTTTTGGTGAGGTAAGTGAATTGTGAAAGGTATAGGTTAATGTTAGTGAGGGCCATTCATTTGTAGCGATTTTTGAAAGTCAGATTGCGTTGCGCTAAAAAATATTTTGTGTCAGTTTATGCACAGTCATGTACAATTTTTCTAAGGGGACGTTTCAATCATTTTTCCTTGTTCATTATCTTCCGTGAGTACTTGTTTGAGTTACGTTTTAACAGTTGTATCTCTGTAACAAACAATAATTGGCCACATGTTATGGGGAACTTGTACTTCATAATAGTGCCTATTACCACATCCTAAGATGCATGCTGCTGCCCCTGAAACACCCTCTACATACACTGCCTGACAAAAGAGGTGAAGCACCTACAAGGGAAGGAAGAAAAAAATAGAAGTTCATGGGTTGATTGAGTAAGCAATGTTGTTCCTGTGGTTACAAAACAAGTGAAATTTACAGTGAATTTGGCGGCATGAGCCCACTTATGTGTGGCTCCCCCTCTGTCCTGGACACATGCACTGATTCCGTTGGGAAGAGTGTGATAAAAGTGTTGTATCCTCTCCTGAGACAATCTGGCCCACAACTGTTGTAACTGGTCCTTGATACCGTGAATACTGACACCGGAACATAGTTGACTTCTAAGCTGGTTACAGACATATTCTATTGGGAACAGATTTGACAAACTCGCTCGCCATGTTAGTACCAGAACATCATGCAAACAGTTCATGGAGACACAT
This sequence comes from Schistocerca gregaria, assembly GCF_023897955.1. Classification (NCBI taxonomy): domain Eukaryota; kingdom Metazoa; phylum Arthropoda; class Insecta; order Orthoptera; family Acrididae; genus Schistocerca; species Schistocerca gregaria. The sequence goes on from NC_064920.1 coordinate 553,158,083, forward strand.
GATATGTGTGAACGAGCATTGTCCTGTTGAAAACCGGCACCACAATACTGTCACTTGAGAAGTAACACATGGCGATACAGGATGCGTATATCTTTGCCCTGTCAGGATTCCCTCAATCACTAGCAACTGTAACCTGAACTCATACCTGATGGTTCCCCACATTACGACGGCAAGAGTAATAACACAGGTCATTGAAAAATGGGACCTCTTTCCAGGTTGCCACCACATTAACCATGACGGTCTTCCAGAATTGGACCGAATCACGATTCATCTTTGAGAACAGTGTGACACCATCTTCAGCAGTGCATGTCTTCTGGTTACAGCACAGCTCCAAACGCAACTGTTTCTGCTGTGGTGTTAACAGAAACCAATGCAAGGGACGGTAATTCCCTAGCATCGTTGCTGTTAGTCCGTGTCCAAAGGCACTGGATGACACAGAATTTTGCAGGGAGCCCATTGGTTGTTCTTGGATGAAAAGTGTAGGTGTAACGGCTTACAATGTTCGTGATGCACAAAATAGTGGTTATCCCTCGTCGAGTTCAGACATGATCGACTGGCTCTTCAACGAAGAGTATGACTGATTTTACGTGCCGAAGTAGTTCATCAATGGGCTACTGCACTTCCGAATGTGTTACAAATCTGAACAGCGCACCATTTCATCAGCCAGCCAAATGGAGATCCAAAATGCGGCATCTGTCAGGTGCTGTTAACCGGCCGATTTCTCCACAACTGAGAACATTTGGAGCATTATGAGCACGTTCCCGCAACTATATAGGTATTTTAACGATATAACGCACCAATTGGACAGAATTTTGCACAATATCCCTCAGGAGAACATCCAGCAACTCTTCTCGGCCAATATTATCCCCAATATCTGTTTGCATAAGTGGGAAACGTGGTCCAACGTGTTATTGACTTTTTCAGTTTGTGAAGCTCTTTCTCTTGCATAAATCATCCGATTTTTCTGAAATTGTTATCTTCTTTTTGTTTGCACATATGCATCACAGTTACCGATTTTCGTCCTTAATCGGTTAATTCCTTCGTTGTGCGTCATTTTTTTTTCTTAAATTGTAGTACACCAAATTACGTACATTGATAAATGACAGTGTCTTCTGGGTGTTTAAATTATTTTGCCAAGCAGTGTAAATTAGTATGGAGTAACTCTGCAGCAATCAAACAACAGTGTCTTCTGGGTGTTTTAGCTTTTTTTTGTGAAACAGTGTAAATTACTATGGAGTGACTCTGCAGCAATCCGTCCCCCCCCCCCCCCCCCCCCCCTCTAGGTACTCCTTGTGCCCTTGGCAGCGGCAGCGCTCTTTCCTACCAGTGCGGCGTCCACGGCAGTGGCGCCCTGCTGCTCCTCCTGCTGCTGGTTTTCCTGCTGCAGCAGCAGTTCCGCTCTACGTATCTGGCACACGGCGGTGGCCACGTCGCTGCCGGCCAGGTCTCGACCCATGGACTGCAGCAGGGCGCAGCGCTCGTCTATGTCCGGCAGCCACTCGGACACGTGCACCACTATCTGTGCTAGCACAGCCGGGCTCGCTCTGTAACCACCGCCACCCGTCACCTTCATGTCTAAATCACAGTCACACTCAAAAGTTTTTTGCAAAAGTGTTTTTGTATGATAATGCTTGCAGCAAGTAAGCAATCCGAGGACATAAGAGTACAGAGTGTAAAGTATTTGTTCCGTGTCAAAGTCAACTCAGGATGATACATATGTACAAAGGTAATAACTTTAGAAAGTAGACTGAAATAGTTCAACAAAGAAAAAGTGTATAGACCTTATACGATAACTACAGAGTGATTCAGGTGCCCCTGCGTATGGGTTTTATGCAACCTGCGACACCTTCAAAAACCCACCTTTGAGATCTCCACACTCTCTAACTTGTGAATTTATTAGTCCTACAGAAAAAAAATAGCAGGATATCTTTTGTAGGAAATTTAACGTAGCTGGATTTTGTACTGGGATGTGTTTTCGCTGTAGGCCACGGTTTTCGAGTTATACATCAAAAACGCGTTTGCAGGTCACTTTTGTATGATTTCCTTGAATAACTCGAAAACTGTGGCGTCTAGCGAGAATGTATTCCAGAACAAAATTTAACTACATTACATGTCCTACAAGCCGGCCGCGGTGGTCGTGCGGTTCTAGCGCTCCAGTCCGGAACCGCGGGACTGTTACGATCGCAGGTTCGAATCCTGCCTCGGGCATGGATGTGTGTGATGTCCTTAGGTTAGTTAGGTTTAAGTAGTTCTAAGTTGTAGGGGACTGATGACCTAAGATGTTAAGTCCCATAGTGCTCAGAGCCATTTGAACCATGTCCTACAAAAGAACCGGTTTATTTTCTCTGTAAGACTAATAGCTCGCGTGTAGTGAGAGAGGTGGTATGAAAATCTCGTGCGTTGTTTTTGAAGCCGTTGTGGACTGTATAAAATCCAGCAGCTGAACATCCTGTACACTATACTGCATTAAGTGTCTAAGAACGTTTTCCTCTTCCAGTAGCACTGCTGGAGCGAAGCGTTCCACTGATTGGAAAAATGTGTAGGCCATTCCCGTTTTCAACAAGAGTAGTTGAACAGATGCAGGAAACAATAGACCTACATCGCGCCCTAGACGGTCAATACCGCGCTTCGATCGCGTCCGCATTGGTTCTTTGTGCCAGGAAGGGCTCTCAACAAGGTAAGTGACCAGGTGTCTCAGAGTGACCCAAAGCGATGTTTTTCGGACATGGGGGAGATACAGAGAGACAGGAACTGTCGATGGAAGGCACCGCTCAGGCGGCCCAAGGGCTACTACTGAAGCGGATGACGGCTACCTACGAATTATAGCTCGGAGGAATCCTAACAGCAACGCCACCGTGTTGAATAATGCTTTTCAGGCAGCCCCGACTCAAACTGTGCGCAACTTCACTCCCGACGTCCATGGAGAGGTCCATCTTTGCAACGACGACACCATGCAGCGCGATACAGATGGACCCAAAAACTTGCCGAATGGACCGCTCACAGTTGACATCACATTCTCTTCGCCGACGAGTGTCGCATATGTCTTCAACCAGGAAATCGTCGGACACGTGTTTGGAGGCAACCCGGTCGCCTTAGACACACTGTCCGGCGAATGTAGCGAGGCTGAGGTTCCCTGCTGTTTTGGGGTGGCATTTTGTTTGAGCCGATGTACGCCGCTGGTGATGACGGAAGGCGCAGTAACGGCTGTACGATACGTGAGTTCTATCCTGCGACCGATAGTGCAACCATATTGTCAGCATACTGGGGAGGCATTCGTCTTAGTGGACGACAAATAGCGCCCCCATCGTGCACATCTTGTGAACGACTTCCTTCAGGATAACGACATCGCTCGACTGGAGTGGGAAGCATGTTCTCCAGACATGAACGCTATCGAAAATGCCTGGGATACATTGAAAAGGCGTGTTTATGCAAGACGTGACCCACCAAACACTCTGAGGGATCTGCGCCGAATCACCCTTGAGGAGTAGGACAATCTGAACCAACAGTGCCTTGATGAGCTTGTGAACAGTATGCCACGACGAATACACGCATCTATCAATGCAAGAGGACGTGCAACTGGGTACTAGATGTACCAGTGTGTACAGAAATCTGGACAACCACGTCTGAAGGTCTCGCTGTATGGTGCTACAACATGCAATGTGAGGTTTTTATGAACAATAAAAAAGGCGGAAGTGATGTATACGTTGACCTCTATTCCATTTTTCTGTATAGGTTCTGGAACTCTTATGATCGAGCTGATACAAAACGTTTTTTGATGTGTGTAGCTTGAATGCTCGATCGCTTTCGGTAAGGTTTACTTGACGAAGATTACATTCTATTGACATATATGATAAGCGCTATTACATTCATAATTGTAGTTTACGAGGACAGTTGGTTGCTAAAGTGTGATAGCTCTCCACCTGTTCAACAACGTACTCCCAGAGGCAGAAGATGTCTCTATCAACTGTTTGCACTCACATTAGCATCACTAGTCACTATGGTGTTCTGACCTTGTGGTTTCCCATGAGATAGCCATTTTTGGATGGGTGTATACCACAAACCTGAAAGTCTTCCAAAATTCTTCCTAACAGTTGTACTGTGCTGCAATTTATCTATGATCGCAAACCTGTGACACTTGCCATTGTTCAAGTGGTATGAAACAAGGCAAAGACTTACATCAGTCAAATGGACTACTCTACAATTTCTAGAACTATGTGAGGTACTTGTGAGTGCAAGACTTTCATGCTATTTCTGCCAAGATACAAACCCTGACCTTATAAAAGTGGCTATGTGGACTGATTCAACATTTGCCTTAGGATGCCTACAAAGTGAGCCAAACCTCTCGAAAATCCCTGTATATCTCGATGGTGTCTCTGACTGAAACATTATGCTGTTGAATGCAAGCATTCTTATATGGTGTCACAGCACACGTTTCCAGTAGCTGCGTTGCTTATAGAGGGGTCTGCAACAGACTAATGCAGTGGCTGATTTTGCTTTAAAATATGGACCTAAAGACTGTAGGATGGTGTAAATCATCGTCAAGTTCACGTCTCTTAGCTCTTTTACTGTGCTTCGTGTTATATTTTTCTTGTCTTTAAGGTCTTCGTGTGACACATATTTTCTGGCAGTAAACTGTTCTGCACACTTTCGCTAAAGTAGAATCGTCTGCACACTTGTGTATTTGGCAATTGTGTCGACCAAAAAGGAGGTCAGCAGTACTTTGGCTGCCTGGTGTACCTTGGCGGAGCCTCTACTGCAAATGGTGACGTATGTCTCCTCTATGAGCAACGAGCCATAAGTTCTCGTGTGAGATAACGAACAGGTACTTCCCCTTGCAAACATTATCCAACTGATGTGGCTCGTGACTGCTATTAGACGATGGGGGTCTGGTGTCTAATAATGCTGGCAGTTTTTTTTCATCTCAAGGTGCTAAACACAACTAGACTATCGATCTATAATGTTGTAAAATGTCGTACTTTTTCAACACTTGTATTTCCAGCACACTTGATGGTCGCAACTCTACTTGGAAATTTGCGTAAACAAACATGTTTCATTCTCAAATGTGCCGGATACCAGGTGGACACATATAAAATAATGCACATGTAGTAACACTGAGACTTGACTATGAAGAAGATTCGTTAGTGCTTGTTGAATGGTTGTCAGTCCTCTTGCATATTAACTTCCCATTAACACAGTTTCGCCATTTTGAATTTTTAAATTTTTTTTAAAATTTCCAAGCATTCTAAACATAGGAAAATGTGCCTGTATCCACTGTGATGTCACAGTAGTAGAGGAGGGGGAGGGGGGGAGGGATCTGGTAATAAAAAGTAACTCGATTATGTCTTTGGAAATCTGGTAGAAGTGCAGTGAGTACTTAAAAGTATCCAGCGCCCCTACTCCTATGTAGATAAGAGCCAAATTAGTGAGTTCAGAGGTGACACAGAGGCTTAAAGCAACTTTTCTTCTTGAATACCACTTTGAATGGAAAAGAAAATGAGGGAAATCAGAGTGGTACAAAAAGTACCCTCTGCCGCACACCAGAAGGTGGCTTCCGGAGTACAGATGTGGAGTCATCACCTCAGCAGTGAGGTATAAATGGAAATGGCAAAAAAGAGCCGCCATGAGTAAACCTGTTAAAGACTTGACGTGCAGTCACTCTCTGGAGATTACAACTCCTACCCAGGTGTCAACAACATGCTGATAAAATGTTCTTTAAGCTGCTTCACAGCTTTTGTGAATTATATTTTAATGTATACGCCCCACGAAGCAGTTAAAATCTTTATTGTTCTCGAACAAGCTCCGATGGTGTCTCATCATCTGGCAGACCTAGGAGTATTAAAATTGTGTATAATATACATCCAAAATTTTAAAATACATTGTATATTTCCTTATTTCTGTGAAGATTAGTTGGCCTGGATAATGGCACGACATCATCTAACCTGGCCTAATTCCCATGCTCACTTACTTTCAGAGTTACAAATGTATACTGTACACTTCGTGACAAAAAATGTAAAACGCTCAGCAGAAATGTTGGATGTCAGTGTAACTTCGTACATGTGCATACCATCGTGGGTGTGAAAGTGATTAGTTTCCATTCTCTGTGACAGGTAGAACAGCCACCGGAATGCATTAGTATTTTTTCACGTTTAGTTCTGTTATCAGGCCTGGTTGCAATTATTAGGATCATGAACACTGTCAGATGTTGCACGATCTCGGTGAAGAACACAGAGATGCTGCATTATTATGGGAGACAGCGTCACAACAATCTGACCGAATTTGGAAGGGACCTCATAGTGGGTCTCCATTTGGCCAGCTGGTCGAATCGTGTAATATCTCAGATTTGTTGGGAATCCATATGTGGCACTGAGCCACTGTTGGAACGCAAGGGAGTGTGAGAGCACGCATACTTGCCTCCAAAATTCTGCTGAAACACGACTTACCACTAGGAGGAAAGATCGCCATACTGTGCACCAAAAACTTCCTAACAACTTCATGTCTGTGCCTGCCATCCGAGAACAAGTAATGGACTCTCTACAACGTTCTGTATAATCCTCTTCAACAGAACAGAGACTAGTAGAAGCCAGACAAGCGAATTACTGTTCCATGCATAGCATGTCGTTAATACCACAACACAAGTGGGTGCATTTAGACTAGTGCTGTGTCGGAAAGCGTGGTCTGCTGATAAATGGTGTCATATTGCTATCAGCCATGAATTACAGTTCTGCAGCTCCCAGATGACCGTCGTTGGCTGTTATGGTGGCGATGTAGGGAGTGGTCCCAGGTCTCCAATGTTTCAGAGAGATACAGTGTCTAGTAGTGATCGTGGGCACTCTGAGCATACAACGGTACTACATGCACAACCTTCACTTTCCTCTTGTAACAATATAGTGATGCCATTTTTCAACCGGAAAAAATGCTCATCCGCACAGAACACTTGCCTCTGGGAACTGTCCGTGCGGTGTTGAGATATTACTGTGGCCAGCAAAATGCCTAGATTTATTCCCGATCGAACATGTGTGGAAACCCCTCGGACGTCAAGTCTGTTCAAGCTTTTGTATCCAGGACATCAAGAGCCAGTTACAACAGCTATGGGCCAGCTTGTCCCAGGAAAGGGTATAAAGGCTTTACGAGAACCTTTCCAATCGAATTAGTGCATTTATTTACGCCCGAGGAGTTGCAACGACATACTGGTGATGAAGTTTATACTACCGCGTTCTTTTTACATTTGACTCGATTTTGTTTTCATTGAAAATACATCAACCGCTTTCTCAACCAGCGAAGTTTAGTTTAGTGTCCTCCTCCCTTTCTGAATGATTCACCGTTTTTTATATATATTTTGCTATTACCGACATGTTAAATACACTGTTTCAAAACTCTAATATCACCTAGATAGTGTGAATAGTGAGACACTGTCGATCTTAGTTGGAGAAGAAAATGGATTTTAGCAGTTTTGCGGTGCTCTAAAGAATATTATCGCACAGTATGTAGAACTGCTGTGTTGGAGGATTTGTACAGAACTAGAATGATACGACAGTTTAATCCGGCGTTATCTGGACGAGGTCTTTGTGTTAACCAAGATTCTCTAGCTTATCCCGTTAGCGTAAATATGAACTTGTCTCTGTGGACTTTATAAGAACTGAAGGAGCGCTTCAATGGCAGATGACGTAATGTAAGTCAAGCCAACAGGGCGGGGGTACAATAATGCTTTGGAGCGGTAATATTTGTTGTTTTTTTGTATCGATGTTGTTCGAGGGCAGTTCGTAATACAACACTTCTGTGAAGAAGTACTACTTTACTTCATTGCTTTACCAGCACGTAGTAATGCATGTAATGTTCATTCATTTATAAGTAACACTCATGACTACAATATTAAGTATTTTGGTTCTTTATATTCATATCTTTATGTGACAAGATCTTCAGGAAGTAAGAGTTCGCAATAAGACGAATATTCCGATGACGGCTAATAGGAGTCGTAACATTATTTTCCATCGAGACACCAAGTTATATTTTACTTTGTAAGATGATGTACTTTTTAACATGATTCCGTACTTCTTGAAACAAGATATACAGTGTTGTACTTTTTTTAATGTTTTAATTTCGAATAATGATAGGCAAACTGTTATATACGTGGTAAAAGTGGAAGAGTGTCAGCACAATGCAATTTCTGTACCATGACGTGTTTATGTTCCAATAAATGCTAAATTCAGTTGTGCTGGCGGGTTGTATCATAACTATTGGTGTGTGGTCAAACTAAAATTGACCCCAAAACTGTTTGACTGTTCGTGTGAATGTAATCTAAGCAGCAAAGAAGGCAACGATAAACATTTCGTAAAGAGTAATTGTTCTATTCGTTATCAAGTGCAACTTAAGCCATTTTGATGCAAGACTTACAAAAAATTCCTCACGAGCTCTATTTTAACCAGCTTTTATCCAAATTCCTAATATTCTCTAGTCCGTTAACAAAATAGGTTTTTACGAACTTAAACAACATCGGCAAGTGCATCATTAATCTCTGCAGTTACTTGTAACAGGTGGTGGAGTACACACGAGTTCCAGTTTTAGGTTTTTTATTGCTATTATTTCCAGCAATAAATGTACACGTCAAACCGAGACGGAAAAATTCTAAGACGCCGTCAGACTTTCACAATACACGTTATATGTACAGTCAATATAACAAGTAAAGTAGGTAAATAAAAGAAAATGAAGTTCATCCACCGTTTGCTGCTTTTCTCGAAAAGTAGTGACGGTTGAATACTACAAAAAAAACAACCGGTAGTCACCTATTGGTTCAAATTTGTTGAAGTTCTGCTCAAAGTTCATGTTGTAATCGAGGATCATACCACAAGCTGGACATTACAATTGGTCAGTGTTAAAGGGTGAAAACTGTGGCTCAAAAATATTTTTCGTGTTAAATTGTCCGTTTCCAAGGGCTACAACCAGATAAATACATACTATGTAGACAAAGCCAGCCGATCATCTACTTCCTATCTATTATAAACTATGAATGAAATTCTAAATTTTTAATTTATTACTGTTGTCAAAATTTTCTTTGTCTTTTATGACACACAAATCGTAAACTCTTGTGTAAAATTTGTAGCATTCTTTTGGTTTAATTATTTCGAATGGAAAACCAATTTTGTAGTCAAAACTGTTCATTCACTTATTAACACGAATTCGACCACAATTTATTTTTTGATGTCAGAGCTGAAACTGCTCTTTCAAAACGTTCAAGTGAACAATACAGATAATAGGCTAAACTTAACATTCACTACGAATAATTACCTAATAATAGGTACGATGGCTCAACCCCGCGTCCGACCATCATGATTTAGGTCTTCCGTGATTTCCCTAAATCGCTTCCAGGCAAATGCATGCCGGGATGGTTCCTTTGAAAGCGCACGGACGACTTCCTTCCCCTTCCTTCCCTAATCCGATGAGACCGATGACTTCGCTGTTTGGTCTCTCCCCCAAACAACCCTACCCAACCTCTTCTATGGCCCATTGTTGTCGGCCAGCGCCGTACTTATTCCTCCAACAGCTGGATATTATCTAACCTCGTACATCATATTTATTATCGACAGCCCGCTATATTACAAGAGGAAGAATTATTAAAAATAGAATACAAAAATCACACTGAAGTAAACGGCCCTTCAAGCTCTCTTGCAGTAAGAAAGAAGGCAGACTGTGCGGAATAAATTAGGACTGACCTTTTCTGAAGTATCGTGAGGTGGTAGGAGAGGAGAGTCTTCGCCTGCTCCTCATTTTTGACCAGACTTGACTCAGGCTCCGAGACGAGACGCAGCAGTTCCAGCGATGCCTCGTGCCACAGCCTGCAAGACGCCAACAGGCAACAGCCTAGTTAGGAACACGTCAGCCTTACCTACGCGAGTCGACACACGTTCTTCTATTCGTTTCAGATACTTTCACTTACAAAGAAAGTAGTGAACAAACATACACCCATAAACTTCCATCCACACGACATACGTATTGGTGGTCCTTAATTCTTACACCCATGCGTATGATTTTTTAAATGTACATACCGTTTTCTGGGCATGGTAGGTCTTGAGGGTGAACAAAGCAAGCACTCCCAAAAGAAAATTCGTCATACACAGGAGACATCTTGCTAAAGTCCTATAACGCCACCTCCAGCCGTAGTTATGATATCAGATCGATGAGATTGGAATCCACAATACTTCTCACGAACTTCTAAATCAGCTGAACCCCATCATTGATCCCGTACGCCTACCACTTTTCGAAGATGCTTCGTTTCACCCACTGTTCCAATCAGTACCAGACAGTTTCAGTGGGATTAATATTGGACGGGTTTGCGCTCCAGCTGAATGGCGATAGGCTGTCTGCGTGGTGGTCAAATATGGAACGCATGCTTGCAAGCCAGTCATCACGGCTGCTGTCATCTTGGAAGGTGGGAGTTTCCACAACATACTCATCATGAAAATACAGAAGAAAGGGCGAGTCTTGGCCACCGACTACGGTTAAATAAACGTCCTGGTTCATGTTCACGACAACGTGAATGAGTGGACCCAACTCTTGATACAAAAATCACCTCCAAAACGGCTTGAAGTACTGCCTATACGCACAACGGGTGAAATGCCTCACGGGGCTGTCGCTGCATTCGACACCTCGCATCATTTGAAAGTCGGCGAAATACACACTCGTCGGATCACACTACATGTTTCCAGTCAGTTAATGTCCAGTTCCTGTATTGTTTCGCCCACGGGAGGCTTGCATTTACTGTTGTGAGCAATGGCCTTTCTGAAGATACCTGACTCCAGATGCCTTTGCATGAGGTGGACCTGTATTCACTGACAACAGCCATTCCTGTCGCGTTTGAAACTGATTGTCTCTGACACCCCTCAAAACTACTCTCAGGGTTCACATTAGCTAACCTCTTTTTACGGCTGTTACCACTACACAGTGTTATATGGCTGCAAGTAGTACACAATTCGTTGTAGACGCGTTGGACGATCCCTGTGCAATGGTACCTAACGGTTACTGCTATTGTAGTTGCCCTTCCTAACAGCATTCCATATGAGCAAACTATTTGCGTCTTTCCCTGCGGCTACTCGTACTTCAGGTACTGGGGCTATGCACGGCTCTGTTTGAAGAAGAACATCTCCATCTGGTCAAAGGATCAAGTCAAGCACATCTGATTTCATGCCCCGAAGCTAATGTGCTGCAAATAATAACTGCTAGCTGTAACCCTGCAGTCAAATAGTCTATGCACTGGCCGGAACTGTGAATTAATAAAACACGCACAAAATTAAACTTAAATGAATAATTTAATAACAAGGGTACTATTCTAACCTCTGTAATTAATATAGAAGACATCTGACTTGACTTAGTTCGTGTCGTTACCTCTAGAACATAGGGCGGTGACGAAATTCCTCCACCCGGTACTATTTCTTGCAAGTCTCTTCACTTCACTCCAGGTTTTCCCATCCTCTGCAGCTTCTCTCAAGATCGCCCTTTTCCAGGTCTGTTTGTGACGACCACGTTTTCTAACTCCTTCAGGGTTCCAATCCAATGTCACCCTTTCAACAACTCCATCTTGTTTCCTCAATGTATGCCTACTCCAGTTCCATTTTCTTTCCTTGATTTGTATGTTGAATAGTTGCTGATTTGTCTCCCTCCAAAGATCTTCATTTGTCATTATATCTGGCCATCTCACCTTTAAAATACGCCGGAGACAGCGGTTGATAAAAACTTGGAGCTGGTTTTTGTTGTGGTTAGTCACCTTCCAAGTTTCGCAACCATACAACAGAACAGCCTTCACATTGCTATTGAAAAGCCGGAGTTTGGTCTTCTTTGAGATGTTCCTATTTCTCCAGACGCAGCATTTGCTTTGCGGATGCGACTATGGGCGTCCTCCTCAGCGCCTCCTGTAGTCGTGACTAACCTTGAGAGATAGAGGAAGGATTGGACCTGTTCTACGTCCTCTCCATTAATGGCCAGCCTATTCGTGATGGTCTAATTTATCCGGATTTCTTTGATTTTCGGAACGTTTATCTTGAGGCCTGCAACTTCTGCCTCTCTCTGTAACCTGACCAGTTTCCCTTCGATGTCGCGATATCGTTGTGCCATTAAGCAGATGTCGTCTGCGAAATCTAGATCTTCGACGCTATCCCGCATCCCCCATTGCACACCTCTCTTTCTTCCCCCTCCCCCCCCCCCCCATCACTCTCTTCATCACATATTCCTACACCAAAAGAAATAGTGTTGGCGAAAGAATACACCCTTGTTGTACTCCCGAATTAACTTGAAAAAGCTCTGTTAGTTCTCTATTATGTAGTACTTGGGATTCATAGTCTTCATACATTTTCTTGATGATATTAATAATCTTCGTTGGAATGCCGTATTTTGCAAGTGTATCCCACATTATTCTTCGATTGAGAGAGTCGAAAGCCGTTTCAAAGTCAATGAAGGTAAGGTAGAGGGTGTGTTGCCACTCCGCACTTTGTTCCAGAATAATTCAGAGAGTATTGATATGGCCCACACAGCTTCGATGTTTTCTAAGACCCGCCTACTCTCTCCTCAGTTGTGCTTCCACAGAATCCTTAATGTTGTTTAAAATAGTCCTCGAAAGTACCTTACTCGGTACTGACAATAGGGTAATGCCCCGCCAGCTGTTGCAGTTAGTAATATCTCCTTTTTTTTGGGTATTTTCTCGATAATATGTTGTTTCCAATCTGTTGGTAGTTTCTCCTCTCTCCAAAGTTTCTCTAAGAGGATGTACAATAACAACAGTGGTGTCCAAGTCTGTTTTCAGCATTTCAGATGTTATATTATCTGGCCCTGGTGCCTTCCCATTCTTGATCTGCTTCAGTGCTATCCGAATTTCTGCTTTCGTGGGTGCATTTACACCAGTGCTGGGACTTGGATCATTGTATTCCGTTTCCTGTGTTCTTCTATCTCACCGTCAAGGTCTCCATTTAGAACTTCGTTAAAGTGTTCCTTCCACCTGCGTGATTGTTCTTCATGTGTAGTTAGTATCTCCCCTTCCTTATTCCTTACTGGTCGGTTCCTGTGGAAGCTTTTATTTGAGAGCATCTTAGTGATATCATATAGTTCTTTCACATTCCTCCTCCGAACTGCCTCTTCTTTTCCATCAGCCTGTTCATCTATCCATCTTCTGTGGTCTCTTCTCACACTCCTTTTCACTTCCTTATTTGCTGCTTTATTATCAGCTTGTGCCTGTGCTTTTTGTTGCCCGGTCCTGCTCTGATTTACTCTTCCCTTGGCCTCCTTTCTATGGGTGATCTTCCTCCAGGTATGTTCGGACATCCAATCTTTCCGCAGGCGATTTTTAAAGCCAAGTTGTCTCTCACTCCCTTGCACAAAAGTATTCTTAACTTCTGTCCATGTTTCCTCCGTGTCCTTATCATCAGCCATCTACAGTTACAGCGCCTGGAATCTATTCCGGAGTTCCAGCTGGATCCTCTCAACTGTCTGTGGGTCTTTCAGTTTACCTACATGGAATCTTCTATATCTTGGCTCGAATTTCCTTCTGGAAGCCACAATCTTCATTCGGAAACTGGCAGTAACAACATGGTGGTCGCTACTTGCGTCTGCTCCTCTTCTATTCCGCACATCTACCAGGCTCCACCTGAACTTCCTGGATACTGCGATGTGGTCAACTGGATTTTCTGTAATATGATCTGGGAATACCCATGTTATCTTATGACATCTCCGATGAGGAAACAAGGACCCTCCTATTACAAGGTCATGGCTTGCACAGACGTCACTAAATATTTCCCCATTATCACTCATTTCACCTCATTTCACCAAAGCCATGTACCCCCATTATCTGTTCCAAATCCTCATTGTTATTTCCCACCGTGGCATTTGTGTTCCAGAACAATGAGGATATCTTTATTGCTCACTTTCCTTACAGTCTCTCGTTACAGGTAATAGAACTCCTTCTTATCAATCTCTGATGTCTCTTGTAGCATTGCTCTTGGGGGGCGAGAAGAAAAAGAATTGTTATTTTATATTTTTTTGAAAAATGTCGAAAAAGTGAATGTTTTGGTGGGCCACTTGGCAACAGAATCAGGGATTGATTACACTATTATAATAACATACGTTGAGCATTAAATGCCTGAATAAAAGCAGCAGATTGATGTATTTGAGATGATTTTTTTAGTCGAACAACACTAAGGGGCCAGAAGATTTATAGACTTTAAAAGAAATGCAACACTACACAATTTAAAAAAATTCAGAAAGAATAGGAAAACGATAATGTTGCTTCTGCCTCATGCTGCGTTCGGCCCATCAGCGCGATCGTAATTTCTGATGATGAACTAACACAAAATAATTATCATTTAAGTAAATGAGCAGATGGAAATCATCAAGGTTAATTTACTAAAATACACACACATTTTAACACACTTTTTTTTAAATGCTACGTACCTTTTCATATGAAATTACAATAGATGACCATTATGGTTAAATAGTTTATACATCACAGTCAAAATGTCCTCTTGATGCTGTCTGTTCGTAATTAGTTACAAGAAACTACATGTTTTCTGATTGGAAAAATAACAATCATCACAGTTATTGAATATTTGCGCATAAATATAAAATACCGATGCGGAACGCAGCAAGTACGCGACCGCCTTTCATGGAATACAAACAGTAAAAGGTGAGGCGCCCAAGGCCTCATTTGTCTTGAAACAACAGAATTCTTTTTTATTTCATTAATCGATACATGTACATAGAGATTTAAAGGCACCGCGCAAGAACGGCAAAGATTAAGAATAATAGATTCTGTCGCTGCTATCCAACGGTTCATTTCTTTTACTTTCCAATTGTTCGATTACTTTACGCCATCAGGCGTTTACTATTGAGCGTATATTAATGTTTTTAGGCGCAAATTACTAATATTACACTCTGTGGGGGCGTATCATTGGATGAGCATCTCGTTTCGGACCTTCGTCTTAAGTCTGACAGTCATGATCCTACTGGACACAGGTCTCCATTCGAAAAGGGTCTCCTTTGATGCATTGATCAACAATAGCCCAACTCCATCCCCGTGTTCCTCTTCCTCTTCACATATTGAATATAAAAACGTAATTCCATCCGATGTCTGCATTTCACCAAACTCTGGCCACCTCACTTCACTCAATCCCAGGTTATCAAGCTTATAGTTATTCATTTCCCTAGTGACTTGTTTCAGCTTGCTACTCTCCCTCAAGGTTCGTATATTCCAAAAGGCAATTTCGGTTTCCTCTTCATGCCAAAGGTCGTTACCAGTTTATCCATCCGGTTTTGTGTTCTCGTCTCAGTTTCAGTAATTCGGTTATTTAAGAAGGGCGGGTGACTGGCCCACCGTTTCCGATTGCCTCGGTGGGGCTGCCACCTTATCGCTCAGGCACTGTCGATGTGCCAGGTGTTCGGCATATGTGCTTGGCATTCCTCCGCACCCCTTTACGAGGTTTAAACGCCTGCATCGGTTAAGTGGGCAGAAATGAGAAGGAAAAGAAAAAGTATGGGCTAGGAGGGGTAGGGATAGGAAAAGGATGGGAGACAGGTTTTCGATAGGTCGGTGGTCCTACGATGTTCAGTTAAAAGGCAGACAGGAAAATACCCTTTATCAAATGCAGTAAATTTACGTTGCGAGCGATATAAGAAAGTTAGCAAAATCTCCAAGATAGATAGTCATCCGATACTCGCGAAAACAAAGTCATTTCGTGATCACAATACACGAAAAATTCAACTGCTCAAGATATCATGATTCACAAATTAACACACGCGATACGAAGAATAGTAACTCATACTCGCTCTACTTTTAGTTCTGTAAATCAAACGGCAAAAGTTAGAGTCCCATTCTGGAACACATCCAGAGCTCTCGTAATACGAAGTCCCTTCACAAGCTGAAGTATGGTAGCGGCCGTTCACCGCCCAGAATCAATGACCGAATACCACCGAACAACGCACGTTACCACAGGCATGTCTGCCTCCTACCAGCACTCGACATAAAACGTCCACAATCTCTCCCTTGACCTGTTGAGTTCCAGTCTCCACTTGACGGAAGCAGTGTTCCGCCATTGTCCAACTCTCATTGGCTGAACGCCATCCCCACCAACAATACATCGTTCTCAAGCTGTGCAGACATGATTTGACTCACTTGACCACTTTCTCGCACTAAACTAATATACTATAACAATATTTAAATAAAAGAAATATTATAAACATTTGGCTATATTCAAACAATTTGCGCTAAATATAAGTAATAGCTGGTCCATAAACAAATTAGCTAGCATTCTTGCGCAAGTGTGCTCGCTTGAAATGGCAACGATTTGTCGTTCAATAGCGTTTAAACAATTATTTAGGTTTGCTTGTTAGAAGTGTCCTACCTATTCTTTTAGAAAGCAGGTGTACGCTACCACATGCTTTTGACCATTGTTAAATTAACAAATTCTTTAATAGCATTTTCAGTCAACATTTAAATAAAGTTACTGGCAAAATAATAAACTATTCATTAAATAAAAACACAAGTATGACAAAATATGAGGCAATCATTTGCTTTGTAAATGTGGGGAATACGAAATTCTTACAAACATTTGCGTCGTAAACCAATAAAGAAAATAGATACAAATACGTAGGTTCCATGCTATCGTCTGAGATGTCTTTAGTTAAAATCGCATGAAGCGATTAAAAGTTGTTAATTCTGAGGTTCATTGTGTAAATGTTTATTCACTGCGAAATATTTATTAATTTCTGCATTTCTGAAGATACATCGATATTATTGTGTGGCTCGATGCACCTCATTTTTCTGAGATAGCTAACGTATTCAGATTTGCATTAATATATGTGTGAGTTATTGAAGTGTGTCCCACAACGATCTATCGCTCTCCTTTCCTATCTCAAACCTGTCCTCACCATTTCCTTTTCCTGTCATTCCCTGGTATATGTACAAAAGGGCAGAAAGACCTCTATAGGCGTGGAGAAGCCAATCTTTCTACGGGAGAAAACCCCGAATGAAAAATCCTGGTTGGGGTTTGGCGACGGGCTACCAACCGGTCCTGTAAAAAATAATCACCGGTACTAGCATCACAGAAGAGCCTCGGATAGGACTGATCTCTGTAAAACGACCTAAGCAAGAACAAGGACTACGGAAGGAAATACAACTAGGGACCTGGAATGTCAGCAGCCTATACCAACCTGGGGCAGCAAAATGTGTAGTAAGGGAGGCAGATAAGTATCAAATTGATCTATTGGCCCTGCAAGAAAAAAGGTGGACAGAAACCGGAGCTACAGAAATGGAAAACTATGTCATATTCCATGGAGCCTCAGAAACAAACCACTCACTAGGAACTGGTTTTGCAGTGAAGAAATCACTCTGTACCACTCTCATAGATTTTAAATCAATCAACCCCAGAATCTCACTCCTAACCATAGACACGGGAAAACACAAACTCGCATATATAAATTTTCATGCCCCAACAGAAGAAAGCGATGACATCAAAAAAGATATTTTCTACGAGGAATTGGAAACGGTTTTAGACAATGCACCAAGTGAACATTACAAAATTATCCTTGGAGATTTTAATGCGAAAATAGGGAAAGAAGCAGCCTTCATGGGGACCATCGTAAAGCACAGTTTACATGATGTGAGCAGTGATAACGGCACTAGGCTGGTTAGCTTTGCGACTGCAAAAGGCTTGTTTATAAGTAGTACTGATTTCGACAGGAAGAGAATATATAAAGGAACCTGGGTGTCTCCAGATGGGAAAACAGTTAACCAAATTGACCACCTAATTGTAGAGAAGAGAATAAAGAAGTGGATACAAAATGTTAGAACGGCAAGAGGTGCGGAATGTGGATCAGACCACTTCCTTGTCAGAGGAAGGATGAAAACAACATGGAGAGCTCAAATGGTTCAAATGGCTTTGAGTACTATGGGACTCAACTGCTGTGGTCATTAGTCCCCTAGAACTTAGAACTACTTAAACCTAACTAACCTAAGGACATCACACACATCCATGCCCGAGGCAGGATTCGAACCTGCGACCGTAGCAGTCGCACGGTTCCGGACTGCGCGCCTAGAACCGCGAGACCACCGCGGCCGGCAACATGGAGAGCCAGGAAGCACAAAAGAATGCAAATAGTCACTCGATATGACCATGAGAGTCTGACTGAAGATAATATAAGAAGAACTTTCAAGATAGCACTAACAAACCGTTTTGAGGCTTTGAATGAAGAGGAAGGAGATACTGTGGTAGATCAGAACTGGAAGGCGACTGCAGAGACCATTAAAGAAACAGCCCAAGAAGTAATCCCAAAGCGAACTAGGGGAAAAAGAGTGTGGTTCAATGAGGACTGTGAGGGAGCTATCAGGGAGAGACAACAGGCCAAACTACCGTGGATACAAAGCAATGTGCAAGAAGAAGAAAAATCGAAGTTTGAAGAAACACGACAGCAGACCGAAGCCACATTGAGGAAAGCAAAGAGAAAATATGTAAAAAGTATCATGGAGGAAGCTGAACAAGACTTTCATGGAAATAGGTATAAAGAACTTTATAGAAAAGTGAAAAGTTTTAAAGGAGGGACATACCATCAACACAGATTCATAAAAGATGCCAATGGAAGAATGTTAACAGAAGATCAAAAAATTGGAAGAAGATGGATGGAATACTTCAGAGAATTACTAAACTCTGATGAAGCAACCGAACTACTTGAGTTTGATGAACCAGTAACAGTAGACCCAGAATATCCTCCACCCACCATTGAAGAGATAAGAAACCAGATTAAAAACCTTAAGAATGGTAAAAGTCCAGGTGAAGCCGGTATTCCTGCTGAACTTCTCAAGGCTGGAGACGAAATCCTCTGTTTCAAAATCCACAAGCTAATCGAGCAAATTTGGGTAAAACATGAAATACCAGAGGAATGGGAGGTATCTGTGATATGCCCCATATATAAAAAGAAAGACAAATCCGTATGTGACAACTACAGGGGCATAGCGCTACTCAACACCTGCTATAAGATCTTCTCCAACTGCCTATTAGAACGAATAAAACCTCTAGCAACAGACATAATTGGAGAATACCAAGGAGGTTTTCAGGCAGGGCGATCAACCACGGACCAGATTTTTGTCCTAAAACAGGTCTGTGAAAAAATGTACGAATGCGGACGAGAGATACATCTCCTGTTTGTAGACTTCAAGAAGGCTTACGACAGTATACATAGACCTAGCCTGATTAGAACTACGACAGAGTTTGGTATACCAAAGAAGTTGGTCAAACTAGTAGCGTTATGCCTAAATGACACAAAACTTAAGGTTAAGGTAGGCAATCAAATGACAGAAAGCTTCCAAGTTGTAACAGGATTACGCCAAGGAGATAGGCTATCACCTGTCCTCTTCAACCTGGCACTTGAGAAGGTAATGCGGGATTCCAACAAAGAAAACATCGAGGGCATTCAAATTGGTAGTGAACACATTACATATCTGGCCTATGCAGACGACATTGCACTATTAGCATGCACACGAGAAGATCTGAAGAGAAGTATCCAGACCTTGGAATTATTGGCAGCTAGGATCGGTCTACAAATTAGCTCTGAAAAGACGGAGTATATGACCATAGGAAGAAGGATCCAGAACTCTCAAGATTTAATTGTGAACGACACCAGGTATAAACATGTGAAAGAGTTCAAATACCTTGGATCATTTTTTACAGAAGTAACATCAACTGAAGCAGAGATAAAAGCACGATTGCAGGCGGGAAACAGATACTATCACTCTTGGACCCTATATTAAAATGTAGAAGTGTCTCTCAACAACTAAAGCTACGGTTGTATAAGACATTAATAATGCCAGTAGTACTTTATGGTTCTCAGACCTGGAGCACTCGAAAACAAGACCTTAAGCGACTGCTAACATTTGAAAGGAAAGTCCTCAGGAAAATATTTGGACCAGTCAGAGATCAGACTACTGGAGAATGGAGAAGACGCCATAACACTGAATTAGAAGAGCTGTACAAGGAGCCTAACATCTTGGGAGTGATGAGAAGCAAAGACTGCAATGGGCTGGACATGTTGTTATAATGGAGGCAACAAGATGGCCAAAAATCACAATGGACTGGATCCCGTCAGGCAGCAGACCAGTGGGAAGACCTAGAAAGAGGTGGATCGATGGAGTGAGAGAAGACCTGTTGCAGCTGGGAGTCAGGGAAAACTGGAGACAGATAGCAGAAGACAGAGGCGGATGGAGAGCTCTAACTGTGGTGGCGCGCGGTCCTCTGGGCCTGATCGCGTGAATGAATGAATGAATGTGAGTTATTGACGAATCTCAAATAGCTGTAACTTGGCCTTCTTTATGAGTGTCTGACACTCCGCCATTTCCTGGAGCATATTATGCACAAAAGCAATGAGAGCATCAGCTGTCCAAATCCCCAGCTCTGGTATTTGTCCTTTTCCGGCGACGCACTCGTTGTCTCTGCACGTGGCTGGCCGGAAACGTTCAACCACCCGGGCTAGCCGCGGTGCTCCCTGAGCTCTGGACCCGCTAGCGTTCAGCCTTGCGAGAAGTTCACCTTACCTCGAAGAAGTTCTAGGCGACCGACTAGGTCGCCTAGATACACGTAACGTTACACCTCTTCACGCAGCATCAAATTAGGGAAATTTATTGACGATATGACGATGCAATGCGAACATCCCAAAGAATAGCTCCTTGCTGTCTTTCTGTGATGTGTCCACATCAAGCATTTCATTGTATTGTTCTGCTTTCAATAAATGGCATCTAACGTTACCTAAGGAAGATACACGGCAGCACAGAGAAATGCAGGGTGTACTGTGAAGAATAGTCAATATACAGGGATGTGAGAGGAAAGATAATTCGAAACGAAAAGAGTTTGGTAAACATGGGCTCTAAAATGCATACCTTATGAGATATGAGCAGTTCGTCATACTCGAAACTGAGAAGCAAATCTCTTCTAGTGTAAACTCTCTGATTTCCATATTTTGGGAGGATGATAAATAAATTGTCTAGTAAACATGGACTGAAGTCATCAAAATAGATGGCTACTTTCATTTCTGTCTAGTATACATTGACCGGAATCATCAAAATAGATGGCTACTTTAATTTCAGGATCGGGATGTAGAACGTAAGAACACTTCCAAAGAGCAGAAAAGCTGGAAAATCCGAAGAAATGAATGGACAAATGTGAAGTGAACATAATGGATTTAAGTGAAGCGAGGTGAGGTGAGTAAATAGTGGTGATATAGTCACAGGAAATTACACAATCTTTTATTCCGGTGGAAAAAGTTTTGAACATTGATGAGAAACCAAATAATTCACAGTGTGGCTAAAGTGGTGTCTCATAGTGATCGTTTAATGTATGTGAAAGTAAGTGCAGAACCAGTGGACATTCTGATAGTTCAAGTGTACATGCCAACATCAATCCATGATGACGAAGAACTGGAGAAAATCCACTATGAAATAGGAGACATCATCCACTTCGGTTGGACAAGATAGCAAACACTGTCGGACAATATGGATTAGGAAGAAGAGACGACACAGGAGAGATGCCAGTGAAATTCTGTCAACGAAACAAGCTGGGGGTGATGAACACTTGGTACAAAAAAAAAAAAAAAAAAAAAAAAAAAAAAAAAACGAAGAGTAAATTGTACACATGGAAGACCCAAGGAGGCATTAACAGATATCAGATAGACCACATGCTCGTCAAACGGAGATTTGGTGGCAGCGTGAAAGATGACAAGTCTATGTCAGCAGCAGATGTCGACTCGGATCACAACCTTTTGGTTGCAGACCTCAGTACAAAATTGAAAAAGATCCTACAGTCAGGGAGAATAAAGCAGAAATGCGACCTGGAAAAGCTAAGAGAGAACAATGAGCCACTGAGAGAATCCTTGGAGGACCAATTTAACGAAGTGAGAGGTGAAAATGCAAGTGCAGAAGTGCAGTGGCAAAAAGTCAAACTAGTATTGTGGAATACCTTAAAGAGCGAATTTAGGAGGGAAGCTGAGGAAGCGAGGAAGCCTTGGATCGCCAACGAGATGCAGGAGAAGATGAAAGGAAGGAGGAAGTGTAAAAACGGCAATGAGGAAGAAGACAAAAGACTTAACAACGCATCCAGGAGAGAAACAGACAAAGCGAAGGAAAAGCACATAGAAGAAATATGTGAAAAAATGGGGGAACTACAGAGAAGAGGAAGATCGACCTCATGTACCAGAAAACGAAGGAACTGAGAGGGGTCAAAAACAATGGAGTAAGGACCTTTGGAATAGAAGACTATAGAAGACAAATGGTTAATGAGCAAGCGGAAGTACTGAAAATATGGGAAGAAAACGTAAAGGAACTCTACGATAAGGAAGATCGTCCGCGCGAAATAGACAGGGGACTCTATTGACGAAGACGAAAAAGGGTTCAGCATACTGACAACGGAAGCAGAGAAGCCGATTAAGGACATGAAGAGCAGAAAAGCTGCATGAGGCGGCGACATATACTGGTTTGTCGAAAGAAGTCAGAAACAGAGGTTTGAAAGCGTTGACCCAACTCATCAAGACAATCTCCGAAACTGGAGAATGGCCTAACGACCTTTTGGACTTCACAATGGTTGCTCTTGAGAAGGAGCAAAAATCTGGGAAACACAGTGCTTACAGAGCAGTTAATCTGAGTTCACACGTGACGAAGATCATCGCAAGAATACTCAACACACGGCTGGAATCCAAAATTAAAGAAGTAATGGGGAAGGACCAGTTTGGATTTAGGAAGGGAAAAGGAACCAGAGATGCCATCGGAATGATGAGGATTTTGTCGGAGAGAGTTTTGAAAATTGATGATATTCCTCAGAGAGACAGGAATCAACTGGAAGGAGAGAAGACTATTCCTCAACTTGTAAGTGGAAAAAGAGTAAAGGTCCGACTGAACTACGGAGAAGCAAACAGCGTGGAAAGTGGACTCAGACAAGCATGTTGTCTCTCGCCCTGTATCTTCTACCTGTATGGAGAACGGCTGGCAAGAGAAGCTTTGGAAGAATGCGAAAACCATAGACTGGAGGATGACTCGTCAATACCATCGAGTATTCAGACAACCTGGTAGTGTTCGCTAAAATTCAAGGCTAATTGCGACACATGATGAATGGGTTGGTGAAAACTGGAAGGAAATATGACATGTAAATCAACATCGAGAAATCAGAAGTGATGCCTATATTGAAAGGGGAGAAACCTTTGAGGATAACTGTCGACAATCAAGAACTGTGGAATGTGGTGCAGTTGAAGAAGCTGAGAAGCTTGCTGACAAAAGATGCCCACTGCACAAACTAAATTCGAGCAAGACTCGCGATGATCAAAGCCGCGTTCAGCAAGTAGGGACCCTGCTGACCAGCAAATTGAGCTTGGAATTAAGGAAAAAACAGGCGGAGCGCTACATCTGGAGCATTGCACTGTACGGAGTAGAGGCGGGAACCATAAGGAAAATGGAGAAAAAATATCAAGGAAGTTTTGAAATGTGGTGCCGTGGAAGGATAAAGAAGATTGAGTGGACAGATCGGGTGACAAATGACGATATACTGAGAAGAGTAGGAGAGAAAGAAAACTATTCTGTATACGATTCTTCAGAGATAGGCCAACTGGATCGGACACATACTCAGGCGAGAGGGGCTCATACATAACGCCATTGAAGGAAAAATATCAGAGGAACTACAGGACGAGGAAGAAGAATTCAGCAACTGGATGACGTGCAAAATGGAAGAAGGAGATAAAAAGACTGAATGAAACAACTGAAGACAGGAAACATTGGCGTCAGAAATTCTCCTTACGAAGGCACGGACCTTTCACTAGACAGGATACTGCATAATAATAACATAAGCATGGGGTACACAATGTATAAATTAAGAGCTAGGAGCACTTTTTTGGAAAAAATAATTTTGAGCATTGGGCTGCGTCATTGTTAAATACTAAAATAACTAAAGCTCTGACGTTTCGACTGACTTGCTGCAGTTAGTCTTCAAGGCAATTCACTGAAGAGGATGACAGCAAGTCGGTAGAAAGGTCTCCAATTTAGTTGTTCTAGTAGTTTACAATAACGCGGCGCAATGCCCAAAATTATTTTATTCAAATTTGACATCGGCCATGGGAGCCTACGAACTTATATCTATGAGCACTTGTTTTAAAAAGAGATGTGTTTCGCAGTAGCAAATACGAAGTGTGACAACTCATAAGATATGCATGTTAAAGTCCATATTTACTAAACAATTTATTTTTTATCTTGGACCGTGTACCATCCTCCAGAAATATGGAAAGCAAAGAGCTTGCAGTAGAAGAGGTTAATTTCACAGTATCGAAAACTAATAAGTGCTCTCAGCTATTAAAGCATGCATTTTGGAGCCCATGTTTCTTCGAATGATCGTTCCTGTCATATCCCTGAATACTGACTCCTCCTCCTGGGACACCAAGTATAAACATGCACGACATGACATAGAACGTAATGTGCAAATAAATATAAGTTGTGCTCTGAAGTGCCACCTTACTACCACCTTTGAAACTGCGGTACATATAAAAAAATAGAAAAAGATAAACTTATGGGGGAGTGATAATGGAAAAGTCGATCCTATTCAATTGGCTTACAGCAATTTAAGGTTACCCTTTGGTTTCGAAGACAAAAACAAAAAATACGCAATTCACCACGTGATGAAGTATTACTGGAAATCAAAGATAATGATTTTCTATTTCTGCGAAATACAATTCCAACAAATTCCAGTTACCAGGTTTGATTCCACAGGGAAACAATTGTGTCCGACTACTCTACTCATTTCAAGTAACAAAGGGTACAGCGGACAGTGTTTATTGCATATCTAGATTTCGGTGACTATGTCTCCATCTTCAGTGCAAAAAGATTTGAAGAACCGGATACAACAATGTGACGTGGATGCCTTATTGAAAGTACAAATGCATAAGCCTTAAATATAAATTAGTCGTAAAATACATACTAGTAAATGTAAGTTAAAACATTAAATACATGTGTATATGTACAGATTCCAAACTGGGCAATTCATGTCAGAGGTTGAGTTCACACTGAGGCAGCTGTTTACAGTTACAACACTGCTGGTTCGGGTGTGCGTGATACAAATCTATAGCGCCCTCCTTATATGTATGATGCACTGAAAACATGTATTAACTTCATTTTACGATTTGTATGTTTTATCATTTTATTTATTATTTTATACTTTTTAAAACTTATGTACAATAAACATGAGGATGTGCCATCTATATGAGAAGAGACCTGACGGAGGAGTTTGAAATTTTCTGCCTTCAGGCGTATCTCATGTGTCATTGTTTAATGAGCAGGCGGCCACGAGAAGCTGCCAGTTTTGGGAACCGTTTAAAAATAGTTGAGGATTCGGCTGCTATGGGCCGATCTCAACAGACGCACTGATCTGACAATAATGACCTAGTAGTTACGATTACACTCTTCCTAGATCGCACTAGAGTACACAGCTTCTGGAGACAAACATGATGTCTTTGCCACATTATTAAGTGATGTAGTTGACAGTTTATAATTCTAACACCAAACTCTGTAAATTGTAATGGATTTGCATGCGAGACTCATACGGAAAGACGTTCTAAAGCAGAAAGATTCCTGGCCTCTCTGGCATACCACTGATGGTACGACGACTTGTAACATCAATTTTGTCTGTTCCAATTCCTTTAACTGTAATTAGTATGCAGCATGGTTTTAATAAAAGATTTACTATCTTAAGTGTTTGAACAAGATATTTCGTATTTTTAAAACTATCCTGAATTGTGAAATGTACAGCAGTAACAGACGCCACTGGGTAATTCACACAGTTACTACCATGTGTAGCTGTAAAATATTAGGCACTGGTTTTAGTTATAACCATCTTGCATGTTTTCTGTTAAACGTATAAAATAAAGTGATAAAACATGCGAATTGTAAAATAAAGTTATTACATGTTGACAATGCATCATGCATATAAGGAGGGCGCTGTAGATTGGTATGACGTACGCTGAAGCCAGCTGTGCTGTAATTGTAAACAGCGGCTTCAGTGGTAATCTCTGGCACGAGTAGTCCAATTGGGACTTTGCGCATATGCAAGTGTTTTTAATGTTTTAACATACATTTACTGGAATGTATTTTATGACCGATTTACATTTGAAGCTTATGTATCTGTACATTTAATAATGCGTGCCTGTTACGTCATTGTAATTAGTTTTCCACATTTTTTTAGTACTGAATACGGCCACACTGTGACCGAAATTTAGATTTGCATGAAACATCATTTGCTGTACGTCTTACTAACTGAAGTTCCAATTAGTAAACAGATTTTGCCGCGAGGGATTAGCCGAGTGGTCTGTGGCGCTGCAGTCATGGAGTGTGCGGCTGATCCCGGCGGAGGTTCGAGTCCTCCCTCGGGCATGGGTGTGTGTGTTTGTCCTTAGGATAATTTAGGTTAAGTAGCGTATAAGCTTAGGGATTGATGACCTTAGCAGTTAAGTCCTATAAGATTTCACACACATCTGAACATCATCTGTAAACAGATTTTCTACGAGAGGCGTTACATCTGCGACAATGTGAAACTATTTCTTTGATTATCCCTGTTTACTATTGCCAACTTTCCTTCCGCCCAGAGTAATACTTAATTTTATTGTGTTTTTAAAGTTAGTTGCGACTTTTGACTTGTGGCTCACGGAAAGGGGCGCGACGCCGTTGCCAGGTAGCACCAATTGCAAGCCGGCTTTCCCTGCCAAGTCCCAGCAGTTCGGTGAACGCCGTGGATGAACAGTACGAAGGGCTGTCGCGCATTGGATGCATCGCGCTGTAAAGTGCTATTTTCTGGCGTTGAAGTGTTCTGCAGTCGTCAGGTATTGTGAACAAGTGATTGATGTTGGAGTTGCATTAATAACAACAGTGCAGCACATCTGAACACGAGATTTATAATAGAAGTTGTAGTTCAACACCACGTTCACCGGCTGTGAACTTAATGTTCTGCTGCAAAATATTCCTCCGAAATCGACAGTAGTAATAGACAATGGGCCGTATTAGTCCATTGTGATAGATAAAGCTCCAACAATGGAGTAAAAAAAAGCGGATACTTTTCTCTGGGTACAAAGAAATGTCCCATTGGGTAAGTTGAAGAAGCTTATAGTTCTGTACCAGCAAGACGAACTGGCTAACGCTAAAGGGCGTAATTTAATTAGGCTTCTCCCATACCACGCCCATTTAAATCCGTCTGAGATTACATGGGTTTAGGTGAAAAGCGATGTGACAAAAAACAACAAGAAATTTACGCTCAGTGAAGATGAAATGCTGAGGAAAGAAGCCATTCCTAATGGAACACCACAGAACTGGTCTGGAGTTGTCAGTCAGTAGCTGATGAGACTTGAATTGAAGAAGGACTGTGACGGGTTTTCAGCAATAGGTGACATTCCTTGTTTCCATGTTAATATCTGCTTCTTTTGCCAAAAGACAGCAGAGTTTACAAATATTGATCTCACTAACATTGTAATGCAGTTGAAATTTCTACAGAATCCTAAAACAGAGTACTATTAAACAAGCAACTGAGGGAAAGATGGGTCAATAGTTACGAAAAAGCCCATTCTCAGTATAAAAATAAACGTGTAACTTCTTCAGTTATATTGTTACAAAAGCCACAGCAATTCTCATTTCACCAACCACTGAAAGTCCTTAAATATATTATTTCACTGAATAGATCTGTAATTGCTTAAATATCGCAGTAGACAAAGAAGTTTCGCATATTAATCAGACCCTGGAATACTCTCCTCTGTGCTTGCTACCATTTGCCAAAATATTGTCTCGATATCATAGACTGCTTAGAAGACGCGAAGATTTATGAATATTTCATTCTGGTTCTTTTACTGACGCCTGCGTTCGACATGGAGTGCTTTAGATACATTCCGTTTTCCCAACATGGGCAACAAACAGCGGTATCCTTCCAAATTTAAAGAATAATTCAATACGTTATCTAAATTTCATATGCAGCCAAATATGACCTAAAATGCACCAAATGCAGTTATTAGCTATTCCTATTTTTCATTGCAAACTTCAAGAATTTCTTGCAGAAGTTTAACTAAAATCGAAATATCACAATAGCTACGACCATTAACGAAGTAACAGGCATTTCATTGTGAAGCTAACAAATTGGGCTATAGCATAAGCGAGAATCAGAGTTCATCACTTAATAGTTTCTTTAAAATCGTTTGAAAAAGTTGGCAGATCGGCCGTCACCTGCTGAGGCGCTCAGAACACGCTGCTAACAACACTACCCCCCTATCGCACCGTACTGAACTGTCAAAGGTCGGGATCAGTTCTGGTGTACGATTCCACCCGTCGGCTTTAAGCAATAACATCATATCTAAGGCAAAGACCAGAGAATTGCAAAATTGCTGCACAGAGGCAATGTCTGAAAGCAACTGATCATATTCGTAAACAAGCCAATATATCATACGATAAAACTGCTATCACAGGTCACGTGACTAATAACTTTGCCACGAATTACATTGAAAAGAATTGAAGATAACTAAAATAAATAATAACAGAAAACGGTACATACGCATATATGAAATAAATTATTAACGAAATGTATGCGAGTAAGAAAAGCAGAGAGAACCTTTGAATCTACAAGATGTCCCCACATAAAACCGGTACGCCTCAAGTACCGGTCAATCATATGTAGTTGATGCGCTTGTGACCATATGTAGTCGAACTGCTCGTGAGGCGGCGTGGATGGCCATTGACACCACTTCCAGCTCCTCTTATAAAAATGTGACTACATATTTTTTAACGTTACCATTATCTACATCGGTTTTATGTGGGACACCCTGTATTACAGTATAGCGTGTGGTGAAGTCGTGATATTTTAAAACAGCGTTAATTAATAATACTAATTATTGAATTTAAAAGCACTACGGCGGGCAGGTGTGGGTTCTGGACGGAGAGAAACTAAAATGTAACACAACAACAGAAAATGAAATAAATAATAACATATGAAAGATACAAAGAACAGTAGCACGAAATGGGGACAAATCGACACAGAAATCCTAAAAGAACAGCCAACACACAAGCAACTAAAATACACAAAAAGTATCAAATATGGGAATCGGTTAAGTGGAACACAACATTAGACGGTTCATTATTTAGATCGTTTATTCCAGCAGGATTGTCTATAGAAATGTAATAGTGTTTCAGCGTTTGTCATTCCTCTCTGAACTATTGCAAAAAAGTATTAATTATTGGAATCGGTAACTAAAATTGACCTGTACAGGTTATTATTTATCTCATTATTCCAGTAGTTGTGTTACATTTCAGTTTCTCTTCGTCCAAACCCGCCACTTTCCCGAGGTAGTTCCGTTAGATTCAGTAATTAGTATCATAAATTAGCGGTATTTTATAACATTACGACTTAAGAAAGCGCTATATTGTAGTGGAATTTAAAGGTTCGCTATGGTTTTCTTACTCACATAAATTACGAAAATAATTTATTTCACACACACACATACACACATCTTATTTATCTTCGTTATCTTCAGTTCGTTTCGATATAATTCGTGACTAAACAAATAACTGCGTGAATTATGACTGTAATTTCATTGTATGCCACAACCATCCGCTCCTTTCACAGATTACCTATGTAGAGTGCTTACGTCCTTGCCTCTAGTATGACGTAATTGCTGAAAGCCAACGAGTGGAATTTATCCAACAGTCGCAAACTAATTTTGGTAATTTCCAAGAATGATTGTCTATCGAAGTCGCTGTGTGCAAACGATACATATCGAGCTTGCGATCGGAAATCGATCATGCGACCGTGGTGGCGCGTGGTCTGATCACTTATTTGTGATCGTCATTTTTATCTGTTTTCCGTCATTCCCTTACTTACTCTAAATTACATACCCCTGCGAATTATTTGTGAGATGCTAGGGAAGCCCACGCAATTTATGTGTTAGGGAGTGGGATGTCTGGTGTTCTTGACGTTTGTTCGGTGGACTCTCTGACATGGAATAATCTAATTCCACGTTTACCCAGTGCAGAAAATTGTTTGACATTTGTAGCAAATGTGGAGTACCCGGACGAAGAAAGAAGGGACTGGGTAGACCGTGGTGGTGCGAAGTGTGAAAAATTCCGTAAGAACTGTTTCGATGCTGAAATACCGTTACAATTGCTTTGCGGACAATGCGAAAAAGTAACGAGTATCAGGAAGGCCGGCCGCAGTGACTGACCGGTTCTAGGCGCTACAGTCTGGAACCGCGCGACCGCTGCGGTCACAGGTTCGAATCCTGCCTCGGGGATGGATGTGTGTGACGTCCTTAGGTTAGTTAGATTACAGTAGATCTAAGTTCTAGGGGACTGATGACCTCAGAAGTTAAGTCCCATAGTGCTCAGAACCATTTTTTGAGTACCAGAAAGTATACATCGTTCGACTCTTCCATATCATCCATCCAGACCACCGTAATGGACTTTTACATGACGACAACACCGACGACGAGTAAGGTAAGTCGTCTCCTTCGCAATTACAAGTATTTTTGTAGCGCTCTTCTTTTGTCGTTGCTGGAGTGACAACGTAAACATACTCATGACACCTGCCAGATTCGCATGATCGGTTTCCGAATGCTAGTTCGATATGTATCGTTTGCACCCAACGACTTCGATAGGCAATCATTCCTGGAAATTACCCTAATTTTAAACACACTATAATCGTTATGCGACTGCTCCCGGAAGCCGCCGACCTGCCGCTCAGGAGGGTGTTGACGTGTTTGATGCTGGCGGGCGGCAGAGGCTCGGGCCGCTCGTCCACAGACTCGTCGGAGCGCTGCGGCGGCGCCGGCTTGCGGGCCGCCTTGACGATCTGCGGCGCCGGCGGCGCCAGTGCGGCCGGAGAGGGTGCGCGCCTGGGAGAGGTCGCCATGGCCGAGGGCGCGGGCTGTGCGGGGGCGGCCTCCAGGGCAGCAGCAGCTGGCGGCGGCACAGCCGGTACCAGTCTGCTCCGGCAGCACGCGACCGCCGCGGGCAGCGCTCTCAGCCAGTCGCTCACCGCCACCAGGGTCCACGTGACCAGCAGCACGGCCAGCCACAGCGTCAGCACCTGCTGCTGCCGCCACCACAACACCCACCACGCTTCCTCCTCCTCGGCGCCCTCTTCTACAAAGAGAAAGTTTTCCTGCCCCAAGAGGTCCCCTCCGTCCATCTACTGCGCCCCCGGTGCGCGCGCTGGCCCCCTCGCTGTCGCTGCCTGGCAACGGATCGTCGTTACCGACAATTGTCGCCTCTGCTCAGGTGTACACTGGCGATACAACCCGTCGGCTTTGGCCAATGACGTCAGAAGTTACCAGAGATGATGTACTGCACAGATATAACAGCAAAGACGAATGTTGAGAAACAAGGGATGCAGGACAGAGAACACAGTTGGTAGACACACGAGGGAGAGTCAAATGAAAACCTTAAATTTGTAATAACAAATGGAAATTTCGCGCCGTTATCCTATAAGTTGGTAAGCGTGCTACAAACAGCGAGCAGAATGGCCGCCTGTAGGTGGCAGCATAGTGCAGATGCACACATACCGTCGCAGTATCAGTATAAAGATGGCCGCCCCACTTGCGACTTGCATCAGGGAAGAACAGCGTTCTGTTATTCGGTTTTTGCGTAGTGAAGGTGTGAAACCTATTGAAATTCATCGACGAATGAAAGTTCAGTACGGTGATGCATGTTTGTCATAACAGCAAGTCTACGAATAGAGTAGCAACTTCGCAAATGATGTGACGTCAGTGGAAGATGCTTCTCGTCCAGGTAAAAAAAAGAAATGGCTCTGAGCACTATGGGACTTAACTTCTGAGGTCATCAGTCCCTTATACCGTAGCGGTCGCGTGGTTCCAGACTATAGCGCCTAGATCCGCTCGGCCACCCTGGCCGGCCGTCCAGGTCAGTCACAACGAGTTGTGGCTCCACAGAACATTGCAGTAGTTGAAGCCATAGTGAAGGAAAACCGCCGAGTGACACTGAATGACATTGCAGCATGTTAACAGGTTAGTCATGGGTCAGCACACCACATCGTCCATGTTGTGCTGCAGTTTCACAAAGTGTCTGCAAGATGGGTGCAACGGCAGCTGACTCCTGAAATGAGAGAACGACGTGTTGATGCTGGTGAAGAACTTCTTCGGCGCTTTTAACGACAAGGTGATGGCTTCCTTGCAAGAATCATCATTGCAGACGTAACCTGTGTTTACTTCCACCAACCGGAAACGAAGAGAGCGCAAGGAATGGCACCATTCCTCATCACCAAAACCAAAGAAGTTTTCAACAGAACCATCAGCAGGGAAGGTTACGCTGACTCTCTTTTGAGACGAAAACGGCGTCATTTTGCAGCATTGCATACCTAGATGGACCACTGTCACCAGTGAATCATACACAAACCTCCTAAAAATCATGTGCGGCCTGCAATCAAATCAAAGCGACGTGAATTCCTGTCAGCATGTGTCCTTTTGCAACATGACAATGCAAGGTCCCACACTGCCCGTACAACAGTTGCAACAATTACAGACTGCAATTTGAGTGTCTTCTCCGTCCACCATACTCACCAGACCTTGCCCCAAGTGATTTCCATATGTTTTGGACCATTCAAAGACGCAGTGGGAGAAAAGAAGTTCCGTTCAGATGAAGAGGTACGCCACGCGGTGCATGAGCGATTGCGCAGACTACCAAAAGGATTTTTTTTCTGAAGGAATTTATGCACTTTGTAAGCGCTGGAGGACTTTCATTGAGCGTGGAGGAGATTATGTTGAAAAGTGATACAGCTATGGACCACTTCTGGACAATAAATAACATTTTAAAAATATTTATGGTTTTCATTTGGCTCACGTACATTCATATTTCGAACATCATGTTAAGTACGTCGCTTATTTGAGTCGTAATGTCCTACTCTTCAGTTCACCTATATAGCTAGACTGAAGAACGGGATAGTAGCGCAAAAACGAAAGAAACAGAAAAGGGACAGAAGTAACAGCATGGAATAGCTCAGTTGATATATCTGAGTTGTATTTCGAAATTCAATTGATCTGTATATATTAACAGTAGTACGGGATACAAATTTAATGCATGTCGACTTTTTCGCCTTCGCTAGAACTAGTATTATATTTTTCTGTTGACCTATGTAGGCCAATTGAAATAAGGGGTACAGTTTTTACAGGTGTTGCTGCTTTCGCTTCCGCTACTACTAGTATCCTATTCTTCAGCTGATACTTCTACTAGGAAAGGCGAAAAGACCGACATGCGTGAAATTCGTATCCAGTACTTAATTTGACCTATATAGGTCATTTGACCTATATAGGTCAAGTGTCATCACTTCTGTCTGTAGGTTATTTGATCTACTCAACTCAAGTATACCTATATAGGTCAACTGAAGTACGGGATAAAAATTTCTTATTCGCTTTCGATACTAATAGTATCGACTGAAAATTATCATAGTAGACCTAGCGACGGCGAAAAAACCTACAAGATTAAAATTTGTATACCCTACTTCAGATGAGAGCGAGCAAGGAATGGCGCCATTTCTCATCACCAAAACCAAAGAAATTTCCAACAGAACCATCAGAAGGGAAGGTTACGCTGACTCTCTTTTGAAACGAAAACGGCGTCATTTTGCAGCATTACATACCTAGAGGGACCACTGTTTCTGAAAGGGACGATTACAAGCACTTGGTACATGCAGAATGTTGTTAAATTTCCTTCAGTTTATGAATCGATTTGAACTCACGAGGGCCTAAATCAGGGGAGTGCAGTGGGTGGTACAGCGCTTAGCAGCCCCATAACTCAAGCAAATCAGTAACAGCTTAGACTGTACGTGCTTGAGTATTGTCCTGCAAAATGATGGTCAGGTCCTGCAGAAAGTATCATCACTTCTGTCTCTATGCTGTTCATTTTTGAAACTCAACCTACGACCAGCTTAGAGACAGAAGTGGTGAGACTTTCTGCAGGACCTGACCATCATTTTGCAGGACAATACTCAAGCACGTACAGTGCACGCTGTTACTGATTTGTTTGACTGATTGGGCTGCTAAGTGCTAGACCACCTACTGCACTCCCCTGACTTAGCCTTCGTGAGTTCAACTCGATTTCTAAACTGAAGGAAACACTTCAGTGCATTCGCTTCAGAATGCTACAAATTCGTCGGGCAATAGATCGCGTCGCTCGAACTGTTAACACAACTGGCACTGCTAAGAGTATCCTACGACTTCCACATCGCTTGCAACGGGTTATACACAGTGCTGGTGACTAGTTTGATGGTCAGCAAAACTTTGAAACACGTATCTATTTTTTACGAGATGTAAATAAATAGTTACCATTATAAAAGTTCCAACCCTCGTACATAGAATTTGTATTCCGTACTTGAGATGACATCTGTTGGCGTTGTCAGTTTTTTGAAATTTGAAATTTAGATTTTTGGTGTTATCCCGGCCTCGCATACCAGGTTGTTCTAGTGTATGCGCGGCGGCCGGCAAGTGGGCCAAGCCCCTAGGACCCCAGCCAAATGTTCTGGATATGTCATACATTTGGAATGGGGATTATTATCGTCCATTATATCAAACTGTTACATACTCTATGCCAACAGATCCCAGATGTACCCTTGTCCGGTTCTCAGCTACGCTACAGATCAATATGTCGACTGAGCGAATGTTAGGTGTGGGGGGAGTCTGTTGCGCCCCCCCCCCCAAACCCCCCACACAGTGTATTATGGTGTTAGTATAAGTTTGATGTCAATTAGTTCATGTTTGTAAAAGTTTTCTTTGTTACATATGTTGTACTCGCCACGCTGCGTGATGACGTCACCGCGCGGGACTTAGAATAGTCGCGCGGAGATTAAACGACGAAAGTTAAAGTCCTTATACACGGAGATCCGTATGGGACTTAGTCTCTGAAATGATCTTTTGTCAATAAGTATGTCATTTGTTGATCAAATTGAATAATATTTGCCACATATGTTATTTGGACAAGGGTACATCTGTTGGCGTTGTCAGTTTTTTGAAATTTGAAATTTAGATTTTTGGTGTTATCCCGGCCTCGCATACCAGGTTGTTCTAGTGTATGCGCGGCGGCCGTCTAGTGGGCCAAGCCCCTAGGACCCCAGCCAAATGTTCTGGATATGTCATACATTTGGAATGGCGATTAAGATACCGCCGCCGTTCTAAACAGACAGTCTACAAGACCATCGAGAACATCGAATTTGCTACAACAGCTGGAGACAAGAAGAATCGTATTCCAGTGAAGTCTGTCGCTGCTCAAGCCCTGCTGGATGGTCCTGCTGTTTTTGTGAGCTGCAGACTGAATTTTAGTTTAGATATAAATGATTCATTTGGTCATGGCAACGGATGGTTTACTGTAGCCATTGTTCGAGGTAGTACTGGAGTACCAAATGTTCCTGGACTTGAAAGCTTTGTGGACAGAGACGTTATTGCTTTTCGTACTTGCCATATATCTGAATTAGCTAATAAGGACTTTGGTAAATCAGCCTATGTCTCGCCTTCTTCTTTGTCTTTCGTAGTTCTACTGAGCTACAGGGTGCCAATGCTACATATGTCGCTTTTTTCGTATTTGATAGTACTATTATCTTATTTTTCAATTGACCTATATAGGTCGACTGAAAAACACCGTAGTAATACTAGTGCTAGCAAATGCGAAAAAAAGGGACAAATGTGAAACTTGTATTCCGTACTGCAGTTGATGAACTCTCCTTCAAATCTTTCATATTCATGGGAATAGATAAATCCATACTCAAAAACGAAAATCAAAAAGTAAAAATTGTCCAGAATGAAAAGCAGTTCAAGTATCTCGAAGTGACTAAGAATGAAAATAAGTACCAAATGAATTGGAACGGACAAACGATTTAAATTTATACGAGCGACAAAAATCGTACAGAATGTCTAACGCTGGCTTTTAAAAACACATTCATTTGTTTCGATTTACAATGACGACACCTGGGCACAGAAGATAGCTGATTTATTATCTACGGCTCGAAAATGAAGACACCAATATCTGTGAGTAAAGTATGACGTCACTGGTCAAAGCCAACGGGTAGTATCCCTTTCTTCAGTTGACCCGTAAAACTGCAGCGAGTCAAAAAATTAACTTTCATTTTTACAATCATCACCCTCACGCACATTTGACACTTCTGTCGGAATGCAGTATATGACGGAAAGTGGTCTAAACGAACGGAGAAAAATGACAACACCAAGCAGGCTTTTTTTTTTTTAACATAGTGTAGCGCCACTATGCTGATGCAGATTAGGCTTTACTCTGTAACGGTCGTGAGTGCTAGTTATTCTTGATATTGGATGTAGTGAGTTGATTTTATAATCAACGATTCCTTGAAGGCGACAAAAAAGCCATTATCAGCACCTCACTGAGTTTGAACGAGGTCGCGTAATGGGGGTACGAGAAGCTCGATGTTCCTTCTGCAATACTGCAGAAAGACTAGGCAGGAAAGTAGCCACTGTACATGATTGCTCGCAATGGTGATCACGAGATTGTACGGTCTCAAGAAGACCGGGTTCCAGACTGCAATGTGGCGCTGCCGAGAGGGAACCATCGTGTTCGGCGTATGGCTCTGGCGTATTGTACTGCATCTGCAGCAGCGATTGTACAGCAGTTGGCACCACAGTGACACGACGAAGTGTTACAAATCGGTTACTTCAAGGACAGCTCCGAGACGGACGCCCTGTAGCGTACATTTTCCTCCGGTCCTAACTCACCGCCATTTATGACTTCAGTGGTATCAAGCGAGAGCTCATTGGAGGGCAGGGTGGAAGTCTGTTGTATTTTGTTATTAAAGCTGATTCTGCGTCGGTGCCAGTGATGGCCGTGTGTTGGTTAGCAGGAGGCCGGTTGAAGGCCTGGAACCAACCTGTCCGCGTGCTACATACACTGGGCCTACACCTGGACTTACTGCCCGGGGTGCGATCTTGTGTGATAGCAGCACACTGACTGCAAATTTGTGTCTCAGTCTGTTGATTCGATCTGTTGAGCTGCCTTTCATGAGCTGCTTTCCAACAGGATAACGCTCTCCCACATACCGCTGATGTAGCCCAACATGCTCTACAAAATGTGAAAATGTTGTCTTGGTCACCTCGATCACCAGATCTGTCTCCAATCGAGAATATGTGATGTCATCGGCAGCCCAAGTGCAACAGGCACGGTAATCCATCTCACAAACTGAGATGCCACACCTGTGCCCACGCAATGCATGCTCGTTTCCATGCGTGCATTCAACATTCTGGCGATTGCACCAGTTATTAATGTGCCATTATTTCACACCTACAATGGTTAATATCACGTGTATGTTAATCTGTGATCTTGCAACGTTAATGACTTAAAGATGTTAACTAGACAAATATATTCCCGTAATTTTATTCCCCTACATTAATTATTTTTTGGTACCGTAACTTTTTCCGTCATTGTATTAGGGGATATTGAATTCTGCTGGAGCCACATCTAATGGGGTAACTGAATGTCATTGGAGGAATGGCAGCCCATTTTTCCCTCAAGAGCCGAAACCCGAAAATGTAGTGATATTGGACGCTGACATCTGGAACTAAGTCAACGTTTTAACTCATCCCAAACGTGTACCATTGCATTCACGATGGGACTCTGAACACACCAGCCCATTTGAGGAATGTTATTGTAAAACAAACCACTCGCCCACAGATTATTTTTTGTGACAGTGTGTATCGCCAAGCTGATGTATACGACCACCATCTCTGAACTGTTCCACTACTGTATGCAGTTCTCAGTGCTGTATATTAGGTTCATATACACTACCAGAAAAAATGAATATGCAGTACATGAAATGACTGTGTTTACACATCAACAGCCCAAGTAATACTGGGGTACCAGGTGTCGACCGATGCTGAAACACCCGTATTAGTACATGGTGTAGCCTCCACAGGTGGCAATGAAAATATTGACTCTGCCATCCTGTCTACCGTATAGGTGTCCAATATTGACCTGGGGTACGTCAGGCCATGCCTGCTCGACTTGTTCACGTATCTGTGTAATTGACGAGTCACCCGAGTCACTTCTCGTCCCATCATATCTAATACGTGCACGATCGGAGACAAGTCTTGTAGAGCACGTTGAGTTTCACGGGCAGGGTGTGGGTGAGCATTATCCTGTTCGAACAACACATCACCTTCCTGTTGCAAAAACTGCAAATGAACGAATCTAACAACATTCTGCATGTACCAAGTGCTTGTAAGCGTCCGTTTCAGAAACATCTTAAATGAACGGGAGCTGTAGCTTGTTGCACACGTGACCATCAGGCCTGGGGTGGATCCAGTGTGACTTTGACGAATGCACTCTATGAGACAGTGTGCACCAGGTCTACGTCGTACGCACAACCGACTGTCAACTGCGTGCAGACAGAATCTGCTTTCGTCGCTGAAAGACCATAGCGCGCCATTCCACCTTCCAAGTGATCTTCTGACTACACCAGTCTAGTCGTACACTGTCGAACGCGTCCACAAAGAATCCATTACTACTCACAGTCATCTAACATCGCGAAATTGGAGTGACCGTTAAACGTTCTTAACCTACATCTACCCAGAGACGGGTTTTACAACTGGTCAATGACGATCACTTTCAAATCCAAAAGTATTTGTTGCTGTCAGTTTCGGACGTACGTTACGAAGAGAACTGCTAGCTTTAAGCATTCGGAGTCGTGTTCCTTCCAAATGGCCATTGTTCGCAGCGGCACATGAACGTCCTCAGTGTGTCAAACAACTCAGAAAGTGGAGACAGTTGTTGACTGGATGCATATGGTGTGGTCCGACAAGGGACGATTTTGCCTCTTTTGAAATGATGAAAGGCGTCGAGTGCACCGACAACCCGACATAGGCTGTGCGGAGGGTGTAGTGCAGGCCGAAGGTAGTTCTGTGGCGTTCTAGAGATGTTTTTTGTATCATGTCTTAGGTCCTCTCATACAGCTTATCGTGAACATCAACCAAGATATTTATTTCATCGTTTTGGGTAATCAAGCATTGGCCTTTTTTCTGCATCTTAATGAGGAGTATGCAGTGAAACCTCCCGAATTCGAAGATGAAAAACTCCATTACATCTGTTGTGCACGCATACCTTCCTGGTCTGATGACCACATAGGCACCCTATCGCTCTTCCGGTAGATCGCTAAATCATCCACTCTTAAACCCAGTGGAAATGGTTCAAAAAACTGATCTAAGCACTATCTGACTTAACATCTGAGATCATCAGTCCCCTAGAACTTAGAACTACTTAAACCTAACTAACCTAAGGACATCACACACATCCATGCCCGAGGCAGGGTTCGAACCTGCGACCGTAGCAGTCGCGCGGTTCCGGACAGAAGCGCCTAGAACAGCTCGGCCACAACGGCCGGCCCAGTGGAAATGTTTGGGACTATTTGGAACAGTAGGTGAAATGTAGCAACGAACACCTCCGTTATTTGGTAGCTGTAGTGGAACAACGAGTGGCTTCAAAGGAATATGACGTTTGTGAGGAGCCTTTTGCACCCTCATCCTCGCCGCTGGAGATGGTATTACATGGCATTTGCATGATGTCTCCTGGGTTTGACTAGCTTTTTGTCTGCTGTGGTCACTTATTCTTCTCAGAAGGCTTACAAACTTTCATGTACTTAAAAAAACTGTATTGAATTATCGTAAATGGTTTAAAGCGTTAAGGGCCACCAATAGCTGTGTGGGGTGGAGTGTAGATATGGGTGTAAGCATGTTCATTACTTTCTTTGTAAGTCAAAGTGCTTGAAACCAACAGCAGAATGGCTATAGATTCTCGTAGGTAAGGCTGACGTACTTATAATAGAGGACCCGCCTATGTTCGACGTCCATGTGCAGTAATGACTTACAGACAGCAGGCGGCAGCACTGGCAGTGAACGGTATATAAAGCGTGTCCGGAAGACTCGAAAAATAGTGCAGTTGCTGCCGTAATGCGAAAAGGAGCGATTTATCTGAAGCTCAAAACGTCATGAACACTGGCTTTCGGTCCGAGGGTGGATGCATTCACAAAACGGCTAAGTGTGTAAACTGACTGCGTGTCACCGTGGTTAAAGTATACCACACACGTCAAAGTGACAGTATCCAAAATCAGCCCGGAGCAAATTACGATGCACCATGGGCCATAGATGACACGAATTAAAGACAGGTGCGGACATGTGTACGGGCGAATAGACGCGCGACTGTTGAGCAACAGACCGCGCAGACGAACCAAGGGGCTACCAACTGTGTCGCTCAATGACCGTGCAG
The DNA here is from genome assembly GCF_023897955.1 of Schistocerca gregaria. Taxonomy (NCBI): domain Eukaryota; kingdom Metazoa; phylum Arthropoda; class Insecta; order Orthoptera; family Acrididae; genus Schistocerca; species Schistocerca gregaria. Next base: position 553,198,371 of record NC_064920.1, read on the forward strand.
TGAATGTTGCTGCGTGTGGGCCTCTACAGCGTGTGCCTGCTGTTCACCGGCGACGAACGTTGGAATTTGCAGGAACAGACGAGGACTATTTTATCCTACCAAATCAGAAAGATCAGTCCTAATTCATTCACCACACCTTGAATATCCCCATTTCTTAACGCAACAGCTTCGGTATTGTTGTGTTCTTCTGTAGTGGTGTTATCCAATTATTAGCCAGCCAGAGTGGCCGTGCGGTTCTAGGCGCTACAATCTGAAACCAAGGGACCGCTACGGTCGCAGATCCGAATTCTGCCTCGGGCATGGATGTGTGTGATGTCCTTAGGTTAGTTAGGTTTAATTAGTTCTAAGTTCAAGGCGACTGATGACCTCAGAAGTTAAGTCGCAAAGTGCTCAGAGCCATTTGAGCCAATAATTGTATTTTGTTATTAATTAATCTTGCTCATGGAGTGTACCTACCTATCAAAACTAGTTATGCTAAAGAATGTCAAACAATATCCAGCTGTTGAAAGAATAAGAAAAATATATCGATGGCCGGCAACAGTGGGCCAAAGAGAAGCTACCCGCGTCCGTGGTGTCTGTAGTACATCCTTCTGACCCACGATACTGTATAGTCATGAAGAAAGAGTTTGCCCTAACAACATATATCTGATGAAAAAATGAATCTTCTTACGTAAATGAAGAATACATCTAAGGCCACAGTAGCGATATCTATGAAGCATACAGGCAAACATACACTCCTGGAAATGGAAAAAAGAACACATTGACACCGGTGTGTCAGACCCACCATACTTGCTCCGCACACTCCGAGAGGGCTGTACAAGCAATGATCACACGCACGGCACAGCGGACACACCAGGAACCGCGGTGTTGGCCGTCGAATGGCGCTAGCTGCGCAGCATTTGTGCATCGCCGCCGTCAGTGTCAGCCAGTTTGCCGTGACACACGGAGCTCCATCGCAGTCTTTAACACTGGTAGCATGCCGCGAAAGCGTGGACGTGAACCGTATGTGCAGTTGACGGACTTTGAGTGAGGGCGTGTAGTGGGCATCGGGAGGCCGGGTGGACGTACCGCCGAATTGCTCAACACGCGGGGCGTGAGGTCTCCACAGTACATCGATGTTGTCGCCAGTGGTCGGCGGAAGGTGCACGTGTCCGTCGACCTGGGACCGGACCGCAGCGACGCACGGATGCACGCCAAGACCGTAGGATCCTACGCAGTGCCGTAGGGGACCGCACCGCCACTTCCCAGCACATTTGGGACACTGTTTCTCCTGGGGTAACGGCGAGGACCATTCGCAACCGTCTCCATGAAGCTGGGCTACGGTCCCGCACACCGTTAGGCTGTCTTCCGCTCACGCCCCAACATTGTGCAGCCCACGTCCAGTGGTGTCGCGACAGGCGTGAATGGAGGGACGAATGGAGACGCGTCATCTTCAGCGATGAGAGTCGCTTCTGCCTTGGTGCCAATGATGGTCGTATGCGTGTTTGGCACCGTGCAGGTGGACGCCACAATCAGGACTGCATACGACCGAGGCACACAGGGCCAACACCCGGCATCATGGTGTGGAGAGCGATCTCCTACACTGGCCATACACCTCTGGTGATCGTCGAGGGGACACTGAATAGTGCACGGTACATCCAAACCGTCATCGAACCCAATGTTCTACCATTCCTAGACCGGCAAGGGAACTTGCTGTTCCAACAGGACAATGCACGTCCGCGTGTATCCCGTGCCACCCAACGTGCTCTAGAAGGTGTAAGTCAACTACCCTGGCCAGCAAGATCTCCGGATCTGTCCTCCATTGAGCATGTTTGGGACTGGATGAAGAGTCGTCTCTTGCGGTCTGCACGTCCAGCACGAATGCTGGTCGAACTGAGGCGCCAGGTGGAAATGGCATGGCAAGCCGTTCCACAGGACTACATCCAGCATCTCTACGACCGTCTCCATGGGAGAATAGCAGGCTGCATTGCTGCGAAAGGTGGATATACACTGTACTAGTGCCGACATTGTGCATGCTCTGTTGCCTGTGTCTATGTGCCTGTGGTTCTGTCAGTGTGATCATGTGATGTATCTGACCCCAGGAATGTGTCAATAAAGTTTCTCCTTCCTGGGACAATGAATTCACGGTGTTCTTATTTCAATTTCCAGGAGTGTATTTCTAGTAGCTAGTGCACTTCAGTATGTTTTGTACAATAACGCCAATTGCAAAATGACTGTGTAGACGATGTGGCCTATTTTACACTATAATTTAGTTCTATGTGACGATGCTTTGCTGAGTGTACACATGTTTTGACTATGTCAGTACGGTTTTATCACATTAGCACTTGGTGTAGAACAGGTACGCCTTAGCTTATTTTATCTGTACATTCCCATCTTGTATGAGAGTATATCGTGATATAAAATACTGTATTGGTTTGTAAGATAGGCTGCCCACTAGCTATATTTTTTATATTGTAGATCTGAAGATGGTCATTACTGACTGAAACTGCTCATCGTCGAAGGACTTTATATTGTGATCAAAGACTGGAATAAAAAACATTTGATAAAATGAATATTTGAACGGAGCCTGAGAGAATCGGTCTCCAAACTAAAGACATGCATCTCCTTCGGCAAGAGACAAATGATCTAGAGATTTAATGTGAAAAATTTAGTTGTATCTCGTGGGTTACAGTCTGTTTGTCTTTATTGTGAATCTTTATGGCGCACTGGTTAAATGAATAAACAAAATGATATTCATGGCTCTATATATGAGAGTTCCTGTAAACGGAGTTTCAACATCGAAGTCATTATGGGCCAGCCACTGATTAGACGATGAAAATTTCGTAAGGGACGCCATACGCTGACCAGGCTTTCAAACGAAAAAAAAGTGGTGTTTTAGAATATGACGCACAGAAGTGTCTCACGTAATATTGTTCAGAAATTCATGGCTGCTATGATTATTAACGACCGAGCCTCAGACTAAGCGAAGGCAGTACTTTCGTTCTCGTATATAGCACTCAGATCTCATTTGAATAGGTTATAGCCAACATCTGAGCTGCACCATATACCGTGCTTTCAGTAAGCTATGAAATAGATTTTCTACTTGTCGGTTATGATGTTACTTCGTCGTTCCATCATTGCACGTAACAAGTCGTGGGTGTGTTCAGTGTTTGTGTTGTTTAAAATCTTAAAAACCTATTTTGTTAAGGGTTATGACAATTCTATAAACTTATGTAAAAGATGGTCAAAACACAACTTGGTTGTAATTTTATTGTTAAGTCTGGCATCACATTAGTTACCCTTCATAATGAACAGAAGAACTTCTCTTTACAAAATGTATTAGGAATGGTTACCGTTGACTTCCTTCCTGTTTAGATTACGTTGTCACGAAATGTCTAAAATAGTTTTGAGATAAATTTAATTTGACCACTCGTATTTCAAGTCACAATCCGTCAGCACAGCTCAATTTAGCATCTTCTGGCACGTAAACATACCGTTATGGTACAGAAACTGCACTGTGCTGACGGTATTTCATCTCTGCTACGTAGTTAGCAAATTGATCTATCATTATCTGAATATAAAAGATCAAAAAACTTACAGCACTGTATATTTTGTTTCAAGAGCTACCGAAACTTGTTAAAAAGTGCACCGTCTCATTAAGAAAACTTTGCTCCGGTGTGTCGGCAGATAAAGTGTTACGACTCCTATTACCTGTCAGGCAATTACTACCCCTTTTGATGGTTGCCGTTAACAGCACAATACAAACAGTTGCGCTTCGATTGGTTCCGTGACCAAGAAGCTTGTACTGCTGATGAAAGGTGCCGCATTGTTTTCAGCGATGCATGACACTTTTGCGGTACCCAGGATAACCATCGTCGAGCCGTGCAGGGTAGCCGCGCGCTCTAAGGCGCCTTGTCACGGTCCGTGCGGCTCCCCCCGTCGCAGTTTCGAATCCTCCCCTGGGCATGGGTGTGGGTGTTGTCCATAGCGTAAGTTAGATTAAGTAGTGTGTAGTCTTAAGGACCGATGACCTCAGCAGTTTGGTCCCATAAGACCTTACCACGAATTTCCAACCATCGTCGGGTATTACGGCGGTGACCTGAGGAATGGTCCAGTTCTTCTAATGATTTGGAGAGACACAGCAGTGTTACTCATAGTGTGTCTTAATGTGCTTCCCCTCTTGTGACAGTGTTGTGGCGACATTTTTCAGGAGGACAACGCTCGTCCACACACGGCACGTGTGTCTACGAGCTTTCCGTCTGATGTTGGAGTACTACTGTGGCCAGCAAGATTCCCAGCTCTGTCCCCGACAGAATATCTGTGGGATCAGCTAGGACGTCAACTCCATCCCAATGTCAGTATCCAGGATATTAACTACTATTTACAACAGTTGTGAGCCAGCTGCTCTCAGGGAAGGATATAACCGCTTCAAGAAATACTGTATCACGTGTATACAGACCAGAGCAGGGTGCAACCTCATACTGGTAAGTGTGCTCATACTACTAATTCCTTTGTGCATTTGATTTGATATTGTAATTACTAAAATAACATGACACACTCTCTCAAGCAGTGAGCTTAATTTGTTTTCTCACGCCGTTTTGGGTGCTTCACTTTTTTGTCAGGTTGTGTACATACATATCATACACTGGCGGGAAAAAAATCACAACAGCAAAAAATAATTAATGTAGAGTAATCAAATTTCGGGAATAAATTTGCCTAGGTAACATATTTAAGTTATTAACATTGGAAGATCACACCTTAATGTAGGCTCGAGATAAGCCATTGGAAATGTGAAATGCTGATACATTAATAGCCGGCATAACCGCCAAAATGTTGAATGCAAGCATGCAAACGTGCATGCATTGTGTTGTACAGCTTGGTCGGTCAATACAGACACGGAGAATGCCGTTCGAGGATGGCGCTGGAGCTGTCGTCCGATGATGTTCCATATGTGCTCTATTGGAGAGAGAACTTGCTATCGAGCAGACCAGAGGACAGGTCGACGCTCTGCAGGGTCTGTTGGAGTACAAGAGCAGTATGTGGGTGAGTGGTTTCCTGTTGGAAAGCACCCCCTAGCACGTCGTTCATGAATTGCAGTACAACAGATCGAATCACCAGATTGACGTAAAAATTTGCATGGTGCGTGGGATAACTGCGACAGTGCTCCTGCTATCATACAAAATCGCATCCCAGACTATAACTTATAGTGTAACTGCATTGTATTTAGCATACAAGCAGGCTGGTATCAGGCTCCCAACTGGCCTCCCTCTAACTAACACACATCCATTACTGGCACCAACGCAGAACCAGTTTTCATCACAGGCCCTCACCATGCCCTCCAATGAGCTCTCGTATGACATAACTGGAGTCTCAAACGGCGGTGGTTTGGTGTCAGTCGAATACACGCTACAGGGTCTCTGTCTCGGAGCTGTCCTTGAAGCAACTGATTTGCCACAGTCCGTTGTGTCACTGTGTTTCCGACTGCTGCTCAATTGACTACTTCAGGTGCAGTACGATTTGCCACAACCATACATAGAACACGATGGTCTTCCCACTCTGTGGTGCCACGTGGCCGTCTGCCGCCCGGTCTTCTTGCAACCATACATTCTCGTGACGACCGCTGCCAGCATTCATGTACAATGGCTACGTTCCTGTCAAGTCTATCACGAAAGGAGCGTCCAGTTTCTCGTTGCCCTGTTCCACGACCTCGTTCAGACTCAGTGAGGTATTGATAGTGGCATTCTTGTCCCCTTAAACGGATGTTTGACTAATATCAAATCACAACGTCCAGGCTCAAAGACAACTAACGCTCACAACAGTTACAGTACGTATTTAAAGCAAACCTGGTTTCCATCCCCATATTGGCATCACTAGCGCCACTCTTATGCGACTGGTGCGAAATCTGAATAGACACCATCTTTCTGAAGTAGAAACACGCCTGCCAACTTTCGTTTATGTCGCACAACTACTTTCTGTTGCGACTTTTTTCCGTCAGTGTATTTTAAAACTATGGGTATGTGTCAGGCACCATTTATGATTGTAAAGTTTTTCAGATGATGAGATACTCTCGAAACTAGTTCCAGAGCAGTATAAATTTTAGCAGATTTGTGGAGGCTATACATATAAGCTGTGAAACACAGGTTCAAGAAAATTTCATCAACATATTACAGACAGACTTGTAGCAGTTGTGGTCTCCGTTGGTACACTCACGGCGGTAGTTTTTGCTATTTCCTTGCTCTAGTGCTTAGCCTGCCTGACTGCTGATATGACGCCCCCCCCCCCCCCCCCCAGATGTAAGTGGACACATCTCGTAGGTTACGAGGAGGAGACCAGTTAGCTCTGAACTGGCGAGTAATCACCTCGTGGTTGTGTGCGGAACTATTTGGCGATCACGGCAGCAATTGGAATTTAACGTCATGCATCTCAACCGCGATCGCACAGTTTTTATCTTATGGTATGCCATGTGCCTCCTCCTGTAAAACACTCTATCCTGTGGGAGAGGTATCTTCAATCAAAAGATGTGATAACACTGCAGTTATATTGTCGTAGTACTTTTTTTATTTGCCATCCAGAGTGTGAACTCTATTCAGCCATCTAAACCACTAGGGTGCAATGTACACTGCATTGTTCGACGAGGAGACATAAATGCATAACTGTTGGTATAAGAGCCAAGGTTGTCACAGTTTTGACTACGATAAACTGTTAAATAGATTTAGAAGTTCATTAGACAGCTTTGATTAATCAGTTCACGCCATTTTTGAAGTTTCATAAGGGGGAAGACATAAAAATGAAATATCTTCATCTACATCTACATGGATGCACTGCAAAACACACTTAAGTGCGTGGCATAAGGTTCTTCGACCCACCCTCATAATAATTCTCCATTATTCCACTCTAGAACAGTGGGCGGAAGAATCGAACACCTATATCTTTACGTGCGAGTTCTAATGTCCCTTATTTTATTATTATGATCGTTTTTCCTGCTTGTATCGGCGTCAACAAAATATTTTCGCATTCAGAGGAGAAAATTGGTGTTTGAAATTTCGTGAGAAGCTCCCGCCGCTACGAGAAACAAGGGTGTTTTAATGAAGTCCACCCCAAATCCTGTACCATATCCGTGACGCTCTCTTCCCTATTTATCGATAATAGCAAACATGCTGCTCTTCTCTGAACTTTTTGGATGTACCTCGTTAATCCTATTTGGTAAAGATTCCATACCGCGCAACAGTACTCGAAAAGAGGACGGACAAGTGCAGTGTACGCAGTCTCTGTAGTAGATCTGTTGCATCTTCTAAGTGTTCTGCCAATAAATCGCAGTCTTTGGTTCGCCCTCTCCGCAACATTTTCTGCGTGTTCTTTCCAATTGAAGTTCTTCGTAATTGTAATTCCTAGGTATTTAGTTGAATTTAGCCCCCTATAGATTTGGTTAATTTATCGTGTAACCGAGGTTGAACGGATTCTTTTTAGCACTCATGTGGATGATCTCTTAGTTATTTAGGGCCAATTGATAACTTTCGTACCATAAGATATCATGCATAAACGTTTTGCAATTTGTTTTCACCTTCTGATGACTTTGCTAGATAATAAACGACAGTATCATCTACAAACAACCTAAGACGGCTGCTCTGATTGTCTCATAAATCGTTTACACAGATAAAGAACAGCAGAGGGCCTATAACACTACGTTCGGGAACGCCAGAAATTACTTCTGTTTTACTCGATGACTTTCCGTCAATTACTACGAGCTGTGACCTCTCTGACAGGAAATCACGAATCCTGTCGCATAACTGAGACGATATTCCATAAGCACGTAATTTGATTACAAGCCATTTGTGAGGTACATTGTCAAAAGCCTTCTTGTAATCTAGAAATATGGAATCATTTTGAAATCCATTGTCAATAACACTCAATAATTCGTGTGAGTAAAGAGCTAAATGTGTTTCACAAGAACGATGTTTTCTAAATCCGTGTTAACTGTTTGTCAATAAACCGTTCTGGTCGAGGTAATTCGTAATGTTCGAACACATTATATGTTCCAAAATCCTATTGTATATCTACGTTAATAATATGGGCCCGTAGTTTAGTGGATTACTCCTACTGCCTATCTTAAATATTGGTGTTATTTGTGCAACTTTCTACTCTTTGGGTACGGATGTTTCGTTAAGTGTTGTTAATACTATGAAAATCCACAGATTTTTTCCATTGCTCTTAACAAAATTAACAGTCGCGTTATAAAGGCGAATGTCTTCTGTAACTAAAAGAAAAGGATCTGATTGATAGAGGTGGTATCCCATATTCAGCATTGTTTTCAAAAAGTCCATCTTTTCGGCGTAGAATTTGGGACTCGGAAACAGGATGTGGTTTACATGAGCGTCAGATTCAGGATCACACTCGTTGCAGCGTAATTGTAAATGATGATTGAATGTAGATGGAGAGTACAATATAAGAGCTAGTACAGAGGGCGGGAAGTTTGCCTCTTCTGTAGGAGGCACTCCACAATCGCTAAATGCAGTCTCTACTTTTATAGGTAGAACTGTCCATGAATGTCATGCACTGCATATTGTAAGTAGACTGTTTAGGTTTTTATGTTTGTAGCGCCACGTAGCGCTCTATGTGAAAATCACTGACTGTGCTGTGTGAAGGCTGTGGTTCGTTTGCACTGTTGGAGTATATGCTAGTGTAGTGTTGGGCAGTTGGCTGTTAACAGCGCGTAGCGTTGCACAGTTGGAGGTGAGCCGCCAGCAGTGGTGGATGGCGGAATTTTGAGAGCGGATGATCTGGACGTGTGTCCATCAGAGACAGTAAATTTGTAAGACTGGATGTCATGAACTGCTATATATATTATGACTTTTGAACACTATTAAGGTAAATACATTGTTTGCACTCTATAAAATCTTTCATTTCCTAACTCCTAACTATGCCTATCAGTAGTTAGTGCCTTCAGTAGTTTGAATCTTTTATTTAGCTGGCAGTAGTGGCGCTCGCTGTATTGCAGTAGTTCGAGTAACGAAGATTTTTATGAGGTAAGTGATTTGTGAAAGGTATAGGTTAATGTTAGTCAGAGCCATTCTTTTGTAGGAATTATTGAAAGTCAGATTGCGTTGCGCTAAAAATATTGTGTGTCAGTTTAGTGATGATCAGAATAGGTAAAGAGCGAAATGTCTTGAGTACGTTCAGTTCTGCTCAGCTGTTTGAAAATCAAATAATGTAAGAGGTTTATCAGCACAGTAATTCATTAATTTTTCTTAGGGGACGTTTTAATATAACATTTACACTGAAATGCCAAAGAAACTGGTATACGCATGCGTATTCAAATACAGAGAAGTGTAAACAGGTGGAGTACGGCGCGCAGTTGTTAGACCGTTTACTGCTTCTACAATGGTAGGTTGCAAGATTTAAGTGAGTTTGAACGTGGTGTTATTGTCGGTACACGAGCATGGGACACAGCGTCTCCGAGGTGGCGACGAAGTCCAGATTTTTCCCGTGCGACCATTTCACGAGTGTACCGTGAATATCAGGAATCCGGTAAAACATCAAATCTTCGACATCGCTGCAGCCAGAAAAAGATCCTGCAAGAACGGGACCAACAACGACTGAAGAGAATCGTTCGACGTGCCAGAAGTGCAACCCTTCCACAAATTTCTGCAGATTTCAATGCTGGGTCATCAGGAAGTGTCAGCGTGCGAACCATCCAACGAAACATGATCGATATGGACTTTCGGAGTCTACGGTCCACTCTGTAGCCTTGATGACTGCACGACGACAAGCTTTACTCCTCACCTGGGCACGTCAATACCGACAATGGACAGTTGATGGCTGGAAACATGGTGTCTGGTCGGACGAGTCTCAAATTGTATCGAGCGGATGGACGTGTACGGGTATGGAGACAATCTCATGAAGTCATGGACCCTGCATGTCAGCAGGGGACTGTTCAAGCTGGTGGAGGCTCTGTAATGGTGTGAGGCGTGTCCAGTTGGAATGATACAGGATCCCTGATACGTCTAGATACGACTCTGATAGGTAACATGTACGCAAACATCCTGTCGGATCACCTGCGTCCGTTTATGTCCACTGTGCATTACGACGTACTTGGCAATTCCAGCAGGACAATGCGAAACCTGACATGTCCAGAATTGCTACAGGGTCGCTCCAGGATCACTGTTCTGAGTTTAAACGCTTCCGCTGGCCACCAAACTCCCCAGACATGGAGCATATCTGGGATGCCTTGCAACGTGCTGTTCAGAAGAAATGTCCACCCCCTCGTACTATTATGGATTTATGGACGGCCCTGCAGGATTCAAGGTGTCAGTTCCCTCGAGCAGTACTTCAGACATTAGTCGAGTCCATACCACGTCGTGTTCAGGCACTTCTGCGTGCTCGCGGGGACCCTACACTATATTTCGCAAATGTAACAGTTTCTTTGTCTCTTCAGTGTATGTGATAGCATTTGGAGTGTAATACTCAAGGGAATCCCCTCTTGCCTCCACTAAGAAGGCATTCATGGGCGTCGAACGCATGGCTCCAAGACAGATGCGAATGGCTCTGCGTTGAAGGGAGGGAATCCACTTTGATGAGATAAACCTTAATATCATGTGATACAGTAGACAGCCATAATCTAGTCAAGATCGAATAATCCCTCGGTACATGGTTGGTAAGGTACTCTGATGCGCTTCACACCACAGCCGAGTGAGTTAGTGAATTACCTTTAAACCTCTTCACACTTAGTAACATTAGTTCGAATTTGATCACTCAGCTTAACCGAGAGTCAATTTTCATTCTCAGGAATCGAGCATGACATGTGTTGTGACCATCAATGTGAGCAGCATGCGATTTGTAATAATGGACGACTACCGATTTCTCAACCCAAATCTGCAGCCCGTTAGTTGACAGTTATTCATCGATGTGTGCGATGTTACTTATCAATGCGCTTTTGGTCTGAAGATGCGACTCGACAGTGGAATAAACACATACGTACCGTGCATACTGCAATGATGGGTGTCCAGATTAAACATTTAATCATCTAAGATGGACTAACTTGAGATGTAATAGAGATATTTATTGAGGGTGTGTTTCTACAAATATGGTAGCTCAGAATGTGTTTGGCTCGCTTAACACACCTCTGTATGCACTATTAGTGGCGCGATAAACATTTAACCTTATTCTACTTCTCTCCAAGCTTTTTGCAACATTGTAGAAATAACATTTGCCATATTTGGAGGAATACGATGGCGCACATCTGGTGGATCACAATTTGGTGTCGGGTACACTTGCTTGTCGGACTGACTTACGAGAGCTCCTTTGGAAGGACGTACGGTTTAATTCAACAGTAGCGTCTGGAACTGCATGCTTCGCGTGGTCGTCCAACTTCGAAAGCAAATTCCCAGTTTCGCGAAGCCGCTTTCCCGATTTATTGATTGTTACGTAAGTGGTAACATCGTCACTTGGTCGCAGTCCATATTCACGGCGTTAACGACGTTGTAGCAGTGTAACAGACTTCAGCTGCGCGAGAGAAAGCTCACAGAACACCCTCTGCTGCGGAGTCCATATGGCTATTGACTCACATTTACGTGAACAAAGCAATTACGCGCATGCGCACCCGGTACCAATTGCAGGAAGCAAACACAGAACACATTTTGAGTTACCATACTTGTAGAAGCAAACTACCAATAAACATCTCAATTACGTCTCAAGTTCCTAAATTTTATATTACTTAATATTTTCCAGTTTTGGGACTGATCATGTCTTCTGACCATGGGTCTCAGAGTATACTGGAGATGGCTTAAAGCTGCTTCCTGTGGCAGACCCTGGGAGACTATAAAACTTCCGATCAAGCTGACTTTTAACCTGGCAGACTGTTCTTTGAGCGACCAGTCTAATATCACCATAAACCATCCTTGAAGGAATACCGAATCCCGCCAGCTTGTCCAAGAGAATCAGTATATGCCTTAACGTCAGCAATGGCGGCCGAAAACACAAAAAGCCACCTTCATTCGTCCAACGGCCTTGTCAAAGTGGGCTGAGAGACGGGTTGAGTTCCAGGGCACTCTTGCCCTTGGGGTGGGTACGTGCCCTTAAAAAATGTAAGAATCAGCAATGATCAACGGTAAGAGGATGGAGAAGGCAATGAAAATCATTGTTAAGGACACACAATATGCATCCTCAGAGTATCTGGTCTATAACTGGTTCAAATGGCTCTGAGCACTATGGGACTTAACATCTTAGGTCATCAGTCCCTGCCGGCCGCGGTGGTCTCGCGGTTATAGGCCCGCAGTCCGGAACCGTGCGACTGCTACGGTCACAGGTTCGAATCCTGCCTCGGGCATGGATGTGTGTGATGTCCTTAGGTTAGTTAGGTTTAAGTAGTTCTACGTTCTAGGGGACTAATGACCACAGCAGTTGAGTCCCATAGTGCTCAGTGCCATTTGAACCATCATCAGTCCCCTAGAACTTAGAACTACTTAAACCTAACTAACCTAAGGACATCACACAACACCCAGCCATCACGAGGCAGAGAAAATCCCTGACCCCGCCGGGAATCGAACCCGTGAACCCGGGCGTGGGAAGCGAGAACACTACCGCACGACCACGAGATGCGGGCCCTATAATTGGAAGAACAGTCTAGTAAGTACAGAATATGGATTAAGAGTAAATCGAAGAAAGATGAAAGCAATGAGAGGTAGCAGAAATGAGAACAGGAAGAAACTTAACAACATAATTGTTGATCACGAAGTAGATGAAGTTAAGGAATTCTGCTACCTAGGCAGAAAAATAACTCATGGGGGACCTCGCAAGGACGACATAAAAAGTAGAATATATATATAAAAGGGCTTCCCTGGCTCAGAAAAGTCTACTAGCGCCAAACATAGGTCTCAATACGAACAAAAAATATCTGAGAAAGTACGTTTGGAGCACAATACTGTATGGCAGTGAGATATAGACTGTGGGAAAACAGGAGAAGAAGAGAATAAAAGTATTTGGGATGTGGTGTAAGACTAGAATGTTGAAAACTAGGTGGACTGATAAGGTAAGGAATGAGGGTGGTTCTCCGCAGAATCAGCGAGGAAAAGAATGCATGGAAAACACTGCAAGAAGAAGGGATAGAATGATTGGACACGTGTTAGACAGAAAAGGATAACTTCAGTGGTACTAGAAGTAGCTGTAGAGTGTAAAAACTGTAGACAAAGACAAAGAATGGGATACATCAAGCAGCTGATTAAGGATGTAAGTTGCAAGTGCTACCCTGAGACGGAAAAGTTGACACGGGAGAGGAATTGATGGCGGGCCGCATCAAACCAGTCAGAAGACTGATAGCTGAGAAGAATGAAAAGCGACGACGACTATTTGGTTTCAAAGGCTGCCGTGACATGAATGCAGATTGTCTCTTTCCCTTTGCCTTTTATGAATGAGTATTGACTCGGAGGCATCAGATTACTACTTTCAAGCCACCACCGCAGTCTTCTTTTTATCTTGCGCTCTTGCGTTTTTGCAACTCATGACGTTTCGGCCTGTGGTTACAGTCCATATTTGGATTTTTTCCATTTTCCAGATTTGGAATTATTACTTCTGTCTTCAATTTTGCCACGAGGTCCTGTTACTTCCAATAGTGACTGAAAGAGCCCAAGAACAAAACTTCCGGTTTCATGGGCATGTTCATAGGCACAGATCAATGAATAAAATCTTCTTTGTTTTGTACCAAACGCTTGTCGCACTGGTCGCTTTATATATTGAAGAGAAAAATTTGATCCAACTATCTTTCTTGCCGTTTTCAGGAATTTTTAACACGCGCTCTTACTTTCCGCATCTCCAAGGTGTTACTCAAGGTAGAAGTCTGCCGATAGGTTCCCAAAGCAAGTCTGCGCTTTGCAACTTCTTGAGAGCAGCCAGAATTTCACGAAAGACGGAAATGCTGCTTTATAACAGTAAACACTTTTTTCTGACCAATGGTGACATATACTGCGAAATCCTCAGCGTTGGATAAACCATGATAGGTGTCTTCTTCCTGTAACTCACATCGCATTTTTTTCAGTGTCCGTCAACTGTGCGCTTAAATTTGTACAAGCTGGCTTCCCCAGTTTTACTATTGGCGTAACATATTTATGTATAATCAACGTTAATATTGAATTCTATTTGGTAATGATCGGATCCCAGTGAATCTGTTTAACACTCCAATTAAAAAGTTCACTTAAATCTGGGATGTAAAGCGTGATTATACCACATTAGAAGTTCCACCGTTGACTATCAGTAGGTTATTTTCTCGGTAACATTCATCAGTGCCGTTCCGTTTCTGTCTGTCATGTCACCCCCTCCCCTCACCCCCGCCCGCACGCTACATGATGAGAAATTAAGTTTCCACATATTAGAAAGGGAGGCCGAAAATGGCTTATTAAGTGTGTCCATCCGTCTTACGCGATGCTATTTTGGTGAGCTTTTTACACCGAGACAGTTGTAGAGATTTTGGCAGCAGATTTTATCTGCATAACAATTAATCGGATGTCCTCGTGTCTTACACTGAACAGGTTTGATTGAAGCTGCAGCGAATTCTTTACCAATACAGCAGCGCTGCCCGAAAGAACAGACACCATGGTGGATCGTGACAACCATAAAGTGAAACGTCCCCTTTGAACAATTATTCATGACTGTGCTTAAACTGACACACAGTATTTTTAGCGCAACGCAAACTGACTTTCAAAAATCCCTACATTAGAATGGCCCTAACTGACATTAACCTATACCTTTCACAAATCACTTACCTCACCAAAATCTTCGTTACTCGAACTACTGCAATACAGCAAGCGCCACAACTGCCAGCTAAATAAGATTCAAACTACGTAAGGCACTAACTATTGATAGGCATAGTTAGCAAATCAAAAATTTTGATAGAGAACAAACAATGTATTTACCTTAATAGTATTCAAAAGTCATAATATATATAGCAGTTCATGACATTCAGTCTTACAAATTTCAAAACTCCGCCATCTCTCTCCCCACATCCACCACTGCTGGCGGCTCACCTCCAACTGCACAACGCTACGCATTGTTAACATCCAGCTGCCCAACACTACAATGGCCAACAACAATGCAAAGCAGCCACAGACTGCACACAGCACAGTCAGTGATTTTCATACAGAGCGCTACGTGGCGTTACCAATAAGAAAACCTAAACAGCCTACTTACAAAAGAATGAAATTTCAATGAATTACAAACATCAGCAGCTGTGGACGGGACGTTGATAGAAATCAACGGGGAGAGTTGAAAAGTGTGCCCGACCGGGATTGGAACTCGGGATCGCTTGCTTACTAGGTAGGTGCTCTAATCCGTAAGCCACCGATGACACAGAAAATAGCACGGCTGAACTGGCTTATCCCAAGCACCCCTCCCCCTCCATCTCCCCCTCCCCCCCCCCCCCCCCCAGCAGACCCACATTCTCAACTTACTCCACAATCTACGAAAGCAGTGCTCCCTGCCCATTAATCTCAATGCTCGTGGCGCGGCCTATTCCCGCTTGAGTTCGAGAGTATGCGTGCATCTGCATAGAAATGATCCTTCGCTTGTGTTCTCCGTAATTATAAGCGTCTGTTGTTTCGGACTCCGCCCAGCCGCGTTAATTCATGTGTCCTCGGTGGTCGAGGGGAGCCGACACGGTAGCTCAGCGTGTTCGGTCAGAGGGACTCTCGTCATCTGTAATAATAAACGGAGTAAAGGAATCAAAGAACAACTTGAACGAATGACATGTGACGTCCGCCAAGACCAAACGAAACGAGCAATACCGAACAAAATTAACAAAAATAAGAAAAAAGGGTTTAGAGCACCTGCCTCGTAAGCAGGCGATCCCAGGTTCGAACCCCGGCCGGGCACACATTTTGAACTCTCCCCGCCGTACACCGCTGATCTTTGTAATTCATTGAAATTTCTTTCTGAAATCATTTTGAAAGCGGACAGTTTGCAGGACTTGAAGAGATTCGCGTAACAGGATGATATTGAACTTACTAATGAATAACTGTTGTTGCTACATTTCTCTGATTGAGTTAGTTGATCTCATGTTCGACTGCAGTGCTGGTATATGGTTTTTAACTGAGGCAGAAAGAAAATTATACATATTTACATTCAGTACAATAGAATCATATTGATCGGGCCCCAAAGTTGCGGCGCCAATCTCTCGTCCGTCGGCCGTCGTACTTTAATATATTATTATTGTTATTATTATTTTTTGATTGTTGCCGACTTACGTGGCGGGCCTTCATAAAAATGATATTTCATTTAATTTTGATTTACGATTAAATGTTTTCCTGAAGTTCTCCTTTTTAACCATATTAATCTCAAATTATCTGTTACGTTAATGAATGTTAGACTCGCTGAATTTTAAAACTTGAGTATATAAGCTGAACAATGTAATGAACTTTTCATATTAATTTCCTCGTCTAGTCAGCTCACTTTAAGGCAAAAGATCTTTAGTTATTGATTACAATTGCGGCCCAAACACGCGCGAGAGTACTTTTTCTCTTACCTCCGTTAACCATTGCCACGTAGACGGAGTCCTGGCTCTGGCTGTCAGCTATGGTACTGAAAATAAGAATCTTAAAGCTACGTATTTTCTGCATCTTCGTGCGGCTGTGGAGAAAAATTAATATTATTTTAATAGCGGGCGAGTATTTCGCTTCCGCTAATTTTTCTTAAGTTAATATCGCCACGTAATGGCGTCGTTGGCTGCATCGGCCGCTACGATTGTTGAACTGTAATTTACTTGAATGCAGGTTAATTCAAGGAAGGCGGACATGAAATCGGGATCATCTCTTACAAATTAAAAGCACACAATAAGATTAACTCAATATACACTCCTGGAAATTGAAATAAGAACACCGTGAATTCATTGTCCCAGGAAGGGGAAACTTTATTGACACATTCCTGGGGTCAGATACATCACATGATCACACTGACAGAACCACAGGCACATAGACACAGGCAACAGAGCATGCACAATGCCGGCACTAGTACAGTGTATATCCACCTTTCGCAGCAATGCAGCCTGCTATTCTCCCATGGAGACGATCGTAGAGATGCTGGATGTAGTCCTGTGGAACGGCTTGCCATGCCATTTCCACCTGGCGCCTCAGATGGACCAGCGTTCGTGCTGGACGTGAAGACCGCGTGAGACGACGCTTCATCCAGTCCCAAACATGCTCAGTGGGGGACAGATCCGGAGATCTTGCTGGCCAGGGTAGTTGACTTATACCTTCTAGAGCACGTTGGGTGGCACGGGATACATGCGGATGTGCATTGTCCTGTTGGAACAGCAAGTTCCCTTGCCGGTCTAGGAATGGTAGAACGATGGGTTCGAAGACGGTTTGGATGTACCGTGCACTATTCAGTGTCCCCTCGACGATCACCAGAGGTGTTCGGCCACTGTAGGAGATCTCTTCCCACACCATGATGCTGGGTGTTGGCCCTGTGTGCCTCGGTCGTATGCAGTCCTGACTGTGGCGCTCACCTGCACGGCGCCAAACACGCATACGACCATCATTGGCACCAAGGCAGAAGCGACACTCATCGCTGAAGACGACACGTCTCTATTCGTCCCTCCATTCACGCCTGTCGCGACACTACTGGAGGCGGGCTGCACGATGTTGGGGCGTGAGCGGAAGACGGCCTAACGGTGTGCGGGACCGTAGCCCAGCTTCATGGAGACGGTTGCGAATGGTCCTCGCTGATACCCCAGGAGCAACAGTGTCCCTAATTTGCTGGGAAGTGGCGGTGCGGTCCCCTACGGCACTGCGTAGGATCCTACGGTCTTGGCGTGCATCCGTGCGTCGCTGCGGTCCGGTCCCAGGACGACGGGCACGTGCACCTTCCGCCGACCACTGGCGACAACATCGATGTACTGTGGAGACCTCACGCCCCACGTGCTGAGCAATTCGGCGGTACGTCCACCCGGCCTCCCGCATGCCCACTATACGCCCTCGCTCAAAGTCCGTCAACTGCACATACGGTTCACGTCCACGCTGTCGCGGCATGCTACCAGTGTTAAAGACTGCGATGGAGCTCCGTATGCCACGGCAAAGTGGCTGACACTGACGGCGGCGGTGCACAAATGCTGCGCAGCTAGCGCCATTCGACGGCCAACACCGCGGTTCCTGGTGTGTCCGCTGTGCCGTGCGTGTGATCATTGCTTGTACAGCCCTCTCGCAGTGTCCGGAGCAAGTATGGTGGGTCTGACACACCGGTGTCAATGTGTTCTTTTTTCCATTTCCAGGAGTGTATATTATAATTTGCTTAACTCATACAAATATGCTTACATTTGCTAGCACTCGGAAGATGTCCGTCTATATACAGTCAAGACAAGAGAAGAAGTGAAGACGACTAAAAAATTGACAAAAGAGCGTATCTTGTCACCTCTTTACATCATTTTGCCATAAATGATTTCTTTGCAATCGAAACTTACATAGAGAAATTGTTATTTTACTGCTACATGATAAAAATATATTATTCAATTTTTAAATGTCTCTTCTTTATAAATACTGTTTTTTAAGTCTTGACCTCTTGATCAGTATGGAGGTGTGATTACACATATCAATCACTTCGCGATTACGGGCAGCATGGGGTTCACGCCTGAGCCTCAGGACTAGCGCTAGCAGCGCATGTCAGGTGTTTGAAGAGTCAACTTCGTGTCTCAATATCTCGGGATGTAATGGGAATATTGCGATGCAATCAACGCCATTGTGTATGTGCTTTGTCATGCTATGGATTGCTGAATAAAAAATATAGGAGGTCCATTTAAAAAAACGTAAGTTTGTGTTAAAAAACACATATTCTTTCGTTTTAGAATATTTCCAAATTTGTACATAATGGGTCCCAGCCCTACATAGATACCGGTGAAAGTCGTTTTCCAATAGCTGTTATTGTTCCAGAGATATTTTGGGTGGACAAGATAGCTGGGACACCCTGTATATCATATCTGTCGACTTTTTTTTGTTAGTGTGTACATTAAGTTACGCAGAATTGCTGTTAAAGAGTATCTCTCTTCGATCGACTTTCATCGTATCAAGCTGATGTGCCATTGTTTTAGCGCAGCGAGAAAGCAGTATTTCCATGACGAACAGGATTTATCAAATATTTAAAAGACAGTTCTTTCCACTGTCGGCTTTCAAAATAAAATAAATGTTGGCCCTCAACTAAGTACGCTCAGACTCAGAGCTGAAATGATTAAAGGATTGGCTGGTTTCGTTGTCTAGGGGCTGGGATACGTAGTTGCCGCATTACATGCCAAATACTTCTGAGTCTATAGTATACAATAAAAAATACACACATGAATCGAATGGTCGAAGGTTCCTATAACTTGGGAATTGCGAATTTTGAATGTAACATAGAAATTTATAAATTTAACGACTTTAAATGATGAGTACAAAGCAGAAGTACCTTTAAGAATGCCATTTATTACTGTAAAACACTTATTGGTGTCGATGGTCCAGCAATTAAATAAAATACGAGTTGAATAACAGGGAAACAATAGATTCCTACTTCACGTAAGGAGTTATGAGCAACAACATAGCTCATGAGACATTCACTTCTAAACACATACTTCACTGCAATAGCCACGGAAATCTCACAAGTGCACAAGCCGGCACTACGAAATACTTATATCTCCCGCGACCACGCGCAAACTGCTCAACACTTTCCAAGTATTTCCCACGACCGTCCGTCGCGCCTTCCCGCCCAGCACCCCCGTGTCCTGTCCGTCCCGATGCTGCTTACCCTCTTCCATTAAGTCTCTCCACTGACTTCGGTAGTCGCCTACCATAGTGACAGGCACTGTAATTGGCTGGAGCGCTCCGGCCTTGTCTCCAAGCCAACGCACACTCACAAAAATATTGAAACACTTACTAAATACTGGATTTACATTTAAATAACTTGAAATTAAATAAATATTCCTACGGCTGGACCATAAACACGCTCTAACACACATTATTAAATACACAAACAAATCAAATAAACACATATCAAGGGAATAGGAACAAAAGTAGGCCAGTAGCCTAATGTCTCTTTGCTTTCTGAAACACAGTAAATATTTGACCAATTTCTTCATGAATAGCGTATATCGGATATAAACAAAGACATACACGAATAAATATATTTATAAGCATGCCAATACCGTTTTTTTGTGTAACTGTGGAGTACTTATGGCCTGACACGATGTAATTGGCCACTTTGACCTCCAATAACTCATGTACTATTCAAGTTACATACCTGTAATTCATACCAGTTTAGGTTTACATTAATAGATTTCTAAACTCACGTCGATAGAGAAAATCGGATGAACCGTTTGGAATTTGGAAATTCGTTGCTGGGTGTTACTTGTAAAATTTACTGTCTGATCTAAACTTTAAACTAATACAGATATTGAAAATCTGATTACACTATCAGAATTGTCGTGCAAATAATATAAGGTACATGTTTATTTTTAAGGTATCGTGATTCCTTTGGCTATTATTAATTTCTACATGAAATGTGAAATGTCTGCCTTTATAATTTCACAAAGTCCGCCATCTTTGGCACTCCCGGCGTACAGTTCTCCTTCATCGACACAAAGCACAGTGCTGGACACAGCGTCAACATAGAATCCCCAGCCGTGTGGTCGGCCAGGACCACGCGCTGGGGCTACCCCTCTTGCTCGAGCTAATGTACGGCACCGCGCGGTTGGTGTCGATCCCCAGCTTGCCAAGCGGCCTGTGTGGCTCTTAAAGAAGATATGAAATCATCTACAAAGAAATTTTTGTATGAGACGTGTTTCCACATATAGACACGGTCATTTATGTTTCTTGAAAGAGGTTTTGAAGAAATTTAATTAATTGATGGTATTTCTGAAGAAGTTTTATCGTAACTTGAATACACTGAATTGGCTCTGTGAATTATTGAAGACAGAGATTGTATTAACGGTAGAACACTAAAGGAGGAAAATGTTTGCATTGTCAGTAAGCCATCGTATATCTTAGTACTTCGTATTTTACTGAAAGCAGGTCATAATTTGAAGTTTATGTACTAGTTAATTACAGTTGTAATGTCTCCAGTGGTATGTTACATACAAAATAAGTACTAAATGTCCTGTTTTACGCACTACGCTGACGATACCAAATTAGCGACAACCGCGAATTGTTACCAACTGCAATCGTAAGTTTTACTACGGTTTAGTAATCTATGTTGAAGGACAGAAATCGCTACCAGAAGAAGAGAGTATCACAGCAAGTAATGGGACTGACTATCCTAGAATGAAATATGCTTGCCACGAGGTGTCGCATACCTTTATCGTTAGCAACACTGTTCTGTCGCAGATTCTGAAGGACAATGTCAATAACGTATGTTATCGATGAGTTCATCGTGAACTATAGGCTGTCTTTGTTTCGGTACTTGTGGAGTCGCTAATCTACGGGCACCAAACTGATAGGGATTCCTGCTTACAGTTGCGGCTGAGTGTTGCGTGGGGCATTGCAGCCTGCGGTACTGGGACCAATCACTCACGCACTTTACTGTGTTCGCTTATATCCGCCTGCCACTGAGGAGGTCTGTAACCGGCGATTGTCTGCTGGTGCACATCTACACATTGTTATGAACGTGGCTAGTTCTCGAGGTCGTCGCCATAAATGATATTCAGGACAGGACCAATCCGTGGGAGAGTCGTAGGACTTAACAGAATGAGGCCAACTACATCTGACGCGCCTTATCTGGGACTGACATTGTTTGCTGGTTACCACTAACGTAAAGAACTGCCAGGCAGTTGACAGATCAAGATGTACAGAGCATAAGTTTCCATCAACAGAGTTTGAGAGCCGAAGTTAACACGCAGGTCTGTAGTTTGACACAGTGTTCTTTAGCATATCTTTCTGTAAACCTTCGAACATCTATAACGCGGAAGACAAATTGCACGACTAACAAAATCTCCGCTTCGTCAAGTTCTGTACCTATTTTTCTGATTACTCCAAGTTTGTGGACAACAAAAGAAGAAGTGTAAGCTACTACATTTTTAACCATTAATGCCTCACTGCATACTAAGAAATTAGTTTGGCCAGAGTTTTCAATTCGACCTTCGCTTTGGTTTCTCCCAAAGAAGAGATACTAATTATGGCATTCTTGAATTCTGGTAACGAAAGATGCAAGAGTGTAATTAAAGCCACAGGATGCAGACGGCCTATTTTTTATCCAAACTTACGATATGAACAACGTACGGCCACTGTGTGTACGTCGTGGAAGTTAGGACGCTGCTGAGTAGTTGCGTTCCCATTCGGAGGAAGTATTGAAGACATTTTGTTGGCTGAGAGCGAAACAAGAAAGTAACCCACTGTTACAAAGGTAATCGGTTACGTTCGAAGCATTAGTAGCTTCTACTTTGAAGGATTTTCAATTCCTTAAATCCAGACTAACCTGACTTTGCTGCTTATTTCTCGCGCCGGATAAACGGGAGGAATTCTGTTCTGAAACTCAATCTTCTCTTCTTCAGACTGAATTCCGAATTCACCTCTAACGACCGGTACAAAGTGCCTGATAGCACCTATTCTGTTGTCCAGTGTAGTTCCTGGAGGACCTGGAAAGGGAACTCCATCCTGATGTAGCTGTTTGGCAGCCGGTTGTTGTTGATGTTGAGTGGGGGCGTTGAACCAAATGTAAGACCAGTATTCACGCACTATGAAGAAATCTCAGGCGTCAAGCGAAGGAACGACGTCGGAGCGAGTCTGAAGACTTCGTCGTCAGCGAGCGAACACTGCCTTCAGATTTGCATCTGCTAAAGCCGTAAGTCCCAAAGAGATCAGGCGCATTGGGTCATACAGTGTAACGCCGCCATTAACAACCTGTGCACGTCAAACAGCTCATGTTCGAAAATGAGTAAACGAGTTCTCCTGAACTAGAGTGTAGGGCAGAGGTTTGTGTACCTCTTCTGCTAGCGGCAGGCCTGTGGTTTGCGACGCTCTTGTTACTGCTTGAACAAATTCGACGCATGTTACGTTATTAAAAGGGTGACATCCATCTAAACAACAATACCTTCCAGCAACAGCTCATGGAGCTTCCAGCATTATCCATTAAATCTGAACATACCTCTCGTGCTTAGTCCTACATACTAGGTAGTCTCAAATGTAATCACCTAGAGCAGTGATTTTCAAACTTTTGGATCTGAGGCTCCGTTGACGTCAACATTAACACCCGCGATTCATTTCGCAAATAACATCCGCCTTATCTAGGGCTAATATACTTAACTTGAGGGAAATGAATAAGTGTTGTTATTTCTTTACTAAATGTTGAAATAACCCATTCTGATGAACTTTTAATGTTATTGCGTCTTATTCTTGCAACGAAGTCAATGGGGAGAATGAGCTTGCTTCTTCTGTATCATCAGTTCTTCAAATCTCAGCACAAGATTGAAAATTGTGATTTGTATCTGTTTCTCTACATACATTCGCAGCTTATATTCCATATCGATGACTGCCAATGCTGAGAAACCTACTACACATATTAAGATATTACAGGAGATATAAAAACTGGAAGAGTCATGTTACCTTCTTACGCATATTACCACCTCACCAAGCTCTAAATGTCAACCGGTAATCAGGAAACGAACTTTGATTTCAATGTGGAATCTGGAGAAATGTCAATAAATTTCTCTTGTTCTTCAGTAGTAAGTACTGATGGAACTTCTGTACTGAAAAGATCTTTGATCCAGTTGTCTTGAACTTCTTATAGAAATACTACAGAAAGTAATCACTGAGTTCAGTTAAATTATCCACAAACACACAAACATCAATTTTTCCCTAACTGAAAGTCACTGTCTTCTAAAACCGTGTGAACAGCAGGGAAAATGTAGCGTGTATCTTTATCACCCAACTTTTTCTTCCACTGTAGTCGTTTCTTCCTGAAAGCTGAAATTTTGTCTGACATTTGCAGTGCTTTTGTCTCATTGCCGTGAATGGATACATTCAATGAACTGAATTTATCAAAGATATTACAAAGACACGCCAGCTTCTAAACAGTCACTGTCTATGAACGTCTCCGAACTCAAAAGTTTTCCTTGAATAAAGTAAGAGTCAAGTTCATTTCACAATTCATAGATTGTTTTCAACACATTACCACGTGGAAGTCAGAGATAGTTATCGTAATAAATCACGAAAATGTGCTCAGCCCTGATATCAAAGCGCAATTTTTGAAAACATCTCGACTTAAGTGGCCGACATTTAATGAATTTTACCGCTTAGATCACTGAATGAAGAACAGAAATAAAGCATTCACACTTTTTTGATGCCACTGCATCTCGGTGAGTAAAAGTGTTTCCAAAGAGCATAACAGCCAGCCTTGTTACGATCTCCATCTATACATGCGCCTACACAGTTTTCCCAACTGATGTTATTTTCTTCCATGAAATTTCGCATGTCAGTAATCCCGTAACGGTTCTTAGTGATTCTGAAGAAAGTATTAGGTTGGTGCTTAAGTTCGTAGCTTTTCTGTTTGAATGTCGGTTTTCCGGTTGCTACGGGTTTATTTATCGATTATCATTTTTTATTTGTAGTTGACTGTTGCTATTTGAATTTACATATTGTCATTTTGTCATCCGAAGATAATGAGTAGAGCTGTGTATGCCAGAAAATGTGGTCCCACATGGAGAAATCGGAACATTTCGACATTTTTCCGTTTGAGTTCAATAGGAGGGTGACAGCGGAAGCAGCCGTAAACAATTACGCCACGTACGGGCATTGGACAGAGCAGGGCAAGAAAATGGTTTTCTGATTTTAAGGAAGATAGCTTTGACATTAGCGACTTTCCACTTTCAAGGGGACTTTCCAGGTTTGATGAAGGTTGTTTAAACGTGTTCATCCGCGTCATTGTACGCGATAACTGGGAAACGTGATGAGATGTGATCATTCCATCATCGTACGACATCTGCATGCAATGAGGAATATTCAAAAATCGGTTTATGAGTACCGCAAACTCGAAGCCAAAATCACAAAAATCAGAGGGTGCCTATACGTGCATCTCTGCTTGCTCGTCATCAATTAGATCTTGAACAACACCGACCATTCCTTTCCTGTATCGTTATTGGTGACGAGAAATGATGTCTTTACCCTACAATAAGGAAAAGAAAGGAATGGTTCAGCTCAAACAGAGCAGCAACTCCTCGTACAAAGAACTATGCAAGATAATGTTATGCATTTGCTGGAACAGCGATGATGTGGTGTCTACGAATTGCTTGCCCGAGGTTTAACCATCAGCACTGACATTTATTGTCAACAACTGAGACGTGTTGCAGACGTAATCCAAGAACAACGACCAGGAAGACTGCGTGAAATAATTCTAATCCACGACAACGCCCGCCCGCATTCTGCTAGATTGACAAAGAACTCTATACTGTTGGATTGGGAAGTCATTCCGCATCCACCTCATTTAGCTGATCATGCGCCCTCTATTTTCACATTTTCTGCTCTCTGTCGAAAAACTTTCAAGGAACTTCCTTTCCGGATGAAAATGCGCTTCAAACATGGCTCGACGAGTTCTTCGCCTCAAAACTACATAATTACTGCAGTCGCGGAATCGGAAAGTTGCTCTAGTGTTGGTAAACTGTAGTGAAGTAGAATATATTAATAATGAATAAAGTCTCTGTTATGTTATCTGTTGTGTTTGTTAAACTTCTGAAAAACGCTATGAGCTTATGTGACAATCTAATATTCGGTTACGAAGTTTTATTTGTTTTTACCCGTGGCAATGTAGTGTATTAATTTTGTAGTGAACTACCTACCGTTTCATAATTCGTAACAATGATTGCGCTGATGGAACTGGTTTCATATTTGACACCACAGCAACATTTCGTGAGGGAAGATGTCACAACAATGTAAGCATATCGCTATTTATAATGCTTAAAAGTGTGTTATAACAGTAAGTAATCCTCTGAAGTACTAAAACTTCAATTCTTCAGAAGAGGAGTAATCTTCTAGGTTGCTAAGTGAATTACTGTAGTGATAAGCAGTTACTGTTAACCTTACTCGACTACAGAGCCTGCATATGTGACGGCCAATATTTCGTCCTAATGAATAAGTCGCGAGTGAGACCAGCCGCGTATGTAGGTAATATAGTAACACTATAAACTACATTTTTACATCTCCATATGCGTTTTGGTCGCTGGTTTCACGGTAGCGAATTTTCAGCACTGCGTCTGCTGTAATTGCTAGCCTATCCGAACAAATATATGTAAAAATAGCAAAGAACATTATGAAACCTGAGTATTTTTCTCACAAATGATGCAAAAGAAATAGTTAATTATGGGAAGAGCGTCGTTTTTGCAACATTTTGTGAAATTTGCTACTGAATGTAGCTGTGTGGGAAAATTCGCTGTAGTGTGTTAGCTAAAAATGTTTACTTATATTGATGCAAAACAGAGGAATATATATATGTTCTGTTAAATAATAAAATGGGTTCTTCATTCATAGTTTACATTTCTGTCATCTGAGACGCACTAGAGATCATAATGTATAACAGTAACTTCAAGGGGGTGGAAGTCATTGTCTTCGCTCTAGAGTGACATGTAAAAAAAAAAAAAAAAAAAAAAAAAAAAAAAAAAAAAAACCAATGACCAAAAAATTATTGATTTTAAGCAATTCCGTTCGTTTTACGAACATCTCTGTAAAAAGCTGTATGAACACTCTGCCTATCGACGAATCTACTGTTTCTTTTCTTTAAGAGCATGATTGCAAATATATTTCAGAGGTGAAATAAAAAGCATTACAATCAAAAACGGTGTTTTGTTTGATTACATTATGTACTAAACGTAAGGGATAAGAATCCACAAATGGTGACGCCGACGTGAACATGAAGACACGACAGAAGAATAAGCGACCATGGGCGCTCCCAACAAAAATACTGCATCCCAATCCAAACCCGAAATGGACTACGTGACTGTGAAATTATCTGAGTTCTGGGCTGAAAATCAGATACTTTTGTTTTGCGAAAATGAAGTACAATTTCACATCGCTGGCAAAAGAAGTGAAACTACGAAGCTTAACTATTTATTATCTCACTGCAGCCACGATTTCCTAAAAACATCTGAGATGTGGCTGCCAGTTTCATGTCAAACAAATAGTTTAACTGAAGACGGCCACTTAATAGTGTTTCAGGAGAGCAGAGAGCGCCAAATAAAAAGATTAATCAGTGAACTGCAGTTAGGTGATCTGAAACCCAATCGACTTTTGTTAAAAATGAAATATTACGCAGGAAAAAGTTGAGCGAAAATATTCTGGAAACTTTACACTGTGAGATCAATAGTATCCGGACTCCCCCAAAAACATACCATTTTCATATTAGGTGCATCGTGCTGCCACCTATTGCCGGGTACTCCATATCAGTGATCTAGTGACGTTGTGAGAGAGCAGAATGGGGCACACTGTGGAACTCACGGACTTGCCACGTGGTCAGGTGACTGGGTGTCACTTGTGTCATACGTCTGTACGCGTGATTTTTACGCTCCTAAACGTTCCTACGTCCACTGTTTCCGATGTGAGAATGAAATGGAAACGTGAAGGGATACGTACAGCACAAAAGCGTACAGACCGTGTGAAATAACGCCTCCCGTGACTCCGTAGAAATAATTAATTATTTATGCCAAAGGATAGATATATTTTGCCTTAACTACAGCGATCATATAACGCTGATTGTCTGAGTGTTAATGCCAAACTTACAGTGATCGGCGCGGCATTAACATCTTTGTTAGTACTGTAAATTACGATGCGTGACCGATTTTGCGCTCTCTATTGTTCTAGCGCTTTTCTGTTAGCCTCTCGAACTATCAGATTCTATCTTGTCAGACATTTTAGCTCTGTTGTGCTCTGTTTCTTAATATTGTAGTTACTATATTTGTTTTATGACATATTATTCATCGCAATTACCGCGATATTATTATTATTTCCCACAAAGATTTGCTCTGCTGATGAACATTCTAATTTCTAAACAGGAAATATTAAACTTTATTAACGATAACTAATTTTCGCCGTAAACTGGCAAATTTCATTGTGTTTTCTTCGCAGAAGATGTCTGCCATGAAACTTGTCAATGTACGAAACAATTTTTCTAAATAATAACCTGAATTGCTGTAAAAAATGGGAGTTTGCACAAAATTATTTAGTAGTTAGATTTCTAGAGTCTCAGATATACTATATTCCATCATTAGTCGACACCACTTCTGGACACTAGTAAGAAAAAATACTTTTCCTTGCAAAGTTTTCCTGCTCTTTAAAAGCTAGCCATCATACAAACCATAAACGATATATTTACCGCTGAATGACTTCTTCTAGAACTTCGCTACAGAAACTACAAAAGTTAAATTTCATGTTGTTAATTTATAAAAGTTACTATTTACTGTCAATAGAAGTCATCTCAATTATAAAATATTCTATTCAACAAGATTTAACGTTCTTTCAAGTAATATAAATAGAAAATTCTATTTTAGCCGACCTCGACTGTTGACTAACAGAGGCCGCCGACAGTTGAAGAGGGTCGTAATGCCTAGTAGGCAGACATATCCCCAGACCATCACACAGAAATTCCAAACAGCATCAGGATCCACTGCAAGTACAATGACAGTTAGACGTGAGGTGAGAAAACTTGGATTTCATGGTCGAGCGGCTGCTCATAAGCCACACATGACGCCGGTAAACGCCAAACGACGCTTCGCTTGATGTAAGGAGCGTCAAGATTGGACGATTGAGCAGTGGAAAAACGTTGTGTGATGTAAAGAATCAGGGTACACATTGTGGCGATGTGATGGCAGGATGTAGGTATGGCGAATGCCCGGTGAACGTCATCTTCCAGCGTGTTTATTGACAACAGTCAAATTCGGAGGCGGTGGTGTTATGGTGTGGTCGTGTTTCTCATGAAGGGGGCTTGCACCCCTTGTTTTGCGTGTCACTGTCACAGCAGAGGCCTACATTAATGTTTTAAGCACGCTCTTGCTTCCCACTGTTGAAGAGCAATTCGGGGATGGCGATGCATCTTTCAATACGATCGAGCACCTGTTCATAATGCATGACCTGTGGAAAGGGGCCTATAGTCCCCTTTCAGTATCATGTTATTTGCTTTTCAGTGCACTTTGAATGCTACAGTACAATTCGGTGTTTTCGTTGCTAGAATTCGTACCAGAGAAGACCGAGCTATGTTTCAATCTAGCCGTAGCCTATTTCTTTCTACGATTTGCAGGCATCATATGGCTCCTATGTTGGTTCTTTTCAGACTTGCAAATGCGTCTATAGCGCCTTTATAAGTCTTTATATACAGGGTGTTTAAAAAATGACCGGTATATTTGAAACGGCAATACAAACTAAACGAGCAGCGATGGAAATACACCGTTTGCTGCAATATGCTTGGGACAACAGTACATTTTCAGGCGGACAAACTTTCGAAATTACGGTAGTTACAATTGTCAACAACAGATGGCGCTGCGGTCTGGGAAACTCTATAGTACGATATTTTCCACATATCCACCATGCGTAGCAATAATATGGCGTAGTCTCTGAATGAAATTACCCGAAACCTTTGACAACGTGTCTGGCGGAATGGCTTCACATGCAGATGAGATGTACTGCTTCAGCTGTTCAATTGTTTCTGGATTCCGGCGGTACACCTGGTCTTTCAAGTGTCCCCACAGAAAGAAGTCACAGGGGTTCATGTCTCGCGAATAGGGAGGCCAATCCACGCCGCCTCCTGTATGTTCCGGATAGCCAAAAGCAATCACACGATCATCGAAATATTCATTCAAGAAATTAAAGACGTCGGCCGTGCGATGTGGCCGGGCACCATCTTGCATAAACCACGAGGTGTTCGCAGTGTCGTCTGAGGCAGTTTGTACCACCACAAATTCACGAAGAATGTCCAGATAGCGTGATGCAGTAATCGTTTCGGATCTGAAAAATGGGCCAATGATTCGTTTGGAAGAAATGGCGGCCCAGGCCAGTACTTTTTGAGGATGCAGGGACCATGGGACTGCAACATGGGGCTTTTCGGTTCCCCATATGCGCCAGTTCTGTTTATTGACGAAGCCGTCCAGGTAAAAATAAGCTTCGTCAGTAAACCAAATGCTGCCCACATGCATATCGCCGTCATCAATCCTGTGCGCTATATCGTTAGCGAATGTCTCTCGTGCAGCAATGGTAGCGGCGCTGAGGGGTTGCCGCTTTTGAATTTTGTATGGATAGAGGTGTAAACTCTGGCGCATGAGACGATACGTGGACGTTGGCGTCATTTGGACCGCAGCTGCAACACGGCGAACGGAAACCCGAGGCCGCTGTTGGATCACCTGCTGCATTAGCTGCGCGTTGCCCTCTGTGGTTGCCGTAAGCGGTCGCCCTACCTTTCCAGCACGTTCATCCGTCACGTTCCCAGTCCGTTGAAATTTTTCAAACAGATCCTTTATTGTATCGCTTTTCGGTCCTTTGGTTACATTAAACCTCTGTTGAAAACTTCGTCTTGTTGCAACAACACTGTGTTCTAGGCGGTGGAATTCCAACACCAGAAAAATCCGCTGTTCTAAGGAATAAACCATGTTGTCCACAGCACACTTGCACGTTGTGAACAGCACACGCTTACACCAGAAAGACGACGTACAGAATGGCGCACCCACAGACTGCGTTGTGTTCTATATCTTTCACATCACTTGCAGCGCCATCTGTTGTTGAAAATTGTAACTACTGTAATTTCGAAAGTTTGTCCGCCTGAAAATGTACTGTTGTCCCAAGCATATTGTAACAAACGGTGTATTTCTATCGCTGCTCGTTTAGTTTTTATTGCCGTTTCAAAGATACCGGTCATTTTTGAAACACCCTGTATGTTTTTATATGTAACCCAACTCACAACTATGATTCCATAAAATGTTTGTCCCTTGTTCTTCTATTCCAAAACTATCTGGGATGCTTGAGTGAATGAATGTGGGTGTGTTTCATTTTGCTGTACGGTGATTGAGTCTGATGCAGAGAATCAGCGGTAGTCTTACAGAACGGCCAACTATTGTAGTTTTCAGGTAGACAAAGAGGTTTGTTCCCTTTGTGTGAAAGTTAGCGATGATAGGTTGGTGGCGGAAGCCTCGTCTCTGGGCTTTCCTGGCCACGGGGGAGTGTGGGAGAAGTTTTAGTGTGAGATGGTCAGTCTGCTTCCAGCTCGCCGACGGTCTCCAGCCGATGGCTCTTCGAAGGAGGGTGAGTTGATTTAACTGCGTGGCGTGTGGTCTCGTTGCCCGAGGGGAGCTTTTAGTTTTTGGCCTCGCGTTTTGTCTTACAAAGATTGTTTTGCTAGGTTGCAACAAGGAATGCAAGGCTTTTGCAGACTTTCAGTTCGATTCCTAATGCAGACTTGATCCGTAAGAAGAACGTAACACAAAGATGTTGCATATGTTGAAGCGATCTCACGTAGGAAGTGCGCCCTCGGTTCAGTATGAATGTTTGTGCGCCTGCGACTGCAGTGTATACGTTCTAATCTTTTCCGAATTTTGATAATTTTTGCCTCTTTGTGAATTTTCTTTGTTTCATTATTAGATTTTGTTAGCCATCTGCCATTACCCTTTGTCTACTCAAGTGTAAAATGTTAATTGTTCGCGGCTACGTGGTTTAATGTTACTAACATTTGGCCACGGTACGTAGTTAACGTGTCACCGCGAACCACGCGGCCACACGAGTTTATTGTGAGCCTATCGTTCCTGTGCCCCCTGCCTTTGTCCTCCAGTTTACTTATTGCTCTGATTTCGCGATATTACATATATCGTGTCCGGCTTATACAACTTCATTTGGGATTTGGGATTTTATGTTAAGCGCGTAAGTGTGTATGTGTGACCCTTGAGGCTGTTTCTCCAAACCGAGGTTCAACTGTAACTGCAACTGTGCTGTTCAGATTTATTCATTTATTTAATCATTTCTCAACACAGCCGAACAAACCTCCTAGCTTCGTTGCATGGGGCTGTTGAGGCCGTCCATGCTGTTCTTTGAGTGAATGTGGGTCTGAATGCGAGTATTAAATCTTTCCCGTCTCCATCTAATTACGACCGCGATTCTAAATTAAGAGATTCTGTTGTGAATCGTGTAGCGTTTCACAAGCAGTCGAATGTATTCACCAGGCAACAGCAGTTATATGGGTGTCTCATATCAATGTATTAAGAAATAAATAATTTTGTTTCAAGTCTTATCCAGTGTACCGATGTTACGTCTTCTTTTCCTACGCCATTTACCTTGTAGTTTCCTTGTTAGCCCATCCATAACGTTTCCATGGGCACAGGTGCAATAATTAGTATTCCCTTTTCATTTAAAACAAATTCTTTAAGATAAATCTTGTTTTCAGGAATGTTGCTCCAAGCTGCTTTTATTCACAGTGTTCACATACTTTTTACTTTATTTTAATATTTGCTTCATGTGAACAATCCCTGGATCATATTAATAATTACATCTCATTTTTTATGGGTGACATTACAATGAATGCTCTTTTATGAGTTTTTTCTTATGACTAAATTAATTAATCTTCCAACTAGGTCAAACCTCGAGTTTGTCGTGTGGCTAAAGTTGGTGGCGACCCAGTCTTTTACTTTGACTTTAATGTGAAATAGCATTTCCATTTGCGTGTGGCTCTTTTAACCACCTGGATAAAGCTCACCACTTAAGTGCACGTCACTTACACTGTGGCGGAGTGGTTACACGATAACAACATCCCTGTAATGGACTCGCCTGCATAGAGTCGTGACCTGAATCCTATACAACACTTCTGGGATGTTGTGGAACACTAGTTCGTGCCAGGCGTCACAGACCGACATCGATACCTCTCCTCAGTGTAGCACTCCGTGAAGATGGGCTGCCATTCCCCAAGAAACCTTTCAGCACCTGATTGAACGTATGCCTGCGAGAGTGGAAGCTGTCATCAAGGCTGAGGGTGGGACAACACAATATTGAATTCCAGCATTACCGATGGAGAACGCTACGAACTTGTAAGTCATTTTCAGCCAGGTGTCCGGATACTTTTGATCATATAGTGTATAGTTCGACAAGCTTCCGGGCCATATTAAAAGTATTTAACTATTTCTAGAGAATGTGTAAATAAATTGACTATCATGGCAGATCGAATGATGGAATGCGATCAGTTAGTGAAGTTCGTTCAGTTCCACCAAAAAATTGTCATCAGCTGTAGGTTCTAAGTTGCAGTTACATGAATTGTGCGTTCGAACTGACGAACTAGAAAGTAAGCTGGGAGGAAAAAGGAATCAAAGATGACAATATTCCCGTAAAAGAAGCAGAAGCTGATCAAGATACAGTGAAACAGGGCAGTACTGCTACTACTATTTTCGTTTTGGCACAGACTGTAGGCCAGAAAACTGTGTTCAACCTAGTGAATGGCAAAATCTGGGAAACGAGAAGGGGAAGACACAATAGTCACCAAACGTTCTGCCTTAGTTGTCATTACAGGTCGCCAATATCGCTTCTTTGTCAAGGATTATAATACAGAACAACTATTTTTGGTAGGCAGAGGAACAGTGCTTGTATCGTACCGGCAGTAAAGAGTGCCATAATAAAAGTGGCTGAATGTAAACTTACGATTTTATGGTTTGAGCATCCACAGCTTCGGTACATAATAGAAATATTTTTAAATTATTTTACTAATCTATTAAAATCTTCTTAAAAGTTTTTGGTAGACGTATTAGTTATTAGTAGTTCCTTTATTGCAAGATTTTACACAACCAGTTTCGTGACAATTTACTCGCATCCTGAGGCTTATACATATAGTTAATTTTACATTGGTTCGTTAAAAATACACAGTCTACCGACGTTCTACTGGCGTTTGAATTGCTATAACCGCCTAAATTGGATGGTTACTAGATGAAACATCAAAAATTCCAATGGGTTACGGGCGTAGGCACTTTACCTGAGCACTGTGAGTCGCGGGTATGGCCTAGTGATAAAAAATCAACAACTGTTCGCATAAGCCACGTAGTGGAGACGTGACTGTCTCTGAAGAGGCCCAGGTGACGCAAAGGTATTGAAACTGCCGGTGCGCAGTGTGCGCGAGAGAAGCAGCGAACAAGAAGTGTACGTCAGCTGGGCTGCTAAGTCGGCTGGTCCTCCTACTCCAGGTATAGTCACGTCTCCACCATGTGGCTTTTGTGAGAAACTCTTGATTTGTTACCACTGATCCATACCCGCTGCTCACAGTGCTAATTGTCCGTCCCCGATAGCTGAATGGTCAGCGTGACGGATGGTCAATCCTTCGATTCCCGTCTGGGTGGGGGAATTTTCTCCGCCCAGGGACTGGGTGTTGTGCTGTCCTCATCATCATCCTATCATCATCATCATCCACTGCAGAGGGCCGAAGTCAAACTGAAAGACCGGCACCCGGCGAACGGCCTGCCCGACGGAGGAACCTAACCATACGATTAAATAAATAAACAGTGCTCATGTGCACTGACTGCGCCCGCTACACATTGGAATTTTTGATGTTTCATCTTGTAACCATCCAGTTTAGGCAGTTCTGGCAATACGAACGCCATCCGAACGTTGGGAGACCGTGCTTTTAACGAACCAATGTTAAATTAGTTATGTCTATAAACCTGAGGATGAGATTAAATCATCCCAAATCCTGTTGAGTAGGTTCCTGTAACAAAGGAACTACTACGGGCTAACGCAGCTACCAAAAAGTTTTTCAGAAGATTTTAATATCTTGTAAAAATATTAAAATATTTTTATCATGAATGTAAACTGTTTCCTGCGAATGGTTCTCAAATTCCAACCTACGGCTGAAAATTTCTGAATATTGACCTCGGATTAAGACTTAATTTTCAGTTGCTATTTACTGTCGCAAGTTCTTCCAAAGACGTATTAGATGGTGATTTTATTCATCATTTCATCTTCTCATTGACGTCAAAGACAAAGCATCAATTAATAACAACGCTCCCTTGGAACTGGAAGGGAATGTAACATGAAGTGAAGCAATTCATACAATCGAGTCATTTCGTATCTTACAGATTTACCGAAATTTTAAAGAAATCTCATCAGTTAACAAAATCCTGTGCGGCACCAAAAGAAGTAAAACGTGGCGTTAAGCCTCAATATCTAGTGACCCTCCAGTTTTCTGCAAGTCTCGTGGATTAGACTAGCATAAGATGTATACTGCGCAGAAAGAATTACAGTATATGTTAAATCACAACGTTATTCAACCGCTGTGGGCCAGTGCAGCATATGTGGTTACAAACAAGATGGCTTCTGGCGTGTTCGTGGAGATTATTGACCTCTAAATGACCGCACCTTTCCAAACCGCTGTCCATTTCCACGAGCAGACTATGTCAATTGAATCCTTCAAGGCAGGAAAACGTTTTCAGGATAGACCTCTTGAAAGCTTATTATCAAATACCACTTGCAGAAGAAGAAAAACGAAAAATGAGTGATCACACCATTTGAAATTTATGAAATTAATTTCAGACCATTAGGATTAAGCAATGCAAGAAGCACTTTCCAAGGTTTATTAATGAAATACTGCAAGTATTAGATTTCTCCTTTGTCTTCATGGATGATATTCCTATTTGCATCCAGTTCAGAAGAATGACTCTTATAACATCTAATTACATTTTTCGAATGTCATGATAAGTATGGTCGGAGGATTAATCTTAGAACTTCTGTGTAGGGCACTCAGAAAATAAGCTTTCTAAGATACACTATTTTACCAAAAGGCATCAAACCAGACTTAGAGAGAGTAACAGCCATTTTAAAGCCACCTCATCCAGATGCAGTGAGACAATTGCGAGCATTTCTTGGAATGCTCAACTTCTGTCGCCGTCATCCAAAATATTCTCCCTAAAGCCAAGCTCTTCTAAAGGGAAGTACTAAAATTGACAAAAGGGACTTTGACTGTATTCCAGAAACAGCAGAACATTTTGAAAAATGCAAGGAAGATCTGGCAAAAACTGCACTACTAACATTCTCAAGTGTGAACCATGAATTTGCCTTGTTTTTGGATGCATAAAACTTTGACACCGGAGCAGACCTACAACGTAAAGAGGACGGAATTTAGAGGCCTATTGGTTTCTTTTCGAAGAAGTCTTCACTTGTCCAGAAGAATTACTCAACCTAAGACAGAGAACTCCTCGGTATTTATTTAGCGGTAAAATACACTCCTGGAAATGGAAAAAAGAACACATTGACACCGGTGTGTCAGACCCACCATACTTGCTCCGGACACTGCGAGAGGGCTGTACAAGCAATGATCACACGCACGGCACAGCGGACACACCAGGAACCGCGGTGTTGGCCGTCGAATGGCGCTAGCTGCGCAGCATTTGTGCACCGCCGCCATCAGTGTCAGCCAGTTTGCCGTGCCATACGGAGCTCCATCGCAGTCTTTAACACTGGTAGCATGCCGCGACAGCGTGGACGTGAACCGTATGTGCAGTTGACGGACTTTGAGCGAGGGCGTATAGTGGGCATGCGGGAGGCCGGGTGGACGTACCGCCGAATTTCTCAACACGTGGGGCGTGAGGTCTCCACAGTACATCGATGTTGTCGCCAGTGGTCGGCGGAAGGTGCACGTGCCCGTCGGCCTGGGACCGGACCGCAGCGACGCACGGATGCACGTCAAGACCGTAGGATCCTACGCAGTGCCGTAGGGGACCGCACCGCCACTTCCCAGCAAATTAGGGACACTGTTGCTCCTGGGGTATCGGCGAGGACCATTCGCAACCGTCTCCATGAAGCTGGGCTACGGTCCCGCACACCGTTAGGCCGTCTTCCGCTCACGCCCCAACATCGTGCAGCCCGCCTCCAGTGGTGTCGCGACAGGCGTGAATGGAGGGACGAATGGAGACGTGTCGTCTTCAGCGATGAGAGTCGCTTCTGCCTTGGTGCCAATGATGGTCGTATGCGTGTTTGGCGCCGTGCAGGTGAGCGCCACAATCAGGACTGCATACGACCGAGGCACACAGGGCCAACACCCGGCATCATGGTGTGGGGAGCGATCTCCTACACTGGCCGTACACCTCTGGTGATCGTCGAGGGGACACTGAATAGTGCACGGTACATCCAAACCGTCATCGAACCCATCGTTCTACCATTCCTAGACCGGCAAGGGAACTTGTTGTTCCAACAGGACAATGCACGTCCGCATGTATCCCGTGCCACCCAACGTGCTCTAGAAGGTGTAAGTCAACTACCCTGGCCAGCAAGATCTCCGGATCTGTCCCCCATTGAGCATGTTTGGGACTGGATGAAGCGTCGTCTCACGTGGTCTGCACGTCCAGCACGAACGCTGGTCCAACTGAGGCGCCAGGTGGAAATGGCATGGCAAGCCGTTCCACAGGACTACATCCATCATCTCTACGATCGTCTCCATGGGAGAATAGCAGCCTGCATTGCTGCGAAAGGTGGATATACACTGTACTAGTGCCGACATTGTGCATGCTCTGTTGCCTGTGTCTATGTGCCTGTGGTTCTGTCAGTGTGATCATGTGATGTATCTGACCCCAGGAATGTGTCAATAAAGTTTCCCCTTCCTGGGACAATGAATTCACGGTGTTCTTATTTCAATTTCCAGGAGTGTATTTCAGATATCTTCTTGAAAGAAGAATATTTTTGTCTACACACATCATGCCCCACTAACTCATGCATTCAATCAGACGAATGGGAAGCTTCACCATTGCAACTCCGTTGTCTCCAGTATATTTCTAAGTTAACAACTGATTTTCGTGACGTGTCTGGCACAGAAATGCAGTGGTTGATCATCAATTAAGGCTGGAAGAATTAGAGAAGATGAACTACCGTCAAACAGCTACCTCACAAGAGAAAAATGAACAACTTGAAATTCGCATACGTGTGGGCCCGGCGTGATTTGAGTGCGCCACCTTAGGAACACGGTTTGTAAGCATTACCACAACATGGCTCATCCAAGACTAGGCGCTTCGGTGAAGCTCGTATCATCCAAATTTGTTTGGCCAAACTTGGACGATGTGCAGCAATGGACTAAGGCATGTATGATCTGCCAGAAGAACAAAATTATAAAGCATACTAAATGGCCAACTGGAAAATTCTCCATTGTCGATCAACGTTATCAGGTGGTGATCTTATCCTCTGCCACCCACCAATGGATTTATTTACTGTTTGACATGTGTAGATGAAGTTGTGCACCTTCTCGGAAAATTTAAGGAGATACAGCAGCACAGCTCTTTTTAATCACTGGATTACCAGATCTGGAAGACCACAACAGATAATAACAGATCAATGAACAGAGTTTCAGTTTATCCTGTTACGAGTCATAGTAAAGATTTGTGTCGGTAATTGACTAGAATGACTGCATGCCACCATACCACCCACAGGGCGATGGAAAAATTGAAAGGTTTTACTCTCCACTGATGAATTCCGTATGAGTCTTTGCAACAACTAAATGGAGTAATACACTACTGGCCATTAATATTGCTACATCACGAAGATGACGTGCTACAGACGCGAAATTTAACCGACAGGAAGAAGATGCTGTGATATGAAAATGATTAGCTTTTCAGAGCATTCACATAAGGTTGGCGCTGGTGTCGACACCTACAACGTGCTGATATGAGGAAAGCTTCCAACCGATTTCTCATACACAAACAATAGTTGACCGGCGTCGCCTGGTGAACGTTGTTGTGATGCCTCGTGTAAGGAGGAAAAATGCGAACCATCACGTTTCCGACTTTGCTAAAGGTCGGATTGTACCTAGTAGATAGCGTCGCAAGTTCCATGCGGCCTTTCGCGGATGAAGCTGTAGTATACAGAGAAGTTGCAGGAAGATCTGCAGGATAGGCACATAGTGCAGGGAGTGGCAACTGACCCTTAACATAGACAAATGTAATGTATTGCGAATACATAGAAAGGAGGACCCTTATTGTATGATTATATGATAGCGGAACAAACACTGGTAGCAGTTACTTCTGTAAAATATCTTGGAGTATGCGTGCGGAACGATTTGAAGTGGAATGATCATATAAAATTAATTGTTGGTAAGGCGGGTACCATGTTGAAATTCATTGGGAGAGTCCTTAGAAAATGTAGTCCATCAACAAAGGAGGTGGCTTACAAAACACTCGTTCGACCTAAACTTGAGTATTGCTCATCAGTGTAGGATCCGTACCAGATCGGGTTGACGGAGAAGGTAGAGAAGATCCAAAGAAGAGCGGAGCGTTTCGTCACAGGGTTATTTGTTAAGCGTGATAGCGTTACGGAGATGTTTAGCAAACTCAAGTGGCAGACTCTGCAAGAGAGGCGCTCTGCATCGCGGTGTAGCTTGCTGTCCAGGTTTCGAGAGGATGCGTTTCTGGATGAAGTATCGAATATATTGCTTCCCCCTACTTATACATCCCGAGAAGATCACGAATGTAAAATTAGAGAGATTCGAGCGCGCACGGAGGATTTCAGACAGTCATTCTTCCCACGAACCATACGCGACTGGAACAGAAAAGGGAGGTAATGACAGTGGCACGTAAAGTGCCCTCCGCCACACACCGTTGGGTGCCTTGCGGAGTATAAATGTAGATCTAGATGTAGATTGTAGCCTATCGCGACTGCGGTTTATCGTATCGCGACATTGCTGTTCGCGTTGGTCGAGATCCAATGACTGTTGGCAGAATATGGAATCGGTGGGTTCAGGAGGGTAATACGGAACGCCGTGCTGGATCCCAACGGCCTCGTATCACTAGCAGTAGAGATGACAGGCATCTTATCCGCATGACCTTAACGCATCATGCAGCCACGTCTCGATCCCTGAGTCAACAGATGGGGACGTTAGCAAGACAACAACCATCTGCACGAACAGTTCGACGACGTTTGCAGCAGCATGGGCTATCAGCTCGGAGACCGTGGCTACGGTTACCCTTGACGCTACATCACAGACAGGAGCGCCAGCGATGGGGTACTCGACGACGAACCTGGGTGCACGAATGGCAAAAGGTCATTTTTTCAGATGAGTCCACGTTCTGTCATTTTTTCAGATGAGTCCACGTTCTGTTTACAGCATCATGATGGTCGCATCCGTGTTTGGTGACATCGCGGTGAACGCACATTGGAAGCGTATATTTGTCATCGCCATACTGGCGTATCACCCGGCGTGATGGTATGGGGTGCCGTTGGTTACACGTTTCGGTCACATTGACGGTACTTTGAACAGTGGACTTTACATTTTAGATGAGTGACGACCCGTGACTCTACCCTTCATTCGATTCCTGCGAAACCTTATATTTCAGCAGGATAATGCACGACCGCATGTTGCAGGTCCTGTACGAGCCTTTCTGGATGCAGAAAATGTTCGACTGCTGCCCTGGCCAGCACATTCTCCAGATCTCTCACCAATTGAAAACGTCTGGTCAATGGTGGCCGAGCAACTGGCTCGTCACAATACGCCAGTCACTACTCCTGATGAACTGTGGTGGTATCGTGTTGAAGCTGCGTGGGCAGCTGTACCTGCACACGCCATACAAGCTCAGTTTGACTCAGGCGTATCAAGGCCGTTATTACGGCCAGAGGGTGTTGTTCTGGGTACTGATTTCTCAGGATCTATGCACCCAAATTGCCCAAAAATGTAATCACATGTCAGTTCAGGTATAATATATTTGTCCAATGAATACCCATTTATCATCTGCATTTTTTCCTGGTATAGCAATTTTCATGGCCAGTAGTGTATATTACCCAATTTACTGCTGTGCTTCCGTAGCTTCTTTTGGAATGAAAGCAAATCTACAACAGCAGGAATATTGTATGGTGCTACACTAAAATTACGTGTAGGCATCTTCCAGCAAACTCCTCTCACAATGGACGTTGACCTTCCAACTTTCCTCATCAAACTGAAGAAAAGTATAAGCCACATGAAATCTACAGAGTATTCCTACAACGCAGAAGCTCCTTTCATCCCCAGGCACCTTGAAAATACAAGTCGTATGTTAGTTAGAACTGATAAGGTAAAGGGCGGCCTCACACAACCTTATGAAGGCCCTATAGAAGTGATTCAACGTTTACTCAAGTTCTTCACCGTCAAGATTAAAGAAAATCTGATCAATATTTCTATTGGTTGACTTCAGCCAGCCTTTTTTCTTCCTCATGATAATGCACATGAGCATCAAAAGCCTTGACATTGACTGCCAGCTGACCATGATAGGAAGTGTTTCCAAGTGACCTAGAAAAGCAGAACGCGCGGTGAAATTGCCTGCTAAATTCTCAGACATCATTGACTGAAACCCGTACTGTGGGATGAGTGATGTAAAATACTAAATGTATTAATGTAGTGGCAAGAATGTAATCCCAAGCTCATGCAAGTATTGGGGCAGCAATTTTGACGGTACAGAATCTATTGTAAAGAAATATTTTATATACTATGTTTTCGCGTGGAGTCAAGAAGGAAACACTATGTACACATTGTTTTTGCGCGACCGAGACTCTTTATTAGACAACTAAACAGTTAAATTTGGGGCCGACTTACAGAAAAGCTAACGCGAGAACAGAGGAGCCGACGAAAATATTGTTCAGTGGATGGATGGGGGGTGGGCAGGTGGGGGGGGGGGGGGGGGGAGGATGGTAGATGGCATTAATCATTATAGAAGGTACTATGGCCAGCGTTTTGTCGGTGTACTGAACGCTCCCAACCGCCAGCTGCACGTCAGCACGGTAGCAGTGCCACTAGATGGTTCGCAAAGTTGTGTCACATGAAATCGCTCGGTAGTTTCACATAACAAGTGAATAAATTTGAAGAAGCATACTTGGTGGCAAACATACGTTTCCTCAATTCATTCTTGCACATGAACTCGTCACATATGAGATCAAGATCAAATCTCTTCGACTCATCTCTATGGGCTATAATCGATCTTGCCTGATTACAGAACGAAGATACGTTTTCATCCTTTACAGACAAGAAAACGATCACTCTGAGATACAGAACGTCACCAGGAACGTCAGCACTATACATTTGAATTTCACCAATTCCTTAGGTCAAGTAGGTGTTTTTCCTTTTTTGGGTATTTCACCATTTAATCCAGCGGAAAAATGTATGAAAAGTCAATACTTCGAATAATTTCATGAAACACGCTTTGGTGGAGAACAAGCGTTCCTTGTCTGTATCTGATTCGTAGAAGAATAAAATGTGAACTGAATGTCTGTTGTCACCAAGAACAATTTGTTCAGTTTGATTTACAAAGAATGATGAATGATAAGAGTGTCGTAGCGTGATTCCAAGAAGCTGAAGGACACATCTGCTGGTTCATAATAAAATCTGCTATACTTATCACGCTCGTAAGTGAATATATCTATTGATGAAGTGTTGAAGTCGTCGTATTTCTTAGGGACTTCCCTTTTACGGGGTACTTTTGGGGAATCAAGAGCCACGTCTCCACATTTTTAAGTTGTTTCAGTCTGGATTTATGCAAAATTATTTGACACGAATTTAATCAATGTTACAAGGGTGGAAATCATATTATGGACCACGTGTAAGTGTGAGAACTTCTTTTGTAGTGCATTGTTTACCATTTGACCAAACAGTTTTACCAACACCTATAACATGAAAAAGAAATCAAAAGCCTGCATATTAATTAAAAAGCTAATTCCTTTGGCTTCATCGTCTGAACTGTGATTCTCTGAATTATTTATAAAAAATTCTTGAAGTTCTGTATAGCTGGATAAAACTGAAGAAACAGCCAAGTACCTCATGGCGCACCTTGCAGAACAGTGGTTTTAAATCTGTAGAGGCATTTATTTGCCTTTAAGTAAACGATCTAATATTGTAGGTGAATCTCTAACAAAATGTATTAAATGATTCATAAAACTTAATGCATTTCGACAATCTGGGATTGTTTTCACAGTGTTAGATTTAAAGATAATATTAGGCAGTGCACAAATACAGCTCTTTTCCCGTTTCCGTAAATTTTCTCTGGACACCATTGTATAATCCGGCCATGTGAACTGAATCACCAAAGCATTGACGTCCATAAATAGACACCGACAAATCAAACCGTCATATCTGTAATGACAGGAAACAGAGCCTTAGCTGTGGTGTTTTGTGTACAGTCCTAAAACAAATCTTTCGGTCTCCAACAAAACGTCAGAAAATCTTATACAGACGCTAAACTGCTCTCAGGTGGCAATGTCTGTTGTCTCATCTGCTTCATGAGTCATCAGTGTTCTTACTGGTTTGACGAGGCTCAGCACGCATTCCTCAACTGCGCCAGCCTCTGCACTTGCACCCTTCGTCTTCAATGATTTGTTGGATTATTAAAATCTCTGTCTTCCTCTACACCTTTTGCCCTCTACAGCTCCCTCGAGTATCACGGAAGCTATTTCTTGAGGTCATAACACAGGTCCTATAATCCTATCCCTTCTTATCAGTGTTTTTCATATATTGCTTTCTTCGGCGATTGTGCGGAAAACCTCTTCATTCATTATCAGTGCACCCAATTTTCAAAATTCTTCTGTAGCACCACATCTCAAACGCTCAGATTATCTTCTTTTGTTGTTTACCTACTGTCCATAATACACTACCACACAGTGGTGAGCTCCAAACGTACATTCTCAGAACGTTTTTCCTCATTTTATGGCCTATGTTTGACACCAATAGACTTCTCTTGACCAGGAATGTCCTTCTTGCCTGTGCTAGTCTGCTTTTCGTGTCGTCCCTGCTATGTCCGTCATGGGTTATTTTGCTTTCATGGTAGCAGAAATCCTTAACTTCATCTACCTCGTGATCACCAATTTTGATGCTAAGTTTCTAGCTACTCTCATTTCTGCTGCTTCTCATTACTTCGGTCTTTTCCCGCTTTACTATCAATCCACATTATGTACCCATTAGACTGTTTATACCGTTCACCTTCAATCTGCTTATGACAGCAATGTCATCAGTGTATCTTATCGCTGATATCCTTTCATTCTGAATTTTCAAATGGTTCAAATGGCTCTGAGCACTATGGGACTTAACTTCTAAGGTCATCAGTCCCCTAAAACTTAGAACTACTTAAATCTAACTAATCTAAGGACATCACACACATCCTGTGCCCGAGACAGGATTCGAACCTGCGACCGTCGCGGTCGCGCGATTCCAAACTGTAGCGCCTAGAACCGCTCGGCCACTTCGGCCGTTATTCTGAATTTTAATCCTAGTCTTGAACCTTTCTTTCTTTTCCCATGATTGCTATTCGATATGTAGAGTGTACAGGGGCGAAATGCGTCATTCCCACCTTACACCCTGTAGTTTATTGTCATCCAGTCTTATTGTTACTTCTTGGTTCATACACATATTGTACACTACCTGTCTTTCCCGGCGGCTTACTTCCTTTTTTCTTAGAATTTCGAACATTTTCCCCATTTTACATTGATGAAAGCTTTTTCTAGGTCACCAAGTAGCTATGAGCGTCTCTTGCTTTTTCTTCAGTCTTGCTTTCAGTATCGAACGCAACGTCAGCATCGCCGCTGTGGCGCCTTCATCCTTTCTAAAGCCAAAATCATCGTCCTCCAACACAACCTCAATTTTCTTTTCCATTCTTCTATACGTTATTATTCTCAGCAGCTTGTAGGCATGGGCTATTGAGCTAATTATGCGATAGTTTTCACACTTATCGGCCCTTGCTAACTTATAATTGTGTGGATGACATTATTCCTAAGGTCTGATGGTACGTCGCCTGTCTCACAGTCTACACGCCAACATGAATAGTGATTTGGTTGCCACTTCCCCATTGATTTTAGAAATTCCATTGGGATATCTGTCCCTTCTGATTATTTGAACTGAAATCTTCCAGACTTCTTTTCAATATTCTGACTCTAATAACGGATCCCCTATGTCTTTCATATCGACTCCATAATCTCTTCTATCACGTCGTCAGATAAATCATCAGATCATAGAGGTCTTCAACGTAGTCT
Organism: Schistocerca gregaria; assembly: GCF_023897955.1. NCBI lineage: Eukaryota > Metazoa > Arthropoda > Insecta > Orthoptera > Acrididae > Schistocerca > Schistocerca gregaria. The sequence continues at coordinate 553,243,229 of NC_064920.1, forward strand.
TCCAAGGTTCCCGTTCTTTATTCTACGTTTAATGATGGAATTCCCATTTCACACTTAATGTTACCATCACTGCCCTTAATTTCATCTGCTATGATTTCAAAATACACCGCACTTCCAATATAGGCCAACAAATTTCTATGAATGTATGACTTAAAATAGCCAAAATTTCATTTCTTACATCATGGGATCTGTATTAAAGTGTTTCGCACTGTAGCCACATTAAAAGTTGGTCGTTTTCTTCGCATCGATGGTGTATTAATTTGTCCGATTTACTTGTTTCATCAGTATGCCCTCGATTTGCAAGTGTCTGCACTACTAAGTAACCGAGGCAAGAGGCAATTCTTAGAAAACTGTCTTGATTTTATTTTATACGGGTCCGCAGTTTTTCTTTTGCAATATGGCCAAATACACTGACATTGCACTTTTAGGATTTGAATTTCAGTACAGCTTCTCTGTAGCAGTTTCTTGCAGTTTCAACTTTCCTAGCCCTTTCCTCTAGTTCGAAAAATCGGTTTATGTGAAAGGTATTGCCATTTTCTGAAAAACTGAAGACGATTTGTTTCAAATATTTTTTTGCAAATTTTGAAGTAAATAACATGTTTTACCTTATTGTAATCGATCCACGCAAATTCCTGGCTGCAAGAGGACATAACTACAGGTTTTTTCCCCTGGAACAACGTTTTCTGTCACTCTCACACCTCCGTCAATACCTTTGTCTTCGTTTTCACACAGGGCGCCACTAACACCAGGTCTAGATTCAGCGTCATAAACACTTGGCGCATTGGCACTTTGTTCCTTATTATAAAGTTGTCAATTTTAAACCGGCCAGTAGGAGACGAAAGACTGATTAATAATTCTACTTAGTCACAGTAAGACTAACTTCCCACTGATACTTTCAAGTGTGTGTCGTTTTAAAGATTTTATAGTTGCAGTGATGACTAAACAACATTGTAACATTAAGTTTTTGACTCGCCAAGAACGCTGTATCACCGTGACCCATGGAAGCAAAAAAGGTAATAACGAACTTGGAAACAATTAACGTTGTTCGTTTGTCTTTTGGGAGTCAAGGGGGTAGTGAAACACGGATTTTTTCCTCAGATATACTGCATTTCACCGGCATTATTACTTTCAGGAGCTAAAGGGACTGTCTGAGGCGATGAGGAAAGAAACGCCCTATGTTGTGTCGATTCTATATCTACATCTAACCACAGCACTATCAAGGCGTTTTCCATACTGTGCATTACCAAGTGGGGGGAGGTGACTTACTTTATGCTCGTCCTAAAAAAACACTTAAAGAGACAAAATTCGTCAAGTGTAGCTGAAATATATTACCAACATACATTTCAAAGAGGTACTATGGTGCAAGTAGAGTCCAGAACCTGACAACAGCTTTTAGCACCCTGTTAGCAATAGCAACGCACTTCCAATAACGTGTACTACCGATATTGTGACCACCACAAAAAAACACACAAATTTCGTATGTTGCTGTTGGTTTTTAGTCTCAACATACATTTTGAAGAGGTACTTAAATGTAAATAACTTTTTGACTCTGAAAGTAGTGATTACGATATCCATTCGGTAAAGTGACAGCTGTTTCCGAAACTTAAATTTTCGGATGAAGCCTAAGTGAAAAACTTAAAACATATCTGGAACCCTGTAAAAGAATTCACTAAAAATACTAATCTTTTTTTCAAAATTTTGAAGTATAAAGCAACTGAGTAGATTATAATATTGTCAAAAGTTGGGCATAAGGTACCCCCTCCCAACACCCCAACCTCAACACCCTTGGAATTGCGAGGGTTAAAAGTTTAGCTCCTTCACCACGAAAAACGTCCTAGTCACGCAGCACTAAGCATCAGCCAGTTTTTGGCCAAAGTATAAATGACGACGGATTTGAAATCACTGTACTCTTGGAATCTGGAACCCAGTGACGATTTCCTTGTCTCTAGAGTAAGAAAAGAGACCTAAAAGTTACACAGAAGAGGTGAAACTAAGGTAGCCGACCATATGAAACAACATGACATCCATGACCGACGCAAGAATAAATTTCCAAAGTTGGTACTATTACAATTTCAGTAATATAAATAATGAAGTTTATGAACAACTTTATAAATGTCTATTTCAATCAGTATTTGTGTACGTAGGCAACATTTTCAGTATTGTAAATAATAATTTGTGTTTTATGGCAATAAATGAATTAGTCCAATTATTAATTATAACAGTCCTTAAAATGTTTTGTTTTTCAATTATTTATTATCCCATTACCAGTTTCAAACTGTACAGCGATTCATCATCAGGTTGTACATATTTATTGATTGTTTGCAGCAATGCGGGAGTGGCGTAGAGTTATTAGTATTGACTGTGTGTTTAACCGAGGAACCACAGGTCACTGGCAGCGTTGTTCCATTTGGAACTGTACTGTGTTTACTATTCCCGCACGTGGAGCAATCACAGCAGACTACAGGCATGTCATTTGGCGCCAACCACAGACAGAACTACCGGGCTCCTCGTGGTGAACATGCGTACAGGGGGCATTTTTCTTGACAAATGGCCAATGCCTTTCTGACAGAGGACATGTGGCGTGATCATAGTGTGATGTCCGATCGTTACGGCTGAATACGGCATAGGGCCAAGTGTACAGACAATGTCTGAGCATTCTGTTACAGGCGGATGTGATGATCGTGAGTTAATCCACTTTGAACATGCGATGGTGACTGGTAGACGACGATTGGTTCACAGCATGTCCGATATTACCATGACTGTCGTGTTTTCCGATGTCAGAAGTGCCTGGGGAGAATCTTCAACACTCCAGAGAGGATGCTACCACATGCGTAAAAAGCCAGCAGGAGGGCCTCAACTGTTTGACGAACGGATGTCCCGTTGCCTCTCCACAGCGCCAGAAGGGGACGTTAACTGTCTACCGTGAGCCTGATAGCTGCCGACTTGCTTCCGGGGCTCTCAGCAACACATTTCTGAAAGGACTGTACGGAGAAAAAGACACCGCATAGACTCCAGCAGCCAATGCCCTAACGTCACAATGTCTTCAAAGAATTGTGCCTACTCGTTATATAGTTCACGCAATCTGATTAAAAGTATCAGGACAACCTTATGTAACGCGGAATCAACCATTAGACCTCACGAGAGGTGGATACGACAGTGTAAAACGAATGAGAGAGTGTTTTGTTTCAAGTAGATCAGCAATAACAACGGAATAGGTCGGCCAGGAGAGCGAGGACTGGCCATTGGATGTCATTTAAGTAACAAGTACGTCAGGGACATTTCAACCCTTATAATGGTGCCCAAATCGACAGTTGGTGATGTGATTCAGATATGGGAAGCGAAGTGGCAGCCCCAGCTAAACCAAGATCAGGCAGGGCTAGCACACTGACTGACAAGGACCGTCGGCCACAGCGGAGAGTAGTTGTAAAAATTTTGGTGAAGTCAGCGAAATGAATCACTCGTGAGTTCCAAACCGCTACCATTTTTGCAGCTGGCACCGACATGGGGAAGACATAGCAGGATGGGATTAGCCAAGCGGTCTCAAGCGCTGCAGTCATGGGCTGTGCGGCTGGTCCCGGCGGAGGTTCGAGTCCTCCCTCGGGCATGGGTGTGTGTGTTTGTCCTTAGGATAATTTAGGTTAAGTAGTGTGTAAGCTTAGGGACTGATGACCTTAGCAGTTAAGTCCCATAAGATTTCACACACGTTTGAACACATGGGTAGACAGTTAAAAAGAACGGGGTACAGTGGGCTTCACATAAAGCACTCATTTCTATAGTGAATGCTAAGCGGCCTTTGAAGTGGTGTAAAGGTGACATCACGTTCCTGTGAATGACTGGATACGATTGATGCAACGTGCTATGCCCTGAGGCAATCCGAGGGAAGGGTTTGGGTTTTGGCGAATTCCCGGAGAATGTGGAGGTAAGTGTTACGGTGTGTGTATGTGTGTTTTTCACGGTTAGGATGTGTTTCCATTATTACGCTTAAGAAAACGCTAAATGTGGTAAAATATGAATATCACATACAGTAGAGGAACAGTTTGGAGACGATGACTGTACACCTTTGGGATTAGTTACGGCGTAGACTTCGCTCCAGATACTAGGTTCCAACACCATTGCCTCTCCTGGTTTCGGTTTTTGAGGAAGAAGGGGCTTTCATCCACCACAGATATTCAGCTTTTGCTCATACAATATATGGATCAAGTCGTGGACTGTTTCATTAGATACATGGTAAATGTTGAGTTCTTAAGTTTAATGTTTCATGTAGAGTCGGAGCCCCGCAAAAAATATAAAAATATTGCACCTAACAGAAAAACCAAGCCCTCCGTTTGCAGGAAAAGCATTCTACTTTTTTTTTGTCTCGTCTCAGAGCTTAGAGGATTCACCACTAGCTTCTGGAAAAACATTATAAGATGTTGTAGTGCACACAATAATACAATTTCTTTCAGAATTTTGAACGATAACATGAAACAGTTAATTTATTATACCAAAGGGATATAATAAGTTAGTAGACTAATTACAGCTTTCCATTTGACCGGCGAACCATGTTTCCAGCTTGGAGGCGTTTTTGATCCGTTTGTACAGCTTTTTTACTGTCAGGAAGGAGCTGAAAGCAATAAGAAAACAATTTAAGGTTAGTATTTTGGGAGGAAACAAGAGGAACAGTGCTCACTAGTGGCGGTCTACATCCAGAGTACCCACATGTAATAAAAAATGTTGATGCAACATAAGATGAAATTCAAGTGATATAGCATTCCGTATGAAAGCGTACTCTTCGTGTAACGTTCCTCCTTTACCTAACTACTAACAATATGTATGTGAGCCGTGAGGGTTTTTGTGCTCAAACGGATGTGCCAAAAAAAAGATATGAGAGAGTATGGCTTAGGAGCTCCGCTGCTTTATAAGTTCCGTCAATCGCACGGTAATCATCTCTCAGCAGGTGACAGTGGAGACCTGCAGTTTTGCCACAAATGAAACCTTGTGTGGCTTTTGATTCTTTGATGCCAGTTTCCACACTGTCGAGAGCAACGTTCGTATAGCTAACGAACCTCTTAAAATAAAGTTTTCACTGCTAGTCTGTGAGTTTCTATTGCCTAAGTCAAATGAAGAAAACCCAATGTATTTCAATACAATGCGAGTTTAACGCCACCTAAAATCAGTCCTGATTCTTGGTGCTGACTGACAATGTTATTTTTAAACTGTTAAGGAAGCTTGAAGCTTTTCAAGAGCGATTCCAGGTGGCCATTTTGGATATTTCGAAAACCATCTTACCGGCTTTCGTTATGGGTACATATTAAACAAGTTTACGTCAAATCATGTGAAACTGTGCTACACATACAAAGATAGCTTAATCTATCACTTTAAAATTCCAAATAATTATAAATACACTCCTGAAAATTGAAATAAGAACACCGTGAATTCATTGTCCCAGGAAGGGTAAACTTTATTGACACATTCCTGGGGTCAGATACATCACATGATCACACTGACAGAACCACAGGCACATAGACACAGGCAACAGAGCATGCACAATGTCGGCACTAGTACAGTGTAGTCCTGTGGAACGGCTTGCCATGCCATTTCCACCTGGCGCCTCAGTTGGACCAGCGTTCGTGCTGGACGTGCAGACCGCGTGAGACGACGCTTCATCTAGTCCCAAACATGCTCAATGGGGGACAGATCCGGAGATCTTGCTGGCCAGGGTAGTTGACTTACACCTTCTAGAGCACGTTGGGTGGCACGGGATACATGCGGACGTGCATTGACCTGTTGGAACAGCAAGTTCCCTTGCCGGTCTAGGAATGGTAGAACGATGGGTTCGATGACGGTTTGGATGTACCGTGCAGTATTCAGTGTCCCCTCGACGATCACCAGAGGTGTACGGCCAGTATAGGAGATCGTTCCCCACACCATGATGCCGGGTGTTGGCCCTGTGTGCCTCGGTCGTATGCAGTCCTGATTGTGGCGCTCACCTGCACGGCGCCAAACACGCATACGACCATCATTGGCACCAAGGCAGAAGCGACTCTCATCGCTGAAGACGACACGTCTCCATTCGTCCCTCCATTCACGCCTGTCGCGACACCACTGGAGGCGGGCTGCACGATGTTGGGGCGTGAGCTGAAATCGGCCTAACGGTGTGCGGGACCGTAGCCCAGCTTCATGGAGACGGTTGCGAATGGTCCTCGCCGATACCCCAGGAGCAACAGTGTCCCTAATTTGCTGGGAAGTGGCGGTGCGGTCCCCTACGGCACTGCGTAGGATCCTACGGTCTTGGCGTGCATCCGTGCGTCACTGCGGTCCGGTCCCAGGTCGACGGGCACGTGCACCTTCTGCCGACCACTGACGACAACATCGATGTACTGTGGAGACCTCACGCCCCACGTGTTGAGCAATTCGGCGGTACGTCCACCCGGCCTCCCGCATGCCCACTATACGCCCTCGCTCAAACTCCGTTAACTGCACATACGGTTCACGTCCACGCTGTCGCGGCATGCTACCAGTGTTAAAGACTGCGATGGAGCTCCGTATGCCACGGCAAACTGGCTGACACTGACGGCGGCGGTGCACAAATGCTGCGCAGCTAGCGCCATTCGACGGCCAACACCGCGGTTCCTGGTGTGTCCGCTGTGCCGTGCGTGTGATCATTGCTTGTACAGCCCTCTCGCAGTGTCCGGAGCAAGTATGGTGGGTGTGACACACCGGTGTCAATGTGATCTTTTTTTCCATTTCCAGGAGTGTATATCAAGGATTATGTACACAAGGACTGATACTTCCGGTTTCAATACAAATAACATATGTGATATTTGGCTAATGAATAAAAAAGAGATTGGATAACGATTGACCTATTACAGATTTTGGTGGTCTGCGAGCAGAGCTATATGTTGTCGAGACTAATCCCTGGAGCACAATGCACAGGAAAAAGGGCATAAAACAGTTATCTATTAATAGGTTAAGCATTCATAATAACTATAGGCTGTGAATATTGTTCTCATCTTGTGTGTTTTACTAAGGACAGAGCTTTTATATTTATACTGGGTATTCGTAATTAAAGTTCCGGTTTCAAAACGCTGTACAAACAAACCAATGCTTAGAATAACATCTAAATTTGATTAGCGCATTACTTACGCAGGAGGAAACGTCATGGAACAAAAAACAACGAAAATTATTACCAATAAATGGCCTTGTAAGCATCTTAACGTAAATGGGATTAGCTACAAATTGCAGATGAATCGCAAGATGAGAGCTATGGTTTGAGTTGCACATTACACCAGCCGTACTGTTCAATGTGCATCATCGCACAACTTCGGCAGCCAACAGTTGTGGCAATGACAGGTAAGCCCATCTCCCACCCGCGCAACTGCTACGGTCGCAGGTTCGAATCCTGCCTCGGGCATGTATGTGTGTGATGTCCTTAGGTTAGTTAGGTGTAAGTAGTTCTAGGGGACTTATGACCACAGATGTTGAGTCCCATAGTGCTCAGAGCCATTTGAATCATTTGAACTCATCTCCCACGACAAGGTCGAACCACATCGGATGGGCAAAATCGGTTTTTAGCTGTCCTGGGGCCAAAAACCGCATAAAAAGTGAAATGACATCGACTTCTAATTGTATTGAGACTGGCGCCAGACGTGTTCAACACGTCCACCGTTGTCTGTCACAAGCTGAACTCGAGAGAGAGCATGTTCGACAACAGATCGAAGAGTTTCGCAGGTCACGTTCAGCATGTGTTGCGCCTCGAGTTCAGCTATGTTCGTAATCGGAGCATTGAACACAACATATTCCAGATAACACCACAACAGAGGTCACACGAATTAAAATAAGGTGATCTGGATGGCCAGGGAATCTGGACAGCAAGGGAATTAACGGCTGTTGATTCTATCAGTTCTGAAATATCTTTGCAGTAGCCGTTTCACTGGCTGTACAATGTGCGGAGGAGCGCCATCTTGCACAAAAGCGAACCTATCCAAACATTCACGCTGTTGAAGGATTGGAATTGCACTAATGCTCAGAAGACTCTCAGTTATGCTACAGGTAACAGGACCCGCAGGACTTACCTCCTCGAAAAAATAACGATGCCGTCAACCTCCATCACACAGTCACCTTTGAAGAGTGAAGTGGTAGCGGTTGATGTTCGTTTGGATTTTCCTTTGCCCATATTCTGCTACTCTGTATATTGATGTGTCCGTGGAGATCGAAATGGGGTTCGTCTGTCCACAGAATGTTCCATGGCCTTCATTGTCCACTTTCATGCGAGCAAGAAATTCCAGAGCGAAAGTTTGTGTTGATGGCACTTGAGCAGGAAACAACTGCTGAACATGGGTGATTTCGTATCGATAGCAATGCAAGATGTTTCGTAGGATTTTATGCATCATGCTCGCAGCTATATCCAGCGGTCAGGTAATTCACCGCGCTCGGCCCCTACTGTAATGCTGTGGCCACGTCTTCGGCAGATGTCGGATCAACCACATTCCTCCATCTGTCACAATGAGCTTCAAAGGAACCTGCCCTTTGGAATTTTGTTACCATTTTATCCAGACCCTCAGCAGACATCGGCCCAATGCCTTTTTCCTTACTCTTAAACCCGTAATTTCTGCAGGGCTACTGGCGCACAGTCATCGTTCGTCTAAAAGAGCTTTACAAGGAGCGCGCGATCCTTCATAGAGACAGTGAAGTTGGGCATTTCGGGCGCAAACTGGGGGACAGTCTTGTGCCGCACTACTGTCGGTCTGCATATTCTATAGGTCAAATTTTCGTTAGTACTTTTTTGTTCGATGTTTCCCCCTGCATTAATAAGACATTGTTCAAATTTGACGTCGTTCTCAGCAGTGGTACTCTTTCTACACCATTTTGAAACTGGAATTTTAATTATGGACATCCTGACCATTTTTTGATATGGCGCAAACATTTTTTTCAATATTTGCGCCCATAGTGCAGTGAGTGTTTGAACATGAGGTCAGTTCATGTGGCGCTTATGTAGGTAAGTTGAGTAGAATGGGTGAGGAGTGATGGTCGATTTACATGGTGGAGAACGATGGTCACTGGAGAGTGGTAGTCACCTAGGAGGGAAGAGCCTGTTACCAAGGAGGAATGGTGGTCACCATGTAAAGAGACCCTCATTGCCCCCTCGCAACACAGAGCTGCCTGTGTATGCATGTGTGTGTGTGTGTGTGTGTGTGTGTGTGTGTGTGTGTGTGTGTGTGTGTGTGTGTGCGTGTGTGTGTGTACGTAATTCAGAGGCAAATATCTTTGCATTTTACGCGTTTATCTTTTACTTTGACGCCTAATCAAGTGAAGGTTATGTCATTTTCAGAAATAACAGATATCATTGAACTTGGCGCCGTTTCAAACCAAGTGTGTGTAGTTTCACCTACACATTTCGTTTGGTTGCACAATTTTAATACTTTTCTGTGACTGCCTGAAAACGAGGAGGGAGGTGATTGGGGGGGATGGGGGGAGGGAGAATTGGAAAGGGAAGTGGTTTGTCATGTGATAACATCATTGATAAGTTGATGTCACTCAAAGAGGGATGATATAATGTGAATGGTGGGGCATTTAGACGTCATGTGATTTGCTCGTGATCACCTCAAGCAGACGTTCGAAGGCAAAAGTATATTACAATGCCTGTGGATACAGATTGCCAATATGATTGTCATTATATCAGGCGACTTGGAACGACAACTAAATGCAATTGATAGTGTCGTCAAGAGGAGTTTTAAGGTGAATATCAACAAAAGTAAAACTAGGATAATGCACTGTAGTCAGATTACGACAGTTGGTGTTGGGGGAATTAGGTTAGGAAACGAGATGCTGAAAGTAATAGACAAATTTTGCTGTATGAGCAGAAAAATAACTGATTTCACCAGAAGTGAAACGAATATAAAAGAAATGCTTTCCTGAAAAATTAGGTATGTTAACATCAAATACAGCTTAAAGCCGGAATCCCTTTCTGAAGGTATTTGTCTCGAGGATAACCAAAATGCGGGCATTGAACACAATTGACAGAAGGAACGTGATGCTGCAGAAGAATGATGAAAACTGCATGGGTTGGTTGGTTGGTTGCTTGAGGAAGGAGACCAGACAGCGTGGTCATCGGTCTCATCGGATTAGGGAAGGATGGGGAAGGAAGGCGGCCGTGCCCTTTCAGAGGAACCATCCCGGTATTTGCCTGGAGTGATTTAGGGAAATCACGGAAAACCTAAATCAGGATGGCCGGAGGCGGGATTGAACCGTCGTCTTCCCGAAAAACTGCATGGGTAGATTGGATAATTAATGATGACGTACTCAATCACACCAGACTGAAAAGAAATTTATGACACAACTTGATAAGGGAGAGATTGTTAAGATGACCACTGATGCTTCAAAGAATTCTTAATTTGGTTATGTACGGAAGAATGTGGTGGTAGACTAAGGCTTGACTCTTTTTTTATTTATTGTTATTTCATCTCCATCTCCCCACATGGGCGGCAGGTGTGCTGCCAGCGGTACAATCAATTGCTCTTCAGAGGAAGGATACGTGGCATACACTAAGACGAAGAATACAATAAGTTATAAGGAGAGATATGCGCAAGTGATTTTAAAAGTTGTGAATATGAATTTATGGAAGGATAATAGAAAAAAAACATGATTTTCTTCTTTGGTGAAGATACAACGAAAACAATGTAACTGCATTTAAGAAAATGGACAGTGATCTTAAAACTGAAGCTCTACACTGTCATTAAAAGTACAACGACATTCCCTGGGAAAGATCGTTGTTGTTAGAGGAAAAAAGATTAGGTGTTTAGGAGGGTATGTCGGTGTGGATTTAAGGATGGAGGAATGGGAGACGGGTAGTCTCGATGGAGAAAGGGTATCATTATTAATAGCTTGGGATGCTGAACAAGTTGACTGAAAATTCTGAAGAAGTTCGTTGTGATTTTCCAGATATACCAACAAGCAGTCGGATTCCTGATATACAAAATCAGTGATGTATTTCATTCCAAAGACGAACAAACAAGGTATTGAACAGGGAGTCAATGCTATGACTCATCAGTGTAAATCGTCATCGTCATCAGGCATCTGCTTGAATTTCTTAATAAAAAAACCTGGACACCATTTCCACTAGCTTTTAGACTTCTATAACAGTACATGACACTTTTGTAACAGCCATTGTTAATCACTGGTTCTGTAACAGCGCTGTACTGTACGCTGTGGCAGTGAATGAACTACCCTGAGAGATGTAGGCTGTGTCAGCTGCTGCAGCCACCAGCCACACGATAGGAGCTGCACCTTTAGTTGCAGGTCAACGGTTACTCCACGGTATTTTACTGTATTACGGGGCGGCTCCTGCACAAGTTTACAGGTTTTGCACTACCCCGAAGAAGAAGTTCGTTAAACTATATTTTTGCTTGTTGAGCTTTCTGTACAAGTGGAGAAGCCCTTTTGAAATGGCCGGGCTCTGAGCGCCAGGCGCAGCTGGACGGAACGGAAATCTTCAACGGTGACTTCGGGTTGCAGTATGCTTGCAAACAGACTTGAGTGTCTCAGGGAGCTCCAGCGTGTGGAGGCAATGCTTCGCAACACTGTTCTCGTATATGTGCCTTGGGTGTATAAACATCACACTCGACTCGACCTTGCGAGTCACAAAAAAGTGACTGAACTCTTCTGAAAAGAACAGAGCTGTCAGATTGTCGAGGAAGTGAGATTCGCGCACCTCCTTAGCAATTCTTATGTAGCGGCGAGAAAAGTAAATATTTCCTTCGCATTGTGTCCGTTATTGTAGTGTGTGCTGTTGCGAATTTTGAAATTCAAGTAATGTGTGAATTCGTGAAATAATGACTCGGGTAATATACTTGGTCTCTGAAACCTCCAAAATTTACGCAAGTTTGAGAAAAATTAGAAATCAAGAGGCCAGGAAGGGCAGCTTCTTCTTTAACAACTTCGTACGCAGTTAGAACGAGAAGCTGTCATTTTAGTAGAAAATTTAACTCCGACTATATGGCGAACATGAGTTGCTATGTTGTGATTTGACAATCGCATTATTTTGTTTTACTTGTTTGTACTTTAGAGGTGAACTTTCGTGTACTAAAACCAAGGGATTTTTTTTTCTCTGTCATAGTTGACGAAACCTGTGTTTCCCAGAAGGCTATAACATAATTATAAGATTTTGGGACTTCATAGCACTATAAAAGCGTGATATCCTGTCTTTGACACCATAGAACAGATAAATCACCATTTAGAAAATTGCCCACCAAACTATTAGCACAGATATATGACGGTGCAGCATTCGTTAATGGTTCGTCACCACGCGGGGTACAGGCTTGTGTAATGGAAAAGTTTTCCATTGCTTCATATGTTCATTGATTATGCATAAACCTGCTTCGATTAACAAAAATGTGCGAATATTTTTCACCAAACGTCTCGGACTTGTCAGCTTCTTTTCAGCATCTCCACAATTTACAGCGATTCTCGACAAAATGGTACGGAAACGGCCACCACGTTCAGTGTGTACTCGTTGGAATATTCCATGAAGATGTGTCAATACTGTTTTCGAACATAGGAAAGATATAATCAAGTGCATGGATAATACGGCCAATAGGAAAATTAGTATCATGAAAGTACTATTTTACAAACAATCCGATTTGTAACAATTTTGAAGGGTGAAAAGTAAATTTTCGGGCTCTCCCTCTTTTTTCATAAAATTATGATCCATGTGGATATTTTGTATAATGTGTTACAGAACAGAAATATTGACCCAATGAATGCGCAAAATCAGCTGACAAATTTTGAGCGTGAAATTAAAAACATTATGGAAGGAGTAACTGAAAAGTGAAAATATCTGTGCCAGTATTACAGAAGAGAACTGAAGATGGAGTGATGTATAATCTACCGAGGAACTTTTTTTTGGGGGGGGGGGGGACGATTGGGGGAGGGGGGAGGGAGGAAGCAAACAAACTTGGAACGTAACTCTCTGTTATTTATGGAAGAGTTCAAAAACATGTCTGGAGCTTTGAGCCTGCTGGATCGAATAACAGGCAATCCTTGTGACACACTGAGCGAATTTGTGAAATTCTTGAAAGCGATAATTATGATTCCAATGACCACATCAGAAGCATAACTTTTTTTTCTTCACAAACGTATCAAAGTCTTCTTACTGAGTACTATGGGCCAGGGAAGATTATCAACAATCACAGTGTTCACTATTGATGAAGAACACGTCGTTTTAGGAATCCCTGACTACAGCCAAAGAGTGATTGAAAAATTTGGAAACATGAAGGAAAGAAAAATGGGGCTTCTGCACAAATAATCACAACCACATCAAAAAACAGAGATACAATAGAACGGTGTTAACATCGGTCCAGCTGAGAAACGTTAATAAGGCTGTCTTAGTACTTTTTGTGTACATAGAGTTGCAGTTCATCTTAATTTCTTTTATTCTGAAAAGTAATATTATATTCTGTGTACACATTTCTCGTGTTAGTAGATGCTGTAGTGACAGGAACGAGAGACCTGTTTACATCACTCATTACAGAAACATGAGCAGGGCGCTGATTTTTCTCCCGTTTGTAAATGTTATCCTCGGTGACCAAAGTTCACCGCCACCTTTTTTTGGTCACGAGCCCTCACTGGTGTATTGACTAGACAGAACGGTAATGGTGAGGTAGAATCCGTAGAGGAGGAAGATGTGGGTGATTCATTCTACAAGTATGGCCTGGGTTTTGGAAGAGTCAGTTTGAGGAGCCTTTGGCTGCACCAGAAGGTAATGCTTGGCTATAGTAAACGTATTCTAGTGGATGTATACTGCAGTAGTTATGTAGAGCTGAACACGCTTGCACAGGGTAGACTAGCATCGAGAGCTGTATCGTAACTACCTACAGCCTGAAGCCCACAACGTCTGCAGTAATTAAATTGTACCTGTAGTACCCGGTCGGGACTTTGCCGCACGCACACCACGAGGAGAGTAGTGGATCTGTCCACGTGGCCATCAATGCCGCCCCTAGCAAGCGCTCACAGCAACACTTGCTCAGCCTCGGCGGCAGACAGGTGGATGGCCGCCGCCGCTGTCTCCATGAAGACAAGGCGCTGCGACCGGCTCACCTACAGACAGTTTGCTCATACAGCTCTCTTTTTCCCTCTCAGTCCTCTATCTAGACTCTAGAAATCCTATGGTCACTAACTACACTACTGGCCATTAAAATTGCTACACCACGAAGATGACGTGCTACAGACGCGAAATTTAACCGACAGGAAGAAGATGCAGTGATATGCAAATGATTAGCTTTTCAGAGCATTCACACAAGGTTGGCGCCGTTGGCGACATCTACAACGTGCTGACTTGAGGAAAGTTTCCAACCGATTCCTCACACACAAACAGCAGTTGACCGGCTTTACCTGGAGAAACGTTGTTGAGCTGCCTCGTGTAAGGAGGAGAAATGCGTACCATCACGTTTACGACTTTGATAAAGGCCGGATTGTAGCCTATCGCGTTTGTTGTTTATCGTATCGCGACATTGCTGCTCGCATTGGTCAGGATCCAATGACAGTTAGCAGAATATGGAATCGGTGGGTGCAGGAGGGTAATACGGAACGCCGTGCTGGATCCCAGCGGCCTCGTATCACTAGCAGTCGAGATGACAGGCATTTTATCCGCATGGCTGAAACGGACCGTGCAGCCAGGTCTCGACCCCTGAGTCAACAGATGGGGACGTTTGCAAGACAACAACCATCTGCACGAACAGTTCGACGACGTTTGCAGCAGCATGGACTATAATCTCGGAGACCAAGGCTGCGGTTACCCTTGACGCTGCATCACAGACAGGAGCGCATGCGATGGTGTACTCAACGACGAACCTGGGTGCACGAGTGGCAAAACGTCATTTTTTTTCGGATGAATCCAGGTTCTATTTACAGAATCATGATGGTCGCATCCGTGTTTGGCGACATTGCGGTGAACGCACATTGGCAGCGTGTATTCGTCATCGCCATACTGGCGTATCACCCGGTGTCATGGTATAGGGTGCCACTGGTTACACGTCTCCGTCACCTATTGTTCGCAGTGACGGCACTTTGAACAGTGGACGTTAAATTTCAGATGTGTTACGAACCGTGGCTCTACCCTTCATTCGATCTCTGGGAAACCCTACATTTCAGCAGGATTATGCACTACCGCATGCTGTAGGTCCTGTACGAGCCTTTCTGGATACAGAAAATGTTCGACTGCTGCCCTGGTCAGCACATTCACCAGATATCTCAGCAATTGAAAACGTCAGGTTAATGGTGGCCGAGCAACTGGCACCTCACAATACATCAGTCACTACTCTTGATGAACTGTGGTATCGTGTTGAAGGTGCATGGGCAGCTGTACCTGTACACGCCATCCAAGCTGTGTTTGACTGAATGCCCAGGCGTATCAAGGCCGTTATCACGGTCAGAGTAGTTGTTCTGGGCACTGATTTCTCAGGATCTATGCACCCAAATTGCGTGAAATGTAATCACACGTCAGTTCTAGTATAATATATTTGTCCAATGAATTCCCGTTTATTATGCTCATTTCTTCTTGGTGTAGCAATTTTAATGGCCAGTAGTGTACAATGAAACTAGAGCGCCTCCTGAGTGCGAGCAGTGGCTCTCAGGATAAAACCTTTTCAAAACCAGGCATTAATCCCAGTATAATCACTCTGAGGTTCCGTCTCCATCACTCGACCTATCAGTTTACATCTATCGTACTTAATTCTCTAATATACTAGAATACCGTAAACAACCCTTGATTGTAAAGTAACATGGAAACTCCATCTACTAACCATCCTAGAGAAAGGCCAGACCAGAGAGAAAAAGAAGCTCGCAAAAATGGTAATTGCATCCTTATATTATTGTACAAGCCTTAAAGCCCTTGATCCTACCCATTCTCTGTTATGCCAGTATCACTTAGGTATCTGCTCGTCTTAGTTTCTACAAATCCCTCCAAATCCCTGTACGTCGTGTGTGACAACTCACTAAAACATCTGCGCTAACCCTGCCCCCCCCCTTCCCCTCAACCGTTCCTCAATTTAGATCCTTTACCTTTACCATCTCACAAAATTCTCCACCCTCTCTTCGCAAATTAACATCTGTGTGTATCCTACACATCCTGAAAACTTGATTCCAACTCCACCATTCCCCCTAATTAGCAGTCCCCCCTAATTAGCAGTCCCCTAATTAGCAATCCAGCATGCATCCACGCTAATGTTACACATCCTCCATATCCTCCCCTCCTGATAGTTATTAAATATGCCCTATCGCTACTCACATCAGGAATCTCTGGTCATTTCCATCATATAGTTTTCTTCCCTCTCTGTAGCCATGCTCTAATTTCCATCTCAATTACAATTACCCCACATATCATGCCACCTGCGACTACTCTTCACACCATGTGTCCCCACATATCAGCACGTAACTCCACTAACGTTCCAGTTCTCACATCTCCATTTGACCCTTCTGCTCCCAGATCATCCTCTCCAAGACCAAGACATACTAATTTTAATGTTCTACAATGACAATAAATACCCTATCCTGTCTAGAGGAAGGAGCGAAATATAAAAAAATAACGTATAACCATTGAAGAGTCATAGTAAATGTGTGGAAGATATCGTTGTAAAATACATTGTTAACTTTTAATGACAATATAAGCAAGATTCATGCAACATGCATCATTTGTTTTCGAAAACTCCAGGACATTACCAACAAGAATCCTGCTGATAGGGAATGGCTGACAGCTGCTTCTTTCATTATCCATCATTTAAATTCGTAAATTGAAGTCTATGTCTATTATTTGTAACCATCTCGAGTCTGTGTTATTTTCGGTCTAGAGTTTAATATCTTCAGCTTTTATTATAGTCTTCGTATTTTCGATAAGTGCTGTGTAAGTTACGACTTAGCTTAGTCTATGACACCCAGTAAACCAAACAAAGGCTCAGCTGAATAAAAGTAAACTATAATAATAAACACTTTCGGAGGTACGTATAAATACAGTGACGTCAATTTCTTTCGGGGTGCCAATTGAGGAGCTACTCCAACGAATAGTAGCGGCTCCGGTCAAAGAAAACCATTATAACGGCCGGGAGAGCGGTGTGCTGACCACACGCCCCTCCTATCCGCATCCACAACTGGGGATGACGCGGCGGTCGGATGGTCCCCATGGGCCACTTGCGGCCTGAAGACGGAGTGCTCTGCCAGTGTAATAGTATTTCAGCCAAATACTGTTATATAATAGCATCTTAAGTTATAAATTACGTTAATATTGACTAACATGTACTTCAGTGTGTTCTTACTCTTTTTCTTCTGCCTAGGGCACTGGCTGATCGCTGCTGGCATGCTTTGATGTCATTGATTTATACACCTCACTGCAATATTAAAGAATCTTACGTCATAAATTATGACAATATTTGCTACCACTTTTTAAGTAAGGCAACCCTGTTGCTGAAGGTCTTCTTACTGCATCGAACACATCTCCAATGTCGAAACTCGTGTAACTGGAATCATTATAATTTATTACAAATCTCCATACCCTGATCGCAAACAACCTGACCTCCCACTAGTGGGCACTGACACGGTATGACGAAACTGACGTAACTGAAATAATAATAAAAATTTTATTCGTTATTATTGTTATACACAAGAAAACAACCACACTCTGATTTGCTAAATATTCAGTAGCATGCACCTGAGATGGTACGTTGATACCAGCCTGCTATTTACCTATTGGGACATGGAAAACCGCCTAAAGACCACATACTTGCTGCCCAGGTCGCCAGCTCTCTTTCTTAGTTGACCGAGGTCAGGCTCACCTTCAGAAGTGCATTAATGTGCTAAGCTATCCAGGTTTAATTCCTGATGTCTTAACACATCTCCCATCATCCTGCCCCTTCTTCTTCTCATACCACATTTTCCGATCTTCACCGTTTCTCTGTGAAACCGCTTCATTCCTTATCTTGTGAGACCGCCTAATTTTTACAGCTTTCTCTAGTATCAGATGTCAAACACTTTGAACCTCTTTTCCGATTTTTCATGATTCACTAGCATACAATGCTGTGCACCAGACGAACATTCTCAGCCATTTCCTCCAAGATTGATACTAATATACTTCTTTTCCCCTGGAATGTGATCCTTTCCCTTTTATGACCTCCTTGGTTTGTCCATCATGTGTTTTTTGTTCCCATGGTAGGAGAGTTCCTTAACTTTCATCTACTTCGTGGTATTAGTTTTAAGTTTTTTTCGTAAACTGATAGTGGAGGAAGGAGACAGGAAACGAAAGGGAAGGAGCTCACGATGTCAGCTACATCGGAACTTTATGCAGAGTCACTGGTGCTGACCAAACGTTTGTGCGGACTGCGATTCGAACCTTGGCTCTCCTGCTTACCACGCAGTTGTGTTAACCACTGCACCACCCAGACGCACTGATTGTCACAATAAATTGCATGGACTATCTTGCTACACCTCCTGCTGATCCCACATTCCCACGTAGCACCACCTATCCGCAGACCCCACCCATGTCATTCGTTCTCGCTATTTTGAGATTCTCTCCGGAGGTCGAACGTGAGTGTGTATTCCCACTGAAAGTGGTGGACAGAGATAGTCCACGCTGTTGTGTTAAACACTGTATCTGGGTGGCGCAATGGTTAGCTGGAGATACCACGTTCGAATCCCAGTCTGACATATTTTCATTTGCCGGCTTGAGTGGCCGTGCGGTTCTAGGCGCTACAGTCTGGAACCGAGCGACCGCTCCGGTCGCAGGTTCGAACCCTGCCTCGGGCATGGATGTGTGTGATGTCGTTAGGTTAGTTAGGTTTCATTAGTTCTAAGTTCTAGGCGACTGAAGACCGCAGAAGTTAAGTCGCATAGTGCTCAGAGCCATTTTAACCATATTTTCATTTAGCGCTGCTGACACCTTAACTGCCACTACATAAAAAAATTAAGGATTCGAATGCATGGACTTTATTTTGTCCTTTGTTAGTCACTGCCCCATCTTCGATGGCTCAATGTGGTTTCTACATAGACAAATTTGTTTTGTATCCTTCAAACTGTTAATCTCTTCCATTCCTTTCCTTGGCAAGTTATCGTTTTATCTTCTCACTCCTCTGGAAAAATCGTTAGAATAATTTTAATTTAGTATGGTCCATTATAGGCAACGGCCTTGCCGCAGTGGATACACCGGTTCCCGTGAGATCACCGAAGTTAAGCGCTGTTGGGCGTGGCCGGCATTTGGATGGGTGACCATCCAGCCGCCATGCGCTGTTGCCATTTTTCGGTGTGCACTCAGCCTCGTGATGCCAATTGAGGAGCTACTCGACCGAATAGTAGCGGATCGGACAAGAATACCGTCATAACGACTGGAAGAGCGGTGTGCTGACCCCACACCCCTCCTATCCGCATCCTCGATGAGGATGACACGGCTGTCGGATGGTCCCGGTAGGCCACTCGTGGCCTGACGACGGAGTGGTAAAATGGTCCATTATGGCCGTAATATCGGTATCTCTGAACAGTCACATTATTTTTTAATATTTACGTTACTGTATTTGGAACTATCTTTGCATTTGCCCTATTGGTAGTTGCTGCATATATTGCTAAATAACTGACCCATTCACCCAAGTCTTTGCAATTTTCATACTCAAAATATACTGAGCTTGTTCGTTAGTTTAGCCTGACATCCTTCCCTATACTGAAATTCTCATAATCTACATTTCGGGTTCTTGTCTGCTGAGTTTCTTTCTTTTTACCTTATTAAACAGGATGTTTCACAGTTTCTACTACAGGGTTCTTGGGGTCATAGAGGGCACTTAGTTCATGAAGTATTGGTAACGAATGCATACACAGAAATGTATCATTTGGGTATAAGATGTTTTGAAGACTGGAGTATTTTCGAATCACCCGCATCACGACACACACACACACACACACACACACACACACACACACACAGCAGTGACAAGGAGGTCTGACCTGTCTGCTGTGCAGGAGCCCATGGTATGGGCACTTTACTCATCGTTGGGTTCTCTTCTACCTGTCGAAGGACGTGCTACTCAAAGTCGAGAGTGCAGTTCATCCGTGGAGAACCACAGCCAAGTCTCCAATTGCGAACGTACCAGCTTTTCGAAGCAGTTGTATTCGGGTCAAAATGGTATGTAATGTCGGCGGTCTCTGTTTGTGTACCGTGAAGCGGGAGATTTGAAAGTGATCCGATCTTCGAACTTACCTTACATCCAAATGACACATTATTAGGAATGTGTTTCCTTAACAGACCTTTGTCTAGATATCTGTAATAGTAATTGGGAAACACTCTGTATATTTTTATTCTGCACATTATTAGTCTGTGATCACCTGTAATTCTGATGTGATTTAGCATCGAAACATCGAATACAGTTTCCTCAATGTTTGATAAAAATTTGATAATCTTTACCACGAAATAGAAATTGGACACGGTTCTTACCATCTTGGCCTTGACGTTCACGTTCTTTGATAACAGGGAGCACGTGACTAGCGACAAGCTCTGTCGCTATGAACCTCCGTTCTTCTTCAGATAGGCTCATAGGGTCTACGTGACTGAGGTACCTGCCAAAAAAGGAAATACATTAATATTTTGGACAAGCTACATTTTAACATAGGAGGTAGGTACAGTATTTTTGTTAATCAAAGTGGCATGCATTTAAAGTAGGATTCGGGGGAGAGGCAATTGTCAGTTGCGCCTACTGGAAATGACGTCAAAATGACTTGTGCGAGTCCATCATATACACTGAAACGCCAAAGAAACTGGTATCGACATGCGTATTCAAATACAGAGATATGTAAACAACCAGAATATTGCGCTGCGCCATCAACGCCTGTATAAGACAAGTGCCTGGCGCACTTTTTACATCCGTTGCTGCTGCTATAATGGACAGTTATCATAATTTAATTGAGTTTGAACGTGGTGTAATAGTCACCGCACGAGCCATGAGACACAGCATCTCCGAGGTAGCGATGAAGAAAATCTGTGTTGATGACGTGATTGCACAATTGCGTGCGGATTCTCGTCAGCCCACACATGTTGATTCTGAAAATTTACAATTTGATGACATTGGAATGAAGCCTCATCCGCAAAGAGAACATTTGCACTGAAATGAGGATTGACACATTGTTGGATGAACCATTCGCAGAAGTGTACCCGTGGAGGCCAATCAGCTGCTGATAGTGCCTGCACACGCTGTACATGGTACGGAAACAACTGGTTCTCCCGTAGCATTCTCCATACAGTGACGTGGTCAATCTTACCTTGTACAGCAGCAACTTCTCTGACGCTGACATTAGGGTTATCGTCAACTGCACGAAGAATTACCTCGTCCATTGCAGATGTCCTCGTCGTTCTAGGTCTTCCCCAGTCGCGAGTCATAGGCTGGAATGTTCCGTGCTCCCTAAGAAGCCGATCAATTGCTTCGAACATCTTCCTGTCGGGACACCTTCTTCTGGAAATCTGTCTCGATACAAACGTACCGCGCCACAGCTATCGCCCCGTGCTAATCCATACATCAAATGGGCATCTGCCAACTCTGCATTTGTAAACATTGCACTGACTGCAAAACCACGTTCGTGATGAACACTAACCTGTTGATGCTACGTACTGATGTGCTTGATGCTAATACTGTAGAGCAATGAGTCGCATGTCAACACAAGCACCGAAGTCAACATTACCTTCCTTCAACTGGGCCAACTGGCGGTGAATCGAGGAAGTACAATACGTACTGACGAAACTAAAATGAGCTCTAACATGGAAATTAAGCGTTTCCGGACACATGTCCACATAACATCTTTTCTTTAATTGTGTGTGAGGAATGTTTTCTGAAAGTTTCGCCGTACCTTTTTGTAACACCCTGTATAAACCAACGTCTGTAACCACTACACCATTGTGAACTAATACATGTTCCAACAACAGTGACTTTCATCTTAGAATCTCCTGAAGGTTTTTACCGACGATGTGTGATTAACAGAGATTTAATTATAACAAATCGTACCAAGAATGATGTTTTTGTGATAAGCCACTTTCTTGAGTGCAATACCGGCATAACACACAAGTTATAATACAAAAACAATAAAATACGGAGTGTTCCATTGAAGGGTCTCAAAAGGTTTCCATCTGGCAACTGCTATCGAGTCTTGTCACATCTAGTTTTTTGGAAGACACATCATTCTGACGTCACTTCGCTATCAGCCGCGAGTGACAGTAGGTTCTCCCAACAGCTGGAGCTGAGCGGAAAAGGTCCGGCTGGAGGCATTGTCTTGCTGTTTTGTTCAGCAAAGCCGAAATGTTTCCTGTAATGCGCCTTTATGTGAGAAAGAAGCCATCGTTCAGGTTTCGTGTGGAATGGTCGAATGCAGTCGAGTTCCACCAGAAAGATATAAGAATAAGCTGCAGATGTTGGTAAATTATAAGCTTGGAAGGTTTACGTCAAATGGTAAGGCGTCAGTGATTAGTCTCTTTACTGGAGAAATGTGCACACGATTTCACACGAAGTCGGACAAATCAGTATCGCCATTCTTTGTCAGTGGCATCAGTCTGTGACCTATATTATTGTCAAGACCACTGTGAGTTTAATTTGGACAAGCAATAGAGTAATGACAAACGTAAATGTAAAAACTGAACTAAATTCAGCTGCCATTAAGAGTACATTGGGCTAGCCGTTGTTAGAAAGTGTGGTACTTACCAACTCAATAAACTAAATTAAGTGTTACGCACTGTTTTCCTTCGAAAATCAACTTTTTTAGCTTAAAATTCTGGATCCTCAATATTCGTAAAGAAAAGAATGCGTTTTCGTTTTAAACAAATTCATGTTTTGCATGGAGTGTGCATTCTGTTAATCATCCCTTACTCATGTCTGATGCCCATAAGAAAAACTGTTTCAATTAAGAATCAACAAAATGTAGCGGGAAGGATGTTACAACCAGGAGACATCTTTAATTTCAGCTAGATTACACAGTGGTAAGTTAGAGTTATAGAAACCAGATTTTAGGTGACAAAACTTTTTCAGGAGCCGATGTGGATTATGAGCTTTATTTATTACTCATGAAATATAGAGTAAAACTGAATAAATTTCAGATAGGTAGAAAATTAGGAAGATGCTGCCTGGATACGTGGAAACAGTTGTTGTTGGGAGTTTCGAAGGGAGGGAGTTACAGAGAAATGTAAAACACAAGAAGGAAAAATGACACTCTGTCGTACGACATATCTTCCAAGACAGGATGAATTAAGGTAAGCACATATTTTTAGCATTTGAAGCTTTAGAGAAGGCTTTTGACAATGATGAGTGAGATACACTTTAGAATCGGTAGGCAGCTAGGATAAAAAAAATCAGAGAACGAAAGGTTACCAATAAATTGTTTGGAAACCAGGCTGCAGTTACAATCGTCCAAGAACATGGAAGGAAAGCAGTCAGTGAGACATACACTCCTGGAAATTGAAATAAGAACACCGTGAATTCATTGTCCCAGGAAGGGGAAACTTTGTTGACACATTCCTGGGGTCAGATACATCACATGATCACACTGACAGAACCACAGGCACATAGACAGAGGAAACAGAGCATGCACAATGTCGGCACTAGTACAGTGTATATCCACCTTTCGCAGCAATGCAGGCTCCTATTCTCCCATGGAGACGATTGTAGAGATGCTAGATGTAGTCCTGTGGAACGGCTTCCCATGTCATTTCCACCTGGCGCCTCAGTTGGACCAGCGTTCGTGCTGGACGTGCAGACCGCGTGAGACGACGCTTCATCCAGTCCCAAACATGCTCAATGGGGGACAGATCCGGAGATCTTGCTGGCCAGGGTAGTTGACTTACACCTTCTAGAGCACGTTGGGTGGCACGGGATACATGCGGACGTGCATTGTCCTGTTGGAACAGCAAGTTCCCTTGCCGGTCTAGGAATGGTAGAACGATGGGTTCCATGACGGTTTGGATGTACCGAGCACTATTCAGTGTCCCCTCGACGATCACCAGAGGTGTACGGCCAGTGTAGGAGATCGCTCCCCACACCATGATGCCGGGTGTTGGCCCTGTGTGCCTCGGTCGTATGCAGTCCTGATTGTGGCGCTCACCTGCACGGCGCCAAACACGCATACGACCATCATTGGCACCAAGGCAGAAGCGACTCTCATCGCTGAAGACGACACGTCTCCATTCATCCTTCCATTCACGCCTGTCGCGACACCACTGGAGGCGGGCTGCACGATGTTGGGGCGTGAGCGGAAGACGGCGTAACGGTGTGCGGGACCGTAGCCCAGCTTCATAGAGACGGTTTCGAATGGTCCTCGCCGATACCCCAGGAGCAACAGTGTCCCTAATTTGCTGGGAAGTGGCGGTGCGGTCCCCAACGGCACTGCGTAGGATCCTACGGTCTTGGCGTGCATCCGTGCGTCGCTGCGGTCCGGTCCCAGGTCGACGGGCACGTGCACCTTCCACCGACCACTGGCGACAACATCGATGTACTGTGGAGACCTCACGCCCCATGTGTTGAGCAATTCGGCAGTACGTCCACCCGGCCTCCCGCATGCCCACTATACGCCCTCGCTCAAACTTCGTCAACTGCACATACGGTTCACGTCCACGCTGTCGCGGCATGCTACCAGTGTTAAAGACTGCGATGGAGCTCCGTATGCCTTGGCAAACTGGCTCACACTGACGGCGGCGGTGCACAAATGCTGCGCAGGTAGCGCCATTCGACGGCCAACACCGCGGTTCCTGGTGTGTCCGCTGTGCCGTGCGTGTGATCATTGCTTGTACAGCCCTGTCGCAGTGTCCGGAGCAAGCATGGTGGGTCTGACACACCGGTGTCAATGTGTTCTTTTTTCCATTTCCAGTAGTGTATTTGTAGCTCATCCACTATTTTAAACGATCTGTGCATAGAACAAACAATAAAGCGAACCTAAGGCAAATTTGGAAATAAATTAAAGAACAGGAAGAAGAAATAAGAACTTCAAGTTTTGTGGATGGTGTTGTAATTCCAGCAGAGGGAGTGGATGTCGTGGTAAATCAGTTGGACAGTGTGGTCAAGTCTTGTAAAGGGGCTAAAAGACGATCGTTACTAAAAGAAGAACATGTGTAGTGGTGTGTAACAGAATTGAGTTAGCTGGTGCTGAAGAAATTATATTAGGATATGACAAACTGCACACCGTTCGTCCAAGAAGTTCCCAGACTGGTTTTATTCCTGTAAGCGACGTCAGTGCCGTAACTACGATTGGACTAACAACTGTAAACAATAAGTGTGCCTTCAAGCAGTCAGTTGTGAGCAGACAGTATTGAGTAGTGGACACAAGGCCGTAGTTTTTCAAAGTTGTATTAAAAATCACAATAAAGCAAAACTAATCATTTGTTAGCAGGTATCCAGAATGGTTTGAAAAGGTGTTTTCGGATTCTAACCCGCACACCTGTCCAACCAAACAAAAAGAACAACGCGTAGGCGCATGCTGGGACTTGACTGGAATGCAAAAGACGGATAGTTCTTTTCTGGAAGTAATCATTATGGGTGGCAGGACTTAGTGCTATCGATAGTAACCTGCCACAAAACGACAAAGTAGAGAAATTCGCGAAAGGGTTAAATGCTTTGACGACATAACTGACATTCAAAACGAAGTGACACATAAGTTGAACAACATCCTAAAGAAGGAATTTCACTAGAGCTTCGCATGGTTGAATAAATGTTCTGTGCACTGAAGTCAAGTGGAGTGAGCCGTGTAAAACACTTGAAGCATTAAAAACCACATGTTAACTCATATCTATTTTTACTAAGCCAGACTTAAACTTTTTGAACTAAGCGAGTAAGCAGGAGATGAGTTTTCCCATTTGGGTATCAAAATAAATGATGATGGCTGAAGTAAAGAGGATATAAAACGTAGTCTAGTAATAGCAACAAATGCGATTCTGAGAAAGGTAAATTTGCTAACATCAAGCACAAATGTATCTGTTAGGAGGTCTGTTCTGAAAATATTGGTCTGGAGTGTAGCCTGAAATTATGTGATATGTGCACGCTAAGTATGACAGGCTAGAGGAAAGTACAATCTTGTCAAATATGATGTTACAGAAGACTGCTGAATATTAGACGGGAAGGTAGAGTAACTATTGGTGAAGTGCCACATCAAATTGGGCAGTAAAGCTATTTAATTAACAGAAGGTATAAATTGATATTATTCATCCTGAGGTATCAGAGAAAGTTACTTTGATAACAGAAAGAAGTACGGGAGATAAAAAATGAAGTGGAAACTAAGACTTGATTATGACAAGCAGGTTCAGATGAAAGTAGGCTGCGCCGGCCCGAGTGGCCGTGCGGTTCTGGGCGCTACAGTCTGGAGCCGAGCGGCCGCTACGGTCGCAGATTCGAATCCTGCCTCGGGCATGTCCTTAGGTTAGTTAGGTTTAATTAGTTCTAAGTTCTAGGCGACTGATGACCTCAGAAGCTAAGTCGCATAGTGCTCAGAGCCATTTGAACCAAAGTAGGCTGTGGCAGTTATGCAGAGATGGAGAGGGTTGCACAGGACACACTGGTGTAGAGAGCTGCCTCAAAGATTCTGTGGATTGGAGACTACAACTACAGCAACAGCAACAACAACAACAACAATAACACAACTTCAAGTACATGAGGGGGAGCCGGGTGAAACCAAAAGATACACAGTCAATATTTCAAGACACGTTCATCACACAGAGAGGAAGAAGTGTGTTGCTTGTACATTGGTCCAGAAACGCATCATTTTCTTGTTGCGAGGGTTGCCCAGAAAGTAATGCACCGCACTTTTTCTTCAACAATTCTTTATTGAACATATTTCCGTTTAATAAGAATGTAGACTATTTTTATCACTTTGCCATTGTGTTAATGCTACGTAGGGAAGTACTTTGAGATTCAAGATGGTTTTAAGGATTCTAATAGACACTGAGCTGACAAGTCATGGAATACGTCCTAATATAGTGTCAGTCCTCCATTTGCCAGCGTAGTGCAATAACTCGACGTGGTATGGATTCAACAAGTCAGTGAAGTCCCCTCCAGATATACCAAGCCATACCGCCTCTATAGCCATCAGTAGTTGCGAAAGTGTTGCCGGTGCACGATTTTGTACATGAACAGACCTCTCGGTTAGGTAGTTATTACACTTATCATATTTCTTTTACAAGGAAATGTGATAAAATATTCGACAAATTTCTTTGACAAAAATATTTTTTACGACGTGCTATAAACGGGTGTTAAACTTTCATATTTTCGTCATGAACCATGGACCTCGCCGTTGGTGGGGAGGCTTGCGTGCCTCACAGATGCAGATAGCCGTACCGTATCTACAACCACAACGGAGAGGTATCTGTTGAGAGGCCAGAAGAGGAAGAAGGGCAGCAGCCTTTTCAGTAGTTGCAGGGGCATAAGTCTGGACGACTGACTAATCTGGCCTTGCATTGCATGGGCAGAAGTCTGGATGACTGACTGATCTGGCCTTGTAACTTTAACCAAAACTGTCTTGCAGAGCTGGTACTGCGAACAGTTGACAGCAAGGAGAAACTACAGTCGTAATTTTTCCCGCAGCTTTACTGTATGGTTAAATGATGATGGTATCCTCTTGGGTACAATATTCCAGAGTAAAATAGGCCCCCATTCGGATCTCCAGGCGGGGACTACTCAAGAGGACGTCGCAAACAGGAGAAAGAAAACTGGCGATCTGTGGATCGGAGCGTGGAATGTCAGATCCCTTAATCGGGTAGGTAGGTTAGGAAATTTAAAAAGGGAAATGGATAGGTTAAAGTTAGATATAGTGAGAACTAGTGAAGTTCGGTGGCAGGAGGAACAAGACTTCTAGTTAGGCGAATAAAGGGTTATAAATACAAAATCGAGTAGGGGTAATGCAGGAGTATGTTTAATAATGAATAAAAATGTAGGAACGCGGGTAAGCTACTACGAACCGCATAGTGAACCCATTATTGCAGCGAAGGTGGACGGGAAGCCAACGAATACCACAGTAGTACAAGTTTATATGCCAACTAGGTCTGCAGATGATAAAGAAATTGAAGAGATGTATGATAAGATAAAATAAATTATTCAGATAGTGAAGATAAATGAAAATTTAACAGTCATGGGTGACTGTAATTCGGTAGTAGGAAAAGGAAGAGAAGGGACGTAGTAGGTGAATATGGACTGCGGGTAGCGAATGAAAGAGAACGCAGCCTGGTAGAATTTTGCACAGAGAACAACTTAAACACAGCTAACACTTGGTTTAAGAATCATGAAAGAAGGTTGTATACACGGAAGAAGCCTGGAGATACTGGAGGGTTTCAGACAGATTATATAATGGTAAGACAGAGATTTAGGAACCAGGTTTTAAATTGTAAGACATTTCTAGGGGCAGATGTGGACTCTGACCACAATCTATTGGTTATGAACTGCAGATTAAAACTGAATAAACTGCAAAAATGTGGGAACTTAAGGAGATGGGACCTGGATAAACTGAAAGGACCAGAGGTTGTAGAGAGTTTCAGAGAGAGCATTACGGAACGATTGACAAAAACAGGGGAACGGAGTACAGTAGAAAAAGAATGGGTAGCTTTCAGGGATGAAATAGTAAAGGCAACAGAGGATCAACTAGATAAAAAGACGAGGGCTGCTGGAAATCCTTGGGAAGCAGAAGAAATACTGAATTTAATGGATGAAAGGAGAAAATATGAAAATATGAAAATGAAGCAGGCAAAAAGGAATACAAATGTCTCAAAAAGGAGATCGACAGGAAGTGAAAAATGGCTAAACTGCTATGGCTAGAGGACAAATGTAAGGATGTAGAGGCATATATCACTAGAGGTAAGATAGATGCTGCCTACAGGAAAATTAAAGAGACCTTTGTAGAAAAGAGAACCACTTGTTTGAATGTCAAGAGCTCAGATGGAAACCCAGTTCTAAGCAAAGAAGGGAAAGCAGAAAGGTGGAAGGACTATATAGAGAGTCTATACGAGGGTGATGTACTTGAGTGCACTACTATGGAAATGGAAGAGGACGTAGATGAAGATGAAATGGGAGATACGATAGTGCATGAAGAATTTTACAGAACACTGAAAGTTCTAAGTCGAAACAAGGCCCCTCGAGCAGACAATATTCCATAACAACTACTGACAGCCTTGGGAAGGCCATCCTTTACAAGACTCTACCATCTGGTGAGTAATATGTATGAGACAGGCGAAATACCCTCAGATTCCAAGAACATATAATAATTCCAGTGCCAAAGAAACCAGGTGTTGACAGATGTGAAAATTACCGAACTATGAGTTTAAGAAGTCACGGCTGCAAAATACTAACACGAATTCCTTACAGACGAATGGAAAAACAGACAGAAGCCAACCTCTAGGAAGATCAGTTTGGATTCCGAAGAAATGTTGGAACGCATGAGGCAATACTGACCCTACGACTTATCTTAGAAGATAAGGAAAGGCAAACCTACGTTTCTCACATTTGTAGACTAAGAGAAAGCTTTTGACAATGTTGACTGGAATACTCTCTTTCAAGTTCCGAAGACAGCAGGGATAAAACACAGGGAGCGAAAGGCTATTAACAATTTGTACAGAAATCAGGTGGCAGTTATAAGAGTCGAGGGGCATGAAAGGGAGGCAGTAGTTGGGAAGGGAGTGAGGCAGGGTTGTAGCCTAACCCCAAAGTTATTCACTCTGTATATTGAGCAAGCAGTAAAGGAAACAAAAGTAAAATTCGGAGTAGGAATTAAATCCATGGAAAAGATATAAAAACATTGAGGTTTGCCGAGGACGTTGTAATTCTGTCGGAGACAGCAAAGGACCTGGAAGAGCAGCTGAACGGAATGGACAGTCTCGTGAAAGGAGGATATTAGATGAACATCAACAGAAGCAAAACGAGGATAATGGAATATAGTCGAATTAAATCGGGTGATGATGCGGGAATTAGATTAGCAAATGAGAGGCTTTAAGTAGTAAACGAGTTTTGCTATTTGGGGAGCAAAATAACTGATGATAGTCGAAGTAGAGAGGATTAAAAATGTAGACTGGCAATGGCAAGGAAAGCGTTTCTGATGGAGAGAAATTTGTTAACATCGAGTATAGATTAAAGTATCAGGAAACTTTTCTGAATGTATTTATATGGAGTGTAGGCATGCATTGAAGCGAAAAATGGACGATAAATAGTTTAGCCAAGTTCACTCCGACATTCATGATTCATTGTGGACTTCTCAAATACATCAGTAGACTTCTCCAATTTTTGAGAGTATTCACTCCTTTTGTCGTGGACTACATATCCCACTGAATTACAAAGGAATACCCGCTTGGACATCTGCTTGTAAATCCTTTTGTTCCATCATAGTGCCGTCAGAATAGTGAGTTTAAAACAGAAAAGGTAAGGAGGCTGCAGATTTATGGACGCTGTTGAAGATATCAAGCACTTACAACTTTAATATCAGCAAACGACTTTTACTACAGCACAGTAAGAAGAACCCAGACAAGGTGTCAGTAACTTAATGTTTTGGAGTTTAAAGTTCAGTATAAGAGTGCGGATTGCTGACTGTCCATTGCGTAGTCTCAGCCCTTGTGTTAGTTGCAGCTATCCACTGAGAGAGGACGTTATGGAGGTCAACTCTTGGCACGCTTAGCTGTCTTCAGTACCACAAGTCTGGCTGGAAGGACACTACTGCTACTGCTGCTGCTAGCTGCACCGCCATCTCCAGAGGCAACGCTGATGGGGTGAGGAGCCCGCCGTCACACTGCAGGACTACTGGAGGATTTTGCATGAGCAGCATATTGTCCATCATCTGCTTTCAAGGAGAGCCACTGCTGATGCTCATCCCTCTTAAGGTCAACACCGATGCTACCAGCTTTTGTCTTCTAAATGGGAGCTGAGAGCTGACTCCTGAGTACTTTAGGTAGACCTGGGTGCGTGACGCCTGAGTACAAATCTTTGACGTCAGTGATAGCACTTTGGCGATTGGTACATAGAGCTGGAAGCCACCGGCCGCCCTGTGACATAACCGCCTTCACCCGATGCTTCGCTGCACTGGTGGAACCGCAGGTCTAGTGCATACGTATCCTCTTCTGCTGACAATACTGCCGATCTGCGGCCCAGCTGTGGCGTGGCACTTTGGAAGACAGTCCTGTATTGCTGCTAAATAAATGTGTTACTGTCAATGATGTTTTCATGGCACACTCGAGAGTTTCTACAGCCTCATCACTACATTCCTCCTCGCTCTCTCCTGAAGACTGTTGGAGTCTGGGACTGCCCTCCTAAAACATCAATAAATGGAAAGTTCTGAGCAAGTTAACAGCTACGGTAATGTAAGTATGACAACCACTGGGGTGCTTTTAACTTCTGTGGTATGAAATGATGTTTTGTATAAATTTACTAACTTTTAATCTGTGAATGTAAAGTTGCCAGATTTTCTGAAGTCCGGAAATCGCTTTCCAGCATTGTTGTCAATCTCGTCTGCCTAGATACATTTTGATTATGTAGTAGCGCTGTCTTTTCTAAATTTGATGCAATTTAATGAGATCAGATTCGAGGACGAATTCAAACTGTTATTATTGAGAGCCATTTGAAGTGTGTGTGCCATGTAAAAATCTGAATTGATGTGGAAGAGAGAGCCTCTGCCCGTGAGTATGTTAAATGGTGGGAGAGTCGTCAATAGAAGGAGCTTTGTGTTCCAAGGGGTCGTTAATAGCTGAGAGTGTTAAGTGCCGGAGGGAAGGACCTAGTTAATAGATGGGTTTGTTAAGTTGTTTGGAGGGGGCGGTGGGGGGGGGGAGGGGGGGCTGGGGCGAATCTTTAGTAAATGTACGGGTAGGCTGCCCACCATGCAGTTAAGGGTTGGCTGTGAATGACTGCTAGCATGGCCATACTCATTCAACCACTGAAGCTGCGTATTACTGTTTCCCCAAAGTCAATACATTCAAACTAAAGAACGAGATCAATTAATGAAATTGGTAGAGTTATTAATGACATGCCACCAAGATCTTAACACAGCAATAGGACAGAAGGTCATGGCTGATTAGGTCATGGAATATTGGCCTAACAAACAATAAATTTTGAACCATGATAGTCTGAACTGAAATCCAAGAAACTGTTACAACTCTACGTCCTAAGGACTTGTAGAGAGTGAGTTCTAATACGAAAACAACGCATTTCTGAAACCGTGCCTATATAGCATCCTTTCTTATTTTAAGTGTGATAAAAGTGTCCTGAAATGTTGGTCATACAGTTTTGTCGCCATTCTGAGACTATGGCTGAGCATTTAGCTGTACGTGATAATCTATACAGTGACTAGCCCCCCCCCCCCCCCAATATTATCATGTGAAATATAAAGAGAAAGTCTTGCAACCTAATGAACATCTGAATTTAAACTGGGGTGGCCGAATTAAGCATGCAATAAATGGGTACCAAGGCTTACGCAGATGTCAAGAGAAATGAGTTTCATCGGGTTATAGAATGAAAGCAAACATCACAATAAAAACCTCTTTATTAGTACGATGCATTAACTTGATTCTAATCACTGAGGAAGTAGTACTAGTAACAATAATATGCACAAACATTAAAAGGAATTATAGAAAAACATGATAAGACCTCAGCATAGTTGAGCTGGAAATGGAATGATATGGTTAGCTATATCTACGTCAACCCTAAGTGATTGCTGAAGTAGTCAACAGTTGAAAGACCCAGAAAAATATGTGCAAGCACCAGCTCCCTCGCCGAAGCTCATGTTGAGCTAACTATTTGACTGAATGAATTAATTTAGCGAGCAAGGTTAGCTTGCAACACACGACTTGCGGTCTCCTCATCACCATGCATGCAAATGAGACTCATGCCTATCATTGTTCTAAACTCAGGTGCAGAAGACGTCTATAGTGATAGATGAGAGTTGTAAGTTCCGCCTCGACGTCTATGATCAGCTATAGGAAGCAGTCTTTCCTCTCAGGAGCTGTTATTTAGGTTATGGATCAGTTTTGAGAAAACTGTACCATACCACCAAGCATATTGAAGGTCGTACAAAAAATAAACTATTATAATGTTTTGAGAAAACTGTCCCATAACAGCAAGCATATTGAAAGTCGTACAAATGAAAACTATGATAATGTGTTTGACACTTCCTTGAAATATTCTCTGAGATTTTATGAGTTTTGCATTCCCTGGGAACTCTTACTGGAAAACGTCACTCGGTATGATAGTGTATGTTGCTAAAACCTCTTCATCTAACGAAAACTGCTGCACTCAGATCACTTTACCTTTATGGAAGGCATTAAAGGATACTAAATTAGATGAAGAAGCTGTTTAGTTTTCAGAAGTCAGTAACTTTTAAGGTAGCTTGTCATTGCGCAAAAGCAGGTAAGTTTAGTTTCACTTTCGACACTCAGAAATCGAAAAGGAAGAAGCGAGGACTGCTGCGTATCATTTATTTGTCACAGTGCGTTGTTTCCCAACGAACAGGCGGTTTCACTTCCGGTATTCCTAAAAAGACGATTCTTTTCCTTCTTGGTGAGTGAAACTTGAGAAGAAAAGAGTCAAATATTTTACTGTAGTTTGGTTTACGTTCATCATGCTGTAGCCATGTCTGGTTCCAATCGCTCTGTCGTACGTTTGCCTAGAATAACCTCTCATGAAGTTTCAGAATATGTACTGATTCTAGTGTATTTGTTACGATTAATGTTATCCTGCTGGAGAACGATACAATAAATGGACACGTCGTTAGTGGGACACAGATATGTAAACATCATTGTTTATACTGTAGTGGATCAAACATTGATGTTTTATTAATTTGCACTTTGTATAGCTCACCTGACACTATTTCCAGGAAGTCATTAGTTTTATTATTCGGTACTCATTATCCATTCTTACCAGAACAAAGTAGATATCTAAGTGCCGATAAAATATGCAGGTATACGAGAAAATTCCTGTATGTACAAAAAACCAAGTAATGATACATTTGAATCCTAAAGTAATGTCATGTAATGCTGGATATTGTTGAACTTGTGTTGTAGGTGAAACGTTCCGGTGTTTTGGACGAGGATGGGGAAATTAACTTATTTGACGAACTTCCATGGTATTCGACCGAAATGATTTAGCAAATCCATCAATAGCTGAATGGGTATTTGAAACCACATCTCCCAAAAGTGTCTAAAATGATCATACGCGAAAGAGAGAGTGCATAGTAACTTAAAAATATACTTTGCCTTTGTGGATAAAGATTAAAGTAACTCTGGCTGAGATACAGATTCTGCTTAGCTTAAGAAATGACATACAGTATGTAGTAAAAGGGGTGTATGAAGGTTGGAAGTAGAAGTACGAAAGACACTCACCTCAAATTGGACTGAAATACGAGTAAAGTAGAAGAATTAAAGTAATGCTGATATGCCGGAATCAGAATTGCGAGAAATGACCACCAAAAGAGAGCCAAGAACAGCATAGCATCAGGTCAGTAGAAAGACTGCTGCCGGTAATAAAATATCCTATTCATCGTGCACAGCTTAGATTTTGTATCAAAAGTTATGGTTTGTAGTACTGTACACTAACAAGTTTCAATGCGTGTTAGTGGTTGTTACGGCACACTGGAAGGAAAAGGACATTGTGGCCTCCTGTTGCCTATGTACATGATTTTTTAATTTTTTCCCTAGAATAATCTCTTTTTTATGGTTGACTTTGATCTCAAAAGCTACTCACTGGCATCATTTTTCATCATAGCATGGACGGAATGTCCGCCACCACAGCTGAGGGGGCAGCGCTGTTCACTGTCATGCACAGGACCCGGGTTCGATTCCCAGCAATTTTCCTTATTGGGAGGACTGGAACGGGTGCATTCAGTTTCGTGAGGCTAACTGAGAAGCTACTCGATACATTGGTAGCAGTTCCGAGGTTAAAGAAACCGAGACGACCGGGAGAGCGGTGTGCTGAACACAAGCCCCTTCACACCGCATCCTATGGCGCCATTGGCAGAGGACGATATGGCAGTCGATTGGGAATAGGCCCAGCACATGGAAATTACCTTACCTACGTCACCTTATGAAGTTTAATCATTTCCGAGGAGATTCACTTCAAATGATCAATGGCACAATCGGTCGCTATATCAGTAACCAGGGTAAAGTTTTAGTATTATCATTTGTGTTTAACCATAGTGTAAATGAAACAAGGAGTTATATACAAGGAAAAAGTGAAGTCTACTAATTCGATTAAATGTTTCCCTCAGATCACAGGTCACATGTTTTGCACAACACCAAGCATAATGTCACGCTGAGCCTGTTGATTACCCGACGATTCTGATGTTTTGCGAACCATAAAACGACGACGAGCCACCAATATCGCCAAAAAACGATCCATTCAGCTAGCCGTTACTGCTGTTGTTGTGGTCTTCAGTCCTGAGACTGGTTTGATGCAGCTCTCCATGCTACTCTATCCTGTGCAAGCTTCTCCATCTCCCAGTACCTACTGCAACCTACATCCTTCTGAATCTGCTTAGTGTATTCATCTATTGGTCTCCCTCTACGATTTTTACCCTCCACGCTGCCCTCCAATGCTAAATTGCGGATCCTTTGATGTCTCAACACATGTCCTACCAACCGATCCCTTCTTCTAGTCAAGTTGTGCCAGAAACTTCTCTTGTCCCCAATCCTATTCAATACTTCCTCATTAGTTATGTGATCTACCCATCTAATCTTCAGCATTCTTCTGTAGCACCACATTTCAAAAGCTACTATTCTATTCTTGTCCAAACTATTTATCGTCCATGTTTCACTTCCAACATGGCCACAGTCCATACAAATACTTTCAGAAGTGACTTCCTGACACTTAAATCTACACTCGATGTTAACAAATTTCTCTTCTTCAGAAACGCTTTCCTTGCCATTGCCAGTCTACATTTTATATCCTCTCTACTTCGACCATCATCAGTTATTTTGCTCCCCAAATAGTAAAATTCTTTTACTGTTTTAAGTGTCTGATTTACTAATCTAATTCCCTCAGCATCACCCGACTTAATTCGTCTACATTCCATTATCCTCGTTTTGCTTTTGTTGATGTTCATCTTATTCCCTCCTTTCAAGACACTATCCATTCCATTCAACTGCTCTTCCAAGTCCTTTGCTGTCTCTGACAGAATTGCAATGTCATCGGCGAACCTCAAAGTTTTTATTTCTTCTTCATGGATTTTAATACCTACTCCTAATTTTTCTTTTGTTTCCTTCACTGCTTGCTCAATATACAGATTGAATAACATCGGGGAGAGACTACAACACTGTTTCACTCCATTCCCAACCACTGCTTCCCTTTCATGTCCCTCGACTCTTATAAATGCCATCTGATTTCTGTACAAATAGTAAATGGCCTTTCGCTTCCTGTATTTTACCCGTGCCACCTTCAGAATTTGAAAGAGCGTATTCCAGTCAACATTGTCAAAAGCTTTTTCTAAGTCTACAAATTCTAGAAACGTAGGTTTGCGTTTCTTTAATCTAGCTTCTAAGATAAGTCGTAGGGTCAGTATTGCCTCACGTGTTCCAACATTTCTACGGAATCCATACTGATCTTCCCCGAGGTCTGTTTCTACTAGTTTTTCCATTCGTCTGTAAGGAATTCGCGTTATAAGGAAGGTGCAAACGAATCTAAATGTATAACTGATTAGTATAGCTTATTCTGTGTTTTCAAGTAACTTTCACTGTAGGGCCCTTGCTAAGAGAGTACCAGACAAATGTAGTTACAGTAGGTAAAACTAAAAAGACCTATATTACACACTCACGTGAAATCACAATTATTCACTTCATTTTCATTCATATTGATCCACATAGTCTCACTCAGTCACGCGTAACGTACATTTGATAAGTTCGTCAGTGTTCAAATGTTGTGTTAATTTCCTAACTTAATTAGAGAATAAAGGCTAAAGCAAGAAGCAAGGAAAATTTGACTGGCAGTTCATTTACAAAATACCTACGATTAGCTAGGCACTCTGATAGCATATAAAATCTTTCTTCTTAATAAAATAAATAGCAAATCGGTATTTCATAAAATCCTATAAGTAGTACATCACCTCCTAAAATGGACAGTAGGCCATCACATAAACTGGACTTTACCCTCCGGTCTGAATGTAACATATATTCAACTAAAATGTAGCACATTGTGATCCGTAGAGAACAGGCAGTATACATTCGAAGTTTCTCCCGTCGCAGCAGGAAGGCATTCGTCACTGGACAGTGCTCTATGGTTAAATGACAAGAATTTCATTTTGATATAGTGAGCGATAGCAGGCTTGCCACGAGCAGTTACCTTTTACAGCTTATTGACCGACACTTCACTCTATTCTGAACCCTGTACCTCAACACCAAGGTTAGTGGATATACAGCGATGGCACATTGAGCTATGAACTTACATTACGTTCGCTAAATTATTTCCATGAGTTTCCATGTGCCTTGTAAGCCAGCAAAACGACACAGCCTTGCCCAGCTCACACACATTCTGTGCCTATATAGGGTGTTACAAAAAGGTACGGCCAAACTTTTGGGAAACATTCCTCACACACAAGTAAATAAAAGATGTTATGTGGACATGTGTCCGGAAATGCTTAATTTCCATGTTAGAGCTCATTTTAGTTTCGTCAGTATGTACTGTACTTCCTCGATTCACCGCCAGTTGGCCCAATTGAAGGAAGGTAATGTTGACTTCGGTGCTTGTGTTGACATGCGACTCATTGATCTACAGTACTAGCATCAAGCACATCAGTACGTAGCATCAACATGTTAGTGTTCATCAAGAATGTGGTTTTGCAGTCAGTGCAATGTTTACAAATGCGGAGTTGGCAGATGCCCATTTGATGTATGGATTAACACGGGGCAATAGCTGTGGCGCGGTACGTTTCTATCGAGACAGATCTCCAGAAGAAGGTGTCCCGACAGGAAGACGTTCGGAGCAATTGATCGGCGTCTTAGGGAGCACGGAACATTCCAGCCTATTACTCGCGACTGGGGAAGGCCTAGAACGACGAGGACATCTGCAATGGACGAGGCAATTCTTCGTGCAGTTGACGATAACCCTAATTTCAGTGTCAGAGAAGTTGCTGCTGTACAAGATAGCGTTGACCACGTCACTGTATGGAGAGTGCTACGGGAGAACCAGTTGTTTCCGTACCAAGTACAGCGTGTGCAGGCACTATCAGCAATCAACATGTGTGGGCTGACGAGAATCCGCACGCAATTGTGCAATCACGTCATCAACACAGATTTTCTGTGATCGTTTGGGCAGGCATTGTTGGTGATGTCTTGATTGGGCCCCATGTTCTTCCATCTACGCTAAATGGAGCACGTTATCATGATTTCATACGGGATACTCTACCTGTGCTGCTAGAACAAGTGCCTTTACAAGTACGACACAACATGTGGTTCATGCACGACGAAGCTCCTGCACATTTCAGTCGAAGTGTTCGTACGCTTATCAACAACAGATTCGGTGACCGATGGATTGGTAGAGACGGACCAATTCCATGGCCTCCACGCTCTCCTGACCTCAACCCTCTTGCCTTTCATTTATGGGGGCGTTTGAAAGCTCTTGTCTACCCAACCCCGGTACCAAATGCAGAGATCTTCGTGCTCGTATTGTGGACGGCTGTGATACAATACGCAATTCTCCAGGGCTGCATCAGCGCATCAGGGATTCCATGCGACGGAGGGTGGATGCATGTACGCTCGCTAACGAAGGATATTTTGAACATTTCCTGTAACAAAGTGTTTGAAGTTACGCTGGTACGTTCTGTTGCTGCGTGTTTCTATTCCATGATTGATGTGATTTGAAGAGATGTAATAAAATGAGCTCTAACATGGAAAGTAAGCGTTTCCGGAAACATGTCCACATAACATATTTTCTTTCTTTGTGTGTGAGGAATGTTTCCTGAAAAATTGGCCATACCTTTTTGTAATACCCTGTATAGGACTCCCTTCTCCGCCTGTAGAAGCCGGCGTATGCAGTGTCATTGTGCTGGCTACCAGGCCACATGGAAACTCAGGGAAACCAGTAGTGTTTGTTGGTACTTGCTTGAGTGCGGCGTCCTGGTACTGGGTTAGGTCCTTCTTGATGGAGTAGCACTGCGACAGCAGACGGTAGCAGGAGGCAGATACGTCAGGCGGGACCAACTCGGTAGTCTTCGCGAGCCGTTCTTCCACCTCCTCCAGCAGCGGCTGAGGGCAACGACCGGTACACTAGCGGATGGTAACTGTAAATAAACTGCTATGCTCATCTCCAGATGAACGACATTCTACCAAGGTAAAGTAGGTGGTGTCAAAGTTGTACGCTGGGGTGGGACTAGAACTCGAAGCCCTACCTTTCCCAGGAAATACTCTTACTGACTACGGTCGCACCACGGGACGTCTGCTGTCAGAGGGGTGCGCTAGTAGCAGAGTCCTAGCGGCAAATATCAGTCTTATCATTGAAAGGGGGTGAGAGGACTGACGTTGGCAGTTCAGGCTGTTCGACTTCTGGCGCAGGGATAGCAGTATAGGTCCATCCATGCCTCACGGTCCGACTCAAAAACTCAGTATCCCATCATCAGTATGCCAGGAGACTGAAGTAGGCCACCATGCGTACTTGAATATCTCAGTCAGTAAGATGGTTTGCTGGGAACGATGGTGATCCATTTCGTAGTCTGATTTGCAGGCATGTTGTTTAAGAAATAACCTCTTTAGACACTCTGTCCATTTTGAGGCAGATGCTGATACGATGTTGGTTGTTCCATTTTGTCAGCAATCATCGCCTGAAGTTTGTGCCGTTACCTAATATTGCCACCAGTGTGGCGCATGCGGCGTAGTGCATTGGTTTGCGTCGCTGGACAGTGCGCTGAGGGTCGCTAGTCCAAGCCCCGAGCACCGGCAGTTATTTGCTATTTAGTATTTATCTTCTCTGGACGTTTCTCGGAATATCTTTTGTTTGAAATGTGTGTGTAATCTGCAATAATCGATGTCTGTATAAATACCGGTATTCTGTGATATACAGTGTTTGTATAAATAGTTACACTCTCATTCCAGAAATTCATTTCTGTGCTGGCTGTACATTGGTGTCAGTAATAAACGTGCTTTCAGTGCTAACTGTTGTATTCATTGACGACACCGTCTTAGGGTATGGACTTGATTGTGGTTTCGATGTCACATTGTTTGGTGGAGATGCCAGGTATTCGCAAAACGTGCACATCATCATGGCTCCAATTAGGCAACGTGAAAGCAGTCGCCTACACAGACACGAACTGTGAATCGTTCCTAAAATCTGTACATCCAGGAGACAGATAGAGTCCAGAATTTCAGATAGTCAGCTGCTCATCAGACGTTCATCAGTATTTTTCGGAAAAATTTGTCAGTACCTGGCGAAACGGCTGAAAGGATTCGACCAAGTCGCCAGACACTATAGGTGCGATGACATGACGTTTTTACAAATGTGTACTTTTACCTAGAGGGTAGAGGTTCGAAAACAACGACGATAAGCTCAATGGTTGGGACAAATTCCAGGTCAAACCAAAAGAAAAAGTTTGGAGACAATCAGCAGCAAGTCCGTATAGCGGAAGAACAATTGAAAAAAAAATGTCCATCGCCATGGGTGAATAGTCGTTCATACAGAAAGTTTCAGTCGCATCATGAATCCTGTGGTATCGATAGCTACGATGCCACGGCGTAGGAACAAGTTCTTAGCACTAAGACAGCGACACCGACGACAGCGCCCTCTAGTCGCCGCTGTGCAGTTCTACGAAGGCCGCTCCAGATTCACCCCATTTGTTCACGAGCTGCCGACCAACCAACATTGTTTCAGCCACTACAGATTTTGCCTGAGTTAGCTTCGATACATTCGGCTTCGCACCTACGTGCTCATCTTTACCAAAAGTTATGTATATTTAATTGACTAACATTCTCAATTAAATGTACTTAAAACAGTACCGAGATTTTTACCTCACCTGCTCCTACTCGCTTCCTACTTTCGGTCTACCCTTTAGTTTACAGGAGCAGACAAGCGCGCCACCTGCCAGGAGGGACACAAAAAATCCGAATATGACAGAATCCGGCAACATCTCTCACTTGATGAAAGGTGTCACTGAAGACATGTACCAAGCTCTTCTGTTGAAGGATGTCACAACGACCGAGGAATGGAGAACACGTAGCAGAAAGTAGTCGGACGAACTGCTCAATGCCGGGCGGTGTGGCCGTGTGGTTCTAGGCGCTTCAGTCTGGAACCGCGTGACCGCTACGGTCGCAGGTTCGAATCCTGCCTCGGGCATGGATGTGTGTGATGTCCTTACGTTAGTTAGGTTTAAGTAGTTCTAAGTTCCAGGGGACTGATGACCACAGATGTTAAGTCCCATAGTGCTCAGGGCCATTTGAACCATTTTTTGAACA
Source organism: Schistocerca gregaria (assembly GCF_023897955.1). Taxonomy (NCBI): domain Eukaryota; kingdom Metazoa; phylum Arthropoda; class Insecta; order Orthoptera; family Acrididae; genus Schistocerca; species Schistocerca gregaria. Next base: position 553,284,579 of record NC_064920.1, read on the forward strand.
GCTGAATGTGTACCCTATAGTAACTGTGAAAGGCAACGATGAGCTCGCCTCTCTCCAAGCCAGTTAGAGAAGATATACAGTAATGTATGATAGCCAGAAATGTCGCTCCATTACACAAGAGATAGCAGTCCTAAGTGTCGACCTAACAAGTTACGAAATGATAGAGAATGTCGAAGAAGACGTATATCGATCGTTGGTTCAATCACCGCCACCAGTCGAAGGCGCCATGAGGAATAAATTCAGCCACTTCAGACTTATACCGCTCCCATTAATGGACAACCCAGCATCAGACCAACGCCTCCGCCAAGTACAACACCCTGCAGAAAAACGGACACTTCTAGGACACGTTTTCACTGTAGACGCCCTGCACAAGGTGGACACTACTGCAGAAAGGGAAGACAAGAGTTCCATTGCTGTTATGAAGCAATACGTCAACCAGCACAACAGTCCTGTTCACGCCAGTCAACTGCAGGTGACTATAGGCGACCTGTGGGACGATGCCCATCGCCATACACTCGGCGAGGTCGGTCCTAAGCACGCCATAGCCGTTCCCCGTCGCCATACAGAGGTGCCGGCCACTCACCTACTCGCCGAATTCAGGAAAATTAAGCAAGGCTACCATTTTAGGAGGTGATGCCAGCGCAGATAAAAATCCTCTAAGGAAGACAGTCACCAAAAAGTCAGAAAATCTCTCACTGACGTGATAATTGACAGCCAACCTGTCCAGGTGCTAGTCGACTCAGGGGTTCCCTTTTCTGTAATGTCGGATGCGTATTTTCAGCTAAAGACGGAAGCGATTGTGCTTATAGTAGCAAATGTGAAATGCGTCCAGCTGGGCCATTAAAACTGCTACACCAAGAAGAAACGGAGATGATAAACGGGTGTTCATTGGACAAATATATTATCCTAGAACTGACATGTGATTACATTTTCATGCAGCTTCGGTGCATAGATCCTGAGAAATCAGTACCCAGAACCTTGATACACCTGGTCATTGAGTCAAACATAGCTTGGATGGCGTGTACAGGTACAGCTGTCCATGTAGCTTCAACACGATACCACAGTTCATCAAGAATAGTGACTGGCGTATTGTGACGAGCCAGTTGCTCGGCCACCATTGACCAGACGTTTTTAGTTGGTTGAGATCTGGAGAATGTGCTGGCCAGAGCCGCATTCGAACATTTTCTGTATCCAGAAAGGCCCTACAGGACCTGCAACAAGCTGTCGTGCATTATCCTACTGAAATGTAGGGTTTGGCATGGATCGAATGAAGGGTAGAGTCACGGGTTGTAACACATCTGAAATGTAACATCCACTGTAGAAAGTGCCGTCAATGACAACAAGAGGTGACCGAAACGTGTAACCAATGGCACCCCACACCATCACGCCGGGTGATACGCCAGTATGGCGATGACGAATACCAATGTGCGTTCACCGCGATGTCGCCAAACACGGATGCGACCATCATGATGCTCTAAACAGAACCTGGATTCATCCGAAAAATGACGTTTTGCCATTCGTGCACCCAGGTTCGTCGTTGATTACACCATTGAAGGCGCTCCTGTCTGTGATGCAGCGTCAAGGGCAAACACAGCCATGGTCTGCGAGCTGATAGTCCATGCTGCTGCAAACGCCGTCGAACTGTTCTTGCAGATGGTTGTTGTCTTGCAAACGTCCCCATCTGTTGACTCAGGAATCAAGACGTGGCTGCACGATGCGTTATAACCATGAGCATAAGATGCCTGTCATCTCGACTGCTAGTGATACGAGGCCGTTGGGATCGAGCACGGCGTTCCGTATTACCCTCCTGAACCCACCGATTTCATATTCTGCTAACAGTCATTGGATCTCGACCAAAGCGAGCAGTAATGTCACGATACGATAAACAACAAACGCGATAAGCTACAATCCGACCTTTATCAAAGTCGGAAACGTGATGGTACGCATTTCTCCTCCTTACACGAGGCATCACAACAACGTTTCACCAGTTAACGCAGGTCAACTGCTGTTTGTGTATGAGAAATTGTTTGGCAATTTTCCCCACGTCAGCACGTTGTAGGTGTCGCCACCGGTGCCAACCTTATGTGAATCCTCTGAAAAGCTAATCATTTGCATATCACAGCATCTTCTTCCTGTCGGTTAAATTTCGCGTCTGTAGCACGTCATCTTCGTGTTGTAGCAATGTTAATGGCCAGTAGTGTATGTTTCGCAAGAATCAGTGGCAGAACAGAGCTCTTCGAATTTGTCACTTTAACACAATATAGTAATAATGTTATTCTCGGTGGGAATTCTTGCAGACCTCGGTACAGTCATAGATTGTTTAAGATTTGAGCCCTAGATTGACGACGCTATTCCAAGAAGCACTCGTAACAAACGTTGCTACATGTGGCTGTTTGCCGTTTAAGACTTTGTTATTCCGCCATAGTCAGACAATTTCCAGTCGTTAGTCGAGATGCTCAGATAAACTATGAATATTTTGTCGACCGCTAAAAGCTACTCAGGCTCACAAAAGAAATCTACGTGCCAGCAACTATTACAAGCATTGTAGGTGTTCAAGCAGAATTTTGTATTACTACTTGTCAAGAGCAACCATAACTCATCCCTAAAAGTATGTGTGTAGAGGTAGATAAACCAGTCCAGAAAGGACTGCTTAGTTCTGTCTATGAAGAATCATGTGCCGCTACCACTACAGGTAACGCAGGGAAGGAACCTACATTGGAACTGACAGTAGGATCTGTCCTGGGTGAGGGACAACGTTGACGAATGAGAGCCATTCTGTGCCAATTTTCAAATGATTTCAACTCCGGAGTGGAGAAAAGACAGACCAAGTAGCCCATAGTAGAATACCATATCAACACTGGAGATTAGCACCAATTAGCCAGTGCCGTCAGCAGTGTCACCAGCTGAACGATGGATAATCCCGGAGGGAGTTGACAAGAAGATGTAAAATGATATCATTGAACATTCATAAAGTGCTTGATCCTCTCCTGTGGTCCTTCTGAAGAAGAAGAGCGGCACATGGCGTTTCTGTGTCGACTACCGGCAACAGAACAAAATCATAAAGAAACACGTCCACCCATTCCCGCCAGCTGATGACGTCCTAGACAGCTCGAAAAGAGAGAACAGTTTCTAAACTATGGACATGCAGAAAAGCTACTGGCAAGTCGAGATTGACGAAACAAAACTAACTCCTGACAGCCTAGATGAGTTCAGAGCGATGCCGTTCGGAGTACGTGACTGCCTAACGACCTTCGAACGTATGACGGTCAACATGCTTCAACACATCACATGGAAGATGCGGCTTTGCTATCTGGATGGCACTGTCGTTTCTTCCAAAATATTTGAAGAACATTTAAGCCACATGAGAACCATTTTTAAGTATGTTTTGGCTACAGATCAGTACGGAGCTCTCTATACTTGCTTTTAACTCGTCAGCCGTCTTGTGACATCACCAAACTCGTCGTCTCCGTACGCTCAAAGACTCGCCCCCGCAACCAATCTCTGCCATTGCCCATATAATTGAAAACTTGTCACTCGAGTCTATTCATGGGTACAAAGGTACACGACATGCATAGAAAGGGGAGTAACCACACGAGATTGTAAGGAAAATTGCGGACTTGTGGGCCACAGTTGGACATGATGGTTATTGTATCAATAGAACGTCTGCTTGTGTCTAAAACTTTTTTGAAGACTCCTGTAAATTTATTTTAATATTTAGTCGCTACTCAGAGACTGTATAATAATTACACTGACTTTTCGAATTTTTGACGATACAAGAGAACAGAAAGTCATGATGAAATATTTTCTCTAGAAGGTGATTAATTATTAAAATTAATTTATAGCCATCTTTGCAAAAGTTACAGAAATTAATAATAATCTGTACAACTAGCTATTATCCCATAAACGCATGTTTCCAAGACCGAAAGAATACATAAGTAGCACGCCTTTAGGTCGCAAGGACATAACAGTTCTGTTGCTCTGTGACCTGTTTACGGTTGATGGACCACATATATTTCCTCATGCTGAAGATAGAATAAACAAGAATACAACCATATCGTTTTCGTTGGACAGACTGGGTCTGCTTTCATCTGAAGCATGGACTATAATATCGAATTTTTTCCAGATGTCATTCTTCTTCTTAGGGTACACCTTCGCAGTTGTATACACTACATACCTAATTTTCGCCGTACACTCAAAATTCTATAGCCGAGAAAAAGAGGAACTTGCAGATGTTTAAGCCGTCAACAAGCTCTGGTATATTTGGCAGACTATTAACCATTGTGAGGGACTACCATTCTCTATTATGGCTGACTAGCCCGAAGGCTCCATCTGGTCAAGTAATGAGATGAAAACGGAGGCGTCGGAAATATGGCGTCAGAGTGTGTAAAGATAACACTCTGACATGACATACCGTAATAATTGTTTCTATTTTCATGTACTTTATGTTTTCTTGTTTTCTACTTTGTTTTCGTGATACATTGGAACATTTAAGATGCGTTTTGCGACATTATTTCTTTGTACAACTTTGATTCTGCTTACATCAATCAGTCGTTATGAGTGTAATTGCTATTTTCATTTCATTTGACGATGTGTATTCATACTATTATTAACATGAAGTCTGAATTAATTTCCCATAAATGGTATTATGTGATGTAATATTGTAAAAAAACTGTAAATCTCCATACTTCGTATAGTGCTGAGTGATATGTGTTGAGTGGTGAAGAAAGACATCGACTGCTTGACAGAAATAAGCATCAGCAAAGAGTCTGAGGCAAGAACAGGAATGTGGTTGTCGTAATAAATGTTGATAGCCTATAGAAAATAACTGTGCGATCAGTGATACTCTTCTGTGATTTTGGCGTTCACCATGCATAAGGAACTCGAATATGTGTGTCAGTTTCTTATTAGTTGGAAATACTACTCAGTAGATTAACATTAAAAACCATTATGTGCAGACCACTAAGCTGCATGAATGCTATAAATGTATTGTTTTGACTGTAAACATTGTGGACTGTTTAGTGCATACCGCAGACTGTAAAATTAAGTAGAAATATAGTAAAGCATTTCCAGATAATGAACTCTTATTATGAACCTAAATCTTCCATGTTCAGTGCGCCGATCCTCACGACATTTATGTCACTGTATGGTGACTATTGCAAAGGCTATGGATTATCTGACATATATTGCAGTTATTAATTCAAATTTCAAATATATTAATGTACTTTCTTATTAAGGGGGGCGGGGTGTTACCGTGTAATGTTCTCGGCTGTGATCTAAAGGAAAACCAAAAATTAAAAACTGTAACTGTTAACGGCAAATGAGCATTGTGGTGTCGAGTTCCGCCACGCATTAGCTGAATAAAACTTATTTTACTTTCCTCGCTGCATACAGATGCACTAAATGAGATAGTTTTACGAACGTCACGTGTTCTTGCTACATCCACAAAGGTCGGCTGAGATCAAAAAGGTCAGTGCAAAGAGAACAATTACGGCACTAAATGCTACTGGCTTATGGTTCTATGACACGGACGTTGACGATTCGACGACGGGACCAGCTAAGTGAAGATTGATTTATCGTGCCAAAGCCGAACCCATATAAAGTATTGCTAAAAAGAACTTTTTATTGAATTTAATAACTGTGTTAAAGTTATGTTACTTTTTCATTGTTATTATCTTTCAAAAAACTTACGTTCCACTTAACATCGAAACGTATTTTTTCAGTATCTTTCAGAATTAGAGGTTAAAGTTACTTTTTTCAGTAAATGAACTAGTTTCACCGATGTAATTTCTTTGCAAGCCTGGTATCTTCCCGCAGTATTCCCATTATTACAATTATTATCAGATATACTGAAGTCCTAACTCATTATTCCTTATATATACTTTATTTGTGACAATTATTGAGTGTGTTATTGACCTATATTGATCAAATACGTGCGTTTTGCAGTGACAGTCATTACGTTGGCAGGTAGCAGCGAAACATGGCTTACCGAACATGAGTTTTTCGGTAGGGAGAAACTTCTGATTTTGGGAGACTGAGAATACTCATCGTGGTATAGTATTATTAACCATCCTTTCGTGTGTGGGAGTAATATTCAGTGAAATATTCTTGGTTTAAGATACCTCAGAGCCGATATACTTGAGATATCAGCAGAAACCTATCAGGGATCCTCTACTTTTATTAAATGAGGTCTGACATTTCTAGTTAGATTAATATTCCAGACGGTCTTGTTTCGTCGCAAGTGGAATACAAAAGTAACCTAAAAAAAAGACGCCAATTGCCTTTCAAGGAGTCCTTCAGTGAAACACAGCAGTGCGGATGAAATCTGTCATCAGTAGATGACATAACTGATGAATAGAGGGAAGATCCAGCACTGCTGAAGAAGAAGGAGCCTTAAAGGAGGAGGAACGAACAACAGGAGAATTCCAATTAATTAACACGACTTTTTTAAAGAGGAACTGTGATCCAGTGGGTCAAAAATGGCCGCTCGTCGTTATAGCTCTTTTATGTCCAGCTAACCTGAAGTGTTTCCAAGACGCTCCAGCATCTGGTCACATAGCTTTCATGAAGGTTCTAGACAGACTCAGACACAGGTCTCACTGGCCAGGTCTCTACTGATCCTTTAGGAATGCCAAAGATGGCAGCACATCACTGTTACCTCCAGATCGTCTGGTGCCTGTTCCTAATACAGCAGCGCCATTCCATTGAGTTGGAATCAACTTCTTCGGGGTGGGAGGTTCCTGACGTCGACAAACGGGATTCCATGGATAATAGTCTGCACTGACTACCTCTTCTTTTATGCTGCCACTAAGGCTGTGCCGCCTGCCAAAGTTCCGGAAGTTGTGAGACTCCTTGCACAAGAAATAATTTTGAAGCACGGAGTACCCAATGTGATGATGTCTGATCGCGGAAAAGTTCTCCACTCGAGACTACTATCAGAGGTAAATTCAAATTGCGACGTCACCCACAGGATAACTGCCCACTATCTACAGACGAACAGCCATACAGTAAAACACTGGCACATGTGATCTCGATGTACGCTGATGTCGAACAGAGAGATCGGGATACAATGTTGAAGGTCATTACAGTATAATTCAACACAGTGCAGCAAAACACTACAGGCTTCACATCATTCTTTCTGCTACACAGTCGCCAGGCCAAAACGATAATGGATAGAATGTCCCCATATCAACCGGACGATATTTAGTACGGTTACGTGAAGCACCTCCTTAACAAGACGGAAGAAGCAAGGCAGCTGGTTCAGATATGGATTCTGGATGCCCAGGAGAAAGGTCAAGAGCGCTATATCACCAAGCGCCAGCCCGTGAGATACAGCTTGTGAGGCTTCGTAGGAATTTTTACGTCTGTACAGAAAGTAGGGCTATTGGAAAAGTTACTAAAGTGTTACTTTGGTCCTTATTATACGCTTCCTCGTTTGCCGGACGTCACACACGACGTCGAGGAGTATGATCCTTAATCACGAAGAGAAAAGCGCACAGACGTCGTCCATGTGCTCTGTATGAAGGCCTACTACAGTTCAGAGTTGTAAGTCGATGATGGGTTAAAGGAAACAAGACCCGCCCGACGATCCTGAAACTTCCACGCGACGGCTACCTTCAATGCGCATCATAGTGAAGACGGCGTAACAAGACGACGAGAACACGAGTATCCACCAGGGCAGTATTCACTGACAAGATTTAGTTCGAGGATGCTGTTGTCGCCTCCAATAAGAACTTCCGAAAAAGCAGGTAGCGTTTTCTCTCCGAGAGGCAGCTACGCCACGAGCTGTGTTACATGCAGTGTAGCGAGAGCAGTTCAGACTCGACCACCAGCAATTATTTATTATTTCGCATTTACCATTACTGAAAGGTTCTTGAAATACGCTCTAAGGAAAAAATGCACGACGAAGGAATTATCCGAATGGGACGGAAATCGGTAAATGTGATGTACTTGTACAGACAAACAAGTACGTCTTCGACCTGGAATCTCACTGACTGGAGTAATTAACCGTATGTGATATGCTCCGCTTCGAACTGAGCCCCGACGAGCAGGATAGACATGATTGGCGATCCCCCCCCAGGCAGCAGTGGGACACCAAACTGACTGTCGCCCATCATTCGGCCAAACAACCAGGAGTGATGGTCCGGACTGCCACTTCTTTTCATAGCAGGACCCGTTTGGTTGCCATCTACGGCACGGTTACAGCACAGCGATTCGTCGACGATATTCCACATCCCGTTTTTTTTTGCCCTTTTTTTTGCCTTCGTTCTTGGCAAACCATACATTGGTCAACAAGGACGGCGGAACTCTCCCTAATTGAGAACATTTGGGCCATTGTGGGCAGGACCCTCCAAAGAGCTCGGGAATTTGACGATCTGACGTGCCAATTTGACTGAATTTGGATCGACATCCCTCATGAGGCCATCCAACAACTCTATCAATCAATGCCAAGCGGAATAACTGCTTGCGTATAATCCAGATGTGGATCAACGTGTTACTGACTTGCTCAATTTGTGAAGCTCTTTCTCTTGAATAAATGATCTGATTTTTCTGAGATTGTAATCATTTGTTTGTACATTTATTTCACATCTCCGATTTCCGTCCCATTCGGATAATTCCTTCTTGGTGCGTTGTTTTTCATTTGTCATATGTAGGAACCCCCACGTTATTTAGAGATCCTTGCAGTGTATGTCTGTAGTAATTTTGTTGTACGATGGTTCAACAAAAACAGTAAACGTTATAGGAGGTGATAAAACAGAAGAATTCGAATAAAACAATCTATATAGCATGTGTCGAATTATTGTTGGTTAGAGAAAGACAGCTGATTACAATGATAAATTTTTATTTCGAGTGCTATTACTCCAATTGATATAGCTGTATTTGTCGATTGTTATTTATGTTTTGATGTTCAAGTTGTGAAGCTGTGCTTGATTTTACATAATTAAATTTTTCAACTTTGATTGTGTTTTTTTTTTGGGGGGGGGGGGTGGAGGGGCGAGATGCGGAATTTGTTGGCCAAATCTACTAATTGTTTCAGCAAGACGCACATATTTGCAAAATCTGAACACGCCAGTGTGTGAATGGTGTACGGGTTTTGTAATAGTCACGATGCCACTGATTGCAAACAATATGGTAGACCATTACCTGACCGCAGAGTACCAGGTTTGGGAGTGTTGGTTTGTGAGTGTTTACTCGTGTTTTCAGTGGGCTTTGTGAGACCGATGCACAGTCCAGCCATGGTACTTTATCTGAATGTGCAAAAAACAGAGTTTAAATGAAGTAGAAGACAGCGTTCAGTATGTATAACAATAAGCACACTCAGAATTTATGTATCGGTGCTTCACATACAAGAACCAGAGTATGGCGGACATCACGTTTGCGCAGCCTCTATCCTCGTCACTTGGAGCCGACTTCACACCTTCAAGAACGAGATGAATGTAAACGTTTATAATTTTATCGTTGGCTAAACGGAAATCGCCGAATAAACCCATGAACATTCTTCACTGATGAAACCAGTTTCACTCGTGACTGTGTCATTAACACTCGTAGCTGAAATCGGTGGTCTGACGAAAAGCACTATGCCATTCTTGAGACATTTTCATAAACGCTTCCCTGTAAATGTGTGATGTCATACAGTAAACAGTTAATTGATTGGGCTTGTTATTTTACAGTATCAACGTACGACATAGCGTTATCTAGACTTTCTTGAAAGCTAGCTTTCCATGTTATCGGGAAAGGTCCCTTTCTCTACAAGGATGGGCATGTGCGCCCATACATTCTAGTCGTCAGGTGACATCACCTGAACTTGACATTTACCAGAAGATGGGTCGACAAAAAATGTCACTTTTTTTGGCCACCAAGGACTCCAAATCTTGCCCGTTTTGATTTATCCTGCAGAGATTCTTGAGTGAAGTCTGAAAAAAAAAGTAAACACAGGAGACGCACTCGTCGTTCCGACTATAAATATCGCTGCTCACAAAAGAAAGCCAAGCCGATCGCAGAAGACACGTGATGTTCTTCACAGAAATCCCAACAACATTGAAGTCTGAGGTGGAATTTATAAATTCAGCATTGAAAGTAATCATTTGCCTTTGCTTAATACTTTCTATAAATACTTGTTTGAGTTACGAAATTGATCGACGTCCCGGAAACCACTGTCGAATTCCTGAAGTCCTTAGTCTCCTGCGATGCGGTCTGTTCCTCTGCATCCCAAACACTATCTGCACATCCTTGAAGACTCCACCGTACAGTCTACCTCCTCTGACTCCTATAGACGCTGATAAGACTCGGTAAATCGTGGTAAGGAAACTGGAACTGCGATGTGGTTAACAGTCTATTACTTTGCATCCAAAACACTATCAGCACTTTCTACCGACTCCACCGTAGAGTCATACCTGCTCTGACTCCTACAGACCCTGATCAGACTCGGTAAGTCATGGTGAAGAAGCTGAAACTGCGTACCTTCTTCGTTGGGACTTGAATTCGATGGGCAGTATGAGTTAAATGCCCAGCCTAAATTGTATACATTAGCTGATACCAATGAAATTAGTAATTACAAGGGTTGGAACTTTAATAGTGTCAACTATTTATTTACAGCTCGTAAAAAATAGATACGTGTTTCAAAGTTTTACTGACCTTCAAAGTAGTCACCAGCATTGTGTGTAACCCGTTGCCACGATGTGGAAGTCGTAGTTCGAGCGGCTCGGTCTATTTCCCGACGAATTTGTAGCAGTTCTGTAGCGAATGCCGTGAAGTGTTTCCTTCACTTTAGAAATCGAGTTGAACTCACAAGGGCTTAAGTCAGGAGAGTGCAGTAGGTGGTATAGCACTTAGCAGCCCCATTAGTCAAACAAATCAGTAACAGCTTGCACTGTACGTGCTTGAGCATTGTCCTCCAAAATGATGGTCAGGTTCTGCAGAAAGTGTCATCACTTCTGTCTCTAAGCTGGTCGTAGATTGTGTTCCAAAAATGAACAGCAATTTTCAGCTTTTTTCCTTTTTTTGAAAGTCCCTGGTGGGGAGCTTTTTTGTCTAATTTGACTGGACTAATCACCATAGGTGCAGTGATCAAGCAGGTGAAACCATACCTTCAATTTCTTAGTTTCCAGTAGAGTAGCATGACAGAGACTGTCTGGAGCTTTTCATCTATTCCGACGCCTGCACTCCGCAAGCCATAGTTTGGTATGCGGTGAAGGGTACTTTGTGTACCACCGTGACTTCCTTCCCGCCCTGTTCATCCACTGCCATTCGTTCCGGCTCACTACTGTGTGGAATGCCACCTCGCGGACAAGCGTTAGCGACCTCGTCAGTGGAAGCAGGTCACCCTTTATGTGAATTGCTAAGGAGTGACAGAGCAGAAATAGCTAATTAATATATCTCACCCCCTCTGGAAACAGCACATTTTAACTTGGCTGCTGAGTGAAGGCTTCTGAGGTCTTCCTATCGGCTCATAGCGCATTGGCTGTTGGGACAAGCACCTCCCCCTTCTCCCTGGGCAACTAGCTTGTAGCTCATAAAAGAAACGAACATGTTGGGTTTCTGCGTTGCAGGAATGACAAAAAGTTGACAGCGAGTCGCTAAAAGGCCCAAGTCCAGCCTGTTCAGTCATTTTCGTAAATACGAGGGGCCTTAGTAAGTAATGGACCATATTTCTTCTCTCGGTCAATTTGTGTTGAAAAAAGTGCAGAATTTGTCGTGGAACATCTTGGGATATTGCAGCTTCAGCCCGTATAGTTTCATGAAATCCCAATGGGTGGCGGTGACTGTAATGGAGGTGCGTTCCAAGCAGAGATCCGTCACTGAGTTTCTTTTGGTGGAAAACAAGATCGTCACAGATATTCATAGGTGTTTGCACAATGTCTACGGAGACCTAGCAGTGAACAAAAGCACAGTAAGTCATTGCATGAGGTGTCTGTCATCAGGGTTTTGCAAACCTGAGATATCTCCAGCGTGCCGGTCCGTCGCATGCAGTTGCAATGCTGGGACGTGCGGAAACTGATTCGAGTTGATCGAGAGACCACAATCAAACACCTCGTTGCACAGCTGGACACCTCTGTTGGTAGCGCTAACACAATCTTCCTACAGTTGAGATCTCAAACGTGCGTGGCCTCCAGGTTGTTCGCCGCCTAACAGAACACTATAAAAAACAACGAAGGGTCATCCGTGCCAACTACTCCTTCTCTATGACAATGCGACGTCTCAGTGTCTACACACCCGAGAAGAGCTCGCGAAATTTCAATGGACTGTTCTTCCTCATCCACTCTACAGCCCGGATCTCGCACATTCCGAAATCCATCTGTTTGGCCCAGTGAAAGACGCAACTCAGCATGGAGCAGAACGTAGATGACAGAGAGGTATTGATGCAGCAAGACGTTGGCTTCGACGTCGATTAGTCGAGTGGTACCATGCCCCCATACAGACCCTGTCAGTACGGTGGCCTAAGGCCGTCACATCGAAGGAAGATTATGTGAAAAATAGGGTTTTGTAGCGTGGTGTAGCATTGTGTAGAGTGGTGTATTGGGATCCGGAATACAACTACCCTACTCTCAGGAAACAAGGCCCCAGGAGTAGACAACATTTCATGAGAACTACTGACAGCCTTGGGAGAGCCAGCCCTGACAAAACTCTACCATTTGGTGAGCAAGATATATGAAACAGGCGAAATACCCAGACTTCAAGAAGACTATACTAATTCCAATCCCAAAGAAATCAGGTGTTGACAGATGTGAAAATTACCGAACTATCAGTTTAATACGTCACGGCTGCAAAATACTAATGCGAAACCTTTACAGACGAATGGAAAAACTGGTAGAGGCTGACCTCGGGGAAGATCAGTTTGGATTCCGTGGAAATGCTGGAACACTTGAGGCAATACTGACCGTACGACTTATCTTAGAAAATAGATTAAGGCAAGCAAACGTACGTTTCTAGCATTTGTAGACTTAGAGAAAGGTTCTGGCAATGTTGACTGGAATACTCTCTTTCAAATTCTGAAGGTGGCAGGGATAAAATACAGGGAGTGAAAGGCCATTTACAAGTTGTACAGAAACCAGATGGCAGTTATGAGAGTCCAGAGGCATGAAAGGGAAGCAGTGATTGGGAAGGGAGTGAGACAGGGTTGTAGCCTAGCCCCGATGTGGTGTTATTCAATCTGTACATTGAACAAGCAGTAAAGAAAACAAAAGAAAAATTCGGAGTAACCATTATAATCCACGGAGAAGAAATAAAAACTTTGATGTTCGCTGATGACATTGTCAGAGACAGCAAAGGACCTGGAAGAGCAGCTGAACTGACTGGACAGTGTCTTGAAAGGAGGCTATAAGATGAACATCAACAAAAGCAAAATCGGGGACAATGGAATGTAGTCGAATTAAGTCGGGTAATGAAAGTTAGATTAGATTAGGAAATGAAACACTTAAAGTAGTAAATGAGTTTTGCTATTTGGGGAGCAAAGTAACTAATGATGGTCGAAGTAGAGGGGATATAAAATGTAGACTGGTAATAGCAAGGAAAGCGTTTCTAAGGAAGAGAAATTTGTGAATATAGAGTATAAATTTAAGTGTCAGGAAGTCGTTTCTGAAAGTATTTCTATGGAGTGTAGCCATGTATGGAAGTGAAACATGGACGATAAATAGTTTGGACAAGTAGAGATTAGAAGCTTTCGAAATGTGGTGCTACAGGAGAATGCTGAAGATTCGATGGGTAGATCGCAGATTCAGTAGTATGTGGGTTGCAGTATGTACTCGGAGATGAGGAAGTTTGCACAGGATAGACTAGCATGGAGAGGTGCATCAAACCAGTAACTGGACTGAAGACCACAACAACAACACAGCTGGATTACTTATTGAACAGCCCTCATTACATTAACAACCACTACCAGCAACACTGTACACGAATCAACACGAGTTTCACAATGGCTACTTGTTGCTATTGCGCTCAACGCTGCTACGTAGCTAGCAAGGAGACCAACTGGCATTCAGATAATTGCAATATTTTTCCATTTATAGTACGTGAAGTTCAGAACTCAGATATCAATCAGTCTAAGCATATCGATGCAACTTCGAAACTTCTCGAGGAAATCGACTTTGAAATTTTCCGAGGAACTTCAATCCACTAAAAATAAGGCGGTTTTTTATCACGAAGGACATCAGCATACATTTGTTAAATTTTAGATTCAAAGGATGTGGATATTTTTGGTTACCCCATCACCATCTTCCAACACTACCAAGTGAGCCACGGTGCCAGTCGCGAAAATCCATTAATTTTAGTGGATTAAAGTCCATCGGAAAACTACAAAGACGCTTTACTTAAAAATTTTTGACTTCAATCGAACTTCTTTGGATGACTGAAATTTGTTTTGTGACAAGAAGAAACAACAAGCGTGAAGCAGCAGCTGTGGGTTGTTTGAGGGCTCTGGGAGATGTTTCATTTTTAACTACAAATGAAATATTTGTCTACTTTATTACTTGAGTAAATAAAAATATTTACTTAGCTTGAGGTAGTTATTTGTCACAGGAAAAGATAAACTATTTATAACTGTCATTGACTATGAAAATATCACTTGAGGCACACAATGACAAACTGTTCTCCTGAAGTACAATGTTCGACATTAACACAACTACTCGTTACGTGGAGACTTCGACTGACACTGTTCTACGAGATGACGTTCACTGCTGAAGGAGAGGGCAGAAACTGGGTCAGAGCTCTTGCATGCTCGACACTACACTGAGGTGACAAAAGTCATGGGATAACGATATCCACATATACAGATGGCAGTAGTATCGCATCCAAAATGTATATAAGGCCAGTGCATTGGCGGAACTGACATTTGTACTCAGGTGTTTCATTCATGTGGAAACGTTTCCGGGGTGATTATGGCCGCACGACGGAATTTAACAGATTTTGAACGCAGAATGGTAGTTGGAGCTACGCAGAAGGGACATTCCATTTCGGAAATCTTAGGGAATCGGGCATAACTTCTTACCAAGGACAACGCAGTGGCTGACGGCGGTCACTTAACAACCGAGAGAAACGGGTTTGCGTAGAGTTACCAGTGCTAACAGACAACGAACAATGCGTGAAGTATCCACAGAAACCAATGTGGGACGTACGGTGAATATATCAGTTAGGAAGTCCGGCGAAATTTAGCGTTAATGGGCTATGGCAGCAACCGGCGCGAGAGCCGCTGCAAAGAGTACGACGTCGCCTGCAGCGGCTCTCCTGAGCTCGTGAAAATACTGGTTTGATCTTAGACGACTGGAAAACCGTGGCCTGGTCGGATGAGTCACGATTTCAGTTGGCAGTGTTCGAGTGTGGTGCAGACCCCATGGAGCCATGGACACAGGTTGTCTGCAAGGCACAGTGCGAGCTGGTCGTGGCTCTGTAATGGTGTGGGCTGTGTTTACGTGGAATAGGCTGGGTCCTCTGGTTGAAATGGATCGAACATTTGCTGAATACGGTTATGTTAAGCTACTGGGAGACTATTTGTAGCGAAACAACAATGGAAATTTTGTGGATGATAATGCGCCGTGCCACCAGGCCACAATCGTTTGCGATTGGCTTGAACATTATGGACAACTTGAGCGAATGATATGGCCACCCAGATCTCCCAATATGAATTCTTTGAAACATTTATGGGATATAATCTAGAGGACAGTTCGTCCACAAAATCTTGGAAGAGCAACACTTTCGCAATTGTGGACGGTATCGGCAGCATGGCTCGACATTTCTGCTGGAGACTTCCAATGACTTGTTCAGCCCGTGCCATGTGGAGTAGCATTGGGCAAAAAGTGGTCCAACGCATTATTTGGAGATATCCAATGACTATAGTCACTTCACTGTGTAAGGATCTCATAATGAGGGCGCTGCTATGCTGAGATGGAGGCGTGGGCGTGACCTACAGAAGCATCTCCTACAGACCGTTGCGGATTGCAGCGAGACCTCGCCAATGTATCTGGTATCAGTTCGTATGGTGACTGGTGTGGCACTGCAATCTCTAAACCATACCACAATTTCAGTTCTGAACTTCACGAACCATAACTAGAAAAACTGTCAAAATTCCGATTGCCAGGTGGTCTCCTTTTATGTTTGACAATGTGCTTTAAAATTCTGGAGCGGCACGTAATCAGCTGATATCACGAATCAGAGAGAGGCCGAGATAACTTGTGCAGTCTGCAGGTATTCCCAGCCTCTGGCAGTGACAGCGTTCGCTATTAGCCGAGGTCCAAGAGAAAGAAAGGTTGTGCCGCATATGTCGCCGCAAATGGTTCAAATGGTTCAAATGGCTCTGAGCACTATGAGACTTAACATCTGAGGTCATCAGTCCCCTAGAACCTAGAACTACTTAAACATAACTAACCTAAGGACATCACACACATCCATGCCCGAGGCAGAATTCGAACCTCCGACCGTAGGGGCCGCACGGTTCCGGACTGAAGCGCCTAGAACCGCTCGGCCACAGCGGCCCGCTATGTTACCGCAAGTGTCACTGCAGGTCTTATGAGTACCACCAGACCATTCCGGCGGTGAGCAAGTAACTATTTCAGATAAGTTTAATAACCCTTGTCTGCACGTTTAAATACATGCAAATCCTCGACAGCTCACTACAAATGATGACATTTAGTGCGTAATTTTTTGATTACACATTGATTTCCCGCAGGCGAGCCGAACGTTCCAGGAAGGTGGTGGACAAGCCGCCTAGTGTGACGTCACAAGTCGGTTGCGGGGCTGGTATTTCTCGTGGGGCCCGTTCTTACCAAGACAGCGTCCACAGCAGCGGCGCCCTGCTGCCCCTCCCGTTGCTCGTTTTCCTGCTGCTGCAGCAGCAGCTCCGCCCTGCGCACGTGGCACACGGCGGCGGCCACGTCGCTGCCGGCCAGGTCCCGACCCACCGCCTGCAGCAGGGCGCAGCGCTCGCCCACGTCCGCCAGCCAGTCGCACAGGCGCACCGCTATCTGCGCTACCACCACTGGGCTCGCCCTGCAACCGCCGCCGCCACCCGCCACGTCTTCTTTCACGCCACTCACATCTACTCTAGTAAGCGACTAACCCGGAGCACGGCCAGCCAGATCCAGTTGCAGGTTGCCTATCTAATAGGTTCCAGGGGCAACAAAAATTTTATTTTCAACATTTCAAATACATGACCTGATAAAAAGTATCCACATACCTGTTGTTGTTGTTGTGGTCTTCAGTCCTGAGACTGGTTTGATGAAGCTCTCCGTGCTACTCTATCCTGTGCAAGATTCATCTCCCAGTACCTACTGCAACCTACATCCTTCTGAATCTGTTTAGTGTATTCATCTCTTGGTCTCCCTCTACGATTTTTACCCTCCACGCTGCCCTCCAATACTAAATTGCTGATCCCTTGATGCCTCAGAATATGCCCTACCAACCGATCCTTCTCCTAGTTAAGTTGTGCCTCAAGTTTCTCTTCTCTCCAATTCTAGTCAATACCTCCTCATTAGTTATGTGATCTACCCATCTAATCTTCAGCATTTTTCTGTAGCACCACATTGTTAAAGGTTCTATTCTCTTCTTGTCCAAACTATTTATGTACACGTTTCACTTCCATACATGGCTACACTTCATACAAATACTTTCAGAAACGACTTCCTGACACTTAAATCTATACTCGATGTTAACAAATTTCTATTCTTCAGAAGCACTTTCCTTGCCATTGCCAGTCTACATTTTATATCCTCTCTACTTCGACCATCATCAGTTATTTTGCTCCCCAAATAGAAAACCTCATTTACTACATTAAGCCTCTCATTTGCTAATCTAATTCCCGCAGCATCACCAGATTTAATTCGACTACATTCCATTATCCTCGTTTTGCTTCTGTTGATGTTCACCTTATATCCTTCTTTTACAAGACTGTCCATTCCGTTCCAGGTCTTTTGCTGTCTCTGACAGAATTACAATGTCAACATACCTGTTAGTGAACATTAATATTGGGTGTAAGGTACACATCAACCACACCTAAAAGTCGGTGGATTAATCGTTGGGCTAACCAACTAACATTGTAAAAAACTGCCGGGTTCCTATAAAATCACATCCAGCCTCGAATTGGAATGGATCTAACGGAAAACGACCCAAGCTTATGAATAAAGGACTACAAATAGGGACATGGTACGTAAAAACACTGTACGCTGCAGGACAGACAAAGATACTTGATGAAGAACTAACAGAGTACAAGATGGATATTACAGCCCTGCAGGATATAAGATGTCATGGACAAGGTATGCACAGAGAGAAAAACCACACCATCATATACAGCGGAAACAAGCATGATCAACAGAATTTGGAACAGGATTTGCGGTTCAGAATAAAATAATGGCCAATTTGATGACACTAGAAAATGTCAATGAAAGAATATGCTACATCAAAATCAAAGTCGAATACAGAAGCATCTCATTAATAAGTGTCCATGCCCCAACTGAGGACAAGGAGGAAGACATAAAATACGAATTCTGCGACACCTTAGACCAGATGTACTCCGTTTTACCACAGTATGACATCAAAATTGGTCAATAAAAGCAATTCCAATCGTACATATGCATGTTCAGCCTTCACACTGAATCAAATGATAATGGTATAAGGCTTGTCAACTTCGACACAACTAGAAATATGAAAATATAAAATACATCGTTCTCCCATAAATACATATACAGGGTGTTACCAAAAGGTACGGCCAAACTTTCAGGAAACATTCCTCACACACAAAGAAAGAAAATATGTCATGTGGACATGTGTCCGGAAATGTTTAATTTCCATGTTAGAGCTCATTTTATTACTTCTCTTCAAATCACATTAATCATGGAATGGGAACACACAGCAACAGAACGTACCAGCGTGACTTCAAACACTTTGTTACAGGAAATGTTCAAAATGTCCTCCGTTAGCGAGGATACATGCATCCACCCTTCGTCGCATGGAATCCCTGATGCGCTGATGCAGCCCTGGAGAATGGAGTATTGTATCACAGCCGTCCACAATACGAGCACGGAAAGTCTCTACATTTGGTACCGGGGTTGCATAGACAAGAGCTTTCAAATGTGCCCATAAATGAAAGTCAAGAGGGTTGAGGTCAGGAGAGCGTGGAGGCCATGAAATTGGTCCGCCTCTACCAATCCATCGGTCACCGAATCTGTTGTTGAGAAGCGTACGAACACTTCGACTGAAAGTTTGGCCGTACCTTTTTGCAACACCGTGTATAAAGCAACATGGACCTCAGCCGATGGATTAAATAGGAAGCAAATAGACCATGTTTTGATAGAGAAAAAACATAAAAAGGCAATAACACATGTTATAGGTGAGATAGGATCAGACCATTCTCTTACGCTAATAAAGAGGAAACAATCATTACCAAATCCACCAAGTACGACAACAGTGCTAAAAGAACCCAAAGAGTAGATGTGAGTAGACTAAAAGAGGAGGAGGTGAACGAACAGTTTAAGATTAAGCTTAAAAATAGATTTGTTTGATTAGAGAATGACAACAACAGAAAAGAAGATGAAGATATCAACACAAAATGGAAGAAGATGACCCCAGTTATGAGGGAGACAGCGCATGAACTTCTAGGAGATAATAATAATAGCAATATAAAGCGCAATCATGGTTCAATGAAACATGTAAAAAAAGCAGTACAGGACAGGAAGAAAGCCAGACTGGTAACAATGAACAATAACAACCATGATAACCAAACAACATACAGGAAAGCCACAACAGAAATGAAGGGTATAATAAGGCGAGAGATAAGAGCATTCATATATAATCAGATAGAGAAGGCTGAGGAGGACTACAACCAGAACAATGGTAAACAGTTTTACAGGACAATGAATAGCTATAGAAAAGACTACAGAGCTAAGGCTGTGATAATGAAGGACGAAAATGGAAAACTGATCACAACGAATGAACGAAATTTAGAGAACTGGAGGAAATACACTCCTGGAAATGGAAAAAAGAACACATTGACACCGGTGTGTCAGACCCACCATACTTGCTCCGGACACTGCGAGAGGGCTGTACAAGCAATGATCACACGCACGGCATAGCGGACACACCAGGAACCGCGGTGTTGGCCGTCGAATGGCGCTAGCTGCGCAACATTTGTGCACCGCCGCCGTCAGTGTCAGCCAGTTTGCCGTGGCATACGCAGCTCCATCGCAGTCTTTAACACTGGTAGCATGCCGCGACAGCGTGGACGTGAACCGTATGTGCAGTTGACGGACTTTGAGCGAGGGCGTATAGTGGGCATGCGGGAGGCCGGGTGGACGTACCGCCGAATTGCTCAACACGTGGGGCGTGAGGTCTCCACAGTACATCGATGTTGTCGCCAGTGATCGACGGAAGGTGCACGTGCCCGTCGACCTGGGACCGGACCGCAGCGACGCACGGATGCACGCCAAGACCGTAGGATCCTACGCCTTGCCGTAGGGGACCGCACCGCCACTTCCCAGCAAATTAGGGACACTGTTGCTCCTGGGGTATCGGCGAGGACCATTCGCAACCGTCTCCATGAAGCTGGGCTACGGTCTCGCACACCGTTAGGCCGTCTTCCGCTCACGCCCCAACATCGTGCAGCCCGCCACCAGGTGTCGCGACAGGCGTGAATGGAGGGACGAGTGGAGACGTGTCGTCTTCAGCGATGAGAGTCGCTTCTGCCTTGGTGCCAATGATGGTCGTATGAGTGTTTGGCGCTGTGTAGGTGAGCGCCACAATCAGGACTGCATACGACCGAGGCACACAGGGCCAACACCCGGCATCATGGTGTGGGGAGCGATCTCCTACACTGGCCGTACACCTCTGGTGATCGTCGAGGGGACACTGAATAGTGCACGGTACATCAAACCGTCATCGAACCCATCGTTCTACCATTCCGAGACCGGCAAGGGAACTTGCTGTTCCAACAGGACAATGGACGTCCGCATGTATCCCGTGCCACCCAATGTGCTCTAGAAGGTGTAAGTCAACTGCCCTGGCCAGCAAGATCTCCGGATCTGTCCCCCATTGAGCATGTTTGGGACTGGATGAAGCGTCGTCTCACGCGGTCTGCACGTCCAGCACGAATGCTGGTCCAACTGAGGCGCCAGGTGGAAATGGCATGGCAAGCCGTTCCACAGGACTACATCCAGCATCTCTACGATCGTCTCCATGGGAGAATAGCAGCCTGCATTGCTGCGAAAGGTGGATATACACTGTACTAGTGCCGACATTGTGCATGCTCTGTTGCCTGTGTCTATGTGCCTGTGGTTCTGTCAGTGTGATCATGTGATGTATCTGACCCCAGGAATGTGTCAATGAAGTTTCCCCTTCCTGAGACAGTGAATTCACGGTGTTCTTATTTCAATTTCCAGGAGTGTACTTCAAAGAACTGTTGAATAACCCGGTAGATACCTAAAACAGTGAAAACATGGCAGAAAACAATCAGAACGTACAACAAGTCGTCGAAGAACCAACTGTGATGGAGGTGAAGGAGACAATAAAAAGATTAAAAAATGGGAAGGCCCCTGGCATAGACATGATATCAGGAGAGCTCATCAAAGAAGGGGGAGAGAAGCTACATGAATGTTTATCCGAACTGATAAAAGAGGTATGGAGAAAAGAAGTAATGACGGAGGAAAGGAAAACTGCTGCTGTATGTCCCATATACCATAAAGGAGACAAAATTTGACACAGAACTGCAGAGGGATATCTCTCCTGCGCACATGCAGTAAAGTTATGTCAATAATTATACTGAACAGGCTCAACCCATACACTGAGGAAATATTAGACACAGCACAAGGAGGGTTCAGAAAAGGTAAATTAATAATCGACCAAACATTCACATTAAGACAAATATTAGATAAGAACTGGGAGCACAATCATGATACGTTTTCCCTGTTTATAGATTTCTTCAAAGCAAATGACACTATAGTAAGAGAGGAAATGTGGAGGATAATGGCAGAGTATGGGATACCTGACAAGGTGTTAAAGCTAACTGAAATGTGTGTGATGGAATCAAAGTGTAGAGTGAAATTACAGGGGGAGTACTCACAAGCATTTGAAGTAATAACAGGAGTGGGGCAGGGAGATATTATGTCATCAACCCTGGTCAATTTGGCCCTCAACAACACCCTGAGGAGAGTAACATGTGAAAGTGTAGCAGTCACCATAGGAAAAAAGATAAATGTCCTGGCTTTTTCGAATTATATTGTGCTGATAGGAAAGAAAATGGAAGAACTGGAAGAAGCAAAGAAAGAGGGTCTAAGTGTTAATGAAAGTAAAACAAAGTTCATGGTAGTAGGAAGAAGAGCTCATTTGGGATCAAACCATCTAAAAATCGGAAATCTAGCAATACAGAAGACAGACACATTCAAGTACCTCGGTGTCAACATCAACCAACAAAAACCGATAGAAGCTGAGGGAAGACGTCTAGGAGCTACGCACATCATAAGATCGAAGTTACTATCTAGGAAGGCAATAATAAGAATATATCAGACCATCATCAGTGTGTTCTGCAAGAGAGACATGGACTCTGAAAGAATACATAGAAAAAACTCATCAGTTTTGAAAATAAAGGAAATAAATAAAAACAGAGAACACATACAATTATACACACTGCCTGACGTCGTACCGAGTGTGGAAATTAAGAGACTAAGATGGTACGGACATGTGAAAGGAGAGGGGAGAACACGGTAATAAATGGATGGAGAAGCTGAAGGAAAGAAACCACTGGGACGGCCGAGAATTAGACTGAGGGATAATACCCTGGGAGACATGCAGATGCTGGGTCTGGGAGATGAAGATGCAGATGACAGGATGTGGAAGGCTGGACTGACTGAGGGCAAGGACCAGTTGCAGTTTGTGTGGCTAGTATAAGTAAATAAGGTACACATCGTGTGGTGGCGGGGGTGGGGGCGATCTGTGTGGTTGTAAATGAATACTACACATTGTATACGGTACTACGGTCTCAGTATATAAACTTGTGTTGTTCCAAGATGGCCGGTTTCAACAGTATTTGGTTGCCATTATCTAATGTTATGGAACTCGTTATAAAAATGCCATGTTACATGAGGTGAAGTCAAACCACAAAAATCTATTCACGTACGTGTTTTGATAAAAACACACACACACACACACAGTTGATACAGTTCATGTAGCTGATGACATCCTCGTACCATCCGTGCATATCGCCGTCGACCATGACTCTCCCAAATTTGTCGCACAGCACTACGCAGGCCGAGTCAAGAAGGACACTACTAATGCAGCATCCGATTATTTAGGTTTTCCATGATTTCCCTCAATCGCTTAAGACAAATACCTGGATGGTTCCTTCGAAAGGGCACGGCCGCTTTTCTTCTCCATCCTTCCATAATTCGAGCTTGTACTCGGTCTCCAATAACCTCACTGTCAACGCTATGTTAAACACTAATCTCCTACTTCTCCTACTCCTTGTATCCGAACATTAGAAGTTTGTTTTTCTACTCATCGACATTAATTTCCATTTTTCTACATTTTGAGTTAGCCGCCTTTCATTACACCACTAGAAATTTTGTTCTAGTCATCTTCTACCCTCTTACAGTCACTCAACTTCATCACCTTGCCATACAACACATCATCAGCAAACAAACGCAGCAAGTTTGGAAGAGTCGTGTTCGACGCCGATGTACATGAATAGGACAAGGATGTTACAAACTGTGAGCTTCTTATCACCTGTGTATTTTTTATCACGAGATGTGTACGTCTCGAGTGCCTTTTATGCTTCGACTTCACGTAATGTAACATGGCATCTTTATTAAAAGTTCCCTAAGATCAGATGGTGGCAGTGTATGGGTATTCCATTGGGTTCAGATCGGGATTCTGGGCACGCCGGTCAATTTCAGGAATGTTATTGTCCACAAACCATTGTTTCACTGACGCTGCTTTATGAGACGGTGCATTGTGAGGATGATACTGGGAAGTTTCAATAAGAAATACGACACAATCTTTTTCTCGGCCAATTTTAATGGAAAAAACGCAGAGTTTGTTGTGGTATTTCGCGAATTATTCTTACTTCAGTCCCTACAGTTTCATGAAGTTCCGATAGATGGAGGCGCTATACGTATCTTTCAAAACCTCGTCTGTAACGGAGGTGCGTTCCAAGCAAAGAGCTGTCATTGAGTTTCTTTTGGCGGAAACCAGAGCATTGCAGATATTCATAAGTTATTGCAGAATGTCTACGGAGACCTGGCAGTGAACAAAAGCACGTTAAGTCGTTGGTGACGCGTCTGTCATCATCACAACAAGGTTGCGCAAACCTGTCCAGCATTACACAGCTGTGACTCCTGCAATCCTGAAACGCGCGGACACGCATTCGAGGCGATCGACAGATCGCAATCGAGCACCTCGCTGCTCAAGTGAATGTTTCTGTTGGTAGTGCTGACTCACTCGCCCACCAGTTGTGGTAGTAAGGACGGAATGCCCACTGGGTCACTCGCCGCCAAACACAAGACTGTAAATAGCAACGAAGGGCTATCTGTGCAGAATTGCTTGCTCGTTACAAGGCAGATGGAGAATTTTTTTTTTTTTTTTTTTTTTTTTTTTTTTTTTTTTTTTTTTTTTTTTGCCGACATCCTCACAGGCTATGAAACATGGATTCATCACTGCGAACCAGAAACCAAACGGGAACCCATGGAATAGCGCCACAGCACCTTTCCTCTGAATAAAAAGTGCAAAGCAGCTACATTAGCCGGTAAGGTCATGGCGAAGGTATTGTGGAGCTCTGAAGGGATTATTCTGTTTGATATCCTCCATCATGCTGCATAGATCAACAACTGAAGAAAGGACTTTAGCGTATTCATCACCACAAAAATGCAAACGAACTTCTCTTTCTCCATCAAAACGCAAGGACTCACACAAGCCTTGCCACCCGAGAGCAGTTCACAAAACTTCATTGGACTGTTCTTCCTCATCTGCCCTACAGCCCGGATCTCACATGATCCGATATTTACTTTTTGGCCGAATGAAGACTGCACTCCGAAGGAAGCAGAACGTGGAAGATGGGGAGATTACTGATGCAGCAAGACGTTGGCTCCGGCGTCGACCAGGAGAGTGGTGGCATGCCGGCATACAGGCCCACCCAGTAAGGTGGCGAAAAGTCGTCGCTCTGAACGAAGAAAATAGGATTTTGTAGCCAAAAGAGTGAGGAATAATATGGCGTATTGGAATCCTGAATAAAACGAAGCTGCTTTCAGAAAGAAACGTCTTACATTAGTTGTTGAACTGTCTATGAACTGACTGTTTCTCTGCTGCGCGCAGTACCCAACGCTGTAAAATGTGTTCATATACCCCCCCCCCCCCCCCCCCGCACTTAGCGATTTCATAAA
Source organism: Schistocerca gregaria (assembly GCF_023897955.1). Taxonomy (NCBI): domain Eukaryota; kingdom Metazoa; phylum Arthropoda; class Insecta; order Orthoptera; family Acrididae; genus Schistocerca; species Schistocerca gregaria. The sequence goes on from NC_064920.1 coordinate 553,309,922, forward strand.
TGCAAAAAGGGAAACACATCCTACCCACTAACAATATCATACCATACCGGAACACTAGCAAAAATGTTCAAATGTGTGTGAATTCCTATGGGACCAAACTGCTGAAGTCATCGGTTCCTAGATTTACACACTGCTTAAACTAACTTATGATAGTAACAACACACACACACACACACACACACACACACACACACACACACACCCATGAACCTCCGGCGGAAGGGCCGCGCAGTTAGTGACATGCCCCTCTAACAGCGCAGCCACTCGCTTCACGGTTTGCACTGCACACTATGAGCGGTAACGTTCACAAGCATTCGCCACATCTAAACGCTTCCATCGGATTCTCAATGCATGATTCATTGCTCAAAATCACTCGTTTCTCTTATGAGGAGCTCTCTGACCATTGTGTCCCATTGTTTTCAACACTAGTCTTTGTGCTACATGGACTGTTGGTAGCACCTACGTACTCACGAATGATTCCTTCTATATCTGCATCTACATAGGTATTCAGAAAGCTACAGTACAGTGCGTGGCGGAGGATAACACGTGCCACCATTTCCTTTCCTGTTCCGCTCGCAAATATAGAGTGACAAATGACTGTCTGTAAAGTCTCCCTACGTGCCCTAATTTCTCGTATCTTATCTTCACGAACCTTATGCAGAATGTAAGTTGGCGGCAGTAGAATCGTTCTGCAGTCACCTTCAAATGCCGGTTCTCTAAATTTTCTCAGAAATATTCGCGCAGTGACCAAGAGCAGGTCGCACTTGTGTCCAAAATGCGATCTCCTTTACAGATGAACCATAGTTTCCCAATAAACCGAAGATGAATATTCATCTTTCCTAATACAATTCTCGTATGCTTGTTCCATCTCGTGTCACTCTGCAACGTTGCACCCTCATATTTAAACAAAAGGTCGCTATCAACCAGGACACTACAAATGCTGTATCCAAACATTACGGGTTTATTCTCCCTACCCATCCGTATTAAGTTACAGTTTTCTACATATAGAGGTAGCTGTCACTCATCTCAGAAACTACAAATTTTGTCTAAGTTACCTTGTTCCTCCTACATTCACTCAACTTCGACATCTTCAGAGGATAACCGCAGACTGCTGCCCACTCTATCCTTCACATCATTTACGTATACAGAAAATAATTTCGGTCCTAGCGTACGTTCTAGGAACATCCCTGCCGATACCCTTGTCTCTGATTAACACTCGCAGTCGACGACAACATACTGGGTCATATTACTTAAGACGTCTTCGAGCCACTCACAAATCTGGCAACTTATTCCGCGTGATCGTACCTTCGTTAAAAGTCTGTAGTGGGTCATCGTTGATTTCACGTGAGTTTTTACAGCCACCCTCCGCAGTGCTCAAGGGTCACTGTCTTCAGTACATGGGGTCTGCCTGGTCTTGATTTAGATGCGGTTCTTCCATCGCGTTTCCACTTCACAATCACATCATCCGTCGACCAGGCAACTTCAGAAGGCTGATGTTTCAGTATCAGGTAATACTGACCCTAGACTTATCTTAGAAGATAGATCAAGGAAAGGCAAACCTGCGTTTCTAGCATTTGTAGACTTAGAGAAAGCTTTTGACAATGTTGACTGGAATACTCTCTTTCAAATTCTGGAGGTGGCAGGGGTAAAATACAGGGAACGAAAGGCTGTTTACAATTTGTAAAGAAACCAGATGGCAGTTATAGGAGTCGAGGGACATGAAAATGAAGGGAGTGAGACAGGGTTGTAGCCTCTCCCCGATGTTATTCAATCTGTATATTGAGGAAACAAAAGAAAAATTCGGAGTAGGTATTAAAAATCCATGGTGAAAATATAAAAACTTCGAGGCTCGCCGATGCCACTGTAATTCTGTCAGAGATAGCAAAGGACTTGGAAGAGCAGGACTTGGAAGAGCAGTTGAACGGCATGGACAATGTCTTGAAAGGAGGATATAAAATGAACATCAACAAAAGCAAAACGAGGATAATGGAATGTAGTCGAATTAAGTCGGGCGATGCGGAGGGAATTAGATTAGAAAATGAGACACTTAAAGTAGTAAAGGAGTTTTGCTATTTGGGGAGCAAAATAACTGATGATGCTCGAAGTAGAGAGGATATAAAATGTAGAGTGACAATGGCAAGGAAAGCGTTTCTGAAGAAGATAAATTTGTTAATATAGGGTATAGATTTAAGTGTCAGGAAGTCGTTTCTGAAAGTATTTCAGAGGTAAGTTTTGCTGCCCGTTACTTCCATTTAGCCTTTTCAGTTGATGCCACATTGGGCGACTTGCGTGTCGATGAGGATGAAATGATGATGAGGACAACATAACACCCAGTCTCAGAGCGGAGAAAATCTCCGACTCGGTCGGGAATCAAACCTGGCCCTGCTGCATAGCTGTCAGCCACTCTGATCATTCAGCTAATAAGGCGTGAATGTGTCTCAGATGCTCATCCAACTCCAGTGGCAGACGCTACAAGAGAGGCCTTGTGCATCACGGTGTAGGTCACTGTTGAAATGCCGAGAGCGGGCGTTCCTTGATGAGTTACCAATATGTTGCTTCCTCCTTCATGCATCTCATGTAAGGACCATGAGTGTGAAATCAGAGAGTTTAGTGTTGACATGGAGGTTTATCAACAATCTCTTTTTAGTTTGCTTAATGCAAAACCCTCATACAATGTAGGGACCGAAGAGAGTGGCTAAGCTGCACGCTGCTCTTATTCCTAAGAATGCTAAAAGAAGCGATGCAGTCATTGATAAGCTAATATCATTAACATATATCTGTTGCATGACTCAAGAACAACGAAATGTCATTCTTAAAAGAGAATAGGTTGCAAAGTTGGGTGATGCATATTTCAAATCGCATACACCAAGTATTTTTCGCTCCAGATATCTAACAAGTTGTGGACGCAGACGAATAAGCTTATTCGGTATTACTACATTTCCAGAGACACTGTGTAACACTGGTAACAACTTTACGAAAGTATAGAATATCTCAGCAAATATATGCTTCAGTGGATACATTTTCAAGCAGTAGAATTCACGCGATATCTCGGACGGAAAACGCTCATACATGCTGAGTGCACCAAGGATGAGTGATACGGCACTCTAGATCAAACAAACAATGTATCACAGCGTGAACTGCACACACTGATATATGCTGACGACGCAGTTATGTACAGGGAACCTCGATTAATGACTGGTTCAAATGGCTCTGAGCACTATGGGACTTAACATCTGCGGTCATCAGTCCCCTAGAACTTAGAACTACTTAAACATAACTAACCTAAGGACATCACACACATCCATGCCCGAAGCAGGATTCGAACCTGCGACCGTAGCGGTCCCGCGGTTCCAGACTGAAGCGCCTGGAGGCGCTCGGCCACACCGGCCGGCGATGAATGACTGCGACGAAGTTTAGAACAACTTATAGAAATTATACATTTGATGTCGAAAGTTGCCTGTAAAAACAGCCACTTCCAATTTCATGTTATTTTATAACTTTATTTTCGTATCAGTTACTGCTGAAACTATGCGAAGATAGGATTGTGTACCAAGGGTCGACTGCAAACGCTTTACTTAGCTGATGTATCTGAACCCCACGGGATATCATGTGTTTTGGTTCCGGTACAGCGAGCCAGTCACTGCGATCCCCGCCAGGAAGGGTGCTCTAGGTAAAACATTTGAACAAGTCTGTAATATTCTGGTAACAGAGCAGGTGAGACGTATTGTGTTAACGGAGCTAGTCAATGTGTTTGCTGTTTCGCGAGGAAGTTCATATTAAATTGTCGCACGAGCGACAAAATGACAGACATCGAAATAAGTGACCAAGGAACAGAAAAGCAAATGAAGTCGCTAATGGAGTGACGGGATACCAATTCGATTCTACACAGAGTATGCGAAATAACTTGCCCCTGTTAGTAGAAATGTACCACAGCAGCCGGCCGCTGTGGCCGAGCTACTCCAGGCGCTTTAGTCCAGAACCGCGCTGCCTCTACAGTTGCAGATTGGAATCGTGCCTCGGGCATGAATGTGTCCATTTGAACTTTTTTTTTTCTTATGACTGGAGAAAGCACAGGTCATTGCCCCTCTAAGGGGTAATCTTGTGAAACGCAGCTCGCTCAGTTTGTCCGCGAGACCCAGAAAGCAGTAGGTGTATGACGTGTTCCTTGACTTCCGTCTGGCATTCGATACAGTTCCCCACTGTCCCCTAACGGACAAAACCGACAAAATGCGAGCGTGCGGAATATCAGACGAACTGTGTTATTCGATTCAAGAGTTCATAGCCAACAGAACGGAGAGAAGGCTTCAGACGGAAAAGTAACTTCAGTCGCGCCACAAGGGTGCGTCATAATACCATTAATTTTCACAGTAGGTATCTGTAAAGGACCTAGTAGATAACGTCGAAAGTTCCATGAGGTTTTTTCGCTGACAGTATCCTGTATACAAAGAAGTTGCAACGCTAGAAAACTGAAGCGAAATGTACGGGAGGGTCTATAGACAATCGATGCTTGGGGCAGTGGGTGGTAGTTGATTTTCAACAAAATATCTAGAAGCACGCCTACGGACTGATTTAAAGTGGAACGACAACCTTTATCTTAATCGCAGGTAAATTAGACTAAGGTTCATTAGATTTCTCACCAAATATAGTCCGTCTGCAAAGGAGATAGCCTACAAAACACTCGTTCGACAAGTACTAGAATACTGCTAGTCAGTAAGGCATCGCTACCAGATAGGAAGATAGAAGAAACAGAGAACATCCAAAGAAGAGCAGTGCGTTTCATTACAGGTGCATTTATTAAGCACAAAAACGTCACGTAGATAGTCAACCAACTGCAGTGGCAGACGCTACAAGAGAGGCACTCTTCATCACGGTGTAGGCTGCTGTTAAAGTTGCGAGAGCGCATATTCCTAGAATAGTCTACCAAGATATTGCTCATCAAATTACCTCCCATTAGGAATGTGGGTGCACTCAACTACTGTGATATGACTTTCAAATGATAGAGCACAGCAATCAGTCGTCCATTTCTTTCAGGTTTTATTAGGCAAATCTGGATTTCGGCTAGTGCCGAAATGGTATCAATGCATGTCGCAGTACGTCAGTCGCCTGTTGTTGGGGTTTCTGCCACAGATCATTGCTTCCTCGTACGTATCTCTCTCAAAAAGACCTTGAAGATAAAATTAGAGAGATTCGAGCCTACATAGAGGCTCACGAACAATCGATCTTCCCGCGAACCATTCGCGATTAGAACAGGAAAACGGTGAAGTGGTAGTGGCACACGAACTATCCTCCTCCGCACACAGTAAGGCAGTTTGTAGTGCATAGATGTAGACGTAAATGTAGACTGCAGTTGCCAGTAGGCATTGTCAACCTGGAAAGTTACTTCGTTAAGTGTTCGCAAGGTACTTGTATTTCATGGTCAAATTTTCCCTAATTTACCATGAACGCCGGCTAACCAGAAAGCTGGCTAAAGCCTGAAATAAGTTCTGCAGAAATTTTTACGAAGTCTCAGACGGTGTTCAGGAAAGATAGATTAGGCAGAATTGGTGGTGGAGTGTTGGTGTCTGTCAGTAGTGGTTTATCTTGTAGTGAAGTCGAAGTAGATACTCTGTGCGAATTGGTGTGGGTGGAGGTTATACTTAACAGCCGAATTAAGTTAATAATTGGCTCCTTCTACCGACCCCCAGACTCCGATGATACAGTTGCGGAACAGTTCAGAGAAAGTTTGAGTCTCGTAACAAATAAATACCCCACTCATACGGTTATAGTTGGTGGGGACTTCAACCTACCCTCGGTATGTTGGCAAAAATACTTGTTCAAAACCGGTGGTAGGCACAAAACGTCTTCCGAGATTGTCCTAAATGCATTCTCCGAAAATTATTTAGAGCAGTTAGTCCACGAACCCACGCGAATTGTAAATGGTTGCGAAAACACACTTGACCTCTTGGCCACAAACAATCCAGAGCTGATAGAGAGCATCATGACTGATACAGGGATTAGTGATCACAAGGTCATTGTAGCTAGGCTCAATACCATATCTTCCAAATCCATCAGAAACAAACGCAAAATAATTTTATTTAAAAAAGCGGATAAAGTACCACTAGAAGCCTTCCTAAAAGACAATTTCCATTCCTTCCGAACTGACTATGCGAATGTAGACGAGATGTGGCTCAAATTCAAAGATATAGTAGCAACAGCAATTGAGATATTCATACCTCATAAATTGGTAAGAGATGGAACGGATCCCCCGTGGTACACAAAAAAGGTCCGAACGCTGTTGCAGAGGCAACGGAAAAAGCATGCGAAGTTCAGAAGAACGCGAAATCCTGAAGATGGGCTAAAATTTACAGACGCGCGAAATTTGGCACGTACTTCGATGCGAGATGCCTTTAATAGGTTCCACAACGAAACATTGTCTCGAAATTTGGTAGAAAATCCGAAGAAATTCTGGTCGTATGTAAAGTACACAAGCGGCAAGACGCAGTCAATACCTTCGCTGCGCAGTGCCGATGGTACTGTTATCGACGACTGTGCCGCTAAAGCGGAGTTATTGAACGCAGTTTTCCGAAATTCCTTCACCAGGGAAGACGAATGGAATATTCCAGAATTTGAAACACGAACATCTGCTAGCATGAGTTTCTTAGAAGTAGATACCTTAGGGGTTGCGAAGCTACTCAAATCGCTTGATACGGGCAAGTCTTCAGGTCCAGATTGTATACCGATTAGGTTCCTTTCAGATTACGCTGATACTATAGCTCCCTACTTAGCACTCATATACAACCGCTCGCTCACCGATAGATCTGTACCTACAGATTGGAAAATTGCGCAGGTCGCACCAGTGTTCAAGAAGGGTAGTAGGAGTAATCCATTTAACTACAGACCTATATCATTGACGTCGGTTTGCAGTAGGGTTTTGGAGCATATACTGTATTCAAACATTATGAATCACCTCGAAGGGAACGATCTATTGACACGTAATCAGCATGGCTTCAGAAAACATCGCTCTTGTGCAACGCACCTAGCTCTTTATTCGCACGAAGTAATGGCCGCTATCGACAGGGGATCTCAAGTTGATTCCGTATTTCTAGATTTCCGGAAAGCTTTTGACACCGTTCCTCACAAGCGACTTCTAATCAAGCTGCGGAGCTATGGGGTATCGTCTCAGTTGTGCGACTGGATTCGTGATTTCCTGTCAGGAAGGTCGCAGTTCGTAGTAATAGACGGCAAATCATCGAGTAAAACTGAAGTGATATCAGGTGTTCCCCAGGGAAGCGTCCTGGGACCTCTACTGTTCCTGATCTATATAAATGACCTGGGTGACAATCTGAGCAGTTCTCTTAGGTTGTTCGCAGATGATGCTGTAATTTACCGTCTAGTAAGGTCATCCGAAGACCAGTATCAGCTGCAAAGCGATTTAGAAAAGATTGCTGTATGGTGTGTCAGGTGGCAGTTGACGCTAAATAATGAAAAGTGTGAGATGATCCACATGAGTTCCAAAAGAAATCCGTTGGAATTCGATTACTCGATAAATAGTACAATTCTCAAGGCTGTCAATTCAACTAAGTACCTGGGTGTTAAAATTACAAACAACTTCAGTTGGAAGGACCACATAGATAATATTGTCGGGAAGGCGAGCCAAAGGTTGCGTTTCATTGGCAGGACACTTAGAAGATGCAACAAGTCCACTAAAGAGACAGCTTACACTACACTCGTTCGTCCTCTGTTAGAATATTGCTGCGCGGTGTGGGATCCTTACCAGGTGGGATTGACGGAGGACATCGAGAGGGTGCAAAGAAGGGCAGCTCGTTTTGTATTATCGCGTTATAGGGGAGAGAGTGTGGCAGATATGATACACGAGTTGGGATGGAAGTCATTACAGCATAGACGTTTTTCGTCGCGGCGAGACCTTTTTACGAAATTTCAGTCACCAACTTTCTCTTCCGAATGCGAAAATATTTTGTTGAGCCCAACCTACATAGGTAGGAATGATCATCAAAATAAAATAAGAGAAATCAGAGCTCGAACAGAAAGGTTTAGGTGTTCGTTTTTCCCGCTCGCTGTTCGGGAATGGAATAGTAGAGAGATAGTATGATTGTGGTTCGATGAACCCTCTGCCAAGCACTTAAATGTGAATTGCAGAGTAGTCATGTAGATGTAGATGTAGATGGAGTGAATGCATGTCGGTTTGTCGATGCCAGTTCTTTGTCTCAAGAGATTCGTTGTCACGAGTTTTCCTACAGAATCCGAATCCACGTTTTCAATTCGTAGAGTGGTTTAGTTAATTTATTCACTCTTTCATTCAGTTTAGCTGATCGGACGTTGTACATTGTGTAAAATTGTTTCACATGACACCTAAATGTCTGGTTTGCTTATAACGTGTTTCGTGCTGTTAAGAGGCCATGTGTGTTGGGTACACTTGGTTTTGAATTAATTAGGTAACATGTAAGTGAAATGTACTTAAATGTAAAAAAAAAACCTGCACATAAGTTACCTATTGCTTCGTTTGCCAATATGAGAGGAGACACTAGGCAGGAGTTAGAGTGACCCGTACGCCTAAGCACTAGTAAGTACGAGCGAGTAAGGAATTGATTAGGAATAAGTACAATCTTGTAAGTGATTAAGATTCGTGAGATTGGCTTCGATTTTCATAACATGAATATTCCATGAAGGATTGGTTAAAAGACTTGTAGACTTGTAGGAAGGTGTGAAAATACGGGATGAATTTTATTAACGGGCGGGTGGCGGGGGGGGGGGGGGTGCGGATGATGCACAGAAGAATGGTAAGTAAGTGCACGAATAAGAGTTTGTTAAGAACCAACAGGGACGGCTAAGTAGGGTGCGTCTGCTGGCTACGCAACGGTGTCGTAACTGAATGTCAACACGAATGACCCGAAATACAAACAACCTGTGAGCCCATACCTTCAGACTATGCGAGAGGGAAGCCAGAACAACAGCAACAGTTCGGAACAACGTACTTCTACAAGAAGGCTAAATGTGGTAACTTCACTTATAAGAACACCTTTCAGCCCGCTCAGAAAATGAGAGCACGTTCGGTCACTAGTGTATGTGTGTGTGTCTGTGTGTGTGTGGGGAGGGGGGGGGGGGGGCAGAGGCGAGAAATTACGTCATCGCCTGCTGTAAAACCTCCGTCCCCCTCAAGCTCATACTCACAGTTAGGCCGCTCCACCAGCACTACTGATACCGATGGAATGCCAGCTCTGTTAAGTTGCAGAATGCTCTACTCGACAAGTGTCTACAACCTGACACCGTTTTGTAGTGCTTTTGTGCACGTCCTCAGCCGTCTGGTCTTGAAGGGGACTTTTGCTGTGCAAGCCACATTCCTGCCGGTCACAGTGATGATTGAGAATGAAGGCTGGGCCTATCTTCCGTGGATGAAGAACCGATATCCCGACCTGCAAACTGTTCACTTAAGTGCTGGGTGCCTGTGTCGCAACTACTGGAGCAGTCCAAGTATGGCCTTACTGGCTGTCTGCAGGGACCGCCAATCTGGCTGTCATTCGTGTTACTGTTGGGTTTTCCTCCTACACGCCATCTCGACAACAGTGTCATGCAAATTTCTGGGGACCGAGCCTAAGTGCAGTTTCACACGTAGAGAGCGAATGAGGCCCTGACGGACGTCCACAGCCACGTCAGCATGCGGGGACACTCGACCGCCGTATCCTCCTGCGACGGGTCTGCAGCACTGACCACAGTAAACGCCACGACCTGTGCTCAGCGAATTCCTCACCGGACACCGGCGTGCCATCTCGCGATAACAAGCAGTGCGCATTCGGCACTATGGCTGCTAGACAGCGACGGGAAGAAGACGGAGTGATTGTAAAATTCTCACCAATATGTGGTTGTAGATTGAATGATGTTTCATTAACGCCCCTGCGCTCTACAGGGTCACTGGCCTCCCTCTCCGCTCAACCTCCTGATAACAGAGCGGACCAGGTCGGGTCGTAACATATAATTTAACATTTCCTTCCCGCTGATAGATTTCTAATCGTGACGTTACGATTCTATGTAACATATCATGCGTTCGTGCACTCTGCACTTAAGCTACTGTATTTATCTTCAGTAAGCATGTTTCCTTAAAGTTTCTGCATTTATAGCCAACACCTCCTCCCCTTAATTTGCTCAGCAGTAGTATTACTTCTTTTGCTTCTGTATGTTTTTCAAATTTCTGAAGGTAAGTTGCTTCGCGATCTTCGCTGCAGCTGACGATATCTCATGATCCATTCAACATTTGTTCTGTGTTACTCTTTCAGTCTTTGTGTGCAAATAAACTAACAGACTGAGCCACATATGCTCATTGAGCAAGTCTTTATCGTCTTTATCTATAAGACGGGGTATTTATATATGTCATAAATAAGGTCATGAGACTGGTGATAGAGGATTTGTTGATTTTAAGATCAGTTTACATACTCGTTGATGCCCTAAGGTCGTTACGTTGCGTAATGTAAGCTTTCTCCTTGTGAATTTTTTCTTAAAAACCTGTCAGATAGTGTAACATACAATTTTGTCGGTTAAAACTTCATGTAATAAGAGGCCATTTCAGTCAGGGCAAACTTCTGTAAGCATTCTCAAGTGAACAACGTAACGAATGGCAGCTTGCTTGATATCTGATTAATGTGTAAAAGGCAGTGAAATGGAAACGGGACATATGGAAAAGCCGGCCGTTGTGACCGAGCGGTTCTAGGCGCTTCAGTCTGGAACCGCGCTGCTGCTACGGTCGCAGGTTCGAATCCCGCCTTGGGCATGGATGTGTGTGATGTCCTTAGCTTAGTTAGGTTTAAGTAGTTCTAAGTCTAGGGGACTGATGACCTCAGATGTTAAGTCCCATAGTGCTTAGAGCCATTTGAACTACTTTGAGCAGAGTGCAAAAAGTAAGTAAACTCTTTATTATTTCAAAAGTAATCACCATAACTTTTAATACTATTATCTCACTGTGAGACAAGACGCTCAATGTCTTCATGGAAATTTTTTTGCGGATGTCTATGGAAGCATGATTGTACCCAGGCGTGCATCTCTTCATCCGAAGCGAATCGACTGCCTACAATATCTTTCCTCAGAGCTCCAAAAATGTATAAATCGCATGGAAAGTGATCTGGACTGTATGGAGGATGTGTAAGACCTTCCTTGCAAAACTTCTGCGGCGTAGTCGCGCCCACACGTTGCCAAGATGATTTTGATTATGCTGTAGACGTCTTGCCGGGAAACTCTCACACATCCTCCACAGAGTCCCGATCTCTCCCCATGCGGTTTCCAGACCTTCGTAGCTCTGAAGAAAGACGCTCGTGGCCGTCGATTTGCCTCGGATGAAAAGGTGCACCCCTAGGTATACCCATGTTTTCGTAGGCAACAGTAAACATTTTTACAGAAAGGTAGTGACTGTCTGGTTTCACAATAACAATGGAACTACATCTATGGCGACAACTTGTAAAATAAAGAGTTTATTTACTTTTATTCCGTCTGTCTCCTTCTCATTTGACTGCCCTCCCCCCCCCCCCCCCCCTTTTTACACCAGTCGCCTAAACCATCCGGCAGCTTCACGCACAATATTAGTGATCTACTGGCCAATTCAGTCACATGGATAACAAATATAGGAGCATTGTTTGAAGAAGGTGTAAAGTGGAACACACGTATTCCGTTGACCCAGACATTATGACCACCCGATCGCCGGCCGCCGTGGTCTCGCGGTTCTAGGTGCTCAGTCCGGAGCCGCGCGACTGCTACGGTCGCAGGTTCGAATCCTGCCTCGGGCATGGATGTGTGTGATGTCCGTAAGTTAGTTAGGTTTAAGTAGTTCTAAGTTCTAGGGGACTGATGACCACAGATGTTAAGTCCCATAGTGCTCAGAGCCATTTGAACCACCACCCGTCTTGGTCCAGCTTTGGAAGGCAGTAATCCTGTGTGGAATGATAAAGGATAGTTTTCGTAGGTTTCCAGACGTATGCGGCATCATATGTCTTCGCACCAGGTCATGCAGTCCTCGCAAATTACGGGCCAGTGGTTTGTGGGACCGGAGATGACGTCTGAATGCGTCCCAAATGTGTTCCATAGGGTTGAGATGAGGCGAAAGCGGTGGCTAAGAATCAAACGTCAGTCCACCATTCTCCGTAAACTACTGCAGGTCGATTGTGGCCTTGTGGCACAAACGGTTATTTTCCTTGGAGATCTGTAGCTTTCGGGCAAAACATCAAGCGTGAAGGTACGTAGGTGGTCCACAGTAACGTTCACGCAGTCCACAGCAGTCATGATGCAATCTGTTATAACCACAGGTCCTGTACAAACTCAGATGAATAGCATAATCCGAGTGATTATAATTAAAGTGCAGTTAGTCAAAGAGGTCCAGTGTGTGGGCTGTAATTATCGTATGGAAAAGAAACATGGTAGATATTACAATGCGTTAATACGGAAGCGATTTACGCTGGAAAAAACCAGTTCCAATTTTGGCCACCGGGTGCAAATCTGGCGCTGTGAATGCAAGAAAGACATATAGACATGTCTCCGTATGTAATGGATTAGGAATGGGATGTGGACAGAAAAGGTTAAAAAAGTGAGAAAGGCATAACGCTATTTTATTATTAACAGGCACTTACATGATGTATTCAATATGAGCACTGGAAAAGTCAGCGAGATGATGCACCCGGCGGCGCGGGATTAGCCGAGCGGTCTAGGGCGCTGCAGTCATGGACTGTGCGGCTGGTTCCGGCGGAGGTTCGAGTCCTCCCTTGGGCATGGGTGTGTGTGTTTGTCCTTAGGATAATTTTGGTTAAGTAGTGTGTAAGCTTAGGGACTGATGACCTTAGCAGTTAAGTCCCATAAGATTTCACACACATTTGAACATTTTTTGATGCACCCGCAAACAAACGATTTGATCAACACTTGCTGGCAGCAGTTCCGGTGGAAGCTGGTCAGCGTGTTCCTGTAGACTCGCCTTCATAACAGGTAGAGACAGATACATTTCTGACAAACGCTTTCTTATAGACATTCACAAAGCCAACAGTCACATGGATTCAGAACAGGTCATCATGCCGGCCATGCATCTGGAAAACCTACGGAGACAACACGTTCGTGGAAGGTCGCATGAAGCGGATCCTTCACTGGGAGAGCGACATGGCGTGTTGCCCCATGTCGCATGAAAATAGTGGCTTCCACACGGTTGCCTTCTTTTAAAGCAGGAATAACATGCTACTCAAAGCGGTTTCGATAGTATTTAAACGTCACGGTACACCCGTTAGGCCCTCTGCATGTATTTTCTTCTTCTTCTTCTTAAAAAAAAAGATGATTGTGAATCCACGCCACATAGTCTCATACAGTGACTGAAGTAGCTCTTCGAGCACAACCCGTGGTTCAACAGTACCCGCAAATTCGGCATTTCTCTGTATTCACTGCACGCTGTCATGTAAAATGTGTCTCGTCATTGTACAGAATATTGCTCGGCCACATGTCATCAACGTTTAATCGTGCCAGGAACCGAACAGAAAATTCAAAACTTTGCTGCGGAACATAAGCGTACAATTAGTGCACCATTTGGATCTTGTACATATACCACTGTAAAACAGATCACAAAACTTTCCATCTATTGACCAGTGTGTGCACACACAACTACACTGAAGCGCCAAAGAAACTGGTATAGGCATGCGCATTCAAATTCAGAGATATGTAAAGAGGCACAATACGGCGCTGCGGTCGGCAACATCTGTATAACAACTATCTGGCGCAGTTGTTAGCTAGGTTACTGCTGCTACATCGGCAGGTTATCAAGATTTAAGTAAGTTTCAACGTGGTGCTATAATCGGCGCACGAGTGATGGGACACAGCATCTCCCAGGTAGCGATGAACTGGGGATTATCCCGTTCAATCACTTGACGAGTGTACTGTGAATATCAGGAATCCAGTAAAACATCAAATCTCCCACATCGCCGCGGTCGGAAAAATATCCTGCAAGAACAAGACCAACGACGACCGAAGAATATCGTTCAAAGTGACAGAAGTGCAACCCTTCCGCAGGTAGCTGCAGATTTCAATGCTCGGCCATCAACAAGTGTCAGCGTGAGAGCCCATATGGGCTTTCGAAGTGGAAGACCTACTCGTATACCCTCTATGACTGCACGACACAAAGCTTTATGCCTCGCCTGGGCCCGTGTACACCGACATTGAACTGTTGAAACAAGCTGCCTGGTCGGACGAGACTCGTTTCAAATTTTATCGAGCAGATGGACATGAAGACAGCCTCATGAATCCATGGATCCTGCATGTCAGCAGAGGTCTGTTCAAGCTGGAGGAGGCTCCGTAATTGTGTGGGGCGTGCGCAGTTGGATTGATATGGGATCCCTGACATGTCTAGATACGACTCTGACAGGTGACACGTACATAAGCATCCTGTCTGATCACCTACATTCATTCATGTCCATTGTGCATTACGACGGACTTGGGCAACTCCAGCACGCCAGTGCGTCACCTCACACGTGCAGAATTGTTACAGAGTGGCTCCAGGAACACTCTTCTGAGTTTAAACACTCCCTCTGACCACCAAACTCACCAGACATGAACATTATAGAGCATGTCTGGGGTGCCTCGCAATGTGCTGTTCAGAAGAGATCTCCACCCCTTCGTTCTCTTCCGGATATGTGGACATCCCTGCAAGATTCATGGTGTCAATTCCCTCCAGCACTACTTCGGACATTGGTCGAGTCCATGCCATGTCGTGTTGCGGCATTTCTGCGTGCTCGAGGGGTCCCTACACGATATTAGGCAGGTGTGCCAGGCTCTTCAGTGTAGCTTACAGTTAACATTCATTCAATTTCACAACAGTAAAAAGTATGACATTTAGACATTTCTTAAGAAAAATGTTAGTACAACAATTTACTATTTTTATTTCACGGCAAAGTACACGTCGTTACAGCAAAATTGAAAGACATAATTAGTAATCCATGGACTTGTGTTACAATGTCTTATGCCAGACGACTGGTGCGGTGCACTGGAGACAAACGTACTAATTCGCGTTAGGAAGTTAAAAAAGCACGGTCGTAATACGAAAGAAGTATCACAAACCACTAAAAGCTAAACAGTCATACGGTGTGACAGTGCAGAGGGAGTAAAAGCGATTGTTATGACAGGCTACCAGCTTGTCTTCGTACATATATTATATAACTTCATCCTGTTAGTGAGTGTCCCTGCCACGAACTATCAGTTACAGTTTATCTTCACTCGTAGGCGGTGCTCTCGATCAGCTGACCACGCTTCTCCACCGCATGCCCAGAGAGGTCTTTTACATATTACCACCACTGAGTCCCTGCACAGCACGCCGCCAGTGTAGTCAGGTGAGAACATTTATTGTTTTTCGTTGCTTTCATCATTATACAGGCGTAACGCACGAAAAAAGTTCTAGATTAAAATTTGAATGTTAGTAAAGGAACATTTGTCTGTGCTATAACTGGTCCCCTGCTGACAACCCCTCTTGAGTGAACAGGGTGAACTTATTTTCATATGGGAGCTCCCCATTTTTATTGCATATTCAGATTCTACGCCAACAAACTCGTAATATTTACTCAAACCATTGTTTCCCATTCGTAGTAGATGACGCTGTAATCGACAAATATCAAGTGTTTCTGTTTTCGCAGTTAGAAACCGACACTTCATTTACGATGTGAATGTAAACCTTTTGTTCTAATGGTTGATACTTTTGTTCGAAATTAACTTTAGTATTGCAAATTTAATTGTTCACCAGTCATTTCAATGTCTGGTTAGAAATTAAGTTTAGCGTGATCCAGGAACAACGACGTGGATATTATGGTTTTCTGTTCCGATCGTGATGCTTGATTTCGGTGAGTCCCCTTGCGTTTTATCACTGTGGTTGTTGATTTCGCTGGGTATCCATGGCGTTTTACCTTATTACAATCGTTGTGGTTTGTATTCCGCCGGTAGCCGCGTAGCGGCCAAGCCAGACAGTTACGGCAGTTGCATGGGAAATTAGTCAGTCACCCTAATGGCGGGGTTCGAGGGCGACCACCGGAATCAAATATTTTGATGGTTGAGCCCTCATCTCAACCAACCCTGTATAGCGCAGAAAACTACGCTACAATGCAAGTAACTTCTTTGCCAGGAATGTCATTGTTTGGCCGTAGTATTTGTACTGTAGATTCGCATTTGCAACGCCTAAGTGACGTTTTAACATTAGCATCAACCGTCAGAAAACAAAAGTTACATTTACATCCAAAATGAAATGTAGAATCAAATGCATCGGTTCTAAACTACAAAACAGGCACGATATTTGTCGATTACAGCGCCATCTATGTTGAATGGGAAAAGGTGGTTTGGGTAAGTTCTGACGTATTTTTTGGCGTAGAATCCGAATATGCCATAGAATTTGTGGGTTCCTATTTGAAAACACAAAATTGACTCCGCCCATGCAGGAGACGTGATTAGAAGGTCGTCTGTTATAGCGCAAACAGATGCCCCCTTAACTAATATTAACTTTTCATCTAAAACATTCCTCTCGTACGATGCGTCGCTTTCGAGGTATTTAGTTGCCTCACGTTTAAACAAGCTCCCTGAATACACCGACCCACTTGTAGCCGTTGAACCGACCGGCTACTTGCCTGTTTTAAAAGACATAAAACTGACTGCTAATTTTACTGATAACGCAGGCAACGTATGCATTTGAAAAACTCACAATTTTTATTATCAGTTTCTTACAAGTTCGAGCATGATTGTTGACTTGCTTCTGCTCAACAAAACTGCCACTGGATGAAGTGTAATGTTGTTTTCTTCGCGAAAAGTTAAAAATGATTCGGGAGCAGAGGAATATTTTGTCGAAGTGATAGGCTAATCGATTTCAAAATATAGGAAATGAAGAATAATAATTTTGCAGCTCTACGTAAGCCACTAAACTAAACACATTACATAATGTGTCGCAGTTGGGGAGGAGGGAGGGGCTCTAATATTACACTATGCTTGATCATCAAGCCTGTGGCTTTTTATCTGTTGATGTCAGCTCCTGTCTCTTATCTGCTAACCCATCATCTTCATTTCAGTACAGTTTCTGCTCCCCACACCATCGGTGATCTATACTCATATGTAGGCCTGCTCCGCGAGAGTCTTCCCCTCTGTCATTCCTTTAACTTCTGTACGCATGAAAGATCCATGTAGACGTCTCTTTTTCCAGTTGGCTAGTTTCTGGATGTATCCATTCCTTACCCGGTCATTCCATCTACCTTCAACAGTCTCCTTTAACACCACATGTCAAAAGCTTCTAACCGTTTTATTTCTATCTTTCACATTGTCTATGCCTCAACAGACATCTGTACTCCAAATAAGACTTTTCATGATTATTTTTGCTGGTGTGAAGGTTTATAGTTCCGATTGCCAGCAGCTCTCCTTTCGTAGAAATTCTCTACGTCTTGCTCGAAAATTGCTACCACGTGTTGTCACGCCCTCCTTTTTTATTTTCCTTCTTCCTAAATCACAAAATTCGTCCACTTATGCGAGTGAAGAGTGGATATGGATAATCCTTATATCGGCCAAACGTGAGATTTTTCAGGAGAAGGAAAAAACACTGTATGTCTCTTTGTACATAACTGATCTGTGTCAAAAAACAGAGAAACTATTCTGATAACACTGAATTTAGCTGTTCACCTTTATACCTACATCTACGTCCTACTCCGGAAGCCATCTAATGCTGTGTGGCCGAGGGTACTTCTAGAACCACTAACGGATCATCCAATTCGTGTTTCACTCGCGAATGGTGCCTGGGAAGAATGATTGTCGGTAAGACTCTGTGTGAACTCTAATTTCTCGAATTTTCTTGTCTTGATCATTACGCGTGATGTATATGGGAGGAAGTGATGTGTTATCCGACTCTTCCTGGAAAATGTTTCTCGAAATTTGAATAGTAAACTTCTCCGTAATTAACAATGCCTCTTTTTTAACGCCTGCCACTGGAGTTTGCTGAGCATCTCCGTAACGTTCTCGTGCCGACGAAACGATCCCAGGACGAGACGCACCGCTCTTCGCTGCATCTTGTCTATCTCTTCTATCAGTCCTGCCTGGTAAGGATCCAATATTGATGAACATTGCTGAAGAATCGGTCGAATAAGTGCCTTATAAGCCACTTCCTTCGTGGATGAGTTATATTTCCTTAAGATTCTTTCTATGAACTGCAGTCTGGCTTCTGCTTTTCCTGCTGCTTGCTTTATGTGTTCATTCTATTTCATGTCGCTCTGTATAGGTACTCCTAGATGTTTTACAATAAATTCTGTTTCCAGCAATTTCTCATCAACATTGTAGATGTACAGTAGTGGATTTCTTTTCTTATGCATTGGCAACATGTTAGACGGCCGCAGTGGCCGAGCGGTTCTAGGCGCTTCAGTCTGGAACCGCACGACCGCTACGGTCGCAGGTTCGAATGCTGCATCGGGCATGGATGTGTGTGATGTCCTTAGGTTAGTTAGGTTTAAGTAGTTCTAAGTTCTAGGGGACCGATGACCTGAGACGTTAAGTTCCATAGTGCTCGAGCCATTTGAACCATTTGAGCAACATATTACATTTATATACACTATGTGATCAAAAGTATGCGAACACGCCCAAAAACATACGTTTTTCATATTAGGTGCATTGTGCTGCCACGTACAGCCAGGTACTCCATATCAGCGACCTCTGTAGCCATGAGACATCGTGAGAGAGCAGACTGGGGAGCTCCACGGGACTCACGGACTTCGTACGTGGTGACGTGATTCCGTTTCACTTGTGTCATAGGTCTGTACGTGAGATTCCCACACTCCCAAACATCCCTAGGTCCACTGTCTCCGATGTGACAGTGAAGTGGAACCGTGAAGGGACGCTTACAGCACAAAAGCTTGCAGGCCGACCTCGTCTGTTGACCAGCAGGGACCGTCGACAATTGAAGAGGGTCGTAATGTGTAACTGGCAGACATCTACCCAGAACATCAGACAGGAATTCCAAACTGCATCAGGATCCATTGCAGGTACTGTGACAGATAGGCCGGAGGTGAAAAAACTTGGATTTCAAGGTCGAGCGGCTGCTCATACGCTACATATCATGCTGGTAAATGCCAAACGACGCCTCGCTTGGTGTAAGGAGCGTAAACATTGGACGATTGAACAGTGGAAAAACGTTGTGTGGAGTGACGAATCAGGGTACACAATGTGGCGATCCGATGGCAGGATGTGGGTATGGCGAATGCCAGGTGAACGTCATCTGCCAGCGTGTGTAGTGCCAACAGTAAAATTCGGAGGCGGTAGTGTCATGTTGTGGTCGAGTTTTTCATGGAGGGGGCTTGCACCCCTTCTTGTTTTGCGTGGCACTACCACAGTACAGGCCTACATTGATGTTTTAAGCACCTTCTTACTACCCACTGTTGAAGAGCAATTCGGGGATGGCGACTGCATCTTTGAACACGATCGAACACCTGTGTGCATAATGCACGGCCTGTGGCGGAGTGGTTACACGACAACAACACCCCTGTAATGGAATGGCCTGCACAGAGTCCTGACCTGAATCCTATAGAACACCTTTGGGGTGGTTTGGAACGCCGACTTCGCGCCAGGCATCACCGACCGACAGCGATACCTCTCCTCAGTGCAGTACTCCGTGAAGAATGGGCTGCCATTCCCCAAGAAACCTTCCTGCACCTGACTGAACGTATGCCTGCGAGAGTGGAAGCTGTCATCAAGGCTAAGGGTGGGCAAACACCATATTGAATTACAGGAATACTGATGGAGGGCGCCACGAACTTGTAAGTCTTTTCAGCCAGGTGTCCGGATACTTTTGATCACGTACTGTACGTTAAGGATCAACTAAGAGAGTCTGCATTATTCTTGAATCCTCTGTAAGTCTTTTTGCAAATCGATTCTGCCTTCTGACGTAGCTACTACCTTATAGACAACCACATCTTTTTAGATCAGCCTTAAAGATCTTCCGACGCTTTCTGCTGCATCATTTATTTATATATTATAAACAGTCCATCTCACTTTCTTGTGGTACTCAGCAAATTACTTTTACATTTTTTGATGTTCGGTGAACAGCGACTTGCTGAGATCTTTCTGCAAAGAAGTTTTGAATCCAGTCGCAAATCTGTTCCGATACTTATTAAGCTTGCACTGTTTTTCACTAAACGACAGTGCGAGACGGTGTCAAGTGCCTTCCAGAGGTCAAGGAACATGCCGTCACCCTGAGCGCCGTTGTCTACAGTGCTGTGGAACAGAGCGAGCTGAGTTTCAAAAGAACTCTCTTTGTGGAATCCGTGTTGATTTTTATTTTTTCGTTCTCCAAAACGTCATTTTTCTTCAGCATAAAACGCATTCGATAACTGTATAACAGATTGACGTCGACGGTAACAGCCTATGTATGTCTGTCCTACGACCCTTCTTGAAAACAGAACCATTCATTGCTCCAGCGATCTACGATAATGTTTCTAGAAGGCGAGCATGTGCTTTCACATAATCTTCGCTGTATCTGATTGGTATCTCACCTGGTCCTGATGCCTTTCCACTACTAAGCGATTGTAGTTGCTTTCCTATTCTGCAATTGGTTTTCTTAGTATCTTCCATTTCGGCGTTCGCACGATGATTGAAAGGAAGCACCTTCCGTTGTGCAACAGTTTCGGAAGACCGAATTCAGTATTTCACTCTTCCTTGTGTTATCTTCCGTTTCGGTGCCAGTGTGATCACTGAGTGAATGAGTGAGGATTTAGAGCTGCTTACTGGTTTTGTATAAGCCATAACCTCCTATGGTTTCTACTCCGATCAGAAGGAAAAATTTTACTCTCAAGGCCACTGAATGCCTCTTTCGTTGCTCTCCTTAGGCTCATTTTCACATCGTTCAGATTTTGCCTATCACTTAGGTTTTGATTTCTTTTGAATCTATTGTGGATCTCTCTTTGTTTACTGAGCAATTTTCAAACACGACTATAAAAACACAGTATGTCTTTGCCATGCATTAGACACTGCTGGGAACAAACTAGTCTAAGGCATATTGAAGGACGTTTTTGAGTTGTTTTTAGATTTGTGCTCCAAATGTTGGTCTTTATCAACGAATATTTGACGCGCTCTCTACTTAAACGCTCTGCAGTTTGTATCCTGTCGCTCTTGATAAGCAAAAATATTTTCCTAACATTTCTTGTAAACCCTGTAATCCTAGCTCCTGTCACAGCCATATGATCACTGACACTTTCATCTACATTAACTGATTCGGTAAGTTCAGGTCTGTTTGTTGCTAGGAGGACTAAGACGTTGCCTTCACGAGTTGGTTCTTTAATTATCTTTTCGAAATAATTTTCGAACAACACATTCAGAATAATGTCACACGAATCCCTGTCTGTGGCATCCGTTTTTATGCCATGATTCCCCCAATCGCTACCTGGAAAGTTGAAGTCATCCTCTATTACAACGTCATGATCAGAAAAATTACTAACGATGTTCAGCAAGTCGTCTCTGCAGCACTCTACCACAATAGCTCATGACCCAGGCGGTCTATAAAAGGATCTGATTACCATTTTTGACCGATATTTGGTGCTTAACTTAACCCAGATTAATTCACATTCGGAATCCGCGAGAACCTCGCTAGATATTATCGAAATTTTTTACTCCAATGAAAACGCCTCCATCTTTGGCGATTAAATATTTCATCTGAATTTAGGATTCCGTTGCTATTCACTTTTTGTTTCAACCAACTTTCTATTCCTAATAGTGATTATAGCTTTCAATAAGAGATACTGACTCTAAGATCTTTCCTTGGAAGCTGCTGCAGTTCACTAATTTCATTTAAACCGTTTCTTTATCTGATATGTGAGGACAAGCATTCTATTAGGACATTGTGGCTGATGTAAATTCGATTTTGGCAGACAATTCATCTCTCATCTCAAGGAGGTGTCTCTCTTATCTAGAAAGTCCCCATGTGCGTGCCACACGTACTCCACTACACCTGTAGTTACATTTTGCTTTTAGTGCACACCTGATCTATTAAGTGACACCCTATAATTCTCCACCCGACAGCGGAAGTCGAAAAATTCGAATCTGGTACCGTCGCAGAGTCGTCTGATTTGATTTAAACCTTCCATCCTCCTCCAAACCAGAGGACCGCGATCGACCCTAGGTGTCATGCTACAAATATTCACCTTAGCCTGCACCCCATGTGCGATTGTAGTTGTCTTCGCCAACTAAGCCTCCGCCGAAAGGAACTGAGGATGGCCTCAGAACCCAAGCAGCAGCAGTCAGTCGCGCCGACATGTTCCACTATTTGCAACCAGTTGCAGCCATCGTGTGTTCGATAGCCAAGGCAGGGCCCCTCCCACGTCACGGACGAGACAGCCCTCCTCCGGCAAATATACCGATTGCACACTGATATGCTTTCCACCCCTGCATGATGTTTCCTTGTGGGGCTCCGTTAGCAGCCTAACGTTTTACCTCCCAATGAGCAGCAAACCCACCCTCTGCATTTGTCCGGACTGGGTAGAAAAATCAGCCGCTGGCCCAACAGCAGAAGCTGTTGCTAAGGCATAAGGAGCCAATTGTGCGCCCCTTCCCTCTTTCACCTTCCACCCAGTGACACGTGAACCCACTCACTCTCGAGATATTGCGTATCAGAAGACGCAGCGACAATCTGGTGACCATGGGATTCCATCACCATAACGGGCGTCGAAGGTCTCGTCAGCGGTGCGCTGATGCAGAAACCTGTTGATTCTGGCCAGCGCAATTTCCATCGGTTTACGTACAGCAGCCACTTCTCCTTCTGTCCGCTCAAAACAAGTATAATCCTGTCCATATCGTACTTTGTAAAAAAAAAATACAATAGGATCTCAAAAATATGAAATAAAGCACTGAGTAGCACTGGGGGAAGAACAAAGAGACCTCCGAAGAAGTGAAAATTACCCGACTGTTGCATTAATGAGGTTGGAAATTAGGCAAAATATGCATGAGAACATAAACAAACATTAGAATCCACTGTGGAGAGTTATCACTATAGACTAATGTCAGAAGATCTGCTAGCTCTTAAAACAGAAATAAATTTCTCTACTGTAAATGGGGTTTCTTTTTACTAGAAACTCTGCCTCCCCGAAAGCCATTGCAAGTGAGTGTGGGTGTGCAGAATAAATTGTGACTGACCTTTTCTGAAGTATCTTGATGTGGTAGGAGAGAAGAGTCCTCGCCTGCTCCTCATTCTTGACCAGACTGGACGCAGGCTCCGAAACGACCCGCAGCAGCTCCAGCGATGCCTCGTGCCACAGCCTGCAAGACGCCAACAGGCAACACCAACCCTAATTATGGGCAAGTCTGCCTTACCTACCACAATGGATGCCCAATGTCCTACTGATTTCTAACACTTTCATTTACAAAGAAAGCAATACTCATGCATCCACCTGACATACACACTGGTGATACTTAACACTTACAACCTTTTTCAGTGATGTCCTTTGGTGTTTCTATAACTGACGTAAAGTTTTTTGATCGTAAGCCTTGCAAGCGGAGAAATCTAGTTCAGCGGACTAAAATTTAAATTTAACCATCCCCAGGAGACATCACGCTAATGTCGTATAACGCCACCTCCAGCCATGACAATGCTGCCAAAACGGCGAGGATGTGAGACCACATGTCTATCCATGTGCCTCCTTTTCAACTGAGGCCCTCGTTGATCACATACAGCTACCAAATAGGGTATACTGCTACTTTTTACCTGAATCAGACTAGTCGACGATCGATAGGATAACTGCGTGGTCGCCAAACCAGGAACGTAAGTGTGAAACCTGTGATCAAAGCTGTCATCATCTTGGAAGATGGAAGCTTCCACAGCTTGCACGTGATGAAGGTGTAGAACGAAAGAGCAACACTTGGTCGCCAGAAATGTTGAAATGAAAAGCGTGTTTCATGTATACGATAACGTGAAGGAGTAGGCACAAGTCATAGTGGTAGACCCGAAGAAACTATTAGGTTCGTGCATAAGTTCGTAGCATGTTTTTTTCTGCATCACGGAATTCCGGTTTCTATAGGTTTATTTATCGATTGTCATTTTTGTTTGTAGTGCGTTGTTGCTATTTGAGTTTACCTATTGTCATTTTGTCATTTGGATATTGTGAGTGGACTTTTGGACTCTAGAAAATTGAGAGTCAAGTCGAGATATACGAACACTTCCAACGTATTCCTCTGCCTGAGTTCAACAGAGCGGTGACAGCAGCGGATGTTGCCACAAACATTTGCGCCGTATACGGGAATAATGTCATTGCATGGAGCACCGCAAGAAAATGGTTTCCTCGTTTTAAGGAGCATCGTTTAGACATTAGCGACTCTCCACGTTCAGGAAGTCCATAAGCGCTGTTTAATCGTGTTAATCCACAATGATCCACGCCAGTGTACTCAAAAACTGGCAGATGTGATGAACTGTGAGCATTCACAATCGTGCGACATTTGCATGCAATGGGAAGGGTTGAAAAATCGGATATATTGGTACCGCATTCTCTAAGGCAAAATCACAACAATCAGCGGGTGCCCATAAGGTGCACCTCTGCTTGCTAGTCATCAATTGGCTCGTGAACAACATCGACAATTGCTATCACCGTGCGAGGTGGCGCATTGGTTAGCACACTGGGCTCGCATTCGGGAGGACGGCAGTTCAAACTCGTGCCCATCCATCCTGATTCAGGTTTTCCTTGGTTTCCGTAAATCGCTTCAGCCAAATGGCGGGATGGTTCCTTTGAAAGGGCACGGCCGACCTCCTTCCCTATCCTTCCCTAAGTCGACGGAACCGGTGACCTCACTGTTTGCTCCCCTCCCACCAAATCAACCAACCAACCAATCGTATCTTGTATCGTTACTGGTGACGAGAAATGGTGTCTTTATGCTAAAATAAGGGAAAGAAAGGAATGGTCGAGCCCAAACAAAGAAGCAAATCGCTGCACAAAGACCTGTGCATCCACCAAAGATAATGTTCTGCACCTAGTGGAGCAGCGACGGTGTAGTGTACTGTGAGTTGCTTCCCAGAAGTGTAATCATCTCTGCTGAATTTATTGGCCACAACTGAAATGTCTTGTAGATGCAGTCTAAGAACAACTACCAGGATCACTGCGTGAAGTGATGCTACTCCACGATAACGTCCACCAGCATTCTGCTAGAGTGACAAAACACACTACACAGGAAATGGGTTGGGAAGTCATATTAAGTGGTTCGTATAGCTCTGAGCACTATGGGACTTAACTTCTGAAGTCATCAGTCTCCTAGAACTTAGAACTACTTGAACCTAACTAACCTAAGGATATCACACACATCCATACCCGAGGCAGGATTCGAACGTGCGACCGTAGCGGTCGTGCGGTTCCAGAGTGAAGCGCCTAGAACCGCTCGGCCACAGTGGCCGGCTGAAGTCTTTTCGCAACCTCCTTATTCACCTCATCTTGCGCTCTGACATCGTTACCTTTTCCGCTATCTATAGAACAACCTTCATGGAACTTCCCTTCCGGATGAAAATCCGCTCCGAGCACGGCTCGACGAGTTCTTCGCCTCAAAATCATGCGATTTCTACAGTCGCTGCATCGAAAATTTACCCCACCGCTGGCAGACTGGTCCAAATAGTGAAGGAGAATAAATTGTTGATTACTGAAGTCTTTATTATGTATCTGTTGTGTTTATTAAACTTATGGAAAAACGCCACGAACTTATAGACCAACTAATATTTTCGTCCAGCCAAAACTGTGAGTTCTTTGATTGATCTGGGAAGGGGCTCATCGGATTAGCACATATGAAATATTACTTCACTTTATTACATAAATTAATAAAAGGTTTGCTTAGCATTCACGCACTTTTTTGCCACAGGTTTATTGTATAGTTTACAACTTTTATTGACTACCAAAATATCACTTGATGCACTTATTAACAAACCGTTCTCTTGCAGTACAAAATGCAACATTTACGAAAGTACATTTCGTTAGAAAATTCTTCAGCACGCCTGTGCTAGACTTTACATTGACCTACAGTGCGAGGGCGCTGCAGTGCTGAAAGGGGAGGCGTTGTCTTCAGGAACGACTCCCATTAGTCGTTGCGGTCTGCAGCGAGTTCTCACTAACGTCTGTGGTATCGATATGTATTACCGACTTTGAAGTGGCACAGCCATCTCTGGACGACACAACACACGGTGCAAAAAACACCTCCAGAATGTCATGTTAGTATCTTTGGCCTGATTTACACGCTCTGTACATCGTCGGTTAAATGCCCCATTGAGCTGTCGACGGACTGGTCGCGTTATCCATTTTAAACGACGCGACATTGCCACTCGTCGGACCGCACTACGTGCGTCCAGTCAGCTGCTGTCCAGTTTGTGAATCGTTTGGCCTATTGACTACATGCCTGTGCCACTGTGAACAATGGTCTTTTGTTATGTACCCGATTCCAAAACGCCTGTTACATGCAGTCACTTTTGCAAGGTTCACTCGGAAATTCGTTGACATCGATGTGCTTTCACTGACAGCTGGAATTATTGACGAGTTTTAAACTGTTTGAAACTGTCGTTGACAGCGTAGTGCTTGTCTTCTGGTTGCTGACGGTTAGGGTCCTTTTGTGACATCTAAGGAAAGAGGAAGAAAGATTTACAGGAGGATGAAAGGGATAAAATGGGTAGACAAATTCGAGATATGAGGGAGTGTTGAGAAGAGTGGAGGAAGAGAGAGGGTAACCATAGTTGGATTGGACATCGAATGGGGGAAGATTGCTTGATGATGGGTGTTATGGAAGGAACGGTGAATGGATGAAGAAGAGGAGGACGTAGGAGATACCAGTTGATGGACAGTGTAAGGATACAAAACAAATATGAGAAAACAAAAGGATAGCAGACGATAGTAGTGAATGGAGAGCTCCATGTGAAGACCTGCCCTGTGGCCGAAAACCGACGATTATGATGATGATGATGATGATGATGATGATGATGATGATGAGGATGAGATGAGGATGATGTGTACACTGTTCATACGCCGTGCTACATGGCTGCGATTGATATCGGCAACGATTCGTTGTAGGCAGTTGCCCAGTCCACGTTATTACGCCAAGAAATCGGACAACTTCAATAACGTTGCCAGATGGACATTCAGACACGATGATTCCTTTCTGCTATTCTGTAAAGTCCCCCCGACGACGCATTGCATTTGATGAAAGTTATCTGACGTTAACTGTAGGTGAAATATACACTGATCAGCCAGAACACTATGGCCACCTGCCTACTATCGATTTAAACCAGTCCGGTCGATAGCAGCGTCACATGGCGGGGAATGACTGCTAGTCAGACACATGCATGGTGCATGCTGTATGAGAGAGCATGCTGTCATCGTGTAGAATGGGGAAGACGTACGATCTGTCTGAATTTGACCAAGGGCACATTGTGAGGGTTCGGAGGCTCGACACGAGCATTTCGGATACTGCACGACTTGTCTGGTTTTCATGGGGTGCTGTGGTATCTTCAACACGTGGCGAAACCAAGATGGAACCACATCCAGAAGTCGTGAGGTTGGGCGGCCACCCCTCATTAGCGATTGGACGTCTTATGCTGTGGGAACTGGTAAAACAGAAAAGGCGGCGAACTCTGGAGGAACTTACATTAAACTTAAATGATGGGCAGAGTACAAGTGTGTCTAACACACGGTGCATCGAACACTCCTAACGATGGGTCCCCGTAGCCGACGACGCATGCATGTGGCAATGTTAGCATTACGACATCAGCAACAACGACTGAAATGGGTACATGACCATCGGCAACGGACGTTGGCGCAGTGGCAGAGCGTTGAATCCCGATATCTTCTTCATTTTCTGATGGGAGGGCGCAAACCCGCCGTGTTCCAGAGGAATAGCCCCTCGACACCTGTACTACAGGATGAAAACAAGCTGGTGGAGGCTCAATTATGGTCTCTGGAACATACAAGTGAGCATCGTGCATGGCAGGGAAGATCGTGCATGGCACCATGACGGCCAATAAATGTAGTACACTGCTAACAAACCACGTGCACCCCTTCATGACGATCATGTTTCCAGACAGCAGTGGCATTCTCCAGCAAGGCCAGAAGTGTGATGGAGTGGTTCTAGAAACACAGTGAAGCGTCTCAACTGATGTGCTGGCCCCACAGCTCGCCATATCTGAACCCGATCGAAATAATCTGGGATGAGTCCGCAGTTTGTGGTCTGGTGGTTAATGTTGCTGCCTCTGGATCACGGGGTCCCGGGTTCGATCTCCAGCCGTGTTGGGGATTTTCTCTGCCTGGGGAGTGGGTGCCTGCGCTGTCCTCATCTTTTCATAGTCATCTTATCATCATCATCATCATTCGTGACAGTGGCTAGATTGGACTGTGTAAAAAATTGGACTGTGTAAAAATTGGGACTTTGTACAGGCGCTGATTACCGCGCAGTTGAGCGCCCCACGAACCAAACATCACTCATTAAACATCTGGGATGTAGTTGAACGTGGCGTCATATATCATCGCCCCTCCCCGAATTTACGGGAAGTGACTTGTATGTGCAGATGTGACGCTAACTCCCTCCAGCGACATACGAACGCCTCATTGCCTCCATACCACGACACGTTGCTGCTGCTATCCGTGCCAGAGGTGGACATACCGGCTATTAGGCAGGTGTTCATAATGTTCTGGGTGCTCAGTATAAATATTATATTCGTGTATAAGTTCGTGGCTTTTTTTTCATGTTGGTGTTCCAGTTGCTACGAGATTATTTATCGATATCCTGTTATAATTTGTAGTTCACTGTTGTTACTTGAGTATGTATGTTGTCATTTTGTCATTTAGAAATGGTGAGTGGGGTTGTAGACGCTAGAAAATGAAGTGTCAAGTGGAACGATTGGGACATTTCCGACGTATTTTTCTGTTGGAGTTCAGTAGAGGGGTGACGGCAGCGGAGGTAGCCAGAAACATTTGCGCCGTGTGTGGGGACATGCCACTGGCCAGAGCACGGCAAGTAATTGGTTGTATCCTTTTAAGGGGCATAGCTTTGCCGTTGGTGACTCTCCCCGTTCCGGAAAACATTCATGGTTTGAAGAAGATTGTTTAAATTCATTAACGCATAATGATCCACGTCAGTGTATTCTACAACTGGCAAATGTAATGAACTATGATCATTCCACTATCTTGTGACATTTGCATGCAATGGGGAAGGTTCAAAAATCGGGTGTATGGGTACCGCATGCTCTAAGCCAAAATCACAAAAATCAGCGGGTGACCGCAGTGTGCACCTCTGCTTGCTCGTTATCAATTGGCTCGTGATCAGCACCGACCATTCCTATTCTGTATAATTACTGGTGGCGAGAAATAGTGTCTTCGTGCTATCATACGGAAAAGGAAGGCATGGTTGAGCCCAAACAAAGAAGCAACTCGATGCACAAAAACCTGCGCGCATCCACCAAAGATAACGTTTTGCAGCTAGGGGAACTGCGACGGTGTGGTGTACTATGAACTGATTCTCCGAAGTGTAACCATCACAGCTGAATTTACTGTCAATAACGGAAACGTCTTGCAGACGCAATCCATGGACAACTAGCAGGAAGCGTGCGTGAAGTGATGCCATCCCACGATAACTAACACCCACCAGCATTATGCTAGTTTGACAAAAAACACTGTACAGAAGGTGGGTTGAGAAATCAATCCACATCCACCTTATTCACCTCATCTTGCGACCTCAGATTATCACCTTCTCCGTTCTCTACCGACAACCTTCAGTGAAGTTCATTTCCAGATGTAAATGCGCTCCGAACACGGTTCGACGAGTTCTTCGTCTTAGAATCGTATTATTTCTACAGTTGGGGAATAGAAAACTTACCCCAGCGTCGGCAGACTGTTGTAAATAGAGAAGGAGAGTATATTATTGGTGACCAAAGTCTCTGTTATGTGTGTCTGCTGTGCTAATTAAACTTACGGAACAAAGTTACGAACTTATGCACCAATCCAATACGTATATGACATAGAACGGAACTTGCAAACAAGTATGTGCTATGCTATTGGGTCTCATGCAATCACCACCTAGGAAATCGTGGTATAATCCGGAAAATATTGCCAAATGCACATATCATAAAACGTATTGCATCACCTCGGTTCCGAGAGTTTCGCAACCTGTACAGAAAATTGGAATAGAGATCAACAGAATCATTTCAGCCCTTTTTATTGTTCATGACACCCACACATTTCATGTTGTACCACCACACAACAAGACCTTCAGAGGTGGTGGTCTAGATTGCTGTACACACTGGTACCTCTAATACCCAGTAGCACATACTCTTGCACTGATGCATGCCTGTATTCATCGTGGCATACTCTCCAAAAGTTAATCAAGGCGCTGTTGGTCCAGATTTCCCCACTCCTCAACGGCGATTCGGCGTAGATCCGTCACAGTGGTTGGTGGGTCATGTCGTCCATAAACAGCCCTTTTCAATATATCCCAGGCATGTTCGATAGATTTCATGTATGGAGAACATGCTGGCTATTCTAGTCGAGCGATGCCGTTATCCTGCAGTAAGTCATTCACAATAAGTGCATGACGGGGCGCGAATTGTCGCCCATTAAGACGAATGCCCCGCCAATATGTTGCCTATATGGTTGCACTGTCGGTCGGACGGCATTCACGTTTCGTACGGCCGTACCGAGCCTTCCATGACCAAGAGTGGCGTATGTCGGCCCCACATAATGCCACCCCAAAACAGCAGGGAACCTCCACCTTGCTGTACTCGCTGGACAGAGTTGAGCCTGACCAGCTTGCCACCAAACACATCTCCGACGGTTGCTGGTTGAAGGCATACGTGACACTCATCGGTGAAGAGAACATGATGCCAATCCTGAGCGGTCCATTCGGCATGTTGTTGGGCCCACCTGTACCGCGCTGCATGGTGTCGTGGTTGCAAAGATGGACCTCGCCATGGACTGTGCTCAGTAGGCCGTATGATGCGGAACTTCACTCCCGGAGTGAAGTTCCGCATCATGCAGCCTATTGCGCACAGTTTGAGTCGTAACACGACGTCCTATGGTTCTACGAAAAGCATTATTCAACATGGTGGTGTCTTTGTCAGGGTCCCTCCGAGTCATAATCCGTGGGTAGCGGCCGTCCACTCGAGTAGTAGCCCTTGGGCGGCTTGAGCGAGGCAAGTCGTCGACAATTTCTGTCTCTCTGTATCTGCTCCATGTCCTAACAGCATCGCTTTGGCTCATTCTGATACATCTGAACACTTCCTTTGTTGGCTCTTAGCACTATGGGACTTAACATCTATGGTCATCAGTCCACTAGAACTTAGAACTACGTAAAACTAACTAACGTAAGGACATCACACAACACCCAGTCATCACGAGGCAGAGAAAATCCCTGACCCTGCCGGGAATCGAACCCGGGAACCCGGGCGTGGGAAGCGAGAAGGCTACCGCACGACCACGAGCTGCGGACCTTCCCTTGTTGAGAGCCCTTTCTGGCACAAAGTAACAATGCGGACGCAATCGAACCGCGGTATTTACCGTCGATGCTTGGTTAAACTACAGACAATATCAGCCGTCTATCTCCTTCCTGGTGGACTGCCTGAAACTGATCGTCTGTCAGACGCCCTCCGTCTAATAGGCGTTGCTCATGTTGGGTGTTTACATCTTTGGGCATGTTTAGTGACATCTCTGAACAGTCAAAGGGACTGTGTCTGTGATACAATTTCCACAATCAACGTCTGTCTTCAAGAGTTCTGTGACCCGGGGTGATGTAAAAGTTTTTGATGTGTGTATTTGGGACAGTGATGCTAGCGAAACTCATCTCTGAACGCAGAAACTGAAGCTGTACTCTTTGGTCACGACTTAACAACCAGCTCGGAAATAGAGACGGATTCTGATAAAAGCGTCAAATGTGCATGAAAAAGACAACTGTAAAAATCATTCTTGCTAGCCTGACTCGCAGCAATTTAACCTGTGGCCTTTGGTCCCAACTTAACTGCAACCGTGGGAAATTACAAAATATTCCGAAAAAAAGTCCCACAGCAAATCAAAGTTATTGCTTCTTCTTACGAAGAAATATCCAAAAAATTCCATTTAGTTTATGTATTTTTCACAAAAGACATTACGTCTTCGACAGTTCGAAACTTGTTTACCCAGAGAGATGCTAGCGCAGACCCTGTTTATCAAGATCTGTATAGAGAGCTCTGGACACCAGTGTTGTTTATTGAGCCGCCATATTGGGTTCAAATGGTTCAAATGGCTTTGAGCACTATGGGACTCAACTTCTGAGGTCATTAGTCCCCTTGAACTTAGAACTAGTTAAACCTAACTAACCTAAGGACATCACACACATCCCGAGGCAGGATTAGAACCTGCGACCGCAGCGGTCTCGCGGTTCCAGACTGCAGCGCCTAGAACCGCACGGCCACTTTGGCCGGCGCCATATTGGGGCTAAAGCAGACGACGAAGTGTAACGTCGTTCACAGAGAATGACGTTACTTTCAGAAGTATGTATCACTTTGTGAGTAGTGCAGTAGGAAATGGAATTATTATGTTTACAAATAGAATATGGACATGCTACCAAGTTGTAGAAAAAGTACAAACATCCAGCTTTCAACAATATCCACATGGTCGTGTTGAGGCCGTCATGTTTGCTGGTAGAAGACCAGGATAACAGTCGTAAGTGTGGTACACATTACAAGTTCAGCTTTTGTATTCATAAATGTTTGCGCGTTTCTAAATGGGAACATTTACGGAGCATTAATTTTCGGGGGATTCAAGTAAAATAAACTTAGAGTATTATTTACGATGTAAATGAAACGTATTCGTAGCTGCGAATACGAACAACCATCAGCTGTGTAATGGAATGACGACAATGAAAATATGTGCCGGAACTGGACTCGAATTCAGATTCTCTGATGATAGCGAGTGGTCGCTTATTATTTGCCTATCCATGTACGATTCACGGCCAGAGCCAAACTTCGCCTTCTCATTAGGCTATCCGTGCACGACCCACGGCCACAGCCAAATTTCCATTTGTCGGCACGACCTGTACTCGTGCATCCATTATGTATATTCCCATACACGAGACACTTTTTAACTGAAAGTCGCTTGCCCGGTGGCATTGTACTTACGAACAACACAGGCGCTGCAATATCGTATTATTTAGGAGGAGTAGGAGATTTGTACCTCAACAATCCTCTTAGTGAACAGTGTGCATTTCACAGTCGTATAGGATCTGCGTCATGCAAAAATTTTACATAATAACGCGGGACTTCTTTAACGATCCCTTTTTATAAACGTGCGCACATTAAATGCAAGCAGTGGAGGCATACTGGCCACAATAGTTATATAGGTACAACGCTCTAACACTTTCTCTAAAGCATACTTATGTGGTTGAATAACTACAAGGCAGACAAGGATAACTAACAAAAATTAAGCTCAACGTAAAAATTATTACGGAAAGCAGAACAAACAATATTGTTAATGCAATAACCAAAGTATTTTTCTTTGCTTGAAGGGTACAGATCGCCAAAAACTGGCAAACAGCTGTTTCTAATAATCAGTAAACTGCATTCATTCCTGATTTTGGTTCAACTATTTCAGTCGAAACTTCTGATTCATATGATGTGGGAGAGGAAACGTTTCACACTGATATTTCCAAATGGTACACATTTTTCTTGCACTGCTGTCCATTTTAACAGTTTAGCTCCAGTAGCTCTATGCTTCCTATACTGTGAATACTCGAAGTGAAGCTTAAATAAAACGTATAGACTTATAGTCTACAGAAATAAACGAGATCGTAGCTGTAATTAAGAGGAGCGATCAATAAGTAAGGCAAAATATTTTTTTTTTTCTCGTCCATTCGTTTGAAACAATTCGGAATTTATTGTGGGTCATTGTGCGATATTCCCACTTCAGTCCCTCCACTTTCATGAAGCTTCAGTTGGTGGCGGTGTTGTGCGAACCCTTCAAAATGGCGTCTGCAGCGGAGGGACGTTCCAAGCAGAGAGCCGGCCGATGTGGCCGAGCGGTTCTAGGCGCTTCAGTCTGGAACCGCGCGACCTCTACGGTCGCAGGTTCGAATCCTGCCTCGGGCATGGATGTGTGTGATGTCCTTAGGTTAGTTAGGTTTCAGTGGTTCTAAGTTTTAGGCGACTGATGACGTCAAATGTTAAGTCCCATAGCGCTCAGAGCCATTTGCACCATCCAAGCAGAGAGTTGTCACTGAGTTTCCTTTGGGGGAAAATCAGCTTATCGCAGATTTCAAAGGCATTTGCACCATGTCTACGGAGATCGGTCAGTGAATAAAAGCACCGTGAGTCATTGGGAGAGGCGTCTGCCATCATCGCGACAAGGTCGTGCAAAGTAATCGGGTCTCCCGAGCGCCGATCGACCGTGCTGAACGGAGCGTGCGGACACTCTCATTTGAGGCGATCGACGGATCACAATCAAACACCTCGTTGCACAACTAGACGCCTCTGTTGGTAGTATGACATACTTGTCCACTAGTTGGAATACTCAGAGGAGTGTGCCCGTTGTGTTCCTCTCTGAACAACAGAAGACCACAAAGAGCATCGAAGGACAATTTGTGCGGAACTGCTTCCGCTTTACGAGGCTGATCGTGACAGTTTTTTGTCGAATATCGTCACAGGCGATAAATGTAAATGCCTTGTGGCTAGGGCCTCGTATCGGGCAGACCGGTCGCCTGG
The DNA here is from genome assembly GCF_023897955.1 of Schistocerca gregaria. Taxonomy (NCBI): domain Eukaryota; kingdom Metazoa; phylum Arthropoda; class Insecta; order Orthoptera; family Acrididae; genus Schistocerca; species Schistocerca gregaria. Next base: position 553,344,591 of record NC_064920.1, read on the forward strand.
TGCAAGTCTTTTGAGTTGATGCCCCGTCGGCGACTTGCGTGTCGATGGGGATATGATGATGATGATGATGATGATTAGGACAATACAACACCCAGTCACTGAGCAGAGAAAATCTCTGACCCAGCCGGGAATCGAACCCGGGCCCGTTGCTACGACATTCCTTAGTGCTGACCACTCAGCTGCCGAGGGCCGACGTCACAGGCGACGAAACATGAGTTCATCGCTTCGAACCGCAAACAAAACAGCAAAAGGTCCAATCCTGCACTTTCAGCCGGTAAAGTCATGGCAACGGTCTCCTGGGACTCTGAAGGGGTTATTCTGTTTGATGTCCTCTCTCGTGGTGCAACGATCAACTCTGAAGTGTATCCTGCTATCATCAGAAAATTGATGAAACGACTTCAGCCTGTTCGTCGCCATACAGCTGCAAAGAAACTTCTTTTCCTTGACATCGCAAGGCCTCAAACAAGTCTGTGTACCCGAAAGGAGTTCACAAAACTTCATTGTACAGTTTTCCTCATCCACTGTACAGCCTGTATCTCACACCTTGCGACTTCCATCTGTTCGGCCTAATGAAAGATGCAATCCGCGGGAAGCAGTACATAGTTGATGGGAAGATTATTCAAGCGTGAAGACGCTGGCTCCGACGTCGACCAGTAGAGTGGTATGCGGACATACAGGCCGTCCCAGTAATATGGCGTCAGGCTGTCACACTGAACGCAGATTATGTTGAGAAATATTTTGTTGCCAGAAGAGTGGGGAGTAGTACGATGTACTGGACTCCTGAGTAAAACTAACCGGCTTACATAAAAAACAGTTTTGCTTCACTTATTAAACTCTCCTCGTACTTCTCTCCAAAGATTTTGTAACTATTTGGCCGCCCGATTGTTTGCTGCACGAAATCTGCTTGATGGAATGGAAATGAGCGTTTGGCGTCATTGGCCGGGATGCCCCTTGTGGGGAAGGTCCGGCCGCCTTGGTGCAGGTTTTATTACATTCGACGCCACATTGGGCGACCTGCGCTCTGGATGAGGATGAAATAATGATGAAGACAGCACAAATCCAGTGCCTGAGCGGTGAAAATCCCCGACCCGTCCAGGAATCGAACCCGGGACAACTTTGCTTCCGCCTGGATTAATACGAAAATTGATGAATTGCACCTCCAGTATCAGTGACATTTTCATTGTTTGCAGCTCTGGTAACGGTTCCGGTAAAGTGGGAAGTGCCACACAACGAATCCTGAGTGGGATGTGTATAGCCAGTCACACTGGTTGTTCGTAACTTCCTATGCTTTGCACTTGAAGTTACCAGGGATTCTGTTTCGCCCACAGCAATAGAAGCTGAGCCAGCCCTGTGACCAAGCGGTTCTAGGCACTTCAGTTCGGAACCGCGCTGCTGTTACGGTCGCAGGTTAGAAACCTGCCTCGGGCATGGATGTGTGTGATGTCCTTAGGTTACTTAGGTTTATGTACTTCTAAGTCTACTGGACTGATGACCTCAGATGTTAAGTCCCATAGTGCTTAGAGCCATTTGAACCATTTGAATTGAAGCTGAACTATTAGGTCCCAATGTAACCAACATATCGGAAATCACGGTATGTTACGGAAAACCAACGACACGTATCTAATGAAAATGATTGTAAGCGTCTTTGATAAGCCTCTCAGATTCCACTCTAAACATCACCTCGGAAAAGACACGTATTCCAAAAATACAGTGAAAGTTTTGTGACGACCAAGTATATAAATTTCATTTCCGGTCATATGACTCGCTGAAATTGAAACTGAGCTCTTAAGTCCATGCTTAAGCCCAATCTCGGAGATCGTGGCAGCCAAATATCTTTCACAGCCAAAGTTTTAAACTTAATGAGGTACTCCAATTTGGAGTAAAATTGCACTTAACGGTGTCGGCGGCTTTTGCGTTGCGTGCTAAGTTGCTAATTGTTTGCGTGTCGAGTGACGGGAGGTGAACACGACGAATGATAAGTCGGATGGCGACAGTAGTAGTCGAAAATAATCCACAAAGTCTTCTAAACGCTCACTGAGTTAAGCTACAGATCATCCCGTCATTGCAGCCAGTTTCTTCTAGTATCATTTCTTGATTTTGGCAACTCACAACCAAACTGTAACATTGCAATACGAAACAGTGTCCCAAAGATTCCTGTCATATTCCGAAAAACATATACTGACGGAAAAAACCCCAGCACCAAGAAATAATTAGTGTAGAGCAATGAAATTTTGGGAATACATTTGTCTAGGAAACATAATTAGGTAATTTCCAAGAATGATTGCCTCTCGAAGACACGGCGTCCAAACGATACATAACGAAAGTGCAATCCTAAGTCGATCACCCGACACTGGTGGCGAGCATTATGAGTATGTTTACGGTGGTCACTACAGCAACGACAAAAGAAGAGCGTTAAAAAAAAATATTTGTAATTAGAAAGGAGACGGCTTACGCTATTCGTTGTCGTTTTGTCGTCATGTGAAAGTCGATGTGATGTGTACGCTACGGGAACAGTTCCCTTTTTGCCATTAATTCGCGGAGTTGGGTAACTTAGAGCAACTAAGGGCATGACGGAAAACGGATAACAACGACGACACAAATAATTGATCATAAAGCCCGCCACCAGAGTCGAGTGATCGATTTAGGATCGCACGTTCGATATGTATCGTTTGGACCCCGTGACTTCGAGAGGCAGTCATTCTTGGAAATTACCCATAATTAAGTTATTAACGTTGAAAGGTCGTATGTTAGTGTAAGCGCGACAAAAGCTATTGCAAATCTGAAATGGTGTTATATTAATAACCGGTGTAACTGGCGTTCAAGTGGCTCTGAGAACTATGCAACTTAACTTCTAAGGTCATCAGTCGTCTAGAACTTGGAACTAATTAAACCTAACTAACCTAAGGACATCACACACATCCATGCCCGAGGCAGGATTCGAACCTGCGACCGTAGCGGTCGCTCGGCTCCAGACTGCAGCGCCTAGAACCGCACGGCCACTCCGGCCGGCTTAACTGGCGTGTCCTATAGCCTTGTAAAAAGAGATCTACGGATGAATAAAGCTACTACTACTACTACTACTAATGCTGAATGCAAGCATGCAAACATATATGCAGTGTGTCGTACAGGCGCCGGATGTCAGTTTGTGAGATGGAGTTGCTTGTATGTTGCATTTGGTCAGTCAATACAAGGACTGTTAATGCTGGTTGTGGATGACGCTCAAGTCGTCGTCCTATGATATTTCAAACATGCTCGACTGGAAACTGATCTGGTGACCGAGCGGCCAAGGCAACATGTCGACACTCTGTTGAGCATGTTGGATTACAACAGCGGTATATGGGAGAGCGTTATCCTGTTGGAAAAGACCCCCTGGGATGCTGTTAATGACCGGCAGAACAGCACGTCACATAAATAGCCATGAATTTCGCAGTATCCTCGTCGCAAATAAAAGCATTCAATTCGTATTTTCCGCCGAAACAAGTCATCAGATTCATGGTAATTTCCAAGAATGATTGCCTAAGGAAGTCACTTTGTTCAAACGATGCATATCGAAAGTACGATCGTAAATCGATCATGCGACTTTGGCCGGCGTTATGTGTTTGTTTACATTGGTCACTACAGCAACGACAAAAGAAGAGCGTTACAAAAATATTTGTATTTGCAAAAGAGACGATTTATCTTACTCGTCGTCGGTGACGTCATGTGAAAGTCCATTACGGTGGTCTGGATAGATAATTTGGAAGAGTCGAACCATGTATTCTTCCTGATACTCGTTCGTTTCCGCACTGTCCGCAATGAAATTGTAACGGTATTTCAGCATCGAAACTGTTCTTACGAAGTTTCACACACTTCGCACCACCACCGTCTACACAGTCCCTTCTTTCCTCGTCCAGTGGTACTCCATATTAGCGACAAAAAGTCGAACAATTTTCTACGCTGAATAAATATGGAATTAGATTCTTCCATGTGAGAGAAACCGGTAATTTCCAAGAATGATTGCCTAACGAAGTCGCGAGGTCCAAACGATACATATCGAACGTGCGATAGTAAATCGATCATGTGAGTCTCATGGCGGGCTCTATGATCAATTATTTGTGATCGTCTTTTTTTATTTGTTTTCCGTCGTTCCTTTAGTTCCTCTACATTACATTCCCGCACGAATTATTTGTGGCTTGATTGGGAAACCCAGACGGTTCCTATCGACAGTGAGTGTGATGTCTGGTGTTCCTGACGTTTCTTCGGCGAATTCTCTGACATGGAAAACTCTAATTCCATGCATATCGAGCGTAGAGAATTGTTTGACTTTTTGCCGAAAATATGGAGTTCTACCGGACGAGGAAAGGAGGAACTGTGTTGACTGTGGTGCTGCAAAGTCTGTAAAGCTTCGTAAGAATGCTGAAATAACGTTTCAATTTTATTGCAGACAGTGGGGAAAACGAAAGAGTATCAGGAAAAATACGTGTTTGGACTCTTCCAAGTTATCCATTCAGATGAACGTAATTCTTCTATGGTGGTGGATTGGAGACTACACGTTGCAAGCAACACCATCAGAAACTGAGTTATCTGCAAATACCGTGTGTGACTATTTGGAGTTTTGCCGACAAGTCTATTACGTGATAGTGATAAATGATAGTGTTCCAATTGGTGGAGCGAATAAAGAAGTAGAAGTAGACGAATCTCATATAGCTAGAGGGAAGAATCATAGAGGACAACCTTCAAAAAGTGAAGTCGATCATATTTAGATATTCTGTGGAATAGAAAGAGAGTCCCGGAAGCGTTTCGTTGTGAGAGTATTGTCCCAAGACAAGACGACTTTAGTGGGTCTCATAAAACACTTCATACTGCCTGATACTAAAGTCATTACAGACGGGTTTCAATCGTACAAGACTCTGAAAGCTGAAGGGTTCGACCACGAATTCGTGAACGATTCTGTGGAGTTCGTGCCTTCGGATGACTCCAGTGTCAACACGCAGAGTATTGAGCGGCTGTGGAAAACTGTGAAGTCTTTCATAAAAAGAGAAGGGCGTCAGGGACAAAGAGACGAACCGTACTTGTTTCAGTACCTCTACTTCTACACCTTGCGTTGCAGGGAGAAGTTAACGCATGCGATGCTGTGCCAGTATTCTTGCATGAAACTGGCAGAGTTTACCCTGGCTATCGGAAAAAGGGCATTGTCCCTGTAGCGTATACATCACATGGACTTTCACATGACAATAACACCGACGACGGGTAAGGTAAGTCGTCTCTTTTGCAAATTAGAAGTATTTTTGTAACACTTCTATTTTGTCGTTGCTGTAGCGACCACCTTCAGCATACTCATAACACCCGCTAAGTGACTCGCATGATCCATTTACTATCGCACGTTCGATATATATCGTTTGGTCTCCGCGACTTCGATAGGCAATCATTCCTGGAAATTACCGAGAAGCCACCGAAGAAACGTCAACAACACCAGAGATCCCACTCACTAACGACATAAATCGTCTCGGTTTTCCTAGCAACTCACAAATAATTCGCGGACTTATGTAATTTAGAGCAAGTGAGGGAACGACGGAAAACAGATAAAAATGACTATCACAAGTAACTGATCACAACGCCCGTCAACGGGGTCGCATGATCGATTTCCGATCGCCCGTTCGATGTGTATCGTTTGGACCCAGCGACTTCGATAGGCAATCACTCTTGGAAATTACCAGATTCATTTAGGGTTACGATCAACCATAAGAGACTGCCGACTGCAGCGCGCAACGGAAAAAGTCGGAGACACTGCAAGTGCACTTTAGCCACAAAGTTTAGTGGAGTAGTGTGTCGCTGTGCGACTGCTCTCGGTAAGCGCTTACCTGTCGCTCAACAGGCTGTTGACGTTGCTGATGGTGGCGGGGACTAGTGGCAGTGCTGGCGTCGCAGACTCGGGTGGGAGGCAGATCGGCGCAGCCGCAGGGCGCTCGGCCCCGGCTGCCGGGGCGCGCAGCCTCTTGGCCCGCCGGAGCGAGAGGCGGCCGCGCCGGGGCCGCAGGCTCACCCCCAGCCAGTTGGCGAGCGCCAGCAGCGAGCACGTGACCAGCAGCACGGCCAGCCACAGCCACACCAGCCGCTGCTGCCGCCACCATGGCGCCCACCACGGCTCCGGCTCCTCGGCCTCCTCTGTCGGGAGGAAGTTCTCGTGCAACAGGACGTACACGTCGTCCATCTGCTGACCCCCGCTGCGCCCGCTGGCACCCCTCGCCGGTCGCTGCCTGGCAACGGATCGGCGCTGCCGACAATTAGCGGCTTTGTTCAGATGTAAATGTAAAATGTCGTACGACGTTGACGGCTCGATATCCCGGGGTGGGATTCAGCCGCCTGTCCGAAAGGATGTTCTTTCTCCGTGCACATTGTCCCCTTTCCTTGTGTATATGTGAGACTGTCAGCAATGTTGTTGTTCTTGTGGTCTTCAGTCCTGAGACTGGTTTGATGCAGCTCTCCATGCTACTCTATCCTGTGCAATCTTCTTCATCTCCCAGTACCTACTGCAACCTACATCCTTCTGAATCTGCTTAGTGTATTCATCTCTTGGTCTCCCTCTGCGATTTTTACCCTCCACGCTGCCCTCCAATACTAAATTGGTGATCCCTTGATGCCTCAGAACATGTCCTACCAACCGATCCCTTCTCCTGGTCAAGTTATGCCACAAACTCCTCTTCTCCCCAGTTCTATTCAATACCTCCTTATTAGTTATGTGATCTACCCATCTAATCTTCAGCTTTCTTCTGTAGCACCACATTTCGAAAGCTTCTATTCTCTTCTTGTCCAAACTATTTATCATCCATGTTTCACTTCCATACATGGTTACAATCCACACAAATACTTTGAGAAACTACTTCCTAACGCTTAAATCTATGCTCGATGTAAACAAATTTCTCTTCTTCAGAAATGCTTTTCTTGCCATTGCCAGTCTACATTTTATATCCTCTCTACTTCGACCATCATCAGTTATTTTGCTCCACAAACAGCAAAACTGCTTTACTACCTTAAGTGTCTCATTTCCTAATCTAATTCCCTCAGCATCACTCGACTTAATTCAACTACATTCCATTATCCTCGTTTTGCTTTTGTTGATGTTCATCTTATATCCTCCTTTCAAGACACTGTCCATTCCGTTCAGCTGCTCTTCCAAGTCCTTTGCTGTCTCTGACAGAATTACAATGTCATCGCCCACCTCAAAGTTTTTTTTTCTTCTCCATGGATTTTAATACCTACTTCGAATTTTTCTTTTGTTTCCTTCACTGCTTGCTCAATGTACAGATTGAATAACATCAGGGAGAAACTACAACCCTGTCTCACTCCCTTCCCAACCACTGCTTCCCTTTCATGTCCCTCGACTCTTATAACTGCCATCTGGTTTCTGTACAAATTGTAAATAGCTTTTCGCTCCCTGTACTTTACCCCTGCTACCTTCAGAATTTGAAAGAGAGTATTCCAGTCAATATTGTCAAAAGCTTTCTCTAAGTCTACAAATGCTAGAAACGTAGGTTTGCCCTTCTATAATCTAGCTTCTAAGATAAGTCGTAGGGTCAGTATTGCCTCACGTGTTCAAGCAATATAGGAAAAGGTAGATTGCTACTTACCGTAAAGACGAAACGTTAAGTTGCAGGCAGGCACAATTAAAAGTATATACATTCTACCTACTCCGTTCAGTTTACTACTGTTTCTTGCGCAGGAGTGCTGTACTGCTGTCTGTGTCAAACAGGAAAATTCAGTGTGACGCTTTTCACATACGTTTGATACGGGGCTTTCTCTGTTTTGGTGTAGCTTGTGACGTTTGCGGTCGTCTCGTCGGTATACCGGCCTTCAGTAACAAAGAAAAACTAAATATCATGTTAATTTACGTCGTATGTCACAGAAATGCTACCACAGCTTAGCAATGTACGCTGAATGCTACCCAGACCGATAGCGTTTTTCATGTCGAAAGCATCAACAAACAAACACAGCAGCTGCCAGTGACAATGAAATTGCTGTTCTGGCAGCTGCAGCAAACGATCCTGAGGTGAGTGTACGACAGAGTGCACGTAGTATTGCCTGGAGAGAATTTTGCGTTGGTACGCGTTTCATTCGTAGCAAATCTCACTCCACCAAGTATTTTACGGGACTGACTTTGAATTCTGCCCTTTTGCTGTTCTGGTGTCGTAAGGCCGTCCTGATTTCTTGCATGATACGTTGTTTTTAGATGAAGTCTCGTTCACAAATCATGTAAACGTGAATTTCCGGGACATGCGCTACTGGTCCATACAAAATCCCCATTGTCTTCGTACAGTTGCCCAACAATGACAGTGGGGTGCGGTATCATTGGTACGTATATTGAAGGTCCCTATTTTTTATTTATCTGCAAGACAGTATGCCCCTTCTCATGCAGCATGTGGGATTGCAAATGCGTCTATCAGTGTAGTTCCAGCATAATGGGTGCCCTGGACACAACACATTTGTTTCCAGGAAAGCTTCGGATGCTGTGTTTCCAAATAGGTCGATAGGATGGGCAGGTCCAGTAAGCTGGCCTCAAGGTCCCCTACGTAACGTAGTTGTACTTCTTTTTCTGGGGCGCAGTCAAAGTGTGTGTATACGACAAATCTCTAACGACAACAGAGGTCCGCGCGGGATTAGCCGAGCGGTCTGAGGCGCTGCAGTCATCGACTGTGCGGCTGGTCCCGGCGAAGGTTCGCGTCCTCCCTCGGGCATGGGTGTGTGTGTTTGTCCTTAGGATGATTTAGATTAAGTCGTGTGTAAGCTTAGGGACTGATGACCTTAGCAGTTAAGTCCCGTAAGATTACACACACATTTGAACATTTGAACAAATACTTTCAGAAAAGACTTCCTTACTCCTAAATCTATACTTGATGCTAAAAGTTTCTCTTCCTCAAAAAAGCTTTACTTACCTTTGCCACTCTGCATTTTATATCCTTTCTACTTGGGCCATCAAAGTTATTTTGTTGCCAAATAGCATAACTGATTTTCTACGTTAAGTGTCTCATCTCCTAATCTAATTCCCTTGGCATCACCTGATTTAATTCGACTTCATTCCATTACCCTTCTTCTGCTTTTGGTGATGTTCAACTTATATCCTCCTTTCAAGACACTGTCCATTCCGTTCAACTGCTCTCCTAGGTTCTTCGCTGTCTCTGACAGAATTGCAATATCATCGTGAAACCTTTAAGTTTTTGTTTCTTCTCCTAGGACTTCAGTTCGTACTTCTAATTTTCGGTTTGTTTGTTTTACTGCTTTCTCAATGTAAAGAGTAAATAACATCGGGGATAGGCTACAATCCTGTCTAACTTCATTTTCAAATACTGGTCCCCTTTCATGCCCTTCAATCCTTATAACTGCCATCTTGTTTCTGTACAAGTTGTAAATAGCCTTTCGCTCGCTGTATTTTACCCCTGCTACCATCAGAATTTCAAGGAGAGTATTCCACTCAACATTGTTAAAAGCTTTCTGTAAGTTTAAAAATGCTATAAACGTAGGTTTCCCTTTTCTCAACCTATCTGCTAAGAGAAGTCGTAGCGTCAATATTCCCTCGTGTGTTCCCTCATTTCTCGTGAATCCAAACTTATCTTCCCAGAATCGACTACTACCTGTTTTTCCACTCATCTGTAAGGAATTCGTGTTTTGCAACCGTGACTTCTTAAAGTGATAGTTCGGTGACATTCACAGCTCTCAGCCCCTGCTTTCTTTTGAATTGGAATTATTACATTCTTCTTGCAGTCTGAGGGTACTTCGCCTGTCTCAAACATCTTGTTCACCTGATGGAAGAGTTTTGTCACGGCTGGCTCTCCCAAGGCTGTCAGTAGTTCTAGTGGAATGTCGTCTACTCCCGGGGCCTTGTTTCGACTTAGGTTTCTCAGGGCTCTGTCAAATTCTTCTCGTCGTATCATATTTCCCGTCTCATCTTCTTCTACGCTCTCTTTCATTTCTATAATATTGCCTTCAAATACATTTCCCTCTACATACTCCTTCCACCTTTCAGCTTTCCCTTCTTTACTTAGGATTGGTTTTCCATCTGAGCTCTTGATATTCATACATATGGATTCTCTTCTGTCCAAATGTCTCTTTAACTCTCTTGTAGACAGCATCTATTTTCCCCTAGTGATATATGCTTCCAAATCTTATATTTTTGCTCTAGCCACCTCTACCTAGCCTTTTTCACTTTCTGTCAGTCTCTCTTTTTAGACATTTGTATTCCCTTTCACCTGCTTCATTCTCCGCATTTTTCCATTTTCATGAATTGAATACAGTGTTTCTTGTGTTATCCAAGGATTTCTACTAGCCGTCGTCTTTTTATCTACTTGATCCTCTCCTGCCTTCACTATTTCATCTCTGAGAGCTACCCATTCTTGTTCTACTGCATTCCTTCCCTTTGTTCTTATCAATCTTGTCCTAATGATACCTCTGAGGCTCTTAATAGCTTCTGGTTCTTTCAGTTTATCCAGGTCTCATCTCCTTAATTTCCTACCATTTTGGAATCTCTTCAATTTTAATCTACAGCTAACTCCCAACAAACTGTGGTCAATGTCCAAATCTGTCCCTGGAAATGTCTGACACTTTAAAATCTAGTTCCGAAATTTCTGTCTTACCGTTATATAATCAAAATGAAACTTGCCGGTGTCTCCAGGTCTCTTCCACGCATACAGTCCTCTTTCATGATTCTTAAACCAACTGCTAGCCGTGATTATTCTCTGTGCAAAATTCTACCAGGCAGCTTCCCCTTTCGTTCCTTTCTCCCAGTTCTTACTCACCTACTATTTTTCCTTCTTCCTACTATAGAATGCCAGTCCCTCATGACTATTAAACTTTCGTCTCCCTTAACTATCTGAATAATTTCTTTTATCTTATCATACATTCCTCAATCTCCTCATCTGCGGAGCTAGTTGGCACATAAACTTGTGCTATTGTGATGGGTGGGTGCTGTATGTCTGTCTTTGGTACAATAATGCGTTCAATGTGTATTTTGTAGTAGCTTATCCACGTTCCTATTTTCTTAATCATTATTAAACCTACTCCTGCATTACCTCTGTTTGATTTTCTATTTGTGACTCTGTATTCACCTGAAGAGAAGTCCTGTTCTTCCTGCCACTGAACTTCATTAATTCCTACTATATCTAACTTTAAAATATCCAGTTCCCTTTTAACATTTTCTAACCTACCTGCCCGATTAAGAGATTCGTAGAAAGTCAGTTTTCTCTCTCCTGATTATGACATCCTCCAGAGTTGTCCCTGCCCAGAGATCCGAATGGGAACTATTTTACCTCTGGAACATTTTACCCAAGATAGTGTCATCATAATCATTTAACCATACAATACACCTAAATGCCCTTGGGAAAAATGATGGCTGCAGTTTCCCCTTGCTTTCAGTCGTTTGCAGTACCTTCACAGCAAAGCAGTTTTGGTTGATGTTACAAGGTCATATCCGTCTTACATCCAGACTGTTGGCCCTGCAACTACTGAAAAGGCTGCTGCCCCTATTTAGGAACCGCACGTTTGTCTGGCCTCTCAACACTTACCCTTCCATTACGGTTGGACCTACAGTATGGCTAATTGCAACACCGAGACACGCAAGCCTCCCCAACAATGGCAAGGTCCATGGTGCTTAAGGAACACATATCTTCCATCTCATGCTTCGCTCGCAAACACATTCCAACACATATGTTGGACACATCTCTTCCTCCCCTTTTTCTTTCTGCACCTCGTTTTGCTACTACCTTTCTGTCCAACTCATCCTCAGAATTCCTCCTCTCCATTCTTTCTATCTCTGCACTTCCTTCTCATCCTCCTCCTCTTTCTGTCAATCTTCTCCACCTCCACTCTCTGACGGTATCTTTCTCTCCCCTTCCTCTGCGAATATCCTCCACGCTATCTCTCTGTTCACCTCCACCTTTCACTCTTTCCTTTCCACCTTCCCACTACCCCTCTGAACCGTCATAGGAGTGGGAGGGGGGTGTGGGTCCAGCTGCCACAAGCAACCTGCATGTGTTCCCTTCTCCTTTGTATGCATAATGCTGCTCTGCACTCCAAAAACGCATACTTAGTGGAATATATCTCTTGCTAAAGTATAAGTCCCAATGTCTAAAAAAATACGATATGTCATTCCCAGATGGGAGCATGGAAGAGCATGATAATGTTACCCTAGAATGGAGAGTTGTCATTATATAAGGATGACTTTGAAATCGTTATAAATAAAACTAAGACTTGTATTTTGATATAATAATAAGAAGAAGCTAGACTAATGTTCTTAGTCCAGCGCTTATGAAGTCTCTCTACTATTAAACATCTCGAGATACATTAACTTTATACGACCACAACAAAAGCGTAATCGGTATCCACGTTAAATAATTAAAATTATAGACAGATTGATAATACTTTTGACATCCACATGATACAGAAAGAGTGCAACCTATTATTATAAAAAATAATACTATATCACAAAAAAATGTAAAAAAATGAAACTACAATTTGGTAACAGGAAGTCGCAGGCTGGCAGTTGGAGCTGTCCAACGACCCTGGTGAGCCAGCAGTACTGGGCAAAACTTTCCACTTGGTGACGATGAGATGTAGGCAATGTATGCATTGGGTGCATCTTCGATTGTCTGTGCAACATGCGTTTACTCTCCTCGAAAACACTCAGTTGTATAAGTGTCGAAAGCAGTAAATTTCTCATAACTGATACTAACACTACGTTACTCTGGCACAGTGGATTTTACACAGCTGCATGGACTACCGTAGCACACCTCCCTTCTCAATCAAAACTTCTATTCACGTCTCAGCCCAATTGGAATTCCCCGTAAACTGGAACAGCATTGAAGATGCCCAGAACGGTTTTGGAATAGCACTTCATCATCAAACGAAATAGTGGATCCTGCCTGAAGCTCAGGTGCAGACGTTTTAATTAAATGATACCACATGATTCCAGAAATTTTTCAAGTCTCAAACATCTGTAAGTCATATGACTTGTAACTCACATGTACTGGGAGAGACTCCTCCCGAACAGGCCATGAAGGCCCAAAAGTACCCGGCCATCCTGATTTAGGTTTTCCGTGATTTCCCTAAATCGCTCCTGGCAAGTGACGGGATGGTTCCTTTGAAAGGGCACGGCCGACTTCCTTCCCCGTCCTTCCCTTCTCTGATGAGACCGATGACCTCGCTGTCTGGTCTCCTTCCCCACAAGCAACCAGCCCGAAGGTACCGACCGGCCGCCGTGTCATCCTCAGTTCACAGGCGTCACTGGATGCGAATGTGGAGGGGTATATGGTCAGCACACCGCTCTCCCAGTCGTATGTCAGTTTCCGAGATTAGAGCCGCTACCTCTCAATCAAGTAGCTCCTCAGTTTGCCTCAAAAGGGCTGAGTGCACCCCGCTTGCCAACAGCGCTCGGTAGACCGGATTAGTCACCCATCCGAGTGCTATCCCAACCCGACAGCGCTTAACTTCCGTGATCTGACGGGAACCGGTGTACTGGGAGAGAAAACCACAATATTTAGAATAAGTAACATTACCAATTTTCCCAAATATTTTTTAATATTTTATTACAAAAAATTATGGAAAAATTTAATAAAACTATACGTGCAATAATGTTTTGGAGTACCCCATGTTTGGTGCCAACTTAGTAGATGCCTTCATCAATCTTTTGGAGTATTAGTCCAATTATGTTTCGAAGGTCACCTCTACCTTTATATACAGTTGGAATAGGTATGGTTACGTTGTCTCCAATGTCAGCTAGTGGATGGGATTTGTCAGAGGAACCTTTCATTCTTAATTTAAAACTGATACTAATCACACCTGGCTACACGTGGTTCGCTCGATACCAGTTGGAAGGCAAAGGAGATTTAATCTGAGGATGATTCACCAGTTAACTATAGTAATTCTTCCGCTCTTACGTTTGCCGGAGCCCTGAAAGCAAACTGCAGGTCGAAAATTAGTTTGTTTTGTAAAACATGAAACTGAGATATAAATACTGTTAAGTAATAACTCCGCGTTATGAGTTTAATTTCAAGAAAATCACTTACATTGCAGAATCACATCAGCAGCTGCAGCAAAAAGGAAATTACAAAAGAATGTGGTCATAAACACTGTCTTAAAATTCCATATATGTAATCAAGTGTTCAAAATGCCCACCATCTACCGCACTGCACGCTTGCTGTCGTTAGTGTAAGGACTTCTGGGCAGACAAAAAAATTCCTTCGATATCATTGCACGCTGCAATGATTTAAATTCCCTCGTGTTGTCGGAACTTGAGTTCATCCCGGAGAAAAAGTCTAGTGTTGTCAAATCAGACAAACGCGCAGTCCAACTGATAACGCCATCACTTCGCATCCAGCGATGAGGAAACAGCTGGGTGAGCGATTTCTTAGCTACAGGTGAGCAGTGAGTCGGGCACCTGTCGTGCTGATACTGCATACAGTTTCTTCCTCTAGGAGAGCCGGTAGCACTTCTGTAGGGAACTGCTCGTATCTTTCACCCGTTGAGGCTTCTTAAAATAAGTAAAGACCAATTAAGTAGGCTGGTTTCGGCACAAATGTTGACATTCCATTGCGTCAACCTGCCTCAGCCAGAGCAGTTTCTCAGCGACCCAATAATGCATAATTCTTATATTCAGCTGTCCAGGATTTTTAAAATAGCTTCGTCGATAAAGAGAATTTTCTTCGAAGAAAGAACCTACTGCCCTGATGTTGCATCAGAATCGAGCGACAGATTCCGTTCGTTATCTACCATCCCGCTGATTACTCTACCAGCGATACAGGTAGAAGCTGCTAGCGCACAAAATGTGAACAATGCTGTTCTGACTTCCTTAAGACTCACTCGACGTTCCTCTGGGACTAACACTAGAATTACGAGACAGGGCTGCCAGAACATCTACTTCATCCGCTACTATCGTTGCAGGCGCTCTTTACTCTCTTCATAATATTTCAGTGCCCTTCCAACGGCAGATTTTTGCACAACGCAAATTTTCAGTCATATTGGTCACCACCTGCCAGGATACGTTCGTGTGTACAACTCAACTTCTCTATACGTGTCCCTTCTGTGTTCTGGTTAAAGAAATTTATTTGTTTCAAGCTAGTCAGCAGTTGACGCGCGTAAACGACGTAGACAGAATGAAAGCTACATTTCCTCTGTGCCCTTTTTATAGTGATATCGTGAAAGTAAAGCACTCTGTTTCCTTATGATCCGATGTAACGTAGGCTATTTTCTTATCTATACAAATTATAAACGAGTAAGGACGTACTGTAAGTATAAATGTATGTACGTAAGTATGTTCCACATCTCCTCCTAAACCACTAGACCTATTTCAACCAAACTTGGTACACATATCATTTACTATCTGGAAAGAATCACTGTGGGGTTAAGGACCACCCACCTACCATACGGGTGTGAATGGGGGGTTGAAAAGCAGTGTACCTCTCACCACGCAAGAATATTCATACTTTGGTCATCCATTATTTGAGAATGAGACCACTTAGAGACTTTCAACAACTTTGCACATGATTTCAGACCTTCATACACACACACACACACACACACACACACACACACACACACACACACACACGCCCGAGGGAGGACTCGAACCTCCGACGGAGGGAGCCGCGCGGACCTTTACAAGACGCCTGAGACGACGCAGTTACCTCGGGTGGCTGCGAAACATTTTTTCGTTGACGACTCCCAGAGAATGGTGCAAGGAATAAAACTTTATCACTTGCATTTGCGCTGTTCATGCAGTAAAACTGCTATTTGGGGCATGACGTTATAATTTATTACCTCTTTACTACAAACTGCATTCGTGGCACGCTTTGCAGACGGTATTTACATATAGCACCGAATATACCACAAAAATTATATCATTGTACGACACTTAGTTCGGAAGGTAAGACGTGATAAACAGTGAATGCGTGAAAAACTATCGTAACATGCAAGACCTTTAAATTTATTACTTCGTTGCTCCTATCTGTTCGAAGCACTTTTTGTTGACAGTATAAGCATATGTCGCTCAACGTACTTACAAAAAATACATGACTGTACGACACTTAGTTCAGGAGATATGACACCATAAACACTGAAATCCATGGGAAATGCCGCATCATGGATTGGATTGGATTGTTTTGGGGAAGAGACCAAACAGCGAGGTCATCGGTCTCATTGAATTAGGGAAGGATGGGGAAGGAAGTAGGCCGTGGCCTTTCAAAGGAACCATCCTGGAATTTGCCTGGAGCGATTGAGGTAAATCACGGAAAACCTAAATCAGGATGGCCGGACGCGGGTGCCACATCATGTACGACGTTTAAATTCATTACTTATTTACCACTAACTCTATTCACAACACATTTCGCAGACAGTAAGCACATGTAACAGTGGATGTACCTGCAAAATGATATCATTGAATAGTAGATAATTCAGAGATACCACGTCATAAACATTGAGTTGCATGAGAATGAAACTGCATGGGGAAATTTGCTAGACATACAGATGAAATTTGTGAAGCGTTAAATAAGTTAAATGTGTGTAAAATAATTATGACATGTGCCCATGTGGGCAAAACCACAGGTAAAAAGGTCATTCTTAATGCCTAGAACGATTTTACTCAAGTTTGCTACACATTTGCGTTACAATCTGGAGAGAAATACTGTAAGAATAAGAATGACCAGCCTTCTATGAAGTGAATGTGAAAACATGGAGGGAAGGGAGGATGAGGAGATGGACAGAAAACACGGAGGAAGGAGGAGATGGGCACAGATAGGAGGAGGGAGAAGATGGACAGAGGTAGGGGAGAGGGAAATAGACAGACAGAATGGAGAATAACACATGGATAGAGAAAGGAAAGAGAAGGAGATGGACAGAGAAAGTAAAGAGGAGGACATTAACAGAGGCAGGGGGAGTAAGAGCTATGCAGAGAGATGGGGGACGAGGAGATGAACATAAAGAGAGGAGGAGGAAATGCACAGAGAAAGGACAGAAGAGGAGATAGACAGAAAGGTGGGAGAGGATGACACAGAAAGGAATTGGGAGGAGATGAACAGGGAGAGAGGAGAGGAGCAAATGGACAGAGAGAGAGGGGGGGAAGATATGGATAGAGAGGGCGCATGAGGAGACTGATTAGCAAAAACGGCGGGTGGCGGAGGTGGAATTAGAGGGGGAGGAGCTGGACAGAGCAAGAAGGAGCAGAAGGACAGGGAGTAGAGGAAGATAATGAAATACGGACTGGAGGAGATGTAGAGAGAGAGGGGCAGGAGGAAATGGATGTAGAGTGTAGGGGTAGAGGAAGTGGACAGAGAGAGAGTTTGGTGGAGATGGACAGAGAGAGGCGGAAGGAGGAGATGGACCAATAGAAGATTATAATAAATACATACCCGGGCAATGAAAGGTACTCAGCTAGTTTGAGTATAAAAACGCGCACTTACATATAAGACCGCAATCGATTTCATGTCCAAAAGTGATAAATCGTAAGTTCTAAATACCCTAAGTGCTCCGAAACTACTATCAATATTTTGGAAAGAGAAAGCAATTAAATTATTCTTTTTTAGAACTGCAACACTGACAGCAGAAATTATTATAGTTCCATTCGAAAAAGCGAAGTTAATACCAATTCACACCTACATCTACGTGATTACTCTGCTATTCACAATAAAGTCCCTGGAAGAGGGTTCAATGAACCACTTTCAAGTTTTCTCTCTACCGTTCCACCCTCGTACGGCATGCGGGAGAAACCAGCACTTAAATTTTTCTGTGCGAGCCCTGATTTCTCTTACTTTGTCGTGATGATCATTTTTCCCTGTGTAGGTGGGTGCCAACGTAATGTTTTCCCAGTTGCAGAAGAAAACCAGTGATTGAAATTTCATGAGAAGGTCCCGCCGCAACGAAAAACGCCTTTGTTTTAATGATTCCACTCCAATTCACGTATCATGTCTGTGGCACTATCTCCCCTATTTCGCGATAATGCAAAACTAGCTGTCCTTATTTTGAACTTTTTCGATGCCATCCGTGAGTCCCATCTGATGAGGATCCCACACCACACAGCAATACTTCAGAATAGGGAGGACAAGAGTGGTGTTAGTAGTTTCTTTAGTAGTCCTGTTGCACCTTTCAGGTGTTCTCCCAATGAATAGCAGTCTTTGGTTTGCTCTACCGACAACATTATCTACATGATAGTTCCAATTTAGGATATTTGTATTTGTAATCCCTAAGTATTTAGTTGAATTTACAGCCTTAAGATTTGTGTGACTTATCGCTTAATCGAAATTTAGCGGATTTCTTTTAGTACTCAGGTGAATAACTTTACACTTTTCTTTATTCATAGTCAATTGCCACTTTTCGCGCTATACAGATATCTTCTCTAAAACATTTTGCAATTCGTTTTGGTCATCTGATAACTTTACAAAATGGTAAATGACAGCATCATCTGCAAACAATGTAAGACGGCTACTGAGATTGTCTCATATTGTCTCATATGCCTTAATATAGATCAGGAACAACAGAGGGCCTGTAACACTTCCTTCGGGAATGCCGGCTATTACTTTTGTTTTACTCGATGATTTTCCGTCTATTACGAGGTGCATTCAAGTTCTAAGGCCTCCGATTTTTTTTTTCTAATTAACTACTCACCCGAAATTGCTGAAACTGGCGTTACTTCTCGACGTAATCGCCCTGCAGACGTACACATTTTTCACAACGCTGACGCCATGATTCCATGGCAGCGTCAAATACTTCTTTAGGAGTCTGTTTTGACCACTGGAAAACCGCCCGTTGGAACACAATGGATAAGGATTACGCCCTCGCTGTCCCAGAACATAGACACCACCAATTTTTCAGCACTGGCTGTTACCCGACATTTTTTTGGTGGCGGTGAATCTGTGTGCTTCCATTGAGCTGACTGGCGCTTTGTTTCTGGGTTGAAAAATGGCATCCACGTCTCATCCATTGTCACGATCGACGAAAAGAAAGTCCCATTCATGCTGCCGTTGCACGTCAACAATGCTTGGCAACATGACACACGGGCAGCCATGTGGTCGTCTGTCATCATTCGTGGCACCCACCTGGATGACACTTTACGCATTTTCAGGTGGTCATGCAAGATTGTGTGTGCACAGAACCCACAGAAATGCCAACTCTGGAGGCGATCTGTTCAACAGTCATTCGGCGATCCCCCAAAACAATTCTCTCCACTTTCTTGATCATGTCGTCAGACCGTCCTGTGCGAGCCCGAGGTTGTTTCGGTTTGTTGTCACATGATACTCTGCCTTCATTAAACTGTCGCACCCACGAACGCACTTTCGACACATCCATAACTCCATCACCACATGTCTCCTTCAACTGTCGATGAATTTCAATTGGTTTCACACCACGCAAATTCAGAAAACGAATGATTGCACGCTGTTCAAGTAAGGAAAACGTCGCCATTTTAAGTATTTAAAACAGTTCTCATTCTCGCCGCTGGCGGTAAAATTCCATCTGCCGTACGGTGCTGCCATCTCTGGGGCGTATTGACAATGAACGCGGCCTCATTTTAAAGCAATGTGCATGTTTCTATCTCTTTCCAGTCCGGAGGAAAAAAATCGGAGGCCTTAGCACTTGAATGCACCTCGTACTACGAACTGTAACCTTTCTTAAATGCACCTCGTACTACGAACTGTAACCTTTCTGACAGCAAATCACGAATCCAGTCGCACAACTGAGGCGATATTCCACAGCCACGCAGTTTGGTTAGAAGACGCTCGTGAGGAACGGTGTCGAAAGCCTCCTGCAAATCAAAAAATATATAATCAATTTGACGTCCCCTGACAATAGCCCTCATTACTTCATAAGTATAAAGAGCTATTTGTGTTTCATAAGAACGATATTTCCCGAATCCGTGCTGACTATGTGTCAATAAATCATTTTCTTCGAGGTAATTCATAACTTTCGAACACAGTATATGTTGCAAAACCCTACAGCAATTCGAAGTTAGTCATATGGGCCTGTAATTCAGAGGATTACTCCTACTTTCCTTTTTGGTGTGACTTGAGCAATTTTCCAGTCTTTAGCGACAGTGCCACGCAAGACAACAAGGGGTGCAAGCCCCTCCACGAAAACATGACGACACCGCAACACCACTGTCTGCGAATTTTGCTGTTGGCGCTAGACACGCTGGCAGATGACGTTCACATGGCATTTACCATACCCACACCCTGCCATTGGATCGCCACATTGTGTACCGTGATTAGTCATTCCACACAACATTTTTCCACTGTTCAATCGGCCAATGTTTATGCTCCTTTCACCAAGCGAGGCGTCGTTTGGCATTTACCAACATGATGTGTGGCTTATGAACAGCCGCTCGACCATGAAATCCAAGTTTTCTCATCTGCCACCTAACTGTCACTTACTTGCAGTGGATCCTGATGCAGTTTGGAATTCCTATCTGATGTTCTGGATAGATGTCTGCCTATTACACGTTACGACCCTCTTCAATTGTGAGCGGTCTCTGTTGGGCAACAGACGAGATCGGCTTGTACGCTTTTGTGCTGGACGTGTCCCTTCACGTTTCCACTTCGCTATCACATCGGAAACAGTGGACCTAGGGGTGTTTAGAAATGTGGAAATCTCGGGTACAGACTATGAGAATAGTGTCATCCAATCGCCTGACCGCGGTCAAAGTCCATGAGTTCCGCGGAGCGTCCCATTGTGCTCTTTCACGATGTCTAGTGCCTACTGAGGTCGCTGATATAGAGTACCTGGCAATAGGCGGCAACACAATGAATCTAATATGGAAAACGTATGTTTAAGGGGTGTCAGGATACTTTTCATCACATAGTGTATGTTTCTCATCTTGGCAGTTGTTCTTGATTGGAATTCAGGAATATTTACTTCGTCTTCTTTGTTGAAGGAGTTTTGGGAAACCGTGTTTAATAATTTGCATTTTAATTAATATTGCCACAAAAAAGACTGTACGTCGTTTAGTACGGGATTTACCAAAATTCATATCGGTGAAAACAAATTTATGTCTTAAACGGTTTTGAAAATACTTGACGCGAAAAACTTAACTGAATCGCCCTGGGTATTAAACGAGTTTGTTCGAATAGCAACACGTTCTATGATCGCAGACTAGAAGTAAGTAACGGTTCAGCTTTAAAACAGCCACGGAAAAGGCTAGTCATATCACGTACGAAGCGACAATACTGTCGCACAAACGCATCGTAGGCACAATTCTGGAAGATATAACCTTCGTGCAGAAATAAACATCGATGGTTAGAGCAATGAGCTGAAACTGTAGCACAGTTTCTGGTCTCCTTGGTGTGTATATTTCGATGAGGCACTTTTGATTCTGGATTAGACGTCCACAATCCCAAATATATGTAATACACGGTGCAGTCACATTAATGTGACCACCTGTCAGAAGCCTGAATAACCACCATTTGCACCTTAGACGTACAGGAGGTAGTCCGTGAGGTTCTGGAAAGTATCGACAGAGATGTGAAGCAAGACCGACTCCAGTGTCTTGGCTAAAAGTTCTAAGTTTATAGGTTGTGGATCCAAGGAGAGAACAGTCCGATCAAAGTATTCCCACAGGTCCTCCATTGGGTTTAAATCCGGGGGGGGGGGGGGGGGTTGGTGGACAGGGGAGTACAGTAAAATCATCCTGGTGCCCTTCGAACCACACACGTACACCGCAGCTGTGTGGCACGTTGCACTGTTCGGCTGGTACACACCGTTGTTCCGAGGAGGAACGAAATGCACGTAGGGGTGGACATGGTCCCCAAGGATAGATGCAAACTTGTGTTGATCCATTGAACCATCAAGAATGACGAAATTACCCAGAAAATGATACGAAAACATTTCCCAAACCATAGCGCTCCTTCTTCCGGCCTTGACCCTTCCGACGATTGTTGCAAGGCCTTATACGCCAGCGGCCATCGGTCTGTTGGAGCACAAAACGTGATTCACCTGAAAAGGCAATCTGCTGTCATTCAGTGAACGTTCAGTTGTGGTATTGGTGTACAAGTTCCAGCCTTCGTCGCCGATAAACAGCAGTTAAGAGAGTGCGTGCACGAACCAGGCGCCTGCTGCGGAGGCGCATAATGTGCAGCGTTCGCTGAACCGTTATTGAGAAGAGACACTGTTGGCAGCCCTTTGGTTTGACATCTTTTCGTTCACCAAAGTCATCTATAGTGTGTGGTACGCCACAGTTGTCTCAGCGCATGCTTTTTGATAGAGCCATTTTCCCCTGTGTGGTACACTTTAAACACGCCGGCAGGCGACCATTTTAAAAATTTAGCCGCAGATGCTTCCACCCTTGGCCTGAAAGCTAATGAGCAATCGTTGCGTCTTTCCACGACGACAATGACTTGCACTGTTTTCCGTGTCCCCCAACACGCTTTCTGTCCCCTCCACTGCGAGTGCTGCCTCCTTTCGTCTGTAATTATTTATTGCACGTTGACGGCGAACGTATGTAGTCGTCACATTACTGTGACTGGATGGCGTAAATGGGAGAGTTGAACCTGAATGTATAACTAAGACACCACAATACGCATTCGATTTATTTCTATCTACAGCCCATGTGTGGACTGTCACCACGGGGACCTCATCACTTGTTACGTCTTGAGAAAATTCGATGTCAATATCTTCAACTGTAGTGTTGTAGTCGAAGATATGAAGATGGTGTGTTATATAAACTGATACTAGTGATCTTAAAATAAGTAATTGCGGTCCTGATGGACAAGATGTATTGTGGTGAAATAAGAAGAGGATGATTTTATTCATGTAGACACAAGGTATTTGTTGGTTCTTGTGTTTTCTTTTTAACTTTGTCTTTACGTAAGTGTATATTCGTTTTGAGTGTTGATGGCTGGTATTAAATTCTTGTGTCACACTAAACTCCAAGGAAACGTCTTACTGTCTATACTGACACGGCGATATCCCAACAGAAGGAATCTCGAGTTTATTTGATACAACTATTCACAAAGATCACAGCGTGTTTCTTTCGGACGATTTATTCTTATGTTTACCACTTTCGCTGTAATACTTCTCCTTCCACAGAAGAAACAATGGCGCACTCAGATCCTGAAAATTAGAAATTTGAACACTCAAGTACTCTAAGGGAAAATATCACCTTAGTTTCTTTCTTCTTTTTTTCCCTTTATCTTTCTCTTTGCGGAAGTAAATATTTATACCGAATCGTTGGTGGCTTGCCGCGAATATTTTGTAGGATTACGTCCAGTTAATGTCACTGTTCAGTAATACGACCAGAAAAGTACTTTGTAATTGCAGCCACTGGTGGAAAATGACGTGTCGTTGTCAAAATATTATCCTTTACAGAGTAGCACAAGTGTGGCGCAACAGCAGAATCTACCTGGCAATCAATCAAGCATGTCATTTGATTGTATTGCTCACCGTTGAGAAACGATAAATTCTAATGAATTGTTGCTTATCTGATATCGCAAGCTACCTAGATAATCACACTTGAGTATTTAACCACTCTAAATCTCAGATATAAAGCAGAGTCTCTCTACCGCTGTGAGAAATTCGGGGTCGAACAGTTAACAGGTGAGTGGCCAGGCGCAGCTACCTTAACTGCATAATTTGATGTCGAAAGCACAGATTCGTAACCTGTTAAGCTGGTTTGCTTGTGCGCCATAATTCAGTGCATTTGACTATCGTTCAGTAAAGTACCTTTAGAGATGGAATGACAAACAACAGCACTTGTTGGCATTTTGTCTGTTGGCTAATAGCATGAAAGAAATTGGAAACTCTTTATAACAACAACAACAAATGAATTTGATATGCTTCACTATTAAGTTGTAACTTTTTGAAGCGCAGCCGCAGCCAGTTTACTATTTCGGTAGGAAATTGAGTCCGTTTTGGTTGGAGGAAAAACACCTCCAGTTGCATCTCCTTTATTTCGTTGATTTATTTACTCTCTTTTAGTAAAAAACTAATTCAGATTTATAAAACGTTTCAATTTCCCTAGTTTTTATTTTGTTTGGTTATTAAATCGCCTGTGAACACAGACCAATCCTTCTTAAAGGCAGATAAGAAATTAATTCACATGGACTTTCTTTGTTCACATTTGACTAGCAAAAAGAGGACAGCGTTCCTAATATTCTATGTGAGACAAGTATAGAAGGTAAATCCACCTTAAGTCATGTAAATTATAAGAGATTAGTTTTAGGCATTAACACCCGCAGCAATCACATATAAACATTTGGTCAAAAAAGTTTGAATTCATTAGAGATCCTCTTTCCTAGTCGAATGTGAACGTAAGTCTCTCTGAATTAATGTCTTATTAGCCTTTAAGAAGGATTCCTACGGTATATAACTTGCCTTCCCAGGAGAATAATTGCAATTCTCTCGTCTGTTCCTTTCTTGAGTACTAGAATTGTGGGATTACATGGAAATATGGCGAACAACAGAGAAATAGAACATTCGAAGAAAAAGATTTATTCAGAGATACACCTTGTGATCAGTGAAACGTGACCAGCTACGAATTGTAGGAGTACGGGAGTACGAAGCAAGGAATAAAATTATCTCCTCCATATATTTTGTGTGTGTGTGTGTGTGTGTGTGTGAGCACGCTGTTTGATAACTTTGTCCTTCATTCATCTTATTAGCTTTGTCAATGATTCTATTTGATAAACACAGATCATACCTAAGAAAATTTATTTCGTAGTCCGGGAAGTTCGCCTGAATCATCATTCCTAACAATTTGTGAGCGAAACTAATTTAATAGCATTAATGCTATCCTTCCAAACACTGAACGATACTGCGAATCCAAGTCCAGTAAAGTTACTATTTTCCCATTTGCAGTCCATTTGTAAAAGTTGTGAGGAATTACAAAGCCGCTGCCTGCTATACAAAGTGAATGCATCTTGTCTTTCATATATACAATTATATTCGACGGGTTTTGCTAAAGTAGTGACGTTATGACTTGGTATCTATGAAACATTCAGGGAAATTGTCTTTCAGAGAAGTCCAACATATCAGCACTACTCACACAGAAAATCTGTAACTGCTACTGCGATAAATTTACGGATTTTGAGCTCATGTATAGAGGTACACGCTAATATCGTTCCGTAAGACGCTTTGCTGCGGTATAGCATGGCCTACCGATATGTTGGCACTGTATGCACGTTCCACCACACACTAAAGTGTTAAGCGAACTGTAGAAGCACATGCAGAATGTGTGTTCTCGCAGTCTTTCACGACAGCATGCTTCAATGAAATCTTTTCGGTTCGCAAACCACGTGAGTTTGAAATGTCAAGGCTTGTAAACCGAAAAGATTATACTGGAGATGCAGAATGTACTATAAACATGATCAGTTACTGTCTCTTACGGTTTCTTCATATTTCGTTGTATCCATCCAGTGACTAAACATACAGTCTAGTGTTTTGTGCTTCATATAAGTTTATTGTAGTAGTTTTGATAATTCCATCCAACGTCGTGGATGAACATGTAAATGATTTTTAATTTATCGAACATTCTAGTCAGCAAATGATACGTAAACGATCAGAACTGCGGAACGATAGCATCTGTCTAGATTGAGCACCACCTTCTAAACCGTTGGTCGCGTTAAGCGGATAAAATAGCTCAGACAACGAGCTACATCTGTCAAAGTGAGAATAGCATGGGCTTCAAAGGTTCCGGCACGTCTTCTGAAAAGCAAGTGGGCACACTAAAATGCAGTTTACGCTAACCAGACGTACAGAAGTTAAATATCTTGAGGCTACAAACATTTACTTTCAAGTGCAGTTTTGTTCTACTCTCTTAACCCGAATTCTGTGGTCGACGTTCGTTTGCGATTTGTATTGTACACCTCTAACGTTGCCTACCTATCTAGTCTTAATTGTCTGTAATGTTATGGAGTGGAAATGAAGTCCTATGACTCTTGACAGAGCGTAGAGGAACGATGCGAGAGACCCGCATCGCCGTACCAGGCATGGTGCTAACAGAAGTGATTTGCCGTTGCCTTCCTCCGACCGTAATGGGGATGAATAATGATGACGAAGACGAAACAACAAGACCCAGTCATCTCGGGGCAGGTGAAAATCCCTGACCCCGATGGGAACCGAATCCGGGACCCCGCGCTCGCGAAGCAAGAACGCTACCGCGTGACCACGAACGCGGACTTCTAATGCTATAGTCACGATTTTGAGTTTCGTCTATGCGTGACTGAATAAATTCAATGTTCCCACTCCAGTATTGCTTTAATTTACTAGGAAACGTACTGCTTGCTTCACAAATAATTCGGAATTTGACACTTTATATTTACACCGAAGAGCCACAGAAACTGGTACACCTACCTAATATCATGTAGGGCCCCCGCGAGCATGCAGAACTGCCGCAACACGACGTAGCATGGACTCGACTAATGGCTGAAGCAGTAGTGGAGGGAACTGACACCATGAATCATGCAGAGCTGTCCACAAATCCGTAAGAGTACGAGGGGTGGAGATCTCTACTGAAGAGCACGTTGCAAGGCATCCCAAATATGCTCAATAATGCTCATGTCTCGAGAGTTTGGTGGCAAGTGGAAGTGTTTAAATTCATAAGAGTGTTCCTGGAGCCACTCTGTAGCAATTCTGGCAGTGTGGGCAGCCGAATTGTCCTGCTGGAATTGCCCAAGTCCGTCGGAACATACAATAGACATGAATGAATGCATATGATCAGACAGGATGCTTACGTACATTTCACCTGTCGGAGTCACATCTACACGTATCATGGGCTCCATATCAGTCCAGCTGCACATGCCCCACACCATTACAGAGCCTCCACCAGATTGAACAGTCTCCTGCTGTCATATAGGGTCCGTGGATTCATGATGTTGTCTCCATACCCGTACACATCCATCTGATCGATACAATTTGAAACGAAACTGTTCTGATCAGGAACATGTTTCCAGTCATCAACAGCCCAATCTCAATTTTGACAGGCCAAGGTGAGGCGTAAAGCTTTGTTTCGTGCAGTCATCAAGGGTACAAAAGTGGGCCTTCGGCTCCAAAAGCCGGTATCGATGATGTTTCGTTGAATGCTTCGCACGCTGACGCTTGGTGATGGACCGGCATTAAAATCTGCACCAATTTACGGAACGGTTGAACTTCTGTCAAGTTGAATGATTCTCTTCATTTGTCATTGGTCCCGTTCTTACAGGATCTCTTTCTGGCCGCAGCGACGTCAGAGATTTGATGTTTTACCAGATTCCTGATATTCACGGTGCACTCGTGAATTGGTCGCACGGAAAAATCCCCGCATCATCGCTACCTCGGAGATGGTGCGTCCCGTCGGTCGTGCGCCGACTATATCACCACGTTCAAACTGACTTTT
This sequence comes from Schistocerca gregaria, assembly GCF_023897955.1. Lineage (NCBI taxonomy): Eukaryota > Metazoa > Arthropoda > Insecta > Orthoptera > Acrididae > Schistocerca > Schistocerca gregaria. The sequence goes on from NC_064920.1 coordinate 553,371,901, forward strand.
TAAGTCTTGATAACCTGCCATTGTAGCAGCAGCAACAGATCTAATAACTGCGCCAGACACTTGTTAGTTTATATAGGCGTTACCGACCGCAGCGCCGTATTCTGTATGTTTACATATCTCTATATTTGAATACGTACGCCGATAAGAGTTTCTTTGGCGCTTGAGTGGAGATTAGAAACAACTCCGGCGTATTCCAGCTCAACATTTATTTTGTTACCTATTAAATATGTTTATCTTACACTATAAGGTGAAAACGTTATAACCATCACCACACAAATATAAAGCACGATATGAAAATCGCCAGTCACACCAAAAATCCTATCCTGATGAAAGAGATCTACCGTACTCAAGAAACCTACAACAGAGACCGAGCTAGTGAGAAATAAAAAGATCTGATTGACCAGTCAGCAGTATAGGAAGTGCACATGGAGTGAAAAATGGACGCACTTTATTAGTAGTAAAACATCTGTTAAGCCATAGTGAGCTACTAGAACTGTTTATAACACGAAACTACAATGAGATAATCTGTTGAAACGTCCCCTTTGAAGAATTATATAAAACTGTGCTTAAACTGAAACACAATATTTTTTAGCGCAACGCAATCTGACTTTCAAAAATCCCTACGAAAGAATGGCCCTGACTAACATTCACCTATATGTTTCACAAATCACTTACCTCACAAAAAATCTTCGTTACTCGAACTACTGCAATACAGCGAGCGCCACTACTGCCAGCTAAATAAAAGATTCAAACTACTGAAGGCACTAACTACTGATAGGCATAGTTAGCAAATGAAAGATTTTAATAGAGAACAAACAATGTATTTACCTCACTAGTCATAATATATATAGCAGTTCATGACACCAATTCTTACAAATTTCAAAACTCCGCCATCTCTCTTCCCACGTCCACCACTGCTGGCGGCTCACCTCCAACTGCGCAACGCTACGCGCTGTTAGCATCCAGCTGCCGCTGCCCAACACTACAATGGCAGACAACAATGCAAACTAAACACAGACTGCGCACAGCACATCCAGTGATTTTTTTCATACCGAGCGCTAAGTGGCGTTACCAATAAGAAAACCTAAACAGCCAACTTACACTGTAAACGAAACGTGCAAATTGAAAATACGTGTATATTTTAGGCTATCGATGAAGCTTTCTCATAAATTGTGGCAAAACGTGTGTGACAAAGTACAAACTGCAAAACTGTATATGTTCAGTTGCTTACAAAGGTAACAACAAAATCGTCAGTATATCACATTATGTCTGTACGCGACTCACTCCAAAAACTTACTGCAGCTTGCCAATATCTCCTACTATTGTTGAGAAATAGAGATTCTCTTAATTTAGATATAGAAAATTGCCCCTAAGGAACTTCTAGATTATTCTGTCGAAACTATGAGCCGCAAGGTAACCACAAATTTTTAGGGCACAGTAATGGTAGTAGTTTCCCTGTTCTTGAAGTGTATGTCACTGGTAAAAAAAAGTTGTATTTGCAAAATTCTTAAAAATAAATAACAAAGAATTCTGTCATCAATATATTTCAGTGTCTTGTTGTGTATCTCAAAGTATGTCATCTTACGGTATCAGAACATTTTGATATCAAGGACTAGCGTTATATAATGCGTAGTACAGAGTATTTTCCTGTATTGTTCAGACAAGAGTAATTTCCCGCTCTTTAATAAGAACACCACACAGTTATCTGCAAGATTACAATGAGGTTAAGTGTTGCCTATTTTGCAACAGCCACTTTCATCGCTTTAGCCAATATCATACGTCCCTCTATAGGAGGCAGCAACTCGTAGTCGTTTAATTGTTCACATCATTATTCAGTAGCTTTCCTGCTCTAGCTACTTCTTGCCTCCAAAAGTGGTCGATTCCACGTCGCGAAACCCGTCAAAACATAGTGAGAAACGTTGAAACGAAAAGACCTACCCCACCCGCCGTGTCCTCCAAACAATTCCCCGTGTGATTAGCACCTTTTTGGATCATTGGCATATGACCTGGGGAGACCGAGGCACATTTGTCATAAGGGCACGATGGTCAATTGGTGTAGTTTTCTTAAACTGTCGTTAAAATACGCCACCTACCATGGAGATTGATGGCGACACTGTAGTTGTCTTTCCACAAACTAGCCAGTGCATTTAGATGATCTTTTTTTGTTATAGAAAGTAAATTTTGCTTTCTTAAGATGTTTTGTTGTCTACTTCAAGACAACACTCTTGCTAAACAAGTGAGTGCTCTGATTAAAGTCCATAGATTAAGTATTATTTTGATACTGTAGACGGTGATAAATGTTTGAAACGTTTTCGCTAACGAACTAACGTAATTCCAATATAGCCACTGTGCCTCACTTAAATAAGGGCACGTCGGCCCACATGGTCAACCTGTCCCTCTGCTTTTTGTAAGTAAATAATCTTATTAACTTTAATACGTACAAAGTAATCCAAGACTACATCAAATTCAATGCAATTTTTAAGCGAGAAAATTGTGTCTTGCTCTGATTTTAAACCGGTAATATTTATGTGATGTTTGTTATTATTTTCTTCTTGTCTTTCAACACCTGTAACTTGTATTCAGGTGTTCAAGTAAAATGACTGTAATATACATTTGAACTTATTACTTACTGGACACTCAAGAACATATATTTTCAAGTATCAAATCTACCTGTATCTTCGAATGTAGTCCTCTAAAGACCTCTGAACGTTAATCCTTTCGAATGCAACCATACTTTTACTCATCGTCGTTCTACTGTTTTGTTTTTAGGATCAGTCGAAATTATAAAATGAAAACTAAAAGAGGTGATGTTTCTAAAGCAACTAAAACACTATCAGTCATAGAATACAATCCTCCACAGAGAGAAAAGAACACAATTTAAAGAGGAATACGGATCTAGTATGTAAAAACCCTTTTTTTTTAAAAAAAAAAAAGACAATGAGCTCTAGTCAAGCTAAATTTTTTTTGTATAACAGACAGAAAGAAAAAAGAAATTTCTGAGAAGGTTCTTCAAGATGAAGAAGATTGAGGTGAGGATGCTGTGCGGCTTAGATGTCTTTACCACATTCTCACAACAGTCCAGATGCGGAGTGGATTCAATGTACACGTTGTAAGCGGTAGCCACATCTGTTGTGTTAAAAATGACGTGAAAGCACTTCTTTATGAATTTTTGAACTGTGAAGGTCCTATCAGGCATTCGGTTGAAGATATAGAAATTGTGAAGATCCTTTTCTATCAATCTGATGTTATAACTGCGATAACACAATTCATGATAATAGTTTTTGTCATGAAGTTGTAGGAATTTGTATTAAAATAAACTGTGAGTATTAAAATCGATATTTTTCAATTAAATAAAAAATAGAACTAAATTAATGATAAGATAATACGGGCCAATTTGCCCAACTTTGCGACAACTTGCCCGATACGAGGGGTAGATTGGCCCAGGCGATATTACCGAACTGAATATTTTTTATTAACAGGCAAACAGGTAGAAGCCTTGAAACTTCCTGGCAGATTAAAATGGTTCAAATGGCTCTGAGCACTATGGGACTCAACTGCTGTGGTCATCAGTCCCCTAGAACTTAGTACTACTTAAACCTAACTAACCTAAGGACATCACACACATCCATGCCCGAGGCAGGATTCAAACCTGCGACCGTAGCAGTCGCACGGTTCCGGACCGCGCGCCTAGAACCGCGAGACCACCGCGGCCGGCGGCAGATTAAAACTGTGTGCCGGACCGAGTTCGTGTCTCGGTCCGGCACACAGTTTTAATCTGCCAGGAAGTTTCATATCAGCGCACACTCCGCTGCAGAGTGAAAATCTCATTCAGGTAGAAGCCTTAATTACGTAGCTGTAAAGATGGTGAAATAAAGTATTAATGTTTCCGCATAAAAAGATCAATACAAGCTGGCCACAGCCACGGTAAGCACGACCATCTTTTTCGATCAATGGGACACGGCCTGGCTGACCAGCACTTCTGGTAACATAAACAAGTGCGAAATTTGATCGATTCATGATCTCCTCAAAAGGGGCCCAGTTTTTCCGCCGCGGTATTCGAATAATGGATGACAGGTGGTAAAAGTAGTTGCTAGCAATGGTCTATACTTTCAGTTATAAATGTTTTGTAAGTTTTACACAATAAAGCCTCGAACTTGCACAAAAAACAGCGGAAACAAAGTCGTAGACCCAGCACTTTGTCTTCTACATGGATACTCTGTAAATCACATTTAAGTGACTGGCAGAAGGTCCATCGAACCATCTTCACAATTCTCTCAATATTGCTTTAATATTAACTGAACTCAACTTATTCCGTGAACTTGAGAGTCATTATTCAGTACTGCTCTCGAGTATCACTCTCGGTGATAATATTCAGCTGGAGCCGTGGAATAAATACTTCAGGTTTTGCTTTTTCGGCGAGTCCATATAATGCTCTACAGATAGCCGCGATGGCTGGGGCGGCTGTCACTGTAGACTCTCCCCAAACGTTATGTTGTAGCATAAAGCTGTGTAGAAGCCGTGCGACCATCATATTAGTAACTGAACACATCACCGCTATTTGGCCGTTAATAACAATAGTCCACTCGCTAAACGCGAGTGTGTTTCGGACATATCCCATCATCATATCAGATGATGTTGTTGTTGTTGTTGTCGTTGTGGTCTTCAGTTCAGAGACTGGTTTGATGCAACTCTCTATGCTACTCTATCCTGTGCAAGCTTCTTCATCTCCGAGTAACTACATCACCCTACAGCCTTCTGAATCTCCTTAGTGTATTCCTCTCTTGGTCTCCCTCTACGATTTTTACCCTCCACGCTGCCCTCCAATACTCCCTTGATGGTGATCCCTTGATGCCTACCAACCGATCCCTTATTCTAGTGAAGTTGTGCCATAAATTCCTCTTCTCTCCCATTCTATTGAGTACCATGTAATTAGTTAAGTGATCTACCATATAATCTCCAGCAGTCTTTGTAGTGCCACGTTTCTAAAGCTTATATTCTCTGCTTGTCTAAGCTATTTATCGTCATGTTTCACTTCCACACATTGTTAAACCCAATACAGACACTTTTAGGAAGGACTTCCTGACATTTAAGTCTTTACTCGACGTTAACAAATTTCTCTTCTTCTTTCTTTGCCATAGCCATTGTATATCCGCTCTACTTCGGCCATCAGCATTTATTTAGCTGCCACATACCAGTTTAAGTGTCTTATTTCCTAATCTAATCCCCGTAGCATCACCTGATTTAATTAAACTACATTCCATTATCCTACTTTTGTTGATGTTCATGTTATATCCTCTTTTCAAGACACTCTCCATTCCGTTCAACTGCTCTTCCATGTCCCTTGCTGTCTCTGACAGAATTACAGTATATTCGGCAAGCCTAAGAGTTTTTACTTATTCTCCATATGTTTTGATTCCTACTCCAAATTTTCCTTTTGTTTCTTTTACTGCTTACTTAATTTACAGACTGAGTAACATCGGGGTTAGCCTAAAACCCTGGTCTCACTCCCTTCCCAACCACTGCTTCCCTTTCTTGCCCCTCGACTCTTATAACTGCCATCTGGTTTCTGTACAAATTGTAAATAGCCATTCGCTCTCTTTGTTTGACCCATGTTACCTTCAGAAACTGAAACAGAGTATTCCCGCCAACATTGACAAAAGCTTTCTCTAAGTCTACAAAAGCTAGAAACGTAGATTTGCCTTTCCTTAACCTATCATCTAAGATAAGTCAAAGGGTCAGTATTGCCTCACGTGTTCGTAGATTGCTACGGAATCCAAGCTGATCTTCCCCGAGGTCGACTTCTACCACTTTTTCAGTTCCTCTGTAAAGAATTCGTGTTAGTATTTTGCGACAGTGACTTATTAAAGCTTAAACTGAGTTATTAATCAGGGCATAATCTGTTTAAATCTTTAGGTTAACAGGTGTATCATTAAAGTTTGCTTATTTGAGTCAACTTTCTCCCAATGTGGAAATCTAGTACTAGCATATGTAACTTCCACTTAATTTAGTTTATGTATATGATCGTTCACTGTACAAATAAACCATTTTGAAGCAAAAATTTCATCTTTACCCACTACAATTTGTGCGTCAAATCACTAAGTGCGGTGAAGTGTTCGATTGTGATCCGTCAATGAGTTCGAATGAGAGTGTCCGCACTTCCCAACGCTGCAAGAGTCACAGCTGCCTGCGGTCCGCCGGCGCGCGGGAGACTGGACAGGTTTGCTCAGTCTTATTACGATGATGACGGACGCCTCGCCCATCGACTCAGCATCCTTTTGTTCACTGCCAGGTCTCTACGGACATTTTGAAAGCGCCTATGAATATCTGCGATGCTCTAGTTTTCCGCTAAAAACAACTTTATCACATCTAGAGCTCTCCTTGGATTGCATCTCCGTTACAGACGCCACGTTGAAAGCTACATATAGTGCCATCACCTGTCGAAACTTCTTGAAACTATAGGAGCTGAAGGAAAATTCCATGATATTCAACAGCAACAGCTCTTTTGCAACCGCAGCTGATGAAGAAAAAAATGCGTTTTATAAGTTGTAAGTTGTGGAATGCCCCTCGTACTTGGCCATGACGTCAGACAGACCACTGATAACACGCCTCTGGTCTTCGCTCCTTCTTTCGCCGATTACCAGCTCAGTTGCAGATTTTAATTTAGTTCACCTGTCGCGCCCTGCAACGAGACTCTACGACTTGCTTCTAAAAACCTACGCATTTTGAACAAGATTAAGCATTTCAGCAGCTGTGTAGTAAGTTCTTTCCAACCGCAGATTTCCATTTGTGAGCATGGTAATCGTTTGAAGCCTGTAATCGCTACACCTGATTATCAGACAGTGCTTATTCACTGACTCAGTCAGTGCGCTTTTCTGTTTTCAGAGACGTCTGTCGCGATGACCGCCGGAGTGAGTGCGTTGGTGGCGGCAGCTTCGGCGCTGTTGCTGGCTGCGGTGTCAGCGGACACGCCCGCCAGCTGCCTGTACAGCGACATAGAGGGCTCCTGGACCTTCCACGAGGGACAGCGGAACCTCGACAGCTCCGCCCTCTGCGAAGATTTTGGTAAGAAATCTTCCCTCGACGAATCGAGTAATCATTTATTTTCTATTTCTCTTCTTTTTGCACTGCTTAATCGCTTTCCTCCCTGCAGTCTGCTACATCTTAGTTGCACCTCCTTACTAGTTTGTCCGAAAGTAAGAGAAATGTGTTAGAACTTCTGCAACTGACGAAAGTCTTTGTAGATAAACTGTGGTAGTTGGCAAGAAAACGCTGCACATTAATTCATACTGATACACCCAGATGTGTTTTGTCTTTTTAATAAGATATCCTCCGTGTGTGTCAATAAAAGATCTGATCCATTACCTGAAGATGGTGTAGATTCTCCCTTGTAGAAAACCGTCTCAAAGTTCTGCGTTTGGTGTAGATTCGAAGTAATTTGGTAAAATTACAGTAACTCATCTACTATTTTCGGTATTTTGAATCAGACCTCACATAAAATGTGCCATACACGTTCGTAGTGCTGCGAACATCAATAGCTGTCCAACATAAATGAAAAAGAGAAACTTTGTTTTCGAAAAGTGCTGAAGTGGTTCCTTTTGTGTACGTCATATAGTCTCAAACAATAGGATCTTCTGCAAAGCCGGTAAATAAGAGGAAGGTCTGAAGGTGCTATTATTCTCATTTTTATTTGAAATAGTTTTAAATATTGATTATTTTCACTCTGAATAAAATCAGGTTCTATGGCTCTAGTAGCTTGAATGAATTTTAAATTCAGGCCAAAATGATCATTGTTGGTTAATGGCGCTCTTGGTGACGAATAACCGTGTACGTTGTTGACCGTCATATAAAAGTCATTATGTTGTAGAAAAAAAGACGACTTCAAATCACGATGAAGGATCGACTTTCAAACATGAAGAACTAACTATGGACCGCTTATAGCGCTCGCTCGTTGTGTCATCAAGCAAGTCGCTTCAGCCTAATATAAACGGTCAGTAATGAGTTGCCTTATGTAGTTAAAACCGGAACACTGGGACGTTTTTCATTTTCCAATATAAAACAAAGTTATAATATAATGGTCCAACCGTCATGATGATTACACTTTCATCTGTGGCAAACGAGAAATTCCGACATCGGCTGCAACCGGACATAGAAATAAAGCCACTGGAGAGAAGCGAAAATTTGTGCCGTACCGGGACTCGAGGCTGGATTTCCCGCTGATCGAGAGCGGTCGCCTCAAACAGTTCGCCCGCCTGAGCACGCTTTCCGGCTCAATCAAATTCTCGCATGTCGCGTGTCCCTGTCCATTATGCTCATTGTTCGCAGCCTTACCTGATTCCCGCAAGAGATCGAACGGACAGTGCATCAGCACTGAAGGTATCAGTATGTCGCCGTCAGGACGGGTAAGTGTGGTGTCTGTTCTTTCGCACATGTCCAGGAGAACAGACACCACAAATGTAAACTTACATCTGCATCGTGCCGCTGGCAGAAAGGGTAGAAAGAAACAATCTAATGTCGCTTTTCTGATAGACGAAGTAACCACAATTTCGCAGAATAGAGATTAATAACATACACTACTGGTCATTAAAATTGCTACACCAAGAAGAAATGCAGATGATACACGGGTATTCATTGGACAAATATATTCTACTAGAACTGATATGTGATTACATTTTCACGCAGTGTGGGTGCATACATCCTGAGAAATCAGTACCCAGAACAACCACCTCTGGTCGTAACAACGGCCTTGATACGCCTGGGCATCGAGTCAAACAGCGCTTGGATGGCGGTACAGGTACAGCTGCCCATGCAGCTTCAACACGATACCACAATTCATCAAGAGTAGTGAGTGGCGTATTGTGACGAGCCAGTTGCTCGGCCACCATTGACCAGACGTTTTCAATTGGTGAGAGATCTGGAGAATGAGGTGACCAGGGCAGCACTCGAACATTTTCTGTATCCAGAAAGGCCCGTACGGGACCTGCAACATGCGGTCGTGCATTATCCTGCTGAAATGTAGGGTTGCGCAGGGATCGAATGGAGGGTAGAGCCACGGGTCGTAACAAAATGGTTCAAATGGCTCTGAGCACTATGGTACTTAACTACTCTGGTCACCAGTCCCCTAGAACTTAGAACTACTTAAACCTAACTGACCTAAGGACATCACACACATCCATGCCCGAGGCAGGATTCGAACCTGCGACCGTGGCAGTCGCGCGGTTCCTGACTGCGCACCTAGAACCGCTAGACCACCGCGGCCGGCTGGGTCGTAAATCTGAAATGTAACGTCCACTGTTCAAAGCGCCGTCAATGCGAACAAGAGGTGACCGAGACGTGTAACCAATGGCACCGCATACCATCACTCCGGGTGATACGCCAGTATGGCGATGACGAATACACGCTTCAGATGTGCGTTCACCACGATGTCGCCAAACACGGATGCGACCATCATGGTGCTGGAAACAGAACCTGGATTCATCCGAAAATATGACGTATTGCCATTCGTGCACCCAGGTTCGTCGTTGAGTACACCATCGAAGGCGCTCCTGCCTGTGATGCAGCGTCAGGGTAACCGCAGCCATGTTCTCCGAGCTGATAGTCCATGCTGCTGCAAACGTCGTCGAACTGTTCGTGCAGATGGTTGTTGTCTTGCAAACGTCCCCATCTGTTGACTCAGGGATCGAGACGTGGCTGCACGATCCGTTACAGCCATGTGGATAAGATGCCTGTCTTCTCGACTGCTAGTCATACGAGGCCATTGGGATCCAGCACGGCGTTTCGTATTACCCTCCTGAACCCACCGATTCCATATTCTGCTAACATTGGATCTCGACCAACGCGAGGAGCAATGTCGCGATACGATAAACCGCAATCGCGATAGGCTACAAGCCGACCTTTATCAAAGTCGGAAACGTGATGGTACGCATTTCTCCTCCTTACACGAGGCATCACAACAACGTTTCACCAGGCAACGCTGATCAACTGCTGTTTGTGTATGAGAAATCGGGTGGAAACTTTCCTCATGTCAGCACGTTGTAGATGTCGCTATGGGCGCTACCCTTGTGTGAATGCTCTGAAAAGCTAATCATTTCCATATCACAGCATCTTCTTCCTATCGGTTAAATTTCGCGTCTGTAGCACATCTTCGTGGTGTAGCAATTTTAATGGCCAGTAGTGTATGTTAATTTCCTAAAACACTTTGTATTTCCATAACACAAAAGAAACAGTTCTTCATTGTCCACTCAACGCATTAGCAATATTTTTGCAGTTAACTGAAATAATATCAAAAGATATGTTATAGTGTGCGGTTGTCTGTTTTGAAGGAGATAAACAGTTGTGACTAGAAATTTCAGCTTTAGTAAAACCGGATCGGCATGCATAAATTACGACCCGTTAAGGCAATATAGCGAAAATATCATTTACGTTTTCCAATAATAGGTACGTTACAGCATTGCAATACTATTCACTACATTTTTCTCACAAATCTGAAGTAGTAAAGAGATGTTTGCTATTCAGTTTATATCTAATTCCTTGAGCTGTGAAGGCTGAGGTCATTCGTGTGTTGTGAAACCTCTTCCAGTGTGTTGGAAACAGCAGCGTGATATTTAATAGGAGACCCGTTCGTTTGTTGCCGGCAGATGTCGTTCAGCAAGTGCGGGTCACGTTGTCCTACCCCAACGTTGCGGTGGACCAATACGACAACGTCGGAACCTGGACGCTGATATCAAACCAGGGCTTCGAAGTGACCGTAAACGGCAGAACATACTTTGCATTCTCTGCCTACGAAACGGTAGGTGACCTTCGAAGTTTTTACTTTCCTTTAGATATTGCGAAGACGCTGATAATTTAGCGCTGTGATATTTTCTTTCAGGTGGGTAATGATACGTACAGCCTGTGTGACCAGACACTGCCCGGGTGGTCACACGACGTCACTGTGCGACACTGGTCGTGTTATTATGGCATCAAGGACGGCTCCACCAGGAGGCAGCTCTCATCTGCAAAACCCGCGCTTTCCACACACAAGGTAAGCACTCACTATTCATTTACCCTTTTGTACTGTGCATATCTCTTCTTTATTATTCTGTGCTTGTGAAGAGCAGAGTTTTAAGCCTTCTTATTAACTTTTAGAACTAAACTCGTATATCTTTGATGTGATTGAGATCCAAATTTTCTTGTGAGGAACCTCCCACGGATTCAAAAGACGATGACACGAAAAAGTCTAGTTATTATAGCACAACATCGTAGAGAGATTTCATACAATGCGATTCAGCTGCTCATACCCCTGGGTTTTATGCATCGTGCTACACCTCCAAACACCACATGCAAGATTTTCAAATTCTCTCGCTCCCAATGAACACGTCCTTTTGTAGGAAATTTAATGTAGTCAGACTTTGTATTGAGATGCGTCTATGCCTGAGGCCAAAGTTTTCGAATTCGAATTATACAAGGGAAACTTACAACAGTGTACTGCAAATGCATCTTTCCTGAATAACTCTTAAACGATGGCCTCCAGCAAAAAGTATCCCATTATAAAATTTAACTACATTGTATTTTCTACAGGAAGGTCTTGTTTTTTTTATTTTTTTTGTAGGGCTAATAGTTTGAACATAACGAGTGAAAAAATATGAAAATCTTGCACGTGGTATATGAAGGCGTTGTGGGCTGCATAAAGCCCAGCGGAAGGAGTAGCTGAATCGCCCTATGTATAGTTCATGTTGTGCAATAGACACGAAGTTAGGTATGAGCAGAAAATGAGAACGTATTTACCGAACATGGTTTCAGATATGGTACAGGACTAAGTAAAGCTCAGCTACAAGATGTTTGGAAACACCACTGTTCAAAGTCTGCAGTTATAGGTGTGTTGAAACAGAGGGTAATGTATGCAAAAATGTTAGCAGAGGGCGTTCTCTATTTGGAGTGATTCAAGAGCTGTTTTACTCTCCGATTACTGCAAAGGAGTCATCCTCTTGCCAGAAGAATCCTTTAAGGCGGTTAAGGGACTGTATCTCGTCCCAAATATGCTGCCTAGGATTCGGATCGGCAGATCTGATTGCTTAGCCTCACACACTTACAACATAATGCAGCCTTATAGAATATGCCGACATTATACTGAATTTATAGATGTTTGTGAGACTACCCACTCGCAGCCGAAATGCATTGGATCTTCTACCAACACACATGCAAAAATTTTCGGTTCTAGACATTATACAGAATGAGCGAAATAAAATCATCTCGGAACATATTTTCTGCATCACCTGCACCCGCGGTGGATGCTATAAGATGGATTGCTATCTTATGGTGCACGAAACATTTTCTGGGCCAGCCATATTGCAGCCAACGTATAATCGTAGGTCACCAGTATCACACAAAAATTTAAGAAGTAAGGTGAAAAGTTTTTTCTACTTACTGCATGGCAGATAAAAACGTGTCAGGACACCTGGTTGCACAAGCTCAGGGGGTTAAGTGAGCTAGAAGCGCTCTACGAATTCTAACTCATTAAGTCTTTCTTAATGCCGATGTACCGCTAGAAGCAAAAGTAGCATCCAGCGTAGCCTGTGACGGTTCTCGTATTTAACAGCATGAAATATTAACTAATACCCTTCCATAAATATCCTTGATTATGGCCAACGGATACAGCACATGAAGTCTTATTTGGACCGTAAATTCGCATTTGGCTGCTTGAACACACGTAACTTCCTTCCCTCAGGCCTTGCTACGCCAGATATAGCGTTTGTACACCCATCAGGACATTTTATACCTGCCAGTGTCACTTTTATTATTATGACCAACCGAGTGAGGTGGCGCAGTGGTTAGCACACTGGACTCGTAGTCGGGGGGACGACGGTTCAATCCCGCGTCCTGCCATCTAGATTTAGGTTCTCCCTGATTTCCCTAAATCGCTCCAGGCAAATGCCAGGATGGTTCCTTCGAAAGGGCACGGCCGACTTCCTTCCCCGTCCTTCATTAATCCTATGAGACCGACGACCTCGCTGTTTGGTCTCTTCCCTCAAACAACACAATCCCATTATTATGGCTATTATTATGGTGGCAGCAATAGAAGCAGTAATAGTAGAACAGCCAGCATTAAGTTTATAAGTTCTTATTCAGTGCTACTTATTCACATATTCTCTCCACATGTTAAAATAATTTTAATTATATTTTTATTAATTTATCAAATGGCAATACATATACAATGATTACAAAACTACTACAGGTGAACATTTAAACACAACTCTCCAACATAAAATAACACAAATGACAACAGCTACATATAGATGTCAAGGTCTTTTATATATTTTATCACACCACTCGCCGCTCTCGGGAAGTCTTCGAAAGGACCCTTGCAGGAACGTGCGGGATATTTTGATTCCGAATGAGCAACTGTGTATCGTTCCGCACCACAGTCACACGATGGAGATGATGATTTGCGCCACTTGTAGAGAGTGTCTGCATATCTTCCACGGCCCGTTCGGATGCGATTCAAGTTAGTCCCAACAGCCTAAGGTTGGTTGAGTCCAGCGACTTTGATCTGGATGCAATGCAATTGCAGGCATTGTGGAGGACAGTTCTGTAACCAACAGCGTTTCCATTCATTGATGGTGTTGAATTCAGTTTTCAATTCAGAGACTGAGATGTCTTGATCTTAGTATTTTTCGCTCCTCTGGGAATAAATCGTTCAATATTGGAAGGTCGGTGTTATCAGCAATCTTATGGAATTCATGCAGTATCGCGCTCTGCCGCCTGATATCAGGTGAAATGTGGCTCAAGATAGGTTACAGATATGTGGGAGTAGATCGTATTAGTCCACTAACAGTGACCATGGGCTAGTTACGTTGTACGTCTATCTTTTTATGTGTGGGCTCTCGAGACATACAGGCGCACATTGCTCTGCTGCTGAGTATACCAATTCGAGGGCTGATACCCGAAGAGTATCTCCTAACGATCCCAACGAGTGCCACAGAATTGAGGGAGAGTGTTGTTTCTGGTTTCTGCTTTTCAGCTTAGCAGATGTTCGTGTCAAGCGCTCCTTAAAAGAATGTATACCGAGCGAGGTGGCGCAGTGGTTAGCACACTGGACTCGCATTCGGGAGGACGACGGTTCAATCCCGTCTCCAGCCATCCTGATTTAGGTTTTCCGTGATTTCCCTAAATCGTTTCAGGCAAATGTCGGGATGGTTCCTTTGAAAGGGCACGGCCGATTTCCTTCCCAATCCTTCCCTAACCCGAGCTTGCGCTCCGTCTCTAATGACCACGTTGTCGACGAGACGTTAAACATTAACTTCCTACTACCAAAACTACTTAAAAGAAAGTGTCCTATCTATTGGACAGATGAAAACATGAAATTTCTTTTTTAGTAGAATTTTGTTGTAACCATTTGCGGAAATATTGGCTTAAGATGTCTAGATCAGAAATTGGAAATTCTTCAGTTGTTTCAAAAGTTTTGTATTGAGCAGCTATTGCTCAGGCGTAGGCATAGCCAAAGTTTCTGGACTGTCTTGGGTGAATATCAGATACATATAAATTAAACAAGAAGGGAGCAAGCACATTTCCATGGGTCAAGCAAATATTCAATACTTTTGGACTGTTCTTTCCTGTAAATGTACTTCCAGCTAACATGTTGTCAATTAGTTATTTTATAGAATGAGACTTTCACTCTGCAGCGGAGTATGCGCTGATATGAAACTTCCTGGCAGATTAAAACTGTGTGCCCGACCGAGACTCGAACTCGGGACCTTTGCCTTTCGCGGGCAAGTGCTCTACCATCTGAGCTACCGAAGCACGACTCACGCCCGGTACTAACAGCTTTACGTCTGCCAGTATCCGTCTCCTACCTTCCAAACTTTACAGAAGCTCTCCTGCGAACCATGCAGAACTAGCACTCCTGAAAGAAAGGATATTGCGGAGACATGGCTTAGCCACAGCCTGGGGGAAGTTTCCAGAATGAGACTTTCACTCTGCAGCGGAGTATGCGCTGATATGAAACTTCCTGGCAGATTAAAACTGTGTGCCCGACCGAGACTCGAACTCGGGACCTTTGCCTTTCGCGGGCAAGTGCTCTACCATCTGAGCTACCGAAGCACGACTCACGCCCGGTACTAACAGCTTTACGTCTGCCAGTATCCGTCTCCTACCTTCCAAACTTTACAGAAGCTCTCCTGCGAACCATGCAGAACTAGCATGGTCCCGAGTTCGAGTCTCGGTCGGGCACACAGTTTTAATCTGCCAGGAAGTTTCAGTAATTTTATACTTTTGCATGGGACAAGTTGTAATAATTTATAAAGCAATCCTTGCATCCAAACCGTGTCATAAATTTCGCTTAGAGCAACTAAATCAACTGAAGTTTTCTGCTTCATTTGGTATCCTGCTTCAAGAAATGTTAAAGATAAGACTTGATAAGCGCAGCTTCGTCCTGGTCCGAATCCAGCTTGCTCAAGAGGAAGGTTCTGAAGGATTTCTGGACTAATCCGACTGTACAAAATTCTTTCAGGGATCTTGCAAGTACTGCTTAATAGTGCGACTGGGCAATAGTTCCTAGGCTGGTCTGATCCATTGCGGGGCTTCAGAATTGCTATGATTTTTGATGCTTTATTTTTTGTAGGACTGGGCCAGAGATCATAATGTCAGAGAGAAAATACGCCAGCCGCCTTTTTACCTAGTCCCCACTATGCAGAATAAATTCTGGGTGGTTTCCATCATTTCCCGATGCCTTTCCAGGTTTTAGAGTTTTAAAAGCAGCAGAAATTTCAGATACAGGGAAAGTTCTTGAGAAGCCTTGTTGTTCATTAATGTTCTTTTAGAGCAATGTAAGTTTGCGACGTATATCTTGTATACGTTTTATCCCTTGGTGCCCTTTATGTGGACTGTAAATGTGATGCAATCCTATTAGCTTATATGTGAGTGCTGTCCCTTTAATTTTGTTTCCATCCAACGTTTTTAGTAATGACCATACTTATTTACTTGATCTTTGTAAACTGAGTGACTCAACAGCTCTATCCACCTAGTACGTCTGGCTGAATCGAGGTTCGAAGCAGGTTATTCGGTATTTCCGGGTCCCCGCTTTCTAGAAATTAGCCATATTGTTTCTCATTAGTTTCATTCCAACCTCGAATGTATTGTTACCGCTAGCCGCTATGGATTTCCTTCTGTTCAGCACTTATCTTAGCTCCGACAAGTTTCTCATTGTGGGATATTTGTCCTTTACTTCACGTAAGATTGGTCGGTGTAGACCGTGCGGGAAGTCTTGTAATACAACCGCGAATTTTGGAGAGAGAATTTATTTTAGTTGTTACAAAGTATAGATTAGGATTATATTCCTGCCTACAAGCTGCTGATACAAATGTTCCTTTATCCTTTGCATCAAACACCAAATATCAGATATTGTCATCTGCTCAAGTTAGAACGGCTTCACTTTCCTTGTACTTCTATTAAGTGTAGTGGCTCTCAAAATGTCCGAAATATAAGAAGAGGTTTTCTGATACCGGGATGCCCTGTGGATACTAAGAGATAGCTGGGGGTTTGTGTATATTAATTACTATTAGTTCTCCAACTTTTGCTATTATTTTGTAGATGTCATTGAGATCATACACAGTACATAGATATGCTTTTTTGACTTACGATCGTAGGTATGTTGCCTCACCATAGTACGTTGGTTCTAGTCAGTCAAAGACAGGAATATTTTCTCTCTGATTCATTTGCTCTTCATTTTCAGTATGTGTTTCCGAACAGCAAAAACAATGACGTTAAGTTTTGATAAAATCTTCTGTAAGACTTGGCATTTTGATTTACTTATGCCTTCAACATTGATTTGATGGATCTAGATAATAGGTCCACAGTTGACAGCTGGAGTGTCCTGAGAAAAACCGTACGAGTCTGTGTCTTGTGATAAATTTATTTTAACAAGGAGACATTTGAGGTTATCTGACTGCCTCTGCTTCTTGGCCTTAGATACTTCTTTAGCACCACCCAGAGGATACGCGTGACTTATAGAATGTCATGGACGCGAACAGTCATTGTCCCTATTTAATTATATTAATACCATGTCATTACTATCAGTCATATTAAAATTATCGTTGTTTATTAGGTAACTGTGTTATAAAAATGAGCTGTATGTGCGAAACTCTCGTACGATTTAAGAGAGACCTGACAACTCTAATTTGATCATTTTAAATAAGTACATAAGTTAATAATTCCTACAATAGTAAAACTCACGCCCATCCATGGTCCCACCGCTCCAGGCGTATAGCCATTTCAGGCAAAAAAACAATACAATCAAAGAATAATTCTCTCCCTATAACACATCTCACCGCTTGAAATAAGCAAATTAAGTCTTAATGTAACAAACTCGAAATGAAAGCACTACCCCGTCACCCAAATACTCTCCTTACATAAAGGAAAACAGTGAACTTTTAAACAAACGGATCCTGATCGTTTTTTGAAACTGAATTACAATCACTCGGCCTCTTAAATTCTGAGCTTCCTTCATGAAAATCACACATTGTTAAGTTCAGTATCTACGTCGGCCGTCCAGAGTGGCCGAGCGGTTCTAGGCGCTACAGTCTGGAACCGCGCTACCGCTGCGGTCGCAGGTTCGAATCCTGCCTCGGGCATGGATGTGTGTGATGTCCTTAGGTTAGTTAGGTTTAAGTAGTTCTAAGTTCTAGGGGACTGATGACCTCAGAAGTTAAGTCTCATAGTGCTCAGAGCCATTTTGAACCAGTATCTACGTTAATAAATCTGGCCTGGGCAATAAGAGATTAACGTCAGTCTCGAAGGAATACAAGCCAACGACTCACGCATTACAACATAATTCATATTTTCTTTATTTCCCAAGTTCTGTGCTGCTCGATTCATTATCGTCTCCCCGACATCGCTAACGCCACCTCCAACCATAGCCTCCATAGCCCCGCGGGTTCAAACACCGCGTAGCGGCTAGTAACTCAACATGAATTAGTTTTCTAAGGCAACTGATACAACGACCGCCCCTCACTTGCACATCTAATTCCATCACTCAGCAAACATCTCGTGCGATTGAGTTAGCATTACTGCTTTAAAAGGAAGAATAAAATAGTACATGGGCGGCCGATTTAGTAGGACCGTTACAAGTTGTAGATAATGTCCACACCTCTATAAAAGCTCTCCTAAGAGGACGTATTTGCGTATAAGGAAGTGACATCGTTGGGAAATGGCTAGGAAATGCAGACACATTTGAAGATGATCAACTAATACCTTACTTTAATTTAGTTTTACCGTTAAATCCCCAATTCTGTTCAGTACTTTTTTATTAGTTACACAATGTAGCTATCTAATCTTCAGCATTATCCTGTAGCATGAAATTTCTGCAGCTTCTAATCTTTTCTTGTCTGAACTGTTCATCACCCACGCTTCACTTCCGTCCATGGCTACTCTCCAAACAAAAACTTTAAGTTGAACTTCCTAACATTTAAAATTATGTTTTATGTTAACATGTTTCTCTTTTTCAGAAATGTTCCCCTTGCTGTTTCCAGGCTGCATTTCGTGTCTCCTCATCTTTAACCGTCGTCACTTCTCTTGCTGCCTAAGTAATAAAACTCAGCTACTACTTGCAGTATTTCATTTCTTAATCTAAATCTCTTGTTATCATCTAATTTGGTTCGACAGAATCGCATTACATTTCCTTTACTCATATTGCCGTTCATGACACAACTTCTTTTCAAGATCCTGCACATTCCGTTCAACTGCTGTTCCAAGTTTATGACTTCTTTGACAGAATGACAATATCATCGCCAAACCTAATAATTTATTTCTTCTCCCTGAGCTTTAATTTACTTTGTAGGTTTCTCCTTTATATTCCTTAAATAGCATCTGAGATAAGGTGTCTTACTTCCTTCTCAACTGTTTTTCCCTTTCATGTCCTCTGACTTTCATAATGGCACTCTCGTTTCTGTAACTCTTGTACTTTACCTTTCGCTCCCCTTATTTTATACCTGCTACGTTAAGAATTTTAAGGCGAGTATTCTAGTCAAACTAATCAAATTTTTTTTTCTAAATTTGTACTGCTATGAACGTAGGTTTGCCTTCCTTCCATCTATCTTCTAAGGTAATCCTTAACGGCAGTATTGCCTCTTGTGTTCCTATGTTTCTTCAGTATCTGATTTTCCCCTAGGTCAGCTTCTACCACTCTTTCCATCCTACTGTAAATAATACGTCTCAGTATTTTCCAACCGTCACTTACTACACTGATAGTTTGGTACTATTCACACCAGTAATCTCCTTTAATTGGAATCTGTATCACTTCATCTTTCTTGAAGTGTTAGGCTATTTAGCTTTTTTCATACATTGCACACCACCTAGCTCTTCAAATGATCTTAATAATTCTGAGAGAATGTGGTCTGAGCCAGAGGACTTGTTTATACTTAGGTCTTTCAGTGCTCTGCCAGATTTTTCTCGCAGTATCTTATCTTCCATCTCGTCTTCATGTAATTCCTCTTATCCTTTGATAACATTGTCTTCAAAGTTGTTTCCCTTACATAGAGCGTCTATATATTCCTTCCCCCTTTTACTTTCGCTTCTTTGCTTAGTACGGGCGTCTTACGTGAGCTATCGATACTCACACAGGTGCTTCTGTTTTCTCCAATATTGTCTTTGATTTTCCGATAAGCGGAATTTTTCTACCCCTTGCATGAAGTGTCGGAGTTACTTATGACGAACCATGTACTTCACGCACGAAAGATGTGTGTCACAGGAACTTAATTCGCCCAGTTCTTGAGTGTTCTGAACTCAGAGATTTTCACCAAGCTGGATTAACGGAAGAGATAGAGAAGTTTTAAAGAACTTCGCAGGTTCCTTTAGTCGGCTCATGAATATTCAACACGTCAGGCATTGTGCCTCTTCTTCCTCAAAAGATGTGAAGCTATCCAACGTGACGCAGAGCTCCACAACAACCAATTTGGTTTCTTTCCACTATAGTCTCGTGATCGTTCCAACTACCTTTTCCCTTCAAATGGTTGCGCCGTGAGATACAACCCGAAAACTGATACAAACGATGATATGCTTCCATTCTTATTTGATCCAATTTCGAATCTGCTGTCGCTACTATGAACGGTCCTGTGTCTGCAATGCCGAATGACTGTGATTTTTGACCTCTGGTATTGTAATTACACTCCTCGAAATTGAAATAATAACACCGTGAATTCATTGTCCCAGGAAGGGGAAACTTTATTGACACATTCCTGGGGTCAGATACATCACATGATCACACTGACAGAACCACAGGCACATAGACACAGGCAACAGAGCATGCACAATGTCGGCACTAGTACAGTGTATATCCATCTTTCGCAGCAATGCAGGCTGCTATTCTCCCATGGAGACGATCGTAGAGATGCTGGATGTAGTCCTGTGGAACGGCTTGCCATGCCATTTCCACCTGGCGCCTCAGTTGGACCAGCATTCGTGCTGGACGTGCAGACCGCGTGAGACGACGCTTCATCCAGTCCTCAACATGCTCAATGGGGGACAGATCCGGAGATCTTGCTGGCCAGGGTAGTTGACTTACACCTTCTAGAGCACGTTCGGTGGCACGGGATACATGCGGACGTGCATTGTCCTGTTGGAACAGCAAGTTCCCTTGCCGGTCTAGGAATGGTAGAACGATGGGTTCGATGACGGTTTGGATGTACCGTGCACTATTCACTGTCCACTCGACGATCACCAGAGGTGTACGGCCAGTGTAGGAGATCGCTCCCCACACCATGATGCCGGGTGTTGGCCCTGTGTGCCTCGGTCGTATGCAGTCCTGATTGTGGCGCTCACCTGCACGGCGCCAAACACGCATACGACCATCATTGGCACCAAGGCAGAAGCGACTCTCATCGCTGAAGACGACACGTCTCCATTCGTCCCTCCATTCACGCCTGTCGCGACACCACTGGAGGCGGGCTGCACGATGTTGGGGCGTGAGCGGAAGACGGCCTAACGGTGTGCGGGACCGCAGCCCAGCTTCATGGAGACGGTTGCGAATGGTCCTCACCAATACCCTAGGAGCAACAGTGTCCCTAATTTGCTGGGAAGTGGCGGTGCGGTCCCCTACGGCACTGCGTAATATCCCACGGTCTTGGCGTGCATCCGTGCGTCGCTGCGGTCCGGTCCCAGGTCGACGGGCACGTGCACCTTCCGCCGACCACTGGCGACAACATCGATGTATGGGGGGGCCTCACGCCCCACGTGTTGAGCAATTCGGTGGTACGTCCACCCGGCCTCCCGCATGTCCACTATACGCCCTCGCTCAAAGTCCGTCAACTGCACATACGGTTCACGTCCACGCTGGCGCGGCATGCTACCAGTGTTAAAGACTGCGATGGAGCTCCGTATGCCACGGCAAACTGACTGACACTGACGGCGGCGGTGCACAAAAGCTGCGCAGCTAGCGCCATTCGACGGCCAACACCGCGGTTCCTGGTGTGTCCGCTGTGCCGTGCGTGTGATCATTGCTTCTACAGCCCTCTCGCAGTGTCCGGAGCAAGTATGGTGGGTCTGACACACCGGTGTCAATGTGTTCTTTTTTCCATTTCCAGGAGTGTATATTAATCATTACTCATTTTGAACTGCTCCTTGTTATTTATAACAAACTTCATAAGAAAATAACTGTACTTTGAAGTATATTATCAATAAGATGATCGCGGCTGAGCACCACAGAATTTTCTTACAGCACGTTTTTGAGAAACGAAAACTTTCTTTCTAAATGATGAGTTTCCCAAGAACATTACTGTCTAGAACGTTATTAAGTGGAAATAAGCAGAATGATTTTGTCTCCCCAATATTTGTAGTGATTAGATGTGCAAATGTGGCTGAAGAGAATGGTTTCATGAGTTCAGAAATGTCTTTTGCATTTTGTCTAAATGTGACATCATTCATTGGTATCCTATACCATAAAAATACGTGAAGAATAGAGTTGCAGGCATCATCGGATTTCTTCATGCATTTACGTTGTATTTTTGTCGTGCTGTGAAGACGTTAATCTAGGTCAGCTTTGTGATGAGCTACATAGAAATTTTACTGTGTCGCGTAATCGTCTCCGAAAATTTGACATTGACTCTTCGAGAGTCCCAGGTTGTTTTTTGTGAAACAGATTAAAATGGCCTCTTTGCGATATTACTTAACCTATAGACTACACAGTTCACAGTGAAAACACAGACACGATAGATATGTTATGGGTTTAATGGACTACTATTCGTTATATCTCTCATAACCCATAGAGGACTGTGGGATACCAGCCGAACATGAAGTACCTGAATAATGAAAACCGAACAATATAGCTTGCAGCTGGTCGTACGCTTTATTGGTTATACGACTGTACATTTTCGGTCTTAGACCATAATCAAATATTTTACAAAAAAATCATCAATGGCACATTATAACACAGAAGTTTCTACACATGTGTACGCGATACAAAATTATGCAGGTTCTGAATTTTTTTGTAAAATATTTGATAATGGTCTAAGAGAGAAATTGTACAATCGTACAACCAATAAAGGATAAATGATAGCCGGAAAGAAATCATTTAGACAATTCATAGCAGCTGTGGTCCCAGTCTCAATTAAGATACATGACAATTCACGTTTCCCCTTTAAATTTTCAATGTCCGAGCTTTTATGTTTGAGGTTTCTGCAATGAGCCTTCGTGGGTCTTTCCCCCACAATGTAGCAACTATCTTCAATTCAACTGGTTATCAACATGAAACAATATATCTGAAAGTGTTCTGTATTAACACTCTCTTGCAGCTGGCGGAGACATTCACCGCCGATGTACAGGAAGCGATTGTCACCGAAATAAATCAGAAGCAAAAACTGTGGAGAGCAAAGGCGTATAAGCAGTTCGAAGGGAAAAAATACGACGAACTCTTGAGTATGGCTGGCGGAAAGAGGTAAGACGATCGTCTTGTTTGATATCATTACTTTTTCTGATGGCCGGATTCATTAAACAGTTCTCAAGGATGAAATTTAGAGGTTCTAACATACTTAGATCTTAGTCGTTACTGTTACCACAATAATAGTATCGGACATCAAGCTAATACCGTGTAACAACACTACTAGCCATGATATGGTGTAGAAGAGACATCAAAAGTTTCTTCAGGTATGCCATATTCAACCTACCGTTGATTAGATCCCTCAGAGCTAGTAAACTGTGATGATGTTGATTCCTACTTTTCACCGGCTGTTACATATACCACCTGATTTTTCTATACGATTACTGTCGGATGATTTAGCGGGCTAGGATCGAATTGTTGCCTGAATGTTCGAAAAACTAGGACAGAACGCGTGCAATCTGTGGATGCGGGGCTGTTTTCATCTTGGAAAACGGAAGTCTCCACAGTAGTCATTACGAAGATACAGAAAGAAGGACAATACTGGGACACAAAAATGTTGAAATAAACACACTGGTTCTTTACATGAGTGGGTGGACTGAACTCGATACGAAAACCATCTGCAATACATCACAGAACCATCTTCCGCCTAAACCACATCTTCCCCGCACTATGATTTGAACGGGATCGTTTAATAAGAAGTAGTATTTGAAAGTATAGGGTACTAAGGAGACACGCTTTATTTTCCTTTTTTTGGTTAGAAAATGATGGTCACGCATTATTCTAAATTCTGCAGTCCTCATTAAACTAAGATTAGATATCACGACTGGACAAACTTCTCGGCCGGGAATTATTTGCGATATTTATTTCTATATAAAAAAAGACATTTTAAATTGGTCAGTCGCTGTTTTTATGTTTCAAACTGATAGATGGTTCGAATGGCTCTGAGCACTATGGGACTTAACAGCTGTGGTCATCAGTCCCCTAGAACTTAGAACTACTTAAACCTAACTAACCTAAGGACATCACACACATCCATGCCCGAGGCAGGATTCGAACATGCGACCGTAGGAGTCGCGCGGCTCCGGACTGAGCGCCTAGAACCGCGAGGCCAGCGCGGCCGGCTAAACTGATAGATTTCGTACAGTCTCTTCCATCTTCTGTTCACTTGTTACAGAGTAGCCATTCTTAAGGAACTACCAATTTCAGTGACTGGTTACTCTTCTGCTTTGAGAGGTGATCTGAAGACGGGTGACACTGTCCAAAATCCTCCAGTTTTAACCTAAAAATTCAGCAAACGACAGACTGAAAATAAGTCTATTTAAAGTTTAGATACATATTTCCTTTTGCGTTTTCGCTATTCCACTGGAGTATAAATTAATTTGAGGCTAGGCAGACGTTATGAACTTGAGTATGCTGCAACTACGTAGCGTGCAGCAGGAACAACAAATGTCCAAAGTGGTTGTAGCTGTGGGAATAATGCCTGCTAAAGGAAATTCTGATGAAGTAGCAGTGGATGTTTCATACACATACACATGCCAACATTTTTAATTTTTCCTTTTCTGTACTGTTGAGAACGTTTTCTTTTTCCTCTCATACGCCCCATGTACCGTTATGAGTATATTTCAGTATCTATTCTGCAGCCAAATTCTTACAATCATCTAGAAACTTACTAGAAACAGCATTTTCCCCACCTATACTGTCCAACAGACATACTCCGAAATCGACACCACCTATTCATAACCATCCATTTTAACTTAATCTATGTCCCATATTCTAACACCTCTCTATCCAGACCTCCATGTCGCACATATTTGTAGATACCTTTTGTCCTCTGATCTTCCGCAACATTCATAGTCTACCTGCAACAGCTTCGCCACCTTAATCGTTAGTATTTATGTTAGCAACATAAACAGCATCAGCACAGTATGGAACCATTCCGTTACATGTACGTCAAAGAGGAAATTGTCATGACACCGTCAGATTACTGTTTCACTTCAATAACATTCATATATGAAATAAGTTTGTTTGAGAAAATATATTTAATAATGACGGAAGAGTGTAAAATATTACACTAAAATTGTATAGGTGAAGTTTTCTTCTATGTATCTGTTTCTTTTCGCTTCCTCTATGATTTTACAATTTTTTTTCTAGGTTATAATTTTGTTTTCATTTTATTCCTTCAGCTGAAAACTATTTTCAGTGCAAATGATAGTTTTTGGATGATTTTACACATTAAATTTTGTCTAATCACAATTCGCTGTAGTGTCCCAAGGGGTGAGTGAGAAGTTAAACAAAAAACTAGTAAATGGAGTGACACTTGGTTTACGATATAGAGGAAACAAAGTTTGGTTGGTATCAACGCCACCTGTATTTTCACCTTGCCCATATCGTCAAGTGCAGCCAAAGTAAGTGAACTGGAGTGTGGTTTTGTGTACCACAGCTATAATTACAACAAACGTAACTTCGATGTCAGTTGTTTTACACTTTCCCATATTACCGCTAGATTTTTTTTCTGTGTTTACACTGTTTAATGAACGATGGCTTTCTTGCTTGCAGATCGGTGGTGACGGAGTGGCCACAAGCCGCTCCAGTGACCATGGAGCTGAAGCAGCGCGCCTCCTACCTGCCCAAGCAGTGGGACTGGAGGAACGTCGACGGCGTCAACTACGTGTCTCCTGTGAGGTAACTTAGGTTGCAACTAGCAGCACTCTAGACTATCGCACGCATGGTACCTAAATCCCACAATAAATGACATTGTCGCCATCTTCTCTAGGATCGTTTGTTACAGTAGCCCGAAGTTACGAAAGTTCAAGATGTGTCGAGGAAGTACTGCACTTGTGTGAACACACCGGGTCACTCGGTGTCTAACGGCAACCGTGTCATCCTCTGAGACTGGCGTCACTCGGATGTGATGTGATGTGTGTGCGCTCAGCGTACTGCACTCCTTGCAGTCTTGCCGTTGTCGGCTTGCCAGACCTTCTTCTCACTCAAGCAGCTGCTCAGTTGACATCACGAGGATGAGTGCGTCCAGTTATCCCACTAACGAAACACTTCTAACAGTACCGGGCTCTCTCAGTTACGGAACTGGACAGTGATCCAGTTACATCAGTATACATATTTCCATTCACAATATTGTTACAAACATTTAAATTCCTCATATAAGTCCCCATGGTATCTACGTATGTATTTTTTTCCCAGCAGCTCTGCCATGCATATATCCTGGAAGACATTGACAGGGAGAGCGATTAGACCGTTTATCAGTCACGTCGTTTTAGATCGTTTCGGAAGCATCGAAACTATCTTCTCAAACGCAGTTCTTGATTCTCGATATGAAGAAGGTCTGCCGGATCCGCATATTGACTGTAGGGGATTTCGAATAGCATTGGCAAGTAGTGATTGTCCAAGGATTCCCAGATGCGACAGGAGATGTAGCTGGCTCTTTTTTTCGTCTCTAAGGCATATGCATATAATTTATAAGAGTTAACAACTTTTTCCGTCATGAATACCTTGTGAAACACACCCATGGAAACGACAATTAACATGTTTTTCATTCTACTTGATCATTCTTTTCATGTTTCATCGAAGGGACTTCATGATGTGGTATTCGCAACTTTCGCGCTTCTTCTCAGAGCGCAGTAATGCAGGGAAACAAAAGAGGGCGGCTGCTGTGAGGCATCAGTTAGTTACATGTTCCACAGATTATTTTGATGACATTTTATCGAAATCTTGTGGAAAGAGTCAGATTTCAGGTATTAATACGTGATTAGTTTCAGTGGATGTCTACATATCGGCCATTAGCAAGTTCCTTTATTGGCACAATAGCTTGCATATAACATTGTAACTACATTTGAAAGTACTTCTTTTTTATAGATTACCAGTTTTTAAATAAAAATCCTTCTGTGGAATAGAAGGAATTGCAGAGAAGAAATGAATTTAAGTTGCATTGAAAACTTCCTTGATTACCTGTCACATATTTCGTGTTTCTGGAGGAATGATTAAAATTTTTTGTTGATGCATACTGATCTCCTTTCTGAGCCACTGACAACTTAAAAATTAGTAATCCTGTTTAACTTTTGTTCTAGTGTTGTAGATTTGTACACCATTATTTTTCTCAAATTGTGATGGATTATTTATGATGAATTTCATTGGGAAGATACATTTAAAATGCAGACTCCTAGAAGTGGTGCCTAGAAGATGATTGCGGGAGTCCACTGCATGTCTTTCCTACTTATCGGTTTTGTCCAAGCAGTACACTCATTTTAAGTAATGAGTTGCGTCAGAAAAATATTCCATAAGACTCTGTTGGGTGCAACTATAAGAAGAACAAAAGTATGAATTAAATTATTTGAACAACTCACTAATATGTTTCTTCCAATTCAAGTTTTCATTGCTGTGTACACCTAAAAATTTGGAGCATTCTGCTCTCTAACAACTGCTGTTCATGTGCTACACACATTATTCCTATGACTATTTGCTGCACACGATAGATTTTAGTGCGTTTTCTCAGAATGAATACTCTTTCATATGTATGAAATTAATTTACAAGAGACGCGAGTAATATGTCTTTACAAAATGGCGTTACTGCTTCAGAGGGGCGTATCCTGTGGCTGTCAGTGACCGCGACGTAAAGCAGAAGTACTTATAAGAAGAACGGAATTTATTATTTTGGTAGCGAGAGAAAAGATCGTTGGGATGGCCAGAACTGTGTAATCTAGATTAACAATGGCATATAGTCATGGGAAAAGTGTCTATTAAATTTAGACAAAACGGTACGTGGGAACACATACACATATACATTTCTAGGAATACATAGAAAAAGAACTGTCTTTAAAACGGTAGTCACCAACAGAGTAATCCATCAATGACCTAACGGGAACTGAGACAAGGACAGGAATGATGAGGCGGGCTCATCTCATGTGAAAAAACAGCTCACATTTTCGCACAGCTTTCGATGACCTTGTAGCGACCTTGTGACCTAGGTAGAGGTTGAGCGACCAAGCAACTGCTACTCGGACAGGGAGACGTTTCGGAGTTCAAAATCCTCTGCTGAACGGGTCTCGCACCAACTGGCTCTGGCCAGCTGCTCAGGAGGGGAGAGAGGAGGGGGAGGATACCACCTCAGATGGACACATTTAAGTCTCCTGTAAATGATCAAACAATGTGTCGAACTTCACTAGCTATTGAAGTTGGCAGTACGAGGCTTTGGAGAATTCTGCACTTTAATGACTCTTATCCATTTACTATGTAGTGCGCCTGCTTAGCTGAGTAGTAAAGTGCTTGCGTCCCATGCAGTGGGCCCGGATTCGGTTCCCGGCCGGGTTGGAGATTTTCTCCGCTCTTCGACTGGGTGTTGTTTTGTCCTCATCATCATTCCATCCTCATCACCGGCACACAATGTGGAGTCGACTGAAGTAAGACTTGCACTCGGCGGCCGAACTTCCCGGGTGGTGGCTCCCGGCCAACAATGCCACACGATCATTTCATTTCATAGAGCCTACTACATAAATTGTTGGTATCAGTATTTGACGTACATATCTGAATTTAGAGTTTTTGTCAAAGATAGCGCGTGTCCGACGTGTTTTGATTGACAGCCGACTTCAAGGCGGACGCTGTTTGTGTTGATATTTCGCAGTGCATGTTTAGCGAGAATTTTTTTTCCAATTATATCTTATGTTTTCACAATTGTAGAAACTACGATAAAAAGAGTATGTAGGTATAAGCAAAAGAGCACTGGCATTTACCGAAATGGTTGCAGTGTTGTGTCTTCCTCAGCCATATGTTAAACAGGAATACGTTGCGAAGAAAATCAATATTCTACGTACAACATACAAGTGGAAGTTCAGTAAAATAAAAAAAATCGAAGCTCTCTGGTTCCTCCACAGACGATGTGTATTTTCCCATGTTATGGTATTTTAAGGAACTTAGATTGTCGCGGGCACATTTATTTCTCCGTTTCAGTCGTTCTCTGGACCAGCGTCTTGTCTCCTTTTTCTTTTTTTATCCACAGTTCCAAAGTCAATGCAGCAACAATTTCCACCAGTGTCAAAATACTTTATGACAGTTGTTTCAAAAGTGATATTAAATTTGACAAACTACAGTGGTACCGCTCGTTTGGCAAAGCCGTTGGAAGCAAACAGCGAATGTGAGAAACAAATTTAGTCGTTTAAAGCAGCCTTAACACAAGCCAGGGGTAAGCGCCTCACACAGGGCAAAAAAGAAGCGGGCGCCTTGTGCTGCAGGCACTTTACCGTGTTCCAGGTTCCAGACTGTCCTCAGACTCAGTATTCACACACGATCACACAATCTGTCAAAATTTACTATGTTTGTCAAATATTTGACGCTGTACGACACCGCTTTGCTTGTTTGTTATGCTGCGTGTTTCACGCGTCTGAGAGAAATTTTGACTATCGGTAAATTTGATAAAATGGCGGACTTTGTTTGTGTTCTCGTTTCGCAGTGTGTGTTTAATGAAACTGAGTTATACTACAATTCATCTCAATGTATTTTGACTTTCCACAAGAATGGAAACTAATCAGGGATAAACACAAAGCAGCGCTGGCAAGTACCAAAGTGGTACTTGCCACTCTCCTGTTCTTCCACGACGATGTATCTGTTCCCATGGTATGTATTTGAGTGAACTTTGATTGGAGGCTTAAGTGGGAGAGAAGAATTATTCACATGCTTGTATCTTCTTTTTCAATGTAAAAGCTAATTAACTCGGTTATTAAAAGTCTGATTGTCCATTTGGAGAAAGTTTACGCAATTATCAGGTTCTGATTGTAACATTTCTTTCAGCAGGTTTCCGTGAGTGTATTTCTCTTTCAACCATTTCCTTTACTAACCTCTTTTTCTTCTCTACACACAGTGCTAAAATCAGCGCAAGAAATGCTTTGTCTACATTGGTAGCCATTCAAAATGTCCAAATGGCTCTAAGCAGTATGGGACTTAACATCTGAGGCCATCAGTCTCCTAGGCTTAGAACTACTTAAACTAATTAACCGAAGGACATCACACACATCGATGCCCGAGGCAGGATTCGAACCTGCGACCGTAGCAGCAGTGCGGTTCCGGACTGAAACGCCTAGAACAGCTCGGCCACAGCAGCCAGCTGGCAGCCATTCCAACTATTATTAAAGTACTTCACGACACGAACAGCGTCTGCTTCAAAAGTGAGGTTTAATTGACAAACACTGTTGGCATGTAAACGGACTTGTTTGACAAACCTCACATAACAAAGATCGAATCTGTCACACAAATTTGAACGCATATGAGACGTTACCAACCAGAACCGCATCTGCTAGCAGCAGGTTGGAGCCAAGGGATCCGCACCACAAAATTTTATAATAGAAAATGGGATTTTAGGCTCGGATGCCAGATGACACATGGGTATTATATATTGGTATCACGTTATCCACGTGCGTTTATGTGCTTCTGCGTGGGACTTCTGAATCTCCAACATGTTTGAAACTAGTCAACTGAATCGGCACAATAACACCATTAACATTAATTCGGTTCACAACGTATAACTGTGAAGTTGCCACATAACTCAGTGGTATTTGGTAACTTACCATCTTGCATGTTTCATTGGTTGCTTCGTATTAATCCTGCACTGTGACTGGCTAGAGATATGGGGAAGGGGAGGGGGCGTAGATTCCCGCTGATATGGATGATGATGCCACTGATGACGTCACTGATAAGGATGATACATTAATGGTAAGAACGATGACTTCAATTATAAGGACGATGATATCACTGGATCCTCAAGATTCAGATGCAAATTCACGAAAAGTGGTCCAGAACATACATAGAATTCCCACTATCACGCAATAACCGTTCATTCCTCTAAATGACAGAATAGTAACATTGTTAATATTTTTTGTTCTTGCCTTGTACAGAGGCAAGTACAGACCGTCATTTCAAGTGTTGGGAGCAAACTGCTGGCGCTTGGCACATGAAGTTTTTATGTGTACTTGTGGTTTCAGTCTTTTAACGTATTAAAGCTGAGTAACGAACTTTGTACGGAGGGTGTACTGTGTGTCCAGGGACCAGGCGAACTGCGGGAGCTGCTTCGCGTTCGCGTCAGCCGCCATGTTGGAATCTCGGCTGCGCATCAAGACCAACAACACGCTGCAGCCGGTGCTGTCGGTGCAGGACCTGATGGGCTGCAGCGTGCTCGACCAGGGCTGCTCCGGGGGCTTCGCCTACCTCGCTGGAGGCCGCTACGGAAAGGTAACGTGCGACCTGGTACCGCCGCTTAGCGCTACATTCTTGCCTTTGACCAGGTAGTGGACTCACGTGTGAAACACACATTTCATTTCGTCTACTGATTCTTTCCGCATAGCCGTTACAGACCTTCAGAAACTGTGGGGAAAGAGCAAATCTACAAATTTCTTACCAGGAAGTCTGGTGGTGTAACCAAAAACTAAGAAAAGTACAATTTTAACATTAGTCTGCTGACGATGATAAAAATTACAAGAAAATACATTACTGTAATAAACGAGCATGGACCTGCGCGGCCATTAATAACTTCATTAAAAGTTTTCTTGATTGTATTAGTTTTTTTTTTTTTTTTTTTTTTTGCGTGAATTCAGTTCCCCAGCAGATAAAACCTCACTTCAGCCACAAGTTTTATGCATTTAATAAATACTGCAAAGATGGAAAAGCCTGTGGCCAAAGCCATCGACCGCTCTATTGGCCTTACTGCAAGTAGAATGCAGTCTTTCGTTGTCGCGGCAAAAGTGTGGGGAGGATGGCGGGTCCTGGCCGGCTGTTATCGCCAGGAAATATTTGATATCAGGCTAAATGGACCTGGGTCCATCCTAGAGGGAGTGAAACGAAGAGAAATCCCCACCAGCACCCAGTATTAAACCAAGCTCTACCGTCAACGATGAAGCATAAAAACCTTCTTAATAACGGACCAACAATACAGTAAGATTGAAACAGAATTTACTCCATATCGCGGTGTAGTTTTTGAAAGTACGACTCAAACGAGAGAAAATACCTTCAGCATGACAAGAAAAATGAGAAAAAGCCTTTGCCTTAGCACACAGCATTCGGCATCAACAATAACAATTACAATTCGAACCTCGACTCCAGACAGGAAATACAATAAATATGTCTACTGGAATGAACCGTATACGGCCTGCTAGAAATTTTAGTCGATTTTGGGCCTAGTGCTGGATAGAGAGATGTGCATTCCATATTGGTTTGCTGCCTAGGGTTAGACCTAAATACATTACTGTGTTACTGAGAAGGATGGGTTGGTTGTAGATGACAGAAATGATGAGCAGTACAGCGACGTGTAGTGGCTTGCAAATTTGGAAATTTGTGATAAGGACTATGGGGCCAAACCGCTGAGGTCATCGGTCCCTAGACTCACGCATTACTTAATCTAACCTAAACTAACTTACGCTAAGGACAACACACACACCCATGCCCGAGGGAGGAATCGAACCTTCGAGGGAGGGAGCCGCGCGAACCGTGACAAGACGCCTAAGGCCACACGAATATCTCGCGCGGCTGTGGCTTGGCTGTCCTGCGGATTTGCTTGACGTTTTCACATGTCGCACAACTCGACCATAAGACTCAAGAGGCTGTAGAGAGAAGCGTGGAAGAGAAGGAGTATGTGATGTATAGCAAGATACCCGACATGATGGGAACCTATATCCATTCATGTCGGCAGGCTGCTTCGGAATAATTTCAACCACCTGCCCGTATATTCCTCTTCATGGTAAGTGGCTGCCTTGCTAGTACACGACCAAGTGAATACAGAACCCAGAGAAGAGCATTTGGAGGAGCGGTCGAAACGCTGGTCTATGAAACAACATGACGATGAGATCACATACCCAGAAGTGTTTAACTGAAGATTTCTATAATAATTTTCATCTGCTACATCCATACCATTGGCTCAAGCTAGTGTCCCTCACCTTATCTGAGGACTGACATTGTCACTGCGACAAGGGAAGCATTAACCAAAATGCTCACCACTTCAAATGTAACAAATGCTGCTCCATAGAGATGCACTTCTCAACTGTTGTCGACAAATCGAGGTTCAAAAATTGACGAGCATTTTGAATATGACACGATAACGCCAGCTATCGAACAGCTGGGATTTATCTTTCGTTTTCTCAGTGCTGCTGAAAGCCTGCTGCAAATGAGACCTGCGGAATACTACACACCTTTCAGTAGAGCCTTTAAGGATGTCTCATACAAGGGCATATCTCTCTCCACCTCATGGTCTGAACGAAAGATGGATCAGTCAGTACTGTGTACCATGATTTGTAATTCGCGACACGTCTAGTCTCCTACCCCGTACAGCCACGCACGTTAGCGCCGCTATCGTGGTTGCGCTGAGACAGGGGCACAGTCAGCGGCTTTTCGGCGATCCTGGCGCCACTACGAGTCGTGGTGGAACAGCGTAAGACGAGGGTGCGGCAGTCACTTGCTCCGCTTGGAACGCGGTACATGTTCCGGGACACAGCACCGTTTGCGCTTTCGGCGTGACGTCAACAGTCAGCGCGGGGTGTGAAGAACTCGAAGTGGTGACCGAGGTTGGCAGCTCAGGCTGCGCTCAGAGGTGGGCAGCGGTGTGGGTCTTGGGTTGGTCAGAAAGGGAGCCACAGGGAACAGTTGTGGACGGCATGGTGATCATTTGCTGGATGGCCAGGAACAAGCGATGGCTGCTGTGTCCCTACAAGCTGTAAGTTGCAGAGCTGTCGGCGGGACACCACCAAAGTGAAGTACAGACGTGAGGGTTTCTCACTGTCAGAGAGCTTTTGCCAGTAATACGTGCCGTATAAACAGTGCCGAGAGTCAGCCAGGTAGCAGTGTCCGAGTGTGGGGAAAGATCTCAGATTGTCGCTCACTGCGAGTAGACGGCAATCTCCATCTGCAGAGACCTGCTCGCCATAGCTCTCAGTCAAGGAAACCTATACCGGCATTGTTGGGAGGGCTGACAGCTGTCGGCGAATAGTGAGCGGACGTACTGTGTCCCAGATTAACGCTGTGTTTCGCAGATTGTACACGGCCACATCTTGCTAATATATTTTGCCCTACTCATGCACATATTAAATAAAACTACCAATAAAATGACTTGTTTTGAGCCGTAATATGTGGCCGTGGTAAGAAATCGTCTGTTTTACCTCATAAACGAACAGCACAAGCAGTTAGTCAATTTCGAAATGTCTAGACTTTTCAACGCAGCAATAACATATGAAAACGACATAGAGATATTATATAGAATTAACAAATGAAAGTAGAAAGTATTGGGCCTGGAGAGACTTTATCCGATGTCGACATGAAAAATAAGACTAGTAATCTAGCGCACCGTACACTACGCCACATCAACGACGCAGCACATTCTTCTCTAAACATTTCCTGGCATTATCGGAAAAGTTGAGACTACTGTCGCGATGGATACGCACTGATAGTGAATGCCAGCGATGCTTCGGCAAAAAAAAAAAAAAAAAAAAAAAAAAAAAAAAAAAAAAAAAAAAAAAATGAAGAAAGCTGCCAGGATGTGGACTCAGGACGAATTTGCGCATTTAGCAAGTTTGTACGAGGAGAGGCAGCGTTATGGAATGTGTAGTTACTGCACTCCAGGAACTGAGATAAGAAGCAAAGTTTGCTGCCTGAAATGGCACAAATTTTCAACTCTTCCACAGAAGAAATTTACCTGAATATCCACAATTCAAGGAATCAGGCAAAGTAGTTTTATAACTTATTTAATCAACTCAGACAAACGAGTGAAGTTATGTTTGAAAGTAATTGGTTCGGAACTCGGAAAATTGCCACTTAACTTCAACTATTACAGCTACATCTATAATTTTATGTGGTATTCATCGGTTATATTATTAGATCGGTGTTGAAAAACAGAACTTATGGAATTTACGAGTAGTTCCTCAAGTCAATGCAAGTAAAAAGAAAAGTTCAAATAAAAGTATGCCCGGAAATGCTTCATTTATCAGGCATCCACCTTATTTGGCTTTTGAACACCTATGGTTATCAAGATGCAATTGATGTGATATTACTTCATCGTTATTGTTACTTTAGCAAACACTGAAGAGAATAACAGTGACTTTCATTCACAAACGGTCTGTCCTTAACACTATTGGATTTACATACAGTAGTATCTAGATTTCCCATTTTGGGTCCCTTTATAAACAGTACCTCTTCCATCTCCACTGCTGTCATTCACGTAAAATTTTAGTATTGTTGTGGATTTTCCACCACAAGCTCTACAGTGAGATGTTTGCATGCAACATGAACATGTTCGTGTACGTTTTTCCTCTACCACAAACAGTATTAAAAGTGCATCTGTAGCCTGACGCTCTTCCGTCGCAACGCCATTCCTTCACCACACAAATACGACTGATAAATCTCGCCGAGAGTGGTCTCTCAGCTCTCATATACACTGTCGTCCTGCTGCGTGTAAACGCTTCCGAGATATGATCTCGCAAAAATTTCAGACTGAAATTTCTTGAAAGGGGCTGTCAGATAGTAACTAACAGAGGAAACTCGGCCCAAGTGCAAACAGTTCTGTTAACACTATCTGAGAGTATCAAACTGTAAGAGAGCAAAAAAGTCGTATGTTTCCCAGCCCTAACAGTCAGCGGCGAGCATGGCCGCTTTGTGAAAACGACACCTGTTGGAGCGGTTGGTGTCTTTCCCCAGGGGTGTGGATGGTGTTTCCAATGGAGGCGAAGAAATGAGCTAGTGTATGTCAAGAGGAGCGCTACCTGTGTACCTTAGTAACTGACGGTTGCATTCTGGTGGCTGAGTCATTCCATAAAGTTTGCAGTGTTGAGTACAAGCGGTGCCCAGAGTGTACTGGTTAGCAGGCAATGTTATGCATGGAAGACTGTCGTTATCGTGTGAGAAGTCGTGGTTGTTTGAAGGCACGCTCTCTCTCAACCTCTCGTGTGTGTGTGTGACTTGTAAGCGTGACTGATTTGTTAATCCCATTTGTACAAAGAATGTCCAATGCTGTGTGCTAGGCCAAAGGCTTTTTCTCAAATTTGCTTGTCGTGCCGAAGGTATTTTCTCTCGTTTGAGTCGTGCTTTCAAAAACTATACGGCAATGCAGGGTAAGTTCTGTATCACTCTTATTGCATTGTTGGTCCGTTATTAAGGAGGTTTTTATGACGAACAAATAACTGTTGAAATGACCCCACATCTGTGCAATCCCCATCTCTAACCCCACTCAGCAGCCTACGCCACAAGTTTCAACAATAACTCCCACTACAGAGTATGTGTACAGGCGCGGCAGAATTAGAATATCGGTGCACTTGGACAACGGCCTATTCGCTGACTGGCACCGCAGATCAGTCTGACATTTTCTGAGCTAACAATTTTTTTGATGAGTTCACAGAATTGCCTCTAAACATACCACAGTACGAGTTAATAGAGGGAAAGTAAGGAAAGTAAACGAGCCTTCTGTTTCCAGTATCACAGACAATGGCGGTCATTCTTATGATATTGAACACGAAACTTCCAAGAAAACCTTCCACCTAGTCTCAGTCCTACTTCACTGAATGATCGTCTTGGAACATAAAACATTATGCTTTTAAAAGAGTTCCGTGTTAGAAATAGAATGCATTCCATTTTGTTGCTGTTAAATGTTAATCTGTTCTCTGGAAGTCACGTGTTGGTGTTACTGGCTACCCCATCGGCTACATTACTTACATAACGTTTCTGCCTTTCACAATATCTCTTTTGCCATCGACAAAGAGAAATTACGTGTGTCTGTTATACAGAAATATTCTTCAGTAGCTAGTCGTTCTAAAGCATATATCGCAGAACTTTGATTTACTATTGGTTGTTTTCATATCACATAAAAAGAAGGCTTGTTCTCGACAGTATTGTTGTATTGTTGGTGCAGGACTACGGCTTCGTGGAGGAGGAATGCAACCCGTACCTGGGCGTGGACGGGGCGTGCACCACCAACCAGACCTGCAAGCGGTACTTCGTGTCTGACTACAGCTACGTGGGCGGTGAGTTTCAATTCTGACTGCCGACAATACTGTCAACCCTGTCACGTGTCTTGAGCTCTCCATTTTGACGAGCTTCAGCATTCACACTCCCGATTATTTATCTATACATTATCTAATCAGATGTATCCGAACACTTCTACGTAATGCGGAATTGACCGCTAGATGTCACAAGACCTGACCCACCAGTATGAAATACGTTGTCAGTAGAGGAACAGTAACAGTATAGGGTGTCCTCCTCAAACCTCCCTGATTTCAAGGAACCAGGAGAGAAAAACCACAGTAGATACGACTGTGAAAAATGCGCCACATTGTAGAGCATCTCAAATACACTGATGGCCATTAAAATTGCTACACCAAGATGAAATGCTGATGATAAACGGCTATTCATTGGACAAATATATTATACTAGAACAGACATGTGATTACCTTTTCACGCAATTGGGGTGCATAGATCCTGAGAAACCAGTACCCAGAACAACCACCTCTGGCCGTAATAACGGCCTTGATACGACTGAGCATTTAGTCAAACAGAGCTTGGATGGCGTGTACAGGTACAGCTGCCCATGCAGCTTCAACACGACCCCACAGTTCAAGAGTAGTGACTGGCGTATTGTGACGAGCCAGTTGCAAGGCCACCATTGACCAGACATTTTCAATAGGTGAGACATCTGGAGGATGTGCTGGCCAGAGCAGCATTCGAACATTTTCTGTATCCAGAAAAGCACGCACAGGACCTGCAACATGCGGTCGTGCGTTATCCTGCTGAATTGTAGGGTTTCGCAGGGATCTAATGAAGGGTAGAGCCACATCTGAAATGTAACGTCCACTGTTCAAAGTGCCGTCAATGCGAACAAGAGGTGACCGAGACGTGTAACCAATGGCGCCCCATACCATCACTCCGGGTGATACACCAGTATGGCGATGACGAATACACGCTTCCAATGTACAGTCACCGCGATGTCGCCAAACACGGATGCCACCATCATGATGCTGTAAACAGAACCTGGATTCATCCGAGAAAATGACATTTTGCCATTCGTGCACTCAGATTCGTCGTTGAGTACACCATCACAGGCAAGCGTCAAGGGTCAATGGTAACCGCAGCCATGATCTCCGAGCTGATAGTCCATGCTGCTGCAAAATGTAGTCGAGCTGTTCGTGCAGATGGCTGTTGTCTTGCAAACGTCCCCATCTGTTGAATCAGGGATCGAGATGTAGTTGCACGTTACAGTAATGCGGATAAGATGCCTGTCATCTCTACTGCTAGTGATACGAGGCCGTTGGGATCCAGCACGGCGTTCCGTATTACCCTCCTGAACCCACCAATTCCATATTCTGCTAACATTCATTGGATCTCGACCAACACTAGCAGCAATGTCGCGATACGATAAACCGCAATCACGATAGGCTACAATCCGACCTTTATCAAAGTCGGAAACGTGATGGTATGCTATTCTCCTCCTTACACGAGGCATCACAACAACGTTTCACGAGGCAACGCCAGTCAACTGCTGTTTGTGTATGAGAGATCGGTTGGAAACTTTCCTCATGTCAGCACGTCGTAGGTGTCGCCACCGACGCCAACGTTGTGTGAATGCTCTGAAAAGCTAATCATTTGCATATCACAGCATCTTATTCCTGTCGGCTAAATTTCGTGTCTGTACCACGTCATCTGCTTGGTGTAGCAATTTTAATGGCCAGTAGTGTAATTTATATTCTCGCGTCAGAAGTGCCAAGTATTGTAGCCAAAGTGCAGCATGGCCGCATGAAGTGCAAATGGCGACTCCACAGCAGCGCGCACAAGCAGTGGTGTGGTTTGCAGAAACAAAATCTTCGATTAGTGTGCAAAGAAATTATCGTCGTGTGTATGCATGTGAAAACAATTAAGGAATGGTATAGGAAGTTTGTGGCAACAGGAAGTGTTCTGAAACATTCTGGCAGTGCACGTTATGGTGTTTCAGAAGAGACAGTGGAGGACATCAGACAAACGTTTCTCAGAAGCCCACGTAAGTAAATTCGTCAAGCATCTAGGCAACTTGATGTACCTCGATCAACATTGCATCGTGTAGTTCACCAGCGTCTTCATATGTGTGCTTACAAAGTGCAAATTCTGCAACATCTGACGTCGAACGACAAATCACGCCGACAACAATTTGCTGCGGATATGCTGCAGCGTATTGATATGGATGCCAACTTCCTAGAAAGATGTTTATTCTCAGATGAGGCAACCTATTATCTACCAAGAAGGGTTAATAGGCTTAATATTCGGATTTGGGGTTCGCAATATCCGCACTTTGTCATTGAACATGTTCGTGATAGCCCTAAATTAAACGTGTGTTGCGGGCTAATGCACTTCAGGATTGTTGGACCGTTCTTCTTTGCAGAACAAACAATGAATGGGTCAGTGTATCTGGACATATTGGAGCAGTTTGTTTACCCTCAGATACAACACTTGCAACCCCTACATCATTTTTCAACCAGATTGAGCCCAACCACAATGGTCGCAAGTTCCTTGATAAGAAATTTCCCGATAGTTGGACCGGACACGGAGGACCTTCTGCCTGGCCGGTTGTAAGAAATTACTTGAAATCAGCGGAAGGACTCACTCCTGTGTTCCAAAGCAGCAGTCCAACTAGCAGGATAACAGTGCATAAGGAGTTAAAAAGAATGGGTTGCAGTGGTCGAGTGGCTTCTCATAAGGCACACATTTCCGTAATGAATGATAATCGACTGTCAAAGAAGACGATTGTTTGTTTAATCTGTCATAAAACAGCTCCTGTGACAGAATGGTTTGTTGAAAATAATATTCCTGAAATGGACTTGCCTGGCCAGAGCTCGACCTAAACCCAGTGAGACACCTTTGATATGAGTTAGAACGTCGCCCTCGCCCCAAACTCCAGCGACTAACAAAAGTACCTTCTCTAGTTTTTGTTCTTATGAAAGAATGGGCAGCTATTTTTCGACAGTCATTCAGATGCCTCGTTGAAAGTGTCCCCACGGGACTTCAAGTTGTAAAAGTGCTGTGTAGGAGGCAGAGCGGTGCTACCAACAGAGTGAATGGACTAGCAACGTGTCTCATGTGGCTTGGATTCATCAACCACTCTACTGGACATAGGTACGGTAGTAAAGCTTAGAATGCGTAAGAAGCGCACGATACCAGCGCTGTTCATATCGGCAAGATTGTCCGACTTACCGAGGTCGGGCATGCACTGCGCTACTCACGTGGCATTCTGTTGAGGGTATCTCGTGAGCGTCTGGATCGAGGAAATATTATAGGACCGTTCCTGTTTACAATATACAGTATAATTCACCTAAGCTGTTCAGCTCACATATTTCCTGAACCGTTTAACATATTATAATTCTGTTTTCACCAAAATGAATTATGAAAGCATCTCCACTAAAGTACTGCAGTCTTTTTTCATAGCTATATTTTGAAGATAGTAACAGAAACCGATGATGACCAAACAATTGCCGGCCGGAGTGGCCGTGCAGTTCTAGGCGCTACAGTCTGGAGCCGAGCGACCGCTTCGGTCGCAGGTTCGAATCCTGCCTCGGGCATGGATGGGTGTGATGTCTTTAGGTTAGTTAGGTTTAATTAGTTCTAAGTTCTATGCGACTGATGACCTCAGAAGTTAAGTCCCATAGTGCCCAGAGCCATTTGAACAATTTTTGAACCAAGCAATTTCTCTAGAAAGCAATGATAATTGATCGAAACCCTCAGCTGCCAACAGGTGTTGTTGGTATACCTCAATGGGGACCGCTGAAAAAGTGTGCCCCGACCGGAATTCGATTTCCTGCTTACATGGCAGACCCTCTATCCATCTTTTTTTATTTGGGGGGGGGGGGAGGCGTTGCGGACGTTACATGATCCTTCCACTCAGTTTTTTTATTACAGAGGCCAGCCAACCAGCTCTCTGACCGAACACGCTGAGCTGCCGTGTTGGCGTCCATCTGAATCACCGAGGGCATAGAGGATAGCTCGACTGCAGGGACTTATCCCTTGCACGCTCCCCGTGTGACCCACATTCCCAACTGTCCACAACCTACATTCGTAATGTTCCTAAAGGATACTCTTCATGTAATTAAAGGCTACGCGGCCATTGACTTTCTTCGGTGCGAGTGCGAACACTTTGCCCGAACTCTTACGGGAATCGTCACCTTAGTTGGCGCGAGTAATGAGTGAATGGGCAAATATCCTTTAGGAACATTACGAATGTAGGTTGTGGACAGTTGGGAATGTGGGTCTCAAGGGAAGCGTGCAAGGGATAAGTCCCTGCAGTCGAGCTATCCTCTATGCCCTCGGTGACTCAGATGGATCGCCGGCACGCTAACTCAGCGTGTTTAGTCAGGGGGTTCGCTGACCTCTGTAATAAAAAAACTGTGTTAATGGATCAACGACGAACTGAAACGGCTGTCTTGCGATGTCCGCCACGAGCATATACAACGAACAAAAAAGAACAAAATGTGAGATTAAAAAAAAGATGGATAAAGCGTCTGGCATGTAAGTAGAAGATCCAGGGTTCAAGTCCCGGTCGGGGCACACATTTTCAACTGTCCTCATTGAGGTATATCAACAGCATCTGTTGGCAGCAGAGGGTTTCGATTAATTATCATTTCTTTTTATAGCTATATTAATTGAAAATATATCAGTTTCAGCTTTACTTTTTCGAATGGAAATGTAACAATATATTGCTAGTATCGTAGTTCTAAGAGAGATGACTTCAATGGCGCTTCACTCTTCAGAATCTGAGTTGTAGTTCCAGACAAATTACAATGTTTAGAATACGAATTTTCTAAAAGCGTTACCTTCCTGTTTGAGAGACCGAAATGCGTAACTAAACGCAAAAAATAATAATAATCACGGACTACGCACCACAAAGGAATTATTCCAATGGGAAAGAATGTGTTGTGATGTACATGCCCAGTCGAACAAATGATTAAAATTTGAGGAAAATTTGATGGTTTATTCAAGAGAAATAGGTTAACAAATTGGCCTGAAATCTCAGTGACTGGAGTAGAACCGTCCCCAGTCATGAGTCCCACTTCGAACTGATCCCCAGCGACAAGCGAAGACGTGTCTGGAAACGCCCCTGACGGCGGTGGGATACAACCTCACTGCCACCCTCCGTACTTTTATTGCCCTTCATGGAAAATCATCTTGGACTTACATTCCAGTAAGACAGCGCCCGCCCGCACACTGCGAAATTTTCTGTTGCTTGTCTTCGTGGTTGACAAACCCTACCTCAGCCAGATCTCTCCGACATCACCCCGGATGACATCTGACAACTCTGTCAATCAACGTCAGGCCGAATAACTGCGGGCATAATGGCCAGAGGCAGATGAATGTGTTATTGATTTGCCCAATTTGTGAATTTTACTCCTGAGTAAATCATCCAATTTCTCTAATTTTGTAATCATTTGTATACCTCTACATGTCCATCACATCTGCCGATTTCCGTCGCATTGGATAATTTCTTCGTAGTTTGTAGATATATATATAATCGACGCTTGGTGCAGGGATTGGCAATTAACACTCAGTATAAACAAACGGACGTATTTCGTGTAAATAGCAGCAAGGCTCGGCATTGTATGATTACAAGTTTACAGAACAGTCACTGGAAGCTCTCACATTTATTAAATATCTAGGAGTTTGCGCATTAGGCGATTTAAATAGGAACAGCCGCATGTAACTAATCGCAGGTAAAATTGATGCGAAACTCAGATTCTTTGGAAAGATCCTCAAGAACTGTAGTTCACCTACAAAACAAAGAGCAAACAAATTAGTCGTTCGACCAGAACTTGAATGTTGTTCGTTAGTCTGGTATCCGTACCAGACAGGATGGGTAGAGAAAGTAGAGAAGATCTACACAAGAGCCTTTCGTCCGACTGAAACAGACTTCCGATCGCCAAACATGTGAAAATCACAAGTCCGGGCTGTATGGTGGGTGCCTTAGTTCGATTGGGAGTGTGTGGGGGAGGGGTGGGGCGTGCGTTATCGATCTACAGGATGGTTCCATCCGAGAGCAAACGGCAAAGCCAACAGAGAAAATATCCTAGTCTCCACCTCCCAAGGAAATCGAAAGCTGTTCACACAAGTTCCGGTGTGTTCAGGATAACCTTCTCCTTCGACTGCAGGGGCCCTCTGCTCGTCGAGTTTCCCGAGCGTGGAACCAGCATCAGCGCGCAGCGCTATGAAGACACTCTGTAGAAACTGCAACGAGCCATAAAGTTAAAACGTCCAAGAACGCTGTGGGACGGCATCATTCTCTTGC
Organism: Schistocerca gregaria; assembly: GCF_023897955.1. Taxonomy (NCBI): domain Eukaryota; kingdom Metazoa; phylum Arthropoda; class Insecta; order Orthoptera; family Acrididae; genus Schistocerca; species Schistocerca gregaria. The sequence goes on from NC_064920.1 coordinate 553,415,004, forward strand.
ACAATTACGTCCGCCACCACATTGCCAACAGCAACAGGACAGACACTACGCTTCGGCGATTTGGCTGGGTAACACACAGCACCCTCCGTACAGCCCGGATCTTCCACTGTCTATTTTGACATCTTTGGAGACCTGTGTGGACACTGGTTTCAGGCGGACGAGGAAGTGCAAGAGTGGGTGCGGTTGTGGATCCGTCACCTGCTGACCGCGTTCTAAGAGACAGGAACTGATTGTCTTGTTTCCCAGAGGGATAAATGTCTTACCGCACATTGTAATTACTTTTGGATGGAAACATTCCACGATCCCGTCGTGAAGAGTGTTCGGTTTTAATTTGACTACCCCTACAGATTGTCTGTAACTTGATGGCTATAATTGACTGTTAAGGGAAATTAAACATATAGCTCTCACTCAGCGGTTTATGCACTCATAACAAAATGACTTGACCATAGTTCATATCGTAGTTGGCATCAAAATGCTATCGCTTATATTCATTCATTCCCATTTTAAACATTGTCTTGAAACATCCCGAGAGTCGGGTTTGGGAGAGGGGAGTGGGTGGTGCGGTCAGGGGGGAGTGGCAGAAGTCGACGCTCAGTGGTATCTGTTTTTATTATTTTGCTGTGTGAAGCTCAGCAAGCAAGATATCCCTCTACTGTTGAGTTAGGTAAAACAGACTGTTTGTGATGTATTCAGACAGTTTTTCTTCACTTACTTGGTGCAAGATTGGCGTGATGCACTAACACGCCAGCTGTTCACCTACGATTTTGGTGTTGCAGTGCTTTATTCAGATTGTATTTTATTCTGGTGTATTAGCAGTACTACTGAGTAACATTACGCTTTAGTACTGACACTTGTATTGGATGTATTTCACTGCAAAACGCGTTCTTTTTTTTGCGATACTAAGGCAGTCATTAGTTTCATACTAGGGCGTCCTAAGCACTGCATTAGAACTACCCTAAGCATATTAAAGAGTTACAGGATTTTTTAAAAATCAGTCATCTCATTAACAAAATTCAGGATTTGTTAGAAGACTAGATTCACTTTAAGAGAGCTTAAGACAACAGGGAGGACGTTTCGACGTTGCGCTTCATGACGGAAGTAAGACTTAACAAAAATCAAGATGCGTTCATAGTGTTTATTGACCTATAAAAACCATTCGACGATGTAAAATGATGCAAAATGTTAGAAATGTTCAGGGAAATAGGTGTAAGCCATGAGGAAAGACGCATAATATGCAAGATGTGCAGAACCAAAGAGGGAAAAATAATAATGGAAGACCAAGAACGAAGTACCCCAATGAAAAAGGGTGAATCAGGCATGTGGTATTTCGCTCTTCTTGTTCCACGTCTACTTCGAAGAAACACTGATGGACACAAAAGAAGAGATCAGGACTGGGATTAAAATTCATGGTGAATGGATATCGATAAAAAGATCCACTGATGATATTGCTATTCTTAGTGAAACCGAGGAAGAGTTACAGGTGCTGTGGAACGGAATGTGCAGTCTCGTGATCACTTTCTCAGGACCGAGAGTAAACTGAAACAGGACAAAATTAATGAGGAAAAAAGAGATGAAAATAGATTAGCGAGAAACTTAACATCAAAATTGGGGCCCAAGAAGTAGATTAAGTGAAATGATTCTGCTACGTTAGAAGCAAAATGTGCAAGGCGGATGAAGCAACGATGATGTAAGAAGCAGACTCGCACAGGCAATGAGGGCTTCCTGGGCGGAAGTCTGTTACTGTTAAAAACAGGACATAATCTGAGACAGAAATTTCCAAGTATATGCTTTTGGAGCACAGAATCGTATGGATGTGAAGCATGCACTATGGGAAACCCGGAAAAGAAGAGAATCGAAGCCTTTGAGATGTGGTGTTACAGGAGCATGTTGAAAAATAGGTGAACAGGTAAGGTAAGAAATCAGAAGATTCTCTGCAGTATCGGATAGCAGAGAAACATACGGAGACAAGAGAAAGGGACAGGATGATAGGAGATTGAAGATGCAACAGGTTTAATAAAGAGACTGTTTACATTACGCATATCTGTCCTGTTCTCGAGCACTACTGATCTTTACCAGACAGGACTGACGGAGAACGTCGAAAAAGTGCAAAGGAGGGCAGCTCGTTGTCTATTATCGTGCAGCTCGAGAGAGCGTCACGTACATGATATGCAAATCGGAATGGCAATCATCAAAACAAGAAATTTCAATCAGAAATTTGCTCTCTAAATACTAAAATATTTGTTAGGCTCTGACCTACATCATTGTAATAAGAAAAAACAGAGATCGCACGCAAAGATTGAAGAGAGCGTTTCTCCCGCACGCTGTTCGCGAGTGGTGCGGTGGAAGACTAATCTGAAGTCGGTGAACACTTGAGAGTAAATTGTAGAGTAGTCTTGTAGATGCAGATGAGTGAAGATATCAAGGAATAAATTCAGTGATACCGGAGGATGCAGGGAGGGTAAAAACTGTAGGCGAAGACAGACATTGGAATATGATAGACAAATAGATGAGAACGCTGGATGTAAGTACCATTATGACATAAAGAGTTTAACAGTGGAGAGAAATTCGCGTCATGCCTCATCAAACCACTGAGAAGACTGATGGCATGCACCCCCTCCACCTGTCACTACCAAAAAAAGAATTTCATTTAGAATATTATCTTCATTTTTTTGTTATGCACGAATATATCCATTTCTTCTATGGTATCTAATCTTATACTTTTCCGATTTTGTCCACAATTTCCAGGTTGTCTTACCAATTTTCAAAAGGTTGAATATATTATGTATATTTTGGGTTGGTGTATATGTTCGTATCCCTTTTACCATAGGTTTAATACACAACAAGTATACATAACAGAGACTGTAGGTGGCAATAAAATGTTCTCCTTCACAACACTATGGTGCCAATGCTGCGGCAGCTTTTCCATTCCGCGAATGTAGAAATCAAGTGGTTTTGAGGCGAAGAACTCGTCGAGCCATGTTCGGAGCGTGTTTTCATCCAGAAAGGGGGTTCCTTTAAGGTTGTTCGAGAGAGGGTGGAAAATTTGAAAATCTGAGGGCACAAGACCAGGTGAATAAGGTGGGTGCGGAATGACTTCCCAACCCAACTCCTGTACATTGTTTTTTGTTTGTCTAGCAGAATTCGGGCGGGCTTTATCGTGGAGTAGCGTGACTTCATGCACTCTCTCTAGTAGTTGTTGGACTGCGTTTGCAAGACGTCTCAGTTTTTGACAATAAATGTCAACAGTGATGGTTACTCCTCGAACAAGCAATTTTTAGTACACCACACCGCCGCTGCTCCAACAGCTGCATAACATTATCCAATGTGGACGCGCGCAGGTCTTTGTACGGGGAGTTGCTGCTTTGTTAGGATTCTGCCATTCCTTTTGTTTCCTTATGTCAGCATAAAGACACCATTTCTCATCACCAGCAACAATGCAGGATAGGTACGGTCGGTGTTTTTCACGAGCCAATTTATGACCAGCAAACAGATATGCATCTATGGGCACCCACCCGTTTTTGAGGTTTTGGCTTAGAGCATGCAGTGCCCACACACCCGATGTTTGAATCTTCCCCATTGCATGCAAGAATTCACGATGGTGAACTGTTCACAGTTCATCATATTTGTCAGTTCTCGAGTACACTGATGTGGGATCAATGCGTTTAAATGATCTCCATCAAACTCCTCAGGTCTTCCTAAACGTGGAGAGCCACTGATACTGATGTCAAAATTATCTTCCTGAAAACTAGAAATCCATTTTCTTGGCGTGCTCTGTCCAATGGCATTATCTCCACAGACGGCGCAAATGTTTAAGGCTACATTCGCTGTTGACACCCGTCTATTGAAATCAAACAAAAAAATATCTCGGAAATGTTCCAATTTCTCCATTTGGCACTTCATTTTCTGGCCTCCGCAGCTCCACTCGCTATCTCCAAATGACGTAATGACAATATTTAAACTCAAACAGCAACAGTGAACTACAAATAAAAAATGACAATTGACAAATCCATAGCACCCTGAATACCAACAAGCAAACCGAAAACGTTACTAACTTACGCATCAACCTGGCACACACAAAAGGCACTGATGTTACGATATACGATTCATTGTGCTTCACAGGCTACTACGGTGGCGGCAACGAGGTGCTGATCCAGGAGGCGCTGGTGCAGAACGGGCCGGTGGCGGCCGGCTTCATGGTGTACGACGACTTCCGGCAGTACGCGGGCGGCGTCTACAAGCACGTCGAGACCAAGGTCGACTTCAACCCCCGCGTGGTACGTAGCCCGCTGTAGGCCTACACTGCACAGCTGTAGACTGTGAGTCCTCTGTTTTGACAGGCGTCGTGTCTTCCTACATTGATCCACTGCGTCAAAGCCATGATGTTACAAGAAGGAAGCAAGATTAAGAGTCGTCGTACCGTCGACTACAAGGTCATCATGCATTAAGCATTCGCTGAGGTAGGAGGAGGAAAGCGAAGGAAATTGGCCATGTCCTTTCCACAGGAGCCTTCCCGGCATTACCTTTAATCGACTTAAAACCACGGGAAACCAGCATCCGCACGGTGGAGGCAGACGCGAACGCTACTCCTCTCCATGTGAGCCCTGCGTCTTACCCGCTGCGTCACCTCATTATATACAAATTGACTCACTTACCTTGCCTAGACGCCCTTCTTGTAACTCTGTTCGTTACAAAGATATGAACATCAATTCGTATTTTTTTTTAATAGAGCCCCATACATTTTATTCGATAGTCCACTAACTTTCCTCAAGGCCTGTTCAAAACGGATGGTGGTGTACCATTAACGTAAACATGACGTTATTAAAAACGTAGCTCACAACAGACTTTGGAATCTGAGGTAACTCGTCCACCAGCTGGAACTGACAGTAAATAAATGCAGCGCGAGGAAACTGCACACCGGTCAGGCAAGTAATGAATCTCAGGTCAGACTGTGCATCAGCTGTAAACTTATTTGTGAGTTCTCTAAAAAAACGTTAATCTGTGTATTTAGTCACTCTTGTCCTCATCAACGTTATTCGTAAACGACAGGCTAAGATACGTGCTTGTCGACAAAAGGTACGCTATTGTTGAAATTATAATTTTTCCTCGGGGTTGTATACTTGCATTCTTTACGCTAAACAGTAGTATAATACGCTACTTGGTATATTTATAAAACTTACTGTCAAAAGAACATATGTCCGTCGATGTTTTGTATTTTTCCCATCCTTTCCATTTCGTTGTTTAAACTTGAAAATTGTATCAGACATGAAATTATAATACACAAAAAGCAATTTTGGTGACTATAACCATTAAACTACAATAAGTAAACTCTATAAATCTTTGTGTTAAGTTACCAGAAGTTGATTCAAACAAGCAACAATACGTAATAAAGTTAAGTTTTGAGCAGAAGAGGCCTAAATCCAGATAGTAGTTTAACATTACTGAAACGTTTATGTTGCGTATTATAACGCCTGTTCAGATACATGCAGGTACGGTTATCGTGGGTTCAACGCTCACAAATGTGATGTTCAATCCAGTGTTCTTCAAAGAATTCATTGACCTTACAACACCGTTTCTAATTCATCACTAAACATTCTCGGAAAAGCAAATCATTTCCTAAAGCTGTTTTCATGGAAACCTCTTTCTTTCTCCATAAGGCTTTAATTCTGTCACCTAACTTCTTGCAACTGAATATATCTCACTAGGTTTTTTTATGGGTCCATGACATGATTTTTCTTTTATTTTTAATCTCATTTCTATCATACCGAGAGGGATGACGCAATGGTAAGCACACTGGGCTCGGTTCAAACCCGCATCCAGCCATCCAGATTTCAATTTTCCGTTACTTCCCTTAATCGCTCCAGGCGATTTTAAAGGGCACGGCCAGTTTCCTCCTCCTTTCCAAAATTCCGAGCTTGTGCTCCATCTCTAAGGATCTCGATGTCGACAGGACGTTAAATCCTCATCTTCCTTCCAGTTAAGTCTGGATTTCCCCATATTTGGCTGATAAACCAAAACAATGTGAAAATTTATGTTTTATAGTGGCTGTATTGTCCTCTGAAATCTGAAATTGCGGTATTAGGTCACGTTCCCTGTTTTATAACTTCATAAACTTGGACACAGCCTACAATACAGAGAATAATAGTAGTTGTAAAATGTAATATTTTCAGTTCGTAGACCGAAAAACTCTCTAGAAACAGGCAACTTGTCGCCGCTCTGAAACGCACAGTTGTTTAGATTCAAAAACGACTGAATAGCTTTTTTCCTCCACAGTTTACAATACAATGACACTTTAGGTGCATCTACTTCCGCTATTTAAAAACACCTCTTGTCCAATTAAAATTCAACGTTCTACTAAACAGGTGTGTGAGAGGTGGTCATTAATTAATTTAGTTATTTTTTGCTTTGAGCATCGGAAATGCTCAGTATTGAGTAATAAAGATTTCAGGAATTGGAATATGGTAGTAATACCTTTGATATATAAGTAATTCTTAGACGGCTGCTATATAACGTTTAACTCCTGTTCTCCAGCCAACCAGCCACGCTGTTCTGATTGTGGGCTACGGAGTAGACGACGCCTCTGGCGAGAAGTACTGGATCGTGAAGAACAGCTGGGGCGCCGAGTGGGGCGACAGCGGCTACTTCCTGATGCTGCGCGGCGTCAACGAGTGCGGCATCGAGAGCAACACCGTCGAGGCCACGCCCATCCCCTAGAAGTGCCCCGACATCAGTTAGCGCTAGCGGAGCAGTGTGACGCGAGCTGCGTAGCTCCAGGAGCGTACGGTGACGACTGCACCGTACCTCATACTCTCCGTACCGTGAACGCTGTCTCCTGATGAGGTGTTGGTGTACCTGTCAAATCTAAAACTGAAATAAATTTGGTTCTAAAATCGGTAATCTTGCTTAGTCTAACTTTCGTATCCGCTAACTGTGGTGAAAAACATTTACAAGTCCGACCTACACTCCTGGAAATTGAAATAAGAACACCGTGAATTCATTGTCACAGGAAAGGGAAACTTTATTGACACATTCCTGGGGTCAGATACATCACATGATCACACTGACAGAACCACAGGCACATAGACACAGGCAACAGAGCATGCACAATGTCGGCACTAGTACAGTGTATATCCACCTTTCGTAGCAATGCAGGCTGCTATTCTCCCATGGAGACGATCGTAGAGATGCTGGATGTAGTCCTGTGGAACGGCTTGCCATGCCATTTCCACCTGGCGCCTCAGTTGGACCAGCGTTCGTGCTGGACGTGCATACCGCGTGAGACGACGCTTCATCCAGTCCCAAACATGCTCAATGGGGGACAGATCCGGAGATCTTGCTGTGCCCTGTGGCGCTCACCTGCACGGCGCCAAACACGCATACGACCATCATTGGCACCAAGGCAGAAGCGACTCTCATCGCTGAAGACGACACGTCTCCATTCGTCCCTCCATTCACGCCTGTCGCGACACCACTGGAGGCGGGCTGCACGATGTTGGGGCGTGAGCGGAAGACGGCCTAACGGTGTGCGGGACCGTAGCCCAGCTTCATGGAGACGGTTGCGAATGGTCCTCGCCGATACCCCAGGAGCCACAGTGTCCCTAATTTGCTGGGAAGTGGCGGTGCGGTCCCCTACGGCACTGTGTAGGATCCTACGGTCTTGGCGTGCATCCGTGCGTCGCTGCGGTCCGGTCCCAGGTCGACGAGCACGTGCACCTTCCGCCGACCACTGGCGACAACATCGATGTACTGTGGAGACCTCACGCCCCACGTGTTGAGCAATTCGGCGGTACGTCCACCCGGCCTCCCGCATGCCCACTATACGCCCTCGCTCAAAGTCCGTCAACTGCACATACGGTTCACGTCCACGCTGTAGCGGCATGCTACCAGTGTTAAAGACTGCGATGGAGCTCCCTATGCCACGGCAAACTGGCTGACACTGACGGCGGCGGTGCACAAATGCTGCGCAGCTAGCGCCATTCGACGGCCAACACCGCGGTTCCTGGTGTGTCCGCTGTGCCGTGCGTGTGATCATTGCTTGTACAGCCCTCTCGCAGTGTCCGGAGCAAGTATGGTGGGTCTGACACACCGGTGTCAATGTGTTCTTTTTTCCATTTCCAGGAGTGTATAATCTGTACTTCTGTCTATTAAACAGCAACACCAGGAGGGATAAAATGTAGAAATTTTACTTATCTTGTGTGTACAGATCAGCAGGATGGTCACATGACTAAATTAGTAACTGATTTGGGAATATACAGTGTGCGAAACGTGCAAATAGCTGCAGCCCTGGTAGAAACAATGGCTGGGCACTGAGCTTGCTGCTTATTTTCTTCATTGCTACTTATTACTGCGATGCAGGCTGTCAGTCTCAGACTGGTGAGCTGAGGCCCATTTCCTGACTAAAAACACTGTCGGAGCTAAACGATCCTGCACAGCAGAGCAAACGTTGCGTCTGTCCTCTCAGACGCTAGTCGCAGGTACTTGGACGGGGCAACTGCGATGCATGGCGTTGAGCATGGACGTCCTGGACCCATCAATTCTATATTTTCCGTCGTGGTATTATGATCAACAGGAGCAACAGTACCGTGCAACGATAAACCGCTGTTACGATAGGCTATTCCGCTACTATTGTCCGACTTCCGCTGCCAGACACTCTTCTCCCTTACGCGAGAAAACACGATACTCTCACAAACAAACGACATTCAAATGATATTTTGAATGAGAAAACCTCTGCGTTTTCTTTCCTTCAATATAGAATGCAGATGGCGTTGTAGCTACATATTTCCTGCGGTTGCGCTAGAATCCTAGCTATTTGCACACTCAATAATGTACTACACTTCACGCGGATTTGATGCTTGTTGCATGCTGTCTTCAGGGTGCTGTAACATTATTGGCCAGGAGTGTAATACACCAGACTGAACTCAGTCTACAAAGCAGCATCACAATCAAACGCAGAACGTGACAATCAATCTTTCGGAGTAACAAATCATGCTCTCAGATTAACGGTTTCAGTGATTTTCTCACAATATCTAAGAAGACGCTGAACTGGTTCCTTAAAGGAGTTCATGAATGCTTGTCTACACATGTATACTGCTCAATCAATAATTATTTCATAATCATCATAAAACACAATGAAATATGAAATCAGAGCTGTCAAAAATATATAAAAAATTTCCATCATTTATTCAAATACACTCCTGGAAATTGAAATAAGAACACCGTGAATTCATTGTCCCAGGAAGCGGAAACTTTATTGACACATTCCTGGGGTCAGATACAACACATGATCACACTGACAGAACCACAGGCACATAGACACGGGCAACAGAGCATGCACAATGTCGGCACTAGTACAGTGTATTTCCACCTTTCGCAGCAATGCAGGCTGCTATTCTCCCATGGAGACGATCGTAGAGATGCTGGATGTAGTCCTGTGCAACGGCTTGCCATGCCATTTCCACCTGGCGCCTCAGTTGGACCAGCGTTCGTGCTGGACGTGCAGACCGCGTGAGACGACGCTTCATCCAGTCCCAAACATGCTCAATGGGGAACAGATCCGGAGATCTTGCTGGCCAGGGTAGTTGACTTACACCTTCTAGAGCACGTTCGGTGGCACGGGATACATGCGGACGTGCATTGTCCTGTTGGAACAGCAAGTTCCCTAGCCGGTCTAGGAATGGTAGAACGATGGGTTCGATGACGGTTTGGATGTACCGTGCACTATTCAGTGTCCCCTCGACGATCACCAGAGGTGTACGGCCAGTGTAGGAGATCGCTCCCCACACCATGATGCCGGGTGTTGGCCCTGTGTGCCTCGGTCGTATGCAGTCCTGATTGTGGCGCTCACCTGCACGGCGCCAAACACGCATACGACCATCATTGGCACCAAGGCAGAAGCGACTCTCATCGCTGAAGACGACACGTCTCCATTCGTCCCTCCATTCACGCCTGTCGCGACACCACTGGAGGCGGGCTGCACGATGTTGGGGCGTGAGCGGAAGACGGCCTAACGGTGTGCGGGACCGTAGCCCAGCTTCATGGAGACGGTTGCGAATGGTCCTCGCCGATACCCCAGGAGCAACAGTGTCCCTAATTTGCTGTGAAGTGGCGGTGCGGTCCCCTACGGCACTGTGTAGGATCCTACGGTCTTGGCGTGCATCCGTGCGTCGCTGCGGTCCGGTCCCAGGTCGACGGGCACGTGCACCTTCCGCCGATCACCGGCGACAACATCGATGTACTGTGGAGACCTCAGGCCCCACGTGTTGAGCAATTCGGCGGTACGTCCACCCAGCCTCCCGCATGCCCACTATACGCCCTCGCTCAAAGTCCGTCAACTGCACATACGGTTCACGTCCACGCTGTCGCGGCATGCTACCAGTGTTAAAGACTGCGATGGAGCTCCGTATGCCACGGCAAACTGGCTGACACTGACGGCGGCGGTGCACAAATGCTGCGCAGCTAGCGCCATTCGACGGCCAACACCGCGGGTCCTGGTGTGTCCGCTGTGCCGTGCGTGTGCTCATTGCTTGTAAAGCCCTCTAGCAGTGTCCGGAGCAAGTATGGTGGGTCTGGCACACCGGTGTCAATGTGTTCTTTTTTCCATTTGCAGGAGTGTATATATGTGTTCTTATCAATTTTGTAACCTCATTTCGTTTTTTGTGTCAATCATAGGCTACTTTCTCTCTTAAGATATTTGCAGAAAAGAAACTATAGACCAATGGAATCACCATACACTATGCAGCCACGGGCCATCCCACATTCTACGTCAGATAGGTGTTTCTATCGGTGTGACCAGATGCCGAAAACTGAATGATGGACAATACGTGTCTTGAGGGGTCCGCAAGCTTGGGCATTCTGGCGAGATATTCCCCAGGTATACATATTGCTGTTTCCATTATTCCTGAAATTACTCTAAGTGGATCCGAAAAGAAAGCTTTAAGCAAAAATCATCATTCTGCTAGATCATAGAAATTAACTGTCGGGAACAATATAACTCTGAAAGAGATGTGCAAAACAAACACCTTACATCCTTGCATTTGTTGAACTTCAGCTGCAACTCGCAGTGACGGAACGATGCATCACGACCGACAGAATCATTCAGAGTCGCGCTGTCGCCGAAAGACCAGTTACCAGTGTAACGAATCAGTATCGTCGTTTGCAATGGTGCAAATAACGGAGTCCTTTATTTGTGGAAGAGTCGTTTCGGGCATTATGAAGCGGCGATTGATGGTGCATGATGTGCCACACAAATGCATACCTGGGCGGGGCAAGTACCTAACGAATGGTGGCCCCCTGAATCTGCTGCGATGATAACGAAATTCACTGGAGGTACTGTGACGAGCAGCGGCTTCGGTATCGGACAGTCAGTCAAAGAAGAGGGTAAAAGCAACTCTGGCGACAATAAAAAAAACATTGAAGGTTCAGGGGGAAGAAAGGAAGGGAAAGTTACCTCATGTGGAATCAACGGCAACGAGTGAATATGTGTTGAGGACCTGGACTTGAACCCAGGATCTCCTGGTTACTGGGCAGTTGCGTTAATCACTGCACCACCCCGACGCAGTGTTTATCGCAAATGCGCAGACTGTCTTAGCCCATTCCCCGGCTGACTCAGGTCCATCTATCTGCAGCCCCTAACTAGTCCTCCACGCTCGCTAATTTTAGATTCCCACTGGAGGCAGAATGTAAATGTGCATCCACACTCAAGGTTGTGGATCCATTGGTCACCGAGGCGAATCAAGTATACATGAATGCTTCATGTTTGTTCCTTTGGACATGTCACCACAGATTCATATACAAAATCCGGTCAGGCTTAACGCCTTAGGCCGTGTCCTCGGTGAGCGACAGAAGCGACTGACAGCGAGCGACTTCTGAGATACGCGACACTCCAGCGACAAGGAACAGCATTGGGCGACAATCTTGGGTGTCCTGCGTGTGAACGACCACGTCGCGCTACAAGACGGCTGCTTAGAGCCAACCAGCTGTTTCTATAAATCGGCGTCTTTAACCTGTAGAATACTTTAGCTGTAGCGTAAGGCTACAGAATTAGGTTTACTTAAGAAAATAAAGTGAAAAGGAATGCTGAGCATGAAATTTATTTTTCTCCATGGAGAATTTCATAAGTATCGTCAACTACGAAGCTTACCAGACAAATTCTTCGAATACACGTGAAAGATCGGAGGAGCATTCGACTATCTCATCAATAAATTAAATACGAATGTTTTTTTTTTACGTGATCAAGAACTTATAACAGCCAATAAATGCGGAAGAATGACTATTAAACGACTAACTATGGTAAATACAAACATAAGTACACAGTTTGTTATAAATGATTAAGAGCTACGTGAGGTGCAGGGGTAGTGATTCGATTTATAATTTTGTGTGAGAAGTTCCTATGCTCGATTCCCGACAGTTCATATATTTTTACTGACTCAGTTACGATTCAGCATACTAAGTTTTATGTATACTGTTTACACTGCATCGTTAAGTATATTTTTAAGGTCTTGCCCTAGAACTTGATCTTCACACCTATCCCAGTACATCACACACATTTAATTCCTAATAAATTACAATGTACCATGAAAATTTACAGATGTTTGATGTTGTGAACGTAATTCATCAACAGTCAGTGTTAAGGCCAAGCGTTTTGATTACTCTAAATAGTCTCTAAAAGTAACGCTTATAAAATTTTTGAAAAGAAAGTCGAATGTTTTGTGTAATGATTTGTCAAAAAGTATGAAATAAATAAATATTAGGGAAACGTTTGATGCACCTCATTTTCTGTTCATGATTTCGAGCATCATTCAAAGGCAAGTAGAATGTTTCTCTGATCTACTCATTTCTTTTACACAAATCATTTCATAAAATATTTGACTGATTTCTTCCATTTTTGAATTAGGTTTTATTCAGAAAGTTTGATGTTACTAACTCCTCGTTTGCCTTCCTAACGTAATTGATTTGAAGGAAGTCTTTTTGACATTTAAATGCCACACAATGTTTTTTATGAGCAAAATAGCTAGGTCTTGAACAGATGACGTTTTCGACACTTCATTTACAGCAGCTTTTCCTGAAATATTTCAATTTTTCCTCAGCTTATTTATTAAGTTTTTGTTCATTAGCCTGATTACTTTCAAACAGTTGATATTTTCATGCCAAACTAGACCTCATGTTGGTCACTTTGATACCCCGTTTACCTGTGTCTCTCCCTTTGTTTGTCTATGAAAATTTGGACAAAACCTCATAGTGTAAGTTATAGGGAGTCTTGTTTTCGCTCTACTCACGCATTTACAAAAACGTATCTACTGTTAATCATATGATAAAATAGTCCTTTCTGCGTGTTGTCATTTTCGTAATTCGTCGTTTCGATATCTTGAACCTTTTATGACATACGATATTTACGACCACTTGATACCTGCTGCGCATGAAAGATTCGGACATGCCACGAGCGACTCGTCCATGGATATAACAACCAATATGTGGTGCTACAGAAGAATGCTGAAGATTAGATGAGTAGATCACGTAATTAATGACGAGGTACTGAATAGAATTGGGGAGAAGAGGAGTTTGTGGCACAACTTGACTAGAAGAAGGGACCAGTTGGTAGGACATGTGCTGAGGCACCAAGGGATCAACAATTTAGTACTGGAGGGTAGTGTGTAGGGTAAAAATTGTAGAGGGAGACCAAGAGATGAATACACTAAGCAGATTGAGAAGGATGTAGGCTGAAGTAGGTACTGGGAGATGAAGAAGCTTGCACAGGATAGAGTAGCATGAAGAGCAGCATCAAACCAGTCTCAGGACTGAAGACCACAACAACAACATCTCAAGAATTAAAAGAGATATCTTTCCAGTCTCAACTTTAAATACAATTTAGATATATTGTTTACATTTCATACACAATAAGTATAGCCTTAAATGAACTATACGGAAAGTCTACCCAATGTGATTTTACCTCTGCAAATTCTTAAAATTTTCATGCAGCCATGTCCTCAATTTTGTGCAGCACAGTAACTATGACGAATAACGAAAATAAATTCTGACCTTTATCATTTAAAGATATCAAGCTACAGTTTGCGGAACAATCAAATTTTTTCACCAAATAGTTTTCTTAAAATGGGATGTTAAGTAATTCATAGCTCCTGTCGCGTCCGCTCCACTGCTTTGCCAACAATACACGTGGCTGTCGCTCTGTGTCTTGCGTGCTGCAGCGACAGGGTTCAAACACGTTTGAATTCAAACGTCGCCAATTGCAGCGGAAGACAGGCAGCGGTTGTGTTTTGTCGCCTGAAGCTGTCGCTCGCTTCTGTCGCTCACGTAGGACACGACCATAGACACGCTGTCCAGCGACTGCAGCAAGTTGGAGTTTCCCTGCTGTTTTGGGGTGGCATTGCATGGGGCCGACGTACGCCACTGGTGGTCATGGAAGGCACTGTAACGGCTGTACGATACGTGAATGCAATCCTCCGACCGATAGTGCAACCATATCGGCAGCATATTGACGAGGCATTCGTCTTCTTGGGCGACAATTCTCGCCCCCATCGTGTACATCTTGTGAATGACTTCCTTCAGGATAACGACACCGCTCGACTAGAGTGGCCAGCATGTTGTCCAAAAGTGAACCCTATCGCACATGCCTGGGATAGATTGAAAAGGGCTGTTTATGCACGACGTGACCCACCAACCATTCTGAGGGATCTACGCTGAATCGCCGTTGAGAAGTGGAACAATCTGGACCAACAGTGCGTTGATGCACTTGTGGATAGTATGCCACAACAAATACATGCATGCATCAATGCAAGAGGACGTGCTACTGGTTATAGGAGCTATGGGTGTGTACAGAAATCTGGACCACCATCTCTGAAAGTCTCGCTGTGTGGTGGTACAACGTGCAATGTGTGGTTTCCATGAGCAATAAAAAGGGCGGAAATGATGTTTATGTTGACCTCTATTCCAATTTTCTGTACAGGGTCCGGAACTCTCTGGACCGAGGTGATGAAAAACTTTTTTTGATGTGTGTATATAAAGTACAATCTAACTTCTGCACCATTTCAGTTCAGTAATGTGTTCGTGGTAAGTAAGTATTTTAGTAGTTCTTTTATACGTTCATTACCTTACAAATTAATAAAAAAAACATTTTTTATTTTGAACTCAGTCCATTAATGCGATCTTAGTAAATGAATATTGTAAAATGATCATTCATATAGTGCTCATCTAAAAAATGACGATCAATCCACTTGGGACCTGTGGAAGGAACATTATCTTATTTGTTTTAGTTGTAAATATTTGTCATATTATTGTTTTTTTGACATGTTCTACATCCTGGAGGAACTCCTCACTACGGATCAATCAAAGGAAATCTAATATAATCTGATCAAACCAGATTTAAGTGAGTTTGAACGTGCTGTTACGGTCGGCCCACGAGTGATGAGACATTGCTTCTCTGAGATAGCGATGAAGTGGCGATTTTCCCGTACGACCATTTCACGAGTGTACTGTTAATACCACAAATCCGGTAAGACATCAAATCTTCTACATCGCTGCAGCTGGGAAGGATCCTGCAAGGACGGGAACAACGAAAACTGGAGAGAAGCGTTAAATATGACAAAAGTGCAACTCTAACGCAAATTTCTGCAAATTTCAATGCTATGCCATCAACAAGTGTCAGCGTTCGAACTGTTCAACGAAACATCATCGATATATACTTTCGGAGCCGAAGGCCCACTCTCATGTACGCTTGATGACTGCACGACACAAAGCTTTACGCCTGGCCTGGGACCGTCAACACCGACATTAGGCTGTTGATGAGTGGAAACATGATGCCTGGTCGGACGAGTCTCGTTTCAAACTGTATCGAGTGGATGGATATGGAGACAACCTCATGAACCCATGGATCCTGTATGTCAGCAGCGGACTGTTCAAGCTGGTTGAGGCTCTGTAATGGAGTGTATCGTGTGGAGATGGAGTCATATGGGACCAATGATACGGTTGGACACGACTCTGACAGGTGCCACGTGCGTAAGTATTCTGTACTGTCGCCTGCTTCCATTCATGTCCACTGTGCACTCTGACGAACTTGGGCAATTCCAGCAGGACAATACGACACCCCACACTTCCAGAATTCTTACAGAGTGGCTCCAGGAGCACTCGTCTGAGTTTAAACCCTCCCGCTGGGCACCAAACTCCACAGACTTGAACGTTATTCAGCATAACTGGGATGCCTTGCAACGTGCTGTTCAGAAGAGATCTCCATTCTGTCATACTCTTACGCATTCATGGACAACCCTGCGGGATTCATAGCGTCAGTTCTCTTCAGCACTTCTTCAGACATTAGTCGAGTATGCCACGTCATGTTGCGGCACTTCTGCGTGCTCGCGGGGGTCCTACACGATATTAGGCAGGAGTACCTGTTTCGTTGCTCTTTTGAGTGCATTTTTATCATTGACTAGTTTCGAATATTTTCGTTCATTCTCAATCCATTACCTATTATAAGGAACAATGTTATTGACGAAACGCAAAATACAATATATTTAAACATTTTGTGTGCACAGATTACAGCAGTGTAGTGAATCTTTTGTGACATATCTGAATTTCTAATGTTTCACTCTACGTAAAACAGTTATTTTTACATCAGTTCAATGTAAAAATGTTGACAGTATTATGATTGTCTTGATAGAGTCAAGTAACATTTGTTACAGAGTGGCCATACCATTCGCTCGAACTGCCCAGAATGTTCTTCAAACTAATTGCGAACAACTGTGGCCCAGTGACATGGCGCATTGTCGTCTATAAAAATTCCATCTTTGTCTGGGAACTTGAAGTCTATCAATGGCTGCAAATGGTCTTCAGTCAGCCGAACATAACCATTTCTAGTCAATGATCGGTTCAGCTGGGCCCAGAGGACCCAATGCATTTCATATAAACACGGCCCAAGTCATTATGGAACTACCACCAAATTGCACAGTGCCTTGTCGACAACCTTAGTCCATGGCTTCATGGGACCTGCACCACACTCTAACCTTACCATAAGCTCTTATCAACCGAAACCTGGACTCATCCGACCAGGCCACGATTATGCGGTCGTCCAACGTCCAACCGATATGGTCACGAGGCCAGGAGAGGAGCTGCAGGCGATGTCGTGCTGTCAGCAAAGGCACTCTCGTCGGACTTCTGCTGCCATAGCCAATTAACGGCAGATTTCGCAGCACTGTCTTAACGGATATTTTCGTTGTACGTCCCACACTGATTTATGCGGTTATTCAACCCAGTGTTGCTTGTCGCCTAGCACTGACAACTCTACGCAAACGCCGCTGCGGTCGTTAAGTGAAGGCCGTCGGCCACTGTATTGTCCGTGATGAGAGGTAATGCACGAAATTCTGTATTATCGACAAATTCTTGACGGTGTGGATCTCGGAAAATTTGAATTTCCTAGTGATTTCCGAAATTATATGTCCTCCCTTACATCTAACTCCAACTAGAATTCCACATGTAGTCACCGCCATCTGTATATGTGCACATCGATATCAAATGATTTTTGTAATCTCAGCGTATGATAATGCGCGTCTTCACGGGATTGGCTATTGGCGTGCTTGTAGATCTGGGGAAGCGTAACGAGGATAACAACCGAATATTTTATGGTAGCCACATCGTGGATGCTTAATGCATGGCATACTACATCTCTGAGTGTATCAAGAGTGTGGCATGCATATCACGATTTGAGGAAAACTGCCACTGCCGTAGTTAACTGGCTCTGGTAACAACTGGGTGATTGCGGGGATTTCCTCAGGAGTATGCTGATGCATTAGCTCCGTACTTAACAATCATAAACAACCGCTCGCTCGACTAAAGACCCGTACCCAAAGACCGGAAAGTTGCACAAGTCACACCAATATGCAAGAAAATTGGTATGACTAATTCATTTAATTATAAGCCCACATCATTAACGTCGATATGCAGCAGGATTTTGGAACATACATTATGTTCGAACATTATGAATTACCTCGAAGAAAACGGTCTATTGACACACAGTCAACGTGGGTTTAGAAAACATCATTCTTTTGAAACATAACTAGCTCTTTATTCGCATGAAGTGTTGAGTGCTATTGACAAGGGATTTCAGATCGATTCCGTATTTATCGATTTCGGCAAGGCTTTTGACACTGTACCACACAAGCAGTTTGTAATGAAACTGCGTGCTTATGGAATATCGTCTCTGTTATGTGACTGGATTTGTGATATCTTGTCAGAGAGGTCACAGGTCGTAGTAGCTGACGGAAAGTCATCGAGTAAAACAGAAGTGATTTCCGACGTTCCCCAAGTCAGTGTTATGCGCCCTTTCCTGTTTCTTATCTATATAAACGATTTGGGAGACAATCTGAGCAGCCGTCTTAGGTTTTTTGTAGATGACGCTCTCATTTATCGACTACTAAACTGATCAGAAGATCAAAACAAATTGGATAAGCTTACGAAAATAATTCTAAATGGTCCAAAAATTGGCAGTTGACCCTAAATAAGGAAAAGTGTGAATTCATCCACATGAATGCTAAAAGGAATTCTTTAAACTTTGGTCACGTGATAAATGAGTCAAATCTAAAGGCAGTAAATTCAACTAAATACACAGGAATTACAAATACGAATAACTGAAATTCGAAGGAACACATAGAAAATGTTATGGGGAAGGGTAACCAAAGACTGTTTTATTGGCAGGTCACTTACAAAATGAAACAGACCTACTAAGGAGACTGCCTACACTACGCTTCTCCGTCCTTTTTTAGAATACTGCTGCGCGGTGTGCGATCCTTACCAGATAGGACTGACGGACTTCACCGAAAAAGTTCAAAGACAGACAGCACGTTTTGTATCATCGCGAAATATGGGAGAGAGTGTCACTGTAATGATACAGGATTTGGGATGGTCATCATTAAAAGAAAAGCGTTTTTCATTGGGACGGAATCTTCTCACGAAATTCCAATCTCCTACTTTCTCCTCCGAAAGCGAAAATATTTTGTTGACAAAGACCTACATAGGGAGAAACGGTCACCACTATAAAATAAGGGAAATCAGACATCGCACGAAAAGATATAGGTGTTCGTTCTTTCCGCTCGCTATACGAGATTGGAATATTAGAGAATTGTGAAGGTGGTTCGATAAACCCTCTGCCAGGCACTTAAATGTGATTTGCAGAGTATCGATGTGGATGTAGATGCAGATTGTGTAGTATCGCGAGTAATAACAGCGGGCAGACAGTATACATTGCAACAAACCAATGTTGTGTACATTTGGCTGTAACGTCGCCAGAATTCACGTTTCCGCATTTACCGCATGCCCGTCGGGAAGACACGTCTGCCACACTGATACCTTGCCTACATGTCAGTGAGTATATAATTGTATCGGATTCGCGCTACGTTGCGTATACGCTGCACCAACGCCGTCAAACGGAAGCTTTTTGATCACCCCTTATCTTCCTCTGCTCGATTCTAGTGAGTAAACATACGACTCACAGATACGACCACGATATGTGAAAAGAAAAACCAGGTGTAGAGTGCGCGTGAAATAAGTTGGCCTATGCAAACGGTGCATGACTTGGTAGGAAAGGGGACAAGCGATTGAGGTAGGGTTTCTTATGCAACCGCCTACAATCTGTAGGGGCGGGTTGTTCAACAGCTGCAGTTTCTCATAAACTTATAATCATAGATTTCTAAACGACTAAGCGCACAACTCAACAAGGGACAGCTAAAAAAGAGTGTCACCCTTTTGGCACAAAGGGATGAACTCACCTGCACTCAGGATGAGAATGCATTTCTACATGGACGTAGTTAATTTCTGTAACTACATCTGCTCATAGCATGACACAGAGCTCAGAAATTAACATAACCTCTGAACGTCGTCACTGGACGCTGAAATTACGAAAAACGAATGCCTGGTAGTCACAGCACATGTTGGAACATGTCGATGGGAGGGATAAAAATGCCGAAATGCGCTTGAGATAGTGTACCCTATTTGCCTACAGGACACGTTTTACGCAGATGGTGGAATTCAACCGGCCGTTGCGACCGAGCGGTTCTAGACGCTTCAGTCCGGATCCGCGCTGCTGCTACGGTCGCAGGTTCGCATCCTGCCTCGGGCATGGATGTGTGTGCTGTCCTTATGTTAGTTAGGTTTAAGTAGTTCTAAGTTTAGGGGACTGATGACCTCAGATGTTAAGTCCCGTAATGCTTAGAGCCACTTGAGCCATTTGGTGGAATTCTATGCGTAGGGGATGTTCACTTAGCATAAAAAAGAGTCACTGATATTTCCTGTATCAACTCTCAGTGGTAAAAGTTCCAAGAGCCTAGTGTCACATATTGTTCTGCTAAAGAATCCCGCAGGCAGCCTTTACCTTTCACGAAACGACTATCACCCCATTTCGCCAGACCTGTGACACTGGCAGAATAATTTGACGTACCCTCCAAGAGCATTACTGTTCTTATGTGTCCCTCCTCCGCCCATCTTGCCCTCAAAAAGTCACCAGACCTCATTGCTGTCGATTATATCTGTTATGCCAAAAAGCTCTGCCCGATCTCCATGAGATTTCGCTTCAGTTAAACAGATCAGGACGGCTTCCGAATACTTTCGGTGTCTTGTGCATTCTATACAAGTAAAATTTGGTATCTTATCAATACTAAGGAGGTACTACGTCATATTAGAAGTGTGCCAATTTCTATTGCTGATGAATCTACATATAATGTGATGTACAGAATAGCGTAACAGTCAGAAACCGATTTGTGAGGTAAATAATAAATATTCTAAAAATACTCGTACTACACTGCTGTTGGGTAATTGCTTCATATGCTGTGCGCTTTAAGTACACGCTAAGACAAAAAAAATCGACGCACACGATGGAGTTATGCAAATTGGTCACAAATTGATATTCATATAAGTATAGACGGAAAATGCAAAATTGTAAACTTTAGCGGCTGATGGATGAATGTGTCACGTTCCAGCACCAGTTCACCCCTCAGCTGGCACGGATAATAAACATGGAACATATCCATACCGGAGCATAAGGTCTTGGACAAATTTATTCCGTGTATTCGGTCGGACAGTAACGAGGCCTCGCAGACAGGCACGTGAACAATGTACTCAGATGTCAGCATTTGAGGTAGGACGTGCAGTTGAGCACTCACCAGCTGGTTGGAGTAATCGACGAATCGCCGACATTTGAGTAGTGGATATACTAGTAGTCGACGATGTTGAGGGAAATGGGTGAACCACGGCCGAACGCAGCGTCGAGAAGGAAACGGTGGACCCAGAGACACGACAGAACGTGAGGAGGAGCAGTCATCAGAGAGGCAATCACAGCCCCACATTTATCAGCATCAATCCAACATGCAGCTCGTGCTTCAGTGGCCATAAGAACGATCAATAAGCGGCTCCCAGGAAGGGAGCTGATTTCAAGGCGTCCCTTGTCCCAACTATCATTGACCTCTGTACACCAACAAGCACGTTTCCATTGGTGTCGGGCACTTTCGGCCTGCTATCTCATTGAGTGGAGTAGAAATATCTTCATTGATGAGTGCCGCTTCGAACTAAGCTCCGACGACCAGCGAAGACGCGTCTGTAGATGCTTGGAATGCCAGTTTGACTGATGCCCGAGAACTACGAGATCGGAATTTTGACGATCTGAGGAGCCAATCGGACAGAATCTGGCACGATGCCCTTCCACCAACTCTATCAGTCAATGGAAAACTTCATAATTGTCTGCAAAAGGTCGGAGGTGGATCAATTTGTGAACAGCTTTCTCTTGAGTAAATTCTTTTTTATTTTTATTTATTTATTTATTTATTTGAGTGTATGTTAGAATGAACTTCTTGGAATACACGCGACCTCCATCCTCACTTTAGCTGTTGAACTTAGATGAGATTGATAATGGAATTCTAATTAAAAGAAAAAGAAATAAAATTAAGAAATCAAACACAATAGTTTGATCAAGACAAGAAAAAAAAAGTTCTCACGAGAGTCAGTATTTCATAATTATATAACGATAATATGGCACTGAGCCACGAACAGTGATAAGATAACTTACAAAGAATCCACTTCCCTACTTCTCAAGGGAATAAAGCTACTGCGCAGTATTTTTTCGTTAAGTGGCTGGCGTCAAACATTATGAAGTATCGATTCCATGAGTGCACCTGTCAGCTAATCTATCTCGTATTTATTATCACTAGGTACCGTTAAGTCTCATTCCCCCATTAATGCAGCTATGTGTAGAGTTTTCAACACGCTCTTGTTAAGATTGTGTGTATATATGGAAGAATTTTTTTCAGTGAAACCTTCTTACTGTATGAATAATTGATGAGAAATACAAACATGTGTACAGTACATACGTTGCTCCTGCTCCAGCACACATCCTAAACCACAAACACATTGCAACCTAACAGAATAGAACGTAGTCCGACCAAGAGAAGTGATTCCTATTCATGAGGTAGTACTGTGTTCTTAATAAAATGAGATGGACGTATTCGAATTTACAGAGCTAACGAAACGAGGAATGCTAAAGCACCTAACTGCAGATCATAAATGTTCTACAGAATAGTTAAAAATTATTTTTAATGTCCAGTCTGTGGACGTCTAACTCGAGCAGTTCCCGAATGTACCGTCGTACCTCCTCGCATACCCTTTCGTCGGTCTGGAAATGGCCCAGTGGAATGCTGCACAGATGTATACAACAAAAATATGAACTTGAGTTCTGTTTTTTTCTTTATTTGCACCATCTATATAAACCGTTAATGCCTTACAGCGCGAAAAGCTGACTTTACACATGGCTAACGTAGCTGTCGTTGGGCGGGCACGAAATTTCGATTCATGTCTGGTCACCATATTGTCTGCACGTAAAAATTGGAATACTTCATACTTACAGAAGCACTACGGATTTTCGATTTGATTATATTTTGGATCACATTCTGTACTTCTGTGTTGTGACTGAGTTGGACAACAGCAAGCAAGTCCGAATACTATATTGTGTAATTTCAAAATCGATCACGTGAATTAAATACGATCAATAAAACAGAAGAACGGATTAACCAATAAAAGTACATTAATGAAATGCAACTAATCGCCACTAAGAGTACATCCATGAAGATGAATCAACAAAACCACATGTCATGTAATTTTGTCTGTCAGCTTTATCAGCGTGTAGATTTCGGCTGACTAGAGAGAACGGAAATTTTAAAACTAGCTCTAAGAAGAAGGAATATAAAAAGAGGGAGGAAGGTTTATCTGTTTAGCAAGAGTAATAGAAGGCAGATTTCAGACTACCTAAGAGATCAAAACGAAAATTTCTGTTCCGACACTGACAATGTTGAGTGTTTATGGAAAAAGTTCAAGGTAATCGTAAAATGCGTTTTAGACAGGTACGTGCCGAGTAAAACTGTGAGGGACGGGAAAAACCCACCGTGGTTCAACAACAAAGTTAGGAAACTACTGCGAAAGCAAAGAGAGCTTCACTGCAAGTTTAAACGCAGCCAAAACCTCTCAAACAAAGAAAAACTAAACGATGTCAAAGTTAGCGTAAGGAGGGCTATGTGTGAAGCGTTCAGTGAATTCGAAAGTAAAATTCTATGTACCGACTTCACAGAAAATCCTAGGAAGTTCTGGTCTTACGTTAAATCACTAAGTGGCTCGAAACAGCATACCCAGACACTCCAGGGTGATGATGGTATTGAAACAGAGGATGACACGCGTAAAGCTGAAATACTAAACACCATTTTCCAAAGCTGTTTCACAGAGGAAGACCGCACTGCAGTTCCTTCTCTAAATCCTCGCACAAACGAAAAAATGGCTGACATCGAAATAAGTGTCCAAGGAATAGAAAAGCAACTGAAATCACTCAACAGAGGAAAGTGCACTGGACCCGACGGGATACCAATTCGATTCTACACAGAGTACGCGAAAGAACTTGCCCCCCCCCCCCCCCCCCTTCTAACAGCCGTGTACTGCAAGTCTCTAGAGGAACGGAAGGTTCCAAATGATTGGAAAAGAGCACAGGTAGTCCCAGTCTTCAAGAAGGGTCGTCGAGCAGATGCGCTAAACTATAAAACTTATATCGCTGACGTCGATCTGTTGTAGAATTTTAGAACATGTTTTTTGCTCGCGTATCATGTCGTTTTTGGAAACTCAGAATCTACTCTGTAGGAATGAACATGGATTCCGGAAACAGCGATCGTGTGAGACCCAACTCGCTTTATTTGTTCATGAGACCCAGAAAATATTAGATACAGGCTCCCAGACAGATGCTATTTTCCTTGACTCCCGGAAGGCGTTCGATACAGTTCCGCACTGTCGCCTGATAAACAAAGTAAGAGCCTACGGAATATCAGACCAGCTGTGTGGCTGGATTGAAGAGTTTTTAGCAAACAGAACACAGCATTTTGTTCTCAATGGAGAGACGTCTACAGACGTTAAAGTAACCTCTGGCGTGCCACAGGGGAGTGTTATGGGACCATTACTTTTCACAATATATATAAATGACCTAGTAGATAGTGTCGGAAGTTCCATGCGGCTTTTCGCGGCTGATGCTGTAGTATACAGAGAAGTTGCAGCATTATAAAATTGTAGCTAAATGCAGGAAGATCTGCAGCGGATAGGCACTTGGTGCAGGGAGTGGCAATTGACCCTTAACATAGACAAATGTGATGTATCGCGAATACATAAAAAGAAGGATCCTTTATTGTATAATTATATGATAGCGGAACAAACACTGGTAGCAGTTACTTCTGCAAAATATCTGGGAGTATGCGTGCGGAACAATTTGAAGTGGAATGATCATATAAAATTAATTGTTGGTAAGGCAGGTACCAGGTTGAGATTCATTGGGAGAGTCCTTAGAAAATGTAGTCCATCAACAAAGGAGGTGGCTTACAAAACACTCTTTCGACCTATACTTGAGTATTGCTCATCAGTGTGGGATCCGTACCAGATCCGGTTGACGGAGGAGATAGAGAAAATCCAAAGAAGAGCAGCGCGTTTCGTCACAGGGTTATTTGGTAACCGTGATAGCGTTACGGAGATATTTAGCAAACTCAAGTGGCAGACTGTGCAAGAGAGGCGCTCTGCATCGCGGTGTAGCTTGCTGTCCAGGTTTCGAGAGGGAGCGTTTCTGGATGAGGTATCGAATATATTGCTTCCCCCTACTTATACCTCCCGAGGAGATCACGAATGTAAAATTAGAGAGATTCGAGCGGTCATGGAGGCTTTCCGGCAGTCGTTCTTCCCGCGAACCAAAAGCGACTGGAATAGGAAAGGGAGGTAATTACAGTGGCATGTAAAGTGCCCTTCGCCACACACCGTTGGGTGGCTTGCGGAGTATAAATGTAGATGTAAATGCAGATGTAGATGTAAAAACGCCCAACTCAAAAACCTGTAATTACAAGTCTTCCTGAAAAGCAGTAGTTTTTAAAATATTACTTGATGTATTAAAACACGACCTATTTTATCATCTCATCCTCTCTGCTTACTAAGATTACCACACATTTCTTTCCTCTGTAATTCTGCGGAAACCTCTTCATGTTTTATCAATCAAACTAATTTTCAACTTTCTTCTGTAGCGTCACATATCAAACGCGTTGATTCTCTTCTTTTCCGGTTTTTCCACAGTCCACGCTTCACCACCATACAATGTTGTGCTGCAAACATACATTCTCAGAATATTCTTCTTCAAACTAATTCCCATGTTTGGTACTAGCATACTTCTTTTCGCCAGGAATGCCGTTACCTAAACCGGTCTGCTTTTTATGCACTCCTTGCTTCGTCAGTCACTTGTTATTTTGCATCCAAAGTAGCAGAATTGCCTGCTTTGTGGTTCCTAATTTTGACGTTATCATTAACCTACTCTTCATTACTTTCATCACTCTTCGGTTTACTCTCTATTTGTAATGTGTACTCACTAGACTATTCATTCCATTCAGCAGGTCCTGCAGTTCTTTTCGCTTTCACTGATTATGGTTACATTATGAGCGAATCTCATCATAGATATTTTTTCACCTTGAAATTGAGTCGCACTCCTGAATCTTTCTTTTGCTTCCGCCATTAAGTCTTCGACGTGGAGTTCAAACAGTGGGAATGAAAGACTACATTCCTGTTTTATGCGTTTTTAATCTGATCATTTCGTTTTGAGCTTCCATGCTTATTGCTCCCTCTTGGTTTCACTGTCTATTCATCAACGTTCCTTATAGCTTATTTCCAACGTCTTGCACCGCTTTACACTCTCGAAAGTCTATTTTAGGTCGACAAACCAAACGTGTTTTGATTTTTCTTAAGTCTGGCTTCCTTTATCAACTGCAACGTCAGGACTGCCTCTCTGGCGCTTTTATCTTTCCTAAAACCAAATTGGTCGTCATGTAACAGATCCTCAGTTTTCTTTATCATTCTTCAGTATATTATTCTTATCAGCAACGTGACGCCCGAACTGTTGGACTCATTGTGTGATAGATCTCGCACTTATCTGCTCTTGCTATCTTCACGATTGTGTAACCGCAGTCATTGATCATAGGTCTTACAAGCTCTGTTACAATCTGACTCTAACGTTAGATCCCCTGCGTCTTCCATTTCGACTTGCATTTCTTCCGTCATGTCATTCGATCGTCTCCACCCCATCCCCCGTAGAGTTCTTCGCTCTATTCTTTACGGCCGGCCGGTGACCGAGCGGTTCTAGGCTCTTCCTTCTGGAACCGCGCGACCGCAACGGTCGAAGGTTCGAATCCTGCCTTGGGCATGGATGTGTGTGATGTCCTTAGGTTAGTTAGGTTAAAGTAGTTCTAAGTTCTAGGTGACTGATGACCTCAGATGTTAAGTCCGATAGTGCTCTGAGCCATTTGAACCATTTTTTAATTCTTTACGTCTGTCCTCTATCCCCCTCCCCCCCCCCCCCCTCATGTGTTTAAGGGCAGAAGTCCTGTTTCACTTTTAATGTTGACGCGTTTGCTTTTAATTTTATCGGAAGCCGGTTTGACTTTTCTATACGCTGAATCAGTCCTTCCGACGAGCAGTTCTTTTTTCGTGTTCTTCTAATTTATCTGCTGCCATTCCTCCTTGGCGTCCCTGCAGTTCTTATTTCTATTCTTTCCTGCTGTTCTATGTTACATATACGTGACTCAATAACATCAAACATCTCAGTGCTGCCGTATCTAGCAGTGACAATTTTTTTACTCTATAGCACTTTTAGTCCTTAACATACCTTCCTTGATTGTCGGTGTCCCTGAATAAATAAGAAGAGGTAGGTATTTCTACATGAAGAAAGATAAATATAAAAACAGGGTATGTGGTGCAAAACCTAAATATTAGTTACGTAATCACTCAGTGGTTAGATCAAGTAAAACATCGATCATGAGTGTCTTCCAGAAAGAATTTGAGAGAAAATACAACTTAAATGATGGTGCTTTTAAACTCATCGTGCTGCCTACTGCTGAGAAGGTTTGATTGAGGTTCTTTAATAGGCAAGCTGTTAAATGCACCATCAGTTGTTTGGAAAATTCCGTCATAAGAGAGCCTCTACAGCGTTTAGAACTTGATGCTATCAGTGTCGATAGTGCAGTGGCTCAGGAAGTCTCGATTCCGCGTTCCATTCTCATCCAACGCAGATTTTTGTTCACCACATACACGGTGTCCACCGCAGAAGTTCCTGATGTGATCTCAAAAACTAAGATCAATAGACAAGTGTACCAAACGGTAAGTTTATTGCAAATACTGTAAGAATTTTATACAGAAGTTTCGAAGCTAAGAGATGGCGATGTAATCAAAAATACGTCATGTCTACGTATAGTGCGCCGCAGTTCAGAGAGATCACTTTCAACGTTAAAACGAGATTAGCGTGTCGAAGGGAGAGGTTAAAGTCATGTGTTCCTTGAACAACGTGTTTCTCTGTACTCTAACACCACAGTTTAGAATACAGTCCTATGATAACAATGCGCAGTTTTCAAACACGATTTGATGTTTCAAATATTCCAGAAGGCTCAAATGCATGGCTCAAATGGCTCTAAGCACTATGGGACTTAACATCTAAGGTTATCAGTCCCCTAGACTTAGAATTACTTAAACCTAACTAACCTAAGGACATTGCACACATGCATGCCCGAGGCAGGATTCGAACCAGCGACCGTAGCAGCAGCGCGGTACCGGACTGAAGCGCATAGAACCGCTCGGTCACAGCGGCCAGCTATTCCAGAAGGAAATGATGCGAAAATCATTCGCCGAATTCCATCGGATAGGCTGATGATCTTGTCCTCAAAATTTCGCCACGGTTTCTGGAGTTATTAAAGAAGATCCGAGGAAATCTGTCAAAATAATTGCAGCACAGACTGCTTTGAAGCGTTCTAGCACGCGGAAAATACTGAGACAGAGCCCACAAATGTTTCAATTCAAAACCAAAGCCATCAGGTCATGCCTGTATGACAGAGGACTGACTTCGCGAACCAGATATTGTTTGATAATGAGGGATTTGAGGTTGGCTGTATCTGGTTCAAAGATGAAGCACGCTTCTAGGTGAATATAGTCGCGAATAAACAAAACTGTCGATTTTTGGGTTCCGAAAATCCCCTTCAGTGCGAAGCGAAAGCACTGTATTTTCCCAGAGCTACTGTTTGGGTTATGGTATGTCGCAGAGGCAATATTTTCCGTTTTTTATGCGGGTAACGATCACTAGTGAACGTTACTTTGCAATTTTGGAACGGTTTGTCGCCACAACGCTGTTGTTGTAGGATCGACCAGGCACCTAATGGTCCATGCAGGATGGTGTCAGACCACATCGGAGGGAACATGTGTTTCACTTTATTGATAAATACTTCGGGAACACAGTCACTGCGTTGGATTATGGCAAATTTACTGGAGCAGTGATGGATTGGCCTCCTTATTCGTCCTATCTGACTCCTTGTGGCTACTTTAGGTGTAGCACTTTGAAGGACACTGTCCATGGGAACCAACCCATCACGCAGGACGAGCTTCAATCAGCGATCTGTGTGGCCTCTGATCGCATTACCTTTGAGACGCTACACGATGTGGGCACAAATCTGATTTTGCTCATTTGCACCACCTCCGCACGGCTTGGAAGGATTGTGAGGTGATTGCAAAGACTACTTACAGAGGACAAGTCAAAGACTACTTACAGAGGACAAGTTTAATTATGTATGTTGATACTGTACGATCTGCACAGCTTACAGCGACTCCTGTTAGTAGTTTCTCCAACTATTTCGAAACTTTTGTATAAAATTCTTACAGCTTTCAGAATGAACATAACGTTTGCTCCACTCGTATATCAACCTTACAGAGAGCACAGTGTTATGCGTCTTTTTAAATTTAAAACGTTCTTAAAACGTTGACATAAGCTGCGGGAAAAAAGTAGTACACCCTTTTTGGAGGGTTCCAATTCACTCAAGATTTATTGTTGCGACAGTCATATGGAGTACGTGCAGATCAATAGCACAAGCGGTTCTGAGATACCAAGTATCGACCCATGTTTACTTCACCAACACTCTGGCATCCAGTCGATCGAACAATGGCGAATACCGCCCTGAGGTACGTCATTCCACGCCTGCTCGACCTGTTCACGTAATTCTGTCAGAGTTGTTAGTTGATAAACCACACGAGTCACTTCCCTTCTCATCAGTTCAACACGTAATAGATTGCAGACAAGTCTGGAAGACGTGCTGGCCAGGGCAGTATCTGCACATCTGGCAGAGCACGCTGCGTTTCAAGGGCAGTATGTGCGAGGTCATTACCCTGTTGGAACAAGACATCACCTTCCTACTGCAAGAGCGGCGAAAGAACGGGTCCGACAACATTCTGCACTTGGCGACCGCTGATTAGCGCCCCCTCCAGAAACACCAGATGTGAACTTCAGTCGTAGCTTATCATACCCCAGGCCATAAGGCCTTGGGTGCGGTCAGAGTACCTTGAACAAATGCACTCTACGAGACAGCGCTCACCAGGTGTATGTCGCACACACGAACGACCATCACTTGGATGGAGGCAGAATTTGCTTTCATCGCTAAAGACCACAGCGCGCCGTTCCGTATTTCAAGTGATCCTCTGACGGCACTAGTCCAGCCTTGCAAGTCGATGCTGTAACTTGAGAGGAAGACGGGCTAGAAGTGTGTATGCCTGTAGTCCCACCACTAATAACTGGTTTGCAACAGTTCGTGTTGACATGATTACTCTCACAAGCCTTATCTGTGCTGTGGTAGCTGAACGACCTGCCACTGCTGCCCTTACAATATTATGATGGTGGCGCGAGTCTGTGCTGCGTGGACGTCCAGAACCTCGTCTACGGGTGTGAAAATGTTCACGTGGCCACTGATACCTGCATCGTTGAACAATTGACGCAGCACATCAAAACTGTATGGCAGTTCTCCGAAAGGACCATCCCGCCCCTCGGAAGACCGGAATTTGACCCCTTTCAAACTTATTCAGTTGACTATACGAAGCGCGTGGTTTAGTTGCCTGCTTAGTCCACACGTTTGCACCACACTGAGCATTCCGAGTGTTAGCATTCTCTATTAAAAGGTAGTTTACAGACAGCACTCTGATGGCGATGCCTCTACTTTACCTCTTGGCGGACGATGCTGAAACCATTATCAGTACAGGGTCTAGAAAAATTTCCGCCGTTGTTGTTGTTGTTGTGGTCTTCAGTCCTAAGACTGGTTTGATGCAGCTCTCCATGCTACTCTATCCTGTGCAAGTTTCTTCATCTCCCAGTACCTACTGCAACCTACATCCTTCTGAATCTGCTTAGTGTATTCATCTCTTGGTCTCCCTCTACGATTTTTACCCTCCACGCTGCCCTTCAATACTAAATTGGTGATCCCTTGATGCCTCAGAACATGTCCTACCAATCAATCTCTTCTTCTCGTCAAGTTGTGCCACAAACTTCTCTTCTCCCCAGTCCTATTCAATACCTCCTCATTAGTTATGTGATCTACCCATCTAATCTTCAGCATTCTTCTGTAGCACCACATTTCGAAAGCTTCTATTCTCTTCTTGTCCAAACTATTTATCGTTCATGTTTCACTTCCATACATGGCTACACTCCATACAAATACTTTCAGAAATGACTTCCTGACACTTAAATCTATACTCGATGCTAACAAATTTCTCTTCTTCAGAAACGCTTTCCTTGCCATTGCCAGTCTACATTTTATATCCTCTCTACTTCGACAATCATCAGCTATTTTGCTCCCCAAATAGCAAAACTCCTTTACTACTTTAAGTGTCCCATTTCCTAATTTCCGCTAACAGTCACAACAGAAGATATTTTATTGGTCACAATATCGGTTTCGTGCTTGTGCCCATCCTCAGGTGTTTATACATTCATGTATATGTTTATATTGCTGGAGATCACTGTATAAATACAGAAAAATTATTTGCTGTTGACTAAATAGATACAAGTGGAACAATTCTAGGTGGTAAGGCAGCATTTGTCGAAAATATATATCTACTTATATAAAGATGAAGACTCATTATTATAATTACGCTTTGGTGACAGTTTCTCCACTTAGTTGCACATTTTTTATCATTTTCGCGTCCATATTTCAGTTTTATAAAGTTAAGCTGCATATTACAGAATTACGATGTGCACTCGTGGAATACACTCTGTTTACATGCAAACATGTAGCCTATGGTCAAAGAACATAGGCGTAAGAGATGTAAAGATGTTGCTCATACAGAAAAATGTAGATTGTGGTCAAAGCACTTAGCTATAGGAAGTGCAAGGATGTTGCACATATAAAAGCTTAAAGCTATTATGAACTGCGAAGTTTTTTATCCACATTATGAAATGTTTGAAACACATTTTTGTCGGAGATCTTAGATCTAGGAAATACAGTCATGTTATATACAGGGTGGTCCATTGATCGTGGCCGGGCCAAGTATCTCACGAAATAAACATCAAACGAGACAACTACAAAGATCTAAACTCATCTAGCTTGAAGTGGGAAACCAGATGGCGCTATGGATGGCCCGCTAGATGGCGCTGCCATAGGTCAAAAGGATATCAACTGGGTTTTTTTAAAATAGGGACCCCCATTTTTATTACATATTCGTGTGGTTCTTAAAGAAATATGAATGTTTTAGTTGGACCACTTATTTCGTTTTGTGATAGATGGCGCTGTAATAGTCACAAACGTATAAGTACGTGATATCACGTAACATTCCGCCAGTGCGGACGGTATTTGCTTCGTCATGCGTTACCCGTGTTAAAATTGACCGTTTACCAATTGCGGAAAAGGTCGCTATCGTGTCGATGTGTGGCTATAGTGATCAAAACGCCCAACGGGCGTGTGCTATGTACGAGGGTTGTTTATTAAGTAAGGGCCATTTTTATTTTTTTACAAAGATACAAAAATCTTTTATTTTCTGATTCTACACACTTTCATCTATTTTTCCACATAGTTGCCTTGTTTATTTAAGCACTTGTCATACCGTACAACTAAATTTTTAATTCCCTCTTCAAAGATTTCGGCCGCCTGCTCCGACAGCCAAGAATTCACGGCCGCTTCCACTTCATCGGCGTCATTGAAGCGCTGCCCGCCAAGATGGTGTTTCAGGTACCGGAAATGGTGAAAATCGCTAGGTGCAAGGTCGGGGCTGTATGGTGCATGCTCCAAAACTTCCCAGCCAAAAGAATCAATCGGGTCCCGAGTCTTTTGAGAGGTGTGAGGCCTAGCGTTATCGTGCAGGAGCAAAACTCCTTTTGTCAGCATGCCGCGCCTTTTGTTTTGAATTGCTCTGCGGAGCTTCTTTAGAGTTGCACAGTAAGCATCTAAGTTGATTGTCGTTCCTCGTGGCATAAAATCCACTAGCAAAACACAGCGCCGGTCCCAGAACACAGCTGCCATATTCTTGCGCTTTGACAGCGTCTGATTGGCTTTGACCTTGACAGGTGAGGTTTGTGTCGCCATTCCACGATTGTCGCTTGCTTTCGGGAGTGATATGGGATACCCATGTTTCATCTCCAGTGACAATTTGACTCAACATGTCATCCCCTTCTTCCTTGTAACGAATCAAAAAGTCCAATGAAGTGGCATATCTCTCCCCTTTGTGGTCCTCTGTGAGGAGTCTGGGTACCCACCGAGAACACAGTTTCTTAAAGTTTATGTTTTCATACACAATTTTGTACAAAACCGATCTTGAAACTTGTGGAAATTCCAAAGAAAGACTGGAAATTGTGAACCTTCTGTCCTCACGAATCTTTGTTTCGACTGCAGCCACCAAATCATCAGTGATCACAGAGGGCCGGCCTGAGCGTTCTTCGTCATGGACGTTTTGACGGCCATTTTTAAACTCTCTAACCCACTGACGCACTTTACCTTCCCTCATTGCATTCAAGCCATAGACTTCTGTTAACTGACGATGAATTTCTGCAGCTGATAGGCTTCTCGTGGTCAAAAACGTATCACTGACCGTATCTCACACGCGGCGGGCGATTCAATAATCGTAAACATTATCATAGCGATGCGTACACGTCAGCTACAGAGCTGCAACTTGCATCAGTGTGAACGGGAAGGATGCCGGCAAGTGGCGCGGTGGCTTGTTGCGGCGTCCGCGCGAACTACGGGACTATACGCGCGAACGGCCCTTACTTAAAAACAACCCTCGTATGCTGCTCGGTATCCTGGACGACATCATCCAAATGTCCGGACCGTTCGCCGGATAGTTACGATATTTATGGAAACAGGAAGTGTTCAGCCACATGTGAAATGTCAACCACGACCTGCAACAAATGATGATGTCCAAGTAGGTGTTTTAGCTGCTGCCGCGGCTAATCCGTACATCAGTAGCAGACAAATTGTGCGAGAATCGGGAATCTCAAAAACGTCGGTGTTGAGAATGCTACATCAACATCGATTTCACCCGTGCCATATTTCTATGCACCAGGAATTGAATGGCGACGACTTTAACGTCGTGTACATTTCTGCCACTGGGCTAAAGAGAAATTACGGGATGATGACAGATTTTTTGCACACGTTCTATTTAGCGACGAAGCGTTAGTCACTAACAGCGGTAACGTAAACCGGCATAAATGCACTACTGGGCAAATGAAAATCTACCGTGATTGCGACATGTGGAACATCAACGACCTTGGCGGGTTAATTTATGGTGCGGCATTATGGGAGGAAGGATAATTGGCCCCCATTTTATCGATGGAAATCTAAATGGTGCAATGTATGCTGATTTCCTACGTAATTTTCTACCGATGATACTACAAGATGTTTCACTGCATGACAATGGCGATGTACTTCCAACATGAGGGATTTCCGGCACATAGCTCGCGTGCGGTTGAAGCGGTATTGAATAGCATATTTCATGACAGGTGGATTGGTCGAAGCACCATACCGTGGCCCGCACGTTCATCAGATCTGACGTCCCCGCATTTCTTTCTGTGGGGAAAGTTGAAGGATATTTGCTATCGTGATCCACCGACAACATGCGTCACCGCATTGTCGATGCATGTGCGAACATTACGGAAGGCGAACTACTCGCTGTTGAGAGGAATGTCGTTAAACGTATTGCCAAACGCATTGAGGTTGATGGACTCATTTTGAGCATTTATTGCATTAATGTGGTATTTACAGGTAATCACGCTGTAACAGCATGCGTTCTCAGAAATGATAAGTTCACGAAGGTACATGTATCACATTGGAACAACCGAAATAAAATGTCTAAACGTGCCTATGCTCTGTATTTTAATTAAAAAAGCCTACCTGTTACCAGCTGTTCGTCTAAAATTATGAGCCATATGTTTGTGACTATTACAGTGCCATTTATCACAAAGCGAAAAAAGTGGTCCAACTAAAACATTCATATTTCTTTACGTACTACAAGAATATGTTATAAAAATGGGGGTTCCTATTTTAAAAAACGCAGTTGATATCCGTTTGACCTATGGCAGCGCCATCTTGCGGGCCAACCATAGCGCCATCTGGTTTCCCCCTTAAAGCTAGACAAGATTCGTTCTTTGTAGTTTTTTTGTTTGACGCTAATTTCGTGAGATATTTGGCCCGGCCATGATAAATGGACCAATCTGTATATGAAATTACTAACAGCTATTACAAATTAGAAAACGACAGTTAGAACTGTTTTGAGGCACACTGTTGTCTGAGAACTTAGAACTAGGAATTACAATGATGTTGTACACATGAAATTTTGAAAGCTATTAGAAATTACGAGAGTGACAGTTAAAGTTTGTGTTTACAATACGATTTTTTCAAATTACGCTAATGACATCTTAACTGTTGTGTGATTGCTACGTTGGATTTGTTATTATATCTGAGGATGATGAGTTTTTATTTTTGAATATTTCATGAAATTTCTGGTGATAAGATTGTTTGACACTATGAATCTCGAAATATGAAAATCCATAACGATTTCCGAAGTGATATGTCACATACGTCTACTTCAACTATCACGTCGCGTTTTAAGTCCGTTAATTCCCGTAGTGCCATCAGAATCGCTTCGGAAACCTTTTCAGTGGAGCATCTGAGTACAGATGACAGCTCCACTAATGTACTACTTTTTTATACCTTATGTAAGCGATACTACCGCCATCTGTACACGTGCATATCGTTATCGCATCACGCCCATCACTTCAATGCATACCTAATACAGCTAATATGACGAAATTCACACAGACAATTGCGAAATAAACCCCTTAATGAAATCGACTGGTCAGTCCAGATTCTGTACAATCACATGAATGCTGAAGAAATAGCTCTATTCTTATCAATCGTTTACAACCACTCGCTCGACGAATTATCTGTACTCATAGAATAGGAAGTTGCACAGATCACTCCAAAACACAATGAAATGAAATATGAATAATATACCGAAAGCCCCACATCACTGATATCAAATTGTGGTGAGATTCCGGAAAATATACTGATTGTCAACATAACAAAATACCCGAAGAAAAAGATCTATTGACACATAAGCAGCAGAAAATATCGTATTGCGAAACTCAACGGTTCTTTACTTGCGCGACGGAGTGCTGTCGACTGAGGATTTCAGGTTGATTCCACATTTATAGATTTCCGGAGGATTTTTTCCGCCGTTCCTCACAAAATGCATATAATCCCAAGTTGAGTGCCGATAGATTTTCTAAGTGGTGTGAATGGATTCGTGATTTACTGTCTAGACGCACAGTTAGCAGTAAATGACTGGAAGAAATCTAGTGAAACCGAAATGATATCTGTGGCTTTCCAAGGAAGTGTTGTAGGCCGTCTGCGTTCTCAAACTACTAGGGTTATTGGGAAAGTAAGGAACGTTCGATCGCGAAATGGAAACCACAGTGAAAATCCGACGAAGTTTTGCACAGGTGTGTTGGGCAGTGTCTCTAGTATGTCCGTCGATCACGTTACGTCGTTCTTTTTAGTTCTGAGCACACGGGGAGCACATAAAGATACCTAGAACAAGTACAAGGGCCTGGTGAGAAATTTCGTCTAAAGCTATGCAGCCAACATTACATAACTGTAGTGTGCTTTCTTCAAGACAATTCTGAGACGCATTCTGCAGGGGCAATGAAGATGCTCCTACATCGTTTTCAATTGGAAATGTTTGATTACCAACAATACAGCCTGTAGTTGTCTCCCTCTGAGTTTCATCTCTGCTCACATTCAAATGGCTCTAAGTACTATGGGACTGAACATCTGAGGTCATCAGTCCCCTAGACTTAGAACTACTTAAACCAATCTAACCTAAGGACATCACACACATTCATGCCCGAGGCAGGACTCGAACCTGCGACCGTAGCAGCAGCGCGGTTCTGGACTGAAGCGCCTAGAACCGCTCTTCCACAGCGGCCGGCTCTGCTCACATGAACCGCTGGCTATGAAGACAACATTTTGGCACAGACAACGAGCTGTTGGCGGAACGCACTGGCGGCTGCCTTCTATAACGAGGATATTCCCAGAATGAGATTTTCACTCTGCAGCGGAGTGTGCGCTGATATGAAACTTCCTGGCAGATTAAAACTGTGTGCCCGACCGAGACTCGAACTCGGGACCTTTGCCTTTCACGGGCAAGTGCTCTACCAACTGAGCTACCGAAGCACGACTCACGTCCGGTACTCACAGCTTTACTTCTGCCAGTATCCGTCTCCTACCTTCCAAACTTTACAGAAGCTCTTCTGCGAAACTTGCAGAACTAGCACTCCTGAAAGAAAGGATATTGCGGAGACTTGGCTTAGCCACAGTTTCATATCAGCGCACACTCCGCTGCAGAGTGAAAATCTCATTCTGGAAACATCCCCCAGGCTGTGGCTAAGCCAAGTC
Source organism: Schistocerca gregaria (assembly GCF_023897955.1). Classification (NCBI taxonomy): domain Eukaryota; kingdom Metazoa; phylum Arthropoda; class Insecta; order Orthoptera; family Acrididae; genus Schistocerca; species Schistocerca gregaria. The sequence goes on from NC_064920.1 coordinate 553,452,284, forward strand.
TCCGCAATATCCTTTCTTTCAGGAGTGCTAGTTCTGCAAGTTTCGCAGAAGAGCTTCTGTAAAGTTTGGAAGGTAGGAGACGGATACTGGCAGAAGTAAAGCTGTGAGTACCGGACGTGAGTCGTGCTTCGGTAGCTCAGTTGGTAGAGCACTTGCCCGTGAAAGGCAAAGGTCCCGAGTTCGAGTCTCGGTCGGGCACACAGTTTTAATCTGCCAGGAAGTTTCATATCAGCGCACACTCCGCTGCAGAGTGAAAATCTCATTCTGGAAACATCCCCCAGGCTGTGGCTAAGCCAAGTCTCCGCAATATCCTTTCTTTCAGGAGTGCTAGTTCTGCAAGTTTCGCAGAAGAGCTTCTGTAAAGTTTGGAAGGTAGGAGACGGATACTGGCAGAAGTACAGCTGTGAGTACCGGACGTGAGTCGTGCTTCGGTAGCTCAGTTGGTAGAGCACTTGCCCGTGAAAGGCAAAGGTCCCGAGTTCGAGTCTCGGTCGGGCACACAGTTTTAATCTGCCAGGAAGTTTCATATCAGCGCACACTCCGCTGCAGAGTGAAAATCTCATTCTGGAAACATCCCCCAGGCTGTGGCTAAGCCAAGTCTCCGCAATATCCTTTCTTTCAGGAGTGCTAGTTCTGCAAGTTTCGCAGAAGAGCTTCTGTAAAGTTTGGAAGGTAGGAGACGGATACTGGCAGAAGTAAAGCTGTGAGTACCGGACGTGAGTCGTGCTTCGGTAGCTCAGTTGGTAGAGCACTTGCCCGTGAAAGGCAAAGGTCCCGAGTTCGAGTCTCGGTCGGGCACACAGTTTTAATCTGCCAGGAAGTTTCATATCAGCGCACACTCCGCTGCAGAGTGAAAATCTCATTCTGGAAACATCCCCCAGGCTGTGGCTAAGCCAAGTCTCCGCAATATCCTTTCTTTCAGGAGTGCTAGTTCTGCAAGTTTCGCAGAAGAGCTTCTGTAAAGTTTGGAAGGTAGGAGACGGATACTGGCAGAAGTAAAGCTGTGAGTACCGGACGTGAGTCGTGCTTCGGTAGCTCAGTTGGTAGAGCACTTGCCCGTGAAAGGCAAAGGTCCCGAGTTCGAGTCTCGGTCGGGCACACAGTTTTAATCTGCCAGGAAGTTTCATATCAGCGCACACTCCGCTGCAGAGTGAAAATCTCATTCTGGAAACATCCCCCAGGCTGTGGCTAAGGCAAGTCTCCGCAATATCCTTTCTTTCAGGAGTGCTAGTTCTGCAAGTTTCGCAGAAGAGCTTCTGTAAAGTTTGGAAGGTAGGAGACGGATACTGGCAGAAGTAAAGCTGTGAGTACCGGACGTGAGTCGTGCTTCGGTAGCTCAGTTGGTAGAGCACTTGCCCGTGAAAGGCAAAGGTCCCGAGTTCGAGTCTCGGTCGGGCACACAGTTTTAATCTGCCAGGAAGTTTCATATCAGCGCACACTCCGCTGCAGAGTGAAAATCTCATTCTGGAAACATCCCCCAGGCTGTGGCTAAGCCAAGTCTCCGCAATATCCTTTCTTTCAGGAGTGCTAGTTCTGCAAGTTTCGCAGAAGAGCTTCTGTAAAGTTTGGAAGGTAGGAGACGGATACTGGCAGAAGTAAAGCTGTGAGTACCGGACGTGAGTCGTGCTTCGGTAGCTCAGTTGGTAGAGCACTTGCCCGTGAAAGGCAAAGGTCCCGAGTTCGAGTCTCGGTCGGGCACACAGTTTTAATCTGCCAGGAAGTTTCATATCAGCGCACACTCCGCTGCAGAGTGAAAATCTCATTCTGGAAACATCCCCCAGGCTGTGGCTAAGCCAAGTCTCCGCAATATCCTTTCTTTCAGGAGTGCTAGTTCTGCAAGTTTCGCAGAAGAGCTTCTGTAAAGTGTGGAAGGTAGGAGACGGATACTGGCAGAAGTAAAGCAGTGAGTACCGGACGTGAGTCGTGCTTCGGTAGCTCAGTTGGTAGAGCACTTCCCCGTGAAAGGCAAAGGTCCCGAGTTCGAGTCTCGGTCGGGCACACAGTTTTAATCTGCCAGGAAGTTTCAACGAGGATATTGATTAAATTGGTACAGCGCTACGACAAACGTCTAAGTCGGATCGGTTACTAAGGAGATAAGTAGCTGGAATTTGTGGCTATCTGTTCCAATTAAATCAGGTTTGATTTTTCACTGTGGTTTTACATTTTGTGACCTATCGGTCCTTGCTTTCCGAATAGCCCTCGTATATAAGTGATTTACGCAGGTAACATAATGCAAGCACCCTTCTTAGACTGTTCGCAGATGATTCTGCCGCTTACAGTTTAGTAAAGCTATCAGGAGATCAAAAAGAATTGTGAAATGATTTAGATAAGATATCAGCTTGAAGTGAAATTTGTTGATTTACATTGATTATTAAAAAGTGCGAAGTTCTTCGCATGAGTACTAAAATAATTACGTTAAATCTAAATTACGAGCTCAATCACGCATATCTAAACGTCGTCGATTAAACTAAATATCTAGGGATTACAATTATGAAGACCTTAATATGGAACCATGACGTAGAAAATGCTGTGGGAAAGGCAAACCAGAGACTGAATTTTATTGGAAGAACCGTTACAAGATACAATAAATCTCTTCTGTTGCACGGTATAGGAGCCTTATCAGATATGGTTGACGGAGAATATCGAAAAAGTTCAAAGAAGGGCAGCTCGTTCTGCATTATCGAGAAATATGGACAAGGTACACATAGGCAATATGCTCCTTTCCGTGAGTACTAGTCCTGCAACAGTTCTGTGGAGTTTAGAAGGTAGCAGAAAGGTAGCCTACTGGCTGGAATAAGCTGTGAGGACGGAGCGAGTGTCGTGCTTAGGTAGCCCAGACGGTAGAGCACTTACGCGCGAAAGACAAAGGTCTTATGTTGGAGTCCTCTTCCGACACTGTTTCAATCTGCCAGCACGTTTCAAATCAGCGTACACTCCAGAGTGAAATCTCGTCCTGACGCCTCCTACCCATCTAAGTTTCATGGGCAAGTTAGTAAATGTGTCTGCATTTAGGTAGTTATGTAAGATTCAGACCGGCCCCGGTAGCTCAGGTCGCTACCATTCATTGTAAGGTGTTACTCCAACCATAGATAATATCCAGTTTACAATGGAAGTAGAAAATGGGGACTGTCTTCTGTTTCTCGATGTCTTAGTTAGTCGGAAAGTGAATGGGTCATTTAGAGATTTCGATTACCACCTATGTTAGCAGGCGTCTAGCAAATATCACCCCTCACAAGCTATAAGTATCTTTCGAACATTGATGCACGGGGCTCGTGTGATAGGGACAGCCTTGCAAAGGAATTGGAATATCTACAAGCTCTCTTTAAAAATGATGGATATTTACCATAGATGAAAACAGCGTTAAAGACGAAGAAACATGACCAGTCAGAAGATCGAGAGGATAAGGAACTGTCCAAGTCCAAGGTCTTTCTCCCACAAGTCAAAATTAGGCAGAGTCCTGGAGAAACATGTTAATTTAAACTTCCAGCCACTTATAAGACCTGCACTCTTGTCGGGAAGGTAAAAGATGATCTGGATTGTGGAACATTGGAGTCTACAATATACCAATCCACTGTGACAAAGCGTGCATTGATCACACCACAAGCACAGTACACGAAAAGTGCGTTGATCACCTTTCGCAGCCGATTAAGTGGGCCATTGCCGAGATTTTTATCTCCAAAGCACAGTAAATGGATTATTCTGTCATAGAAATCTCGGCCCCGATGAGATATCTCTGGAGTCAGTTATTAAGAAATCTGTCAGAACACATGTGACAGGAAATCTTATCAATTATGATGGCGGCTTTCAGCTGGATAATTCTTGGAACCCGGTTATTTCTTTAATATCTTCATGTGTAAACATTTTACGCCTAATAACACGTCTATCGACAGTTGCTGTTATGTTTACACCTGAATTTGAACTCTGCAGCGAGCAGTTAGACAAAGGGCACGAATGGGTTATCGCCGTTACGCAAGCACTTGCGCACCTCAGACCACCATTCGAAGAAGATACTAAACTCGCCGAGGATGTTCATACAGCAGTAACCTATAAGCAAGTGCCTTCACGCTGATATTTGATGTAAAGTTAGCGACGTGAACCAGCATTCTCGAGTGTTAACAGTCACCTGAAGATGGCTGAATGGTTGTCAGTCGAAATGTCACGGCAAAATGACAACATAATCCGGTTGCAATCCCGAAACTTAAGGGCATACACAGGTAGCTGGTCAGTGAGAACGCACTGCATTCCGTTAACAAACTGTGTTAGTATTCAGCACACTCGGCTGTGGTGTGGAATGGCGGAACCAAGGGGATAACAACAACAGCATCATTCACAGTTCAAACACATACAACACAATAACACATTATTGCATAAAACATGCAGAAAAATGTGATAAGACATTAAACCACTGCAGCTTAGTGAGACGGTGAGCCAAAAGAGGCGAATTATTGCAAGAAAATCTTACTACAATCGTTTGAATTATTTCTCATAACTGGTAGAAGCTGGTACTTAAAATTCAAAATTATTTTCAGCTGTTGCGTTAATTTCACAAATGCGAAAGCAAAAGAAAATTCAGAATCTTAATAACTTTGGTTTAAATCGGTTACAAGCTTTATCAACAAAAGAAAAGTTTAATTCTTAAAAAAACAACTGAATGTAGTGGCTTAGTAATGATATTCATAATGAAAGTTAACACCATTAAATAACATACAACGGCAATAGAATGTTCAAGAAATTGATTAGTTGGTCAGTTCTGCGTATGAAACCACAGTAACGTTGCAGTCAGATAGGACGTCGCCGCAACTTCCCTAAAAACAACTGCTGGGTCCGCGCGGCAAGGCAAGTTAACAACCGGCCAGACCAGACAGAGCACAACCGAAATCTGTAGAAAAACTAAAGTTAGATTACACAATTACAGGTCGATTAACACAAAGCACTACATCGTTGAAAAGAGGCCCTGACAAAGGTGTGGTGTTAAGATAACCAAGCTCAACTGACAAGGCCTAATCCTACAGAAGGCCTTTTAAGATTTGTCAGCAGCCACAAGAAAATTGCCTTGAGTGTTAACACAAAAAAAATTATAATACGTCACACAGTGATGCTTAAGTACGTGGCCAAAGTATTTTGTCACTTAGCATCAAAATTATAAGACCAGCCCCTAATGGCCGTTAGGTAGGGACAAACAGTAGAACCATAGAAGTCCAACTTAACACCATGTTCATACTGAGGTCATAGTTTACTGACAACCATGAACCCACGATAACACAAGTGGCCAGGAAGGTTAATCAATATGCTTACTTCAAGCTGCTTATACAATTGGCTCTGAGCGCTATGGGACTTAAATTCTGAGGTCATCAGTCCCCTAGAACTTAGAACTACTTAAACCTAACTAACCTACGGACATCACACACATCCAAGCCCGAAGCAGGATTCGAACCTGAAACCGTAGCGGTCACGCGGCTCCAGACCGTAGCGTCTAGAACCGCTCGGCCACTCCGGCCGGCGCTTATACAATTAACAAGGAAAGATTTCTAAGTTTCAAGACTTTTAAATGTAAACCACAATAAGACGGCCATTACGATCTGTACCACAGTACCATAATAGTAACATAACAGAAATTTAAACTCATGAATTGACTCGAGAATAGTACAATTTAGAATGGCACAGCCTTTGACCCATTCTGATAGGACACTTTACGGCCCAACACACAACTTCACACAGTTTAACGACCGCAAGATTCAAATACAAAGTGGAAGTTTTAATTCACTGAGGCGAGGTTCAGGCAGCATGTCCACAACAAAGCACCAACAGTTCCCAGCGTAAACCAGACTCAAATCACTAACCAGGCATCTTTTTCTTTCTGCAACCGGAATTGGCCGCCCGCATTTGGCCTTGGATGGCCGCAAATCCACTTGTCCCTCATAAGCTTATTTCCCGAGACAGTTCGGCGGCACCTTTGCGTTCGTTGAATACTAATCAGCTAGCCGTCCGAAACACCCGCCTGCCCCAACAGACTCACGGCTTCCCCAGCTAACAGCGCAGCATTCCGCGGCCACTTCCACCTCGCCGCGACGCCTTACTGCCTGGTGTCCAACTTCCCAACTACCGAAGCGTCGCAGTCGCACCGCTCGGGCAAAGGTGCACACATAACGCCTCAACTGACTATCTAAAGATCGAAGCGACCCTCACGGCTCAATTAGGAACCTGGTGGTGTACAAAATATTCATCACCAGTATCTGATTACAAGACTGAGAGGTGGTGGCGTACCGTGTCCTGATATCCAATGTCTCAGTTATCAAGGTCAGTTTACAACTCTCTCGAAGTGAGGACATGGGACGCTTTTATGGAAATTCGTCTGTCGTAATGAGAGAGATCAACTTCAGGACTACTCGTCATAGTGACGCGTACGAAATAATTAGTGTTTAACCTCCCGTCGACGACCAGATCATTAGAGACAGCGCAAGGACTCGGATTCGGGTAGGACCGGAAAATAAATTTCCATACCCTTCCAAAGGAACTATACCGGCATTAGTCTTAAGCGGAAAGCGTAAATATGGATGGATGACATGAAATATGAACTGCTTGTTGCCAAATAGGTGTCTAGTACGCCCTGTTAACTCCTAACACATAACTCACTGGTCTTGCTGGCCATTCTCTTTAGGACCTTTCGAGTAGAGCGACGTGGGAAATGAGTATAATGATCTACTTAGAAGATTGTAACGTGTGGTAACTAATATTAAATATGTTAAGGAAACAAGTTAAACAACTTCGCTACGGATTTTTTATTTCATTTCTGGTGATTACATTACTCTAACAAATCTTCACAGATTGATAGCGCTGGTTATCCAGAGAAAGAAATTAGATTGTCATTCGTTCTGGCGATAGCAGAGATTATACGTTTTCCTCGTCGTATCTCACAGAAGCTTACTAAACATAGACGTGCCACAAGGGAATTTTTTTTCAAATCCTAGCATATCCAATTAACTCGTTATCATACAGCAGTTCGTAAACATCGCAGGTACCTCAAGCATTTCTTTCCACCGCATCTGTAATCTTTTTAACACGGAAGTAAGTGCAGCTGGGTGCTTCGGTGTAAGTACAGTAGGTTCAGTTTTTCATACTTTTCAAGAAACAGGTGATGGTCAGCTCCTTACAGTGATAACATTCATTTCTTTACATGTAGTTCTGGTCATTTCCCGTGCGTTGAGGAGGTGTAGAGCAAGGTAACCATAATTGGAAGAATAAATCTCCAAGGTTTTAGGCACACAGTGATATTATACTTTTTTCTTGTTGTGTATCACAAAAAATGGGTTTCACTTACAAAACACAGACGGTCCTTACAAGAACTTTTGAGCAATTATAACATTTCTGTGAAGTTATGTAAATTCATAAGCTTATACCAGTCAAAGAAACCAGTTACTTGCGTTTCATTAACGTCGACAAAAGTACTACAAGAAATTCTCTCCAGTTACGTAAGTAACGCAATTTTCCTGTTTACCGTTGTTTTCACTCAGATTGTTGATAATGCAGAAAATTTTATTTGAGTACTGCGCATTTTGTTACGCCATACAGAGAAATTTCTTTGATACACAGGTACAGGTAAAAGATCGAATAACCACTTCGTAAGTGTGCGTGTCCTTGAACGGTATGTGATATGCACATATTTTTTATCATTCAGTTATTGCCATATCAGCCTCCAACATCTTCAGCTGTTTAATCAGTTCGTAATGAGTTTAGTATAAAGTTCAGAACAGACTCTGAGTGGTCAGAGCTGTTTCCTTATTTGTGCGTCTACGTGTGGCGAGCGGAACTATTCTGGTAACTATAGCGGGAACCTTTCTCGTTTACTTGACTTCATGCACTGTCAGTGACGTAATACCAGGATATTAGAAGAATACCACGTAGCACCACGACCACTTTCACCGTATACGGTAAAATTCGCAACCGTCTCCTGTATACATATATTTTAACTTTGTTTTTTAGACTGTATCTGCGCCTACTTCTCAGCTTTAAACATGTTGTTATCATTTAGTCACTGCAGGCAGGAAATTAGTTTTAAATGTATTGAACACGTTAACAAATAAACTGTGACCGCATCTATCGACGGAGAATGGTGTTATCTGTTGACTGATGAAGGGTCGTAACAATAAAAATGGCACGATATTTGATTTTCCCTTTCAGCTTCAGTGTGTAGATCAAACTTCCAAATTCTATTTCTCTCACTTTAGAATTAGTTATTGATGATACTAAACGTTCTTGCCATCGTTTGAGCTAGAAAAGAAATATAATTCTTTGCAAAAGTGCAAGTCAGAGAAAAAATACTAAAATATGTGTTCCTGAATGTATTCTTTCGTTTCAGGATCAGCTTCATACCCAAACATCTGCCGAAAATTGTGTCACGTGCAGAAAAGTGATCATGAAAGAGCCTTGCAGCAGTAGAAATGTTCAGTTCTTTTAAAAAATTTCCTGCTGCCAGTTCTTAGAAATAACTATGGTTGCTTCAAATAAGCTGCATAGTTATATAAGAAAATTTGTTATAAAAGAATCACGGAGTTCGAAATTATAATTATTTCTCATCGAAACCAATGTCTACAAGAAAATCAATGTTTACATAAGGCATCTGACGGTATTTAAATTAGGACTAGCGCTCGATCAAAAACTAGCCTCAAATCTCTGCCTAATAACCATTCAGTAGAAAGCGCTTTAACCTATCTGTAAGTTGTTATCGTGATATGGAAACATCTCTGTAGTAATTTTAAGCCTTTGAGTCCAGTCGAAAATTCCACACAATATCTGCAGCATCATAAAAAGTATATAACGAAATGTCTAATTAAAACGTTCGTGAGCTACATTTCATTAGTACCTTATAAAAACAACTTCGTGAGGAAAGACATACCAACAATTTATTTAAATATTAAGTAGGTAAATGTTTTATAATTAATTATTTCTTATCTCTCCACAAAGATAAAAAAGTGGTAGTCTTGTAACGAACTGCTTTAAAACGTCAGTATCACTTCTATTCATAGAGAAGCACCTATCGCACTGAGTTGTATGCGGATCACTCCTTTCCTTTTGTCGCCATAAATCTATAAACGTGATGCTCTCAGACCACTAAAAAGTCTGAGACTTTTCTTATGGTTCTTACAAATAAATTTAATGAAAATGATATTTCATTCGTTTTTAGAATTTCCTTTTTCCTGGCCCTGCTACCTCCCTAAATTAATTTTCTGGTAACTTTCTTCTTTGTCTCTTTTTTCACTGATATTAGCACCCGGAGCCAGTTACCGTTGTTGTGTGCCATCATTTATGTTAGCCAATCGTCTCACTACAACTGGAAGTTTTAATTGTCTCTTTTCCATTCTTTATCGTGACACTATGATTCCTGCACGCAGTTGTAAACACCGTTAGTAAATGAATCTACTGTGGATATCTTAACCGATATGACCAACAATATGTTCTTTTCTTCTGAAGACTTTTCCACGTTGTATCCTGGATGCCTAAGGATTTCCTTGGCCCAAATGTCTCATAAACAAATCCTGTGATGCCGATACGCTATTAAAGATTTATTTCACAGCCCTAGATTAGTGCCTAAAGCTAATATATTTACTACGATAAACAAACCTTTCTGTGCCTATGATACCTCTCACCTTTCCTGTATTAGATCGTCTGGTCACAAGTATTTCCTACAAACTTGTAGTTTCTTGAATTCCTTGCAACACATTTCTCATCGACGTATTAGTATCACGTGCTCTAATAATTAATTCCTCTTACCTTTAAAAGGAGTTTGGAAATTTAATATTCGAGAATAAAGAATTGCGGAGATCTTTGTCTTACTTAACTGTGCTTATTTGGTGACCACTTGACGAATAAGTAGACACTCACTTCAGAACAGCAACATCGTCTTTCTACCATCCAAGGCTGGTATGAATTTCAAATTTCAGTAATTCGCCGCTGGCGTATTTTCCTTTACTAAAAGCAACCGGTTTCGGTAGATTAATCTTCTATTTTCAGGTATTTGACAGTGGGCACTTGGCACATGGAAGATCGAGGTATGTAATAGGTTTGTTAGTTGCCTGAAGATGCGAGATTAATCGTTCGCTAATTTTCATTAAAGACAAATGTGTTAGAGGCGAAGTATTTTTAAAGTCAGTGATAAATGGATCAATTTCTTTTAAGTGTGAAAATTATTAGACGACCAGTGTAAACATAAATGCAATCCATTTTCCAGGATCACCATGTTCAGGTACCTGTGCACCGCTGTGCTGGCAGCTTTGCTGATCGCAGGCACCGTGGCAGACACACCTGCTAACTGCCTCTACAGCGATATCCAAGGAAGCTGGACGTTTTATGAGGGCGAGAGAAATCTCGACAACACAGCGACCTGTGACACAGTCGGTATGTCCTACATCTATGTATGTGTCTGCTTATGACTGTTCTCACTAGTTTCTCAGAATTTACACTTCATACTCACCTAGGTACTCTTCTTTGGGAGTAGTAGCTGGAACATGCTATGCACACAAAATTAAAATAAATCGTGAAAGATTGATCTCTTTATTTTCCACCTCGTAATGTAAACAGTAGAGCAGTACACAGTAAAAACCGTACCAGATAATGGTAAAAGACTGAGGTGAAGGTGAGTGGCGCAAGGGTCTGGAAGTTACTGTGTCCAATTGCAAACTTTGTCAGTCGGATGTATCATCGACATCATGAAGATACTTGTAGTTGCCACGTGACGTGGGAGTTCATGCATTGTTACCGCTGATAGGACCGAACTACACATCTTAAACTGTCTTTTACACTAGAAACTTTGCTGTCTCAATCTACAACACGTGGTAAGTGAGTCTACTGCAGCGCCCCTGGTGTGTAATTCATATACCGCGTGTCGCCTGTCACGAGTGATCTCTTTGCTTACACATTGTGAGAGCTGTCGGCTGTGCTCTTGGGCATTCAAATGGTGAACGTGCGCTACGTGGCACTGTCCCTTTTTTTATAATAAGAAATCTGAAATGTAGAAAAGAAATTAAGGAAACAGCAGTGATTAAATAAGTTTATGCTTCCACGGCCATTGTCACAGTCAACAAAATTCTTCTAATTATGTGACGACATTGTCAATGTGTGAAATTCTCCGACGTTTGTGCCAGTATTGGAAATGGCCTTCCTCACAGTGTTTTGGTTAACTGCTGAATGAGAATAGTTTCAGTTCATGTATAATAGTGGAAGAGGCTATTATTGTAATTTTACTGGCTATGAAGGGGGACGGAAAGGGTTCTTAGACGTCCTTAGCACTGACGAACATCTGAACGCTGAACTGCGAAATCTCAGGTCCATTTTTGGAGACAATGACTATTGCGTGAAAATGACAGACAAAAGTATGGCTACAAAAGACGAAGGCAATAGGGAAGAGCAGAAGAAAGCGAAACATTACCCTTCTAGTACAAATTTAAGGGGTCACTGAAAGTCTGGGCAAAATTCTTCTCCGAGCAGGTATCAAGCCGATTTCTCGAAGCAGCAATAGAATAAAAGATCCTTTTGGCTCAACGAAAGTCAACCTACATGCTGCTGGAGTTTACGAAATCGGGTGCGAATGTTGGTTAGTGTATGTACACGAGACGACACGGCCGGGCAGCACACAGATATCTGAAAGTGAAAGATACATCTGACTAAGACAACATTCTAAGTCAATGGTTGTAGAACACCAGGATGAGTGCAATAAACTGATATAATTGCGAGAAGACCAAGTACTGGCGAAATAGCGTCTTACCTTCAGGAGGAAGACTAAAGAAGCGACAAGAATAACCAAGCGACCCGGCAACATGATTAGTTAACAAAAACACAGTGAGGAATGCCATTTGCATTAGTGGCCGAAATGTCGGTGAATTTTACACATTGACAATGTGGACACATACTCAGAAGAATTTTGTTAACTTTGACAGTAGCCGCAGAAGCCTAAACTTATGTTATCACTGGTGTTTCATTAATTCTATTACTACATCTCAGCTTTCTTTCTTAAACAAAAAAAGAAAAAAAAGGACAGTGCCACTGAGCGCATGTTCACCAATTGAATGGTAGAGAGCGCCGGCTGCCAGCAGTAACAGCACTACGGAACAGCAGCTCGTGCGAAGCAACACACACCGTGGGGCGCGGGAGACCACAGCGGCCGCAGTCACTGAGAGTGCTGGAACGACTCAGCCGGCTCTGGGCAGCAAGTAAGCAGCGCTACGTCACTACTGTAGCCCTTTTCTCAGTGACGTGTTAACACCACCGACAGGCAATCAAGCAAACACCAATCAAGAACATCTGTTTCTACCAATCAAAAGAAATAATGCAAACACCAGTAAAGGGCGTCTAACACCCTTTCCCTCATCCTCAACACCCAAGAACAGCCTCTTCCGCCACTATATAAGAGGCAAACTTCTCTTTCTCAGTAATTAGCTAAAACATCCTGAGGTAGGCCATTTGCAATAGTGGCTGTGACACCGGAGAATTTTGAACATTAACAATGATGTCACATACCCAGATAATATTTATTACTGATAAAATCAAAATTCGTAGTGGATATTCTTTACAAAGGCCGTATGCTAAATTCTCCACAGTGCTGAGGACTGAAAGAATGGGAAAAGTGTCGTCCAAATATTTCATAACATCAGCATTCATTTATTCAAGAAAACGACATTTTAAAAACCAGGGAGAACCTAAAGGATGAACTGTGGAACATATTGCAGTAAGGAACGTATAGCCTGATACATGAAACACACTACAGCACTACGCACTTCCTATGCACTCGGTAGGTAGCATACCGTACTTTGGAAAACTTTTATTGGCAAAACAATACAGTACAATCAAATACAATGAACGGAGTCTGTGAGTTCATCACTTTAAATATTTAGTGTGACAACCATGATCTTCGTTATGTAATGTTCCAAGACGAACCATGTTTTGTGTGATACTCTGTAAGATTCCACGCTCCCCTCTGATGCAAAGGTGCGATCAATAAGCTCAGGTATTATTTCTGTTGACGTTGAATACGCAAGGAACTTAACATAATCCTAGGGGAAAGATTCGAGAGTGATGACATCAGGGGAGAGCGCTGGCCATTCCCTTCCAATAATTACTCTCTATCTGAAGTTGTCTTTTAAGGCACGTACACACTAGGCCAATGAAGGGCGGCGAACGACAGAGACTGGATTCGGCCGAATGTTGGTCGCCAGTGCATTGGCGTTCGGCCTCTCATACGCACCAAGCGAAGGGCTTGGGACCAAGGAATTCGGTCGTGCGGACTTGCAGTTGGCTGTGATAACTTGCCGAGCCTGCTCTCATTTTGTTATTGCTATAAAGTAGATGTGTGGCCCAGTAAGGTGGCCTCCATGAATTCCAGCCCAAATGTTTACTCAGAATCTCACCTGTAACTTCTAGTACGGGCACTCCGTAGATTTTCAACAACTCGTAGCTAGCTAGTGTAGGAGTTAAAAATACCCTCCACCCTCCCTTGTAGGAGTTGACTGATCAGTAACCAGCTCAGTGTCTGGAAAATAGGGGACAGCTTCAAATTGACAAAGGAACCACTGTGAGGACCGCTGCCGTGGTTCAAAATCAGGATGTCCCATAGTTTTAAGTTGTTGATCATGGAATGGATGTAACTGCACACAGTACAAATCCCGCCAGACACTCACGTGATATCCTTGCAGTGCGTGGGCAGTTGCACTAGTGCTTGTTTTATGAATGAAAACTACGTGTTGCATAATGTCTTCTTCCAATTCCGATATTCCTGCCCTCTTCCTTGCACCTGGCTGGTGTATATGAGCTAACACATTTCCTCCATCCCATAGTCGACAACCAACATTGGTGACTAATTGACCTCTACGAAGTCGTCTGTTTGGTTTCCTTCTTGCATACAGCCGACGATCTACAACGAACGCAAATGAATATCAGGAAGTTTTCCAAATGTGCAATTACTCTCCGTGAAGCTGGAACTACCTTCAGCGTGGTAACTGTACTCTCAATAACTTTGATTAGTTTTCTGTTTACATCACGGCACCAGTGGACGGCAGGGGTAACAAGCACCAAGCAAACAACTTCCTGCACACAGACCCAGTATACTGCTCAACCTATAGTTCAAACCACCCTCGTAGAAATAACAAAACGATTGGACACTACACGACACAGTGACACGTAAGCGGATAGCAACGTCGCACAGCATAAATCTCCTTAGTTTCGCTCAGTAGTCCTCAAGAAGCATAACACAAGAATCTGCTATGTTAGCTCTTTTGTGGAAGTACTTCAATCAATTTCACAAATAAAACTATGCATAAGATAAGCACCGGGCGTAAACTTCTGTATGGAAATGACGTCTGTCCAGATCACAACATAGACACTTTTACTTGGATGTTAACATTCTCTCCATAGGACAAAAAAACGTACCACTACGAAGATGTCGTGCGCAACAGAATTGCCCCAGATACTGTTTGTGGTTTGACGGGATAGTGGTAGCTACCGGAAGAAGATGGTAATGATATTAATAACGCGTCACTATGAAAATATCTACAAGGTTCATACAATTAACTACCACAAAAGACGATCTCAGATTCAATGGAAAATACTATGCACTATAGTCTACGTTGGATAGAACACCAAATACTCGACCTCACCACTCACAGCCACAAATTAAATCTTCCAGTGTGTAACTCTGTTACACGACAACGCATCTCGCTAAGCAACGGCGTAACAAAATTTTCAGCTCTTATTTTAAAAAAATGCTAACTGTCATGCTCGAAAATACCATATAAATATTGTTCCAATGCGAAACCGCAACCAAATTGGGTAGAAACAGCTAATTGCAGTGTGCTTGTCTGGATCAAATAATATTTACTTGTGTCGCACTTTCAAACGTATATTTACTCTCTTGTTTACTTGACGATATTAATCAAAGATACTTTCTATATGTCGCAACCGTGAAGGCATAAAAAGAAGGGAGTTGGTACTACAGACTTATGCTGTATGTTGTTTTGAAGCCAAAGTGGGCGGGGCCTGCTGCCATTTTATGTAGCCCAAAACATTCTTGTTTTTTTCGTGTTTTTATGTTCTTATTATTTCTCATTTCTTTGTCCACGTATCGTAAAACCCAGACAACTTTTTGTTTCAGATACTTCCTTTCTCTTACGGATGAACACTAGTACAAAAAATTTTGAATCCTTGTGTAACCTTAGGAATGTACCGTACCATGTAAACAAAGCAACAATAAAATTAAGATCAAAAAGGCAGAAAGGCAAAAACTACATTACTGTATCACGACTGAGCACTAGAAGAATTGTGGTGTTGACAGAGGATTCCTTCATTTCCTGTTTCTGCACATGCACAGTATTGCATGCGCAGGATTATATGCTCAACTGACACAATAGAGACGTGGTTGGTGGCTGACCTACACACACACACACACACACACACACACACACACACACACACACACACACACACACACACACAAAAGTAGTCGATTATGACCCAGAAACTCGTTCAGAGCTAGTTTTGCATATAACTAGAGGTGAAACGATCACAGAAACATACCTTAGCGCTAAGGCATGGTGGGCTATAGACGATATTCCATAGATAACAACTATGGTGATACAACCCTCTTGTGTAAAATGGCAACGTGAATAGGCACATTGGGCGATGTGAAGTATAAAAAGAAATTTATTACCGAAAGAATAATTGCTATTGTTTGTGATGTGTTGAGTCACGAAACCAATTTGTAAAAAACGCCAATACAATTTATCGCTACCTGTGAGACCCATTATAGCATAATGAATGTTATGATGGGGATGGGTGCGGCATAATACTGAAGGACAGGATCCTTGAATCATTTGATAGAGGTGGTAGAAAAAGGGCGAGATTTAAAATACAATCAAAAAATAAAAAGATGGCACATTTATAGACAGAATGAAGACTTGAGAGTGTAATCGTGATATAATTCATAAAGTATATCTATACACGCCACATTTTTGTAGTACTATTATTAAAAGGTTTCTTTAATTCTTTATTGTTATGTAAATGTCGTTATGTGTCTATATGAGCAGCTGGGATAAAAATAGTGACTGAGGTCAACTGATTGAAGGTGAGAAGTAAAAGTTAGCTGCTTAAGTCTGTGTAAATCAGAATGTGTACCTATAACTTATATTGTGAGTAGGTGCAAGAATATTGGGGGATGTTTGTTGTTTGCGAGGATATGTGTGAAGACATATGTCAAATGAAACCTAATTTATATGATAGCGTGCACATTGCCTTCTAAACGAGGACTGAGGAAAGTTATTGGTGTGCGAGGTAATGTACAGATTTATTTTACTGGAAATTTTATCTGTTGTGAGGAGAAAGTAACCTGAAGGTGTTTCTTGTTGATGTGAATCTGATGCTTGGGGGTAGTATTATTATAAAAGTTAATAACAGAAATTGTGTCAATAAGTAAGGACTCGTAATTAAGTGTGATGTATACAACTACAATCATGAAGCTAAGAGATATCCTAAAATACAGAATAGACATTGAAAGCATGCAGATATTTGCATTAACATATTATGTACTCCTTTCTTGTTGACTTAATTAGCCTCAGTTGATGGCAATGCACAGCAGACATGTGATAATCCAACGAAGGTTCATATAGCCTGCTCACTGGGAATCATCAGATTTCGTTGTATTTTATCAGATGGCATGGCCTGTGATAGATAAGGACCACTGCTGACTGCATACACATATATTGGTGCAAGATCTGGATTTAGAGATGGAGATATGGATTTGTTGCAAATAGCGCAACATTGTCACGCGCAAGCACACAGAAAAGGAACGAGTATTGCTGTTTCGGTCATTATGTGGCCTGGGAACTGATGGTAACATTACTGACTACCGCTTCATAGAGCTTTGTCGTTGTCCCCCGGTTCCACAAACGCTGTTGAATGGAGTGATTACTGTCCTCAAAGCGATTTGATGCGTCTGTCGACGCTTTGAATGTCCTGTACTTGGTCACCAACTTATATACCCGATAAAGTGAGTACATTGCCAGCTACGGAACTGTGCAGTTCTGTGACCACGTCCTGTTGCCTCGGTTGCTGGCAGTCACCACGTCGCAGTCAAAATCAGACGTCGAATATGAAGGATCTGAGTCTCGAAGAACTGCTGAAAGGTTTACTCATCCACTGGGAGGAATGAAAGCAAGGACTGCATTCTGTTCCACTAGAGAATTGGCTCGAGCCAGCTAGTAGGGAATGTTCCCACGCCCACTTCAGATACTGCTTGGTTTGAACAGAACAGCGCTTTACTCCACATACTCCTGTTTGTGGTGGTATGCCCAAACCGTAGCCACTGTGACAGAAGAAACGGATAAACCAGAAAATTACTGGCAGACTGCAGTTTAATGAACCATACAGCAAGTTAACACTTTCCACACACACAAGCTCCTTCGATAATGGAACAATCACTGTCCCAAAGGGAAAGCGGACCCAAAACTACACTGCCTGACAAAATACCTGGCAAAAAAGCTAAACACGAACAACACTGACGCAGTTGTGCGGCAGAAGACTGCAAGTATGTAATCATTTATACAGGGTGAAAAGCATTTAAACCAACAAACTCTGGGGGGTTGTAGGGGACATCAAAAGAAATATTTTCCCCTGATGTCATTTTTTCCTATGTGGTGTATTTAAACCGGTAGAGGAAGATTTGTCTGGCGGCAACTTAATTAAGCCAACAAACACTTTTTCATTTTTTTATGACCAAGAGACAACACAACCCAATTTCAATTACAGTAGATTTTCAAAAATTCCTCCATTGACACGTAAACAAAGGTTACATCGTCGGATCATGTTCTGTCCGACACGGACAAAAACCCCGAAAGTGCCTGAATTGTTCCTGCTGCTTTTACTATCCGGGCAAGCAGATCCTCTTCTGATGCAACAGGAGTTGCGTAAACAAGGTTGCGCATCTCTCCCCACACCAAAAAGTCCAGAGGGGACATATCTGGGCATCGAGCAGGCCATGGTACAGGACCACTTCTGCCAATCCACATTTCAAACATGGCTCTGAGCACTATGGGACTTAACAGCTTACGTCATCAGTCCCCTAGAACTTAGAACTACTTAAACCTAACTAACCTAAGGACATCACACACATTCATGCCCGAGGCAGGATTCGAACCTGCGACCGTAGCAGTCCCGCGGTTCCGGACTGCAGCGCTAGAACCGCACGACCACCGCGGCCGGCAATCCACATTTCTGGGAATCGTCGGTCCAGGAATCGACGCACACGACAACTGAAATGTGCCGCCGCCCCGTCATGTTGGAACCACATGCATTGTCTTGTAGGGAGCGGGACGTCTCCCAGCAATTCTGGCAATGCTCTGGCGACAAAATTGTAATAGTGCCTGCCATTTCATGGCCTAGGTAGCAGATACGGCCAAATTAAACAGTCCCCAATAACACCGACCCACACATTAACGAAGAACCACACTTTATGAGCGCTAGTAACTGTAGTAAGTGGGTTATCCTCACTCCAAACATGCGAATTGTGCATGTTGAGGACTCCATCACTTCCGAACGTTGCTTCATCGGTAAAGAACACAGAGGATGGATATGTAGAATGCATTTCAGACTGTTCCATGTACCACTGCGAAAACTGTGCTCTGGTTGGATAATCAATTGGTTCCAGGTTGTGGACTCGCTGTAACTGAAATGGACGTAACAATTGCTGTCGAAGTACTGTTCTTACATTCGTCTGATTCGTCCGCATGTTACGTGCGATTGCACGAGTGCTGATTGAAGGATCCCGCTCCACATGCTGCAAGACAGCTTCATCAAATTGCAGCGTTTTTACCGTGCAACGGCGTCCCTGTCCAGGTAATCTGCTAAATGACCCGGTCTCACGCAGACGTTGGTACACAGCAGCAAAGGTCGTATGATGCGGGATACGGCGATTAGGATATTGTTGTTGATAAACCCGCTGTGCAGCTCGTCCGTTGTGGTCTGCTACGTAGTACACACCAACCACATCCGTGTACTCACTTCAGGTGTATCGCTCCATTAGTAAACAGAGACAATGCGCTACTACACTGGTGGACAGCAGTTACCTACAACTGAAGAGCGTAATACGGCCTCTAACAACGGAAGATCGTAATACGACCTATAACAACTGAAGACCGTAATACGGCCTCCACCGATTTAAATAATCCTCATAGAAAAAATGCCATTAGGGAAAAATATTTGTTTTGATGTCCACTACAATATCCCACAGTTTATCGGTTTATATACTTTCCACCCTGTATCGCCACTGATGATGTCTACGTGTACAAAGTTACATTGACATCTGACAATGTTTTCCGGTTTTTTCTCTTCTTTTGTCAGACAGTGTATTTCTGTCGGTAGACACGGTCGTCTAAGCGTCTAGGACTACCAATCTAATTTACGGCGCGTGTCACATTCTCTGAAGAGAGCGCCGGAGCGCCATCAGAAGACATGGGCTGCCTGTTGGTTGCCGTAAAAGCGCTTTCATCAAACACCATGTAGAAGTTTCCTCACTGAGATATAATTCTTATTTATTTGTTTCTTAAGTGCTCTTTAAGTTGAAAATCTTTGTAACGTAAGACTTTTGTCGTGCTTGTACAGATCCTGTGAGGGAAGTGAAGATCACCCTCTCGTACCCGGACGTCGCCACCGACCAGTACGGCAACGTGGGCACGTGGACGCTCATCTATAACCAGGGGTTCGACGTGACGGTCAACGGCAGGACGTACTTCGCCTTCTCTTACTACACGTCGGTAAGCAACAAAAAGCAAAGGGTTGCGGTTACAAGTGAGCGTACAATGAAATACAACGAAGAGCCAAAGAAACTGGTACCGTGTAGGGTCTCCGCGAGCACGCAGAAGTGCCGCAACATGACGTGGCATGGGATCGACTAACGTCTCAAATAGTGCTGGAGGGAACTGACACCACGAATCCTGCATGGCTGTCCATAAATCCGTAAGAGTGCGACGGGGTGGAGAACCCTTCTGAACAGCACGTTGCAAGGTATCCCAGATAAGCTCAATAACGTTCATATCTGGGGATTTTGGTGGCCAGCGGAAGTGCTTAAACTCAGAAGAGTGTTCCTGGACCTACTCTGCAGTAATTCTGGACGTGTGTTGGTCACTTTGTCCTGCTCGAATTGCCCAAGTCTGTCGGAATGCACAATGGACATGAATGATTGCAGGTGATCAGACAGGATGCTCACGTACGTGCCAACTGTCATACTCGTATTTAGACGTATCAGGGGTCCCATGTCCCTCCAATTTCACACGCCCCACACCGTTACACAGGTTCCACCAGCCTGAACAGTCCCCTACAGGCTCCTTGGATTCGTGAAGTTGTCTCCGTAACCGTACACGTCTATCCGCTCGATACAATTTGGAACGAGATACGTCCGGTCACTCAACATGATTCCAGTCGTCAACAGTCCAATGTCGGTGTTGACGGGCTCAGCCGAGGCGTAAAGCATTGTGTTGTACATTCATCAAGGGTACACGAGTGAACCTTCGGCTTCGAATGCCCATAGCGATGATGTCTGGTTGGATGGTTTGCAAGCTGACACTTGTTGGTGGCCTAGAATTAGAATATGTAGCAATTTGCGGAAGGACTACACTTCTATCACGTTGAACGGTTCTCTTCAGTCGTCGTTGGTCCCGTTCTTCCAGGATCTTCTTCCGGTCGCAGCGACGTCGGAGATTTGACGTTTTACCGGTTTCCTGATATTCACGGTACACTCATGAAATGGTCGTACTGGAAAATACCCACTTCGTCGCTGCCTCGGAGATACTGTGTTCCATTGCTTGTGCGCCAACTGTAATATCAGGTTCAAACTCAATTAAATCTTGATAACCTGCCATTGTAGCAACAGTAACCAATCTAACAACTGCGCCTGACACATGTCGTCTTATATAGGGTGGTCCATTGATCGTGACCGGGCCAAATATCTTACGAAATAAGCGTCAAACGAAAAAACTAGAAAGAACGAAACTTGTCTAGCTTGGAGGGGGAAATCAGATGGTGCTATGGTTGGCCCACTAGATGGCGCTGACATAGGTCAAACCGATATCAACTGCGTTTTTTTTTTTTTTAAATTGAAACCCCCATGTTTTATTGCATATCCGTGTAGTTCGTAAAGAAATATGAACGTTTTAGTAGGACCACTTTTTTCGCTTTGTGATAGATGGCGCTTCCCCCTTCAAGCTAGACGAGTTTCGTTTTTTGTAGTTTATTCGTTTGATGCTTATTTCGTGAGATGTTTTGGCCGGTCACTATCAATGCAATACCCTGTATACGCGTAGCCGACCGCAGCGCCGTACTATGCCTGTTTACATATCGTTGTATTTAAATACGCATGCCTATACCAGTTGCTGCGGCACTTTAGTGTATATAACGGATTAGTTGAGTATTTTGTAGCATCCACATGTAATCGATTTTCTACGTTTGTAACGACATCTTTTCGGTAAAGTTTCGCTGTAACGACACAACTAAAATCTAAGCAAAATAGAATGGAAGGCTGGAGTTACAGCCCGTTCGACAAAGAGGTCATTAGAGACATAGCACAATGATTTGGGCTGGATTGGATACCGAGTCGACCTTTTCCTTCTCAAAGCAACTCTTCTCGAATTTGCCTTAAGTGATTTATGGAAAACATGGAGAACATGAATGTGACTGGCCGGACAGTGGTTTTAACCGCCGGCTTCTTCGAGAAGAGTCTACTGTCTCACCACAAGACCAGCTAGTGCGGTGCGCATGCCAGTCGCACGATAAACAAGACCAGGGAGACCTATCATTCTGTTTTCTACAGCATCGAAACTGTTCGAGACAGAAGGATGTGTGTCAGTAACAGGAATTAAACGAAACAGCTCAACACAGAATGCTGGCTTATGTGTGATACCATTAGTGAAACTCAGTCGTAAGTAGAAGTATATATCTGTCAGAGAACCCGACAGTGTTTTGCAACAGCTAAATGAGAACGGAAATTGGATATACGTCCTGATGTCCTTCTTTCGCTATCCATCACTTCCTCCCGCCTCCCGCTATCCATCTCCCCCTTTCCTCTCTCAGTGTCCATTCCGCCCTCTTCCCCAACATCCTCTGTCCATCTCCTCTTCCCCACCCTCACTGACATTGAGCCTTGTTACAGCCAACGAAAAGTCGATTGGCAGCTGAAGTCGCATAAAGCAAATGGTGGGTAAATCGGTTTGGATCGTTGGTATACAGCGTATGAAAGAACTCTCCTGCTTCTGGATCTGTGACAGTATTTCCCCAAGTTTCTATCTGCAGACAGGTAGGACTACAAAATTTTGCGCGATACAGATTACATAATGGTATTTAAAACATAAGGCGATAAGCCGTATGTATAACTTCCGTGCTTTCTGTCAAATACAGACTGTGCTGAAAAAACTATTTTTGTTTAAAATTATTTCTAAGGAGGAATAATATCTATGGGACAAACAATTTGTCTAGTGATTTAAATGTAATGTTATTACATTTAAAACTGACAGTGCGAAAAGAAACGAAACAGCACATTTTCACAGCACAGTATTATTTTCCCCTTGCTGTTGGTTGCAACAGAAAACCTGTGAGCTGTTATCTACAAAAAAATATAGCTATGCCCTTCTGAATGTCTATTAGAGTGAGCTGTTATCTAAAAAAAAATATAGCTATGCCCTTCTGAATGTCTATTAGAGGATTGTGTAAAAATTTGAAGCAAATTGGTCAAGAACTGTTCGAAATTTATGCTAATAATGTTTCTCTTATATATATATATATATATATATATATATATATATATATATATATATATATATATATATATTTGAAGTAAATTGGTCAAGATATTTACAAGGTTTTTACTACAAGCCTTTTCCCTTTATTTATGAATTTGGCCAGCTATGGACGCATAGAACTTAAGACTTAGGATGTTTCTTTTTCTTCCTTTCTTCCTAGTACTTCTTCATCTTCTCTCCAACTGCTCGTCTCTGCTCTTGCGTTTTCTATCAGTAGCCTGAAGTGATTCCTGTCACGTATTACTTCTTCTGTAACACCTATTTTGTTGGCATTTTTCTTTTCTATCCATCCTACAGTTTTTTCAGCTTACTAACGTAATTATAAATTTTCTTTGTAATCCGTGTTTCTTCCATTATTTTTAAATGTCCATAAATTTTAGCCATCTCTCCCTCATTGTATCTGCGATATTTTCTGTATTTTTGTATAAATCATCGTTTCTCCTTTTAATCGACCTATTTTCATTGTTTTTCTCAGGACCTAGAATTTTTCTCAGTATTTTTCTCTCTCTTTTTTGCAGTTCTCTTAATTCGTCTTTCTTATTTAATGTTAGGCACTCTGACCCATATGTTGCTTGTGTCCTAATAACTGAATTATAGTGTCTAATCTTCGCTTGTATGGATATTGATTTCTTACTGTAGTATTTTTGTGTTAATGTATACGCAAATTCTAACTTTTTTATCCTTTCGTTATCTGTTGTGTTATCCAGTCCATTGGCTTGGATCCACTCCCCAAGGTATTTGAATTTATCAACTCTTTTAATTTTTCCATACTTCCTTTTGATAAATTTTTCTATATTATGTTTGTGTTCTATATACTCGGTTTTTCCATAGGATATTTTTAGCCCAGTCTTTTCACCAATCTCGTGTAACAGATGAAGCATAACAGTTGCGTCTGTTCCGTTTTCAGTTAGCAGTGCCGTACCATTTGCAAAGGCTAGACATTCCACTTCAGATTTGTTCTTTCCTTGGCCCAGACGTATACCCTTATTGCCTGTTTCTTACTGTGCTTACCCAGTTTTTACTATTTTACCTGAAACCAAGTTAAAGACAACTGGGGCAGTCCATCTCCTTGTAGAACTCCTGTTTTGATTTTGAATTGTTGAGAAATTTCGCCTTGAAATTTAATCCCTGAGGTTGTATCCGTGAGCGTTTGTTCAACAAGTCGTCTGGTGTTTTCGTCTAGCCCTGATTCATAAAGTATCTGGAATAGCGTTTGTCTGTCAACTGAGTCGTAGGCCTTTTTCAAGTCTGCCAACGTAACTACTGTATTTTTATTTTGCATAGCTCTCACTCTCAAAATTGTTTTTAAATTAAGAACGTGTTCTGCATATGATCTACATTTTCTAAATCCTGCTTGATAATCTAATATATTAAATCCTGCTTTTTCCTCTATTCTATTTAAAAGTGCTTTAGACAGTATTCTGTATGTTACTGGTAACAAGGATATACTTCTGTAGTTGTTGGTGTCTGTTTTATCTCCTTTTTTATGGAGAGGATGAACCAAACCTTGTTTCCAGTCACCGGGTATATTCCTTTTGTCCAAATATATTTAATTACTTTGTGAAGTTTCTGCCATGTGGATAAGCCTCCTAGTTTCCACATTTCTGCTACTATCCCATCCTCTATTGATGCTTTGTTATTCTTCAATGCTTTGATAATCTTTTCTATTTCTTGTACTGTAGGTGGTTCCTATGGTGGATTTTCATATTGTGTTTTTTAAAATTGTAATCTTTCATTAGGCTTTTCACAATTTAATAGATTTTCAAAGTATTCAGATAAAATTTGGCAGTTCTCTTTATTGTTTAAATCATTTTTCCATTTTTATCTTTAAAATGTAAGCTTTGTGACTGGAAAACTTCTTTGAAAGTCATGTAAGTCTCTAGTGTTGTTCCTTTAAAAGTCTGAATCCATTTCTCCTAATCTGTCTTTGTCATATTTTCTTTTCACTGATCTGATGATTTTTGCTGTCCTTTTCCTTTCTTCTTTAAACTCTTCCCAGTATTCATGTTCTTTATTACTGTTCCATTTTTTCCATGCCTTTAGTCGATTGTCAATTTCTTCATCACACAGCTCGTTCCACCATCTATGTCTTCGTATTCTTCGTGGCTGTCCCATTTCTTTAATTGACTCTAGCATTGTTTCTTTAATTTCTTCCAAATCATTCATTTTTCTTGTGTTTAATATATCACAGAATTTGTCCCAATTTTGCGTGAGAAATTTAATGTTTACTCTTGGAAATCTTTTTGGTTTTGGTTTAGGTTTGTTCGGTTGGAACACGGTCTCTATTTCAGTCAGATAATGGTGTGAGTCTATGTTTAGGCCCTTCCTCACTCTGATATCCAGCCGCGGTGGAAACCTTCGTGTGGTGCAGGCATCAAGGGGGCACGAGTGGGTCATCGGCACCGAAAGCCCATATTGATGATATTTCGTTGAATGGTTCGCACGTTGAAACTTGTTGATAGCCCAGCATTGAAATCTGCAGCAGTTTGCGGAAGTGTTGCACTTCTGTCACGTTGAACGATTCTCTTGAGTTGTCGTTGGTCCCGTACTTGCAGGATCTTCTTCCGGCCGCAGCGATGTCGGAGATTTTAAGTTTTACCGGTTTCCTGATATCCACTGTATACTTGTGAAATGTTCGTACGGGAAAATCCCCATATCATGGCTACCCTGGAGGTTCTGTGTTCCGTCTCTCGTGCGCCGACTAAAACACCGCGTTCAGACTCACTTAAATCTTGATAATCGGTCATTCTAGCAGCAGTAACCGATATTACAACTGCACCAGACACTTGTCGTCTTATATGGGCATTGTTGACCGCTGCACCGTATTCTGTCTGTTTACATATCACTGTATTCGAATACGCATGCCTGTACCAGTTTCTTTGGCGCTTCAGTGCACAGTTTCATTACTTTCCTACCGGTACATACAAAATGTACGTAGGTGACTTTTGCAAACACAGCAGTGGAAGCAAGTGCATCACACTGACGCAGAGCACGGTCTGTTTTGCAGGACAACGGCACGGTGACCAGCTGGTGCGACCGCACCTTCCCTGGCTGGTCGCATGACGTCACCGTCCGTCACTGGGCCTGTTACTATGCCGTCAAGGACACACCAGTCACCAGGAAGGTCCACGTGGATCCATTCTCAGTCACCAGCTACCGCGACTTGGTATGTTTCCTTCTTTACTTACTCATTCTATACTTACTGTTAAACGAAGAGACTTCGAAAGAAAGTTCAAAAACTAGAAGACAACCTTAATGTAGCGATCAGGAGCACATAGGAATAATAGTGTTAGAAAAGCAAAAACATGTTTAATTGGAACTTGCACGAGTTTAGCTTTACAAGTAAAACAAAATTTCAGGGCACACGTGAACGTGCCTAGTGAAGTACCAGTTCTGAGATTTGCTGCCTTCATCGTCCTCTTAGCCAAGTGGAAGGAAGCCACAGGTGACCTGCTAAATTTAATGCAAATCCTTATTACACAGAATTTAAGTTCGGCAAAAGAAAAACTCAATAGTACAAGAAAGAAAGGAAAGAAGATTAGGAATTAATGTTCCGTTGACTAAAAATTCATCAGAGACAGAGCATATTTTCGAATTGGGGAAGAATGGAGAGCGACTGTGCCCTCTTAGCGGAACCATCCCGGTAGTTGCGTCAAGTGGTCTTGGGAAATCGGGGTCCTCCCCTGCGTCTTACTGTTTCTCTTGTTGGTAGAAAGAAAAATACAGGTTACATACCCCTGAAAACTGTTCAAGATGCACTGGGAAAGCGAAAGAACTCTGCCATTACGAATCAAAGTTGCCGAGGATGGCCACAGGAAGCCAAACGTAAAATGAAAATTGACAAAGGTGATGAAATATTCAGCAAACTAAATACATTGCCCGAAAAATATTATTAGTGCACCGTACTAGAAGTTTCCAATTCACTCAAGATTTTTGTTGCAACAGTGCAAATGGAGTACATGACACGATTACATTTACAGATCAATGGCACGAGTGGTTCAGAGGTACCAGATACCGACCCATGCAGGAACATCCATATTAGTACGTGGTGTAGCCTCCATGGCCAGCAATGCAGCCCTGACTCTGGCATCCACTCGATCATACAGATGGCGAACACTGTCTTGCTATAAATAATACCATGCCTGACCGACCTGTTCACGTAGTACTATAAGAGTTGGTTGATGAGTCACACGAGTCACTTCTCGTCCCATCATACCACACACGTACTCGATTGTAGACAAGTCTGGAGATCGTGCTGGTCAGGGAAGTTGCTGGACGTCTTGCGGGGCACCTTGAGCTTCACGTCCAGTGTGTGAACGAGCATTATCCTGTTGGAACCACACATCATCTTCGTGTTGCAAGAATGACAAGAGAACGGGTCTAACAACATTCTACACATAAAGTGCTGGTTAGCGTCGCCTCCAGAAACACCGAAAGTGAACAAGAGCTGTAGCTTTTCACGCCCCAGAGCATAACCGTGGGGTGCGATCAGTGTATTGGACGATTGCACTCTATGAGACAGCGGTCACCAGTTCTACATCGTACGCGCAAACGACCATCACTTGCATGCAAGCAGAATCTACTTTCATCGCTGAAAACCACGGCGCGCCCCACCCATCTCCCAAGTGATCCTCCGATGGCACTACTCGAGCCATGCACGTCGATGATGTTGCGTGAGTGGAAGGTGGGCTATAGCTGTGCATGCTGTGCATGTCCAGAACTTCGCCTATTGCTGTGAGAATGTTCGTTTGACAATTGATACAAACATCGTTGCACTGCTGGCGCTCACGCCCAAGTTGAGTGACAATTCTCTGAAAGGAGCGTCCTGCCACTGGGAAAGCCACAATTTGACTTCACAAACTCGCTCAGTTGGCTGTGAGAAGCACGAGTGCTTCTCTGTGGCTTGGCTCCCAGCTTGCTTCACACCTTTACACCATGCTGAGCCTTCTGGCTATGAGCATTCCCTATAAAAATATACACAGACGACGCTCTGGTAGCTATGCCATTACACTGTCTGTTGGCGGATGACGTTGACACCATTATGAGTACACCTCTTATCCACCTGATGACACACACTGTCATCGTATCAAAGTCGGCGTCGTCTTTCCTGGTGTACTATTTTTTTCCGGCTAAGTAGTTCTGTCATTTCGAAATATTTAAATGGAATACCTCTGGTTGTACAAGGAATGCATCTGGAATGAGAAGGTAGAAAAGGATACTAAAAATTAAATGAGCAGAAAAAGTATGAAACGAGGGAGTACTAGGATGCACGGAAAAGAAAACATTCTACGGGAAACACAAGAAGAAGAGAAAATTGACTTGCATTCTCGCTTTGTTACTAGGCGTAGGTGGTCTACTGGAACTCAGAGAAGCAGCGTAGGGAGATGTATCAGAGTTCAAGATCTCATCAATGATGAGATGGTTGCAGACGCAGTACAAGAACGGAGACGACGTAGCTGGGGAAGGGTGCTGGCCGCCTACTTCTCAGAGGACGCGACCCAACTTTCACTATGAAACATTTATAGTAACCGCAGAAAACGTAAATCTGGATGAACCCCGCTCAGCCACAATATTAGACCAGTTGTTCACTGGAATACCTCCTGGAAGTTTAACCTAGAGTGTGAAAAGCGTTGTTTGTCAGAAGTTCATTAGAATATTGGGTGTGGTAAGTAAGCAGATATCAAACTACACACATCAAAAAAAAGTTTACATCACCTCGGTTCCGAGAGTACCGGAACGCGTACAGAAAATTGGAATAGAGATCAACATAAACATCCTTTCCGCCATTTTTATTGCTCATGAAAACCACACTTAGCATGTTGTACCACCACACAGCGAGACCTTCAGAGATGGTGGTCCAGATTGCTATGCACAGCGGTACCTGGCTACACTCCATACAAATACTTTTAGAAAGACTTCCTGACACTTAAATCTATGCTCGATGTTGACAAATTTCTCGTCTGCAGAAACGCTTTTACTGCCATAGCCAGTCTACATTTTATATCATCTCTACTTCGACCGTCCTCAATTATTTTGCTGCCCAAATAGAAAAACTCATCTACCACTTTAAGAGTCTCATTCCCTAATCTAATTCCCTCAACATCACCTCATTTATTTCGATTACATCCCATTATCCACGTTTTGCTTTTGTTGGTGTTCATCTTATATCCTCCTTTCAAGACACTTCCATTTCATTCAGCTGTTCTTCCAAATCATGAAACTTCCTGGCAGATTAAAACTGTGTGCACCGACCGAGACTCGAACTCAGGACCTTTGCCTTTCGCGGGCAAGTGCTCTACCTTCTGAGCTACCGAAGCACGACTCACGCACGGTCCCGCCAGCTTTACTTCTGCCAGTATCTCGTCTCCTACCTTCCAAACTTTACAGAAGCTCTCCTGCGAACCTTGCAGAATTAGCACTCCTGAGAGACAGGATACTGCGGAGACATGGCTTAAGCACAGCCTGGGGGATGTTTCCAGAATGAGAAATGGCTAAGCCATGTCTCCGCAGTATCCTTTCTTTCAGGAGTGCTAGTTCTGCAAGGTCGCAGGAGAGCTTCTGTAAAGTTTGGAAGGTAGGAGACGAGATACTGGCAGAAGTAAAGCTGTGAGGACCAGGCGTGAGTCGTGCTTCGGTAGCTCAGATGGTAGAGCACTTGCCCGCGAAAGACAAAGGTCCTGAGTTCGAGTCTCGGTCGGTGCACACAGTTTTAATCTGCCAGGAAGTTTCATATCAGCACACACTCCGCTACAGAGTGAAAATCTCATCCTGTTCTTCCAAATCCTTTTCTGACTCTGACAAAAAGACAATGTCATCAGCAAACCTCAAGGTTTTTACTTTTTTGCCCTGTATTTTACCCCCTACTCAAAATTTTTCTTTGGTTTCCTGTATTGTTTGTTCAGTGCACAGATGGAATAACATCGGGGACAGGCTAGAACCCTGTCTCACTCTCTCAACCATTGCTTCCATTTATTGCCCTTCGACTCATGTAACTGACTTTTGGTTTCTGTACGAATTGTAAGTAGCCTTTCGCTCCCCGTGTTTGATCCCAGCGACCTTCAGAATTTGAAACAGAATATTCCAGTCAACATTGTCAAAAGTTTTCTCTAAGTCTACAAATTCTATAAATGTGGGTTTGTCTTTCCTTAATCTAGCTCCTAAGATAAGTCGTGGGGTCTGTATTGCCTTGCGTGTTCCTACATTTCTACAGAATCCTAGAAGATCTTCCCCGAGGTAGGCTTCTAACAGTTTTTCCATTAATCGGTAAGGAATTCGTGTTAGTATTTTGCAACCGTGATTTATTAACCTGATAGTTCGGAAATTCACACACCTGCCAGCACCTGCTTTCTTTGACATTGAAATTATTATTTTTTTCTTGAAGTCTGGGGATATTTCGCCTGTCTCATACATCTTTCTCACCAGATGGAAGAGCTTGGTTATGGCTGGCTCTCCCAAGGCTATCAGTAGTTCTAACGGAATGTTGTCTACTCCCGGGACTTTGTTTCTATTTAGGATGTTCAGTGCTTTGTCAAATTCTTCACGCAGTATCATATCTCCCATCTCACCTTCATCTATGTCCTCTTCCCTTTCCATAATATTGCCCTCAAGTACATCACCCTTGTATAAACCCTCTATATACTCCTTCTATCTCACTGCTTTCCCTTTGTTGCTTAGGACTGGTTTACCATCTGAGCTCTTGATATTCAATCAGGTTGTTCTCTTTTCTCCAAAGGTCTCTCTAATTTTCCTGTAGGCAGTATCTATCTTACCCCTAGTGAGATAAGCTTCTACATCCTTACATTTGTCCTCTAGCCATCCCTGCTTAGCCATTTTGCACTTCCTGTCGATCTCATTTTTGAGACGTTTGTATTCCTTTTTGCCTGCTTCATTTACTGCATTTTTATATTTTCTCCTTTCATCAATTAAATTCAATATTTCTGCTGTTATCCAAGGATTTCTACTAGCCCTCATCTTTTTACCTACTTCATCCTCTGCTACCTTTACCATTTCATCTGTCAAAGCTACCTATTCTTCTTGTAATGTATTCCATTCCCCTGTTCTTGTCAATCGTTCCCTAATGCCCTCTCTGAAACTCTCTACAAACTCTGATTGTTCCAGTTTATCCAGGTCCCGTCTCCTTAAATTCCTACCTTTCTGCAGTTTCTTCAGTTTTAACCTACAGTTCATAACCAATAAGTTGTGGTCAGAGTCCATATCTGCCCTTGGAAATGTCTTACAATCTAAAACATGATTCCTAAATCTCTGTCCTACCATTATATAATGTATTTACATTGTTATGTATTTACATTGAATAAACCGTCACGGGCTCTAAAACATCCGTAATGAATAAGCTTAAACAGAATAATGTGTTCTCAGTTGTTTACTATATACTGTACGTCGTTCATAATAGCAAAGAGCTTCCAGTAGGAGAGATGTGTTTCACGGCAGTAAAGATGAACAAGTGATCATAGCTCTGAAGGTATGCATTTTAGAACCAGTGATTTGTTATACATTCTGTATTGTTTAGATCCAGAATACGAACTCTTAAAATGTGGAATACTTTCTTGAATACCCTGTATTACCGACGAGTGCCCGTGAAAGTCTTGGTCACCAACCAGCCACGGCCGCCCTGCCCCCCCCCCCCCCCCCCCCCCTCTCCCGCGATCTAGCTACACCAGCACTCGATAGCCATCACTTTAGCCACGACTCTACCTTTCTCGGAGGTGCAGACTGCAGATCGGTCATCATCCGTTACTGATTTGGACTGAAGCACTGACAATGTTCTCTTTAACTCAATGTAATGACTAAAATCTGTAAAAATGACCTTGAGTTATGTTGTAATATGAAGGTCGTTC
The DNA here is from genome assembly GCF_023897955.1 of Schistocerca gregaria. Classification (NCBI taxonomy): domain Eukaryota; kingdom Metazoa; phylum Arthropoda; class Insecta; order Orthoptera; family Acrididae; genus Schistocerca; species Schistocerca gregaria. Next base: position 553,483,962 of record NC_064920.1, read on the forward strand.
AATAGACGATGCCATAACTGCCTTTTTTTATAGTCGTTAAAACATATAGGAAAACGTGGTTTCAGGATCTGGAAATTTGATGTTATTTCTAAATATGTGCGAAGTTTCAAACAGTTCCTACAAATGGCAGAGCCACAGTGAACAATCGAAGTAGCGCCTGTGCAACGTACTGTAACTGAATTCTAGGTTGCGGAAAAAGACACCGTTGTGAACATCCATAAACTATTGTGTGCAGTGTAAGGTAGTGATCCAATTGATTGGAGTACTGCTGGGAGATGGGTAAAGAGGGTTTTAAGCGTTAGGAAGTGCAGAAACTGAGCTCTTTGATGCGCCACATTCGGAACGTCATATCACAGCTACGAGTACTACTCCCGAAATGATGAATGGCGCAAGGGCCCTTATTCGTGCAGACCGTCACATTACAACTCGACCCTATAGCCATCGGTGAGCATTGGAAACGCGTTTGCAATGACTGACACTCTTGTGTATTCAAAGCTGTACTCAAGATGAGTTCCACGAACGCTCCTAACAGAGCACAACGTTCAAAGGAAGGCAATTTCGTCTGAGCTGTTGGAGCCAGTGAAGAGTACTTTCGTCATGGTTGCTGTAAAAATATGGTTATGAAAATAAATGGCTCAAATGGCTCTGAGCACTATGCGACTTAACTTCTGAGGTCATCAGTCGCCTAGGACTTAGAACTAATTAAACCTAACTAACCTAAGGACATCACACACATCCATGCTCGAGGCAGCAGGATTCGAACCTGCGACCGTAGCAGTCGCACGGTTCCGGACTGCGCGCCTAGAACCGCTAGACAACCGCGGCCGGCTATGAAAATAGGACAAGAGCTTTGACCTAAAGGGAATACTTGCTTTTACACAAGGCTGATGTACCAGCATATAACGTCCCAGGAACTATGTTCTCCACTGTTTGCAAAAAGTGAAACACTCAGAAGCAGCAGTCTGCAACAAGTCACGGAAAGAGGACGTATAGAAGAGCGGAACTATAATAAGTGATTTATATGGCAGAGAGGTAGAGTACATGTAGGCATAAAAGCGCCATATTTTGTGTGACCGGACAGGTCAGTGCTACACAACACTCAGTCGGTGCGGCGCCGTCACACGAAGTGGTTCCTGTAACCATGTTCCCTATGTCTGGCCGACACCACAGGGTGGAATATTAGCAAGTGACTGCGTTCGAACGGGGCAGAATGACTGATCTCTGGGAGGCGGGTCTGTCGTTCCGAGCCACTGCGGTTCGTATACAGCACGCTGCTTCAACAGTGAGGCGTATGTGGAACCAGTGAAGAGAATACTGCACCGTCAGGATACTGGACGACAGAATGTGATCACAGCGCCAGACGGCCGTCATCTTGCCCGCTTGGCCGTAACGGACAGTTCTGGAGCGAAGTTGCAGCACTGCAGTGGGCGTGGACACGTCTATGTCGATAGTTCGCCGCTGTCTTCTGCTGACTGGACTGGCGGCACGCATGCCACTGCGTCGGCTTCCGTTGAACCAGAACTCGCCAACGCTGCAGACAACAATCGGCATGCTCAATGGGCATGTGAACGCCGACACTGGTGTGCTGAGTGTCAAAATGTAGTGTTTGCAGGCGAGTTCCACTTCAACTTGCCCTAAAGTGACGGCCGCACACGTGTTCGCTGCCGCAGTGCTGAATGTAATAGCTAGATTGTATTGTTGAGCGACATAGCTGATAAACCTCAAGTGTGATGGTTTGGGACGCCGTTGCCTGTAACATGCGATCTCTCCTCCAACGTCTTAAGGGCAGTCTGAACAGCTACAGCTACATGACGAAGGTTTTACAGCATGTCACTGCCCACTGCCCCCCTCCCCGCCCTGCCCCCCAATCCAGGCTCCCCCACATGTCATATTTCAGCAGGACAATGCCCAGCCACATATGGCGGGGAACGTACATGTCTCCGAATAACGACGGACACCACTACTTCCCTGGCTGCCCGTCCGCCTGACTTGCAGCCCATCAAATATGCTTGGGATATGGTCGGTCAGCAATTTGTTCGTTCAGGTCTTCCTGTAGCCACAGTTAACGCTTTGTGGACGCGCCTCCAAACAGGGTGGAAAAGTATTCTCAGCAGCATATTCAGGTGCTCTTTGATTCCACGCCACGACGTCTAGCGGCTCTGATTGCAGCACGTGGTAGCGCTACTCTGCACTGCCACAATGCATGTACAGGTCTGTAATGCCAATCATTTGTGTAGTATCATGTCCCTAACCGATGCAATAAACTTCATTGTGATCATATTTCTCGATCTTGGTGTTTCTCCAAACAATAGTGTAGAAAGATAGTGGATGTAAAAGAAGTGTTGACTGATATTATCAAATTGTGGCTCTTAAGAATAAATATGTTCTCAGAAAAAAATCTATCAGCTGCTATTTATTGAACGAGCTTTGTGTAAAGAGTGTAGTTTTGGTCACGTACCCCCCCTTTTTTTTAATTGTCTTTGTGACGGAAGGATATTAATTCCATCAGAATTAGTTCGTGAAGGATAACTGTAATCAACCTAGTCATGATCCAAACACATCCATAATTAACGATAATATGCTGCTCCGCGTGGGGATAATCAAATTCATCACCACATAAATCGCACCCATCTTGAGACTTCGCTAAAACGTATCGCTACAGTGTATTAATATAAATAATCGTTAGTTGTTTCTTTGGATTCGAAGAAATAATTCTCTCCTTGTATAACTGGTTGTAGTAATTATCCATTCAGTTGCAAAAGAGATACGTGTTAATAATAACAGAACCAAAACTAAGACAAAAACTAATGTCAAATATAGAGTTGTGTTAGTCATACCCTCTGTTAACACTACAAGCTAGGTTTTTACCTAAGGTACTATAAAACGTACATGCAGTACTCAACAAATGAAAGAATAAACTACAAAACAATAATGACCATATATCTGTAATGTGTACGACAACGTCTACGTAAAGACAGACCCTGCCTGTCCCATTATTATTATTGTTATTATTATTATTGAGTGATCCTGTGAGACTCTCTCATAACCTGTGATGCGAGATATTTATTTATACAGAAAACAGGGAACTATCTGACTTTACACATCTCTTTGTGTGTATTGTTTATTAATTCAACCTTCCGATATTTGTTTCAGATGCAAATGAAATTCACAAGAGATCGCCAGGAACTGCTCGTCAACGAGATAAACAGGGCGCAGACAATGTGGAAAGCCAAAGTGTATGAACAATTTGAGGACAAAACGTTTGAGGAACTAATACAAATGTCTGGAGGGAGGAGGTGTGTACACAAAACATTATTCGCTCTTTTATAAGAACCATAACAGTTTTCATTCTTTCTTAATTTCACTTAATTTCAGTTCTACTTATTCAACATTTCTTACTCCATGCAACAACTACTATTACACAAAATTAGGCAACTTTTTATAAATTAGTTTAGTGTCTAACTTAATTTTACTAACTAAAATTTAAACTTAGGACCTGCTCTCTTTACTCACGAGAATCTGTGGTTGGGTTCCTGACAAAGTGTTTGGACGTTACCGATTGCCCGTCTCACCATCTCAATATCGTCTTTGGTGTAATAAACGCAACTGTTGCAATACTAAAATATTTATAAGATATATGTAACATATCGAATAAAAAGCTATTATGGTGGTATGGTAGTTCAGTTTTACCGTTAAATCTGTATACTGATGAATTAGAGAGGTATTAAGAAAGACCAATCGAAAGAAGAAAATTTAAAGAGAAATAGATATCGCGGATTTGTGAAGTTTTATTTTTACTCTGGAATCAGAAAGGAAAACTAAACCGGCAGTGTGGTTTTAACATGAACCAAAGACGTCTTACACAAGTCTAAGAAACTTAGAACCAAAAGAGTTTGACAATTTGCAGATGAAATCAGTGTATTATTTGGTGACAGATAACTGGTAGCCCAGAAATTATCTTTGGCACCACTAAGGAGATTGTTGACGCTTGCTGAAATGTAACGCCCACTTCATTACCGATAATTCCTCTTATTCGATCGATACAAGCCTCGTATAAAGGAACCTACTAGTTTCAGGTCAATGTCGAGCAACTTCACTGTGTGTCACGCACTAACAGCTACACATGCACACACACTCATTAGACCTTTGATTTCTGTATAGGATAATACTGTGTCCATAAAATCCTCTGGTTCCAACTAAGGTTTTCGGGAAGTTTACACTAGTTGTGAACCAAATGGTAAAAATGGTATGCCTCTTTCAGGTATCCTCGATCATGATAAGCATGAGTATTCGTCCCATCTGTTCTTACAAGACGTCGCAGAATCTCGTGAACACCTTACTGTGAGAGACCCAGATTGTCCTTAAGAGAAATCGTTACATTTACGATGATAAATGAGGAAAAGCGTATTCAGCATAGTATTTTAAACCTCTTCACTAATATTGGACGAAGGACCGGCTACATGCAGACCTATTGTTCGCCTAAAGTATTCCGAGAGTGATAGTATTCCCTCCGTACAAGGGACGCCAGCGCAATAACCACGCTAGCAACTTCCCCGGATAACTGTAAACCACAGTTGTGCCAATTATCATACAATTCTGGTGGATGGCAGAGCCGTAGTCAATCATCAAAATGACTTCTGCGAAAAACACTTTCAAGTAACATTAAGTAATGGAATTCACGGTTGATGAGACTTGGTATAATCAGTATGAACCTACCACAAAACGAGAAAGTGCAGAATGGGTCTCCGATGTTTCGCCAAGACCGGAGGAGACGCAATGACACATCAGAGGTGATGATAATACTAATCGCTGTTTTTATTTATTTATTTATTTATTTACGCATCTTCTTCGATCTTGGCAAACCATCAGAGACTCAATCTGCACTTTCTCATTATATGGAAGGTTCGTATTGACAACATGAAGCCTCGTCACCCATGGATTCAATTACCGCACATTTCTCGTAACGAGTGTCCTCCATAGACATCATTTTGATGGCTCATAACGGCTCTGCCCTCTGCTGGAACTGTTTGAGACATCGCGCATCTGGTGTTCAGAATATTATGAAAATTGAAGATGGAAGGAGGAGAAAGGAAAGAAAAAGGGAGGAATTATTGATGTCAGCAGCATCGGGACTTGGTGTGGAATCAGCGGCGACGAGTGGAAATGTGTGCTGGACCAGGATTTGAGCCTGGGACCTCCTGCTCATCAGGTGGTTCCGTTCACCACTGCTCCACTGGGACACGGTACTTATCGCCGTTGTGCGGACTGTCCCGGTTCGCCTGTTGGTCGCCCCACTTTCCCACCCATCGCCAGCTATCTGGAACTACCGTCTGTGCCTCCATGCTCGCTACTCTGAGACTGCTGCATCATTGCGCATCCGCACTGAGGGTGACGGATTCATTGCCCATTGAGGCGAATCAATTATCTGAATGCGAGGTATCTGCTCCTTCGTACATGTGCAGCTACTCAATGGACTATGAATACAGCACCTTCATGTGAATGCACATTGTACAATGACGTTCGACCTCCTGCGGGAATCTCAAAGTAGCGAGCTTGGAGGACATGCACGAGAACTGCGAATAGGTGCTCTAGGTGGAAATGTGGGTGGGCCCAGAGGCGTCAAAGATTGTCCGCGCGAACGCAACAAACTCTCTGTCCGGGTGGCGCAGTGGATAACGTAAGTGCCTAATAAGCAGGATTTCCCCGCTTAGAACCTCAGGCCGGCACACATTTTCACTCTTGGTCGCTGATTCTGCATAGGGTTCCGGTGCGCTGACATCAATAATTCCTTCCATTTCCCTATTCCTTCCGGAAAGCTTTTGACACCGTTCCTCACAAGCGACTTCTAATCAAGCTGCGGACCTATGGGGTATCGTCTCAGTTGTGCGACTGGATTCGTGATTTCCTGTCAGGAAGGTCGCAGTTCGTAGTAATAGACGGCAAATCATCGAATAAAACTGAAGTGATATCAGGTGTTCCCCAGGGAAGCGTCCTGGGACCTCTGCTGTTCCTGATCTATATAAATGACCTGGGTGACAATCTGAGCAGTTCTCTTAGATTGTTCGCAGATTATGCTGTAATTTACCGTCTAGTAAGGTCATCCGAAGACCAGTATAAGTTGCAAAGCGATTTACAAAAGATTGCTGTATGGTGTGTCAGGTGGCAGTTGACGCTAAATAACGAAAAGTGTGATATGATCCACATGAGTTCCAAAAGAAATCCGTTGGAATTCGATTACTCGATAAATAGTACAATTCTCAAGGCTTTCAAATTCAACTATGTACCTGGGTGTTAAAATTACGAACAACTTCAGCTGGAAGGACCACATAGATAATATTGTCGGGAAGGCGAGCCAAAGGTTGCGTTTCATTGGCAGGACACTTAGAAGATGCAACAAGTCCACTAAAGAGACAGCTTACACTACACTCGTTCGTCCTCTGTTAGAATATTGCTGCGCGGTGTGGGATCCTTACCAGGTGGGATTGACGGAGGACATCGAAAGGGTGCAAAAAAGGGCAGCTTGTTTTGTATTATCACGTAATAGGGGAGAGAGTGTGGCAGATATGATACACGAGTTGGGATGGAAGTCATTACAGCAAAGACGTTTTTCGTCGCGGCGAGACCTTTTTACGAAGTTTCAGTCACCAACTTTCTCTTCCGAATGCGAAAATATTTTGTTGAGCCCAACCTACATAGGTAGGAATGATCATCAAAATAAAATAAGAGAAATCAGAGCACGAACAGAAAGGTTTAGGTGTTCATTTTTCCCGCGCGCTGTTCGGGAGTGGAATAGTAGAGAGATAGTATGATTGTGGTTCGATGAACCCTCTGCCAAGCACTTAAATGTGAATTGCAGAGTAGTCATAACTGGCAAACTAATTGACGGAGTTGTCTCATCTTTGGTAGTGTAATAGTTTGTAGTTCCGGCAATCGCCACACAAGCGTTGTATTGAGTTGTTTTGTTTTGTCAGATGACAATCGCCAGATTGCCAGTGTTTTCTTCTTATTTACAGCTAGTTACTCGAGTAAACATGGCTGGCGCAAGGCTTACATTCGATGAACGGAAGTCAGTTTTGAAGTGGTATTTTAAGTACGAAAACAATAATGAGGTTCAACGGCAATGGCGAAATGAGCATCAAACAGAGCAACCGACACGTTTAACGATTCGTAGCATTCGATACAAATTTGAAGCCGAAGGCTGTGTTAAATATGTACTCAAACAACGATCTGGATGACCTGTAACAGTAACAAGTCCAGCTAACTCCCGTGGTGTGTTACAATTCACTCGCTCACCACAGACGTCTGTGAGACAGTGTGCCCGTGAAACAGGAGTGAGTCGCTCAAGTGTTCGGCGAATTTTGAAGACAGCAAAGTGGAAGTGCTACATCCCACGATCGCTACACACAATGAACGAGGACGACCCAGATCGTAGAATGGAGTACTGCGAGTGGTTTACTAACATGGTGCTCAACGAAGAAGAGTTTGCAGACATGATTGTGTGGTCTGATGAGGCACAGTTCAAACTCAGTGGGACAGCAAATCGCCACAATTGCATCTACTTGGCCGCCGAAAATCCGAATGTACATGCAGACAAAGACGTGAATTTTCCAGGAGCAAATGTATGGTGTGGGTTGTCTTACCGAGGCTTGATTGGGTCATTCTTCTTTGACGGCACAGTTACCGGTGAGGTGTACCTACAGAAACTTCAGACATCGATTTTATCTATCATCCGAGACTTGTATGGAGACGGAAGAGTTTACTTTCAACAGCCCACTACCAAAATCGTGTTAGGGCGTGTCTCGACGAAAATCTACCAGGAAGATGGATAGGCCGTAGAGGTGCTATGGAGTATCCACCACGTTCCCCAAACCTAACTCCTCTGGACTTTTACCAGTGGGGAACACTAAAGGACGTCGTTTATCGCAAAAAGCCACACACATTGGATGAACTTCGAGAATCCATCATACATTCATGTGCAAATATCCAACTGAACACGTTGCAGTCAGTAGTTCGTGCTGCACATCGGCGGCATCGTTTGTGTGTGGATGTTAATGGTGACCATTTCGAACACCTACAGTGATATCTTTAAGTTGGACTTTAAGCTACACTTTCACCAAAAATGAGACAACTCCGTCAATTAATTTGCAAGTTATGGGCTTTTAAGCAGTGGATACATTTTTTGGACCCCTCTGTATAAACTGAATCGGAGCTGCGGATTCCGCGACGTGTCTGTTCTTTCGAATATGTCCTAAGCAACAGACGCCGCGCATTGATATAGTTTACGATATTGTCAGTTCAAGCTCAATGCGTAGTTAATGCGCTGACGTCGCTTATATGCCAGGAATAAAATGAGTCTTGCACCTTTCTGAAAGGACGATACAGGGCTAGATGACTAGTGGTGTCGGTGTGCGTCAAAGTTCTAAGAACCACTACGAATTGCATGACAGGGAGCACTTTTTATTCTACCACATAGTATTAAAGTTTCTACATCTACATCTGCATACATACTCCGCAAGCCACCATACGGTGCGTGGCGGAGGGTACTTCGTACCACAACTAGCTTCTTCTCTCCCTGTTCCTCTGCCAAAGAGAACGAGGGAAAAATGACTGCCTATATGTCTCTGTACGAGCCCTAATCTCTCTTACATTTGTGCTCTTTCCGCGAAATATAAGTTGGCGGCAGTAAAATTGTACTGCAGTCAGCCTCAAATGCTGGTTATGTAATTTCCTCAGTAGCGATTCACGAAAAGAACGCCTCCTTTCCTCCGGAGACTCCCACCCGAGTTCTTGAATCATTTCCGTAACACTCGCGTGATTATCAAACCTACCAGTGACAAATCTAGCAGCCCGCCTCTGAACTGCTTCTATGTCCACCCTCCATTCGACCTGATAGGGACCCCAAACGCTCTAGCAGTACTCAAGAATAGGTCGTATTAGTGTTTCATAAGCGGTCTCCTTTACAGATGAACCACATCTTCTCAAAATTCTACCAATGACGACTATCCGCCTTCCACACAACTGCCATTACAAATTTGTCCCACTTCCCGTTCCGTTCACGGATGGAACGTGGAAAAACTGACTAGCCGTCTCTGACCAAGTTGTTGTTTCGCTAATTTCATCTGCGTTATCTGTGTGGGATAGAAACATAGAGGACAGAATAATATTCAGAGTTACTTCACGCTACACCATCGACGTGCACAGATCGACTGGTGCTGTCAAAGGATCGCTCAGAAGATGGAATGGTGCGCCATGGTCTTGAGCGATGACAGCAGATTCTGCCTGCATGCAGATGATGCTCGTTTGCGTGTACGACGTAGACCTGGTGAGCGCTGTCTTGAAAAGTGCATTCGTGCAAGACACACTGGGCTCACTGCAGGCCTTATGGTCTGGGGTGTGATGAACTACAAACCTCGTCCAGTACTGGAGTTTCTGGAGGGGACGAAAACCGGCGCTCAGTACTTGCAGGATATTGTTAGACCCATTATTTTTTCCGTTGTTGCAACAGGTCACCCCCGGGTTATGGTCTGGGGTGTGGTAAGCTACAACTGTTGTTCACATTTGGTGTTTCTGGAGCGGGCGCTAACTGGCACTCGGTACGTGCCGAATGTTGTTAGACCTGTTCTTTTGTCATTCTTGCAACACGAAGGTGATGTGTTGTTCCAACAGGATAACGCTCGCCCACACACTGTCCGTGAAACTCAACGTACTCTGCAAGTCGTGCAGCAACTTCCCAGGCCAGCCCGATCTCCGGACTTCACTCCAATCGAACACGTGTGGGATTAAAGGGAACGAGAAGTGACTCGTGCGACTCATCAACCAACTCTTATAGAACTATGAGAACAGGTCAATCAGGCATGGTATTATGTATAGCAAGACAGTATTGCCATCTGTATGATCGAGTGGATGCCAGAGTCAGGGCCTGCATTGCTGCCCGTGGAGGCTAAACCACGTACTAATACGGGTGTTTCACCATGTGTCAATACCTGGTACCTCAAAACCGCCTGTGCCATTTGTGTGTAAATATAATCATTTCATGTGCTCCATATGCACTGTTGCAACAATAAATCTTGAATGAATTGGAAACCTTTAGTAGGCTGTACTAATTTTTATTCCAGCAGATTATTTGAGCAGCTGAGCAGAATATCAGATACTGGAGCCACAAGTGCTTTCTATACAAGGTCTTTTGTAGGCAAATTACAGTTTAATTTTCTACCAATATATTTCACAATCTTTGAGTCTGGAGACATACCACCATAGTTTCGTAAAAGTCTCATCCGCACAGTCCCGAAGATAGCAAGCCCAAATAAGTGTGATAACTATAGCATAATCATCTTAATTCTAAAGCATTCAAGTTGCTGGATAGTTTGATGTACAGAAAAATGGAAAAGAAACCTAAGGACCTGTTCTATGACGCTCCGTTTGGTTTTAGGAAATGAAAAGCACCAGAAATAAAATTTTGACGTTTCACATGATAATACAGACAACAACAAAGGAACATCGAAACAGGTCCGTTTCATCTGTCTACCTAGAAAAAGCGTTCGACAATGTAAAATGTGCAAGCCGCTAGAAATTCTCAGGAACATAGGGGTAATATACAATACTTACACGAACCAAGAGGGAACAGTAAGATTAGAAGGCCACGATCGAAGGGCACGGATCAGAAATAGTATAAAACATGGATTAAATCTTTCTACTGTTTAATCTATACAACGAAGAACCAATGACGGAATCAATCATAAGCCTCAAAAGTTGCATAAAGATTCAGAGTGAAAGCATATCAGTTATAAGAGTCGCTTATGACACTGCAACCATGAGTGAAAGTCACGAAAAATTAAAGGTCGTGTTGAATGGAAAAAAAGTCTGATGAGTATAAAATATGTATTGAAAGTAAACCGAAGGAATACTAAGTAACGAGATTGAGATTAGCAATTAATGAGATGGTTCAAATTGCTCTGAGCACTACGGCACTTAACTTCTGAGGTCATCAGTCCCCTAGAACTTAGAACTACTTAAACCTGACTAACCTAAGGATATCACACACATCCATGCCCGAGGCAGGATTCGAACCTGCTAACGTAGCTGTGGCGCGGTTCCAGACTGTAGCGCCTAGAGCCGCTCGGCCACCCCGGCCAGCCAATAAATGAGAAATGAGATTGTCAATGAACTCAGCAACAAAATTAGTGACGACGAAGTAGACGATGTAAAGGTACTCTGCTACACAGACAGCAAAATAGCCCATAACAGACGAAGAACAGAGGACGTAACAAGCTGATTAGCACAGGTAAACAAGGTTTTCCTGGCCAAAAAAGGTCTATTAGTATGAAACATCGGCCTTAATGTGAGGAAGAAATTTCTGAGAACGTAAGTTTGGAGCACAGCAATGTATGGAAGTGCATCATAGACTGTGGGATAACCGGAACAGAAAAGAATCGAGGCATTTGAGTTTTGGAGCTACAGACGAACGTTGAAAATTAGAAGGACTGATAAATAAGAAATTAGGAGCTACTGAGCAGAGTTGGCGAGAAGAGCAGCATGTGAAAAACTGAGGAGGAGAAGAAGAAGGAACAGAATGATAGGGTATGCCTTAAGTAACAAGAAATAACTTGCATTGTACTAGAGAGAGTTGTAAAGAGTAAAAGCCGTAGGGGAAGACAGGGATTCGAGAATATCCAACAAATAATTGAAGATGCTGGGTGCAAGTGCTACTTTGAAATGGAGAGGTTGGCACAGGAGAGGAATTCATGGAAGGCGGTATCAAAACATTCAGAAGACTGAGGACAGAAAAAAGTGAGCGACGAAAAACTGTCTTTATATGCCTCCGCACGCGCCGTAGTCTTTCTCGTCTTATTCTCCTGATCCCAACACAAGGGAAAAATTGGAGACAGTTAAGTTATCATAACGTCTTCGTCGAGACAGGATCTGTAAAATTACCCCACACGGTTTTCCTAGAACAACATCGCCTTTTATCGAAAGATCGCTGTTTAAGTTTCCCAAGCATCTATGATGCGTTTTTGCACGGTCTGCACACAACTGCAAAAATTTTAGCAGCTCGTCTCAATTCGCTCTATATCTGTTGTCGTGCATACTTGTTTGGAAGAGTTGCTTACAGTGTTTACAGTAGGTGCTGCTAGAGTCTTGCTTGGCATTTCCTTCGTAGATGGCCTGTACTTTACTACAAATAATAAATCTATGGCAACGTACTATTTGTTTTCTGTGTTATAGATTTTATGTACTCGTGCCACTTCATATCACTTTGTAGGATTAACCATAAATACACTCTAAGACGGAGAAAAAGAAACAACGACGCAACACGAAGCAATTAACGGAATGGGATGCGACGTACATGCACAGACAAACTATAAACTTTAGTGGACATGGCTAATAACATCTGTGAGCCAATTTATTTGCAAGAGGAATTAAGCCATTTGCGAACGGCTTTCAAGAGAAATGGGTACACTGACAACGAAATAGATCGAGCTCTCCATCCTAGAACAAAAGTGTCCGAAAATACACGACAACAACAACAACAACAACAACAGTCGTCTGGAAAAAATTTTTCTTCCATTTATTCATAACATCACGGACCGTATTGGGAAAGTTTTGGCCAAATTTCAAGTGGAGACAATCTTTCGACCTACCAAGAAAATTAGTGAAAGTTTAAGATCGGTGCAAGACGCACGATACCCCTTAGCTACCCCAGGTGTGTATAAAATTCCGTGTAGCTGTGGCATGGTTTATATTGGAACAACTAAAAGGAGTGTTAATACCCGCCTAACGGATCACAAAAGGAACTGTAGATTGGGACAAATTGACAAATCAGCTGTAGCAGAACACGTTTTCAATGACGGTGATCACGAAATAAAATTTAGTGAGACAAACGTGATAGCTAGGACTTCACATTATTATACCCGCATGTATAGAGAAGCTATAGAGATCTACAAGCACGAAAATAATTTTAATAAAAAAGAAGAAGGATTAAACTAGACAAGATATGGCGGTCGACTCTGTACCAACGAAGTGACTATCGATTACCTATAATCGACAAAGATGGCACTAGCCAGAGATAGTTTTAAAGTCGAAAGCACGTGATGAGTGGTGGCGCCATCTCAGCGCTCTATATAAGCGGGACCTCCAGCGCCTAGCAGCCAGTCGCCGACTCACCTCAGAAGATGTTGCCCGCAGTAGGCAACGAAACTTCAGGAAGGAGAAGCAGTTTTATATATGGACCACGGCAATTCAGCCCGGAAGTTTTGATTAATAAATGGTTACAATTTCTGAAAAATTGGATGATTTATTCAACAGAACGAGCTTCACAAATTGAGGAAACCAATAACGCGATGGTCCACCTCTGGCCCTTAAGCAAACAGTTATTCGGCTCGACATTGGTTGACAGAGTTATTGGATGCCGTTCTGAGGGATATCGTGACAAATACTGTCCAACTGAAGCGTTCGATCCCCAAATTCTTGACACGGTTGGAGGACCCTGCCTATAATCATCCAAACGTTCTCAATTTGTGATAGGTTCGGTGACACTGCTGGCCAAGGTATGGTTTGGCATTCACGAAGACAAGCAGTAGAAATTCTCGCCATGTGCTATCTGGCATTGCGTTGCTGAAACGTAAGCCCAGGACGGCTTGCCATGAGGGGCAACAAAACGGCGCGTAGAATATCGTACCGTAAGGATGCCGCGGAAGGCAACCAAAGGGTCGTCCTATGGAGTAAAATGGCGTTCGTAGGCATCACTCGTTACTGTCAGAGCGTATGGCGAGTGACGGATAGGTTGGCACCCCATCGCTCTCCGGGGCATCTCCAGACAAGTCTTCGCTGGCCATCTGAATTCATGTCGAAACGGGACTCATCACTGAAGACAATTTTACTCCTACGAATAGATTCCAGGCCGAAGATGTTTCTGGAGTAACGCCACACAGCGGTGGGCTACCAACCTCACTGTCGTCCGCGAAGGGTCTGTGGTGCCGCAGAGAGAGTTTCTACTGTTTGTCTTCGTGCTTGCCAAACCATGTCTTTGCCAGCAGTGTCACCGGATCTCTCCCAAATTGAGAACGTTTGGATGATTATAGGCAGGGTCCTCCAACCGTGTCAAGAATTTGGGGATTGAACGCGTCAGTTGGACAGTATTTGTCACGATATCCCTCAGAACGGCATCCAACAACTCTGCCAACCAGTGTCAAGCCGAATAACTGTTTGCTTAAGGGCCAGAGGTGGACCATCGCGCTATTGATTTCCTCAATTTGTGAAGCTCTTTCCTCTGAATACATCGTCGAATTTTTTCTGTAATTCTGATCATTTGTTTGCACATGTAAATCACTTGTAGAGTGTATTTTATCAACGTGATGTGCTCCAGAAGTTCACCACTTCGTTTGTAGTCGAATAATGTCGAGTTTTATCACAGTGTTGTGAGGCTTATCTTGCATTTGTGTACAGTTAAAGAGAGTTGCGGTTATTACAATTTTTGTCTGGAAAAAAATTGTCCTCGTTTTCCTTACTATCGCTGAGTGAGATACTTTTCTACAGATAACAGAATTCTGAGACAACAATGCTGTAATGCTACTTGTCATGGATGATAAATCCTTTTTTTTTTCTGAACTGATTGGTTGATATGGTGGTTCGTGATTGGAGCCACGACCGATTTAGAAATTAGTTTGTAAAAAAGAAAAAAAAAAGAAAAAAGTGGTAAAATCTTATGGGACCAAACTGCTTAGGTCATTGGTCCCTAAGCTTACACACTACTTAATCTAACTTAAACTAACTTACGCTGTGGACAACACACACACCCATGCCCGACGGAGGACTCGAATCGAACCTCATACGGTGGGGGAGGGGGGGTGGGGGCACGGAACTTAGTTGTTGCTTCAAATTATATACATCCATCGTAAAATTGCTTGTGCAATGGTATATTATTAGTCTTGTGTGAATCGCTCACTGGCCGCCCCCTTTTCGGCACTGAACAGAAAATAGAAACGGTAAGAGAATAGGGAAAGGTAAATACTCAGCAAATTAACTGAATCTAAGACGTGGTCCTTTTTGCCATTGCCACCAGTTCGTCACCCGTTGCCTTGTCATTCAGTAGCATTGCTCTGTTATTTGTTTCTCACTTTCAGGACTTGGGTACCGCAGAGAGCCACGGCCGCACCGGTGACATCATCGCAGAAGCAGCGCGTCTCCTACCTGCCTAAGCAGTGGGACTGGAGGAACGTCGATGGCGTCAACTACGTGTCGCCCGTCAGGTGAGTCAGGGTACACACCACTTTCCTCTCCTCCTTTCAGCTTCTGTCCATCCAATTACGTCTTCCTACTTTTTAGGGGAGCACATCTCCTCAACAGATGATAACAGCGTTTCACTACAGAGTTTGTTACAGTCAGCATTCGTACAAATACTTCGTTTGCTACACCACACTCGACTTCTTTAACCATTTTCAGTAGCCCTAACGACTATAGTAATAAAAAAATATTTATTATAAACCTACAAAGACACAACGAGGGAACTTTAAGAAGGGAGTTACATATCATTATAGCAGGCTAAGTAACTTTTATTGAATTTTACAGTTCAAGGTGACAGATACACAACACGATCCTCCAAGTATCTGTAAACAATGGTCAGAACTTCTCCCAGTCGTTCAGTTCCTCGACCACACAAATCAGTTCCCTGCTCACGGAACCATTTGAGCCAGCTGTTTGAATGTCCTTATAGATGTTGTTTCAGCTTGCCGAAAAAGTGGAAATAGCGTGGTGCAAGATTTGAACTGTAAGGCGGGTCAGCATTACCCACGCCTGTGCGGTCTTGGTCAAATTGTTGGCAACTTTTATCTACTGCTGTACGCGAAATTGCGTATACCTCCAGAATTTCAGTTGGATCTGTGTATAATTCAAGCGTTTTTTGTCCACTTGAATCGAACTGTCCCGAGTACTTCAACTGTGGACTACGTTTCCAGTTGCCACACTATTTCAAAATCACATTGTGATGCATGTGTTACCCATATCGCAGCAGAATCCTTGCGGTAGGAAACGTGGAGCAACTACTCTCTTCTGGGAATGTGCCACTCTTGTGGCGCTCTGAGCGGGAGTAACTTACTGTCTGAGGTCGCAACGCACATTGATAATCAACAAATACAGAGCAATCCAAATTAATTATAGCGATTAAAAAGGAGTATAAGTATTCAACGCATAGCGACACTTCTGTATAAATTTCAGATAATGTGAATAAATTCGATACTGCAGTGCATGTGCCATTCTGAATTACGATGCAAAGTAATCGCAATTCTGCATGTTGATAACAATCAGCTGTATAATGGAATGACAACAATGAAACTTTGTACCGATACGGGATTCGAACGCTGATTTCCTGCTTATCGGGAGCGGTGGCCTTTTTTTTCAATTTTTGTTTTGTATACATACAGGGTATTTCTAAATGATGGACCTATATTCAAAACTTCGTATTTATTCAAGTACAAATTCAAAATGAATAAGCTGTATACCAATGAAAAGAGGAAGTTTCAAAGTATTTTTTCATAATGTTTTATATCAATTTAATAAGTTTCCATTATTTCTAATTAACTTTTAATAATTAGAGATGCAATAAATGTTATAAATGTTCAATGTGGCCACCATTGGCTGCACGGCAGACATCGACACGGTAACCAAACTCGTCCCACACACGCGAAAGCGTATCTGCTATAACTGAGTGTTGAAATATTTGCATTTAGATATCACTAGCTCAAGCGGCTCTGAGGTACCAGGAGTCGATTCATGCTGAAACATCCGTGTCGATGCGAGGTGTACACTCCACAGGCCCTGACTCTGTCATGCAGTCGTTCGTACAGATAATGAACACTGTCCTAGGATGCCTTATACCACGTCAAATCGACCTGTGCACATAGTTCTGTGAGAGTTATTGGTTGACAAGTCACATCCCACGCGTGATCGAATTCAGGCAAATCCAGAGAAGTTGCTGCACATCTTGAAGAGCACCTTGAGTTTCATGGGAACTGTGTGGGCGAGAGTTATCCTATAGGAAACTTCCTGGTGCCAGAATGTCAAAAGAACGAATCTGCGATGGTTAGAGTCCCCTCCTGAAACACGAAAGCTGAGTGCGAGTTAAGGGTTATCGCACTCCAGACCATAAGGCCTCGGGTGGGGCCAGTGTATCTTGGACAAATGCACTCTACGAGGCAGCGCTCACCAGGTCTAGGTCGTACCTGAGTGCAGTTAGACTCTGCTTCTATCGCTGAAGACCACGGCGCGCCGTTCCATCTTTCAAGTGATCTTCTGAAGGCACCCATCGAGCCATAAACGTCGATGCTGTGGCATGAGCTGAAGATGGGCTAGAAGTGTGCGTGCCCGTAGTCTCACTGCTAACAAGCGATTCGCAACAGTTCGAGTTGACGCGTCTGGGCTCACAAGCCCTCTTATCTATGCTGCGGCAGCTGCACTGTCAGCCACTGCCGCCCCTGCCATAAGACGATCTCGGTGGGCTTCTGTGCTACATGGATGTCCAGAACGTCATCTACGGGTGTGAGAATGTTCACGTCACCACTTATACCGGCACCGTTGCACAACTGACGCAGCACAACCAAGATGCGTAGGAATTCTCAGAAAGGACCATCCAGCCACTCGGAAGGCCACAAGCATTAGTGCGTCTCCATGGCATGGTTATTCACTTGCTTCACATGTTTGCACCACACTGAACTTCCTGACTGATCATTCCCTACTAAAGGGGCGACCACGGTACCAGTTCAGCGACGACGTTGAAACCATTACAGCGCATGCACTATCCACCAGGTGGCATATGCCGTTATAGGATTAATTTTAAGTCGACTTTCGACGTGTACCAGTTTCCTTTTCCGGCAGTATCTGTTAAAGCCTTAGAATGTACAGACTAAAATATTAACCACATTATATCACGCCACTGACCACATACTCAAATTACATAGCTGCACCCTTGTTAAGGACTGCATTAGGAAGATAGCAGTAAATTTTCGTAATTTAACAGGGAAGGTAATCGTACTGTTACTGTTCGTGACATTTTCGTAGGAACCAGGAGCAATGTGGAAGCTGCTTCGCCTTCTCCGCCCTCGCTGTCCTGGAGTCTCGCATTCGTATCCAGACGAACAACACCCAGCAGCCCGTATTTTCAGTGCAGGATGTCCTCGGTTGCAGCCCCCTCGACCAGGGCTGTTCTGGGGGATTCCCCTACCTCATTGGCGGCAGATATGGAAAGGTAACTGCTCTACTTCAGAATATTTAGTGTAAAATCATGTGTGTAACTCTCACTGCTCCATGAGTAGTAGGAATATTAGAACGTACCTTGATAATTTAAGATATTGTATCCTGAGGCATCAAGGAGTTATCAGTTTGGTAGTTGAAGGAAGTATGTGCGTGGGGGGTCGGGGTGGAGGGGGTAAAAAAACTATAGAAGGAGACCAAGGCTTCAGTACAGTAAATACATTCAAATGGAGTTTTTTGTAATTGTTATGGAGGTGAAGAAGCTTGCTCAGTACACACTAGCGTGAAGAGTTGGATTAAACCAGTCTCCGAACTAAAGACAACCGCATATCTGAGGGTACAAGAACTTAAGACCAACTGATAACTCAAATAAACTGTGAAATGTTTTCCGAAACGTAAATCCTCAAATCTTCCGTCGATCGTCATCATCAATGGCAGCAGTCGCCATTTGCTAGATAACGCCCTCATCCAGAAATCTCCATTTATTAATTTTTTCACTTACATGCATCCATGTCGCAGCTACCTGATTTACAATTCCACTCACTTTCCATTAGATCGTCGTCTGTGTTTTCTTAGCTCTTCGGATACAGAAAAGTACATCTGTAGCTGTCGGTATTGTGCACGGAACCTTATGCTGTCTGATGGATGGTACATCACGTACCAGAACCATTTCCCCTCTTCCCCATTCGCCTGAATGGTCCCAATTCCAGCAATAGAGCAAGTCACACTGGTACATGTTGCGCGATAATTCTCCAGTGCATATTCTGTATCACAGTACACACTTATGAATGCATATTATATAGGGGGTAGAGTATGACCTTCTTCTTAAGACCGTGACCAGTAGTTACAAAAGTTTAACTTGTCCATTTCTTGCATTTCATTCAATATGCTATACTTAGATTGTTCAGTACTACAAGAATTTTCTGCACTCATTCTTGTCAAAATTCATTGATAATCCATTGGCCTTTATCTGTTGAAATTTTCAAATATTCAGTTTGCTGTCTTGTCGGATATATGACTAATACTACTTCTTATTCCTGTACATTTACCACCTACAAAAAGGGCAAAATTCTGACGATAGAAGTGGAAGTTCTGTTAGTATAGCGGAAATGAAAGAGAACCCACAGTAGGATTCAATGGCACATCAGGTCTAATTGCTTCAAATTCCGAGTACCTATAGGTGTGTGATCGATGTGGCACTGGTACACACTGCTTTCTGTCACGGAAATAAGAAAATAATGAATCTTACCACTATTCCTTTATATTTTAACTTTTACGTTAACATATTATGATTATGCAAGTCAAAAAATATTCCAAGGGCAATAATGATACTGATTTATTGGATATAGCATGTTACCTACCAAGGTAAATATAGCCACCACAACTGACAGTGCTTTAAGAAATTTATACTGTTTGCTACCTTCAGCCTGAGTTACTTTGGCCCAGTACTTGCCTTTCTTTTCACATGTGGCAAGAAAACAAAGGAGATTTTCATAGTATTGTCGCAAACATGTGCCATCAGTTAGGAAAGATTTTTAAACAAAATACATCACTCGTGCTGCTCTGGTACTATTAAAAAATGGACCTATGTTACCGGAGCTTCGGCCGATACAGTCATTTCTTTATGTAAAAGTGGCAATATAATATTTGGATAACGTAAAATCAATACATATATCTTGAGTAGACATACAGGAGCACGAGGAACAAATAAAACACTAAATTTTGATGACAAGAAGAGAAAATATTCAACTTTATGCATTAAATATGCAAATGCACAATATTTCAGCAATTGACAAACTCATTTTCAGCTTACAAGCTACACTGTGGTAACTATTTGCAGATGTTAAGGATGATATGCGGTAGAGATATAGGACTTATAACGCAAATTGTTGAAGCTCTGCTACTTGAAAATAGTCACCTATTTTGTTGCAGTGGCCTGATAATTCTTCCGAAATCCTGCCAAGGATAAAATAGTTTGTTTCTGGACTTTGTTCTGGACCTCGTCTTTTGCATACAGTTCATTTTAGCGCCCTCATCACTAACCTGTCACAATTCCAGGGTACTTTTCTTTGTATTACAAAACTGCAGTATATTGCCTAACTGTAAATTTATCTATTATCATTTTGTGATACTGGACTTGATGTGAACCCTCCAGGATGAAATTACTGGGATGTAACAGCTGTTAAATTATTTACTATCAACTTCGAGTCTAGTGTTGCTAACACAATATTACTTCGTGGAACTCACATCATTATAGATCGTTCTTTGCACATTCCAAATGGATACTGCCTTGTTTACTGCACACTAATAACATACCTTTCACAGGAAAAGAACTTAACACTTTTCCCGGCCAGTGGGCTAAGATAACGCCAGCTTACGGTACTGAGAATTCTTTTTCAGTCTTTTGTTCAATTTGTAAATTTTATTGCACAAGATCTTCTCGAATATTTTTGAAAATACTGATAGAATGAGACGTATTGCCAATTCCTTACTACTTTTATCTTCTTTTTTGTGAAGTGGCTTGACAACCGCGTATAAATCTCTGTCTAGGAAAATGCCGCTATGAAGAGATTTATACGTAACTAGTATATCTGAAGTCCACTTGTACAGCACTTGATTACATTATTACTGATTTCATCGTAACAAGGTGATCATTTATTTTCAGAGAGCTAGTAAAAATGAAACCTTGCTTACGAGATGTAGAATGTAGTTTAATTTAGTAAAACTTCTTTTGGAATATTTTACTTAGACACTCTAAGGTATATGCTAGGAAGGCGATGAAACCTAAATTACCTGCTACTGGCAGAAAAAAAGTTATTAGAGTTGTGTACAATTTAGG
Organism: Schistocerca gregaria; assembly: GCF_023897955.1. NCBI lineage: Eukaryota > Metazoa > Arthropoda > Insecta > Orthoptera > Acrididae > Schistocerca > Schistocerca gregaria. The sequence continues at coordinate 553,505,041 of NC_064920.1, forward strand.
GGCTAATAAGAATGGTGAGTTATTTACCTTCGTAGAAATTTCTTAGTCACGCTGAAACAGTTTTCCTGGCACATATTTTTTTAATATGTTCGAAATAGTTTTACAATGCATTCCATTTTATTATTTTTTTACTGGAGAAGTATATTTTTTCTTGTAATTTCTGGTAGTAAAAAATATTCCACCTTATGTAACTGATAAGTGAATACAGTCACATGCAAGGATAACATGAAATTATCTTTCCTAAGCTCACTGTTGCACGACACTTCTCTTTACTTGGCAGGACTATGGGCTAGTGGAAGAGGCGTGCAACCCATACCAGGGTGTCGACAGTGATTGTTCGACCGACACCTCTTGCGATCGCCATTACACTGCTGAGTACAGCTACGTTGGAGGTAAGTGGATCTTCGAGCAGCGCTACTTCCTTCTCTTTCTCGTTTGCTTGCAACACCTGAAACAGATAACGACGATTCGGATACATTTTTCTGTTCATAAGCCCATTTGTGCATGTTTTTAACACGACAACTTACCAGTCATTCATATACATCCATATTTCTATCCGTGTGGCGCAAGCCATTCTGCGAAGTTTGGAGGAGGGTACATACAGTACTGCGACAGAAATCATTTCGCTCCCTTCCTGTCCTGTTAGCGGATGGTACGTGTGAAGAGGGGCTGAATAAGTCATGCAACATTTTTTTTTCTTTTTTTCTTTTTCTGGAAGCAAATACCGTTCTACTAGTTGACGTCGGCGCCAAAGTCTTGCTTCATCAGTAAACTACACTCCTGGAAATTGAAATAAGAACACCGTGAATTCATTGTCCCAGGAAGGGGAAACTTTATTGACACATTCCTGGGGTCAGATACATCACATGATCACACTGACAGAACCACAGGCACATAGACACAGGCAACAGAGCATGCACAATGTCGCCACTAGTACAGTGTATATCCACCTTTCGCAGCAATGCAGGCTGCTATTCTCCCATGGAGACAATCGTAGAGATGCTGGATGTAGTCCTGTGGAACGGCTTGCCATGCCATTTCCACCTGGCGCCTCAGTTGGACCAGCGTTCGTGCTGGACGTGCAGACCGCGTGAGACGACGCTTCATCCAGTCCCAAACATGCTCAATGGGGGACAGATCCGGAGATCTTGCTGGCCAGGGTAGTTGACTTACACCTTCTAGAGCACGTTGGGTGGCACGGGATACATGCGGACGTCCATTGTCCTGTTGGAACAGCAAGTTCCCTCGCCGGTCTAGAAATGGTAGAACGATGGGTTCGATGACGGTTTGGATGTACCTTGCACTATTCAGTGTCCCCTCGACGATCACCAGAGGTGTACGGCCAGTGTAGGAGATCGTTCCCCACACCATGACGCCGGGTGTTGGCCCTGTGTGCCTCGGTCGTATGCAGTCCTGATTGTGGCGCTCACCTGCACGGCGCCAAACACGCATACGACCATCATTGGCACCAAGGCAGAAGCGACTCTCATCGCTGAAGACGACACGTCGTCCATTCGCAGCTGGCGCCATTCGACGGCGAACACCGCGGTTCCTGGTGTGTCCGCTGTGCCGTGCGTGTGATCATTGCTTGTACAGCCCTCTCGCAGTGTCCGGAGCAAGTATGGTGGGTCTGACACACCGGTGTCAATGTGTTCTTTTTTCCATTTCCAGGAGTGTATCTATAAGCAGTCTCGTAATGCGAAAGCAGTTCCGCACAGATGGTCCTTCGTTGCTCTTTATGGGTCTTCTGTTAGGCAACGGGGAACACAGCAGGTACCCACCTTTGATTATCGCAAATGGAGTGTGTCAGCACTAGCAGCAGAGACGTCCAGTTGCGCAACGAGGTGTTTAACTGAGATCCGTCGGCCACCTCGAACGGGAATGTCCGCTCTTTCCAACATTGCAGGAGTCACATCTGCGTGCGACCAGCAGCAAGCCGGGGATCAGACAGGTTTGCGTGACGTTATTGCGATGATGACTGGCTCTTCATGTGACGACTCATCGTGCTTTTCTTCACTGACATGTGTTCGTGGGCATTCTGCGAACGCCCGTGAATACCTTCGATGCTCTTGTTCTCCGCGATTTTGAACCAACGTATACCGCCGCCACCTATCAGAACTTCACGAAACTACAGAGGCTGAAGCGGGAATATACCACAATGTCCCACAACAAATTCCGCATTTTTTCAACTGAAAGTGGTCGAGCCAAAAATGTGACGCATTAGTTACCGACCGTCTCTCGTAGTTACTAGCGCTCCGAACTACAGCGTTTTCAACACCACTCTCGCATTGTTTTGCAGCAGAAAGAATTTCGTTTTTACAGATTGAAAACTTCGTGACAGATAAAAATTGTGTGAGGGACCAGGACTGGAAACTGGTACCTTTAAGATTCGTGGGTAAATACTTTACGGACTTTTTTATCTGTTTTATCGTCGGTGGTTCTCGATACCGCGTGGTATCTTTCACATTCAGTCGATGAGAACTCCACGGTGTTGTTATCACAGTTGGTGGCGAGTCCCCTGACCGAAGACGCTGAACCACCGTGCCGACAAACCGCCTGAGCTATGGAGCACTGGAACACGACCCTAGTTCCACCTTCACATTCTAACTTCTGCCAATGCGTGTTCTTCGTACGGGAAAGAATCCCGTTTCGATGGTTAAGAGTTCAGTAGTCTAAGATATATCATCGTGAAATCAAATCAGCCTTGAACCCAACACTTTTGCAACACTAGGTATGGTTTGGCTGGAGGACGTGCGTTCCTGCGTCTCTCCAAGTAGTAGACATCGTAATGAGAATGGCAAGAAATAACAAGGTACCTCTGAATCGCACCGAAAATAGGTCCTTGACTGGCGCCATGTTGAATCTTGAACCTTTGGGTTTTCCAATTTATTAGGATGAATGATGATGTACGGTATCATCATTTCTATACCTAAGCATTTGGAGCTTACGTAACAGTTCACAATAGGACTAGCGTTAAAATATTGACTTCAATTAGTTACAGGCACTTTTATAAGTGTGGAATTATTCCGTCGTATTTCCACTTCGTCTTTACAGTAATCAGTTAGTTGTACGTCGTCTGTAAAATTTAGGTACTTAAAGAGAATACATACTTTTTTACTAAAGCCTTCATGTATGAAAACATGACCTTTTAGAATGTTATTTTTCTTTGTCCGCATACTACATTACAACTTTGTTGCTTTTAATCTTCATAGTCAATGTCGAGTGTCTAACATGCAGTAACGATTCATATATTTGATGTTACTCCCCGTAATATTTCAGACACTTCTTTCATGGGATCAGTGGCTACAAATTTACACTTGTTAACGAATTCCTACGATGCAGGGGAAACAACAGTTGTGCTGTGCTGTGTTGAATATTATTGTTTCAACGGCCATAACAAATTACGAGAAGTAGGTTTAGGATAATACAGAGGCCAATACCCACCAATCACTATTATCTTCGGTTATTTTTGAAGTAGGGACGGTCCAGGTAACTGAAGTGTGTAACTGCAACATCAGGCTATACAACTGCATTCGTTAAACCGCCTGGTTGAAAGACAGCAAATGAAACTCGTCATTCCCCTCGTTTCTACCGATTGACTGTTTCAGTACTAAAAGGTGTTTAGAACCTCCACAACCACGGAAATAGAGTTTTAAATCATTTTTAAATTTAGGTCACGAAGTGTTATTATATCCTTTGGATTTCGAGATGTAAAACTAGACGATCATGTTTTCAACCGCCACCAACCCCTGCTTTCTATCCCACAACTCATTCTGTTTCAAATTTGAGGGCATCTTGACTCTCTATACAGTAAACATGTCAAAGGAAGAATGCTTTTTAACAAATTTTCCGTATTGTCAATATTTCATAAGCTTCTGGACAAATCTTGTGTTTGCAACCAACGTGCAACAAGGGACTGAGAGCGTGGTGTTCAATTCCCGTGCAGGCTACTACGGCGCTACGAACGAAGTGACGCTGCAAGAGGCGCTGGTGCAGCGAGGACCGGTGGCCGTCGCCTTCATGGTGTACGACGACTTCCGCTCGTACACCAGCGGCATCTACAGACACATCGAGACACGGGTCGACTTCGACCCAAAGGTGGTGAGTAGCGGCTGTCAGTACACTAACAGTCCTGTAGCCCAGCTCCAACGGTTAAAACAGAAGAAAAAATATTTCAAAACACTAGTATGTGTCTGTTCTACCACCCGGCAGTCTATGTGTAAAGGTTAACGAATCTAAGGACGGTAGCAACCGCTGAAAAAACAATCACGCGTAGCAGACAATTAAGATTAGCAGATCCGCAAGAATCATGAAAGGGGTGTTATTTGGCAAATAGCGTTTTACAGAGTGACAGTTATTGAACTATATGAAATAAAATCGTCGTAACGTCTGAACGGTTTGCGTTAGGACGTTCAAACTACACGTTTGGCTTCCGGGAATGATGGGAAGTAGTATATTGGTTTAGCGACAAGGTCCACTTTCATTTCTATGGGTTCGTCAGTAAGCAAAATTGCCTCATGTGGGGCACTGAGAATCCGAATTTCACGATCGGGAAGTCTCTTCACCCTCAATGGGTGACTGCGTGGTGTGCAATGTCCAGTCACGAAATAATCGGTGAGATACTCCTAGATGGCACGGTGACTACCGAACGGTACGTGGAGGTTTTGGAAGATGATTTCATTCCCATTATCCAAGGTGACCCTGATTTCGACAAGATGTGGTTGATGCAAGACGGAGCTCGACCTCATCGAACTAAGAGAGTGTATGAGCTCCTGGAGGAGCACGTTGGGGACCGCATTCTGTACCCAGAGGCCACTGGCATGAGCCTCGATTGGCCCCCATATTCTCCGGATCTGAACACATGTGACTTCTTTGTGTGGGGCTACATTAAAGACAAGGTGTGCAGCAATAACCCCGAAACCAGTGTTGAGCTGAAAACAGCCATTTAGAGGTCATCGATCGCATCGGTGCTCCGACACTTACAGCGGGTCACGCAGAATTTCCCTATTCGTCGCCAATAATGGCAGGCACATCGAACATGTCATAACCTAAATCCGAATATATGTAGTGACCTTTACATGTTGAATAAAATGTGTACCGCCAGCCGGTGTGGCCACGAGGTTCTAGGCGCTACAGTCTGGAACCGCACGACCGCTACGGTCGCAGGTTCGGATGCTGCCTCGGGCATGGATATGTGTGGTATCCTTCGGTTAGTTAGGTTTAAGTACTTCTAAGTTCTAGGGGACTGATGACTTCAGCAGTTAAGTCCCATAGTGCTCAGAGCCAATTGAACTTTTTTTTTAATGTGTACATGCAGTACTTTGTAACTAATGTACGTTTTTTTCGTGTAATTCAATAATTGTCACCCTCTACATGAAGCAGTTTGTGTTAACATATGCAATACCTATAAAGTCGCGTTTCACGAAGTAGGATCTGCTTTGTGAAAATGTAGGGTTTCAAGGAAGTAATGAAAACACGGCGAATTTTAGTCTTCAAAGATTTACCAGATGTTTGAAACAATTCCTAACTCATTGTAGAGACGAGTGTAATATTCCATCCAACTGTGAGGACGATACCGAATGTTTCATAAGAGATGTCATTTATAATCCTCCGAGTGTGATGCTAACAGGTGAGTCACACTCTACCTCTGTGGTGATGAGCCTCTGGAGAAATGATGAGCGGAAAAATCTGTATTATATTATTTAACCTATGTGACCTACATTCTTGCCTGCTACACTTTGGACTTTTTACATACTTACACCACACCAATAATTTCTCGAATTAATGATTTTTTTAATAACTGGAGTTCATATCAACAGCTAAATTGTTGCCGATGTACTTGTTACACAAGTGACTAGCAGGGCAAATAAAATCAAGGCCGCGTATGATTTTACATTATAGACGACTTCCGTCAATCAAGACTTTAATACGTATGTTCACATTAAATATTTTGTAACAATTCTTGTAGCACACTTCTTGCTATAATTTTTAAATAATATATATTTTCATAACAATGAAACAGTTATTTGTCTGTGATTCTTGAGTTTCTACCGGCGTATTTGATAATCAAAATATCCAAGGGTGTACTGCCGGTCTATAGTGTCCAACGGGCACAATATTTCGGCGATCAAACATGTCGCCATCATCAGGTGAACTGACGGACTGAGCTCCTGTGAACGCGCCGGCACGGAGATCCGTACGCTATGGCTGCTCAGTTCCCCCCTCCGTGCCGGCGCGTTCACAGCTCAGTCCGTCAGTTCACCTGATGATGGCGACATGTTTGATCGCCGAAATATTGTGCCCGTTGGACACTATAGACCGGCAGTACACCCGTGGATATTTTGATTAGTTCTTTGTCTGTTCCCTGTATTCATCACAAAAAATTGGAAGTGTCTATTGGATGACGAAAACAAACATTTTCCTTACACCAGGAATATATCATGAAAGAAAAATTTATGCATTCAGGCACTTCACGGTAGAAGATAATTTCATCTAGACAGCACCCGAAGTTATCAGAAATGGTCATTGTTCTGCGTATTGTGTTGAGTACCAGGCATACTTTACCAACTTTGTAAAATTTGGTGAAGCAAACTGACAATGCAGAAATGATTGAAGTTAACGATGTATTTCCGCTTGGAACGACAAAGGACTGTCGAAAATTATGTTGCACGTCAATTTTCTGAAAAACGTGTTTTTTTTATCGAAAGGCTGCATCACCTTATTAGTTCAAGATGGAATCTGAATTATTTTAACAATCTTTTCGTTGTTGTCCTAAAGACAAAAGTGTCGTTATGTCCACGACAAGGATCCAACAAAAGCAATGGATTATTTTCAAGAGATGGTAAGAAGACGTTTTTCCAAATTTTTCAAGTAGACTCATTTTTTTTAATTTTTAGCTTCAATTTTCCTTGAGATTCCTGAAGACAGATATGAAGCTGTGGGACCAGTAACACACTGATGTCGCTGGTATTGTTACATACGACTGCGTCAAAGTATTTATAGACTCCACAAGCATCTCTGTTTTTTTATTATTTTTTTTCGCTCGAACTGGTGAATTGCGGTGTGCGTGCAGCTTTTGCACGAAACCTGACTGATTAGCTTCACGCACAGCATTTTAGGAAATAACAAGAAGCTTCATCTTCACGCCACTTATAATAGTGGTTTGAACACTTTTTTTGCTTCACAGTATTACTAGTCAATGACGTCTCCTTTACACGTATTTGAGGTAAACTTCATAATTTTGCGACTCCCTGGATCTATTTGCCAGATCGAAGACGCCTGGAAATCGGTAATTTTCTTCCCACTTGCATTTCGGAACGCCCAGTGTCTAGATCACCATCAGTAACGCTGCACTGACTCTCACAAGCAGTTCTAAAACTTTCGCATAGTTTTTCTTTGACTCTTTTGCGAGTTTCATTTTGGCACATATTTCACACTTCGTGTAAACAGTTCTTCCATTTATACAATTCATATTCAGTCTTTACAAAAAGAAACCGGCTTTGTACACTGTTTGAGCATAAGCATTTTCTCTCTCCTTCATTTGATCCAAAAATTTACAGCCTTTTGTTTGCAATGGAAAGCTATTACTAAATATATTTTCTTTGGATTTCGAAGTCACTGTGTTTGTCCTGGCTTCAGTTAGCTTAACAATCAGCGAACCACAATTTACGGAATCGTCCGACTTCTTTCCTGTTTCTTCCAATGTTTCCACCATTTCTAACGAAATCCGACGTCATTCGAATGAATGTCCAAGAAATTAAGCAATAAATACTACATACGTAGGTCTTCAGGAGAAATAGGTGATGTAGATTGCATACCAAGTTCTCACATTACATCTTTGCAATGTTGAAAACGTTAATTGGATTCCATGTTATTGTGACTCTCTGAAACGTGCACAAAGACAGAAGCTGTTACGAAGCATATAAGAAGAAATCACAAAGAAAATTAATTCACTTAAAAAGAAGAAGAAGAAGAAGAAGAAGAAGAAGAAGAAGAAGAAATATCTGCAATGTGTCTTAGCAGCTAAAGTTCTGGCATCGGTTTTCTTTCAGTGTACTTTCTATATAAACAGTTTCAGGGGAGGTTTAGACATGTCGGACTGTACTGTTTCCTATCACAGCATGCCCGAGATGTAGGATAAAGTTACCTAATTTGGTGACAAAGCCAGTAATTTTGTAAATAATTAGCTGATTAGCCATACATTCCTGAGGAAAATGATAATGTGACTTAGGTTTGTATGTGTATGATATAATAATATCAGTTTCATAGTGTTCTGTTTCGTTTTGGTGGAACTGAAGATGTTTAAATGAAAACATTACAATTGTACGTAACTAATTTTGTGATACCGATTCTTAATTTGGTGATAATTAACGTAAGTTATAAATATGATGTAATTATTTATATATGTTTGAACATTTTATTACATAATCGAAAGGAACATATTGAATCAAAAAAATTATTAAAAATTACATATTTATAATAAAAAGTACCTTTATAAAAATAACCTCTGTTCAAATACCAAATAAATTGTTTAGGTTCAAACTTAACGTCAACTGAAGATAAAATCTGAGTACCATTAACATACCAGCACATTCTGAAAGAGTACTTATTCCTGTTTAAAAAATATCACGTCACTCATTGTTAAAACTGCAGAGACCTCACATGTAAAAATGTCCTACACGACATTCGTTTTGGCAGAGCTCAGGGTAGGAAATGAAACAGAATGAGCATTGCACCTATTTATTTCCATGTGCCACATTTCTGCCTATTGTTTTCAGCGTTCCAGAAGGTCCAGCTGAATCCAAAACAGTGCTTCCTTTTCCTTTGCTAGTTCGTGGACTGTTCAGTGCCAGATTCTTGGGTCAACACTCCTTGCTCATGTGAGCTTCCTTCGCACATTTCCTGCTGGTGTTCTTAGGATACAATCAACGGGAGATAGCGAGGTAGCTGGACTTTTTGGCATGTCAATAGCATCTGCCTGCGAACTCCCATTTGATGATCTGTTTACATCAGGAACTGGTAGGCCTTCCTGTGGATCAGGATGCTCAGTGAGCTCGGATGGAGCCAGTTTTTTTCGGGGAATGACACTTCGATCCAAGGGTCTCATCCCACTAGACCTGAAGGCATTTTTTTATGTTTTCCTCAGAGAAAGCTTCTGCAAAAGGCATCTTGAAGATGGTGAGGAAGTTTCTTTTATTTGCCTAATCTGTTGCGCTTTTTTTCATATAATTGTGCAGTTAATTTCTCCAAGCACTCTTAGGGGCCTTCTATACGCCGACGTCCAGGGGTTGGAGCACGGGTGTAGTGTGAGAAGGGCATGTAAATAAATACGAGAGTGAGCCAAATGAAAACTTTAAATATTTTTTAAATATTATTTATTGTGCACAAGTGGTACAAAGCTGTATCACTTTTCAACATAATCTCCCCCACGCTCCATGCAAGTCCTCCAGCGCTTACAAAGTGCATAAATTCTTTTAAAAAAATTTCTTTTGGTAGTCCACGCAACCACTCATGCACCGCGTGGCGTACCTCTGCATCAGAACGGAACTTCTTTCCTCCCATTGGGTCTTTGAGTGGTCCAAACATATGGAAATCACTTGTGGCAAGGTCTGATGAGTATAGTGGATGAGGAAGACACTCAATATGCAGGTTTGTGATTGTTGCAACTGTTGTACGGGCAGTGTGGGGCCTTGCATTGTCATGTTGCAAAAGGACACCTGCTGACAGCAATCCACGTCGCTTTGATTTGATTGCAGGCCGCAGATGATTTTTTAGAAGATCTGTGTATGATGCACTGGTGACAGTGGTCCCTCTAGGAAAGTAATTCTCCAAAATGACGCCTTTTTCGTCCCAAAAGAGAGTCAGCATAACCTTCCCTGCTGATGGTTCTGTTCGAAACTTCTTTGGTTTTGGCGATGAGGAATGGCACCATTCCTTGCTCGCTCTCTTCGTTTCCGGTTGGTGGAAGTGATCCCAGGTTTCGTCTCCAGTAACGATTCTTGCAAGGAAGCCATCACCTTCTCGTTCAAGACGCCGAAGAAGTTCTTCACAAGCATCAACACGTCGTTCTCTCTTTTCAGGAGTCAGCTGCCGTGGCACCCATCTTGCAGTCACTTTGTGAAACTGGACCACATCATGCTCAATGTGGTGTGCTGACCCATGACTAATCTGTAAACATGCTGCAATGTCATTCAGTGTCACTCCGCTGTTTTCCTTCACTATGTCTTCAACTGCTGCAATGTTCTGTGGAGGCACAACTCGTTGTGTCTGACCTGGACGAGGAGCATCTTCCACTGAAGTCACACTATTTGCAAACTTGCTACTCCATTCGTAGACTTGCTGCTGTGACAAACATGCATAACCTACTGACCTTTCATTCGTCGATGAATTTCAGTAGGTTTCACACCTTCACTGCGCAAAAACCGAATAACAGAACGCTGTTCCTCCCTGGTGCAAGTCGCAAGTGGCGCGACCGTCTTTATACTGATACTGTGACGGTATGTGTGTATCTACACTATGCTGCCACCTACAGGCGATTCTGCGCACTGTTTGTACCACGCTTACCAACCTACAGGACAACGGAGCGAAATTTCGATTTGTTACTACAAATTTAAGGTTTTCATTTTCCTCACCCTCGTAGATATTATTTTGACAAGCAAGCTCGACTTGTGGAGAAATGTCTGCTCAGTGCGAATCCATCGGCAATAGCGCAGGTTTTGTTCTGTTAGATTCAAGAACAGCTTGAGACCATTCTAAAAACAATTCTTTAGTAATCAGGCCCATTTCAGATAGACGAACCTGCGTGTTCGATAGACAGTCTCTCATGTAACCATCATTCCACCAAGAACGTTTGAAAATTATAAATTTGGTATACAGCTGCCATTATCACAAGTACAGCTTACCAACGTCATAGTTTCTCTTCGTTTTGCATAGGTACGTTTGTATACGAACTTCTTTCCAATTTCAGTTATGACCTAATTGGGCTTGACGACAAACATCAAGCCGGTTTCATTAACATTCCGCACATGATCTTCCACCTTGCTTAGAGGAGACAAGCATAGTTTATTGACATGTGAAAGTTTGTCAAAATACTCGTCTATTATAATAGGTATGGAAGCCCAGTATGGAGATAAATTTTCCGGGACTCTCGAAGTCCGACCATATCGACATCTATAACTGACCCACCATTTTTTTGCTTGCAAATTTTCTTATCACTATTAAAAAATAATCGCATGATGAGTTGCCCAAGTCCAAATCCCATCTCTTGCATCGTAATTACGTACTTCAGTAATTTCTATTCTAATTCTGACTCTAAGGTGAATGGGCGACCTACGTCTTGATTTTCTGTTCTGTCCTAAAGACAGAAGTGTCGTTATGCCCAAGACAAGTATCCAGCAAAAGGAATGGATAATTTTCTGCAGATGGTAAGAAGACTTTTTCCAAATTTTGCAAGTAGTCTCATATTTTTAAATTTTTAGCTCCAATTTGCCTTGAGATTCCTGAGGACAGATATAAAGCAGTGAAAACAGTAACACACTGATATAACTGGTATCGTTACATACGATTTCCCAGCCACTATGATGTCTGAGGAAAATATTTATACAGTAAATAAAGATTTTACCGCTCATCATTTCTCCAGAGGCTCATCACCGCACTAGCGGTGTGTGACTCACCTATTACCAACACACTCGGAGGATTGTAAATGACACTTCTTATGAAACATTCACCCACGGTGAAGAAGAGCACATGCCATAGCATTCACTGAACAATTTTCGTTCCTTTAAGGATTGTGGTCTCTATATTTGGTTATTTTTATTATAAGTTTGTCGGATGAATCATGTTACACCAGGTTACACCAGGTTATGCTCGTGTCCTCCATCGAGGTGAACATCTTTACCAAACGTGCGCAATGATATGGACGCAGGCCAGTGTAGCCAGTATTATGCTGTGAGGAAAATTCGCTTGAGACCTGTGGTAATAATCGAAGGCATTACGGCAGCTGTGGACTATGTGAATATTATTACGAAACATCTCCATCACTTCAGGCTTCATATCTTCCCCAGTGAGGATGATGTCTTCCAGCAAAATAAATGTCCGTATCACAGGGCCAGAATCATGCTGCAGTGGTTTAAGGAGCATGATAGTGAACTCACGTTGATGTCTTGTTCAACAATTCGCCTGATCAGAAATCTGCTTTGTCGATTCCATTGCCACGCAGAAGCGCTGCTGTGTTGCAAATCCAGTCGTGGACCAAAGCCTAAGCATATAATCATAACGCTTTGACGCGTCATTGTATAGATAATCTCCTATTTTGGTGACGCTTGTAATGAATGTTGATGCCGCAATGATGCGGTCCTTGTTGAGTGCGCTCCATGTTGCCTCCAGCCGTCCAGCCACGCGGTGCTGCTGGTGGGTTACGGCGTGGACGCCGCCTCCGGCGAGAAGTACTGGATCGTGAAGAACAGCTGGGGCGAGGACTGGGGCGACGCCGGCTACTTCAAGATCCTGCGCGGAGTCAACGAGTGCGGCATCGAGGCCGAAGGAGTCGAGGCCACTCCCATACCTCTGTGAAAACTCCAGCCTCCTACCTGCTTCCACCAGCTGTCTACATAACACCAACTGCTTCTTGTAATAAAACATTACGTAACACGCCCTTTATCCGGTCTCTTGTGAACCACCCACGTGAAGAAGAACACATGCCAGAGCGTGGTTCCTTTAAAGACTGTGGTCTCTATATTTCGTTTCACAATAATGATTACGAAGAATTTTGATGATTATTGAGTGATCATAGGATGAATTTTACGTTTTTGTAGTTTTAGTAACTAATTTTGTCCATTGCTGTTATATGTTTAGGCTCGACATCTAGTTTCATAAATGCTACGTCAGTAACCAACAATGAACATTCACAATTATTTTGATGGTTATCATTAACTTTTGACTTATTGATTTGATTTATTATTTGACGTATTGAATTTTGCTAGTCTTACTGCACTTCAGCCGAAACCATTTATGAAATACAGAACCATTTTCAATAATATATACATACATTTACTTTATTAGTAAAAGGCCGCTTATACGTTGAAGGTGTTTGGTAACAGATTGCTGTATTTTGAAATGCAAAAGTTGACGATAGAAACGGAACTCTTTACGTCACTGCACCAACAAGGGAAATGCCCAGAATAGCACGAAAATGTACTTCACATATGTCTCAAAACTTGCGATTACGTAACAAACAAGTGACTAACGGAGAATAACTAGAAGAAGGTAAACTGAAAGAAAGTTAATTAGAAAAAGTTTCAATAGATTTCCACAAAGGCGAGGAAGAATTATGTATTCCCATTTTATATTTTGACGCTTTATCACCAATGGATATACATTCGAAGTTGTTAGTGGTATACAAGTATAGACCACAATAAAAATCAAACAGAAAGTGTAGTCAAACTACACCGGAAATGACCGCGGAGAAGCCCTCGGACGTTGGCGCGCCAGCTACATATAGTCTGCGGCCGTGAGCACGGCTCCAGTTCACCATCGGCAATGGAGGCTGAAGCTTTGACAATGCCAGCCACTCGTGCTGGCGAAACGTCAGTAAAAACATTAGATGAACGTCGGCCGAAAAACCCGAGACACGAGCCTTAGGCAGTTTGTCACTAAGTTGCAACGAAAGCCTTAACAATTTTGTAGAAAGTGTAGTCCCACGACTTCCGATACTTAAGACTGAGGTGTAGATATTGCTGCGCAGTAACCTTGTTCCTGGATGCACTAACAAATTGTACAGGATGGGCGTATGGGTAGGCGGTGGGCGTTATAGAATAATAGTGTAATTTTTAGAGAAAGGCCATTTATTGGCTAAAGCATGATGAAAGGGGCTACATAGGCCTAGGGAGGTGAGGGTGAGCCAGAGCTTACAATTTGGCGAACATTGTTTGCGAAGCTACCGAAAGTGATTGAGTGGCAAAACTAAGTCCACAGTGCCGCAGCACCGGCAGAAACGGGAGATATTCAATGCTACAGGGCGCGCATCCGACTCGAGGGTGAGTAAGAATACAAGAGAGCGGGCCGGGCGACTGGCGGCCGGGTATATTCGACGCACCACGCAGCTTCCTCCGCCCTGATTGGTCAGGACCGAGCAAACCGTGCGGGCGGCATGGAACTTCCCAGAGCGTTGCCTGCTAAGCGACGCCTGGGACGGCATTACCTCGTAAGCACATGAGAGAGGCGCGTGAACAAGGTGCCCTTCCTTGTGCTGACTTCCTGTTACTAGACCGTGGGTAGAAAGAATTTACAGGCAGCTAACACTGCCGGCCGTGGCTTGGCCGCAATGGAAAAATGAAGTTACCGGTTGGAGGCTCATATAATAAGGTAAAATATCTTACTGTCTGGCTCATCCTTTACAAAATTTTCGAAGCTATTCCTTGACACACAAGGTGAAAGAACCATCCCCAGCTCAGATCAAGTGTCGCAATTATAATCTCGAGCACACAAAGAGTGCCAGTATTTCAAAAGCAGGACAACGCTCGTAACTCATTGCTACACAGTGAGCAGAGCTACAGCAACTGGCGAAACTGGTCCAGTATGATGGCACCCAGAACGTCCTTATGCAAAGTCTATAACACAGATTAATAACATGCAACATCCGAGTTCCACCCCCCAAGGCGTTCTAGTACTGACAATAAATGTAGTGGCAGAGGAAACCGCCCATACCTCAGACATCACGGTGCGAACAGGACTGCTGACACCTCTGGTCAAACGAGGGCAAATGGCCACCTAACCTGGCTTTAAATACCCCTGTTTCGGGCATTTCGAACTCAGTGTATGGGCAATGTGTCCTCATCACCGATACCGACGGAACGATTGTATCGCTAGTTACAGGTTAACTCTCCTGGCGATATGTTGCTCGCTGCCTGTTTGAAGACTTCAACTACAAAACGGCAACCTGCCAGTTTTTCTTCATCGCTCCACTGTACCACTACCCACGGTTCACAGCCGTGACTGACAGAAGATGCAGACCTACTGTGCCTCCCTCTGCTGAAGGGCCAACCAACTGATTGCAAGCTGCCATCTCCCAGTAGCAGGGAGGGCGTCTGAGTGCCGCCTCCCAGGCTGTATGTGCACCGCCCTCCTGGCTGTACATTGCGTGCTGAGGGAGCCCTGGGCTTCCGCCTTCAGGATAGCCGCTATCCTGAATATGCTGTGGGTACAAGTCTAAGCGCAACGTCCACTTTCGGGAGCGTTGAGGCCCATCGCATCCACAGAGGTGTGTCTGCGGGCAGCCTTGCTGCCCCCGCTAGGGCAGTGTGCCTGACCTACAACAAGCTACGTGAGCTGCCGGAGTGCGGCGTCTACGATTCCTCGGCGACAGCGGGCAGCCCAATCCGTTTCCTGAGCGCCGGAGAAGACAATATTCACTGTAGCAGTCGCGTTAGTAGTCTCGTAAACTGACATACGGCCGGGAGAGCGGTGTGCTGATCACATGCCCCTCCATATTCGCATCCAGTGACGGCTGTGGGCTGAGGATGACACGGCGACCGGTCGGTACCGTTGGGCCTGCATGGCCGAGCGGTGTGCTGACCACATGCCCCTCCATATTCGCATCCAGTGACAGCTGTGGGCTGAGGATGACACGGCGACCGGTCGGTACCGTTGGGCCTGCATGGCCGAGCGGTGTGCTGACCACATGCCCCTCCATATTCGCATCCAGTGACGGCTGTGGATGACACGGCGACCGGTCGGTACCGTTGGGCCTGAATGGCCGAGCGGTGTGCTCACCACATGCCCCTCCGTATTCGCATCCAGTGACGGCTGTGGGCTGAGGATGACACGGCGACCGGTCGGTACCGTTGGGCATGCATGGCCGAGCGGTGTGCTGACCACATGCCCCTCCATATTCGCATCCAGTGACGGCTGTGGGCTGAGGATGACACGGCGACCGGTCGGCACCGTTGGGCCAGTTCGGACGGAGTTTAGTTTAGTCACGTTAATAAAATGTTATTACAAATACAACCTTTTACTGTCGCCTTCGGGCGTAAGACTATAACACTCACGAGCCCTCACAGCTCAGCCTCCGACACTTGTAACCTCACCACCCCTTCTATCCAACATCAACGCCAACTGATCTCCTGTTCCGAAAGCTGACTATTACAATTTGTTAGAATGTCCACAATAGTTTCTGAATTCATTTTGATTTTAAGGTTTTATTATTCTCGAGTCAGAAACATACAAATTTACAGTAGCCATAGACATCAATAAATATGTGCATATATATGTTTTAAGGTACATTGTGTACGATCTTGTGATGTTAATTTTGTAAAATAAAATTCTGACTAAAAAATCAAAGACCACAGTAGCTAAGTTTTCAACGATGGCACTGGTACGGCAATGTTAAGACCCATCTTTCACCAAGCATATTGCAACTTTGGTACAGAGAGTCGATTCTATAGCACAGAGTGAAGTTTTATGGTGAATGACGATCCTGGAACTTTACTTTCGATTTTTCAGATTGTCTTACAAAATCAATGATCCTTCTCATGTAGAGCTTATATTTCGTAAAGAAGTACACATCAAGAGGATGACAATATTTTGCTTTGTGACAATATCTTGGGCATAACAGCCTTCTTCGGAAAACTTTCATCCAACACGGTACTATCTGTATGACCTGACCAGGGATGACATGACAATTCTGCTGGCACTAGCGGAAAACATCTGCGTTTTGGATGCGAATTGCTTGTATCATACACTCCTGGAAATTGAAATAAGAACACCGTGAATTCATTGTCCCAGGAAGGGGAAACTTTATTGACACATTCCTGGGGTCAGATACATCACATGATCACACTGACAGAACCACAGGCACATAGACACAGGCAACAGAGCATGCACAATGTCGGCACTAGTACAGTGTATATCCACCTTTCGCAGCAATGCAGGCTGCTATTCTCCCATGGAGACGATCGTAGAGATGCTGGATGTAGTCCTGTGGAACGGCTTGCCATGCCATTTCCACCTGGCGCCTCAGTTGGACCAGCGTTCGTGCTGGACGTGCAGACCGCGTGAGACGACGCTTCATCCAGTCCCAAACATGCTCAATGGGGGACAGATCCGGAGATCTTGCTGGCCAGGGTAGTTGACTTACACCTTCTAGAGCACGTTGGGTGCACAGGCTACATGCGGACGTGCATTGTCCTGTTGGAACAGCAAGTTCCCTAGCCGGCCTTGGAATGGTAGAACGATGGGTTCGATGACGGTTTGGATGTACCGTGCATTATTCAGTGTCCCCTCGACGATCACCAGAGGTGTACGGCCAGTGTAGGAGATCGCTCCCCACACCATGATGACGGGTGTTGGCCCTGTGTGCCTCAGTCGTATGCAGTCCTGATTGTGGCGCTCGCCTGCACTGCGCCAAACACGCATACGACCATCATTGGCTCCAAGGCAGAAGCGACTCTCATCGCTGAAGACGACACGTCTCCATTCGTCCCTCCATTCACGCCTGTCGCGACACCACTGGAGGCGGACTGCACGATGTTGTGGCGTGAGCGGAAGACGGCCTAACGGTGTGCGGGACCGTAGCCCAGCTTCATGGAAACGGTTGCGAATGGTCCTCGCCGATACCCCAGGAGCAACAGTGTCCCTAATTTGCTGGGAAGTGGCGGTGCGGTCCCCTACGGCACTGCGTAGGATCCTACGGTCTTGGCGTGCATCCGTGCGTCGCTGCGGTCCGGTCCCAGGTCGACGGGCACGTGCACCTTCCGCCGACCACTGGCGACAACATCGATGTACTGTGCAAACCTCACGCCCCACGTGTTGAGCAATTCGGCGGTACGTCCACCCGGCCTCCCGCATGCCCACTATACGCCCTCGCTCAACGTCCGTCAACTGCACATACGGTTCACGTCCACGCTGTCGCGGCATGCTACCAGTGTTAAAGACTGCGATGGAGCTCCGTATGCCACGGCAAACTGGCTGACACTGACGGCGGCGGTGCACAAATGCTGCGCAGCTGGCGCCATTCGACGGCGAACACCGCGGTTCCTGGTGTGTCCGCTGTGCCGTGCGTGTGATCATTGCTTGTACAGCCCTCTCGCAGTGTCCGGAGCAAGTATGGTGGGTCTGACACACCGGTGTCAATGTGTTCTTTTTTCCATTTCCAGGAGTGTAGTTTTCGGCGTAAGGATTTATATTCTAGATTTATATTCTAAGCAGATTTTCATGCGGGTTCTGAGCGTTCGTCGTTTCCCATGAAAGTTGGAGGAACTCGTTCACAGTAGACTTTCTTGATGACAATGAGGGACGGAAAAGGTGGGGAAGAGAACCCTAAACCAAACTGTGGAAAGAGAAGGAGGGAATTTTGGAGAAAATGAGCCATGACATTGAGAAGAGAAAGCTGGAAGGTTGGGTATACAAATCTGTGAACATAGTTTGAGGACATATAGAAGTAGCTGCTTACAATTTCTTAGGGCTATGATGTGTAGAGAGCGTAAGTATAAACTCAAGAGCGTGTCAGGGTATGAGGTTAGGGTGGCTGATGTCAGATTTGCGGGAAATTAAGGAAATGCGGTGGCCAACGTGGGAGAGGTCAAGCGAGAAATTATTAAACTCATACGAGATTCGATGGGAGAGAGTAGACGAATAGGAATACGAGGTGGCTTGTATGACATTCGAAATTTGGCAAGAGTGGTAGAACTCTGGCGCAGCGGGAGTACAGGCGAAATTCGCATAAGACAGTACACACTATGTTGGAGTAACGTTATTTAGGTGTAGAGTATGATGGAAGCTTGCAATGCCTAATTGTGGCTGTTAGTACTCGTAGCTTTAGTCTGGTGTTGGCTGCTCCCTATATGGTTAGCAGGTGAAGATCCATGTTAGTTTATGGGCTTAGTTCAGAATGTTTTAATGTCTTTGTTAATTCTATAGGACAGTTGTAAGTGTTGAGGTAGAGCTCATGGGCCTAGAATCTGCGAGTGATTAGTTTTATAATTGCAGAGTGTAAGTGGAAAACGGTATAAATGCCAAATGGTATTTTTTTTCTGGAAATGGAAAAACATCTCAAATGTTATATGAGGTTTGCCATTAATAAAGGTTTTTTGGTTTAAAAATACAGTTATAACTAGTAGTAAAAAGAAAAACTTTCAAAATGACAGATACAGAAAAAGTTAAGCGTTTTGAAATTTAATTCCAATTATCTGTTAATTCAGATGCCTCACAGACAAACGTTTCTGTGTAACACGTGGTATTTTGTATTCGTGTGAGAAAGTATAGACGGAAGATCGTTCTTTTTCTCAGCACTTGAAGACTTGAATAAGTGTTCCACTCCTAAATTGCACTGAAGGTTTTCTTGACCAGAATCAGAATTTTGTTGGAATTTCTCACTTTCAGTGAAAAGTGTTTGGTCAGCTTAAGTTTGGATGTACTGATGGACAGATGTGCACGAGCACCCAGATCAAAAAAGTCTAGAAACAACACTCCTTTCAGTTCGTTTGATAGCTTCTTGCATTTATACTTGCATTTGCATGTTACCTTCAGTAAAATAATATAACAAAATACACTACGTAAAATAAAATATTCATATACATTTTTCACTATTACAACATTTGCAAGTTTAATTTATAATAATAACTTGAAGAAATACGGTTTACAAAACATATTTTGAGACTGTAAAGACGATACATACCAATACTACTTGAATTTTGTTGGTTCATTTATCCCAGTTGATGTAGTCTAAGTCTTTCCTAGCAGCCTCTTTCTTCCTAACAGTATTACATTCTGTATTTAGGTCCACATTAATGAAATAAGCAAATAAATAACGAGCTGAAGCACGTAAGTGTGCATTTTCATGAGTAAAACACAGAGAACATAATGTATAGAATGCCTAAATACTATAAATCTGTATAGATGTCACTTACATACGTCTCCAAGGAAAGCGTAATGGAGGCACTCTAGGTTCCACGGTTGCACAAGCCTTCGATCTAAATAAGAATGGCCTGGCACTTGTATAGTTTCTTACAGTATTAGTAGCACTACATCGAATGATTTCAATATAAAATCTGAATATGAGGTATCCTGGTACTTATACCATTTCCACTAAGTCCTGAATTATTGCCTGATGCGTGGTTGTCTGAGGAAACAATGGTTACACCATGAGATAAACTGGTTGGGCTTGAGCAGAAAGATCGTTTGGATTACTGGCGATTGGGTATAGGGCTAGGTAGGCGGTGTCGTCACACTAGACAGGAGGTGGAGTTTTAGTCGTATTGTTGGCATGGTACATTATACAGTAGTGGAGAAAAGGCAGAGGTTTGGAGCAGATATGAAAAGTAGCGGAAGATACAGGATTTTGTGCTTTTTATGGTATCGTAAGGGTGGGAACTTGTGTACAAAAGCTACAATACAGCTAACATTGTTTATTAGATTTTCACATGTCTGGAGTCTCAAAAGAACGCTGAATGCTACTTCTTATTAAAAAGTCAACGGACAAAAAGATGGAATATTAACAGTTATTTAGTTGCCGGATAGAGACTGAGGTAACGTACAGGTGCCGGTCGTAGGAGAAGAAGTTAGGACGGAAACTACGCTTGATGACAGGAAGGGATAATGAATGGAAGTACTAACAATGAAACAGAGTTTGTTTATTGTAAAGACATTTTACACTAATTTTGGACGTACGTTCAGCAGCACATTTGGTCCAGCACCATCCTAAAAGACCATTTCTCAGTGAGGTTACAGTACAGGATGGACCATCTGTTCAGTTGACAAAACTGAAGCATCCTCTGATATAAATTTTGTTCAATATTTTCCTTTTTTTAATTTTTTACTGGTTGATGAAATATTTGGGAAGACTAGATCGCTACCTGATCCCAGGAAGTTTCACTCGAACTACCTGCATCAGTTTTAACCCTGAAATAAGGGGAATGAGTGAAAACCCTATTCAAAGAGGATCCCACTATACCAGCAAGATATGCTACACAATAAGGATATCACGACGGAATAACGCAAGAGGAATTTAGTCACTTTGCTTAAAAAACTAAACTGTGCTAGCCTTTGAAGGTCAGGGACGTTTAGCAGCAATATTCTTTTGCGTATGAGATTATTGTAGACTTAGAAAATTGAACAATCGATATGAATCGGATCTGGTTTGGTGATGAAGCACACTTCCATCTCCATGGATTCGCTAACAAACAGGACTGGCGCCACTGGGGTGCTGTGACTTTACACGTTCAAGCAGCTGCTTCATTTCATCCAGAAAGTCACGATTTGTTGCGAAATCAGTGCACAGTGCGTTACTGGACCAATTTTTGTTGAGGCACCTGTCACAGCAGGCAAACACAGATTGGCCCTGGGATATGAATTTGTACCGACTGCGCGGCGTCGAGGAAAGCTGCCTAAGTGCTGGTTCATGCAGGATAGAGCATTTCCATACGGTATTGCAGACGTCTTCGGTTTCCTTAAGGCGACGTTCACAGATCGGATCACTGACCTGTATAGTTTAGCATTCACTGGACATGGTTTGAAAAGGCTCCCTCATAGTCTAGATCTAAACCCGCGTCATAATATATTATCTGTTTTTCTAAAGGACAGAGTGTTCAAATATCCACCTCCAACACTCCAGGATCTTCACGCTGCAATTTCCAGAGAGAGATTCTTCCATCCGAAAATGATGTTCTTCAGAACGATTTCATGCAATTCAGTTCACAGCTCTACACACTCATTTACTGCAGAACGAAAGGACTTTTAAAACTTTCTGTGTTTTATTTCAGGTTGCCTGATATAGCATAAATGTGACAACAAGACTCAGTCACCGCATATTATAGTCGACATAAGCTCTTCTACATCTACACACATCAAAAAAGAAGATTTTCGTCACCCCGGTTCCCAGAACTCCTGAAGATAGACGTTGACTGTGGTTATTGTAACACAGACATAGTCCCTTCGACTGCTCAGAGATGTCACTAAACCCGCCCAAAGATGTAAACAACCATACATGAGCAGCGCCTATTAGACAAAGGGGTCCGACAGCCGATCTGTTCCAGTCATCCCCCAGGAATGAGGCACACAGCTCATGTTGTCTGTAGTTCAACCATGCCTAGACAGTCAATCCCGAGGTTTGGTGGCGTCCGCATTGTTACTTCTCAACAACGGAAGTGTACAGAAGTCTTGGAGTGAACCAAGGCGATGGAGGAGATACAGAGAGACAGGAGCTGTCGATGACATACCTCGCTCAGGCTGCCCAACGGCTAACAGTGCAGTGAATGACCGATACCTACGGATTTTGGCTCGGAGGAACCCTGACAGCAACGCCACCATGTTGAATGATGCTTTTCTTGCAGCCATAGGACGTCGTGTTACGACTCAAACTGTGCGCAATAGGCTGCACGATGCGCAGCTTCACTACCGACATCCATGGCGAGTTCCATCTTTGCAACCACGACACCATGCAGCGCGGTACAGATGGACCCAACAACATTCCGAAAGAACCGCTCGGGACTGGCATCACGTTCTCTTCACCGATGAGTGCCCCACATGCCTTCAACCAGACAATCGTCTGAGACATGTTGGGGGGCAACCCAGTTCGATTGAACGCCTTAGACACACTGTCCAGCAAGTGCAGCAAGTTGGAGGTTCCCTGTTTTGGGGTGGCATTATATGGGGCCCACGTACGCCACTGATGGTCATGGAAGGCGCCGTAAGGCTGTACGATACGTGAATGCCATCCTCCGACCGATAGTGCAACAATAATGGCAGCACATTGTCGAGGCATTCGTCTTCATGAACGACAATTCGCGTCCGCCCCCCCCCCCCCCCCCCCCGGACACATCTTATGAATGACTTCCTTCAGGATAACGACATCGCTCGACTAGAGTGGCCAGCGTGTTCTCCAGGCATGAACCCTATCGAACGTGCCTGGGATAGATTGAAAAGGGATGTTTATGGACAACGTGACTCACCAACCACTCTTAGGGATCTACTCCGAATTGCCGTTGAGGAGTGGGACAATCTGGACCAACAGTGCCTTGATGAACTTGTGGATAGTATTCCACGACAAATACAGGCATTCATCAACGCAAGCAGACGTGCTACTTGGTATTGAAGGTACAGGTGTGTACAGCAATCTGGACCACCACCTCTGAAGGTCTCGGTGTATGGTGGTACAACGTGCAATGTGTGGTTTTAATGAGCAATAAAAAGGTCGGAAATGATGTTTATGTGGATCTCTATTCTATTTTCTGCATCATCTCGGAACCGAGGTGGTGCAAAACCTTTTTTGATGTGTGTATTTTGTGCCGCCGTTTAGTAACGACCATCTCGGAAACGATGTAGCTGGTTGACTAATCGCATTTGACATCGTGAGCACCAACAAAAGGTGGTAAAATGACTGTGAAACTACGAGTAAGCGGCAAGATGTTAGACGCCCAAAAATCACAGATCGTGGAGGTCACTGGCTTGCCCACTGTATATGAATAAAAAGTGGTTCAGAGTTCATGGTTCAGGGTACGTTGTTGAACGAGGGGCTCCACAGAAAAGAAACCTTACTTGTTACGACGCTGACCCAGTGGCATCAGCAATTACGACTGCATTGGGCACGTTTCATTGGGATTGAAATTTGGATCAAGGTTAACTTGTTGCCTGGATGCCGTCATCCAGGTGAAAGAACCACGGACGCTGGACAGTGGGAGTAGTGTTATTCTACGGGGAACAATCACCTGGGTTCCAAGGGGAGAAGCTGTAGAAAGTGAAGAATCCACAGCAGCTGCAGATTACGTGAGCAGTACTGCAGATCGCTCGCATCCTTCACACCTGACGTCCTCCCAGACGGTGATGGCGTCTTCCAGCAGGATAAATGTCAGTGTCACAAGTCCAGAACCGTACTAAATTGGTTTGAGGAGCGTCATAGAGAGCTCACGGCGTCCTGGCAATCAAACCCGACGATGGAACACGCCTGGGATTCTACAGGGCACCAACACCTCACCTACAAACCACCGGCCTGTAATTTACGGCAAGTGCGTGACCATGGCGGACACATCTGGTACCAGATACACCCTGAAACCTCCCAAGGATTTGTCGAATCCACGCCAAGCAGAAGCGCTGCTATATTGTGTTTCAAAGGTTCATTAACACGCTATTAATCAGGTGGTCATAATTTTCGACTTATCATTATTAGTTTTCTAACTCCTTCCTGATTTATGGATGGAAGCTTTTCACTCTCAAGGAAGCTCATTATATTTTAGCTCAGAGTGTGCTCAAAGATTATACAAAAGATCGGAGATAGGATGGAAGGAAGATTAGTGCTTCATGCCTAGAGACAAAGAGGTCACTGGAGACGGCGGACGCTGTTACAAAGGATCGACCACGATGGGTAAGTTCTCAAGTAAGCAGATACATCGAAGAGTATTTGTTTAATAGAACTAAGGACATCTTCCTGGACGGCAAGTATTCATCAGAGGAAAAGGTAACGTCAGATATGGCACAGGTGAGTGTGGTAGGAACGCTACTATTATCCATGTACCGGGTAACCTGAGACCGTGTGCAGGCTACACTGTCGTGTACAGGAAAAAGGCATCGATGAGTGGCTTTAGGAGGATTCAGTATGATTTTGATGGAATTTATATTTGGTAAGTTTAGTGGCTGCTTGCTTTAAATATGGTACAATGTAAGTGAATGCGGATATTTAGAAGAAAGCTTCTTGTAACTTCCGCATACAATATTGATGGTACGATGCTTGTCCTGACATGTAGATTAAATATGTAGGCGTAATCCACAATGAGATTTTCGCTCTGCAGAGGAGTGTGCGCTGATACGAAACTTCCTGGCAGATTAAAACTGTGTGCCGGACCGAGACTCGAAATCGGGACCTTTGCCTTTTGCGGGCAAGTGCTCTACCATCTGAGCTACCCAAGCACGACTCAGGCCCCGTCGTCACAGCTTTACCAGTATATCGTCTCCTACCTTCCAAACTTCACAGAAGCTCTCCTGCGAACCTTGCAGAACGAGCACTCCTGGAAGAAAGGATACTGAGGAGGCATGGCTTAGCCAAAGCCTGGGGGATGTTTCCAGAATGAGATTTTCACTTTGCAGCAGAGTGTGCGCTGATATGAAAGCTGTGAGGACGGGGCCATGAAGAATGTATGTCATGCGCTGGAAATATATTTCTTACATTGGGATAGTAACAGCGTTGCATTCCATATGGCTAATAAGACGGAAACCACAACGATATAACACTGTAACGTGTTTTAAGTGCAGAACATGGTAGCCTTACGAGTGTGTGTGTTTATGTTCTCTCTTACCAATTCCTTCTTGGTAATTATCCCAAACACTAGAACAATACTTTAGAATTGCTAGCGCAGTTGATTTACGCAAATCGCAGCGAACTCCGTCCGTCAGAAGATCCATCATGCATAAAAACCACCGATTTCTTGCTTTTAACCGTCTGTTATATCATCACAACATTTACATATCCAAGGGGTGCTAACCTCTCGACATACGCGCATCTGGAGAAATCTTGTGCTCTTGAATGGGTACGGGACAGCAGTTACAGCCTTGGTTCGCTCTGTTCCAACACGAAATATGGAATGTAGCGGTCTACTTCTGGTCACCTGCAGTAAGCGTTGATCAAAGACAATGCGAGGAAATCTTTCGGTCGCTAACTTTTTGCTAAGAATGTGAGAATGCCCTGTAGAGAAACATCATAAGTTACGCACTATGATCGAAGTGCTAGAGATATGTAGGTCGCTGTCTGGTATACTTTGGTGTATATGTTTGTTCGAGAATTAACGATGAATGAACGTACTGCACGGTCATCTACTTACATTCGTGATGGTACTCACAAAGTAGTGGAGGGGAAGTTTAGCGATGATACAGAAATTGGTAAGCATACTGACGCACCATTGGTCGGTGTTAAAATTACGATAAAATTGCTAAACTTGATCGCACTATCAAATATGAAGCTTATTATTACAGTACATCGACAGTGTCTTTTGCATCCCAACAGTCCACTGGTATGCTGTTGATTACCACAAAATGTGATTTACACCATGCGATGTCTAGTTTCCTGGGGTAGTCAATGGACCAAACGAGTTAATGTCAGTTTAGAATCTGAGACAGACGTCGAAGTCGTAGCGGAGAAAAAACAAAATGTATGGCAGTGTACAAAGCGTGTTACAGCAGGAAAAGCGGTATATGAAACAATGAAACAGGGACCCTCTCCTGCAACTGATAATGAGTGGGAGATGGTTTTTGCATAGTACAGGCGATGAAACTTTACATCGGTCTGTGCAAGCGACGTCAATCACTGGCCACCTGCTCCAGTGGGTAAATACCTGTATATTTAATAGAATCGCGGCATATGCTCGATGCCGGCACGTAAACGGTATTCGTTTTCGAAGTGTAGGAAGAGAGAGATGTGGTAAAAATCTATTGGATGAAGTTAGCGGAGCTTTCATAGTTCGTAACTTTTCTCTGTTGGATGGTACAGAATAACGACGATAGAATGTTTGGGTGATAGACGTGATTGGACCCTGAGGGACACATATCTGCTTCGGTGTTGAGTTTTCCTAATGTTTCTCATAAGAAACGCCACCTTAACTGCTCGTACTACTGTAGTGTTGCAGGAGCAGGCTCACTTTGGGGCTGACCTTACACGTCGTACACGGGTGGCAGAGCATGTTCCCATTTCCAATGAGTGGTCAAAACACGATCCTATAGCGTTAACTCAGCGCTCTCTGTTTCTACACAGTTTGCACAATGCGATAGATATAGCTCTCTTCGACTTCTGGGTAAAATTGATCTCGCTATCAACTGCGGTGTGTATTACAGTACATCACTCCATATCAATGGCGTCTTTCCCACCCTGACCATCCACTGGGTACGCTGTTGATTCCTGCACAGTGATTGACTGACACCATTCGTTGAGATGGAGGGATCCTTGGTGGAACGCTGGATACCTGCTACTTGTTGCTGTGGAACATGGGATTAAATGTAGAGGTCGCCACATTAATACAGTTGTTTGGAAGCGTTCCTCGTTACTACAAACTCGCCATATTTCCATATGCTGCGACGCCCTATGCATATTTTTATTTTTATTTTATTTTTATTTTTTTATCCATAAGGTAACAATACCTCTTTTTATTTGTGCTACCTCATGCATGTTGTGAACAGCACCTGACTAGTAATCATGCACATGACTGCAAAATGAAGTAACAATGCTTTTCGAAACAGAACGAAGAGACATCTGCTACCCTGCCGATGGGAAGATGGGAATAACAGTACGGGTAATCTCACCTTTGAATAGCTATTGGAAATGCTCTACAATAGCGCAAACTCGTCCAGTTACCATATGTTGCGGTGTCTTCCACATCTTTGTCAATGAGAAACATCACGTCTGTGATTTATTTCTACCAGCCTGTGTTGTGGTAGCTGTATAGTTGATGCCATGTAATGTTCAGTTTTCTGTGAGAGCAAGAGGATTGAAACATGTTAATGTCGGTCTAGCAGTAGCTGAGACGAATCTCTTAAGTCATGGTAGAAAAAACAAAGTAAGTGGCCGTGTACACAGTCTGGGTGTGTTACAATCGAAAAAAACAATGTATTAAACTGCTTATGAAGGAACAATACAGGAACCCTCTCGTGTGATTGATATGCTGTTGGATTGGTCATCCTACAGTACTAGTGACGAAACTTCGATCATGAAACCACCTGTTCCAGTGAACCAATACCTGTATATTTAATAGTATCGCCACAAAATGTTTGGGTGAAAGACATGAGTGCACCCTGAGAGACGCAAATCTCCTTCAAACTACCTCTATGTAGTTTAGAAATGTCGCAATGCAGTAGCAAAATCTTTGTCCTTTCTCCATGCCACGTATGATGTGTAGTCTTCCTAATTTTCCCTAGAAGAAACACTACCGTAACTGTTCGTACTATCTCTTCTACTACCTCATGTTGCAGGGGAAATCTTCGTTTGGCGCTGACCTTACACACTGTACATGGTTGGTGGTGCTATGACACCATGTTCCCATTTCCACCGAGTGGTCAGAACACGCTCACGTCGCATTAACTCAGTTCGTCCTGTTTCCCCACATGATACAGAAGGTCTTAGAAGCAGCGCTCTCCGACTTCCGTACAGGTCAGACTAAAATTGGGACGATCACATAGACTATGCTGCAGGACAGAGACTTAGGAGCAGTTACAAGATGCAGAGGGACTGTCTAAAAACAGCGCTGGAGTTCTTGGTGTATGGGATCCTTAGCAGATAGGTTCGAAAAAAAACGTGAGTCGTTTCGAGATACGAATGTGGTTCAGTGGATAGACTTGATTCCAAATTGCGAAGAGCATTTCGGACAACATTTCTGCCTGAAAGAGTAACACTACCAGTGACCCGTGTGTGCCTCTGTGTATTCAAGACCGCTTTTTATGCAGGGTGATAGTAACGCTGGCTTTATGATCGTGTTTTTAATAGCGTGGTCCTTGCGTGAAATGTATGTTGTCCGCAGCAGAATCCTTCTGTCGTCAGCTTCAGATGTCAATTCTCAATAGCGTTCCTGAAAAATAACATCCTGTTCCCTCCATGGATTCCCAGTTGTCCTACTCGGCGAGTTTAATCCGACTGCTGAAAAAAAAAATTATTCGCCATGCAAAGTGATTCTCATGATCAATTTAATTAATTAGCGTATCAAATTGATATCAATGACGTGCTGCCTGGCAGGTGGAAAAGATGGGTAGGGCACCACAGAATTATTCTTGACAAGCATTTCGTTTTCTTTTTTCATTGTGGCAATATCTTTTAACGAAGTTTCAATTTCCCACATACACAGAGCGAGACAGGCTCTCACATTTGCTTCGTAAATGCTAGTGTGATACAACACCTGTCGTAGTGTACAAAACAGCTCCGTTCTATTGAATTATAGTTTGTTGTCGAATGTAAAATTATTGTGTTTCTTACGACATGTGAGCCAATGGCATGGAAGATTGTATTCTCTAATGTTATTTCATGTGCATGACAGTTTATTTACAGACACTAAACACAAGAGACGCTCTCAGGTCGTGTAATTTGTTCAACAAGCAGGAAGACATTGTTTAATATAGATTACTATTTTTTTGTAGTTTTAATTCTCGCTTTTTCTTTACTCTGACGACGGTTTCGAAATAATGAGCACATTCTGTGTTGATCGGTAGTTTTCGCACCCAAATGAAGATTTTTTCCTGATTTTACCTACTGATCATCTGTAATCGGAGTTGGTACACTTCTCTGGACGTCACAAAATAATGAGATGCGACTGCAGTCGAACGTAAAAACTATACAAATTTTGCTAATAACACTAAAACAAAATGGACTTCGCCTATTTTCGTGGAAAGAGGACACTTATTATCATGGCGAATGCGTTTCCCGTTTTTAATAGTTGCTTTATTCTAGGGGTCGCGTTTATGTTAAACTGTCCGGCGCAGAACGGCGAGCAAGCACCCTAACAGACGCGGCTCTCCCTCGGGTCTCCCTCTGTCGGGATAGCAGTCATTTACACTACTGGCCATTAAAATTGCTACACCAAGAAGAATTGCAGATGATAAACGGGTATTCATTGGACAAATATATTATACTATAACTGACATGTGATCACATTTTCACGCAATTTAGGTGCACAGATCCTTAGGAATCAGTACCCAGAACAACCACCTCTGGCAATAACGGCCTTGATACGCCTGGGCATTCAGTCAAACAGAGCTTGGATGGGGTGTACAGGTACAGCTACCCATGCAGCTTCAACACGATACCACAGTTCATCAAGAGTAGTGACTGGCGTATTGTGACGAGCAAGTGACTATGCCACCATTGACCAGACGTTTTCAATTGGTGAGAGATCTGGAGAATGTGCTGCCCAGGGCAGCAGACGAACATTTTCTGTATCCAGCAAGGCCCGTACAGGACCTGCAACATGCGGTCGTGCATTATCCTGCTGAAATGTAGGGTTTCTCAGGGATCGAATGAAGGGTAGAGCCATGAGTTGTAACACATCTGGAATGTAACGTCCACTGTCCAAAGTGCCGTCAATGCGAACAAGAGGCGACCGATACGTGTAACCAATGGCACCCCATACCATCACGCCGGGTGATACGCCAGTATGGTGATGACGAATACACGCTTCCAATGTGCGTTCACCGTGATGTCACCAAACACGGATGCGACCGTCATGATGCTGTAAACAGAACGTGATTCATCCGAAAAAATGACGTTTTGCCATTCGTGCACCCAGGTTCCTCGTTGAGCACACCATCGCAGGCTCTCCTGTCTGTGATGCAGAGTCAAGGGTAACAGCAGCCATGGTCTCCGAGCTGATAGTCCATGCTGCTGCAAACGTCGTCGAACTGTTCGTGCAGATGGTTGTTGTCTTGCAAACGTCCCCATCTGTTGACTCAGGGATCGAGACGTGGATGCAGATCCGTTACAGCCATGCGGATAAGATGCCTGTCATCTCGACTGCTAGTGATACGAGGCCGTTGGGATCCAACACGGCGTTCCGTATTACCCTCCTGAACCCACCGATTCCATATGCTGCTAACAGTCATTGGATCTCGACCAACGCGAGCAGCAATGTCGCGATACGATAAACCGCAATAGCGATAGGCCCTCCGCCACACACCATTGGGTGGCTTGCGGAGTATAAATGTAGTATAAATGTAGATGTGCAATCCGACCTTTATCAAAGTCGGAAACGTGATGGTTCGCATTTCTCCTCCTTGCACAAGGCATCACAACAACGTTTTACCAGGCAACGCCAGTCAACTGCTGTTTGTGTATGAGAAATCGGTTGGAAACTTTCCTTATGTCAGCACGTTGTAGGTGTCGCCACCGGCGCCAACCTTGTTTGAATGCTCTGAGAAGATAATCATTTGCATATCACAGCATCTTCTTCCTGTCGGTTAAATTTCGCGTCTGTAGCACGTCATCTTTGTGATGTAGCAATTTTAATGGCCAGTAGTGTATCATGGCTCTGAAGGAGGGCAGGGTGAGACGTTACTCGCCTTAGCCGGAAGGTTAGGTTAGGTTAGGTTAGGTTAGGTTAGTGGTGTTTAACGTCCCGTCGACAACGAGGCCATTAGAGACGGAGCACAAGCTCGGGGTAGGGAAGGATGGGGAAGGAAATCGGCCGTGCCCTTTCAAAGGAACCATCCCGGCATTTGCCTGAAACGATTTAGTGAAATCACGGAAAACCTAAATCAGGATGGCCAGAGACGGGATTGAACCGTCGTCCTCCCGAATGCGAGTCCAGTGTGCTAACCACTGCGCTACCTCGCTCGGTGTTTAGCCGGAATGGGCTTTCTGTTTTACAAGCATCTGACTTCTAAAATAGCCATCTGGACCGTTCTCTGGATGGGCAGGGTTATGGTATTAAATTTCCCTTTTGTGTTGTCTAGGACGGTCGCCTTAAGGCGGAGCCCAGATGGTGGAAAGCCAAGTGCGGACAGTGGCCTGACCGTGCGGCGAGGTGGTAGGCCGAGCCGCCGGCTGTTTCAAGAAACCTGTGTGCTCCCTGTTGAGAATGGTGGGAGGGAGAGGTGGAAGGAGGGGGAGGAGGGCCTCGATTTTTGGCAGTTTGTGGTCGCCTATTCAGGAGACGCACGTTCAACTACCGGCCCTTTTCAGTCTTTTATTGCGACGATTTTCCCCAGTACATGTGATGCATTATAACCTTTTCATTAAGAGTGCTGGCTTTTTCATGACAATTTCGAAGTTTAATTCAATCTGTGACCCATTTTTTTTCATCACTTGTGGTATCATGTATTGTCTTCGATTATCTGGGTGCAGGCCGATGATATAGCTGGCTGAAAGTGAAGAAGATCTTGTAGACATACTGAATAGAATGGATAAAGTTGTGGTGGACGAATATAATATGAGAATTAATAAAGCAAAAACAAAAGTAATGGCATGCGACAAAAAAGATCAAGTGAAAGTCCAAGTTCATGTAGGCAATTAACTGCTTGAACAAGCTGAGAAATTTACTTATCTTGGCAGTAATATTACCGGGATGGAAGGAGCAAGGCAGAAGTGAGGAGATGCAAAGGCTGCTTTTAACCAGAAGAAAAATAACGTAACATCTAAGAGAATCAGCCTTGAAATCAGGAAAAGGTTTTTGAAATCATATGTGTGGAGTGTGGCATGCTATGCGTGTGAAACATGGACTTTCGGGACAGAGGAAAACCCGAAGCTTAATTCTTTTGAAATGTGGTGCTATAGACGCATGCTCAAAATAAAATGTATCGACAAGGTCACAAACGAAGTGGTTCTGGAAAGAGCAGTTGAGAAGAGCAGCTTCTGGAGTTTCATTGTTAAAAGAAGAGTGCAATTTACAGGCCATTTATTAAGACATAAAGGACTCCTGAACACAGTCATAGAGGCATATGTCGAGGGAAAAAGACCAAGAGGAAGACCACGACTGAGGTACATGGGTCAAATCGTGAAAGATGTGGGACGTAACACCTATAAAGAAATGAAGAGGAAAGATGAAAGACGCACAGAATGGAGACAAGCTGCCATTGTAGCTGTTGCAAACCAATCTTTGGATTGACCACTACACAAGAGAAGATCTGTAGCCTACTATGACGTTAAACAACTATAAATACTGGCCTCAGCTGTACGCTTATTAAACTCTTCTCTGTCCAACACCATCATTTCGTCAGTTAAACATATTTCCCGCCAAAAATAATAAAGATAGTACCTTACACCCCTGCCTTTTTCGCGCCAGCTTGTAGGAGAAGGGTAAAGTTTGAGTGTGTCTATCGCAAGTTTCGAGTGATATTGCGTATTTTTTCCCAGCAAGAAAACACCAGTTGCATGGTGTCCACAATTTTTAGTTTTATTGCAATTTTATGCCGTCCTTGTGTAGAGCTGAGCATATAGTTATGTAATTAGGCCCCATCTTTGTGATTAATTACGTAATTAGGATCGATCTTTGCGTTGTTTCCCGACCAAAATAAATAAAGTACACTAACCTAACCTCCCTGTCTCGTATCTGGACAGTTTCCATGTGTTTGGGCTTTTCATCCAGTAGAATCAGGGTTCGAGTCCTGGAAAGGGCACCACCATATTTAATTTCTCGTCAGTTCCAAGCTCCTCTGCAAGTTTCCATTTGTTGGGGGTGCAATTGGGCTTTCCAGCCAGTGAGGACCAGGGTTCGAGTACCGGAAAGGGCAATGCTAATTTCCTGTCAGTTCCCGGGTGTGGGGTGGGTTGGGATGTCAGCACAGCCCTGGGACAAAGAAATTCCCGCCAATTTCGAAATTCCCACCAAAATTCGAAATTCCTGCCAAAATTCTAAATTCCCTCCAATAAAGTAGGTTGGACGAGGTGGGGGCGGGGGGTAGGTGGAGGTGGGCTGGGGGCGGGGGTGATTAATTGATCAATTTAATTAATTTTCATATAAATTTGATATCAAAAGTGTAGTGACAACCGCACTATACTACTACTAATAATAATAGTCTACAAAGATACATGTCGAAACGTGAAGTGAAATACGCAGCTAGTTTATGAAGCAAAAGAAATTTTATTTTTTTATTTTCTTGTTTCAACCGTTTTCATGTTTGTGTGGCGAAAATGAGTAATCAGCCTTCAGTTATCTAGGCAGTTGGGGTTCAAATTTTCAAATGTGGCGCTGGTTCCGGCACCCACTCTGGTAGTACAATATACCGTACTACAATATACCGTGTGCGGATCCGAACCAAGCTTGACTTGACCTCCTTGTTTCACAGGGTAACGCTCTACGCACTGCGCTTCCTCAGCAATCTGTTGATGGAAGAAATAAAATATGGCTATTTTAATTCACATTTACAGCTATCCATTTAGACATTTAGTGTTACACCAACCATTTACCTAGTGAGGTGGCTCACTGGTTAGCACACTGGACTCGTGTTAGGGAGGATTCCGGTTAAAAACCGCACCCGGCCATCCTGATTTAGATTTTCCGTGATTTCCCTAAATACCTTCAGACAAATGCCGGGATGATTCCTTTGAAAGGGCACGGCCGACTTCCTTCCCCATCCGATGGGACCGAAGACCTCGCTGTTTGGTCCCCTCCCCCAAATCAACCAACCATCACTGTCATCAAATTCACTGTGTATATTGAGGGTAGATGCATTCAGCACAACAAAGCTAGCTGTTGCCTATCTCCATTCCTCATTCCAAGAGAACTAACGGTGTCGAATAACGTAATTATTCAAGTCTGTTGAAGAAGTATCATCCATCCATTCATTCATTCATAAATAATGACAGAGCTAATAGATTAGGTAAATTACTAGCTATGGAGAAATATTTACAAATTAAAGCGGACTTAGTGCACAAGCGACAAGTGAAGTATTCATCAGCATAAAATAAATGATAGATCGACCGTTCCAGGAAAATAGCAGTGGTACTTTCGCTATCTCGTGAGGCTTGATTACGAAAAGCGATAGTAACTTATCACATCCATCAATGCTTGGCGTTTTTAATCAGAATTCACTTTGGCCTTGAAGGCTACTTGGCCAGATCTCTTTCGATAACCACCTGGAACCGGTATGACAGTGCGATACTTGCATACTTTTCATGTAATCTAGCCAGATCAACTTTAACTTCAAATAATCTCTCTCTTTCACAATATGTAGAAACAAAGTCTAAAATTCGATTAAGTAGCGATAAAGTTAAGAGTCTGCTGAATAATTTAATAGAGACAGCGATCAGTAACTGTATGAATGCGGACAATAGTCAAAACGTTTATGCTCTACATGCATTCATCAGTTGGCAAAGAATCCAAAATACAGCAAAAGTCAGTCACGCTGAGGAAACCTCAGACATGGGCTTAAAGGGTTGGCCTCTGAACGTAGATAATCACTTCATGTCTATTGTCGGTGTATAAATGTGCGAACATTTCGTGCGAGAAATGGATTGTGTTTTGTCTTCATTTGCTTTACAGTACTTCTAGGCTCTCGGCATCCATTGTTTAGCAATACCCGACACTCGAGGTTGAGCTTGTGAGCTCTTCTGTAATGAGGTCCTGTAGGCGACGTGTATTCCGTCATCAGCTTCAGCACTATTAGTTCAGTCAGTTTGCGATACATATATATCCCACTGAAAAGCCTACCTCTAATCCGTCCTAGCTAAGTGCCACGAAGTTCGTCCAATTCGTATCAGTCTATATCTGTCCAACTACACGGATGACTACTACTTCCTTCACAGCAATAACATCCTCAGGCCTTTCATAATTGCAATAATTAACTAGAATTTTGAAATGCTTCATTTTGGTATAGATTATGATATAATTACTCGTCTACTTCTGACTTCCAACGTAAAGTATCAAACAGCTTGTCTCCACATCCTCTGGGACAGAACATTTTACATTAGAAATACCTGATTAGTTATTGATTGGATCATCAGTGTACAGACTAGCATCTAGCAACCAATGACTCTGAAAGTCGAAAGTTTCAGTGTCACATCCTGTCACTTCGCTCAGCAGCAACGTTTATCGGTAACATTCTGAAGCAATCTGAAGTGGTGTGGACAAAGTCCCATACCCTTAAATGTTATCAAGCATTCGACCACTTCTAAATTTATTCGACACTGACTTTATTCATCGACAGAAATTAGTGAGCATCTTTCTCTTACGAAATATATTTTTTCGTAACTTGATGACCAGTCTTGCCCTTTTCGAAATATACGCCAATATATTTGTAACTGACGATATATTTTTCTTCCTTAAAACCGCAGTCTTGAATTAAGAAAAGTTGAAGATGTGACATTTTCATGCACAGACATCAAGCCGGCTCTGGATGCAAAACACTAGATTAGTATTCTGGAAGATCCTTGTCCACCTGAGCAGCTTATGAAGAGCTTATGGCACTCAAAACATAGGAAACCTGCCCATCGATATTCTCAAAAGCAGTGTCATGGCCAGCTATAAGCCGAAATACCCCTTTTTTTCTGTGACAAGTTTCGTGCAATTCCGCCATCCACAACTCTTATTATCCGAAGCAACGCATAACGTCACAGACTGCAGATTAACAGGACTTCATGGCTGTGGAGTCGAACATACCCTGACAAGCTGAAACAATGTGACCGCCTAGGTAAAAGTCTGTTGTTACACCTTTTCATCGAAATACAGCATCGCTGCTGAAGAGGTGTAACAACAGGCTGGTAACCAGGCGGTCACATTGTATCAGCTTGTCAGAGTATGTTCGACTCCACAGCCATGAAGTCCTGTTAATCTGCAGTCTGTGACGTTGTGCGTGACGTGGATTCTTCAAGTCATTCGTAGCTTTGGGGAGGTTTGTGGCACGCACAGGTCACTCCACTCCCGTAAATTAACCGACCCGTGATTTGTACGCATGGTGCTAGTGGTCGATAGCGTCCCACACGTGTTTCAACGGGTTCACGTAGTCCACATCTATCACGGTGCCTTCGACTACTACCGCAGGTCCCATGGAAACCCGAATATATGTTCCCCATACCATAGTACTGTCTCCACCGGCCTGTGTCCGCGGCTTCTTGCACATGTTTCGACCACCGAACTGCTCTGGTCAAATTCTTCCCTTACATCGTCACGTGCACTCTAAACGCCAGTGCAACCAAAGAATGATTCCCCTAAAAAAAAGGGCTGAAGAAAGATCGACATATGGAAGACTAGTAAAGAGAATCTGACAGCACTCAACAGGATCTACCTGTATATTAGTGTTATTACGTACTGTACTTGTACTACACAAATTGTAATTTTGACTCATTAAGGGTGTCAGGGGAAACGTAAAACAGGGGGCCTCCTACTGCCAGATGAAATGAATGCGTAAGTAAATCAGCCGCGCGGGATTATCCGAGCGGTCTAAGGTGCAGCAGAAATGGATTGTGCGGCTGGTCCCGGCGGAGGTTCGAGTCCTCCCTCGGGCATGGGTGTGTGTGTTGTCCTTAGGATCATTTAGGTTAAGTAGTGTGTAAGCTTAGGGACTGATGAGCTTAGCAGTTAAGTCCCATAAGATTTAACACACATTTGAACATTTTTTTAAAAAGTAAATCAACAAATTCCTCTACAGTTGTTATAAATCATAGTTCGTACAGCCGATTTGTTTTCATGGATTCAAGACATAACGAAATAAGTGCATTGTCGTCCGGAGTTATTAAATACGGTGAACCAAACCCAAATTATGGCTCGTTGCTACAGTACGTATTTTGTATGACATTACAGATAGGAGGGCGTCACTCCATTAATTTGGAGACCCGCTTCATGATGCTGTCGATCTCCGCTTCATGACACTGACTAAACCTTTTGCCTGTACAGGGCGTATGACAATTATTAGCGAAAACCGATAGAGGTGAAAGTACGTGATAATGGAAGCAAAACCGTTCGATTGAACATGGATCCTCCAATGAGCCGTTTGGTTACGAGCCAACACTAGCTTCAGTACGATACAGCGTCTTAATTAGTACAAATGTTTTTTTAGTAAGAACTTTTTGATCAACTCCCCGTCTAATCGTCAAAATAACTGGTGATTTGGAGCTTCACGGCATCAGATCTCCGATCCTTTGCAAAACAAACAGTGACGAAACATTATTTCTCGCCAATGTGCGAATGAGATAGATGCGATCGAGAGACGTTTGAGCAGGCTACCTTAGTGGCTTTTACTAGAGTTGCCCAGAATGTTATGCACAGTATTTTTTTTTCCTTTAACAATTCTTTAATGCATATAATGGGAATTACACATACAAAAGAATGGTATTTTATCTGCACATCCTATTTTTCCACGTAATCTCCATCCCGTTTTATGGCCTTCCTCCAGCACGAAACAAGGGCGTGTATGCCTTGTCGGTACCATTCCTTGTCCTGGTGGCGGGGCCAGTGCTTCACTGCGTGAATCATCTCGTCGCCCTGAAAATGTCTTCCACGAATGGCATCCTTTAATGGCCCAAACAAGTCCGAAGGGGCTCGGTCAGTGCTGTAGAAGGATGAGGTAACACTGTGTAACCTTGTTTCGCAATGTGTTCAGCATTCCTCAGACCTCTGTGGGGCCGATATCGTGTTGCTGTAAAACATCTCCTGGGTTGCTGTGGCGCCGAGGTCGATGGAAGCGCGTCTTGAGTTTTGTTAACGTGTTGACATACGTTTCTGAATTAATGGCACCGCCTTTTGGCAGCGCATAAATGAGAATCACACCTCCACAGTCCCAGAACACGACGACCGTGACCTTAAGGGCGCACGCAGGTGCTTTGAATTTTTTCTTCCATCAGGCTCGTGTCAGGCTCAACTTGCTGAATCCAGGTTTCATCACCTGTCACAATCCGGGACGAGAAAGCCTCCCCTCAGCTTCAAAAAGTTGCAAAAAATAAAGAAAAATCCTTTTTTTGTGTGCAATTTGTGATCCATCGTTAGACACATCGTGACCCATCTTGCACACTACTTTTAAATATCCTATAGTGCGGATAATTGCATGCACATTTTCTTTGGCGGTTGACAAATGCAGCGCCAATTGGCGGGTCGTCATGCGTCTGTCATCGCTAATGACAACATCAGCTCGCTGCAACTTGTCAGGTGTGACAGTCGTGTATGGTCTCCCCGACCGCTGCAAATCATGGAACTCCGCCGAACCGCCTTCTGATAACGTCACCCCCCGTGCATCACCTACAGACACCATTTTGAAAATATCCTGCGGCTGCGCTATCTGTCGGAAGTGACGGAAACTTGGTGCGCTCACTCAGGAGACTTTAAATAATACATACGTAACGTTCCGCATTCGTAACATTGTTTTAGGTTGAGAAAAAAAATGCGGTGCATTGCTTTACGGACAACGCTCGCACTTTGGAAGCAAGTGGTGGTTACTGGAAAGGGCGCTATGATCCTTCACATATTGTTATACGTGTTTAGATGCGCGCCTTGTAACTACATGTGGTACTAATA
The DNA here is from genome assembly GCF_023897955.1 of Schistocerca gregaria. Lineage (NCBI taxonomy): Eukaryota > Metazoa > Arthropoda > Insecta > Orthoptera > Acrididae > Schistocerca > Schistocerca gregaria. The sequence goes on from NC_064920.1 coordinate 553,543,929, forward strand.
ATAAATAGCATTAACTGTTGTAGGTACTAAATACGCTAATCATGAGGAAAGTTGTTGAACAACTAGGGAGAAATGAGGATACGTTACCATGCGACGCGATAATTTGGTATGAGGAAAGAATTACGTATAGCGTTTTCCTTGTTGCACTAGAAGAACTGGATAAGAAATTGAAGCACTTTGTTGTTGGAGACACATTAATGTTAGGGGCTCTGCTGTCAGATAGAATGATCGTTAAGGTAGCTGCTTAATGGCGTCGCACATGTTGCGCGGATGCAGAGTGAAGTTATTAAAACTGGCTCCTTTTATGATCAGGATTTACTCGTAGAGTGTCAGTTATTGCACCACCAACTTTACAATCAAAATCTCTCGAAATTATGGTCAGAATTTCTGCGAACTGGATAGACATTGCCTCTACCGCCTAACCATATCTTTTTAAACGCATAGAGCAGCATTGTAAAGATTTGCATACTGTAACTAATACTAGGCAAAATTTCTGTAAATTGTATAGCCATTGCCTCTTCCCCTAACCACGTTTCAAATGCGTAGATCAACACTGTAGAGAATTGCTATACTGTAACTAATGTTGATAATCGCTATTATTACTAAAAGCACGCAACCATCTTTTTCCGCCAGCTGTTCTTTTGCTTGCACTGAGCCGGCGCATTTCAACAGAGAAACTTCGCAATATGGATGTTCTGGGACTGCCTCTGCATTTGGATTCTTCTTTTTTTTTTTTTCTTTTGTATTTCTTTAAAACATACTGCTTTTATTATTCTTCTTCATACTCACATCTATGGTAAATTAAAACAATACAAGTAAATGCTGTGACAGATTTCTTCCTTATTTCTTACGGGCTTCATATCTCAGGTAATTGTGCTCATACTTACTATGGTTATTCGAAACTCTTGTCAGGGCCCCACCGCGTTTTTCTTGCCCCACGCAGATGTGTGGCATATATCATGCTATGTACGTAATAATTTTTGTTATGATGTGGCTTGATAATAATCTAGGGATTGAATTAGATAATTCCTAAATTATGATATGAAGTATACATTTCAAAATAAAGCCGCAGATCACATTATTTCCTTCTAAATGCTAAAGTACTCTTAATTATGAATGATTTTCCGGTCGTTTTGATTCTTCTTAGAATAACAATCAGAGCTCTGTAAACACCAGATATTTTACTAAGTAAAGGAATTCGCTCAGTTGCTTTAAGCTTATAGTTCTTGCCTTAATGTTTTTTCTCATTCACCTTTCCTATTTACCTATCACCATGGTCTTCATTCTTATTGCTGTCCACGGCATCATGCTAAATTCTTAGCATAAATTCCTTTTATGAATTAAGTAAGCTCACAATACCATTCTCAAATATAATATAACTTACTGTTTACTACTATCCGTTTTGAGCTATGTTTCGTGGCTTCTATTGCGCTTTCAGTCAACAGGTTACAGGAATAAGAAAGAAGGAAACAGCCTTTTCAGTGGCTTCCGCTTATTCAACTGTTTCGTTAAACCCTTTTCTTTCCATTTCTGTGCTCTGATTTTTGTGTAAATTGAGAATCAGTCTCTACAGTGCAGTTCAGATCAGTTGTTACAACAGTTTCTAATCTCTTTCTTAACAGCCGTCTGCCAAGTCGATAAATGTTCCGGTATCGACAATGATTACTCCTCTTCCTTTCCGAAATTGATTTTCTCCTAAATTCTGGTTAATCTGGACATTCGATCTTCCTTTGATGGGGCTTAGTGGCTTTCTTGAATCATGGTATAGTAATGCCTAGTTTCCACAGATGGAACACTCATTGAGATTTTTTCTGTGGTATGGTAATTACCTTCTATATCTACATTTACAACAATACTGAAAAGTGAAGAAGGAATACAACACACAGCTATACAGAAAGAAAGAAAACAGTCCTGGAAGCAATACTGCAACTTGATCCATACAAATAACCCTTGGAACGCAGTCAATTGAATCGCATCAGGGAAAATCAGAAACAATACTCTCATGACAACCCACGGAAAAGTGATAGCACGTCAACAGCGGATTTAACCGAAACTGCCACCTATATGTTCGAATATTTTTGCCTGAGGACGATCGAACTCAAGACACGGAATACCATAAGATAATGAGATGCCAAACGCTGCGAACCAACGAAAGGGTAGAGGATGTAGCTTTCTCACACAAAGAAATGGAGGAAATAATAAAGAACTTGCCTGAAAACAAGATTCCCGCTGAAAATGATGTTATTAGTAACATCCTTCGTCGATTGTATGGCGTTTTCCCCAACTATCCTACCGCTTTATATCACAGTTGCCTAAAAAATGGTTGTTTCCTGAGGCTGTGTAAAAGAGCTAAAATAGTACCCATTCTCAAACCTGGTAAAGAAAACAGCGTGGAAGTGTGCAAGTTTCCTCCGGACAGCCTCCTGTATACGGAGGGAAAAGGATTGGAAAAGTTGTTAATTAGCAGAGCTATGCACTATGTGTTCCCTAAAGATGTCCTAAGCAACAATCAGTATGGATTCACTCCACAGAAAGGAACAGTCGATGCTTTGTTGGCTGTTAAGAACTTCGTAGAGGAAAGCATATCACAAGGACAGTACGTCCTGATGGTTAGTCTTGACGTTCTGAGAGTTTCTGACACAGCTTGGTGGCCCAACGTCCATAACACGCTAGTAGAATTTGAATGTCTTAGCAACTTACATAACCCAGGAAAACTATTTTAATGATAGAACAGCAATGTTGGCGTTTATATGCATCAAACTAGAAAAGGGAGTGACAAAATGGTATCCACAGGGGTCATGCTGTGGCCCAGGTTTTTGGAATATACAGTATAACTCTCTGCTTAACTTCTTTTACACAGCAAACACAAAAACAGTAGTATTTGCAGATGATTTAATGTTATTGACAAAAGCAGATACTGTCATTATTACTGAGGAGCTCGGCAATAGAGAAATGGAAAAAAATCACTCCTTGGACCAAAAAGAAAAAAATCGTTTTAATGAGCAAACATCGAAAGTTATGCTAATAACAAGGAGAAGGCGTAAAGACAAAGCAACAGTTAGTATCGTTTTAAACAATTATGTTCCGCAACAAGTTTAACGTTTAAAATACTTGGGTGTAATTATTAATACTAAATTTATGCTTAATGAACATACACAGAACATGATTGAAAAATGCACGAAACTTATCCATTCTTTATCTAAATCAGCGAGGCTCGACTGGGAATTTGGATCAGGATAATGTATAAAAAAAGGAATAAAGGATAAGATACTACCAATATTGGCATATCCAGCTCCTGTTTGGATTCACGAACTAAGAAGAAAATATAACTGTATGAAAATTCGTATGGTCCAGCGCTTGATGAACACAAAGATTGTTAAAGCTTCCAGAATGACGTCTACTGAAGAGGTGTGCTTTCTAACAGGCCAACACCAATAATTATTAAACTACAGGCAATAAATGAAGAAATAAAAAATTTCCAAAACTGAACTCGCGTCCCATTCTATAGACACTGCTTCAGATTACAGTGGTCCCACTCACCAAGTTCAGTGACTGTAGAAGAAAATTAAAAACTCAAGGAACATCCTATAGGCATTTATACCGATGGGGTTGATACAGAGACGGAATAGTTTCCGTGGTGGTAATAATGATTAATGGGACTCCCGCCTATTACGTAAAGAACACACTAAAAAATGGGTGCAACATTAAACAAGCAGAACAGTTAGAAATCTTGCGATCCTTAGAGAAAGTAGAGAACTTACGAGAAAAAGTGTTAAAACGGCAGGTGTAACACGCACGGGACGTAGAATTAGGCTGAATCTTTAAAAAAAATCCAGGAATCACAAATATTTGATAGAAGAGATCAGAAACAAAATTAGGGAATTGTGGCAGAGGAAATGGCATATTAACTTCGAATGGACGAAAGCACATGTAGTAACTGCTGGGAATGAACTGGCAGACAAGCTTGTCAAACAAGCAGCTCGAGAAAACGCAAAAGAAAGCTACAACAGAAACTTCGTCTGTCATCAGAAGAAAGTTTAGACCAATTGCGAAAGAAAAATGGGAAAACTAAAAAGGGGCGACCATAAAACATTTTTCCGACCTTCAACATCGTCTTTCCGTACAGTTACCGTAGTCATCTATACCTACATTAATGTTAAGCGGGCACGGAAAATTAATGTCTTACTACCATCGGTTCAGGATAGCTAAACATGAACGAATTTCATTAATTTTGCACTTTAATAACTTTTCCCAGCATATGAATATTTATATTACTAAAAGTTTAAAAAATATATGTTCTAACAGAAAACCTTACATCGATCAAACAGAAGTTTACTGTTGCAAATATAATTATTAGTATACTTTTGTCATGTCTTACCTGAAAAACTCATATCGATCGTATAGGAGTTTTTTTTTATTTTAAATACTTTTCTTCCAGACTATTGTAACTCCCTACAATTAGAATTCTTGTTTATGTATCTTGCTATCTAAACATGTAACATTACAAGTACTGTAATGGAGCACGCTGAATAAATGAAATTAAATGAAAATCTACACCTCCATCTACATGATTACACTGCAATTTACAATTAAGTGCCTGAAAGAGGCTTCATGGAACTTCCTTTAAGCTATTTTTCTATCGTTCCACTCTCGAATAGCGCGCCGGAAGAACCAACACTTAAATCTTTCTGCGCCAGCTCCGATTTCTCTTATTTTACGATGATGATCATTTCTCCCTATGTAGGTGGCCGACCACAAAATATTTGCACAATCTCGGGAGAAAGTAATGATTGAAATTTCATGAGCAGGTGCTGCCACAGAGTAAAAAAGGCTTTGTTTTAACGATTGCCATATCCGTGGCATTCTCTCTCTTATTCCGCGATAATAAAAACGAGCTGCCGTTCCTTAAATGTTTTCGATGTCTTCCATCAGTCCTGTCTGATGTGGATCCCATACCACGCAACAGTACTCCAGAAGAGGACGGACAAGCGTAGTGTAAGCAGTCTCTTTAGTAGACCTATTAGGTTTTCAAACTTTTCTGCCAATAAACCGCAGTCTTTGGTTTGCTTTCCCCACAACATTATATTTGTATCATATGAAGCCCCTTTCAGATTCTTTCAGGTGGTAATAAGTCTACCTCACACGAGTATGCGACATTTCGTATCCTTCACAGTGATCACTCAACGTCTGACGCTATTCACGTCCGTTATGTAGCCCACCAAGCCTGATAACAGCACAAATGCGCTCTAGTGGCCGTTCTATCAGTCAGTGTCTAATTATACTTATCCACTGCTGGTGTGTACTTTAAGGAAGTTTCACTGACATTCCACAGTGTTCCTGGGTTCCATTTTTTGGCCAGAAAGTGTATATTGGTTGGCTCTTTTAGGAACGTACGCACTCTAAATTTCAGCAGTAAACTACTCCCTTTTTTTGTGTAGCCTCCGCGTTGCAATGTCACGTAGCTTGCGGTGCACGTAAGTGGGAATAGAAAAGTTGTAACGTCTGCCATTGGAATTATATGAGTATCTGCGAGACGATGCTGCGCTTACTAAACGAAGCGGTGACAAATCGTTCCGATTTTCTTCTGATCTCCTCTGTTTCACCCGTCAGTCCTATCTGACGGTCCCAGACCGATGAACAAGACTCAAGTACTAACCTACTACCTTCGTGAGTGGACTATACTTCCTCAGGATTCTTCCATTGAATCTCCGTCGGGCATCTACTTTCATTCGATAGAATATACACTATGTGATCAAAAGTGTCCGTACACCTGGCTGAAAATGACTTCCAAGTTCGTGGCTCCCTCCATCAGTAATGCTGGAATTCAATATGGTGTTGACCCACACTTAGCTTTGATGACAGCTTCCACTCTCGCAGGCATACGTTCAATCCGATGCTGGAAGGTTTCTTGGGGAATGGCAGCCCATTCTTCACGGAGTGCTGCATTGAGGAGAGGTGTCGATGTCGGTTTGTGAAGCCTGGCACGAAGTCGGCGTTCCAAAACATCCCAAAGGCGTTATATAGGATTCAGGTCAGGACTCTGTGTGGGTCAGTCAATTAAAGGGATGTTATTGTCGTGTAACCACTCCGACACAGGCCGTGCATTATGAACAGGTGCTCCCGATCGTGTTGAAAGATGTAGTCGCCATCTCCGAATTGCTCCTCAACAGTGGGAACCTCATATTGCTCTAAACACTGTGGGATTTAACATCTGAGGTCATCAGTCTCCTAGACATAGAACTACTTATACCTAACTAACCTAAGGACACCACACACAACCATGGCAGAGGCAGGGTTCGAACCTGCGACCTTAGTAGCAGCGTGGTTCCGGACTGAAGCGCCTAGAACCTCTCGACCACAGCGGGCGGCCAGTGGGAAGTAAGTAGGTGCTTAAAACATCAATGTAGGCCTGTGCTGTGATAGTGCCATGCAAAACAACATGAGATGCAAGCCCCCACAATGAAAAACACGACCTGTGTGGGTCAGTCAATTAAAGGGATGTTATTGTCGTGTAACCACTCCGACACAGGCCGTGCATTATGAACAGGTGCTCCCGATCGTGTTGAAAGATGTAGTCGCCATCTCCGAATTGCTCCTCAACAGTGGGAACCTCATATTGCTCTAAACACTGTGGGATTTAACATCTGAGGTCATCAGTCTCCTAGACATAGAACTACTTATACCTAACTAACCTAAGGACACCACACACAACCATGGCAGAGGCAGGGTTCGAACCTGCGACCTTAGTAGCAGCGTGGTTCCGGACTGAAGCGCCTAGAACCTCTCGACCACAGCGGGCGGCCAGTGGGAAGTAAGTAGGTGCTTAAAACATCAATGTAGGCCTGTGCTGTGATAGTGCCATGCAAAACAACATGAGATGCAAGCCCCCACAATGAAAAACACGACCACACCATAACACCACCGCCTCCGAATCTTACTGTTGGCTCTACACACGGTGGCAGATGACGGTCACCGGGCATTCGCAAGACCCATACCATGCATCAGATCGACACGTTGTGTACCGTGATTCGTCATTCCACACAGCGTTTTTCCACTGTTCAATCCTCCAATGTTTACGCTCCTTACAGCAGGCGAGGCGTCGTTTGGCATTTACCGGCGTGGTACATGGCTTACGAGCAGCCGCTCGACCACGAAATTCAAGTTTTCTAACGTCCCGCCTAACTGTCATGGTACTTGCAGTGAATCCTGATGCAGTTCGGAATTCCTGTGTGATGGTCTGGATACATGTCTGGCTATTTTACATTAGGACCCTCTTCAACTGTGGGCGGTCTCTGTCAGTCAACAGATGAGGTCGGCCTGTACGCTTTTGTGCTGTACGTGTCCCTTAACGTTTTCACTTCACTATTACATCAGAAACAGTGTATCTAAGAATGTTTAGTAGTGTAGAAATCTCGCTTACAGACGTATGACGCAAGTGACACCCCATCACCGGACCACGTTCGAAGTCCATGCGTTCAGCGGAGCGCCCCCTTCTGCCCTCTCACCATGTATAATGACTACTGAGGTCGTTGATATGGAGCACCTGGCAGTAGGTGGCACCACAATGCACCTAATACGAAGAAAGTGTGTTTTAGGGGGTGTCCGGATACTATTGACCACTTCGTATATGTGGTCGTTGCACTTTAAATTGCACTCGCCCCTTTCTGCAAGTTTTTGGATGTGATTTAATGGATGTGATTGTTTCCAGTGGTTGTTCGAGAATCACGTATTCGAGAGACAACGAGTCTTTCGGTCTATTTACGCTCAGTAGCTTTCTTTAGTTTGTACTGAGGGTCAACTGGCGAACTCTGCATCAGGCGCGCGCGCGCGCGCGCTTGTGTGTGTGTGTGTGTGTGTGTGTGTGTGTGTGTGTGTGAGTGTGAGTGTGTGTTTGCGCTCCTGCGCGAGCGAGCATGAGAATGAGCGGCGTGTGACAGTAAACGAAATTATAAATCACAGAACGCTAAAGAATACTGAATTTCATTTCACTCTGGACTCGCATTCGGGAGGACGACGGTCCAATCCCGCGTCCGGCCATCCTGATTTAGGTTTTTCGTGATTTCCCTAAATCGCTCCAGGCAAATGCCGGGATGGTTCCTTTGAAAGGGCATGGCTGACTTCCTTCCCCGTCCTTCCCTAATCCGATGAGACCGATGACCTCACTGTCTGGTCTCCTCCCCCAAACAAACCAAACCAACCCAAACATTCAGTCCAGTAAGATGATCTCCGTCTGATTTACAGCACACACCATTTTAATTCTGTCCCTCTGAATGTTTATTCTCCATTCGTAGAGGGTACTTATTCGTCAATTGGATGTTAAATTAGAGGAAAGCTACTCAATTTGCTTATAAGAACGATCGGTTTTGCTCTATATATCAGGCGATTTTCAAGCCGGTCAAAATTGTGCTGTAGGGAAGAAACATCTGAATTTTATCACATTTTTTCGGAGCGTTAAAATTTCACACAAAAAATATGAAATCGAGAGAACATTAAAAACTGTTGGTTAAAAATAGTTATATAATTTAACAAACGTCTTGTGTGTAGTAAAATCCTGCATTGTGCTTCGATACAGAGGGAGATCGATGAAATTCTGACGATGGCTGTTGCGAAAGAAACATGTGGCCCAATCCTCGCTTAGAATGGTGAATACTTTGACTGAGCAGGACACCCCATGCTGCAGATTTTCTCACCTCTTGAAAGATGTCGGACAATCCATGCTGCAGATTTTCTCGGCTCTTGAAGTATGTCTTCATAGAGTTAAACAATTCCCAGACACACCACTGTAATATTTTTGCGGAATATGTCTCTTTCTGGAATGCAGCAGTTTGAGACAGAAGATTCGGATACTTCTCACGAGATAAGCATTGAGAACTTCGACAGAAACTGCTCCACTTTCGCAATTCCCGGTCGTAAACAAGTTGCGGGAACCTTTTAGCGAACAGACAGAATTAATGGAAGTAATTTTTTCTACACCTGTGACAAAAGTCTAGCTCCTAGCTGCCTGTCTGTGACCTGAAGAGAATAATAACTTTTCTGTGAAGTATCGTGACGTGAGAGCGCCTGAGAGCACTATAAGTGTGTCTGCAAGAGAAAAGGTTGAAACTTCGCAGTTTTCAACGAATGTGTTGTTGGCAGATCCTTTGGATTAAGCCAGAATATTTATGCGTGGAAGTTTGCATGCATAATTTTTACTCATATTAAGTTAGTTATCTGTGACCACAATGAATTCAATGAAAAAAAAATTCGTGTGTGAGCAGTTCGAGTCCGTGCTGTAGATTTTTGCGAAAATATCAGGATGAAATCGTAACAACTGATTTGTGTTAACACGTAATTTTTTTATCAGTCGCTTTAGTACAATGGTTACACAGAGTACTGTTAAAGGTTATAAAATAGATAAATCGCAAGTTCGAACTCTTGCTGAACGCCGTACGACCGATGGGCCACCTAAGAAATCGCTTTGCGCCTTTTTTTCATATCCTTTTAGACGCTGCCGCAGCACTCACATTCACCAGGCACTTAATTTTTAGGTTTTTTGAGTGTCTTTCGGCGTGAGCTTTCATCTGACCTCAATTTCTGTTATATACAGTTCCGAGCACGTTAGCGAGTCAAACGAGACATCTTTAATTATATCGTAATTTTCAGTTTTATATCAATTTTCACCTACGAGCTGGTGAATATTTGTATTGTCTCACATTATGTCCTAGTAGTGCTTCGGAAGCTCCTCACTGACTCTCGAGTCAATGCTCTATCCAAACGCATTTCCACACTATATCAGTTTATAACTTTACGCAAAGCTAATTCGTAACAGCTACGCACATGTGCCTACACTAGTACGAAGGCGTTCTGTGGTGAAAGTGTGGGTGCTATTCTGTCATTCTGTGCAACGGATTAATCTGAGATGTACCCTTTACCCTGTGGCTCCTGCAAAATGCAATTTCCACCCCCACACTACTATAGAAGTCAGACAGACGCTCCTAGCGTTCTAAAGAGGAATGCCTGAACAACTTTCAGCAATAAATATCTTCCGGAGTCGTCCGCTGTAAGGAAACGTCACAAAAATTCACAAAATTTCTTACGTAACTAGTGGGATACTTGGGTACTGGAGTAGTGCTACATAGTGTAAGAAAAACATGAAACTAACGAAAATTATTTTTTTATGCAAAAATTATGAGAAATCACAATGACACTTTTAGTTATTAACTGAACAAGTCATTTTCGGGTTCTTTTCGGAATGTGAAGTTACCTCTTAAGGATAGGATATACGATTCGCTAATGAAATTTCTATACAAAGTTCAAGATTGTTATTGACTTGGCAGAATGGCTGAGAGGCGCGCCTGCTCAGCTTCAATAATTATCCTTTAGAATGTTGCTAGGTACGGTCGGGGTTGTCACATGTGAAGTGCAGTAAAGTGTACTGTTGTGGAGGAAATATGGAGCACGCAAGAGCTGTAGCGCACAATACTGTAAGCTGCGAAGACTGCTGTCTGCGCCGCTCGCTGCTGACAAATAAGATAACTCTCGTTCTTTCTCTATTGACCTTCGCCAATCAAACTCTCCCTACGCCTTGATGAAGTCAAGGACTCCTATTTGCCCCTAGTCTAACTATTAGCGTGGTACACCAATCAGATAACCAGTCCACCTCGATGCCACTCAAAAATTCGCTCGCAGGCGTTTAACTCTGTCCGTTCACACTCCTCAATAAGTGTGGCGGCCAACACAGTGAACAATGCTTAATCGCAAGGTCTCAATATAGAGTCGCACTTCAATTCGCTCTCGACAGAGGTGCTCTCCCAGTGAAGTACTTGTTCCTCGCTCTTTGAGTACACATACGAGCGCACATGCTCTCGTTACGTCTTCTCGCTCCAAGAGCGACAGCGGAACGGCCCCTCTCCACGTTAGACGTGAAGGGGTATATCTTTTGGTCTCTTCCATTACTCCTTCAGCTCAAGGCATCAGGAATATCGTTTGCCAATCAGCATTGCTCTACTAAAACGGAAGAATGACGTTTCGTTTAAGGCGACCAATCCGGAAATCTGTAGCATCGGCGTTTGGCGTTTGCTGTCTCCCTGTGAAAACCTCTAAAACTGCGTGCTATGTTTGTAAAGAATGCATAGGCTGGGCCCTCCCGCACAATGTAGCGGAATTTGCTTTTAAGCTGCTCATGGGGTCGTTCTCCCTTTCATTCGGGCAAACGCTGTCTGCTCTATGGGCAGTCGCCGGCCGACGTAGATAGGTTGACTCGTCCTCTGGAGGGACCGGCCTCCTGGCATGCGGTTTGCCTCTCCCGAACAAAAAGCTTTTGTGACCGTCGTGTCTTGAAGATGTGTGTGTACGCCAGCCTCGAGTATTTCAACCTCGATGCGCAATTGCGATTTACTTGTTATTTGCATATCGTTTACATGAATTCATACAACAGTGACTTTACCTTATCGAGTTTGGGTTTGAATGAAACGTCTTGATGTGCGGAATATGATTGTGAGGGTGGAATATGTAAGCATTGAAGGTCGGGAGACCACGACGTCTTACAGCGTCACAGACAAACCAACTGCTGCACATTAAACACATACAGACATGATCTATTCGTTGTGAGCTCCACTTGTCGTTATTAGTGATTCAAATCTGACGGCATTTTATCACACGAAAAAATTCGACCAACGAACGAGTAAGTGTTTTCACGTCCGAACGTCACGAAACGCCGTACACTTGATACTGTACACTTAGCTTAATTTCAGTGTAGAGAACAATTGGTGGACAGAAAAATTACGACGGAAACAGTGCTTTGATAGTGAATATGCTACTGCCAAATCTCTTCTAAAAGCGAGATGAATCCACAGGAGAGGCTTTAGCGGTACAACGATCACAGTATCTGGACAGGCGATCCATAGAGTATGTCATTGGAAAGGCAACTGGTGAAATCTGCAAAACCATTTTAAGTCCCGCTCCTCTGGGCAGGCACTTTTCTCAATAGGAAACTGCATGTTCCCATACACACAACTGTAAATATCGGAGATTGATTTGGTTACCACGAAGTTGCAGATTGAATCCTCTACAACAGCCGGACTGGACATTATCGAATGATCGTTGTCTTCAATGCACTAATTAATGACTTGTTACTTTCTGTTTAAACTTCTTGAGGAATCGGAACAGTATCTTTGCAAGGAGTGAAAAACACGTGGCAGAAAAAGACCGGAGCAAGGAAAGGGATGTAGAATCGGGCAGAATAGGCCAGATAACCAAGGACTGAAAACACGCCATTTTGCTGCTACGGTTGTAAAACAATCAGCGACGAGGACACTCATTTAGCCTAATGTGTCCCAGCTAATGTGTTAAAGATCATAGTCAGTGGATTAAAAAGTTGAGCGTAAATTTTTTAATAAAACAATCGAAGCTAAGCACACTTGAAATTTCTATACACGTCTGGGTTCTTTAGACTTCTTTATTCTACTAACTGGAAGATGATCATTAGATCGAGTGCACAAGAAGCTTCATAACTCAAGTAATTTAAAAGACGAAAGCTGTACTACAGAAACAGCAATTTGGCAAGGTAGACGACATGTGGCACTGTTAAGGTGCACATATTGGGATGTGGCAGAGATATGCTATCTCAGTGACCACACTCATTTTCTAACATTCTGCGTGGTGTCTGTTTGTTCTATGTCGTGTCTCCCTACCACTTTTTTTAGGGAATTAACTAGTTTGAACCTGGGACCTGTTGCTGGTAAGGAGACGCCAGACAACACATGACATGTAGAATTCAGAAGAGTTCAGTGAGACTAGTGATGGTATAATGAAATGCTTAATGATTTCAGCGTCAGTTCCACTGCACTCCGTGCAAAAGAATCTTAATACTAACTAAATTTAGTGGAAGTGGTTCAAGGCTTTCCTATTTTTAGTTATCTGGTAAAATAATGTAGAAAAAGCAGTTAAGTTTACCATTGGAAATTTTATTCTACTCACAAAACATTGTTTATAAATTGTTCTATTGATAAAAGGAAATATTTTAATACAGGATGATAAAAACCAACTGCGTTGAACAAAAATGTGAACGAATATTCCCTGAATGGGTTTCCAAGTTCTACAATGGATCGAAGGATGACCTATGCCATATCACATCTATAATCTAGATTTAAGTTAAGTTTCATAAAAGAGAAAACTATCAAAATGGTCTACAGTGACCCTCAATTATCTTTAATTACTTATCTAACTTGTTGTAAATTACAGTGGCTGATGTGGCTTCTCAATAATTATATAACAGAAAAATCATGGCGTTTCAGATTTTAACTTCATGTAGCAAATGTGAATACCATGAGATTTAATTGACGATCGACACTAGCAATACGTAAAAAGGGAATGTAACAGATGAGATTTCTGTAGTCCTCAGTGAAGCCTTATGCGCTCAAAAATGCGGTATCGCGTGCGCTCATTAACTTGTCGGTGTTCGTCAAGGGGCGGTGGGCAGCACAGCTCCAAACACCACGCCGTCTCGGAAGCAGCTCTCTGCTAACTTCTCCTTACTACAATTTACCTGTGTTTTCATCTGGCCAACCAGGGTCTCAATGTTAACCTTAAGCTCCACCTACAAAATTCTGTCTATCCAATGAGAAACGTTACACTTTTCGTGGTGGCGCAATATTTTTAATGTTTGCAACGTAACAGAGACGCGAAAAAGTCTCAGGCTAAAACCTGCAGCTGGTGTGGCCCTTTTAGTGTTATCGTAAGATCTATACTGATCTTCTGGAGGGCTCTATCTTTTAACATGGGCTGGGGTGGGTCCTGGTGGGGCCTGGTGGTTGGCTGGCGACGTGGGTGTCCGTCCCTTATCGTAGGGCCTTCTAGCTTAACATGGCTCTGCTCTTGGCTTCTGATCTCGTTTCTTCCCTCGGAACTGCATCTGTTTCACGGTGGGAAGGTATGACATGCATTTAGGCGTTCTTGTGTTAGTCTGTGGTATTCCATTTGCTCACTCGTTGATCGTATTACTTTGGTTAATTCAATGTCAGGATTTATTTGGAGCTATGTGATATACTGCCGGATTTGCTTATCATGTCAGGGTTTTCATGGAAGGTGTTGGATTTGCCTGACGCCTTACCAATCACCACCCTTCGGAATTGATCGTTGTCTAAGTCAGCCAAAAATTATTCCTTTATCTAAATTTTGTTGCCTACTGTTCAGCCACGTTATCCTGGTTCTATGTTAGTTTGTATTACTAATTTCTATTTTTATATTCTTCCACATTATTCTCAAAAATATGTTTATATTGACAAGCGAAGAATATTTTTATGCTATTATAATAATTATTTTTTAATTATTTTCTTTCTTTATTTAAGTGTGAAGTTTGTTTTTTAAGAAGTTTGTTATCGAAAGTGAGGAGTCTTTTACATCGATTTTCTTAGAATTATTGTTTTTTTTTTCAAATTAAGTTTTTTTATAAATTAAGTAAAATCTATTCCTAACACATTTTCTAAATATCATGTACAAGTAAAATGTTTTTGTTTCTAGACTCTCATTTCAGCATTGTTACACTAACAAATAAGAATTATTTCCAAGAATTGCTTTGACAATGAAATATCCATACACAAGTATTGAGATATTATCCTAAACAATGGTACAAATATTTAAAAAAAGAGAAAACATCCAACAAGATAATTTTTTATTCTTTGTTTTTATAAGGAGAAAATAAGAAAGTATAGTTATTCTTTTATTTTTATGAGGAGAAAATAAGTGGCATATAGTTTTAGTGTTTATTATGCCTTACTTTTGTTCTTTGTATACTGTCCATTTCAGAACTAATAACTTATTTTTATCGATAGTCTATTTTTTACTTAAGTCCATAGTCAATGACTGTTATTTTGTAGTTTATTAGCTGTCTGGTGTGCTTAACTTATTTAGTTTTTCACACGTTTCTTTTGCACAATTCCTACATCATATAATTTGATTTCACACATTCACACAATCCTATGAATGTTTAAGCATGAGGTTGGCGAATGTTTTTTGCATGAAGGTGATGGACTTGAGCTAGATGGATGTGGGCAAGTATTTGATGTACAGCTTTGTTCGTCATTCCTTGTTTTTGTGTGTTGCTGTTGTGCAGGTCCCATAATCGAATGGAGCTGTGAGTGCAGAATCTGGTGGTTTACTGGCTTTGTATGCATGAAAGTCATCGTTATGTATCGCTGAAAGTAGCCGTTTTTCGTTGTAATACTTCACAGACGACTAGTTTACAATAGGATAGGGATTTGAGAATGTATGTCATCTATTCTTCACCCATCTTCTTTCTTGGTCTCAATCTTGTGAATCTTCAACTTCTGTTCTTCCTGCTTTTTCTCTGCTTCTTACTTGATTCTTGGTTCTTCTCTGGGCTGGATATGGAAATATTTATTTTGAAGTTCTTCTCTTAGTAACAGTTTGATAAATTGTTTGGGCGTGTCATTTTTACTTTGTGGAAGTGTTCTTCAGTTTCGTGCATCAGCGTGCTGCTTAATAGCAGTAGTGTAACTTTTACACTTTTTTTTTTTTTTTGCCGGTGGTGGCTTGCCAAAGCGGTCTTCTCGTCGGGACGTTTTTTGCTCGCTCCACTGAGTGGGGGCGTCCCGGGGTTTACGAATGGGGAAAATCCGGTTTTTGCTTCTCTGTCCCTGCACCGGTCGCTGTCCTTTCCTTCTCTAGACGCTTCTGCCTTGTAGGAATCGTGTCTTGCTAATTACGTCCTTTTCTTTCTTGATACTTCTCACGTTGCAGCTTGTGGGTCGTTGCATCTGGTCCTTGCTGGATTTTTTACAATGGTTCTTACAAAAAGTTTTACTTATATGCATCTAACATATGTCTAGTACCTACATTGTTTTACGCCTTTTTAAAAAGCTTTACAAATTTCAGCCCCTTTTCCATGTTACAATTCTAAGATATTTTGAGTCTTAACTTCTACAAGAATCCTCAAATTCGTTTTTTATTTTTGTGTAGTGTCGTGGTGTATAGCATTTTAGTATTTCATGCTGTTAGACTATCTACACTTCATCCCTTCACCTTAATCTATGCTACTATTGGTGTTATTCTTTGTTTTTGTTTTTATTGAAAGTACTTTCTTTTTTCCACCTTCCTCTCTCTTCATTCTTCTTCTTTCTCCTGACGATCTTATCTGCAACATAAACTTGAAATATTGTGCTAATTATTTACCAGTAATAAAATTAATCTTCAAACTTTTTGATGTGGCTTACATGGTGAAGTCCTAAGGTATTGCCTGTTTTTGGGTTCATTAGTTCCACAGCATTATCATAAGCAATTTGGCTAATTATGACAGGTCCTTTGTATGTAGCGTAAAACTAATGTACACTCCTGGAAATTGAAATAAGAACACCGTGAATTCATTGTCCCAGGACGGGGAAACTTTATTGACACATTCCTGGGGTCAGATACATCACATGATCACACTGACAGAACCACAGGCACATAGACACAGGCAACAGAGCATGCACAATGTCGGCACTAGTACAGTGTATATCCACCTTTCGCAGCAATGCAGGCTGCTATTCTCCCATGGAGACGATCGTAGAGATGCTGGATGTAGTCCTGTGGAACGGCTTGCCATGCCATTTCCACCTGGCGCCTCAGTTGGACCAGCGTTCGTGCTGGACGTGCAGACCGCGTGAGACGACGCTTCATCCAGTCCCCAACATGCTCAATGGGGGACAGATCCGGAGATCTTGCTGGCCAGGGTAGTTGACTTACACCTTCTAGAGCACGTTGGGTGGCACGGGATACATGCGGACGTGCATTGTCCTGTTGGAACAGCAAGTTCCCTTGCCGGTCTAGGAATGGTAGAACGATGGGTTCGATGACGGGTTGGATGTACCGTGCACTATTCAGTGTCCCCTCGACGATCACCAGAGGTGTACGGCCAGTGTAGGAGATCGCTCCCCACACCATGATGCCGGGTGTTGGCCCTGTGTGCCTCGGTCGTATGCAGTCCTGATTGTGGCGCTCACCTGCACGGCGCCAAACACGCATACGACCATCATTGGCACCAAGGCAGAAGCGACTCTCATCGCTGAAGACGACACGTCTCCATTCGTCCCTTCATTCACGCCTGTCGCGACACCACTGGAGGCAGGCTGCACGATGTTGGGGCGTGAGCGGAAGACGGCCTAACGGTGTGCGGGACCGTAGCCCAGCTTCATGGAGACGGTTTCGAATGGTCCTCGCCGATACCCCAGGAGCAACAGTGTCCCTAATTTGCTGGGAAGTGGCGGTGCGGTCCCCTACGGCACTGCTTAGGATCCTACGGTCTTGGCGTGCATCCGTGCGTCGCTGCGGTCCAGTCCCAGGTCGACGGGCATGTGCACCTTCCGCCGACCACTGGTGACAACATCGATGTACTGTGGAGACCTCACGCCCCACGTGTTGAGCAATTCGGCGGTACGTCCACCCGGCCTCCCGCATGCCCACTATACGCCCTCGCTCAAAGCCTGTCAACTGCACATACGGTTCACGTCCACGCTGTCGCGGCATGCTACCAGTGTTAAAGACTGCGATGGAGCTCCGTATGTCACGGCAAACTGGCTGACACTGACGGCGGCGGTGCACAAATGCTGCGCAGCTAGCGCCATTCGACGGCCAACACCGCGGTTCCTGGTGTGTCCGCTGTGCCGTGCGTGTGATCATTGCTTGTACAGCCCTCTCGCAGTGTCCGGAACAAGTATGGTGGATCTGACACACCGGTGTCAATGTGTTCTTTTTTCCATTTCCAGGAGTGTATTTTGTGTTTCTGTTTGCTGGAGAGATGGTGTGTTTTTACAAATACTTTCTGGCCTACAGAGAATGTTCTTCTAATTGCTGTTCTATCTCCTCTTTCTTTTCTTTTAATGGCTGCCTTTCTGATGTTGGAGAGTGCTGTTGTTATGACTTGTTTGTGCTTTCTACGTGGTACAATAGGAAATCTAACAATTTCTCTGGTTGTGTTTGGGGGTTCAATATTTTTAAGTACAGTAACTGGAGGTAGTAGTGTAGTGCTATGTGGCATTTCATTTATTACTTCTTGAAAATCTTTAAGGTATGTATCCCAAGTGTTGTGTCTTTTACCTGCATATAATCGGCATAAAGTGCCTATGTCCTTCAAAGATCGTTCTGCTGGGTTTACGCTAGGTTTGTACTTAGATATTATGTAGATGGGTTTTATTTTGTGTTGTTTTAACGTGTTTTGCCATTGCACAGATTTGTATCGTGGGCCATTATCCGAAATTATTCGTTCCACTCGACCTATTTGTCTGAGAAAATCTTGTCTAAATGTTTTACTTATAGTAAGACCTGTTGCCCGTTTTAATGGTGTCAAGGTAACATATTTAGACGTAAGTTCCGAAACGACAAATATGAAAATATATCCATTTTTTGTGCTTGGGAGGGGCCCATCAAATCTGTTGCAGCTATTTGTTATAATTTTTTAGCGATTATTGGAAACAAGTGGTTTGGTTTGGAAAGTGACGTGTTTTTATCCCTCATACATTTTTGCATTTGACTAATACTGTTCTAATTCGTCTTTCCATATTAGGAAAATGGCTTGTTTGTTTTATTTTTAAAAAGCATTTCTTTGGTCCAAAGTGGCCATTATTTAAATGTGTATGCCGAATGTACTTATTAATTAGTTCATCTGGGATATAAATTAACCATTCATTCGTTGCAACATTTTGTCTAAAAAATAAAACATTGTTTTTTACGAGATAGTGCTGTCGAATGTCTAGAAAATCCTTACTTCTCCACTTGTGTTTGATTCCTAGTATTTCGGGATCCTTGTCCTGTTCTTTGCCTATGTTTTTCAATGCTGTCGTAATGTAGTTTTCGAAAGGTACTTGTTTCATATAGTACCCTGTGAACTGGTCTTCTGCTGCTTCCAAACCTATGTTATTGGATGCACCCTGTGGACATCGTGATAAAGCATCTGCTAATACATTCGATGGTCCTGGTAAGTGTGTAATAGTGAAGTCAAATTCTTGTAGTATTAAGATCCATCTGGCTAACCTCCCATGAGTTAGTTTGACAGATAAAAGAAATTCTAATGCTTTGTGGTCAGTGTATACTTTGGTTTTTCTTCCGAATAGGAAGTATCGAAAACGTTGGAAGCCCCATACAATGGCCAATGCTTCCAGCCCCGTGACTGAATAGATTTTCTAGCTTTTTGTGAGTACACGACTGGCAAATGCAATTGTTCTATATGATCCTAGACCTGCCTGTTCGTATTCTTGTAATAAAACAACTCCTAAACCTGTTTTCGCGCTGTCAGTGGCCATACAATAATTTTGTGTTAGATCAGGATGTGCTAAAATCGGTGCCGTTGTTAGCGCGTTTATCACTTTTAAAAATTCTTCATTGGCTTGTTGATCCCATACCCATGGCGTGTTTTTTCCAGTCAATGCACATTGGCGTGGTGTTGCAAGAAAGTCGATCCAAATAAATTTTTTATAGAATCCGGTGAGACCTAGAAATCCTGTGAGAGTTTTCTTATTATATAGAGTACAGAATTCTTTGATTGATGTTAGTTTTTCTGGGTCGGGCATTATCCCTTTCTCGCAAATTATGTGTCCTATAAATTTGACCTCTCGCCTTCCAAATTTGGATTTTGTTATATTTACTGTGACCCCACGCTCTTTCATGATCCGTAAAAACTGATTTAATGTGTCGTTGTGATGTTCCAAAGAGGGTTATGCTATAATCACATCATCAACACAACAAGTAATTTTTTGTAAAATTTCAGGACTCAGTACAGTATTAAATCCCCTAATAAACGCTGCTGATGATATGTTTAAACCAAATGGCAATCGTTTAAATTGGTAACATCTACCGAATACGATAAATGCTGTAAATGTTCTACATTCTGGGGTCAATTCCATTTGCCAGAAACTACTCCGTAAATCAATTGATGAAAATATCTTAGCACCGTGGAAGTTTTGTATCAGTTCCTCTAATTCTTCTGGGCGATCTTTCTCAGTGATCATGATTGTGTTGATCTGTGTGGAATCAAGCACTAACCTAATGATCCCATCTCGTTTTTGTACAATATGGAGCGGGCTGTTATATGTGGAGGTAGCTGGTTCAATAATATCGTCATCTAACATTTTAGATATCTCCTGGAATACTTTATTCCTGTAGCTTAATGGGATTGTATAGGGTGTTACTCCAAATGGTTTGCGCTGTTTTACTTCAAACTTGTACTGAAAGTGTTTAATACTGCCAGTCATAGGTAAAAATACCTCTGCTTTATCTCGTAAAATACCCTCTAATTCTCTTTTACTGTGTTCCGAAATACCTTAAACGTCTTGCAATTTTTCGTCGATTTCTTTATGGACTTCTAACATGAGTTGAGGCGATTCCCCCTTTTGTACATACCATTCTAATTCTTCATCCTATTTTTATCTCGTATGGTGACTGTTTATAGATAGCTCAAAACGTAGCTTGAAGTGTGTTCTCCTCCACAATGGAAATTTATACGGTTCAGTCCCAATAGGCCATTCAGTTTTCTTGCATGAAAAATACGAAGACATAATGAAGGTCATTGATGTGTTGCAATATAACTTGCACCTATGGATCATCTGTGTTGACCTTAAAACGGTTTCTTTCCTTCTTGGCCAGCAACGCGGACATGCCAAGTATGCGTGTTTTCTGTGTATGTGGGACAACAGAGGTCGTGAGAAGCATTGGGTGCAGTCAAAATGGCCGCCAGGATCTGACCTAAAACCCGGTGATCCAAACATTGTAAATCATCCACTTGTCGACAGAAAAAACATTATATTTCCGCCTTTGCATATAAAACTAGGTCTCATGAAGCAATTTGTTAGAGCTCGTGTCAACTGGAAGAGACTGTTTTAAGTATATCATTTCGGCATTTCCTGGCTTGTCATATGAGAAGATGAAGGCGGGTGTCTGAGATGGGCCACAGATTCGGCAACTTATTAAAGATGAACGCTTCATATAAACAATGACCAAACTTGAAAAGAATGCCTGGTTGGCATTCAATAGTATTGTCAAGGACTTTCTAGGTAATACACGAGCCCATAATTATGTCGAAATTATTCAAAAACTCTTAGGGAGCTTTAAAAACCTTGGTTGTAACACGAGTATCAAACTGCATTTCTTGCTAAGATTCCAGAAAATCTTGATGCTGTTAGCGGTGAACAGGGTAAGCGATTTCACCAAGATTTGTAGGTCATGGAAGCAAGGTATCAAGGTAGATGAGATGTCGGTATGATGGCTGATTAATGTTGGAGCATCAGGCGAGAATGTCCCCAGATGCGACATTGTAGGAAAAGTTAAAAGCGAAAATTTGTACCCCATTATCTTTGTTTTTATTATTTGTATAAATACAATGTAACTTTGAACATTATAATAACCTTTGAATGAATAAAATATTCTAATATTCTACTACGTTTGGTTAGTACCCACTTTATTTTCCTTTGTATGCTCAGTTTTAATGACTTTTAGGGTAAAGAGAGAGTATCCTGTAGTTTAAAAATTTGACGTGATAGAGAAAAACTGCTAACAGTTTATAATTCAGAGATCAAAAATTAGTTAAGAACAAGTCACAGATCTAGGACAACAAAATGGCTATTCCCCAGAGTTATTCTTACGGATACTGCCCGGCTGCGCGATCAGTTTCATTAGCATAAATACACACCTTGCCCTTCAGCGTGGATTATTTAACAGGTATTTCACAGCAGCGCATTGCTGAGCAGTATGATTTATTTCGAGTCCCCACGGTTTTTTTCAGGTACTGTTACAGAACAGAACAGATTTCATGTTGCAAAGGAAATGTTTCATTTTAGGGCTATGAGGAACAATTCTCTGGTGCGTTCAGAGAGTGTAGGACCAATATCTGTTACTGTATAATTTCAAAATAGTGTCAGTAACTGCGTAGGATTTACCAGAACAGACATCACACATATATGTATAAAGGTACTATAAAAGCACTTCCTACACCGCGTTTAGTGACGGAGGACATAATGTAGTAAAAACACGATACATTATTAGAGCTTGAGATCCAAGACAGAATCTTCGACAGTTTAAGGAGGAATAAGATATTCACGATCTTTAGGAGATAGAAGCTCAGGTACAGAGACAGACGAATAATATACGTCAGATAAAGTGTACAGGATGGGCAAATTAACGTTCATGTGCAACGTTTAAGTGTAATGTTCTAAATGTGAGTGCAATGTGTTCTTTAGGCTGTAGTTTATGTGAAATGCTCTATTCTTTCACTTTCTAAACGCAGTGGGACTGAACTTCTAAGTATGACCTAGTAACTGTGACTGAAAACTTAGTAGCTGCAATTTGTTCATACATAACCTTGTCAATGATAGCTATTGGCTTGCTGTAATATGTTAAATTCACATACTGAAACTAGTACTGCGTAGCTTAATGACTGTTTGCTTATTATGTAAAACTCCATTATGTTAAGCTTGCACTCTATTTCTTGGTTTTCATAATCAGTAATTTAATCAAGGGAAATAATTACCTCTGCATCACGTTACTCTATAACTTACTCTTCAACAATCAAGACCTGAAAACGGCAATTTCCACTCTATTTCTTCTTTTTCAAATTTAGTAATTTAATGGTGAAAAATAATTATATCTGAAGCATGTTACTCTACAACTTGTTCTTCAACAATCAAGACTTCGCAATGTGAGCTGTTGCATGTTGATTCTTCTTTGAAATTAAGCAGAAACGGATAAATGTTCTCTGTTCTCTGAATGCACCAGAGAATTGTCCTTGATAGCCCTAAGATGAAACATTTACTTTGCGCAGTGAAATCTGCTGTGCTCTGGAACAGTACCGAAAGATCAAACCCCACTCTTGATCCCACAGCCGTCCACATAATTAACGATATAAGAAAATTATTGCCGGCACAAAACACGGCCTAAACACATCTTAATCCATCACAAGATACACTTTAACTCCCTTGTCTCTGCAAGACTGCGCCCACTCACCAGCAAAGGTTCTACTAACAGTCTACCACAGTGCAACCTCTTTGACAGAGATGTTGCCTGCTGCTCCTCAGATGCTACTGAAGTTTTACTTTTCTGCGTGATATCCAAAGTATTACCAAACAAAACCCACACACACACGCCTGACGCAGATTCCCTCATGGGGAGTATTCATATTCACTGATAGCCGAAGCGGTTAGGGCGACCGCTCGCGTAAAGTGAGAAATCCGGTTTCGACTCTCGGTCTGGAACAAATTTTCCCTTGCCGCTACATTCCTTTCAGTGCCCAGTTGACGCCGCTGGCGGAATATACACTCCTGGAAATGGAAAAAAGAACACATTGACACCGGTGTGTCAGACCCACCATACTTGCTCCGGACACTGCGAGAGGGCTGTACAAGCAATGATCACAAGCATGGCACAGCGGACACACCAGGACCGCGGTGTTGGCGGTCGAATGGCGCTAGCTGCGCAGCATTTGTGCACCGCCGCCGTCAGTGTCAGCCAGTTTGCCGTGGCATACGGAGCTCCATCGCAGTCTTTAACACTGGTAGCATGCCGCGACAGCGTGGACGTGAAGCGTATGTGCAGTTGACGGACTTTGAGCGAGGGCGTATAGTGGGCATGCGGGAGGCCGGGTGGAGGTACCGCCGAATTGCTCAACACGTGGGGCGTGAGGTCTCCACAGTACATCGATGTCGTCGCCAGTGTTCGGCGGAAGGTGCACGTGCTCGTCGACCTGGGACCAGACCGCAGCGACGCACGGATGCACGCCAAGACCGTAGGATCCTACGCAGTGCCGTAGGGGACCGCACCGCCACTTCCCAGCAAATTAGGGACACTGTTGCTCCTGGGGTATCGGCGAGGACCATTCGCAACCGTCTCCATGAAGCTGGGCTACGGTCCCGCACACCGTTAGGCCGTTTTCCGCTCACGCCCCAACATCGTGCAGCCCGCCTCCAGTGGTGTCACGACAGGGGTGAATGAAGGGACGAATGGAGACGTGTCGTCTTCAGCGATGAGAGTCGCTTCTGCCTTGGTGCCAATGATGGTCGTATGCGTGTTTGGCGCCGTGCAGGTGAGCGCCACAATGAGGACTGCATACGACCGAGGCACACAAGGCCAACACCCGGCATCATGGTGTGGGGAGCGATCTCCTACACTGGCCGTACACCTCTGGTGATCGTCGAGGGGACACTGAACAGTGCACGGTACACCCAAACCGTCATCGAACCCATCGTTCTACCATTCCAAGACCGGCAAGGGAACTTGCTGTTCCAACAGGACAATGCACGTCCGCATGTATCCCGTGCACCCAACGTGCTCTAGAAGGTGTAAGTCAACTACCCTGGCCAGCAAGATCTCCGGATCTGTCCCCCATTGAGCATGTTGGGGACTGGATGAAGCGTCGTCTCACGCGGTCTGCACGTCGAGCACGAACGCTGGTCCAACTGAGGCGCCAGGTGGAAATGGCATGGCAAGCCGTCCCACAGGACTACATCCAGCATCTCTACGATCGTCTCCATGGGAGAATAGCAGCCTGCATTGCTGCGAAAGGTGGATATACACTGTACTAGTGCCGACATTGTGCATGCTCTGTTGCCTGTGTCTATGTGCCTGTGGTTCTGTCAGTGTGATCATGTGAGGTATCTGACCCCAGGAATGTGTCAATAAAGTTTCCCCTTCCTGGGACAATGAATTCACGGTGTTCTTATATCAATTTCCAGGAGTGTATTTCATTTAACATTATCTTATTGTCTATCACATCGAATGACCTTCTGCATACTCTGTACTCAGTATGTGATTCCGACACTTGGTTGCTTAATGAAATATATTTTTTGTTGGCTCCACCATGTTATCTCTCAGTTTGGTATCGAATTTTTGAACACTCCATATTTGTGGTCTACAGTTTAGAAGCGTGACTTTTCAGCCTAATCGTTTAATACTTCGGGACCTAGAGCCTTCAATTACGCGAAAACATTATAAGCCAAAACCTTATGACCACTGCCATCTTGACATTGGATGCCGCCTGATGGCGTTGCAGGCACGTGACACGGTAACAAAAGTATGTAAGCGGAGCACACGCGGAAGGGGGATCAGCCTAAAGGAGATACGGGTCATTAACGGGTAGATCCATTGAGATAAGCAACTTTGACAACGGGCAGATTATTTTTACGCAGAGTCTGTGTACGAGTATCTCGAAAACTGCGAAGCTGGTCGAATGTTCACGTACTAATGTCGTGAGTATCTACGGAAAGAGATAGAAGGACCTTGAAACTACCGCTAAGCGCACTCTTCACAGAACGTGGGGTTCGTAGTGTTGTCTACTCTGTAAAGTAGGATACATGGTGATTTCCGACATCTCTGCTGGCAGAGCACAATTCTGGTGCATGTACAAGTGTTCCGGAGCATACTGTTCCTAGTACATTGCAGCAAACCACCCATGCGTGTTCAAATTTTGACCCAACGACATTGCCAATTACGATTGCAGTGGCCACGGGAACATCGGGTTGCGATCATCATTCAATGGAAACGTATCGGCTCGTCGGTTGAATCACATTTTTCCTACACTGGGTCGGTGGTTGCCTCCACAAGCGCCGTCATTCTGGTGAACGGTAGCTCGAAACTAGCAGAACGCCACGGACGCTGGCTGGTGGGAGCAGTATTATGCTATGGGATATATTCTACTGCTTTTGCATGGGACATGTGGTAGTAATCGAAGACAAGCTGACAGTTGCGAGCCACCTACATCACTTCATGCTTGATGTCTTCCCCGACGGCCGTGTCTGCAGTACAACTGTTCGTGTCTCGGAGCCAGAACTGTGCTACAGTGATTTAAGGAGCATCATATTGAACAAACATTTATGGCTCGCTGACGAAATTCGTCTGATGTGAATCCTATTGAATCCATCTGGATCGCTATCGGACTCCATCACCGTGTACGCAAATCAGCGGTCAGTTATTTACGCGAATTACATGATCTGTGCATAAACATCTAATGCCATATACCTCCACAAACCTACCAACAAACTATCGGATTCCTGATGCTCAGAATCAGTTGTGTATTTCGTTCCAAACACGGACAAACAAGCTATTAAACAGGTGGTCATAACATGAGCGCGTGGGTGCTATTCTGTCATTCTGCGCAACGGATTAATCTCAGATGTACCCTTTACCCTGTGGCTCCTGCAAGATGCAATTTCGATCCCCACACTACTACAGAAGTCAGACAGACGCTCCTAAGGTTCTAAAGAGGAATGCCTGAACAATGCTGTAAGGAAATGACACAAAAATTCACAAAATTTCTTACTTAACTAGTGGGATACTTGGGTACTGTAGTAGTGCTAGTTAGTGTAAGAAAAACATGAAACTAACGAAAATTATTATTTATTCTGCAAAAATTCTGAGAAATCACAATGGCACTTTTAGTTATGAACTGAACACGTTATTTCCTGGTTCTTTACGGAATGTGAAGTTACCTCTCAAGGATAGGATTCGCTAATTAAATTTCAGTACAAAGTTTAAGATTTGTTAATGACTTGGCAGAATGGCTGAGAGGCGCGCCTACTCAACTTTAATAATTATCGTTTAGAATGTTGCTCGGTATGGTTGAGGCTGTCACGTGTGAAATGCAGTGAAGGGGTACTGTTGTGGAGGAAATATGGGGTTCGCAAGAGCTGTAGCGTACAATACTGTAAGCTGCGATGACTGCTGTCTGCGCTGCTCGCTGCTGTGGAATAAGATAACTCTCGTTCTATCTGGATTGACCTTCGCCGATCAAACTCTCCTTATGCCATGATGAAGTCAAGGACTCATATTCGCCCCTAGTCTAACTATTGGCGTGGTACACCGGTCAGATAACCAGACCACCGCGATGCCACTCAAAAATTCGCTTGCAGGCGTTTAACTATAACTCTGTCCATTCACACCGCACAGTAATTGCGGAGTCCAACACAGTGAACAATGCTTAATCGCAAGGACTCTATATATTGAGTAGCACTCCGGTTCGCTCTTGACAGAGGTGCTCTCCCAGTGAAGTACTGAGGAGAGATTTGTTCCTCACTCTTTGAGTACATGTACGAGAGCGCACGCTCTCGTTACATGCTCTTGCACCAAGAGCGACAACAGAACGACGCTGCTCCACGCCAGACATGAATTGGTCTTTTGGCCTCTTCCATTAGTCCTTCAGCTCAAGGGGTCAGAAACATCGTCTGCCAATCAACATTGCTCTTCTAAAACGGGAGAATGACGTTTCGTTTAAGGCGACCAGTCCGGAAATCTGTAGCATCTCCGTGTGGCGTTTGCTGTCTCCCTGTGAAAATCTCTGAAACTGTGTGCTATCTTTGTAAAGAATGCATAGGCTGGGCGCTCCCACAAAATGTAGCGGAATTTGCTTTTAAGACGAACACGGGGTTGTTCCCCCTTTCGCTCGGGCACACACTGTCTGCTCCACGGGCGGTCACCGGCCGACCTAGGTAGGTTGGGACCGGCCTCCTGGCATGTGGATGCTCTCCCAGAGTGAAAGCTTTTGTGACTGTCGTGTCTGGAATGTATGTGTGTACGTCAGCCTCGAGTATTTCAACCACGGTACGCTTACTTGTTATTTGCATATCGTTTACATGAATTCATACAACACTGACTTTATCTTATCGAGTTTGGGTTCGAATGAAGCGTCTTTATGTGCGGAATATGATTGTGGGGGTGGAATAAGTAAGCAATGAATGTCAGGAGACCACGAGATCTTACAATAATGTTTTGGCTCATCAGTGTACATCAGCGAAGCTGGATCTCTTTGGTGGCTGCCTCATCATTCTGCTGATGGCTGTATGTCACTTTGAGCAACCAATACGAACTGTCAGCCAGTACGACGGACTCTGTTTTAAGGTAATCTGCAGAGTTGAGAAGCATTAACGTAGTCTGCCCGTAATGCCACTAATCCGTCATTACTTCGTAAAAATCAAAGGCCTTGGTACTCCACTAAGCTAATATAGGACTATAGTTAAGCCAGAGCCCAAGGCCAGCTCTACTTTCATCATCTGATGAGACCTGAGAGTCGTGTCTAACGAATACATTCCGCTGCGGTGCTCGTCCAAGACGTAGAGCGTCGATAGAAGTCTCCTCCTCGGGCCAACCGACTGTCAGCCATTCTCCATATGTCCGTCTGATTGTTCAGTGACGAGATTACCTTCAATTTCCGCAGAAAAATGAACCACCACAACCGAATAATATTGGGAACACACTTGCCACATGTCGTAGTCCACCATGAGAGGGGCTGCCCGATCTTTTTTGTAGAAACACGTACCTGGATGTGTAGGAGATCAGGCTTTCCCCACAGTTGTGACAATATGCCGCAAATTTCATTGTTAAGAGGACGGAGCAACGAAACTCTGGCTCCGGCATGTAAAGGTACCTCTTAACAATGGGCTAGGTCAGAGGTAGTGGGCCGTAAGGAACGTACGGATCTCGTATTGCACCGTTGGCCTCCAAGGTCGCTTAATGTTAAGAAATGACTTTTTTCTGGGTGAGGGAGGGGCTTTGTGAAAGAGTCCTTTTATGCACCTCCACTACCAATAACTTGGCGCGAATTGCAGCACCTTATAACAACAGCAACGTCATAGGAATATCTGGCTATCGTCTAGATGTCTGTCTTGTGCCTACTGGAGAGAACATTAACATTTGACAAAGGTAATTGGTAACTTGTATCCTAAACATAATCGTAAAAAGTGTCTGAGGCATTTACCTACACGAATGTAAAAGATATACCCTTGTAAAATCGGATAATTCTTTTTAAAATAAAAAACTTCTTAGTCCAGTACCTTAGGTTAAAATCCACCCCTTGGTGGACTACGTAGATCGTAGTCTTTTGAAACTGGAAAAAATTTTGTTATGAAGAAACATATCCACTACAGCACAGATGGATGTATGATGGTGGAAAATAGAAAATGAAATTAATAATGCCTAGATATCTAAAAAAGTGTGCGTCTGGATTTGATTATAACCTGAAAAAAATGAGAGATCTTTATATAGAAAAATTCAACCTGGGTATGTTTGCTCTCGGAAAATTGAAATAGCAGCCCGTCGACTGCCTCTATAATTTTGACACAACATTGCATTCGAATACGTGTGTTTTGCCTATTTTAATAGACACAAAATGTAAATAAATACTATATACAAATAAATATTTTAATACATGATGTATAAATAAATGACAGAAATAAATTTCAAGAAGTCACTTACCCTATTTTAAAAAAATGGTTCAAATGTCTCTGAGCACTATGGGACCGTAGCGGTCGCGCGGTTCCAGACTGAAGGGCCTAGAACCGCTCGGCCACACCGGCCGGCTTACTTATTTCCTTCAATTTTTTACAGGATACTGTAATGAACATTAGGATAGATATGGGTTATTTATTTTAATATACGTAGTATAAATATACACTTGTAATAAATAAAATGGATATATTGTTACCAGAAATCTCAAAAAGTACTTGACCGATTTACTTCAAATCTTTACACGTTACGCTAATAAATGATTAGACGAATATATGAAACCTTGTTAACCAACAATCTCGAAATGTCCTTGAGCGATTTACAACTTTTAATCGATACCACATTAAACCAGCAGGCAGACCGACTATATATTTTTTAAGGAACAATGTACAGGTTTTCTGTCAAAAACTAACTATGCTCTGCTGTAAAAATGCAAGGTTATGTTTCCTTTATAGTTTAAATAATGGAAAATTGCACAAGATGCTTATTTTTTATGCTTAGCACAACGCGTTCCAGGATTTTATGCTCATTTTCATGTGCATTTGTTCACATAAATACAGTTTGTTTCCTTTGTCGCAAGCAGTTTTAACTCCAACAGCAGAGCATTTAAACCATTAGACAAATTAACAGATGGATAGAGGATGGGGGGGGTGGAAATGGACGTAGACAGTAGAATAGAAAAGAAGGAAGGAGAGAGAGGAGGGGGCAAGATGAGATGGGGAGTATAAGATGGGCAGAGAGAGAGGGTTGATGAGGTGATTGACAGAGAGAGAGGAAAGGCGGAGAAGATGGACAAAGAGAGGGGAAGGAGGAGATAGAAGAGGATCAGGGACCGAGGAGAGAAGAAGATTAAGATGTATATCCAATTCTGAAACGTATTAGAAATGTACGCTTTCTCTTGTCTTTCTTTTTCGTTTAACCAGTCTGAGCCACAGCTACACAGGGCCGAATGCGGCTACTTTTAAATAAAACTAGCGAGCCGCCCTGTCTTCGCACAGGTAGCTCTATGTATCCACAGCTGCACGACATCTTCATAACATACACTGAGCAGTCAGAACATATGACCACCTACCTAATAGCTGGTATGTCCACCTTTGGCACAGAAAACAGCGGTGACGCTGAGTCGCAGCATGGAAGCAATGAGGCCTTGGAAGGCCGCTGGAGGGTCTTGGTGCCACATCTGCACAGACAAGTCACCTAATTCCAGTACATTCCTGGAAGGGGGACGATGAGCTCTGACGTCACGTTCAGTCACAACCCAGATGTGTTCGATGGTACTGGCCACTGTGTTCCTCGAACCACTCCATCACACTCCTGCCCCTACGACATGGCGCACTATCTTGTTGAAAAAGGCACAGCCAGAGGGAAATGCAATCGTCGTAAAGCGGTGTACGTGGTCTGAAACCAAAGTATGATACTTCTTGGACGTCATAGTACCTTGCACGAGCTGCACTGGACTCATGGATGATCACGTGAATGTTTTCCAGAGCATAATGGAGCAGCTGCCAGCTTTTCTCCGTCCCGCACTACAGGTGTGAAGGAGCTGTTACCCGGAAGACGACGGATTCGCACCGTCCCATGGGCCCAACGAAGAAGGTATCGGGAGTCATCAGACTATGCGAAGCTGTGCCCTTGTGTCAACAGTGTACTGCCGATAGTCACTTGCCCATTTCAATCGTAGTTACCGACGTCATGATGTTAACATTGGCACATGCAAGGGTCGTCGGTCCCGGAGGCCCATCGGTGGGAGTGTTTGGTGCACTGTGTGTTCACCCACACTTGTACTCTGCCCAGCATTAAAGTCTGATGCTAGTTCCGACACAGTTCGCGGCCTGCCCTGTTTTACCAGTCTGTCCAGCCTACGTCCGAGATCTATAATGGGATAGGGGGACGAGGGGCACCAAACGTCTAGACATGGTTTCGCTTTGGTTTCGCCTTTTGGTGAACACACTCACCACAACACCCCTCGAACACCCGACAAGGTGTGCAGTTTCCAAAATTCTTATGTCGAGCCACCAGGCCATCACTATCTGCTCTCAGTCATACTCAGATAGATGGCGCGCCTCCCCCAATTCTACACACAGACAGCATGTTTACTTGTACTACGTACACCTTGCGTGCATCTAACTGGCAGTAATTCCTCGCCAGGGACGCTACTATCGATTGGTTGGTTTTGTATCGGTAGTAGGTTGATGGTCATGACGTTCTGGCTCATCAGTGTATGGTGATAAATACGAATGTTCATCGTTAACAAGTCTGCATATTAACGTAAACTGTATCAAAATCCCTACAGTACTTCCTCATGTTAGCATTTACATAATGACAGGAAAACACAGTGGGAGACTTCAATTTATAATTCCTATAGATTTCATTCATGTCTTACATCCTATTTACGATGTTTCAAAAGTAAGTGAAGTTGAACATGTGATTAATTGAAAGTATTGTATTCTGTTTCCAATGACCGACTTGACGTGCAAAATAATCTCTGTTGATTTTGTAGATAATGAGAGCGACGAAATAAAGGAAAAACAAAGGTAAAAAAGTGTACAAATTAAACTGGTACTTTTGTGGCACCATTTTATTATAATTGATAGAATTATACACTTAGACACAAGGTGTAACTCGTAGGAACGCTGAATGTGGCGTCCAGCTAAAAAAAAGCAATCGCTACTTTCTTTAAATATCTTAAGCGAGGTATTAGTGTGGCTGTTCTGCCAGTTTTCATCACTTATGAGGCGTGCTGTGTGCAGTCACCCAGCGGCCCACGCTGAGTCACCATGTTGCGAGCCTGTTCAGGCCGGGATGGGCGTGGCCTCGAAGGCGAGACTCTCGATGCCGCACTCGTTGGTCCCCCTCAGGATCTTGAAGTAGCCGGCGTCTCCCCATTCGCCGCCCCAGCTGTTCTTGACGGTCCAGTACTTCTCGCCAGAGGCCTCGTCCACTCCGTATCCCACCAGCAGCACCGCGTGGCTCACAGGCTGTACGACAAAGAAAGCGTCCTCTCAAACACTGGCAAAAATCTGGTACGTGCCATTATAAGTAAGCCGCCTAATAACAAACGAAAGAGGAGCACTGATTTACAGGCCATAAACCGAACATCATTCTGATGAAACAAGGAGCTCTCACTTACATTTGCAGCCACAAAGACAAATACTACAGCCAAGATCAACAGATAGAGTAAAACAGCAGACGCTGCAAAATTTATTACAAAACACTTATCCTGAACAAGACAATGAAATCCTATTGTCCACATCTTCAGAATAATTCTTCTCGATTTACTCGCCATGTTGAAACTGGATAAATCTCAAGCTTTACACAGATCCTTCAACTGCCGTTCTCAGAAACAAGCGCAGCTCTCTGTGAGATTGACGCACCTGTCTTCCAAGACACGTTTGTCTGTAGTCAGACACGGCTAAATATTTTCGTTTCCCTGTCGTGCTCAGACGCTCACTAGCTACTAAAACCAACGAAAACAGTACGGTGCCACACACGAATCTCCAACAGCTTTTGCTTGGTTTTCATTCCATTGTTTCTAGACCGCCCTAGCTGTAGCACATAATACGTACTACTTAAATATTTCGATTGCAGACATGCCGTCGCAGAGAGACTCAAACAGTAACTATTAAGATGATTTAAGAGTGTAAGCTTCCCCAACCAATGTCGAGTTGAATCAAATACTAAAAATATTACGTTGATGCGTAAGTTCTTAGCGTTTTTGTTTACTTGTTAGTATTTCGATTGTTGTGTGTTTATTTATCTATTACTATTTTTTAATTGTAGTTCACTGCTGCTATTTTCTTATTTTGTCATTAGAGATAGGCACTGGAGCTCTAGTACCAATTGGAGGAAAAGGAACACATCTGATATGTCCTTCTGTTTGGGTACAATGACTGGGTGACAGCAGCGGAGGCAGCTAGAAACATTTGGGCCATGTATGGGGATAATTCCTCTGGGCAGAGCACGGCTAGTAAACACTTTTTCTCTTTTTAAGGAGGATCGTTTCGATGTTAGTGACTCTCTGCTTTCACGAAGACCTTCGGGGTCCGATGAATATGGTTTAAACGCATTAATTCTCCGTGATCAATGTTCTCGAGAACTGGGAAATGTGATTAATTGTGATCATTCCACCATCGTGCGGCATTTGAATGCAATGGGGACGGTTAAAAAACCCGCTGTGAGGGTAATGCATCCTCTAAGTCAAAATCGCAAAAGTAAGCGGGCGTCCATACGTGCATCTCTGCTGGCTTGTCATCAGTTGACTAGTGAACAACACCGACCGTTCCTATTCTGTATCGTTCCTTGTGACGAAAAATGGTGTCTTTGTGCTAACACAAGGAAAAGCAAGGAATGGCTGAATCCAGACGAAGGAGCAACTCCCTGTACAAAGACCTGTGAGCATCCGCAAAAGATAATGTTATGCGTTTTGTGGAACAGGGACGATGTGGTGTACTACGAATTGCTTCCCCGAAGTAAAACCATTACTGTTGACATTTATTGTCAACGACTGAGAAGTCTTGCAGAAGTAATCCAAGAAAAATGACCAGGAAGACTGCGTGAAGTGATGCTACTCCATGATAATGCCCGCCCGCATTCTGCTAGATAGATAAAAAACGCTATACTGTACAGGAGTTGGAGTTTCTGCACCCACCTCATTTACCTGATCTTGCGCCCTCTATTTTCACATTGTCTGTCGAACAACTTTCAAGGACTTGCCGGATGAAAATGCGGTCCGACCGTGGCTCGCCGAGTTCTTCGCCTCAAAACAACCTCAATTTTACAGTCGCCGAATAACCACCTCATTTCTACAGTCGCGGAATCCAAAAGCTATCGTAGTGTTGACAGACTGGTTGCACATAGTGAAAGAGAATATATTACTGATGACTAAAGTCTCGGTTTAGTGTATCTAATGTGTTTATTAAACTTACGGAAAAAGGCTACCAACTTATGCACCAGCCTGATACTATAAAGACTTCGTTTCGACTGCCTTTGCAATGGTTTTCTTCAGAGCGACTGATGTTTTAATACACCTGAAGAGGATCGCTACAGACGACAGAGACGTTGACTTCATAGTTGTTTTAACGTTTCCTAATTCCGTTGATTCCAATCGCAGTTGCGCGATAATTCTCATGAATATCATTGATTCCTTGTAGCGGCTATCTTTATACGTGCACGAATCGGTCGCAGATAAGTAAGTCATAAGCAAGTTTCGCTACCGTTCTTTTCCCGGGCCTTTATGTTGTGTCTTGAACGAGTAAGCATGTTAATCTGGAGTTGCTGATAGTGGTAGAGGATGGCCAAAAGCCCTTCCCGTCGCCAACCCGTATATCATTCCACGGATGAGACGCAAAATCATGTAACTTACACTACTTGTTTCATTTGAAACCAACTTTACCAGTCTACAGACGGTCTCTATATGAGTAGTGTTCGTCACAGTTACCTATAATCAATTATTTACTTTAATTTTAATGAATTTATAGTTTTTAGTTAAAGTCACATAATCTACGTAGTCGATGATCACTAATTTCGTGCAGCAGCCAACCAAAAATTACGCAGGTTTGCGCCGCGACCACCGAAGCGCGCCGAAAACAGGGACGCTATGTCGATGGGCGAAATGCAGGATACAGCAAAAGCTACGGCTGCAACTAACGAGAGCTCAAATCGGTACCGCTGAACCCAGCCACAGTTATCGTAAATAGTAATATAAACAATGTAACGGCGCTCCAAATCAAGATCTAGGTTCATAAGAAAGGTTACATCTGTAATTGTATATTAGCGTAACGAAGGTTTTGATGGCGTGGTATCCTCTGGGTTGGGTATTTACTTATTGCAGCAGAGCAACAGCCATCCATAAGTGACGTGTTTGTTGCGATCGTTGGAGCAGCAGCAGCCGAAAGCAGAACTAAGTGCCACACAAATAACGTGGCTGCCGTCCTCCCTATATCAGCGGAGTGGCGGGATATCAGAAGTAATGTTTTCTACATAGAAATACGCAGTTCAGCAGAGTCATAAATTCCCCCTAGGCTGCTGTTCCAACAAGAAGTCTCAGATGGTGTAACTGTTGTTGCAGGCAGTTGAACGCGGAAAATAGATTCAGCGTTGCGTTAACATCACAGCAGAAGCCTAAACAATGGAAAACTAACTCCATCAATTATATTGGCACTTACAAGGGTAACACCTGGTTAAAAAGGTATAATATATTCACCATCTGTAGCAATGCACGATTTACATCTGTTTATTGTACGATAGACGTTTTTATATCAACAAAATCAGCTTATTTAATAACACTTTATTCTCGTGAGCCTAAGTTCGACATAGTATTAACAAGTGCCAGACAGTACAGTTCAAAGTAGTATGAACCATCTACGAGGGGTGTGCAATAAATAATGCAATACATTTTTATTGGTTTTATTCAGGATTTCAATACACCATATTATCTCCCACACTTTTGGCCACAAACCCTATTTTCCAACATAATCTCCGCTCAATGCGACGGCCTTACGCCACCTTACTGGAGGGCCTGTGTGCTCATATGGTACTACTCTACTAGTTGACGTCATAGTTAACGTCACGCTGCAGTCAATAACCTCCTTATCACACACGCACTACTTCCCGCCGAGTAGGTCCTTCATTGGGCCAAATAGGTGGAAGTCGGAAGTTGCGACATCCGGGTTGTAGGATGGATGAAGAACAACGGTCTAATGAAATTTTGTGAGCTCCTCTCGAATGCGTAGACTTTTGTGAGGCCTTGATTTGTCATGGACAAGCTCGTCTGCTTTTCTTGTGGAGACCAACACTTTAGAGGGATCACGGGAGATCGGACAAGTTTATGCGACCTTGTCGCTATGGGGACAGACACCTCGCCCAACGACTCACCGTGCTTTTGTTCATTGGCAGGTCTCCGTAGAAATTTTGCGAGCACTATGAATATCTGCAATGCTCTGGTTTTCCGACAAAAGAAACTCCGTGACAGCTCTCTGCTTGGAACGCACCTCCGCTACAGACGCCATTTTGAAGGATACTTATAGCACCGCCACCAATCGAAACTTCATTAAACTAAAGAGCCTGGAGTAGGAATAATTCACGATGTCCCACAACAAATTCTGCATACTTTTTTCTACTGAAACTGGCCGAAAAAAATTTTGTGTTATATATTATATGTCCCTCGTATTTTGTTTATATTACGAAGACTCTGTTATCTATCAGAGTTAGTGTAATTACACTGCCTGATAAAAAGAATGAAGCGCCCAGGAGTGGAGGAGGAAACGAAATGGGACTTTGTGTTGAGAGGATATATGACAGTATTTCAGTGGTTACAAAACCGAGTCATATTTTCAAATATCTTGTCAGTATAATCCCACATATCAGTACAACACTGCACCATCTCTGGCCTACATGCATTCACTAATTCAGTTGGGAAGGAAGTCATAAAGCCGTTGCATCCTCTTCTGAGGCAAGTTCTAGGCGCTCAGTCCGGAGCCGCGCGACTGCTACGGTCGCAGGCTCGAATCCTGCTTCGGGCATGGATGTGTGTGATGTCCTTAGGTTAGTTAGGTTTAAGTAGTTCTAAGTTCTAGGGGACTGATAACCTAAGACGTCTAGTCCCATAGTGCTCAGAGTCATTTGAACCATTTGAGCCTGAGGCAAGTTGGCCCACAGCTGTTGTAACTGGCTCTTGATATTCTGGATACTGGCACTCGGACGGAGTTGACATCCGAGCTGGTCATACACATGTTCAGTCAAGGAAAGATCTGGGGATCTTGCTGGCCATTGCGAGTACCTCAACATCATGCGGTCTGTTGAAAAATGACACCTTGATACTGTCGTGTGGGAAGTAACGCACGAGGACGCAGGGAGTCCATGGCGTACCGTAAAAGTTTTCTCAGCCACTACCAGCTGTGACCTGATGCCATGTCCATTAGCTCCTTATGTGCTAATAGTAGTACTGGTGTGTCTCTCTAAAACGTTGGAAGAATGGGCTCTCTTCCCAGTCGCTGCCATATCCGCCGACGAAGGTTATCTTGGGTGGTAAAATGGAAATACTGTGTGGCTAGGGCCTCTTGTCGGGTAGATCGTTCGCCTGGTGCATGTCTTTCGAGTTGACGCCACTTCGGCGAATTGCGTGTCTATAGGGATGAAATGATGATGATAAGGACAACACAACACCCAGTCCCTGAGCGGATAAAATCCCCGACCAGAGAGAATCGAACCCGGGCCGTTAGGTATGACATTCCGCTGCGCTAACCATTCAGCTACCAGGGGCGGACATATTGGGTGGTACAAAATCGTGATTCATCGCTGGACACAATGCAGTGCCATTCATCAGCATCCCATGCTTCCGGTTCGCGGCACAATTCCTTTCGCAGTCATTTGCTTTATGATGTTAACGGCAGCCGACACGTGTGATAGTAATTCCCCAGTCTGTCTGTTGCTGGTTGTCGACCAGTCGAGTGGGATGACACAGTATATTGCAGGGAGTCCACTACTTGCTCTCGGATGTCAGGCGCAGGTATGAAGGAGTTATGATAAGCTTGCTGCACAGTAGGGCTACTCCCCTTCGTGGTGGTCAGATGTGGTCGACCACAGCGTTGACGACGAGTGCGTCTGCCCTCATGCGCCAATGTAGTCCAGTGTAAGGCCCCTGTCACATCTGAATGCTCTACTTATCTGGATACTGCACTATTCAGTCAGCCGGCCAAATGGAAGACCCGCAGTGGGACCCCTTCTGTATTTTGTCCACTATCCTCCACTAATCTGGATATTATATTATTCAGTCAGCTGGCCAAATCGAAGATCCACATTGAGACCCCTTCTATATTTTGTCCACTATCCTCCACTAATCTGGATATTGTATTATTCAATCAGCTGGCCAAATGGAAGACCCACAGTGAGACCCCTTCTACATTTTGTCCACTACTCTCCACTAAACTGGATATTGTATTATTCAATCAGGCGGCCATATGGAAGACCCACAGTGAGACCCCTTCTATAGTTTGTCCTCTACTCTCAATGCCTACTGCTTAACTGAGTGGTAATGCGCCTGCCTACCAAGCGGTGGGCCTGGGTCCGATTCACGGCCAGGTTATAGATTTTCTCCACTAGTGGACTGTGTATTGTCATTCATAGTCACTGACACGCAAGTCGCCCAATATTGTGTCCCGTGAAATAAGACTTGCAACTCTGCGGCCGTAGTTCCTCGGACGGGCCTTCATGGCCAACAGTGCCACACGATCATTTCATTTCACTTTCTCCACTAATCAAGATACTGCATGATTCAGCCAGCCAGCCAAATGGAAGACTCACAGTAAAACCAGCTCTACGTTTTGTCAGGTGCTGATAGCGTTGTTTCACTGTAGTATACAGCATCTTCGGTATCCTTTACAGGCATTACTAAATATCTAACGCTGCCCCTGCCCCTTTTACTGGTATACTGTACCAAGCCCGGTA
Source organism: Schistocerca gregaria (assembly GCF_023897955.1). Taxonomy (NCBI): domain Eukaryota; kingdom Metazoa; phylum Arthropoda; class Insecta; order Orthoptera; family Acrididae; genus Schistocerca; species Schistocerca gregaria. Next base: position 553,582,602 of record NC_064920.1, read on the forward strand.
ACAACACTAAACATTAACAGCACCAATGCACTCTGATGGCTGTCCTACCTATCATAGAGAACTGCAATTCTAATCATTTACATGCCGTCAATGATGTGTACTTGTAGGAAGTCACACTGACATTCGAGCATTTCTTCGAGTACTTATATTTTTTGCCAGGCGGTGTATCTTGTAATTTATAAACTACCTTTGGCACTCTTGAAAAATGGTTCTCAAATCCTCGAAAAATGTTAAGAGTTCCATGTTTATTAATGTTGTACTCTGTGATAATGTAGTCAGAATCCACTGTTTTAAAAATCGAACGTACACCACCCCAATATTGTTAGCCAGTGGCTAACTTTGTTGAGCAGAGATGCAATGGCGCCACTGCGCTAATCACGAGACAACCTGATAAAGACATCTCGCACACTGTAACTGACTTGTTGAAATATGTTCGCGGCGTGTGAAAGCGTTCCCCATTCTCACACCAGCTCTTAGCACTAAACGGGGAGTCCTCTGACATAGCACATGAAAGATTCCTGGCAAATGAAATGAGTTTCTTGGACTTACTACCACGCTGTTTAGTAAAGAAATGGTTCCGAGGGAAACTGGGTGCCTGAAGTACTGACAACTTATGAAACAATTTGTGCAAAAATAGAGCCCTCCATCTTGTTACCAGTTGAACAGTAGGCATCGATACACCAAGTCGGGCAGCATCATTCATGGCGTGGTCAAAGGCGCGGTCAAATATGATGGCTCCTGTGTGCCATTGTGTCACACCTCCGTCGACTCATTTTACTGCGCTGACTCCATACCATTTCACTGTCATGACTTACGCAAGTATCTGGACACATATTAGTGTCCACCCTTCGTCTTTATGACGGCTTGAACTCTATTGCGAACACTTCCAATGATGTGTAGGAATCTCAGCCCATGCTTCCTCAGGAACTGAAACCGAGTTGAACGCTGGGGTCTTGAGCGAAGTCGAAATTCTAGCTGTGTTCAGGTTGGTATTCTGAGCATTTAGTCCGTTTCAGCAGTGTTACCTACCGCAAACACATTGTCTCAAAGCTGCTGCTTTACGACAGGATGCATTTTCATGCTGATGCAGTCATCGACTCTCAATTGCCGGCCGGAGTGGCCGAGCGGTTCTAGGCGCTACAGTCTGGAACCGCGCGACTGCTACGGTCGCAGGTTCGAATCCTGCCTTGGGCATGTATGTGTGTGATGTCCTTCGGTTAGTTAAGTTTAAGTTGTTCTGAGTTCTAGGGGACTGATGGCCTCAGAAGTTAAGTCCCATAGTGCTCAGAGCCATTTTGACTCTGAACTGTTCCTCTACTGTACGCACTACACAGTGCTGTAAAATGGGTTCATATACTTCCGCATTTAGCGTTTTGTTAAGCGCAGTAAGGACAGCACAACAACATCATCATACCGTGAAACCAACTCCTCCGCACTTCACTGTTGGCACTATACAACAAACCTTCCTTCGGAGTGCCACAGGTTATAGCGTGAATGAGGAGGCTCTCCCCATTATCGGCGAGGAAAGGAATATGTGGAAAGCACTGAAAAGATGAAGGGACAGGACGGTAGGACGTATGTTAAGACATCATCGAGCACCATTCATGGTACTAGAGGAAGCTGTAGAGGGTCAAAAATCTAAAGGAAGATAGAGATTGGAATACATGCAGCAAATAGTTGAGGATGTAGACTGCAACTGCTACTCTGAGATGAAGAGGTTAGCGCAGGATGAGCATTCGTGGCGGGCCGTATAAACCCAATAAGAAGAATGGCGACTCAGTTTTAAAAAAATAGCCCGAATCATAGCACCAAATCACAGTCATAAAATGTCTGGTGGGGTCACTTTTTACACCATCTCAAGCGTCGCTTAGAGTTATCTACAGAAATGTGTGGCTTATGAGCAGCTGCTCGACCGTTGTGTCCTTCTTTTTACTCCCTACGCACAGTCATTGTGCTGCCTGGAGTGCTGATAGCACTTTGGAACACGGGAATGATTCCTGCCGCCGATGTCATACGGTTTTTACAACGGCCCTTCGCAATGCTCGACGGTCCCAGTTCGTTAGCACAACAGATCTTTCTGGTCTCGGTTCAGTCGTGGTTGTTCCTTCGCGCTTCCATCTCACAATCAAACCTCCGAAAATCAATTTGGGCAGCTTTAGAAGGACTGAATTGTCTATGACGTATTTATTTCTCAGGTGAGATCCTATGGCTAGTCTACGTTCGAAGTCAATGGTGTCTCCTGACCAAGCAACCCTTCTACTCTTACAGTTTCTCTACTGACAAATATTTCCCGCCTCCTTTAAAGCTGGTAGGCCAGCCTCTCGTGACATGTAGTGGTCAATTCCGCATTGCACTGGTGTGTCCGGATAATTTTGACCAGGTAGTTTATGTCAGCAATGGAAGGATAATTGACGGCCTGGTACCAGTGCTACATCAAAGTAACAGTGTGCTCTTTTAATGGGGTTGACTAATATTTTGCCTGTGAACTTCGTTTTCAACCAGCGTCAGTAGCACTAAAGGTACTCGTGGTCCTTTATACCCAGAAAATTGGAGTCACACATTAAAAATGGGAGGTACTCACCACAAGAGGGTTGAAGCTGGAGCGCGTGGTGGATTCCACGTGCTTGTAGACGCCACTCTCGTAGGCGCGGAAGTCGTCGTACACCATGAAGCCGACAGCCAGTGGGCCGTTCTGCACCAGCGCCTCCTGCATCAGCACTTCGTTGCTGCCGCCGTAGTAGCCTGCGATAGGAAGCGACCTCTCACCATGTTGCGTCGTGTCTCAAGTCGAGCCAAAGCTCCCCTTAGTAAATAAAACCATGTGAAACTAAGTCGCTGTCCATGTCAATCGTGATGGAAATGTGAGAACCTCGCACTTCTGCGGTTGGTGCGATCGCTGTTCGTTTTATTGTGATTCGACAGTGTAACTGTTGGAATCAAAGTAACTAAAGTTGAGGGAGGAGAAATAAAAGCAATGAGGTTTGTTGATGGCGCTCTAATTCTGTCAGAGACAGAAAAGGACTTGCATGAACAGCTGGACGGATTAGCTAGTATCTTAAAAATAGATTGTAAGATGAATATCAGCAAAACTAAAACAAAAACGCAAGGAAATGTTAGACAGAATTTTAATTAGGAAGCGACACACTGAAAGTAGTAGGTGAGTTCTGCTAGCTGGGTAGCAAAACAACGCGATCGTCGAACCATAGAGGTTGCAAAATGTAGAGTGGCAGTTGTAAGAAAGGCGTTTCCGAAAAATAAATGTTTGTTAGCATGTACTAAAAATTTATAGTTTTCGGAAGCCTTTTGCAGGAGGGTTTACTGGAATGTAGCCTTGTACAGAAGTGAAACGTGTACAACAGAAGATACAGACGAGAAAAAATAACTTTTGAAATGTTATGCTACAAATAAGTACTGAAGATCAAACGGGTAGATTGGCTATCTGCATCGCATTTGAGAGAGAAGAAACAGATGTCACAACTTCACTAAACGAAGAGATCAGTTGATAGCACACATCCTGGCACATCAATGAACAAATAATTTGGTGATAGGGGTAAGTGTGTGAGAAGTGGAACGAGTAAAATCGTAGAGGGAGACAAAGGTTTGACAGCAGTGAACATTTTCAAATGGATGTAGGTTGCAAAAATTATGCAGAGAAATTCTAGCATCGAAAGCTGCGCCATACTAGTCTTCAGACTGAAAAATCACAACAGCAACTATTGTATGACACAGCCTGCTGCAGTGATTTAGTTTTTAATAGTGCTTAATGTTTAATAGAGAAAAGAAGACAATCGAAGTGTGCGCTACACATGCAGAGAAATTCTAGCATCGAAAGCTGCGCCATACTAGTCTTCAGACTGAAAAATCACAACAGCAACTATTGTATGACACAGCCTGCTGCAGTGATTTAGTTTTTAATAGTGTTTAGTGTTTAATAGAGAAAAGAAAACAATCGAAGTGTGCGCTACACATGAATGGTAAAAATCATGTGAACGGATAAAAAACGTGTAGATTCTCCGTAGAATAAACGAGAAAAGAAATACGTAGAAAACAAGTAGGATAAGGGCCAAGGTTAGAATATCAGTGAACAGCATACTAGAGGATCTGTACGGGGCAAAGATTACAGTGGAATACAGAGATAAAAACAGCCTTTTTTTTCAATCATCGGTCTTCTGACTGGTTTGATGCGGCCCGCCACAGAGTCCTCTCCTGTACCGACCTCTTCATCGCAGAGTAGCATTTGCTAGCAACAACCTCAATTATTTCATCGATTTATTCCAATCTCTGTCTTCCTCTATAGTTTTTGACCTCTAGTACAATGGAAGTCATTCCCTGATATCTTAAGAGATGTCCTGTCATCCTTTCCCTTCTCCTTGTCAACGTTTTCCACCTATTCCTGTCCTGTCCGATTCTGCCCGGAACCTCCTCATTCCTTATCTTATCAGTCGTCTGTAGCAACGCGTCTCAAATGCTTCGATTCTCTTCTGTTCCAGTTTTCCCACAGTCCATGTTTCACTTCCGTACAATGCTGGGCTGCAAACGTACGTTCTCGGAAATTTCTTCCTCAAATTAAGGCCTGTGCTTCATACTTGTAGGCTCCTCTTGGTCAAGAATGCCCTTTCTGCCGTTGCTACGCTGCTTTTGATGTCCTTCTTGCTCCATAGGCCATTGATTATTTTGTTGCCTAGGTAGCAGAATTCCTTAACGTCATCCACTTCGTGACAATCAATCCTGATTAATTAATCGCTGTCCTCATTTCTGCTAATTCTCATTGCTTTCGCCTTAACTCGATTTACTCTCAATCCATATTCTGCACCCATTAGACAGTTCATTCCGTTCGGCAGATCATGTAAGTCTTCTTGTACATTTTGTATATTACCTATCTCCCCATATAACTTACTCCTATTTTTCTCAGAATTTCCAACATCTTCCTGATTTTTACATTGGCGAACGTTTTGTCCAAATAGACAAATCCTATGAAAGTGTCTTGATTTTTCTTTAGTCTTGCTTCCATTATCAACCGCAACGTCAGAATTGCCTCTGCCAAACTGATCGTCATCCAACTCATCCTCAATTTTGTTTCCCATTCTTCTGTATATTATTCTTGTCAGTAACTTGAATGCATGAGCTCCTACGCTCATTCTGGGATAATTCCTGCACGTGTCAGCACTTGCAGTCTCCGGAATTGTGTGCATGATATTTTTCCGAAAGTCAGATGCTATGTCGCCAGACTCATACATTCTACACACCAACGTGAATAATCGTTTTGATGCCACTTCCCCAATGATTTTAGGAATTCTGATGGAATGTTATCTATCCCTTCTGTCTTATTTAATCTTAAGTCTTCTAAAGCTCTCTTAAATTCTGATTAGAATACCGCATCCCCTCCTTCTTCTAAAGCGACTACTGTTTCTTCTTCTGTCACATTAGACAAATCTTCCCCTCATAGAGGCGTTCAATGTACTCTTTGCACCTATCCACTCTCTCGTCTGCACTTAAAAATGGAATTCCCGTTCCACTCTTAATGTTGCCACCGTTACCTTTAACTTCGCCGAAAGTTATTTTGACTTTCGTATATGCTGAGTCTTTCCTACATGCTGAATCAAAACAACATATAACTGAGAATGCAGGAGTGCAAATCGTAGCAAGTTCCATTTGACCTGTCAGTAGACTGACGACTGATGACAAAAAACTCCACTGACGCTTTTTCACAGATTCATTTGAAATGTGGAATGAAATTTCAAGCGTCTGGGCGAAACCTTCTCTAAATGAACAAAGTCATCCAGTGAACGGGAGTCACCATCAATAAATACACTCACGTCTGCATTCAGGTACATAAAAAACTATTTAAATGCAAAGAAAAATCTTTCAATGCTTCATACTTTACACGAAAACGACTATGGGCAGTATTAATTGTTTGTACTAGTAACTAGTTTCCTATTGTCATTTCGATCGACGATTCTTTACATTTATGGCTATGATGTGAAATGTGTCACTTGGTTGACAATACAACATATTTCTAAAGGGACCTTTTACATGATTCGCTTATACGTTATTTAACACTGAAACCTTTAGTAACATACACACAGAGATAACATATTCTTTTAACTGCAGAGAATTAGGTTTAACTCTCTGATCAAACACAGACGCACATACAGACAATTATTTTGTGGAGTAGCAGGAGCTAAGAAGCAGATGTGATTTTATCACTGATTAGGTTCTCTACATGACGAATGGCCGAATACCGTTATGACTGAAAACTATGACTGCTACATTTCCCATCCTATTGCAATACATACTGGTTAATTGTTTGTTGTTACGTCTCTTTATTTCTGCCGTAATTTTACTGCACTAAATTGCAGAATTCATCTACTACTTTCAATGTCTAATTCCCTTAGCATCACATGATTTAATCTGCCTACATTGAATGCTCGTAGTTTTATTTTGTTGTTGTTCCTCTTATAACCTGAACGAAATAGCCCCTCTGCAGCTGTAGGCTGTTTTGAAACTTGTAGATTAAAGCCGTGTGTCGGACTGCGACTCGAACCAGTAAGCTACTGGACTCGAGTCACAGTCCGTCACACATTTTTTTTATCTTTTAAGAATTTTGATCTAATAACCTCCCCTCTAGACACTACACATTCCGCTCCACTGATGTTACAAGCCCTTTGTCGTCTCCAGCAGAATTACAGTGTTATCAGTAGTCCTTAAAAATTTTATTTCTTCCACCGGAACTACTCGTATAATTCCCTCCCCAAATATCTCCTTAGTTTTGGTTTGTGTAATACAGCCAACCGGTTTCAAGAAGATTTATCTAGATCTGGCTTAGACATCGACTCTAGGGTCTTCATCAGAAAATCCAAAACAATCACATATAGTGAGAGATGAACAGATGTTAGTTTAAATTCTTGCTTACCCAGTTCACAGATTAAATATCGGGGTGAGAGGGGGCATAACCATGCTTCACTCCCTTCTACTGCATAACCATACCTCACTCCCCCTACACTGCCTATATCTCATTTTCTTTCACTCTTAGAATTCCTGTCTGATTTCAGTACAAGTTACAGACATGACAGATGAACCAAGGAGGACATAAAAAGTGGACTAGTACAGCAAAGAGAGAATCCCTGGCCCATATAAGTCTGCTAGTATCAAACATCGGCTTTAGTTTGAGGAAGAAATTTCTGAGAATGTACGCTGGAGCACGACATGGTATTCAAGACATGGTATGTACAGTGGGAAAGAACTGTGTTAGTGCAAAATAGTGTTAAAAATAAGTTAATATGTGAGATAAGGAATGAGGAGGTTCTCCAACAATTAGTGGAGAAGTACCATACCAGTACGGAAAATACTGACAAGAAGAAAGAACAGGATGATACGATATGTGTTAAAATATTGGGGCATAACTTGCATAGTATTAGCAGTATCTGCAGAGGTTAAAACTGTAGGGGAAGACAGAGATTGGAATATAACCAAAAAGTAACTGATGACGTAGGGTCCAAATGCTACTTTGACACGAGATGGTTTCACAAGGATGGTATTCCTGACGGGTCACATCAACCATCAGACGTCTAATGGATAAAAAAGTTAAAAACTTTTTAAAAAATTCAAAGAATCTGTTCTCGTAAGCACTGTCAAAAGCTTTGTCTAGATCTCTGAGCTGCCTCACCTCCAAGGTATCCGTACTCGGACGTGTAGTGTCGGTCGCACTCCCTCACCGTGGAGCACTCGGTGTCGTTGCCCACATACGGGTTGCACTCCTCCTCCACCAGTCCGTAGTCCTGCAAAAAATCGGTCACTGTTAACTAAAGCGTTACCTGGTTGAATGGAGCTCAATCTGTTCTTCTAACTCCCCCCCCCCCCCCCCCCCAAAAGACAAACGACGCCCTCCCAAAAAGTGTTTTATCGAGCGATGCTTTGCACTGGCTCAGGCACTCGGCAATGCTTCGCATGGAGTGAAGTTCAAATCCTCGTCCCGTTACCCCAGTTTACGTTCCCATAGTATCCCTGCCTCACTTAAGATGAATGCCGAGATATTTTCTTTGATAAGCCCCCAAATGTAGTTTCTTCTTTCTCCTTCCAATGACGAAATGGATTCACATTTTGCTGGGTTGATGTCAGCTGTACGCAATAAATGCAATTTTTTGCCGCACCGGGACACAAACTCTGATTTCCCACTTATGGCGAGTGCTCTCCTAAGAAAGTAAAAAAGATCGCCCCTTCATACTCAGTATGATTAAAATAAAGGTTAATCGCAACTGTCCTGATCGTATGGAGAGGACTTACAACAGTTTAGCCGTTTCTACTCTAATGAGATAAATACAGAAAAGACAAAACGCAAAATTACTACTAAATACAAAAATTAAAAAGAGCAAGTCAAAAAAATAAAACTTATGTGCCGAGCAAAAAGCTTCCATTTGAGGCCGTTTCGGCAGCATACATGCAATGCAACCTGACTCCGATATAGGTATATAAGCACCGACATCTAAGTAAGGGTTTAATTTGGTATTCGTATCTTTCCGACGTGCATGCGGTAATTGCGGAAGCGCGAACTAAGGTGATGTTGTAAGCAAACGCTTTCAAACGGGACCAATGTGCTCGTGTTCTTGTGGCGGCTGCCGAAGAACGAACGCCGGTAGACATACGTCGGAGAGTGAAGAATGTGTATGGGGCAGCATGTCTGTCGAAATCCACAGTTGTGGAATAGTGCACCAAGTTCCATGCTATTAGGGGTGCGGCTGCTTCATGTTAAAGCGCGTCCTCACATCGCAGATGTCGTAAGACGGAAGTTACGCCAATTCAAGTGGGGAGACACTCGATCAGCCGCTCTTTAGTCCTGATTTCTCCTCATGCGATTGTGGCGTCTTCGGTCCCTTGAAAAAAGCATTGCAGAGTTGACGATTCCTGTCCGACGAGGACGTGCAGCAGGCAGTTGCTCATTACTTCGTGCAGCAGGACAAGGTGTTTTACCAAACGTATCTTCAAGCTGGTGCGGTGGTAGAATGATTGCCTCAATGTTCACAGTGATTTTGCCTGACAGTTGCAGGTATTTTTTGATACGAACCTTTCCGTATCTGCCGGCCACGAGGTAAGCGAATCCTCCAGAGCAGCCCTGGTCGAGAGGGCTGCAGCTGACCACGTCTTGCGTCGAGAAGACGTGCTGCTGCGTGTTGTTGGTTTGGATGCGGATGCGCGCCTCCATCATGCCGGCCGCGGCGAACGCGAAGCAGCTACCGCACTGCAGCTGGTCCCTGCAAACATTAGAGTTTGCGTGACTTTAAGCTCTCGTCACTACTTCATTCTCGTGCATATCCGCGAAGTTCCTCCTGCCGTGTCAATTAAGTCAGCGGACAGTCACATCGACAGCAAGCGCGAGGTCTGACGACATCTCACCCACACGACTCTTTGACCTGTCCCAACCTACATGGCGACGAGACGTGACTCTAATTCAGTTACTCGCGAGTACACGGGGTGAAGCCGTACCGACAAAATTTGGAAAATTGTTCAGGGATATTTTGAGAACTTTTTGGTGTAAGGTGTCCTGTGGTACCCGATGTTTCACAAGCGTATATCATGAAAGGTTATACAGACAGGCCTTAGAGATTGTAATGACACACGAGGAATATATATATATACCGGGTGCCCCATTGATCGTGACCGGGCGAAATTTCTCACGAAATAAGCGTCAAACGGAAAAATTACAAAGAACGAAACTTGTCTAGCTTCAAGGCGAATACCAGATAGCGCTATGGTTCGCCCTCTAGATGGCGCTGCCATAAGTCAAACGAATATCAACTGCGTTTTTTAAAATAGGAACCCCCATTTTTATTACATATTGGGGTAGTACGTAAAGAAATATGAATGTTTTAGTTGGACTACTTTTTTCGCTTTGTGATAGATGGCGCTGTAATAGTCACAAACAAATGGCTCACAACTTTAAACGAACAGTTGGTAACAGGTAGGTTTTTTAAATTAAAATGCAGAACGTAGGTACGTTTGCATATTTTATTTCGGTTGTTCCAATGTGATACATGTACCTTTGTGAACTTATCATTTCTGAGAACTCATGCTGTTACAGCGTGATTACCTGTAAACAGCACATTAATGCAATAAATGCTCAAAATGATGTCCGTCAACCTCGTTGCGTTTGGCAATACGCGTAACGACATTCCTCTCAACAGCGAGTAGTTCGCCTTCCGTAATGTTCGCGCACTTACATTGACAATGCGCTGTCGCATGTTGTCAGGCGTTGTCGGTGGATCACGTTAGCAAATATCCTTCAACCTTCCCCACAGAAAGAAATCCGGGGACGTCAGATCCGGTGAACAGCCGGGCCAAGGTATGGAGCTTCGACGAACAATCCACCTGTCATGAAATACGCTATTCAATACCGTTTCAAACGCACACGAGCTACGTCCCGGACATCCATCCTGTTGAAAGTGCAACGCCATTCTGTCATACAGTGAAACATCTTGTAGTAAGATGGTTAGCACACTACGTAGGACATCAGCATACATTGCACCATTTAGACTGCCATCGATGAAATGGGCGCCAGTTATCCTTCCTCCCAAAATCCCGCACCATACATTAACTCACCAAGTTCGCTGATGTCCCACTTTTCGCAGACATCGTGGATTTTTCCGTTGCCCCAATACTGCATATTATGCCGGTTTACGTTACCGCTGTTGGTGAATGACGCTTCGTCCCTAAATAGAACGTGTGCAAAAAATCTGTCATCGTCCCGTAATTTCTCTTGTGCCCAGTGACAGAACTGTACACGACGTTCAGAGTCGTCGCCATGCAATTCCTGGTGCACAGAAATGTGGTACGGGTGCAATCGATGTTGATGTAGCATTCTCAACACCGATGTTTTGAGATTCCCGATTCTCGCGCAATTTGTCTGCTACTGATGTCTGTACTGATGTAGCCGCGACAGCAGCTAAAACATCTACTTGGGCATCATCATTTGTTGCAGGCCGTGGTTGACGTCTCACATGTAGCTAAGCACTTCCTGTTTCCTTAAATAATGTAATTATCCAGCGAACGGTCCGGACACTTGGATGATGTCGTACAAGATACCGAGCAGCATATATAGCACACGCCCGTTGGGCATTTTGGTCACAATAGCCATACATCAACACGATATCGACCTTTTCCGCAATTGGTAAACGGTCCATTTTATCACGGATAATGTATCACGAAGCAAATAACGTCCGCACTGGCGAAATATTACGTGATACCACGTACTTAAAAATACGTTTGTGACTATTACAGCGCCATCTATCACCAAGCGAAAGAAGTGGTCCGACTACATATTTCTTTAGGTACTACACGAATACGTAATAAAAATGTGGGTTCCTATGTTAAAAAAACGCTGTTGATATCCGTTTGACCTATGGCAGCGCCATCTAGCGAGCCAACCATAGCGCCATGTGGTCCCCCTTCAAGCTAGACGAGTTTCGTTCTATGTAGTTTTTTCGTTTGATGCTTATTTCGTGAGTTATTTGGTCCAATCACTATGGATTATGGACTACCCCTTATATATATATAAAATCCAGGATGGAATTTAACAATATCATGAAAAGGGATAGTTGCTGCTCACCATATAACGGAGATGCTGAGTCGCAGATGGGCGCAACAAAAAGACAGTCGGAAAAAAATTAGATAACATACGCAAACTGACGCAAACGCAACTGACACAGAATATGACCACAGTCTCTGACAGTCGAAGCCAGACTGGTTTCAGCTACCAGAGTCTGTGGTCTTACTGTGAGTCAGTTGCGTTTGCATGAATGTGTGTGCGTACGTAGTCTAGTTTCTAAGAAGGCCTTGTTGGTTGAAAGCTCACTTTGATTTGCGATTAGGAACAGTTACAGTTTCCATATAAGAGCAAACATAGATGTTCGTGTCTACATAATCTCTTAATTTCCGAAAGTTCTTCACGAATTGCTTTGAAATTTTAACACAATGTTGCATTCGAATACTCAGGTGTTTTTACATGGCTACTGCAACTCCATCTGGTGTATATGTAATATGCATGTGATAAAATTTATACAAATGTAAATGTTAGTTTATTCAAAGTCGTTAATTTCGAAAGTTCTTGGTGGATTACTTTGAAATTTTGACGCAACTTTCTATTGTAATACGCGTTTGTTTTCATTTATCTGTTTTTTTAAATATATATAAAACATAAATTTGTATAAATTAACAGTAGGGAAACGCTATAAAAATACAATAGTTAAACGTTGTTAGCAACCAGGAAATTTGTGCTTATGGCTTATTGGTTTACGATTAGAATATTACTACAGAATCTGAATTTGCAATAACAATAAACAAGCAACAAAGTCAAGAGAGAGGGGGAAGAAGAGATGGACAGAGGGGGAGGGGGGGGAGGAAGTGAACATAGAGAACGGGAAGCAGGAGATGGACAGAAAGAGGGGCAAGGAGGAGATGGAGAGAGGAGGAGGGGGGGAAGATGGACAGGTGACGAAGTGATGGGATGAGAGAGGGGAGAGAGGGGGCAGGATGAGATGAAGAGAGAGTGGAGGGGGAAGAAAGTGGACAGAGAGGGGGGAATGGGTGATGGACAGAGAATGGGGGGAGGTGGAGAAGGACATGGATAAAGAAAGAGAGAGGAGGAGATGCACAGAGACAGGGGAGAGGAGGAGACTGGGACATGCATACAACACCCGTACATGTAAGACACGTGCGCTTTTTATTTTCTTTCTTTTCCATTTAAGCCGACTGAGCCACAGCAAAGCGTGGCCGGGCACAGCTAGTTGCTGTACAAGCAAGAGCCATGGACACTCACCTGACGGGCGACACGTAGTTGACGCCGTCGACGTCCCTCCAGTCCCACTGCCTGGGCAGGTAGGAAGCGCGCCGCCGCTGCTCCGCCGTCACTGGGGCAGGCTCCGGCCACTGGGCCAGCCACGTGCTGCAAGCAAACGTCACACACACTCCTCACTTCCCACTCTCCTCGTACAGACTGTCAATCCTAAGGGCCCGGGTTCGATTCCCGGCTGGGTCGGAGATTTTCTCCGCTCAGGGACTGGGTGTTGTGTTGTCCTAATCATCATCATTTCATCCCCATCGACGCCCAAGTCGCCGAAGTGGCGTCAAATCGAAAGACTTGCACCCGGCGAACGGCCTACCCGACGGGAGGCCCTAATCACATGACTCTCCTTGTAATAGCAACTCTGCAGTGTCACTTTCCTGCCCTAACCAAATTACGTTTATCAAGTTATGAGAGTCTGTACAGAAAGCGACACCGAAAATTAAATCCTGCTTCTTTTGTGTAGTCCGCCTTCGTAACTCAGTGGTCAGCGCGCCTGTGCGAAGGCCCTTGGTTCGATTGTGGGTACTTTCAGGGAGTTTTCCTTGGTGGAAGAACTGGAAAAGGGTGCAAAAAATGTTCAAACATGTGTGAATCCCTAAGGAACCAAACTGCTGAGGTCATCGGTCCCTACGCACTACTTAAACTAACTTAAGCTAACTTACGCTAAGGACAACACATGCCCGAGGGAGGACTCGAACCTCCGGCGGGAGGGGCCGCGCAATCTGTGACGAGGCGCCTCAAAACGCGCGACCACTCTGCGCGGCCGAAAAGGATACACTCAACCTCATACGGTAATTGATCGTTTCCGATTGGTCCATTTGCCTTGCTATGTGACGTCTGATTTCAGTACAGCAGTCATTAATTTCTTCCCCTATACATTTCCACAAGGCAGCCATCAAATCATCGCCCGCCAACATTCCTCAATACCTGCTGAATCTTCTGACGTTCTGGAACCGAGGATCGTCGCAAACACCATCTGCTTTCCTTCACCTCTTACAAAATAATATTTTCTTTAGTCTGAAGTCTCACTGTTATTCTGTGATCATGATTATCGGTTTCAGTTCCAAGTTCCATCATAAAGCCATCCCTTGACGTGCAGTCGTCGAGTGTCATATACTGTCCCCTTCCCTCTTGTTTGACGTGTGGCGTGCAATTGAAGACTGGGCCGCTGTTTCAACGGTTATATGTTCCCTGCAGTAATTGCTTACCTGACTAGCACCAGACGCATCCCTGACATATCGGAACATATGGAAAATATAACGTTTGTCCTTTTTTTTTACAAAAAAATGAGATGAAGTGAACTCTACGGGCAAAAGAGAAATGCCATTAAACTAGAAGAATGTAAGAAGCTTTCACCATTTGCAGAAGATTGCGGCAGTTATCAGTGGCGTAGACTGGCGGAAAGCTCGTGTCACAAAAGCCATAGAAGAGGGAAACAGAAGGACTAATATTCACATATATTGTTCTACTGCTACTGCCGGACACTTATCTCATTCTCTACAGCCAATATTACTTCTTAGTCGATGGCTGCATCAGCACACATTAGAAACGTGCATCTACTCTTCAGTACTTCAACACATGAAGATATGAATGCTCCTACTACAGTCCTCTAGCAGCAGACTTGAGGAGAAGGATACTCATAATACGGTCCTCTAGTGGAGGACCTGAGGAGATGCATTTTTCTACTACACTCCTCGTGTAGAAGACCTGAGTAGAAGCACATTTCTACTACAATTCTCTAGTAGGAGATTTGCATGCTGCTTCTACACTCCTCTAGTAGGAGACGTGAGGAAATACACATCTCTACTACAATCATTTAGTACAAGATCTGAGGAGATGCAAGCTCCTTCCACAGTTGTCTGGTAGGAGGCATCAGTAGACGCACATTCCTACGTCAGTACTCTAATAGGAGAACTGAGGAATGCATATTCAAACAATAGTCCTCGAGGAAGAAACCTGATGCACAGCCCTATTATAATCCCCTAGAAGGGGAACTGTGTAGATGCACTTAAGTCCATTAGTAGGTGACCTGTGGAATTCACCCTGCTGTTATGGCTCACTAGTCAGAGAGACGTGTAAAGATGCACAATAGGAGACTTGAGCAGATGCATACGTACTACAGTCTTCTAATAGGAAGCTTGTGGAGATGCATGCTCCTACTACAGTCCACAAGTATGACACTTGAGCAGACCCACACTCCTACAACAGTCCACTGGTAGGCACCTGGGGAGATTCACGCTTCTATTACAGACCTCAATATGAAGTCTGAGAACATGCACACTCTTGTTACAGTCCTCTATTGGGAGACATAATGAGGTGTACACTCCTACTACACGCCTGAAGTACGAGACCTGAGAAAATACACAGACCTCTAGTAGGACAACACACTCCTACCACAGTCCCCTACTAGAGGACCTGAGGGTATGCACACTAGAACTACTAGTCTCTAGTAGGAGACATGGGGAGATGCATGCTCCTAGTAAAGTCCTCTAGGAGAAAGCCTGGAGAGATACACACTTCTATTACAGTCCTCTAGTAGGTCATGTGGAGATGCACACTCCTACTAGAATGTGGAGGAGATGTACACTCCTACTATAGTCCTCTAGTAGGACACCTGAGGATGTGTACGTTCCTACTATAGTTCTTTAGCAGGAGACCTGATGAGATGCAAGCTGCTGGTAAAATCCTCCATGTCGATGCATGAGGAGATTCATGCTCCTACTATGTTCCTTAAGTAGGAGACACGAGGAGAAGTAAACTCCTACTATGGTCCTCTATTGGGAGATCTGAGAAGATACGTACTCAAGATGTCCTCTAGTAAGAGATGTGACAAGGTGCATGCTCTTGCTAAAGTTCTCCAATAGGAAGCCTGAGAAGGTGCGCACTCGTGCTATGGTTCTATAGTGGAAGAACTTAAGATATGCGCACTGCCACAATAGTCGTCTAGTAAGAGATCTGAGGGGATCAATGCTCCCACTACACTCCTCTGGTAGGACATTTGCGGAGATGCACACTCATATTACAGTCCTCTAGTAGAAGAACTGACGAGATGCAAGCTACTACTACAGTCATCTACGTAGTAGCAGAGCTGGGGAGATATACTATCCTTCTACAATCCTGTAGCAGGAAACCTGAGGATATGTACACTCCTACTGCAATCGTCTAGTACAGAACCTGGGCAGCTGCACACTGCCACTGCAGTCGTGTAGCAGGAGATCTGAAGAGATGCACACTCCTATTATAGTCCTCTTGTAGGAGACCTGGGAGGTATACATTCATACTACAGTCCCCTAGTAAGCAAACTCAATCGATGCTTGCTCCTACTACAGTTCAATAGTAGAAGATCTGAGGAGATTCACACTTCTGTTTTATGCATGTAGGTGGAGACGTGAGGAGACACACACTTCTACTGTAGGCCTCTAATGGGAGATCTGAGGCAATGCGTGTCCTACAACAGTCATCTAGTGGGACACCTGGGGAGATTCGCTGTTTTTCTACAGTCCTCGAGTAGCTCACCTGAGGAGGTGCCCACTCCTACTACATACTGACTCAGCAACCAGCTATAAAGTGATACAGGCTACTTAAGGCCGGCCGCGGTGGTCTAGCGGTTCTAGGCGCTCAGTCCGGAACCGCCCGACTGCTACGGTCGCAGGTTCGAATCCTGCCTCGGGCATGGATGTTTGTGATGTCCTCAGGTTAGTTAGGTTTAAATAGTTCTAAGTCTAGGGGCTGATGACCACAGATGTTAAGTCCCATAGTGCTCAGAGCCTTTTGAACCATTTTTGAAGCTACTTAGGAAGACATTAGTGTGGAGACGGGTTTATCCATAATACAATATTGTTGTGATATCACTGACTGTTTATCTCTTTAGCTAATGTAGTTTGCTCCAGGGTGGTCAACGGCAAAAACGTGCCAAATGGGACCGTTGAAGAAAGAAAACGGAATAATCAGAGAAGACTTCACACACAGGTAATCAGTGATCGCTATTTTGTCTGTCGCTGCTGATATTTTGATCGTTTTAGGATGTTGACACGCATCTTTATACAGCGATGGTTCTTCGTTGGCTCTTATGGACCGGAGACACCAAGAAGCCAGTTCCTAACTGGTTAAAGGATGTGCTGATTTCCTCGAGTGGACAACGCAACCAACCACATCCACCAT
Source organism: Schistocerca gregaria (assembly GCF_023897955.1). Classification (NCBI taxonomy): domain Eukaryota; kingdom Metazoa; phylum Arthropoda; class Insecta; order Orthoptera; family Acrididae; genus Schistocerca; species Schistocerca gregaria. Next base: position 553,599,598 of record NC_064920.1, read on the forward strand.
CCACTATGTCTAACGAACGAGTTCCTGTATTCGGTAGCCGTCCTCGAATAATTATTGTCCAATAAATCTTCACCTTAGGCCAAGTGTGGTGAGACATCATGATCAATTGATTCATTTCCTGTTATAACTGAAAACAGAAATTAATAATGCATTTCTTTGATGCACCCCGTTCCCTACTAGACGCTTTACCTTCGTAATAGTTGTTTCCAACTCTACAACATTTAACTGCTGGTGGAAGGAAGAAATATCAGCGCTCAGGTCCCGTCGAAGTCACAAGAGACGGAGCACAAGCTGAAAAAGTTTCAAGGTTGTGGAAGGAAATCAATCGTCCCATTGCAATGGAATCTTCCCGGCATTTGCGTGGAGCGATTTAGAGAAATCACGCAAAACCTAAATCTGTATGGCAAGACGCGCATTTTAACCGTAGTTCTCCCGAGTGCGTGTTCAGTGTGCTAATCTCTGCACTTCACCCTTTGCTTCAGTGGGCAGCAGTTAACAATCTTTAAAATGTCTTATAGCACATGAAGATTACAATAAGCTATAAACACAAGTCATTTTCCCGATGTCCTATAATAATGAAGGACGATGCAACTAAATTTAACAAGATCAAATTACTTGAAGAAATCCTGCAGAAGCCGAGAGAAAGGAGTGGCAGTATTTCACAACCGATGGAGTTTAAAACGGGCATAAATGTTGCTCGTTGCCATGATCCGTCAATATTCCCTTTAGAATATCAAACTTCATAAATGTTACACGTTTCCATGATCTGTCAATATTCCCTTTAAAATCTCAAACTTTTGTTGTGCGATTGTATACTTTATCAGTGTCCCTATGTGTATTTCTGCAGTTCTTATACGCTCGTAATCTACGATGAGATGTATTTTCGTGCAAATTGTGCTGGTAGCTGCAAATGAGGACAATGATGTGTCGTGCCCAATAAAATGTTAATGAGCATTTGCCCAAGTTGAGTACAAAAATATTTGAAGTTGTATACGCTGTGTTTCGAAAAGGTTGGTCCGATTTCACATGAGTGTTTATTCTTTACGAATTAAAATGGAAGCCTATAGAAAACTTTGAAAGCTGGGTTGTAGTCGGGAGCAACAACAATAATACAGGAAGTTTCTTTTAATTCCAGTCTGTGTAAAAAAAAAATGCTGCCAGATTATCGATTTCAGCCTGTAGTCACCGTCTTCAAATCATTTTATAACATATCCTAATATGCCACTCTGTCTTTGTTACATTAGGATATATTTTAAACAGCTCTGAAGATTGTCACTACAGACCAAAATCTACAGTCCAACGACAACTTTCGTGAGCACATACTAGAATTGAAGAAACGAATTCTAAATTTTAATTTACGGATCGAAATGAAAAATGTACTTTGTCGCCAGTTGTAAGTCACCTGTTCAAGGTACAGAAACAGCGTTGGACAAAAATATGGAAACACCGCTGTAGGAGTGCCGTTGACGTTCAAAACAGCTGTCGGTCGCCTTGGAATGAACAAATACGGCTCTTGAATGGTTCCTAAGGGGAATTTATGCCATCATTCCTGCAAAATAGTGGCAAGTTCGAGTAACGATGATGGAGGTGGACACCGATCATGCTCCCGTCTCTCCGAAGTAATATTGAGATCTCCACTAAATAATACTGACATCTGGTGACTGTTGTAGCCAGGGGAGATGCGAAAATTCATCCTGTATGATGATAACTGTATGAAGAGGAGGCCTGTCTTCTTGAAACGCGGCATCACCGCTGGGGAAAAATATCGTACCATGGAATGGATCTCATCAGCTAAAATAGTCACATAGTCCTTGATCACTGATAAATGGTTTTGGAATTCCAGTTCGCCTTCAAATTCCCTGTTTATGCAGCTTCCTTCTTGTTCTTTTAGTGCTGACATGGTTCATGAGTGCGACATTCAGTTAAGCAGTGACTTCTACAGCTGTCATCGCCTTATTTTTCGCCACAATACTCTTCAATGACTGTCCATCACGATCATTCAACACACACTTTCGTCCATGCTGTGACTCAGCGGATGATGGTTTTCCGTTTTCCCTGTATGTTGTATAAATCTTCGATAAGGCGCTACCTCAAACACCAGACACTTTGGCTACTTTGATTACGGAAGCAGCCACCCACCATAAGAGCGCCAACAACTGCCCTCGTTCGAATTCACTTAGCAGAACACAGTGCACTCTCAATCACAGAGAACATTGTTCTGGCAACGACGGATACTTACAACGTATTGAGGGCATTGCACAGGCACCGTTCGTGGTCAGATAGGACAGTGCAACTTGCAGGCGTAGCTATCACACACGTTTGCGATTAATAATGCATTTCTCGTTGTGTTTCCGTATTTTTGTCTAACCCCTATTCCTCACTCTTGCTCCCGCTATTTATTAAGCAAAACGCGCCCAGTCGAGATGGCGACAACACAAAAGACGCTTCAACCGGTGCTATTCAGTTGGGCGTCTGATCTCACGGCGTGGGGTTTTCTGACAGACTCCCCTTCCAATAGCTGCTTGAAATTTGACGTCGCGTTGGACGGAAGTGAACGCAACTCCAGATACGGTCGCAAAACAATCGAACGTGTTTGACTGTCGTTTGGATATCCGCTGTGTGTCCGATGGTAGGCATATAGAATATTTGTGAAAGTGAAATGAAAAATTTTTATCCTAAAAGTAACTGCAAAAAGAACTGAAAACTAGTGTGTCCATACCTGTAAACGATATACCCCTCTGTAAACGGATGGCGCTCTTCACAATAAAAGATATTTTAGTCTCATTCTTAAAGTTAAAATTTACTTCAAGTTAGTATCTTTTTTCGTGCAGAACATATAATTATGTGAAATCGGGTGAATGTTTTTGTTTGCTGTATGTAGATTAAAAAACTGCTTCTGTATTTAAAGTTCTGTGCTAACCCAGCTGCACTGAACCAGCTGTAGCTGAGTGGAAGCCTTAAATACATCTTGTCTTAGACGAAATTAAAAAAGTTACTTCTTGTTGTATTTTTTCAAGTAATTTAATCTAAAACTACAGAGATCAAATATCATTATCTTGGATAAAATAACATTAACATACCTTTTGTCAAACTTACCGAGGAGAACGATTTCTGCAATGATTGCTCGTATTCTCCATGCTTTGTTACCTAAAAGAGGCATATGACACTTCCTAACAATAAACGTAATCATAGAGATAGCTTGCATGACAGCGAGATGAACTAAAGTTGATCGAATCGACCATTCGGACCGAAGACCGTTGGTCTGGTGCGCAAACCAGACAGGGTGTGGCCTCTAGAAGATGCCTCGAAACTGTTCTGGAGAATGTATAAACGCTTTTCCTTCCGTTCTTTACTAATATAACGCACAAGCAACGTCCTGACAGACTACGGATGTGTGCTTGACAGGACGCCCAAGCCAGGTCCCTGACTTTCACGTGTCATGTTCTTGCCTGATGAGCTACACAGTCACTCTCATATATCTTCAAAGCTTCTACACTGCCAACAACTCTTCCAGTTTTCAATACTTCACGGAAACCATTTACACGATTCACAGACAGATAGCGTAGGAGACGGTCTCTCCTCTAGATTAAGATGACGTTGCACCATTATTAAGGACATAAACCAACATAAATACCGGACCTATGATGAGCAACGAACCAACAGATGCGAAAACCGGAAAACGGGAGTACGACATGTTGATAGCAAAGAATTTCTGGGCCATTTCTACTGTTTACAAAAATTGTATCAAATGACTGTGTACAGTAACGTATATTTAATAATTTACTGTGTGCTTTGATGACAGACACAGTTGAACCTAAAACTTTCTGATTAAAACGAAATGAGCTATAATGAAAATTATTTATAAGTATTTAATTTCTGCAGCAGGATAGAAGCCACAGTTTTTCAACTTCTGAGGGTGAAATATATCAGGCAATATATTTAAAGATTCCCCCTTTGTCTCATTCACTAAATTTGGAAACATGCTAACTACAAGGAATATGTGATGTGATACAAGGACGCGGAGCAAATGATCTTCAATCATCTACACTGTGAAAGTATGAATCTGGTTTAAGAGCAATATGCCTAGTTAGGCAGTAGAAACCTGAAGCGCGGCGTTAATACCGCCATAAAATACGCAAGGCCCTCTTAGCAGGCCAGTACTGCAAGCAACCCAATATTCGAAACACAAAAACTGTGTCTTTTAAACCTTTTGGCCATAGTCATTAAACCACAATTTTAATGAATTCCTCATTTTGTACCTTGTGATCATCGATGCATACGTTATTTCCTTTTATTTCTTCGCGAATTCTACAGTAAACAAAAAGGAAGTACAATTTCTTTTGCCTATACTTCGATTTTTCTCTGCTGTTGTTTGCTTTTCGGAATTTGTTATTCACTCACCTCTTGCCACCAGCCATGTTAATGAGCTCCTCATTGGTCAGTCCCAGGTATTTCTCGTAGACTTTCGCTTTCCACAGCTTCTGTGCCCTGTTTATCTCATTTACCAGACGCGTCTGCTGTACGAAGCTGACTTCCTGCTCCATCTGCAACAAAATATCGTAGTACAAGTGCTTCTTACCATACCGATAATAAGTTCTTAGAAGTGTTACAGTGAAACTAAATCATCGTAATGCTATTCTAGAACTTTCTTGTGGCGATTCGACGTAATAACTTTCTTACATGCTCACATAATTGTACAATAAACATATCACAATTAAGTGAGGAAATCAACTGCTTACATTGAACACTTTTTTCCGCCGTCTGCTACTACCACTAAATACAAATAATATTTGTAAAACATTGTAAGAGAGTGGTGCTACACAGCTCGTATATCATGACTTTTTCAGATATTTGTAATGATTTGAAATGTAGTTTCGCCGAGCGGTTCTAGGCGCTACAGTCTGGAACCGCACGACCGCTAGGTCGCAGGTTCGAATCCTGCCTCGGGCATGGATGTTTGTGATATCCTTAGGTTAGCTAGGTGTAAGTAGTTCTAAGTTCTAGGGGACTGATGACCTCAGAAGTTAAGTCCCATAGTGCTCAGAGCCATTTGAACCAAATGCAGTTTCTCCACGGTAGCTTCTGCTGCACGATGATCTGGCCATAGGTGATGAGTCATGGAGCCAAGTCCTGCATACGGCGGAGCCTGCTACCAGCCGATAGTTGTCAATGCATGTGTTATGGGTTGGCCCTCAGAAATGCCAAACCAGCTTCTGCCGTGTCTCCGACCTAAGAATGTCCTCTTTTCCACTTCTCTAAAGCCCCAGCGTCCGCTTCCTCGTCTCCATCCAGATTATCCATAAAATTCTATCTTCCTCTCTGTTCTGCACAAAAAGTGTGCAAAATAATACGAAGTACTCCACCAATCAGATGGATACACTACATATTGACCAGTGAGTTATTTGTTTAAATCAGAGGACTAAGGTTCCACCTAGCAAATGTTTTAGAAGTTGCCCAATGAACCACCTTCCTGCGTATACAATTCTGAGAAAACTGAGCTCCAAACTTCCACTTCTTAGACCTTTTTATGTCACCTAATGGGCTGTTGTTCCATATGTCAAATACCTAGAAAACGGTGTCCTGATCTACCATTTACAGATTTTCTTTTTACCTCACCTAGTGAGCTACAATTTCGCCTTGCAAGAGAGAAGTTCTCACTCCACATGGAATGCCATCTGGATGTCGCTCATCCGCCCCCACAGGGGAGGAAGCAAAATCTTTCAACAGTAAACAGCCGCCGGGCTTCCCATGAGAAAACAGAGATGAACATCTCCTGACCAGTAAGACACCGACGGAAAATGATAACATTCCAGCAACCTGTTCTTTGAGCAGAGATGCCGATTTATAAAAATAATTTATTCGTCACTGGTTGAGTGTCCAACACAGTTCATCATACTTGTTGTTTCTGAGCAGAATACGGGACCGCACCGTGCCTGCCCACAAGCTGTAGTGTTGACCACTAGCACCCTGACGGCGCCGAATAAGGCAGTACAGGGGCCCATGAACGCCCACCTAACTGTCAGCGTCTAGGTCACTGTCGCTCTCCAAGCAGCCTAATTCTCCTTAGAAACCGGCTGTTGTCCCTAGAGAGACTGGGGTTCTAGTCGCTAGAGACCCCTCGTTCCCTCCTACCACGTGGCCCATCAACGACTCCATCGGTACAACCAGTATAGGACACAGAGTTAACTACAGAAAAGAGGGAAATTAGGACATGCGCTAGCGGCTCAGTCTTCACAATCACAAATATACACGTATTATCACCACAAAATATTCATAAATCGATAGAAACACCATACAGATTACAAAAAAATGGCTCTGAGCACTATGGGACTTAATATCTGAGGTCATCAATCCCCTATAACTTAGAACTACTTAAACTAACCTAACTAACCTAAGGACATCACACACATCCATGCCCAAGGCAGGATTCGAACCTGCGACTGTAGCAGTCGCGCGGTTCCGGACTGAAGCGCCTAGAACCGCTCGGTCACCGAGGCCGGTAACAGATTACACTAAAGTGTATCATCAGCAATAACATATGAAGCGTCTCATACCAACATTTACTGAAGTGCTTCAGTGCACGTTTTGGTATCTAAAAAGATAAATGAATCACAGGACCTTGTTGCTTCCATAGCATTGATAATTAGAAACTTCGAGTGTGAAACGTTTTATTACGGGAAAAGGGCTATTTTACTACCAATTTTCTGCAGCTCACCTGTCATTACTATTTTAATTTATTTGCGAATGGTACTGAAGCAACAACAACGCCTGACGATGAAGCCGCAAGTGCTTTAAAGTCGACTACAAAAAAAAAAACAATTAACGCACTTGAGTGGAAGAAAAGTAGTAACAGAATTCTCTGTTCTCTACAAGAAAGAGAACCTTAGGAGGTGAAGTGAGTTCTTGGCTGTATCTGACGCGAGAAGACTGGTGATGTGCTCATGTGTATCTGATCATTTAGGGTGAGGAGAAGGTTCTGTGTCCAGTGTTTACCAGGTGTACCGGTATGAAATGAGAGTTTCTTGTGAAAATGAAACACTAATTTTGAATTGAAAAGTAAAAACATTTTAGTCAAAGTACTGACCGTTGCTTTCTATACACTGTAACCACCTGTCTGGCAATTTGTGGACACCACTCCAATAGAAATGTTCGTCTTTTGAAGCAAACCAATCAGACACCCAATTTTTTACTTCTTCGCAGGAATCGAAGTGTTTCTCAGCCAATGCGTGTCCCATTGATGGAAACAAATGGTAGTCGGAAGGGGACAAGTCTGGTGAATACGGCGGGTGGGGTAGCAGTTCCCAGCCAAGTGTTTTGATTGTATCCTGAGCCAGTTTTGTTCTGTGTGCAGGTGCATTGTAGTGTAAAAAAAATTGCTTTGCCATGTCTTCTGGCCCATTCTGGTCTTTTTTCGATCAATGCACAGTTCACATTAATCATTTGTTGCCTGTAGCGATTAGTATTCACAGTTTCACCGGGTTTTAGAAGCTCATGATACACCACACCTTTCTGATCCCACCAAACACAGAGCATTGTCTTCTTGCCAAATCGATCTGGTTTTGCAGTCGATGTTGATGGTTGTCCCTGATTAACCCACGACTTTTCCCGTTCAGGATTCTTAAAATAAATCCATTTTTCATCGCCAGTAACAATTCGATGCAAAATTGATTTTCTTTGATGTCTTTGAAGCAAAATTTGACAAATGGTTTTTCGGTGTTCCACCTGTCTATCATTCAACTCATGTGGCACCCATTTTCCGCACTTTTGGATCTTTCCCACAGCTTTCAAACGGCCAGAAGTTGTTTGTTGTGCAACATTTAGCATTGCTGCCATTTGCTTATGACTCAGAGTATCATCCTCATCCACTATTACTTGCAGTTCGGCGTCTTCGAACTTTTTTGGTGGTCTTCCACGTTCTTCATTTCTTACATCAAAATCATTATTTCTGAACCGTTGAAACCATCTTTTGCATGTTGCTTCTGATAGAGCATGATCACCATATGCCTCGACAAGCATTCGATGCGTCTCTGCAGCACTTTTTAACAAATGAAAACAAAAAATTAATGCTTTCCCCAAATCATCACTTTCTGGTACAAAATTCGACATTCTTAACACGATGAAGACATATGATGTTGTTTGTTCCATGACTTGATGTATACTAAATATCTTTGACAGATGTCATACCAACCAAACAAAAAAAAATTAATGCTCGTTCACAACAAATGTTCCCTATCGACACATTTGTATCGCAACGCTCATTTCATACCGGTACACCCGGTATAGACCTCAAGTGGTTTGCTACAGGCCATGGCCTTTCCCTTTGTAGCACGTCGGACCTTGCCATGAGCACCATGTGGCAGGACACGCGTATCGGCGGCCACAGAAGGCTGCAAACAAGTAACGAGTCAGCTACGGATTAACAAGCAAACAATCAGGTAACTCGTTTAGGGCACACTAGTGCATCGATAATTACCTTATTAATTTTATTTACGGGTCCTTGAAAATTCAGTCGCATCTTAAACCGTAAACGAAATTTCCGAAAGCAAAGAAACAGGATGTTAATAACCCTTAACATACTGAGGAACCTAAATCGGGAAACAGATTTCGGCTGACATAGTTTCGAGACGAGCTGAAATTTACTCAAAATGTAGCAACAGTTAAAAAGTACTCAAGTTTTAAACGGGTATTTTATCATGAAGGTGTAGAGACACAGTGACAACTACCTTTCCGATGGCTGGAACTGAGTCAGACTAGGAAACCTATCTTGGGAAAACGAGGTGTTCAGCCACTACGTCACAGCAGGGAGGCGTTGCCCCCTACCCTCCCACGAGGTTGGCAACAACTCTACTTTCCGAGTTCAGAACATTACAGTGTGCGGGGACAGCGAAGCCATAAACGATCTGGTTGTCACCACGTCCTACCCATTCAGTTTTCTCTTCGAGACGCGTCTTGCTACAGTCATTTACCGCCTTGCAGTTAGTGGCCGAATAACTGTTCACCATCTTGAACAGGGAACAGCAACGTTGCGCAAATACGTCACCCGTTCGAGCGCAAGTTTCTAGCGCTAAGAGCACAAACCAACGGTGCCCGCCGTGTGGTAAGATTCACCTGAACATCCCCCGTTGTCCTTTGACCTACTCTCTTCGTTCAGTACTCTCTGGCTTGATCATACGTATGCGTATCTATCTATGATTTCAATACACGTGCTGTGTGTCGTTTACCATTGTGCAACGTCAGTGAAGGCTGCTCTCAACTAAATACTGCATATTGCTTGATTATTATTTCAGAATATTTCAATATTTTTGCTGCTCCTCGTTTCTTTCTTATTAGACTTCTCCATGTACATCTACATACATGCACCGAAAGCCACCATACGGTGCGTGGCGGAGGGTACCCCGTACCACTACTAGTAATTTCTTTACCTGTTCCAAAAACGAGCGAAAGAAAAACGACCATCTGTGCGGCTCCGTATGAGGCGTAATTTCTCGTATCTTATCTTCGCGAAATGTATGTTGGAGGCAACAGAATGATTCTAAGCCGTGAGGAGTGGCCGCCCGCTTCGAGGCGTCATGTCACAGACTGCGCGGCCCCTCCCGCCGGAGGTTCGAGTTCTCCCTCGGGCATGGGAGTGTGTGTTGTCCTTAGCATAAATTAGTTTAAGTAGTGTGTAAGTCTAAGGACCGATAATAATAATGAGCGTATGGCGTTGGTGGCCGGGAGACCCCTCGCGGGACGGTTCGGCCGCCGCTCCACAAGTTCTTTAACGCCACTACGGCGACTTGCGAGTGAATGATGATGAAAGACACACAACACCCAGTCATCTCGAGGCAGAGAAAATCCCTGACCCCGCCGGGAATCGAACCCGGGACCCCTTCGCGCGGGAAGCGAAAACGCTACTGCAAGACCACGAGCCGCGGACTAGGCACTGATGACCTCAGCAGGTTGGTCCCTCAGGAATTCGTTCGGTAGTCACCTTCAAATGCCGGTTCTCTAAATTTTCTCAATAGTTTTCCACGATAAGAACGTTGCCTTCCTACCGAAGCTTCTACGTAACACTTGAAAGACGTTCTAACCTACCGGTAACAAGTCTAGCAGCCCGCCTCTGAAATGCTGCGATGTCTCCCTTTAATCCGACCTACTACGGACCTCAAACACTCAAGCAGTATTCAATAACAGCTCGCACTAGCGCCCTATACGCGGTCTCTTTTACAGATGAACCACACTTTCCTAAAATTCACTCAATAAACCGAAATCGATCATTCTCCTACCCTACTACAGTCGTTATATGCTCCTTCCATTTCACATCGCTTTACAACATTACACCAAGATATTTAAACGATTTGACTCTGTCAAGCACGACACTGCTAATGCAGTATCTGAACATTACGAGTTTGTTTTTGGTAGTCATTCGCATTAACTTAATTTTTTTTACTTTGAGAACTAGCTGTCATTCATCATACCAAAAATAAATTTTGTCTAAGTCATGTTGTATCCTCCTACAGTCACTCAGCTACGACACCTTTCCTTTCAGCACAGCGTCATCAGAAAACAATCTCAGATTGCTACCCATCCTGTCCGCCAGATCATTATGTGTATAGAAAATAACAGCGGTCCTATCACATTACCCTGGGACCATCTTGACGACCCCCTTGCTTCAAATGAACATTCACCGTCGAGGATCACATATTGGGTTCTATTAGTTAAGAAGTCTTCGAGCCATTCACATATCTGGGAACCCATTCCATACACTCGTATCTTCGTTTATAGTCTGCTATGAGCACCGAGTTAAATGCTTTTCGGAAATCTAGAAATCTGGAAATCATAGGCCGCAGCATACCATGAGCAAAAAGGGGAAACTGAGCTGCTACATCGAACCAACTTTCATAGTATCCAGGAAATTATAGATCCTTTAAAAGTAAGAACATTGCCTTACGCGGCCAAATTAATCAATCGATCGTGTTATCAATTTAAGAAGCCGGAGGCCGGGTAACATATACAGCGCTCGCAAACGGTCTATCCGTTGACATATGCGGGTGGATAGAAAGTTTTCTAATAGACAGAGAGCAGTATGTCGCCCTGAATGGGATGACTTCAACAGAAACAAGCGTATCTTCAGGTGTGCCCCAGGGCAGCGAAATAGGTCCGCTGCTTTTTACGATTTACATAAACGATCTGGTTGACGGTATTGACAGCGGCATTAGACTGTTTGCCGATGGTGCTATAGTCTACAGGAAAGTGGTATCACACGAAAGTTGTGAACAAATCAATGAGGATTTGCAGAAAATAATTAGATGGTGTAATGACTGGCAGTTATCTCTCAATATTAGTAAGTGTAACCTACTGCGAATAACAAGGCGAAAATCCCCATTAATGTATGAGTACAAAATAAATGCCCAGTCTTTGGAAGCGGTAACATCAGTCAAGTATCTGGTTGTGACTATTCGAAATGATCTCAAATGGAATGATCAGATTACACAAGTAACGGGCAAGGTGAACTCTAGATTGCGGTTTATTGGTAGAATCCTGAAGCGATGCAGTCCTTTAACAACGGAAATAGCTTACAACACATTAGTTCGTCCAGTCTCAGAGTATTGTTCGTCTGTATGGGACCCTTACCAGTTGGGTCTGATTCAAGAGATTGAGGAGGTCCAAAGAAGAGCGGCAAGACTCGTGACTGGTACATTTAGCCACCGCGAGAGCGTTACAAATCCCATAGAAAGTTTGAAGTGGGACACACTTAGGCTAGGCGCAAATTGGGACGCGTATAGCACGTGTGACGTGCCACGACACTACAGCGCGACACGCACGTGCCGCACGAGTCGCGCGGGCCCAGCGCATATTGCGACGGGTACACCGTACTTCGCACGCGCCGACTGACAACGCTCTTCGCTGACTGAACCGAAGCGCGCGCAACCTCTTATCTTTCTCAAACGATTTTACAGAAACTATTCTCTGAAAATATATGATTTTTGCCTTACTTGTAGCGTTATATGTCAGCTTCGTGCCCATCACCTCGGTAATTACCATTCTTATTGTGATGTAGACATTTTAGTAAGGCACTACGCAAAACTCAAAAAGTTTGCAACGAAAATTAGGGGTCGCTATGACTTTGTGTTTGGTGCGTATTACACCATATGTTGCTGCCAATGAAATTTAGCTAACATACTGAGTTTTTGTTTTGACTTGGGAGGAGATCTCTATCTGCCTCCGATTTCGAGAAAATGGATCCCACGTAGCGCGCTCTCTTCCGACCTCACGCCCGCGAGAATGAAATACTCGCAACATCTCACTTATCTCCTAAACCGCTCGAGACATCGAAACGAAAGTTTGGCGAATGATAGCACGTAAGGAGGAGAGTGTTTTGCCAATTATTAACCACACGGAACTTTCTTATCTATGGCGATATATCACTACTTATACTTCTTTTTTTATTTATTTTACTCCAGTTACTGTAATTTTTTAAGAGTTATCGACAGCTAGCGAAACAAGAGCTTCCTAGTATGAAAATAAACATGAAATTTCTTCTTTTATGTTACTGAAAAACGGCACTATGAAGTTTTTCGTAAGCTATTGAGCTCTGTGATTGCCAATTACTTGTTTAATCAGGCCCTCCGTTTAGGAGTTCTGTCTCAATAGCTGCTGTGAGATGGATTTGGCAAATTACATTGTGACAAAGGAAGTACAATTAAACCAGTCACCAAGAGAAATGTGGCCTTTACTCATAAATGGTGATGCTTCTTCGAAAGAGAAAAGGTTAACAACTCACACAAAAACAGATTGGCAATCTTGTTGGAATTTTAGTGGAATCCCCGTAACCCATCGTATTTTTAACACTGAGCGACTTGAATGGAAACTTACCAAAGGATTTTATTCCTTCTCTTGATCTGAGCAGTATTAAAATAAGCGTTCCTTCAGGCGGAATGATAGGCACATGCCAGTTACTGGTTACTCACATAGGGCTTGCCAAACTGACAATGCGTGATCGCGAATAAAATAGTTGTTATTGAGAAAAATAAACAATTGATCTGTCGCACAACACAATGGTCAGGGTATTGTCAGCAGCAAAGGATAATGCGCGACAGGAAAACACAAGCTAGCCGTGTGTGCCTTGTGAGTTGGAGTTCGAAAAACATTGCCATGAAAGTAGATATGCCTTTGTCAGCAGCACATTTCAACAAATTAAATATATCAAATCACAACACTCTATTAGGATATTCCTACTTTCGTAATAATACCGACCATTTCCTTCATTTGTGTAGCCTTTTGTATAATTAGTTTATTAATGCTGATAATGTCCATGCAATTGATTTTTCTCATCACGGCGAACCAATTAAAGCATTGCTATTTGTGACTGCTTTTCGACTGTATGTAGCTTGCAGTGGAAATATGATGTTCAGGTGCATGTAGTACAGTGTATCGTATTACATTATTACATCAATAGCAATCACAGTGAAACTTCTATACTTCAGAACTTGGACGCTTTTTACCAGAAGAACAGAGGGATCACACCTGTGGAGATTACCCTTTCTAAATTATTGGAACAGATCGTACAGATATGGTAGCTTACTAGGCAGCGAGAAGATAACCTTGTTTTACTTTCCTGCCTTGATTCTTAATCACATGATTTTATAATATTCCTTGCTTCCTTATTCACTACCCTCTGTCCCTTCTTGCGATCTGAAAACATCGAGGAGGCATATAATAATTACAGCGGCCAATGTCTCATCAGTTACTGAAGTATCCATTTTTCTTGACAGAAGAAAAACAAAACAAAACTATACAGATATAAATAACAGAAAAGTATAACGTACTTACGAAGAAAGCTGGAGCGTTTAAATGGCTAAAAACGAAACACTGCCCGAAGGCAATAAAATTTAGTACACAGTAAGGCAAAATTTATCGTATGGGCAATACTACCACTGCTCATATGCGCCGTTCCGCCGTGAGCATATGGCCGGGGGCTACTTTTCCGCTCCCCGCCTAAAATTTCCCACGGTGCTAGCGAGGCACCCGCGACGCGTGGCGCGAGAAACTGTGCCTCAACCCCAACGCCGCGCGACCTGGCGCAGGCGCGTGTCGCGTCCCAGTCGCGTCGCGTCGCAATTTGCGCGGTTCCATTTGAACCTGTGATGTTACAAAAACACGCGCTGCGTTGCGTCGCGCCACACACGCTATACGCGTCTCAATTTGCGCCTAGCCTTATAGACAGATGACGTGCTAAACGAAAGGGGCTGCTCACTAAATTCCGAAATCCGATCTTCGCCAAGGATGTAGAGCATATATTTTTACCACCAATGATCACGCAATGATCACCATTCAAAGATAAGGGAAAAGAGAGCTCTTACTGAGGCGTTCAGACAGTCGTTTTTCCCTCGCGCGATCCGCGAGTGAACAGAGATGGGGGGGGGGGGGGGGGGGGGGATATGACTTTGGCGCGAATTGTGCCCTCCGCCAGATACCGCTTGGTGGCTGGCGGAGCACATATGTAGATATGTAGAAACTGAGATAAGCTCCTGTCATTTTCACCCTCTGGGGTTGCGAGACCTGTGGAAGTCAGTGCGGTGAGAAAGTCACACTCTGAAGAACAAAGCTTCTATAATCCATGACAGCAATTATTATTGATGACTTAACAATCTGAAACTCACTTCGTAAAAGAATTAGTTAAATAAGGGTAGAACAGTCGCAATTAGTATATTTTTTTCAATCGTAAACTTGAAATTGTTTTAGCGTGAGCCTGCGGCTGAATCCAGTAACGCGAGAAAAAGTTACGTTGAAACTTAGCTCTATCTTGCACATACAAATGGTGGAAGTTGGCTGTACGCTATAAAGCTAAGAAGTCCGCATGTACCCACTCACCAGCTGCTTCTTTGCGGTGAAAGGATCCTCGTGGACCTTTCTGGCCACCGGCGTGTTCTTGACGCCGTAGTAGCAGGACCAGTGTCTCAGCGTGACGTCATGCGACCAGCCGTTGAACGTGCGGTCGCAAATGCTGGTCACGGTGCCGTTGTCCTAGAGACGTCAAAAGCACCAGTCAGTGTTCGCCGTCGCCGCTGTAGCCACCTCCATCAGGTAAACGGGTGAACGCAAGCCACGCTTACCGATATGTAGTAGGAGAATGCGAAGTAGCTCCTGCCGTTGACGGTCACTTCAAAGCCCTGGTTGTATATCAACGTCCAGGTGCCCACGTTGCCGTACTGGTCCGTGGCCACATTAGGGTACGACAGCTCCACTGTCACAGTCTGCACAGGTTCTTCACGCCATGAAGGAAGAGAAAAGCACAAATAAAACAGCTCTCCGAAACCACAGCAACACACGCGCAAGTACGCAAGTTACAACGGCCGACCTCAGTCTCAGTAAATCTCATTAAAATCTTTCCGGATGCGCTGCCGTGTCATAGCCGACTAAAATAACCGACGTTTTGGGAGTCCATGCGTTGAGGAAGGCCGCCGCAAGAGGTCGGAACTTCTAGTTACTGTAATATTTATAGCATTTGAAGTAGTCTCTAAGATGAAAATTCTCAAAATAATGGATATTGATCGGGAAGACTTTCACTGTAAGGAGAATTTATATTGGAATCAGACAGTCACCGACTTGGTTAACATCTGTAGAGAGGTCCTACAAAGATGCGTACTGTCACCCCTGTTATTCAATTTGTA
This sequence comes from Schistocerca gregaria, assembly GCF_023897955.1. Taxonomy (NCBI): domain Eukaryota; kingdom Metazoa; phylum Arthropoda; class Insecta; order Orthoptera; family Acrididae; genus Schistocerca; species Schistocerca gregaria. Next base: position 553,615,254 of record NC_064920.1, read on the forward strand.
TCAGAGAGTATATTTCAGGAAGTCCTTGGTGGTATAGAAAAAGGCATAAATGTTAAGGCAGTTTTCACCAACAACGTTTGCTATCCTAATGATACAGTACTGAAAGCTGATAATTTAGATGACAGTCAACATCTCGTCGACATAGTTACGACAATAATATAGGCCTGAAAACCTGAATATCAACACCAAATAGATGCATTTTGTGATTGTCACAAGACATCCCGACTCCTTTACTAAAACAAATCTACGCTTCAAAAGCTCCGTAATACGAAAAGTAGACGAATTTCAGTACCTTCGAATGTGGCTCTGTGAAGACGGGAGATGAGACATGGAGATAAAACGAGCATAGAGAACGTCCGTAATACTTTCATCAAATTCAAAAAAATATCATACAAGTACAAATTTAGGCTTACACTGTAGAGTTCTGATTGTAAATGCTACATCTGGCCTTTACGTCTACACGGGTCTAAAGGATGGACACTAAACATGCCAATATGAAAGAACATCGAAGCCTTTGAAATGTAGATATACCGCAGAATGTTTAAAATACCACAGACAGCTAGAACAACTGGCACCGAGGCACTGCGACGAGCGAAAAAAGTTAATAACTTTAAAAGAAGAAAATCTGTATATTTAGGACCTAGCTACAAAACTCCAAATGTATAGGCCTACTTCTACTATTGATCATAGAAGGGAAGATCGAGAGCAAAAGAAGAAAATGACGAAGAACAATATATTGATTAGCTAACATGAAGCAGTGTATACGACTACCAACTGCAGATCAGATGCTACAAATTACAATTCATAGAATAAAGATGCATCGTGTGCTCGCCAGTATCCATTAATAGATATCCAGAAGGAGATGACGCAACAGTACTCCCAGAAAGATTTGAATACATTAATATTTGTTCCTTAATGCTGAAAATCAACATTTTCTTCGTGTAATATTCCAAATGATGTTGAAATTTGTGAAAGGCGTAAGGTAGCATATAATATTTAGTTTCCTGAGATGTGTTTCATGAGCTAATGGTCTGCCCATCAAAATTTATTCTAGTTATAGGCCAACATGGTTCCTTGAAAATTAGTATTTATTCAAAACTGACGAAGTCTCATAGCTATTTAGCGAGGCTTGATGGTAATAAAATTGATTTTCAAACGGTTCCATTCCTTGCTCTTAACCAAACAATGCACACATGAACAGATTTTGAGGTGTTGCTAAGGTACTCGTGATGTATTTCTTGAAACGATTCTGTGACTATAAAGTAGTTTATGCTATTCAGCAATAAAGTTAAGGACTTTCAGGCTGAAGATTATGAGATATAGGGCAACTGGTCTTTTACGTGACGAGTAACCTTCAGACTCGGGTGAGCTTGTGACCTGCTTTCCGATGCAAATGTGTCAGATTCCATGTGTTCTTTACGTTAACTTCAGATTCAGTGCCCCAAGCGCACCAGAACTTGAGCCACTACAAGTAATTACCATCCTTTCAGTTCCTGGTGCCTAGTTCTCCTCCTTGGGTCTCGAAATCTTGAGAGGTGGAAGAAGTTGATGATTTGGTTACAACGAGGCTCGACCTTAGACACGCATGCTCCAAAAGGAAATACCACTTTTACAGTAATTCCGCTGTTATTCATTTAAATCGATGACTGATAGCGATCACTCAAATAAACAGCAGGGAGCGAAAACATATCTTGCTACATTTTTATTAAAAATAATTCTGTTTTTAAGCTTTATGTAATAGGCAGTTCAATTTTAGTTACTTTACGTCGCAATATTTTTCTACTTTTGATCAGAGATGGGCATATTATAAACAGAATTTTTGGAAAATGGAATACTTCTCATGTTTTCCTTAGTCTCACTAAATTTTTCTTAAAAGCAGACTTGACAGCCATTATCAGCGATGTCGATAACTTCCATGTACTAATTTTTTGGTGAGATATATCATCCATTTGCGTTATGGTCTCCTTAGTATATGGCGTATGTCTTCACAGTGACTCGACCTCCGCCATCGGGTAGAGAAATGTAGGGTCCCCCTGAATAGGTCAGGCGTGCACTACAGGCCGGAAGCGGCTACGAGGGTAGCGGAGTACGTGTGGAGTGCACATGGGTTTTTTTTAGGTTAGAGAATTCCCTCCCTAGGCCCGACAAGACGCCTCCTGAGACGCGGCAAGGTAGGAGTAGGCAAAATGCAACAGGGAATAACAATATTAATGTGCTAATAGTAAACTGCAGGAGCGTCTATACAAAGGTCCCAGAACTGCTCTCATTAATAAACGGTCACAACGCCCATATAGTACTAGGGACAGAAAGTTGGCTGAAACAAGACGTAAACAGTAATGAAATCCTAAACTGAGATTGGAATGTATACCGCAGAGACAGGCTGGACAGTGAAGGGGGAGGCGTGTTTATAGCGATAAGAACTGCAATAGTATCGAAGGAAATTGACAGAGATCAGAAATGTGAAATGAGTTGGGTGAAGGTCACGGTTAAAGCAGGCTCAGACATGGTAATTGGATGTCTCTATAGGTCCCCGGGGTCAGCAGCTGTTGTGGCTGAGCACCTGAAGAATAATTTGGAAAATATTTCGAGTAGATTTCCCCACCATGTTATAGTTCTGGGTGGAGATTTTAATTTGCCGGATATAGACTGGGAGACTCAAACGTTCATAACGGGTGGCAGGGACAAAGAACCCAGTGAAATTTTTTAAGTGCTTTATCTGAAAACTACCTTGAGCAGTTAAACAGAGAACCGACTCGTGGCGATAACATATTAGACCTTCTGGTGACAAACAGACCCGAACTATTTGAAACAGTTAATGCAGAACAGGGAATCAGCGATCATAAAGCGGTCACTGCATCGCTGATTTCAGCCGTAAATAGAAATATTAAAAAAGGTAGGAAGATTTTTCTGTTTAGCAAAAGTGACAAAAAGCAGATTACAGAGTACCTGACGGCTCAACACAAAAGTTTTGTCTCAAGTACAGATAGTGTTGAGGATCAGTGGACAAAGTTCAAAACCATCGTACAATATGCGTTAGATGAGTATGTGCCAAGCAAGATCGTAAGAGATAGAAAAGAGCCACCGTGGTACAACAACAGAGTTAGAAAACTGCTGCGGAAGCAAAGGGAACTTCACAGCAAACATAAACACAGCCAAAGCCTTGCAGACAAACAAAAATTACGCGAAGCGAAATGTAGTGTGAGGAGGGCTATTCGACAGGCTTTCAATGAATTCGAAAGTAAAGTTCTATGCACTGACTTGGCAGAAAATTCTAAGAAATTTTAGTCTTATGTCAAAGCGGTAAGCGGATCAAAACAAAATGCCCAGACACTCTGTGACCAAAATGGTACTGAAACACAGGATGACAGACTAAAGGCCGAAATACTAAGTGTCTTCTTCCAAAGCTGTTTCACAGAGGAAGACTGCACTGTAGTTCCTTCTCGAGATTGTCGCACAGTTGACAAAATGGTAGATATCGAAATAGACGACAGACGGATAGAGAAACAATTAAAATCGCTGAAAAGAGGAAAGGCCGCTGGTCCTGATGGGATACCAGTTCGATTTTACACAGAGTACGCGAAGGAACTTGCCCCCCTTCTTGCAGCGGTGTACCGTAGGTCTCTAGAAGAGCGAAGCGTTCCAAAGAATTGGAAAAGGGCACAGGTCATCCCCATTTTCAAGAAGGGACGTCGAACAGATGTGCAGAACTATAGACCTATATCTCTAACGTCGATCAGTTGTAGAATTTTGGAACACGTATTATGTTCGAGTATAATGTCTTTTCTGGAGACTAGAAATCTACTCTGTAGGAATCAGCATGGGTTTCGAAAAAGACGGTCGTGTGAAACCCAGCTCGCGCTATTCGTCCACGAGACTCAGAGGGCCTTAGACACGGGTTCACAGGTAGATGCCGTGTTTCTTGACTTCCGCAAGGCGTTTGACACAGTTCCCCACAGTCGTTTAATGAACAAAGTAAGAGCATACGGACTATCAGATCAACTGTGTGATTGGATTGAGGAGTTCCTAGATAACACAACGCACCATGTCATTCTCAATGGAGAGAAGTCTTCCGAAGTAAGAGTGATTTCAGGTGTGCCGCAGGGGAGTATCATAGGACCGTTGCTATTCACAATATACATAAATGACCTGGTGGATGACATCGGAAGTTCACTGAGGCTTTTTGCAGATGATGCTGTGGTGTATCGAGAGGTTGCAACAATGGAAAATTGTACTGAAATTCAGGAGGATCTGCAGCGAATTGACGCATTGTGCACGGAATGGCAATTGAATCTCAATGTAGACAAGCGTAATGTGATGCGAATACATAGAAACATAGGTCCCTTATCATTTAGCTACAAAATAGCAGGTCAGCAACTGGAAGCAGTTAATTCCATAAATTATCTGGGAGTACGCATCAGGAGTGATTTAAAATGGAATGATCATATAAAGTTGATCGTCGGTAAAGCAAATGCCAGACTGAGATTCATTGGAAGAATCCTAAGGAAATGCAATCCGACAAGAAAGGAAGTCGGTTACAGTACGCTTGTTCGCCCACTGCTTGAATACTGCTCAGCAGTGTGGGATCCGCACCAGATAGGGTTGATAGAAGAGATAGAAGAGATCCAACGGAGAGCAGCGCGCTTCGTTACAGGATCATTTAGTAATCGCGAAAGCGTTACGGAGATGATAGATAAACTCCAGTGGAAGACTCTGCAGGAGAGACGCTCAGTAGCTCGGAACGGGCTTTTGTTGATGTTTCGAGAACATACCTTCACCGAAGAGTCAAGCAGTATATTGCTCCCTCCTACGTATATCTCGCGAAGAGACCATGAGGATAAAATAAGAGAGATTAGAGCCCACACAGAAGCATACCGACAGTCCTTCCTTCCACGTACAATACGAGACTGGAATAGAAGGGAGAACCGATAGAGGTACTAAGGGTACCCACCGCCACACACCGTCAGGTGGCTTGCGTGTTATGGATGTAGATGTAGATGTAGACTGTACGCGCATAGAAACAAGCAAGTCTTTCGACAACTGCTGTAAATGCGAGTTTCTTACAGTTTATTCGAACAGTGCGGTTGTACATAGCAACAGTAAATATCTTTTTGAAAAGGAGACCGTAGTGATTACACAGAAGACTTTAACTATCGTCCATAAATTACATATTTTTCAGAAATGAATATAGAAACTGTCAAATTTCTGAAATTTTGTGATCCTCTGTAAAACAGATCTATTTGTTTCTGCACTTACATTTTTGGTTCTCCTTGATATTGTGACAAACGTGTTACTCGTTACTGTGTAAAGTGGTCTACTAGAAAACAAAGTTTTCCTTGAAATTTAGGAACTATAGCTGACACCAAGCTGCTGACATTAATTTACGTGTAAACCAGGAGTGTCTGTCTGAATAATTTACTTACCGAACGAGTCGCAAGTGGCGCTGTTGTCGAGGTTTCTTTCGCCTTCGTGGAACGTCCAGCTGCCCTGCACGTCGCTGTATAGACAGTTGGCAGGCGTGTCAGCCGTGGCGCTCGCCAACAGCAGAGCTGCCACCACCAGCGTAGTTTTCAGGTACCCTAACATGGCTGCCGTCTCTCCTGTCAAAAAATTTAATACCATCAACATCCACACAATGTCTCACGATTAGTAGCAAAGTCCTACTCCCAAACAGCCCCGGATCTACGATATTTACGAAATGGGACAAAAACTTGATAGTGGTGCCCCTCTCCTCTCAAACGTTTGAGATATGACGTCAAATTTTTTTTAAATCCATTTTTCAAAATACGTCCATTTTGTAGCGCACATCTTTCTGAGGAGTTTGATATGTAAAACATATGTTCGAGTAAATGGAAGACATGTTATTCGGTCTTAAGTGTGCCGAAGTGCAGTGCCACACCTCTTTGCACAGCATTTTTCTATCGCATGTCACTATATTTCGCTCTGTGCAATTCAAACGTTTATATTTTATAAGGCATCAATCCTGTATTCAGGACAGTCGAAATTAAAATAAATATTCTGTGGTGCCACTCCTGCTCCACCCTTAAAGAATACTCACTATTAATAGTGTGTGGGATTAATTCACCCACACCAGTTACGTCTGCCATAGCTGCAGAAACATTATCTTTCTATAATAATACTTAACTCCTCTTACAGTAAGTGTCAGCAGTCTACTAATCTGATATGAATGCTGGACAATAGCATAATCTAACTAATCATTCAAGGAAAAATATCAATATGGATGAGGGGAAGAAGAAATAACAAATACAGAGAAGGGCATAGGAAGATTTTGGAGAGGGGGGGGGGGAGGGATAGTGATTTTTCGGGCTCGGGTTGGGGGGGGGGGGGGAGGAGAAAATACAAAGGTGGAGACTGACTCGTGCTGTAGTGGATAGGATATGAATTGCATTTATTTGACTCGTCTGTCACGAAAAGCATACTGTGCCACATTAGTTTCTGTAACTGGTGGTCGTTTTAGTAATGGTTAAGGCTACAATGATAACTGGAATTTGTTTCATTTGTCCAGTGAAATAGATGAAAAAAGAGCAGTTTCCAATCATTCACAGTAAAGTAACACTCGCCTTACATTGTCCCACCAAATGTTCATACAAGAAAATCTTTTGTGTAACTGCTATAGAGGATCTTGGTCTGAACACCGACCACTGATTGTCTGCTAGATTAGATAATGCTACCGCAGATGTATATAGGCAGTACAACGGCTGGCTGGTAGTTAATATAGCCTTACGAAGTCAGAGACTCTACATTTCCTGCAAGTAGGTCCTTTGTTTTGAGGGTAAATGAATACTATCCATCTCTGTTATAACCTTAGAAATTGGTCCCAGATCCTCCTTGTTGACGTCGATCACCACGATCTCCCGGTTACAGAGGTAACTTTCAATTTCACATATTTGTATTTTTTTGCAAACTTTCTTAACATTTTAAGATCCATTGGCTACAGCTATGTTCGTTAACTTTCGCTGTGTCAGCTGCAACAGAAATACACTGATGAGCCAAAAAATTATGATCAGCAGTTTATCTTGTTTGTCTGTCTCTGAAACGAAATACACAACCGATTCTGTATGTCAGGCATGCCACAGTTTTCTGGTAGGTTTTGGAGGTATGTGACATTAGATGTCCACGCAAAGGTCATGTAATTCGCGTAAATAACGGGACACTGATTTACGTACGCGGTGATAGCTCCCAATAGCGATCCAGATGAGTTCCATAGGATTTGCATCAGACGAATTTAGTGGTCGAGACATCAACGTGAGTTCACTATAATGCTCCTGAAACCACTGTAGCACGGTGCTGACTCTGAGACACGGACAATTATACTGCTGAAAGATGACATCATCTTCGGGGAAGACCGAGCGAGGTGGCGCAGTGGTTAGCACACTGGACTCGCATTCGGGAGGACGATGGTTCAATCCCGCATCCGGCCATCCTGATTTAAGTTTTCCGTGATTTCCCGAAATCGCTCCAGGCAAATGCCGGGAAGGTTCCTTTCAAAGGACACGGCCGACTTCCTTCCCCGTCCTCCCCTAATCCGATGAGACCGATGACCTCGCTGTCTGGTCTCCTCCGCCAAACCAGCCAGCCTTCGTGGAAGAATCAAGCGTGACCGCAGCTGTCAGTTACCACAGGCCCACGCAAGCGCAGGAGAATATTCCCATAACATAATACCGTATTCGCCAGCCTACGTCCGTGCCGCGCTGCACATTTCGAGCCGCCGTTCGTCTCGTTCAAATGATTCAAATGGCTCTGAGCACTATGGGACTGCTGAGTTCATCAGTCCCCTAGAACTTAGAACTCCTTAAACCTAGCTAACCTAAGGACATCACACACATCCATGTCCATCGCATGATTAGAAGCTGCGTCCGTAGCGGTCGCGCGGTTCCAAACTGTAGCGCCTAGAACCGCTCGGCCACAGCAGCCGGCCGTTCGTCTCGATGACGAGTAGCAAAAATTTGATTCACACGAAGAGGCGACACATTGATCGATTGTCGAATCCCAACGGTCCCGTGCTCACTGAAATCGTAACTATCGATGTTGAGTCTCAATGTGAACACATAGGTGTGATCGGCTGAGGAGCTCCATGTTCAAGAATGTACGATGAACGGTGTGAACCGAAACACTTGAGTGTGCACAAGAGGCACAGATGCCGCAGATCACAATCTATCCTACTCAGCAGATCGGACAAGTCTCCGAAGCCTACGTTCTGAGAATGATCGTGGACGTCCAACCATTTAGCACCTAGTGCTTTCTGTAGATACTCACGATAGTAGCACGTGAACATTCTACCAGCTTCGCCGTTTTCGAAATACTCATTCACAGGCTCAGCATAATAATAATAAGCCCGATGTGAAAATCGCTTAGCTCAACGAATTTCCCCACTTGCAACCCATATCTTCGGTAGGGTGATCCCCCATCCGTGTCTGCTCCGCTCAGCTTACACACTTTTGTTACCGCGTCACTTGCCTGCAGCGCTACCAGGTGGCATCCAATGTAACTGTGGGCAGTGGACAACGGTCATAATGTTTTGGCTCATCAGCGTATCTTTCCCCAGTGGGAACCTGAGGTGCACATTTGTGAATGTCCAACCTTTTTACCATGTGCAGGTGCTGCCAGCTGTTTGGCATGACTCTGAAAATATCAGAAAGTCATTGTAACAGTGAGCAATAGCCCATGACCACCAGGATATACGGTTGTGGTTGGCTGACTGTATTCCACCGTATTACTAAATAGTGTTATTGTTAATTTACATGGTAATTATTGGATGATCATTTTGTTTATTACAATAGGGAATATTTCACAATTAGCTATTTTAGTCCAGAAAATGAAGCCAAGTGTACAAAGTATATTTCGAAAACAGATAGATATTTCTGTATAAATCTTGCATTTAAAATCGTTTAAAAAATCACCTAAGAGCCTTACCACATAAAGAAAAATTTTTATTCCTCCATAAAAATTCGCCGGCCGCGGTGGTCTCGAGGTTCTAGGCGCGCAGTCCGGAACCGTGCGACGGCTACGGTCGCAGGTTCGAATCCTGCCTCGGGCATGGATGTGTGTGATGTCCTTAGGTTAGTTAGGTTTAAGTAGTTCTAAGTTCTAGGAGACTAATGACCACAGCAGTTGAGTCCCATAGTGCTCAGAGCCATTTGAACCATTTGAACCATAAAAATTCGGGTCTGAAAGTATTAACTAACAGTTTGAAAGAAAATCGTATTACATAACCCAAAAATAGTAAACACACTCAAAAAGTTCGTTTCATACATTAAATTCTTGTTCAGTTACAATAAGCTACAAGGTGGACCTTCAGAGCTGAAAAAAACTGTCCTTTCAGAAAAGCAAATAGCTAAACTACTTATGTTAACTGAGAGGGGAATGAAAAGACGTAGAATAATTTCCCCAGAGCCGGGGGCAGAGTGTTAAGGTGCTCAGCGTTTAGAAAGTAGCACATACAGAAAAACTGTGAAATATTACTTAATACGCAACTAAAAAATTTCGACATAAATTAAAATAATGCAGATGTTTAACTAGCTTGTCATTAAAATGCTTGGTAATCCCAAAATAATTTATTCATAAAAAGATTCGCGCTTCGTCTCAACAGTTGTCTAGGAACGTCAAATACATGACGCGGAAACATAATCAGGAAACCTGACGTCTTACTGTGTGGTGAACTCAAATGACAATTAAGAACCTAATCTCATTGTCAATATGATAGGTAAACGTTTAGCAGACGAACACAGTGTTCAGTAAGAAACGGAAACAACGGTTTTTTAGAAGTATATTGTGCTTGGCTTCAAACAATTTCGCAAGATTCCTCGGTGCAAATATATACTCCAATAAATTAGGCACATTCTCTTCAATTTTGAATGAGGTGGCACGTGAAAATCCATGATAATTCTGATAGCCGTGTTTCCGGATTAGCGTAACATATATTATAAAAATTACAATATCAGAATCGTTCTTCGGTGTTCCTAATTTACAGTTGACACTGAGAAATTATGGTGTGTATTTCGCTAGAAGCTCTACATACTATTTGAAGGCGTTTTCATAGCCACGAGATAATTTATCAGGCTATGTCCAGAAAGACAAGAGGGGGATAGTTTCCTGATAACTATAGCCTTTGAGACTTGTCTGTAATATCTTATAGTGGGAAGACACCTGTTTACTGCAGCCAAGCCGTCTACTGGAGACATTAGAGGGAATTTATATTCATCATAATGATCAAACATTAAGAACTTGCTTATTAGCTTCTTCTACTGAAAACTGTCACAGGAGCATTACACCATGTCGCTAAAGAGATAATGTGTACCAGTCAAAGACAGATTAAACAAAGAGCTTGCCTACAGATTTCTCAAGAGACAATACATTCGAAATTGTTTAATCATTTTTTAATATTTTCAAACGGTCCTACGATATTTATGTTTATAATTATGATTTTACCAAAGCCTCAAGTTCGGTCACAGTCGATTAATATATTTTCACAGTTGGGCTAGAATTAGTGTTTACGAGACTACGAGCGAATGTAATTGACTATGATAATGAATGTAAACTAGACCAGGACGTGCATGAGGATGTACTGAATAACTTACCGCACAGAAATTATCGGTGACCAACAAACCGGAGTCCACAAAGCCTTTTATATCTGATGACGGGCGACCTCTGCACCCAATTGACTGCTATCTTCCACACAGTGTCGTTTCAGATATGAAGCGCAATTTGCCTGATACTGCGTCTGTTGTACAACGAACTGATTAATCGTTATATATAATTTATTACGAGACCTTATATGTGACCTGTCAACCATAGGAACACTCTTTACTCGTACATTCGTACGACGTTATCTGGTTTACAACTCTTTACATTATTCATACACAAAAGATTTTGACAATAGTGACAGAGAATTTATCCATTGTCTACAGATTTGATACTATTTCTGAGGATTTGTAATATCACGTGTAACTAATTTAGAGCTTACGTCTCTAAAACAGTGCAATTTGTTGCTTTCCTATCTTCTATCGCTCTAGTACTACACTGGTTTCCTTGAAGAAAATCAGCAACTTGAAATGACTTGAAGCAAAACAAACGCCTTGAAACAAAATGGAAAAAAAGGCATGGACGATAAATGCGTTCCTGTGATATCCTTTTTTTTTTAAGTCGTCAGTCCTTTGACTGATTTGATACTAGCTTTGTCTTCCTATTGTCTTCCTTTCGTCTCTGCATAAATACTGCACTCAGTATCATCTATGATCTGTTTTCCCTGGCTACTTTTCTCTTCCACTCCTCCACCTTAACCATTTCTGGTAAGATTATTCCATAAAAATCCTTTCCTTGCGAATTCTTTTTAATGCTTCACTTCATGCCTTATCTAGCCATCTATTTTTTACATTCATGGACAGCATCACGTTTTACATGCGTACAGTTTCTACTTCATTGGATTTCCTATGGTCCACCGTCCACTTGCACACAATTCTGCGTTTCAGATGTTCTTTTGTACTGCGAGAGTGAAGGTGATTTTTTGAATATCTCTCTGGAAGTGAGAATGATGCCCATCGGTTGGACTGGCCGACAGTCAGATCACACTCCACGGGGTCACATGCTTTAATGAAAGGTATCAATCAGCTGGTGGCCCTAGCCAGTGTCAGGCATGGGTGTTGGATCTCGCGAAAGACAACAAACCGATGCATAATATAACTACGAAATGAAACAATGGTCCACATTAACCCCAGTACTAACATATATACAAATAAGAAGTTATTACAAGGTCTATTCTGTCTAAAGGAATGCAGAGAACACAGCAACGGACAATTTTTAACAAGGGAGACATCTAATCTAACACTTAACTGTCATGACAAAAACCACATAGTTTAGGCGAATGGGATAAAACCGTATTCGACGAATGACGTATAGAAAGACAAATCTGGGATGGACACACAGCGATTGCCTGATTCCGCCAGAATAGTGACAGATCAGCGTATGCAAGTAACATCACTGTTCGAGTCGTGAATTGGCTTCTGTCTCTCCAGAAAAACATAAAATTAACGGAATGTACTTGATAGTAACAGAGCGCCTACAAATGCTTGGTAATTCTCATACTCTGTTCACCCAAGTCGCAAGTTGTCATCATATTCTGCACTCAATAGTGGGCGACGTGAAGCGCTGTAGACTGCAATACATCAGCCACCGATTGCTAGCACAGAATTTCTCGACATCTGCAGAGGACGTGCCCTCTTCTGTCCCTCCAGACCAAGTACTTTCCTCTGGATCCCCAGACGGGGTGTCCTCCTCACGGCCCCAGATGAAGTATTCTCCACCTACACAGACTTCCTTCTCCCTCTCTACAAGTCTGCACAGATCCCGTGAACCAACTCAAAAGGCTCTCAAAAACGCTGAGCACTGACATTTTTGATCTCGAAACAAATATCTTTCCCCCTAGCAAAAGTTTTAATAGCGTTAACCAATCGTTTCATTTCCACATGTGCAGTTCTTTAACGATTTTGAGCTACACTCCCGTACTTCTTGCTAGGTTTTCCAATACACTAGTCTCTACCATCGTATTTCTCGGAGACTGTGTCCTGACAGGGCCTTCTCTCCTACAACTTTTAAGACAATAGGTTGTTCATCCTGTGTAAAGCGGCACCTGAAAGTCGGTCCATCACTTTCCAAAGAGAAAAGAACTGGAACACAATCCGATTCCGTTGCTAATCACAGAATACAGAGATCTCTGTCTATTACTGTCTAGCCCCTATACGGCATTCCCGGAAGGTACCTGTCAGCAGAAAACAAAGTTCATTTTAAATGTGCTATGACTGGACCGCAGTGCTTCTGAAAACCAAGATTCTGCATGAGTTCAGGCGCTCGTCGTGCCACGTTATACCACATCTGTGGATGAAGGTCTAAATTTCCTATTGTGCACGGCGCATTATACGAAAAACTGCCAGAATGTGACGCTCAGGTGCCTGAGCCATTGTATGAACAGGGGCGTACATCCTACACGAATGGATGCTTTGCCCAATCCTACTCGCTTTCCTCTCTGAAAGTCGGGCCAAAGCCCGTAGGATCGGACACCAAGTCGCTGTCCTGGGCCTCTCTGCAGACTCTGGCTCACAATGGACCCAGCTAAGCTACAGAAAACATCACACACAAAACAGCCTCTAGAAAACGGAATCAATTAATATGAAGGTACTTGGTTTAATCCTGCAATCAGTGAAGTTGCTCACTACAAGCGTTGAATATGTTATTAATTGCTAGAATGGAACCAAGGTTTTAATGAATTTAAAAGAATTATTAATTACGCATGGTACGTGCCAGTCCAGCAATAGACATTTCCTTATCGGTATCTGATAGCAGTAGAGCTCTTCTGTTGACGAAATATTTCTTCTCCTGATATCTTCCGTGCTTCGACCTGGGCAGTCTTGCTTTCCAGAGAGAATGCTTTCACTTACTTGTCTACTCCTTCCCAATTTCAATGCCAGGCAAGTCCTTGTTCCCCTTTGAGCTGTGCTACAGCTCGCGTTGGTGCTTTTTGTAGGTTTTCGCCCTCTGTTGCAGGGCAGACGGTAACGTTTAGTTGGCATGGTTGCGGTTGTTTGTCTTATTCTCGTGTTGACTGGTGCTACTCAGTTTCGCAAGCGTTGCCTGTCCGCTAGTGGCAGCAGCGGCGGTTATCGATATGTAGTAACTGTTGCCATATCTTTGGTGCGACGTCGTTGTTTTCCCGGGTCGTGTGAGTATGCCGGTTCGGTTGTGGACGAAGGAGGAGGCAGGACCGCTGGCGGCACGCATGGACTGCCGGACGGAAGGGCTGTGGACACGAGGGTGCACGACCTCGTAGTAAACCGGATCCAGCAAGCTTAAGATGAGTGCGTTTCAATCCAGGTAGAGAAACCTCCACCGTTGTGATACCTCGCGATTCTCCAGTGACTTAGGTTGGTGTTGCTGCTCGTAGTGTCGCCGAGGCGAAGAGCAGCGAGTGGAGTGATTTATACTCTGCTGGCAGTGGTTCCTTTCTCGTTCCGGGCGCTCTTAGCACAGTATTGTGGGGGCGTAGCGCAGACCGCCGGTTCCGGCTTTGGCGTATTGCTCCATCTAAGCATTTGGCTTATCGGACGTCAGGTAGCTTTACCAAGATAATCATTAGTAATTCGTTAGACTGCCACTAGTCAGCATCTGGTGAAGTGAATGTAACTCCTGGCTGCCTATCTCATCGCTCCCGAAAGTGTCTGTTGCTGGACCTTCTCAGAGGTCGATTCCTGGAGCACTGTCTGTGGCCCTCTTTTTTTCAAATTTTACCGTCATCTTATTTCACCCGTTTGGTGGTCAGTTGCTTGTTTCTATTAATTAACCTTTGCTTGAATTTGCTGTTTTACTGCAAGTTTCTAAATTTTTTTATATAATTACCATTGCTGGCGTGTAAGGCCTTCAGCTGTGAGTCCGGTCATTTGCTTTAAAAAAATAATTCGGTATTTCTATTTTAGCAGTAACCCTTAAAACCTTATTTACTGCCATTCCTGACATCTGGTACCTTCTCCTGTGTTTGTCGCCACATACCTTTTAATATTTCATTACCTGTAAGTTGTACTTGCAGCGAGTTCTTAAACATTCGTAATTTATTGCCATTCTTGGTGTGTAAGGCCTTCAGCCTTGGCCACAGTGGCTTTTTTTTTAACTGTATCTGTATCTGTAGTTTATGGTGATTTGATAAATTGTAATGCACTGAAAATACTATTATTAACACGGTTGTTTATTTCTTCATTAATAACGTGTGCTATTTTTTATTTATTGTTGAGTCTAGAATTGCTGTTTTAAAAATAAATATGTGCAACTGTAAAAGGCAACCAATAACCAGTAGTAAATGATTACGGCCCCGTCCACAATCTTAACCGAATTCTGCCTTCGCTTGACTATCAGGTCGCAACTGGTAGCAGAGCGTGGTTGCGATTGTAGCATCGCCATTTCAGTTACTGTTGGTTTGATTTGTTAAGATCTGTTAGTGTTGTACGATTTCTTCCTTTTGTATTGCGTTCTGTTTTAGGTGACCAACTCTGTAATGGCTGTCAGGCAGTGCCACGGGATCAGCCTATTGAGGAAGGACCACCTCACTTATGAGCTGGCGATAAGAAGTTTTACCACTATTGTCTTAGCTTGTTAAAAAATCAAGTAAACCTCTCAAATATTAACCAGAGCAGCGTAATGTTTCAGCGTTATGTATATGTAGAAGACAACAGTATTTTTAAGAATAGATAGAGTTATGAAAGAAACTTTATAATTACCTCACGTTTTTTTATGTCTTATAGGTATCTACTACTTTCATAGTAAATTACATACATGTACACTTCAGATATTGTACTATGTATGCCCTTCGTGGAACCCTGACTTTATGTTGATTTCCACTGTTGTAGGACCATGCTCGGCTAGCTAGGTGAAAGTGAGTTCCAGGCAGCGGTGGGCAGTTGATGGTCAGCGTTTACCAAGGACATGTGAGCGCTCTTTCGGACCGAGCGTAGCTTAAAGGCGACGGCCCAGCGTGTGGAGTGTTAATCCGTCGGCACACGGACCGTGCTGTCCAACGTTAACGTCGAGCGTGCCAAGTTCAACCTGCCGCTGAACGCTCAGGAACGATGCGACTTGTGCATACGGTACGTGGGCCCCAACGTGGCATACGCGATCGCAAAGCACTCCAGCGGCAGTTGAGGGATGTTTCTAGTTCGTAAATCACACTGTTCACTCAACGGGATTGCGTAAAATTCCCACGTCAGCTCTATTAAAACGCACATTTCCTCCATCGTCCACGAAAAGGAAAGTACCACGTCTAATCAGTGCATTCAGTGCATTATAAATTTGGAATACTTAACCGCATAAGAAAAAACATTATTTCATCATTCCCACATTTTAGTAAAACTCCAAGGTCAGTCTTACTTGATCACTGTTCCTATCCAGCAGCAGAATCTTTGCAATATGTGAATTACGAAGCGTAAAAGAAAAAGGAGCAAAATATCTTAATACAAGTAGCGCAAGCTGTGCTGTAGATTAAGCCAATCGAACAAAGTCACCCCTCAAAAAAAGGTGAACTTATATTTACATAACATAAAATATTATAGTATATACTTATAATAAACTAATAACAAAGTATCAGAACCTAATAAAAACTCGAATGTTCGGAAAGAAAATTTGGAAGTGTCAACACGCGAACCATTGCCCCGACTCACATCAACACATAACAGTGACGCTAATAATTCCGCTAATCCTAGAAAACGGCACTTGCATCTAATCATATTAAGTTATCCTTTGCTGAAAACCTTAATCGTAGACATGTTACTAATTGAAATTTAATTATAACAAATTGGGCCAAGAACAATGCGTTTTGGGTGGATCTTCAGTGTGTCGCTGCCTTCAAATAGCCTACTCTCATAATACACAAGTTACAATAATTCTTTTGCCACGAATATGTTGTTTCTCATTATTTTACTGGAACGAATCACACAGCTAACAACGGGTTTTCCGGTGGTTCTCAATTTGCTGGTGCTCAGAAACGGCATATATGTATATAGGCTTGAAATGAATGCCAATATGGCCCCTCACAACTCTGCACTGAAGGGAGACGGCGTGCTTGTGACGTAGGTGGCGTTGTGCCATCTCATTGGTCAACGCTCAGACGCACGCTCAGAATATCTGACATGCCAGGTATTGCTCTTCTCGACCGGAAAGAGTCCCGAGCGTGCTACTCCCCGCTATGACGTCCGAAACTCGGCACGCTCAACGCTCAACGTTCGGATGCACGGTCCGTGTGCACCGACATGCCAGCTGCAGTAAAGTGTCAGCTACTCGACTGCTGAAGGAAGCGAACCTGCTCTGGGAACTGTTGCTGCCCATATTGCTGACCTTATGGTGAGGTCTTTTTGTAATGGGCAGTAATTTTGCTCCCATCCTTTGTATGCACCTCTGCATCCTCGTTTCTTTCGAATGTACTTGATATTTGCATCGTTTCTTCGGTCTGATGTTGGGAGCCAGAGGCACTTGTTCGTGTCTATGCCTAGGCGATTTTCTGGACATGTATTCGCGATTTGAGGCGAAATTAGATTTCAAATGTTTACTCGCCACGTTACTGAGCAGCATGGCTGGCTTGTTCTATGCGCAAGAGAAGCTTCCTACCATATTATTCTTTAGGTTACCGGGCACTATAGTGCATCATGAACCAGTTTGTGCCTGTTGGATTCTGGTAGTAATGTGTCACTGGTGAATTGGCAATGGTACAGCAAGGTGTTCCTATTTATAAGTTACCAGTTATACACTGAATGGGAGGCCATTACTAGTGGTCGGCAAGGTGTGACAAGAATTTGGAATCCAGGGGCTTTCTTGACCTATTGAACTTACCGTTATTGAAAAAATGAAGCACTCACGTACTCCTATGATATGATTTGCTTAAGTACACCGGGTGTATGTGAAATTGCATGGAAAATGTCAATATATTCCAATTTAGACCAGGAGAGAATTATTTTTTGAGCAGGCACTGGCTCTGTTCTGCAGAGGCAGACTAGTGTCCGTCTGATATACCCCAATTGAGTAAAGAACAGAGACATGCCTTAATGGAGGTCTTGGGGTGGTACCCCGAAGTACCTACTGACAACCTTTGGGTCATCGACAAAATCCAGTGTAAGATCTTACTGGTTGGTTAGGTGCTAATCCATCGACCACCCTACCATTTGTCAGCACCAAAGGTGACAGAGAAATAAGAAAAATTTCAGATCATATTTTGGCCAGCGGTGTAATATAACTGAAAGAGAAGGGCACTGGTCAGTTGTGGATTATAGTGCACTGAATCAGAAGATGATTCAGGAATCCGTATCACTGCCCAATCTTCACAACAGTTTTACTTGGTGCTCAGTGTTTACCCGTTCTTCTCAGAATTAGGCTTACCACCAGTTATCTCTCACAGAGGAGTCCAAGCCTCACACTGATTTCTGGATGGACTGGAACCTCTTTCAATATAACAAAATTCCGTTCAGTTTGGTTACTGGAGCAGCCATTCTGTTGTGCTTACTAGTTTCTGTGCTGGTTGACATAAAATTTAAGTGTGTCTGCAACTTACTAGGCAATGTGGTGATTCACAGCGAAATCCTCAGTGAATTGGGATCATGCAGGTCAAGTTGTTCACTATCTCAAGTTAGCTGCGTTGACGGTACAACATGCTAATGTCAATCTGGCCTGAAAAGAGATCTTGTTCCTTGGTCATCTGAGGTCGAGTGAATGTGTGAGGATGAACCATGATCTAACTAAAGCTATTCATCTGTCGCCAGGCCAAATTATCGAAAGGATATAGCTAGGTTTATGGCGATGGTAAATTTTTTCTGCAAATTCGTTCTTACCTTTGCTCAGCTGTCTGGCGCCGTTAAGCAACTATGAAGGAAGTGTGAGCATTTTCAGTGGGGTGTTGATCAACATGTTAGTGTGTGCGTTTTATTTTGTCAAGTTGTGCAATGGATGAATCCAACAAGTACCCTTTGGCTCCTGTAAGAAATAATTTCCACCTCACACTACTACAGAAATCAGACAGACGCTCCTAATGTACCAACAAGAACTGCTTGAAAAACATTCAGCAACAAATACCTTCTAGAGTCGTCCACTGTAAGCAAAAGACACAAAAATATTCCATATTCTTATATAACTAAAGGATCACTTGGGTACTGGAGTATTGCTAGTTACTGTAAGCAAAACGTTAAACGAAAGAAAATATTATTTATTGCAAATAAATTCTGTGAAATCAAGTGAAACGTTTTCTTATAAATTAATAAATTTCTGGGTTCTTTTTGTAACAGTAGATTGCCTCTTATGGCTAGGAATACTATTAATTTGCAAAGTATGGAAATGTTCTTTTCTCCCTTTTCTTTAAGAATGTTATTTATTCGGTAGAATGGCTGAAAGCCGCTCCTACACAACTTGTATAACATTTCTAGGTATGTTCAAGGCTGTCACGTGAGAAATGTAATAGAGTGTAATGTCATGGAGGACAGATGGGGCTGGCATATGCTGTAGCACACAATACCATGAGCTGCAACGACTGCTGCCTGCATCGTTCGCAGCTGACAAATAAGATAACTCTCTTTCTATCTGGATTGACCTTCGCCAGTCAAACTCTCCCTACGCCTTGATGAAGTCAAGGACTCCTATTCGCCCCTACTCTAACTAATGGCGTGGTACACTCCGACTTGCTAACGACAGAGGTTCTCCCCCAGTGAAGTACTGACGAGAGACTGTTTCTCACTCTTTGTGTACACGTACGAGCGCACTTGCTCTCGTTACGTATTCCCACTCCAAGAGCGGCAACGGAAAGGCCCGTTTGGTCTGGAAAAGTTGTTCGCTGTCTACCCTCACTCCTCTAGCTCTTTGCATCAGAAATATTCCGCCAATCAGCATTGCTCTTTTAAACGGGAGAATGACGTTTCGTTTAAGTCGACCAATGCGAAGATATGTAGCATCTCCGTTAGGTGTATACTGTCCTCCTGTGAGAATTCCGTAACTACGCAGTCAGTCCGTGAAAAAATGCGTCTTCTGGGTTCTACCAAACAATGTAGCGGAATTTGCTTTTAAGTCGAACACAGGGATGTACACCGACCCATCCATCTGAAGGGACTGGCCTCTCTGCAGGCCAGCCGCCTCCCCTCCCTAGAATGAAAGTTCCTGTGGCCGTCATGTTGTGCACGCCAGCCTTGACTTTTTCAACATGCGATTTACTTATTGGATTTGCATGTCGCTTACATGAATTCATACAGAATTGACTCTACCTTATGGAGTTCGGGTTTGAATGAAGCATCTTGATGTGCAGAATACGAGGACGGAATACGTAAGAAATGAAGGTCAGGAGACCATGCCACATTACGTACCCCCCCCCCCCCCCCCCAATTGTGACAAAATTCTTGTCTGGGGTTTGTCAATGACATGGAAAACATTGACAAAGTCAGGCAAAAATTGTTGTTTTAGATTTTCCAATAAACTTTCTCAGCCATTCTTAACAATTTTGTAATTATTTCTTTATAGCTATTGTTTCTAGTTTTTAATTATAAAATTTGTGTATTGTTGTTAGGCAAATATAGACTTTACAAAGGTTGATTTTTTTGTCATGGCCATTTCACATCTCTGTTTTTCTTTTTCATTTCCAAAAGTTGCTTTTACAATATTAATGTTTCTAAACTCGTTAGTGTACAGTGTATCATTTCTTAGTGTGGTTATTTCTTTCCTTTAGTTAAGCTTTACCTGAATGTTAGCAAAAGCTGTGTTGTGTACTTTTTTCGTTTATTTATTTCTTTTATGTGTCACTGTTTTTCGTTTTAAAGAATGAAGAAGCTTTTCTCTTAATTGTATCCTCGGTACTAATGTTATGATTGCAACAAAAATGTATTGATGAACATTCTTTTCAGAAGGAAAAATTACATAATTCTTTTTCTAATTATACATATAAAGGAAATAAGACATTTTATAACTATTCTAATTCAGTTTCTTTCTCAAAAATTTTGAGGTACGTATAAATTAGGGACTTAACGTATTTAATAAAACAATTAATTTTACAAATGGAAAGAAGGGAAGTATTATTCGCACATATCTAATTTATATAATCTTTGCTAGTTGCCTTTATTCTGTGTGTTTCTTTGTTCGATGATCCTCATGGAAGTGCTGGAAGGCGTCGACTCATTTATATGGGTGTCACAAATCATGTGAGAAGCACTCTAGCTTGCAATGCCGGGTCTTGTTTGTTGATGTTGTCATCATGAAGCGGTATTTTTAACCGATAATGATGTCAGGTTTATTGAATATACAGTGATGTCTTGGTACTCCTTTGCTGTCACACCTGGGGCGATATGGTAGTTCGATGATTGTAGTAAGTTGGTGATTACCGACGATCGCCATCTAATATATGTACCATGACGTCTTGGTACTCCACACCTGGTTCAGTGTGGCAATTTGGTGATGTGGTAGGGAGAATGATGTTCATTTTGCTGAATCCATTTCTGGATAATGTTTGTTGTTACCTCTTTATATTTCGTTTGCTGTTCGTTTGTGTTAGTTTTACTATTCAAGGTTTGTTTTTGGAGAGGTGGTTGTAGTAGTTACCATGCCTCATAATTCATGGAAAGACGTTTGTAACAATTTTCTTTGTAGGATAGGAGAGAAAGGTATCTTACTGTCTTCTGCCCTTCTTCGTCTTGCATCTTCTGTTCTTCTCTTCTTTCTTGCATTCTTCTGTTCTTCTTGGGTTAGGAATACGTGAATTTTAATGTAGGAGAGCTATAGGATTTGTAGGCTATGACTGCCTTTCCAAATATAAGTTGATGAGTTTATTCCTTGTACCTTCTTTGTAGTCTCGTCGTATCATGATTCTCCTCACACTTGTCCATGAAGTAGCAGTATCGTGGCATATGACATGTCCATGCTGCGCGTTGTTTTTTTGAAGTCCAACCTGGTTGCAACCTGTATTTCCAGTGTGGTGTTTGTCTTCATGTTGCTGTCGTTGCCCTAAGTGCTTTCTCAACATGTCTGTACCCTCTCTGTCGCTATCTGGAAGCATCTGGTGTTGAGGGAGCTGACGACTGCTAATGGTGGCAATGTCCCTCTGACGCATAGAAATATTTAACTTTTTGTTTTACATATATTTGTTATTGTTATTTAGAAAAAATCTCTGATTTTTATAACGCAAAAATTTTCTGATAGTGGCAAAAATTATTAGGTCGATATGATTTATTTTCTTTATTCTAATTATGTCCTACCACTTCTTCATCCCTTTATGGGTTGTGTGTCATTTCTTGCTTGTGTGCATGTTGCAGGATACTCATTACTACAAGAGATTGTTAGTCGGTTTTGTGTCCTTTTTTCTTTTAATTATCTTGTTCTGTTGATCTATTAATTTAACTTTTATTTAATGGTTAGTATAAAATAGGGTAGACGTTGGTTTGCCTAACCTCTTCCGCATTTTTCACGTCAATCTTTACGTTTTGCAGTATTCGGTGGCCTAACTTCTACTTCTGGTTTGCCTTTGCTGTGTTGTTCTTGTCTTTGTGGACCACAATTCCCTCTGTAATTATTCGCGCCTTGGTCTCGCCAGTTGCTGTTTCTGACATCGTGACCTCTTTCAAAGTACCCTTGACTGTTGGCATTTTCATTCCTAAACCCATATCCACCACTGTATGAGTATCCATTACCGTTCCTATTTCGGTACCAATTATTCTGGTTATCGTTTCTATACCAATTACCTTCATTGTGCCACTGTCCTGGTCTGTTAAATTGCCTGAAATTATTGGTACTAGGATTACGATTATTATATTATATTATTAGCTTCCTCTTTCATTTTCTTCCTGTGTTGTCCATATTTTACTGCTGACGCCCTGCTTCATCCCACGCTTCGGTGTAGGTGAGCACATATTTTTCTACTATTGTTTCCGGTGTTTTAAATCCGTTTTATATTCCTGTTCTGGGATTTTTCTTGACACCCGTCTCACTCTGTTACTGAACGGGCGCTGAAGACCTTGCTGTCGTGCGCCCAAAAAACCCCTCTACTACTACTATTGTATTGGAATATTCGTTCCTAGTCCTCTCCTTTTGCTATTCCCTCTCCTTTCTTTTTTCTTTCACCTCGTCTTCTTTAAACATGAATTCAAGTTCCCTTAACACCTCTTTGAATTCTTCGGTATTTTCATTTTTTCCTACTGTCGCTTGTTGATATGTTACCGGTACCTTCATTCAACATAGAGGTATCAGCTCTCCATTACTGTATGGTTTGTCTAGGCATTGATACTTTTTGTCCATTGTGTCAAAAAATTTTACCAGGCTCTTCTCCCCTGAGTTTTCGTATGGTGTCATCTGAAGTAACTAGTATTTAATTTTGTTTTGCGCCTCCTTAGACCAATATCTCTCGATAAATGCTGTTCTGAACTGTGGGCAAGACGTACAGGTAGCAGCGATCTCTTGCATCACCTCCGCTACTGTTCCTGACATGTGTGCACAAATGAAGTCAAGTTTGTGAGCCACGCTCCAATGGTTTGGCAAGCCTCCTTGGAACTGATCGATGAATGTGCGTGCATGCAAGCTACCGCCTTCTTTCTTGAAAGGTTGAAATTTTCTAACTGTTAGGAAGTGGTCTGTATCACATCTACTCATAAATCCGGTTTGTGGTTGATTCATGGACTCAATAATCTGCCGCTGCTTGTGTCATCTTGCCTCTTCTCTGGTAATCTACTGCCTGTCTGCATATGCTCAGTTTCCTGCCCCATAATTGCATCATATCGTAACATTGGTGAACAAAATTGTTGTTCGTTTGTCTCTACTCTCGTCATACGCGGTGCTGTACCTGTGCTACTGTTATATTCTGTCACTGGATTTAGTGGTTCAGTCGCCTGTCTTTCTACATATTAGTATCGGCTGACTGTATGTGTCTTGTTTTTCTAGATACTGTGCCTCGTTCCGTGGTATGTCATGTATTACTTTAGTCGGGGTTTCTGTTTCGATTTTTGCGCGAGTGTTACGTCTGGCCTTGGTTCTACTTGAACTTTCTTAGACGGCGCGTGTCCGTGTACTGAATTAATCCATGACGTATCAGTTGTTTCGCTACAGGTGTAATAGGTCTCGACCTTCGATAGTTTGTATCAACTCTGTTCGAAGCTTTTCAAATTGATCTTTGTTTTTAAGTTCTATCTTCTTGATCCGCTGATCATATTTTTTCAGTGCAACTTTTGCGACCTTGCTTTGAATTGCTTGTTCTTCCGAATTTATATTGCTGTTCGAATGGCTTTCTTCGTAAAACTTTCCACCATTTTGTCAACGTTTAAGATGTCCAATGGCACCCTGTCCACGCCAGTGCGTAATTGCTGCTGATTTTGTGTTAGTACCAAAATTCTTTCTCTAGATTCTTTTGCGTCTTTGTTTATCTGTGTGATCTGACTATCAATTCTAGCGATCACTTGTTCCATCTGGATTTTAACCTGTTGAATCTGTCTCTTTATCTCTTGTCTCAAGTTCTGATTGTCCTGTTTCAATTGCTGATGCTGTTTCGTCATCTGTGTATTAATCCTGATTCTGTACCGTCATACTATCGTTCATTTATTATAACATATCCCTGATCGCGTCCTGTCCTGTAAAACTGCCTTCTGCTGAACTTTGTGTTCTCGTTATATTGTTTTTTATTCTGTCAGTTACGTCGTTTACTGGGCTATGCTGTGCCGTTTCTAAGTTTGACAACTGCAATAATACGTGTTGTCTTCCCTTCTCTCTGTGTTGTTCTTTGTGTTGAGGACTAGTTGCGTATATCATTGAACCATTACGTGGAGCAAACAACTCCGCCCATTCCCCTCTCTGTTGTGTATGTCTTGGGTCTGCAGGTGCAGTTGTGTCTGTTACGGGGACCTTTCGCGGCGCTCGCAACTCCACAAATATCTGTGCCTGTTGCTGAGGCATATTTAGAATGTGTACAAGAGGTTCGACGTATTCTAAATGTACCTCTCTTCCTCACTGTCTACCTCTCTTTCGACGTCAGCTAACTGCCGATTCATTGATTGTATTGATGCGTATTCTGTCTCTGAATATGAGCCAAACAAACGCGTTTCTTTAGCTCGTTTCGCTACTACGATTTGCCATATCCTGCGTGGGCTGTTTCTGCCTCAGAATGTGCCATACACGGAATTTCTTAGGCTGTAAATTCGATGTTCTCGTCCCTGCCATTCCCATCTGTCTGATCTGTCTCAATTCTATCCCAGTCTAACTGATACTGCTGATTCTCCCGCTCATCGATTGACCTATCCTCTGGTTCACAGTCTGTCCTATTTTCCATTAGTTCGTTTACTTGCTGTTTATCTGGTTGATTTTCTTCCATCTTGTCTACCTGCTGCCTAACATGCAACCTTTTGGCTTGTGCTCTTGTTAACATGGAAGTTCTTTCGACACACCACAACCCTATCTACAAAACTGTACGACTACTTACCAGTTGGTTGAACCAACAACAACAACGTCGTGAATTCTCTGCTTCTGTGTACTACAGTCTCCAGTCTCCACCTGCGCTCTTGCAAAGGGAGAAAAATATTATTTCTTAATTCTAACTCATTTGATACTGCATCACTCTGTGTCTCTGCGTCACTCAGCGTCTGTGCCTATCACCGGAAACTCCTATGCCCTAACAGCTACTCAAAAATCGTAAAAATCCAAAATTTTCCAACACAATAACACCAGACCTTGTCCCTACAATTCTACATTCCTCGCTACTGGTATCTATTCTAACCCTAAATCTTTCCAAATAACTCTTTACTACATGAAAGAAAATGTCTTCAAAGTGATAATGCTACGACCTGCCGTACCTAAGTATCATATATCACCTATTGTGACACTTTTCTATCTTGGTAACGTACCTATTTTACCTATCCTGGCAGTTTTACCTATCCTGGCACGGTCGCCATGTTCTGTGAGAGTGTGGGTTTTATTTTGCCAAGTTGTGCAATGGATGAATCCAACAAGTACCCTTTGGCTCCTGTAACAAATAATTTCCACCTCACACTACTACAGAAGTCAGACAGACACTCCTAATGTACCAACAAGAACTACTTGCAAAACATTCAGCAACAAAAATCTTCTGGAGTCGTCTGCTGTAAGCCAAAGACACAAAAATATTCTAAATTCTTACATAACTAGTGGATTACTTGGGTACTGGAGTATTGCTAGTTACTGTAAGAAAAATACTAAACGAAAGAAAAATATTATCTATTGCAAAAAAGTTTGAGAAATCAAGTGAAACTTATTCTTATAAATTAATAAATTTCTGGGTTCTTTTCGGAACAGTAGATTGCTTCTAATGAATAAGAATGCTATTAATTTACAAAGTATGGAAAGGTTCTTTTCTCCCTTTTCTTTAAGAATGCTATTTACTCGGCAGAATGGCTGAAAGCCGCGCCTACACAACTTGAATAACTTTCCTAGTTACGGTCAAGGCTGTCGCGTGAGATATGTAATGGAGTGTACTGTTATGGAGGACAGATTGGGCTCGTATACGCTGTAGCACACAATAATGCGCTTACAAAATATTAAATGCTAATCGTATTTAATAGCTTGTCTCCTAGATCACTTTGTGACGATTTGCGGAGCCGTTGATGTGACTATTTCCTTTTGAAAATTATCATTTATATTTATTACATAGAACTTACATGTTTTATATTAATGAAGTACCGTCTATCAGCGCAAATAGACGTTGACGTGCTTATAATGTTGAAGTTCCACGGGCATAAAATCTTCAGCCAAGTCAGTTACTTGGAAAAGAAATATTTCGTGTCATATATTCAAGGACAGTAATATTATGAAAAACAGCCCTGAGATCTTTCTCGATTGCGTAAAGGACGTTTTTGTGTGACCTGAAACCACGATTCGCTACTTAATCAGCCCGACACTGGACATCTTTTAAGCTAAAAGTTTTTTCATAACTCCTTCTTTGCTCAGACAGAATATTAACGACGTTACATAGCGTAATTCTGTCCACATAAGTTTGGTTTGTGGTACCTGTAAACTGGTCTTGTGGCCGAGGAATCGTTTTCCTTAACGAAAATGGCATGTAAATTTGTATTAGTTGAAATGGCTTTGCCATGGAAGGCACTTATCATTGAGTCTTAAGCCGTCTGTGCCATTGCTAAGAATAATTCTGATTGGTCTTGACCTGTAACTCGTACTGCAGCTACATAAAACTTTAAATTTTTGGCTTAGTCGTGAAAGACACTTGCCATTCGATAAATTTTCATTTGTGGAACATCCCAACTGCGGACTGTAGGACGTCTTCAGCATGTTCATGGTAAACAAAAACATCACAGTTGTAAAATACTTTTATCGACCGAAATCTTACAGAACAGAATTTGCTGTACACAATCACGGTTTCGAGATCTTAACCCCATCATCAGGTGTATCTGAATTCTAACAGTAGTAGCTGTCATGCCCATGCCCAAACAACTGGCATACAAACGTCATAAGATCCCAAATTGTGGCTGCAAAGATTCGCAACTTTAAAGTCCGGCCTGGGAAAAGTCTCAAAATTTCCAACGGGAATGCGATTAACAGTTTTCTAGAATATGCTTAAGAACTAAATCCTGGATCATCTACTCTCTCTTCGCGATAGGAACACGACTTGATTGTATTGCATCTAATGATGCTGCGTAACCAGTCGTGCTTATAAACAAAGGACTTAAGCTAAAGCTGTCATATCTTTTCAGACAGACATATCTAGGCTGTTGGTTCCTTGACTACAAAGTCTGCTGAATACAACTGCATGGTACTTGAATCATTTGATAATTTCGTTTGATCCTCCAACGTGGGGCGATCTTTGTTGTTTTTAATTATGATCTTACTCTCAAGCATTTCAAAGGTTATATTTAACTGTGTATTTTCTCACTGTAAAAGGTTTAACTTTTTTTGTTAAGAGATCACTGTTCTAGTACAATTAATTTTGTGGTCCCATTTCCTTTCATTCCCCCACCATCACCGAGCGAGGTGGCGCAGTGGTAGCACACTGGACTCGCATTCGGGAGGACGACGGTTCAATCCCGCGTCCGGCCATCCTGATTTAGGCTTTCCGTGATTTCCCTAAATCGCTCCAGGCAAATGCTGGAATGGTTCCTTTGAAAGGACACGGCCGACTTCCTTCCTCATCCTTCCCTAATCCTATGAGACCGATGACCTCTCTGTTTGGTCTCTTCCCCCAAACAACCCCAATCCCCCACCAGCTTCCTACCGCTTCAGTGGGGGTACGCAGTTACCACCTTTAATGCAGTGGTTTCCATTGCCTTTGCATCCTCATGCCGCTGGTCACTCCTGAGTCTTCCGCTTTGTAGGGGCAGTTTCCACCCAAAGGACAAGAGGGTGCCACGGGCGCTCCTTCCCCCCCTCTGACAAGACTGTTGGCAGAGAATGGCTTCTTATACTGGAGGTCTACGGTCACCAGTACTGAAGATATTCAAAATTTAAGCAGTTGGTGGATTCGAATCCTGGACCCAGAAAGACTTGAGTACCACTCAGAAAAGGATCTCTTACACCACGGAAATCAGGTGGCACTAAGCATTTGCGAATTGCCAGTAACTAGGCGAAAAAGATCCGGTATTGTTTGATTACGGGATCGACGTTCATCGCTGGAATAAGTTCCAACAGTCAAGTATCTATGAGTTTCTGTCCAGAACGATTTTACATACAACGGCCATGTAAATCTAGGCATGGGGAAGGCAGATGGCAGACTCAGATTAGTTGAAAGAATCGAAAGGAATCGTAAACCATGCACGAAAGAGATCGCATACACAACCTTCTTTCACCAGTTCTTGAGTATCGTTTGTTTGAAACCGTTACCAAGTTGCATTAATGTAATAGATAAGATTCAAAGAAGATCTGGGCGACTAGTTTCTTTCATTCAGCGTAAGAGTGTACACAGGTACAAGATCGCTCCACTCACAAAACTGTGAGTGTCCACGTTCCAAACGAGTTAAGAAACATACTTTGATTAAATCTGCTCGGGGTATCAACCTAGTAGTGTCCTCGTGTTGTTACAACGTTTAGACGAATTTTCTAGTCGTGATCTTCAAGTTTCACCACATCGTCTGAGAATGACGAGTAGGAAATTGTCGAGACGTTGCGACAACAAGACGCCACGACTAGACTGAGTTCATCGATGAAATTCTCCTAGAAAGACTCCATTGTATAAAGAAACACACTGCTTCCTCCAATATACATCCCGCGTTATAAGCATGATCCAGAATTGGATAATTTCGGTCTCCCGCAGAAAGATACCAACCAACTTACTTCTCCTGTAACATACGAGAAGTGAAGGGAGAGGGGAAACAATGCTAGAACATTACGTACTGTGGAGGTACAGCTGAGCTTCCGACATTTTTTTTATGGATATCAGAATGATCTATCTCGTTTGGACTGCCCGATGGTCACATCGCTCCACTTGGGTTCATATGCGTTTAACCCAAGATGAGGTGAAATGGATACACAACAGGACAGCGCTGGTCCTAGGAAACATGTAACATGGATGTTATAGCTCACAAAAAATAACAAACGTGATAATCATCTAACTATGAAATGAAACAATGGTGAACATTAATTGCTTTTTATTATAAAGTTCCTAAGTTTTCTACTTCGGCCAATACACTAATCTCCACTTCCTCATTTCCCCGAAAACTGGCGTCCTGACTGACTTCCGCTTCTCTGCAATTTTTTTAAGATTAACCAATGAAGACAAGAGGTTGTTCATTCCACGTAACGCCGTGCCAGAATCCAGGACCATTACTGAACAAAGAGAGAAGAACTCCTGTCCACAATGCATCACGTTTGATCCTCAGAGAACACTCTAGGAGAGCGGCCAGTCAGTGCAAAACAAAGTTCCTTTGAAATCAACTTTGGTTGGATGGCACTGCTTGTAAAAACTAAGATTCTGCATGAGTGAACGTAGGCCGAGCCCCTTTTCGTGCAGGGTACGTTATGCAAAAAACTGTCAGAATGCAGAATCCCGATGCCTGCTTCAGACAGTGCTTTGGTGGTGGTGTATATCTGCGACTAGCAGACACTGCATATTATCCCACTCTCTTTCGCCTCTGAAAGCGAACCCCCAGGGGGTTCCGACCAGACACCAAGTCACTGACTTTACCTCTTGTGGTGTCACCGCCAGGCACCACAGTTGCTAGGTGGTAGCCTTTAAATCGGCCGCTGTCCGGTAGTATACGTCGGACCAGCGTGTCGCCACTATCAGTGATTGCAGACCGAGCGCCACCACACGGCAGGTCTAGTCTAGTGAGACTCCCTAGCACTCGCCCCAGTTGTACAGCCGACTTTGCTAGCGATGGTTCACTGTCTACATACGCTCTCATTTTCAGAGACGACAGTTTAGCATAGCCTTCAGCTACGTCATTTGCTACGACCTAGCAAGGCGCCATTTCAGTCCTACATCATTTGCTACGACCTAGCAAGGCGCCATTTCAGTTACTATTGATATTGATATTGTGAAACATTTACCTACAAGAGCGACGTTCATCATTAATGGATTAAATTTAAGTATCAAACTAATTACGTCCGCTTTCTGAATTCTAATTCCTTGTCATGTTCCAGACCTCACGTCAGTATAGTTCTTCCCTCCTCACGCCAGCCTGCGTCAGCTAAAACGCGTGCATTTTGGCCTCCTCTCGTAACACGGTGTTGGCTCTTCTGCCAACACAACACCTCTCTCTCAACCCTAGCTCCTTATGGGCCCAGCTAAAGCACAGAAAGTATCACACATAAAATGGCCATTAGTAAAGAGAAGGAATTAACATTAAAGTACATGGCTCACTCCTTACAGTTACTGACGTAAATGTTTTATTAACTGACTAGAATAGAATTCAGATATTAATGACTTTAAATGAATTATGAAATATACAAGAGATTTGTCAGTCCAGAAATGGACTGAAACACATCAGTGCCCTCGGTCACCCACCGAATGGCGGCCTTGCGAAGTACAGATGTAGATGGAAGACATGGACAACTACGCTCCACGCCACACAACCAGCGTCTCATCTGAAAACGTCCCTATTAAATGAATATTAGGTCAAGAATGAGGGTTTCCAGTTTTTCACCAAATCACAAGACGTTTGCTTTCAGAAACCAAACGACCCAAAGCATAAGACACAGCATGCATTACAGAGAGTTGACCCACATCTGGACCGAAACCACATGGAAAGATAACGACTGTGGGCCGGTACATCAGCCAGACTGAGTATAATTTTTAGGTGGTTTCTCACGGTCGTTTAGGTAAATGCTGGGTTGGTCCTCGGATATTACGATACACAAACAGTTAAAATGCGGTAACATAATGAACAAGGTTTACACGATTTACACACAGATGGCACAACTGACACCCCCTCTCAGTTTACCGTGGCGACCGTGGCTTCACGTTATGCATCCGACCACGAAGTTAAAAAATAAAATGAAATTTTCCAAATCATGGGAAAGCACACCCCGTAATGGGCATAGTAAAAAGAAAAAGAAGAATGTCCACTTCCGGCTGAATTAGAAGAACTGGTATAAGAACGTGGATGAAAAAAACCGGTCATGTAGGGAATAACAAAGTAATTTTAAGGAGTAGAACTTACAACAATTAACACCAGGGATTTGTGTCATGGTTATAACAGACAGGGGCCGAGTACTTGATTGTTTTTTCAGTTATCTCGTGAGGCCTCCATATCGGCTCAGCCAGATGTTCACGTGAGCGCCGGTACTTTCCTAGAGGTCTGAAGGCCGGACATCTCACAGCGCATGTCGCGCTAGTCCGTACTCGCTGCACGTGTCAGCAAACAAA
The DNA here is from genome assembly GCF_023897955.1 of Schistocerca gregaria. Taxonomy (NCBI): domain Eukaryota; kingdom Metazoa; phylum Arthropoda; class Insecta; order Orthoptera; family Acrididae; genus Schistocerca; species Schistocerca gregaria. The sequence goes on from NC_064920.1 coordinate 553,646,584, forward strand.
CTGGATCTTGAGCCTCAAGATTTTTCTGACAGGTGACTGACCGCCAGAACCGTGTATCTGATTCCTTGGGTTTGTCTGGTCGAGTTAACCTTAAGCTACATGATTACCCTGTGCTGGTTACAATATCTAACCAAATTATTAGGCCAAACATACAGCCTTCTTAGTTGTGTTAGCAGAGCTGTCAAATGAAAGCGTGATGTACGAGGGTTGAATGAAGAGGCATGCATCCACCTTCGTTAACTGGGTTGCGATGGGAATATTTTGATAATTCAAACGTAGAAATAATCCTTAGAATGTGATCTTTAATTACCAATATACACTTTTCCACATAATAAGCAGCCAATTGGATACATTTCTGCCAACGATGAACAAGTTTCCTGAAGCCGTCACGGAAGAAGTCGACACACTGTTTCCGCAACCACAGTCTCACAGACCTCTCAACGTCTTCATCAGAAGCACCACGTTTCCTCTCCTGTCAAAATTGAATGGAGAAAGGCGTTACCTTCGTTCTCGTAACGTGAGAGGAGTTCCTGCAAAGTTTCAAGTCTGTGCGCTTACATTTCAGGTATCAACATCCAGGGTACCCATCGTGCACAGATCATCGGAAAGCCAAGGAAAGCAAAAATGTGACCCACACGTTCTTGTGAAATGCCGTTTCTGCTTGCAGTTTCTCTCTGAGTGATACGACGATCGTCCTGAATCAATCTGTCAACATTTTGCTTGTGAAACTCGGTGGTTGCTGTCACAGGACGTCCAACTCATTGTTTGTCACACAGGTCAGATGTTGCTGCCTCAACCTTTAAATTTACTCGCCCAGTGACGCACGGTACTCACATCATCACAATCACCATAAACTGCTTCTATTCTCTGATGAATCTCCTTTGGGGTGACACCTTCTGCTGTCAAGAATTCAGAGACTGCAAGTTGCTTAAATCGCATTGACCGACCGTCTGCGCAGGGTTCCATACTTTACACTGTAACAACACAACCGTTCAATGCTAAGGTTTCCCGCCAACTGGAGTTGTAGAAAAGAGGCTACGAAACAAGCCAGTCCCTGCCGCATACCAATGCTACCAACTGTTGAAGAGTTACGAAGGTAGAGGCATTACTTTTAAGTCAACCCTCGTATGTGAAAAAATGTAAGGAAACTGCTTTTTACTTCAAAAGTAATCGACTTAAGTGTTATGACATTTAGCCCACTGAGAGACAAGACACTCAGTGCCTTCATGGAAAAATGTCTGCCGCTGCCTAAGGAACAATGATTGTACCCAGCCCTGTGCGTCGCCTTAAAACTGTATTTATTTAACTAAAGAAGCACACGTATAACTTCACTTGACGAAGCCAACTGCACGGTAACATGCTGGAAAGTTAAGAAATAAACATTTAAACATATAAAATTTAATGACACGTGTTACTACCAGTGTAAATGGTGCAACGCTTCATTACAGTTTTCTCAACGATTTCACAATTTCATGTGGCAGATCTGTGATACAAGTAATATCAGCTTATGTATACTATCTATCATCAGTATTTCGGCATCCATATCGTGATAGGCACGCTGATAAGTCTCAGACCGAGTGTACACAGCCATTGTTAAAATGCTCTGAGAACAATTACCGCAAGCTGTTTTCGTGTCCAAATATTGCATAAAAATGTGACAGCGCAAGAATGAAGCTTCAGGGGTGGTGGTTTTTGTTTATCAGGATATCGTTGAAATCATTGTTCAATGTTGATATCTACACACAAATTAATTTTTATGTAAATTAATGTTCAAGTATTTAGTCATATAGGGCCAATATCGTTACAGTGATCAAAACCATTTGATGCACAAGTGTAGCGATGACTCCTTGAAAATGTAGGAGTCTTTTTTCAGACTGGGTGGGGGGCCGAGGAACTTTAGGACCTACTACTTGTACCGATAGTACGGTCTTTTGGCTATCAATACTATGTACGAGAGCAGGAAATTTGCTTTCGCCATTCGAAACAGTTAGCATCTGCAAGCAGTTTCTATTGATGGTACCGATTCCCTTGCAATGATGACGTACAACCTCTTCAGTCTGCTACAGTAGTAGAAATATCGCCTAAACGCAGTAAAAGACGTCGATCTCATCCTAGTTTCAGTAAAGACACTTTGAACAGCTCAATCGTCGCTAATAAGAATAATTCTTCCAAAGAAACCCAAATTTTTAAAAAAATCTGGCAAATGAATCTGTCAAAGACCTTCCAACGGAACTTAACGATATGATTGAATTTAGCGAGATATTATCTGATAAAACTGCTTTATCTCCCGCTAATACTGGAGCACGCACAGCGTCGGCTGCAGTAGCTACAACTGATATACTTTCTGCATTTGGTGCTACGAAAAAAAAAACATGAACCGTACTCTACAATTCACACTTGAATGACTGGCAGAGGGTCCTTTGAGCCACCTTCAGTCTTGCTCTAGCGTTTCTCTATCAACGCGTGGGAAAAATGAGGGCTTAAATCTTTCCGTACGAGATCTGATTTCTCTTATTTTATTATGATGGTCGTTCCTGCGTATGTAAGTTCGCAATAATGAAATATTTATGAATTCAAAGGTTATTCAAATTTCGTGGAAAGAAGCCGTTGATTCAATGATTCCCGCCTCAACTCGTGTTCATATCTGCGACAATCCTATTTTTCGCAGTAATACAAAACGATCACTTCTTTTGACTCTCTCGACATCTTCCGTCAGTCTTACCTGGTAAGGGCCCCGTACCACAAAGAAATACTGCAGCAGTGTAGACAGTCTCTTTGGTATACCTGTTACATTTTCTGTTCTGCTCGCAACACGCAGTCTTCGATTTGCCTTTCCCACAACACTGTCTACGTGATCGTTACAATTTTATTTGTTCGTAACTGTAATTCTTAACTATTTAGTTGAATTAACAGCATTTAGATTTGTGCGATTTATCGTGTGAACTAAATTTAACGGATTTCTTTTAGTACTCATATGGGCGACGTCACACTTTTCCTTACTCAGAGACATATTTCATTTTTCGCACCATACAGATATCTTAAATAAATCGTTTTGCAATTGGTTTCATCTTCTGAGAACTACTAGACGCTAAGTAACAGCATCATCTACAAACAGGAGGGCTGATCAGGAACAGCAGACAGCCTACAATACTTCTCTGGGAAACGCCAGATACTGTATCACCTTTGTTTTGTTCGATTATTTTTCGTCGATTATTGCGTACTGTGTCCTTTTTGAGAGGAACTCAAGGATCCAGTCCCACACCTGAAACTACAGGGTGTTCCATTGATAGTGACCGGGCCAAATATCTCACGAAATAAGGGTCAAACGAAAAAACTACAAAGAACGAAACTTGCCTATCTTGAAGGGGGAAACCAGATGGCGCTATGGTTGGCACGCTAGATGTCGCTGCCGTAGGTCAAACGGATATCAACTGCGTTTTATTTAAAAATAGGAACCCCCATTTTTTATTACATATTCGTGTAGTACGTAAAGAAATATGAATGTGTTAGTTGAACCACTTTTTTTCGCTTCGTGATAGATGGCGCTGTAATAGTCACAAACGTATAAGTGCGTGGTATCACGTAACATTCTGCCAGTGTGGACGGTATTTGCTTGGTGATACATTACCCGTGTTAAAATGGACCGTTTACCAACTACGTAAAAGGTCTATATCATGTTGATATATGGCTATGGTAATCAAAATGCCCAACGGGCGTGTGATATGTATGCTGCTCGGTATCCTGGACGACATCATCCAAGTGTCCGGACCGTTCGCCAGATAATTACGTTATTTAAGGAAACAGGAAGTGTTCAGCCACATGTGAAACGTCAACTGCGACCTGCAACAAATGCTGATGCCAAAGTAGGTGTTTTAGTTGCTGTCGTGGCTAATCCGCACATCAGTAGCACACAAATTGCGCGAGAATCGGGAATCCCAAAAACGGGTTCTATTTAGCGACGAAGAGTCATTCACCAACAGCGGTAACGTAAACTGGCATAATATGCACTATTGGGCAACGCAAAATCCACGATGACTGCGACAAGTCGAACATCAGCGACCTTGGAGGGTTAATGTATGGTGCGGCATTATGGGAGGAAGGATAGTTGGCCCCCATTTTATCGATGGCAATCTAAATGGTGTAATGTATGCTGATTTCCTACGTAATGTTCTACCGATGTTACTACAAGATGTTTCACTGCATGACAGAATGGCGATGTACTTCCAACATGATGGATGTCCGGCACATAGCTCGCGTTCGGTTGAAGTAGTATTGAATAGCATATTTCATGACAGGTGGATTGGTCGTCGAAACACCATACCATGGCCCGCACGTTCACCGGATCTGACGTCCCCAGATTTCCTTCTGTGGGGAAAGTTGAAGGATATTTGCTATCGTGATCCGCCGACATCGCCTGAAAACATGCGTCAGCGCATTGTCGATGCAAGTGCGAACGTTACGGAAAGCGAACTACTCGCTGTTAGAGGAATGTCGTTACACGTATTGCCAAATGCATTGAGGTTGACGGACATCATTTTGAGCATTTATTGCATTAATATGGTATTTACAGGTAATCACGCTGTAACACAATGCGTTCTCAGAAATGATAAGTTCACAAAGGTACATGTATCACATTGGAACAACCGAAATAAAATGTTTAATTTAAAAAACCTACCTGTTACCAACTGTTGGTCTAAAATTGTGAGGCATATGTTTGTGACTGTTACAGAGCCATCTATCACAAAGCGAAAAAAGTGGTCCAACTAAAACATTCATATGTCTTTACGTGCTACACGAATATGTAACAAATATTTGGGGTTTCCTGTTTTTTTTAAAAAAAACGCAGTTGATATCCGTTTGACCTATGGCAGCGCCATCCAGCGGGCCAACCAAAGCGTTATCTGGTTTCCCTCTTCAAGCTCGACAAGTTTCGTTCTTTGTAGTTTTATCGTTTGATGCTTATTTCGTAAGATATTTGGCCCGGTCACGATCAATGGACCACCCTGTATACTCCATAAGTACGTAGTTTGATTAGGACTCTTTTGTTAAAAGCCTTCTAGATCGGGCATCCAAATGTGGTTCATCAATTCAGATTTCTCTATGATCAGTGCGCTACTGACGAAAGAGCTCCCTAAAGACAGCGCCATGTATTTAAAAGAATTAGAAGTATTTTTGAAACGCGACAAGAAAACAAGAAACGATACTTCCGATCGCAAAACAGTACACTAAAAATTTTGCAGCTCCGCCACAGTTAATTGAAAAACAACTCATAAAAACCAAAGCAATCGACGAACAACAACACTTACGGCGATTGTTAAGTGCGTTTGGAAAAGTAACGGCTGCTAAATAAGATACGTGTTCGTCATCTCTATTTTACGAGAAAACGTCGATACGTTCGAAGTAAGGAGTACTCAGTTTAAATAGAATGCTGATTACCACTAATGGCAACACAGCCCACAAACCAGACGACTTCGTCTCTTCTGAAGCCAGCTAGATGCATGCTAATACATCTGCAGCTCTCACGAACCTGATGCAGTTTGTTATACGGTAGCTTCTCTGATTGATATTGCCTTCACCTAAGAGCTGTATTGTTATCAACAAAACGTAATGGGAATCGCTAGGTGGTATAAGATACTAAGCTCAGGCAGAACAAGGAAAAGGTGAAAGTTGCCTCTTACACAGCACATTCAATTCCTCAATATTTTGCTTTTAATGGTTCAAATGGCTCTGAGCACTATGGGACTCAACTGCTGTGGTTATTAGTCCCCTAGAACTTAGAACTACTAAAACCTAACTAACCTAAGGACATCACACACATCCATGCCCGAGGCAGGATTCGAACCTGCGACCGTAGCAGTCGCACGGTTCCGGACTGCGCGCCTAGAACCGCGAGACCACCGCGGCCGGCTTTGCTTTTAATTATTCGCGAACTAGTCTATAACCATACTGTTATCAACAAAACGTAGTGGAAATCACTAGAGGGACTATAAGATATTTACCACAGGTAGCACAAAGACAAGGTGGAAGTTGCCTGTTAAGCAGCACATTCAATTACTCAGTAGCTTCTCTTTCAACAATTCGCGAACTGGTCTCTGCTAATATTTTCCAAGGCGTTCTGTGACCTGTATCGATAGCTGTGTAGGTATACTTTGATTTATGATTACGGCGGAAGCGTGTTACCTATGGTGGTTTCCGCGCTCCCAACCAGTCAGACAACAAGCAGTTGGTTTGAAACACTCTTTGTTCTGATGATATGTAATGGGTAGACTCAGGTCAGAAGTGGCACCAGCAGTCGATAATTCGGTGAAAACGTTCCATTTATTCATTCTGGTTGCTAATATGCATGGTGCTGCAGTCATTTCATTCATGTGGTACTCGTATCACACGGTTTATTTTTCATTAATTTCGCCTGGCAAACTTGTGGTGATTTGCGAAGCCGAACTGTTAATTGCGCGCGTGGTTTTACAAATGTTAAGTCTTTGTGTTTCCGGTGAGCTTAAAGCGGGTTACAGGATCGTGCTCTTGTCATTCGTTTCGAATCATTATCCACTCAGTTCTGTTATTCTCTGCTACAATTTAAACCATTCACTATTTCACTGGAAGTCGTGCCATATACCGGGTGCTTATAATTAAATTTTCACTATATAACTGCAGAAAAGTGGGAATTTGAGGACATGGGACCTGGATAAACTGAAATAACCAGAGATTGTTGAGACCTTCATGGAGAGCATTAAGGAACGTTTGACAAGAATAGGAGAAAGAAATACAGTAGAAGAAGAGTGGGTAGCTTCGAGAGATGAAATAGTGACGGTAGCGGAGGATCAAGTACGTAAAAAGACGAGGGCTAATATAAATCCTTGGGTAACAGAAGATATATTGAATTTAATCGATGAAAGGAGAAAATATAAAAATGCAGTAAATGAAGCAGGCAAAAAGGAATACATACGTCTCAAAAATGAGATCGACAGGAAGTGCAAAACTGCTAAGCAGGAATGCCTAGAGGACAAATGTAAGGATGTGGAGGCTTATCTCACTAGGGATAAGATAGATACAGCCTACAGCAAAATTAAAGAGACCTTTGGAGAAAAGAGAACTACTTGCATGAATATCGAGAGCTCAGATGGAAACCCAGTTCTAAGCAAAGAAGGGAAAGCAGAAAGGTGGAAGGAGTATATAGAGAGTCTACACAAGGGCGATGTTCATGAGGACAATATTGTAGAAACGGAAGAGAATGTAGATGAAGATGAAATATGAAATATGATACTGCGTGAAGAGTTTGACAGAGCACTGAAAGACCTAAATCGAAACAAGGCCCCGGGAGTAGACAACAATCCATTAGAACTACTGACAGCCTAGGGAGAGCCAGGCCTCGCAAAACTCTACCATCTAGTGAGCAAGATGTATGAGACAGGCGAAATACCCTCAGACTTCAAGAAGAATATAATAATTCCAATCCCAAAGAAAGCAGGTGTTGACAGATGTGAAAATTGCCGAACTTTCAGTTTAATAAGCCACGGCTGCAAAATGCTAACAGGAATTCTTTACAGACGAATGGAAAAAAGTGGTAGAGGACGACCTCGGGGAAGATCAGTTTGGATTCCGTAGAAATGTTGGATCACGTGAGGCAATACTGACCCTACGACTTATCTTAGAAAATAGATTAAGGAAAGGCAAATCTATGTTTCTAGCATTTGTAAACTTAGAGAAAGGTTTTGACAATGCTGACTGGAACCCTCTCTTTTACATTCTGAACGTGGCAAGGGTAAAACACAGAGAGTGAAAGCCTATTTACAATTTGTACAGAAACCATATGGCAGTTATAAGAGTCGAGGGGCATGAAAGGGAAGCAGTGGTTGGGAGGAGAGTGAGACAGGGTTGTAGCCTCTCCCCGATGGTATTCAATCTGTATATTGAGGAAGCAGTGAAGGAAACAAAAGAAGAATCGGAGTAGGAATTAAAATCCATGGGGAAGAAATAAAAACTTTGAGGTTCGTCGATGACATTGTAATTCTGTCAGAGACAGCAAAGGACCTGGAAGAGCAGCTGAACGGAATGGACAGTATCTTGAAAGGAGGAAATAAGATGAACATCAACAAAAGCAAAACGAGGATAATGGAATGTAGTCAAATTAAATCGGGTGATGCTGAGAGTATTAGATTAGGAAATGAAACGCTTAAAGTAGTAAATGAGTTTTGCAATGAGTATTGCTATTTGGGGAGCAAAATAACTGACGATTTTCGAAGTAGAGAGGATATAAAATGTAGACTGGCAATGGCAAGGAAAGCTTTTCTGAAGAAGAGAAATTTGTTAACATCGAGTATAGATTTAAGTGTCAGGAAGTCGTTTCTGAAAGTATTTGTATGGATTGTAGCCATGTATGGACGTGAAACATGGACGATAAATAGTTTAGAGAAGAAGAGAGTAGAAGCTTTCGAAATGTGGTGCTACAGAAGAATCCAGAAGATTAGATGGGTAGATCACATAACTAATGAGGAGGTATTGAATAGAATTGGAGAGAAGAGAAATCTGTGGCACAACTTGACTGGAAGAAGGGATCGGTTGGTAGGGCATATTCTGAGGCATCAAGGGATCATCAATTTAGTATTAGAGGGCAGCGTGTTGAGAGAGACCAAGTGATGAATACACTAAACAGATTCAGAAGGATGTAGGTTGCAGTAGGTACTGGGAGATGAAGGAGCTTGCACAGGATAGCGTAGCATGCAGAGCTCCATCAAACCAGTCTCTGGACTAAAGACCACAACAGCAACAACACGTTATAACACAGAAACTTATTACCGTACGAGGACCAAACTTGGTAGCATTAACGCCAAAATTTTGAAGCTGTAAAGAGACTTTATGGACACACTGTATGTCCGTAGGTATGCTTGCTTCCTCTCTTGATATGCCGAGATTCAAATCAGCACATGTGTGAATGTTCTTTCGCTAAACGCTGTTCTTCAGGCATCCCATCAACTACAAATCACAAAGAGTGAGATAGGGTGATAGTGCCGGCCAACCATTTGGAAACGATCGGCTGATAATTCGATCCTTTCCAAATGTGTTTCGGAGAAGCAAGTGAACTTCACGAGAGGGGTGGGGCCTCATCTTCCATGAAAACTGTTGAGTCCAATGCGTGTCTCTCCTGAAGGGTTGGTATGACATGCTGGCGAAGCATATCGGATTAACGCTGGCCAGTCACACTGCACGTCTTTGGCCCTTGAGCGCCAACCTGTTCAAATAGGAATGGACCAATAATGAACGTGGTCGTGAAGCCCCACCATACGGTGACACGTTCACCCTAACGAGGAACTTCACGCCCATTGACTGGAGGTGAAGATCCCCACACTCGACAATTCTGTGTTCACCTCACCCGTCAGAGAAAAATGAGCTTCGTCTGTCCACAGGACGGTCCAGCGCCAGCCTTAGTCAGCTTCAATCCTTGCGAGAAAGTGGAGAACGTAGTAAACACGTCTTTGTGCGTCCTATCGTGCAAGCTGCTGTACGATGTGGATCTTGTACGGATACCATTGGAGAATGGTTCGAAGCACCACGGATCACGGAATGTTCAGCTGTCGTAACACACCACGCACACTGCCAGACGATTCGGAATTGCGCGCAGGTTTGTCTGCCATAACAACAGCGACTTCATCGACCACCTGTGGTGCAATCGGTCGTCGGCCTCTTCCCGGAGCGACGCCCAGTTCTCCAGTTAATTCGAACATCTTCATCGTACTCCGCGCAGCAGGTGGAGAAAGAAGACCCTTCTGTAATCCTTTCAACTGGTGATATTCTCGAAGTGCAGACGCAGCTGTTGTTTTGTTAATAGAGCTTCACCAGTAATGTTCGGCTCCTTTTGTCCAAGCTTATGTTGACACGTCAACAAACGCACTGCGACAGGTCAGGTGTGTGAGACAATGAATCACGATGAATGATCACGGCACCTGGTGGCCGTAGTTGGAACCGGACGGTGGCGCTGTGACACATGGAAATCATGTATCCCATACTCTGGACATTAATGCTACCAAGTTTGGTACTCGTGTGGTAATTAGTTTCCACGCTATAACGTGTTAAATAGGGGAAGTTTAATTATAACCACCCGGTATTTGAATCTGCTGGATTATTGAATTCTCGACGTTCTCTTGAAAGCCTAGTGGAAATAACTTTGCTTATTTAATCTGAAGTCAATATAGATCATTTAATTACATTTGCTGTTACTCATCTCCACTTTTCTAACTTATTTTTTTAATGTTTACTTATATATCGGGTGGGTCTTTTGTGTACATATGTCGCAAGGCACCCCCTTTTGTCTGTTAATGAATGCAAAAAGTGCAGATGATATTTTAATTCGTTATTCAATAGTTTTCCCATGTCAATCGTGATAAATATCCTGTTCTATGCACGCAAATTTTCAGGTGTGAAGGTAAGTTTTGTCGTCGATTGCTGAATATAGAATTGCTGTGGTAGATTTACTACAGCGTTTGTTCATCTTCCATTAAGCAACTTGTACAGCGCATTGCATGGGTGTGTTCAGTATTCAGTGATAGTTCTTGTAGATTCAGTTCTTTCGAATCACGTCGTTATTCAAATAACCTGAAGCATCATCGTCAATTAGTATAAGGAGTAATCAAAAACTTCTCGTTTGACGGTGTTGCTGCAGCCTGTATGCAACGTAGCGCGACTGCGGATATATAAGCAACGACATGTAGGTAAGGGATCAGCGTGGGGGTGAGTACAAGGGGAGACGGCACTTCCTATGCAGAGCACAGCCATCAACTGAAGCCAGGGCCAGCATCTCGGTGAGTGCAGGGAGTGAGTTTCTCAGTTCAATACCGTGTGATGCTTGCCGTCTTAGCTTCCGTACTTCTAATCGGCATTCATTCCTGAATACTTATTTTAATACAATATAAAGTCCAGTGCAGTATGAATACACACTCGACACACCAATATGGCGACGGTGGCTTCACTTTTGCTACGTAAGGGCATCTTCCTTATTCTAAGCTCCTTGGGAATTAATGTGACTTTCATGTTTTTCCGGCGTGCATGCGGTAAATGCTGAAACGCGAACTATGGCGATGATATTACCAAATATGTCGAAACAGGATCGACGTGCTGTTATTCTTTTCTTGGCTGCCACAAAACCCTGTAGACATCCTTCGGAGAATGAGGAATGTGTATGGGGCAAAAAGTTTGTCGAAGACCACAGTTGTGGGATGGGGGACCAGATTATGTGGCAGAATCTACTCCAGCTGTAGTGGTATCTCGAGCACCCGCCCTATAATCCTGATCTCTCGCCATGCATAATATCACGCCTTCTGCCCCTTAAAAAAGGCCTCGAGGGGTCGACAATTCCTGTCGAGTAAGGGTGTGCAGCAGGCTGTTATGGATTTCCTCACGCTGCAGGACACGGTGTTTTGCCAAACGGATGTTCTCAACCTGGTGCGTTGGTGTGAGGATTGCATCAATGCTCACTGCGGTTTTGCCTGACTGGCATGCACGGTGATCGCCTCTTATAATTTTCGTGTTTAAGTGTACAGTGATTACAAACAGGGACCAAGAATCGATTTCCACACTTTTCAACTACAAGTTAGTTACTAATACACTCCTGTAATTTTTATACAATTTTACAAGTGATTTTTGCAGGGGTTCAGTCACATATGGTAAGGCTAAATTTCATTAACTGCGTGATTTTTTGTAAGTGTGAGCTACAAAATTAATTTGTTATCATTTTCCAAGTCAGATTACATTATGAAATTATTTGTTGGATCATGCATTTATTTATAATAAGACGTAGTTTCATTAAATCATAGTCTGGAGATAGTACTTGGGTTAGTAGTTGAATCTCCTGAGATAGTAGCCCATTTGCAAACTGATGACACATTCCATGATCTTGAACTAAGATTTCATTGATTCCTTTACTATTTACAGCTGCAGTTTATTTCAGTTAACTGAAATTGAAATCAGGTGGAATGAACTTTATCCAGACATGTTGTCTTTCAGATCAGCCATCGCTAAACTGCAGATTCATATAAACACGACAGCACAAGCGCTCGTAGGCTCACCAACAGCTAACCAAAACACTCAGTTCGTGGCCACTTCCCACAATGATCCAAGAAACATGTGTGGAGAGACATCTGGTAATATTTTAACATACTCGTAACCAATTTTTTGCCAAAGTCAAATTTCTAGGACTTTCGGCAGTTATCTCGTATCCAAAACAGTCCTCCAAAGTGGAAATAGTGATAGTGAATTAAGGTCGGCTTAGTAATATTGTAATGAACCACGTTCACAACATGAGAACATTGGAAGAAACATGCTGGTGCTGAAGGTACAATGCTGAAGCTTTGACCATCATTTAAGCTGACTTAAAGCTGTAAGGAATGAAGAATAAAGGAATAATATTGCATCTGTAAGTGTTAACTGCGGTCTCTTTATTTCAGTCACTGCTGTAGCTTGAATCCTGTCTTATGTGACGGGAGCGCCTGACTCATTCCGAGAAACATATTAGCGTTTGATGATAATATATTCAAATAAATTATAAGTATAAAAAATGCAACTTTTACCGTCGCAGTAGTGGGAATGGGAGTTCAGAAGGGACAAATGTTTAATTCGAGAACACTCGTCGTCATACATATTTCCAATCTACATCTTTATTGATGATAAACAAATCATCGTATTTCTTGAGTTATGTCCATGTGAAATGGCAACAGTTACGAGAGTAGCAGTTCAGGCTGGGATGGGGGTCGCCTGGAAAGCAATGCTCTCGATGCCGCACTCGTTGGTCCCCCTCAGGATCTTGAAGTAGCCGGCGTCTCCCCAGTCGCCGCCCCAGCTGTTCTTGACGGTCCAGTACTTCTCGCCAGAGGCCTCGTCCACTCCGTATCCCACCAGCAGCACCGAGTGGCTCACGGACTGCACAGTGAGTGACACAGACGTTTAAGCACTAACAAATAAATTATTCGTAATTACCTGACATTTCCAGAAGGAGAATGATCTCTCTATCATTGTAAAAACGCTTCCAAATAGATTCATTGGCCAGATCCCAATTGATACATATCCTGATCAGTAGTTTCAGTGAAGTTCCACTGTCACCTTCAGATAATCGCATATATGAATTGGAAAGCTCCTATGAGCGGTACATTGCCATCTGACCATTGAAAACATGGAGCTAAACTCACAAAAAGACACTCTCATGCAACAGTAACTACACTAAAATGGAAGCCATAATTGTATCAGCAAGGCACAAAGACGTCAAGTATACTATGTGATGAAAAGTATCCTGACACCCACAGAAATAAACTATTTCATATTAGGTGCATTGTGCTGCCACCTACTGCCAGGTACTCCATATCAGCGACCTCAGTAGTTATTAGACATCGTGAGAGACCAGTATGGGGCGTTCCGTGGAACACACGGACTTCGAACTTGATCAGGTGATTGGGTATCATTTGTGCCATAGTCTGATTTCCACAATCCTAAACATCCTTAGGTCCACTGTTTCCGACGTGATAGTGAAGGGGAAGCGTGAAGGGACAGCACAAAAGCGTATAGGCCGCCCTCGTCTGTTGAATGACAGAGACCGCCGTTAGTTGACGGTCGTAATGTGTATTAGGCAGACACCTATCCAGACCATCACACAGGAATTCCAAACTGCATCAGGACCCACTGCAAGTACTATGACAGTTAGGCGGGAGCCGAGAAAACTTGGATTTCATGGTCGAAGGGCGAAGCCAGACATCACGCCGGTAAATGCCAAACGACACCTCCCTTGCTGTAAGGAGGGTAAACACTGGACGATTCAACAGCTGAAAAACGCTATGTGGAATGACGAATCACGGTACATAATGTGACGATCCGATGGCAGGGTGTGGGTATGGCGAATGGCCGGTGAACGTCATCTGCCAGCGTGTGTAGTGCCAACAACAAAATTCGTAGGCGGTGGTGATAGGTGTAAGACGTGTATATTTCTATAGTCTACTGTCAAACCACAATTTATGAAAGATGTTTATATTTTATTAATAGGATTAAGCAGAAATAATTAATATATGTCATGTTGGAAATAAATGTGGTGGCAGGGAATGTCTGCACCAAAGTATTGTTGGCAGAAGAGACTGCACATTGATATAATTTTAAAAAGGCGGGAGAGACCGCGTATGGATACATTTTAAGAAAAGAACGGGAAACACCGTGTATTGATACATTTTGTAATAGTAGCAGGGATTGTCTGCACCAGTAAGCATTGTTGGCGGGAGAGACCGCACTTCAGCGTTCGTAGGAAGTCAGTAGAAGCGAGGTATGAAGCGAGTCGGTAGCAGATCTGAAGCGAGAGGTTGAGAGGAGCGGTGTGCCTGCCAGCCACCAGCTACGATTTACAAGAGATTATAAACGGATGTACACAGACATCAGCTAACTATTCTCATAAGACGAACTAATATTATTGAATTATTTTTTGAGAAACTCAAGACTACTGAAGGTGTGTTTGCACATTGCTAGTTGTAAGATTATTGTAAAAAGTAAGTCCCATTTGAACGTTTGTAAAATCATTTCATTGAGATTATAATTAATTTTTGCCAGCAATATTGAATTACTGATTATAATCCAGCCCAAAAACCACCAACGTAAAACTACGCAAAAAACCACCAACGTAAAATTTTGCAAAATTTTTTGTTGTCAAGAAAAAGTTTAACTATTAATTACGTAACTTCAGTCAAATTAATTAAAGAATAACGTCAGCTTTGGTAATAAATACAGCCACTAATTATGACAGCCCACCGGCAACTAATAGAATACAGTAAACCAGAGTAAGTATACTCATGTCGCAGTTCGATGTAGCAGTCCGATGGCGATCCAGTAACAGTAAAAAAGGCAAGGAACAGTTTTGGGTTGTTGCAGGTAACGACTGAGGGCTACGACGACGATACATTCTATGTTTCGTCGAAATAATCAGAAAATGGCTTCTGATACGCAGCATTTAAATTTGTATGCGAAGATTGAGAAAGACAGTTAATTTCAAAGGGAAGATTTCATTTGTTATTACTAAGCAAGAGATAGAAATCCTAAGGGAAGGTTTCATAGATTATTGTCGAAGGGAAGGTTCCGTAACAAAAGCGATATAGAGGAGACGGGAAGGTTTCATAGGATGTGGTCATGTTTTTCATGGGGGTGCTTCTAACCCATAGATGTTTTGTGTGGCAGTATCACAGCACAGGCCTACGTTGGTATTTTAAGCACCTTCTTGCTTCCCCCTGAACAGAAGAGAAATTCATGGATGGCGACTGCATCTTTCAACACGATCGAGCGCCAGTTCATAATTTACGGCCTGTGGCGGAGTGGTTACACGACAGTAACATCCCTGTAATGAACTGGCCTGCATAGAGTCCTAACCTGAATCCTACAGCGCACCTTTGGGATGTTTCGGAACGTCGACTTCGTGCCAGCCATCACGGACCGACATCGATACCTGCCTTTCCCTAAGAAACGTTCCAGCACCTGATTGAACGTATGCCTGCGAAAGTGGAAGCTGTTGTCGAGGCTAAGTGTGGGGCAACACCATATTCTATTTCAGCATTACCGATGGAGGACGCCACGAACTGTTCTTGAACCTTCAACCAAACCAATGCCTGATTCTAGACCAACGATATTTAAAGTACACAACTGGCCATTAAAATTGCTGCGCCACGAAGAAATGCAGATGATAAACGGGTATTCATTGGACAAATATATTATACTAGAACTGACATGTGATTACATTTTCACGCAACTTGGGTGCATAGATCCTGAGAAATCAGTACCGAGAACAACCACCTCTGGCTGTAATAACGGCCTTCATACGCCTGGGCACTGAGTCAAACAGAGCTTGGATGGCGTGTACAGGAACAGCTGCCCATGCAGCTTCAACACGATACCACAGTTCATCAACAGTAGTGACTGGCGTATTGTGACGAGCCAATTGCTCGGCACCATTGACCAGACGTTTTCAGTTGGTGAGAGATCTGGAGAATGTGCTGGCCAGGACAGCAGTCGAACATTTTCTGTGTGGGACTTAACTGCTGAGGTCATCAGTCCCCTAGAACTTAGAACTACTTAAACCTAACTAACCTAAGGACAGCACACACATCCATGCCCGAGGCAGGATTCGAACCTGTGACCGTAGCGGTCGCGCGATTTCAGACTGTAGCGCCTAGAACCGCTCGGCTACATGGTCAAGAATCCAGGTCTCAGACCCAACGGATCTGATTTCCACAAATTGTTGAAACCTGCTTCCTACAGTGCATTCAGGCCTGAGACCATCATATCAGCTGTTAGGAAGACTGGGATATATCCATTTAATCCTGCCACTGTGACTGATGAGGCAATAGCAACATCAAAGCTGACAGACAAACCTGTAGAAGACAGTCTGGAACCAGCATTAGATGATTCAGAAAATCGTTCAGAGATGAATGAACTTCTTGCTCTGCCTGTCTTAACGGATGATGGGAACAAACGGAAGCGGAGGAGAAAGACAGATAGCAAGGCAAAACGTCTGACTCCAATTTAAAAAGCAGCTCCCAAAAGAACCAGAGTAGGCCTATGCATTTTCTAAAATATTATCTCACATGCTTCATTAACACAGTTGACAGTTGTTCCTTTAAGATGTTGTTTATTTATTTTAATGAAATTTATTGATTTATAGGTAGGCCACGAATGGAAGTTACATTAAATCCACAACCCAGCACCTCTTAAGTGTCAAAGAAGAGGATGAAGAATGACAATAAATGTGGATCCTGCCGTCACAGTTATTTAGAAGACGTAAGAAGAAAATTAGGGGCACTATGGATTCAGTGTAGTTTTTGTTTAATGTTGTACCACTCGAAGTGTCAACATACTTTTGAAGAGAGTGAGGACGCTTTTATCTGCAACAAATGTCAAAGTCTTCCTGATGAAGACTAAAATGAGGCTTTCATTTAATCAGTAAATTCAATTCAATGTTTTTGCTCATCACTTCGTCAGCACTTTATCGTTATTATCATAAATAAGCCTCAATGTCGTAAAATGTCAAAATAAAATATTTTATCGAAATTCAATGCTTTCATTATTTAATTAATGCATTATCATGAAATTACTCAAGTAATGTCACGAACTTACCAAGGGGTATCACAAAATAACCTACCAAATTCTTAGTTAACGAAATCATAAGGGAGAGAATATAGAATCAACTAATCATAACATTGTGCATATTGAGTAATGCATTTAAGGACAGGCTTACATATGTAATTCAGCAGCCTTTCAAAAAAATATTTTTATGTACTTTAAATTAACTTAATACAGAAATCCTCAAGAAATTACCGCGGTATACCCTATATATACTTGAGTATTTCTGGTATCTCAACTGCAGATTTTTCAGTGCTCATTTAACTTTACGACTCTGTATCTCAGAATGAACAAAAATGGGCTTGTACCAGTATTGAAATAAACCCTTCATATTTCTTAATGTAATAGGAGAACAATTTTTCACCTCCTGTTTTGCATCCCTCAACAAAATTATCTCTGACTACCTTAGATAACATATTGCATCAATGGAACGATCTGTCATTTGACAACTGTCAAAAAATAACTCGAAATTTCTATAGAAAGTAAATACGTGACCTATATTAACAATGCAGTAAATAAAAGGAATTAGGATTCAAGATGTTTTATGGACGTCACTCTATCTAGACGTAAGTATAACATAAGAGAAAAATATTATAGAACAGTTACATAGACGTAGAATTAAATGCTTCTTAAATGTAATGTTCCGACGTCTCTGTAACTGAATGATAAATAATTACTCAGTATTTTCGGTTTGTTGCCATACGGCAACACTATGATCTTGCCAATGTAGACATAACCATTTTCAGCATGGGCGGATTCAGTACAATGCTGTTTATTACCTTTATTTTGTAGACGTAGCATCAATTCCAGCTTCATGCTTCTACGATGGCATACATTCAGCGGCAATTAGGAATATTCCTGAAGAAAGTGACGATTCGGAATTGGGCAACACCGACAGTGAAGAAATATTTGCATATGATTCAAAGGATGAAAGTGATGGACGTAATAGTCCCCATGGAACTTCGGCTATAGTCGTTTCTGAGACTGATGATGACAGTGAAGGAGAACAAGAAGAAGAGGAAAAGTAACAAGAAGAGGAAGAACATGACGAAAACAATGCGTTACACCAAAATGACATTGTAGCGGCAGCAGAAAATACTGCTCCAAAACCAAATAAAATGCCTAAACATGCATGTAGTTGGAAGAAATGCCGGAAAGTACTAGTCATCCCAGAATGGTCTATTACACTTGACATCCCTTCTCATGTGGGAATATTTTCCTATGTTTCTTGGAAAGCCAAATGTTGGACGTTATTGTTGAGGACCCAAACAGATTATCCAATCAAAAAAATTCTGCAAAACGGCTGAAACTTGACAGACAAGAATTAGAAATTTGGAAATGGTGTTCTTTATGTCTGTGATTAGACTCCCTTCTACTAGAGATTACTGGAATCTTGAGACTAGTGTTCCCATTGTAGCTGACAGAATGCGTATAAATCGCTTTGAACAAATAAAAAGTAACATACATTTTGCTCATAATTTGAGAACAATACCCAAAGGAGAGCCAGGGTATGATACTATACACAACATTAGAAGCCTTATTGACCACATTGTTTCTATGTGTAAAGTGCTTCTGAAGCCGGAATTTTCAGCCTTGATGAGCAGATTATACCATTTAAAGTGCGTCATTCAATCAAAAAAAGAACAAAGAGGTGGGGCTACAAAATATTTGTACTATCAGATGTGAATGGTTTAGTATACAACTTGGAACTGTATATTGGCAGAACTAACCAAAATGAACATCTTCCTGACATTGGAGCCAGTGCAATTGTTGCGCTAAGGCTAGCTAGTGTAATACCTGAGCACAAAAACTATAAAATATTTATTGACAACTGGTTCTGCAATTTAGATCTGCAAATGAAACTGACAGAAAGAGGACTCTAAAGCCTAGGCACTGTTCTTTCAAATCGTGTAAAGGGATGTGTGTTCGACTTTGAAAAGAAAATGAAGAGTCTGAAAGAGGTGCAACAGATTAAGGCAGTGTTCCATGGGGAATATGTAGTTTCTGCTGTAAAGTGGCATGACAACAGATTTGTGATATTACTCAGCAATTTTGTGGGAGCAAATCCAATGACTTTAGTGGAAAGATTTGACAAGAAGTTGAAGAAGTCAGGCAAGGTACCTTGCCCCAGGGTAGTAGTTAAGTATTATCAGTTCATTGGAGTGTAGATCCTGTGGATTCAGTTCTAGCATTGTACAGGTCCAGATACGATCCAAAAAATGTTATCACAGAATATTTTTTCATATTCTAGACCTGGTGGTAGTGAATGCTTGGTTTCTTTACAGAACAGATTCACTATCAAGTGGAATGCATTGGAAAAGCACGCTTGCTTTAGCAGAGTTCAAGAAGGCCATAAGTAGAGGTTTGTTGTTCCAGGGGAAAAGTGAGACAAGAAAGCAAGGAAGACCTATAAGTAATTCCATTGAGAGAGCTACACGGCGAAGAAGAAGAAAGGACCAACAGCTGCATTACCTGAAAAAGATATGGGGCTAGGTGGCATAGGACACTTGCCTATTACGGATATCAAAGGAAAGTGCAAAGTTCCATCATGCAATAGAATTGCGAGTGTGAAGTATTTGAAATGCAAGGTACATTTATGTTTCACTGGAGATAAAAACTGTTTTTTGATATTTCACACTGAGTGATGAAATGAGACATCGACTTGTTGAATAATACGACAAAATATTTTTTAGAAAACAGAAAAGTAACAGTTTTTCACCAAAAACTATTCATAAATGTGTGTAGACGCACATTTGTGTGTCTTTCTTAAGTCATTTTACACATGTATGTAAATGAAAGTGTAGTGAGTCTTGTGGGAAGTGTGTTGATATACACATGGTGTTGCCATATGGAAACCATCCTAAAACATTGAATAAATCAAAATTACATCAAAATTTCCATGTTTAACCCATTACACAGTATTTTGTGTATAAGACCCTACCCCTAGATATGTATTTATTGAAACTGGTTACCTACGGAAAAAAAGGTCATACAATAAAGTTAAACACGTGGTACTGAATTCTCCCAACTCAAGCTGATATTCCTGTACATTGAATCATATTTGAACTTGA
This sequence comes from Schistocerca gregaria, assembly GCF_023897955.1. Lineage (NCBI taxonomy): Eukaryota > Metazoa > Arthropoda > Insecta > Orthoptera > Acrididae > Schistocerca > Schistocerca gregaria. The sequence continues at coordinate 553,666,782 of NC_064920.1, forward strand.
TACCCATTTGTAGTCGGGAATGATTAGTTTGCATATTAATTACAACAAAAATTATTCTACACTTATGTATTAGGTACACTAAAAAAGTACTGTATTGAAGGTCCGTTTCTTTTCTATGCAGTTCTGACGAAGCCGATTTGTCGTGGTGACTGTTAAATAGTTTCTTTTTTTTGTTCACAAATTGCCATTCCTTATAAACTTATTACTTTAATTAAAGTGGGAGAATCACTGTCATTCTCGACTGTACTTTTGTCCAAAAAGCCATTCTGCATGCTTAATGAAACATTTCTATAAATCTTTTCATCCCCTATTTCACCCCATTAGTGGCTGAATTTCCAGAAATTTGAGTCATGTGTTTTATTTTTTTTTTCTAATCGAGAATTCAAAGATCACTTCTCATAGATATAGCTTTAGAAATGTCTTAGTAGTTATTTAATAGTGATTTATTTTCAAAAAAATCTCCCACAATTTCACCACCTTTGGGGTTGAATTTCCAAAAATTCTGAAACGTATTTTTTATAATTTCTGTCCGAGAAATCAAATACCAATTTTCAGATTTCTAGCTTCAAAATTGTCGTAATAGCGACATACTTCCATAAAGCCTTTCATCCCCTGTTTTACCAACTTAGGGGTGGAATTTCGAAAACTCTAATGTTAAACGATGCCCACAGTGTAAGTTCAACGTTCTCTCCAAATTTTAAGTTTCTATCTTTAGCGGTTCGGGCTGTGCGATGATGAGTCTAGCAAAAATGGGACTTAACTTCTGAGGTCATCAGTCCCCTAGAACTTAGAACTACTTAAACCTAACTAACCTAAGGACATCACACACATCCATGCCCGAGGCAGGATTCGAACCTGCGACCGAAGCGGTGGGGCGTTTCCAGACTGTAGTGACTAGAACCACTCGGCCATTCAGGCCGGCTGAGTCTAGCAGTCAGGACGTTTCCTTTTATGTATAAAAACTACCAGATTATTGAGAAAAACACCCTGTGTAGAAAGAATAATATTTAATTATCTCTATAACGTTATCTCTGTTGACTACATGTAAAAATGTCTATATGACTTTTGTTTTCGTACTCCGCTCTTCTGAACCTATACTGTGCACAGTAAATTGTATGTGATTAGCATGTATAAGTTTATTTGTAAGTGTACTACAAGAAAATCGTAAATAAAAGCTTTTTCCCAAATTCACCGTGAACTCTATATCAAGATCGATCATTACTTACAATATTGCTTTCGTTTATACAGGGTGAACATTAATAAAACCGACAGACTGCAGGTACGAATTCCTGACTGGAAATGGAGAGAAAAAGGTCCTATGAATATGTAATCGGAAATGTGTCGTTGCCCAACAGATGGCGCTGATGCATGAAAGAAATCCGTCCCTCTAGTTCGTCGTTTTATTAGTGTTCACCCAGTATATTACAGTAAAGGCAACAGAATAATGCAGCAGCTTACACATCGAAAACATAACGAACAAATTACATCACACTCGAAAAACGCACTTGAAATGGAAAGCATGCCCAAAAATGCTTCGTGCAAAAGACAAATCAGAAGAAAGACTTGACTGATAGCAGAAAATCGTTATTTTATAATCTGACGGTACCAGCTTACCTCACAAATATTTTGTAAAGAGAAAGTTAATTGCGACATTAATAGGGTATGGGCGCCAACGTCAGCTACTCACCACGAGAGGGTTGAAGTCAGACCTGGTGGTGGACTCGACGTGCTTATAGACGCCACTCGTGTAGGCCCGGAAGTCGTCGTAGACCATGAAGTCGACAGAGAGAGGACCGTTCTGTATCAGCGCCTCCTGCATCAGCACCTCGTTACAGCCACCGTAGTAGCCTGCAAACGAACCATAAACTCAGTTCCCCAAACTCTCCGGAACAATATACAGGCTGTTTCAAAAATATTCATACCCTTTCACAACAGCATAATTACTATATGAATGAAAACAGTAACTTTTGGTGATTTTAACTTATGTGTAGTGTGTTGCGACACACTCCAGCAATGTCAAACTGTTGTCGTCGTATCTGGATTGGACAGATTACATCTTAGCGAGCCTTTGAGGCTATAAAAATATTTCTATATAAAGTAATTAATATTAACTATAATTTATTTGCAATTATACACTCCTGGAAATGGAAAAAAGAACACATTGACACCGGTGTGTCAGACCCACCATACTTGCTCCGGACACTGCGAGAGGGCTGTACAAACAATGATCACACGCACGGCACAGCGGACACACCAGGAACCGCGGTGTTGGCCGTCGAATGGCGCTAGCTGCGCAGCATTTGTGCACCGCCGCCGTCAGTGTCAGCCAGTTTGCCGTGGCGCACGGAGCTCCATCGCAGTCTTTAACACTGGTAGCATGCCGCGACAGCGTGTACGTGAACCGTATGTGCAGTTGACGGACTTTGAGCGAGGGCGTATAGTGGGCATGCGGTAGGCCGGGTGGACGTGGGGCGTGAGGTCTCCACAGTACATCGATGTTGTCGCCAGTGGTCGGCGGAAGGTGCACGTGCCCGTCGACCTGGGACCGCACCGCAGCGACGCACGGATGCACGCCAAGACCGTAGGATCCTACGCACTGCCGTAGGGGACCGCACCGCCACTTCCCAGCAAATTAGGGACACTCTTGCTCCTGGGGTATCGGCGAGGACCATTCGCAACCGTCTCCATGAAGCTGGGCTACGGTCCCGCACACCGTTACGCCGTCTTCCGCTCACGCCCCAACATCGTGCAGCCCGCCTCCAGTGGTGTCGCGACAGGCGTGAATGGAGGGACGAATGGAGACGTGTCGTCTTCAGCGATGAGAGTCGCTTCTGCCTTGGTGCCAATGATGGTCGTATGCGTGTTTGCCGCCGTGCAGGTGAGCGCCACAATCAGGACTGCATACGACCGAGGCACACAGGGCCAACACCCGGCATCATGGTGTGGGGAGCGATCTCCTACACTGGCCGTACACCTCTGGTGATCGTCGAGGGGATACTGAATAGTGCACGGTACATCCAAACCGTCATCCAACCCATCGTTCTACCATTCCTAGACCGCCAAGGGAGTTTGCTGTTCCAACAGGACAATGCACGTCCGCATGTATCCCGTGCCACCCAACGTGCTCTAGAAGGTGTAAGTCAACTACCCTGGCCAGCAAGATCTCCGGATCTGTCCCCCATTGAGCATGTTTGGGACTGGATGAAGCGTCGTCTCACGCGGTCTGCACGTCCAGCACGAACGCTGGTCCAACTGAGGCGCCAGGTGGAAATGGCTTGGCAAGCCGTTCCACAGGACTACATCCAGCATCTCTACGATCGTCTCCATGGGAGAATAGCAGCCTGCATTGCTGCGAAAGGTGGATATACACTGTACTAGTGCCGACATTGTGCATGCTCTGTTGCCTGTGTCTATGTGCCTGCGGTTCTGTCAGTGTGATCATGTGATGTATCTGACCCCAGGAATGTGTCAATAAAGTTTCCCCTTCCTGGGACAATGAATTCACGGTGTTCTTATTTCAATTTCCAGGAGTGTATATCTGTTGCGAGGGCGGACAAGAGATACCAAACAGTCTTCACACATCTTATAAAAGCAGATGTATTTATGTATGTATGTACCATATCTCCTAAACCAATGGATCCATTGCAGTCTATCTTGGTACACATAAATCTTTCTGGAAAGAACCGATGTGGATGTAAGAACCACCCACCACTTAAAAGGGTGGGTGACTGGGATGAAAAAGAAGCCTAGCTCACGATGTGCAAATTACCAGACTACATTCATCCAGTATTTGAGACTGAAAGCTGTTAGTGAGTTGCAACAAACTTTACACGTAAGTTCAAACCTTCAGGAGACTTTTTATCACTCACATCCCCCACAAAATGGTGAAAGGTAAAATGTCTATCGCTGTCCGGGTAGTAAAACGCACCCATCAGGCATAACCGTTCAATGGATTGCTTCTTTACTACTAACTCTATTTGCAACATAAGTTTCGAACAGTATTTACAAATAACACTAAATGAACATGTTGTTGTTGTAGTCTTCAGTCGTGAGACTGGTTTGATGCAGCTCTCCGTGCTACTCTATCCTGTGCCAGCTTCTTCATCCCCCAGAACCCACTGCAACCTACATCCTTCTTAATCTGCTTAGTGTAGTCATCTCTTGGTCTCCCTCTACGATTTTTACCATCTACGCTGCCCTCCAATACTAAATTGGTGATCCCTTGATGCCTCAGAACATGTCCTACCAACCGATCCCTTCTTCTGGTCAAGTTGTGCCACAAACTTCTCTTCTCCCCAATCCTATTCAATACTTCCTCATTAGTTATGTGATCTACCCATCTAATCTTCGTACTTATGACGCTTTAATTTATTACTTCTTTACGACTAACTCTATATTCACAACATATTTGGTAGACAATATCCACATATACCACTGAATGTACCTGCAAAGTTTATAACATTGTAAGTTATATAGTTCAGGAGATATGACGCCGTAAATGTGTATGCAGGTTAATGTCGCTTCAAAACGTCACTGTACGGTGAAATTCGCTAGAGATACAGGTGAAATATGTGTACAAATACATGTGAAATGTGTTAAAAATAAGTGAAGTATATGTGACATGTGCGTACACTGGAAAGCCACAGGAAAAAGGGACAGATGGACAGAGACAAAGGTAGTAGGAGATGAATAGTGAGGCTGGATGTGAGTAGAGAGAGGGTAAGGATTAAATGAACAGAGTGTGGGAAGAGGAAGATGGACGGGGACAGCGGTGAGGAAAAGATGGACAGAGAGAGAGGGGAGGAGATGGATTTGGATGGGGAAGGAGAACATGGATTTAGAGAGGAACCATGGGGTGGACAAAGTAGCAGATGTACTGTGGGGGGGAAGGGGGGAGATGGACTTATGGGGGAGAGGAGGAAATAGAAAGCAGAGCAGGAAATGGATACAGAGGCGGAAAGAGGGGATGGATAGAGGGAGGAGGAGCAGAAGTACACAAGGGAAAGTACCAGATGGGCAGAGAGGGACAGGAAAAGATGGACAGAGAGTGGGGATGCAGGAGGTGCACATATTGAGTGAGAAGAAACGGAAAGACAGTAGGACGAAGAGATAGACAGAGAGAATGGGAACTAGGGCATGGACTCACATAAGATGCGAATAAATACATAGCTGGGCAACGCTGGACGCTCAGCTAGTGGCCCACACATTTGACTGGTTCTGATTGCTATGAAATCAGAACTTGGCAGTTTTCGCCAAGCTGGCGTTTTCCATTGTGAGGGACCTCTTCTCTGTCCCCACTTTGAACAGTAATTTGCACATAGATACACTAGAGAGGTACCAGAGAAGCGATCCTGACCTTTAGAGGAGGAAAATGCTAGCTAGCTAACCTAACTTTGCAGCCTACCCAAAACTGTGCGAATTAGCACTCTTGGGTTGGCTATAAAAGTGTGGCCTTTCGCGCATCGGTCGTTTTCTCCGAAACGCGAGTCGTTAAATAACTCTTACAGCAATAGCTCTACCTTACTAGGACCCGTCTTCGTCCGCCATCAAGGCGTATATTCATGGCTCGTACAGTCAGCCTCCAGACCATATGTATCCAGTTCAGATGCCATGTGAAGGCGATTTCACGGAGTGCTACAACCGGGAAGATGTCGCTCTAATGCTACTGATTAGTCGGAGAATCAATGCATGGTCCTGCTGTCCGCTAGTTATGACAATCAAACCATACGAAATTATGATGGCCACTCGTGTTTGAGACCTTAACTGGACCACTGTCGTCGCGATGTTGCTGCTAGGGTACCCTACTTCGTTCTGCTGCCGTGTACCATCGTTTTACAGTATCTCTTTTGCTCATCCTCAATTACATGTTTCATTTGTTCCTTTTGCAAGTTTTCTCTAATCATTTATGCGTGTAGTTCTTCTTGACTGACTGGGAGCTGTAATCACTTTCTTGTATTACGGCACTTTTGTCACAGTACCTTTTTCACCTTGTGTGTGTTTCATTGATAACATAATTGTGTTTTCATTTCAAATTACTTCTATTTAAGTAGTCTGTAGTCGATTATCATTTCAGTAGAGTTATGCTATTCCCTTCTGACGTTAATCTGTCATCACGCCTCATCTACTTCTCTGTGACTGTGTAGGTAAGGTTGAATTACCCCTGTTAAAAGAAATGAGTTAGATGCCTTAGGTTCTGTCAGAATAGAGGACAGTAGTGGGGGCTTACTTTCAAATCACACAGCTCGGAAAGCGGTTCAGCAATTTCACAATAGGACTCCAAAGATTTTATTTTCAAAACAACCATGGAATATTGCTAGAGTACACTCCACGCCAGGAATGAATCCCCAAAACACAACCTGTTGTTGTTGTGGTCTTCAGTCCTGAGACTGGTTTGATGCAGCTCTCCTTGCTACTCTATCCCGTGCAACCTTCTTCATCACCCAGTACCTACTGCAACCTACATCCTTCTGAATCTGCTTAGTGTATTCGTCACTTGGTCTCCCTCTACGATTTTTACCCTCCACGCTGCACTCCAATACTAAATTGGTGATCCCTTGATGCCTCAGAACATGTGCTACTAACCGATCCCTTCTTCTGGTCAAGTTGTGCCACAAACTTCTCTTTTCCCCAATCCGATTCAACACTTCCTCATTAGTTATGTGATCTACCCATCTAATCTTCAGCATTCTTCTGTAGCACCACATTTCGAAAGCTTCTATTCCCTTCTTGTCCAAGCTATTTATCATCCGTGTTTCACTTCCATAGATGGCTACACTCCATACAAATACTTTCAGAAATGACTTCCTGACACTTAAATCTATACTCGATGTTAACAAATTTCTCTTCTTTAGAAACGCTTTCCTTGCCATTGTCAGTCTACATTTTATATCCTCTCTACTTCGACCATCCTCCTTTACTACTTTAAGTGTCTCATTTCCTAATCTAATTCCCTCTGTATCACCCGATTTAATTCCAAGATCCTCGTTTTGCTTTTGTTGATGTTCATCTTATACCCTCCTTTCAAGACACCGTCCATTCCATTCAACGGCTCTTCCAAGTCCTTTGTTGTCTCTGACAGAATTACAATGTCATTGACGAACCTCAAAGTTTTTATTTCTTCTCCATGGATTTTCATACCTACTCCGAATTTTTCTTTTGTTTCCTTTACTGCTTGCTCAATATACAGATTGAATAACATCGGGGAAAGGCTACAACCCTGTCGTACTCCCTTCCCAACCACTGCTTCCCTTTCGTGTCCCTCGACTCTTATAACTGCCATCTGGTTTCTGTACAAATTGTAAATAGCCTTTCGCTCCCTGTATTTTACCCCTGCCACCTTTAGAATTTGAAAGAGAGTGTTCCAGTCAACACTGTCAAAAGCTCTCTCTAAGTCTACAAATGCTAGAAACGTAGGTTTGCCTTTCCTTAATCTTTCTTCTAAGATAAGTCGTAAGGTCAGTATTGCCTCACGTGTTCCAGTATTTCTACGGAATCTAAACTGATCTTCCCCGAGGTCGGCTTCTACTAGTTTTTCCATTCGTCTGTAAAGAATTCGTGTTAGTATTTTGCAGCTGTGGGTTATTAAACTGATTGTTCTGTAATTTTCACATCTGTCAACACCTGCTTTCTTTGGGATTGGAATTATTATATTCTTCTTGAAGTCTGAGGGTATTTAGCCTGTTTCATACATCTTGCTCACCAGATGATAGAGTTTTGTCAGGACTGGCTCTCCCAAGGCCGTCAGTAGTTCCAATGGAATGTTGTCTACTCCGGGGGCCTTGTTTCGGCTCAGGTCTTTCAGTGCTCTGTCAAACTCTTCATGCAGTATCGTATCTCCCATTTCATCTTCATCTACATCCTCTTCCATTTCCATAAAATTGTCCTCAAGTACATCGCCCTTGTATAGATCCCTCAGGGGCTTATAGGGCCTGAAAAATATACGCTACCGCGAAACACATCAGGCTGCAACATGGTGAATGGTTAATTCTCGACCGGAACGACAAGTACACTACTGTATAATGCCCTGAAAACTCTTTTCAGTGCGCTCCACATCTTGAATGTGCACGAAGAGGCAACCTGTAGTTTTGCCCTTTCACAAACAACCAGTGTCTTGAAGCTGATGAAGCTATCGCTGAATGCTTTGAACTGTAGGAGGTGCACTGCTGTACTCGCTTCCAAAATAATGCACCACAGCTACAACTGAATCGGACCTGTGTAAACGAAGAACGCAAAGCACCTTTTGTTGCTCTGTTATCTACATATCTAAGCTAAGCACACTGGCTAAAGGAGAAGTGAGGAAACAAGTTATTTGAGCCAGAGAGGCCCTACCAACAACACTGTGAACGGAAACTTGCAACTGGTGCCAAGATAAACTTCTACTTTCGATCCACAAGTCAAAATTTAAGCAAGTTTCTATCTTCATTCATGCAAAAAATATTGTCGTAAAATAGAAATGTATTGAAGCGTCTTGTACTGAATGGTCATTATTACTATCCTGCAGACTGGAAGACAGTTTCTCACTCTTTCCTCAACATAGTGCGTCTGTTTTGTAAACGGCTGGGTACTTTTGCAGTGTAGCGCCTGATTTATATTCTTTTGTATGGCTGCCGAAATGAATGGGACAGAGTGGAAAACGCTTTTCTCGCACAAAGGCTACTTCTGTAGTACTACTCGAGCCGTCGAGTTGGACGAATATTAACAACGTCACATGGCACCACACAGTACATTATGAAACTGAGGACATGTCAGGGATTTTATCCGGAGCTCGTCACAAGCAGATGATAAAAACCCGTGTGGCAACCACCGCTCCCCACCATCGTCCCTCTCACCCTTATGAGTGCTTTGATGCGGCCCGCCGTGGTTTCCACCCCTGTGTCAGTCTCTTCATCTCGGAGCAGCACCTATATCCAACACTGTCTATTGTATGCTGTATATATTCCAGTTTCTGCCTACAGATCTCTAGTACCATGCAAGTTATTCATTGATTACTTACCACATACCGTATCACTCTGCCCCTTTTTATTATTAATTTTTTTCAAATGTTTCTCTCCTCGCCAGTTGTCCAGATAATATACCGATTTGTTATCATTTCATCTAATTTTCAACATATTTCTACAGCACATCTCAAATGCTTCAGTTATTTTCCTTTCTTATTTTTCCACAGTCCATGATTCACATCTATACGTTGCTGTGCTCCAAAAGTACGTTTTCAGAAATTTCTTCCTAAAATTAAGGTCAATGTTTGATATTCCTGGATTACTCTATAAGGAATGCCATCTTTGACTGTGCTATTCTGCCTTCTATGTCTTCCTTGGTTCGCCCATCACGAGCTACTTTGTTTCCAAGCTAGTATAATTTCTTCACCTCGTCTACTTCGTGGACCCCAATTTTGATAAGTTTCTCGTTGTCAATGTCAATAAAATTCTTCTGGGTTAGAGACCGCATTGTCATATATAAAATTCCAACGTTTCGGCGTCTGTTGCAAGACGCCTTCCTCAGGGTGGGTTGCTAACTGCTGAATGCACGCAAGTGTGGGTACATATATACTATGGAAGAGTGTTGTGATTGGATGTGAGGATGAGGAGGAAGGGTACTAGGAGTTCATTTTATTGGCGTTTGCATTGCATCTCGTTATTGGCGGAAATGGGCGTTTTCCATTGGAGTTTCCTTTACTGCCTGCCATTGGTGGAAATCGGCGAATAGGAGACTTAGCGGCGACTGCAGCGTAGCGTTGTTTACTAACTGCCTAGTATCGACTAGGCCGCGTCAGCGCTCTGTGTACCATCCTCCTCTGTGGCCTACCGCACGCCTGTTGCTTTGCGCGAGCTGTCCTTCCGCAAAGCTGTCACAGCAGAAGTCTGTACCCGTCTTCTCTATTCATATTATCGGGTCGCTTGGCTATTTCTATAGCCTCTCTAATCTTCCTCCTCAAACTAAACGGCTGTTTCGCCAGTACTCGGGCCTCTCGAAATTCGATATTCATCCTGCACTGCTCATGATGTTCTGACACCGCTGATTTGCTATATTGTTTGAGGCGGATATATCTCTCATGTTCAGTTAGCCTCGTGCTTATTGGACGCCCAGTCTCACCTACATACACCAGTCCACATTCACACTCGATTTCATAAACTCCGGCGGCATGAAACTTGTCAATTGTATCTTTTGTCGAGCCCAGAATGTCTTTTATTTTGTTGTTGCTACGAAAAATCGGCTTAATACCTGCCCGACGGAGAATTTTGCCCAGACGTTCAGTAACCCCTTGTACATACGGTAGCACGGCGGTGTTCTGTGCTTCGTTCTGTATTTCCCTGTTGCCCTCCTCCTTCGGCGCCATGGTTTTGCGTATCAGCCTCATGCCGTAGCCATTAGCTCCAAAAATGGTCCTGAGGTTCTGCAGTTCAGCTTGCAGGTTGTATTTATCGCTGATCCTGTAGGCTCTCTTAGTTAAAGTTCGCAGGGCCGAATTCTTTTGCATAGGATGGTGGTGGGAGGAGGCATGCAGGTACCTGTCCGTGTTGGTGGGCTTCCTGTAAACTCTGTGTCCAAGCTTCCCGTCTGGCTTACGATAAACTTCTACGTCGAGAAAAGGCAATACCCCGTTCTTTTCAATCTCCATGGTAAAATGAATTTTGCTCTGCTGCTGGTTAAGATATTCGTGGAAGTTCTGAAGCTCTTCTTCTCCGTGTGGCCAGATAACAAAGGTGTCATCCACGTATCGTAGCCAGCATTCCGGGCGTAATGGCGCGGACAGGAGTGCTGTTTCTTCGAATGCTTGCATAAAAATGTCTGCTGCAATGCAAACGCCAATAAAATGAACTCCTAGTACCCTTCCTCCTCATCCTCACATCCAATCACAACACTCTTCCATAGTATATATGTACCCACACTTGCGTGCATTCAGCAGTTAGCAACACACCCTGAGGAAGGCGTCTTGCAACAGACGCCGAAACGTTGAAATTTTATAAATGACAATGCGGTCTCTAACCCAGAAGAATTTTATTGACATTGACAACGGCCGCGGAAGCCTACGGTTACATTTAAGTTTCTCGTTATTCTCATTTCTGTTATTCCTCGTCTTATCCCTCGCCCTAGTCATTGCTTTCCTCACCGATTCTGAGGAGACCCACATCTTTTCTCACTACTTTTCAGCGTCCTTCTGTAACACTTTTCAATCGTTTCGATCCTCTTCTTTTTCATTTTTCTCCCGTCCACTCACTTCCACAGACGACGGACGATTTAACGCCGAAGCACATGCCAGACTGAAGAATGATCTGGAAGAAAATCAGGACACTGACCTTTTCAAAGGAACAATCCCTGCAATTGCCTTAAATTGTTTAGAGAAAGAAAGAAAAATCTGAACATAGACATCCCGCTGGAAATCTGAACAGCCGCAGGTTCCATCTGGCCTCAGCGTGTCAGGCACGTGTAGTCTCCATGAGAGAAATGTTACGAATAATATCCTGTGCGTTGCTAATGATGCAGTAAAACGAGACACTTCATAAAAGGCAGAGGTACACAAAATACCCTCCGCCAGAGACGATAAGGTAGCTTGTACAGTCTGCGTATATACAAAAAGGATTGCTCACCCCCGATGAATTCGTAGGCGGACGAGTAGTGACGCGTACAGGTGACGTTAGTGGAACATTCCGTGTTGCTGCCGACATATGGGCTGCACGACTCCTCCACGAGACCGTAATCCTGCACGAAGGAGAAAAAAACATATTAACGTAATTACGGCAGCTAAAATCTTAGTGCACAAACAACATCATTTTAGGCCAGGTAAAGGCGATAAATCTGTTAGACAACCGACATCCTAAAGACAGGCCATAACTTCAAATATCGTGGCACCATACAGCTGCTTCACACACGATTTAAAAGCCTAGTCCATGGACCTCGTGGAGAAATTATAAATACAATATATGCAAATAAGATCAAGAAAGAAGCAAGATGCTAAGTGAAGTAATGAAATTTAAGATGAAATATTTTTTCAGCAATTTGATCAATCGGATGACTAAATATCCAGTGCACAAATACATTTTTATGTGGTAGTAATTAACTATGCTTAGTAAACATGTAATTCACCTACTGTAAACTATTAATTTATGGAGAACAGAAAGTATTGTCAGGCAGTTTCAATATTTTTGTTCGTGCCAAAACACCAACAAAACTCCTGCTCGATTTCATATGTAATTATGTGTTGACCGTTTTTTAATAAACGTTATCAAAATGTCAGCAATAGTTCTTATCTCAAGAACATATATTAGCACACACACTGGGGTGACAAAAGTCATGGGATAACTCTCAATATCGTGTCAGTCCTCGTTTTGCCCGAAGTAGTGCAGCAGCTCGACAGGAGAGGGACTGCACAAGTCGTTGCAAGTCCTCTGCAGAAATATTGAGGCATGCTGCAGGTATAGCCAACTACGAACGTGTTGTCGATGCAAGAATCTGTGCACAAAACGACCTCTCGATTATGTCCCATATCGGGCGACTTGGCAGGCCAAATCATTCGCTCTAATTGCCCAGAATGTTGTTCAAACCAATCGCGAACAATTGTGGCATGGTGACATGTTGCATTCTCATCCATATAATCCGCGCGGGGTAGCTGCAAGGTCTTAGGCGTCTTGCCATGGTTCGCGCGGCTCCCCCCGGCGGAGGTTCGAGTCCTCCCTCGGGCATGGCTGTGTGTGTGTGTGTTGCCCTTAGTTTAATTTAGAGTAAGTAGTGACCGATGACCTCGGCAGTCTGGTCCCATACGAACTTACTACATATTTCCTTTCCTTTCCATCCATAAAAATTCCAACGTTGTTTGGGAAGTCCGTGAATGGTTGAAAACGGTCTCCAAGTAACCGAACACAACCGTCTCCAGTCTATGATCAGTCCATTCCGTGTAAGCACTGCCCACTCCATTATGGAGCCACCACCAGCTTGCACAGTGCCTTGTGTCAACTTGAGTCCATGGCTTCGTGACACCTATGCCATATTCGAAACTTATCATTAGCTCTGACCAACTGAAATCAGGACTCATCTGACCAGGCCACGATTTTCCAGTGTCTAGAGTCCAACCGATATGGTTACAAGCCCAGGACAAGCGTTGCAGGTGATGTCGTTTGCTAAAAATGTAAATGTCATGTGACTAGGGTCTCCCGTCGGGTAGGCCCTTCGTCGGGGGTAAGTCTTTCGATATGACCACACTTCGGCGAATTGCCCGTCCATGGGAATGAAATGATGATGATTAGGACAACACAACACCCAGTTCCTAAGCGGAGAAAATCTCCGACCCAGCCGGGAATCGAACCCGGGCCCTAAGTACAAATGGCAGCTCCGCCAATGCTCTGCTCTGTCATACCTTGTGTACGCGATACTGCCACCATCTGTATATGTGGATATCGCTATCCCATGACTTTCGTCAAAAAAAAAAAGAAAAGGTTCAAATGTCTCTGAGCACTATGGGACTTAACAGCTGAGGTCATTAGTCCCCTAGAACTTAGAACTACTTAAACCTAACTAACTTAAGGACATCACACACATCCATGCCCGAGGCAGGATTCGAACCTGCGACCGTAGCGGTCGCGCGGTTCCAGACTGAAGCGCCAAGAACCGCTCGGTCACTCCGGCCGGCTAAGTGATCTTTAGTGAACTCGTGTATTGTATATATATTCTACCCATACGACTCGAACTATATACTGTGCGTTGAATAAACTTGGTAAAGTTTGTTAATACAATCATTTGCACTTGCGTAGCGACTATGGAGAAATTGAATTTTATTTGGGGTGCAATGTGACTGCCCTCACAAATTGATAATTTACTTGAGTGACAATTCACATTGAAGTTGTGGTTACTTCGCACAGAGAATATTTTTGAACTATTCTCAGTGAATATTTTGGTCTTCCTACCAATGTCTTGTATTTGTTCTAATCAAACGCTTTCCTGTTTCAGTTTTGTAACTCTGAAACTGGATATAGCAATGTAATTAATATTCCTGCTGCAAAATGCGCAAAGGACACAGGAGTTTATCTTGGCAAAATTGTCCCACCCGAAAGCCAACCTAGCCCAAGCGATGAGAATGCCATTTCCGCCGTTTCCCAGTTTCGACAAGAAGTTGCAGCCATGGCTCAACTACGTGGACAGATTGGAGCTACACTACGCAGCACAAAATCACAGGTGAAATGCAACAAAGAGCCTTTCCCCATGCATATGTTGGTGATGATGTGTACATTCTCATCCAAAAGCTTAATCCGGAGGTAGAGCCTAGTGAATTAATAAACGTTCAGTTGAAAGAGAGCAAACAGATTACAATGATTCCCAAATACATGTAGTGCGAATATACATATTTTTTCTCTTCGATTGAGTTAAGAAAACGGACAAAGTTTCTGTGAGTGGTTAGTCCAATTACATTGGTTAAGGTGCGATTTGTAAATTCCAGTGTCTCAGTGAGAAGTGTAAGCAATCATACCTGTATTCATTACGGTGGGACATGATTCTACAGCATCCAGCCGACAAAATTCTGATAAATGATTTATTGAGGTTATACGGCTTGTTTACCGTTCATCTGCGCTTTTTAACAAACAGTGACGTTGTCCGTGGCATTGCAGTATCTCTCGATCATACCGTATTTCAAACTACTACACAACGCCGCAACCCAGAGCGGTCACATCACCCCAGCTCACGTGACGGTCCGGACAAAGCCAGCTGCTCTCTAGGTAAAGCAAGAAAACAAGTTTCCACGAAGTTACGCTCTTGTCTTCGTTATTTTATAATGCACCAGTGTGATGACTGTTATTTTCTCAAAGTGTATACAAGAAACGCCACAAGGCCTAAGTGTGTAATTCTCCACATCAGATATGTCGTACTGACGAGTGGGTTCGTTTATAATTTCTTTCAGGTAAACGTAGTTTTGCTATGGTCCACAAAAATTTCAAGTAGTGGCGTAGCAGTCAACTGCATCCTTGTCGTTTTCCATACTAATACAGGTCCTTCATCCACAATTCTCAATTGACAATCTTATGAACAGTTAAGCTCACCACGTCTCAGAGTCAGTTGACCAGTTAGAACAATGATTGCATATCAGTCTGCCACCAGTTCTGTACTAATGTACGTTGCAAGGATACAACAACGTCAGCAAAGCTGTTAGTGGTCAAGTAGCAGGGCGCTAGTAATATTCTTGCTCTCAGCCTATTCGCAAATTTGGGACTGGAAGAGCACGACTCAGCCAATCAACTACTGGCTGTAGTACCTCATACATACCTTATGTGCCTCGTACGCAGGTTCGCAGCTACCTTAGGCAGCAAAACTACCTCTGTCAGGGAGTATGGAGCATGTATTACGCTGAAGTGTTCAGCAATACCAAAATTGTTCAGAGTGCAAAACATTCCCTTTGTCTTGAAGGATAAACTTTGAATTCCAACTACTACAGGAAGAAGGTGTCAATGGACCAAACAGCAATAGCCAATGGCTAAACCAATTGCGTCTGTAGAGAAACCAGATGGAGAGTTACATGGCCCACCCAAAGGATACTGCTGTCTATTGTAAAGTTGTAAAGCTTGTCGGCTAGAGTGATCCACAGACAGCTTGGCATCTACCCAAGTTCAAACTACTTCATAGGTTATTTGCCTCTTTATTTTACTTAGGCAAGCAATGCTGGGCGCCATCTCGAATAACCAAGCTGTTGGGTCACTCCATGTCTGACAATCAGGCCTTTACCAGAGAGCACCTCAATTAGCTACTTCCAAGATGCGGAAAACATCTCACATTTTCTTTTCCAGATGCTCTCCGTTCGTATCTCGACCTGGGCGACCCACGACAGCCTCAGCCAGCGTCTTCTCCACCTTATGGCCACATTTCGATGGACAGGGACAGGACTACTGTCTTCGAAACCATCTCGATGCAGGTCGATGTTTGCCGACTGCAAGACCTCATCCCACTGACCCACTCATTGAGGCTGTTACCCACGACATCGATATGGGTCCGCCATCTTTGCCCGCCGCGGTGGCCGAGCGGTTCTAGGCGCTTCAGTACGGAACAACGTGGCTGCTGCGGTCGCAGGTTCGAATCCTGCCTCAGGCATGGGTGTGTGTGATGTCCTTAGTTTAGTTAGGTTTAAGTGGTTCTAAGTCTGGGAGCTGATGACCTCAGATGTTAAGTCCCATAGTGCTAAGAGCTATTTGAACCATTTTCTTGAACCGCCATCTTTTCCCTAGGCAGAGGGGCGTGGGAGGGGGGATTCTGCACCCTAGGGCTTAATCCCCCTGCCATTACAGCCAGGTCTTCCAGATTGTCTACCCAGTAGACATCAACAGCGTAACAGTAACACGTTTACGGTCAGGCTCGCAGAGGGCGCCACACAGACATGCAGCGCCAAAATCACTGCATTCTTTTCTTACGCCAGTCACATTTAGGAAAATAGAGTAGGGCAAGCAACAGGTTGCTCAAGCGTATTTAGGAAACTGCACGTCTCCACGATAGCAAGTTGAATTGTGACTCCAGTGAGATGAAGTGCTCAGCAGTTACCTCCAGATTCAATTAATTGTGTCAGCCTGCTTAGCTGGGTGGTTACGTGCTCGTCTCCCATGCAAGCGGGCCCGGGTTCGATTCCTGACTGGATTGGAGATTTTCTCTGTTCGGGGACTGGGTGTTGTGTTGTGCTCATCATCATTTCATCCCCATCACTGGCGCGCAAGTCGCCCAATGTAGCGTCGACTGAAGACTCGCTCTTCGCGGCAGAACTTCCCCGGATGAGGCCTCTCGGCCAACGATGCCATATGCTTATTTCATTTTTTCTGTTAGTGATTACCCTCGAGTTTCATATCAGTTTGCTGTCAAACACATGGGGTCGCAAATGGCGGGAAATACCCCAGAAGTGGATGACAAATGTTGACTATGTACGTCACCAGATGACGTACCTCGTCGCATGTGCAGCGGTTGGGCGTGTCGATCTTACTCTCGCTGGTAGGGGGCAGTGTTAGACATCGCTCCACTAGACTACTCTGTTTTCGTAAATTTACACCGGTTCATCGTAGTACTGTATTACCACCAGCACTGCCGTATCGCATCGGACAATGCAAGAATGAGTACAGAGTACCCTAGTGGAACAATGCATAGTACTGTCCCGCTATCGGCGAGAGTAACATCGATAGGCCAAACTGCTGTACATGCGGCGAAGTACGTCATCTGGTGACGTTCCATGTTCAACGTTTGTCATCCGCTTTTGGAGTATTTACCGTCATTTGCAACACCAAGTTTCTTATAACAAATTACTCATCTCAGTGTTTCTACATCGCTTCTGGGATTTTTAAACTTTAATAAGAATCACCCTGCATAGTGCCTTGAATGAATGTGGTAATTTTTATTAATACTGTCATTTGTGGTTGCGTTGCCATCTTGAAGAAACGGACATCTGGTGTGCAAGACAGCACTTCGTGAGTGCTCTCTCAACAAGAGTACTGGCCAATGTCTGAGGTAGTGGTCTCAGACTGAAACTTCCTGGCGGATTAAAAATGTGTTTCAGATCGAACCCGAGACATTTCTTTCTTCTAGGAGTACTAGCTTTACAAGGTTATCAGGAGAACTCCTGTGGAATTTAGGAGGTCGGAGAACAGGTACTGGTGGAAGTACAGCTGTGAGGGTGGGTTGTGAGTTGTGCTTGCAGGGTGAGTCGTGAATCGTGCTAGGGTAGCTCTCACATATTCCCGTGAAAGGCAAAGGTCCCAGGCTCAAGCCCAGGTGCAGCCTAGAGTTTTAATCTACTAGGAAATTTAAAATCAGTGCACACACAACTGCACAGTGAAAATTCATTCTGGTCCCAGAATATATGGGAAACACTGCCCTAAGGCGCTGCCACTTTTGGTATTGTTAGTGTTCAGCCAAGGATCAGTGTGAAGTGACATTCATCATTTGAGGACCGGTAATAAACCGGTGAGTATGATGTACCTTGCCATATCTGCCAGCAACGAGGTAGGAGAAACCTCCGGAGCAGCCCTGGTCGAGAGGGCTGCAGCTGACCACGTCCTGCGGCGAGAAGACGGGCCGCTGCGTGTTGTTGGTCTGGATGCGGGTGCGAGCCTCCAGCATGCCGGCTGCGGAGAATGCGAAGCAGCTGCCGCAGTTGCCTTGGTTCCTGCAAATAAAGACGCTCCCGCTGTGCGACACTTCAACAACAACGGGTCAGGATGAGGCAGAATTCTTCTTTGGGAGGTTGTTTTTCTTGTCATACTTACCGCATTGTGTTGTTATTTACGGTACCTGATGCATGTAAATTTACTATGTGGAAATTTTAATGCTAAGGGCAAAGAGAAAACATTGTCCGTGTAATTCAGTCAAGAGAAAGCGCGAAAGAGTTTAAATAGTGTAAGAGTGTGGCTACGGAGAAATGCTAAGGAATAGCGTGTGAATATTTGAGGAAAACGATTTGAAAGTACATGAGGTCAATTAAGTTCTATGGAAGGGTGTATGGAATAAAGCTCAGATGGTATATATTCAAGGAGTACTGACCAGGTGAAAATTCCTCAGTCAGTATTAAATTATAGCTGGTTTATGTATTCCCACAGTTTAGAAAACAGTAAGTTACGAAACAGAGAAGCAAATTTACCGTTTCAGGTCATAAGTTGTCCATAATTAAACGTACAAACCATGCTTCTTTGATTTTTGTTTATATTTTCGTTAATGTGTGCACCAACTATGAAAATCTAAATTGTCAGTGCCATACTTTTGTCTCTTACTCTCTCTCTCTCTCTCTCTCTCTTTCTCTTTCTATTTCTCTCTTTCTCTGTGTGTGTGTGTGTGTGTGTGTGTGTGTGTGTGTGTGTGTGTTTGTGTGTGTAGGTTATGAGCGCTGAGCCAACGATGATGTAAAGATGCATTACTAGTAAAAAACTTTTTTTTTTTAATCTGGACGTGGGACTGTGGAAGGACGTCGTCAAAAGTAGCAAATCAGATAGGAGATCAATTTCAACTTACGACAGAATCAACCGGGTGCATTATAAATAGCAGGACGTTGTCAAAAGTAGTCACACAGAAAGAAAAGGAGATTAATTCCGTTTGACGACAGAATTTATAAGGTGCCTGCTTTGGGGAAGCATCTGAATACCCTGAACGCACAAAGGCAAACCTTTTGCTGTGTTTCGTAATGTTTGCCTAACACAGTAAATGTCTTTCACCTATTTTACGTTCACTCTAAGAAGACTCTCGCCGAAAAAGCTGACGGGAGTGACTGAAATCGATATAAACTGACTGACATCGGCCGGTGTTTACTTAGTTATGGTCGCTGCTAGCTTAAAGTATCAGACAGTGCTGTATTTAATACGCCTGCGTCTACGAAAGCAGAAAAAAATGGTTCAAATGGCTCTGAGCACTAGGGGACTTAACAAGCACTATTGGACTTAATGTCTGAGGTCATCAGTCCCCTACACTTAGAACTACTTAAACCAAACTAACCTAAGGACATCACACACATCCATGCCCGAGGCAGGATTAGAACCTGCGACCGTAGCAGCAGCGCAGTTCCGGACGGAACGGCCAAAACCGCTCGTCCACAGCGGCCGGACAAAAGCAGAAGTGAAACGCCGAGTTAACGACCACTGAAATGCTATATGCAATAGAGCTTGAAATAACCTTAATTACTGACTGTAGACGCATGAAGGTAGATGCTAACCAGCCCGAGAAAGTCTACTTGCAAAGTTCCGAGGACCGTCTTTATATGATTACAACTATCCCTTCCATATCGTTCCAGTAGGTTCCGTGAGGACAAGGTTAGATTAATTACAAAGCGCACAGAGAGATTTACAAACAGTGATCCTTTCCCCGCTCTGTACGTGAATGGAGCAGGAAGAAGCCCTAACAACTGGTACACTGGGAAGAAGTCTATCATGCACTTCATAATGATTTGCAGAGTATGATTGCAGATGTAGACGTCAACAGCAGATGTTTCAACATTTGTACAACTTTGTGGCCCCACAGTGAATTTTTCACTCTGAAGCGGAATGTAGGTTTGGAAAATTCCGCCAGCCGCGGTGGCCCTGCGGTTCTAGGCGCTGCAGTCCGGAACCGCGGGACTGCTACGGTCGCAGGTTCGAATCCTGCCTCGGGAATGGATGTGTGTGTGTCCTTAGGTTAGTTAGGTTTAAGTAGTTCTAAGTTCTAGGGGACTGATGACCTAAGATCTTAAGTCCCATAATGCTCAGAGCCATTTTTTTTTTTTTTTTTTGGAAAATTCCAATCAGATTAAAACTGTGCCTGATCGAGATTCAAGTCCAGAAACATTCCTTTCAGGGGCATTGCTCTTGCTGGCTGAGCTAGCCATGCACGACTCAGGACTCACGCTCACAGCTGCGCTTCGGCCAGTACCTCCTTCACACTTCCCGCGATTCACAGTAACTTTACTGCGCACACGGAAGATCTTTCCTGCCAAGAAAGAGATCGCGGAGAAATGGCTTATGGATTATATTTTCAGAATGAATATTTCACTCCACTGCGAAGTGTGATCTGTAATTAATGGCAAGACTGAGAGTTGCTGTCCGTCACACAATTTAATCTGCTGGGAATTTTGAAAACATGCTGGGTGATCGGATACCAATAAACAATTCATCATATGCGACCTTTACTAGTCTTTCACCTAACATATTGCCAGCCAGCATAAGAAGAATGGAAGTCAAACTAAACCATTGACTGTCCTTCTTTACCGTTCTTAGTGGCTTTGTAGCGTTCAACTTGGCAGCACACGCCAGATGATCAGGACGAGGCTCACCTGACTGGAGACACGTAGTTGACGCCGTCGACGTCCCTCCAGTCCCACTGCCTGGGCAAGTAGGAGGCGCGCCGCTTCAGCTCCGCCGTCACAGGTGCTGGCTCCGGCCTCTCTGCCAGCCACGTGCTGCAAAAAGAATATAAATCCGTCCGCTGTCACTCGTGTTCACTGCATCGTCTATTCCACTAGTGTTAGCGCTACTTATCTTCCTTTTATAAGAGAATCCGACTTCGCATGGGTAGTACCAAGCAAATAAGGCTGGGCAACTTTATTAAAATCGACAGAACAACGTTAACTGTAAATTACAGTATTACTTAAATGATTTAATCATCACATGTCAGAGAAGTTCTCGTAAGTCATGACTTCGTCGGCAAAGATCGTCTTAGTTCAACTAACTGACACGAAATATGTATAAATCTACAGAAAAACCTTCCTAATAAAACAGACTGTCAGCGTGAAAACCATACCAACAGCAAATCCTGAGATTATCCCGTACACACAAACAGCAAAAAGCGGCGGCCGTCTTTATAGATGCGTATACAGGGAATGTCCGGCACATAGCTCGCGTGCGGTTGAAGCGGTATTGAATAGCGTATTTCATGACAGGTGGACTGGTCGTCGAAGCACTATACCTTGGCCCGCACGTTCACCGGATCTGATGTGCCCGGATTTCTTTCTCCGGGGAAAGTTTGAAGGATATTTGCTATCGTGATCCACCGACAACGCCTGACAACAAGCGTCAGGGCATTGTCAATGCATTCTCAATGCATGTGCAAACATTACGGAAGGCGAACTACTCGCTGTTGAGAGGAATGTCGTTACACATACTGCCAAATGCATTGAGGTTGACGGACATCATTTTGAGCATTTATTGCATTAATGTCGGTAATCACGCTGTAACAGCATGCGTTCTCAGAAATGATAAGCTCACAAAGGTACATGTATCACATTGGAACAACTGAAATAAAATGTTCAAACGTACCTACGTTCTGTACTTTAATTTAAAAAACCTACCTGTTACCAACTGTTCGTAAAAATTGTGTGCCATATGTTTGTGACTATTACAGCGCCATCTGTCACAAAGCGAAAAAAGTGGTCCAAGAAAAACAGTCATATTTCTTTACGTACTACATGAATATGTAATAAAAATTGGGGTTCCTATTTAACAAAACGCAGTTTATATCCGTTTGACCTACGGCAGCGCCATCTAGAGGGCCAACCATAGCGCCATCTGGTTTCCCCCTTCAAGCTAGACGAGTTTCGTTCCCTGTACGTTTTTCGTTTGGTGCTTATTTTGTGAGATATTTGGCCCAGTAACTATCAATGGACCACCCTGTATAGCGCGATTCAGCTATGGGTTTTATACAACCATCAACGCCTTCAAAAATCGTGTGCGAGATTGTCATGGCCTCTTGTTCGTTACGTGCAAACTGTTAGTCCTACAGGAAAAAATGAAAAACATCTTTTCATGGGAAACTTAATGTAGTTATATTTTATACTGTGATTCATTTCCGCTAGAGGGCGCAGTTTTCGCATAATTCAAGAAAAACGCACAAAAGTGACCATAAGAGGCGCTTCTCTTCAGCTCCAACCTTCTAACACGTTTTTCTTGCATAATTCGTAAACAATAGTCTCCACCGAAAAGGCGTCCCAGTACAAAAATTAGCTACACTGAATTTCCTACAAAACTGTTCATTTTTTTCTATAGGACTAATAGTTCCTATGTACCGAGGGAGGGAATATAAAAATCTTCCGTGTGGTATTTGAATGCACTGCGGGTTGCATAAAACCCATAGGTAGAGCCAGCTTATTAACCTGTGTATAAAGATACGTAGTAATATTAATGTCAATATTCTTTCACAATTACTTAGCAATAATCTGAATTACAGTCGTAAGTAGCCCGTACACAAGCATGATGAAAATTGTTGTAATATAATAATATATTGCCTATTCCATGATATTTCGCGATTTCACCCGAAAGATGGTAACTTGCGGCAACGACTTTTCCACTGACTAACAGGCAGCCATTCGCAAGTGAATTTTAGAATTGAAGAATGCCAGTATTGTTAGCTATATTTATGTGGCGCTTGCACATATTTCAGCGTAGCCACATCACCTTTAACTACGGAGCAAATGGCGGTAATCCGAGTTGACTTCGTCTCAGTGGTCCAAAACGTGTCTAAGCATAGGCGTACACAAGGAAATGGCGGCGAGGTGATGG
Organism: Schistocerca gregaria; assembly: GCF_023897955.1. NCBI lineage: Eukaryota > Metazoa > Arthropoda > Insecta > Orthoptera > Acrididae > Schistocerca > Schistocerca gregaria. Next base: position 553,689,743 of record NC_064920.1, read on the forward strand.
GGGCAGGGAGGGGAGGAGGAGGAATGCAAGAGGTGGCCCTTTCTCCTGTTGGAATCTGGGGGTACAGGCTTTTCATTCATTACAAAACCAGTGGAAAATGTTCCTATCGAAGCAAGAAGAATGTGAATATGTTCCTGTTTATTTAAAAGCCTACGACTCAATAGTGGGGTACCAGTGCCTCATTCTACCTTTCTCAGCACCTTTAAAAATTTTTCAAAAATTTTGGCTTGCAAAATTATTCGCGCTTTAAAAAAAAAAAAAAAGAAAAAGAAAAGCTGTCACAAGCTGCACTAAGTTTAACTCGGTCACATCCACTAGTCCATCCCTGCAAGTCGCTCATACTCATCCACTCCCAGTTGCCCTTCTTCACTCACTCGTTCAGCCCAACTCATTTCATTACCTCTCTGAGCCTCTCTGTCATTGTCAGCTGCAGTCCCCTTCCATTTGTCTACTACTACCGTAGTGTCAGGTTCTCTCTACTGCTCTCTCTTGCTGCTAATATCTCATGTGCCGGCCGTTGTGGCCGAGCGGTTCTAGGCGCTACAGTCTGGAACCGCGCGACCGCTACGATCGCAGGTTCGAATCCTGCCTCGGGCATGGATGTGTGTGATGTCCTTGGGTTAGTAGGTTTAAGTAGTTCTAAGTTCTAGGGGACTGATGACCTAAGCAGTTAAGTCCCATCGTGCTCAGAGCCAGCCAATATCTCATTTCTTCCTTCCTACGGCCGCTGTCTCTTCCCGCTGTCGCTATCTCTCTCTTCCTCGTTGTCACTGTTATGTGGTCTTTCTCATTATCACTGGCTCTAGCCCACTTGCACTTTCGCTTTGTTTTCCTTCCTACCCCATCCCCCACCCCTTCCCCCCTGGTAATATCTCTTTCACTCTTGTCCTAGCACTGTTCTGTCATTGTCATTACCACTGCTACTGTGCCCCTCTTTCTCTCATATTAGCATCACTTTTCACTCCATTTTCAATTGCCACTGCCTTCTTCTCTCTCAGCATAAAAAAACGCAAATACACTCCTGGAAATGGAAAAAAGAACACATTGACACCGGTGTGTCAGATCCGGACACTGCCAGAGGGCTGTACAAGCAATGATCACACGCACGGCACAGCGGACACACCAGGAACCGCGGTGTTGGCCGTCGAATGGCGCTAGCTGCGCAGCATTTGTGCACCGCCGCCGTCAGTGTCAGCCAGTTTGCCGTGGCATACGGAGTTCCCTCGCAGTCTTTAACACTGGTAGCATGCCGCGACAGCGTGGACGTGAACCGTATGTGCAGTTGACGGACTTTGAGCGAGGGCGTATAGTGGGCATGCGGGAGGCCGGGTGGACGTACCGCCGAATTGCTCAACACGTGGGGCGTGAGGTCTCCACAGTACATCGATGTTGTCGCCAGTGGTCGGCGGAAGGTGCACGTGCCCGTCGACCTGGGACCGGACCGCAGCGACGCACGGATGCACGCCAAGACCGTAGGATCCTACGCAGTGCCGTAGGGGACCGCACCCGCCACTTCCCAGCAAATTAGGGACACTGTTGCTCCTGGGGTATCGGCAGGGACCATTCGCAACCGTCTCCATGAAGCTGGGCTACGGTCCCGCACACCGTTAGGCCATCTTCCGCTCACGCCCCAACATCGTGCAGCCCGCCTCCAGTGGTGTCGCGACAGGCATGAATGGAGGGACGAATGGAGACGTGTCGTCTTCAGCGATGAGAGCCGCTTCTGCCTTGGTGCCAATGATGGTCGTATGCGTGTTTGGCGCCGTGCAGGTGAGCGCCACAATCAGGACTGCATACGGCCGAGGCACACAGGGCCAACACCCGGCATCATGGTGTGGGGAGCGATCTCCTACACTGGCCGTACACCTCTGGTGATCGTCGAGGGGACACTGAATAGTGCACGGTACATCCAAACCGTCATCGAACCCATCGTTCTACCAGTCCTAGACCGGCAAGGGAACTTCCTGTCCCAACAGGACAATGCACGTCCGCATGTATCCCGTGCCACCCAACGTGCTCTAGAAGGTGTAAGTCAACTACCCTGGCCAGCAAGGTCTCCGGATCTGTCCCCCATTGAGCATGTTTGGGACTGGATGAAGCGTCGTCTCACGCGGTCTGCACGTCCAGCACGAACGCTGGTCCAACTGAGGCGCCAGATGGAAATGGCATGGCAAGCCGTTCCACAGGACTACATCCAGCATCTCTACGATCGTCTCCATGGGAGAATAGCAGCCTGCATTGCTGCGAAAGGTGGATATACACTGTACTAGTGCCGACATTGTGCATGCTCTGTTGCCTGTATCTATGTGCCTGTGGTTCTGTCAGTGTGATCATGTGATGTATCTGACCCCAGGAATGTGTCAATAAAGTTTCCCCTTCCTGGGACAATGAATTCACGGTGTTCTTATTTCAATTTCCAGGAGTGTATTTTCGCATTCCAAAATTCTTGGGAAAAATTTTAAAGGCGCTTAGGAAAGTAGTAAGAGCCAGCTGATACCCCACTTTCCAGTCGGTCGCCCCATGAGCCATGGGCCTTGCCGTTGGTGGGGAGGCTTGCGTGCCTCAGCGATACCAATAGCCGTACCGTAGGTGCAACCACAACGGAGGGGCATCTGTTGAGACAAACGTGTGGTTCCTGAAGAGGGGTAGTAGCCTTTTCAGTAGTTGCAGGGGCAACAGCCTGGATGATTGACTGATCTGGCCTTGTAACAATAACCAAAACGGCCTTGCTGTGCTGGTACTGCGAACGGCTGAAAGCAAGGGGAAACTACGACCGTAATCTTTCCCGAGGGCATGCAGCTTTACTGTATGATAAAATGATGATGGCGTCCTCTTGGGTAAAATATTCCGGAGGTAAAATAGTCCCCCATTCGGATCTCCGGGCAGGGACTACTCAACAGGATGTCGTTATCAGGAGAAAGAAAACTGCCGTTCTACGGATCGGAGACGGAATGTCAGATTACTTAATCGGGCAGGTAGGTTAGAAAATTTAAAAAGGGAAATGGATAGGTTAAAGTTAGATATCGTGGGAATCAGGGAAGTTCGGTGGCAGGAGGGACAAGACTTCTGGTCAAGTGACTACAGGGTTATAAACACAAAATCAAATAGGGGTAATTCAGGAGTAGGTTTAATAATGAATAGGAAAATAGGAATGCGGGTAAGCTACTACAAACAGCATAGTGAACGCATTATTGTGGCCAAGATAGATACGAAGCCCACACCTACTACAGTAGTACAAGTTTATATGCCAACTAGCTCTGCAGATGACGAAGAAATTGAAGAAATGTATGATCAAATAAAAGAAATTATTCAGATAGTGAAGGGTGACGAAAATTTAATAGTCATGGGTGACTGGAATTCGGTAGTAGGAAAAGGGAGAGAAGGAAACGTAGTAGGTGAATATGGATTGAGGCAAAGAAATGAAAGAGGAAGCCGTCTGGTACAGAGCACAACTTAATCATAGCTAACGCTTCGTTCAAGAACCATAAAAGAAGGCTGTATACATGGAAGAAGCCTGGAGATACTGACAGGTTTCAGATAGATTATATAATGGTAAGACAGAGATTTAGGAACCAAGTTTTAAATTGTAAGACATTTCCCGGGGCAGATGTGGACTCTGACCACAATCTATTGGTTATGACCTGTACATTAAAACTAAGGAAACTGCAAAAAGGTGGGAATTTAAGGAGATGGGACCTGGATAAACTAAAAGAACCAGAGGTTGTACAGAGTTTCAGGGAGAGCATAAGGGAGCAATTGACAGGAATGGGGGAAAGAAATACGGTAGAAGAAGAATGGGTAGCTTTGAGGGATGAAGTACCGATGGCAGTAGAGGATCAAGTAGGTAGGAAGACGAGGGCTGGTAGAAATTCTTGGGTAACAGAAGAAATATTGAATTTAATTGATGAAAGGAGAAAATATAAAAACGCAGTAAATGAAGCAGGCAAAAAGGAATACAGACGTCTCAAAATGAGATCGACACGAAGTGGAAAATGGGTAAGCAGGGATGGCTAGAGGACAAATGTAAGGATGTAGAGGCTTATCTCACGAGGGGTAAGGTAGATACTGCCTACAGGAAAATTAAAGAGACCTTTGGAGATAAGAGAACCACTTGTATGAACATCAAGAGCTCAGATGGAAACCCAGTTCTAAGCAAAGAAGGGAAAGCAGAAAGGTGGAAGGACTATATAGAGGGTCTATACAAGGGCGATGTACTTGAGGACAATATAGTAGAAATGGAAGAGGATCTAGATGAAGATGAAATGGGAGATACGATACTGCGTGAATAGTTTGACAGAGCACTGAAAGACCTGAGTCGAAACAAGGCCCCGGGAGTAGACAACATTCCATTGGAACTACTGACGGCCTTGGGAGAGCCAGCCCTGAGCAAAATGTATGAGACAGGCGAAATACCCTCAGACTTCAAGAAGAATATAATAATTCCAATCCCAAAGAAAGCAGGTGTTGACAGATGTGAAAATTACCGAACTATCAGTTTAATAAGTCACAGCTGCAAAATACTAACGCGAATTCTTTACAGACGAATGGAAAAACTAGTAGAAGCCGACCTCGGGGAAGATCTGTTTGGATTCCGTAGAAATGTTGGCACACGTGAGGCAATACTGTCCCTACGACTTATCTTAGAAGCTAGATTAAGGAAGAGCAAACCTACGTTTCTAGCATTTGTAGACTTAGAGAAAGCTTTTGACAATGTTGATTGGAATACTCTCTTTCAAATTCTGAAAGTAGCAGGGGTAAAATACAGGGAGCGAAAGGCTATTTACAATTTGTACAGAAACCAGATGGCAGTTATAAGAGTCGAGGGACATGACAGGGAAGCAGTGGTTGGGAAGGGAGTGAGACAGGGTTGTAGTCTCTCCCCGATGTTATACAATCTGTATATTGAGCAAGCAGTGAAGGAAACAAAAGAAAAATTCGGAGTAGGTATTAAAATCCATGGAGAACAAATGAAAATGTTGAGGTTCGCCGATGACATCGTAATTCTGTCAGAGACAGCAAAGGACTTGGAAGAGCAGTTGAACGGAATGGATAGTGTCTTGAAAGGAGGATATAAGATGAACATCAACAAAAGCGAAACGAGGATAATGGAATGTAGTCGAATAAAGTCGGTTGATGCTGAGGGAATTAGATTAGGAAATGAAACCCTTAAAGTAGTAAAGGAGTTTTGCTATTTGGTGAGCAATATAACTGATGATGGTCGAAGTAGAGAGGATATAAAATGTAGACTGTCAATGGCAAGGAAAGCATTTCTGAAGAAGAGAAATTTATTAACATCGAGTATAGATTTAAGTGTCAGGAAGTTATTTCTGAAAGTATTTGTATGAAGTGTAGCCATGTATGGAAGTGAAACATGGACGATAAGTAGTTTGGACAAGAAGAGAATAGAAGCTTTCGAAATGTGGTGCTACAGAAGAATGCTGAAGATTACATGGGTAGATCACATAACTAATGAGGAAGTATTGAATAGGATTGGGGAGAAGAGAAGTTTGTGGCACAACTTGACCAGAAGAAGGGATCGGTTGGTAAGACATGTTCTGAGGCGTCAAGAGATCTGCAATTTAGTATTAGAGGGCAGCGTGGAGGATAAAAATCGTAGAGGGAGGCCAAGAGATGAATACACTAAGCAGATTCAGAAGGATGTACGTTGCAGTAGGTACTGGGAGATGAAGAAGCTTGCACAAGATAGAGTAGCATGGAGAGCTGCATCAAACCAGTCTCAGGACTGAAGACCACAACAACAACAGGAACATATGTTTTGTGCTCTGATAGGAGCATTTTTCCGCTGGTTCCCTTCTCTTCTCTGCTGTAACAGTGCATGTAACTCATATGAAAAGAAATATATTGGTCATTAAAATTTAGATAGATTACTTATGTGAAACTGAGATAACGCGAAACTTATTTTATACCATAGACCGGATTTTACGTGCAAAAAAATTTTGCCTATGTTTCATTACTACAACATGGAATTCCCAGACGATAACAGAGAGCGCAGCATATCCCTCCTGCTGCGTCACTTTATAAACTCAGTTTCTACCTCACATCGGATTCTATGTACGTATTTTATGTGTACAACTAGAGTAACTTCGAACCGCTGTACCTTGGAAACGAATAAAGATATGAAGAATATTTACAGGGTTGTTCAAGATCAGGATCTTAGAATTTATCGTACGTATATCAGCCATTTGCCGTGCGTAGACGTCTTGGATTCCGCGGCCGGGTTTTGGTCCCCTGGTGACTGCGAAAATATGGTAAAAAAAGCCTTCGTCTTGCGGTGTTCCGAGAAACCGCCCATGAACCAATGATGACTTCGTAAGACGCATCAGGCACACCGTAGACCACATTAAATTCAAAAAGAGCCAACCGAGGTTCCTTCTGGATATACAAATGGTCCCTGCCCAAGGGATATCGAAAACACTTGACCATACCATTGCACCATCAACAGAACCCAAGGTATGAGCACCTGAAAATCCCATTTTTATGCACGGCGTTTTGGAACATATTAGATACTTTCTAGCATTGATCGACTGCAAATGTTCTAAACCACAAAATGAGAATTGCCGAATACGACAGAAAGTGCCGTGACTTCAGTGCTCACTATGAAATCTGGATTTGTGTCGTTATTGCGCTATTCACAGGAAATTACGCCGATTCCTTGGCTCGACAACAGTTTCAGTGCTGTTCCACACTAAAGCCAGATACGAAGCTTTAAAGAACTGAGTGTCCAGTCATTCCTCTGCCACTCCATCGCACAGCGCCTATCGAGTCGCAGAAATGGCCAGACACAAAACTGTGGCGTCGATTCCCAGGACAGTATAAAGATAGCAGCAGCGTGCCTGCGCCACATCCAAAAAGCAGGCTCCTCTTCCTCCTACGGCACAACTCTATCACAATAGTAGTTTATTGTGTTCACACAGGAGACAGGTGACGATTTTAACGACACAGCTATTGTGTCAGATCCTGAAAAATACGGCCATGCTGTCCTATAGATGTGTACATTTGTAGACCTAGATGGTTCAAATGGCTCGGAGCACTATAGGACTCAACATCTGAGGTCATCAGCCCCCTAGAACTCAGAACTACTTAACCCTAACTAACCTAAGGACATGTCCGAGGCAGAATTCGAACCTGCGACCGTAGCGGTCGCGCGGTTCCAGACTTGTAGACTTAGATGCAGCAGTAAACAAGATAGGATAAAAATTGTGATATCAAGGTCTATACCCAGGAATTGCGAGCTATTCAACAAACTCTGAGGTGCAACAAAGTGTAACATGCAGTCACAAAGTTACAAATGCTGCAGTCCAGTCGCCATGAATACACTGCGATGTGTCAGACTAGAGAGACGAAGACCGTTTTGGTCCAATCCTAGGCTGTTAAAAGTCGATTCAACCGAAATATATGAGGTAGTTTTAGGAAGCTTCCAACATTCACCTAATCGAAACCTGATCCTGGGTTACATGTTTCCCAAACAACGCAAAAATATAGCTTTCAAAAAATGTTTTGTTCAATCCTGATGACACCAGTCAACATTATATAACGGAAGATATGGAAATTAATGCAGTATATACATTAATGTGATCATATGTTAACTTTTGTACGCAAACTAATTGATATGGAAGCACAGATGTGCAACAAGCAATTTCTTTTTATTTATCTCTCTTCCTCCAGTTTAAGGCGCCTTACTTTGCTGGTTATTTTTTTGTTACCCAACTGCACTTTTCATTCTGATTTTATTTCTATTTCTAATTTTTAATTTTCGGTATTATCATACAATATTAATATACGAACAAAAATATTTTTGTGAATAACCAGTTGGATAACATGGAAGAATTTCAAATCGTTGAATCAAAAATATAACATTCATATTAAAAAATGTATTTCGCGCATAGTAGTGAAACTTGCTGATAAATTAGTTACCAAAGGAATCGAGCGTAAAAACATTGATTGCATATAAATTAATCGATCGAGACACAATGAGTGTAGTCTGCTTCATGTCAAATTTAGCTCTATGTGCACGATACGTTCTCAAGCTCAGAAAATAATTTTCATCAAAACTGGAAAATTGAGAATCAAGCGCCTCTTGGGTAAATTTCAGCGGTCGCCAATGACTATGGCTCCGCTCTGAAAGATGCATGTTTCAGCGTCTCAGTCAATTTCCAATGGGAACTTTCCATTAACGGAACACATTACTCTTCAGTTCACTTTTTAAGTAACTTATAGTTTCAAATTAAAACAACACACGGTGAATTTCATTATTTAAGAAAGTTAAGTTTGTGCATATGAAAAAAAGTACTAAACCAACACAGAACTGATTCTCATAGGGTTTCAATGCAGCCTTATACGAAATTTCACTTTAAAACTGACCAGTTAAAGTTTCTAGGGTACTTTTGAACATAAATATAAATGAGTAAGTCTTGCGATATTGCCTGGTGCCTCTTTTTAAGTGCACTACATAAGAATCAGTAACGGCTCGTTGTTTGATTGCACTTAAAATGCACTACATCGGGCAACAACCTTATACAATAAGTTATCAAACTCTTTCTTTCTGCAAGTTCCATGTTCTGTCGTAGCTTTGTTCTGAACTTAATTTACAAATAATTCCTATTAGCTTTTGAGTGCCGAAATTAATACACCTCGCTGACAGACACATAAATGAGCGTCAATTTGGATTTATGAAACTTTGTAGGCTTCCCTTCAGGAGTGCACTGTTCTATTTTGATATCATCAGTGCGACTGAGATATTCTGTGGCTTGCCTTAATATTCCCGAAAACCCCTTCTCGGTGTGTGGTCTATTATTCCCTTATCTCGCTCTTTGCCCTGAATTCTAAAGCCATTCATTTTCTCCAGCTGAGCAGTGAGCGCGGTCCTCACACGAAGGTCCGATTTTTTTTTTCTGGATAAGGGTCTCCTCAGGATAGTGAGGATAACATACTGTATTTTATCCATAATCGATGCCTTTCAATTCCGTGACTGTTCATTTATAGAGTGCAGAATAATAACCGTTACCAGTCACAATAGGTGATTTTAACACACGATCTGTTTCAGGCTTGTGCCCATCTTCTGGTGGTCATCATCTTTCATGTACGTGTTTCCCTACTCAGTGTTTGAGAGCACTGTTTAAGTTAAAAATAAGTAACATTAACTGTATCTTAGTCATCGTGCTAATTATTGGTGCTTCCATATTATGTCTTTGATCAAGTAGTGGTGCTTTAGATGTTAGTAACTTCAGAAGCACTTGCAGTCACAACATCCAATGTGTTTACATTGGAAAACAGAGGTAATGGTCAAAGAAATTAGGTGAAAGAAGTACAGCGATGTTGCACATAATACATCAGAAAGATAACAGACATTACAAATTATCATAATGAAACAGTTACATGATTGTGGAGCCACACCGTCATTTTTAACATATAGAATGGTTGCTGATAAATTACATAAGATTAAACCCTCTGTGTTATTTTTTTAAATGTTGTTTATTGTGAGGGTGCCATGTGTTAAAGCTTTTGATTTTTTAAATATTTCAATAAATATTTGTAGAAACGAGCTGTTTGCAAGGTCTACTTGTTCACTGAGAATTAGGTGTGGTGATTTGGAGCTATGGATGTAAATTACGAGTTTTTCAAGAAGACTCATTTTCTTTCCTTTGCTGACAGTGTGTAGTATCTGCAGGTTGTTTTTATTGGCTGTGGCTGAGTGGCCAAAGTGGATTTATCAAAATTATTTAACCAGGAAGCATCCAGGGGTTCCCTGTATCTTATAGTGAAACTCCCTCCTGGCTTATGTAGAATTGTGGGAAATTGTAACATGGAAGCCTGTGGCATTGGCTATTTGTCTTGTTGCAGTGAATGATGTGCTTTTGAAGCTTATTAGTATTGAAGCATATTTGAATACCACTACTACGAAAAGGTTAGCTACTTAGTATGAAATTTTTCCTAGGAAGGGCATGCGATCAAATGAGTGTTACTGTTGTTGTGAATCTGATTTCGGAAGTATACATCGTTTCTTTTTGATTTTGTTGTGAAACTTAGCAGTTACATTTGGGTTGTATTCATTTTTGTGGGCAATTCCTTTGATAATATTATTTTCGTTCTGTTCATCAAGGGGACTGAGTGGAACTTTCTGTGTACGTTAAGCGTAGATCTGAAGAATGCCATTATTTGTTGTATTGGGTGACGGGAAGAGTTGTTTATAGCAACATTGCTGGTGGTAAGTTTTCGGTAAATGTTTGTTGTTTACATTAGAGATTGTGAGATCAAGAAAATTGATGTCTTTATTTACTTTATTTCCTACAGTGAAGTTAATGTTGTTGTGCATGTTACTGAGAGCATATGCAAGCTTTTCAAGCTCTTCAGTTTTACCATTGTACAGCATAACTGCTTGAAGCATGTGCAATGGCTACTGTGCCGCTATCATACAATGGACGGCAAAAATGCATAATAACCATGAGCCCCTCCGGCACGGTTTGTCCATCTTGTGCACGGAAGACACACTGTTAGGTACTTTGAAAATTCGAAAATATATCTCAAGTTATTCTCATTATTGAGAATGGATATCATTTGACAGGTGAAAATATTGCATTAATGAGAAGTATTAGAATAATTCATGCTATTTAGCAATATATTAGTTTATATCAAAACTATGTAGTGTTGCACTCTGCTTGATTTCTAGCGACCTGTCAAGGACCTCATAAGTTGATGGTAAACGATCATTGTGTTTAGATGGACATGCAGAGTTGTTAGATGGTCGTCTGAAACTGAATAATAGCTAATTTATTCTTTCTGGTTGTTGAATGAAAAGATTAGAATCTTAGCCATTCCACAATTCTCCTGAAACTAGCCTTACCTTTTGCCTCCAGCCATATTAATGAGCTCTTCTCTTGTCATTCCTACAAACTTATCGTATACCTTTGCTTTCCACAACTTCTGCGACTTGTTTATTTCAGTTACCAAACGGGTCTCCTGCAAAACGTCAACTATTTGCGCCATCTGCAACAGGAAGATAATTTAGTCATATTTCAATAAATGCTCGTATGTAGTAAGCATCGAAGACAAACATTTGAGTTTCTGAACTGCCTAGCCTGAAGATTTAGTGTGCACTGTCAAACATTTTGGTATCATCGTAGTGCCAAAGATTACAAGTTATTAGAGTACACTAAAAACTAAAATATCACCTTTTTTCCTAAATGTCCATCGAAATTATGCAATTCAAAATTTTTTATAAAGATTGCATAGACAAATTTAATGCGAGATGCTGAAGTGTAATTACTTGATAGTAAATAAACTTACAGAGTGACAGTCAAATTACATAAATGTGATGAATCATGTCGTTGTGATATGAATGTAAATGTCTAAATGGAACCCCATTAACATGAAAGGTTCGTGAGTCAGCCACTAGTCTCAATCCAAACAAAATACAAACCGTTACAGCAGTGTGGCGAATGATAACTGATAACAACAGTATTATGATTTTCATAAACTGCTTGCAGTAAATAACTGTGTTTCCGTAAAAATAGTTGCCCAGAGTCGTATGAGCGCTGTAATGATGGCTTGTACATCTCAGAGAACCTCTGGCAAAAAGCTGAGAAGAAATGTAAATATAATTCATATCCTGTACTCTGATGATTACGCCAATTAGAAACTGAAGCAGAAAAGACGCTCCACAAGAGTGCAGATCAACGTCAGTCCATATGTAATTCTGCAGTGTTCCAAAATATACACTCCTGGAAATGGAAAAATTAACACATTGACACCGGTGTGTCAGACCCACAATACTTGCTTCGGACACTGCGAGAGGGCTGTACAAGCAATGATCACACGCACGGCACAGCGGACACACCAGGAACCGCGGTGTTGGCCGTCGAATGGCGCTAGCTGCGCAGCATTTGTGCACCGCCGCCGTCAGTGTCAGCCAGTTTGCCGTGGCATACGGAGCTCCATCGCAGTCTTTAACACTGGTAGCATGCCGCGACAGCGTGGACGTGAACCGTATGTGCAGTTGACGGACTTTGAGCGAGGGCGTATAGTGGGCATGCGGGAGGCCGGGTGGACGTACCGCCGAATTGCTCAACACGTGGGGCGTGAGGTCTCCACAGTACATCGATGTTGTCGCCAGTGGTCGGCGGAAGGTGCACGTGCCCGTCGACCTGGGACCGAACCGCAGCGACGCACGGATGCACGCCAAGACCAAGGATCCTACGCAGTGCCGTAGGGGACTGCACCGCCACTTCCCAGCAAATTAGGGACACTGTTGCTCCTGGGGTATCGGCGAGGACCATTTGCAACCATCTCCATGATGCTGGGCTACGGTCCCGCACACCGTTAGGCCGTCTTCCGCTCACGCCCCAACATCGTGCAGCCCGCCTCCAGTGGTGTCGCGACAGGCGTGAATGGAGGGACGAATGGAGACGTGTCGTCTTCAGCGATGAGAGTCGCTTCTGCCTTGGTGCCAATGATGGTCGTATGCGTGTTTGGCGCCGTTCAGGTGAGCGCCACAATCAGGACTGCATACGACCGAGGCACACAGGGCCAACACCCGGCATCATGGTGTGGGGAGCGATCTCCTACACTGGCCGTACACCTCTGGTGATCGTCGAGGGGACACTGAATAGTGCACGGTACATCCAAACCGTCATCGAACCCATCGTTCTACCATTCCTAGACCGGCAAGGGAACTTGCTGTTCCAACAGGACAATGCACGTCCGCATGTATCCCGTGCCACCCAACGTGCTCTAGAAGGTGTAAGTCAACTATCCTGGCCAGCAATATCTCCGGATCTGTCCCACATTGAGCATGTTTGGGACTGGATGAAGCGTCGTCTCATGCGGTCTGCACGTCCAGCACGAACGCTGGTCCAACTGAGGCGCCAGGTGGGAATGGCATGGCAAGCCGTTCCACAGGACTACATCCAGCATCTCTACGATCGTCTCCATGGGAGAATAGCAGCCTGCATTGCTGCGAAAAGTGGATATACACTGTACTAGTGCCGACATTGTGCATGCTCTGTTGCCTGTGCCTGTGTGCCTGTGGTTCTGTCAGTGTGATCATGTGATGTATCTGACCCCAGGAATGTGTCAATAAAGTTTCCCCTTCCTGGGACAATGAATTCACGGTGTTCTTATTTCAATTTCCAGGAGTGTACATAATATAACTTTCCTTTATTGGGGATCGATGTGGACGGGTTCGAATGTCCGGATATGATTGCTGCTGAATCACTAAACTTGTGTTATGTCATTATGTGCAAGATGATTCGCGATGGAGAAATATGAATATTGGTAGTGATGAATAAAGATATCACAAAGTGACTCTATAAATTATCATGTAGTTATTCAACAGGTATAATGTGACACAAGCACTAACGACAATTAGAAATGTGGGAGCACCGGAATTCTAATTCAGCACTCCCTACATTGTATTTCCCTGTTATACCGCTTCACCATCTCTCTCTCTGCTTAATGTGAAGGGAGGATACTTTAACTCCTTTCTAGTCCTCAAAGGGTATAGTTCTGATTCTATAGTAGTCTGAGGAAAGATGCCAAATGAGGCACAGTACGTACCAAATTTCTTGATAAACGCTATCCGATCAAAGCTATCCAGACGCTATTAGTGGTCATAAATAAGGAGTGTATACGCTCTTCACCTTTATGACGGCTTGAGCTCTACAGGAGACACTTTCAGCGAAATGTCTGAATATCTGCGGGCGAATTGCAGACCAGTCTTCCTCAAGAGCCGAAACCAGAGGACGTAGTGATGTAGGACGCTGGGGTCTGGGGCGAAGGTGATGTTCCAGTTCATCCCAGTGACAATCCATTGGATTCATGTTGGGACTATAGACAGGACATCCATTTCAGGAATGAGAGGATGCATTGTCATGAAGTTACAAACATTCTTTGTCTCCGAACTGTTCCTCTACTGTACGCAGTAAGTAATGCTACAAAATGTTTTCATATCCTCTCCCGTATAGCATTTTCTTAAGCGCAACGGTGGCAACATCATAAACACGAGAAGCACTTCCATACCGTTAAACCACCTTCTCGTACTTCACAGTTGGCATTACACACGACGACAGGTAAGGTTCTCCAGGCATTCGACAAACCCAAATCCTTACATCGGATAGCCACAGGTTGTAACGTTATTAATCACTAGAAATCTCCCGTTACCTGTCACCTGCTGTTCAGTGGCGTCGATCCTGTCGTCACCTCAAGCATCACTTATCAATTGCAGCAGTACAGCGTGGCTTACGAGCAACTGCTTGACGATTGTACCTGATTCGTTTTAACTCTTACGCGCGGTCATTGTGCCAACTGGACTGCTGGTAACAAGTTGGAATTCACAACTGATTCCTTTCTGCTCACTTCACGCGACTTTTTACAGCCACCTCCGCCATGCTCGATGGTCCCTCTCGTCAGTATGTGAGGTCTGCCTGGTACTGGTTTCTCTGTGGTTGTTCTTTCACGTTTCCATTTCAAAATCACATCCCCAGCTGTCGATTTGGGCAGCTTTAGAAGGGTTGAAATGTCACTCAAGTATTTGTTATTCAGGTGACGTCCAGTAAATAGTCCATGTTTGAAGCCACTGGGCTCTCCTGGCCAACCCATTCTGTTGGTATTGAATCTCTTCTGACAACACAATACTTGAAGTTTTAAACATGGCTGCGTAGTCAGTGACCGTTTACAAATTACAGTTAAAGCAATTACAGCCCGCGGTCACAAAATTTAAGTGTTTTGACCAGGTTTCGACACTTCTAAGAGTGTCTTCATCAGAAATTGCATATTCAAATTGGCCTATAACATAAGTACAAAATTATGTGAAAAGTTTTTATATAAAAGTGTAAGTACTGACTAAGAGTACAAGGAAGAAACAGTACTTACATGTCAAGTACAAGATAAATATCAAGCGATAAGGCTTTCGTCACAAAAATTTAAAAAAGAACACATAGAAGGCGAGCCAATATGGTGTGCTCATTCATATAAAGCCACAGGTAGCAACTGCGGGCAGGTGAACGTTGTCACACCAACAGTGCCATCTAGTAGCCGGAAATATACGGAGTCTACTTCACATTTAAAATATAGACAGATGAAGATTAAGATTAAAGGTATTTGGTACATGAATTAATAGGCAAAGTTTTATTTGACAGTAGCAGATATGATAACTTTTTGTTTATGTAAAAGCTTAGAAGTACAGTTTCAAGACTGAAAATTGATTAACAGTACAAAAAGAAACAGGACTTACATGTCACGTATAAAATAAATATAGCTTTAGCCACAATTTTCAAATTACAATGAGTGGAAAGCAAGCCACTACGGGCTGCTCGCATATGTCCAGCTACAGGTAGCATCAGACTAAGGCGCCCGCTGTATCAACTGCGGGCAGGTGAACATTGCACTCAGAGTGCCATCTAGTAGCCGCGAGAACAAACTGGCTACTTAACATTCAAATAAAGACAGACGCATATTATGATGAATATTATTCAGTACGTGACGTAAAATGCAATATTTTGTTTGACTGCAGCGGATAAGGTATCATCT
This sequence comes from Schistocerca gregaria, assembly GCF_023897955.1. NCBI lineage: Eukaryota > Metazoa > Arthropoda > Insecta > Orthoptera > Acrididae > Schistocerca > Schistocerca gregaria. Next base: position 553,705,286 of record NC_064920.1, read on the forward strand.
TGTCTACATCAGTGCTTAGAAGTAATGAAAACACCATTACAGAAAATACAAGGAGGGCTGAATGACACGGCCTGTAAAAAATGCAGCCAATATAAACCATTTAATAAACGAAAAATTATGAACCGATTTAGATTGAAAAATACATCGGTATCTGCACGAGTAAACTCGAAATCAAATGTTAAGTAACTACTTTATACAGTTGATGAAGTTTTTCTTATGTAATTGTAGCTGTTCATTGAGAATGAGGCTATCAATTTGAGAAATATGTTTAATAATTTCTAATTCTTCGAGAATATCTAATCTACGCCCTTTCTTCTCGGTAGGCAAAATGTTGATATCGCGAAGAGCTTTAGGCGCGTGACCTGTAATCAGCAGGTGGTCGGGAAAAGATTAATTTTGGATGCTAGTGCCATTTTTTCTTAAAAGATGTTCTTTATAACTGGTTGTAAAGGCACGCCCTGTTTGTCCTATGTAGTAAGAAGAGCAGGTGTCGCAGAAAGTCTCATACAAGCCAGAATTTTCCAAAGGGGAACGAGTCGATTTTAAATGCTGAATGAACTTTTTTTTCAAATTATTATTGGTAGAAAAGACAACGTTACAGTCGTACTTATTACGAAAAAGGCGTTGAATCTGATATGAGATGGGCCTCAAGAACGGAATAGAAGAACACTTTTTTTGGGTTAGATTCAATGATAGAGGTGCAGAGCGTAGTAACTCTCTTCACAGTTTTCTTTTTAAGGATGCCATCCACTACGCCATTCGTTATTAACTCCTGTCGTTTTGAGTAAATTAATTTCTTCATTGAATTTTTCTTTCGAGAGTGGAATAGAAGTAGCTCTACGAATAGCAGAGCGAAAGAAAGCGTTTTTATGAGTTTGTTGGTGCAGGGAAAACGCAGGTACGATCTGATCAGTGTATGTTTCTTTACGAAAAACAAATGGGATTTTATTTTCTTCTGCTGTAAGTGTCAAGTCAAGAAAGTTCAATTGGCGGGCCTCGTTTTCGAGTTCGATGGTGAAAGATATTTTCTCATGGAGTTCATTAAAGCGATTGAAAATACGGTCACTGTCATCAGCAGGTCCCTTCTAGATGACTAAAATATCATCAACGTACCTGAAATAGGAGAGAATGCCTAGTGCTGTAACTGAAAAACAGTTGAAAAACTTTTCTTCTAGAGAGTTAATGAAAATATCAGCAAGAATACCAGCTAATGGATTTCCCATAGAGAGACCGTCGGATTGCTGGTACAATTGTTCATTAAATTCAAAATAGTTGTATTTGACTACGACTGTGATGATATTCAAGAAGTCTATGATTTTTTCATCTGAAAGATGTTTTTCTGAAATGACGTCAATTTTTTTCTACGATGGTAAGCGTTTCTTGTACGGGAACATTAGTATAAGGATTTTTGACGTCTAATAAAAACAACTTTGTACCTGAACTGCATTCTAAATCTTTTATTTTATGGACTAAGGCGTGACTATTGGGGATGGAATAAGTGTTATTGAAGAAGAATGATTTTTTCAAAGTTTCATGCAGAAATTTGGTTAAATCATGGTATGCGCTATTCATAATATTAGAAATCGGCCGTATCGGATGGTTAGGTTTGCGAATTTTAAATTGTGACCGAAATTTTGGGACTGAGGGTTCATGTTGATAATCATTTTCTTTTGAAAAGGTTTGATTAGAAATTGTGCGTTATTGATAGCTGACCTGATCTTTTTGTAATTCTGGAGTCGGATCCTCATGCATGTGATATGTGGGTACTGTTTCTTTCTTGAACGATTAGACAGTACTTACACTTCTATATAAAAATAATTTCACATAATTTTGTACTTACGTTATAGGCCAATTTGAATATTTAATTTCTGATGAAGGCTCTCATAGAAATGTGCAAACCAGATCAAAAGACTTAAATTTTGTGACCGAGGGCTGTAATTGCTTTAAATTACTCTTCGAGTGCTTTCATACTGGCGGGTCTGCCTCTCGTGACATCTAGCGGACAATTTCGCATTACACAGAGATTACTTAACGAAAATATAGCTGTGAGAAAATCATTCCTTGTTTAGAAATACTGTATTCACACTATAGGCTTCGGCATGTCTTGCTGTTCCTTTGGCACGAACGTTAGCTGCCTTCCATACATACTTACTGGGTGGATATCCAGTGGATATGAGTTCGTAAAGGAATGTTCGTATTGTATTAACTTTCTATTAACTCAGGCAAAAGCAGGAATGATTCCTTCAGAACGCCATAGCCTTTCCCTTCTTCGTCCTCCTCTACGTCCCCTCTAGAAACCTTAGTCATCAAAACGCTCAGGTCTGTCCTTCATTCCCTTTTTTAACAGAATTAGTAGAATTAGAATTAGTAGAATTACACTATAGAATAGCGTATCTTACCAGTTGCGGCTTTGCTGCGAACGGATCCTCGTGGGTCTTTTTGGAGACTGGCGAGTTCTTGACACCGTAGTAGCAGGACCAGTGCCTCTGCGTGACGTCATGCGACCAGCCGTTGAAAGTACGGTCGCAGATACTAGTTACTGTGCCGTTATCCTGGAAACACCAGATGTCAGCAGTGAGCATACTTAGCCCCAAGTTAACAATCTAACCTACTTCCGCAAATCAAATCTTACCGAGGTGTAGTAGGAGAATGCGAAGTAGCTCCTGCCGTTGACGGTTACTTCAAACCCCTGGTTATATATCAACGTCCAGGTGCCCACGTTTCCAAACTGGTCAGTAGCGATGTTGGGGTACGTCAAGTCGACCGTAACTGTCTGGACGGCATCTTTGGATAAATATGCAAATTTATTTCAAAATAATGAAATACAACCAATTCTTGTGATAAGAGTAGATTGAAGTTGGTAAAAGTTGCATAAATTATCTATTCACATGCAAGGTTTTTACAAAATGTAACAGCTTCCCCGAGGTACCTTCAAGGCTTTTTAGACTATGAGTCACAGAAAAATACATCTGTAAGCTTGCTTCTTCTCTAAAAATATTAAACCAGATTCCAACAAACGGCAAATTTCGTTGTTTACATACGGAAATCGCTTTCGTGGCCAGTACTACAATAAATCCTAAACCTTGCTTATGTGATATTTAGGCACGAGATACACAGATGAGAACGGAAAGTGCTATATCAAGAACAGTAGTTCGATGTTTATCAATCATTGTGGAGATGTTCGTCACATCACGGATTTACTTGATAAAATTTTCATTAAAGTTTCAAATAAGGTTCAAATAAAATCAGATCAAATAAAGTTCAAATAAAGCCGAAGGGACAAATAACATTCCATCAAAATTTCTAAAACCTTTCGGGGAGGTGGCAAAAAAACAAGTGTTCATATTGGTGCATAGAATGTATGAGACTGGCGATGTTTCAACAGACTTTCGGAAGAACATCATCCACACAATGCCGAAAATAGCAAGAGCCGACAAGTCCGAGAATTATCGCACAAGCTGCTTAATAGTTCATGCATACAAGTTGCTGACAAGAATAGTACACAGAAAAATGGAAAATAAAATTGAAGATGCAGTAGATGACGATCAGTTTTGCTTCATCTAAGATAAAGGCACCGGACACGCAGTTCCAACGCCTCTGTTGATAATGGATGCGCGACTGAAGAAAATCACACGTTGTACACCTACATCTACGTACGTATTCCACTAGCCACCGTATGGTGCGTGGCTACTACTACTACTACTCATTCCCTTTCCCGTTACACTCGCAAATAGAACCATGGAAAAACGACTATCTACAGGGTGGTCCATTGATACTGACCGGGCCAAATAGCTCACGAAATAAGCATCAAACGAGAAAACTACAAAGAACGAAACTCCTGTAGCTTGAAGGCGGAAACCAGATGACGCTATAGTTGGCCCGCTAGATGGCGCTGCCATAGGTCGAACGGATATCAACTGCGTATTTTAAAAAAAGGAACCCCCATTTTTATTACATATTCGTGTGGTACGTAAATAAATATGAATGTTTTACTTGGACCGGTTTTTTCGCTTTCTGATAGATGGCGCTGTAATAGTAAACAACGTATAAGTACGTGGTATCACTCAACATTCCGTAAGTGTGGAAAGTATTTGCTACGTGATACATTAAACGTGTTAAAATGGACCGTTTACCAATAACGGAAAAGGTCAATATCGTGTTCATGTATGGCTATTGTGACCAAAATGGCCATCTGGCGTGTGCTATGTATGCAGCTCGGTATCCTCGACGACATCATCCAAGTGTCCGGACCGTTCAGCAGATAGTTCTGTTATTTAAGGAAACAGGATGTGTTCAGGCAGATGTGAAACGTAAACCACGACCTACAACAAATGATGATGCCCAAGTAGGTGTTTCAACTGCTGTCGCGGCTAATCCGCACATCAGTAGCAGACAAATTGCGCGAGAATCGGGAATCTCAAAACATCGGTGTTGAGAATGCTACATCAACATCGATTGCACCCATACCATATTTTATGCACCAGGAATTGCATGACGACGAATTTGAACGTCGTGTACAGCTCTGCCACTGGGCACAAGAGAAATTACGGGTCGATGACAGATTTTATGCACGCGTTCTATTTAGCGATGAAGCTTCATTCGACCAACAGCGGTAACGTAAACCGGGATAATATGCACTACTGGGCAACGGAAAATCCACGATGGCTGCGAGAAGTGGAACATCATCGACCTTGGCGGGTTAATGTATGGTGCGGCATTATGGGAGGACGAATAATTGGCCCCCATGTATGCTGATTTCCTAAGTAATGTTCTACCGATGTTACTACGAGATATTTCACTGCATGACTGAATGGCGGTGTACTTCCAACATTATGGTTGTCCGGCACATAGCTCGCGTGCAGTTGAAGCGGTATTGAATACCATATTTCATGACAGATGGATTGGTCGTCGAAGCACCATACCATGTCCCGCACGTTCACCGGATCTGACGTCCCCGTATCTCTTTCTGTGGGGAAAGTTAAAGGATATTTGCTATCGTTATCCACCGACAACGCCTGACAACGTGCGTCAGCGCATTTTCAATGTATGTGCGAACATTACGGATGGCGAACTACTCGCTGTTGAGAGGAATGTCGTTACGCGTATTGCCAAACGCATTGAGGTTGATGGACTCATTTTGAGCATTTATTGCATTAATGTGGTATTTACAGGTAATCACGCTGTAACAGCATGCGTTCTCAGAAATAATAAGTTCACAAAGGTACATGTATCACATTGGAACAACCGAAATAAAATGTTCAAACGTACCTACGTTCTGTATTTTAATTTAAAAAACTACCTATTACCAACTGTTCGTCTAAAATTGTGAGCCATATGTTTGTGACTATTACAGCGCCATCTATCACAAAGCGAAGAAAGTGGTCCAACTAAAACATTCATATTTCTTTACGTACTAGGCGAATATGTAATAAAAAATGTGGGTTCCTATTTAAAAAAATGCAATTGATATCCGTTTGACCTATGGCAGCGCCATCTAGCGGGCCAACCATAGCGCCATCTGGTTTCCCCCTTCAAGCTAGACGAGTTTCGTTCTTTGTAGTTTTTTCGTTTGACCCTTATTTCGTGAGACATTTGGCCCGGTCACAGTCGATGGACGATCCTGTATATGGGCCTCCATACGAGCCCTAATCGCTGTAATCTTGTCTTCATGTTCGTTAAGCGAAATGCACGTTGGCGACGGTAGAATAGTTCTGGAGTGAGCGTCAAATACCGGTTCTCCAAATTTTCTGAATAGTAATCCTCGAAAAGAACGTCGCCTTCCGTCCAGTGATTCCCATTTGAGTTCCCGAGGCATCTCTGTAATACCTGAGTGTTGTTAGAACCTATCAGTAACAAATCTAGCAGTCCGCCTTGAATTACTTCAAAGTATTCATTTAAACTAAACGCTTGAGTAGTACTTGACAATGGGTTACTATAGCGTCCTATACGCGATCTCATCTTCAGATGAACCACACTTCCCTAAAATTCTCCCAATAAACCAAAGTCGACCATTCTCCTTCGCTGCTTCAATCCTTGCGTGGTCATTCCATTTCATCTTGTTTTGCAACGCTACGCTTATGTATTTAATCGGCGTGACTGTGTAAAACAGCACACTACCAATGCTGTAGCCGAAGATCACGGGTCTGTTTTTTCCCTCTCATCTGCATTAACTTACATGTTTCTTCATTTATAGGTGGCTGCCACTCATCACACCAACTAGAAATTTTGTCTAAGTCGTCTTGTATCCTCCTACGTAACTCAAGGTGACACATTCCCATAAACCACAGCATCATCAGCAGACTACCACTCACTACTACTTACCCTGTTTGCCAGATCATTTATACACTCCTGTCAATACCCTTGTACATGATGAACACTCGTCGTCGAGGACAACATGCTGGATTCTGTTACTTAAGAAGACTTCGAGTAGTTTACATACCTGGGAACCTACTCCGTACGCTTGTATATTCGTTAACAGTTGGCAGCGTGGCACCGTGTCCAATGCTTTACGGATATTTGGGAATATGGAATCCACCTGTTGCCTTCATACATGGTTCGCAGGATCTTGTAAGAAAAAGGTAAGCTGAGTTTCCCGCGACCGATGCTTTCTAAAACCGTGCTCATTTATGGACAAGGAAATTTATGATATTCTAACTGAGAATATGTTCAAGTATGTTGCAGAAAACCGGTGTGGAATATACTGATCTATAATTTTGAGAGTCCATTCTTTTACCCGTCTCTACACAGGAGTCGTCTGCGACTTTTTCGTCGCATGGGGCTTTTCATTGGCCGAGAGATTCGCGATATATGCAAGCTAAGTAACGGACCTATGCTGCAGAGTACTCTACGCAAAACCAAATTGGGATTCCATCAAGACCTGGCAACTGATCTCCTTTCAACTCTGTTGTTTCTCTCCACCGGAGATGCTTATTACTATGTCCTCCATAATGAAGTCAGTGCGATGGTCAAACGACGGTATGTTTGTACTACGTTCCTGCGTTAACGATTTCTTAATACGCGAAATTTAGAACTTCACCTTTGCTATCTCCTTCTGCCACAACAGACTGGTCAACGCGTGACTGTATGAAAGCCTTAGACCCACTTAGCGATTTTACGTAGGACCATAATTTTCTCGGGTTCCCCGCAAGATCTCTTGCTAAAGTATGACGAGGTAGTTGTTGTAAGCTTCGCGCATCGATCTTTTTACAAAGGCAAGAATTTCTATTAACTTTAGCCCGTTGTCATTTGCGCGTTCTCTTTTGAACCGCGAGTGCGACAGCCTTTGCTTCCTCAGCATTTTTCGAATTTCGCTGTTAAACCAAGCGGGTGTTTTCTTTTCTTAATCCACTTACTCGGCACAGTATGATCTGCACTCTGTTACATTTTTGCCTGTACTTTCTCTATGACCATCGTATTGGAACTAAATGACGTCAGTTCATTGTGTAAGTGCGATGCTAGCAACTGTCTAGCTGCTATTTCCAGCAAAAATACTCTCCTAGCCTTCTTGATTGTCAAATTTAGTAACCAAAGCCGCTATGACGACATCATGGTCACTAATCTCAGTGTATCTCGTGGTCGTGCGGTAGCGTTCTCGCTTCCCATGCCCGGGTTGCCGAGTTAGATTCCCGGCGGGGTCAGGGATTATCTCTGCCTCGTGATGGCTGGGTGTTGTATCCTGCCCTTAGGTTAGTTAGGTTTAAGTAGTTCTAAGTTCTAGGGGAATGATGACCATAGATGTTAAGTCCCATAGTGCTCAGAGCCATTTGAACCATTTGAACTAATCTCTGTACACTGACGCCGTCGATTATGTCAGGTTTGTTTGTAGCAACAAGGACCTTCATAGGATTTCTAGACCTGGAAAGCGCGTTCGACAGTGTAAATTGGTGCAAGACGTTCGAAATTCTGGGAAAAGTTGGGGTAAGCTCCAGGGAATGATGGGTAATATGCAACATGTACACGAACCAAGAGGGAACAATAACAGTGGAAAACCAAGAAGGAACTGCTCGAATCCAAAAGGGTGTAAAACAGGGAGGTAGTTTTTTGCCCCCTACTGTTCAATGTACACATCGAAGACGCAATGACGGAAATAAAAGAAAGTTTCAAGAGTGGAATTAAAATTCAAGGTAAAAAATATCGGTGATAAGTTTATCTGATGACATTACTAAACTAAGTGAAAGTGAAGAAGCATTACAGCATTTGTTGAATGGAATGAACAGTCTATTGAGTATAGAATATGGATTGAGAGTAAATAGAAGAAAGGAGAAAATAACGAGAAGTAGAAGAAATGAGAATACCGAGAAGCTTTACATCAGAATTCGTGATCACGAAATACACGAAGTTAAGGAATTCTGCTACCTAGAAAGCAAAATAACCTATGACGGACGGAGCAAGAAGGACATCAAACACAGACTAACACTGGAATAAAGGGCATTCCCGGCCAAGGGAAGTCCACTGATAACAAACACAGATCTTAATTTGAGAAAGAGATTTCCTGATTGATTGATGTTTGGTATGTGGAGCGCTCAACTGCCCCCATACACCGTTCCAATTTTGACACAGTCCAAGTTTTGCACAGTCCAGTTAGTTACTGCCACGAATGATGATTATAATGATGATGATGATGAAATAATGAGGACATCACACACACCCAGTCCCCGAGCAGGGAAATTCCTCAACCCGACCGGGAATCGACCCCGGGACCCCGTGATTCAGAGGCAACAACGCTGAGATTTCTTAGAATGTACTTTTGGAGCACAGCAACGTATGCTGGTGAAATATGCACTGTAGGAAAACCGGAACACAAATGAATCGAAGCATTTTAGATGTGATGCTACACAAGAATGTTGAAAAATAGGTGGACTGATGAGGTAAGGAATAAGGAGGTTCGCAGAATCAGCGAGGAAAGGAATGTATAGAAAACACTGACTAGAAGAAGGGACAGGAAGAAAGAATATGTTAAGGTAACAGGTATTAACTTCAATGGAACTACAGGGAGCTGCAGAGGGTAAAAACTGCAGAGGAAGACAGAGATTGGTTTTGATCCAGCAAATAATAGAGGACAGAGATTGCAAGTGCTATACTGGAACGAAAAGTTTGGCACAACAGAGGAATTCGTGGCGGGTTGCACCAAACCAGTCAGAAGACTGTTGACCCACAATAAAAAAAAAGACACATCTCATGGTGCGCCTCATATCTGAAACCTGTAGTCAATAGTACGATGGCCCAAATACCCGTCTAGGCCGTCCAGATTTAGTTTTTCTGTAGTCCCTAAATCATTTAAAGCAAATTCCCGGGATTGTTTCTTTGTAAGGCACACGATCGATTTCCTTCAAGGCGCTTGTCGAACCCGAGCATGTGCTCCGTCTCAAAAGACCTGGTCATCGACAGAAAGTTAATCGTTAAACTTCTTTCCTTCCCTTATCTTCAGTCTAGCCGCACTTGTCTCCTACTTTCCAAATATCCATAGCCATGTGTCCATCGATGGACTACCAAACCTGCAAGAAATGGATCAATTAAAGTTCAGACGGAGCTGTTTTCGCAGCGAATATTTGCTCAACAGCAGAGAGTAAACTGTTATAAAACTCGCTGACAGATTACAATTTTATGTCGGACTCGAACTCGAAACCAGATCGTAGACTTCCGTGGTCAGTTCCTTCACCAGTAAGTCCTTTCTCATCTGTAGCGACTCCTTGTGCACTCTGCAAGCTCTTGACCAGTGTAACCGTCGCCATCCCTTGGTCATTGCTATCCAGGGTTCCCTATATGCCCTTGAACAATGTGGACGCTTAGTGACCTTCGTCAAGTTCCTGATCACGTCGGTATACTGGGGAATTGATTATGGGGATTGATAGCCTGGCCAAACTGGATACCAGTAAGCTGACTCTTCAAATCAGTATTCAAACTTTAGGGTACTGGAATACGGAATAGCTCACTTCGACTACACCAAATAAACTACAGACAATAAAGGAGACTACAAATCTTCAAGTTGCTCCTTGCAGGCCGCTTTCAAGGACTCTGCCATCCTTTGCCTGCTCCGCATTGGCTATTCTTGGCAGATTCATAGTCAAATCCTTTGCCATGAGGACCCAACTCACTGTTGTTGTGGTTCTCATTTCACAGTGGTTCACATTTTGCTAGACTGTCCCAGCCTGGCGGCCCTGCGGTGGACTCTCAATCTCCCTCACTCGCCATCCCTGGTATTAGGAGACGATGCCTCTGCAGCAGACTTAGTTTTATATTTTGTTCATAGAGGGGACTTTTACCACTCCCTTTAAGAAAGGGAAATTATCCTTATCGGTCTATTGAGGGAGTTTTCATAAAGGGGCTTTTACACTCCCTTTACGGGATGGCCATTAACCTTGTGGGCACACTTAGGGGTTGACACAAAAATCTGTTGCCTCCTCTGCCCAGACTGGGCTGCAAATGTCTCGGCTTGGTGGTCCACCCTACCCCCTAACCCTACCTGCTCATCCCCCCCCCCCCCTCTCTCATGTGGCCTGTTCGATATGCTCGTCGTATGTCTATCTGTGCTTCTCTTGCCCTGCCATGTTGGTAGTCTTTCCTAAGCAGTTTCTGAGTTGGATCCCTCTGGTGTGTGGAGGGGGATGGGGCTGTATGTCCCCCCATTGTATTCTGCATTTGGTCGCTTCTTGCTGCTCCCTAGATGGGGCATCATGCCTGCCTTTCTTCATCTGTCTCCGTTTCTTCTTTTGTCCCTTATCTCGCCTTCGCTGACCTTTGGTAGACCTTGGGTTTTTCTTCCCCTGAGTTTTGCGCGGTAGGTCATCTATTCGAGGAAAAGGGGACTGATGACCTAGCACTTTGGTCCCTTTAATCATCCATTCAACCAGCCAGCTAATGACTTCCACTTTAATTTATATCCGATATTAATGAAAGCTTTTCTTGTTGTCAGTCTGCATGTTATACACTGTACTTCAGACATTTCCACTTATTTTGCTGTCCAAACAGCTAAACTCGACTGGTATTTACCATGTCTAATTTCCTCGTCCGAATCGCTCAGAATTATCTTAATTCGATTACGTTCTGTTACCCTTGTTTTACTTTTGTCAACTAAGAATCTTTTTTCAAGACACCATTCCGTTCCACTGCTCTTCCAAGTCCTATGCCGCCTTTGACATAAATCACAATTTCATTGGAAAACATCGAAGTTTGTATCTTTTCTTCCTGAACGTAAATTCCTTTTCCGAATTTCTCCTTGGTGTCCTTTACTTCCTGCTCATTGTACTGACTTGATAACACTCTGCACAGGCTATGTTCATCTCTCACTCCCTTTTTGACTACTTCGTAATCTTTATCATCACTCTCAACTCTAACTTCAGTCTAGTATCTATACCAGTACCTTTATGTCGGATGCAAAATGGTTCAAATGGCTCTGAGCACCATGGGACTTAACATCTGAGGTCATCAGTCCCCTAGACTTAAAACTACTTAAACCTAACTAACCTAAGGACATCATACACATGCCCGAGGCAGGATTCGAACCTGCGACCGTAGCGGTCGCGCGGTTCCGGACTGAAGCGCCTAGAACCACTCACCCACCGCGGCCGGCCCTAGGATGCAAGCCCAGAAGCGTAGCAACTATCAATTTCGGCGAGAAATTCTGATGGAGTATATCTCAACCCACATAGAAATAAAGCGCTCGTATTAAATATACTCAAATCAAAAAAAGTTTTGCATCACCTCCGTTCCGAAAGTTCCGGAACCTGAGCAGAAAATTGGAATAGAGATCAACATAAACATCATTTCTACTCATGAAAACCACACATTGCATGTTGTACCTCCCTACAGCGGGACCTTCAGAAGTGGTGGTCCAGATTGTTGTACACAACGGTACCTCTAATACCCAGTAGCACGTCCTCTTGCATTGATTCGTGCCTGTATTCGTCGTGGCATACTATCCACAAGTTCATCAAGGCACTGTTGGTCCAGATTGTCCTACTCCTCAGAGTGGCTGGTGGGTCACTTCGTCCATAAACAGCCCTTTTCAATCTGTCCCAGACATGTTCGATAGCTTTCATGTCTGGAAAACATGCTGGCCACTCTAGTCGAGCGATGTCGTTATCCTGAAGGAATTCATTCACAAAATGTGCACGATGGAGTCTTGAATTGCCGTCCATGAAGACGAATGCCTCGCCAATACGCTCCCGATATGGTCGCACTATCCGTCGGAGGATGGCATTCACGTATCGTGCAGCAGTTGCTGCGCCTTCCATGACCACCAGAGGAGTAAGTTGGTCCTACATAATGCCACCCCAAAACAGCAGGGAACCTCCACTTGGATGCACTCGCTGGACAGTGTGTCTAAGGCGTTCAGCCTGACCGGGTTGCCTCCATACACGTCTCCGATGATTGTCTGGTTGAAGGCATATTCGACACTTATCGATGAAGAGAACGGGATGCCAATCCTGAGCGGTCCATTCGGCATGTTGTTGGGCCCATCTATACCTCGCTACATGGTGTCGTGGTTGCAAAGTATGACCTCGCCAAGGAAGTTGGAAGTGAAGCTGCGCATCATGCAGCGTATTGCGCATAGCTTGAGTCGTAACACGACGTCCTGTGGTTGCACGAAAAGCATTATTCAACATGGTGGCGTTGCTGTCAGGGTTCCTCTGAGCCATAATCCGCAGGTAGTGGTCATCCACTGCAGTAGTAGCCCTTGGGCGGCCTGAGCGAGACACGTCATCGATAGCTCCTGTCTCTCTGTATCTCCTGCATGTCTGAACAAAATCGCTTTGGTTCACTCCGAGACGCCTGGATAATTTGATTGTTGAGAACCCTTCCTGGCACAAAATAACATACGGACGCGATCGAAGCGCGGTATTGACCGAGTAGGCATGGTGGAACTGCAGACAACACAAGCCGTGTGTCTCCTGTCTGGTGGAATGACTGGAACTGATTGGCTGTCGGACCCCCTCCGTCTAATAGGCGCTGTTCATGTATAGCTGTTTACATCTTTGGGTGGGTTTAGTGCCATTTCTGAACAGTCAAAGGGACTCTGTCTGTGATACAATATCCACAGTCAACGTCTATATTCAGAGGTTCCGGGAACTGGGATTATGCAAAACTTTTTTTGACGTGTGTACTATTGCTACAACTAATTTGCAATTTCTTGGTACATTGTATTTTAGTGTGTATTATAGATGCTGACTATATTTACAACAATTAACTGTGAATTTAGTTACAGGACAAGAACAAATAGATAACATCGTTTTGCTGGAAACTTTCTGTTCAGTTACTTACCAAACGAGTCGCAGGTGGCGGTATTGTCGAGATTCCTCTCGCCTTCGTAGAAAGTCCAACTGCCCTGCACGTCACTGTACAGACAACTCGCTGGAGTGTCTGCTGTGACGCCCACCAATAGCAGGGCTGCCACTACCACCGAGACGCACGGGGATGTAAACATGGCTGCTGTCTCAACTCCTGCAGCCAAAATTAAATGTAAGATACTATCCATCACCAAAGTATTAAACAGATCTCTTTTCAAATTTCCTGTACAGTACACATTATGGTCTCTTCCAGTTCCATTCGCGTAGGAAGTTCAAGAAGAATGTTTGTCAAATGTCAATGCATGCGCTGTAAATCAGTCTAAACTCGGATTAGCGGTCCATACCGGAACAATGACGCTCCAACCAAGGTAACATTCAGAGTCATTCCTAGTAATAAATCTTCAAACTAGTTTCTATACTTGTCTGATAAATCCATGTGATTGTAATTTCGTCAATAAGCTTTAGTGTGGTAATGAGGACCAACACAACACGTGCACTGAAAATCGTGTTACTGTTGTTCCTTCTGTTCCAATACCTCTACAACCAGACTTCAAAACCTATGGCAAGGCAGACCAGCTACAAGATCATTCTGCCAAGGCTGGAATTTTGTTGCTATTTCACAGAGCAAGGGCCTGGCCACTGCAGTGGTGGCTCGAATTAGCCCAAGCCAGGGACCAGCGCTGCTTCCCCTTGGTTGACCACGTGACCAAAATGGAATCAATAAATGTCATAAAAATCAGACCAACTGAGTACTAGTACTGGTCGCTCGCTCCTAGCAGTATCTCGTCTCCAACTGTTGTCTGCACTGACGCCTACTCCAAGGTGGACAACCGTCCCATATGGGCCACTGAGCTTAATCTAAGTCGAGCCACATCAACCACCAACTACTGGCCTACTGGCCAGTGCTAGACCTGCTGCTTCCGGGGCAGCCATCAAGAAGGGGTCCACCTTAAGGACGACCTCAGCAAGCTTTTGGACGTCTACATAGCCCACTATAGGTACTGCTGGGCTGTGCTACACGTATGCCTACTATGGGATATATACAGGCCCTGAGGCATGCATCACAGCATGTGATAACACAGGTTATAAGAGTTCTGGCGGAGTCTCTCATGGAGAGGCAGTTACTATTTCAGACCAGATTAGCAATTCGTAACTGCGCGTTTAAAAACATACAAATGCGTGATAACACAGGACAGAGTTAAGGAGTTTCATGGGTACAGTCTCATTGATATATTGATAACTTGTGGGTCCTGAACGGAGCCGATCGTCCATGATGTGATTTGAGCAAGGCAACCAATGTGACATCACAAATTCGTTATGTGGCCCGCATTACCGGTGAGCACCGTATCTGCAAGCCAGACGGCGGATCTGCCACCGCAGTTTTGTTGAGCCACCGTTCTGCTGCCCTTGCGTCCTCGACTGGAGCAGGCAGTGCACGCAGTCGGATCTTTGCTAAGGCATCCACCGCTTCATGTCTTCAGATACTGTACGGCCATCTTGTTAAATAAATAACTCTGTCGTTAATCGAGAATTTCGGATTCTACGACGTCGAGCAGCTGGTAATATGCACCCAACGTCAACATCCTACACAACATTCTCAGATAGTCACCCTGCATACAATAGTGTCTGAGCGTGCGGCACTATTACATTCCGTGCAGTCAGTTCCACAATCGGAATATCACGAGAAATGACAGCTGAGTTCGTCACTTCTTATAGAACAGTTCATGATGAGGTTCCAACTGTAGTCCACAAGATCGACTCCGATGACAAATAGTTCCACCCCCCACCCTCCTCCCCGCAGCATTTGTCGTGTGCACATCGATAGCTTTGTAAAATTACTTCTACTAACGAAGTCACATTTACTTGCACATGGACAGCAACCAAGATATTATACAGATCTGATGCTGAACTTCGATCGCCGTCACGATCGAAATTTTTTATCGCAGTCCTACCCCACAGTCAGGCACAGAAATACAGTCACGATTTTCAGCCAGTACAATAGTGATATTGGGAGAGATCTGAAAGTGCCACCTGTCACATACAATGCCGCAGCCTGTATGATTTTTGTAACTGATCTAAGTTCCATCGAAACTTAACGACAGGTTACATGTCCACCAAGCCTGCCTCACGTTCCGTTTTAAATCTTTAATCGGCCAGGACCTACTTGAGCTGACATGGAGGTATTACAGTAAAATAACTGCAAAACGAATTCGTGGTGGGCCACATCAAACCAGTCAGAAAACTGATGACCCTCTCACCCCCCCCCCCCCCAAAAAAAAAAAAAAACAAAAAAAAGTGTTACAACCTGTTGAGGACTGTCCTCTGTGCCCACGCAGACAACTAGAGAAACGAACTATTAGCCCAGACAGACGTGAGTCCAGCATACCTGACAGAACTACAGTGTGCAGGTACTCCACAGCTCACGTTCCAATTAGGAGATCCAGAGGGCCCTGGCGTCCAGTATGTTGTATTCATTTTTTTCCGAAAGGCTTCGACATAATTCCGAATCGATGTCGAGTGAACAAAATACGAGATCAAATGGATTCAGAACTTCGTATCAGATAGAACTCAACATGTCGTTCTCATTGGAGCTAAATTCTCGTATGTAAAAATAACTTCGGGAGTACAGCAAAGGAGTGTTACAGGACCGTTACTGTTGACTACACGTACAAAATGTCTATTCGTGGATCATGTTGTTCTGTACAGAGAAGTCGTGACGACAGAAAACTGCAAAGAAATACAGGATATCCTGCAGAGGAAACACTCTTTTTGAATGGAGAGACAGTTGATTTGCAACGTATGATTCTTTTATGTTCGAAAATATTTCTATCACTGCAAACTTTGAAAACTGTAAAATACCTACGAATGACCGCCCAAATCAACCTAAGTAGAATAACCATATAAAATTAGTTTACTAAAGTCAAATGCCGGGATCAGACTCATAGAAGGAATATTAACGAAGTGCAATTTATCTATTCAAAAAAGCAGATAAAAATTCATTTGACGCCTTCTGAGAGACAATCTCCACTCATTCCAAATTGATAATAGAAGAGTAGAGCAGATGAGGCTTGAAGTCAAAGAAATAGTATCGGCAGTAATTGAGAGATTTATATCAAATAAATTATCAAACGACTGAGCTGATCCTCCTTGGTTCACAAAATGAGTTAGAACACTGTTGCAGAAACAACGGAACAAACATGCCAAATTGAAACAGACACACAATCCCCAAGATTGGCGATCTTATACAAAAGCTCGAAATTTAACGCGGACTTCAATGCGAAGCGCTTATAATAGTTTCTACAACGGAAATTTGTCTCGAAACCTGGCAGCAAAACCAAAGAGAGTCTGGTCGTATGTGAAGTATGTTAGCGACAAGAAACAATCAATGCCATCTCTGCGCGATATCAATGGAGATACTATCGAAGACAGTGATGGCAAAGCAGACTTAATAAACACAGTCTTCCGAAATGCCTTCACAAAAGAAGACGAAGTAATTATTCCAGAATTCGACTCGAGAACAGCTCCCAACATGAGTAAGGTAGAAGTAAATATCCTCGGAATAGTGAGGCAACTTAAATCACTTAATAAAAGCAAGTCTTCTGGTCCAGACTGTATACCAATTAGGTTGCCTTCGAAGTAGACGATTTGGGAGACAATCTGGGCAGCCGTCTTAGGTTTTTTGCAGATGAAGCGATCGTTTATCGACTAATAAAGTCATCAGAAGATCATAACAAACTGCAAAACGATTTAGAAAAAATATCTGAATGGTGCGAAAATTGGCAGTTGACCCTAAATAATAACGAAAAGTGTGAGGTCATCAACATGAGTGCTAAAAGGAATTGGTTAAACTTCGGTTACACGATAAATCAGTCTAATCAAAAAGCCGTAAATTCAACTAAATACCTAGATATTACAATTACGAAGAACTTAAATTGTAAGTAACACATAGAACATGTTGAGGGGAAGACTAACCAAAGACTGCGTTTTATTGGCAGTACACTTAAAAAATGTAACAGATCTACTACCCTTGTCCATCCTCTTTTAGAATAATACTGCGCGGTGTGGGATCCTTACCAGATAATACTGACGGAGTACATCGAAAAAGCTCAAGGAAGAGCAGCACGTCTTGTATTATTGCGAAATATGGGAGAGTGTCACAGAAATGATACAGGATTTGGGCTAGACATCATTAAAAGAAAGGTGTTTTTCGTTGCCACGGAATCTTCTCACGAAATTCCAATCACCAAGTTTCTCCTCCGAATGCGAAAATATTTTGTTGATACCGACCCACTTGGGGAGAAATGATCACCACGATAGAATATGGGAAATCAGAGCTCGTACGGAAAGATACAGGTTTTCGTTCTTTCCGCACGCTATACGAGATTAGAATAATAGAATATTGTGAAGGTGGTTCGATGAACCCTCTGCCAGGCACTTAAATGTGATTTGCAGAGTACCCGTGCACATGTAGATGTAGATCCACGAAAGAAGTGTTTCACAAAGAACTCCTTCGACCATTATTGAGTCTTGCCCGTCAGCCTAGGACATTTTTCAGGCAGGATAATAAGTGACACAGATTTAACGTAGAATGGGCAGATGGCAGATTCATTTCGTTTACACGAGAGAACTACGGAGACAAACAGTTCCAGTGTCTCCACAGCAGAAGCGTTTATTGTCAAAATTCCGACAGCGGAGGACATATTATTTCCACATACGTCCCACAAAATGACTAAGACGGCAAAGTCAAATAAATCAGAGTTAATTTGATGGCTTAGTGGCTGTCGTCCTTCCCACGCATAGTTCGCGATAAGAACAGGGAAGGGCAGAAATGATAGGAGGATTTGAAATGCGCTCCGCCACAGACGATAATGTGGCTTGTGTAGTATATAGGGTATTTCGAAGTCTCGGGGTGATAGATCACATCATAGAGAACAGCTTATGTTAGAGACAAACTGTTCGCTGACGCTCTTCAGCGACACTAGACGTTGTTTAAGTCTGGTTTGTGCCCTGACAGGCAGCAGGGTGTAGGCATTCTGCAGCGTTCATATGCAGTGTGTGTTGCCTACCATTCGGTCATCTGATCCTTCTGAAAGACAGTAGGTCGCGCAAAATTACGGTTCTTGAATCGCTTCTGAAAGGTTCTGATGGTTTTCTTACAGAAAATCGCTATCAGTTTAGTGCGATAAATAGTATGCTGCACCCGTGGTTGCTAGACCTTGCTGGTTCAGTGAAATCTTGTCACCAGGGCCGGCGGATACTAAACGACACCTAACATCGTTGGGAAGCGACAGCGCGTCTTTGCCTCAAACAAAACTTATTCCCCATGACATCGACTATCACCCTTGGACGTCACATTCACAGACTATGAAACACCTTTAATATGCATGTGTTATCAATTGTTCATCTCGACGCTCGACCACCATGAAATTTATTCAGTATAATTTTTAGGTGTAATTTTTGTTTTACAAAGATTTTCACTTCCTCATTGTGAGATGAGATCATTGTTTTGAGATTCACATAATATTTTACAATCATTAATCACTATAACAGTTGTATAATGAGTGTCTGACAGGGCCTGTTTCAGGAAACTCAGGCTGATTTTATCTAAATAACTGGTAGAGGTAGTTAGTGAAATGTTGACCTCGTTAAAAATATGATTCCGTAAGTAAAAATCTGTATGATTATGACAGTGAAAAATCTGTGTCGTTTTGGTTACGTAATGAGAATATTTACCTTCTAAATCTAGGCTATAGAAAATTAGGCGCATTTGTGTGAGCAAGGTTCTTTTCCAATACACAGTCAGCCACGGATTGAAAGTTTCAGTGTGATACGCACACCAACCCTTACCGGCTGGTCACAGCTGTTATTGTTGCTTTTGTAGGCTTCAGTCCGAAGACTGGTTTGAGGCAGCTGTCACGTTACTCTAACCTGTGCAAGCCTCTTCCTCTACGAGTAACTGCAGAACCTGCTCACTGTAGTCAAGGCTCGGTCTCCCTCCAGAAATTGTGCCCCGCGCATCCTTTCGTTACCAAATTCATGATTCCTTCGTGTCTCAGGATCTTTCCTATCACCATATCCCCACAAGTCTCTGTATGGCCATCTATACACAGATAGTTGCAGAACCTAAGCTGTTCAGTACAGAATGTCGAATCAAAACACCTTTCAGAGGTCTAAATTTCCACTTATTATATTACTGAACAACCGGTTTCGGCGATATACACTCCTGGAAATGGAAAAAAGAACACATTGACACCGGTGTGTCAGACCCACCATACTTGCTCCGGACACTGCCAGAGGGCTGTACAAGCAATGATCACACGCACGGCACAGCGGACACACCAGGAACCGCGGTGTTGGCCGTCGAATGGCGCTAGCTGCGCAGCATTTGTGCACCGCCGCCGTCAGTGTCAGCCAGTTTGCCGTGGCATACGGAGTTCCATCGCAGTCTTTAACACTGGTAGCATGCCGCGACAGCGTGGACGTGAACCGTATGTGCAGTTGACGGACTTTGAGCGAGGGCGTATAGTGGGCATGCGGGAGGCCGGGTGGACGTACCGCCGAATTGCTCAACACGTGGGGCGTGAGGTCTCCACAGCACATCGATGTTGTCGCCAGTGGTCGGCGGAAGGTGCACGTGCCCGTCTACCTGGGACCGGACCGCAGCGACGCACGGATGCACGCCAAGACCGTAGGATCCTACGCAGTGCCGTAGGGGACCGCACCGCCACTTCCCAGCAAATTAGGGACACTGTTGCTCCTGGGGTATCGGCGAGGACCATTCGCAACCGTCTCCATGAAGCTGGGCTACGGTCCCGTACACCGTTAGGCCGTCTTCCGCTCACGCCCCAACATCGTGCAGCCCGCCTCCAGTGGTGTCGCGACAGGCGTGAATGGAGGGACGAATGGAGACGTGTCGTCTTCAGCAATGAGAGTCGCTTCTGCCTTGGTGCCAATGATGGTCGTATGCGTGTTTGGCGCAGTGCAGGTGTGCGCCACAATCAGGACTGCATACGACCGAGGCACACAGGGCCAACAACCGGCATCATGGTGTGGGAGCGATCTCCTACACTGGCCGTACACCTCTGGTGATCGTCGAGGGGACACTGAATAGTGCATGGTACATCTAAACCGTCATCGAACCCATCGTTCTACCATTCCTAGACCGGCAAGGGAACTTGCTGTTCCAACAGGACAATGCACGTCCGCATGTATCCCGTGCCACCCAACGTGCTCTAGAAGGTGTAAGTTAACTACCCTGGCCAGCAAGATCTCTGGATCTGTCCCCCATTGAGCATGTTTGGGACTGGATGAAGCGTCGTCTCATGCGGTCTGCACGTCCAGAACGAACGCTGGTCCAACTGAGGCGCCAGGTGGAAATGGCATGGCAAGCCGTTCCACAGGACTACATCCAGCATTGCTGCGAAAAGTGGATATACACTGTACTAGTGCCGACATTGTGCATGCTCTGTTGCCTGTGTCTATGTGCCTGTGGTTCTGTCAGTGTGATCATGTGATGTATATGACCCCAGGAATGTGTCAATAAAGTTTCCCCTTCCTGGGACAATGAATTCACGGTGTTCTTATTTCAATTTCCAGGAGTGTATTACGCCATCTTTAGTCCCCCTGACTGACGTGTAGGCAGATTCTCATGTCTGGTCCAGACAAATAGGAGCAAGCATTCACTTTTTGGTATCCGTCAGTTTTTGACACAGAGATCCCTTCAATTATCACATTTGGCAAGTAATGATCGAATTGATCGCTGTGTCAAAAAGCGACGGATACCAGTCAGTGAATGCTGGCGCCTGTTTTGACTGGACAAGAGGTGGGAATCTTCCTAAACGTCGGTCATGGGGCCTGAAGATGTAGTAATATATCGCCGAAACTGGTTGCTCAATAAAATAACAACTGGAAATTTAGACGGCTGTAAGATTCAGATCCCCACAAATTTCTTTTCTTCCCAATTCGATACAGTCTTCACATGCTCGATAGTTATCTGGCGAATCCATCTAGTCTTTAGCATTGTTCTGCTACAAGAAGATAAAGGATTATTCTTTTGCCTGAGTTTTTTTTATCGTAGACGTTCCACTTGAGTACAAGGCTACGCTCTAGGCGAGTATCTTTAGAAAAGATTTCCTAATATTTGAATTTATTTTCGAATTTTACGAATTTCACTTTTTCTGGAATGCCTTTTTGATTATTGCCAGCCTGCATTTTATGTCTTTTCTATTTCGGCCATCATCAGTTATTTTCCTGCTCAAATAGCAAAATTCACCAATTACTTTTTGTGTCTCATTTACTAATGTAATGCCCTCAGCATCGCCTAATTTGACTTCACTACATTAAAAAAATTCCCTATAAACACTGCTGCACAACTTCACTGTATTTACGGAACGGCATTTAGTGGTTAATAGAAAAGCGTAAAAGACAATGTACGCATGCATAAGTGACGAATGATGCAACTAATAATAATTATGTACTTGATGCCAAAGATCCTTCTGTTGAGCTGATGTAAGGGTATCCGTGACCTGAGGATGGTCGCTTGACCAAAACCGTCTGTCGATAAACAAATACGCATTACAGCAGCTTCTGCTAGTTTCGACATTTCGTTACCCTTGTTTTACTTTTGTTCAGGTTCATCTTATAAACTTTTATGAAGGCATTGTCTATTCCGTTCAACTGGTCTTCCGAGTCCTTTGTCATCTCTAACAGAATTAGTCATCCACAAACCTCAAAGCTTAGTTTCCCTCACCCGCATTTTAACATCATCGATTCAGATATCGTAGTGTAATTGTCAAAACACGTCTTACATGAAACAATCAGGGACGAATGCTGATCTCTACTTATATACTTTCAATTTTCCTCGTTGCGAAAGGAAACGAGAATCTATTGTATACCAATAATTAAAAGAAGGTAATTCTGTCCTCGACATAAGGTGGGTTTGAAGACCGCAGTTATCTACTGGCATAGTCCTATTGGATTTGTTACGTTCTTTTCTTCCTTTGAAGTGTCTTACACCACCAGTTATAAAGAGATGGAGAGTGTTATCCAAACAGAGCTGCAAGACGTATACAAATTATTTCCAGACGTGAAAGCTGCGACAAGTAACAGAAAGACACCTAGGACTAATTGAATTCTGACCCTAAATTTTTGTAATCTGTCTTACCCGTTTACCGAGCTAGAGAGTAATTGAAAATTGCCGCATAGGCCTGCTGACATAGGAATTAATTTGGCAGTATTTTCATTGTCTATAATCCAAAACTCTGTAAGATTTTTATTATTGATTAATGTTTCATCGAAACTTCAAGTCAGATTGCAAATCAACCGAGCCTGCCCCACATTCCGATTCAAATCATTAATCTGCCAAGACGTCTTGGAACTCACATGAAAATATTGCAGTAAAATAATTATAAAACGAAATGATTAACTCATTTCAATAACAATTATAATACGCTATCATTCTCGACATTTATCTTCACTAGTAACAAATTGTTGAAACTTCGGTTTTTACCTTTCGCCATCTCATTGTACTAGTATGATTTAAGTTGTGTTTGACGAACGGTAATCCACGTTATGTTATTGTATCGTAAACAGTCCGATAAAAAGAATTTGAAGTTGTGCACTGGAGGACGTGACATCCAGCATATCTCCTGTTCCCATAATAGTACAGCAAGCCCTGGTGTAATTCTGATTGAGTGACACAAACAGTAGACACAGTTTGTTAGTTTTTGGGCATAAAAAGGGACCTGTAGACTTTCGAGCTCTTGTAGGGTCACTCTATGATAGTCAACACACTTTTTAATAGCTGAGTCTACAGGTAATAACGGCTATGCTTGTCGCAGGAAAGCAACACACATATCGGGTATCAACGTAGGCTATCAGTCTTGGAAAATAACAGAAATGAAAGTCTCCTGGTACACTTACCTCGTGCCTGACATAGATGATGGCTAGTTCTGTAAGGCTGGCTTTATACCCACAGACTGATAACATCGGTTGACATATTGATGGCTATCGTCCAGATAGAGTAATGTCAGATATTGTTTTCACTTTGTTCTGTATCGAGGGACTACTTACTTACCGTACCCTGATGATGTGATGCACTTAGCGTTATCAATGAAAGGCGAGTAAACGCGCACCATTTAGGCTGACTCAGAAACTATTCCACGTTGGGCAAAGATTGAACAGGCCAAGCAATTTACTTCAGGCAATCTAATTTAAATAATAATTTTTTCTTGAGATTTTTATCTTACCAGAGCCCTAAAATCCTCGACACAGTACACGAATTTGTATTTATTTCTTCGTCTTCTTCTTCCTCTTCCACTTTTCTCTAACTGATAATGCGATTATCATCACTGTACAGTTTACTAGTAATAGCATTCCAACCTGACATTGTTTTCTCTGCATATACACAGAAAACTTATTATTTCATTAGGATACCTTGACTTCATATTTGGTCAAAACATTTTTCGTGTCGTAATGGTTCAAAATGGCTCTGAGCACTGTGGGACTTAACATCTATGGTCATTAGTCACTTAGAACTACTTAAACCTAACTAACCTAAGGACATAACAGAACACCCAGCCATCACGAGGCAGAGACAATCCCTGACCCCGCCGGGAATCGAACACGGGCGTGGAAAGCGAGAACGCTTCCGCACGACCACGAGATGCGAGCTGTGTCGTAATGGATTCGCTGTTACCTGGCAGAATAAATTTCAAATTTAAAGGGTGAAAAGTAAACAAACTGCGCCTTGTTCGACTAACATTTGTTTATTACTAACCATTTTTCGGCTTATTAGACCGTCATTAGGTAATATTCACGATAAACGCTAGCTTGGAGGAAGCCAAACCTTGACACTAAAGATAACCATTGCACAGAATGTTTGGTCATGACATAAGGCAGAAATTGTCAAATCGCGCACTCATCGCCCGCATTATACATTGTGAACCCGAACTATGTCGACAAAATCTAAGAGGTTATTCAGGGATATTTTCGAGTACTTTGGTATAAGAATCAGTCCAACGAAACGAGACAGAATAAATAAGTAATTCGTGTATTATTTCAAAAGTAATCCCATAACTGTTGATACATTCACCCCACTTCGAAACAAGGCATTCAGTACCTTCATGGAAATATGTTTGCGGTTGCCTGCGGAACCAGGTCTGTACCCACGCTAGCGCCTCTCAGTCCGAACCAAATCGACGGCACAGATGTCTTTCTTCAAGGCTCCAAAAAGGCAAATTAACAGTCTTTTTATGTGTTCTCTTTTTTTAGTACTTAGAAAAAAGATTGACATATTCATTATTGAAACAATATTGAGTTTAAACCTTTTTCAATTTTGCCATCATTTTTTATTATTGCACAAAATTTTTGCATTCAAAAATTTGGGTGTTTAGTATAACAAAATCCCTAAAAAATATGCTCACAGTGATACTGCGATATGACAAGTTACCAAACATGCACGGTGAGGCAGTCCTCGAGAAAATTTTGTTGGGAGCCCCTGACCTAGATCATTTACGTAAATAAGGAACAGCAGAGGGCGTATGAAACTACCTTGCGGAACGCCAGATATCACTTCTGTTCTACTCGATGATTTACCATCTATCACTTCAAACTGTCACCTCTCTGAAAAAAATCGCGAATCGTCACACAATTGAGACGATACTCCTTGTGCACGCACTTTTGATTAATAGTTGCTTGTGAGGAACGGTATCAAAAGCCTTCTAGAAATCTAGGAATATGGAATCTATCTGAGATCCCTTGCCGGCCGGTGTGGCCGAACAGTTCTAGGCGCTACACTCTGGAACCGCGCGACCGCTACGGTCGCAGGTTCGAATCCTACCTCGGGCATGGGTGTGTGTGATGTCCTTAGGTTAGTTAGGTTTAAGTAGTTCTAAGTTCTAGGGGACTAATGACCTCAGAAGTTAAGTCTCATAGTGCTCAGAGCCATTTGAAACATTTGATTTTGAGATCCCTTGTCGACAACACTCATTACTTCATGGGAAGCTGTGTTGCACAAGTACGATATTTTCTGAATCCGTGTTGGTTATGTATCAATAAGTCATTTTCTTCAAGGTGATTCATAATGTTCGAGTACAGTATATGCTCCAGAATCCTACTGCAAATTGAGGTCAGTGATATGGGTCTGTAATTCAATGGGTTATTCCTATTTCCTTTCTTGAATATTGGTATGACCTGTGCTACTTTCCAGTTTTTAGGAACAGACCTTTCGTCAAGTGAGCGGTTGTATATGATAGCTAATTCTTTCACTTCGTCATCGGAGCTGAATCGGCCAAAAGTTCTTTTAACCTAGGGAACAGGCGACAGTCACTGGGCGCCGAGTCAGGACTATAGGGTGGGTGGGTGATTATGTTCCACTGAAACTGTTGCAGGAGAGCAACGGTTTGCCGAGCGATGTGTGGGCGAGCGTTGTCGTTGAGAATGTGTACGCGCTTGCTCAACATTCCTCTTCTCCGGTTTTGAATTGCCCGTTTGAGTTTTTTTCAGAGTCTCACAGTACCTGTCAGCGTTAATTGTGGTCCCAGCGATTCAGCTCCGACGACGAGTTGAAACAAGAGGTTCATAACTTTCTAAACAGCATGGCAGCGAGCTGGTATGACACGGGCATACAAAAACTGCCACAGCGTCTACAAAAATGCATTGACAGAAATGGTGATTATGTCGAAAAACAGCTAAATGAATAAGCTGTAAACTGATATAAACCATTGTAGAAATAAACAGGCCTATGTACTTACAAAAAAATAGGAGACCTCATTTTTGGGATTATCCTCGTACAATGTATTCATGAACGTGCAAGTCATTAGCGTTCCAACCCAACCCAACAGAGTGGGAAGGATCAATGTTGTCTTCGTTCTGCATACACTGAGGTGACAGAAGTCATGGGATACCTCCTAACGTCGGCTCGGGCCTCCTTTTGCCCTGTGTACTGCAGCAACTGGACGTGGCATGTATTCAAAAAGTCGTTAGAACTCCCACGCAAAAATATTGACCCATTCGACCTCTATAGCCATCCAGAATTGCGAAAATGTTGCCGATGTAGGACTCGATTATAGCCCATAAGTGTTCGATGGGATCCATCTAGATCTATTAAGTGGCCAGATAATATGCTCGAATTGTCCAGAATGTTCTTCAAAACAATCGCGAACCACTGTGGCCAGGTTACGTGGCGCATTGTTGTCCACAATAATTCCATCGTTGTTTGAGAACATGAAGTCCATGAATTGATGCAAACGGTATCAAAGCAGCCGAACATAATCATTTTCTGTCAATTGTCGGTTTAGTTGGACTATAGGATCTGGTCCATTCCATGTAAACACTGCCCACTCCATTATGGAGCCACCACCAGCTTGCACAGTGCCTTGTTGACAACTTGGGTCCATGGCTTCGTGGGGCCTGCACCACAGTCGAATCCTACCATCAGTTCTCACCAGCTGAAACAGGGACTTATTTGACGAGGGCTCGGTTTCCCAGTCGATTGGAGTCCAACCGATACTGTCAGGAGAGCCGCTGCAGGCGAGGTCGTGCTGTTAGCAAAGGCACACGCGTCAGTCGTTTGCTTACATACCATAGCCCATAAACGCCAAAATTTCGCCGCACCGTCCTAACGGATACGTTCGTCGTACGTCCCACGTTGATTTCTGCTGTTATTTGAATCGGTGTTGCTTGTATGTTAGCTCTGACGACATTACGAAACGCCGCTGCTCCGTGGTGATAGAGGTGATAGGTAAAGGCTGAAATATAGTGTTCTCGGCAAGCTCTTGACAGTGTGGATCGCTGAATATTGAATTTACTAACGATTTACAAAATAAAATTTCCCTTGCGTCTAGCTGCAACTACCACACTACGGTCAAAATCTATTAATTCCCGTCGTGCGGCCATAGTCAGACCGGAAACCTTTTCACCTGAATTACCTGAGTCAGCTCAGCCAATGTACTGCCCTTTTAGACCTTGTGTATGCGATATTGCCGCCACCTGCACATGTGCATATCGCTGTCCTATGACTTTTCTCACCTCAATGTACAAGGGAAGATTACGCGCCGAGTTTCTCATTCATTCTCGCATTTGAACGGAGTTCATTTCTGAGAAGATCGTGATGTCCGTTCCGTGAGAAGTAGGGAGGCTCTTACAAATCGTCCTGATAGTTCTCCATCTAATTTCCCCATTTTTGGAGCCTTGAAGAAAGACATCTGTGCCGTCGCTTTGGTTCGGACTGAGAGGTGCTAGCGTGGGTACAGACCTGGTTCCGCAGGCAACCGCAAACATACACTCCTGGAAATTGAAATAAGAACACCGTGAATTCATTGTCCCAGGAAGGGGAAACTTTATTGACACATTCCTGGGGTCAGATACATCACATGATCACACTGACAGAACCACAGGCACATAGACACAGGCAACAGAGCATGCACAAAGTCGGCATTAGTACAGTGTATATCCACCTTTCGCAGCAACGCAGGCTGCTATTCTCCCATGGAGACGATCGTAGAGATGCTGGATGTAGTCCTGTGGAACGGCTTGCCATGCCATTTCCACCTGGCGCCTCAGTTGGACCAGCGTTCGTGCTGGACGTGCAGACCGCATGAGACGACGCTTCATCCAGTCCCAAACATGCTCAATGGGGGACAGATCCGGAGATCTTGCTGGCCAGGGTAGTTGACTTACACCTTCTAGAGCACGTTGGGTGGCACGGGATACATGTAGACGTGCATTGTCCTGTTGGAACAGCAAGTTCCCTTGCCGGTCTAGGAATGGTAGAACGATGGGTTCGATGACGGTTTAGATGTACCATGCACTATTCAGCGTCCCCTCGACGATCACCAGAGTTGTACGGCCAGTGTAGGAGATCGTTCCCCACACCATGATGACGGGTGTTGGCCCTGTGTGCCTCGGTCGTATGCAGTCCTGATTGTGGCGCTCACCTGCACGGCGCCAAACACGCATACGACCATCATTGGAACCAAGGCAGAAGCGACTCTCATCGCTGAAGACGACACGTCTCCATTCGTCCCTCCATTCACGCCTGTCGCGACACCACTGGAGGCGGGCTGCACGATGTTGGAGCGTGAGCGGAAGACGGCCTAACGGTGTGCGGGACCGTAGCCCAGCTTCATGGAGACGGTTGCGAATGGTCCTCGCCGATACCCCAGGAGCAACAGTGTCCCTAATTTGCTGGGAAGTGGCGGTGCGGTCCCCTACGGCACTGCGTAGGATCCTACGGTCTTGGCGTGCATCCGTGCGTCGCTGCGGTCCGGTCCCAGGTCGACCTTCCCGCCGACCACTGGCGACAACATCGATGTACTGTGGAGACCTCACGCCCCACGTGTTGAGCAATTCGGCGGTGCGTCCACCCGGCCTCCCGCATGCCCACTATACGCCCTCGCTCAAAGTCCGTCAGCTGCACATACGGTTCACGTCCACGCTGTCGCGGCATGCTACCAGTGTTAAAGACTGCGATGGAGCTCCGAATGCCACGGCTAACTGGCTGACACTGACGGCGGCGGTGCACAAATGCTGCGCAGCTAGCGCCATTCGACGGCCAACACCGCGGTTCCTGGTGTGTCCGCTGTGCCGTGCGTGTGATCATTGCTTGTACAGCCCTCTCGCAGTGTCCGGAGCAAGTATGGTAGGTCTGACACACCGGTGTCAATGTGTTCTTTTTTCCATTTCCAGGAGTGTATGTCCATGAAGGTACTGAATGCCTTGTTTCGAAGTGTGGTGAATGTATCAACAGTTATGGGATTACTAAAAAATTGCTTAGCATATAAAATATCCTCATCATACGAAATATATTTGATATATTTTTTATTCTAATAGCATCTTGCGGACTCCTCTGGCATAGCTCGCAGACCCCTGGGGGTCCGCGGACCACCTGTTGGGAACCACGGCTCTAGGTGATAATCTGAGCAGCCCCCTTAGATTGTTTGCAGATAACTCTGTAATTTACCGTCTAGTAAAATCATCAGACGATCAGTTCCAATTGAAAAATGATCTAGAGAGAATTTTTGTATGGTGCAAAAAGTGGCAACTGGCACGAAAGAAAGAAGTGCGAGGTCATCCACATGGATACTAAAAGAAATCCGATTAATTTTGGGTATAAGATAAATCGCACAAATCAAGGTCTGTCAATTGGACTAAATACGTAGGAATTACAATTACGAGCAACTTAAATTGGAAAGACCACATAGATAATATTGTGGGGAAGGCGAAACAAAGACTGCGCTTTTTTGGCAGAACACTTAGAAGATGCGACAAACCCACTAAAGAGACAGCCTACATTACACCTGTACGTCCTCTGCTGTAAAATTGCTCCGCAGTGTGGGATTCTTACCAGGTAGGATAGACGGAGGACATCGAAAAAGTGCAAATAAGGGCAGCTCGTTTCGTGTTATCGCGCAATAGGGGTGAGGGTGTCACTGATATGACACGCGAGTTGGGGCGGCAGTCACTGAAAAGGCGGTTTTCTTTGCGGCGAGATGTATTTACGAAGTGTCACTGATATGATACGCGAGTTGGGGTGGCAGTCAATGAAACAAAGGAAGTTTTCTTTGCGGCGAGACCTATTTACGAAATTTCAATTACCAACTTACTCTTCCGAATGTGAAAATATTTTGTTGACACCCACCTACGTAGGGAGAAACGATCATCATAATAAAATAAGAGAAATCAGAGTTCCAACGGAAAGATTTAGGTTTTCCTTTTTCCCACGCGCCATT
The DNA here is from genome assembly GCF_023897955.1 of Schistocerca gregaria. NCBI lineage: Eukaryota > Metazoa > Arthropoda > Insecta > Orthoptera > Acrididae > Schistocerca > Schistocerca gregaria. The sequence goes on from NC_064920.1 coordinate 553,735,302, forward strand.
CGAGTGTGGAATAGTAGAGAGGTAGTATGAAAATGGTTCGATGAACCCTCTACCAGGCACTTAAGTGTTAATTTGAGAGTAACCATGTAGATGTAGACGTAGATGTAGATGTATCGTAAACTTTGTCTATCTGTGACATGTGTTCTCCAAGCACAAGTAGCATTCGTATCGTTGAGACTTACTCAACTTATTGATAAAGATTACATTAATTTATGTAGAGACTCAGTGCTTGAACTGCAGAAAGTGTGCTTATTTGGTGTCTCATGGTATAAATTCCCATTGCACAGCGTATGGCTATAAGCCACCTAGCTCAAAGGCTTTTACGCTTGAGATATTTCGTATGACTGCTCATACTTACTTGGAGCCAATTTTCCTTCTATAAGCACTATAAATCATGACATTCATGAAGTACGTGTTCATTGCGTAGGTAATTTTCTATAAACTCTTCCAGTCAGATGGCGTTACTAAAATTAGTTCTTGGGTCTGCATTTTGTATATGAGAGTGCATAGTTTTCAACTCCGGGCTTATGTGGATTTACTATCACTGGTAATCCAATCTTCAAACCTAGTAGAAACCTTACAGGGTTAGGTCCACTACCGATTTGCTTGTTATTTGACGTAGTTTGCTGACGGCCGTGGCCGAGCGGCTCTAGGCGCTTCAGTCTGGAACCGCGCGACCGCTACGACCGCAGGTTCGAATCTTGCCTCGGGCATAGATGTGTGTGATGTCGTTAGTTTAGTTAGGTTTACGTAGTTCTAAGTTCTAGGGGACTGATGATCTCAGATGTTAAGTCCCATAGTGCTCAAAGCCATTTTAACCTTTTTTGTACGCAGTTTGCTGGTACAGAATCAACGACTAGGAGCAACAACTTTACGTTCGAACACAAACATAATATCCAAAGAAATTACATTATCACCTTCCGAGAAAAGTCTGGTGAAGCACATTGAGGTGACAGCAGTCTTGGGACAGCGATAGGCACACATATACAGATGGCGGTAGTAAATCGTCCACACGATATAAAAGTGCAGTGCACTGACGGGGCTGTCATATGTGCTCATTTGATTCATGTTAAAAAGTTTCCGACGTGGTCGTGGCAGCACTACGTTCCATTTCGGAAATCGTCAGGAAATTCAATATTCCGAGATATAAAGTGTCAAGAGTGAGTCGAGAATACGAAATTCCATGGATTACCTCTCACCACAGATAGTGCATTACGTCCCACCACACTTAACGACCAAGAGCATCGGCGTTTAAGTAGGGTAGTTAGTGCAAACAGACAAGCAACACTGCGTCAAACAATTGAAGAGATCAATATGTGACGTACGACGAACATATCCGTTAGAACAGTGTGGCGAAATTTGGCGTTAATGGGCCATGGCAGCAGACGACGAAAACGAGTACGTTTACTAACAGCACGAGATCATCTGCAGGCCCTCTCCTGGTTTTGTGACAAGATCGGTTGGACCCCAGGCGACTGGGAAACCGTAGCCTGATCAGGTGAGTCCCGGTTTCACTTGATAAGAGCTAATGGTACGGCTCGAGTGTAGGTTCGAGTTTGGCACAGACCCCACAATGCCAGAAACAAAAGTTGTCAACAAGGCTCTCTGCAAGCTGGTATAACGGTATGGGCTGTGTTTACATGGAATGGCCTGTTCCTCTGGTCCAACTGAACCGATCGTGGACTGGAAATGCTCATGTTGGGCTACCTGGAGACCATTTGCTGTCATTCATGGACCTCGTATTCCCAAACAACGATGGAATTTTTATGGATGAGAATGTGGCATGTCAGAACATTCTGGACAATTCGAGCTAACGGTATGGCCACCCAGATAGCCCGATATGAATTCCTTTGAACAATTATGAGACATAATCGACAGGTCAGTTCGTGCAGAAGAACACTTTCGCAATTATGAACGGCTATAAAAGCAGAATGGCAAGATCCGACACGATATTACGAGGTATCCCGTGACTCAACACCTCAATGTGCGCTAAATTTAACATTGGAGGAAAGTGTAATTTAATTACTGCCTCACGCATCTGTTTCTGAAACTTTCGATTAATTTTTTTTTATTTTAAGTGAAAGAATTCAAAACTACAAAGAATATGGCAAGTAAAGTATACCAGTTAGTTCTTTACTGAATAGTTTAAGAATGGAGAGTTAAATGTCGAATGCTGCTGTGTTTAGTTGCTAATGCAGCGGCTTCGCAATTTCACAAATTACCACCAAACACTTAAACAAGCTTGAATAAAAAAAGTACTTGGCCGAGATGTCTTACCGGCAATTTCACACTGACATTTGAGTTATCCCAGACCTTGCCAACGAAATCGACTATAAGGATTGTTAAGCGTTGACTTTCAGTAACAGGTTACGCACTTGGTTGCCACACTCATATGATCACCAGAAATGAGGAAGGCTCGAAGGAACATACCTGGCGACCAAGGAGTGGAGAAACCAACGTGTTGGCTTGAAATATGCCACGCGTGTGTGCACAGTCTAATAACCAGGCGCCGACAAAAGTGTTTCCAGAACATGCCTTTTGATACAAACTGAAACTGAACATCGTAAGGTGATATGGGATGTTTATTCCAATAAATGTTCAAATCCAGAGGTGGAAAAAAAGTCAGTGACAGGAGGTAGTTGACACTTTGACGCTTTTGCGAACAAAGAACTGAATGACAAATGAAAAGGGAGCGATTTTTTTTTCAGTAGTCATATCTTCGTTTTCTTACGCTTCGATTTTACATACAATTACTTTTTTCCTTGAATTTTCTAGTTATTTTGCAACATTTATTGTTGGAAAACACGTTTTACATAAAATAACCACTGATTATGTAAATGGAAGAGGGAGGGAGTGGGGGGGGGGGGGGGGGGAGACAAAGGAAAGGAAATGGAAGGAAACAATGATATCAGCTGCGTCGGGACTAGGTATGGAAGTGTGTGCCGAAGCAGGCCTAAACCCGGGACCTACTACTTATTACGCAGTTGCGTTAATCACTGCGCTCTCCGGACACCACATTGTTTACCACAAATGCCCGCACTAGCCCGGCAAGCTCCCTGGCTGACCCACCTTCCCACCTAGCGCCACTTACCCACAGTCCCCGTCAATATTCTCCATGTTCGCTGGTTTTTTACATTCCTGCTGGAGGTCGAACGTAAACGTGCATCTACAAACAGAGTTGTGGATTCATTGCCCATGGAGTTGAATCAATTATATGAACGCGTGGTGTCTGTTCTTTCTAACATGTCCAGAGGAACAGACATCACGAATTCATATAAATAACTACGGAGCAATACAGTATTAATAAATAGTTGTTCAGTTTACCAAGGCGAGTCTCTATCAGCTGATTCTCAAATCCATAACTCTTGTGGATATCTAGGCTCGCAGTATACAGATCCATTTTATTGTTGCGCCAGTAGCTTCTCTAGTAGGCGTCCCAGTTTGCAACCAGATAAGCCAGCGTTCTGCCTTCGAAATTCATTGCAGATAGATCTCAAAATATGGCGGATGACGTGTAGAGCACGTAGGACAGCCAGGTAATAAATTCGAGCAGTTGAGTTAGATCGCAGTCAACCTGCAGCTTTCATTTGGGCCTCTTACACACTACCGTTCAGTCTTTGGTAATCGTAATTGGCAGCAACGAAAAGCAAGAACAAGCAGACGCAGGAGGCAAGAGAGCGACCAGTCTTGGATCATCGCTTTCTTTGGGTAGCGAGATGAATGGAGTCATAGTATTTCTTGAGATTGTCCCAAACAAAAAGATGAAGAAAACGAAAAAAACCGTCGACCGCCTTCCTCCCTGGTGTCCTCGCACTGGTCGCCGTCATGTGACGCAGCGTCTTTTGCTGAGGGGATCCACACCGCCACTTATCAACGCACATCAAGACGTCGCCTTCAGCGGGTGTAGGAGTACTTGCTCAATAAAATATCCTGTTCATATCACTGCGTGACTGATTCGACGACCGCCGAGGAACTTTTCCTTGGCTCTCGCCCCCACCCCCCCTCCCAGCTCACCTTTCTGAGACGTCTTCCTGACATTTTGCTATGTCAACAGCTATAGGACCATCCTGACACCGTAACACACTCCATGACAAATAAGCGACGCATCAAGAAGGAACTGTAAGAATGTGTCGGGAATCCGTAGATGTGGTGTACGTGTGCAAACAAACAAATGGTGCAATTTCAGAACAATTGGATGATTCATTCAAGAACAGATGTATTGTAAATTGAGCAAATCAATAACGCGTTGGTCCACCTGCGTTCCTTAACTAGTAGTTATTCGGCTTGACATTGAATGATAGTTAATGGGTGTCCTCCTGAGAGATTCGTGTCAAATTCTGTCCAATTGGCGCGTTAGATCATCAAAATCCCGAGCTGTTTGAAGATCCCTACCCATAATGCTCAAATGTTCTCAATTGGAGAGAGATCCAGCGACCTTGCTGCCCAAGGTAGCGTTTGGCAAGCACAGAGACAAGCAGTAGAAACTGTCGCTGTACGCGGGCGGGCATTATATTGCAGAAATGTAAGTCCAGGATGGCTTTCCATGAAGGGCAATGACACGCACCGTAGAATGTCGTCGACCAATCGCTGTGCTATAAGAATGCCGCGGATGTCAACCAAGGAGGTCCTTTTATGAAATGAAATGGCACTCCAATCGCTCCTGGTCTTCGGACCGTAAGGCTGGTGACAGTCAGATTGGCATCCCACAGCACTCCAGGTGTCTCCAGACATGTCTTGGGGCTCGTTCAAAGCGGGACTCCATCAATGGAGACAATTCTACTCCAGTCAATACGATTCTAGGCCAAATGTGCCAGACACGCTACAAAGAAGCTCTTTGGTGTAAAGAAGTCAATCGCAGTCGGCGCAAGAGGCGCCATTAGCTAGACCCCTTTCTGTGAGCTGCCTGTTAATTGTCCTTGTGGTCACTGTAGCACCAGTTGCACATCGGGTCGATGATAATGATGAATTCCCGGCTCTGAATGCCTCTCTGACCATTGCTCAGCCCTCACGTTCTGTTGGCTCTCAAGGTCGACCGCTTCCCTCCTGACACTGTGTTCGGCCATTGTTCACCCAGTCCTACCAACATCGTCGAATAGTTGTATCGCTCCTAATCAAATTTCGAACGATTCACCTATTGCTCCAACAGCCTTCTTTGAGCCCAACAACATATCCCCTCTCAAATGCCGACATCTGCGTATATTGTTCACGCTCTGTCTTTGAGGCGTAGTTACTGTCTAACTGAAAACACAGAATGAAATTCGCAAGAATTTTATGGGCTGGTTTCGACATTCCCCGTGTTTACTATCCTTCCCATCTGCGAGGTGAATCAGCCCTGCATCGTCGCACATTCATCCATTGACACTAAAGCTTACAGTTTTGCATTTTCCATCCAAACCTGAGAAATATCAATTTGTGACAAATTTGCATAACTCCTTTGTGGTGGGTGCACCGTTTTTTCCCCTCCTTTAGAGTGTATGTATTTGAGGTGACTTAATTTCGTGAATAACTAACACACAAACTTTGTTTATCATTGTCAGTATAAAAACAAATGCATCTTGCTATTCTGTCAACACATTACTTAATAATATCTAAAATAAGAATGACTAGTCTAACCAACCTAAAACTCTCTCAAACTGTCCACACAGTTACTCACCTTCATCGAAAGCCGGTTTATTTTAGTGTGGCGGCTGTGACTACATTCTCATGGCATCAAACAAGAGCTATGTCATGAAGTATGTTGTGTCTTCCTGATCAAATAATCTGCAGTTATGCTCATGTCCGATCATGTGGATAATTCAGTGCATGACATTCGGATTCCTCACAAACTACCGGTTCAGCTTGTATGAAGAATTATGCCTATAGAATACTGACTAAACTAGGCTGGAAGAGGATGGAAGGGCTAAACACGTACAAAAAAACTGGAAGAATGCCACAGCAAAAATCAGTGTTATTTTGATGTATATTAAACGATTTCGTTTGATCAGAATATTACCAATCTAAAACTGAATGCTGTCCAGGCAAAGTATTCAAGACTTATTGAAGCGTTTTATCGACATCTTAATTAATAGTAATTAAAACATCGTCTTTTAAGTAAAACTGTTTATCATGAACGAGGTATTTTGATCTTGTGCTTCAATTAAAATTCCCCAATTGTTTCAAAAGGCTTTTCTAAAAAGTGTCAAAATTAAAATGATCAGTGCTCTCGTATCAGGCTTTGCAGCCATCCCCCACCAAATCTATTATGTTGCTGTGGAAAAGAGGTGGCTCTGATTTGCAGTACATGTTAGTGAAGCAATTATACAAGAAGATATCATTAGAAATACAACTTTTCTCGATGGTAGTACAAAAAAGAGAATTTTTATTTGTTTTATTACCGTATTTATAAAAAGAAATTGCTGAAAAATGTGTAGAATATCCCGCGCAATAGCCAAAACAGTCATTGACAGCTCACGTATTTCTCGTCAGCTGACCACACGTGTAAACAATAACAAGAAAAAAGTCCATTCATAATAACGTTTTTAATCGACGTCGGACTAGTTTTGATAGATGAAACGGAGCTCTGCGGAGACTGAGTTTCCTGGATGTTGCGAGGGCAGTTAGATATACAGGGTGAGTCAGTAGAAAAGGTACATGCTTTGATAGATGATACTCCTGGTGCTTCTGAAAAAAAAACTTCTAATAAACATATGCCCATTTCATAACCGTCTCTGGGTAAACCAATGAAAACAGCTAGGAATGGGAAAGGTGCAGGTGACGGTAAACTAAGATAATGCTCTGTTACGGTTTGTTTAATTGTGTACATTTCCTCACAGAAGATGTTCAAACAGTCCACCATCAACTTCAATGTATGTTGCTCCTCTTGTAGACAGTTCTTGTGTCGCCGATCGGAGCTCAGTTTTGCATTCCTTTACCTGAGCACAAGCACTTAAAATACAAGCGAGAAGTTCCTCTCTTGTACCCACTCTGCCCTTGTATACGCCGCTCTTCAGTCACCCCTACAAACAGTAATCCAATGGGTTGAGATCGGGAGACCTCAGTGGCCAAGCAATGACTGCACGGCGACCGATCCAGCGACCAGGATACGTTGGTTTGAGATACTGTCACTGGCCATGTGGAAAGTGTAAGAGGTCCGTCATGCTGAAAGTACATACGAGCTCGTGTTTCCAAAGGGATATCCTCCACGTATTCTGGGAACATATTTTGAAGAAACTCAAGATACTGTGTCCCAGTAAGACGGTTATCTATAGCAACTGTAGCGGTGAGTTGGTCATCAATAATACCGCACCACACGTAGAATGAGAAACGCCGTAGAAAATTAGCTCCCACAGTAGCGTGCACATTTTCATTTGCCCATACATGAGAGTTGCGCGTGTTGTTGATTCCGTTGCGGGTAAATGTCGACTCTTCAGTGAACAGAATGCGTGGAATTAACAGATCATTGGCAATGATCCACTGATAGAATTCTTTCCGGGCGGAAGCATCTCCTTCATGCAGATGTTGTACACTCTGCCGCTGAAAGGGATACAGACCGTGCTCGTGTACTGTGTGTATCACTCGTGTTTGTGGAATACCAAGTTGGGCAGCAATGCCTCTAGAACTAGTAGCAGGGCTGCGTTCCACTACCTGAAGAATGTTCTCAACTTCATTAAGAGTTTGTTGCACGGGACGCTCAGATACAACATTTACGCTGGAAAGCGTACCACGCTCACGCAATCCGTGAAACACACTGCTAAACACCCTGCTATCTGGCACTCTGCGATTCGGAAATCGTTGTTGGTATTTTCGCACAGCAGGTCTGGAATTCACATTGGACAAACCACAGATAAACACCATGTCAGCGTGCTCTGCACGTGTGAAGATCCGTGGGATTTTCACTACACAAAACTGTATTCATTATTCACGTAACAACACTGTAGTATCGTCCACTGCGAGAAGCACTGTCGTCGGACTGGGGCTTGAGGCAAACAACTGCACCATGCGCAAGTGAACTGCGAACTGACACGGTCGGTAAGGACGATGCTACACCTTTCCCGTTCCTAGTTCTTTTCATTGTTGACACGGAAACGGTTAAGAAAAGGGCATAAGTTTATCAGGAGTTTTTTTGTTCAGAATCACCACTAGTATCACCCCTCAAAACATGTACCTTTCCTCCCGACTCACTCTACATGTACAGGCAACGGCTTTTGTTCTACATCTTCAAGACCAGTAAGTTGTGGACATTCTAAGGTTCACAGGCTTTCACACATATTTTCATGGTTTAATGAAGACTTAGTCACCATATCGTACTTCGACTGTCCTGCTAAATCACCTATCTTAATCCCATAGGAAATATTTGAAACTCAATGGAACTGCATGTGAAACGTAGCAGTCAACATCAGCGCAGTTTGGTTGCTCTAAGGGATCTAATTATCAATGAATGGCTTCAGGTGAATGACATACCTGAAGGAACTTGTATAATTCCTTCCGCACCAAACTGAAACCGTTATAAGGCTACACGCAGTGTTCAACGGTAGTACTCATAATGTGACGTATTGTGAGGTCATTAATTTTTTGTCCATTATGCTCATTTACTGCAATGCGTCTGATGATACTCATGTGATTAACAACAATAATTTGTGTAATTATAACAATAAACACAATTTTGCACTATGTCATGACTGGTGGCTTGTAGTCAAACAATGTTTCCTCACTTGTTGCCGTGTGCTTTTGTTGCATTTATTTCTTTGTCGAGTGACATGACTCACATTGACTTCTCCGAATCAGTTCCCATAAAGCAGTGACACTCTCCAACGTTATCTGAAGAAGGCCGATGTGAGTGGAAAGCTTCCTCGAAGGTGAAATTATCTTTCTGAAGCAACACAATATCGTAGAATGACATAAACAGATTATCTGAGTGTATTTTCTCGAAGCAGTGACCCACTGCCGGACTCCGAGAAAAACTGTTCTGCGAAACTGTTTGCTACGCTTCTTTCTACCACTAGAATAATGGCTACAGCGAAAGTGTTCTTCCGAACCTATACAAACGTTATCTGCAAAGGTTCCATGGTAGCCACTGTATCAAATGACGGTGTGGATTAACATTGTGTTCCTTTCAATTCTGTACTCTTAAATTCAGTACAAATAAGACGTTTCACATATTGTGCATTCAATCAGTTCACCCAAATGGTACGCTTTAAACATGGAAAGGTTGAAGAAGCAACAGATAATGCCCGTTCACCAGGGCCACGTAATTTTCTGAACTCCGTATCGTTGCCGCTATTATAGCGTCCCTGTTCATTGGATGCCATATGTAAAGATCCTAGTAACTAGTAAGATTACATGGTGCTTCTGTCATTCCTTAATACACTGGCCAGCGATGACACTGATTTACTTACCTTCACCGACCGCCGTGTGAACAGTAGGGCAGCCTAATTATTTAACGTAAGACACATGTCGACACTTCCTACCGAAGCCGCAGCATTAGATTGCCTCTAGTCACCTACCGTGCGGCATCTGACTCATGGTTTCGGAACCTGCTCCGATTTTCAGGTTATGTACTAGAATGACTTGGATGAAATAATGGGCAGGCCCGGATCTCGGATACATTGGGCGGGGGCGGGGGGGAGGGGCAAACCGCTGTATTTGCTCCGGGGGAGGCAATTTCAGGGGACGCCAAATTGATATTCTTGAAGGAAAAAACCTTGTGTTACAAAATGCCTAGCATCAAGCTCAAGTTGATCTGTCGATTATTCATATGATTTTGAAACGTATCGCTGTTCGTTTTTGAACGTATTTGAGCACAAGTTGATTTCTGAACGAACCATAAGTTGATATTTGAATGTGTGCATAGAGTATGTGATGTGTTTACCAGGGGAATCTCCGTCGCATCAAGAAATAAAAAACTTTTCCTCGGGGAAAAGGGGACAGGGCTCCACGAGCTGAGCCGAATAAAGAAAAATGGGTGAAAGCCAATCGCTGTTTGTTTATGTGATTGAGTGAATGTGTAAATGATCAGCGTTGTTACAGTTATCAGTGAAATCCATGTATTCAGGCTAGCAGAGTGGAAACAAACGATTAACTGGAATAACAGGTAAGAAATGTTACATATCATCTTCTCGCTGTACCCAAGAAAATGAAATTTTGACAAAAAAAATTTCCAGATCGCCAATTACTTAAAAGGCCAGTTGTAGAGTCATCGGTCAGCAGCCACTCCAGTTCTATTCTCGGAATAGCGCGGGAAGTGTTGTATGAACACATAATAACGCCTAGCAGGAGAATAAGTGTTGGATAACTGAACCGGTGATTCCGGCAGGGTCTGTGAAGTTAACTGGAGATAAGTTTTGACAGTGGCAGGAATAGTTATAGAATTAGTGATGACAAGATTGTTTGTTAGAACGAGTTAGGAAAAGGAACGGGGACATCACACAAATTACATGGAAGAATATGACAATTCCAAATTTACACAAAAATTTCGTACTACTATTACTTTTCGATCTCATGGTTAAGAAACTGGAGCATATGAACGAAATGTGGAACTATTTCCTAACATAAAACTTTTGCTTGTTCTAGGTGTAAAAGGCATTTGATATTGGTACTTCGTCAGTTACATTCTGTCGTGTTATTTATTTAAATGAGGCAGATAAAAATGACCATTTGTGCCAACGCAGTCTCGCTTATTTGGCGTGTGTTGGAATTGCTGTCTGCTTAGTTTCATCTAGCAGACAATGACAAAATCGACGCAGTCAGATCGAGAAACAACACCAGTCTTGGGTACTATTCGTATTAACAGTTTTTTCAGAATTAAACAACGACATTTTGATTTTTCACGCAGGAAACGTTTGATGAACTTTGATGAGGTAATGACTTCTTTCAGAGAAAGGAACACACAGTGTGTAACGCTGTAGCAAGATTAGAGAGAAAAAATGCTAGGAACTAACGATAGAAGAAATTTTTACGGTCTTGCTTGTTCTTGACATTAGTGTCTTTATGTTTCCTATATTTAATTTTATGTCACGCAAAAGACAAAGTTATTAGCTAATAGCTAATAAAGAGTGCGGTTTTTTTAAGGGGGGACATGCCTAACCGGCAGACTGGGAGCAGGAGAGACACCACAGGCCATTTTAATTCCCACTGTCCTAAATATAGTCTTAATGGCTCCCATTACAAACGGCACACGTCTGAATTGCACAAAGCGAAATACAGTGGCGTGTGATAGAAGAATGCTGTGTGAAGAGGTGTGGCACTGCACTTTGGCAAACTTAAGGCCGAATAACATGTCTTACATTTCCTCGAACATATGGATTTTATATATCAACTTCTTCAGAAAGAAGTGCGCTACAAAATGAACAAATTTTTGAAAAATCGACTTTTTTTAATTTTTGACGTCCTATTCCAAATGTTCGAGGGGCAAACGAGGGAGGCACTATCAAGTTTTTGCCCCGGTTCGGAAATATTGCAGATCTGGAGCTGTAAGTGTTTATTCTGCCACACTTAGTACTGAACACTTTGTTTATATAACACACTTCGATTCAGCCTTGCTTTGAAGGTAATTCAGTATCGACGAACAATCAGAAGATACTTGGAGTCATTACAGCACCAAAATAAAATTAAATATTCTTCGCCTGATTTGACTGGCGTATTTATTACAGACTGAACTGTCTAAATTTGAACAATACCATTAATACTATCGTTGTTTGTGGAGGCACCAACTCGACTACACTGCATCCTACGTCCGATGACGACGACAGCTGGCTGGTTGGTTGGTTGATTTGGGGGAGGGGACTAAACAGCCGAGGTCATGGGTCCCATTGGGTTAGGGAAGGAAGTCGGCCGTGTTCTTTCAAAGGAACCATCCCGGCATTCGTCTGAAGCGATTTAGGGAAATCACGGGAAATCTAAATCAGGATGGTCGGTCGCGGGTTTGAGCCGTCTTCCTCCCGAATGCGAATCCAGTGAGCTAAACACTGCGCCATCTCGCTCGGTGATGGTGGTGATGATGACGACGTTGACGACGATTAGTTGTTTAGCGCTATAAATGGCGAGGACATCAGCGCAGAATAAAATAACATGCGTCCAATAGCGTTGGAGGTCGCTCCTACACTAAGATTTATCTCGTTACAACTTTGAACTGAACTTCGGGCATCTTCGTAAACTCTCGTGGACGATGGATTTCACAATGCGTTTATTACTAAACTGTATTTACTACCAACGTCTGTATCACTGTGGTGTCACTTTGAGATTAATGAATATTTCCCTGAGTTTTGAGTTTCGAATTTGTGAAGCTTTAAGGAATATGATTATATTCATGTGATTAACTTTCGGAGGCTGGGCCTGCTGAATACGTTACTATCATTGCTTGCTTGTCTCATTGTACGCTATCTGGTGAAAAGTCTCTGCCGGCCGCTGTGGCCGATCGGTTCGAGGCGCTTCAGTCCGGAACCCCAGGCGCTTCAGTCCGGAACCGCGCTGCTGCTACGGCAGCAGGTTCGAATCCTGCCTCGGGCATGGAAGTGTGTGACGTCCTTAGGTTAGTTAGGTTTAAGTAGTTCTAAGTCTATGGGACTGCTGACCTCAGATGTTGAGTCCCATAGTGCTTAGAGCCATTTAAAAAGTATCTGGACATGCTATGTAATTTGGAATTGACCACCAGATGGCAACCAAGGGGGGTTCGCCAGTATAAAATGAGACGGGAGTATCGTGTCGTCAGTAGAGATGCCGTAACAGCAAAATGGGTCGTCGAGGAGACGTCAGTGACTTCGAACGTGGACTAGTCACTGGATGTTACCCAACTAATAAATCAATCAGGCATATTTTAACCGTTATGAAGCTGCCTAAGTTGACTATTGGTGCTGTAACTGTGACGTGGAAGCACATAAGAACAACCACAGCAGACCTCACGTATTGCCGGCCAGGGATCACCGATCATTACGGTGTGTAGTATAAAAAAAAATAACACGTGAAATCAGCGGAAGGAATCACCCGTGAGCTCCAAAATGCACAGTCCAACTAGTACAATGACTGGGCGCAGGGAGTTAAAGAGAATGAGTTACGATGGTCGAGCCATACACAGCTGCAGTCACTGCTAACCGACGCTTCAGATAGTGTAATGATAGACTCCAATGGGTAGTGGATGACTGGAAACGAGTGATCTGAAGTGATGAATCACGCTGTATCCTGTGGCAGTCCGATGAAACGCTATGGGTTTGGCAAGTGCCTGGAGAACGTTGCCTGCCAACAGTGTAGTAGAGATGATGTGATGTTATTGTACGATGGTGTTTTTCGTGTTTATGCTGTGGACCCTCAATGGGCCTAAGAAAACGGTAAATGTGGGAGGATATGAACACATTTTACAGCACTGTGCATTGCATGAAGTAAAGGAACGGTTCGGAGACGATGACTGTTGACATCTGCATGACAATTCACTCTGTGATAAAGTTGCATCTCTGAGGCAATGGTTTGTGGACAATAACATTCCTAAAATTGACTGACTTGCCCAGAGTCTTCTGCTGAACCGATAGGAACACCTTTGGGATGAGTTGGAACATATACTTTGCTCCAGAGTCCAGCGTCCGACTACCTTCTTTGGTTTTGGCTCTTGAGGAAGAATGGGCTGTTATTCCTCCACAGGCATTCAGACGCCTCACTGGAAGTGTCCCCATTACAGTTCAGTCAGGTATAAAGCAGAATGGTGGACACAATCCGTGTTAATTTCCGCTAACAGGCGGTCGGATGCTTTTGATCAGATAGCACACATTCCCACACGGGCCATCTGTTACGCCAGTGACTGCTGCCTAACGTTGCACGAACATCGGTATCTGGTCCTGTGCGTGTGCGCAACTTTTAAATGGCTCGCCTGTTTGCGCTGAGGGTGACTTTGCCCAGCACGATTACTTTTAATAAAAGTGATCAGAAAGGAAAGTGTCGGTTCTGATGGAAATGCCACAGCTGCTTTCGAAATTTATAAAGAAATTGTGTAACTAACTGTAGCATTGGTACATTTGGCAATTTACTGTATCTTCTGACACATTTCACATCATTTGCAACTAGTTCTGCATTGTACAGTGGACTGGGACTATTCTATACATGCATTTATAGAATGATTCCGCTTTGTTCACTTTATTTTGTTATGGCTGCGGAAAACTGAGTGATAATCTGCAGAATTGTGAATGATTATTTTTAGTTTCAGAATCCTTGAGATAACACGCGGGATTTATGGGCCTCAAGTTGCGTGGCGTCTTAGGCGATGTATTAGTGATTTCATTTAATTTTATTCTGTGTCAACTCACAATTTGTAATTAGTTCTGTATTATGTATTAGTTTATGTATTATTATGTTTAAAATTATCGTGCGAGACCACTTACATAATTTCTGAGCATATTATTAGTATTATTATTATTGCGCAAAAGCCAGTATTTCTATTTCATTATAGAATTGGTGAGACTACACATAGGATGTACAGGCTTTTTCGTTGTACAGCATTACAGTTGTTGCATTACTCGTTTCTCGTTTTACACTAATATATTGCATTGTTGATTATTTCTCACATACGATATAAACCTTTGAAATCTATGGCATGTGACGTGCGAAGCAAGCGTCTCGGATCTGTAGTCCCGTCCATTAGAGACGGCTAATGACCGATACTCGACTCCTCAACAAAATATCTGTGATGGCGACTGTACAATTGTGATATACAGCATATTTAACTGTAGCGTCAGATTGCAGCTTCTACATGTATCGTGTAAAATGTACGCTTTCCTAATGTTACTACTCAACACTTACGTCATTTATTTAACCAATATCAGACTAAAATTGCAGGTATGTGGCCAGTAAGTAGAATTTGAGTATGAATTTATCAGTTGGGATGAGTGTGCGTTTTGAAACACAGCGCAGAATTAATCTCAGCATCAGTCACTGATCTGACGCTGTTCTGTTTCACAATATTGATGAGCAGGAAATACATGACAAGTTAAGAGCAGATAATGTCTACAGTAGGACGTTAATTACTTAAGTGCGACGGTTGTTGCTTATCGTATTACACAACTCAACAGAAGAGATATCGACTAGCCAGCAGTGTTATACATTTTCTTTTTCTCTGTTGTTATTACAAACTCCTAGCCACAACCGAGCCGGTGTCAATGGTAACCCTCTTCCCTCAAACTCTTCTAAGATATGAAAAAGCGTAATTTTGTAACTGTCGATAACGAATGGCCATCTTGTTAAGAAAGTATGCGTGAAGTTTGTAGGTGTGACGTGTGGCCAGTGAGTCAGAGTAAAGAGACTGGAGACCAGGGGATGCGCCATTTGAGCTGCTTGGTGTCACGCATGAGGGAATTGTAGGAAATCGATAGATGTTCACCCTAATGAAGGAGAGGGGAAAACTTTGCAAATCAGTGAAGAATTCTTGTAGAGGAAGATAGACTGATCTGGAAAACCGAAATGCGTAGTATTCAATGATTTATACGGCGTCATGGAATTCGAGGGACTGAAAATCTACGTAACACTTTAGAGAGTGGGTTGGCTCAAAGAGCTGTAGGTGTGCAGGATAACTGATGGAGATAACCTCACGTCTAGCCAGTTATAACTGTCAGTTGTAACATAGCTGACTGTGAGTTTTCTGCAGCACGGTTAGTAGGAGAGGCTGCCACATTGGTTTAAGATCCAGAGTTAGCACAATGTATATTATCCATGATAAAGACAATAATGTGTGTTTATATTTAATATTCATGAATTCGAAAGTTCGAGATGATTCGTTCTCTAATTATTTTTTGGGTTTTGGCACGGTTTATCAAAAGGATAAACTAATTCCATCAGGTAATAAAGTATATATACATATATATTGAGAGGCCAATGTCAAAATACCCAGACTCGTGAACAGGGATCGACAAGAGATTTATGAACTTACAGCACTTATAGCCCGAACAGAAAGGGAAGAGTTGAAACTTCTTTGAAGATTAAAACCGTGTGCCGGACCGTGACTCGAACTCGAATCTCGGTCCGGCACACAGTTTTAATCTGCCACGAAGTTTCATATCAGCGTACACTCCGCTGCAGAGTGAAAATCTCATTATGGGAAGAGCTACCCCAAAATATAATACCATACGACATAAGCAAATGAAAATAAGCAAAGTAGACTAATTTTCTAGTCGAACGATCACTCTCTTCAGATACCGTTCGAATAGTAAAAATGGAAGCATTAAATCTTTGAACAAGATCCTGAACGTGGGCTTCCCACGACAGTTTTCTATCTATCTGAACACCTAGAAATTTCAACTGTTCAGATTATCTAATCATTTTCCCATTCTGTGAAATTAAAACGTCAGGTTTTGTTGAATTGTGTGTTAGAAACTGTAACACCTGAGTCTTACTGTGATTTGGCGTTAGTTTATTTTGTACAAGCCATGAACTTGTCATTTGAAACCGAGCCAGTGTTGCACACAACATCACTTCTACCAAGCTAGTGTCATCAGTAAACAGAAATATTTTAGAGTTGCTCATAATATTAGAAGGCGTGTCATTTATATAAATAAGAAACAGGAGTGGGCCCAACACTGTTCCCTGGAGCAGCCCCCACTTCACCGTACCCCTCTCAGATCCCACATCACAGCCATTCTCAACATTGTGAATAATGACCCTTTGCTCTCTGTTGTCAAAATAGGAGGTGAACCAATTTTGAGCTACTCTCCGTATTCGGTAATGCTCCAACTTCTGGTCCAATATTTTGTGATCAACACAATCAAACGTCTTAGTTAAATCAAAAAATATGCATAGCGTTCGAAACCTTTTGTTTAACGTACCCAGTACCTCACATAGAAAAGAGAATATAGCATTTTCAGTTGTTAAACGACTTCTAAAACCGAACTGTACATTTGATGGCAAATCGTGTGAAATAAAATTATCAATTATCCTTACGTGGACAACCTTTTCAATAAATTTAGCAAAAAATCATGGCATAGAAATAGGTCTAAAATTGTCTACATTATCCCTTTCTCCATTTTTATAAAGCAGCTTTACTACTGAGTACCTTTAACGGTCAGGAAACTGACCATTCCTACAGGAAAAATTACAAATATAACGCAAAAACAGGGGGCTAACGTGTGCAGCGCAGTAATTTAATATTGAGCTAGGCACTCCATCACAATCCATGAGAGTCCTTAGTCTTCAGTGATTTGATTATTGACTCAATCTCCCCCTTGTCTGTATCACAGAGGACCATTTCAGACATCAACCCTATGATTCATAGCAATTTAGTTTTACACTAATAGCTTTATAAAGACATGTTGATCGACAAAATCGGATGAAAAACAGGAGTAGCATTCATTATGGATAGGAAGATAGGGCAGAGAGTGAATTACAGTGAACAGTTCAATCAGAGGATTCTTCTCGTCACAATCTACGGCAAACCAACACCGACAACAATAGTTCAGGATACATGCCAACATCGCAAGAAGAAGATGGGGAGATTGAGAGTGTATATGATGATACTGAACGGTTAATTTAGCAATAGGAGATGAAAATCTAATAGTCATGGGTGATTGGAATGCGGTTGTAGGAGAAGGGGTAGAAGATAGGGTACGGAAGAACATAGGCTTGGTAGTGGGAATGAGACAGGAAGAACACTAGAGAAAGAGTTCTGCAATAAATTTCAGATACGAGATGGTTCCAGTTAGGTTACATCATGGTCAGCTAGAGATTTCTAAATCAGATATTCGATTGTAATGCGTCTACGGGAGCAGATAAAAACTCAGGTCATAATGTAGTAATGATGAAGAACAGAATGAAGTTTAAAAGAATTGTAAAGAAGGATCAGTGTGAAAAGAATTGAGGTACTGAAGTACGGAGGAATGATGAGATGCGTTTTACAAAAAGAGACATAATTTCTGATAGGATAGCCGCAATCAGTGATTTTACAATGTTACTTAGAATCCGTCTTGATTGAAAAATGTTTATTCATATGACCAGTATCGGTTCCCCTAGAACCATCTTCAGATCTGATATATCGGTTACAAGAGTAACCCGTCCAAATACATCAACTTTTCACATGCATGTGAAAGTTGCTGTATTTTTACGGGTTACACCAGTAACAGATATATCAGATCTGAAGATGGTTCTAGGGGAACCGAAACCGGTCATGTGAGTAAACATTTTGCAATCAAGGCAGATTATAAGTAAAATACGCGTTTTAGGTTAGCTAAGGATGTGGCTACTGCGTTAAGGAATACCACAACAGGCAGTTCAGATGAAGAGGAGTGGACTTCTCTAAAAAGAGAAATAACAGACGTCTGACAGCCAAACACAGGTACTAGGAAGGTAACTCCGAAGAAATCTTGGGTATCAGAAAAAATATTTCAATCGATCGATGGACGAAGGAAGTACAAAGACAGGAACACGCTCCACCGCCGTTGTTTTTCTTCTGTTGTTCATCTTACGACCTCTTTTCACGACAGTATCAATTCCACTCAGCCGTTCTTCAGATTCCTTTGCCGTTTCTGATAGAATTATGATGTCATCAGCAAACAAACAAGTTTTTTTTCCTCGCCCTGAACCCTAATACCCTTTCCAGATTTCTCTTTTGTTGCCTTCAGTGAATACTCAATGTCAATATCGAAATATCGAACAACATAGGACAGGCCACAACTTGTCTGACTCCCAAGCCGATTACAGCCGTCCTTTGTCTTCAGTCTCATATAAGCGTAGTCTGGTTCCTGTACAAATCGTAGATGACCCTTCCATCCCGGCATTTTACAACTAGTACCTTCAGAATCTCAAACCTGTATCCTGGAAAACAGTCAAAAATACGTTCGCCTTTCTTCAGTCTCTCTTCTCAGGTAAGTCGTATTGTCAGTATTGCCTCGTGTATTCCTCTGGCACCCAAACTGACCACCCCTGGTGATGACATTTTACAATATGACTTACTAAATTATGAGGGAATATTGTCTACTCTGGTGTCCTCTTTCGACTTAGGTATTTCAGCGCTGTCAATTCTCGCATTATATCTCCCATCTCATCTTATTTACATGCTAAAAAGGTACCTCCCATCTCCTCTCATTTGCTTGCTGAAAATCGTACCTCCCATCTCATATTCATCTTCTTGCTCTTCTCTTTCCACAAAATTGTCTTCATGTTTGTTTTTTTGCATAGTCTTTCTAGATATTGCTCCCACCTCTCTGTCTCCTCTTCCTTGACTGGTAGTGGTGCTTCTCTTTTCTCGAAAGGTTTCTTTAATTTTCCTTTATCATCACCTAGCTTTCCCATAGGAAAGCGTGGTCGCACAGGCTTGCGTTTCTCCTCTAGTCATTCCTGTTATGGTTTTTTGCGCTTCTTGCCGTATCGTTTCTAAATTTGTGTACCCCCTTTACCGTCATTTATTACAGTTTTATGTCCTCTCCTAGTTTCCTCAATTAAATTTTGCTATCTCTTATGTTACCCAAGGATTTCCATTATGCTTTGGCTTTTTGCCTACTTGTTTCTCTGATATCGACACAATTTCATCTCTCAAAGCTATCTATTCATTTCTTTCATTCGTTTCATCGCCCGCTGCCTGGTGACCCTTTTGAAACTCTCTGCAAACCCTATTTCACTCAATTTCTCCAGGTCCTATCCGTAATTTCCAAATTTTTGCAGTTACTTCAGTTTTAACTTGCAAGTCTTCCCCACTAAATTATAGCCACAGTCCACATCTATCCCTAAAAATGGCTATCAGTTAAATATCTGGTTTTCAGATCTCTGTCTTACTATTATGTGATTTATCTGAAACCTTCTGTATCTGCAGGTCTCTTCCACATGTAGAACCTCCTGCAAGCCTCTTGAAGAAACTGTTCACAATGGTTAAACTGTGCTGTGTACACAATTCTACCAGGCGTTCTTCCCTTCATTTCTTTCCCTCCTTTCCTTATCTTCTTTTTCCTAATGTCGAATTCCAGGCCCTCATCAGAACTAAATTTTTATGCTCCTTAACGAAGTGAACTATTTCTTTTCTATAATCATACATTCATCCAATGTTTTCGTCACCTTTTTAGAGTTTTGTGTTGCAGTCCGCAAAACCGAAGCCCTTATAGGATCATTTTGTTTTCCGTCCGTCTGCCTTCCCGACTGTTCAAAACCCTTTTCTCAGGAAAATTTAAAATTTTTGTCACATACAGAGAACCATTGTCCTTGGCGGTGTAGGACATGAAACTTCCAAGTCAATAAAATCAAAAGATTTGGCCACTTACGTCACATTTTTACACTCCCAAACACGCGCATCAAAACCTATAGCGTACTTCCTCTTGGACTAGAATCGTAAAATTTGGCAGGAAGCAAGGTCTCGCAGTAGACCTATAGCGAAACATCCGAAAATTGTGATAATTATATCGCAAGAAACAATTTTTTCCGACATTTTTTATCTTCCTGCCTGTTCGTCTGCCTGTTAAGATCCCCTTTTACTCATGAAAGGGCAGTCGTATCAAGTTGAAATGTGTGTTACATACTACGCTCTACAGGCTGTTGGTGCTATAATAACTGTAAGCTTCAAAGTCAATGCAACCAAAAGGTACTGCCATTTATGTCACATTTTTTGATACTCACTAACTTCGTCATCAAAACCTATAGAGTATTTTTTTATTGATGCTCTTCACGGATATGCATCTTGATTTCATCATCCTGACGACACGATATTTCGATGGTCAACTGGCCGCTATCTTCAGGTGAGGCTGCAGGTGCACAATCAGGCCGGAACTGAGGAAACATCAGATGCGGCGACTCCTTTATACCCCGAGAACTGGCAGCTGCGCGTGCGCGAGAAGTGAAAGGGCTGCCCTCTGCGAAGCGAAGTACTGCAGCGTCGCCAGTGGCAGAAACTAACAAAAGCGATGAATAGCAAATTAAGACGCAGCCTTTCGAAAACCAGGCAGTTGTTGTTTTGTATCTGATAAAGCAGGGTACCACATCTCGCTTAAAGGAAAACTTTTATCTCTGTTAATAACGTCACCGAATATTCTTATTTCAATAGAATTCTTAAGTAAACAATCCCAGTAACGGGAATTCGGAGCAATAATTTGTGACTCTTCAAATGATATATTATGATGCCCTTCATTGAGACAATATTCAGCGATTCCAGATTATTCCGGCTGGAGCAATCGAGTGTGATGTTTATGTTCCAGACATCGGTCATGAACCGTATAAATAGTCTATCCAGTACACGCCTTTCCATTATGACGGCAGTTTTACATAACCCAGCCTTTCTCAAACCCAAATCACCTGTAACAGATCCGAGAAGGGTTCTAGTTTTGGCCAAAGGCTAAAGGGCACTTTTAATATCGTATTTTCTGAGGATTCTCGAAATTTTCGAAAAATTAGTGCCGGAAGGGGTATAAAATGAACTGATTTACAATGTCCATTATTGGTTCACATGGCAGTCCAAACTGAAAAGTACGAACAATTTGATAATCAGTGTATACATTTTGCCTGAAGACAACATTAAGATAATCCAGTTCCTGTGTCAAATTATCAGAATCCGAAATAGTGTGTACTCTCTTGACCAGCATAAGTAAAACTCCAAGACGCCGATGTGGTGGATGACCACTTGTAGCATGGAGGCAGCCGTCCGTAGGCGCAGGTTTACAGTATACGCTGTGTCTCAAAGTCCCATTTTTGTATGTACTAAAACATCCAAAAAGTGTAATTTGCCATCTTTTTCAATTTCCTTTGAAAATTTGATGTGTGTGTAAAGGCAGCTAAAATAATCTAAAAGCCGATGAAAAGCTTCCATTCCACGTGGCCATGCGATAAAAATATCTTCCACATACCTCAAAAAACATATGGGCTTAAGAGAAGAAGTCCTGAGTGCAGTATCTTCAAAATCTTCCACAAAAAGACTTGCGACAATAGAGGAAAGAGGACTCCACATAGCCACACCTTCAGTCTATTGAAAAAATGTATCATCAAATAAAAATACTCTATCCCTATCTTGACGCAGGAACTGGATTTTCTTAATGTTGTCTTCAGGCAAAATGTATGCACTAATTATCTAATTGTTAATGCTTTAAATTTGGACCACCACATGAACCAATAACGGACACTTGTCAAACAGTTGCTTTTTCACCCTGCGGTGACTATTTCTTCGAAAATTTCAAGAATCCTCTCAAAGTACGACATTAAAAGTGTCCTTTTGCCTTCGGCCAAAACCAAAGCCCTTTTTGGATCTGTTAAAGATAATTTGGGATTGAGAAAGGCTGGGGTATATAAAATTGCCTGTCATAGCGGGAAGGCGTATATTGGTCAGACTATTGGTACGGTTCATGACCGATGTGTGGAACATCAGCTTCACGGTCGATCGCCCCAGACGGAATAATCTGGCGTCGCTGAACATTGTCTCAATGAAGGGCGTAATGTGTCATTTCAAGAGACACAAATTGTTGCTTCGGCTTCCCGTTACTGGGATTGTGTACTTAAGAAATCCACCGAAATAAGATTATCCGGTGACGTTATTATTAATAAAGGTTTTCCTTTAAGCGAGATGTGGCATCCTGCTTTAGGAGACACAAAACGACAACGGCCTAGTTTTCCAGCGGCTACATCTTAATGTGAGATTCATCGCTTTTGTTAGTTCCTGCCACGGGCGGCGCTGCAATTCTACGCTTCGCAGAGAACAGCCCTTTCACTTCTGGCGCACGCCCAGCAGACAGTTCTCGGGGTATAAAGGAGTCGCCGCATCTGATGTTACCTCAGTTCCGGCATGATTGTGCACCTGCAATCTCACCTGAAGATGGCGGCCAGTTGCAATGTCGAAATATCGTGTCGTCCGGCCGCATACCGGTGAAGAGCATCAACAAGCAGTACGCCTGAAAAATCTAGGTAATCACAGCGTCTTTCATGTTGGCCTAGAATCTTGCAATTGGGCAAGAAGCAAGGTTTCACGGAACAAACAAAGGAAAAAATACAATAATTATTAATGTTTAATTACATCATGCGAAAAAATATTTCTTTTGTCATCTGCTACCCCACGTCAAACTCGAAATCAAAACAATCAGTAGTTCTGTATTCAGGTTGACTGGGTCGCAATGGTAATAGTCAGACATCAGATCATGTGACGCGTTTCGGAATTTAGCTCTCATCAGATATCTAGGAGCAGTTACTGCACGTAGATAAGGCGTTTCAATTTGTATGTGAAACAAACTTTTGTATTCCTTGCCTTCAAAAATGGCTCTGAGCACTACCGGACTTAACATCTGAGGTCATCAGTCCCCTAAAACGTAGAACTACTTAAACCTAACTAATCTAAGGACATCACACACATCCATGCCCGAGGCAGGATTCTAAACTGCGCCGTAGCGGTTCCAGACTGAAGCGCCTAGAACCGCTCGGCCACAACGCCCGGCATTCCTTGCCTGATGTTTGACTTTTACTACCTGAATGGAGAACTGCTGATTATTATAATAATGATCGCCTGCCTACTGCATGATTTTCTTACAGTTATATTGAAATTAAAACTTTCTCTAAAGTCGTGATATCCCTGGGACCGATATCTCGCCCATATCAGAGTCGACTAACAGGCAAAAATGGTCAGAATACTCTATTCCCGGAGGGGATGAATTGTCTGTATGCACAATTAAGTTTGTAAGGAACCCTCAGTGTGCGTGTCTTAATCGCACCACGACAATTTTTCAAATTAATGGCTGCTTCTCTGCAAACGAATTGTCACAATATGTGACATTCAGTGGTACAATAGGCCAGACCGTATCATTATAAATAATGCATGGGAGTAAATAATTAAATGAAACACAATATTCTAAATCCTTAACTGCTGGTGTTGATAAGAACATGAACTGTATAGACAGGTATTACAGATCTTCTTAAATGACTAACCTCTGTAACTCTTGCGTTGCAGGAAATATTAGACTCTGGAGATGGAAGTGTAGAAAAAGGCGACTTACTTGCCTTACTTTCATTCACTAAAAGCTTATGGCTCCATATTCTGTGATAACTCGTCACCTGAGGAAAAAAATGTTTGTTGCGCTGAAGTGCGCAATAATGATAATGTGTGGTGTCCTCTCTAGAGCCTCTTGTAGACTGCTTTTTAAACAGACGAGCAGCATACTTACAGCAGCATCACAGCACATTTCCTTATTTAGCTTGTTGTACAATTGTAACATCGGTAAGTATAATACTAAGAGGACAATGATAGACAGTCTGCGTCACTCACAACGTGACAGAAATGAATGCGTTATTCCGCTATAAAAATCTTTTATGTATTCAGTGATTTAATGCATTTATGAATTAAGTGGAAAATAAAATTAACTTCAAACACAAACTGAAGTCATATGTGGTTGGCAACTTCTACTCTCTAGAAGAATTTCCAACAGTGTACTACTGTGATTTTTGTGTACGTTTTATAGAAGTTGAGAAACAAAAATAAACATAAAACATTTTTAAAAATCGTAAAGAAACCATGTAATTGGTCAGCATGTATCCATATCATCCGCTAATATTAGGTTGGTGCATGTGCATAAGTTTGCAGAGTTTTGTTGTGTATGTGGATATGTCTTGGAAGGAGGACGTAAGATGAACATCAACAAAAAATGGTTCAAATGGCTCTGGGCACTATGGGACTCAACTGCTGTGGTCATCAGTCCCCTAGAACTTAGAACTACTTAAACCTAACTAACCTAAGGACATCACACACATCCATGCCCGAGGCAGGATTTGAACCTGCGACCGTAGCAGTCGCACGGTTCCGGACTGCGCGCCTAGAACCGCGAGACCACCGCGGCCGGCCGAACATCAACAAAAGCAAAACGAGGATAATGGAATGTAGTCTAATTAAATCAGCTGATGCTGAGGGAATTGGATTAGGAAATGAGACACTTAAAGCAGTAAAGGAGTTTTGCTGTTTTGGGAGCAAAATAACTGATGATGGTCGAAGTAGAGAGGATATAAAATGTAGACTGTCAATGGCAAGGAAAGCGTTTCTGAAGAAGAGAAATTTATTAACATACAGTACCGATTTAAGTGTCAGGAAGTCGTTTCTAAGAGTATTTGTATAGAGTGTAGCCATGTATGGAAGTGAAACATGGACGGTAAATAAGTTCAAATGGCTCTGAGCACTATTTGACTTAACATCTATGGTCATCAGTCCCCTAGAACTACTTAAACCTAACTAACCTAAGGACATCACACAACACCCAGCCATCACGAGGCAGAGAAAGTCCCTGATCCCGCCGGGAATCGAACCCGGGAACCCGGCCGTGGGAAGCGAGAACGCTACCGCACGACCACGAGATGCGGGCACGGTAAATAGTTCGGACAAGAGGAGAATAGAAGCTTTCGAAATGTGGTGCTACAGAAGAATGCTGAAGATTAGCTGGGTAGATCACATAACTAATGAGGGGGTGTTGAATAGGATTGGGGAGAAGTTTGTGGCACAACTTGACTAGAAGAAGGGATCGGTTGGTAGGACATGTTCTGAGGCATCAAGGGATCACCAATTTAGTACTGGAGGGCAGCGTGGAGGGTAAAAATCGTAGAGGGAGACCAAGAGATGAATACGCTAAGCAGATTCAGAAGAATGTAGGCTCCAGTACGTACTGGGAGATGAAGAAGCTTGCACAGGATAGAGTAGCATGGAGAGCTGCATCAAACCAGTCTCATGACTGAAGACCACAACAACAACAATGGGTTCACTTATCGCTTCTCATTTTTTTTATTTGTAATTCGCTACATCTGAGTCTACATAATGTCATTTTCTCATTTGGAGTGGAGCTGTGACTCTAGAAAATGGAGTGCGAAGTGTAGAAATCGGAACATTTTCGACATATTCTTCTGTTTTACTTCGATAGAGGGGTGACAGCAGCGGACGCGCCATGTATGGGTACAGTGCCATTAGACAGAGCACGCCAAGAAAATGATTTTCTCGTTTTAAGGAGGATCGTTTTGACATTGCTGAATCTCCGCGTTCGGGAAGACCTCCGGGGTTTTATGACGAGCGTTTAAACGCATTAATCCACAATGATCCTTGTCAGTGTACACGAGGATTGACAAATGTGGTGAACTGCGATCACTCGGCCGTGCAATGGGGAAGTTTCAAAAATACATCTCTGCATGCTCGTCATCAATTGGCTCGTGAACAACACGACCGTTCCTATCCTGTATCGTTACTGGTGACAATAAATTACGGTAACACAGGGAAAAGAGTGTAATGGCTAAACCCGAACAAAGCAGCAACTACCCTTACAAAGACCTACGCGCATCCATAGAAGATAATGTTATATATGTGGGGGAAACAGAGACAGTGTGGTGTACTATGAATTGCTTCCCCGGAGTGTAACCATCACTGCTGACATTTATTGTCAACAACAAAGGCGTCTTGCAGATGCAGTCCTAGAACAACGACCAGGAAGGCTACATGAAGAGATGTTCCTCCACGATGGTGTCCACCCGCATTTTGCTTGACTGACAAAAGGCGCTATAAAGGAGTTGAGTTCACAAGTCATTCCGCACCTGTCTTATACATGTGATCTTGCGCCCTCAGATTTTCACTTTTTTTCGCTCCCCATCGAGCCGCTTCAACGAACCTCCTTCCCGGATGAGAATGCGCTCCGAGCAAGACTCGACGAGGTCTTCGCCTCAAACCCACGCGATTTCCATAGTCCTGAAATCGAAAAGCTACCGAAGCTTTGGTAGACTGTTGTAAATAGTGAAGAAGAATACATAATTCTGTTTATTGAACTTACGGAAAACGCTACGAACTTATACATTAGCACAGTAAGATGTACTACACTGATGTGCAAATCTTATGGACGGAATAACTTCCGCATGGTGTGTCACTGCCAGCTCGATGAATCTTGGACAATACATAGAAAGAAATGCTATAGTATAGCACAGAAGCTAACTGGAATAAATTTGCAGTGAGACGAACAGAAATAACATTTAAGTACATTGAGATCACCGCGATTTATATGAAGATGGTATCTGTTCTTTCGGACAGCTGCATCGATAACCTTCCCATCATCCACCACGTACTACTTGCTGCCGAGTGCATCTTTTATTGGGCCAAAAGGTGGAAGTGGGGCAGGGTGGAAGTAAGAACAGTTTTGCGAGCCCCACTCGGGCACGCAGAGACGCCTAGTTGGGAAGCGAGGTGTTTGATTGTGATCCATCGATCACCTCGAATGAGAGTGGCTGCACGTTCCAATATTGCGGGAGTCGCACCAATGTGCGGCCGGCCGGCACGCGGGAGATCGAACTGGTCTGCCCCACCTTGTTGCGATGATGACAAACGCGTCGCCCAACGACTCCCCGTGCTTTTGTTCACAGCCCGGTCTCGGTCGACGTACTGCAAGCACTTGTGTATATCTGCGTTGCTCTGGTTTTCCGCCACAAAGATCGCAATGACAGCACTCTGCTTGCTCCGTTACAGGCGCCATTTTGAAGGCTTCATATAGTGCCACCACCTACCGGAACTTCATCAAACTACAATGCTGAAGCGAGAATATTCCACGACGTCCTGCAACAAATCCACACTTTTTTACAATCGAAACTGGTCGAGTAAACTATTTTTTGTATTACTTATTGAACGCCCCATGTAATTAATTACACGATGTATTTATTTATTTATTTAAAATCGTGATTTAGGATCTTGTACCACGTTCGACTAACAATTCACTATGAAGTGCGTCAGTGCATATTCATTCCTCATAAGAGTACTTCAACTCGTTTCAACCACGTTTATATATTTCATATGCATAATAGGGCGCAGTATGGCTCGATTCGATAAAATTGTTGTATGGAGTGCTACGTCTTTTTATGTATATGACGAGGAATCTTTTTCTATTATGCACACGAAATATGTAAATATGACTGTGAAACATCCCCTTAGAAAAATTAAGAATGACTGTACTGGTAAACCTCTACGTTATTTGATTTTCAAACAGCTGAGCAAAACTGAACGTACTCAG
This sequence comes from Schistocerca gregaria, assembly GCF_023897955.1. Classification (NCBI taxonomy): domain Eukaryota; kingdom Metazoa; phylum Arthropoda; class Insecta; order Orthoptera; family Acrididae; genus Schistocerca; species Schistocerca gregaria. Next base: position 553,763,210 of record NC_064920.1, read on the forward strand.
ACATTTCTCTCTTTGCTTATTCTGATCAACACTAAACTGACACACAATATTTTAGCGCAACGCAATCTGACTAACAACAACCTATAGCTTTCATGAATCACTTATCTCGCAAAAATCTTCGTTACTCGAACTACTGCAATACAGCGAACGCCAACACTGCCAGCTAAATAAAATATTCTAACTACTGAAGGCACTAACTACTGATAGGCATAGTTAGCAAATGAAAGATTGTGATAGAGAACAAACAATGTACTTACCTTAATAATGTTCAAAGTCATCATATATATATGTTCGTGATATCCAGTATTACAAATTTACTCTTTCTGATGGACACACGTCCAGATCGTCCGCTCTCAAAATTCTGCCATCTCTCTCTCCAACACTGCTGGCGGCTCACCTCCAACTGCGCAAAGCTACGCGCTGTTCACATCCAACTGCCCAACACTACAATAGAGAATAGTCCAACAATGCAAACCTGCCACAGACTGACACAGCACAGTCACTGATTTTCATACAGGGGGCTACGTGGCGTTACCAACATAAAGAACCTAAACTGTCTACTTACAACTGATACGAGGACAATGCCTCTTTAGAGGATTGAATGTGTATTGACAGTGTAATCTCCCACTTGAGAATGGCTGTCACATACGATCGAACGCTGTCATACCATAAACATCTTCCCACGCAGCGAAGACGGTGCAAACATGAGTGAACATGGAACTGGTATGCAGTATATGGGGAACATACTCATCAGTTACTTAGGGAGCATCCATTGCATTTATGTACTCTGCAGCAGAATATTGCGCTGCGAGTATGGTTCCGCAGCGCTCGTCTGAAGAAAGGACTGCATTATAAGAACCGTTAATGGCACAGTCAGATCTACACCTACATGCTGCCCACCAGTACTACTAAACATGTTTCCAGATCATCTTCATAAGTTTTCATTAGCTAGGAAACGCCTCAAATCCAGAAGACCAGCATACGAAGCACGAGACCAAATGCTCTCCACTGGATTCAACGGGGACACTGAATGGAAACTTGAGTGGCAAGCTACTAATATCCGGAACCATGAACATGTTGACAACCCGACTGCTGCAGTGCCAGTTATTCATCATCCTAGGGGAATGTGGGTACAACTCAAAAGATACCAGACTGGAAACGTTCGTGCAAATACCACATTCACAATTGGGAATTTTGGATTGACAGTGCGTGTGTCTATGGTGATATTCAGACATAAATCGCATTGTAAATGAGTCGTCTAACAGACGTTTCCCTGGAAGTATCAAGAGTCTACATAAAACTTCCAACGACGCCCTCCAGTGAGACTTCTGACACGTGTGTAGTCTGGGCCGTTGAATGCTTATGTAGAGTAAACACGAGGAGCGTTTTGTAAGTAATGCAACACATGTTTTTTCGGCCAGTTTCGCTTGAAAAATGCGGAATTTATTGTGGGCCGCCTTTAAATACTCTCAGTTCAGCTCCTACACATTCATTAAGTTCCGATAGCTAGCGGCGCTATACGTAGACTTCAAAATGACGCTTGCAACGGAGGTCCGCTCCAAGCATAGAGCTGCCATTGAGTTTGTTTTGGTGGGAAACCAGAGTATCACAGATATTGATAGGAGCTTGGAGAATGTCTGCGGATACCTGGCAATGATCAAAAGCACAGTGAGTCGTTGGGCGAGGCGTCTGTCGTCATCGCTACAAGCACGCACAAACCGACCTGATCACCAGCGTGCCGGCCGGCCACGTGCATCTGTGGCTCCTCAATGTTGGAACATGCGGACACACTCATACGACGTAATCGACGGGTCGCAGTTGACAACCTTGCTGCTCAACTGGGTGTCTCTATTGATAGTGCTGAAATATTTATCTACCAGTTGGGCTAGTCAAAGGTATGTGCCTTCTGGGTTCCTCGCCATAACAGAACACGATAAAGAGCAATGAAGGGTCATCTGTGCGGAATGGCCTGCACATTACGAAGCTGATCGCGACAATTCCTTGTTGAAGAGGGTAACAGGAGATGAAACATGAGTTCATTGCTTATAACCGGAAACAAAACGGTATTCTATGGAGTGGCGCCGCACCATCTCTCTTCTGCGGAAAAAGTTCAAAGCTGCACCGGCAGCCGTTAAAGTCATGGCGACGCTTTTCTGCTACTCTGAAGAGGTATTCTGTTTGAGGTTCATCCTCAGGGTGCAACAGTTAGATCTGAAGTGTACTGTGCTACACTCAGGAAACTGAAGAAACGACTTCAACGTGTCCGTCACCACAGAAATGCAAACAAACTTCTTCCTCATGGCAAATCTGGACCTCACATAAGTCTGTGAACCCGACAGGAGCTCACAAAACCTCGTTAGAATGTTTTTCCTCATCCACCACACAGCCCGGATCCCGCATCTTCCTACTTCAATCTGTTTATCCCAATGAAGGATGCACTCCGCGTGAAACAGTACGTGGATGGTGGTTAGGTTATTGACACAACAACACGTTGTCTCAGACGTAGGATAGTGTGGTGAGGTGCCAAGCGGCCCTCCCAGTGACAAGGTGTAAGACCGTCGAACTGAACGGAGATTATGTTGAAAAGTAGGGTTTTGTAGTCAAAAGAATGGGGAATAATGTGGTGTATTGGAATCTGAATAAAACCAATCTGCTTTCAGTAAAAAATGTATTGCATTACTTATTGAACGCCCCTTGTAGTTGTACATATGTACATTTTTGTAAAGCAATTTTGTTTTTATAACTGATACACACGATGATAATAATAATAACTTGAGAATGGCATGCCATCCGAAATCACGATCGCAGATAAATACGTTTAATGGCAGACCACTAGTAAAATATTCTCGTTGCCCAAATTTTGTAGGACTCTGGATTTAAGTAAACAGAAAATAATCAGATGAACAGAGTTTTTAAGTATGGGTCTGAAAAACTGTTTAGTGATATTATTTTTCTTTGGTGCTTCTTAAAATACATCTGACCACGTACTAGCGCTTCTCTTAAGCACTTCAAGGTGGAGTTGCGTTATTCTACCAACTTGCTTGAGGGGCGTCCAGTACCAAGTTGGAATGATAGCGTAACAGTCCGTGTAATAGACACTAGATACCATGCGTCAATTAGAGATTATATCTTTACTGTGCCTCCTCTTACGAAGAGGCAACAGCTGCCTTGCTTAGAATCAGTGTCCATCGCTGGTGACCTCCAGTCGCGTTTCGCTTGTCGCATGTCAGATGACATCGGTTCTGAATTTTTGGCGATACTCAGTAGTAGGTCTGGGTGCAGGTCGGCGTCGCTTTCTATTCTTCCAGGAGTTCTGTTGTTCCAGTGGATGACAGGGTCACTTAATTTCTAGGTCAGGCATTTCATAGCGCAACGGTCATCGGGTTTTGCGGATACGGCTGGGACACTTGCAGAAGGATAGATTTCAATAATGTGATCCACGGTCTATGCAAGGTCGCGTATCGCTTGGTTCGCGTGACAGGCAAATTTTTCAGGGCGTTGTCCTTTCCTGTGCCACTTGCACGTGTCTTGAGTCAGTGTGAAAACTGCGATGGTGTATATACACCGAAATCTTCCATGTGCAGTAACTTCTCGATGCGTTTCGTTTCACTCTGTGATGGGCAGCTGACGAGAGAAAGCTGTTTAACAGCATTGTTGTTACGCGTTCTCGGGGGTACAGCCAACACATTCTGTTTCTCGTGTAAGTAAGCTGTTTAGGTTTTTATGTTGGTAACGCCACGTAGCGATCTGTATGAAAATCACTGACTGTGCTGTGTGCAGTCTGTGGCTGGTTTGCATTGTTGTAATATTCGATATTGTAGTGTTGGGCAGTTGGATGTGAACAGCGCGTAGCGTTGCGCAGTTGGAGGTGAGCCGCCAGCAGTGATGGATGTGCGAAGAGAGATGGCGGAGTTTTGAGAGCGGATAATCTGGACGTGTGTCCATCAAAGAGAGTAAATTTGTAAGACTGGATGTCATGAACTGATATATATATATATATATATATATATATATATATATATATATATATATATATATATATATATATATTACGACTTTTGAACACTATTAAGGTAAATACATTGTTCTCTATTAAAATCTTTCATTTGCTAAGTATGCCTATCAGTAGTTAGTGCCTTCAGTAGTTTGAATCTTTTATTTAGCTGGCAATATTGGCGCTCGCTGTATTGCAGTAGTTCGAGTAACGAAGATTTTTGTGAGGTAACTGATTCATGAAAGGTATAGGCTATTGATAGGGCCATTCTTTTGTAGGGATTATTGAAAGTCAGATTGCGTTGCGCTAAAAAATATTGTGTGTCAGTTTAGTGATGATCAGAATAAGTAAAGAGACAAATGTCTGAGTACGTTCGGTTTTCCTGAGCTGTTTGAAAATCAAATAACGTAAGAGGTTTATCAGCACAGTAATTCATAATTTTTTCTAAGGAGAGGTTACACTCGAACTATTTCGGTTCATTGGAAATGGAGACTAAGAAACTATAGTCCGCTCCACAGGGGCTAACAAATTTGATTTTCAGTATTTCATATAATTATTGATCAAATTTAAATGTTGTCATAATCTACTCATTAAGAGGGAAAGAGTTAAAGCTTAAGCGCAGTAATATAAGCCTTACAGACAGAAGCTGTGTACAATCTTGAGGCAATTTACCTCACGGAGCGCAAATTACCCAGACTATAATCACCCATTATTTGATAATCAGAGCACATAGCAACTTTCAACAAACTTTATTCGTCATTTTAGACCGTGAGGTAACTTTTTCTCGCTGAGACCTCGCAACAAAATGATGGAAAGAACAGAGTTTGTCACTTATTACATTCACGCTGCTCACGCAGTAAAATTTCAGCATGGCTACGGAAGTTCGCAACACCGTCTCTTGTGAACACTGCCTCATCGGTAAATAAAATCTTGGATGCGAACGGTGGATCTGCGGCACACTTCTGCAACGGCGATTGACAGAGCCGCCGGCTGCCATGTTGCATGGAGATGCTGTGCCTTAGGACCTGACGCACTGTAGATGATATGGGACAGCAACTGTTCATGAGGTAACCACCATATGAGAGAGTGAGACACGCCTCGCGCTGCTGCTAACCGTCGCACACTGGTCCCAGGGGTTTCTTCCACCGAACGTAGCACACGTCAGGCGTGCGGACTGTGCGAACCTTTCACTGTCAGTCTTTCGAGGCACAAGGGAACCTGCGTCCCTCAGTTGCCGTAAAAGTCTGCCGAACAGCTTATCAGAAGGAACTCTGCGCTGTGGATATTTTTCAGCATAGAGGGCACGGGCTCACAGGCTACGTCCATTTACTAAACCGTAGCAGAATAACACTTCCGACATTTCACTTGTCAGGTAAACGGCTTCCATTGTTAACAAGTGGTTCAAGAGAGAAAACGTAAATATCCTGCACCGTTTGTACGTACAGACAGCGCAGTAACAGTAAACACATTAGTGAATCTGCGTTTGGAAGAAAATGAAACGCCATGACACGTTCCCAGGGTTGACAGTACTGTATAATAAGGCACACAAACACGACAAAAACTAACGTAGCATGCAACATGACCCGAATCACAGAACTGACTGCAGACCACTTAATGTTAGGTGGAGTACTATGAGTAAGACATCATAATACCGACACACTTGACGGAACGCCAGTGCAACGACTGTGCTAATATCCGCAACCAAGCGCCGCGCAGCAGTTCCTATAAACATGTGTTTGGCGGCCGCGTGGCCGAGCGGTTCTAGCCGCTTGAGTCCGGAACTGCGCGACTGCTACGGTCGCAGGTTTGAATCCTGCCTCGGGCATAAATGTGTGTGATGTCCTTAGGTTAGTTAGGTTTAAGTAGTTCTAAGTTCTAGGGGACTGATGACCTCAGATGTTAAGTCCCATAGTGCTCAGAGCCATGTGAACCATATAAACATATGTATTTCGGAAAGTATAAGTTTCCGGACCTATGTTTATTGGACTTATTTTTCTTGTTTCGATGAGTAGTACTACCTTTCGAAGTATTTGACACTTTCTTTGGACACCGTATATAAGGTCAACAAAAAATCGTTTGCTGTACATCTATTCTGCATACTTTGCTCGTCAATCGCAATTCATCGAAAACGACAGCCTCATGATTTCTTTCTTAAAACTGTAAAAGTGTTATTAGAAACATTTTACGTAATTTTCGGTCTCTCTTGTTTTACTTAATTTTTGGCATCCATTTTAAGTTCTTTTCAAGTATGTTGATACCCTATTTAGCCCACTTTTTGTACTTTCAGGGCCACTTTGGGCACGCTTTCATAAGTGTGCAATACCCATTTTACCGAGATCCCATGTTTTACTGGTGAAAAAATGTTGATTAAAAGCATACAATGTGACCTTGCCATGTGTTCAATACGTCAGCTAAAATTACATTTACGCCTCAGACCGAATATTACTTGCCTATTTTACGTGCATAAGTACCGAAAATTTGAACTTCTGGATCTCGGTAACACATAAATATCGAAAAAGTTTCAAGGATCTTCGAGGACATTATCATCAGAACATATGTCAAAAATTTCGACGATTTGACTTAACTCCAAGTTACAGAAGTGTCCATTACTACAGTTGGTATTTTTCTTACCCAAAACTCACGGTTTCTCACGATCTTCTCAGGAACCACCCATGAACAAATGGTGCTTTTATCAGCAGCTAAAGGTCCACCCTAGAGTACATCTAATTATTATTATTATTTCGTCAGAAGCAAATTAAAACATTATTGCATTACATAACTACGTACATTATGGTTTATAAATTAAACCAGTCAAAGAATAAAATACACATACATTATATTAACAAACATTGGCTACTTTAACTATACAATGGATGCCCAAAAATTAGCAACGTCCAGTGCACTTTGTGTAGCATTTACAAGATCCTCCATAGTGCACACAGTTGGAGGTAATGTGCATTGTAGCAGACGTGATGATGTCTGCACGGCAGCTCCACAGTCACATATGAGAGAGTCCACCTGGAAGCCCCACCTCTGGAGGTTGCTCCTCGATCTTGTGACACAGGAACGCAGGCGATTAAGTGATTTCCGTGTGCATCATTTCTCTGTGTGGCCTGGGGAAGAGCTTCTTGTGGAATCACCCACTACTCCAGATGCTGACATCTGGCCTGCCAGCTCTTCTCCCAGTGTTGGTGTGGAGTGACAGCGAGTGCTTCTGCACTGCGAAGATAGCTCTTTCTAGACAGAAGTCTTTGCTGTGCCGGTTGAGGACCATGTCGGGGATGAACTTTAGACACTGTCCTGTGGCAACCCGTTTTTCTGCTGCCTCCATCTGATTCTTTGTCCTTGTTGTTGTTGTGATCTTCAGTCCACAGAACGGTTTGATGCAGCTCTCCATGCTACTCTATCCTGTGCAAGCTTCTTAATCTCCCAGTACCTACTGCAGCTTACGTCCTTCTGAATCTGCTTAGTGTATTCATCTCTTGGTCTCACTCTACGATTTTTACCCTCCATGCTGCCCTCCAATAATAAATTTGTGATCCCTTGATGCCTCAGAATATGCCCTACCAACCAATCCCTTCTTCTAGGCAAGTTGTGCCACAAATTTCTCTTCTCTCCAATTCTATTCAGTACCTCCTCATTAGTTATGTGTTCTACCCATCTAATCTTCAGCATTCTTCTGTAGCACCACATTTCGAAAGCTTCTATTCTCTTCTTGTCTAAGCTATTTATCGTTCACGTTTCACTTCCATACATGGCTACACTCCATACAAATACTTTCAGAAACTACTTCCTGAAACTTATGTCTATACTCGATGTAAACAAATTTCTCTTCTTCAGAAATGCTTTCCTTGCCCTTGCCAGTCTACTTCGACCATCATCAGTTATTTTGCACCCAAATAGCAAAACTCCTTTACTACTTTAAGTGTCTCATTTCCTAATCTAAATCTCGCAGCATCACCCGACTTAATTCAAGTACGTTCCATTATCCTCGTTTTGCTTTTGTTGATGTTCATCTTAATCCTTCTTTCAAGACACTGTCCATTCCGTTCAACTGCTCTTCCAAGTCCTTTGCTGTCTCTGACAGAATTACAATGTCATCGGCGAACCTCAAAGTTTTTATTTCTTCTCCATGGATTTTAATACCTACTCCGAATTTTTCTTTTGTTTCCTTTACTGCTTGCTCAATATACAGATTGAATAACATCGGGGAGAGGCTACAACCCTGTCTTACTTCCTTCCCAACCACTGCTTCCCTTTCATGTCCCTCGACTCTTATAACTGCCATCTGGTTTCTGTACAAATTGTAAATAGCCTTTCGCTCCCTTTATTTTACCCCTGCCACCTTTAGAATTTGAAAGAGAGTATTCCAGTCAACACTGTCAAAAGCTTTCTCTAAGTCTACAAAGGCTAGAAACGTAGGTTTGCCTTTCCTTAATCTTTCTTCTAAGATAAGTCGTAAGGTCAGTATTGCCTCACGTGTTCCAGTATTTCTACGGAATCCAAACTGATCTTCCCCGAGGTCGGCTTCTAAAAGTTTTTCCATTCGTCTGTAAAGAATTCGTGTTAGTATTTTGCAACCGTGGCTTATTGAACTGATAGTTAGGTAATTTTCACATCTGTCAACACCTGTTTTCTTTGGGATTGGAATTATTATATTTTTCTTAAAGACTGAGGGTATTTCGCCTGTCTCATACATCTTGCTCACTAGATGGTAGAGTTTCGTTAGGCCTGGCTCTCCCAAGGCTGTCAATATTTCTAATGGAATGTTGTCTACTCCCGGGGCCTTGTTTCGACTTAGGTCTTTCAGTGCTCTGTCAAACTCTTTACGCAGTATCATATCTCCTATTTCATCTTCATCTACATTCTCTTCCATTTCTATAATATTGTCCTCAAGAACATCGCCCTTGTATAGACCCTCTACAGGGTGTTACAAAAAGGTACGGCCAAACTTTCAGGAAACATTCCTCACACACAAAGAAAGAAAATATGTTATGTGGACATGTCCGGAAACGCTTACTTTCCATGTTATAGCTCATTTGATTACTTCTCTTCAATCACATTAATCTGGAATGGAAACAGACAGCAACGGAACGTACCAGCGTGACTTCAAACACTTTGTTACAGGAAATGTTCAAAATGTCCTCCGTTAGCGAGGATGCATGCATCCACCCTCCGTCGCATGGAATCCCTGATGCGCTGATGTAGCCCTGGACAATGGCGTATTGTATCACAGCCGTCCACAATACGAGCACGAAGAGTCTCTACATTTGGTACCGGGGTTGCGTAGACAAAAGCTTGCAAATGCCCCCATAAATGAAAGTCGAGAGGGTTGAGGTCAGGAGAGCGTGGAGGCCATGGAACTGGTCCGCCTCTACCAATCCATCGGTCACCGAATCTGTTGTTGAGAAGCATACGAACACTTCGACTGAAATGTGCAGGAGCTCCATCGTGCATGAACCACATGTTGTGTCGTACTTGTAAAGGCACATATCCTAGCAGCACAGGTAGAGTATCCCTTAAGTAATCATGATAACGTGCTCCATTGAGCGTAGGTGGACGAAACTAAAATGAGCTCTAACATGGAAATTAAGCGTTTCCGGACACATGTCCACATAACATCTTTTCTTTATTTGTGTGTGAGGAATGTTTCCTGAAAGTTTGGCCGTACCTTTTTGTAACACCCTGTATATACTCCTTCCACCTTTCTGCTTTCCGTTTTTTGCTTAGAACTGGGTTTCCATCTGAGCTCTTGATATTCATGCAAGTGGTTCTCTTTTCTCCAAAGGTCTCTTTAATTTTCCTGTAGGTAGTATCTATCTTACACCTAGTGATATGCGCCTCTACATCCTTACATTTGTCCTCTAGCCATCCCTGCTTAGCCATTTTGCACTTCCTGTCACTCTCATTTTTGAGACATTTGTATTCCTTTTTGCCTGCTTCATTTACTACATTTTTATATTTTCTCCTTTCATCAGTTAAATTCAGTACCTCTTCTGCTCCACGGCAACCCACCAAATGCCAGGCCCGGAAACGGTGAAAGGACCAAATATACGTCGGCCGATGAGACGACCAACCGAACGACCAACCAACCGTCGGCCCGCTCCAGTCTCCCTCTGTCGGACAGTTCATGCGTGTCGCCAGCGGTCGGCGAGCACTGGCTGCCAGCGCCTCACCGGCACTCTGTCCCGACTTCACTGCTGCTGCGTCCCGACTGCACTGCTGGTCCGTCTCCAACTGTCTGCCAGACACGACGACCCGGAAATATTATCAGTCGCTCCACAGAAGGTACGACAGTGCACTTACCCATTTGCGCTGCTGCTGCCGCTCACGGGCTATTGAGGCAGAAAGTTAGTGAGGCCAGTAAATGGAATAAGGAAACGAGGCGGCAGTACCATAATAGAAAATGACAAACAACAAATAGCATGAACACGAGCCGTGCACGGCTCAGTCATGAATTGCGGTGACGTTCGTGTAATTATTCTCTTTGAATAAAAGTGTCATTTCTTTTTGTCTCATTGTGCATTTCTTTCAGTTACCTCCTGTACTACACTGTAGCGATTCTTTTTATGTATGACCTAAGTTTTACCGAATATGTTCCTTTGCGCTGACACATCACGTGGAATGTTGTTTGGTTTGTGGGGCGCTCAACTGCGCGATCATCAGCGCCCGTACAAAGTCCCAAGTTTTACACAGTCCAATTTTTTCACAGTCCAAACTAGCCACTGTCACGAATGATGATGATAATGATGATGAAATGATGAGGACAATACAAACATCCAGTCCCCGACAGAGAAAATCCCCAACTGGGCAAGGAATCGAAGTATACACAACGCGGAAGTTATTTTCGTCCTTACGTCTTGCTTATCAGTCTAGTACTGTCTTCAAAGCATTGTAATTCTTCATTGTAATAATCTCAGGTTATAATTCCCAGCTTGAAATATGTACATTCATGTTTAAAATAGTGGACAGGTGATATACTCCACTTTAAAATACCTAAAGTCCGCCCAAACTAGTTACTGAGCAATAAATATTTTAGCAGCTTTGTCATGAGTATACACAAAAATGTATTTTATAAAAATTCTGGAGCATAACTTAAAGATTTCTCCAGCAAGTATTTAGTTTATCTCGCAGGAACAATGCGAATCAGCAGCCTCACAGATAACGCAAATTCAGGGCTTAAAAATCGATTTCTCAGTCAGATTTTTATCAGCCTAAGCTTGATTTGTCTTAGCTTCATTCTGATATTATCATCTGACATACAAATGATTGATTACTATCTGTCGCCTTCAGCTTGTATAAAATTTCTGAAGGCGGTAGGCAAAATTCAGAGTGTGGGAAGGAGGTTCGATTGCAGGATCGTCAGCCAATATACTAACTCACGTAAGTACAGTATGTGAGTTTACTCTGTTGTATATGAATCATGTTATGGTACACTGTACAGAACTATTACCGCTGAACATAACGTTTCAGGTGTGTATTTCTTGGCCTCAGTTAATAAAACTATACAGCAGATCTTAAAAATTACTCATGCAGTACACTTTAAAATTTTAGCAATAACTGAAAGCAATACGCTTCCTAAAGCACAGTAATAGAGAGGTGTGTTGAAACTGGGTGTTATATTAGCAGTGACAATCAGTGTATTTATTTTCATCAATTTTAACAAGAACTGAGATTTGAAAAATGCAAGACCAAATATTAGTTTTTAATGCTAAGTTTGCATAAGACAAATAGAAAGCTATGGTTTTGTTCGTGGAGTCATTGTTTCCATGTAAAAAACAGTTATTGATGTGGAAAATACGACTCCTTGTTTCCCAACTACTTCGTATAATTTACACGCACGATGCACAGCTGTACGAAATACCGGATGATTATAATTAAAGTGCACTACTCACAGAGGTCCAGTGTGTGCTGTAATTACCGGTCGACAGTGAAACTTGGCAGATATTCTATCGCGTTAATGTGGAACCGCTGAGCCCTAGAAAAAATTAGTTCCAGTTTTTCCCACAATGTGCAAATCTTGTGCTGTGAATGCAAAAAAGACGTTTACAGACGTGTCCATATGTAATGGCTTAGGGACGGGACGAAAGTAGAAAAGGTAAAACAAGTGAGAAAGGCATAATTTTGATTTTATTATTCGCCGCCACGTAGTCTACACTATTTACTCAATAAGAGCAACAGAGACGTCTACGAGACGCTGTACAACGCCAGATTTGCACCTGGTGACCAGACTAACTTGTCTTCGAATGTAAATCAGTTAAGCATTAACGCATTAGCGTATCTACCAAGTTTCGCTGCCATACGGTAATTGCAGCCCACAATGGACCTCTGTGGATAGCTACACTTCAATTATAACCACCCGGTACTTCGAAATTAGTTCGGTGACTGCAAATTCCTTGACATCTGCTGTATCAGGTTTAGAACCGCTACCTAATAGTGAAACATGAAATTTTTTGCCGGACCGAGACTCGATCCTGGATGTTCTGCTTATCACGAGAGGTCACCTTAACCACTTTGGCTATCTGTGTCTCAGATGTCGCTGTTGAGTAGTAGACCTAAACTAACACAGCAGATGTCAAGTAATTCACAGCCAACGAAATGATTTCGAAATTCTTTGTATAAGTATCTTGCCCTTTCCCGTATCTTTTACCTGCTAGAATGATGAGACTTAGATTGCCTTTTGGAAAAAGCTTCCTCAGGAGAACACGGATCAGCCTTAGCTTTTATCCTATCTAGATTATAGGATAACTTTCAGGTCCAAGGAGCATCTTAATATGGGTGTAGTATGCCGTTTGTTGAGATTCTCATTTTAAAAAAAAAAACGTGGTTTTCGGGGGGTAACAGGTTGAACCTATAAATAAAATCTTCCTCTATCCATGTCCACACTGTACACCATTTCCATTGAGTAAGTTATTTTATTAAAGGAAATACGAGTAAATCAGTTTAAGGTAGAAAAAGGCCCTCGAAATAGCCTTTTATAATACGAAGGGAAAGCATTCGGTGTTTCGTTATGTTGGATCCCAGCATTAGCATTAGCATTAATGGATATTAAGTTACATTGATGCAGAGGTTTGGCAGTCCATATTTCATTCCCAATATCTATTACACATTTATTTGCTTCACTCCAGTTTTGCGATATTCCAATTTTTGTAACGCTCTTCTATAGTCCGTCAGTATTTGAAGTTATCTTAATTGCCAAGACTTCAGATACACGTAAGGATGTTTCGTGAGAAAGATTATACATTCCTTAAGTTTTGGTGACGCATATCCTACTCCACTCTATACCTTACATCCATATGAACAAATTTGGATATGTTCGGGCCTTCTATACTGTATGAAGGTCATGACTATATTCCTGGAGGTATTGCTGACTGCATTGCCTTGATAGCTGAGGTATCTGGGAACAAATTTCGTAGTGGTACTGAAAGACTGTAATCTTGTAAAAAAAAGTGGAATAGTGGAACTAAATTAACAATGGTTCTAAAAATGCTCCAGTGGAGAAACACCTCCATGTTTGTTTCCAACGTTTACGAGATCCGGAATGTAAATACGCTGTTGAAGCAAATTATGAACTTTATCAGGTGACATGCAGAGTACCCGGTGTGAGAACACGTCGACTTCATCTTGGCCACGGCTGTTACAACCGTGGGCTAGTGCCTTCGAGAGCCTTGTCGTATTTCACAGGGTCTCTTACGATATGTCACACAGAAACACTGCAGGAGCCCGCAATACACTCTTGCTGAGCTCTGCATCTTCTTACCACCGAAGAGTTCTACGCACTCACGGGGAACCTGGTGCTATCAGAATGTCTAGCCCTTCTCAGTGGCACTCAGCTAATGGTATCCTCACTAACTCTATGGATGAAAGAATATTCTTCTTCAGTTAAGGCAGAGAATGTCTTATTCACATCTAAGATCTGATCTTGAAGTGGCCGAATAAGTTTTGTCTCACCTGATCGTCTCGTTGTTTTGAGCTTTATTTGTCATCAAATGACCAGGCATTCCGTCAATGAAACCACAGCCTCCCTCCTGTAACGGTCCCATACTCTCAGCCTTGGACCGGCTCAGTGATACGAGAAGAATTCGATACTTCTGCGCTGCCACAAAGTAAATACCCCTCCCGTCCCCACCACAGTCGCCAGCGCTGGGTCGCTCATTCCAGGACAATTGTTACCATATCCTGAAATAGTAACACTAAGTATCAGTGGGAACTGCTGTGAGAGAAGATAAAAAAGAGTCCTGTTCTTTTGTGAAATAGTTACTCAATTTCGAACCTTTGTTGTAACCAATTCAGTAATCCTATCATGGAGTGGTTGTTTCTTGTTTTACAGGTTTTGTTGAAACATGAAGCTGACGTTAACAGTCGCAATATTGGCAGTCCTGCTCCTAGCAGGCGCTGAAGCTGATACGCCAGCCAACTGCACCTACGGGGAAGTTCTGGGCACCTGGACATTTTATGAAGGCGCCCGCACCTTCGGCAGCTCGGTAGATTGCTCCTCTTACGGTAAGCATGTAAATGAGAGATTTTTCCAACACATACGAACACCCTTGTGAGAGGTCCCAACGACCTTACCGTTCAGCCTGATTAAAAAAAAAAAAAGAAATGGAACATTTGAGTAATTCAGAACACAAGTGCAGATTCAGACTATAAGACAGAAGACGAATGAGATGACAGCAGTCACAGGAGAACAGCATGCGTAATTAACGTGTAATTAACGAACTGATAAATCTGATAGAGCCTGCCAGGGTGACCGAGCGGTTCTAGGCGCTACAGTCTGGAACCGCGCGATCGCTACGGTCGCAGGTTCGAATCCTGCCTCGGGCATATGTGTGTGTGATGTCCTTAGGTTAGTTAGGTTCAAGTAGTTCTAAGTTCTAGGGGACTGATGACCTCAGAAGTTAAGTCCCATAGTGCTCAGAGCCATTTGAACCAAATCTGATAGAAGTTTGCCACCTTGGTAAACAATTTTCTCGCCAATTCAGAAGCGACCATTTTCATCCCAACATAGAGAGCTACTGGACGAGAAAGTCCGCATAATTTTCAGCTTTCTACAAGCCAATTTAGTAACATATTCCGTAGATGGCGAGTCTATTGAAAAGACAGATCTTTACCATTAGATTCAAAGTCAGTTCTCTGCAACGGTTTGGCGGAGGGAGACGTCATTGTTTGAGGAAGAGCCCGTTTGGCGTTTATTCGGGATGGCGATCGTGAAAGCTCCAGGAGTCGCCTGCTCTGATAGTCTGATCTGCCACAAGAGGGACAGCGCTGCCTCCCTTGTCAGGTTGGGAGTGTGGGAATGTTTTTCTGCAGTGTAACAACACAACTGTGTCGTCCTCGATGTGATAAAACCGGGAGACGCACGCTCCAGCCTCACTCTGAAGCAGCTCCTAATCGCGATCGGTCGACTACAGTTTATCGAAAGACTAGCATGCACGTCAGCAGTCATCTTAGTCGTAAGACATTCTGCACATCATTACTTTGAAACAAGATGTGTTCAGTGAGTGTGCGAGTAGAATCTGATCGCATTTTTCGATAACTGAGTCTGCGTAAGTTGATCATTGTCAGATGCAGCAGCCTGAGCGTGGTAGCTTCGCTGGCCTATCTCAACAAATAACGTAACGCGACTGTGCAAACGTCTCTAAGCCAACGCCTCAATGTTGTCACATCTCTGTAGACAGCTACTGTTTTCGCCTGCAGCCATTGGCGCTTCACAGTTGGAAGCTGGAATCAGTTCTGAGAGCTGTCAGGGATCTTCTTACACCGTCTCGACTACAGTGTAGCTAACAGTCGTTTCCAAATCTGTGGACGGTCCGCCGACTTCAGTACTGTGCACTGACGTGCTGCTGTTCTCTTTTCCTCGTGTAAAACTCTCTCATCGCTCATTACGTGTATATCATCTCTTGCTTGTTTACCTCTAATTACCGTGCGTACTTTTCTCGAAAGTTTGGAAAATCACTCACTGTTATTTACGAGGAGCGTTCAATAAGTAATGCAACACATTTTTTTCCTCGATCAGTTACGGTTGACAAAACGCGGAATTTGTTGTGGGACGTCGTGCAATATTACTGCCTCAGCCACGACAGTTCCACAGAATTCCAAATGGTCGCGGCACAGTACATAGCCTTCAAATGGCGTCTGTAACAGAGCTGCGCACCAAGCAGACAGCTGTCATTGAGTTTCTTTTGGCGGAAAACAAAAGCATTGCAGATATTATTAGGCGCTTGCAGAAGGTCTGTGATGGCCGACCACACACAGCTGCAACTCCTGCAATGTTGGATCATGTAGATACTGTCAGTTGAGGTAATCCACGTATCACAAACACCTCGCTGCACGACTGGACGTCACTGTTGGCAGTGTTCAAAAAATTTCATTGGACTGTTCTTCCTCATCCATCCTAGAGCTTGGACCTCGCGCCTTCCATCTTCCATCTGTTTGTCCCATGTGCACATACAGGCCCTCCCATTAAGTTTTATGCTGGAAAATAGGGTTTTGTAGTCAAGAGAGTGGGGAATAATACTGTGTATCGGAATCATAAATAAAACCAACCTGCTTTCAGAAAAAAATTAGTTGCAGTACTTATTGAACGGCTCTCGTGCTTCAGTAATCTATATATCCATCTTTAAAATTTGGAGTTGTGGATTCTTTGCTATTCCCACACTGTGAAGGCTGACTCTCTTTTTCTGCGTTGTCCTCGTGAGCAGTACAACGATGTTGATTGAGTCTACAGTTCTCGGTTATTCCTGTATCCCTTCTCACGCTGCAAGTGAAACAGCAGACCGCAAGCACATTTTGATCAGTCATACTTCATCTTTTCTTTTAACAAGTATCACGAAGAGTGATAATTTCCTCCAGGGCTTCACAGGCCTGGGCGTTTTCAAGTATTTACAACAACTGTCGCTACAAGTCTAGAACGAAATGTCTTCTTATTGAACTAAAAAGCGAGTAAAACTAAAGTAATTTGTATGATACATTATGAAATCAGCGTTTCGGTTTCACTTAAGACGCAGGTGCTTTAAATTTTTCATTCAATTGACAGACACGAACCACTCAATAAATAATTACACACATTAGTAACATGTGTGGAATTAAACTCAGGACGACTGAGTCTTAAAAAACTAAACAAATAATTGTACTGTAAAATAAAAATGTAATGGCGTCGGCAATGCGGACACCAGTATTAGCCAGAAATGTCGCTTGTACCTGGGAATACCGTGTGAATGAATCCTGAGTTGCGCTCTGCCAGTATCACAGTGAATGCGGAGTTAGGATAGCTCATTCAGTATCAAAATTCTTTAATCAGCATGATGTCGATATCGGCGTCACAGCGGCGTGGTGTGGTCAAAAATGGTTCAAACGGCTCGAAGTACTATGGGACTTAACATCTGAGGTCATCAGTCCCCTAGATGTAGAACTACTTAAACCTAACTAACCTAAGGAGATCACACACATTCATGCCCGAGACAGGATTCGAACCTGCGACCATAGCAGCAGCGCGGTTCCACACTGAAGCGCCTAGAACCGCTCGGCCACAGTGGCCGGCGTGGTGTTGTCATCCAGGCAGCGTGCTATCTCAGCACAACTCAGCAGAGGTGTGTGTGATCCCGCAGGTTGCTGCCTCAGCAGAAGTGATCTCTCTGGTGCAAGGCAGGTGTGACCCGGCTGCCGACAAGCTCATGCTGGACTGCAGACAGTTCCAAACAAGTGGTAAGGAGCACTGGCACCTAAGGCCAGTTGGAAGACCCTCAGACTAAGGTGGACTGTCAGACGATGATGCTCTAAGCGCACCCTTCACTTGATGGATTGGGTCAAGACAATGGACTATCAGGCCTAGCTGGTGGTTGGCAGACCAGCGGCTAGCCGACGTCGCTGCTTGATGAGGTGGAAGTTGCTCAGCTCCACACTGGACCGATAGCTAGCATGGAGACTGTCACGGCGTCACCGGAAATCAGAAATCCAGGACCAGTACAAGAACCGGTATAAGTGCTGCTAATGGCTGAGCTATGGGCATTTACAGTCGTTCTGGCCAGCTATTTCGTGACAAGAGCTCGCCTCCTGTCATGTAGGTGGCTATCATATTCTAGAGTTGAGAAATGGAAATATAGTCCACTGCTGTATTGAGGAGTGCTACGCCTACAGTATTCTGATACATGGAGGCAGGATTCTGCAGATGGCTAGCCTGCATGTCCCTCAATGGGTTGCGAAGTCTGTCTCTGACTGACGCCACGACAGAAACAATAACGAAAATATAGGCAATCTGTACAAATACGCAAAAGTGCACATCTGTGAAATAAATGTCTGTTATTGGATAATATTCAGCACCATTTTCCTTCGCTTTGTGCATAGCAACAAGTTTTCATCCTCCTTGACATATTGTCTACAGTATGATCGAGACACTGCTGTTGATGCCTATAACAACTTTCGACGACGACCCTCATGAAGTCAATCAGTGTGTGAGGAGGCTTCCTGTAACACCGCACTGTAGGCTTCAACTGGTCCTAGGCATCTTCAGTTGGGATCGTGTCAGAAGATACCAAAGGCAGTTCCAGCGGGTTGATTCCTCCTTCCTGCAAAAAAGGTGTTCATGAGGTGGTCACAGTGTGGTCGCATACTATCATCTGGAAAGAAAGAAAGAAACCTGTACCGATATGTTGGCTACAGGGCTACATAATACACTCCTGGAAATGGAAAAAAGAACACATTGACACTGGTGTGTCAGACCCACCACACTTGCTCCGGACACTGCGAGAGGGCTGTACAAGCAATGATCACACGCACGGCACAGCGGACACACCAGGAACCGCGGTGTTAGGCCGTCTTCCGCTCACGCCCCAACATCGTGCAGCCCGCCTCCAGTGGTGTCGCGACAGGCGTGAATGGAGGGACGAATGGAGACGTGTCGTCTTCAGCGATGAGAGTCGCTTCTGCCTTGGTGCCAATGATGGTCGTATGCGTGTTTGGCGCCGTGCAGGTGAGCGCCACAATCAGGACTGCATACGACCGAGGCACACAGGGCCAACACCCGGCATCATGGTGTGGGGAGCGATCTCCTACACTGGCCGTACACCTCTGGTGATCGTCGAGGGGACACTGAATAATGCACGGTACATCCAAACCGTCATCGAACCCATCGTTCTACCATTCCTAGACCGGCAAGGGAACTTGCTGTTCCAACAGGACAATGCACGTCCGCATGTATCCCGTGCCACCCAACGTGCTCTAGAAGGTGTAAGTCGACTACCCTGGCCAGCAAGATCTCCGGATCTGTCCCCCATTGAGCATCTTTGGGACTGGATGAAGCGTCGTCTCACGCGGTCCGCACGTCCAGCACGAACGTTGGTCCAACTGAGGCGCCAGGTGGAAATGGCATGGCAAGCCGTTCCACAGGACTACATCCAGTATCTCTACGATCGTCTCCATGGGAGAATAGCAGCCTGCATTGCTGCGAAAGGTGGATATACACTGTACTAGTGCCGACATTGTGCATGCTCTGTTGCTGTGTCTATGTGCCTGTGGTTCTGTCAGTGTGATCATGTGATGTATCTGACCCCAGGAATGTGTCAATAAAGTTTCCCCTTCCTGGGACAATGAATTCATGGTGTTCTTATTTCAATTTCCAGGAGTGTAGTTTGCAAATCCTTGTCTCGACACTTTTAAGCACTAAAATTTCCCTGATAGCAAAGAGAGGCGTTCGACATTTGTACATGATACTGGCTCAAAACATGACTGAGTCATATCGCTGCTGGATCCATAGGACTACAAGCCTAAGGCGTACATTGGTGCCTACCCACCTCCACACACATCTAGGGAGATGATCAAGCGACAGACAACTCCTGCACTCAGTGGTGAATGGAATCTGACACCACTGTTCCAGGATCCATTCCAGGTGTTCCCATGTCCCACAGCTGTGTGCAGAGAGGGGGGGGGGGGGGAGGGGTGACCAGGAGGCGAGTTTGTAGTGTCGTTCTTAGCAAATGCCTAAAGACAGAATTTATGGGTACCCACTAGTCGCATTTTGTAGGTATTAGTTATCAGCTACTGTTGTTGACCACCAGCTTTCACTGTGAGACGGGTATTCAGTATTTTGTGTGTCACAGTAGTGGCTGAAGGTTCGAATTACCTACCTGAGGTACACGCTGGCTGACACAGCGGGCAGCTTCCCACGCTGTCAACCCTTCTTGTCGTTAACGTGCACTGAAGTCTTCAGTTTCTAAATGCAATTACAGGTAAGTTATTCTGTCAACTATAGGTTATTTATAGAAAGGGGAAAAATGAAGTCATTGGAATATACGAAGGGCTTATTTCAATAGTGGAACAAGTCCATTTTTGTTCATTTTGAGATACAGAGTCCTAAAGTTAAATGGGCGCTGAAAAATCTGCAGTTAAGATACCAGAAATATTCAAACATATGGCTTCTTGCTAGAGATGAACCTTTCTTTCTGTTTGTTTGGATCATTAATTTCAGAACCATTATAGGCAGGAAGAGGTAATGGACTTGTACCACTATTGAAATAAGCCCTTCATACCAGATAGCAGGCATTATCCAACCAATCCACAGAAAAGGAAGCGAAACAAAGCCTAGTAACTACAGAGGAATATCGCTCCTTGCAGCCACATACAAAATATTTTTCAAGAGCCTAGAAAGATTAGAAACGAGACAGCTGGACAATGAGTTAGAAGAAGATAAGTAGGTTTCAGAGCTTGGAGATCTGTACTGAACAAATGCAGAACCTTAAGACCATCCTCCAATACAGCAAGAAACGAGCCATAGAGCAGATAGATAACTTTGCAGACTTCCAATACACTTTCGCCTACGTGCATAGACCCACTCTCTTTGGAATAATTACAAAAACCAGGACTCAACAAAAAGCTCAATAGGTTGGTGTAAGTCAGCCGTTACAACACCAAGTCCAAAGTAACGAGGACGATTCTCAGAGACTTTCCTGATCAGTAAAGGGGTGAGGCAAGGGGATGGTATTTCATGTATATTATTTAATTTCGTCCTAGAAATAATCGTCAGGGAATGGAACAGATCGTAGGCAACGAACACCTGACTAAGGATGTGGATCAAAGCAGATAACCTAAGGATTCTATCCGTGGCTTTTGGTGGCGACCTGAACTTAGTGGCCGACGACTTGTAAGAGGCTTCTATGCAACGTCAAGTACAGCACTTACTAGCAGAGGAAGCAGGTCTGTCAATAAACATAGCAAAGATCGAATTCATTACCAAGTTAAGGATCTCTCAATTGCGAAGAGAGTCAGCCATAGCAAGCATATTAAGAGAGACAGCACCGTAAAATACCTTGGAGAATGGATCTTATGTGACATCAGGGAAAGGACAGCTCTCGAACACAGGGAACTCAGACTGCATAGGATATACTAAACGTGAAGAAAAATGTACACCTCGAAACATCCACCGCTTAATACTAGACTAAGACGCTATAATACTGTAGTCAGAGTGCCTGGCACTATATTTTAACTAAGAAGTTCCCAATAAGAGTCTTCGAATTACAAGAAATGAAATTCCTGCAAAAGATAATGGGACAAGTATCCTACACGCTGGGAGGCAATGGTGCAAACCTCATCGTCAACTCTACCAACACAAAGAAAACCTCGCAGATGCCATCAGAAAAATATGAGTAGCTTTCTGTGGCTACATGTACGGAAAGGTGTTCCATAGGCTCTCCTATAAGATCTTCACAGTACAAGCAACTAGAGAAACACTTAAAACAATTTCATACACTGTCGGAAAAAATGCAACACCTTCAAGGACTATGTTCAGTGGCACATCAGGGTATAAACAATTTATATATATTATCTGTAGTGCTAGTGATTCATTAGTCATGATCATCGGCGATCAGATGGCAGGAGGTCATCTTTCTGTGCACCCTTCATGTACTAGTCTACAGGCGTTAACTGTGCTGAGTTTATAGGTGAACAGTATTTATAACGTTCATGCCCTTCTAACGATTACATATTCCTTTTCACCAGCTTGAATGGAGTCACATTGTGGCCTTGCGGGAAGCTGGATGGACGTCTGGATTGCTGCACATGTTGGGCACAATGTATATGGTGTGTCGCTACTTTTATCATTGGTCGGTGGAATATTTCCACACCCACAGAACAGGTCCGCGTAACACAGACGTAAGTCAAGATCGATGTATTGTGCGAGCAGTGATGGCCAACCGACCATCATCCAGGGACGAAATCTGGGGGCGCATACTGCACCTTCTGTGTCCTCGGGAATCACTGAGAACCATTCTAATGCAAAGGAATGAAGATCGCGTGTGCCTCTGGCCAGGCTACTACTGACACCACTACACTGCCAAACATGGCTACTCTGGCGTCGTGAAGAGTCTACTGCAGAGTGGAATGACACTCTGTTGGCTTCAGTGATGAGAGTATGTTCCGTGCTTCTGCCATTTCTTCAACAGGAAGATGACGTGGTATTACAGCAAGACAACACATGTCCACATATAGTTGCAGCAACGCAAAGAGCTCTTCGTTATGTAAACAACTACCCTAGACAGGAAGACTCTCAAATCACTTGTCAATTGAACGTGTATGGGACTGACGAAGCAGGAACTTTCTCATTGTCTAGGGCCTGTGAGAAACATCGCCGAACTGTGAAAAAGGCACAAGATACTTTTGGGCAATCTGTCGCAGGATGCCGTTCGGCACTTTTATGATCGTTGGCATGTGAGAATACATGCATACGTTGCTGCCAGATAGGGGTACGCTATAAATAAATAAATGTGTGACTAGCGCCTCCCGTCGGGTAGACCGTTTGCCAGGTGCAACTCTTTCGATTTGACGCCACTTCGGCGACTTATGCGTCGATGGGGAGGTACAAAATGATGATAATTAGGACAACACAACACCCAGTCCCTGTGCGGAGAAAGTCTCGGACCCAGCCAGGAATCGAACCTGGGCCATTAGGACTGATATTCTGTCGCACTGACCACTCACCTACCAGGGGCGGACGGGGTACGGTATGTACTGGTGTGACTATTTGGGCACCCTTTACTTTGACTCTTACTTTCGTCTGCCTTTGTTATCATATACTCCAACAACGATGAACTACCTATCACCTCACTTGTCACAGGATGGCTTGTCCTCGAGGGAACTGCATTTATTTTTTCCAGTAGTGTATTAGGCAAGACATAATTACTACCATATAGCTACTGAGGCGGGCTGCACGATGTTGGGGCGTGAGCGGAAGACGGCCTAACGGTGTGCGGAACCGTATCCCAGCTTCATGGAGACGGTTGCGAATGGTCCTCGCCGATACCCCAGGAGCAACAGTGTCCCTAATTTGCTGGGAAGTGGCGGTGCGGTCCCCTACGGCACTGCGTAGGATCCTACGGTCTTGGCGTGCATCCGTGCGTCGCTGCGGTCCGGTCCCAGGTCGACGGGCACGTGCACCTTCCGCCGAACACTGGCGACAACATCGATGTACTGTGGAGACCTCACGCCCCACGTGTTGAGCAATTCGGCGGTACGTCCACCCGGCCTCCCGCATGCCCACTATACGCCCTCGCTCAAAGTCCGTCAACTGCACATACGGTTCACGTCCACGCTGTCGCGGCATGCTACCAGTGTTAAAGACTGCGATGGAGCTCCGTATGCCACGGCAAACTGGCTGACACTGACGGCGGCGGTGCACAAATGCTGCGCAGCTAACGCCATTCGACGGCCAACACCGCGGTTCCTGGTGTGTCCGCTGTGCCGTGCGTGTGATCATTGCTTGTACAGCCCTCTCGCAGTGTCCGGAGCAAGTGTGGTGGGTCTGACACACCAGTGTCAATGTGTTCTTTTTTCCATTTCCAGGAGTGTATTATGTAGCCCTGTAGCCAACATATCGGTACAGGTTTCTTTCTTTCTTTCCAGATGATAGTATGCGACCACACTGTGACCACCTCATGAACACCTTTTTTGCAGGAAGGAGGAATCAACCCGCTGGAACTGCCTTTGGTATCTTCTGACACGATCCCAACTGAAGATGCCTAGGACCAGTTGAAGCCTACAGTGCGGTGTTACAGGAAGCCTCCTCACACACTGATTGACTTCATGAGGGTCGTCGTCGAAAGTTGTTATAGGCATCAACAGCAGTGTCTCGATCATACTGTAGACAATATGTCAAGGAGGATGAAAACTTGTTGCTATGCACAAAGCGAAGGAAAATGGTGCTGAATATTATCCAATAACAGACATTTATTTCACAGATGTGCACTTTTGCGTATTTGTACAGATTGCCTATATTTTCGTTATTGTTTCTGTCGTGGCGTCAGTCAGAGACAGACTTCGCAACCCATTGAGGGACATGCAGGCTAGCCATCTGCAGAATCCTGCCTCCATGTATCAGAATACTGTAGGCGTAGCACTCCTCAATACAGCAGTGGACTATATTTCCATTTCTCAACTCTAGAATATGATAGCCACCTACATGACAGGAGGCGAGCTCTTGTCACGAAATAGCTGGCCAGAACGACTGTAAATGCCCATAGCTCAGCCATTAGCAGCACTTATACCGGTTCTTGTACTGGTCCTGGATTTCTGATTTCCGGTGACGCCGTGACAGTCTCCATGCTAGCTATCGGTCCAGTGTGGAGCTGAGCAACTTCCACCTCATCAAGCAGCGACGTCGGCTAGCCGCTGGTCTGCCAACCACCAGCTAGGCCTGATAGTCCATTGTCTTGACCCAATCCATCAAGTGAAGGGTGCGCTTAGAGCATCATCGTCTGACAGTCCACCTTAGTCTGAGGGTCTTCCAACTGGCCTTAGGTGCCAGTGCTCCTTACCACTTGTTTGGAACTGTCTGCAGTCCAGCATGAGCTTGTCGGCAGCCGGGTCACACCTGCCTTGCACCAGAGAGATCACTTCTGCTGAGGCAGCAACCTGCGGGATCACACACACCTCTGCTGAGTTGTGCTGAGATAGCACGCTGCCTGGATGACAACACCACGCCGGCCACTGTGGCCGAGCGGTTCTAGGCGCTTCAGTGTGGAACCGCGCTGCTGCTATGGTCGCAGGTTCGAATCCTGTCTCGGGCATGAATGTGTGTGATCTCCTTAGGTTAGTTAGGTATAAGTAGTTCTAAGTTCTGGGGAACTGATGACCTCAGAAGTTAAGTCCCATAGTGCTCAGAGCCATTTTTTTAGATATAAAATGGTGTAACGAATGCAAGACAGAGTTCAGCAGGAAAATGAAGGAACACTGGACTAACAGAAAACATCGAGGTACTAACAAGAAAACAGCTGCTAAACTTCACTAAGAACACCAGAAGCGGCAGACGACAACATCACAGCAAATACACAAGCACCGTGGCCCATAGGCGGGCCAAACGAGTTTTAAAGGAATCAGACCACACAAGATATTGCAAAATTATTCACATCTGCTCATATACCTCGCAAAGACACCAAAAGAAACTAATTGTGTGCTCAGTGAAAAATAT
Organism: Schistocerca gregaria; assembly: GCF_023897955.1. NCBI lineage: Eukaryota > Metazoa > Arthropoda > Insecta > Orthoptera > Acrididae > Schistocerca > Schistocerca gregaria. The sequence goes on from NC_064920.1 coordinate 553,788,655, forward strand.
TTAACTAAAACTCAATACTGAAGTACGTTATGGGAGTTACATTACATGAAGTGCAAAGTCTGACTTAAAATGCTCACAAAATGGAGAAAGGAACTGTTAAAGATTACCTGCACAGTTCACTTCAGCATGCTGTTTCGTGTCTGTTATACAGACATTAACAAAAACAAATAAAAATAATCTATTCACTACTAAATTTTTCTATGCTTGTCAGAAACAATTTGTGGATGCGTGTGGCATAAGAATCAATACACACGCCCAAAAAATATTTAAAACTTTACTAAGAATGATGGAGGGTTTCATTTTAAAGAAAAGCGTTCTTTAAAACTTAAATTCTGATTATTGTCGGAAAAGATTGTACGACATAAGAAGAATCTAACAATTACGAAATTCACTCACTACAAAAATGACAGACATTTAAATCAATTGAGCTATTTGTGACATAATTGAAAACAAAGAGATAAAATTAACACTAAGCTTGAATACTATTAGTTATCTAAGGGACAGAGGTGTCCTTGAATTAATAGTTCTGAGAAACAAACATTTCATTCTTGCGCATGCGTTAGTTTATTATTATTATATTTATTAATTCCTTTAACTCCTTACGTGGAGCATAAGGCTGCAACAAAGACTCGCCATCTTGTTCTGTCTTCTGCTAGTATCTTCATTTCTTCCCATCCTTTTCCTTGCTGATGGCCTTCTGCTTCAACTGACCGTCTCCACGTCATTTTGGGCCTGCCTCGTCTCCGTCGTCCTTGCTTCTCTCGCAAATGTTCATTTGGTCTTCTAAGAGTATGCCCTAACCATCTCCACTTCTTGCTTCTGATTTGCAGCTCAGTTGGCTTCTGGGTTGTTCTTTCCCAAAGAGTATCGTTAGAGATGACATTGGGCCACCGTATCCCCAGGATGCTCCTATCTGTTGTTGAATGTCTGCAGCTTGTGGATTAACCGTTTTGTCACTTTCCATATTTCACATCCACAAAGGAGCACAGATTTTACATTACTTTCAGATATCCGCAATTTGGTCCTCAGTGATATTTCCTTCGATCTCCAGATAGAGCGTAGAGTTGTTAAAGCTCCTTTTGCTTTGTTGATACGGCTGTTAATGTCCTCTGTTGCACCGCCATCTGGTGTAATCATGCTTCCAAGGTAGCATGATCAGTTACCTTTAAAAATTCCTATAAAAATCTTCTCCATCAATAGAATCAGTAACATACGTTTACAAACAAGTTTTTATCTTCATAATAAAGTATTACAAGATCATTTCTCTCAGATTCACAAGTATCAAACCTCCTTCTCTAAAACTCAACTGCACGCTGCTATGCCTCTAATAAGAATATCCTGACCCTGCATAACTGGCTAGCGACCAAGTGCAGCATTTGACTCGCGAGGGAAAAAGGAGATGCAAGAAACTACGCGCTAGCGCAACAATAACCTATGGCTCTGCGTCAAATTTGACGGCTTCGGGAAACAATGGAGCAAATAGCTTTATATCCTACCAATTCTGAAAGTCCTATGGTGTCTGAACGATTTTTCAGTACAAATTCTCATACAGTATTTTATAATGGATATACAAAAGTTTATGCCGATTTTTAAGTAAAGATAACAGGCAAAGAAGAAAATATGTCCTTCAAAAATTTTTACTTGACGGCATTCATTGTAATATTTTATTTGTTTATGAGAGGTGGTAATGATTTACCAAATGGGTTGCAAATGAGCATTTCAATCCCCGTCCACATATTAGAACAACAGATGAAAGTGTTGTCAGGTTTCAATTAGTTTGAAAACAAGACGACAGCATTCAGAGGAAACAATCAAGACAATTAATCAAGAATCAAGTGCCGAACAAATGAAATATATCGTAATAAAGTGACCATAATTTTTATCGCGAGAATAAATAATAGCAGCAGGACCCATCTTGGGAATAGTACTGTCATACTTCCCTCCAGCAGAGGAAAGGAAATACAATAATAACGTGACTATAGCAGGTGTTGAGAGTGACCACCATTCATCTCTTGGCAGTTTTAAGCCCTGGTCAGCAAATTGCTGAAGGCTGATCGAAGTTGGACTGCTGGAATTGCTGCCGTCTCATCCCGAATGTTCTGCTGCTGTTCTTGAAGGCGATGAGAGTTGCATTTGAGGGCTCCTTCACAGAGTGATCGCACACTGACAGATCAGGAGTCCTTGGTGCCCAACTTGGACCGCGACCAGACTGAACTCTGCTAACAACACTGTCAGGCGTGAATATTGTGTAAACGTTGGGCGGTTCGGCCAGCTGTATGGGCAGTTGCTCCGTCCAGTTGGAAGTAACTGTAGATTTTTTCCTCCTCTGTTAATGCTGTCACAAAATGTTGGCAATGTAATGCGCCGAAGTCAGCGTCTGGTGATAGAAGATGCGACTTGCAGGCACTGCACACCAAATCCCAACCTTCCGATCATGCAATGGTGTTTCATGGAAGTTATGCTTATGAGGTAACGGGCGAGTTGTGGCACCCTGAAATATTTTAAGTTCGGAGATGGGGTGGCCGCACGGGAAGCTCGGCAAGCTGGGGTCGTCAGCAACCACACGGTGTCGAATATTAGCCGGAGCAAGAGGGATAGCCCCAGCGCGTGGTCCAGGGCGACCAAGTGGCTGGGAATTCCATGTTTGCGCTGTGTCGAGGACTGTGCTTTGTGTCGACGAAGGAGATTTGTATGCCAGGTGTGCCGAAGATGGCGGACTTAGTGAAACCATAAGGGCAGACATTTCATAGTTCATGTAGAAATTAATAATAGCCAGAGGAATCATGATACCTTAAAAAGAAACATGTACATTACCATTATTTTCACGACGATTCTGATGGTGTGATCAGAATTTCAATATCTTTATTAGTTTAAAGTTTAGTATCTGACTAAATTACACAAGTAACAACCAGCAACGAATTTCCAAAATCTAAACGGTTCATCCGATTTTGTCGATCAACATGTCTTTATAAAGCTATTAGTGATAAACTAAATTGCTATGAATCATAGGGATGTAACTTGAGTAGTACATGAGTTATTGGAGGTCAAAGTGGCCAATTACTATTGCTCGCGTCAGACCATATGTATTCCACAGTTACACGAAAACCAGTAGCAGCGTGCTTATAAATATATTTATTCATCTATGTCCTTGTTTACATCCGATATATACTATTCATGAAGAAAGTGGGCAAATATTTACTGTGTTTTAAAAGGCAAAGAGGCATTAGGCTACTGGCCTACTTTCGTTTCTATTCCTTTGATATACGTTTACTTAATCTGTTTATGTGTTTAATAATGTGTGTTCGAGCGTGTTTGTGGTCCAGCAGTAGGAATATTAATTTAATTTCAAGTTATTTAAATGTTTGTGAGTGTATGTTGGCTTGGAGACATGGCGGGAGCGCTCTAGCCCATCACAGCGCTCGTTACTCCGGTAGGCGACTACCGAAATCAATGGAGAGACTGTATGGAAGAGGGGAGGAGCAGCGGGTCGCACAGGACACGGGGGAGTGCTGGACGGGAAGGCGCGACAGACGGTCGCAGGAAAGACTTGGAGAGTGTTGAGCAGTTTGCGTGTGGCTGCCGACTTGTGCACTTGTGAGATTCCGTGGCTTCTGCAGTGAAGACGTAGTATGCATTTAGAAGTGAATATCACGCGAGGAATGTTGCTGTTCATGACTAATTACGTGAAGTAGGAATCTATTCTTTCCCTGAATGAGATTTTCACTCTGCAGGCGTGAGTCGTGCTTCGGTAGCTCAGTTGGTAGAGCACTTGCCCGCGAAAGGCAAAGGTCCCGAGTTCGAGTCTCGGTCGGGCACACAGTTTTAATCTGCCAGGAAGTTTCATATCAGCGCACACTCCGCTGCAGAGTGAAAATCTCATTCTGGAAACATCCCCCAGGCTGTGGCTAAGCCATGTCACCGCAATATCCTTTCTTTCAGGAGTGCTAGTTCTGCATGGTTCGCAGGAGAGCTTCTGTAAAGTTTGGAAGGTAGGAGACGAGGTACTGGCAGAAGGTAAAGCTGTGAGTACCGGGCGTGAGTCGTGCTTCGATAGCTCAGTTAGTAGAGCACTTGCCCGCGAAAGGCAAAGGTCCCGAGTTCGAGTCTCGGTCGGTCACACAGTTTTAATCTACCAGTCCGGCTTTCGCCGCCGTGCAGTGCGGACGTGTTGTTGTTTCCGCCTGCGGAGCGCGCGCGCTCGCTGTTGTTTACATTTCAGCGGCCGTCACTTACGTGTCGCTTACGTGCACTAGAGCCATGGCCAATCGTTTTCGAAAATCAACTTTACGATTCAACTTCTGCAACGATTACGCACGACCAAAGGCCTTGGAAGTGGAACGCTTCCTACGCGACGTTGCTAAGATCCCAGCTTCCGACATCTTGGGCATCCATTTGTCCATATTAAGCAGTACTGTGTACGTGAAAGTTGTCAACGACGCGGTGTGTGAAAGAATACTTCGTGACACCAACCATGGATTACGCTTTTGCCACGCCGACGGCAATGTCGGAGCGGTCACTGTCGACCATGCCGGCTTAGGAATGCGCACCATACGAGATTTCGAACTCCCGTTCGAGCTACCGGCGGAAGACGTTATCGCGGCTTTCCGCCCCTATGGTACTGTACATGGCCACACTGCCGAACGCTGGGCGCAGTTCCAAACGTACCCCGTTCTTAACGGAGTACGGCAGATCACCATCGACCTCCATCGCCACGTGCCATCTTACCTGCAAATTAGCGGGTGCCGAGCGGTTGTCATATACGACGGCCAACCCAAGACCTGTTCCGGGTGCGGAAAAGAAGGCCACCTCAGATCTGAGTGTCTTCAGCGACGGATCACCCAATTGCCAGGCGCTACCGTGGCACCTACGGCTCCGACGACGATTTTACCGATCACCTACGCATCGGCACTCTCTTCTCCTCCCACCGGCCGCCGCTCATCGGACCATGTACCGGTGACCCTTCCAGCTGCTATGGATACCGCCGGGGCCGACACGTCGCGCTCAAAGCCAGACGCTACTACGGCGCCACTACCAACAGCGACGACTTCCGACACCCACCCCCCTGAACATATGGACACCCCTTCATTTGACGTTCCCGCGACGGCCTTCCTCTCAGAGCGACGCGACTCCCTTCCGTCTTCCGACACAGAGGGACGAACCCGCAAACAACGTTCACCTAAAAGGCGCAAGAGGAGGCGTCGTACGGTCTCGGAACGAGACGGATCACCTCCCCCTGATGCTCCAGAGGCCGTCCGACACGACGAGGCCTCAGAGAACCTACACGACGATACGAATGACGACAACATGACGCCGACTGTGGATGTTTCGATGCCAACTCTACTGGCTCGCTCAGGTGCTCCTGAACCAATGGACTCCACCGATGCTACTGCAGCCGAGACGTCCTCCGCCTCTACGACCGAAGTGGAACGTACGACCATCACAACGACAGCGCCCTCAATGGTGTGGAGTGAGGACGTCGATGAGGACCCGGACCACACGCTGGGGACAGAGTTACCCCAGACGGAAGCATCGTTACGCCGCTGATAACGCCGTCAGGTGGCGCACGGCACGACTCGCCGTTGCCTCGCCCCTCTTCATCCTCCGCCGGTAGAGTTCCCCTTCATGGCGGGGGACGGCTCCAAACCTACCGAATAGCGACGATCAACACTAACACCATCAGCTCACCCGTGAAACTTCAACTGCTGCGAGAGATGATATGGGCGTCAGACGTCGATATAGCACTACTACAGGAAGTACACTTGGCCACACTTCCAGACGTCGCGGGATATAACACTTATCCTTCTCCTGGTGACCACCTGGGACGCGGCGTAGCCATCTACGCCAGAGAAGGCATTCCAGTGGCCGATATCACATACCTTCCATCTGCCAGAGGCATGGCCGTCACCGTCATGGGGACGCGTATCGTCAACATTTACGCTCCGTCGGGCTCCACCCGCAGACGCGACAGGGCACTCTTCTATTCAGAAGAAATCGCTCCTCTGTTTCTTGGACGCTGCGACCATTACTTGTTTGGGGGTGATTTTAATTGTGTCTTGCACCCTAAAGATCAAGTGCCCCACTACAACACCTGTCAAGAACTGCGTCTTGTCGTCCGAGATCTGTTGCTCCGCGACACTTGGGAAGTTCAGCACGGCGACGCCCCTGGACATACTTACCAGACGAGTCACTCCGCGAGCCGCCTGGACAGAATTTACGTCTCTCGGGAACTCACACCCGCAGTCCAAGGTGCAGAACTTTGGCCCCTGGCCTTTTCGGACCACTGTGCCTACATCTGCAACATTCTCTTCCCCAAGCAAGTGGTCTGGCGTAGTCGTGCACCGTGGAAGCTAAACACCTCCCATCTTCATGATACCGAATGTCTTCAACGTGTCACCGAGACATGGGCCACCTGTGAACGTCGCTTACCTAAATACTGCACGACCTTGACCTGGTGGCTGGAATATGCCAAACCTGCCATTCGACGTACTTTGATTCAGTATGGAAAGGAAGTTGCTATGTGGCGCCGGCACACTACCGACTATTTCTACGCCGTTCTCCGCGACCTGGACGCCCAACCGCCCACACCCGACACCCAGAGGGAACGCAGCAGGATTAAGGCCCAAATTGTAACTTTGACACGCCGTCGACTGCAGGGGGCTATGGTGCGAACCCGATATCAAGATTCGGCGGAACAGGAACATCCGACCATGCATCATATCGCCTCCGATAGGAAACATCGGCGACAACAACTCATCACCGAGATCAAAACCTCTCGCGGCCAGCACGTCACTTGCCAGGCCGAAATCGTCAGTGCCTTTGTTGACCACTACCGCACAATGTACCAGGAGGAGACTACCAACAACCACGCTGAGGAGTCTGTGTTACCACACGTAACTCGCACCCTCACCAGCGACGAAGCGGATGAGCTGATGGAGCCCATTACGCGTGACGAAATCCACGATGCAATCAAAAAAGGTGCTCTGAATAAGTCACCTGGCGTCGACGGATTGCCGATAGAATTTTATCGCGCTTTCTTCACACTAATGGCGTCACGGTGGACAACGATGTTTCATGAACTGCTGACGATGGGGAACGGCGTACCGCCGTCCTTCGTCACGGGAATTATTATACCCATCCACAAACCGACAGCAGGTGTGACGACAGCACATTACCGTCCCCTGACTCTGCTTAACGCAGACTGTAAAATTTTTACACGCCTCCTGGCAACGCGATGCCGCAAGGTCCTGCCTAGCATTCTATCCCCGGAACAGACAACTCCGGGCGGGTCAGTTAATGTACAAACGGCCACAGGAGAATGTCGCGATTTAATTGCACTGGCAGCGGCGTGCAGACTCCGCGCCGCAGTGGTTGCCATTGATTTCGACAGCTCATTCGGCAAAGTGCGGCATCCTTTTCTGTTCTCCGTGATGAACCGCATGGGTTTTCCACCAGCCTTTATCGACGTAATCCGGCGCCTGTACGGCACCGCCGAATCGCTGATTCAGGTTAATGGCCGTGTGGCGGGACCAGTGGCGATCCGACGTTCCGTACGGCAAGGCTGCCCACTTTCGACCCTACTCTTTGCCATCAGCCTGGAGCCACTCATCGGGAGTCTGACGAGCCACCTTTCTGGTCTCACTTTGCGACAGCACAGTTTTCGATGTCGTGCGTATGCGGACGACCTCCTCCTCTTGATCCGCTCACGGAGTGAAACACACACGGTACTTGATTTGATATCAACGTACGGCACTGCAGCGGGCAGTAACATGAATGTGACTAAATCCGCGGCGATGCCCATTGGACGCGGCCTCTCACACGACGACTTAGCACCTCTCCCGTGTGTACAAAAACTACGATACCTTGGTATCATTTTCACCTCCACCGTGCGCCACTCCGCTGCCATCAATTTTCGGCGTGCTCTCCAACCCATCCGCACGACGGTGCGACAAAATCTTCTCCGACGACTCGATTCTTTACAACGTGTCCAATACCTCAGTTAACATGTGGCGTCCAGAATGGTCCACATTGCACAGGTCCTCCCGCTGCCATCAACTATTGGACGCAGCCTCCAGGCTGAATTCGGATACTTCCTTACGGCCGGTACGCTCTTGAAGGTCCGCTACGACGCGCTCACCCTTCCCCCGCGAGCAGGTGGCCTCGGTCTTGTCAATGTGCGACTCCGCGCGGCGTCCTTGTACATGTCCACCATGCACAAGCAGTGGCACGGGGGCACCCCCCTTACGCGCAGCTTGCTGGAAATTCTTGTGCCCGCGACCGTAACACCACCAGTACCAGTCGGACACATGAAGCATCATCTGACGCACATTTCTGATTTCATCGTCGACTTCAGATATGCTCACACACACTTACCGACCACGCGTTCTCCTCGACCTAAAGATTTTTACACCCCACTCCTTCGTTCCATATCCAGCAACAATATCGAACTGCGACATCCGTCCACGCGGTGGCCCACGGTTTGGCGTCACATCCACCAGCCTTTTCTTCCCTCCAAAGTCCGGACAACATGGTACCAGGTCGCAAATGAAAAATTCGCCACAAATCATCGTCTTCACGCCATAGGACTAAAGGACTCTCCACTCTGCTCCATGTGCCACCTCATGGATGACGATGTCCATCAACTGACTTGTGCTGCCACCAGTGACGTCTGGAAACTTGCCCGACAGTTCGTTGCCGGTTACCTCCGTGTTCCGCCGGACTCGATTGACCCATGGACTTTTATCCATCCTGAGAATACTTATTTCCCCGCCACCAAAAATCATGCGATTGTATGGGTCAAGGGATGGACCATCACCTACATGTATAATGATGGCGACAAATCACGCCTTGATTTCTGGCAGTACTTACAAACCGCCCACAGCGAAGTCGAACAGCGACCGCGCTACCGCGCCTTCTTCGCTAATTACCTACACGCGATCTTTACGTCACCCCCGCTCAGTTGGATGGTACCACACGCCGACAGCACTCCCGCCCCCCCTGCTGACATCTGAGACCCCTCGCGCTGCTTTCTACATTGTAACCCATAGTGGAGTAGGCGCATGGACACACGCCTCCTTTCTTTTATGCACTACACCAGATAAACACTGGCTTTTCCCTCACTCCACTGTAAATTGCTTTACACCTCTTAGCTTCCATCAGTATTATTAGTTTTTTTTTCCTACACCTTGTTCATACTAAAAAAACTTGCTCACCTTATACGAATATCATGTCTTGTGTTATTTTCGCCGGAAGGATGGCATTTTTCTTGTATTTAAGTTTGTACCAATAAAGGTCTTTTGTTCATTTACCCTGTTCCTGGTGAAGAAAAAAAATAATAAAAATAATAAAATAAAACAACCATAAATAACAAAGCTTGTTTGAGGGAGTGATTCAGGGACGGGAGGGGGGAAGACATCGCGGCCAGGCCTCGGGTTCCGACCCCTGCCCGCCTTGTCTCCACCTACTCATAACTGAACATTCTTTAATTTAAACAAAAAAAAAGTTAGTAGAGCACTTGCCCGCGAAAGGCAAAGGTCCCGAGTTCGAGTCTCGGTCGGGCACACAGTTTTAATCTGCCAGGAAGTTTCTTATTCTTTCCCTGTTATTCAACTTATATTTTATTTTATTGCTGGACCATCGACACCAATAAGTGTTTTACAGTAATAAATGGCATTATTAAAGGACTTCTGCTATCGTACTCATCATTTAAGTCATTAAAAAAGTACTTGCAGATTTTATTTAATTGCAGTCTTTCATTTACAAATTTCTATGTTACATTCAAAATTCGCAATTGCCGAGTGATAAGAACCTTCGACCATTCGATTCATGTGCGTATTCATATTGTTTACTGTAGACTCTGCAGTATTCGGCATGTAACGCGGAAACTACGTATCCCAACCCCTAGAGAATGAAATCAGCCAAAACTTTAAGTATTTCGATTCTGAGTCTGACGCTAGGTAGTTGAGAGCCACCATTAATTTTTTTTGAAAGCCACGTGCTTCATCAGACATAAAGAACAGATCCATGTCCAAATGATTTATTGTTATTTCAGTGAACAGCCACTCACAAAATTGGAGGCGCTGAGGAGAATCTGCTGGTTTTAATGCGTGAAGAAGAGACACTCGGCAGAAACGCATGTGTAGGTCCAGGTGGAGTATTTGTCTGCATAATCGACGTGATATTCCGGTCTCTTGTGAAAGGGGTCGTGTTGATTTGGTATGTCTCTGAAGCATTTTCCGGTGAACTGCAGACACATTTTCCGGTGTGTGGGCACGTTTCTGAATGTTTTTTGGGTTGTTCGAAAACAGATCCTGTCTGTCACCATTTTCGGACTAAGCGTTGCATGACACTCTTTGCTGGCAATTTGATACCATTAAACTTCTCAGCAAACAACTCACCACACCGTTTCCATGACTATCACGTAACTTTCCACAGGGAACATCCGCTGCTCCATTGTGAGTAGCATCATCCCCTTTTGCACAGCTCCACTCACACTTCACACACTAGCACAGCCCGCACTACACTTCGAACCGGTGCCGGTGTGGAACAAGTGCTGGGCGCTGGGCGTACACGTGGCGTGCGCGTCACAAGGTGTGGTTATACGCACAGATTCAGGTCCAATCGTATCCACTCGTCCGGCTTACTTTTATTTGTCCCAACTGTCCCACATTTACTTTCAACTAAAGCGGATTAGTGCTGTTGTTCTTACCTTACGTGTGTTTTCTGACGGTTTTGTAGTGAGAAGAATTAACATTAAATGGTCCAAAACTTTTTTTCGAAAATTAGTAATTTCCATGTGGTTTTTCGTTTCTGGTACGTAGCTCGCATGACATGCAACAGAAACAATATGTTGTAGTGGCAATAATGGATGGCAAGAAAAAAAGCTTAAATACTTCAACTAACAATTCTACTGATTTTTACTGAAATTATGGTCATGGCACTCGGTCGCCATTGTAACGTTCCCTCTTTCTGTTTATTTAGCTTTGATTTGTTTGATTGTTATTCTTTATTTCTATTATTCGGAATCTTTTTTTTTATTACATTGAGCCTGAAACTTACGTAATAAATACTTCGCGTGAAGTACGATTTGCAGCATAAACAAAAATTAATTTCGGAAATGTAATCCTCTGAATATTAAAAGTAAAGCTTTTGAACAACGCGCGTGACTGACTAGATACATTCAGAGGGTACGTACATTCGCGTGCGAGTGGTTGCGGTCTGATGAGAAATTTTCATTGTGAAATAATTTCGTCGTAACACACTCGGAGATTGCGAACGTACATTCAGAGTAGAGGCACGTACGTTCTATCATTCCCCGTGGCCTGGGTAAAAGAATGGCAATTATTTAAATCTAAGAGTATTTCTTTTGCATCGGACTAGTATTTTTATAAGAAAAAGAAGATTGCAGGTTCTGAATGTCTCGGCAAAACGAATCGGAAGTAATTTTAGCGGCCACGAAAGTAGGGTAGAGAGCACAATCACGTACCTCTATTGTTGAGCAGCGCCGTTTTGAAGATCTTCGGTTCCATCTAAAACTCGCCTCCTCTGCTTAACATAAATACTCCATAGGCATGGGAATAAGGCTTGTTGTGCGATGAAAATAATATAAAACACATCTTGCGTATTTTAACTCATTCATTTACCACACACACACACACACTAGTAATTAGACAGTACGACATCCCACCAGCCCATCAGAACAAAAAGTAGTCGCACATACAAGAAAAAAAAAAACGAAGGGCGAAATTGTTCCTATGTCTCTCAAAGATAAAAAGTTTACCAGATATTTCTCTGGTGTGTCACTGGAACAATTTTTCAGCACCTCTGCGATTAAATCACAATATTTTCAGTTCCTTTACAATGGCACGTATTCGATTTCACTGAAACTGTGTGATGTATCTATATTCTGCTTATCCTATCTGTACCGTTCCATTTCGTACCTCATCTTTCTTTTTAAATTGTGGACGTGTTCACCTCTGCATGCCACCTCCTGAGTTGTGGTAGGCTGTTTGCACACTCCATTGCCGAGCCCCAGCACGTCAAGCTCACACCGCAACCATGAGGAAAACGATTCAAACGTCATGTTTCACACACGACTGGTTTCGCCCCGTGTCCGAGCTGATCCTCTGAGATAAGTTTGTTTCCTCCCAAAGCATAATAATGTTAAGGCTTAATATACTTTAGGATCGTGCCACAGACAGCCGTCAGCAACATTCGTCTGAAATTCCATGCACACGATCCTTACCCTGTTTATAAACAGGAGTGACTGTTATACCTAAGCACGAATTGTTGCACAGCCTTTACTAACACACTTTCCATATTTCTTTTTTTTTTTTTGTAGAAATTGTTAATGAGGAAAAAATACATCTGTCGTACCCGAACGTAGCTACCGACAAATTCGGAAATATCGGCACATGGACACTCATCTACAACCAGGGCTTCGAGGTCACTGTCAACGGCCGCTCCTACTTCGCTTTCTCGTACTACGAAGTTGTAAGTGTTGAAAATTACAAAACTGCTCGATACCTCACTAAGTGAAGTGACACGTCTACTTTCGGCGTAACTTTGTGTGCTCCTTAGAATAACGACTCGTCGGTGACCAGTTACTGCGACCGGACGTTCGACGGCTGGGCCCATGACGTCACGGTGCGACACTGGTCCTGCTTCAATGGCCAAAAAGACGAGCAACTGCCCGCCAAGACGCACGCCGCGCCAGCCGTAGCCCTGGGACTCAAGGTAAGAGGCTACTTCGAAACATATGTGGATTGTTTTAAATGACGAGAGCTCCAGATCAAGTCGACATGCAAAATGGAATATTAACCAACCAAATGAAACATTTGACAGTTATGGGATTTGTTATTATTCTTGTCGCCTACTTCAGTCCGAAGACTGTTTGCTGCACCTCCCCAAGCTAGTCTATTGCAGCCTCTTAATTTCTTCTTAACTACTGCTTGCTGTTGTCACGCTACTCATTTAATCCTCAGCATTTTTCCGCAGCGCCACTTTTCAGTAGCTTCTGTTCTATTTTTGTCTAAACTGTTTATCGTCCATATTTCATTTCCGTACAAGGCTACACTCTTATCTGGCACCTTGAGAAATGACTTCTAAGAAATGATTTTACATTTAATGTTAACCACACTCTCTTTTCCTCCTAGCAGGCTATCTGAATTTTATATCATCTCCACTTCCGCCATTGTCAGTGATTTTGCTGCCTACATACTCCGCAAGCCACCATACGGTGCATGGCGAAGGTTACCTTGTGCCAAATGCTAGCTTCCATTCGCAAATAAACTGCAAAAAACGACCATCTATATGCTTTCATAGTAGCCCTTATCCCTCTCGTCTTCGTGGTCCTTACGCGAGTTGTGCATTGCTGGTGTTATAAACAACCTGTCTCAAATATTGAGCCGCCCCGGATTAGCCGACCAGTGTGAGGCGCTGCAGTCATGGACTGTGCGGCTGGTCCCAGCGAAGGTTCGAATCCTCCCTCGGGCATGGGTGTGTGTGTGTTTGTCCTTAGGATAATTTAGGTTAAGTAGTGTCTAAGCTTAGGGACTGATGACCTTAGCAGTTTAGTCCCATAAGATTTACACACATTTGAACAATTTCAAATATTGATTTCAATCTTTCCTTCACAGACGGAGTTTAGGGAGCATCCCCGTTCATCAAACCTTCCGGTAACCAATCTACCAGCACGCCTGTGAACTGCGATGACGTATTTATTTAATGCGACCTGGTGGAAATCCCAAACATCTGTATTGTACTCAACAATAGGTTACACAAATGTTCTGTATGAGTTCTCCTTTATAGATGAGCTACACTCGTCTAGAATTTTCTCAATAAACCGAAGTCGATCTTTCGGCTTCCCTAGGACCGACCTTAACTACTCGTTCAATTTCATGCCACTTTGCAACGTTACGTCCACAGTCGCTCATAAGAGGGGAACTCGCCCTTCCCCCTCTACCCGCCCCCGGAATCTGGCGTACAGAGTTTGTATTCATTACATAACTCTCAGATGCTTCTAGAAGTGAGTGGGTAACCATCTGTTTCCCTCATAAAATTTAGTTCTTGTACCATGACATGTCTCAAAAGCGGAAAACTTATTTACATCAAAAATGCCAATGTTAGAGTCTGGCCCCCTCGCCTCGCCCCCTCCCCTGGAAATGTTTCTACTTGTGCCCACGGCCACGCCTCGATATTTAGTCGACGTTGCTGTGTCAAGCAGCACGCCACTAACACTGTATCCGAACATTCATCTTATAATGTCTTCTCGCAACTTTATCTATTCTGTTCAACTGCTCTTCCAGCTCTGACAAAATGGCAGTGTCATCGATAATCCTCAGTTTCTTTTTATTTTGTTCTCTCTGAACTTTAATTCGATTTCTAAATATCTTCTTTGTTACTTAAGTGTTTGCTCAATGTACAGGTTTAAGAACATCGTTGATAGCCTATTCTCTTCTCAACTACTGCTTCCCTTTTACGTCTTTCGACTCTTATAACTGCAGTATGGTTCCTAAATGAGTTGTAGATAAGCTTTCGCTCCGTGCACTTTATCCCTGCCATCTTCGGAATTTCAAAGGGGTATTCCAGTCAATATTGTCAAAAGTTTTAAATCTACAAATGCTATAAATGTAGATTTGCCTTTCCTTAATCAACCTGCTAAGATAAGTCATAGAGTTAGTATTGCCTCGCGTGTGCCTCCCTCCTCTATAAAAATTCCCATCCAGTCCTGGGCCCACGAGAATGGGAATTCGGATAGAGGAAGGAGTCATGCCAGGGTAATCCGTCCAGCTGTACAAAGCCACTGTGCCATGGTCACGTAGTCGTTAGCGCATCTGTGTAGTGAGCAGAAGATCCGGATTCGAATCCTGGCTCTGGTACAAATTTTCGTCGCTTCAGTCTGCACATGTGCGTCATAGATGTTTTGAGACTTGAAAAGGTTTCTATAATCATATTGCTTGATTTGAGATATGTTGTTATGAACACTTGGGAGATAGCTGATGTGGTGGACAGTACTGACACAACGAATGCAAGAGTTCTGCGTGTCACGTGACTGCCAAGACGTCAGACCTCCTGCTGACTGTCGTCGTGAAGGGAGAGCGCAGGACCGGCAGAGCACGTGACGTCAGTGCATTCGATCGCAGCCTGATCGTGCGTGGGTGGAGGACGCACGGCATATTCCATGTCCGAGGACGTCGAGGGGCATTTCACGTGCGATTGTGACAAGTCTCTACTGTCTGTACCTCGATTTGAAAAAAAAAAACCTCCATCGGTAAACTGCCTTGGATAACGACGATTTGTTGATTGGGGTCCACTATTACACATTTCCTGACTTTGTAGGGTAGGCGCCAATTCAGTGTTGCCCACAGCAACCGGAATGCATCCACAGATAACCAGAAACACCTTATCGCTATCGAGTATGAATTAAAGAACAGAAACAAATACAAACAAAACTCGTTCCATGTTTTGTGTCACTAATGATTGTTCTTCGCTAGGGGTAGTAGTAGGGAAGACCCATTACTGACATACTGTAATGGCTAACATTTGCCATGATTATCCTAAGAAAATTAATAATGATGTAGTTAAACTAAGGTGTTAGAATTAATATAGTCCTAATACACACTCCGGTTTACATTTCTCATAAAGTAGGAGAGAGTGGTGCACCTGGAGGATAGCACACTCAGGAACACATGACGTTACCTCGTCGATGTCTCAATCTAGTGACATTTCCGAATCACATGAACGAGTGCACGCTAGAAACCACCTTAGGCAGTTCCCGACATTTACTACTCTTTTTGTTGTTGTGAGCGTCTGTAAATATTAAGAGTTGTAGATATTTAACTGCTGTGTAATACACTGACAGAAAAAAACGGCGATACCGAAAAACAATTAATGTAAAGTAACGAAATTTCGGGAATACGTTTGTCTGCGAAACATATTTAAATGATTGACATTGCAAGATCACAGGTTAATGTAAGCGCGAGATAAGTCATCCCAAATGTGAAATGCTGGTACATTAATAAACTGTGTAACCACCAGAACGTTGAATGCAAGCATGAAAACGTGCTTGCACTGTGCTGTACAAGTGCTGGAGGCCCATTTGCGGGCTGCAGTTCGATGCCTGATGTATTTTATCGGTCGATGCAGGGACGATTAATGCTGTTCGTGGGTGACGCTGGAGTTGTCGTCCGATGATCTCCCATACGTGCTCGACTGGAGCCAGATCTGGTGATCGAGCAGGCCAAAGCAACATGTCGACACTCTGTAGAGCATGTTGGTTTACAACAGCGGTGTGTGGGCGAGCATTATCCTGTTAGAAAACAGCCCCTGGAATGCTGTTCATGGATGGCAGCACATCAGGTCGAATTACCAGACTGATGTACACTTTTGTAGTCAGGTTACGTGGGATAACAACGAAAGTGCTCTTGCTGTAATGCGAAATTGCACCCCAGGCGATAACTCCCGGTGTAGGGCCAGTGTGTCTAGCACGCAGACAGGTTGGTTGCCGGCCCTCAACTGATCTCCGCCTAACCAACACACGGCCATCACTGGCACCGACGTAGAATCAGCTTTAATAAGAAAATACAACAGACTTCCACCCTGCCCTCCAATGAGCTCTCGCTTGATACCAATGGAGTCGCAAGCGGCGTTGGTTTCGGGTCAGCTGAATGCACGCTACAGCGCGTCTGGCTCACAGCTGTCCTTGTAATAGTTCGTTGCGTCACTATGGTGCCAACTGCTGCTCAAATTGGTAGTGCAGATGCAGTTAAGATGCGACGGAGTTAGCCGGCCGCGGTGGGCTCGCGGTTCTAGGCGCGCAGTCCGGAACCGTGCGACTGCTACGGTCGCAGGTTCGAATCCTGCCTCGGGCATGGATGTGTGTGATGTCCTTAGGTTAGTTAGGTTTAAGTAGTTCTAAGTTCTAGGGGACTGATGACCACAGCAGTTGAGTCCCATAGTGCTCAGAGCCATTTGAGCCATTTGCGACGGAGTCATACGCCGAACACGGTGGTCTTCCCTCCTGGGAGTGCCACGTGGACGTCTGGAACCTGGTCTCTTGCGACCGTACATTTCGCTGACCACCGCTGCTAGCAATCATGTGCAGTGGCTACATCCCTGCCAAGTCTTTCTGTAGTATCACAGAAGAAACGTCCATCTTCTCGTAGCCCTATTACACGATCTCGTTCTACGTCAGCGATGTGTTAATAATGGCTTACCTTAAAGGTATTCCTGACTAACATCAACTCACCACGTCCAGTCTCAAAGGTAACTAACGCTCAAGACCGTTGCAGCGTGTATTTAAAGCAAACCTGATTTGCATCCTCGTAGTGCAGCTGCTAGCGCCAATATTATGCGAATGGCGCGAAATCTGAATAGACATCATCTTTCAGATGTAAGAAACATCTACCAACTTTCATTTATGTCGTACAACTCCTTCTTGGTGTTGCGATTTTTTCCGTCAGTGTATATTAAAGCTATTTGGAGGATATTTTAAATCTTCAGTTAAAGAATTTTGTGGTGACAAAAATCCTGTACAGTTTTAAAAAATGTCTCTGAGCACTAAGATATTTAAACCTAGCTAACCTGTCACACACATCCATGCCCGAGGCAGGATTCGAACCTACGACCGTAGGGGTCACGCGTTTCCAGACTGTAGCGCCTAGACCCGCTCTGCCAGCCCGGCCGGCACAGTTTTAAAACTAGTAACTTAGCCTTTAGTCGGTTTAGCCATACTACGTCCCTCCTGTTCCATCTCGCTGCCCTCCCATCTGCCTCGCAGGGACAGCTCTTCGTATCTTCATCTTTTCTCTTCTTTAACACATAATCACCCAATTACTGCATTTTTTCTCTTTTGTTATTTGTGCTGTGTACTGCAGGTCGTCTTACGAGTAAAAATGCTGTTTAACACGTATCTTAGGCAGTCTTTAATTGTGCCATTTTATTCCCTGCAGAAAGAACTTAAGGTGACCGCTGCCGACCAGAATCGGCTCATCAAAGAAATAAATCAGGCGCAACATCTGTGGAAAGCCAAGGCGTACAAGCAGTTCAACGGCATGTCATACAAGGACCTGATGAACATGGGAGGAGCCCAAAGGTAGTGTATGGAATCTGCTAGTTCGCTACTCCCGAAGTTCTTGTAGAGTATGGTTTGGCGATATTTAACGTAACTATTAATACACTGCTACTGAGTCGTACATACTGAAAAATAACACGTTCCACAATGGATCCTACTTAATTTTTCATAGAGTGGATTTCACCAGCAGAAAAGCGAGTTTTCTCCATTCGCAATTGTTTGGATAGCAACGAGAAAACTGTTCAGTTTCAATCACAGTGCTGTTCTCCTTGTTAAAATTTCAATAATTCAACACAAATCAGTGCCATTCGTGCTGCGTCGTACAAATAATCAGCCACAGAGTTCTCTCCCACAACATAATACGTACACGTACCTCCGTGACGTCGTGGTATTACTCACAAGCCTGTTACGTACTCGTTGAAGTAAGTAAATTTTACATTCATTTTGTGAGCAGTTGTGTGTGTTGTCAACAATGAATCAAAGCCATGAATACAGTTATTTGTTGGGATATATTTGGGTAAGAGACAAAATTAACAAAACTGTACAGCGTAAAGACCAAACATTGTTTCAAAACCACTGAGTAGCCTGGGGAAACACCTGGAGAAAAGCTACTGAGTAACAGCTTTATCAGTTCACAGACAGAATGCTACATTAACGCAGGTTACAATACAATTCGAGGCCTAGGTGGAACCTATTAAACAGAATCTAAGACCAAAAAAACTCGCACCACTTAGGAATTATCTGAATGGAAATCGGCAGACGTGGTGTAAATTTGCAGACAAGCAAATGATTACAGTTTCAGAAAACTTGGACGATTAATTCAAGAGAAACATAACACGTTGGTCCACCTGTGGCTCTTATGCAAGCAGTTATTTGGCTTGGCACTGACACTGTTGGAGTTGTAATGTCCAAAGATCGTGGTGCCACACTGCAGACATTAGTGATTCCCCACTGTAGATCACAACGACGGATTGGAGGCACTCCTGAAGACAAGCCCTCTCTCTCAGTACCGCAGCGCCATCGCACAGAGTTCAGTATAGAATCGAGCATAGGCTCACTCTGACCCATTTCGTGACCTCCGAGGAAGCTGTCAACATCGTCTAGTTAGGATGTCAGTCATATTCAAGTCTCAGAAGGTACTGTACTTTCGAAAGTGTTGAACTTGTACTTCAAGAGAAAGTTTGTAATTGTGCTCAGCAAGTGATGCATTATTGTTCAAAGATCGTTGTAAATATTCAGTACAGTCGTGGCAATGAATTGAAGAAAGTTATGCCAGTCTTTTTATCATTCTTGTACAAAATGAATTAATAATTATTTCAGATGATGTAGTTCTGATCAGCCATCTCCCAGTGCAATCAAAGAACCTGCAGCTATGACCAGACAATTGTAGTTTCATCAGGTCGTAATAGCTCGACGTCCTTCTGAGAGATATCGTACCAAATTCTGTCCAACAGCCGCATTAGAGAATCAAAATTCCGAGCTCGATGGAGCGCCTCACCAATAATGCTCCATACATTCTCATATGGGAAGAGATCCGGCGACCTTGCTGGCCAAGGAAGGGTTTGACAAACACGAAGAGAAGCAGTAGAAACTCACGACGTGTGCAGGCAGGGATTATCTTGTTGAAATGTATGCTGAGGACTGTTTTCCATGAAGGGCAAGAAAACGGGGCGTAGAATATCGTCGATGTACCGCTGTGCTGTAAGGGTGCCACGGATTACACTCGAAGCAGCCTTGCTATGAAAATAAATGGGACCTGAGCCCGTCATATTGATATCCCGCTGCTGTCCAGGGCGTCAGCAGACACGTATTTGCTGGTCATCGGTGCTGAGTTCGAAGCGGGACTAATCACTCAAGACAGTACTACTCCCGTCAATGAGACTGGAGTCGAGGACGTGTCTGGAGACGCGCTGAACTGTGGTGGGAAACCAACTTAACAGTCGCCCACCATACAGCCCAACAACCAGAAGTTATGGTCTCGGGGGTCATTCCGTTTCATAGCAAGTTCCGTTTGTTGTCATCTGCTCAATCCTTATATAACAGCGGTACGTCAACGATATTCTATACCCCGTTTTCTTACCCTTCATGGAAAACAGTCCTCAGCTTAAATTTCAGGAAGATAATCCCTGCCTGCACACATCGAGAGTTTCTACCGCTTGTCTTCGTGTTTGTCAAACCCTAACTTGGCCAGCAAAGTCGCCGGATCTCTTCCCAGATGAGAAAGTTTGGAGCATTATAGGTGGAGCCCTCCATCCAGCTCGCAACTTTGACAATCCATTGCGGCAGTTGGACATAATTTGGCATGATTTCCCTCAAGAGGGCATCCAACAACTCTGTCAATTAGTGTTAAGCCGAATAACTGGTTGCACGAGGGCTGTCGGTGGACCACCATGTTATTGACATGCTCAATTTTTTAGGCCGTTTCTGTTGCATAAATCATCCAATTTTTCTGTAGCTGTAATCATTTGTTTTTCTAAACGTGAACGTCACATCTACCGATTTTCTTCCCAGTCGGATAATTCCTTCACGGTGCGGAGTTGATTTTTCTGTCTTAGAGTGTGTTAATAACTCTCTGGCACCTATTACCTAGTTGTAAATGGAATGTAGTAATGTGTACTTGTAATTCTTAGTTTAACAGACTTAAATGTACCAAGTTCCTTTTCCTTATTGTAAGGTGTCAGGCAAATCCAACACCTTCCATGAAAACCCTGACATGATAAGCAAATCCAGTAGTATGTCACATAGCTCCGAATAAATCGTGACATTAAATTAACCAAAGTAATACGAGTAACGAGTGAGCAAATGGAATACCACAGACTAACACAAGAATGCCTAAATGCATGTCATACCTTCCCACCGTGAGACAGACGCAGTTCTGAGGGGAGAAACGAGAACAGAAGTCGAGAGCAGAACCGTGTTAAGTTGGAAGGCCCTACGATAAGGGACAGACACGCACGTCTCCAGCTAACCGCTAGGACTACCCCCAGCCCATGTTAAAAGATAGAGCTCGCCAGAAGAACAGTATAGATCCTAGGATAACACTAAAAGGACCACACCAGCTGCAAGTTTTAGCGTGAGACTTTTTCGCGTCTCTGTTACGTTGCAAACTTTAAAAATATTGCCCCACCACGAAAAGTATAACGTTTCTCATTGGATAGACAGAATTTTTGTAGGTGGAGCTTAAGGTTAACATTGAGACCCTGATTGGTCAGATGAAAACATAGCCAGATAGTTTTTTAAACCAACTTCGGTACATTGTAGTAAGGAGAAGTTAGCAGAGAGCTGCTTCTGAGACGGCGAGGTGTTTGGAGCTGTGCTGCCCACCGCCCCTTGACGAACACCGACAAGTTAATGAGCGCACGCGATGCCGCATAACAGTGGATAAAGCTTCACTCAGAACTGCAGAAGTCTCATCTGTTACACCCCCTCTTTGTGTAATACTAGTGTCGATCGTCAATTAAAGCTCATGGTGTTCACATTTGCCACTTGAAGTAAAAATCTGAAACGTGATGATTTTTCTGTTATATAGTTATTGAGAAGCCACATCAGCCACTGTAATTTACGACAAGTTAGATAAGTAATTAAAGATAATTGGGAGTCACTGTAGACCATTTTGATAGTTTTCTCTTTTGTGAAACTTAATCTAAACCTAGATTATAGATGTGATATGGCATAGGTCATTCTTCGATCCATTGTAGAACATGGAAACCCATTCAGGGAATATTCGTTCACATTTTTGTTGAACGCAGTTGGCTTTTAACATCCTGCATTAAAACATTTCCTTTTATCAATAGTGCAATTTATAAACAATGTTTTGTGAGTAGAATAAAATTTCCAATGGTAAACTTAACTGCTTTTTCGACGTTATTTTACCAGCTAACTAAAAATAGGAAAGCCTTGAACCCCTTCCACTAAATTTAGTTAATATTAAGATTCCTTTACAGGGAGTGCAGTGGAGCTGACGATGAAATCATTAAGTATTTGGTTATATCATCGCTAGTCTCACTGAACTCTTCTGAACTCTACATGTCATGTGTGGTCTGGCGTCTCCTTACCAGCAACAGGCCCCGGGTTTAAACTACTCAATTCCCTAAAAAACACGCTCAGAGCGTCGTTGTGCGAAAGTGGTAGGGAGACACGATATAGAACAAACAGACACCACGCAGAATGTTAGATTATATTATTTTATTGGTTTTGATTTTTAAAACCATGGCGCTGCAGTCTATGAAATATAATTTTGTCTACCCGAATAATCACAGTATCACCAATCCAAATCACACACATCATTGCGTTCACAAATAAGCAAGCGATTTTGTCATGACGTACTTGAATAACACTGCCTACTTTGCCATTATGTCCCGAACAAACTTGGTAACACAAACATACCCAGAACATCGTGTACGTAAACAATAAATTAAGGGACGAAAATTGCTCTCCAGTCTTGTCTCCCTGCTATCAGCATCAGTTTGTGAGACGTGCTTGCGTTTTCCTGCACAGCCCCTCGGCACGCCACTGGCCGGAGCCTGCCCCAGTGACGGCGGAGCAGCGGCGGCGCGCCTCCTACCTGCCCAGGCACTGGGACTGGAGGGACGTCGACGGCGTCAACTACGTGTCGCCCGTCAGGTGAGTTCACGTGTCGCAGCTCGACAGGCAGTTATTATGCACGCTAAATAGGCTGTCCACCTCTTTCAACATGTCTCCTAAGTGTTCCTCAGATAAGAAGAACTCAGCCACCCCGTCTCTAAACCTTAGCACTGGTATCTAGCTCTCTTAGAACTTCTCCGTTAAGCTACACCAAGCAGAAATGCAGATGATAAACGAGTATTCACTGGACAAATATATTATACTAGAACTGACATGTGATTACATTTTCAAGCAATTTGGGTGCATAGATCTTGAAAAATCAGTACTCAGAACAACCATCTCTGGCCGTAATAACGGCCTTGATACGCCTGGGCATTGAGTCAAACAGAGCCTGGATGGCGTGTACAGCTACAGCTGCCCATGCAGCTTCAACACGATACCACAGTTCATCAAGAGTAGTGACTGTCGTATTGTGACGAGCCAGTTGCTCGGCCACCGTTGACCAGACGTTTTCAGTTGATAAGAGATCTGGAGAATGTGCTGGCCAGGGCAGCAGTCCAACATTTTCTGTATCCAGAAAAGCCCGTACAGGACCTGCAACATGCGGTCGTGCATTATCCTGCTGAAATGTATGGTTTCGCAGGGATCGAATGAGGGGTATAGCCACGGATCGTAACACATCTGAAATGTAATGTCCATTGTTCAAAGTGCCGTCAATGCGAACAAGGGGTGACCGAGACGTGTAACCAATGGCACCCGATTCAATCACGCCGCGTGATAGGCCGGTATGGCAATCACGAATACACGCTTCCAATGTGCGTTCACCGCGATGTCGCCAAACACGGATGCGACTATCATGATGCTGTAAACAGAACCTGAATTCATCCGGAAAAATGACGTTTTGCCATTCGTGCACCCAGGTTCGTCGCTGAGTACACCATCGCAGGCGCTCCTGTCTGTGATGCAGCGTCAAGGGTAACCGGAGCCATGATCGTCCTGAAGGCCCATGCTGCTGCAAACGTCGTCGAACTGTTCGTGCAGATGGTTGTTGCCTTGCAAACTTCCCCATCTGTTGACTCAGGGCTCGAGACGTGGCTGCACGATACGTTACAGCCATGCGGATAAGATGCCTGTCATCTCTACTGCTAATGATACGAGGCCGTTGGGATCCAGCACGGCATTCCGTATTACCCTCCTGAACCCAACGATTCCATATTCTGCTAACAGTCATTGGATCTCGACCAACGCGAGCAGCAATGTCCCGATACGAGGAACCGCAATCGCGATAGGCTACAATCCGACCTTTATCAAAGTCGAAAACGTGATGATACGCATTTCTCCCCCTTACCCGGCATCAAAACAACGTTTCACCAGGCGACGCCTGTCAACTATTTTTTGTGTATGAGAAATCGGTTGGAAACTTTCCTCATGTCAGCACGTTGTAGGTGTCGCCACCAGCGCCAATCTTGTCTGAATGCTCTGAAAAGCTAATCGTTTGCATATCACAGCATCTTCTTCCTGTCGGTTAAATTTCGCGTCTGTAGCACGTCATCTTCGTGGTGTAGCAATTTTAATGCCCAGTAGTGTATATTAAAGTGCAGCTACTCACAGAGATCCAATGTGGGGTTTAAATATCGTATGGCAGCGAAACTTGGTGGATAATCTAATGCGTTAATGCGGAATCGATTTACAACGGAAAAAGTAGTTCCAGTTTTCGCCATCAGTTTCAAGTCTGGTGCAGTGAATGAAAGAAACCAGAGAAATGTTTCCACATGTAATGGATGAGGAACGGGTCGCGGGCAGAGAAGGTAAACAAGACTAACGTTGGCTTTATTATTAACCGCTGCTAACACAGTTTTTTCAATATGAGCACAGGAGACATTGACGAGATATTGCATCCTTTAAACAATATGACCAACAGTTGCTCGAAGCAGTTCCGGTGGAATTTGAGCAGTGTTCCTGAATACTGGCCTTCCGATCAGGTAGAGACTGAGCGTGTCCACGGTAAGCACGTTCTTTTAGATATCACGAGAGCCAAAAGTCTCAACGATTCGCCGTGCGGAGTGGCCGCGCTGTACGAGGCGCTATGTCGTGGGCTGCGGGGCCGCCCCCGCCGGAGGTTCGAGCCCTCCCTCGGGCATGGGTGTTTGTGTTGTTCTCAGCATAAGTTAGCTTTAGCAGTGTGTTAATCTAGGGACTGATGACCTCGCCAGTTTGGCCCCTTATGAATTCACAAACACACAACGATTCACATGGCGTGATCTTCCAGGCCAGGCATCTGGAAAACCTCTGGAGATGACGCATTTGTGGTATGTTGCATAGGCAGATCTTTCACTAGGTGTTGCGTTCTTCCACAGCAGGAATCACGTGCTGTACAAGGTCTTGATACGTGTGATGGTTACCGTGCACCTGATAGGCCCTCTGGGTATATTCTCTTCCTAGAATAAAGGCGCTTATGGGTCCACCCCACACAGTGCGTGCAGTGGCTTCCCGAGCACAGCGCGCGACGAAACAGTACCCCAAATTCGGCAGTTCTGTGTATTCACTTCACTCTGTAGTGTAAAAAGTGCTTCGTCACTCCATAGAATATTGCTCAGTCACATGTCATCAACTCTGCCAAGAACCAGAGAAAAGTCAGAACGTTGTTGAGGATCATGAGGTTTCGGTTATTACACCGTCTCCATCTTGTACGGATACCAGTATAAAATAGACTGCAAAACTTTCCGTACTGTTGACCGTAGGATGCACAGTTCTTGTGACACTGCACGAGCACTAGCACGGCGTGGGGGACGTGCTGCGTGGTCAGTTACAGTAAGAGTAATCTCGTCAATAACTTACAACGGGACAGGACGCCTTCCTCCTCCAGGTACCACGCCAAGCTCAGTCGTGTCTTCTAATTTCATTATCATCTTCTTTAAACCACTTAAAGGGATCGGGCCCCTCTTCGGACCTCTCAGTTGGCTATACTCTCTCAAAGCAGCACTGTAATTACTGCCGTTCACATAGAACAGTTTCACTAGCACCATACTGTCTCCCTTCTCAGTAGGCATACTGTCCACTCACTTTATGGTTTGTCGAATGACAGCACGAATGCCTTATCGTCATGTGAACAGTGCACATAGCTAGATTTGTACGTAATGGCCAAAATTTGAACTAATTTTTCTCCAGCGTAAAGCGGTTCTGCATTAACGCATTAGCATATCTACCAAGTTTTGCTACCATACGATAATTATATCCGACGCTGGACCTCCGTGAGTACCTGCACTTCAGTTATAAACCACCTGATATCTTTATTTCTCTTAAATATACAATTACATTCTCTGCTACAAATTTCCTTCCAAAACTCTAATTTTCACGCAGTACGCCACCCATTTTTCTTTCTATTCTTTTAATATTATTGTGCCACCTACCGAAGTAGGCGGCACAGTGATTATCACACTGGACTCACATTCGGGAGGTCGACTGTTCAACTCCCAGTCTGGCCATCGAGATTTGGGTTACACGTAAGTTCCCTAAGTCGCTTAAGCTAAAGGCTGGGGTGGTTCCTTTCAAAGAACTCGATCGATTCCTTCTTCAATCAGAGCCTGTGATCTGTCTCTTATACATCTTCTCTGACGGGATATTAAACCCTAAATCAACCTCCCTAACTTATTCTGGCCAGCAGTTTACAAACGTGATATTTGCGATGCTAAGAGTCTGGCGCTTTCGCGTTTATCAAATAGTTCAAATAGCTCTGAGCACTATGAGACTTAACATCAGAGGTCATCAGTCCCCCAGAACTTAGAACTACTTAAACCTAACTAACCTAAGGACATCACACATGCTCGAGGCAGGATTCGAACCTGTGACCGTAGCAGTCACTCGATTCCGGACTGAAGGGCCTAGAACCGCGGCCGGCTCGCGTTTATCCGCACTTGTCTTATTTGCTACTGTAGTAATGTTTATCCGGATTTCTGACTGTCAATCTCACGTTTGATTGATTTGTGCTATTCACTGAAATAACCTCTTTGGTTCCTACATCACCCGCAGATTTCAATAGTTCTAAAGGTTTATCATCGACTCCTGTTGACTTGTCAGAACACTCCGTGTTCTGTCAGCTTAACGGATCACCAATTTCTTCCCTAATGACTACCTCCTCGTCTTCTATCAAACTTTGAGACAGTTTCTGCCCATCGTACATGCCTTTGGTATACCCCTGCCATTTGTCTGTTCTTTCTTCTACATTTGAGAGTGGTTGTCCATTTCGTCACGTAGGTTAACACACATAAATTTTACTTATCATTTTCACGTTTATTCTTCCTGTGTGTCGCTTTGATTTTTCATACTTTTTCAATATCTTTTCATGTTTTTCTCTTTATATATTATCCTGTTTGCATTTAATTTTAATTTCATTCGTAATCAACACATGCGGCTGCATTCCTCGTTCTTTAGGTTCCTATACTTTCTTCTTCCATCTACAAGCTCAAATATTTACTAAGTCACCTGTGGTTTTCTTCACGGGAAAGCCTTAAGCAACACATTCGAGCCTTCTTTACTTCTGCTTTCGATGTACCTGACGTATCTAGTTGCCCTAATTATTTATTTCCTTCTTATATTTCATTCTTCTTCTCCTTAACTACTCTCGACTCTTTTGCTCAGGCCGTTGTTCACAGCCTCAGCGAGTTTCCACTTTGTCTTCCTCTGTCGTGCTTTTCTGTATTTCATTTCGTCATACGCTCATTTCATCGTGCTATAGGATATGGCATGAGACCAGGTCCATTCACGAGCGTTCTTTGCAGTCTAGAATTTGATTCATAAATCGTTATTCATGCACTATGTATCCCAGTTATCACTCTACATAAACAGCTGCAACATTCTTTCTCAGGAAGGTTTCTGCCTACGACCAAATAGCATACTGCTGCCATGTCATACGCGAGCTAGCCTCAGTAAAGTTCACGCTGTGTTTCTCAGGGACCAGGCAAGTTGCGGCAGTTGCTACGCCTTCGCATCGGCTGGCATGATCGAGGCTCGACTCCGTATACAGACCAACAACACCGTCCAGACGGTCTTCTCCACGCAGGACGCGGTCAGCTGCTCGCAGTTGGCCCAGGGCTGCTCAGGTGGATTCGGCTACTTAATAGCAGGACGTTACGGCAAGGTAGGTGAATGGCAATATTTCAATCTGAAACAAGCTACAAATACCTTCTGACTTTTCGGAGTTTACAAAGAAATAAAAAATGTAAGCCAAATTCTACTATGAAGAAATAGCAAAGGAATCATGTTCTCGTTGTTGTTGTGGTACTCAGTGCAAAGACTGGTTCGGTGCAGCTCTTCATGCAAGTGTGTCCTGCACCAGCCTCTTCCTCTCTTTA
This sequence comes from Schistocerca gregaria, assembly GCF_023897955.1. Classification (NCBI taxonomy): domain Eukaryota; kingdom Metazoa; phylum Arthropoda; class Insecta; order Orthoptera; family Acrididae; genus Schistocerca; species Schistocerca gregaria. The sequence continues at coordinate 553,816,660 of NC_064920.1, forward strand.
ACTACTGCAGCCTACATTCAACTGAACCCGCTTATTGTGGTCGAGCCTCTTACTCCCTCTACAAGTTTTGCCGTCACACCTCCTTTACGAAATTAACGATTCCTTGCTGCATCTTCATGTTTCCTCTCCAGTCCATTAGCTAGCCATCTTTCCTTCACCGTTCTTGTGTAACACCACAGTTCAAAAGCTATGTCGTTCTAGTCCGTATATTCCATTTCCATATTAGGCAACACGGTATATAAATACTTTCAGAAACCATTTCCCAACATTATATTTATATTCGATGTTAAAATATTCATCTTTTTCAGAAAAGCTTTCCTTGCTATTGCAAGTCTTTATATTATAACCATATACCACCGCCATTGTCAGTAATGTTGCTGTCCAATTAGTGAATCTCATCCACTGAGTTCAGTGTCTCATTTCCTAGACTAATTACCTCGCTTTCATATGATTTAATTCGACTACGCCCCATCACCTTTGTTTCACTTTTGCTGATATTCACCACACGCTCAGGTGACAAAAGTCATGGCGTACCCTAATACCGTGTCGGACCTCTTTCGCCCGGCGTAACGTAGACTCAACAAGTTATTAAAAGTCCCCTGCAGAAATATTGAGCCATGCTGTCTTTACAGCCGTCCATAATTGAGAAGGTGTAATCGGTGGATGATTTTGTATGCGAACTGACTGCTCGATTATGTCCCATAAAAGTTCAAAGCAATCGCGAACAGTTATGGCGCAATGACATGGCTCATTGTCATTCATAAAACTTCCATCATTGTTTGGGAATTTGAAGTCCATAAATGGCTGCAAATGGTTCAAATGGCTCTGAGCACTATGGTACTTAACATCTGAGGTCATCAGTCCCCTAGAACTTAGAACTACTTAAAAATAACTAATCTAAGCACATCACACATATCCATGCCCGAGGCAGGATTCGAACTTGCGACCGTGGCGTTCGCGCGGTTCCAGACTGAAGCGCCTAGAACCGCTCGGCCACAATGGCCGGCGACTGCAAATGGTCTATAAGTAGCCGAGTCGACGATCGCTTCAGTTAGACCGGAGGAGCCAGTCCATTCCATGTAAACACCGGCCACATCACTATGGAGCCACCGCCAGCTTGTACAGTGCCTTGTTGACATCTTGAGCCCAAGGCTTCGCGGGGTCTGCGCCACACTCGAACCCTTCATCACCTTTTATCAACTGAAATCGGGTCTCACCTGACCAGGCCACGGTTTTCCAGTCATCTGGGGTCCAACTGATATGGTCACGAGCCAATGAGAGGCGCTGCAGGGAATGTCCTGCTGTTAGCAAAGGCATTCTCATTCGTTCTCTGCTGTCATAGCCCACTAACGCCGAATTTCACCACCGTATCCTAACGGATACCTTATTCGCGCGCCCCACATTGATTTTTGAGGGTATTTCTCAGTGTGTGGTCCGTGGTGGGAGGTAACGCCTGAAATTTTATATTCTCGGCACACTCTTGTCACTCCGGATCTCAGAATATTGAATTTCCTAACGATTGTCGAAATGGAATATCCCTTGCATCTAGCTCCAACTACCATTCTACTTTCACAGTCCGTTAATTCTCGTCGTGCGGTCATAATCACGTTGGAAACCTTTCCACCTGAATCGCTTGAACACAAGTGACAGCTCCGCTGCCCTTCTATACCTTGTGTACGTAATGCTATCATCATCTGTATATGTGCATGTCGCAGTCCCATGACACATGTTACATCAGTGTATAACGCTTTATCAAGACAATATCTATTCCACTCAAGTAATCTTCCAAACCCTTGGCCGTCTCTGACAAAATAACAATGTCATTGGCAGGCCTTAAAGTTTTGATTTCTTCTCCCTGATCTTCTCTCTCCAAATTTGTTCTTGGTTTCGTGAAGTGCTTGCCCAATGTACAGACTGAATAACATGGGTGATCGGCTATAAACTTATCTCTCCCCTTCTGAGCTACTGCCTCCCTTTCACATCCTTAGGTTCTTATGACTACAGTATCGTTTCTGTATCTTCCTTCCTTTCTTTTAGTTAACTCCAACTAGTTTCGAGAACTCTGACATCTTTTATGGCTAAGAAAAAGAAACGAACATTATATGAGAACATTAAAGAAGAAAGGGACACACTGAAGAACACAAAAAAACACAAGCTACACATCTTTTTCTTACTTTAATTCCAGTTCTACATTGTCACCATGACGTTTGTTGGAAGGTTGTCAGAACCGGTAACTTTAATGTTCTGTCCCTCTAAACGAACATTAAGCTGCTCTGTGCCCCTTATTCCTCCTTACAAAAGCGAGCCTCATCATCCTTCTGAAATAGAGGCCTGCGCTTCGTGAGCGAGATAGTTTATCTTCGTGTGGTGTAAGAGTGTCACACATTGCTTGAACAAAACTAACTGCATCATACAGTCAACATTTGATTCTGATTCTACCGCGTACAATGTTTGGCAGCCCAGTCTTCATTAAAAATAACAATGACAGGATGCACTGGCATAGATTATTGCTGACCGATGTGACATTCGCTTTCGAAATCTCCTCATACTTTGTATATTCTTTACCATTAAGTTATCCCTTGGGAATCTTGCTTCATGAAACACACGCCTTCATGTTGAAAGGTACAGTGACCAATTCCTAACGTCTGTTTTAGTAGTATATACAAAATAGAAAGAATATCATTCCAAATCTCTATCATGACATTACCACTTACATTATTCTGAAGCCTAACTCTACAAAAACCACAGAACAAGGTGTCGCAGGACGCAAAAAATTCCCTTTCCCAGTCTTAGGTGGTGCCCCATCTCTAATAACCTCGTTGCCCGCGGGATGTTAAAATATAGACTTGCTACCTTCCTTCTTCCTAACGAGAAAGAGAACTACGGTTAAGTCCCCCTCCAGTTAGCGTATAGCTCAGCCAGGTTTCCATATGCAACTGAAGTGGAGCCGCACGATCGCCATTCGAGTGACGTCATCGAAGTTGCTTGTGGAATAGCCACGTTACTGTTGCGTCACTAACGTCGCTTTAATTTTATAGCGCCTCATTCCTTAGCCTCTTATCTATTAGCAAGATTCAGCTGCCACCTCGTGGCTGAATTTCGAAGCACCATCGCCGTATTCTAGTTTTCGAGTTAGTTAAACAACTGTACAGTGAATTTGAGAAATGAAATAACAAGGTTTCTGGTGTCAGTATAATTTCAGTTTGTGGGTTAATTAAACACCAGTGAATTTGAGAACTGTAGTAACAAGGCTTCTTGTATCAAAATAATTTCATCTAGGCTGTAGCTGTTAGTAAAGCAACATGAACGTCCAAACATTAACTTTATTAGTAAAGCCAATGCTTCAATCGTCTCCCAGTTTTTTTTTTTTTTTTCTCTATGAGTCACGCCGTCATCTCTTTCCCTATATTCGCTAATTGTGTGTTATCACATTCCTCTTTCCCTCCCTCCTCCACCCTGTTCTCCACGTCCATTGACGCTAGCACTCATAATTAAAATCCTACCTTACCGTATCTCTAATTATTGTAGTATTTATCATGTGCGAAAATAAACTATATGTATTTTATCTACTATTGTAATTTTTATTTTCTAAATTTAGTATAAGAGACTTACTGTAATATATGCAATGTAAAATACATGTAGAATGCCTGGTTACGTTAAATAAAAAGATACTGTAGATATTCGTACATGAAAATACCTCTCCAACATGAATGCACGCATTGTAATGCTGCATCATGGAATCCGGAAGTTTTCCGAAATCAAAAGTTTCCCTGATTTAGTCAAAGGCAAGAATCTCTTCGATGGTGTCCACTGGAGTCGCGTAGACAATTTTCTTCAATGCCCCCACGGATAAAAATCTATATGCGTGTAATACCTGGCGAAAGACCTCGCCGGGGAACTGGACCACCTTGACTAATCCACCTCTGCCGATACATAACATCTAAATGCTCCTGTATCGCAACAGCAAAATTCAGGAGTGCGCCGTCAATTTGGTACTATATTACCTGACGAACCGCCAAAGGAACTTCTAAAAACAACGGAAGGATGTTTACATGGAATGCTAAATAAGTCCATCCGTTTAAACTCAACGAAGAGTCACCTGCCATACCTGCCCAAATGTTCACGCCAAACTTGTGCTGGTACGACTTCACATATGTGATACGTTTATTTCCGTCATACCAAAATGTAGATGTTTTGAGAGATGAATGGCCCTTCTCTGGTGAACTTTATCTCGTCTGTCTACATCACTTCCTCTTCGAAATTTAGAATGTCAAATGGTTCAAATGGCTCTGATCACTATGGGACTTAACATCTGAGGTCAAAAGTCCCCTAGAACTTAGAATTACTTAAGCCTAACTAACCTAAGGACATCACACACATCCATACCGAGGTAGGATTCGAACCTGCAACCGTAGCGGTCGCGCGGTTCCAGATTAAAGCGCCTAGAACCGCTCGGCCACACCGGCCGGCTTTAGAATGTCGACGCATTGATTTAAGACCCACAGGGAACAATTATTCCTAGAAGCGCAATCCTCTTCCACCAAATCTTGCACTTCCTATAGGTATTACGGAAATATGTATTTGTCGCGTAGGACTTCCAATACTACATCGTGTGAAACCTGTAGCGAAAAACAAACGGATACATATCACCATGTTTAGGTTTCAGGCATACTATAAGAACACCGCATTAACCTTACTTACTCCTGACGAATTGCCAATGGCCCTCGAGCTGGTAGCAGAATTTGAAACAACCATATCAAGAACGTTTCCTTCAAACTGGATAGTCCACGCGTAATGTTGTGCAGCGTCATCTTTGTTCATAACAGAACTCCCGGTCTCCCTTAACTGTCTAACGACTACTTGGAACGTATTCGCACTTGGAATTACGCAGTTTGGCAATCTTGTGTTGTAAATTGCGCGGCCTCCAGTGCATTTTGGTCCTGCGTGCCGTATTCTAAATGCATATAGGCATATACGTCGAAGGAATGCCGATAACGCGTTATGGAACCACTACGTTCGCAGCTGTGGAAATGTGTGTCATGCCTACCTTTGTCATTGTCCCATCTACATCTCCATTTGCATCTACATTGATACTTCGCAGTCCATCTTACGGCGAGTGGCGGAGGGTACTCCGCACCAACACTAGTCTTTTTCTTTTCTGTTCCACTCGCAAATAGAACGAGGGAAAACGACTGTCTGTGTGCCTCCGTATGAGCTCTACTTTCTCATATCTTACCTTCGTAGTCCTTATGCTCAATGTATGTTGGAGGCAACAGAATCGTTCTGCAAACAGCTTCAGATGTCGATTCATTAAATTTTCGCCGGCCTGTGTGGCCGTGCGATTCTAGGCGCTTCAGTCTGGAACCGCGTGACCGCTACGGTCACAGGTTGGAATCCTGCCTCGGGCATGGATGTGTGTAATATCCTTAGGTTAGTTAGGTTTAAGTAGTTCTAAGTTCTAGGGGACTGATGACCACAGATGTTAAGTCCCATAGTGCTCAGAGCCATTTGAACCATTTTTGAACTAAATTTTCTCAATAGAATGTCACCGTCCCTCTTGGGATTCCCGTTTGAGTTCCCGAAGCATGTACGTAACACTTGCATGTTATTCGAAGCTACCAATAATAAATATAGCAGCTCGTCTCTGAACTGTTTCGATGTCTTCCTCTAATTCGACCTGATACGGATACCAACCACTCAAGCAGTACTCCAGAATAGGTCGCACTAGCGTCCTATATGCGGTCTTTTTTACAGACGAACCATACTTGTTTAGAATTCTCCCAATAAAACCAAGTCTACCATTCACCTTTGCTACTACAATCGTCACATGCTCGTTTCATTTCATATCGCTTTGCAGATATTTAAACAACGTGACTGTCTCAAGCAGGGCACTACTAATGCTGTTTCCGAGCATTATGAGTTTGTTTTTCCTACTCATCCGCATTAACTTACATTTAGTACACTTAGAGCTAGCTGCCATTCGTCACACCAACTAGAAATTTTATCTAAGCCATCATGTATCCTCCTATAGTCACTCGGGTCCGACACTTTTATGTACACCACAGCATCATCAGCAAGCAATCGCAGATGGCGACCCACCCTGCCCGCCAAATCATTTGTGTATAGAGAGAACAACAGCGGTCCTATCACACTTCCCTGGGGCACACCTGATGATACCCTTGTCTCTGCCGAACGCTCGTCGTCGAGGACTACATACTGGTCTCTATAACTTAAGAGGTTTTCTAGTCAGTCACATGTCTGTGAATTTGTTTCATACGCTCGTACCTTCTTTAACGGCCTGCAGTGGGGCACTGAGTCTAACACTTCCGGAAATCGAGAAATATGGAATCTATCTGTTGCCCTTCACCAATAGTTAGGAGTATATCGCGTGCGAAAAAGGCAAGCTGAGTTTCGCACGAGAGATGCTTTCTAAAACCAAGCCGATTCCTGGACAGAACTTCTCTGTGTCAAAAAAATGTATTATATTCGAACTGCGAACATTTCAAGACTTCTGCAACAAATGATGTTAAGGATATTGATCTGTAATTTCGCATGTACGTTGTTTTGCTCTTCTTAAACACAGGAGTCACTTCCACATTTTTCCAGCAACCGCTTGGGACTTTGCGCTGGGATAAAGATTCGCGATTAATGCAAGCTAAGTAAGGAGACAATGCCATACAGTACTCTTTGAAAAACGCAACTGGGATTCTATCTGCACCTGGTAAATTTTTGTCTTCAACTCCTTCAGTTGCTTCTCCACGCCAGGGGAGTCTGTTCGATGATCAGACGACGGTATATTTGTACGAGTCCCCCGCATGAACTAGTTCTTAAACGTGAAATTCAAAACTCCGACTTTCGTTTTGCTATCTTCAGTTGCCATACCGCATTGGTCAACAGGTGACTGGATGGAAACATTAGACCCACTTAGCGATTTTGCATAGGACCATAATTTTCTCAGATTCTCTGCCAAATCTTTTGCTTAGTTATGACGGTGGTATAGTTGTATGCTTCACGCAAAGCTCTTTTCACAGACGCACGAATCTCCACTAGCCTTTAGTTGTCATCATTTGCGCGTTCTCTTTTGAACCGAGAGTGCAACAGCATCCGCTTCCTCAGCAGTTTCCGAATCTCGTTATTAAAACACGGTGAGTCATTTCCACTCTTAATCCACTTACCAGGCACATAATTTTCCAGATCACGATTTACAATCTGCTTTAACTTTCACCATAATTCCTCTTCGTACGCCTTGCTGGAACTAAGTGAAGTCAGTTCACCGTCTGAGTGAGATGCTAGCAAGTGCTTATCTGCTCTTTCTAGCAGATATTCTCTCCTAGTCTTCTTAACTGATTTATTAACTTAAGTGACGGTAGTTGCTATAATGACATCATGATCGCGAATCCCTGTTTCTATACTGATGTTATCGATAAGGTCCGGCCTATTCGGAATTACAAATTCTAAGATATTTCCATTGCATGTGGGCTGCCGAACTAGCTGCTCAAGACAGTCTGCACAAAACGTGTTCAAAAGTACTTTGCATGACTGTCTGTCTGTACCCCCTGCAATGAATCCATAGACATCCCTGTCTACTCTCGGCAGGTTAAAGTCGCCTCCAACTAGCAACGCGTGATCTGGATATTTACGCGCTAGTGACCATAGACATTCTTTGAATGACTCTAGAACTGTCACAACAGAACCGGGTGACCGGTAAAAACATCAAAAAATTAAATTGGTTTCTCCTAGACCTGTTATGCTCGACCAGATAACTTCACTGTCACGCTCAACTTCGACGTCAATATGGACAGTATTTTTATCAACTGCAGTGAACACTCTCCCTCCTACAGATTCTAATCTGTCTTCCCAATATACGTTCTACGACTCGCTAAATATCTCAGAGCTTTCCATTTTGGGCTTCAGCCACCTTTATTTCCCGAGAATAATTTGAGCGCCAGAACTTTCTTGGAGGGCAGTAAATTTGAGAACTTTGTTACGAATATTTCGACAATTTTCTGATTAAATTTTGACAGCGAAGTGTCTTTACTTTGAAAGCAGTCTGTCTTCCCTTGCTACATATTGTCCAGCGAGTGTTCATCAGAGTACCTCAAATTACTGCCTAGCTTAAAAAAAAAAAACTCTCATGTGCACTCCACAAGTACTCTGCTACCCGAGTAGCCGCTTCCTTTTGTAGTGCACCTCTGACCTATCAAGGGGAGCCCTAAAAATCCCCACCCGATAACGTAGATCTAGAAATCTGCAGTCAAGACCTTCGCAGAGTCGACGAATCCTCTGGCCGAGACTCTCTACTCGGCTCCAAACCAAAGGACCCCGATCAACTTTGGGAACAATGCTGCAAATTGCAAGATCTGCTTACACCTCACGTGTGAGGCCAGCAGCCATCCCCACTGCCTCCAGCCGCCTGTATGAACTGAGGATGGCCTTAGAACCCATGCGACAGGCACCGTTGGTGCCGACATGAGCGTCAACTTGCAGAAGACTGCACTCTGCATGCTCTATAACAGCGGACCACCTCCACATCTCAGATGAGGCCCCTCCAGCAGACATACCGAGTGCACATTGGCTTTCTTTCCAGCCCTAATCTGCGTAAACGACTCCATAACGCGCCTGCCGTTGGAGCTCTCGATAACCATTAAATCCCTCTCCTCGTCTGCCGCACTCCGCTGAAGGAACGGTCCCTGTCCACTCATACAATGAAGAGGTGTGGCCAGACTTCGGCCCTCTGCCTCGAGCGACGCGAGCGTCTTACCACCCGCCACTCACTTTGCTGTAAGGGCATATCAACCGCGTCACGTAGACTAGGAGGTGCCTCGGTAGCAGAACCCGTGGGAGAAACAAGCAACACCTGAGGTGTTAAGAGTGACGCGCCAGATTCTCTGCCACTGCAACAGCCCGACGTAGCAGCTTGAAAGAAAGTGACCGTAGCATTCAGCTGTTCGCGAACTGCGGCTAGCTCCTCCAGCGTCTGCACGCTGCATGCACACATCCTGCTCCTCCTAGCAAGACTAACAAAAAAATGTAAACTGTAAAAACAGATAGATCCAAAATCTGCAACTTGCTACTCCCCTGATGTGTCACCAGTGGACGCTGACGCCTCAGTGAACCAAGAGTTCGCTGCTGACTGTTCGCAAGGAATGAAAACTGCGCTACAGACTGCCCGAATTTACACTTAAAAACTATGGTCTTACACCTCGTAAACGGAAACACGCAAGAAATTCTCGAAATATATTACGAGGAAAAGACAGTAAAACATAAACACTTAACTTGGCGCTCTGTAGACGTGTTTCAACTGGGAGCTGGAGCCCTCTTTCCATGAGCATTCACAGCTAAACAAACATTTCCGACAATGATAGACTACCTCAATACCATTTCCGAACTTGATCAAATGACTAGCAGATAAAAGTGTGCTACAAAAGTTGGTACCAGCAATGGAACTTGTTCTCTTAGCGTAGAGGTTAGCGCAGGAGACTCTTGAACCTTTGGCACGGATTCGATTCCTGCTACCACAACTATTTGATTTTTGTATTGCTCTCTTGTTCGGTTTCAGCTAACCAACGGAAGAACACATTTGGCCTCTGGCAAAGCACGACGACCTGACTGGCTAACTTCAGTGCTAAATAACTCGGAAATAGCGCAACGTATCGAATTTTTTTTTCTGAACAGTTAAACTGGCCGGCACGAAAAACGCAACACTTAATAAATGATGTGTAATCATTGTGCAGTTATTTATCTAATCAAAGTGAAACACTTCAACCAGCTTTGTGAGATGGGGAATGTTATTGGCGTTGCTTTGCAAGCAAACAATGTAGTGTTGATCTTTTATTGCACAAGCGTTAGCTGTTGTTTCCCTCACAACCTTGAAAACACATGGCTGAATGTGAGTGAATAAGTGACAGTAAAATAATAGTTTACTGAAACAACTGTCTTCGAATAAATTTTGTTCATGAGATTATTTGTAGAATTATTTTCTGCAGTATCTCATACGATGTTAAACTACAAACTAAGTAAAATGAGGATCATGATATTGTACACTTTGGCATCCCTGATCTGCTGCTGATGCAGTTCTCACGTATCAGGAAGCGCCTACTGCAAAAGGAATGTGAAGAAGCTCTTAACGCTACCTTTTTTTCAGGACTATGGACTCGTGGAAGAGTCTTGTAATCCGTATCAGGGAATAGACGCACAGTGTACCACTGACAGCTCCTGCCGCAGGCATTACGTTTCTGACTACACGTATATTGGAGGTAAGGCGGTGAAACCATTGCTGAATATTGTACGTAAGTTAATGTTTTTGTTAAGATATATGGCCAGTTTCAGTAACTGACCTTTTTTAAGTTATTTCACTAAAGGAGAAAATAATTTGTAGACTTCCTTCGGTCCTAAAAGGACCGTGGTTCAGTTTGTTTGTTTTCGGAAGCAACGAATGTGCCCATCTCTAGTGAACTGATTCATTGCACGCTTAAAGTTCTAAGTGTTTGAAATAAAATTTCTGTCTCTTTACAACTAGCTGTCTTCGCGGCTAGTTCATTCCGCCTCTGTTTGCCTGGATTTTGTGTTGCACGTCCAGTCACCAAGGAGTCAGTGTCGTCTGAAATAAGTTTCCACTGGCAAGAAGTGACGCCATTTCTTTGAAAACCTTCTTACATTATATTTTCCAGCTGGGTATCTGCCCTGATGAAGTTCTCCGTACAGCAGGGCCTTAGGTATCCGCATAACATCCATGTCTGATATATCTTATTACCAATTCTGTAGATGGCAGCTAGTTAGTTAGTTACTTGTTCCATAGATCATTTAAATGATACTTTCGTTGAAATAATGTGGAATGAGTCAGTTTACAGAATATGTATATATCATTAATGTTAACATTAATGAATAAATTATTATTTTAGTCCTACTTATGAAACTACTTTTTTTCTCTGATACCAGTTTTTAAGAAGAGATTTGTCATTAGAATAGAAGGAGTGCCCAGGAGAAAGATTTTGAATTAGATTCAAAACTTGCTTCGCTACCTGTCAGACATTTTGTGTTATAAGGCAAATAATCAAAAACGTTTGTTGCTACATATTGAACTCTTCTCTGAGCCACTGACAACTTTAACAAAGGTAATAAAGGTCATTTTTCTCGCTTGTGTTGTAGATACGTATAACACTGCTCTTGGCAGTTTTTCGATGGATTATTTATGACAAATTTCATTCACGAATATATGCATTGTGACAGCGTAGTTAAAATGCCTATCTCCTTGAAGAGGTACCTATACGACGTCCGTGGGTGAGGCAGCCAGTGATGCATGCTAGGTATACGTTAATGCTTCAGAATATCAATCTTGGAACTTTACCCTCTCACATCACTTGCAAAATTCTTGTCCTGCGAGGTATGTCAAACCTTCACTACCTTAAGTTATCGTGTACCTTAGCGCGCTGATTATGTTGCCACAAAAGGAAACTACAAACATTCGTTCTCGTAGTTATCTACTGGCTTCAAATGGCTCTGAGTACTATGGGACTTAACTTCTGAGGTTGGTTGATTGGTTGTTTGGGGAAGAGACCAGACAGCGTGGTCATCGGTCTCATCGGATTAGGGAAGGATGGGGAAGGAAGTCGGAAGTGCCCTTCCAGAGGAACCATCCCGGCATTTGCCTGGAGTGATTTAGGGACATCACGGAAAACCTAAATCAGGATGGCCGGACGCGGGATTGAACCGTCGTCCTCCCGAATGCGAGTCCAGTGTCTAACCACTGCGCCACCTCGCTCGGTGTTCTGAGGTTATCAGTCCCCTAGAACTTAGAACTACTTAAACCTAACTAACCTAAGGACATCACACACATCCATACCGAGGCAGGATTCGAACCTGCGACCGTAGCGGTCGCGCGGGTCCAGACTGTAGAGCCTAGAACCGCTCGGCCACTCAGGCCGGCTAGTTATCTGCTGCTTCGTACGCTTTTCTGCAACATAGCTATAACATTTGCTTCTTTCTCAACGCGTAATGACCTCAATCAGCTTCAAGCAAGACTTTATCTCCAGAATGAGATTTTCACTCTGCAGCGGAGTGTGCGCTGATATTAAACTTCCTGGCAGATTAAAACTGTGTGCCCGAGCGAGACTCGAACTCGGGACCTTTGCCTTTCGCGGGCAAGTGCTCTACCATCTGAGCTATCGAAGCACGACTCACACCCGGTAATCACAGCATTACTTCTGCCAGTACCTCGTCTCCTACCTTCCAAACTTTACAGAAGCTCTCCTGAGGCAAAGGTCCCGAGTTCGAGTCTCGGTCGGGCACACAGTTTTAATCTGCCACGGAGTTTCAAAACTTTATCTGTTAGGACGAATCTTAAATGCTTGGAAGTACACTCCTGGAAATTGAAATAAGAACACCGTGAATTCATTGTCCCAGGAAGGGGAAACTTTATTGACACATTCCTGGGGTCAGATACATCACATGATAACACTGACAGAACCACAGGCACATAGACACAGGCAACAGAGCATGCACAATGTCGGCACTAGTACAGTGTATATCCACCTTTCGCAGCAATGCAGGCTGCTATTCTCTCATGGAGACGATCGTAGAGATGCTGGATGTTGTCCTGTGGAACGGCTTGCCATGCCATTTTCACCTGGCGCCTCAGTTGGACAAGCGTTCGTGCTGGACGTGCAGACCGCGTGAGACGACGCTTCATCCAGTCCCAAACATGCTCAATGGGGGACAGATCCGGAGATCTTGCTGGCCAGGGTAGTTGACTTACACCTTCTAGAGCACGTTGGGTGGCACGGGATACATGCGGACGTGCATTGTCCTGTTGGAACAGCAAGTTCCCTTGCCGGTCTAGGAATGGTAGAACGATGGGTTCGATGACGGTCTGGATGTACCGTGCACTATTCAGTGTCCCCTCGACGATCACCAGAGGTGTACGGCCAGTGTAGGAGATCGCTCCCCACACCATGATGCCGGGTGTTGGCCCTGTGTGCCTCGGTCGTATGCAGTCCTGATTGTGGCGCTCACCTACACGGCGCCAAACACGCATACGACCATCATTGGCACCAAGGCAGAAGCGACTCTCATCGCTGAAGACGACACGTCTCCATTCGTCCCTCCATTCACGCCTGTCGCGACACCACTGGAGGCGGGCTGCACGATGTTGGGGCGTGAGCGGAAGACGGCCTAACGGTGTGCGGGACCGTAGCCCAGCTTCATGGAGACGGTTGCGAATGGTCCTCGCCGATACCCCAGGAGCAACAGTGTCCCTAATTTGCTGGGAAGTGGCGGTGCAGTCCCCTACGCCACTGCGTAGGATCCTACGGTCTTGGCGTGCATCCGTGCGTCGCTGCGGTCCGGTCCCAGGTCGACGGGCACGTGCACCTTCCGCCGACCACTGGCGACAACATCGATGTACTGTGGAGACCTCACGCCCCACGTGTTGAGCAATTCGGCGGTATGTCCATCTGGCCTCCCGCATGCCCACTATACGCCATCGCTCAAAGTCCGTCAACTGCACATACGGTTCACGTCCACGCTGTCGCGGCATGCTACCAGTGTTAAAGACTGCGATGGAGCTCCGCATGCCACGGCAAACTGGCTGACACTGACGGCGGCGGTGCACAAATGCTGCGCAGCTAGCGCCATTCGACGGCCAACACCGCGGTTCCTGGTGTGTCCGCTGTGCCGTGCGTGTGATCATTGCTTGTACAGCCCTCTCGCAGTGTCCGAAGCAAGTATTGTGGGTCTGACACACCGGTGTCAATGTGTTCTTTTTTCCATTTCCAGGAGTGTATTAATTACTTCCAGATAATATTAAAGGACAGAGGACTGTTCTCCTTGTAGAGAACCACAAATAATGTTTTTCTGTCTGTAGTAATTGTTTTATTCTATAATTCATAGTCTCCATTATACAAGAACTTGACCGAATTTCAATGTACAATTTTTATGTTACTAATAGACGAAACTTAAAAAATCAATATTTTGTAATCAAGCAATCGTCATACTGCACTCTTAATAGTACATAGGCCATTTCTCAATTTGTTCATTACAAACTGCAACTCACAGTTAACTAATACTATGTTGAAAAGTATTATCAAATTACGTTACGAACTTTCTTTGTGTTTGCATTGAACCAGATAAAATTTCTTCACTTTGTGGATCTTAAACATTCTCGTTAGCTGCTTTTTGCCACTTTTGACGATACATCTGTGTAACGAATGTTCAACAAGGTTTCTATGTTTGAGTGACTCGAAATATAAGTAAACGTAAAGATGATACTGTAAGAAGTATTTGACAGAACGCTGAAGTCTAAAAGTTGAAACAAAGGCTTCGAAAACGATTATATTCCCTGAGAGTTATTGACATCCTAGGGAGCCAGCCATGACGAAACTATTCCACTTGGTCAGGAAGATATACGCCACAAGACCTCAGATCTCAAGAAACTTTAATAAGTTTTGGTTGCAAAATATTGACACAAATTATTTACAGCACAATGAAAAAATTATAGAAGCCAACCGCGCAGAAAATCAGAATGGGTTCCAGAGAAATGTGGAAACGTACTAGCCAGTACTGACCCTACAATTTATCTTAGTAGGTAATTTAAAGACAGACAAACCTACGTTTATGGAATTTGTAGATTTAGATAAAGCTTTTGGCAATGTGGACTGGAATACGCTCTTTGAAATTCTGAAGGTAGCAAGGATAAAATACAGGAAGTGAAAGATTATTTCCAACTCGTACCAAAACCAGGCTGCAGTTATAAGAGTCGCCATATATTAAGCATTGGTTGAGAAGGTTGTGAGCAAGGTTGTAGCCTATCCTCCATGTTGCTCAAACTGTACATTGAGCAAGCAATAAAAAAACGAGGAGATATTTGAAGAGGATATTAAATTATAGAGTGAAGAAATAAAAACTTCGATGACTGTCTATGACAATGTATTTGGAAAAGCAACTGAATGGCTTCGATATTGTCTTGAAAAGAGGTTATAAGGTGAACATCAACAAAAGTAAAACATGAGAAATGGAGTAGTTGAATTAATAATGTGATGCAGGAGGAAGCAGATAAGGAAATGAGATACTAAAACTAGTAGATGATCATCTTAAGTTAGAAACTCTTCTGTCCGTGTTTGCTTACAAATAGATTTGTTTTGGGAGAGGGTCCGCCTTATTAGTTAATGGTAAGCCTAACCAAAACATGCCCACTCGTAAATTTTCGAATTAAATAACTGCTCTAAATTAACTTCTATGTGGTTGAAGATGACAAACTGTGAAACGAAACAATTGCATTGAATTACATAAAATTCAGGAAATCCGCAGCATGTGGTTCAAGGTATATATATACAATTTTGTCCGTTTTTCAAATATGTAAACACTGTTTTTAAAAACTCAATTTGTCTGGGTGCAGCCTTCTTCGGAACTGAGACATCGTCGATAAGCGTTTCGGCCAAGAAGACAATTACTACTGAAGGATGCTGAAGTTTAGATGGGTAGATCATGTAACTAACTATGAGAGACAGCTTGACTAAAAGAAGGGATTGGTTGAAAGGAGACACTCTGATGCATGAAAGGAATCGCCAATTTTGTACTGGAGGGAAGCACTGGGAGTAAAAACTGTAAAGGAAGACCAAGGGATGAAATAAATGAGGAGGTTCAACTGGATGTAAGTTGTTGTAGTTATCCAGAGATGAAAGGTCATGTACGGAATATAGTAGTCTGAAGAGCTGCTTCAAGCCATCTTCAAAATGAAGATCACAACCAAAACAAGTTATTAGAGCCACAAAAATTCATCGAAAATACTTTGTGCAGACAGAAAAGGGGTTTCTAAGCTCTGTTGCTACTAGTTTCAACGGTGAATAGCACAACATAAAAAAAATGTAATCGCCCCTTTCTCTTTAAAATTTGGACATGAACTTACTTTTCAGTTTGATTCTCTTTATTTCCAAAACGCCGAATTATGTGACTAATTCTTTCATTAATCAGACGCATACATTGCTTCGTGATAGGCTGTATCATTTACCCTCTCATTTCAAAACACAGAAGAAAATGGAAGCATTACACAAAGACTGACTGTACGCTATCAAACTTATACTTCAGCTTATGTTGATTAAATTTTCATCCTTATGTGGGCTTAGTTTTAGTACAGAAGACCACCATCACTATAGATGAAGGACGCTTATCGCCATCTTTCTAACTCTAAAAAGCCGAATCATTGGCACGAGGGACACAGCATCTCAATGACTGACCAGAATACCTAACTGCATATTCCAGCATGATAACAGAAGACCCCTCACTAAAGAGCACACCACAAATGCCCTTAGGATTATATGGATAAATGAGTGGCCTGCCTTGATTCGTCACCCCTAGCACAAGTCTGAGATGTACTAAGAGGATGTATAATTTCATCTAAGTTGCCAGCCGGGGATCTTCGTGAAGCGACACATCAGGTGTTTCAAGCATGCAAGAAATTCCTCAAGGTGACATTCGTAGGCTGTTTTCTCCCATGCTACGATGAATACAAGAGGATAATCGTGCCAATGGAAGTCACACCTCATACGTCGATTCCTCAAGCTGTCATTCGTAGGCTGTTTGCTCCCATGCTGCAGTGAATACAAGAGGATAATAGTGCCCATGGAAGTCACACCTCATACGTTGATGATGATGGACACCAGTTCTAAATTAAATTAAAGTTCGATAATTTAGTACTCATTATTTAATTAATATCTTAGTGAAGTTTGATAAATATCGGTCACCGAACGTCTAACACTTTCCATTTCTGTCAGTGTATATAGCCGAAACCTGTAGACTATAATCTAATATCAGATCTAGGTTGTAAGAGCTGCTTTGTTGGACATATCAGATCCGTGTTGGTATCACTTAGCGTCGATGTTAAATCGTCCGTCCCACATGTAATCTAGGAAAAACATGGCTGCTGCCAGAGGATTGGTCAACCTCTAAATGGATGTGCATTGCTGCACCGCTGGTTTATATGCGGTCCATATTGTGCAACAATATTGTAGCAATAGCACCATCAGTAGTCTGCAAAATGTTTCATTTTTCATCTTATGAGGCTTCTGCGGCATGCATTATAGAAATCAGTGCAATGCCCTGTGGTTTACTTTCACAGGTTACTATGGTGCGGGCAACGAGGTTCTCATGCAAGAAGCACTTGTGCAGCGTGGACCTCTCGTTGTCGACTTCATGGTGTTAAACGACTTCCGGTCCTACACTAGCGGCATCTACAAGCACGTCGAAACATCAGCCTCGACACGGGAATTCAACCCCTTCGTCGTAAGTATGGACTACACTGTATCATGGCCGCGATAGGTTGTAAAGGTGAGAAGCACATTAAGAGGAAAGTGCCCAGTGAACATACTCGTGTGCTCAGCAAAAGCAACAAAGTCCTTGAGTTAAACATCAACCATCTCATTGTCAGCTATATAATGCTGGTAGTTCAAACTGTAGCGTCAACTCACTGGTACTGCACTTGCGCCAGGAGAAATCGCAGCAGCTTGCTGACACGGCAGTTGCCGCCGTCGCTACAGACTGAACCACCAACATTGGCCCACTAATCACACTGAGACGGCAAAATTTTTATCGCAAAATGTCACTATTCGTGTTGCGTATGCGCGTCAGGCACTTTCCACTTACCGTGCCACTCTTCTCTGAAACAGCCGGCATCTAATGGCGTTATTATAGTACAGAGCCCAACAAACCATTATTGAAATACTGTGCCTCTTGCCTTTTTATAGTACAGTATCCAACAAGTCATTATTGCAATACTGTGCCTTGTCTCTTTTTTCGAAAACACTCAACATCTCACTTAGATACTGAATTGGTGCTTAATTCCATACAGCGTATTGTTCCAGTATAATAATCCTCAGCGAGACCTGAAAAATTACGTATTGTTTCACCAAGGGAAACTTTAAGCAAATATAATTTCAAGACATATGGAAATGGAAGCGTTTAAAAGCCTGTTCAGTTGTCCTGATTTGGAGTCCAGCTATAGCTTTTCATTGCCCTGCTATTATTGTATAGTGGGTATTGTAAATTAATGACATGCATTGTCACACTTGTTATGCATCTCTTTCAACAGACAGGACACATTTGCTAATGTATTGACTCCCTGGGAACAATGCTCACGTTCTTTGTGCACTTTTTCACTGAACTTAGAAAGTGTGTGGCTATTTAGGTAACTCGTTTTTTAAGATACTGTACTACAAAGTGAGACGCAGCCACTAACTTTCTCAGTTGAAGTTGTCGATTCTGAAATACGTTGCCTTTGTGTGGTTTATTAATATGTTTCCAATAATATGTTGTCTACTTGATGTACACTCCTGGAAATTGAAATAAGAACACCGTGAATTCATTGTCCCAGGAAGGGGAAACTTTATTGACACATTCCTGGGGTCAGATACATCACATGATCACATTGACAGAACCACAGGCACATAGACACAGGCAACAGAGCATGTACAATGTCGGCACTAGTACAGTGTATATCCACCTTTCGCAGCAATGCAGGCTGCTATTCTCCCATGGAGACGATCGTAGAGATGCTGGATGTTGTCCTGTGGAACGGCTTGCCATGCCATTTCCACCTGGCGCCTCAGTTGGACCAGCGTTTGTGCTGGACTTGCAGACCACGTGAGACGACGCTTCATCCAGTCCCAAACATGCTCAATGGGGGACAGATCCGGAGATCTTGCTGGCCAGGGTAGTTGACTAACACCTTCTAGAGCACGTTGGGTGGCACGGGATACATGCGGACGTGCATTGTCCTGTAGGAACAGCAAGTTCCCTTGCCGGTCTAGGAATGGTAGAACGATGGGTTCGATGACGGTTTGGATGTCCCGTGCACTATTCAGTGTCCCCTCGACGATCACCAGAGGTGTACGGCCAGTGTAGGAGATCGCTCCCCGCACCATGATGCCGGGTGTTGGCCCTGTATGCCTCGGTCGTATGCAATCCTGATTGTGGCGCTCACCTGCACGGCGCCAAACACCCATAAGACCATCATTGGCACCAAGGCAGAAGCGACTCTCATCGCTGAAGACGACACGTCTCCATTCGTCCCTCCATTCACGCCTGTCGCGACACCACTGGAGGCGGGCTGCACGATATTGGGGCGTGAGCGGAAGACGGCCTAACGGTGTGCGGGACCGTAGCCCAGCTTCATGGAGACGGTTTCGAATGGTCCTCGCCGATACCCCAGGAGCAACAGTGTCCCTAATTTGCTGGGAAGTGGCGGTGCGGTCCCCTACGGCACTGCGTAGGATCCTACGGTCTTGGCGTGCATCCGTGCGTCGCTGCGGTCCGGTCCCAGGTCGACGGGCACGTGCACCTTCCACCGACCACTGGCGACAACATCGATGTACTGTGGAGACCTCACGCCCCACGTGTTGAGCAATTCGGCGGTACGTCGACCCGGCCTCCCGCATGCCCACTATACGCCCTCGCTCAAAGTCCGTCAACTGCACATACGGTTCACGTCCACGCTGTCGCGGCATGCTACCAGTGTTAAAGACTGCGATGGAGCTCCGTATGCCCCGGCAAACTGGATGACACTGACGGCGGTGGTGCACAAATGCTGCGCAGCTAGCGCCATTCGACGGCCAACACCGCGGTTCCTGGTGTGTCCGCTGTGCCGTGCGTGTGATCATTGATTGTACAGCCCTCTCGCAGTGTCCGGAGCAAGTATGGTGGGTCTGACACACCGGTGTTAATGTGTTCTTTTTTCCATTTCCAGGAGTGTACTTCCTCTTTCATAAACATTACCAGGAGTCTGTCCTAAGAGTCATCAGGCTCATTGTCTTTGATATTTTGGCAGATATATGCAATATATGCAGTTTCGTTTTTAAAACGTGTCGATGGAGTCAGTACAAACAAATACTGTTTATAGTACACTTCATGCGACGCTCCATGTCAATGAAAAACATCGACTAGGCCAAGAGATCGCCCTCATTTTCTTGTGCCTTAGTCCTGCTTTGGCACAGTGTTGGTGTGTTATAAACGGATCTACCAAGGTTAATTTTTGAGGTGTGGTCGGACCCTCTTCTTGTTGCCATCCCATTACCCCCTGAGACCGTATATGTGCACTGCAACTCTTTGTATGCAGTGTTATTCATCTGAAAGTGACCGAAGTTTTCTAACTGTTTGCGAATCGTGCAACTGAGCTTGGACTTCGGTACCAGCCCAGTATTTGCCTTGCGGTGTGTGGGACACCACCAAAAAACCACATCCAGGGTGGCCGGCGCATCAACGCTAATCGTTCATCTGCCAGGCGGATTCGATATGGGGACAACAAACCTCCCTGTTGCGGAGGCGGCGATTGTAACTCGCACAGCTAATCCTTATTTTTTTCGCCCCTGGACAGGAAGGATAACGACACAAAAAGTGTCTATTTGCCACCGGCACTTGTGTCCTAAGAAAAAGAAGAAATGAACCTCTTCAGTCGTTGACACCTATCTATGCCTAACCCAAAACAACTACCCTGTTACTGGTTTGGAGGGGGGGGGGGGGGGGAGGTAAGAAAGAAAGAAATCAGGTAGAGGACACACGGAGGAGCGATGAAAGTGAAAGGAGTTGTGTAGGGCTTTTTTTATGTACCAGAATTCCAGGAGTCGCTCACACCTTCGGATGGTGGAACATTCAAACGTGTCTTTTCGGTATTTTAATGGGAATTCCGTTTGTAGTTCATTAGCATCATGACGGCAAAGTAAGCATTAACATCTCACAGTTTGGACGTTCCAGCTGGAAGGTGGACCATGAAAGGCGCTCCATAGAAAATTTGAAGAGAACTGCTTGTATCTGAGGTTGCAAATAAGTTTACAATGTTGATCATTAAGGTACGTCCAGTAACCCATTTCCAATTTCTTGTTGGGACCAAAAAGGTATGGTCATGTATCCAATTCACAGTGTTAGCTTTTGTTGCAGGGTAATGAATCACGTCTTGGAACAAAAGCGTCTGGAAAGTGATCGGAGCAGGTGTATGTCAGATAAGGAAACCCAAGATACGCTTTGCAAGCCTCCAGACGTCAGACAATGGACCACATGAGAATCACTGAGCATCTGTGTCGTCCACACCACAGTGCACACATAGGGGTGTGTCAGCGAGGTGGATGCAGTGCAAACGAAACTGGTTGACCTGCTTGCCACTGATGGTGACAAACAGGCTGATTGGATACTAGTTTTGAGAAAGCCTGTATGTACCACTCTCCATACACCTGGGGAAACTTGTGTTCAGTGGGATTAGGGGCCCAGTACTTTTTTAATGGATCATCTGTGTTTGGAGAATTAGTGGAAGTGGTAAGAAGTGGAGGATATAACTTAATTCCAGAAAGATATACCGAAAGTGATAAAAGGGGAATGGAATGTTCAATAACATGACAAACTGGTTTATATTCATGTGAAGTCAGTCCAGCGAGGTTCGTCAGGCAATGGGCCTGGACTTTCATTTGGCAGCTAACAGGAAGGGATGTAAATCTGTCTGACATGTGGAATAAGCCAACCCCATCACGCCCCTATGGGAGGGCAAAGGAGGCATATTGAACATTGAACAACATCCAAGTACAGACAAAGGATCCCATCGTCATCAACGTACAATGGGCAATGGTAATCAGGAGCGGGAACACTCATGCCACATGAGGGATGCGAGAAGCACAGTAGACACTCATGTTCCATGTGTGCTGTACAGTGTTGAGGGATCTAAGTCAGTGATCAACAAGGCCACCCAGATCATTTTGGGGAGAGTCTGCTGGTTGTCACCTCCAAACTGTGGAGATCGTTCATAAAATAAACACCTAAGTAGCACACAGTGGTGGCCACACTTATAGGAGCGACACATCTCTCAGGTAAGCCTTCAACAATGAGCAGAATCTGCGATTTGGAAAAGTTAAGAGAACTGCCCGATACCTCCCCATATGTCATCATCCATGATAGAGCCAAGTGGGCATCATCCTCGCTGTGTAGGTGGAGAACGAGACCATCAGCATAAGACATACAACAGATGTAGTACATATGCATTGACAGGCCCACCAGATGTTGGCGAAGTCCCTGGAGAAGGTGTTCTAAAACCAGGGTGTAAAGTATCATGGAAAGTGGAAAACCCTGTTGGACAGAGCACTCGATCACTAGAGACATGGTGAGGCGTCCGTAGAGTATTCTTGAAGAGGTGCATTACCACTGTTACTATATGAGCCGGAGAACCCTTGTGCTGGAGGACTGTCTTCAGAAACATGTGAGTGACACAGCCAAATGCCTAACTGAAGTCAAATTATGCCAATGCACCAGGCACACATCGCGACCTGGTGAGTGTGATCACATCCCTGTAATAGCAAAGGGCTGTATGAATATATCGTTGTTGAGTGGAGTAAAGGGCCAGTAATCACAAACCCATGACCCTCCAAGCGGTTTAGGGACCAGGATGATGACAATATCAAGGAAGATGACTGGGATCGTCGTTGTTATGGACATCAGTTCCGACAGATGGATGCTCAAGTAGGTACCAACACATAACATTCGAGGAGGAGACCGTCAGGCCCTGCGAACTTATCGGCAGCTCCCGCGTTGAGAGCTTCTAGGGTCATCTGTGGTCATGTTATAACGTTCTGCACGGATCGTTACATTTAAGCTAACTTTCTATTGCATGGAGTTCATTTTGATGAAAGAAAGTTGCCAATTTCACAAAATTTATTGACAGCTGAATTGGTCACGTTAACAAAAACACTGACTGACATGCTTCACAGATCTCTTTGACAGACTGAAAACAACTCAACAACTAACTTGCAGCCTCGCTGAATCGCTTTATATAGAATTTTAACAATAAATTTCAAAATAACCCATTATTAATTTTGTACAATTTTGATGTTACAATCAAAATTTGCAAAAGTAAAGAAACTGACGTTACAGACGAATAAGGTATAAAATACAATATCATATTACATAATGTTTTTTAGTATTATCTATAGTTTTAAATATTAAAAATCAATCTGAACTTTAATTACAGTTTGAATTTGGTTACCAACATTCAGTGGCAGTACAAATCTCGTGCTTTATGCGACTACATACGTAAATTTTACAAATGAAGCCTTAAATTATGAAAATCGGAAAGTTGTGTGGTGTAAACAATTGGAATGTTAATTAGAAATGTAATTACAAAGGATATTAATTACAGAGGAGGACATAAAATAGATAAAAAAATGAAAATAACTTTTAAGTTGTTTCTCAAGAAAATGATGTTCTCTGTGTCAACCCACCAATCAACTGCAGTTAAGGTAATTAGAAGTGCCAATCAGTTATGCCAACATTTCTTGATTAAACATGTAACTCAGCACCTGTACAAGATTTTGTAAATGACAACAATACAAAATGGCTCTGAGCACTATGGGACTTAACTGCTGAGGTCATCAGTCCCCTAGAACTTAGAATTACTTAAACCAAACTAACCTAAGGACATCACACACATCCATGCCCGAGGCAGGATTCGAACCTGCGGCCATAGCCACCCCAGCCGGCTGACAACAATCCCCTGCCAATTATGATAATATACGTCCTTCCAGGACATTCTATATGCTTTCACAATGAATATCAAATGTTTTAGCAAACTGTACTATATATGAAAGCGTTGGTATATTGATAGACACACAAGCACACATACAAAATTCAAGCTTTCGCAACCCACGCTTGCTCCATCAGGAGAGAGGGAAGGAGAGGGAAAGACGAAAGGATGTGGGTTTTAAGCGAGAGGGTAAGGAGTCATTCCAATCCCAGGAGCGGAAAGACTTAACTTAGGGGGGGGGAAAAAGGACAGGTATACACTCTCACACATACACATATCCATTCGCACATATACAGGCACAAGCAGACATAGAGACCTTTTTTCCCCCTAAGGTAAGTCTTTCCGCTCCCGGGATTGGAATGACTCCTTACCCTCTCCCTTAAAACCCACATCCTTTCGTCTTTCCCTCTCCTTCCCTCTTTCCTGATAAAGCAACTGTGAGTTGCGAAAGCTAGAATTTTGTGTGTGTGTGTTTGTGTTTGTTTGTGTGTCTATCAACATACCAACGCTTTCGTTTGGTAAGTTACATCATCTTTGTTTTTAGATATATTTTTCCCACGTGGAATGTTTCCCTCTCTATATATATAAGTCCGTCGGAAGCACTGACTCGTCCGAGAGCCTCATGGATGCATGGAAGAAGGAACTGTGTGTGTGTGTGTGTGTGTGTGTGTGTGTGTGTGTGTGTGTGTGTGTGTGTGTGTGTAAGGTGGTATCAGTCTCTTCATTAGAGTCTTGGGGAAGGCTGTTTCCTTATAATGTCTTCCTGAAGTTCTTAAACCACGTCCTCTGGTATATAGTGTTAACAGTGAGTGCCTCTACCTCCTCAATTAAATTTGGGATATGTGGGATGGCAGCATACAGCAGCCAGGTGAAATATGAATGGAAAGTGTGATCAGTGGTGCATTGCATAATATATCGTCATCCTTCCACATGGGTGAGTTTGTATATGAGATCTTGACGACAAGTCCAGTGTTCTATGAGGAGGTGGTACATTGATGGTATTTTGTGAGTCATACAGTAATGGGAGCAGAACCGGACAAGAGTCCCTTCCAAATGTCACATCAGTGAAGTGATGTGCACTTTAGCATGATGCATGATCGCCTGATGGAAAGGAGAAAATGTTATCGAAGTGCAGTCGTGTAGGACTAATAGTAAAAGTCCATAGTGCTCACATTCCAAGCCTTGACATGTTAGCCATAACTCAGCAATGCTTGCATATAGCCGGTTTTATGCAGGATAGCCACCAGGATAGGGTGGATGGGTAAGCGAGGTGACATCAATGACAGAGGGCCTGCACATCCTCAGCAATCTGTCAGCAGTCATGGACAGTCCAGTTGGCAATGTTTAATTTCCACAGTCCACAACTGTGCCACACCTGTCGATAAGTGAGAGTGACATTGCAGATGTAGGCCTCATGGTCAGAGAAAGCCAGAAGCTTAATTTTGGCATGTTGAGGGTCTCCAGCAAGGGAATGTGTTAGATATGTACAGTCAACTGGACAAGTGCGCCGTATAGTACATGAAACCTGCATGGGTGCCATGAACCTCCACCTATGTGTTGATAAACTGAAGTTGGTTGATGATGACAGAGAGGGCTGTATGCAGGAAATGTCGTGAGAGTTGATCAGTAGGCCCTTGTGTGGAGTAGAAGTCCCTACCAAGAACTATGTCATCCAGGCGATCCTAAAAAAGCAACCTTACTTTGTCAGCAAAGAAGATGTGTTATTCTGACGTTGACTGGAGTTGGACAGTGCATATACTTTTAGGATCCAGAAACCAAACAGCGTGAGGGCCACACCCCTGGTATCAGAAAGGTACACTACATATTCAGTGGGTAGCCATGCAAGGAGGAGCAGGACTCCACTACCGTTATCAGGGGCATGGGAGATGTGGGCCGTATAGCAAGGTGGAGCATAGAAATCAGTAATGATCACTTCTCATGGAAGGGCAATGTTGACATCAGCAGTGTACATGGTATCTCTGAACATTGCCATTTTATGTGGAGCCTGAGTGATGGCCAGATTCATCATCATAATATGGTAGTGTAGTGGATGGGCTCTCCCTAATGACACAGAGGGTCCTGCGGAGATGTCCAGTTGTTTTGAAACGTTCAGTGCAACCACTGTGGCTGCAATCACTGGCTGGAAGCTGCGTTGGGCATCAACATGTGGCACACCCTGACAGATGAACCAGCAACCCAATCTGCTACATCATCAACATCGTCAGCCGAGGAGATCCAAACTTGTGGCAGGTAACTGCCACACTCATCGAGGGCTAAGGGTGGTGACACTACCATGGTTAGAGCTGGGGAACATCCCTCCATGTAATCTGTCATTATCAGGTGGGATCACAGGCAGTGGAAAGGATGCTCCCCAGACGGGACATTGGGAGCAGCCACTATTGTTGTCAGGGTGCTCAAAGGAGATCAGTGTCTGGTATCTGGTTGACTACCCATAATGCTACATGAAGAAGTGTATTGTTGGAGGGCTTTGACTTTGCTTCTTCTGTTTTTGGAGCTCCCTCTTCTTTCAGAGGTTCTGTCCTTTGTTGGAATGTGGCCATTTGTCATCTGAAGTTATGCCCATCTGAAGGAAAGCAGAGGTAGGCACCACACTTAGTTTTCTGTCCATTGCAGTGGACAGGCTGTTCATTGACCTCTGTAGAGTTGTTGGTCTCATTGCCATCAGAGGAGATGGTGCAAGTGGGGTATCATTTGCTCCATCATTTCCAAGGGGAAGTTCCAACAGAAGAACAGGTGATTCCTGAAGTGACACATCCATGTTGTGTAAAGCATCCATGTTGGGTAAAGCAGTGACCATCAGTTTGGGAGCTGTGTCACCAGTCGGGATCTGGAACAAATGACAACAGAGACAATCATACCTAACATTGTCCTGTTGTCCACATCCGTATATGCCTTTGCTGGACACGATACATGATGGTGGCTCATGCACCATCTATCAGCAGATAGGATGGTACATGTTTTTACAGTTCAATCTGATCGCTCAGACATCATTTAAAATGTGGTATGTTGTGAACATCTGCCATTTTTCCATGATGTGGCCCACTATGTTGCCATGGGATTGGAAGGCTTCAACAATCACATATTGTGCCATCTCAAAAGGGAGGTTGAACAGCCAAATTGTTCGAAAACCAGAACCAGTGTGGTCTTCTATCACCTCCCCAATTTGCCTGTCAGAATGTTTAAACTTTGGTCTGTGTGAGTGCTCTCGAACTACATCAGTGGATGCTTACTCCATAGTCATTTTAATGTAGATGATGCTGCTGGTGATAGACAAGTAGATACCTATCACTTCTTGTGAGACCAGGTGCAGCTCTTCATGAATCAATTGTTCAGTTTCATAAGTACATGTTCATGTAATTTTGTTATGGAATGTAACTAAGTGTCACTCAGTGGTAAGAGTGCTACATGAGGTACAATATTCATGAACACTATACAACACAAACACTGTGATGCACAAATAAACAACTTCATTAGCAGACCACTGCCTAGTGCGTATAGTTAGTCCACACCTGACCATGGTCAAAAGCAACCGCCACTCTTCTTGTTGCCACCCCATTAACGCCCCCTCCCCTCTGAGATTGAATATGTGCATCCCAACCGCCTGCGTGTAGTGACTAAAGTTTTCTAAATGTTTGCAAATCATATAACTGAGCCAGGACTTGGATACCAGCCCAGTATTCACCTAGTAGGATGTGGGAAACCAGCTAAAAACCACTTCCAGCCTGGGCTGTACATCTATCCTCATTATTGATCCACCAGGAAGATTCGATCTGGGGTCATCAAATCTCTGTCATGGAAGCAGCACTTTTAACACACATGGCTATTCAGGTGGGTTTACATCGTTTGGGCCCACATATGCATCGAAGCTTCAGACTGGTGGTGTCAAGGTTTCTTAAAACCCATCCATCAGTATAAAATAGATGCAATGACTACACTTGTGAAACTTTTGTTGGGAGGAGCAGTAATCTCACTGTCTTTGCACAAAAACCCTTGTCTAAAAATCGCTTGACGGGCACTGTTGTACTTGCATGTTTGAAAATGGTTCACAAGTTCAGATATAGTGAATTCCATTATAGCACTATTCATGCTGTAATTGTAAAAAGAAGTAGAAAACTTTGAAATCTGTTTTAATGTAGAGTGTAAACAAGCAGTGTAGAGACTGAAGGACGAAATGAAAAAAGTGTGGCTGTGCACTTGGTGTTTCAATTCTAGTGTTGTTACAGGAGTAGCATCCTCAACAGTAATCATTGCACCCCACAGAAAACAATCAATACAGATAAGATATAGTGGTCACGGAACATGTCCTCTTCTACATCAGAAAGAATTGCAATTATGTCATGTTCATCAACATTACCAATGAATCTCCAGTAGTAACTTATTTAAAACAGTAGGAAAAAGGTCTCTGAGAAAAAGTAGATAGATTGGACCTGTTAGTTGGGTCAGCATTAGATCTAGCCTAATGATGTGATCACACTTTATCCCAGCTGATAACTCCACACTGCACCTGTGCTGGTAACTTACATAATTTACTGTAGATTTCTTGTACATACATACAGGGTTGGACGAAATTATATAAACAGCAAGAGAAATGAATGCTTGAACAAGAATGCAGATGTTAGCAAAGCCTGTTGGTTGTGCTCCTGTATTTGACCATAAACAGCAGCTGTGAATTTGTTGCAAGTGTTAGCCATGGTCATAGCAGTGTTATGTGTAGTTATGGGTGCTTTATGTTGGACCTAAATGAACTGGAATGTAGGCAAGCTCTTAGTGCTTGCATGGCAAGTGCCTCCATAGCCAAGGTAGCTGATGTGATTGGTGTTTCAAGATGCACAAAACTGAAAATTTACACCACATACAGGGAAAGAGGAAAAACATCATCCACTAAGACACAATGTGTTCAAAAGTGTGTGTTGAATGATTGTGACAAAAAATAAGAGGATGACAGCCACAAAAGTCACTGTAGAGCTGAATGTGGCACCTTCGAACTTTGTCAGCATGAAAACAACACAAAATAGAGCTCCATAAGCAGGGAACTAGAGGGTGAGTTGGAATATCAAAACCACTTGTCAGTGATTCAAATGTCATGGTAGGAGAACACGGTGCGAAAGGCAAAAAATCTGAATTATGGAACTACAGAAGTAAGTCATTCAGTAGGATGAGTCTTGCACACTGTCTCTAACTTCAGGCTGAGTTTACGTCCCAAGAATAAAATAAGGCTGGGATTCAGTTGAGATTTGTGCAGCAATACTGTGGTACTCCTTGGGTGCCGTAGATATTCTGTCAAGAATTATGTAATCACTTTGGCTTATCATGTCCATCCCATGGTACGATATTTGTCCCACAATGGTAATGCTGTGTTCCAAGACAACAGGGCCACTGTTCCACTGCTTCCATTAGCCAGGACTACTTTGGTGAGCACAAGAACCAATTGTCACGTCTCCCCTGGCCACCACAGTCACTAGACCTCAGTATTATTGAGTCTTTGTGGACTGATTTGAAGAGAAGGATGCACTCCCACTATCCACCTCCACTACCGTTACCTGAACTTGACACAATTTTGCTGATAGAATGGTATAAGATTCCCTTTAAAATCATACAGGACTTGTATTTATCCATTCTGAGATGACTGGAAGCTATTTTGATGCCAACATTTTTCTACACCAAATTAGGCATGGTAATTTATTGTGTTTTTCGTTGGCATTACCACATTTTTGTCCACTGTCTGTATATTCCATATAATTGCAAACAAGCACAAATCATAACCATCTAGAAAAAAGGAAGTGGAAGTTGTTGACAGAACTACCATCATATATCACTCAGATTTATTTAAAGTAGAACCAGCTTAAGTTCCGAAAAAGCTGAACATGGAAAACTCATCTCTATCATTACATACACTCATGAACCAAATGATTAGACCATCTGATTAATAATTCACTTGTCCACCACTGGAACACAATACAACAGTGATAATGCATAGCATGGGTTTGACAAATTCTGGATTGCTTTCCAGAGAAGAAACGAAGTATTAGGGTTTAACATCTCATTAACAGCACACTTATTAAAAATGAAGCACAAACTCAGCTTATGAAAGGATATCAGCTGTGCTCTTTTCACGGAAACCATTCCACCATTTACTTGCTTGGATCAATTTAGGGAAATCATGGGAAACTTAAATTGGGATGGCCAAATGGCAATTAAATAGTTGTCCTCCATGAAGGTGAGTATTTTCCAGAGAATGTGGCACTTGATGCCTACACACAGGTCACACCACTTCCTTAAATTACTGTTAGTGGTTTTTTAGTTCAGCGATTGCACCCAATAGCATCTCAGATGTATCCCACTAGATTCAGATCAGGTGAATTTGTTGGCTAAGACATCAATGTGAGTCCATTATCATGCTCCTCAAACCACTATAACACAATTCTGGTATTGTTACACAGATAGTTATTCTGCTGAAAGATCCCTTCCCCTTCGAAGAAAACGTCAGACATGAAGGTAATTAGTTGGTCCACAATAGTGTTCATGTAGTCCATAGTTGTCATGGTCCCTTTGGTTACTATCACAGGTCCCATGGAAGGCCTGGTGAATGTCCCCCGTAGCATCGTACCTGGATTACCATGTACCCAGACACAACCATCACCCTGTATCTCTTGGTTTCCAAAAAGCATTTGACTCAGTACCAAACCTACACTCACTGTCAAAAGCACAATCATACGGGGTAACAAGTGAAATTTGTGTCTGGATTGAGGTGGATCTAACATGTTAAATTGGATGGAGAGTATTAGTCAGATGTAGAAGTAACTTCAAGTATGCCCCACAGAAGTGCATTGGACCTTTGCTGTTCATGTTGCATATTAATGGCCTTGCATACAATATTTATAATAAAATCAAGCTTTTGCAGATTATGCAGTTATCTATAATGAAATACTATCTGAAAGAAACTGCATAAATATTGAGTCAGAACTTAATAAGATTTCAAAGTGGTGCAGAGATTGGTAAATTGCTTTAACTGTTCAGAAATGTGAAATTTTGCACTTCACAAAACGAAAAAACGCAGCAACCTATGACTATAATATCAGTGGGTCACTGTTGGAATTGGCCAACTCATACAAATATCTGGATGTAACACTTTGTAGGGATATGAAATGGAGTTCAAATGGTTCAAGTGGCTCTGAGCACTATGGAGCTTAACATCTGAGGTCACCAGACCCCTAGAACTTAGAACTACATAAACCTAACTAAACTAAGGACATCACACACATTCATGCCCGAGGCAGGATTCGAACCGCGACCATAGCGGTCGCGCGGTTCCAGACTGAAGCGCCTAGAACCACTCAGCCACAGTGGCCGACTGAAATGGAGTGATCACATAGTTTCAGTCATGGGTGAAGCAGTTGGTAAACTTCAGTTTACTGATAGAATACTGTCAATTTACAAAGGAGATAGCTTACAAAACACTTGTGCAACCAGCTCTAGAATATTTCTCAAGTGTATGGGACCCATCCCAGACAGGAATAACGGGATGTTAAACATATACAGATAAGAGCAGCACAAATAGTCACAGGTTTTTTTTAATCTGTGTGAGAGTATCACATAGCTGCTGAAGGAACTGAACTGGAAGACTCTTGAAGATAGATATAAACAATTCTGAGAAAGTCTATTAACAAAGTTTCAAAAACCAGCTTTAAATGACTACTCTGGAGAATATACTAATACTCACATAGGGATCATGAAGATAAGATTCGAATAATTACTGCATGCACAGAGGCATTTGGCCCATCATTCTTCCTGCACTCCATACATGAATAGAACAGGAAGAAACCCTAATAACTGGTACAGTGGGATGCACCTTCCGCCATGCACATCATTGTCATTTGCAGAGTATAGATGTAGATGCAGATATAGGCCAATGTAACAACAATCATAATCCATCTGACCAGCTGAAACATTTCAATTGATCAGCATTCCAATATCAATGGTCTCGTGTCTGCTGGAGTTATAATTGATCATGTCATTAGGTCAACTTAGGAACAACTAAGTGCTCTGTAACACTTGAGCCTGCACCACCAATGTCATCAAATCTGACACACTTTGCCATTTACCTCTACATTCTGTGATGAGGCACCAATCTCCAACACTTTCTCATCTATCCATGGTTTGACCATTCTTCAACCAGTTTCCACATATCCCCAAAACAACCAAACAACTTCACCATTTCTAAAGTGCTCATTCCTAGGCACTGGCCCATGACAATCTGGTCTTTGTCAAAGTCACTTATATCAATGGATTTTCCTATTTGTGGCCTTTATCATCACAAGAATGATGGGTGATTTGTGTCTACTCCACTTACATAGTTTCCTTATTGTGTTTTGTGCACACAGTGCTACCAGCAACATTTAGTCTTACTATGAGCAGCAATCATTATGTTTAGGCTCGTCAGTGCACACTCAGTATGTCATGCATAGAGGAAATCAATTTGATTCACTTTCTCTAGAATTCTGGACGGCATCTGATTCAGTTCCTTTGGGATAGCTTACTAGGTTTGCATCTGGATCAAAAATTGCCTAACAGGCAGGATGTAGCCCATTATTCTGAATGGAGGGTTGTGTACAGACACTAAAGTAGTATCTAGTGTACCCCAGGAAGGTGTAATAGATTCATTACTGAAACTTCCTGGGAGATTAAAACTGTCTGCCGGACCGAGACTCGAATTCAGGACCCTTGCCTTTCGCGGACAAGTGCTCTACTAACTGAGCTACCCAGTCACGACTCACGCCACATCCTCACAGCTTTACTTCTGCCAGTATCTCATTTCCTACCTTCCAAACTTTACAGAAGCTCTCCTGCGAACCTTGCAGAGCTAGCACTCCTGAAAGAAAGGATATTGTGGAGACATGGCTTAGCCACAGCCTGGGGGATGTTTCCAGAATGAGATTTTCACTCTGCAGTGGTGTGTGCCCTGATATGAAACTTCCTGGCAGATTAAAACTGTGTGCCAGACCGATACTCAAGTTGGGGTCCTTTGCCTTTCATGGGCAAAGGTCCCGAATTCGAGTCTCGGTCCAGCACACAGTTTTAATCTGCCAGGAAGTTTCATATCAGTGCACACTCTGCTGAAGAGTAAAAATCTCATTCTAGGGTCATTACTGTTAAGGTTATGCATCAGTGTTTTAGCAGGTAGTGTGCGCAGCTAACTCAGGCTCTTTGGAGGTGATGGGGTTATCTATGAGGAAATACTTTAGTATCAAAATTATAGTAATTTCCCGTTAGATCACCACAAAATATGACCCTGGTACAAAGACTGACAGCTACCTTATGCAGAGATGTGCACCACACAAACTGTAAAATTGTGGTATTATTTGGTAGAAGGGCAATGAATCCCTGCTAGATTCAGTTGTGTTGAACATACCAAATATTGAATGTACATTAATTTATGATAGCGTATGTTACAAAATATATTCCTATTGACTAATGTAGAACCTTTTGAAAAATCTGTTATGGTAAGACATGTGAAAATGCTAGGTTTTTCATCAAATTCAACACACTCTTTTCATTCCAGTGTCCTTCTCATGGCCAAAGGAGTTGAATGTTGGATGACTGAATACTGATCAGACTGCTAAATAGCAAAAACACATTTTATTGACTTCCCACTGTGATACACAGTTAAGAAACAAATCTTCAAGTTATTGGAAATGCAGCATCTGTGCTTGTTTTACAAACCACCTGGACATTCGCATTTGGTGTCTTACAAAGCCACTAATAATCTAAACAAGTACAGCCGGGTAGAAATTTTAACTATTCAGTCTCATAACGGTTGTGTTGACACTCTCAGAGGGGTAGATGGTGCACTTCTACACAGCAATACAGTTCAAAACAATACATAATCACTATGCATTTGTACACACTTGCACCATCATTGAACGCAGTCTGGAAAAATTCAGGATTGCGCTTCTTGACCCAAGATTGTAAAGTGATTTTAAATTCATCCATGAAGAAAGCATATGGGTGCTGTAATGTACGTGAGCAATGTGCAGCATGGGATGAAGAAATCTGGTAATGCAGAAACGTCTATCACAGATGAACTGCACAGTAGCTGGCACAGATGCCAAGTGAGGACATGCTGATGAAGTGATTCAAAGAGACAGATGTGTTAAGCATTTGTAATCAACAACGAAACCTGATTTTTTTCAAAAATGGGTCAAGAAACAAAACCATGAATTTTCCCAAACTGGTTTTGATGCTTTGTTCAGCAAAGGCATAAATGTGTAGAAATGCATGGTGAGTATGTTGAATGGTAGTTTGTTTAGAGGGTAGTTCAGCATACGATCTGTACTAATTCCACTGTTATATACTCACTATTTTTTTTTTTTTTTTTACACGAAACTATTACATTTTGATCCAACCTCATATAATTGTTTTCAGTAGGTCTATGGTTACACTGAAGGGTAAGTTTACTAGTAAGGCCTGTGAAATAAATTTACATGACTATTTTCATTCGTTGTTGAAGAAGGCCCCGGCTGTTCTCAGCAGAACATTAACTCATTCGAGATGAAAAGACAAGACAGAAAACGTCCATGTTTTGATGACCATCAGAGCAAAGTACCTGGTCTTTCTTGGTGTCCTTAACCATAGAATCTAAATATTATTTAGCCATTGTTGCCTCTTCTGGGAGAACAATAAACAACACGACAGTGAAAGTCTATTTGTGAGCAAAATACAAAACCATGTTGACAACCATTCATGATTTATAAGTGTCCATTCTCATATTCATCTGGATTGTTTTGGATGCCAAATAAAGATGCATAGACCTACCACATTACAACAATCTTTGTGCTATTGTTTACAAGGCCTGTGTGAGTAAAGTATCATGTACTGCTGTAGTTGCTAAAAATAAATCATTATGTTAAATGTATTCAGTTTATCATCATATAGTGTTAGAGCTCTGGTATTTCATAAATAATTTCATAATCCTTGCATAATCTATTCCTTCTTGCTTTTTAGGAGACGAATCATGTTGTACTGCTGGTGGGCTATGGTGTAGATGATGAGACTAATGAGAAGTATTGGATAGTGAAGAACAGCTGGGGAGAGGAATGGGGTGAAAAAGGATACTTCAGAATCATTCGTGGCGTCAATGAGGTTGGCATTGAAAGTCTGCCTTTTGAAGCCACGCCCATCCCTTGAGCTACTGGTGCCAAATTTGTCACTAAAAGCATTTACTAGCAAATGATTGAGCCTTTAAGTTGTGATTCACACTGTTTTATATTTATGCAGCAAATGGTCTTTTCAATAACAATGTGTTCATCTGAGAATGTGATAAGCATTCAATTGCAAATGTGAGTTTTACACATTCACTTTAATTTCAAAATCGATGTTTTCAGTGTACTGTGGTCTTTTGTAGCTTCAAACAGAGTTTTGCTAATTGATGATACAAAAGTCCAGAAACATTAAACATATATGTTTGCTGCTTGAACATAAAAATTACAAAAGCACCAATAATTAGACAAATAAAGGAGAACATGCCAAAGTGTTTAACAGATGCAAAATGTAAAATTTAGAGGCTTCAAGTGGTATGAGAAAATAAAGAATTGATTACAAAAAGCAGAGATTATTTGTAGTGTGAATTCCTCTATGTCATGTAAATAAGATGTGCAACAGACTTTTAAATTATTCAGTTTCTGAAACTAGTTAAGAATGTGGTGTGTGTGCATGTGTGTGTGTGTGTGTGTGTGTGTGTGTGTGTGTGTGTGTGTGTGTGTGTGTAACAGAAAATCTTATTTATTTATTGGACTTAATCATAAACTTTTTACCGTGACTCAGTACCATACCTGAAGCATCCCAAAGTAGAAAACAACACAGCTTTCATGACTACAGATGAGCATTAAAAGCCGATGTTTCCTTTTAGATTGATGTAATAAATGCAGAGATATATTGTTTTACTCATCTTCAGTCTTGTTAAATAACTGAAATATGGGGTGATAGTGTTTCTGCCAAGTGTTGCATGTTTTTATAAAATTATCTCTGTGTTCAAGCAGTGTGAGATTTGAGTAATAACATGAGGTTTTAGAAGTTAGCACCATTTTCACAGACAAAGCCATGTCTCACACTAGCAGGTGAGACATGTAGAAACCTGTCAGTAGGAACTTGACAAACATTTCATGTTGTCTGCTCTACCTCCTAACACAAATTCATTTGAAACTGAACAGTATTTAACTCCAACTCCATCTCTAGGAATTCATTTACTGAAAACAAAAGCCACAGACTTTGATTCTATAGAAACCCCAACACACACACACACACACACACACACACACACACACACACACACAGAGAGAGAGAGAGAAAGAGAAATATCCAGGCACATGGCCTTTGCCTAATATCCTGTGTCTTACTATGTATCATAAACTTGGCAACATATTTTTAAGAAATCAACTTTCTCTTTTATGTTAGGAGCAACAAATCAAAAAGAATAAATAATTGTTTTGTTCACTTAATCACACAACATGATCAGTGCACACAATTCCCTGAAGTGTGCTATAGTAGGAAGTATTGTGCCCAGCGAGTGTTCTCTCTTGCGCCTTGAAATCTTTTGGATAATCATGAAATGGAATCTTTTGATGCAATGAGAAACCCTTATTTCCTTCACTCATGACACTGTTTTGTGCCAGCTGTACTAAAATCTACATCCAAATTTCTAAGTACAGCATTTATAGCTCTTACTGCAGTGTAAATATGTTTCATAGTAATACTTTGTCAAACCTGTAAGAGAATAAATCTGCCTGCAGCAGTCAGCTTCAGAGAATGTCTTCTATGTAAATCAGAGAAAATGAATAGAAAGGTAGTTTAAAATTTTATAAGATGTCATTTTATTTACTTTTTTGATATGTGTTGTTTTGTTTAATGTCTGAAAGGTTTAGCGAATAATTCATTAAGCTGTACAAAATGCTCAAAATGCCTTAACTTTTGCAAAATCAGAAAGATCATATCTGATAAAAATCCCATCATCCACACCAGACCTGCCAAAATAAAACAAATTTTATCATTTGTTAATGTTTCCCTCACAAAGAAATTTGAAAAAAATCTCATCTCTGAAATTCAGGCCAGGCTACCTCCATCAAATACCTGGAGTCCTGAGTTCGACTCTTGATCCAGCACACAGTTTTAAGCTTGCAAGAAGTTTCTTGCGTAAAACTGAATGGAAAGGTGGCTATTTGTTCCAACAAAAATGGAATAGTTGCTGTGTCCTGCTACCAGGGTGTGTGAGTGTGAGTGCAGCAAGTGTGGTGTCACCATGCATGTGCAACTGAATCGGCTGCCAACTGTATCAGCATGGGCCACCCGCTGGAGTCCTCCTGTGGGAGTAGGATGCAGCACGGCACGGTCTCCGCAGCACCATTTGCTGGTGACTTGCACTTATGTATGCACAGAGTAGCGTTGACTGACCTCTCTCTGTGTTATTCTAATTTGTATCTCTCACATCACTGTGCCGTGTCTTGTGGAGTCCCAAGAGGATATTTTTGTCATGCTTCAGAGATTATGAATAAAACCATATTTGTGTGACTTGGATTGGTTTTGTGTATTGCTTGGTTACAATACAAATGGTGATGAGTTTGGAATGGTTTCTGCATGTGCGATCTTTAAGTGTGGTTTCATCGGGTTTATTCATCACGGATGTTGTGCTACCAGCATATTTTGACTGTGACCATTTAGTCAACTTCCATTCTACTGGTCCATCTACTCACTTTTCCTCTGTATGATGATTCACCCAAGGATTGGATAGTTTATAGAAAAAGACTCAGACAGCATTTTTGGGCTTTTAGGCTTTCAGTGAGACATACTAGAATTTGTGCAAAGCTTTCTTCCTCTTGTGGATTCCACCTAAGATGTATCAATTACTGTGTCAGGTTTCCCCTTTTCAGTAACCAGCTGCTCTTGCTTTTGATCAAATGTACAGTTTATTGTCCAGCTACCACTGCAAATGCACACGTCATAGTGGCAAGAGTTGAATCCCACCAATGTCGCAAGAAACCAAACCTGTCACACAGGCCTGGGCAGGTGAACTTCACGATCTTAGCCGTAAGTCTCAGTTAATTACTGAGGCTCATAATGACTTATGCAGACTCTATGGTGTGTGGTGGAATTATCTGTTTAGCTATGGACAAGGTTGGTTGGTTGGTTTGTGGGGGTAAAGGGACCAGACTGCGATGGTCATCGGTCCCTATGGATAAGGAAATGCGCCAGAAGGCTCTACTCTATGAAACCACTGAAACCACCCCCCCCCCCCCCCCCCCCCCGTTCCCCACCAGGAGCAATTGTTGGCGGGAATACTAGGTGGCCAGTACTGTTGTAAAATTTATTTGATACACATTTTGGTCTCTATCAATATTTCCATCTCCCTTGATTTTTAGAGCAATTGACTGCTTGTCCTCGGTTGGACTAATTATCTGGATGATATTGTTGTCATGAGCTCCTTCGTGACCAGTCACTTGAAAATTTATGCACTTTGTTTCCTGTCTTATAATCCACGGGCTTACAGCATAACCTCATGAAATCTCAGTTTTTTTTTTTTTTTTTTTTTTTTTTAAAAAAAAAACCTTCTACTGTTTATTTGAGGATTCAGGTCTCATGGGATGACGTTCACTCTCTGCCAGAGCATATCTGCACTGTTTCATCTATGCCTTGCCATGAAGTAGCTTCAGGCCTTCCTAGGGAAGATAGCCTACTACCATAAACTCCTGTCAGAGGGTGGCCACATTCGCCCACCCATTCCATGTCTTGTTAGGCAATAATGAACCTTTCTGATGGAGCCCAGATTGTGAACATGCTTTTCAAATGTTGAAATCCAAACTCCTCTCGGCCCCTTATTTAGCTACGTTCTCTACGGACCAGCATATGGTTTTGGTGGCTGACTCCTCACAGTATGGCCTTGGCATGGTCCTAGCACACCAATATGCTGGCAGGTCTGAATGACTGGTTGCTTTCGCCTCCAAATCTCTCAATCTGGCCCATCAGCAGCATTACTCTAGGTGGAAAAAGAGGCTCTTGTCATCTATTCTCTCAGGAAATTTCATGATTTTTTTTTTTATGTCTCCAAGTTTCACATTATTACTGACCATAAACCCTTTGTTGCCATGCTTAACTTCCTTGCCTAAAAACGCAGCACACTGCCTACAATGCTGGATGCGGTTCTTGTCTTGCTACAATTAAGAAATCCATTTTTGACCTGTGTCTAAACATGCCAATGCAGAGGTGGTGTCCCTCATTCATATGGGTCCTGATCTCTTCTCTGATCACGAATAATTGCTTTGCTTCCATACTGAAACACAGGCCACTGCCAAGGGTTTCCCATTTATGAGCTCAAGCATAGCAGCTGCTGTTGCTGCTGCTGTCAGCCCAGTTCTCCACCAGGTGGTTCGGTTTGTTCAACAGGTCTGGCCAGATAAACCACTGTATGGACTCTCTGTTTTTGACTGTGTTTTGCTGTTGTCCACCGAAGACTTCTCTTCCAGAGAAGTCATTCTTGCCACATTACAGTGTGAGGTTCTACACCTTCTCCATCAGGGCCATTGGGGAGTTTCACGCACTAAACTGTTAGCTAGGAGACATGTTTCTCGGCCAGACATTGATGTCAGAACTGTCCATTCTGTCGCGGTTTGTGAGCAGCGTGCCCAGGAACAGGGAGGTCCCAGGGCGTCCACATCCCGCTGGCCTGTTCCCAGCCAGCCATGGGAACACAGTCATGTAGACTTTGTTCTGTTCCTGAATTCCTATTGGCTCTTGGCTGTGGGTGCATTTTCACAATTTCTTTACATTCTCCTATGTGTGCTGACATCAGCTAAGGTCACAATTTGCATGCTTTTGAGGATTTTTTTCCTTTTATGAGGAGTTGCCTTGTACCTTAGCTTTGATAATGGCCCCATTTCTTTTTTCACACCATTTAATTGATATGCCCCTTCAATCAAATGGTGAGGAGGAACAACTAGTGTGTACATTCAAGTCCCAAATGAAAAAGTTTGTTGTGAATTCTCTGCTGGATGATGCCCTTCTCCATTTTCTGAGCATGAGCACCTAACGCTACACACCTATGAGGGATTGGAGCCCGTCTGAGTTGCTTCATGGCCAGCAGCCACACACGTTCTTCCACCTTCTGCGGCCTATGCCACACCTGGCATTGGCAGATTTGTCTGGCAACTTTGTGCCAGAATCGCCAGTGTTGGTTCGTGGATTTGACCACTGGCCGAAGTGGATACCAGGAACTTTTGTCTCCCATCGGGGATTTCATCTCTGTGATGTCTGTATGGCCGGTGGACTGGTGGCTCACCACATTGATTGGGTGGGCCCCCAGTCACCGCCAGAAGCTACCAGTTCATGGGTGCAGCCCACCCCACTGCCCTCTGCCTCGAGCCCATTGTTGCCTACCTTGGAGGCATCCACATCCAATTGGCACCTCCTCCAAAGGTGGTGACCTAGGTTTCCAGCTTCCTAGCACCGTGCGCTCCTCTGGTCCACTGCTGCACCCTGCTGTTTCAGCTGGGCCGCCTCCACCAGCTGCCTCACCATCTTCGTCACGCCCATCGCCACTGGTGGATCCAGACCAATCTCCTCCACACTGAGACCTGCCTGCTGATGTTGAGGTGATGGCACC
Organism: Schistocerca gregaria; assembly: GCF_023897955.1. Taxonomy (NCBI): domain Eukaryota; kingdom Metazoa; phylum Arthropoda; class Insecta; order Orthoptera; family Acrididae; genus Schistocerca; species Schistocerca gregaria. The sequence goes on from NC_064920.1 coordinate 553,856,868, forward strand.
CTCCTCTTCAGTACTGTCATTGGTCACTGTGCAGGCCCACGGCAAGCCCACATCCTTGCACGTTCTAGCCCTATACGAGGTGCATTCATGTTCTAAGGCCTCCGATTTTTTTTCCCCGGACTGGAAAGAGATAGAAACATGCGCATTGTTTTAAAATGAGGCCGCGTTCATTGTCAATAGGTCCCAAAGATGGCAGCACCGTACGGCAGATGGAATTTTACCACCAGCGGCGAGAATGAGAACTGTTTTAAATACTTAAAATGGCGACGTTTTCCTTACTTGAACAGCGTGCAATCATTCATTTTCTGAATTTGCGTGGTGTGAAACCAATTGAAATTCATCGACAGTTGAAGGAGACATGTGGTGATGGGGTTATGGATGTGTCTAAAGTGCGTTCGTGGGTACGACAGTTTAATGAAGGCAGAACATCGTGTGACAACAAACCGAAACAACCTCGGACCTGCACAAGCCTGTCTGGGGTAACCGCCAGTGCTGAAAAAATGATGGTGTCCCTGTTCTGGGACAGCGAGGGCGTAATCCTTACCCATTGCATTCCAAAGTGCACTACAGTAACAGGTGCATCCTATGAAAATGTTTTGAAGAACAAATTCGTTCCTGCACTGCAACAAAAACGTCCGGGAAGAGCTGCGCGTGTGCTGTTTCACCAAGACAACATACCCGCACATCGAGCTAATGTTACACAACAGTTTCTTCGTGATAACAACTTTGAAGTGTTTCCTCATGCTCCCTACTCACCTGACCTGGCTCCTAGTGACTTTTGGCTTTTTCCAACAATGAAAGACACTCTCCGTGGCCGTACATTCACCAGCCGTGCTGCTATTGCCTCAGCGATTTCACAGTAGTCAAAACAGACTACTAAAGAAGCCTTCGCCGCTGCCATGGAATCATGGCGTCAGCCTTGTGAAAAATGTGTACGTCTGCAGGGCGATTACGTCGAGAAGTAACGCCAGTTTCATCGATTTTGGGTGAGTAGTTAATTAGAACTTGAATGCACCTCGTACTTTGGTGCCCACTCAGGACATCATCCCACCACCCACCATCAGCACCAGTTCCACCACTATGGAACTGATGGATGTCTTTCTCATAGGGCCACCAGCATCTCCTCCACTGCCTGGGCACCCACTTCACATGAGGGAGAGATGTGCTGTATCCTGCTATTCATGCTGTGTATGAGTGTGAGTGTCACAGTACATGTGAGCTTCAATCGGCTGCCAATTGTATCAACACTTCTGGCCACCTGTGGGAGGCGTGCACATGGCGCAGTGTCCACCAAGCCGTCTAATAGCAACTTGCGCATAATTATACACCGGGTGATCAAAAAGACACTATAAATTTGAAAACCGAATAAATCACAGCATAATGTAGATAGAGGGGTACAAATTGACGCACATGCTTGGAATGACATGAGGTTTTATTACAACCAAACAAATACAAAAGTTCAAAAAATGTCTGACGGATCTGATCAGAGTAACAATAATTAGCATAACAAAGTAAGACAAAGCAAAAATGATGTTCTTTACAGGAAATGCTCAATATGTCTACCATCATTCCTCAACAATAGCTGTAGTCAAGGAATAATGTTGTGAACAGCACTGTAAAGCATGTCCGGAGTTATGGTGAAGCATTGGCGTTGGATGTTGTCTTTCAGCATTCCTAGGAGGCCGATCGTACCTCTCATCCATCATGGTAGCAGTTACAAAACCAGAATCACACATTTCCCCGAAGAAAAAACGCCCAATAACGGTAGTTATGGTAAATCCAACCCATACCGTGACTTTCTCATCGTGCAATGGAGTTTCCATGACAGTTCTAGGATTTTCGGTAGCCCAAATTCTGCAGTTGTGGGTGTTGACAGACCCTCGGAGCATTAAATGAGCTTCGTCGGTCCATAAGATGTTACTCAACCAATCGTCATCTTCTGCCATCTTTTGAAACGCCCACACCGCAAATGCCCTCCACTTCACTAAATCGCCAGGTAACAGTTCATGATGCCAATGGATTTTGTACAGATAGCATTGGAGGGTACGCCTCAGTGCCAACCAAACAGTAGTGTATGGAATGCCGGTGAGACTGCACGAGCGCTGACTTTTCCATGCATAGTCGAACCCACTACAGTCTCCATTTCTTCCTGAACTGTCTCAGCAGCATTACGCTTTGTGCTCAGTCGGCCACTATGGGGTCTATCGTCTAAACAACCCATGGCTTTGAACTTCGAAATCATTCTCGCCACAGCACATTCCCCATCCTGATAATACAGCTTCACCAAAACCGCCTTTTGAGGTAACGTCAACATGCTGCGACTGCTGGCGCATCTGATTCTCTCTCTCTCATTACAGCTCCTTTTATACACGTTTGTTGTGTGCAGTCACTGACGTTTTGTTGTCCAGCGCCATTGGTCAGACATTTTGTGAACTTTGTTTTTTTTTTTTTTTTTACTTCTCTATCTACATTATTCTGTGGTTTATTAAGTTTTCAAATTTATACTAACATTTTGAACATCCAGTATGTGTGTGTGTGTGTGTGTGAGGGGGGAAGGGGAGGGGAGAAGCACCAACTGATCTCTCTCCGAGTTATTCTAGTTTGTATCTCTCACATCAGTGTGCTATGTCTTGTGGAGTCCCGAGAAGCTATTTCCCTATAGTTAATAGATTATGATCAAAGGTTGGATCAGTTTTGTGCGTTACTTGGTTACTACAATAATAAAAATCAACACAAGAATAATGAAAATTAAATAAAAATGAAATAGGAGAGCATGTTGTCACTCAGTACACCAACACATATATGACTGAAAAGATCTTTTCAAGGCTTGTCCAGAGACTGCATGGCACCACGTGCTCACCACTACAATAGATTAATTCTGGTACAGAGTTGAAATTATGTACCCGTATCTGTCATCCAAGCTCCGTTCAACTCCGTGCCTAGAAACATTAGATCCACTGTTGCTGCCAGATGTTACAGCTGTGTGTTCTGAATTTGTACATGCGTACCCCCAAATTTAATCAACTATTTCTTGTACTATACTGTGTGTATCCAATAAATAAAATTTAATTATTTTCTAGCCTTCCTACTATTAGCAGTTTTAATGTTCAACTTGTGTATTAAGTGACATTACATAAAAGTTATTTCTTAATTAATTAAGTTTTATTTTACAGTCAGATTCCTGCTGTACCAAGGTAAGTGAGGACAGTAATGGGTAAGGTGAAGTCTTGTATTATCCTGTAGAAAGTAATGTCACAGTGACCTCTATAATAAGCCACCTCATTACACCAAAAAAAATATTACGTCTGCTGTCCAAATTACCAGCTATTCAAACCACAAGTGGTCATGTTGTTACACAATGACAATCCATAGCATCACATCACTGATTTTGTGAGACAGTGATAAATGCACTCTGGCACCTTTCATACTCCTTGGATCGTATGCTTCACACTAATCTGATATTTGTTGCCATCTTCGTTGTGTTGCAGTTTTAGTGGTGAGCAGCGTAATTCCAAACACTTACTGCATCCTTAAAGGAACAGGAAATATACGTCCCTTGGCTCATGACTCTAGTTCAGGTGAGCCCTAACTTGGTTTAATATGGCACATCTATTAGTAATCACAAAAGGTCGGCCCAACCCAAATTGTTCTAACAGGTAAAAAATAAATTACAGTGCCTCTTTGCCTCTAAACAATTCTTGAAATCTAGTTCTCTACGATAAGCCACACAACAATTACTCACATAAAACAGCGAAATATAGTACTGCACTCTAGCTACATCAAAGAAGCAGTGACTGATTTAAGATTCTTCCTTAACAAGTAACAGTAACATTTAATTGTTACAAACAGCAGTATCTGTCTCCTTTCAAACTAATACTGATTTGTTTTGTCCATTATGATTTTATTGTTTTAGTCTCTCAGAAACAGATTTAAATTGCGCACACCTTGTTTTTGCTTCAAATAGTAATTGCTTTGAGTTTCCTAGCTAGCAGCATACAATACCATTCTCGTCATAAAGAAAAGATAATAGCACCAAGAAGCAGAGAAACAAATGTGCTAGTACTGCCTTTTACCGCATTGTACATGCCATAAACAGATCATAAGACTGTAAAATATGGTAATAAAAATGCAGTTATTTAGCCATTCAAAGGTATTCATCAACTCTAAAAAAAAAAATCAAGAAGTGATGCTGTAATGAGTCATGAGAGAAAAAGTACATACATACCACAATGAAGACATGCAGCAAAACAACAAAAATGTTATTGAGCTCTGTGGAAACATCTGTTTATATCCTTTATATCAGACTGTTTAATTACTGTTCTAACACAATGGCTGCCACCTACACCTTAGGCACCATCTAAAGTCAGCCATCGTTGCATGACTAGCACATATGATGTTCATTCAAATGAAACCTGGTCAGTGTGTCTACCTTTGCCTTACATCTAAGATGGCACCACTTAACTGCAAGTGTGGTGGCACCATCTGTTGGTAGAGAGATGATTTGCACCATTTGATGTTGCATAGCACCAGTGTGGTCTCACGCCATAAAGAAAGTGGTCACACAGGTTATCATCCACTACCAAACAAGCAGGCGAGTAAGCAGGAACAACAAAGAGTGATTCAACTTTTGGTGGTGAAGGGAGTTGGAGGCCGTGAAATGTATCGACGAATGAAGGCTGTGTACGGTGAGTACAGTCCGTGTCATTCAAGTGTTGTGGAATGGTGCAAATGATTCCTTGCGGGGCACGAGTCACTGAAAGATATGCTCATCCTGGGCAGGCACATTGTGTCATCACATCGCAAATGGTTGCAGAAGTGAATGCTTTAGTCTTGGACAATTGCAGAATTACCGTGGATGAGATCCATCGGTTAATGGGTATCCGTAGTGCAACAACACTTGAACTTTCGAAAAATCTGTGTGCAATGGGTTCCCAACCAACTGACTGCTGAACAGCGCAATACTCGAATGGCACCAATTTTGAGGAGGAATATGGCTTTCTCTCGCGTATTGTCACAGGTGATGGAACATGGTGTTACTATTTTGAACCAGAGAGCAGTCGTCAGAGCAAGCCATGGAAACATGCAACTTCACCGTCTCCAAAGAAATCAAAGGCCGTGCACACCAGATCTGGTAAGGTCATGATGTCAAGGGCACACTGCTTGTCGAGCTCCTGGAATGGTGAACTACCCTCAATGCCCAGTGTTATCAAGCCACTTTACAGAACCTTAGACGAGGCATCAAATCGAAATGCCGATGCATGTTGTCCAGTGGCGTTACCCTCCTACATGATAATGCCCACCCACACATGGACATTGCAGTGAAGACAACATTGCAGCAGTTTCAGTGGGAAATGCTGGAACATGCATTGTACAGTCCTGACCTTTCACTGTGTGGTTTTCATGTGTTTGGACCTCTAAAACAAACACACGACAAAGTGTGTGACTGGGTCCAGGTCTGGATCCGACAGCAGCCTACTAGCTTCTTCAAGGATGGAATCAACCGGCTAGTGTCACAGTGGAATAAATGTGCCAACAGTTTGGGCGACTATTTTTGAGTTTGTGTACTGTGTATAACTACATTACTGAGTTAATAAAATCATTACTAGTGACCGAGTTTCATTTGAAAGCCCTTTATACAATGCAAAAGTCATTCTGTGTCCACTATTAAGAATTATGGCCACTGGGAAGACACCATACATGGTGGCTGTGCAGGTGCCTCCCAGGCCACCTGTGGAATACTGTCTATATATGCGTTTGCCACCCAGCGATCGCCCTCAGTCTGCTCTCGGCCACTGTGCTATTTACTATGCTAGCTAGAACTGTACTGTACCTGTCCTGCACATGGCTGTGTCACGGATCCTGCCCAGTACATACCATCTTTTGAGGAAACTTTCCCCTCTCACAGAACTGGCTCCCCTTGCATTTGATGAAGTGTGTGCTCTATCAACTATCTACTTTTAGAACATTGTCATATCGTTGCATCCCCTGTGGAATTTGATCAGTCATAAATAGCCTAATTAGTTACAGCCTATGGTGCATGGGTGACTGAACTACAGGGACTCAGTTGGAAAAGCCCTTTCTTGACTACAGTATATAAAGAATTGTATGCAGATGTGATCATTAGGGGGACAATCATTCAGGTGGATCCAGATGAGGAGGACCTTATTTTGGAGGGTGTTTCAAAATGAGCCCAATCCTTCAAACTTTCCAAAGCCATAAGCCGTAGATTAGAATTCCAGATGAAGTAGTGGGTCTCGTGTTGTACCCGGGAGAGTGAACCAACTTCGCCAAAACAGCCAATGTATCAACAGTAGAGTGCAAACACCAGTGCACTCCAGCTCTATGTAATAAACAAGGATAGAAGTCTTGCCCCCCACCCCCACCCCAACCAGCGCTCGTTTCCACCATGCACAGACTGTTCTCAAACACATCAGAGAGGACTGTCCCGAAAGCTTCGCACAGTGCAAGGCATGCCAGAAGGAAGGATATCTTACACCTGCCTGCAGGATGAAGAACACTCACCTCGACAGGACCTAATCAGCATTAATATCATTTCAAAGGAGTCTCACACCACAGTGGTGGCACTAAGAAATGATTCATCAGGCTCACTTTGCGCAACAAACTCAGCTACATGTTGACACCAGTGCCTCTATGTCCCTGTTAAACTCTCAAACATTTCTCGAAATGAGAGTGCCGCCCCTTCAATCCACAGCTCACCATTTGGTGGTATATAACAACAACTTGTTCCATTCAAAGGACAATTCAGAATCAGGACAATGTAGAAAAATGCATATGACACCTCACCTCCTCTGTGATTCATAGAATGGATACTGAGAATCTATTCAATCTTTATGATTTTTCTGCTTTCGGACTTATCATCCATGAATCAGTCCACCTGGTCTCGGAACAAGTGTTGTTTAGACAATTGGAAAACCTGGCTTTTTGTCTTAGGGTCTAGGGAAAGCGAAGAACTTTATAGCACCCATTACATTAAAGAACTCGGCACATCCTCGCTTCTTCTGTGCATGACCCATGCCCCTCACACTGCAGGATTCCATAAAGAATTAGCTAGATAAATTCAAAGCCTTTGGACGTCATTGAACCCATATCTACATATGAGTGGGTAACACCTTTTGTTATTGTGAAAAAAAATGTCAATGAAACCAATCCTGTGTGGAGACTTTAAGGTTATGGTCAGTTTTCAGTCAGATTCTGATATGTATCCCATTCTCAAACCAAACAATTGTTCCCCTGCACTTGCGGGAAGCCAGTACATTCAAAGGTCGATCTCTTCAAAGCTCACATCTACCCCTGGATGAGAAATCACTGAAAGTACTGGTACTCATCATGCCACATAAATTATATCGTTCCATATGCTTAGTCTGTGGTGAGGGGAGCCACAATGGAAGAACACTTAGGGAACTTGCAGATACTGTTCCACACCCTTCTATCTGCAGACCTCAAATGCAATCTCAAAAAAAAAACATTCTTTTTCCAACATAGGACACATCATCTCTCGTGAAGGTATTAAGCCCACACAGAAGCGGGTCAAAGCTGTCACTGCATTTCTTCACCCCACAAATTTAAAATAGTTCAGGTCCTTCTTGGAAAAAAACAATCTATTACAGAAAGTTTATTTTCAGCATGGCATCAATTGCATACCCCCTCAGCAACCTACAGACCCTCCTATCTTCAGTACCATGTCTTGCCACATTTCAACTGGACAAAAACGCAGTGGTGGCGGTGGGTGCCTCTGAACAGGGCCTGGAGGATGTCGTGGCACACACAGACATGGAAGGCTATGAACATCTGATTCCATTTGGGTCAGAGATGCTCAATGACACACACAAGAGATAGGCCCTCACGATCATCTATGTGCTGACAGAATTCCATGTATTCCTACACAGAATAAAGTTTCACCTCATTATTGATCATAAGCCATTGATCACCCTCTGGCAAAGCTAACTGAGAGAACTTCCAGGTTTATGGCATATTCTGCTGCAGTAATGGCATTCAACACCTACTGTCTCCACATTTCCACTCTGAATCAAATGAGGAGGGCGAAAGACACATGCATACTTTTAGAACACAGATGAAGAAATATCTGTCTGACACTCCTATGGATGAGGAACTCATCCCAGCACATTCCTCCACCTCATACTGCTAATGCCTGTAGGTCTGGCTGTAGCGCTGTCTCCACACCTCCAGGTGGACACCCGTGTCTGGGTTAGGTGCTTCAGATGCCAGGACAAATAGATTCTGTCAGTTATCCAGCAACAGCAGGGACGCCACGTGTTCACTCAGACCAGAGTCCAGATGGGGGCACACCATGAAGATCAGCTCCATCTACAGCAGTGGATCCAGCTGTTGCCACCTCTGGGTGAAATACATTGTGGCAATGCCACCTTCTGTTTCTCTTCCGCTGGACCCTCTGATATCTCCCCTCCAGCTCCCAATCTATTCCTGACCTCTGTTTCTTAGCCCTATTCATCAATCCCACCACACTGTCATCTCCCTTGGTTTATAGGTCACCTGAGATAAACCAGATGCTGGGAGAAGATCAGGATGTGGTACCATTCCCGCTCCTGCCTGTGCAGGGTCCATACCAGGACCCAATACAGATTGACCTCTGCTATTAGTCAGAGCGACCATGATTCCAATTGCAGTATCAGGGCAAGGAATTTGCAGATTTACACTCCCATCTACGCTGACCAGGAACTAGTAAGGCTGAAGGGGCATCCAACACTTCGATAGACATCAGCCTGGTCTGGAGTTCTACCTGACACCTTGCTGGGTGTCAACTCAGTGAGATATGGCTTGCCGCTTCCTCATGGAAGGAGAGATACGGTAACTCACTGGCCTACCACCTAGATGTCGGGCACCAACCAACATCTCTGATGTCACACAAGAGCTACATATGATGTGACAGTCACTATTGCGAAGCACGGCCACCAGACAATGCAGCTCAGCTATGCAGAGACATCTCAGTGCCACCTGCAGCACGCCATCTATGTATGCTATCACTGTCCTGCGATCACCCTCAACTTGCTCTCTTGCATCATGCTATTTACTACACTATCTATAACTGGGCTGTCTTGGCACATTGCTACACCAAACATTGTTTCCCTAGTAGATTATTGTCCTGTGAGAGAGTTACATATACTTGTTCTGGACATGTCATCTCACTATTTTTTACATTGTGAGTTACAATAATTACAATGAGACACAACTTGTCATATCAAAAGCTGGTAAACACAATGGACAAAAAATTAGTCACCGTCAGGAGACATCATACTAGTACGGTGTAATATCAACTCTAGTCCTGACTATGCCCTCAATTCTACAGGATATCAAGTGCACGAGTTCCTTCAGGTAATCCACAACCATCTGGAGCCAGTCATTGTTAATTAGATCCTACAGAACTACCATGCTCTGAAGATGTTGGTTGTTATGTTTCATCTATTGTCTCAGGTAACCCTAAAATCATCTATCAGACTGCAATTGGATAATTTACGGGATCACTTAAGTTGCAATAGCGCCCAAGCGTTCATGAAAATAGGTAAAGATTGCACACTTTTACTCGGCCTCTGAGCTAAGGATGCTGAGAGAGTGGAATCTAGGGATCAGCTCATTGCAAAATTGGCCGCTGGTGCAAGCCCCATCTCCTTCTCACAGAGCAGTCAGCTTATAACTTAGAAACGAACAACAATGTAATCACTAGGCTCAACACCACACATCGATCAACAGTATATTCACAACGGCTACTTACAGCTACAGGCCACAATACTGTTATGTAGTGAAGGTGGGTAATAAACATAAACATTCCAAAGCAGCATGAAGTCAGCAGACTACAACCAATCACCGAGGGGCGAGGCCAAAATTTGCAACCTGTACATATTCACTGTGGTGACATCCAAATTGTGCTCAGATTAATTAATCTCCTTTTTGCTGGCCACCAAAATTTGTCATTATCAAACAAGCCAAATGTCAATTCCTTGCAGAACTAAGACTTATATTCCTGAATGTGGGCAATGTATCTGAATAACTAAGTGGTGAAAAGCAGTTGCAATTTCGAACATCAGTGTATTAAAACAAGGAAAATACATAAAGGGTCTTGGATCTCATGGTGCTTTGACTGCGCTGACATGGCACAATGACACTCTGATAAGCTAACTTGGCGGTTCGATCTCACCCAAGGGCACATGTTGCATTTGCTGTTGACAGCAAAGAATTTATAACCAGCTGTTGATAATTTCTGTGTATGTAGGGGGGGGGGGGGGGGAGGGGGCACATGCAGTTCTCATCACAAACAAAACTGATTGCCACTGACAAGGAATAAAATCTGTCTCTGGTCCCTGTCAGTTATCATGTTTTTACTATCACTATTATTACACAATTATATGGCTGTTGAGCAGTACACCTTTGCTTGTTGACACATTGGACAGTCTGCAATGATACACCAACTAATTGGACAACTTCATTCACAGTACAGTTATGGGCATACCCACACAAAATATATCCTTTGTGTCATTCTGTCACGTCTCAACACTACCTACCTTACTATGTTGATTCCATGTAGTCGACTGGCACATGCACACCACTTCACAGTCATATGATGCTAGTACCTTCCACACCATTTACAGCACTCAAAGTAACCAGTGTGCTCTTTTAAGAAGAAAACTACTAACTTTTCCAGTGAGCTCGTTACGCCATTTTTAAAGCTATATTTTGCTATTGTTGATTTCAAAATTTCTGAATTTGTACCATGCCACTGTGTGGATCGTCTTTCACGTGTACTTTTCACTCATTCACAAGCTAGCTCCGTACAACTGGTACCCTACAACCAAGACCTTCTTTCACTTAATGAAACATTTTGTTGAGTTTCAGTGTGGGCATACTTGTCTAGCAATTACCCTATCGGCTTACGTAGCACTGCAGAATGGAAGGAGAGCTTTGAGCTTATGCTTTTCTGTCAGCTAAATCAGTTTCCACTTTTTACTACCAATGAATGCAGATCTCATTTTTTGCCTTTAATTTTACAAATATTCATATTGTAAGAACCTCTGTTATCAATAAGAAGACTCATCTATATATACAAATTTTTTTAGTGAAATTCTCCTTTATTTTAATAAAGCTTCTTTATTTAAACAAGCTCTTTACAGTCTTTGTTCTGATTCGTAACTGCACAATAACCTTATAGCCATTTTTCCACACAGAAAGATAAAACAAATTTATCTTCAATATAAAAATTGTTACAATCACTCAGGTATTTTACATTAACAATGAAGTCCACATATTACACACACAGACATGGTTAACAACAAAAGATCTTTCAATTTTTTAATGCAAACAATATCAAAATAAAAAGAATGAAGGAAGAGAGACTGTGAAAGAGGGAGGGACAGAAGAAAGGAGACGGGGAAAGGGTGAGAAAGTAGGAGGAGAGGCAACTGGAGTATTTAGATGTCTTACATTATAAGTTATGTTCTGAAAATTAACAGTAAACAAATTTAAGACTTTTTATTTTTTAATCCGAATTTATATCAACAGCAAATAAATACTCATGTAAATTTTACACCATATGAAAATAACATTGTGTTCACTCTGCAAAATGTTCAAATGTTATTTACACTTCTGGCCATGTACAACCGAGGTGTCACTTGCAACCAGCACAGATTTATACAAGTTTCTTGGCTTCAAAGAAACTCTTCAAATGGCGCATTTGCCAAGCCCCCATTGCGAGCAAAATGACTGTCTGTGTGATAGACCACCAAAGCACTCGCTGACTGGTGCTCTCACTTGTTTGGCGGAATCTCTCTTCACGAAACTGTAAGTTAAATAAGAAACAAAATTGACATGTTACATCTACAATGATATGCTGATGTGTGCTTGCTTCCAAGATATCATTTCAATGTTTCAATGATGAACAGTAAGTTCATTCACTGGGTACAAGTTGTAGCTCATAAGCATGTCCACTACTACTAATACTACTACTACATAGTGAATCATTGGCTTTAGTTACACTGCTATTCATACAAAGCAAGGAATCAGACATTATCAAGAGATAAACATATGTCTCATTTTCTTAGAGGCACTATACAGTTACAAATAATTCTTCCACCACTGATCTTTACCAAAACTTAATGTAGCATTGCACTTCCTGTCAGATATCAACACACTGACAGACCAACAAGAAAAATGGATTCAGTCATTCATTTCATTGTCTTGTGAAACAATGCCATGAGATCCATTAGAAACAGATAATTAAGACAAAATTGTGATGCACATGTAGTTTGTGAAACAGTTTGATGCACACATGACCGGGACAGTTTTTCATAAAATAGATGTTTCTTGCTCTAACATATTACAGTTGATTCCAAAGTCAACATCTGTCACCAGCAACTCCCACAAACAAGAAAAATAAGATGACCCCACTACAGGTCATCCAATTTTTTTCATATAAGGTATATATTGGCACAGAACTACTGAAACACACTTAACAAAACCATACTTACTTAATTTGCTCTGTGTGACTTAACGCTATTACTGTGATGCAATTTACATAACTTACTACTTCCTCCCACATAGATCTGCCACAGTGATCACGATGATATTGGATGTCACATGGAGAGCTCTACTGACAACCATTTTTAAATGGATATGGAAAGAGGGGGAAGATAGTGGTAACAGAAGTGCTTTTACTACACATCATAAGGTGGCTTATGGAATAGATATTATAAATACAAAACACTGTACAAAAAACAGAACTATCATTTATGGCGAACAGCATCCTTCACTAAACAGTGATTTCATTCAACATATGAAACAATTATGATTACACACTAATCTGTAAACTGCAAAAAATTACTCTGAGGAAGTCCAATATGAAAATCACTTCGTTAAGAACTAATGCTTAAATTGAGGCCGTTGACGTGTGTACAGGAAAAAGTGATACTACTGAACACTAACCTATATAATACAAGTGTGGGGAAGTGTTTTCTTGGAACTGTTTATGGTTTTTGTTTCCTGGAAATGATCTGTAATGCATCAATTTTACTATCCCCACATCCCATACTAACTTTAATATTCCCACGTCAGACACTGCTCACAAAACATAAATTTAATAATTCATCAATATTTGGTCTAGGGAACTATACTGGAGAACATGGTGAAATGAAGTTTCCTAATTTCACAAAGATTCCAAGATAGTAAAAGGACAAATTGTAATTCTGAACCACACAAAATATGTTGGAATCACAGTTGTGCGAGGCAAGAAGTAACAATACCTTTGATGTGCTATCAGCATTTGTACAACTTTTCGGCAATTCACGCTTCAAACAACTGAAGTTCATATGGAATAACAACGTCTACATCCACATGGATATTCTGCAAATCACATTTAAGTGCCCAGCGGAGGGTTCATCGAATCATCTTCACAATTCTCTTATTATTCCAATCTTGTATAGTGTGTGGAAAGAACTCTGTATATTTCCATACAAGCACTGAATAACCTTATTTTATCGTGCTGATCGTTTCTCCCTATGTAGGTCGGTGTCAACAAAATATTTTTGCATTTGGAGGAGAAAGTTGGTGATTGGAATTTCATGAGAAGATTCCGTAGCAGCGAAAAACACCTTCTTTTAATGATGTCCAGCCCAAATCCTGTGTCATTTCAGTGACTCTCTCTCCCATATTTTGCAATAATACAAAATGTGCTGCCCTTCTTTGAACTTTTTCAATGTACTCCGTCAATCCTAACAGGTAAGAATCCCACACCACGCAGCAGTATACTAAAAGAGGACGGACAAGCTCAGTGTAGGCAGTCTCCTTAATAGATCTGCTACATTTTCTAAATGTCCTGCCAATAAAACGCAGTATTTGGTTAGCCTTCCCCAGAACATTTTGTGTGTGTTCCTTCCATTTTAAGTTGTTCATAACTGTAATTCCTATTTGTTTAGTTGAATTTATGGCCTTTAGATGAGACTGATTTATCGTGTAACTGAAGTTTAATCCGTTAAACTTCTGCCAATTTTCGCACCATCCTTTCTAAATTGTTTTGCAACTTGTTTTGATCTTCTGATGACTTTATTAGTCAATAAATGACAGCATCATCTGCAAACAACCTAAGACGACTGCTCAGATTGTCTCCCAAATCGTTTGTATAGATAAGGTACAGCAAAGGGCCTATAACACCATATTGGGGAACGCCAGAAGTCACTTCTGTTTTACTCGATGACTTTCCGTCAATTACTACGAACTGTTACCTCTCTGACAGGAAATCACATAACTGATATTCCATAAGCACAAAATTTCACTACAAGTCGTTTGTGTGGTACAATGTCAAAAGCCATTTAGAAATATGGAATCAATCTGAAATACCTTGTTAATAGCACTCAACACGTCGTGGGAATACAGAGCTAGTTGTGTTTCAAAAGAATGCTGTTGCCTAAATCAATGTTGACTGTGTGTCAATAGACCTTTTTTTTTCCTTCGAAGTAATTCATAATGTTCAAACACAATGTATGTTCCAAAATCCTGCTGCATATCGACATTAATGATATAGGCCTGTAATTTAGTGGATTACTCCTAATACCTTTCTTGAATATTGATGCAGCCTGTGCAACTTTCCAGTATTTGGGTACGTATCTTTCGTCAAGCGAACGGTTGTATATGATTGTTAAGTATGGAGCTAACGCATCAGCATACTCCGAAAGGAACGTAATTGGTATAAGGTCTGGACCAGAAGACTTGCTTTTATTAAGTGATTTAAGTTGCTTCACTACTCCGAGGATATTTACTTCTATGTTACTCATGTTGGTAGCTGTTCTTGATTCGAATTCTGGAATATTTACTTCATCTTCTTTTGTGAAGGCATTGGAAGGCTGTGTTTAGTAACTCTACTTTGGCAGCACTGTCTTCAATAGCATCTCCATTGCTATCGCACAGTGAAGGCATTGATTGTTTCTTGCCGCTAATATACTTCACATCCGACCAAAATCTCTTTGGATTTTCGGCCAGGTTTCAAGACAAAGTTTTATTGCGGAAATTATTATAAGCATCTCGCATTGAAGTCCACGCTAAATTTTGAGCTTCTGTAAAAGATCGCCAATCATGGGGATTTTGCGTCTGTTTAAATTTGGCATGTTTGTTTGTTTGTTTCAGCAAAAGTGTTCTGACCTGTTTTGTGTACAAAGGAGGATCAGCTCTGTTGTTCATTAATTTATTTAGTATAAACCTCTCAATTGCTGCTGATACTATTTCTTTGAATTCAAGCCACATCTGGTATACGCTTCTATTATTAATTCGGAAGAAGTGGAGTGTGTCTCTCAGGAAGGCACCAAGTGAATTTTTATTTGTTTTTTTGAATAGGTATATTTTTCGTTTATTTTTGAAAGACTTGGGGGTTACAATATTCAATCTTGCTATGACAACCCTGTGTTCACTAATCCCTGTATCCATTTTGATGCTTGTTATTAACTGAGGATTATTTGTTGCTAAGAGGTCAAGTGTTTTCACAACCATTTACAAAATGCTCTAAAAAATTTTCAGAGAATACATTTAGCACAA
Organism: Schistocerca gregaria; assembly: GCF_023897955.1. Lineage (NCBI taxonomy): Eukaryota > Metazoa > Arthropoda > Insecta > Orthoptera > Acrididae > Schistocerca > Schistocerca gregaria. Next base: position 553,872,435 of record NC_064920.1, read on the forward strand.
CTCCGGATGATGTTTTATGCGTACCTCCAAAATTAAACATGTATTTTTACCAACATGTCATGAGTAAATTACAGTCACCACCAACTATAATCATATGTTTGAAATCAATCTCAAGTTTTCTTTGAATCTTTCAGCAACTGTATCATCTGAAGTGGGAGATCAGTAAAAGGATCCTATTATTACTTTATTCCGGTTGCCAACAATAACCTCTGCCCATACTAACTCACAGGAACTATCTACTTCAATTTCATGACAAGATAAACTACTTCTAACAGCAACACACACACACACACACACCACCGCCAACTGTGTTTAGCCTATCCTTTTGGAACACCGATAGGATCTTCGCAAAAACTTTAGCTGAGCTTATCGCCAGCTTTAGCCAGCTCTCAGTGCCTATAATGATTTCAGCATCAGTGATTTCTATTAGCGCTTGGAGCTCTGGTACTTTCCCGATACAGCTATGACAATTTACAACTGTTATACCAATGGTTCCTGTACCTACGTTTTTCCTGTGTTCAGGCTGCATCCTTTGTGAATGAAGTCCTTCTTCTGTTTTTCCGAGACCCTCTAACCTAGAAAACTGCCCAGTCCTCAAAACACAGCACCTGCTACCCGTGTAGCCACCTCCTGCATATGGCACCTGACCTATTCAGCAGAACTCTGTATCAGAGACGCTTCGGTCCCGGTCCTGTCAACTATGCTGCAAATTGTCAGCTCTGCTTTCGTCTTGCAAGCAAGACTGGCAGCCTTTACCACTTCTATTAGTCGCTCAAAACCAGAGAGAATCTCTTCTGATCCAAAGTGACACACATCATTGGTACCAACGTGAGCCACCACCTGCAGTTGGCTACACCCTGTGCTCTTCATGGCATTAGAGAGGACCCATTCCACATCTGGAATGACTCCACCCGGTATGCACACGGAGTGCACATTGGTTTTCTTTCCCTTCTTGGCAGCCACGTCCATAATGCACCTAATAGTGGAGCTCCCAACTATCAATAATCCCACCCTCTGTGATTGTCCGGATCTTGCCAGCTGAGAGGTTTCCTCTGAAACAGGGACAAGTGACGACATCTGGCTCAGCAACAGTGTCAGCCACAGACAGCACCTGGAACTTGTTTGTCAGACAAACCGAGGAGACCTTGCATGCGGCCACCTGGGAAGTATTTTGTAACCTGCTAGGATCCGGGACGACCTCCCATTTGACCACAGGTGAGAGGACGACCTCAGTGCGAGCAATAACTGAGCTGGCTACCGGTGAAGACCAATCGGAGGAGTCAGACATGCTGGATGTCCTTTGGATCCCCACAGCCAGCCCACAACAGTTGTGCCCATCCACTACAACCTCAAGCTGTGTAACCACAGCCATCACAGACTGGAGCTGTGAACAAGTGTCACTAACTCGGCTCTCAACTGCAGACAACAATCGCAGTCCCCATCCATACTAAAGACCGTGAAAAACTAAACTATGCAGATAAATGGACTATCGACACCTTCTGAGCAACTCTACTGTAGACACTGATGGAAATGCAAAGCTGTGTCTAATAAATTAAATCAATACACAGAGATTCAAAAACCTAACTACCGAAGCACTCAGGTGAAACTAAATAATTTACCCCTGATTAGGAACTTCTAATACGTGACAAAATTGGTTTACTTTCCGATGCAAATGAAAACGCGAGAACTTTGGCTATTAAATATTAAATTAACATGCACAAACTCAAGGATTTAAACTATTAAAGCATACACATGATATTACAAAATTCGCTCCTAGTTAGGAACTCATGAAAGTCACAAAATCGGTTACTTTCCTGTTGCTGCGTGTGTCTCAGCTGGCTGCTGCTGCCTGACAATATGGAAATGATAGATTGCTACTCACAACATAGAGGGTGCACTGAGTCGCAGACAGTCACAATGAAAAATAATGCTAGAAATATCCATCTTTCAAAGTCCTTCATTACAAATAATAAAACCACACACACTCACGTAATTATAAGACACACAAACACGGCCACTGCTGTCTCTGGACATTAAGGCTGAGGGTAACACAAACCCTTGTAAGGGTCGAAGTGTCAGGCCTTAAGACCCAGAGATGATGGTGGCCATGTTTGTGCGAGTTGTCTTCATGTGAAGGCCTGTGAGCTTTCTGCATGTGATACTACGCAATTCATGCTTTATATACAAAATTACTTGAATGCTTATGCACTAGCCTTATCAGTGTATTGTCTACTTGCCCAGCATATGCAGTAATTCTGTATCACACATCATGAAGCTGGGAAAAATTCTTTATTTAGTTGTCCGATAATTTGGTCAGTCTCATCTAATGAAAGTTATTTGCACCTTAGTGCTTATTGCTAAAACTTAAACAAGGTACTTGGGTTAACCACATAATAATAGAAAATGTAATAACTTGAGAAGTAATTGATATATTTATTTATGGTACGTTTCTGCATGTATGGTAAATCAATGTTTTTTTACACACGAAAATACACCTAGATATGAGCACAATTAGTGGCACAATAGACCTGTAATCTATATACCACTACTCTCCAAGTACTTTTCAACATTGCTGGTGTAACATTTTCAATAACTACGCGAATGCAATGGTGCAGGTATGGTAAATCACAAACTGGAGTCTAGTACACTCGATTCTGATAAACCCCACAGGAAAAAATCAAGTGGCATAATGTCTGGGCTTCTAGGGAGCCAAGCAACTGATTGATAACAACTGCCAATCCAGCTGTCTGGAAACTCGTGATCCAAGAAATCCTTCAACATTCGCAAAATGGCATAGGGCACCATCTTATTGAAAGATTATGTCATGAGGAAGTTGTGGTGTAGCATACAGTTCCAACATGTCTATGTATGTTATTGCATTAACCGTAGGCTCTGCGACAAAGAATGGACCTATAATCTTTTCCTTCAACAATGCACACCGCAAATTCACTTTCGGACAGTCAGGTTTGTGCACTGGAGGGGGGGGGGGGGGGGGGGAAGCTTTCAGTTCCCCATATGTGGAAAATGTGCATGTTTACCTTGCTGGAAGTGTGCAACGTAGCCTCATTTCAGAAATGGATGAAATCACTTTCATGCATTTTTGCCAGAATTGCCTCCCTGAATGCCTTCTGTCACGGCCTTTCTCAGGCTTGATTTTGTGATAAGTTGCAGTTTTTATGCTTATAGGCACAACCTTTAATGGACAACATTGTGTGCTGTCAAATGAGATACCTGTAACTGCTTACTTGCTTGTCAGATTGATTTATGAGGACTCCGCTGGAAGGATGTGTACTGATTAATTCAATAGCAAGCTCTGGAACTCTGTGTTTGGCATGGTGGCCAACACTGAAAGCGAACTCCCAGTTTCCCGGAGCCACTTATCCCATTTCTTGATTGTTACGTAAATGAGATAACATTAGTTGATCGCAGTCCATACTGTGTAACAGACTTTAGTTCCACAAGAGGAATCTGCAGAATGCCTTCTGCTGTGGAGTCCACATGGCTACTGACATGCATTTACATGACGCAAGCAGCCACACACATGCACACAAGGATACCAACTGCCGAACAAACAGAAAACATTAAGAGTTACCATACATGTGGAAGCAAACCTAGAATAAATTACTTCTCAAGTCATTACATTTTATATTATTGTATGTTTAACACAGACACCCTGTATTTACCATAACACAAAATCACATACAGAGATTACTGGCTAGATTGTGATGAAAATTAAATCATAACAAGAAAGTGGAACTGTTTGTTTCGGATCTGTATTTCCTTTCTACGGTTGCATGTCATCTGAAACACTCATTCATTTTTTTTTTTACATGTATAAAAATGTAACATTATAATATACTGACCCCGTCCAACAGTTTTGTCAACCCATACCTCGACACCACATGTTTAGTACCTGAAATAACAGAAGGCAACAAAACTGCTCATTTTAATTGGTAAAAGTAACTCACCCTTTGGTAATTCTGTTCTTTTGCTATCTGCTCAACTTGATCAAGAAGTTGACGAACTCTGAGCTGAATCTCAGAAAGCTTTTCCTTTTGTGCAACATTGGCATAGTCCACAGCATGTTCTCCAACCTGTATGTCTAGGTGCACCCTCTTAACAAATGGAAAAAGAGAAAAGAAATGAGCTTTATAGCATGGTGTCTATATGATGGTATAGGAAATCAGCTATTGGTATGTCAAATCTTAATTCCATTAATGAAAACAGTTCAAGGAAAATATCATGACTCCAAAATATTTGATAGTAAAGTACAGTGAAAAAGTTCAGAATTTGGATAACTTGCTTGATAATTCCTGATAAACACAGTTTCTCCTTATAATACAAAGAACACTTCTTGTAACGGTCCCCATTTTGGTTTGTTGTGCTTCTTTGTAAAATACTCATGCTTAACAGAAAACATGATGATGAGTCATACAGGGTTTTTTTTTTCATATTGGTATCAATTCAACAAATGAGCATGGCTCAAAGGTAAGTGACACAAAGCCTTGCAGGTCACATCTTTAACTGAACACTTTAATCTCTCTGAAAATATGCCAAATGTGTTGCAGTCTGCCATTTATTAATTCACTTTAAAATCCAAATAACTGATAGGCATTACACAATTTTCAACACACATCATACCTGACAGTATAGCGGAGATGCTGAGTCGCAAATAGGCATAACAAAAAGACTCTCACAATTATAGCTTTCGGCCATTAAGGCCCTCTTCAACAATACACACACGCTATAGTGAACAACTTTGTAGAGCATGAACTGCATGCACCAGGTAGAGAATACTCCTCCTGCCCCTGTGCATGGAAAAGCCCTGTCACTGAATTTCAACCCATCTGTGTAGGATGCATGTCGAATTGAGATAGTTATGGAGAATGATGAGATCAGTATTTTCCTTGGGGTCACAGAAGAGGTCCAACCAAATCATAGGAGTGGGTACATGGCATGGGTAGGAGGGGAGGGGAAAGGGGGGCAGGGTGGGGGGGGGGGGGGGGGCTGAGAGAGAACTCTGTGTATACAGGCAAGAGAGGGCAGTTGGCGGTCCTTGCAGAATTGTATCCCAGCTGGTCCACCCATTTTTTAGCCACTCGCAAACAGTTTAAACTGTTTGCTGTGAAACAGCATTGAGTAACATGGATGGATAGCATCTGATACACTGTGACTGCACAGTTTGCCAAGAGTTGCTGGCATCTAGATCTCAGTGGTGGGATACCAATTCCACCAAGAGGCTGTCAATGGGGCTTGTACAAAAGGCTCCACTTGCCAACCACACTCCACTGTGGTGGACATCGTCTAACAAGCTCAATACTGATGGTGCTGCCAACTCGAGGCAACAGATTCACAGTCGATGCAGGATAAAATCAAAGGTTTGTAGACTTGTAGAACTGTATGCTCTGTGCCCCAGAAGGTGCTGCTGAGAAATCTGAGGGTCTTCAGTTTCTAATGTACATAAGATAACCATATTAACTTAATGTCAAACAACAGGCCTAAAAATCTGAAATTTTCAAGAACTTCATGTAACAGGTCACTGAAATAAAGTTCCTGTAGAAGATGCACAGTCCTGAGTTGACAAAAGTGGATAACCAGTTTTTGTGGGAGAAAATAGATGTCTATATTACATACTTTCTGTATGACCCCTGGAGTTGGTGTTCTGCAAAGTGAAGTGACATAGAACAGTAATATAGCCCAGTTCATCCAATACAGTTATGGTGCGACGAGAACGGCAGAATTCGGATAAACTTTTGATTTTTTCTCCTTTCCCTGTGAGATTTTAGTTTCTTGTCTTGACTTTTGGGACAAATGAGCACCATTCTTTTCTAAAACATGCAGCCTGTGGCTCTTTCAGGCACTGGTTGGTAGTACAATACTAGTCTCTCTCATCCTGGGAGGGTGACATCTTGGTAAGTGTCGTCCTCTTCCCTGATGATGCTGGAGAAGGACAACTGGGTGGATACCACCAGTGCGGGTTTGGGGGTCAATGGAGCCAATGTCCCTTCCCCAAATGAGAAAAAGGCAGTGACATGTGGATAAGGCCAGGACATGCCGTTTAAGGCCTGGTCATCATCCTAGGTGTGGATTTTGATACAATGCCTGCAAAGTTTGAACTCGTATCGTTTGGGTGGAGTTGCTCAAACTGCTTCTTAGCATCTTGGTAAGTTAGGCTGTCAAATGGGGGATTTTCTTCTCTGTTTTGAAACCTGAACATATCAGTGAACGAAGGGGATGGTGTCAAGGGCAGTTTACATACATAGGGGCCTGTATTCTCATGTATTCTCCTTCTACATGGCCTCATGCATACAGTTGGACATGTGTCCACATCTTTGTCACCTAAAATAATTTGACATCACACGTGTAGACCACGACCTTAACTTTCTCAAGATAAGTATTTCTTCAAAGTCTAGGAAGAAAGCTCCAGTGTCCATCCTATTATCTTTTGGTTCTCCCTGAATAGGATGAACAAAATGTACTCCAGGCCACTCGAGGTTACAGTGCAGTTCATTGTCTCTCTGTAGTGTTAGAGAAGTGCCTATGATTGATTAGCATCCAAAGTTTTGATCAACAGAGATCCATTTCTTAATTTCTCCATTGCAAAAACTTCTTCAAACTTACTGTCAATAATTTCATCGAAAAACAGTAGCTTCATCCCAAAAGACTCACTGTCAGTTTTGGACCATTCCAAGAACTGGGCAAAGTGTCCACATCCATTTCTCCTTGCCTGATCCTCATCCTATGGTGTGGCCATGGATGGAAACACCATGGAGTTTTAAGCCTTTGCATTAAAAAAATCTTGTTTTCTATTTGCTGAGCGGGCTGTATTGGCACAGATGCTGGTATGGATGAATTTGCTTCATTTAATTGCGGACTGTCCACCCTGATGCTTTCATTCCAATCAGAGACTCTCCCCATGGGCACCACAACATAGACTAGCTGGTATGGTAGCCATTGTCTGTAGTCTCTGTGCCCGGACTGGAGAGGCACCTTCTTTCTGGCATACATGGGAATGTAAAACTTAGGCATCAGCAGTGTTATCCCTGCATTTTCGGGGGCTACAACAGTCATATAGTATGTGATGATCCCACCCATGACGGATCGGCTATGGCACTAGATTTTGGGTGCGACCCTAAATCCCTTTTGAATAGTAGGTAAAGTGTCCTTCCTCTACAGCCCACAATTCTGTGAAATTTAGTAAAGTGGAGGTCAAGCCCTAAATTGAGACAATACGTAATTAAGCTGAAAAGGTTAAGTAAAAGTTTGAAAAATAAGCTAAAATAGACAGGTGTCATAATAATAGCCGAGTCGTCATTGTAAAAGCTTGACTAGGCATAAGACTGCTTCCAGTCACGTCTTACAACACACTAGGAATTACCACAGGTCCATTCTAGTCCCCAAGTCCCAGGCAGGTAACTATATTAAAATAAATGATTATTTTTATACACCCCAAGAATGTGTGTTTTTAATTGTATTATACATTTAGATAGCATAAAAATATTTTATCCTTCAGTGAACAATTACAAAATGATTTTATAAATGGATCAAATTGACTCCAAGCACATGCTCAAAGAACAAAATGCATGACCATTTTCTGGTACTACAATCTTTTGAAACTAATAAGAAATAAGATAGCAAACGTGAACATACGAGGTCTGATCAAAAAATTCTGGAACTTTGTTCACAAAATTTTTATACGCTTATCTTTTATTTATTGTGCATGGTCTTTTTCGAAATACTATCCTCCACAATTGATACACCGCTTCTAAAGCTGTTTCCACTTTCGGTAGCAGTGTTGGTATACCTCTCGCTGAATCGCACGAAGCCTCATCAGTGAATTTTATTTTATCTCATCTACTGTCACAAAGTTTTGTCTTTTCAATATGGTTTTCAACTTTGGAAATAAAAGAAGTTCGCAAGGGTCAGGTCTGGAGAGTACAGAGGATAAGTTAGCACAATGACTTCATTTTTTCTGCAATAGTCAGGCATAATTGTGATGCAAGAGCCATGAATTGTATAGTCACATTTCAGGCCACTCTCACAGTTCATCCTTCAAAGTCAAAGAAAACTATCAGCATGGCTTTGACACCTCACCTGAGCTGATGAGCTTTTTTTTGTCTCTGAGAACCATTCCTCACCCTTTGCGAAGACTGAACCTTGGTCCTAACATCATAATCATAGACCCATGTCTCATCACCAGCTACGATTCTCTTAAGGAACATCTTGTCCTCATATGCACGATCCAAAAGCTCGTTACAGATTGTGAGGCAAAGGTTTTTATGGTCTTGAATCCTGAGCCATGGGACAAACTTGGCAGCAACATAATGCATTCCAAGATACTGTGTCGGGATTTCATGACATGATCCAACCGAAATGTTACATTCTTCTGCAACCTCTCTGATAGTCAGTATTCAATTGGCATGCACAATTTTGCCAGCCATTTTTAAACTGTGTGAACCATTCGTAACACCGAGTACGGCTTAAGCACTCATTGCCATAGGCTTCCTGAATCATTTGGCGTGCCTGTAAAAGTATTTCTTGAGTTTCATGCAAAATTTAATGCAGATGCATTGTTCCTGTAAGTTTGCCATCTTGAAATTCGCAAACTGTGAGACACAATTTTCTACTCAATACAGTACTGAACAATAACTAACGTACATACGATACTGAAACTTCTGGAAGTTACACATTAAACACACCATTGGTGCAAAATTACTAGTGTGTGGAAATTTGAACAAATCTCTTATTGTTCATCAAAATATACTTGTTGTGTATGCAATTTTTATAGTATGGTATTCATCATCATAATCAACCAATATCCTTGCTGTGACTGGAATGCTGGAGCTGACTCATTTCTCTACTCTTGTAGTCGAGCCACTGGTTTCATGTGGTCCACTCCTGGACAATGAATTGTAAGTGAGCCTGATGGACATGAGAACCACCTCTAATAAATATCTAGGACTGTTAACAATGATTGTTGAAACTGAATAAAAAGTTCTCAAAGTCTATAAAATTGCAACAAAATGGTAGTTGATACTTTTTACTCCACTCTACCATTTCATTATGTGTTACTTCCACTTTTAAAATCAGCCTTGGCCAGAATAAATCCTTATGTTTCTATGTTGTTAGTGACAGTTTTAAAGAATATTTTGTAAATTACAAAGAGGAGACTGACAGGTTGAGCATATTTTGTGTGTCTGACTCCTCTCTTGTCAAATAAAATAATTAACACCGTGTTCTAGTTTTGGAGAAACAGCTTCCTCTGGAGACATTCTGAAAATATTTTTCCTACTTCCTTTTAAGTTACTTTGCCTCTCGAGTTAATCATGTCAACTGCCTTCACCCTCTTCATACCTTGCTTAGATTTACACACTTCAGCTGTCATTTCTTATAGAACATAATTTTTTTCACTATTAACTATCTTTGTTTCTGTTTCAACCTGGCACCATAATTGATGGAACACAGTCATAACCAACCTCAGCTTCTGTTTTCTTTTCTTTGCACTACAACTGTTTCCTTTGACAAATTTTCATTTCAGCTTCTCACACCCTCTCAAAGATACACTGATACGCCATAACATTATGACCATGGTCATCTCCACAAAAGCCACCATCAAGGGGAACATTGGCTTGAAATGTGCAGCACACTAAGGGTGCAGGCTGGTGTGAGCACTATTATGCTATGGGTGACATTTTCCTGCGCTTGCATGGGACATGTGGTAGTAATGGAAGAGACACACTGACATCTGCAAACAACCTGCATCCCTTTATGCTTGATTTCTTGATGAAATAATTTACCATCAGCCGTATGTATTGCAGAAATTTATTTTACTAACTTCTCATGTGCTACCAGTCTCGGCATTACATTGATACCATCTTCAGGCCCCACACATCATAGTCGTAAAATCGCTATACATGGAAAGAACCATATAACTGGATCCGTGAATCAAATCGTTATGCAACAGCTCTTGGTGGCCAGGCGACACAGACTGAGGCGGTTCACAAACATCGATGTTTGCAAACCGCCTCAGTCTGTGTCGCCTGGCCACCAAGAGCTGTTGCATAACGATTTGATTCATGGATCCAGTTATATTGCTCCTTCTGCGAATAGCGATTTTACGACTATGACGTGTGGGGTCTGAAGATGGTATAAATGTAATGCCGAAACTGGTAGCACATAACAAACTCATAAAATAAATTTCTGCAATACATACGGTTGTTGGTAAATTATTGCATCAAGAAATACATGCCAGCTGTTGTCCCACGGTCCATAATGGATCAACGGAGAGTTCATGCTTGATGTCTTCTCTGACAGCAATGTCATCTTTCAGCAGTGTAACTGTCCATGTCTCTGACCAGGAACCTTGCTACATTGGTTTCAGCAGCATTGTAATGAACCCATATTGATGTATTGCCTTATGTAAATCCTATGGAATGCAACTGGGTCACTATCAGTCACCATCTCCATGCAAGCAAATCAGCAGCCTGTTATTTATGAGGATTACATGACCTGTGCCTAGACATGTAATGCCACATAACTCCACTAAGCTACCAACAAACTGTTGGATCCCTGATACATAGAATCAACAATGTATTTTGTTCCAATGATGGACAAACAAGCTATTAAGCAGGTGGTCATAATATTTTGCCTCATCAGACAGAGCACAAGCCCAATCTCAAGGATGGGCAAGGAACAATCCCGGCATTTAGGGAGATCACAGAAAACCTACATCTGGATGGCTGAATATGGGTTTCAACCATCGTCATCCTGAACGCAAGTCCAGTGTGCTAACCACTATGCCACCTTACTCAGTGATTCTGTATGTATCCCCATTACCATTTGCTTGAAACTCTTACTATCTGTTTAATTGTTGCCTTCTTTAGTTTAAGATTATCTTTTCTTTTGATTTCTTCATATCTACATTTTGTAATTTGCATTAGTACCTTTGTTAAATAATTTCCTATTTTGTGTGTGACTAAAAAACCTCCATTTTCATCTAAGCTGAACTTTTTTTTTTAAATATATATATATATATATATATATATATATATATATATATATATATATATATATATATACTCTGACATATCTGCCTGTTCTTCAAAAAAAAAAAAAAAAAAAAAAAAAAAAAAAAAAAAAAAAAAAAAAAAAAAACACCTACAATCTTACAATTCTGATCTCAGCTTTACTCTGCATCCTGAAAGTCTATGACCCTTGAAATTCTACAGTCTTTTAGGACCATTATAAAACATACAATTTCTCTGTTTGATAAAATGCATTTATGACTTCTGTCATTTATGGTGTCACATCTGAAGCTACCCACTGAATGTTCATTCTAAAGTGTTTGTCCTACTGTCACATGAAATTCCTCTTATCATTTTTATTGGATTTGTTATTGTTTATCAGATTCTATTACTTTTCTTAGAGGTACTGACATTATCATCAGAATGTCAATATAGTGGTGCACAGACTGGTATGATTGTTACATTCTCTTGTTTATTTTTAAAGCAGGTATTGATTTTCAGTCAGATTCTTTAAATATTTGTATCATCACTCAGAATATAATGCCCGATATATTATTATGGTACAATATATTAAACACATCAGATTGTGATGAAAATGTAGTATATTTACTGCACTTTGGAAACCTCCTTATAAGTATGTACAAGAGGTAGTAGAACAAAAGACAAAAATGCACTCTGTATGAAATTTGTTTTGATAGAAAAGAAGTGCATTATTTCTCCATTTACACGTTACTTACTAGTTGTGATCCACTGAACCAGCTAGTGCTGTTGGAATACAGGCATATCACATGCTCGCCTGGGGTCTGCGATGTGAATGAAATTCTACCCTCGGAGCTATACACCTACAAAAGAAAAGGCATATTAAGATTTTTAGACAGTCATGCTGTTCTGGTAAGAAACACACCAGAAACACTTTCACACATGAAATAACGATTAGAGGTAATACTATCAACTAACAACTCATGGAATTACTCATCCACTCTAGCTACATTTTCCACAAGTTGAATGCTCGGTTGAATTCAACAATATGTTCAGTAATAGTCTTTTAGAGTGTAAATGGCATAAATAAATTGTTGCCTACAATAGTTAATACTGCCATCCTCTTTCTGTTTATGTACAAGTTGCATCTCATTCCCACCTAATGTTGCTACCTCAAAATGATGCACTCAGCACAATGTATGAATGACTGAGTGTATACTGCAATCACATCATCAACCAAGTGAAGCTTGTGTCTCATAATTACAGCAGCACTGTCCACTGCACCTTTTCTGAGGTAAGTATATGAAATATTTAGGTACAAACATCAAATAAAAATATAAAACAGAAAGTATAACTATTTAAAATGTGTATTAGTTTCCCCTGCAAATATGAAATACAAGATTAAAGAAATGCTGCCATTTTTCTAAGCATACATTTTACTCTGGCTAGCTGCACTTTTAAGTGCCAAGAGGTAATTGAGGTTTTACCAACCAGTATTTGTATCAGCAATGATTTGTCCTTGATGCTATGAGGCAGATACAAAGGGTAGAGACACATCACTCTAAACTTGAAAGTCAAGGGGAAAACTGCCTATCTAACACAGTGATGTTGAAAAGAGAAGCAGGACTTGCATCTTTCACAGCATCAGCAAAATTTGAAACCGATGTCCAAGGTGAACTAATGCTTAAATCTGTAATGCAACTGCAAATCTTAAGTTGAAGTTGACTAGTAAATTGGTAGATAATCATAACAGAATTAGTAACTGTAGTACAGGGTGTCCAGGTTAACCAAATTACAATATACACTGAAGTGACAAAAGTAATGGGTTACCTCCTAATATTGTGTTGGACCTCCTTTTACCAGTGTAGTGCAGAAATTCAACGTAGCTTGGACTCAACAAGTTGTTGGAAGTCCCCTGCAGAAATATTGAGCCATGCTGCCTCTGTAGCCATCCATAACTCTGAAACTGCTGCCGGTGCAGGATTCTGTGCACAAACAGATCCTTTGATTAGGTCCCGTAAATGTTCTACGGGAGTCATATTAGGTGATAATCTTTCACTCAAATTGTCCAGAAAGTTCTTCAAATCAACTGGGAACAATTGTGGCCAGTGACATGGCACACTATCATCAACAAACATTCCCTCGTTGTTTGGGAAGATGAAGTCCATGTATGGCTGCAAATGGTGTCCAAATAGCCAAACACAACCATTTCCAGTCAATGACCAGTTCAGCTGGAACAGAGGACCCAGCCCATCCCATGTAAAGGTAGCGCACACTATTATGGAGTCACCCCCGTTTGCACTGTGCCTTGCTGACAATTTGTGTCCATGACTTCATGAGGTCTGCACCACAAACGAGCCTGTCATCTGCTCTTATCTGAAATTGGGACTCATCTGACCAGGCCACAGTTCTTCAATCATCTAGGATATAACCAACATGGTCACAAGCCCAGGAGAGGTTTTGCAGGTGGTGCCATGCTCTTATCATAGGCACTCACTCACATCTGTCATCTCCGTCATATCCCATTCATTAACACCAGATTTCACCAAACTGTCCAAACTGATACACTCATCGTACTCCCCACAATGATTTCTGTGGTCATACAATGCAATGTTGCTTGTCTCTTAGTGCTTACAACTCTACACAAACGGCACTGCCCTCGGCGGAGGCCGACTGTCCCTGGATTGTCCGTGGTGCAATGTAATGCCTGAAATTTGGTATTTAGGCACACTCTTGACACTGTGGACCTCAGAATACTGAATTCCCTATAAATTTCTGAAATGAAATGTCCCATGTGCCAGTCTCCAACTATCATTCTGGTTTCAAAGTCTGTTAGTCTGTTTATTTCCGTCATGAGGCCATACTCACATCAGACACCATTTCACTCGAATCACCTGAGTACAAAAGACAGCTCTGGCAATGCACTGCCCTTTTAAACCTTGTGTACATGATAAATAGCGCCATTTGTATATGTGCCTATCATTTCCAACAATTTTTGTCACCTCAGTGTAAAATGTAAAAAGTTGTGATGTTATTGAGGTATTTATTGATGACATGCTTCCACAAGAATGGTAACTCAATTGACACAACAGACATCTAACCTGTACTCCACTTTTCTGCAAGTGATTTGCAACATTGCCGTCATAACATTTGCAATAGCTACACGAATGCAAAGGCACACGTCTGGTGGATTACAAACTAATCACTGATAAACTTGACTAGAAAAAATCAAGTCGCTTAATGTCTAGGCTTCGAGGGGGGGGGGGGGGCAATCGATAGACTACCTGTCCCACTCAAATAATATGGTAACTCATGATACAAGCAATCCCTCAATGCTCGCAGAATGGAATGGTGCACCATAGAGATTAGCAAAGTAGCTCTTTTTAACAGGACTATTCCTTGTGAGGTAGTTCTTACTGGACTAGCTTGATGAATAGTTCAAATGAACTACCCAACAAGTTCAGAACTGCAGCCCGAGCTGAACTAAGTGAACTAACGATACGGTTTTGGACTTCTGATCAGACACAGTTTGTGCATTTCACCATTATGCGTTCAGAACTATGGACACTTAGGTCCTGGGAGTGGAGAATAGTCACATATCAGGGGACAGGAAATTTATTTGTGCACATTCCTACTTCCAATAGGCAGGAGAAGCGAGGAGTAAAAGAACTATAGTTCACTTAAAAAAAAGACCGCTCTGAACATTTCCTTTCATGGACTAGTTCATTACAACTAATTTGTTCATGAATTACACATCCCTAGGGCACAATTTTGTTGAAAGATCACATCACGACGAAGTTGTGCCACAGCAATAGCCCCAACATGGCTATTTACATTGTTGTGTTAACTGTAGGCTCCATGAAGAACAATGGGCCTATAAAACTCTCTTTCAACACTCTACATGGCACACTCACATTCAGAGCACCCCATGCTGGATATGTGGAATGTAACCTCATCCAGGAAACAGATGAAATTGCAAACAGCCTCATTTTCATCCATTTTTGTCAGAATTGTCTCCATGAATGCCTTCCATCACAGCTTATCCTCAGGATTTACTCTGTTACGGTTTGTATACAGACTAAATCATGTACTGTCTAACGAGGTAACTATAACTACCTGCTTGCTTGTTGGATTGACTTAACATAGGCTCTACTGGAAGGACATATGACTTAATTCAACAGTAGTCTCTGGAACTGTGTGCTTGGTGTGGCGGTCAGACATCAAAAACTAAATCCCACTTTCCTGAAGCCACATGTCCCATTTCTTGATTGTTACGTTAGTGAGAACATCGTCAGTTGTCGCAGTCCATACTCTCACTGAAAATTACATTGTAGCAGTGTAACAGACTTAAGCTCCACAAGAGAAAGCACACAGAATACCTTCTGTTGTAGAGTTCACGTGGTTACCAATGTGAGTTTACACGAACAAAGCAGCTACACACATGTGCAAGTGGTATCAACTGCCACAAGCAACCAGAAAAGACATTTTGTTGAAGCAAACCACCTCGATTACTTCTCTAGCCATTACCTTTTATATTATTATATATTTAACGTGGACATCCTGTGTATCACAGAAAAAACACATCATTAAAAATAGGGATCTTTAACAATGCTTCTGTGCCTGATACAGTTTCAAAATATTGTTAGAACATAAATGCTAGAAAATTGCTGATGGAAATGTAGTTTTCCAGTTTCTGATGTTTTACAATAATAATGCTGAGTGTCAATGAAATCTGGTTTCTTGTTTCTTTTTATTTGAAGCATGCCTGGAGTACATTCAACAATTAAAGACTGTGGAAACAGTCAAAAATGTGATTATAAACATTATCCTCACATAGTTTACATAGGCTTCTAATTTTTCAGTCTTTCAGGATATAATCAAGTTTATAATTTCAGAACTATAAATGATTCCTTGAACATGAGATTTTCTTAACAATTACAACCTCAAAAAAATAATTATTTTTTATCTGTATGCATGTACCTGTCTGCAATCCTGGTACACATTAAATTCTTGCACCACAACACCATAGCACACTGCTAAAGGAGACTAAACAAAATGGCCTTCTAATTAGTCGGAAAGCAACCACCTCCACCACACAAATACACTTGACCTAGAGGCATGCATTGCTTAGAGCAGTACAAACCCGCCAGCATCACAGGTGGACACGGCAACATGAATGGACGCCTTTCATCTATGATATGGCATTGGGCTCTCTTCGTGGATAAATGCACGACTTGTCAGAAGCTAGATCACCATTGTCGCAGAGTTTGGTGGTGGCCAATTACCAATGTATGTCTCAGGTATACAGTCCCATGTGTTCAGTGGTTAAGTCATGTTTTGGGCACTTCTCACTACTCTGGAGAGAGGAGACTGGTTGAATCTTGCAGTGCATAGTTGCACGGATCCTTCTCACAGTGGATGATCTCGAGGAAGGTTGCCATCAAAGAGAGGATCAGCACATCCAGCAGGATCCAAGCATGTTGCAGTGCACAGGATGGACCACGATGGTACTGGATGTTACCCTGCAGCAGATTTTGACTCTTCATGGCTTTACACTTCCAAACCAACAGAAAATGGTTAGTTACTGCTTTGTTTTTATTTTACAGTAAAGTTCTTTTCTCAGGCTTCTTCTTCATTCCCTGCTGCCCTAGCATCTAAATCCATGCACATTTGCAGATATGCAACCAGTCTGAAATGTTTTTGGGACTGTTTAGTTTCTGTTACTGCAGAACAACAGTGATGTTCCCAGTCAAAAACTATCTACATCTACATCCTACTCCGCAAGCCACCTGACAGTGCGTGGCAGAGGGTACCTTGAGTACCTCTATCGGTTCTCCCTTCCATTCCAGTCTCGTATTGTTCGTGGAAAGAAGGATTTTCGGTATGCCTCTGTGTGGGCTCTAATCTCTCTGATTTTATCCTCATGGTCTCTTTGCAAGATATACGTAGGAGGAAGCAACATAGTGCTCGACTCCTCGGTGAAGGTATGCTCTCGAAACTTCAACAAAAGCCCGTACCGAGCTACTGAGCATCTCTGCTGCAGAGTCTTCCGATGGAGTTTATCTATCATCTCCGTAACGCTTTCGCGATTACTAAATGATCTGTAATGAAGCGCACTGCTCCCTGTTGGATCTCTCTACTTCTTCTATCAACCCTATCTGGTACAGATCCCATACTGCTGAGCAGTATTCAAGCAGTGGGTGAACAAGCGTACTGTAACCTACTTCCTTTGTTTTCGGATTGCATTTCCTTAGGATTCTTCCAATGAATCTCAGTCTGGCATCTGCTTTACCAACGATCAACATTATATGATCATTCCATTTTAAATCACTCCTAATGCATACTCCCAGATAATTTATGGAATTAACTGCTTCCAGTTGCTGACCTGCTATATTGTAGCTAAATGATGTGGGATCTTTCTTTCTATATATTCGCAGCACATTACACTTGCCTACATTGAGATTCAATTGCCATTCCCTGCACCATGCGTCAATTCGCTGCAGATCCTCCTGCATTTCAGTACAATTTCCCATTGTTACAACCTCTCGATATACCACAGCATCATCCGCAAGAAGCCTCAGTGAACTTCCAATGTCATCCATAAGGTCATTTATGTATATTGTGAACAGCAACGGTCCTACAACGCTCCCCTGCGGCACACCTGAAATCACTTTTACTTCGGAAGACTTCTCTCCATTGAGAATGACATGCTGCGTTCTGTTATCTATGGGCAAACCTATATGAGAGATAAAGCTCTACTGTAAGCTCATCCTGAGAAATATTTATACATCATCATAACACTTAAGAACGTACTTAAGTAATATACCTGCAGTTTTAATTACAACACCTACCAATCATACACGTAAAAAAAAATCCGTTTATGTATAACAAAACAGTGTTTTAACAGTTCATTCAAGAAGTATAGATGGTTAATAACTTCTTCACCCACGCTTTTGAGTTGAAACTTCATATAATGATGTGACCTTGGCATCTGTATAGTAGATTATTTTACTTACTCTTGATAATAAGACTTTATCATCAGGATCTCTTGCTTCAACATGCATCCCAATTCCTGGACTTGATGGCATAAATCCTCCACTTTTGGGATCATATAATTCAACCTTGTAGTTAACTGAAACAAAATATCGTAATCAAAAACAGCGGACACCATAAAGCAAAAAATCAATAGCATTTCAGAAATCACTTTGGCAGAATACTGAATGATAACTCCCACTATTGTACACATTGAGATTACGCAAAAGGTAGGTAAGGAGAGCATGATCCGCTGCAGTTGCAACCGAAGGGAAAAAAAAGGAATGGCTTCATCTAAAAATACAATTTTGCCTTTCTCTATTATTTTGTGGCTTCAGCTAAGAACAATTAAAATAATTGTTAAAACCTTGAAATATTTACAAGAATGGAGCACTAGATTATGGTTTTAAATCACAATGACTGCAACGTCACCACAGACTGAGCACAAATTCTGACTACAAGAATGGCGAAGGGCATCAGCCTTTATCAAAAGGAACATCTCAACTACCTAAAGTGATCCAGAATACTAAAAAACTTAACTCTGGACAGCTGAACAGAGATTTTAACCTCACTCCTCCCAAATACAACTGCAATTCACTACTTTCATTAATACTCAGGAGTGGTTTCAAGTCAAAACGCACGAAATGGAAAAATATAAGGGAGCATATATAACACACACGACAGTGGTTTAATCAGAAGAAAGAATAACATCCTATATTGTAAGTTATTTATGAAAATGTGCATTTGCACACACACACTAACACATGCGAAATATTGTCCTAACTGAGCCATTCAGGACCACTCGTTGTTGGGGGGTCTAGTGAACAACATTAGCCACAAATACATTACTTGAAAATGATATCATGTGTTACATAGTGCCTGGAATGTTTTAGTTTGTATCTTTCAGTTTTAGATCTTAGTTATGAATTTTGTTCTTAATGCCTTGCTTAGATTTTGTGGGTGGTGGCTCTCACATAATTTTATTTACTATATCTACATAGGCCTAGTGGAGCTGGTGAGCCTTGAGAACAATGTTTTGGTTAGTATTGCATACTAACTGCACAGGTTTTTATGAAGGTGCAGTGACAGACTAATCTGTAGGGTACCCTGATGCCTCTTTAGATTCAATGGTGATAGTTTGGTTACAAGCATTATAACATTATTTTTATATGCATTCAGCATGCCATAGTTACATTTATGACCATAATGGAAACCCCTATTTTCTCACTGTACCTGACTTTTTGAAGTTTTAAATGTGTTAATCACAAAAAAAGAATCCTGTGTAGGTTCTGTTAGACTGTCAATTTATATTTTGCTAATGTTTTCATACTGTTAGTGACACCATCTGTTCTTCATTTCTTGACGCTTATATCCCAATCGTGTCAATAGTGCCATTGGACTATCAACAAGGTATTGCACTGTTTTAACAGAGGATCACCCATTGCTATTATGGTCTTCAGTCCAAAGACTGGTTTCATGCAGCTCTGCACACTACATAGTCCTGCTGTAAAAGCCTCTTCATCACTGCATAACTACTGCACGCTAAATCCATTTGAACATGCTTACTGTAGTCAAGCCTTGATATCCCCGTCAATTTTTTATCCCCAAACTTCCCTTTACTACCAACTTAATTTTCTTTGATGCCTCAAAATGTTTATAAACCAATTCCCTCAGTATCTCCTAATTGGACATCCAGTCTACCCACCTAACCTGTAGCACCACATCTGCAGCTTTTCCTATCTCGCCTGTACTGTCGATGTTTCGCTCCCCCCATGTAAGGATACACTCCAGACAAATACTTTCAGAAAAGCCCAAACACTTGAAATTTATATATATTGAGAAACAACACATATAGTGACAATGAATCACACTGATACATTACTGGTCTAAGGTGCCAGCTGCAACTGACTGTGGTAACCAATGGTCGAAGTAACTGAGCAACATAATTTTGAACACAACAGAATGTGTGACCATATTCATTCCATTGTTGATTGTCATTACGGTAACTGTCCTTTAAACATATCACATTTCTCTTTCCCGGAAAAACTTTTCTTCCATCATTAATTAAATATTATGAACCAAATTAGAAACTTGCGATCAGTGAGAGCGCCAAGCAATTATTTTCATTCTGTTTTATTTAAGTATTTGAGATATCGTACACTTTGCACATACACAGAAACATCATCCAGTTGCATGACGTTGGTTAGCAAATTTTATATTTGTTTCTTCAGTCTTGTAATGTTGCCTTTTTGAATTTAGGTTTAGATTCCTTACTTAATAAACACAGGTGACTTATCTTAAAATACGTAAAGGTCACATCCTTCAAGCAGATTACCTAAAATACACAAACAGATGAAGGAAGAAAAAATATACAATTTCACAATGCCTGCTAAAATCTACAACTGTAAGGCTAATGACCTCTCTCTGTGCATACCTCCTGTAGAGTTCTCACACTGCAACTGCTGTTCTACAATGTGAGATCCTGTCAGCAGTGATGTGCTCCTTTCAATCTCTGAATTACATTTCAATCAGAATAACATGATTGAGAGCTATTTGTTTAAAGGACAACTATTATAACAACAACAATCAGCTCAGTCACACCAGTCATATTCAAAGGTGTTATTTCACTCTCCTATGTCAAGAGCTAGTTATCAAAGTCAGTTACATACAGCACTTTATGCTAGTACTATAACAAAGTGATTCACTGATACTGTCTGTCAGGTTTCTCCACACGGTTTGTTCATTTTATGTGACAGAATATATTGAACTAACTGCAAAGTACACAGGAAATTGACAAGGCTGTTAGCATCCCACTAAGTAAACCCCACACAACAGCTGTTGCTGCTGCAGCCAGGTCTTGTGCGTTGGCCAAGGCAAATGTCTTACATTGTCCCCTTCCAACTGTGATCACTTTGTTATTTTGATCAGTTTATTAAATGGCTGTAGTTTCAAGTGGAACTTAAGTCATAATGTATCCTCTTACTTTCAGATCAATGTTCTTGTAAAGCAGAGATTTTGCTCCTAAAAATTAATTATACAGTTCAAAGACCACCACAACACACAAATTTCAATAATTAGGTTTACTATAAATTTCAATTTTTGGCATTTATTCACCTGGAGGAAACTTTAGGTGGTAACATCAGGGTGTGTGTGTGTGTAGCTACATTCTACTCTTGTTCCAGAACTGTTGGGTGAGTAAATGAGTAGAAAATGTGCATTAACGGAAACCTCTGCTACTGCTTTGTTAACTCACAAGCACACTGGCATCTTTCACTGTAGCCAAGGCATTAGGCATTGCTACAGACCAGTAGGCCTACGTCATTTTAAGTTACATTCCAAAAAATAATACAGGTCTAGACACAAAAGAAATATTGTCAACGTTCTGTCCTGTTTGTGGACAAATGACACCACTAAAAATAAGTAAAGAGACTGCATATTTGGCACTTAGGTTACGCACATTCCTGCCATTAAGCCACGATTGCCTAAGGCCACTACACTACTACATTTAAAAATAATAATACAACAAGAGTGTCAGCAAAATGAAGATCACAAAGTGAGTAAACTGTATTTCATAAAATAATGAATGCTTGAAAGATACAGTAAGTGAAATAGACCAAGCAGCACAAAAAAAAGATAGTTAAATCGATGGTTTTCTCCTCTCTGCACTGCTTGCAGATAAAAACAATTTCTCAGCTTAACATTCACATCGGGTTAAACAGCAGGTTATTCAGTCAACCAACATTTGTTGGTGTCTGGCAGGCAGGGAAGAGGATGGGAGGGGAAAAGACTATATAAAATCCAAGTCAATTGGTACACAAATCAGTAACAAAGTACTACAAAAAGTAATGAGATTCATTTTCTTGTGTTCCTGAAAAATAGAAACATCCTTACTTGTTAAATATGGCATACTTTAAAGACATATACACAATGAAGGATTGAAACGTTCTCGACTTATAGAAGAACCACGTAATCAATGTATCTCAAAAGCATTTATCCCTGGGCATAGTGCAAACCTCTTCCACAGCATTTTTCCCTTGACATAATATACGCTTCTTTGACAAATTTTTCCTTACTTCCTAAAGTTACCCATATTTGACTAAAGTCTGCCCCAAATGTAAATTAAATTTTACAAAACGTACATTATCTTTGTTGGCACTGCTCACCAACCTGTACACTTAAAAGTTCAGCATTCCGAAGTCAAACTAATGACTATTCAAATAACATCAATAGTTGCTTTCCATTGATTTTGAGTACTCCTCACAAAAGTTAAATATTATTTAAGAAGTATGACTGATAATAAAGAATTGTCTCCGATTCTTAAACACCACTTGTCACGTTTACACAAGATAAAGGAGAGAGAACGACAATTCTAAGAAACAATATTGTATTATACACACTACTAACCTATAACTGTGGTTTCGTCCGGTATTTCTTCAATAAAACACTTGCGCTCAGTTTCACCAATATGAAAATAAAGACCAAATGTCACCTCACAAAACATCAAAAACAAGCCTAAAACAATCCAAACCACCTTCATGTTTTGAAATGATAAGCACAATCACACAAACTTCAACAGGCACAACAGTGGTTTGACTGCCCAAACAGATTCGACCGAAGACACACCAATAGCTTTACACGTCACAGCAACACGTGTAGACAGTTGACAGCTCCGTCTTTATCGTGGTCGAAGTGAAACGTCACGACGAACTTCTTTGAATTGCGGAGACATCGTTAAAGGGACACTTACACGTTCAAAAATATTGTCAAACAGTCAATATATTAACCGTCTGAGGGCGCGCTTAGACTATTGTCAGTACTAGAAATGCTGACGAGAAGTATTGACGAACGTCAAAATATTCTCAGTACTGTCAATACATACTGTACGTTAAAATTCATGGTGAACCTTCATTTGTCCTTTATTTTGCATAATTCGCTTCGCTACTGTTTTAGGCCAAATGATCATTATAAAGTATAAACTGGCACGAACGGCTGGACGGTAAAGTCATAATAAGAGTAATTTGTTTTTTTGAGCCCACTATAGCAGAAATTTTTTGCAGTACCATAATACATCTTCATCTACATCTACATTGATACTCTACAAATCACATTTAAGTTTCTGGCAGACGGTTCATCGAAACACCTTTATAATTCTCCCTTATTCCAATTTCGTATAGCGCGCAGAAAGAAAGAAAAGCTATATCTTTCCGTCGAAGATTATTTTATCGTGGTGGTCGTTTCTCCCTGTGTAGGTCGGTGTCAACAAAATATTTTCACTTTCGGAGAAGAACGTTGGTGACTGGAATTTTGTGAGAAGATTCCGTTGGAACGAAAAACGCCTTTCTTTTCATGATGTCCAGCCCAAATCCTGTATCATTTCTGTGACACTCTCTCGCATGTTTCGCTATAATACAAAATGTGCTGCCTTCTTTCAATTTTTTGGATATACTCCATCAGTCCTATGTGGTAAGGATCCCACACTGCACAGCAGTATTCTAAAAGAGGACGGACTAGTGTAGTGTAGGCAGTCTCCTTAGTAGATCTGTTACATGTTTCAAGTGTCCTCCCAACAAAACGTAGTCTTTGGTTAACCTTCCCCACAACTTATCTATATGTTTCTTCCAATTTAAGTTGTTTGTAATTGTAATACCTAGGTATTAATTTAATTTACAGCTTTTAGATTAGACTGATTTATCGTGTAACCGAAGTTTAACGAATTCCTTTTGGCACTCATGCGGATGACCTTACACTCTTCGTTACTTAGGGTCAACTGCCAATTTTCGCACCATGCAGGTATCTTTTCTAAATAGTTTTGCAGTTTGCTTTGATCTTTTATTAGCTGATAAACGAAAGCATCATCACAACCTAAGACGATTCCACAGATTGTCTCCCAAATCGTTTATATAGATAAGAAACAGCAAAGTGCCTATAACACTACCTTCAGGAACGCCAGAAATAACTTCTGTTTTACTCGATGACTTTCTGAGAATTAATATGAACTCTGACAGAAAATCACAAATCCAATCACATAACTGTACACAGTGGTACCTCCAATACACAGTAGCACGTCCTCTTTCATCGATGCATGCCTGTTTTCATCGTGGCATACTATCCACAAGTTCATCAAGGCACTGTTGGTCCAGGTTGTCCCCCCCCTCAGAGTTGTTGGTGGGTCACATCGCCCATAAACAGCGCTTTTCAAGCTATCGCAGGTATGTTTTATAGTGGTTATGTGTGGAGAACATGATGGCCACTCTATTCGAGCGATATCGTTATCCTGAAGGAAATCATTCACAAGATATGCACGATGGGGCGCGAATTGTCGTCCATGAAGACGACTGCCTCGTCAATATGCTGCCAATATGGTTGCACTATCAGTCGGAGGATGGCACTCACATATTGCACAGCCGTTACAGAGCATTCAATGATGACCAACCCATACATCGGCCCCACACAAAACAATAATACCATAATAAAAGAGCAGGGAACCTCCACCTTGCTGCACTCGCTCGACAGTGTGTGTAAGGCATTCAGCCTCACCGGCTTGCCTCCAAACACGTCCCTGGTGTTGTGGTTGCAAAGATCGACCTCGCCATTGACATTGGGAGTGAAGTTGGGCATCATGCAGCCTACTGCACACAGTTTAAGTCGTAACATGACGTCCTGTGACTGCACGAAAAGCGTTATTCAACATGATGGCGTTGCTGTCAGGGTTTCTCCGAGCCATAATCCGTAGGTAACGATCATCCACGGCAGTAGTAGCCCTTGGGCAGCCTGAGTGAGGCATGTCATCAACAGTTCCTGGCTCTCTGTATCTCCTCCATGTCCGAACATCACTTTGGTTCACTCCGAGATGCCTGGGCACTTCCCTTGTTGAGAGACCTTCCTGGCACAAAGTAGCAATGCAGGAACAATCGAACTGTGGTATTGGCCCTGTAGGCATGATTGAACTACAGACAACATCAGCCGTGTACGTCCTTCCTGGTGGAATGACTGGAACTGATCCGCTGTTGTTTACTGCTTTGGGCAGGTCTAGTGACATCTCCGATTCATTCAAAGGTACTGCTTCTGCGATACAATATCCATTGCCAATATCTGTCTTCGGGAGTTCTGAGCACAGTGGTGATCAAAACGTTTATTGATATGTGTAGTATTTAGAACAGTACTTTATTTAAAAAAATGTTGCATTTTTCATTCATGCCAAAACTACTATATATATCATTCAGTTTAGGTCTTTGAGGAGTATCTGTAACCAGCTTCTGGCTTACTCACTATGATCTTGAATTCAGATTTAGTGGATTTTATATCTTGTTCAGCATTAATAGTTAAGGAAATGGACCATTTCATAGTTTGAGAGACTGCTGAAGTACAAGGAAATTGCATGTTTGGGCGAACTGTTTTAAAAGTAAGCTTACTTGCTCATTTTTCACTCAAAAATTAAAAAAATATAAATTTTATTGAAAAATCTGTATAAAATTAAGAGAAAAGAAATGAGGAGGTTGGTTTTTCCTTCAGTTCCCTTTTTTATAAGAGAATCACCTTTAAAAAATAAGAGAAATTTGCTAAATTTATTGATTTTTTTAAACGTTCTACATATTCAATATTTCTTTTATTTTTAGCGCACATAAGATAATTATGAACTGTTTTTTATATATGTAAAGTCAATTTCATGGTAAAAAGATACATGTATAACGATAGCCATATTTTTTATACTTATTCTCATGAAATTCTTGAAAATTTTTGTTAAGGAAAAAATAAATATCAAACTAGGGATATATTCTACTATGACAAGTAAAAAAACACAAAATTAAATTTTGGTTGAATATTTACTACTAAAACACAGTTTTTTCAGCAAAACGCCCATCTCGTTTGGAGAAACCGTGGATCACCCAAAGCAGGATTTTTTTAAATGCTCTATTTGAACGGGATTTAAATCATAAAATATCACTGAAAAACATTTAATGATTCTAATCCACTCAACTAGCATACTGAGCTACTGACCCTTGGATTTAATTTTATATTTCTTTCAGTGGAAGCCCAGCATTCTCTCGCGATAGCTAATCAGTCTGCGTCTGATTTCAAATGCAACAAAACAGACGATGAAATCAATTGATAATCAGTTCTAGACAGAGTATTTTTCTTTTCCTTTGTGGCTATAAAGTCAAATAGCTTTCCCACATAATTATTACTTAATTTTTAATTGACTTTTGCATATATGTTGGGTTATCTGATCCACAAGCTTTAACTATCCTTATGCTCATATATAAGTGAGCATGATTAGGGTGAAGACATCCATCTGCTATATTTAAGTTAATTTTACTATCCTTTTTAGCTACATTTAAATTATTTTTACTTTTCTCGCTCACAAGCAATGAGTGAAACTGATAGCTGCTAATCTTGTTCATTATTTATGGTTCATGTGGCTCTGAGCACTATGGGACTTAACATCTGAAGTCATCAGTTCCCTAGAACTTAGAACTACTTAAACCTAACTAACCTAAGGATATCACACACACCCATGCCCAAGGCAGGATTCGAACCTGTCACCGTAGCAGTCGCAGGGTTCTGGACTGAAGCGCCTAGAACCACACGGCCACTGCGGCCGGCCATTATTTATTTACAATGAAATTTTATTAAGCTATTTCTAAACTAATTGTCTCAGTAGCACCACTGAAGTCAATTAAATTATCATTTTCATCAGCCATAGTAACTTCTAAATCCTGAATAGTATTAAAAATTGAAATTTAAACAGGAATGTGGCTCATGAGTTAGCAGTCCACCAAAATCAGCATCAGGTATCAATGAAGCAATAATATTAGTATCTCTATGAAAATTATCTGTATATTCCACAAGCATTACATCAGCTAAATCAAAATTAATATTAATCAACTAAAATGGAAGAATTTTAGTAATATCACAAGTAACAGCTATTTTACTAGCTTCAATAGTTTGACTGCACACTTCCAATGCTATATCTTTAAACTGCATATAATTTAACATCACTCTCGATAGTTATTCTATTTAAAATTTCGTCTGCTTCAGTCAGTATATTAGATTGTTTTGAATGAATAAATTTTTCCAGCCTTTTCAAACTACAGAGTCCGCCAGAATAATGTATACAATCTTTGTCAGGCTCTATCGAGATATTGATGTTGTTCGATTTGAGTTACGAATGTGTTATAGTATGGTCTTTGGCTTAACAGATGTTAGTGCTTTAATCTCGCCGTGGGTATTGAGAAAACAAGATGGAGCACGCTTGACATTTGAGCAATGAAATGTATTGTGAAGAGGTTCTTCAAGTTTGATAAAGCCGCTGAAGTGCAACATCAATGGAGGTGGGAGTTTGGAACAGAACTGCCAACCCACCTAACAATTAAACGTATCACTGACAAGTTTGAACTGCATGCATATTCACAACGGAAGATCAAGAAGACAGCATACAGCTACAAGTCCTGCTTAGTTGGCTCTCATGTTGGAAACGTTTGTTAATTCTCGACAGAATTTTGCAACGCAATGTGCATGTGAAGTAGGTGTTAGCAATACAAATGTACAAAGAATTCTGAAAACTGCAAAGTGGAAAATATACATTCCATGATTACTGCACGTGAATAATGATGACGATCTTGGTTGATGAATGCAATTTTGCGAATGGCATCAGAAATGATAACTGATGATCGACAATTTGTGAGAAAGGTAGTGTGGAGTTATGGGGCAGAATTTAAACCATGGAACCGTGAATCGGCATAACAGTGTGTACTGGGCACTGGAAAACCCACATGTTTATGTGGACAAAGTGGTCAATCAACCAGGGGTTCATGTGTTGTGTGGACTACTATCTAGGGGCTTAGTAAGACCCTTTTTTTATGTCACATCTTTTGACAGGTATACATGCGCTTTATGGACCTGATGAAGAGGTCTTCTACCAACAGGACGAGGTGCCACCACACTAACACATCGCTGTACAAGCTTTCCTCAATGGTAGTTTTCCAGTGCACTGGATTGGACGAAGATAGCCTATTGAGTTCCCTAGATCTAAGACCTATTGACTTTTAATTGTTGGGAACTGTGAAAGATAACGCCTATCGACGTAAGCCATGCATGCTGGAGGAACATCGACAGGAGATTACAACAGCAACATGTACAGCGATATCCACTGTAAAACTAACTAATGTACTTGCGGCGACCGCCCGCTGTTCTGTTGTGTGTATAGCCGCCAAGAGTGAACGTTTTGAACATTTAAAGTAACCATATGTTAAACTGAAGATTATACAACATGTGTGATCTATTATTAAATGTAAAATAAACATGTAAGTAATCCTTGTCGTTCCTTAAAGTTTGTATACATTTTTCTGATGGGCTCTGTATATTGGCAAATCGGAAATTTCATTGTATCTCCATTACCTTATAATTTATTATGACTCATTCAACATAAATAAAAAATTATTTAATTAAACTAAAATTGATTGGAAACCAAAAATACGAATTCCAGAGAGGAAATCAAAAAATAAATATGGTAAGCTTTTAACAAATTCTATGTCATGTGAAATAATAGAACCAAGTGTATGTGGAAAAACAACATTAATGATTCTACCTCCAGGATAGTTAACCTGGAATAAGAGAAATCTCTCGTATGTTCATTCAAAATATCAAGAATTTTGAAAATGAATAAAAAATTTGAAGATAAAAAATAAGATTACTGCTTTTATTGAGGATAATGATGAAATTATAATGCAGAAACAGTGCCAAGACAATTCACTAGTAGTACTCAACGATTTCATTCTTGAAAATCAGAATGTAGTAAGAGAATATTTTACTATAGGTACACATAAAGGAATAGCTAGTTTATTGTGCTCAGACATATTCTAAAATAACTAAATAATTAGTCAGAGATAATCTAAATTCTTTACATATTTGAGAGAAGACAACACAAATTTAAGTCATATTTATCATGACTTTGTTGGAGGTCGTTTAAAGTTTGATAATTTTGAATCAATGTGTAGTAACTGTTGGAATATTAAATTTGGATTTTTCGTGATGGACATGACTAAGAAATCTAATGAAGTGAAATACAGATGTCATATAAAATGTTTCTTATAATAATTTTATTATTGTTTTTTGAGTGCTTTAAAAGATCATATTGCATACCTATTAGACCATGATAAGCGTAAAAGAAGAGTACAATACCTTCTTAATTTTTATAGTCATAACAGAAAGATAACCATCTGAAAACAATTTATTTATGTTTTTAACATTTGTAAATATTTGGAAAACCAGACACAGAAGTTGTTTAAAAAAGATAAATGAAATAGGAAAAAATTGAAGAATTAAATAAAGAATTTTAAAAAATGGAAGAAACAACTGAAAACAGAATATGAAGAATATAAAAACGAAGATGAACGTGTTATCGATGTAATGGTCTGATAATCAACCTGCTTAGTATGACAATACAGTAAGTGAATCAGAAATATAAGATACATAGAAGAAGTAGGAAGAAGAGGTCAAAAACATAAAAAATACAAACAGCTACTCATGGTGCTATATATATATATATATATATATATATATATATATATATATATATATATATATATATCTGTGTGTGTGTGTGTGTGAAAAATTGATAAAGCATATTAACAATAGTGAACACAAATGCTTGCATTGGGACCAGTCGGTGGAAATCCACTTGAATTCACTGGAGATATGATAATGATCAGTGCAAAGCCATATGAAGGTATACATGGACTGATGAAGCTTTTAACTAAAAGCAGATTACTATAAATGATATGAATGAAATTTTGCTAATGTTGATTTATCAAATTATGCAGACATATTATTTCATTCAGGAACTTTATATTCTGATCAAATCACAGTAAAATAAAATCGAGGAAAGGGAAAGAATACAATAAATTAATAAAAGAAACTGTTAAAGCTTTTTTCCCTTGACTAAGAATATAACAAATAAATCCAGATGAATTATGTGATTATTCTGTAAACTAAATTTTCGATATTGCTCACCCAAAAGAACAGAATCAGATGATTCACATTATTCAGGTTCAAAAACAGGGGACAACTAAATTAAGCAATATACAGAAAAAGTTACTGAATATGTTTAGATGAATGATGTTAAGAATTTAATCGACAGATTAGCAGTAATTTATGTTGAAGAATTAGCTGGAAATAAAAATTATCATAATCAAAAATTAGGAGTAACACATATGTTAATGAATACATTATCAAACGTCAAAAATGAATTTCACATTGGATTAGATTTCTCAATAATATTTTTCACACATTCTGGCGAAAAATGAAATGAAAGGCTTAATTAACACTATGACTGACAAACTACCATTTGAAAAACATCAACCAGCCTACCAATTTTGTGGTCCAGAAACCAAATTAAACAAAACAATAACTAGAGGAGATCAATCAATAAATTCACTAGATGAAGCTTGCAAAAACATGATATTCTGCATAGACATAAGAAAGATTTCCGAAAAGGACAAGAAGCAGATACAGAGCTCTAATTAGATGCAAAAGAAAGACTGCATTGTATAGTGATTCTCTTTGTGAAAAATCAGCAGTAACAGCAGTCAGAGGAATAATGTATGGAAAAAGAAAATTACATGTTAGAGCTTGATGATAATGGATGGAGTTCACAAAAATATCCATCCTTATAACATTTTCAACTATATGAATGAAGAACTTCACTACTGATTGTACTTTGCTACCTAGCAGCAAAACTAATCCAAAATTAATTAAAATTAAACTGAATAATGATCATTTACAAAGCACTGAAAAATTCTTAACAAGAAAGAGAGACAAAAAAACTGGTGGCAATTTCCTCATACACTAGGTATTCTTGCTGTAAAAAATTGAATGTCTAACAAAACAGAAAAAAGGTTCAGGACCAACAAAATATGAAAGTGGTTTTCTTCCACTACTTTGGTAGCATCACCATATCTAGCAACTACTGGTTCACAAGCTGTTGGAGCAGCAGGTAATGTGAAAGGAAATAATGGGCAAGAAAAAGGGGATGCAGAATTAGAAGAAAAGAAAGAGACAAAATTTTGCAATGGAGAACAAAGGAAATGAAACAAAAATTTCCAAATGATTGTACTCTAATGCATTAAGGCAGATTTTAGCGCAGTCGTTAGACATTTGTACAGGTTAGTTCATACATTCTTTGTGTGTTTCCCTTGCGTGATCTAGGCACAGACTCGTGTTTCAGTAACTGTTGTTCAACATCGATTAGAATGGACAGGGACTGTGATTGCTGTGTTCGGATGAGGGCTGACTTGGCATCCCTTCGCTCACAGCTGCAGGCGGCGCTGACTTCACTTGCACAGCTTGAGGCTGTTGCCAATGGGCACCACTGTGGGGAACCAGACTTGGGTATCACGGGGATGTCAACCTCATCCCATCTGTTCCCAGATCGGTCTGTCACTGTGGTTACCCCGGTTGCTGCCCGCAGTGGGGTTGACCTCTCACCTGTGGTTGATTAGGAGGTCGTTCCAAAGCGTGGCAGGCAGTGAAAGACATCCCCAGAGGCTGATCAGTAAGCCTCCCCAGTGCGTCTGACAAAAAGGTTCCAGGTACTGTCTCTGGCTGAGCTAGATGCAGCTGCCTGCCCTGTTTCAGAGGACGATTCTCAGCCTTCAAGGTCTGGGCAATCACAGAGGGTGGGCTTATTGGTAGTTGGGTGCTCCAATGTTAGGTGCATAATGAGGCCCCTTAGGGATATGGCGGCTAAGGAGGGGAAGAAATCCAGGGTGCACTTCCTGTACATTCCAGGTGGAGTCATTCATGATGTGGAAAGGGTCCTTCCGGATACCACGAAGAGCACAGAGTGCAGCCAGCTGCAGGTCGTGGCACATGTCGGCACTAATGACGTGTGTCGCTTTGGATCTGCAGAAATTCTCTCTGAATTCCAGCGGCTATCTGATTTGGTGAAGGCTGCCGGTCTTGCTTAGAAGATGAAGGCAGAGCTCACCATCTGCAGCATCATTGACAGAACCGAGTGCGGACCTTTGGTGCAGAGCCGGGTGGAGGATCTGAATCAGAGGCCCAGACGGTTTCGCGACCGTGTTGGCTGCAGATTCCTTGACTTGCGCCATAGGGTTGTGGGGATTCGGGTTCCGCTGAATAGGTCAGGAGTTCACTACACTCAGCTGCCGGCTACATGGGTAGTGGAGGCTGGGCGGTTTTTTAGCTTAGAAAGCCTCGGGAAAGCACGGGGTGCGCTGCAATTTCAAAGGGTGCATGGCAAATACAGGACGTGCTCGGATCAAGGAACAGTCGGAATTGTAGTTGTAAAGTGTTGTAGTTATGCTGGGAAAGTCCCTGAGCTTCAAGTGCTAATAGAAAGCACAGAAGCTGAAACCGTTATAGGTACAGAAAGCTGGCTAAATCATGAAATAAGTTCTGCAGAAATTTTTACGAAGTCTCAGACGGTGTTCAGGAAGGATAGATTAGGCAGAATTGGTGGTGGAGTGTTTGTGTCTGTCAGTAGTGGTTTATCTTATAGTGAACTCGAAGCAGATACTCTGTGCGAATTGGTATGGGTAGAGGTTATACTTAACAGCCGAACTAAGTTAATATATGATATAGTTGCTGAACAGTTCAGAGAAAATTTTAGTCTTGTAACAAATAAATATCCCACTCATACGGTTATAGTTGATGGGGACTTTGAACTTTCTCTCGACATGTTGGCAAAAATACTTGTTAAAAACCGGTGGTAGGCAGAAAACATCTTCCGAGATTGTCCTAAATGCTTTCTCCGAAAATTATTTCGAGCAGATAGTCCACGAACCCACGCGAATTGTAAATGGTTGCGAAAACACACGTGACCTCTTAGCCACAAACAATCCAGAGCTAATGAAGAGCATCATGACTGATACAGGGATTAGTGATCACAAGGTCGTTGTAGCTAGGATCAATACCGCTTCTTCCAAATCCACCAGAAACCAATGCAAAATAATTTTATTTAAAAAAGCAGATACAATGTCACTAGAAGCCTTCCTAAAAGACAATCTCCATTCCTTCCGAACTGACTATGCCAATGTAGACGAGAGGTGGCTCAAATTCAAAGATACAGTAGCAACAGCAATTGAGAGATTATTACCTCATAAATTGGTAATAAATGGAGCTGATCCCCTATGGTACACAAAACAGATCCGAACGTTGTTGCAGAGGCAATGGAAAAAGCATGCGAAGTTCAGAATAACGCGAAATCCCGAAGATTGGCTAAAATTTACAGACGCGCGAAATTTGGCACGGACTTCAATGTGAGATGCCTTTAATAGGTTCCACAACGAAACATTGTCTCGAAATTTGGTAAAAAATCCGAAGAAATTCTGGTCGTATTTAAAGTACACAAGGGGCAAGACGCAGTCAATACCTTCGCTGCGCAGAGCCAATGGTATTGTTACCGACGTGTGTGCCCCTAAAGCGGAGTTATTGAACTCAGTTTCCCGAAATTCCTTCACCAGGAAAGACGAATGGAATATTCCTGAATTTGAAACACGAACATCTGCTAGCATGAGTTTCTTAGAAGTAGATACCTTCGGGATTGCGAAGCAACTCAAATCGCTTGATACGGGCAAGTCTTCAGGTCCATATCGTATACCGATTAGGTTCCTTTCAGATTACGCTGATACAATAGCTCCCTACTTAGCACTCATATACAACCGCTCGCTCACCGGTAGATCTGTACCTACAGATTGGAAAATTGCGCAGGTCGCACCAGTGTTTAAGAAGGGTAGTAGGAGTAATCCATTGAACTTCAGACATATATCATTGACGTCGGTTTGCAGCAGGGTTTTGGAGCATATACTGTATTCAAACATTATGAATCACCTCGAAGGGAATGATCTATTGATAGGTAATCAGCACGGTATCAAAAAACATCGTTCTTGTGCAACGCGGTTAGCTCTTTAATCACGCGAAGTAATGGCCGCTATCAACAGGGGATTTCATGTTGATTCTGTATTTCTAGATTTGCAGAAAGCTTTTGACACAAGCGACTTCTAATCAAGCTGAGGGCCTATGGGGTATTGTGTCAGTTGTGCGACTGGATTCGTGATTTCCTGTCAGGAAGGTCGCAGTTCATAGTAATAGACGGCAAATCATCGAGTAAAACTGAAGTGATATCAGGTGTTCCCCAGGGAAGCGTCCTGAGACCTCTGCTGTTCCTGATCTGTGTAAATGACCTGGATGACAATCTGAGCAGTTCTCTTAGGTTGTTCACAGATGATGCTGTAATTTACAGTGCATTAAGGTCATCCGAAGACCAGTATCAGTTGCAAAGCAATTTAGAAAAGATTGCTGTATGGTGTGGCAGGTGGCAGTTGACGCTAAATAACGAAAAGTGTGAGGTGATCAACATGAGTTCCAAAAGAAATCCGTTGGAATTCGATTACTCGATAAATAGTACAATTCTCAAGGCTGTCAATTCAACTAAGTACCTGGGTGTTAAAATTACGAACAACTTCAGTTGGAAAGACCACATAGATAATATTGTGGGGAAGGCGAGCCAAAGGTTGCGTTTCATTGGCAGGACACTTAGAAGATGCAACAAGTCCACTAAAGAGACAGCTTACACTACACTCGTTCGTCCTCTGTTAGAATATTGCTGAGCGGTGTGGGATCCTTACCAGGTGGGATTGACGGAGGACATCGAAAGGGTGCAAAAAAGGGCAGCTCGTTTTGTATTATCACGTTATAGGGGAGAGAGTGTGGCAGATATGAAGATATGATACATGAGTTGGGATGGAAGTCATTACAGTATAGACGTTTTTCGTCGCGACGAAACCTTTTTACGAAATTTCAGTCCCCAACTTTCTCTTCCGAATGCGAAAATATTTTGTTGAGCCCAACATACAAAGATAGGAATGATCATCAAAATAAAATAAGAGAAATCAGAGCTCGAACAGAAAGGTTTAGGTGTTCGTTTTTCCCGCTCACTGTTCGGGAATGGAATAGTAGAGAGATAGTATGATTGTGATTCGATGAACCCTCTGCCAAGCACTTAAATGTGAATTGCAGAGTAATCATGTAGATGTAGATCTAAGTAATCTTTATATGGAAAAGCTTGCAAATAATTTAATGTTAAACACTTTTGTGGTGTTTTATGATTGATGAATTAGCTAATCCTCCTAGAGAATACTGATCTGGAATAGTAACTTTAGGTACATCTGGTGACGCTGATTGGATCTGTTATTATAAAACTTTGTATTTCTCCTCTTTTATAGTACAACTCACTTCAGCCAATTCCTGTGGAAAATTTCCTTGAAATGAATCATATGCAAATTTTGTATCTCGAGCGCACCGAGAAATCCTCGAGCCTCTAGTTCTCAAGCAATTCTCGAGAAGCTCACGAGAAACGGCTCGGCAGCGTGTGCCGGTGCGTGCCAGTTGGCTGCGACAACATACGCCGCGCCTCTGTTGTTTTATGAATTGAATGCCGCCGCTAGACAAACACGCCCGCTGCTCGCAATGCTCGTAACTAGTATGTCTCAGGTTTCATTCGAGTAAAGTTGTTATTCAAATCAATATGGACACTCGAAAACGAACGTGATGGTGCTGGTAATACTTTATGGGTAATAGAGATAACGTTGGTTGCAACATCTGTCGTAAAAATCTCTGTAATGTATCAAATAATACAATGGGCATGAGTAGACATCTCAAACTGCAAAATTTATCGAGCAATAAAACAGCGACGTCTGTGGATACAGAGGCTCATTCTTCTCATAGTGTGAGGCAGACAAAATATCCAGGTACATATGGCACAAAAGGTGAATCCCATGCAAAAGTTCGGATAGTGTCCGAAGCGGTCCGCCATGTAATTTTATTGGACTAGTTGTCGAGCATAACGTATCCCCTTGCAGGAGCACTGATCTAAATCTTACGTTTCTCTTCATAGAGGGAAGTAAACAGCAATAACAGCTAGATGAAGCACTAGTGGCTATGATAACAGACGATTTTCAACCGCTTTCAATCGTCGAGGACACTGGTTTTCGACATTTTGTTTCACTGTTGGACCCACAATACTCGATACAAAAATCGAAAAAAGTTGCGCCGGATGACTGAGGACAATTACCATAAACAGAAAGAGGCTGTAAACTTGGCCTTGGAAGACTCTACTTGTGTTTCTTTAACGACCGATTTTTGGACCTCATATATTGCTGTAACTGGTCATTTCATTAACACTAATTGGTGTCTGAAAGCTTTAGCTCTCGAGACATTGCGTTTCCCGGAAAACGGTACCGCGCTAAATATTGGCGAGGCGTTAGATAACGCGATTTCAAGATGGAACATTGAGAACAAAGTTGTAAGCATCACAACTGACAACGACAGTAACATGACAGCAGCCATACAACTTATTCACAGTGGCAACATAGATATAAAACATGTGCCTT
Organism: Schistocerca gregaria; assembly: GCF_023897955.1. NCBI lineage: Eukaryota > Metazoa > Arthropoda > Insecta > Orthoptera > Acrididae > Schistocerca > Schistocerca gregaria. The sequence goes on from NC_064920.1 coordinate 553,908,883, forward strand.
GTTTAGCACACACCATAAATTTAGTTGTGAAAAGCTCTTTGAACAGCAACAGTGAGCTCTGCATAATGTGGGAAAGGGCCAGAAAAATTGTTAGCTATTTTAAAACAAGTTGCAATGCCAACGAAAAACTCCATGAGATCCAGGTTCTAATGAAAAAACCTGTTCATAAATTGATTCAAAAACCGAAACCCCATGGAACAGTATGTTTTATATGCTACAGCGTCTAGTGGTGCAAAAGGAATGCATTGAAGTGTGTTTATCATCTTTGTCTTCAAGTGTAGAGAACCTCACAGCTGACGATTGGCGAATTTTGAGCGAATTTTTACGTGTACTGGAGCCATTTGAAGTGGCAACAAGTGAAATATCAACTGAAAACTATACCTCTCTTTCGAAAGCTATTCCAACAATCAGACAGCTAATCCGTACCGTATGGAATGGGAAGTGGGCTACCATGGCAGTGCAAGAGCTACAGCAGCATCTGCACAACTCCCTAATAGCCGGGCTAAGATTAATAGAAACAAAGTACATGCCATTGCAAGCCTAATTGCAGAGTGCACAAACGTGGTAGAGACCGTACGATCTACTCATTCGGCTGCTAACGACACTAGCCATGAGTACCATTTCGTATAAAATGCCAGTAGTTCCTTGTGGGTTTCTTTCGATGAAGAGGTTTCCAATAAAAATCTAATTAAAAGCGTTTGTGATAGCATAGACATGTAGGTACTATAATATAATAAAATGATAATATAATAGGATAGGGAATGGATGATAATAAAATGTTGGAATGTGTGGCTTTTTTAAAATGGATGAATTAAAGAGATTAATTCTTTGGCATGAAGGACAAGCACAATAAGCTAGGCATTGCCTGTAACGGGAAAGGAATCATTTTAGTTTATATAAATAAATCGTCTTCTTAGTATTTTATGCGTACCAATTATTAATATTATGTCCGATCGCTGTCTCCTTGACTGTGGCCGTGTTATTATATTCGGATCTTCGTAAATTTTCCGAAGTACACAGGTGGGCTTCCGTTCTTCTTATTGCATTACTACTTGAAATAATAATAACTCTCACAAATATTCTGTTAATAAAACACTACTATATTTCTGTTCGATGCACATAGAAAATACACACAATGACGGTCTGCAATTACTCGCTAAAAAATGGCGGTTCTCACTCATTCACTCACTGAGCGAAACCTTCCTTCCAACAACTCCTACAAGAACAAAAACTGCTCTCTTTTTTAACATCTGAAAGTCAAAAATACCTGACGGTAGGCACAGGCTCTACGCTGGGCTACTACCACCTCATCTTTTCTCTTTGCTTTTAAAGAGGATGAAAACATAAAAGTAAGAAATGCAAAAGGTATATCACAATTGCCCCCCTACTGTATACTGTCGGGAATAAGTCTCTTTATTTAGTGAGACAGTATACAGTAGCCTTATTTACCTTGGGGCTCATGTTGAGTCATTTGGTGCAAGTCAATGGAGTTTTAATACCCTTAAGCTACTACAAGTAAGTCTACGAAGTTCATTTCCTTGTTCATTACAAATTCATACATATAAATACATTCACATACACTTATATCACATAACGACATTCACATATATTTATATTACATAATCGTACGTCCATGTCGTGCTAACGTCTTAGTCGGTGATTTTTCATTATACTTGTTAAGCTGTATGGACAGGGGAAAAATTTTATATTTTGTAAATTGTCCTCACCATGTTTTAAAAATTGTTTTTCTCACTGGCTTTTGGTTCATTGGCCGTTCTGAGAAGGTGTCTTTTCAGCACACGCTATCTCATTGTTCGCTGCGCTTATGGCTAGCAGCAGTTCATTGTTTACCGCGCCCGTCGCAGTGACGCGAGCGCCACGTGAGCAGCAGCACTGCCCGCGCATCCATCGTAATGTCGCTCCAGGCTCATGAAGTCGGTGTTGTATATGCCCTCCAGTCCGGAGACTGGATACGACGGATTCAGCTCCAACGCTCAACCCGAAGAACACCAATACATCATCTCGCGCCTGGACGAGGTTTTCACACAGCAAGGTGAGGTAAGGGCCGCACTGCAGAACTCGGCATTGTCTTCCATTGTTCATTGTAGTTCAGCGGTCCTCACACCACAACTCGTGGTTATACGGATTTCCTCTCATTTTTCCGTCGCACACGCATCGCACTCACTGTATTCACTTCGCCACATTGTAGCGTTTACTCTTACTACGGCTCAGCCGTTATTTTCACTATTATTAGGCCTTAACATTTTTGTATTACTTCACACGTGCGAGTGTTTTACTCGTCCGTCGCGTTGCACTTCACATAATACATAAATGGTTCCTTTTCAAGAATAAAATTTCACATAAAATTGACAATAGTACATAGACATTTTACATAGACAAAAATGTTGACAATAATAAAGTCGACATACAAATTTATAATTCATACTCATTTCATATATGGACTCCATGACATGCACCCTCTTACACACTAATATGCAAATCAGAAGGAATCTTTAATTTATTCTGAATATTTGGGTTTCCTGTTCCTTTCTTGCAGGACCGACCTCCTGCGCGTTTTTACTTTCACAACTACACATAGAAAACAGTACATACATACGTTTTACATAGACTTCGACATTGACAATAATATAGTTGGCAAATAAATGTACAGTCCACATTCACACTTCGTATATGGACTTCATGTTAAACAGCATCTTACACACCAATAAGTAAATTAGAAGGAATCTTGCATTTGTTCAGAATGTTGGCACCTTTTTCGTTCTTGTCTTGCAGGACCGACTTGCGCATTTTTACGTTCACAGATACACACAGAAACCAGTACATACATACATTTTACATAGACTTCGACACTGACAATAATATAGTTAACAACTAAATGTGCAATTCACCTTCAGTTTTCATTTATGGATTCCATGTTTGGTATCGTTTTACACACTAATAAGTAAATTAGAAGGAATCTTTGATTTGTTCTGAATATTTGAATTTTCTTCTCTTGACTTGCAGGCCTGCGCGTTTATACCTTCACAAAAACACATAGAAAATACGTTCCAGAACTACTCACTACATGGAAAAAGAAGATTTGCTAAGGTCTGCTTCAGAGATCCAGCTACTTTTAAGATTGCTACTTGTAGTGCGTCATTAGTGTACTTATTCTATCCTTGGCATTTGATAGACACCATACTACGTACAATATTTACAAGTGCTCGTTTGTGAGCGAGTGCGTAGGATGTTTTTTCCTTTGACAATCCTGACTTCATCACTGCTTATTAATCGTCGTAATATTACACATTCATGTACACATATTTCAAGTCATATTTCTGCCTTATTGATGCGACGACATGTACGTGTTTACCCTTTGTAACGTGTGGCCGATATTTTTACTGTATTTTTGCCATGTGTAATTCCACTCATAATTCATTCCCGCGAAAGAAGAACGTGCTTATGTTACAGTACTATTTTCGCTTCTGCGTGTGTCAAGAACTCAGTGTAGAAAAAAATTGTTTCACTGCATTTTGTGCTCGTTCCTCATATGAATCGTATATCATATTTTCATTAATATTCACCTTATAGTTGCTCAAGCTCTAACAGTTAGTCGCTAAAGAAATATTTTTCATATTAATTTGTTTTACTTTCTGACGCCTGTGTAGCAGATCACTGTATTGTAGAGTACTTTAAATGTAGCGTGTACCCTTGTTACTATGGACTCCACTGTTTCTCCTTTATTCTTCACTGCTTCTTCAAGATGGTCGTTTTCATAATTACTTACCGTACATACATCATCATACTTTGCTTTCCACACTCATACAACCATTCATTCTAAGACTTAAAACTATATAATCTATTCTTTCTTACATCACCTTCGTGGCCCTTTCCTAGGTACCACTGCAAAATTAATCTTCATATTCATCGCCGTATATCCATGTAATTATTCATTAAAAAATCTTCCACATAAATCGCCATTTATACTCATGTATTACCTACAGGGTTCTTACACTAGAACCAACGCCCTATTTATTTCTTCTCACAAATATAAATAAACTCATATTACTCTAATACACTTTCATTCTCTTCCTAGATTCATTCATGCATGTTATGTCACCACAAACGTAGATTAACTAATTAATACCTCCAATCGAATCTAAAACTTTTCACACTCTCTCTACTTCCAAGCATTATCCAGCAGTGAAATTAATTTGTTTCTGTATATTGCTTTTTTAAACATGCAGTACTTACCTCGGTTATTTTGTTTTAGTTCGTATAATTACGTTGTGTGTGTATTGGTTGGTTTTCGTATTTACTTAGCTTATCTCCCGCAAGTTGTACGATTCATGCTGACAGTTTTACTCAGCTGCTTATGCTTTTTGTATAAGGTACCATGTAATTAATAGCAACTAACATAAGTGAGTTCTGTAATAGCAAATTTGTGGGTATGTATTCTCCCTATACGTCACGCTCGCTAATTCTAATGTTGTCTGTAAAGAAGTGTAGTCTTATAAGTGCACAATTGCTCCTCTCGCTAAATCTCGTACGATATGTTATTTTGTAGTTGACGTCTCCGTCACACGCACTTTTCTATGTGTATATTTCATTCTACGTTTCCCATCGTCGCTGACTTGCGTGCTGTATGTAAGCCACTTAGTTCTCAATAAAGTTCAGTGCTAATCGTGTTCTTTTAAGTGTACATGTTGTTACTTTTCTTTTAAACTTGTCTTAATACTGTTGTATATAGTCTGATAGGAATATCTGGGTATATTTTCTTCTCCTTTGAATACTCATACTTATTTCTAACTATGTACATTCAATAGCCTATGTTAAGTTCACAATTTTAGCGTATTCTACGCTCCTTATACTTTACTTGCACCGAAGCGGTCCTTTTCTTAAAACTACGTATGCTTAACTTAATGATATACTCTTAAAATTAGTGCTCTTTACAGTATAGTCTCCATCTTGGGGATACATGTCTGTGTTCGCTTTGTTTGTGTAACTGATTTACGTTAGAGTAATGAGCTGATACGTACTTCATTTCGTGTCGCTTCTGTTTTGTCCAGTTGGCAGCGCAGCGTGAATGCCGATTCGCTTAAATTCTAGAATGGTTTCCGTCGCGATGCGCAGTGTGTCTTTGCGCATCTAGCTGAGGACACTGAACTCAACCGTGCTTTTTGCCTACTCGACCCCTACGATCAGCTGTTAGCCGCTTAGTATGTAATTGTTATAAGTACACTCCGCTTCAAGCGCGGCTTTGCGTCTCAGTACTCTTCATCGCTCGTGCCGCTAGCTCAAAGCTCGCGCGCTGTGAATTCCTTTCTTTTCCATCGCTCTTGTTTAATTATTTTTATGTATTTTAACTATGTAATCTAATGATTTTCACTCGTCCACTATTGTGTACGATTGTTTTATTTCTACCCATATATTTAGTGTTCTCTTTAGGAATATGAAAAAGTTTCTTGTGTTTCTATAGATATTTAAGTCTTAAGAAAGCTCAATACCAAAATTACAAGAAAAATCTCTAACGACTAGGTTGCATTCTCATCTCTGCATTTTAGATAGTAGAAGAAAATTGAACATTCCTTATTGACTAAACAGGACAGTAGAAGAGGGAGAGGGTAACGAAAATATAAATATTGTACCCCCTAGCTGGAGAGGAACCGAGCGCCAATCGGTTTATTCGTCATAGAGTGACAAACCTCCTACCTACTTGGGTTTTATTAACGCAACAAATAAGGAAAGAATTGGACTTGCACTTTCATTTAATAAATTTCCGCAAATCTTTATGTGGACACATGCCTTTTATTTTACCATTTTTTATATTTCCTATCAAGTAGCACCCAGGATGTGGCTTGTCAACAATGATATACGGCCCAACATATAACAATTGCCATTTTTTGTTCAATGCCTTTAATTTCGATGATTTCGGATGAGTTCTTAGTAGTACCTCCTGTCCAATCTGCAATTCTATTACGTTTTTCAATTTCTTGTCGTAAATGCCTTTCCTTATTTGAGCTTGCCCTTCCAGTGTTATTAGCGCTTGCCGTACTTTGTCATCTAAGGCTATGTCTTTGTGCCCTAATTTAGGTATCGGTTTTGCCCATTCATCTTGTTTCACCTTTTCAAACATAAGTTCGGCCGGTGTGTACCCTGTTGATGTGTGTGGTAGGTGATTTACTATGTGCTGAAACGGACCCACGTTTTCTATCCATTTCTTTTGGTTCTGCGGTATATATGTCCGGATAAACCTGTTAAATTCACGGAAGCACCGTTCGACAGGACTTGCTTCCGAGTGGAACTTGGATACTAAAATATGACGTATGTTTTGTGATTTTAAAAATGATTTCCATTGGTCACTTGTAAAATTTGAAGCATTATCAGTTAGAACCGCTTGTGGTTTCCCAATACGTGGTATGTAGTCTTCCAGAATCCGTCTTATAATTGGTCCAGACCTAACCGTTTTGACTGCGTACAGCTGGAGATACTTACTAAAAACGTCATACAAGGCTACGATGTATTTAACCCTGCCGCGGGCTTGGGGATAAGGTCCTGCGGCGTCAATAGATACAAGGTCCCTTGGTTGATTTGGTATTATTGGGTGTAGTACATTAAGACATGTCCTATTTTGATGTTTGACCTTCTGACACACCGCACATCGTCTGATTACTTGCTCTATACGTCGCCTCATATTAGGGAAATAACAATACGTCGCAATTTTTGCAGCACACTTTAGCGCTCCATAATGTCCCCACGTGCGGTGCGTGTGTTGAATTAAGTTGTCCACATATTCCTGAGGTATGCACACACACCACTTATCCATTCGCCGATCTCTTCTATGAAAGAGGACGCTATTATGTATAATGTAATACTGCTTTAACTGTTCGTGTGTTCCGGACTGCAAATATCTTATTACCTTGCTCCATCTCGGGTCTTCTTCCAGCAGACGTTGCATGTTTTTGCACATTTTGATATAATATGGTTTAAAAGTTCCATCATTTATTAAAAGTACTTTGAAATCAGATGTTTGTTCCTCTAAGTTGTGATAATCGGTGAGGCCTTGTGGTAATCGTGATAGTGCATCTGCCAAAACATTCTGTTCCCCTTTTATGTACACAACCTCAAAATCAAACTCCTGTAGGTACATGCACCACCTCGCTATTCTCTTATGTAACAACTTACATGTCAGAAGAAAGGACAAAGCTTGATGATCACAGTAAACTTAAGTATGTTTTCCCCAAAGGTAATATTGAAATTTAAAAAAGGACCAAATAACTGCCAACAATTCCAGTTCAGTTACAGAATACGATCTTTCGCATTCTGTAAGAGTTCTACTCGCAAAACTTATTACATTGATTTCTTCCTTACCATCTTTTATTATTATCTGAAACAGACACGCGCCAAGCCCCTGATAACAAGCATCAGTGGTTAAACAAAAGTCCAACTCCATATCCGGGTGTTTAAGGATAGGTGCATTAATCAGTGCCTGCTTAATGTGTTGAAAATCACTTTCACACTCTTTAGTCCACAGCCAACTGTGATTTTTACGCAGTAGGTTTAACAGCGAGCTACTGTTCAACAATTGTTGTGGCAGAAATTTCCTGAAAAACGAGGCCATTCCTAGAAAACCTTTTAATTGTCTCTTATTATAGGGTGTTGGGAAATTTCGTATCGCATCTAATTTACCGGGGTCATGTAAGATCCCTTCTGGTGAAATAATATGCCCTAAAAATTTTATTTTGTCCTTTCCGAATTCAGACTTTCTAAAGTTAACTGTGACATTGTATTCATCGAATTTTTGAAAAACCTTTTCCAGAATACTTACATGTTCATCCCATGTTTGAGTTGCAATTAATAAATCGTCAACGTAGAGTGTAACCTGGCTAAGCAACTTCGGTCCAAGTACTTTGTCTAATGCTTCAATAAATACACCAGCGCTCACGTTTAATCTGAAAGGCAGCACCCTAAATTGGTAGCTCCTCCCGGCATTTATGAAAGCTGTATACTTTCTACTCTCTTCATGCAACAAAATTTGCCAGTACGAAGCTTTCAAATCGAGGGATGTTAAATACTTAACGCCATGAAACTTTAATAACTGCTCTTCTAGATTCTCTGGCCTTGTTCTTATAGGAACGATGATTTTGTTTATTTCTCTCGTGTCTAACAGCAGTCGCACCGTTCCGTCAGTTTTACCAACTGCGAGAATCGGACTGCAGTAAGGCGAGTGCGATGTTTCAATCACCTTCCACCTAATCATACGCTCTATTTCTTGTCTTACTGCGTCTTTCTTTGCCCAAGGAATGCCATATGACGTTCTACAATAGGTTTCATGCGGGCACACTTCCATTTTATATTCATATCCCCTAATAACACTGGGTTGTTTACGAAAAATGTTATGATATTTGAAGAGTAATTTTGCCAGTTCACTTCGCTGTTCATTGTTAAGACAAGTGGATTTACTTATTTTACTATCTACTGTTTGCTGATCTAGGATCTCACCGCCAGGGTCATCAAATTTCGTCTCCCTTGCTATTAAGATTTGAGGGTAGCTAAGTTTAACATCAATATCGGGTATCTGCCTACCCTGATTCGTCGTTGTAGTTTTTATTAAGTCCACTGTCAGTGTGCGCTCTCCTACATGAAATTGACATTCCCCTCTGCCGATGTCTATTTTTACCCCATACCTTCTGAACACCTCCATACCAAGTATACAGTTCACTATCAGTTTGTCTATCAACAAGAAAGTACACTGCAAAGTTACACCACATATGCTAATGGGTATGCTGGCCTGTAATTTTATAACCTTAGATTTACTTCCCATTGCCGTTACGATCTTACAGTTCTCCACGGGTAGCGTGGGTACACTTACTTCCCTCGCTATCTCTTTGAACAAGCTAGTAGACATGAGGCTTGTCGACACGCCAGTATCCAAAACAACGGGTACATCTATGTTTCGCACTTTTACCTTTATTATTGCTTGAATAATTTCACTTACCTTGGGTGTTGTTCCTTTCTCCTCAGTAAACAGGTCTTCTTTCATTTCTGTGTCCTTATCATACCTTAAAAATAGATTCCTGATGTGCTGTATGTATAGGTTTGTTTCAGTTTCTACTTCCTCCTTTCCGTCCCTGTTCGTGTTAGTGTTTATGTCGCTCATATTAGTACTGTGGCACATTGACAGTTCATTACCTTCTTCCTCTAGTCACGCTCGATTACTATTGCTTGGGGGTGGTAAAGGTATGGATTCATTCTCTGCCGTCATTTCTACTATGTTCACTGTATGTTAGCGTGCTCGCCAGTTCGTGTCCCGGTTGTTTCTATTTGATTATACTGGCTGCCTGTTCTCTCTCGGATCCCTGTGTTGCATATTCCGATCCTGGTAATTTGCATTTCCTTGTCGCCTGTTGTCAAAGTTTTCCCTCGGATTCCTAATGTCCCGGCCATTGCCGTACCTATGGGGCTGATATTTATTTTCGTACCCTCGGTCACCCTGTGGCTGGTGGGTAGGCCGATTGTACGGATTTCCGTTGTGACGCGGCGGTGCATACGGATGCCATTCATTCATACGCACACGACCACTATAGTTTCCAAATCCATTGCCGTTACCATAGTTGTTCTTTCCGTTTGGGTAGTGTTCATTATCGTTACGATAACTAGGCATGGCTTGCCCATCCTCATGAATCAGATCTATTGAGTCAAGCACTGAAAGAAAATACTCAAGGTCATATTCGGGAACAGTTACTAATTTTTCCCTAACATTTGCAGGTAACTTGTTCTTTAAGATTTTCAATACATCTACATGAGAGATCGGATTATTCCAGTAACGGGTCTTGTTTAGATATGTTTCAAAATAGTTTCTTAGCCCCCTGAATTTTGAATGATATGGTACTGGGTTAAATACCTCTCGTCTTAACGTCTCCTGGATAGCTGTAGACCAGTATTTATCTAAAAATGCATTCTCAAACTGATCATATGTCTCGCAAAGTTCTGACATCTCCGTAGCCCACAAAAGGGCATCACCTTCGGTATGTCCTACTACATATTTGATATCCTGTCGATATGTGTGTGTTAGAGTCTCAAAATATTCTCTCATTATGCCTTTTAATTTCTCACCCATATCATGAACTGAAATTTGCACTCGTTCATTAATTTTCCTATCCACCTCCGTGGAGATTTGCGAAATCTGCTGTGTGAACTTCGTATCCATGCTATTGAGTTCTGTGCGCAAAATTTTTACCTCGCCTGAAATGTGCGTCATATTTGTATTGACCTTCGCGATCTCGGACTTTACTGTGGTCATGTCTACTTTCATGTTAGTCATGTCTGCTTTCATGTTAGTCATGTCTGCTTGTATTATGTCTAAACTCGACATCTTTGAATTAATTGTGTTCATGTTAGTTTGTATAGTTTCTGTTAAAGCTCGAAATAATGCTTGCATATCTTCTCTATTCATTTCCGGCCTACGCCTGTCAGCATCTGCGTCTGTACTACGCGTACTACGTTCATTTAAAATATTCTCCTGCCTTGAGTTGTCATTAATTTCGTCTATTGTAATCAAAGTATTGCTGGTAATGAAATGTTCTGTATTCACGGGCGTCGAATGCAACAATGGCATGTTGCGCCCAGCATCCAAATAATCACCGCTTAACGGTTCTAAACCACTCATTGTTGCGTTTTGTAAATGCACATCCACTACATTGGCATTTTGAATTTCGAATGGCATTTCCTTATTGTTTTGACTCTCCATTACAGAAACTCTTTAGGCACTACAGTTATCAAAATCAGTATTTTCTCTCTATAGATTTCACTTTCCTGGTACTTCTCACGTTAAAAATGCATATACAGCTGTATGTAATTGTAATCTCAGTTGTTGTTCGGACAATGTATTTTCAGTACTAATAAAGAAATGTCATTGTCTCTACTCGAATACAATAGCATTAATCTCTGAAGCTTCAGGTTCTGGATTTTAGGAAATAGGTGGTTGGGTTTTCTCTAATATGCTTACTGGGAACGCATTTTCTATATGCATTGCGCGGTCCTACCTGATTGTTGTCTTGTAACTGTTACGTCCTCTATTGTGCTTTGTTGTACGTTCTTGGTATTGTCATCTTCTTCCTTCTAATTTATTTATTATTTCCTTTCAGTATCACATCACCGTCTCCGTCACATCATCAGCGTACATGGAACATAAAGAAATTGTTAACATACATGTATATTCATTTTCCTAACAATACTAGTACTCACAGTTTTGCCCACTACGTATCGTGCCTGTAACTTGTCGCCACTTTATAATATAATAAAATGATAATATAATAGGATAGGGAATGGATGATAATAAAATGTTGGAATGTGTGGCTTTTTTAAAATGGACGAATTAAAGAGATTAATTCTTTGGCATGAAGGACAAGCACAATAAGCTAGGCATTGCCTGTAACGGGAAAGGAATCATTTTAGTTTATACAAATAAATCGTCTTCATAGTATTTTATGCGTACCAATTATTAATATTATGTCCGATCGCTGTCTCCTTGACTGTGGCCGTGTTATTATATTCGGATCTTCGTAAATTTTCTGAAGTACACAGGTGGGCTTCCGTTCTTCTTATTGCATTACTACTTGAAATAATAATAACTCTCACAAATATTCTGTTAATAAAACACTACTATATTTCTGTTCGATGCACATAGAAAATACACACAATGACGGTCTGCAATTACTCGCTAAAAAATGGCGGTTCTCACTCATTCACTCACTGAGCGAAACCTTCCTTCCAACAACTCCTACAAGAACAAAAACTGCTCTCTTTTTTAACATCTGAAAGTCAAAAATACCTGACGGTAGGCACAGGCTCTACGCTGGGCTACTACCACCTCATCTTTTCTCTTTGCTTTTAAAGAGGATGAAAACATAAAAGTAAGAAATGCAAAAGGTATGTCACAGTACAACGATATTTGGAAGAACCATACCTAAAACACACAGATAATCCTTTACACTACTGGAAAAAAATGAAAACAGTTACCCAGGTCTAGCTGTCGTGACAAAAAAAAATATCTTGCAATACCTGCAACTTCTGTTCCCTGTGAAAAAATATTGTCGAGAACAGTACTACTTATAAACAAACAAAGAAGCAGACTAAAAGGCCAATTGGTTAATAAAATCATATTTCTAAACAAAAATCGACGGCAGTGCAGCAATGGGATGTAAAAATGCCTTCTGCTGAACAACTTTTGTTTCCTTTCTTTCTTCAGTAAGTAAACGCATATATGCAGTTTCTGTATATAAAAGGCTATAGCACTTCTCTTTTACATTCAAGCATGCATGCATACATGCAGAATGTACAAGGTAATTTATTTTGTAAGAAGAAAGCTTTGGTTTCATGCGAATTCTGTGCTTTGTTTTAAACAATAATTCTATGAGTTTTGTCTCATTAGACATATAGTAATATTTCAGTACACATTAATAACAGTAGTACAGTTGATATAAATCACAGAATTTCAAAGTTTTCTGTGCACATACGTACGACCAGTAAGACTGCTGCAGCTCAGTGCTTCATGTAGTGAAGGTTTGCGCAATTTCTCAGAGAGCAGAGCACTGTCAACTTCTCGAGCATACCCGAGACAGTCTCGAGAAATTGCATTCACGTTGCGCCTTTCTCGAGCGCCATCATAGCCCATCCTAATTAGATTACTTGGATTTGGTTTTATTTAAAGAAAATAATTTTTATGATTTTTGTAAAATATTATTATTTTTTGCAGAGGAACCCAAACGCCTCTTTTCTGGAAATAGGTAGCTTTAATTTTTCTTACAAAAAATTAATATTGATAAAGGAGAGCCTAAAAGTGATCGAATTAAAAGCTAGAGAAAACAATTAGAGATATAAGGTTATTCTAAACTCAGAAAACAACAATGTATAAATTTTATTGACAACAATAATAATAATATGAGGTGAATGAACGAAAAGCTAAAGAACTACAACATATTTATATGGTTCATTCTACGTGCAAAAATATTGGATTTTGAACAATAATATGAATTGCATTTAAAAAATGAAACATGGAGAATTGTAATTGTTTATATTAGAAAGAAAATTACATTTACTTAATATGACTAAACATGTATATCAAAGTAACACAAAGTACCTGAAGATTTTATCATAGAATTTCATGAGTCAATTGACTGGAGTCAAATATCATGTTGGCATAAACTGCCTGAAGATTTTGTAAGAGAATTTCAAGGAAAATGAATTTGGGATGATATATCAATCTTTCTGAGTTTATCTGAAGATTTGAAGAGAAAATTTCATGACAAATTAATTTGTAATGAAATGCCAGTTGAACAAATAAGCCGAATATATTATAATGTAATTTAAACATAAAGGTAACTGCGATAATATTTTAAGTGATCAAAATTTATATAAACCATTCGGTCTTGTGAGATATTATTTACCACATGTAACGTCATAGATTAAGGGTCGACAGCAATCGCACAACTTGCGTACGGGACACTAGAAGTGCCGCGAGCACTGAGAGTTCATTTCGATTGCAGGCACGCGTGTTGCGTACAGTCCGCGAGGTGACGCCACGAGCGCAAACGTATATAAGTGCCGACGGAGTTCGAACAGCTCTCATTTTTGTTGGCATATCATTTTTGGCTTAGTTCTTATTCGTTTATGGCTCATGTTATTGTGCTCTCTGTCAGCCATTCTGATTGTTTTGATTTACTCCCAACTGAGAAGCGCTCATTTTGGCATTTCACTTTTGCATATTTCTCATTTTGCTAATAATATGATGATTAGCTTTTTACAATTAAATTGACTAACATACTCTCATGTACTGTTTGTTCATTTCAGCCTCTCCTTATTTTGATGTTATTTAAATACTGCAATAATTATCGGAAGCATTTCTTCCCTTAAACTTGTGTAAATTATTCTCGAGGTAGGATTTTTCTGTGTGACAGATGTAACGTTTTGAATATAAATTATATACGAAACTGTGCTTTAAAAGGAATTTATTTTTTTCAGTTTGCTCTACATCAGACGAAAATTTTGTGATATGAGGGAGAAATTTGAGGGGCAAACCCATGGAAATAGTCTTAAGCGATCATGTTTAAAAATAAAAAATTGTGTGACACTGAAAGATGTGACACTGTAGGCACCGAAAATTTATGTATATATCAAATTATACGTCACACACAGAAGAAGATTTTCTTCATGTTGTATTGATAAAAATCATCAATTTGTAAGAACAAAACGTAGTAACTTATTCAGAGATATTGTGCTGATAAATAGTTAGTAGATAGTTCTTCTTTTCCAGTGTGTAGAAATGATGATAAAAATTGCAGCATGAGAAATATTTCCCAGACTGTTACACCTGGTGAAGATTTATTACGTTTAATTAGTTGTTCTCATGTGTAGTCATCCAACATATTCAAATTACTGTGCAAATAATCAGTTCTTTAAGTTCCTTTCATTGTTTGGTACAAATTTACTGAATTAGAATTGTAATTAAGTCTTAATGTTTCAACACAATTTGGTTCTCTATCTACAATTCTATACAATTGCCTTTGTATGGTTCTTCTTTGCATTCCAGTTACATAATAATTATATTCAAAGTATTTATCAAATAATTTTAAAAGAATGAGAGTTGTTTCAAATCATCATTGGTCGTTTCAGGTACAAAATGAGATAATAATCTATTTTTCTATTTCTTCTTTGTACTTGGAAGAGCAGTTGAACGGAATGGACAGTGTCTTGAAAGGAGGGTATAAGATGAACATTAACAAAAGCAAAACGAGGATAATGGAATGTAGTCAAATTAAATCGGGTGATGCTGAGGGAATTAGATTAGGAAATGAGACACTTAAAGTAGTAAAGGAGTTTTGCTATTTAGGAAGTAAAATAACTGATGATGGTCGAAGTAGAGAGGATATAAAATGTAGACTGGCAATGGCAAGGAAAGCGTTTCTGAAGAAGAGAAATTTGTTAACATCGAATATAGATTTATGTATCAGGAAGTCATTTCTGAAAGTATTTGTTTGGAGTGTAGCCATGTATGGAAGTGAAACATGGACGATAACTAGTTTGGACAAGAAGAGAATAGAAGCTTTCGAAATGTGGTGCTACAGAAGAATACTGAAGATAAGGTGGATAGATCACGTAACTAATGAGGAGGTATTGAATAGGATTGGGGAGAAGAGAAGTTTGTGGCACAACTTGACTAGAAGAAGGGATCGGTTGGTAGGACATGTTTTGAGGCATCAAGGGATCACAAATTTAGCATTGGAGGGCAGCGTGAAGGGTAAAAATCGTAGTGGGAGACCGAGAGATGAGTACACTAAGCAGATTCAGAAGGATGTAGGTTGCAGTAGGTACTGGGAGATGAAGCAGCTTGCACAGGATAGAGTAGCATGGAGAGCTGCATCAAACCAGTCTCAGGACTGAAGACAACAACAACAACAACTTTTTTAACGCATTATCAACCAACTCAATTAAATGATCTATATGGTCATCTCAAATTGTAATTCCATCATCTTTAATTTCATTTAAATTTCCTAAGTGAGATTTTTGCCATTGTTACATTTCTGTCGCCTGGTTTATTCTTATTTTATGTACTCCATGTTTACAAATTGAAGGTAAAACTTCTTCACAAAACCAATCATGAACCTTTTCTGCAAAAGGAATGTTGGATCTCATAACTTAAAAATACAGACAAGATTCATTGGTAAATATTGTAGAATTTTGTACATATTAAGGTAGCACCAAAAAGGGACTACCAAAATTTTTGTGTGTTTAACAATGTTTTTGTATTACATGGTCCTGAATTCCTATCTTTGGACAGTCATATCCTAAAAATCAGCAACTTGATTTGCGTAGAATTATACGTTATTCTTTTCATCAATAATTATAAATACTTGCTTACTACTATGTGTAAGCTTGTTATTAATAAATGAAGACACTTCTACTATTGCTGCTTGTAAAAACATTAGCTGGAGACAGAGGTAATGCAATAAAATATTTAAATGATTTTTTTTATTTGTGTATTCCAAAAACAGATGGAAAAACTCTAGTGAGTGATGTATTCTAAGAAGAATTAATGATATTTCAAAACGCGCACGGGATTGGAATAAATTGTGAGTTAAGTGAAGATAATTTATATGTTATGAATAATCCTATATGTGGTGTAAAGGGTACAAATACTGGCTACTGAACTAGTATGTATAATTGCAATAAGAAAAGTTGCAATGGTATTACAAAGGTGCAACTGAAAAGGTATTACAGGTAAGAAATACAGTATTTCATTTATGGCAAAAGTGAATTGACATTCAGTTTCATCAGGGTACTAATAATTTTGGTATTTCTGTAATAAAGAAAGTATGAGTATACAGTTATGACATATATGGCCATCGTTGTTCAAAGGATCTAGATGGGAAAAAAGCTGTGTTAGGTCTTGCATTTTTTTCACAAACATGAATAATGATCCAGTGGAAATTCATATGGATGATGAAGATTTCTGATAATTGGAGACTGATGAGAATACACCAAAAGATGAAACAAATTTATTTGAAGTTTTAGTTCATGAAACTGGTCAGGTGTTAGGTCTAGAACACACTGATGTTTACAGAGGAATTCAGAATTATCTCAAAATGATATTTATGTTATTCAAAGCTTGTATGTTAAAGCAACAGCAGCACAATCAACTATTCCAGAAACTGTACCAATTATGTCACCTGAACCAACTGAATCACAGAAGATTTTCGATTACTTACTAATTATGCATCGAGATTTCTATATCTGTTATCAGATGTGGATGTGTAGGTAAAGATATGAAATCTCAATTAATAACTAATTGGTTAACATTCTTACCTACAAAAAAAAAAACAGATTCAGTATATCAAAGACTTCATGGTGAAGTGGTGTTATTTGTTGGTCATATGACTATATATATAGAATTTTCATACTTTAAAATTAGCATCAGGATATCATAAACCAATATCTAGTACAGAATTATATAAAAAGAATTTATTAAATGGTGTACTCAACACATATGTACTTAGAACATTTTCATTCTTTAATGAAATATTATATGTGTAGATAGATGTATGCGATTTTAAATATACAACACAAGGAGTTATAACAAGAGAATTTCCAAGAATACCTGCTGTAATGAATTCATGTTTAGGTACATTAATGGATCATTGCATTTTTCAAGGATGATACTGTCTATGAATATAATAAATTCACCCAAAAGTAGTTACAGCTGGTTCCAAGAGATTCGTCAGTATTTGGCATTCATAGCAGTAAAACATCAGGATTAATTCCAGAGGTAATAACTGGTTAAAGGAATGCATTGCAAAATTAGAATATGCAAATTTTTCAAGTTCCTAATAAAAAATTTTTCTAAATAAATGGCTGCCATCAGATCTAAAATATGAAAATATTGTGGAGGTGGAAAATCAATTGACAATTATTCGTCACAGAAATATACAGAAGATAATTATAGAACAATTGTAGGCAATGTATAAATGAATATCTTATAAGAGACCATTATAGTAAAAGAATTCCTTGTGCTTGTGAAACAAGTACATACATTAGCGTTATAAAATTAGCTTAAAACGAATCCTGTGTGAAGAACATAAAAAATATTATCGATTAAAAATGATAAAAAACATAGAAAAAACGATTAAGAAAATACAAATTCAAAAAATTGTGCAAATAGTCATGAAATTAAAGATAGATTGTTGTTACCCAAACCCATCTTGTAAAGACAACCTTACAAGTAAATGTAAAAAAATGCACTCAACAAATATTAGAATAAATAATGTGGTTGAGCCTTTTTTTAAATTCCTTAATACAACTTTTAGGGTTGGATGAGAGACTAAACTGGGTCAATTCGTGAGTGCCCAACTTGGTGATCATTGTACAAAAAAAAATTAACTGGTTACAGTAAATTAACTAATGCTTTTCTAATTTCACATATTAATAGTCATCAGGATTGAAACTTTTGGAAACAATTTACTTATTCTAAAATTGGAAATGAGGTGAAATTCTTCAAAATAATGAAAATAAAAACTACAAGAAATATCTCCTTTTCCTACTTAAGTATTTGAGGATTTAAGAAACAGAAGAACAATTAGATTCTTACTTAGTCGATAAAGCTTTTGCAAAGAGACTAGAAACTATAAATTATGGGAAGAATCTAAAGTTGCTTGACAAAAACTACTTCTTGAAGGCACCAAAACCAAAAATTATGAAAACTGTTAAAAATTATCTTAAATAAATCGTGGATAGAAATTAAAATATAAACATTTTTGTGAGTACAGAATGTAGACAAGTGCAAATATTATGGAATGTCGATTTCAAACATACAACTATAAATTCACCAGTGAGAGAGAGAGAGAGAGAGAGAGAGAGAGAGAGAGAGAGAGAGAGTGTGTTAATA
The DNA here is from genome assembly GCF_023897955.1 of Schistocerca gregaria. Taxonomy (NCBI): domain Eukaryota; kingdom Metazoa; phylum Arthropoda; class Insecta; order Orthoptera; family Acrididae; genus Schistocerca; species Schistocerca gregaria. The sequence goes on from NC_064920.1 coordinate 553,927,322, forward strand.
AAAAATCAAAAAAAAATGTATCAAAAATGTCTAATTTTCAAGCTCAAGAGTCAGGTTGCTCATTAAACAGAATAATCAGCTTGCAGTTAGGAATTACTACATACTTTCCATTAAAAGGTTCGTCTTATATTGACTTGCCAGAACAGTAAAAATATGAAATCTATTAACGTAAAAAAAATAATGATACAAAATGTTTTCTATGGTCCATAAAGACTGCATTATATTCTGTAAATAAAAACGCAGGTAGACTCACAAAATATAAATCTGTTGACGTAGATCAAAAACTTGAAAACTTCTAATTTCCTTTAGTGTTTGTTAATATACCAACAAGTAAGACTAGAGTTAAGGTATCTATTAATGTTTATTCATTTGAAGAAAAAAATAATTATATCCATTAAAAATAAAATGTAACAAAGAGAAACAGAAAATAGCTTTATTTAAAAAATGGTGAAAATTCACACTACTATTACAAAAATAGATTTACTAGGCTTGTTTTGAATAAGGAAGGCAGGAAGACTGAGTTTAATGTCTCGTAGAATTTGAGGTCGTTAGAGACTGAGCTCAAGATTGGACGCATCAAGGATAAAGAAGGAAATCAGTTGAGACCTTTCAAAGGAACTGTCCCGGCATTTGGATGGCTGGACACAGCTCTGGACCATCATCCTCCCAAACACCTATCCTGTGTGCTAACCATTGTGCCACCTCACTTGGTGTGGGCTTGTTTTGAGTCAAATTACAATACATGAAGAAGTAAAATTTATTTGTAATATGTGTTTACTTCACTTCAACAGTAAGACAAAATTACACTTTCACACATCAAACTGTTTAGTTAAAAAATCAATAGAAGTAGAATTATCAGAGAAAGATTGATATATAAGTATTAAAAATTATCAACAATCACATAATGTTCCATTCATTATTTATGGAGATTTGAAAGCTTGCTGTTAAAGATGAATCATTGTCAACTGAATCTTGAAACCTAATATACAATGAAATATCACAAACATGCACCAAGTGGTTTCTGTATATTAAATACATCAATAGACACTACAAGGATCCAGTCATACAACAAAGAACAAATTGTCATAAAAAATTCATTGAATGTATGAAAAAAGATGTTGAAGAAATTGGAAGAATTCATTCTGAAACTGGAGGAAAGTGTTCTTATAAACACCTGAAGAAGAATCTAAACACAAGATCTAAAATGTTTACATTTTGTAGATGTCATTTGACTGGAAAATATATAAATCCATTAAACTACAAATTGAAGTTTTGTACCAGTTTATTTACATAATATTTCATGATACAATTCTTATTTGTCTGTAAAATAACTTTGTTATGATTGAAAGGATATAGATTGAATACCAAAAATGAAGGCAAATGTATTAGTTTTGGAAGAATGACAGAAAATTTGGATATGTGGTTTACTGACACATTTCAATTCATGTCTTCAAACCTTGACAAAGTTTCATCAAATGTCGAAAGAGCAAAATGAAAAATATTAAGAAATTTTTTTCTACAAAATCTATTCAATCTAGTAAGCAAGAAATGTGTTATCTATATGATTATATGCATAGTTGGAAGAAATTTGAAGGAACACAGATTCCATCAACAAAAGAAGCTGAATGACTGTGAAATAAGATATGACAATTGTAAACATAAAATTAGTTTGGGAAAAATTTAATTTGTAGCTGCAGTTTATGGCGGGTCGTGGGCCATCGAACATAAGTCGGTGTTAGGTGGAGCGTACTCTATTAAGTTAAGTAGTGGTTTTGACTTTGTACATATGTACTGTTTGCGTTTTCCTTTTCTTTTTCGTTTATAAATGTATAGCCATGGTGTTCTTTTAATCATTGACAAAGGTCTTCTTAGGCATTTGTGGGTTTTATTATTGTTCTGGAGGAGGTGTAGTTACCTACGCCGAAACCTGGGTTAACACTAGGTGCTTTTTTCGCAATCGAGGCGGGTTTTGGTTTTTTTAATACATTTCCATTCTGCTTAACAAGACTCTGAGAGTTTACATTAATGATTACAGATTTGTAGATGAATGAACTTTCACTACCACTATCAAGTAATATTCTGTAAATCCTATTTCCTCACTTCCTCTTAAGAAGAGTTCGAAACATGTACAAAAGCCTAATTCACAACTGCATATAATAACCAGCTTTTACAAAGTTTTGCTGATACCATTCCAATTTTTAATTGAAGAAATGTTGAAAACATTACACAACTAAATCAGTGGTAAAATTAAGTGGTTCCAGATCGGCAGGTACTTACGACCTCTCAAATTTCGTGGTTAAAAAAATAATGAGCAAAATATCATTCCCTCTCTCCACACTTATAAAATGGGTGTTTGTTAGTGATATTTTTTCAGAATGCCTAAGAAATACAGCAGTAATCCTGCTACACAAAAAGGGTAATAAATCCAGCACTAATAATCATCATCCAGCTTCTCTGATACCTATTTTTTCGTAAGTGATTATTATATACAAAAGTAAATTGGCATGTGTTTGTGAAAAAGTGTTAAAGCTGTTCAAAATGTTTGTATTGTGTAATGAAGGCACAATAATGGATTTCATTTGATTCTGTAAACCATAGAACATTACTGGAGGAACTATGGCATTACAGCATCAGGGACCAGGAATTATCCCTCATTAAATCCTATCCCAGTAACAGGAAACAAATTATAAGCTACAATGGTCAAAAGCCACAGTTTCTGAATGTTGCTAGAGGTGTGCCTCAAGGCTCAGTGCTTGGGCCATTACTATTTACAATATTTACAAAGAACCTGAATCGCAGTTATGTCATGCAAATTTGTAGTTTTCACACGACACAACCTTCATCAATTCTGGGACAGACATAAATGAACAGAAGGAGAAAAGATTTACTCAGACTATCCAATATATGGTTTAAGCAAATAAATTACCTATTAACTATGAAAATATTTCTTTCATCTTACCCATTGTTGATGTATAGCTCATTTCTACCAAACTCATTGGTATATACCTAGAGACAAAATTAAGTTGACAGGGTCACATAGACAATATATGTCTGAAGCTTTCATGAGCTATCCATGCACTGAAAAATTACACACATACATTTCTGAGAAAGCGCTGATTAACTCGTCGTTGTCCTCGTCGTCGTCGTCGTCGTCGTCGTCGTCGTCGTAGTAGTAGTAGTAGTAGTAGTAAAAGTAGTAGTAGCAGCAGCTTTATTCATCTGTAGATCTCTTTTTACAAGGATATGGGACATGTCAAAATATTTACAAGTTTAGACCAATTTAAAATAAGCTAATTCATATGCACATACACTTACAGACTTCTGGTTAGAGACAATCATTAGATTTGCCATCCTGAAAAGCTGGGTCAGCTCTAAAATGAGTGAGATGTTGAGCTCAGAAAGAGGAGGTGGTGTTAGGATTGTGTTGTGCGTAGCTTCCGGATAAGTTTTTCTACAAGGAAAAACATACTGTGAAGGTGTTATGCGGAATGTTGGATGTTTTATCATCATCATAACCTTTTTTTTATCAGACACCTACTCTGTTTTATCTAAGTAATCCTTCATTGTATAAAATGTATTGCATAACATGTGGTTTTCAGCTGCCTTTTTAAATAAGTGTATTTCTGCAATGTCTCTAATCTCTTTTGGTGCTTTATTGTACCGTTTTATTCCTTGGTAGCAAATGCTGTTTTGAGTTTTATGTTTATTTTTGTTGGTAAATGTAAGTTGAGTCTAATTCTTGCTCCATGGTCATGGACAGAGCTGTTTGTGCAGTAATTTCCAATGTTATTTTTGATGTGTGCAACTCACTGGTAAATGTATTCACGTGGAACAGTTAAAATCCCCCAGCATTTTGAACAGATCTTTACAATGAGTCTAACTGCTATTTTTTGTTATTATTCTTATGGCTTCTTTCTGGAATTTGAAACTTGTGTCCATATTTTGTGCACTTGTTTCCCCACAAGAGAGTGCCATAGCTAAGAATGATTGTACATATGAATGGAATATAACTAAAAGACACTGCATGTTACACACTGATGATAGGAATCTAAGGGCATAACATGCTGATGACATTCTGTTTGCAAGTACCTTTGTGTGTTCACATCACTTCAACTGAGAGTCAATGTTCATTCCTACAAATTTTGCATTTGTTACACGGTCTACAGAGGTGCCACCTACATTTAATTTGACATTGTCATTTTCCCTCTTCAAACTGAAATTCATAGCGTTAGTTTTCTTTATTTTCAACGTCACTTTATTGCTTATTGTCCAATCCTAAACTTCCTTCAGAGTGTCATTTACTTTCTCTGTGTGGAGTTCTCTTGTTTTCTCAGTGACTAGAATATTATTGTCATCAGGGAAGAGCATTTTTTCACCATGAGGAACACTAGTGTGAAAGTCATTGATGTATATCAGGGAGAGTATTGGCCCTAATCTGCTATATTGCAGAACCCCTATATTAATGTAGTTTGGTTCTGATAAGTGTTTTACTAAATGTTTAGCTCTATTTGAAGTATGTGTTATCCCTACTCTTTGTATCCTATCTGCTAGGTATGTAGGAAACCAATCATTAACTACCCCTGTTATTCCGAATGCTTCTAATCTAATAGAATCTTGTGGTCTAATGTATCAAAAGGTCCTAGAAAGATTCAAAAATATGCCTGTGACATATTCATCTTTCTCAAGGGCATCAAGTACAACTATGGCTGACTGTATTTTTGCCACTTCGGAAACCTAACTGTGATACGTTTAAAAGACTATTTATTCAGATAATTCATTAATCTGTCTTTCATGACAGTCCAAGATGGCCAAGAGTGTGGAAGTCGCGAATTTTAACACGAGAAATAGTTATAGTTATGTAGTTCTACGGATCGGAGCGTGGAATGTCAGATCCCTTAATCGGGCAGGTAGGTTAGAAAATTTAAAAAGGGAAGTGGATAGGTTAAAGTTAGATATAGTGGGAATTAGTGAAGTTCGGTGGCACGAGGAACAAGACTTCTGGTCAGGTGACTACAGGGTTATAAACACAAAATCAAATAGGGGTAATGCAGGAGTAGGTTTAATAATGAATAGGAAAATAGGAATGCGGGTAAGCTGCTACAAACAGCATAGTGAACGCATTATTGTGGCCAAGATAGATACGAAGCCCACACCTACTACAGTAGTACAAGTTTATATGCCAACTAGCTCTGCAGATGATGAAGAAATTGAAGAAATGTACGATGAAATAAAAGAAATTATTCAGATAGTGAAGGGAGACGAAAATTTAATAGTAATGGGTGACTGGAATTCGAGTGTAGGAAAAGGGAGAGAAGGAAACATAGTAGGTGAATATGGATTGGGGCTAAGAAATGAAAGAGGAAGCCGCCTAGTAGAATTTTGCACAGAGCACAACTTAATCATAGCTAACACTTGGTTTAAGAATCATGAAAGAAGGTTGTATACGTGGAAGAACCCTGGAGATACTAAAAGGTATCAGATAGATTATATAATGGTAAGACAGAGATTTAGGAACCAGGTTTTAAGTTGTAAGACATTTCCAGGGGCAGATGTGGACTCTGACCACAATCTATTGGTTATGACCTGTAGATTAAAACTGAAGAAACTGCAAAAATGTGGGAAATTAAGGAGATGGGACCTGGATAAACTGAAAGAACCAGAGGTTGTACAGAGTTTCAGAGAGAGCATAAGGGAACAATTGACAGGAATAGGGGAAAGAAATACAGTAGAAGAAGAATGGGTAGCTCTGAGGGATGTAGTAGTGAAGGCAGTAGAGGATAAAGTAGGTACAAAGACGAGGGCTGCTAGAAATCCTTGGGTAACAGAAGAAATATTGAATTTAATTGATGAAAGGAGAAAATATAAAAATGCAGTAAATGAAGCAGGCAAAAAGGAATACAAACGTCTCAAAAATGAGATCGACAGGAAGTGCAAAATGGCTAAACAGGGATGGCTAGAGGACAAATGTAAGGATGTAGAAGCTTATCTCACTAGGGTAAGATAGATACAGCCTACAGGAAAATTAAAGAGACCTTTGGAGAGAAGAGAACCACGTGTATGAATATCAAGAGCTCAGATGGCAGCCCAGTTCTAAGCAAAGAAGGGAAGGCAGAAAAGTGGAAGGAGTATATAGAAGGTTTATACAAGGGCGATGTACTTGAGGACAATATTATGGAAATAGAAGAGGATGTAGATGAAGACGAAATGGGAGATACGATACTGCGTGAAGAGTTTGACAGAGCACTGAAAGACCTGAGTCGAAACAAGGACCCCGGAGTAGACAACATTCCATTAGAACTACTGACGGCCTTGGGAGAGCCAGTCATGACAAAACTCTACCAGCTGGTGAGCAAGATGTATGAGACAGGCGAAATACCCTCAGACTTCAAGAAGAATATAATAATTCCAATCCCAAAGAAAGCAGGTGCTGACAGATGTGAAAATTACCGAACTATCAGTTTAATAAGCCACGGCTGCAAAATACTAACGCGAATTCTTTACAGACGAATGGAAAAACTGGTAGACGCAGACCTCGGGGAGGATCAGTTTGGATTCCGTCGAAATGTTGGAACACGTGAGGCAATACTGACCTTACGACTTATCTTAGAAGAAAGATTAAGAAAAGGCAAACCTACGTTTCTAGCATTTGTAGACTTGGAGAAAGCTTTTGACAATGTTGACTGGAATACTCTTTTTCAAATTCTAAAGGTGGCAGGGGTAAAATACAGGGAGCGAAAGGCTATTTATAATTTGTACAGAAACCAGATGGCAGTAATAAGAGTCGAGGGGCATGAAAGGGAAGCAGTGGTTGGGAAAGGAGTGAGACAGGGTTGTAGCCTCTGCCCGATGTTATTCAATCTGTATATTGAGCAAGCAGTAAAGGAAACAAAAGAAAAATTTGGAGTAGGTATTAAAATTCATGGAGACGAAGTAAAAACTTTGAGGTTCGCCGATGACATTGTAATTCTGTCAGAGACGGCAAAGGACTTGGAAGAGCAGTTGAACGGAATGGACAGTGTCTTGAAAGGAGGATATAAGATGAACATTAACAAAAGCAAAACGAGGATAATGGAATGTAGTCAAATTAAATCGGGTGATGCTGAGGGAATTAGATTAGGAAATGAGACACTTAAAGTAGTAAAGGAGTTTTGCTATTTAGGAAGTAAAATAACTGATGATGGTCGAAGTAGAGAGGATATAAAATGTAGACTGGCAATGGCAAGGAAAGCGTTTCTGAAGAAGAGAAATTTGTTAACATCGAATATAGATTTATGTATCAGGAAGTCGTTTCTGAAAGTATTTGTTTGGAGTGTAGCCATGTATGGAAGTGAAACATGGACGATAACTAGTTTGGACAAGAAGAGAATAGAAGCTTTCGAAATGTGGTGCTACAGAAGAATACTGAAGATAAGGTGGATAGATCACGTAACTAATGAGGAGGTATTGAATAGGATTGGGGAGAAGAGAAGTTTGTGGCACAACTTGACTAGAAGAAGGGATCGGTTGGTAGGACATGTTTTGAGGCATCAAGGGATCACAAATTTAGCACTGGAGGGCAGCGTGGAGGGTAAAAATCGTAGAGTGAGACCGAGAGATGAGTACACTAAGCAGATTCAGAAGGATGTAGGTTGCAGTAGGTACTGGGAGATGAAGCAGCTTGCACAGGATAGAGTAGCATGGAGAGCTGCATCAAACCAGTCTCAGGACTGAAGACAACAACAACAACAGTTAAAAAGAAAACCTGTGAAAATTGTAAAGCTGTAATTACAACCCTAAACGAACGAATTTCAAGCCTACAATTCATAGTCAATAATTTAAAAAGGGAAATAGCTGGACTGAAGAAAGAAATCGGCGAAGTACAAACAGTGAAAAATTCGTGTGAGGTGAAACAAGATACACGTGATAAATCATCCGAGTGGATAGCAGTGTCGCAAAAAGTTCGGTCTCAAATCACGAAAACTGTTAAAAGTGTTACTTTCTTAGACAAAAATAAATATGTCTTGAGTCATAACGAGTGTACAACTGATCGTGACGTTGTAAAAACCTGCAATTCGGACACCAACAGTAAACTTGGAAACAGTGGTAAGGGCAAAAACGTATCATTAAGGAAAAAGTGTGGTATTCTCTGGCTTGCAGACAGCCACGGCAGAAAGCTATCAAGCATGCTCCGAGAGAAAAATCGAGAAACGGCAGTGACTAGCATAGTGAAACCTGGAGCGGGAACACACCATGTCGTAGACACCGATCTTCATATGAACACAATACAGGATAATGACTTTATAGTATGTATAGCGGATTCGAATGACATAGCTAAAAATGAAGCTGATGCCTGCAATTAAACGCTACAGAACTTTCTAGAAGTGAATAAATCTAGGAACACAATAGTAGCCACTGTGCCTCACAGACACGACCTAACCTACAGATCGTGTGTTAATAAAGAAATTAGGAAAACTAACATCAAAATTAAGAAACTGTGTGCTGAATACGCAAAGTGTGATGTACTGGACGTAAGTAAACTGCATCGAAACCTACACACCAATCACGGAATGCACCTTAATTACGACGGAAAAAGTGTTATGTGCGATCACATCAGTGAAATAATTAAAGAATGACTATTACGAAACAGATCTGTCTATCAGCTTCCTGAAAGACTTACAGGCAACTTATTAATATGAATACTAATAGAGGAAAACAACTACAAAGTGATATTAGCTTAAAAATAAATGGAAAATTAGTCTCCAGTGGGAAAGAAACAGCAGAGGAATTCAATAACTACAGAAACAGTAGAAAACCTGGCTAACCATCTTAAAAATAGCTGTCTCTTACAACTAGAACCAAACTTATGCCCTGAGACTATTTTTAACACCTACATCTGAAACTGAAATAGAAAAGACACTTCACAGCAAAATTTAAAAAAAAAAATCATCTGCTGGACAAGATCAAATTCCATGCTTCCGCCTTCACAACTGCAGTAACTTTATCAGTAAACCCCTAGCCCATATAATAAACTTCTCATTCCTGAATGGTGCATTTCCTGGTATGCTCAAAATTGCAAAAATTATACCTGTCCACAAAAAAGGAAGCAGAGAGGATCCCAGTAATTATCGACCCATTGCACTGCTTTCAACTTTTAGTAAAGTATTTGAATATATAATGGCCACAAGAATCATGTCCTTTCTAGAGAAAGAAAATATCCTGTCACCTGCTCAGTTCGGATTCCAAAGTAAGAAAGCTACAACTGATGCAATACAAGAATTTCTAGATCATGCACTGGAGCTTGTGGACAAAAAACTCCCAGCCATAGGTGTCTTCCTAGATCTAACAAAGGCCTTCGACATGGTTAATCATAGTATACTTTTGCAAAAAATGCATTCCTATGGAATAAGAGGAAATGCCTATGACTGGTTTAAAAGCTATCTGGAAAGATCGACAGCAGTATGACCTTCCTCACAGCCTACCAATCACAAAAACCCTTTTGTTTGCTGATGACACCTCTATACTCATATCTGCACCCGAACAAATTCTCCAATCTCATATAGATAGGACCACAGATCAAATAAGTCGATGGCTTCAAAGTAACAGGCTGCTGCTAAATGCAAAAAAAGACAACTGGAATAACCTTCCACACGGCCCAAAACAGAAATCCATTACTAGCAACTATATCACTGGAAAAAAATAATGTTAAACTTGAAAATGAAATAAAATTTTTGGGCGTCACTATTACTGAAACGCTCACATGGAAAAGGCACATTGATGTTACCAGCACAAAACTTAGTAAAGTATGCTTCATGATTAGATCAATAAGGAATGTCACTAACACAAGTACCCTAACCACACTGTACCATGCACTCTTTCACTCTGTACTTAGCTACGGAATCATCTTCTGGGGCCAAAAGTCTGAATCAATTAAGATATTCAAACTGCAGAAGAAGATAGTCAGAACAATTATGTTCAAAAAACAAAGAGACACTTGTAAACCATTATTTAAGAAACTAAATATTTTGCCCCTCCCATGCCAATACACACTACAATTATTATTCTTTACCAAAAAAAGTATCAACAAAATTAGCAAAAATATGGATTACCACGATTATGACACAAGATCAAAAACCTCTCTAAGAATACTTACCCACTCAACAAAACTGTACAGTGACGGTGTCAAGTGTATGGGAATAAAATTATATAATCATCTTACAACTTTTATACAAGAAATCCAAGAAATTCAAACAGACAGTGAAGTTTCTTTTAATAAAAGATTGCTTTTATACCATCTAGGAATATTTGGAATCAAAATTGTCTTAGTGCATGATAATGTATCAAAGCTGAATGTTGTTAAGTCAATTTTGTCACATCATGTAACAATTCTCTGTAAATCTGTAACTTAAAGTAACATAATTTTGTAGGTAATGTAAAATAATCATTCTTCTGTGTTCTTGTTTACTGATTTAGACTCCTGTAAACTGTATATTTGTATTGACTTATCCCATATCATTTGTACAAGCCATTGTACTGATTTGATCTACGGGACAAATAATAAATAAATAAATGATTGCTCCTATTATTTTTGAGAATGGTGACAGGAAGGAAATGGGCCGGTAATCTTCTATGTCTTCTGCATTACATTTCTTAAGCAAAGATACAACTCGTGCCTATTTTAACTGCTGTGCAAATGTCCCTGACGTGATGGATTCATTTATTATATTTGTTAAGGGGCCTTGTATATTTTACTGGCTTCATTCTCTGTGGTAGGAAGTAACAACACTGTACTTAGTGCAACACTGTACTTAGTGCAACACTGTACTTAGTGCAACACTGTACTTAGTGCAACACTGTACTTAGTGCAACACTGTACTTAGTGCAACACTGTACTTAGTGCAACATTATTTACAGGTATTATATTTGCTTTGTGGAATTTTTGCTGTAAGTTCTCTGCAATACTTGAAAAATACTTGTTTACTTTTTTTGCAACAATCAGAACCTTCCTACAGATCTTTTTGTATCATTGATAGAAATTTCAGAATTCTGGATCATTGTGACTTTTTCATGGAAATGAGGTATTTAAGCATTTGGGAGGACTTCTTAATACCTGCTGTTTTCCATCTGTTTTTGTGAGATGTTGATACAGACATGAATACTTTAGGGAATGCCTTTTCAAATTTCAGTTTAAATAATGTGGAGATTATATTCACATTGGTTTCCTTGTACACTTCATCCCAGCTTTGTTTTGCTAGTTCTTTTGAAAATCTTTTATTTTGATTTCTGATAGATGTCGTTTGTAGGCATGTAGTTTAGGGAATGATTGGATGCCTGATTTTATTGTTGTTATTTGACAGATGTGGTGTGATAGTCTGAGATATTTTACAGCTACATCACATTTATCCCTGTCAATATTTGTGGCCACATGATCAATTACTGGTACAATCATTGTAGTAACGTTTGTTGCACTATTGACCAATAGGTACATGCCAAAACTTTGAGAATTAACTATTACACATTCTTTCATTGCTACCTAAACTATGGCCTTCTTCTATGAGGTAATTCTACAGGATCCAGGAAAATTTTTATTTGGCACAAGAAAGCCATCAGGAACCTCTTTTGGATTACCAAAAGAATTACGGATAATGCCAGTCCATCTCATTATACACAGCTGCCTTTTGTACATAAAAGAAAATTGTAACAGTTACAACCTTAGGCAGTCCATTCATAATCATAATGTTTGTCAGTCATTAAAGGTAGACATACGGTACCTCATACTTTCTAAACTCAAGTTTAAAAAGACACAAGGTAGTTATGAATATGTAGAAATAAAGCTTTTATCGAATTGCCCGAGCAGACATGTGCTGCCTCTCTTAATATCTTTGAAAATAAGACTAAAATGGCTGAAAGGAAAAGCTTTATATAAATTTAAAGAATTTGAAAACTCTTCAAAAGTTGATCTAATTTACTTAATAACTCATAATACTGTTTGTTTGTACCTTCTTTCTTTTTTCCCCTCTAGTATCTTGCCTTATGTATACAATGGATATTCAAGTAACTAAATCATGTTCGGCTCATATTTTACTATTACCCACATTGGGAAGTTTTTATGTATGGTCTATATTCTTTTATTATATGAAACTTAGTAACCTAACAATGTTTAGTTCCATATTTAACTATCAACCATGTGACGAAATCTTTGTGTGTACCTATGTTGTTTTATCATGTATGTTCTTTTATTATGCATTCTTTAATTATGTGTAGAATGATAGTGTATGTGTGTTTCTTAATGTGTCAATCATACTTTATAAAACCTCTTGTACATTAGCCATGATGGCATTGGTTCCATGTAGATGGATGAATATGTAAATACAATACAAAATGAATAGAATTATGATGGTTATAACTGGAGTATATGTACTAAGTGCTGATATACCACAGCAAAGCAAAAATCATTTCTACCAGGAATCAGACCTCCTACACAATTACGTTAAGAATATTAAAAAGTATATCGTAAGAGACTTTAACGTACAAGCGGACTCAAGTAAATGATGTAGTAATAGGAAAATGTGAAGAAATGTTAGTTAATGACTCAGAAGGAAATCTTATAGAATTATGTAACCAGTATAACTTGAGAATTCTCAACACATATCATTCACATAAATATGTTCACAGTTATGCATGGGAAAGAAGCCTCATTACAGTAGAAATCATTAACTAATTACATCATAATTAAACAAAGATAAAAAATAGTAGTTTGAAATTGCAATCATGCAGTGGAGACAACTGTGGATCTGATCTTAATTTTATCAAAGCTCGTGTATCCATTTAGAAGAAAACTATCAACAACAGGACAACTAACTAACCAAAGCAATGAAAAGAACTTGAAACAGGCATCATACAAGCTCTTTCTCCCCTACCAATTCAGCATAAAGGATTTATTTCAACAAAGATTAAAGCAAAAACCAAGAATAACGCCAGGAGATAGCAATGTTGAAATATAATGTGAGAAAATTAAACAAGAAATTAGGAAAATTGCTCTGGAGGTTATGGGGACAGAGTAAGAGTGCAGACAAGTAGGAATATCTATGAGTATTGGATGATCTTATGACATCAGTTCGGGGACAAAAAAAAAAAGTTATCAACTAAATCGCCTCAACAAAGACCAAATTACCAGACAATAAATCAGGAATTAAGGAACAGAATTACATCAGAAAGGCACAAGATGTGGGAATAGAAATGCATTCTGATTGCAACTTTAACAGTAAGATCACTAACTACAGAAGTGTAGAGAACAATTACAGGTATAGCTGGAAGACACCATTTGAAGAAAAGAAAGAACAATAGACCTTAAGAACAATTGTTGTCAATCGACTGAAATATCATGAGTCAAAGATCATATGTTGTTTCCAGATTCAGGTAGGGGTCTAGAAAAACATGCATGCATGAATTAATGTCAACTACAAAATGACTCACTTATTTGGCAAAATTACTTATGAGAAAATAAGCAGAATGTTTGCCACTATATTTTTGAAGACTGGAGTGGGTTTAGAAAGGACAGATTCTGTACAAATAATCTCTTAATTTTGCAAGAGAGAATGGAGAAATTTGTAGCATTAGGGACAGAGTTATACTCTTCCTTTGTAGAGTTAGCAGCAGCTTATGACGTAGTTCCCAGAAAAAGAAACTGTGAGAGGCTCTGAAAAATACAGACACGGATAGCCAGCTTCTAGAGATTATTATTGAAATGTATAGAAATTATGAGGTACTGATTAAATGGGGGCCAAGTTATCAGAACTTTTGGTCACAGAAGGACTGGAATAAGGTTGAAGAATGTCACCTGTCTCTTTTCAATTCATATGTCAAAGTGGCTCTCTGAAGACGAAAAAACAGTTGCGAAGGTATGGAAATCATTAATTCTGAAAATGATAGCTCCAAACTAGCTACAATAAGGTAATATAAATAATATTTTATATGAGAGCCCTGTCCCAGCTTAAAATAATTGCCATTATCAGGTGACTTACAAAAATAACAATGGTAAGGTTATCTACTTTCAACTAGACATAAGTACCAATGCAAAATACAATCATAAAACAGCCATGATTTACAGACAGATAACCTCACCAATGTTATTTTAGCAGGTCACTTGACAGTGGCAATCACCATGAAACAGGCCTCTCATGTAAAATATTAAATTGCAGGTAGTTTTGGAGCTTTTATTTTCATTATGTCTTATAATGACAAACTATGCTTCGGATCCAACGGAACATAAAACATTGTTAATTTATTAAGTTTTACTGATTAGCATGCTATTCTAGCCCAAGACTAATATGATTTTGAATTTATGACAAGATGTGGATATCATGAACATGATAAATGGGGACTACAGACGAATAAATGAAAAGTTTAATGTGTGTTAGCAAATAGTGACACTGGATTTAAAGTACTCATCAGTGACAGAACGGTTATGAGACAGAAAAATTTAAATAACTAGGGGCATATATCGACAAAAGTCTATTGTGTCACACACAAGTAAAATGAGAATACCACGAAGCAATAATAGGGTGTATGAACTATTTTTGGTGGGATGAGAAAATTTCCAACAATACTAATAAAAGAATAAGTGGGCTAATGTTTGAATCTGTCCTATGCTATGGATCAGAATTGTGGATTTGACATGATGACTTCAAGAGAAGACCCCTTATGTAATTTTTATGACTTTTTTAATTGGTTATTAATAAAGCAATTTGAAATTACACAATAGTGTGAATAATTGTCCTTTTCAAGTCCCAATATATCACTCATGACAGCTTCTGTAAAAAGCCCACTATGGTTTCAAAACAAGTTCTGAGAGAGGCACAATTCATTGTTAACTAGCATTAACATAAAGTAATCAACACAGAAGTGACTCATTTGCACTTAGAATATGTCCTCAATACTGAAGCAGTTAATAGCAGAAAAACCAACATCTTTGTACTTTAGCAACAGATCTGCCTACATTTCTATAAACACAGAAAATTATGTGGAATTCTGAGTCATCAGGCTTCTGCCTGGTTTGATGTGGCCCATCACAAATTTCTCCCGTGTGCCAACCTCTTCATCTCAGAGTAGCACTTGCAACCTGTGTCCTCAATTATCCGCTGGATGTATTCCGGTCTCTGTCTTCCTCTACAGTTTTTGCCTTCTACAGCTCCCTCTAGTACCATGGAAGTCAGTCCCTGGTATCTTAACAGATGTCCTATCATCCTGTTCCTTCTACTTGTCAGTGTTTCCCACATATTCCTTCCCTCTTCGATTCTGCGCAGAACCTCCTCATGCCTTACCTTATCAGCCACCTGATTTTCAACACTTGTCTGTAGCACCACTTCTCAAATGCTTCGTTTCTCTTCTGTTAAGGTTTTCCCACAGTCCATGTTTCACTATCATGTGCTCCAAACGGTATATTCTCAGAAATTTCTTCCCAACTTAAGGTCTATATTTGATACTAGTAGACTTCTCTTGGCCAGGAATGCCGTCTTTATCAGTGCTAGTTGGCTTTTGATATCCTCCTTGCTCCATCCATCATTGGTTATTTTGCTGCTTAGGTGGAAAAATTCCTTAACTTCATCTACTTCATGACCATCAATCCTGACGTTGAGTTTCTCGCTGTTCTCATTTCTGTTACATCTCATTACTTTATTCTTTCTTCGATTTACTCTCAATCCATATTCTGTACTCATTAGACTGACCATTCAATTCAGCAGATTAAGTAATTTTTCTTCACTTTCACTCACGACAGCAATTCATCAGCAAATCATATCATTGATATCTTTTCACCTTGAATTTTAATTCCGATCTTGAACTTTCTTTTTATTTCTATCATTGCTTCTTCAATGTACAGATTGAACAGTAGAGGCAAAAGACTACTCCCTGTCATAGACCCTTTTTAATCAGTTCTTGGTTGTCTACTCTTGTTATTCCCTCTTGGTTCTTGTACATATTGTATATCACTCATCTCTCCCTATAGTTTACCCCTATTTTTCTCAGAATTTCTAACATCTTGCACCATTTTACACTGTGAAATGCTTTTTCTAAGTTGACAAATCCTATGAACGTGTCTTGATTTTTCCATAGTCTTGCTTCCATTATCAACCCCAACATCAGAATCGCCTCTCTGGAGCCCCTATCTTTCCTAAAGCCAAACTGATTGTCATCTAACACATCCTCAATTTTCTTTTCCATTCTTCTGTATATTATTCTCATCAGCAATTTGGATGCATGAGCTGTTAAGCCGATTGTGTGATAATTCTTGCACTTGTCAGCTCTTGCAGTCTTCGGAATTGTTTGGATGGTATTTTCCTGAAAGTCAGATGGTATATTGACAGTCATACATTCTACTCACCAATATAAATAGTTGTTTTGTTGCCACTTCCCAAAATGATTTTAGAAATTCTGGTGGAATGTTATCAAACCCTTCTGCCTTATTTGATCTTAAGTCCTCTAAAGCTCTTTTAAATTCTGATTCTAATACTCTATCACCTATCTCTTCTAAATTGACTCTTGTGCCTCCTATCAGATCAGACAATTCTTCCCCCTACAGAGGCCTTCAATGTACTCTTTGCACCTATCCGCTTTCTCCTCAGGATTTACCAATGGAATTCCAGTTGCAACCTTAATGTTACCACTCTTGCTTTTAATTTCACTGAAGGTCGATTCGACTTTCCTATATGCTAAGTCAGTCTGTCCGACTACCATTCATTTATTTATTTTTATTTTTTATCCATTTCTCCACATTTTTCATGCGCCTTTTCATCTTAGCTTCCCTGCACTTCCTATTTCATTCATCAGTGACTTATATTTCTGTTTTCCTGAATTTCCCAGAACATTTTTGTACTTCCTTCTTTCATTAATCAGCTGAAGGGCTTCTTCTGTTACCTATAGTTTCTTCGCAGTTACTTTTTTTGTTCCTATGTTTTTCTTTCCAGTTTCTGTGATTGCCCTTTCTAGAAATATCCATTCCTCTTCAACTGTATTGCCTACTGGACTATTCTTTATTGCTGTATCTATACCCTTAGATAACTTCAAGTGTATCTCGTCATTAGTACTTCTGTATCCCACTTCTTTGCATATTGACCCTTCCTGATTACTCTCTTAAACTTCATCCTACTCTTCATCAGTACTACATTGTGATCTGAGTCTATATCTGCTCCTGGGTACGCCTTGCAATCCAGTATCCCATTTCAGAATCTCTGTCTGACCATGATGTAATCTAAATGAAATCTTCCCATATCACCCAGCCTTTTCCAAGTACACCTCCTCCTCTTGTGATTCTTGAACAGAGTATTTGCTATTACTACCTGAAATTTATTACAGAACTTAATCTTTCTCTCCTCTCATTCCTTGTCCCAAGCCCATACTCTCCTGTAACCTTTTCTTCCACTCCTTCCCCTACAATTGCATTCCAGTCCCCCATGACTATTACATTTTCATTTCCCTTTAAATATTGTTTTACCCTTTCAATACCCTCATAAACTTTCTCTATATCAGCATCTTCAGCTTGCGATGTCGCCATGTATACCTTAACTGTTCACAGTAACACACACTCCACCCTTTTCATAATGAATCCTACTCCTATTAGACCATTTTTGCTGCTGTTGGTTGGTTGGTTTAAAAGAGGGAGAAAGGGACCAAACTACGAGGTCATCGGCTTGTTCG
Source organism: Schistocerca gregaria (assembly GCF_023897955.1). Taxonomy (NCBI): domain Eukaryota; kingdom Metazoa; phylum Arthropoda; class Insecta; order Orthoptera; family Acrididae; genus Schistocerca; species Schistocerca gregaria. The sequence goes on from NC_064920.1 coordinate 553,944,992, forward strand.
TAATGAAACATTGTCACAAGTGTGAGAATAAAATAGACGAGACATATAACACAAAACGGAAAGAAAGGAAAGACCAGCAGTAATGAAGGAAAGGTAACGAACACTAAAAGGAACAAAAGAGAACACGAGAACAACAGAGAGATGTAAGGGACAGAAGAGAGTAAAACAAGGAAGCAAGATTATACAGTGGCTGGCCGACCAAAAAAAAACAAACAGTAAAAGCCAGCATTAAAACCTTCACCCTAAAAGCACTAGGGTGGAGGAGACAGAGGGACAAAGGACAGATGGTAAAACTCAGATCAAATGATAAAACCCACCCTCATGAATGAAAAGTAAACCCAAATCAGCCCATGAGGCGTTGTCTACGAAAATCAATGATAACAAGTCCGGCAACCAAAGATGAAGTCGCAGGGCAGTCAAAGGAGGACATAGCAGAATAATATGGGCCACTGTCAACCGGGTATCGCACCGACACTGAGGTGGGTCTTCACAGCGCAGGAGGTAGCCGTGGGTCGCCCATGCATGGCCAATGTGGAGCCTGCAGAGAACCACAGAGTCCCTGTGAGATGCCCTCATCAAGGACTTCCACACATTTGTGGTCCCCTTAATGACTCTCAGTTTGTTGTGCGAACTGAGATTTTGCCATTCCGTCTCCCAAAGCTGAAAAAACTTGCAGGGTAATAACGAACGCAGATCAGTTGCAGGGATACCCATCTCCAGAAGTGGTTTCCGTGTAGCCTGTTTGGGCAGCCTGTCAGCAAGTTCATTTCCTGTGATTCTGACATGACCAGAGGTCCAGATGAACACCACTGAACGACTGGACTGTTCCAGGGCATAGATGGACACCTGGATGAATGCTACCAAAGGATGATGAGGCTAGCACTGGGCGATAGCTTTCAGGCTGCTCAGGGAGTCAGTACATAAAATAAAAAGACTCCCCAGGGCATGAACGGAGATACTGAAGTGCACAAGAAATGGGCACCAGCTCTACAGTGAATACACTCGGGTAAGGAATGCTACAGTGAATACACTCGGGTAAGGAATGCTGTTCGATAGGGTTGCCGTGCACATAGGCAAAGCCAACATGAACCTCAGACATCGAGTCGTTGGTGTAAACCACTTCAGAGCCCCGCAACACAAGAATCAAGAGGAAGTGCCAGCAGAGAGCCGCAGGGTTAATGGAGTCCTTATAGCCATGTTAAAGTTCCAAACAAAGCTGCGGCCGAGGTGTACACCAAGGAGGCAACAGACAACAAGTAGAGGTACTAAAGGGAAGGACTCCACTTCAAAGAGAGGGGGCCACATGCAGACCGCAATCTTTAGCCCAGACGTGGGCCACCAATTTGGGAGATGGACTGCTGTAGACGGGAAAAGGAGACAGTAATTCAGATGGTCAGGGGAACTAGGAATGTGTGCTGTGTAAGTGGCAAGCAGTTGTGCACGTCTGATCTGCAATGGAGGGACACCAGCCTCCACTAATACACTGGTTACTGGACTCGTCCTAAAAGCTCTAGTCGCTAGTCAAACTCCACAGTGGTGCACAGGGTCAAATAAATGCAATGCTGAAGGTGCTGCCGACCACAAATCACACTCCTATGGTCAACTTGGGATTGGACAACGGCTCTGTAGAGCTGCGGCAGCAAAGAGTGATCTGCACCCCAGTTGGTGTTGCTCAGGCAATCGAGGGCATTGAGGTGATGCCAGCACTTCTGCTTAAGCTGACTAAGATGAGGGAGCCAAGTCAATCAAGCATTGAAAACCGGTCCTAGGAATCGATATGTCTCCACTAGAGTGAGTGGATTGTCATAAAATAAAGTGCTGGTTCCGGATGAATGCTATGACGCCGACAGAAGTGCATGACACACGACTTTGTGGCTGAAAACTGGAAGCATTGGGCTACAGCCCATGACTGTGCCTTGTGGATGGCTCCCTGTAGGTGCCGCTCAGCAACACCTCTACATCTACATCTACATATACATCTACAGCCATACTCCGCAAGCCACCTGACGGTGTGTGGCGGAGGGTACCCTGAGTACCTGTATCGGTTCTCCCTTCTATTCCAGTCTCGTATTGTACGTGGAAAGAAGGATTGTCGGTATGCTTCTGTGTGGGCTATAATCTCTCTGATTTTATCCTCATGGTCTCTTCGCGAGATATACGTAGGAGGGAGCAATATACTGCTTGACTCTTCGGTGAAGGTATGTTCTCAGAACTTTAACAAAAGCCCGTACCGAGCTACTGAGCATCTCTCCTGCAGTCTTCCACTGGAGTTTACCTATCATCTCCGTAACGCTTTCGCGATTACTAAATGATCCTGTAACGAAGCGCGCTGCTCTCCGTTGGATCTTCTCTATCTTCTATCAACCCTCTCTGGAGCACCAGTATTAAATGCAGAAGTCGTCTGCATACAGAGAAGGTAAGACGGACAGCTGCTAGTCGATCATTAATGGCCACTAAAAATAGAGAGACAATTAATATGGAGCCCTGTGGCACTCCATTCTCCTGGATATGGATGGAACTAAGGGAGGCACCAACATGGACATGGAAAGTAAGGAGCAACAGGAAGTTTTGGATAAAAATCGGGAGCGAGCCTCGGAGACCCCACTCATACAATGTGGTAAGGATATGATGTCACCAGGACATGTCGTATGCTTTATGTAAGTCAAAAAAGACGACAACCAGGTGTTGCCGTCTGGAAAAGGCTGTTTGGATGGCAAACTTGATGGACACAAGATTATCAGTGGTAGAGCGACCCTGGTGGAAGCCACCCAGACATGCAGCCAGCAGGCCACATGTCTCCAGGACCCAACCCAATCACTGACATACCATACGTTCCAGCAGCTTACAAAGAATGTTGGTGAGGCTGATGGGCTGATAGCTATCCACGTCAAGAAAGTTTTTACCAGGTTTGAGCACCGGAATGATGGTGCTGTCCTGCCACTGCAATGGAAAGATGCCATCACACCAGACTGTTTGAAGATGACAAGCAGATGTTGCTTGTAGTCAGATGAGAGATGTTTAATCATCTGCCTGTGGATCCAATCTGGCCCATAAGCTGTGTCGGGGCAATGTGCCAGAGCACTGAAGAGTTCACACACTGTGAATGGGGCGTTACAGAATTCAGTGCGGCGTGTAATGAATGAGAGGATGTTCCCTTCCAGCTGCCGTTTGAATGTGCAAAAGGCTGGGGGGTAATTTCCCGATGCAGAGGCTCGAGCAAAGTGCTCGGCAATCGCGTTTGCGTCTGTAGATAATACGCCATTTATGGTAACACCAGGGACACCTGTTGGGGCCTGGTACCCGTAAAGACGTTTGATCTTTGCCCAGACTTGGGAAGGTGATGTATGGCGCCCAATGGTCGAGACTTATCTCTCCCAACACTCCTGCTTCCGCAGTTTGATAAGGTAGTGAATACAGGCACGGAGCCATTTAAAGGCTACGCGGTGCTCCAGGGAAGGGTGCCTCTTATGCCACTGTAGAGCTCGCCAACGCTCCTTAATTGCTTCAGCGACTTCTGGTGACTGCCTTACACCTCAGGCATCCTAAAGAGTAAGGGACCGCGTTTTCTGCCACAGAAACAATTGTTGTTGTCCCGTGACAGCAGAGGTGAAAGTTTCCCAGTTTACCTTGTTTAAAGCCCATCTGGGCAGGTGTCCATGGGCCTGATGCTAGGGCAATGACAGGAAGATGGGGAAGTGGTCATTACTGCACGGGTCGTCATGTGCTCTCCAGTGGATAGATGGGAGAAGTCCTGGGCTGCAAATTGATGAATCAATGGCCGAGTAACTACCATGAGCCCCAGTGTTTAAGAGGCAGAGATCGAACTGAGACAGTCAAGTTTCAATATATCTGCCTCAGCCAGTAAGCATGGTACCACCCCACAAGGGGTTAGGGCATTAAAATCTCCCGAACATAGGAAAGGTTTAGGGAGTTGATCAATCAGAGCAGCTAATACATTCAGGCCATCTGGAGGAAGATATACATTGCAGACAGTTATTTACTGCATTGTCATTCTGACAGGCACAGCTTCAGAGGGGTTTGAGGGGGCACATGTTCACTACAGACTGAGTTTAGGACATAAACGCAAACTCCACCTGACACTCGATTATAGTCGCTACAATTCTTGTAATATCCCTTATAGCTGCAGAGGGCAGGGGTCCGCATTGCCGGGAACCAGGTTTCCTGGAAGGCAATGCAGATAGCAGGCATAAAGCTTAACAGTTACCATAGCTCAGCCAGGTGGTGGAAAAAACTGCCGCAATTCCACTGGAGGATGATGTCATCATGAGACTGAGAAGGCATGGAACATTCAATGAGGCAGTTTACACCTCTGGGTCACCTGCTGCCACCAACCTTCTTCCTGGGCAGGTTATATCCATTTTGTCTGAGGGCAGAGGATGCTGTTTTGATCAAGACTGACCCAGAACCCTTTTGGACAAGCCATCCACCTCCCCAAACTTGTCCTCTAAATGCTCAACAAAAAACTGAGGCTTCATCATCATGAAAGATTCACCATCAGCTCTCTAACATACAAGATACCAGGGCGAATAAGATCTGCTGTCATCCTTGCTCTTAGTGGTTTTCTTTTTGGATTTCTCTCGCTGCTCCCTGAGTTTACCTGCTTGGGAGGACTTCACTCGCTCAGTCTCTGGGACTGAGGATGAGCGTGAAGCCCTACGACCAGCTGCTTTTGGGCTCTTCAGCCACTGGCGGGTGTTTTTTTTCCACTAGCAGAAACCTGGGAAGGGAGTAACCCAAGGAACCCCTTCCTAGTGAAAGAAGCTGAAGATGACATACACTTCTCCGGCTTAGAAGAGGGGACAGACATTCCTGATGGTTGGGGGGGGGGGGGGGGGGGGTGTTGCTCCCGAAGTAGGTGGTGCAGGAGCAACATGGAGGGAAATCTCCCCCACCATCCAGGAGGTAGGTCAGTCAGTCCAGGGTCTTTTATTCCATGATTTTCCTTTCTTTCTGGAGAATCCTACAGTCTGGTGAGCAAGGCGAGTTGTGCTCTCTACATTTAACACAGATGGGAGGCAGGGCACATGGAGTGTTGGGATGTGATGGACATCTGCAGTTTCAGCATATGACACTGGAAGTACAGTGGGAAGTCATATGGCCAAACTTCCAGCACTTAAAACACCACATTGGGGGAGGGATATAGGGTTTACATCACAGAGGTACCATCACCTTGACCTTCTCGGGCAATGTATAACCCTCAAAGGCCGAGATGAAGGTACCGGTGGCAACCTGATTATCCCTCAGACCACGTTGGACATGCTGGACAAAGTCTACACCTCGCCATTCTAAACTGGTGCGCAGCTCATTGTCTGATTGCAAAAGAAGATCCCTGTGCCTTAAACTGACAGTCAGAATTCCCAATCTTGCCCTTAATCCACAAGATTAACTCACTGACTCTTAACAATACAGGTTGATCACTGTCACTGAAAAATCTACTTGTATGCTGCACTAACCCTTCACCAGACAGCATAGTAGCATGAAGCAGATTTCCAACCACTTTAAATTGATAGCCAGAGTTCTAAGAAATACTGTGGCTCTGAAATGGCTTTTTTCCCCTTGAACCTGACATGTAGACTTCTCCACAGTACTGCATCCAAATACAACACTCGCCAACTTAAAAAGAGAAGAGTGCTAGCTAATGTCATGAGAACACCGTGACACAGTGCCTATTGTATGTTGGGCCATACATTACAGTTCCCTCAAAAGCTAGCTGAAATGGCTGATGGTCTTGGTGATACATCTAGAAATATTTTAAGAGAGTCGTGTCCCACAGCTAGTAAGTATTTGTAAAGGTCATGATTAACTGCCAAAGCTGCTGATAAAAATTTCCTTAGTATAGAACCAACTTTGGTCCACAGACCATTATCAGACATCACAAACATTTACAGCTGCTTGGCGTTCTTGTAAATAATTTCTGTAATGGTGGTGGTGGTTAGTGTTTAACGTCCCGTCGACAACGAGGTCATTAGAGACGGAGCACAAGCTCTGCTTCTGAGGCACCTACTGGTGCACACAACACAGTGGATCCGCCTTCACAGCAGCGTGAGTGGTGGCTGTAACGTGTTTGCATCGCTCGAGGAAGAGGGCCAATGTGGAGACTGGCTGCCTGGCCTCGCCCATTTCACCCTGTGAGTGGACAGGTGGTCACTCCTTCAGTAGGGGCCGAGGAGTTTACTGGTTATCTGGAGCGCCTTAGGCAGATAGCGTTCAGGGCTGGAAAGAAAGTCAACGTGCACTCTGTATGTCTGCCAGTGAGCCTCATCTGAGATGCAGAGGTGGCCTTGCCTGTGGCATGGTGTAGCCATCTGCAAGTTGTGGCTTACACCGGTGCCGACGCCGCCTGGGTTCTGAGGCCATCCTCAGCTCATACAGGCGGCTGATGGAGGTGGTGCAAACTGCTAGTCTTCTGTGAGGGTGCAAGCAGAGCTCACAATTTGCAAGACTGTTCAGAGTTGATCAGGGTCCTTCAGTTTGGAGCCAAGTGGAGGGTGTCAACCAAAGGCTTCGTAGTCTCTGTCATTGTCTTAGCTGCAGGTTTTTAGATCTGCATTATTGTGAGCAGATTTGTAGGACTCCTGTTAATAGGTCAGGGGTGCACTACACAAAGGAAGCATCTACTCAGGTAACGAGAGTACTTGTCTTTTTGAGTTTTTTTTATACTAGAGTGATAGTTTGAAGTACTCTAATGAACAGTCATGAATTGATTCACAGCAAGGGAAGTCAAACAGCACTCAGACTAAAAACACATTGACTATCAAAACTTTATCAGTAAGTTGTAGTATTCTCAATAAAGTTCCCGAATTTACTGGCCTCCAGGAAAGTTCTCATGCTCAAATTATTCTTGGGACCAAGAGCTGCTGAAACCTGAAGTGGAAAACTCTGAGATATTTAGAGAGTTGTGGGATGTTTATCAGAAAGACAAATTAGAGGCCGTAGGAGGAGGAGTGTTCATTGCAGTAGACAAAAATATTGTGTCTACTGAAGTCGATGTCTATTGAAGTCGAAGTTTAGCTTGACAGTGAAGTCATCTGCTTGCATGTAACAGATGTAGGCGAAACTAAGGCAATTGTTGGATGTTTTTACTTGCCACCCAATTCTGCTGTGAAAATTCTAGAGTTATTCAAAGAAACTCCACAGTCAATAGCATGTAAATACCCAGCTCATGCAATACCAGTTGGAGGTGACTTTAACCTGCCAAGTATAGACAATGTCCAAATGGAGATTAGTGATCATGATGTCATTATAGCAATTATGATTAAGAAACTTAATCAGTCAAGAAGACTAGGAGAGTGTTTCTGTTAGACAAAGCAGATAAGCTGTTATTAACATCTCATTTCCACAGTGAATTGGAGTCACTTAGTTCCAGTAAGATGGATGTAGAGGAATGATGATCAAGGTTTAAGCAGATTGTAAATCATGGTATGGAGAGTTATATGCCTGGTAAGTGGATAAAGGATGGAAAAGACCCACCACGGTTTAATAGCGAAATTCACCAGATACTGAGGAAACAGAGGCTGTTGCACTCTGTCTACCAAAGAAGACGAGAAAATGACAACAAGCAAAGGTTTGTAGGGATTCATGCGTTTGTGAAAAGATCTATGGTTGATGTATACAACAACTACCAGTCTTCTTAGTAGAAGATTAGCCAGAGAACCCAAGAAAATTCTGATCATATGTAAAATCGCCAATCAGGTTTAAGGCTTCCATTCAGCCTTTGTTGACCAGTCTGGTGTGGCAGTTGGAAATAGCAGAACGAAAGCTGTAGTTTAAATTTCACGTTCAAGAAATCATTCACTCAGGAGAACCATACCACCATCAGACAGATTCCCATAAGGACAACATAGAAATAAGCATACCTGGTGTAGAGAAACAATTGAAAGATTTGAAAACAAGTAAATTGCCAGGCCTGGATGGCATCCCAGTACCATAGGCAGTGGCCCGTTACTTAGCTTGCATTTATCATGAATCTCTCGCCCAGCATAAAGTCACAAGCGACTGGAAAAAGCACAGGTGACTCCAGTACATACAGAAGGTAAAAGAATGGACCCGCAAAATTACAGACTAATATCTCTAACTTGTTTGCTGCAGAATCCTTGAACATATTCTCAGTTCAAATATGACAAACTTTCCTGATACTAAGAAGCTTATGTCCACAAATCAGCATAGTTTTATAAGGCATCTCTCTCGTGAAACTCAGCATACCCTTTTCTTACATGATGCACAGAGAACGAGAAAGGCAACAGGCAGATTGCACATTCCTAGATTTCCGGAAGGCATCTGATATGATGCCCCAATGTTGACTGTTAACAAAGGTACAAGCAAAAATGATTTGGCAGACAGGGTGGGCAACAATCTGCACTTGTTTGCTAACAATGCCTTCGTGTACAGCAAGGTGTCAAAGCTGAGTGAATGTAAGAAGACACAAGATGACTTAGACAAAGTTTTCGGTTGGTGTGATGAATGGCAACTCATTCTAACGCTGAAAAATGTAAGTTAATGTGGTTCAGTACAAAGAAAAAACCTACAATGCTCAGATACTGTATTACTAGTGAGCTGCTTGACAGAATCAAGTCATTTAAATATGTGGGCATAATGTTTAAAAGAAATATAAGGTGGAACGAACATGTGGTAGGGAAGGCAAATGGTCAACTTTGGTTTACCGGGAGGATTTTAGGAAAGAGTGGTTCACGTGTAAAGGGCACGGCATATAGGACACTGGTGCAACCTGTTCTTGATCACTGCTCGAGTGTTTGGGATCTGTACCACGTCAAACTGAAGGAAGACATCGAAACAATTCAGAGGTGGTCTGGTAGATTAGTTACTGGTAAGTTTGCAAAATACACAAGTGTTACAGAGATGCTGCAGGAACTTAAAGGGGAGTCCCTGGAGAGAAGGTGACGTTCTTTTCAAGAAACACTACTGAGAAAATTTAGAGAGCCAGAATCTGAAGCTGACTGCTGAATGATTCTACTGCCACCAACATACATCGCGTGTATGGACCACAAAGATAAAACATGATAAATTAAGGCTCCTACAGAGATGTACAGACAGTCATTTTCCCCTCACTCTATCTGCAAGTGGAACAGGAAGGAAAATGACAAGTAGTGGTACAGGATACCCTCCACCATGCACCATGTGGTGGTTTGTGGAGTATCTATGTAGATGTAGCAATTACTTACCAGGTTACAGCACGACATCAAACTTGCAAAATGGTCAGGACTGAGCATTCCTTGTCAATGAATAAGGGTGCAACCAGCAATTCACCAGGTAAGCAGAAAGCATGGGTCCATGGTGCCTTAAGCTTGCCAGAGAAATTTTTTAAAAACGGAGGAGAATCATCAAGAAATATCTGCCCAATCTCATGTGACATAAAACCAATAATGGGATGGAACACAGGCTTTACAACAGCCTACAAGGTGATATAAATCATAGAATCAAGTAACATAAAACCCATGATTCGCCAGTGCTGTCAAACGGCAATACAAATTACATCATCAATGCAAGAATGTACTAGACACTGCTCTCCTTCATGATATATTAACAGTTGGCACACAATGTAATGAGAGAATACATTCTTTACACTGTCTACTGTTGCCACCTAGCTCAAGTGCAATGGAAAGTTCTGCGAACAAGTGTATGGAGTGTCCGAGGGATCCCTGACGGCTCCAGGTATCGTAACTCTCTACATGGAACACTTTAAGGAGGTAGCCCTTTATCCCACTTGCTAACAACAGAAGGACTTCTTCCACTGCAATGATGATATATTTGTGGTGTGAGAGCATATCAGACAGGCACTGGATGAGTTTTTTGACCACTTAAACAGTATCAATCAAAGCACTGCATTCACTACAGAAAGGGACAAGAATGGTTGTCTCCCTTTCTTGAAAACAGTAATAAAGAAGAAGACAGACTGTACACAAGGTAATTCTGTATATAGGAAGAATACAAACACAGACCTCTACCGAGGTGTCACAAGCTGGCAATGCAACAGCAGTGCCTACCATTCTGATACATAGGATGTGCTTCATCTGTGAAAAGGAAAACCTCCCAGTTAAAATGCAACACTAGAAGGAACTTTCTGCAAAATGGGTACAGTGAAACACGCGATCTAGTGACATTTAAAAAGAGAAGAGACACAGAAAACTGGGGAGAGAAGGAAGAAGACAAAATACTCATTTTCATTTCTTACTTGGGACTGCTGTTAGACAAAATTGTAAGGCTCCTTGAAAAAACCAACTTGAAAACCATGTTCCAACCGTTGCATAACAGGAAAGAGTATCTCAACCCTCTGAAAAACTCACTAAAACCGACTGTACCTTGCGTATATAGCACCTTTTGTGGTTGTAGCCACCAATACAAACAGCGAACACAGCACTGTATCTCAAAATGTTGTGAGGAGCACATCAGGACTGGGACACACAGAGAAATAAGCAACAGCAAAACATAATAAAAAGGAAGAGTGCACTTTTGACTTCACAACACTAAAGTGATATGGCAAGCAATTGGATATTAGGACAGCATTGTAAAGGACTACTTAAAAATTAGGATTCGCGTGAATTTGGTCAATTAAGATGGAGTATGTCAACTTAATTCAGCATGGAAATCTGCAGTAGTGGTAATGTGATGAGTGATCCCAGCAATGTCCAGCATGCAAAATGGATCCAGAATGCCAGAGATTCGAGCACGGCTTCTGGTATACCTGTTACCCCCACCACTGCAACCTCATCCCCTAGCCTGCTCACCACTAAGACAATTCCCAGCTGCCCACAGTCAAACACATGGTGTGCACTACTAGCATAAATATTACAACATACAAAGTATCTCAACACTTTGTCACAAGAGATGAGTACAACAATCTTCAAAGCATCATGGTATTTTAACATTGGCACCCATCTGGAAACTCCAGAGCTTTTCATCAGTAAATATATTACTTTTTCAGTTTTGGACAGATCTGAATAACTAATGTTACATATTTTTAATTATCTTTTAACTGTACCGGAAAAGAACAGTCCACTCAGAAATTTGTTAAATTCACATACAAACAAATGGGCTAATCAGTACCTGTCTTTAGCGAGCACAATGCCTGGTCCAGCCAGATTCACGGAGAGACAAATGGGCTGCCCTGTACCTGGCCTTTAGGGGTACAATGGCTGGTACAGTCAACAGAAGTATGCAAATATCTACAACACTCCTAGTTTTCAAAATAACAGGGCCCTCTTCAGACAAAGGATTTGGTTTCTACTGACTAAAGGGGAGCAGGACAGGTCAAGTTAAGAGGGGCCTATCTTGTATGACTTTTAAGTGAGTCAGAGATGGAACAAAAGATACCAAAGAGTACAGGATAGTAACAGAGAGAGAGAGAGAGAGAGAGAGAGAGAGAGAGAGTACAATATAGCACATTTGTAAGTACTGTGCCAGCTTCAGGATTAATACAAGGGAAGAATAAATTAAGGGTATAACATGGATCTAGAAGAGAAAATGGCAAATGGGGAAGGTAATACAAATTACAAATGATGACAGTAATTGTATGGGAGGTAACCTAGGGGGGGGGGGGGGGGGGGGGATGGCGAGGGGCAGAAATTACACTTATGGGGAATCAGGGAAAATACACACTGATTAAAAAAAAAAAAAAATCAGAAAATGCCAATACAGGAAGGCAAAATGGGCAAGGGGTTTTGGCTAGTATGTTTTAAAATCTGCGAAGGTGATGGGATGAGAGAGAATGTTGGGTTACTATCTCTGAGTGGGAAGGTATCACAAAAACTGATGACTGATAGTGCAATCCCAAGAGCCCACGTGGAGTAGAATGCACTCAGTCTCTTGTAGTGCATGTTCAGCAACTAACTGAGCCGCTACTGAGAACTAATGGTTAGTGATAATGGTTACTTACATGAAGTACCTAGGTTTAATAAATAAACACTTAAGATTTCTTTGTGTCAAAAGGTCTGGAACAGAGACCATTAAACCTCAAGAGGCATACTCAAATACAGCTTCATAAATTAAGCCACAAAACAGAAATCAAGCCATCAAAGTGGTATCAAACTGAAAGGCTAACATTAGGCTAAGAAGCTGCATAAGAAAGCGCCCCCCCCCCCCCCCACACACACACTCTTGATAGAAAAGACAACAAAGGCATTTAAATGCTGTGTATCTCGCCAGTAGTACCGGTGGTGCAAAAGGGTCCATACATGGGGTTGGTTTTATATAGCAGGGACAAGTGCAGTGTTTGGAGCCTTGTGGAAGGAATGACTGTCTTGGAATTTGATTTTTATGTTGCAAATGTTAGGAGGGTGACAAAGGGTGGTGTGAGGAGTATATCAGGGAGAGATTACCTGCTGCTGAAAGTCTTAGCCCTAGAACCTATTGAGGCAGTTTGGGCGTGAAAGGTACTGAGTGATGAGGGGAATGGGTTGGCGGGTTGGGTTATTTGGGGAAGGAGACCAGACAGTGAGGTTATGGGTCTCATCGGATTAGGGAAGGATGGGGAAGGATGGGAAGGATGTCGGCCGTGCCCTTTCAAAGGAACCATCCTGGCATTTGCCTGTGCGATTTAGGAAAATCAAGGAAAACCTAAATCAGGATGGCTGGACGCAGGATTGAACTGTCGTCGTCCTGAATGCCAGTCCAGTGTGATGAGGGGAATATTTCTGAGGTTTCTGGATGTATGGAAGAAGGAGCTGCAGTGGCAGGAATATTGTTGTTTTTTTTCTTCCTTTATTTTTTTTGAGGGGGGGGGGGAGGATGTTGTTTCTGGGAGTGTTGAGTAGTTGCAGCACAGAAATTTCTTTGAAAGATTATTGGTACAGGTATTACAGGAATTACTCACTTACTGGTGTGCTTTCAATTCTTTGTTCTAATATATGTGGACTTCATCTTCATATTTACAGCTGTTTATGAAATTCTGAAAGTGCCAGGGTCAACAAAATTTCTTCTCATTCTATTAAGTTGAAAATCGCAGGCTTAACTCAATAGATTACAGCTCAGTACATAATGTATATTGAAGAATAAAATACAAATGCTACTCTTTTCACTCTGAATGAGTGACAACTATTTAATTATGAGGGCGTGCTGAAAACTAACACCTCCCAATTTGTTATTCTGTTCTCTGTATTGGTAGAGGTATTTAATGTCATGCATATTACTAACTCAACTTTCCTGCTTCACTGGTGCAGGTTACAACCTCTGCTGGAACAGGGCTCCTAATTATTGCAAGTAACATGGTAGAGAGTAATGCACTGCGAGACCCAAAGATAACAGAAAATATGATTTCAAAGAATTTCTCCACATATGGAGCACCCTCTCTTTCAGCATGACAATGAGAGAGCACACACAAGCACTGTGATATCTGCACCAATCCAGTGCCCTGAGTTCACTGTCATCCATCATCCTCTCTACAGTGCCAACTTGGCCCCATCCAATTTTCAATTGTTTCCACAACTTTTCAAGGACCTCACTTTGATACTGAGCAGAGGTGAGATTGTGGCTCCATCAACAAAGTCAAACATTCTACAATGACAGTATCAACCAACTGGTCTGTCGTTGGGAGAAATATGTTCATCACCAGGGTGACTATTCTGAGAAATAAATATGTAGATGTTGAATGTTAATATAGTTTGTTTTATTTAAAAGCTTTAAGAGTTTTCATATAAAAAAATTCAGAGGCATTACTTTTCAACACACCCCTGTACAATGGACACTTTTACTTAGTGCTTCCGGCTCTCCCAGTGGATTTCAAAGACCTGTAATCTGCAAAAGATGCAGTATTTGAACACATTGGCACACTATCAACTCTCACACTATTGGTGGGGCAGCCACAGCTGTACAAGTCCAATTGAATAAATAAATAACAACAGTGGCTGCCTTGAGAAGGTTTATTTGATCTCCTATTGGTTCACAACTAGTTTTCTATCTTTACAGTCGCAGCTTCAGTATAGTGTGCTCTATTGTGGGCTGGCCCACTCCACACACATCCTCTCAGTGCTCCTTGTGTCACATCTCACATAAAGTCCACAGTTAAGTTTTGAATGGTTGCATCTCTTACACTATGATCAGCATAAGGATGGGGGACATCTATGCTTTATTGAGGCCTAGTTTCCATGCCTAAAAAAGGTCAATTGTTTGGCACCTGACGATGTGGCTTTCAAGTGATGAAACTAGTTGTGAACCAATAGGAGATCAATAAACTTACCACGGCAGCTGTTGCAGTTATTTATTTATTCAAAGATAAAAATTTGCTGGTGTGTGAGACCTCTGAGATACCGTATGTGTTTCATGCCACTGACAAACATTTAATATATTTATTAAATCTGAAAATAAAATTTAATGTTAGATGTTGATGATTCATGTAAAATTCATTTACTTACTATTATATGTGTGAAGATATGATCTGCCCTATACTTCATAATAAACAAACATTTCAGAAATCCAAGATTAAACTTCAGTTCTACATTTAAAAAACCAAAACAGGTAACTACACACTGATAGCTCTGTTCAATTTATTTCCAGTCACACAACATAAATATATGTGCACACGCAAGGCATATATGCCAGACTCACCCCCCCCCCCCCCCAAAAAAAAAGTCATACATCACAGTTTCTTTTTCCCCGTAATAATTATTCCAAATTATCTTTTAACACATTCTGCTATTCAATAAACACATTCCTCCTGCAAATAAGTTAGCACACATCAGTATATAAGCACTATGAAGAACCCATCCAGGTAATTCTGTTTATACCTTTTCCACTGGTGCAGAAAAATTGAATAAAACATAACAGCAATGATTAATCATCATTCTTGCACTTTTATGTTTCAAGTTCATTCAATTCATGCTCAAACTGTTGCCTTGTAACTGCAAAAGCATTATAAAATGAAACTGTTTTACTATTCCAAGAAGTAAACAGTAAACAAAAATGAGGAAAGGCAACAATTTATCTAAAGCTAATTCATGCATTGCAAAAGACAAATGTAACACAGAACTTGCAAATAGAAGGGGTACGATGTGCAAGACAAGGTGGAGGTAAGGAACCAATGGAGGTAGGAGACAAAGACACTGGTGGCTATTAAAGACAGTAGCAAAATAGGGAATGAATATCTTAACTATCACTTGATAATGGAAACAAGGCTTAAGAAAAATCATGACACATTCACAGGATTTGTCAACCTAAATATAGCATTTGACTATGTAAATGGTGCAAGCTGTTTGAAATTCTGAGAAAAATAGAGGTAATTTATAGGGAAAGCTGAAGAACATCAATATGTACTAGAACCAAGTGGGAACAATATACATGGAAAAACAGGAATGAATTGTTTGTATTAAAAGGATGTACAGCAGGGATGCTGTTTTTCACAACTGTTCAATGTATACATCCAAAGAGCAACAACAGAAATAAAATAAAAGCTCAAGAGTGGAATTAAAATTCAGTGTGAAACGATATCAACAATAAAATCCACTGATGACATTACTATCCTCAGTGAAAGTGAAGAAGAATGAGAGGAACTGTCGAATGGAAATAACAGTACAATGAGTACAGAATATAGACTTAGAGTAAGCCAACGAAAGACAAAAGTAATCATAAGGAGCAGAAATGAGATTAATGATAGACTTAACACCAAAACTGGTAACCACAACATAGAAGTAGTAAAGGAATAGTGGAGTTTTGCAATTCAGGGTACAGAATAACATGCACTGTACGAAGCAAGAACATCATAAACAGCATGACTAGCATGGGTAAAGAAGCCACTTCTGATCAAAGAAAGTCTACTAGTACCAAACCTAGGCCTTAATTTGAGAAAGAAATTTGTGAGGACATGTGTTTGGAGCACAGTACTGAATGGTGGATCATGGACTACAGGAAAACCAGAAAAGAAGTCAACTGAAGCTTTTGAAATGTGGTGCTACAGAAGTATTTGAAAAGGAACAGGATGATAGGACATGTTTTAAGACAACAGAGGTATGGTACTAACGGGGTCTGTAGAGGGTAAAAACTGTAGGGGAAGACCAAACAAATAACTGAGGATGGATAATGCAAGTACTATTCTGAGATGCAGATGTTTAGCACAAGAGAAAACTCGTGCATCCAGGCATCAAATCAGTGAGCTGACTTACAAGTTAAAAAAATAAATAAATAAACTATCAT
Source organism: Schistocerca gregaria (assembly GCF_023897955.1). NCBI lineage: Eukaryota > Metazoa > Arthropoda > Insecta > Orthoptera > Acrididae > Schistocerca > Schistocerca gregaria. The sequence continues at coordinate 553,961,150 of NC_064920.1, forward strand.
AAACTGAGGGGGGATGAGACAAGGGATACCCTCCCCAAAATCCTACTACCAATCAGAGTAATATTCCATGCTACCTAGAAAATATCTTAATTCATCACTAAGTCATCTTCCCAACCAATTCTTCATTTCACAGAACATTCACCTGTGGATACCTGGATTAGAAAAAGGACAGCACTTCATGTGCCAGCGAAATTTTCTGTGTTGTTTGTTAATGGGTCTATTTGCTGCACCTATCAGCTGCATATAAATGGTTCATCAACATTTACATTTATAAAACGATATTATTTAGACCTACAATACATGACAAATTAATAAAATGCTGCAAATTTTTCATTGGAACAAAGATCAATTCAACTTCACTATTACATATAAAGCACCTACAAAGAATGCAACAACAGTTATTATTACCACAGTAATAGAAAAGAAAAATAAGAGTAATGACTCAAACATTGCTGCTGTATTACAATTGGAAATGCAACATCAGATTTCACATCATCATCCTGTTCAAAATAATGTTATCACAAAATCATTCATCAATTTAAAAACCCTAATATTTATAAAAAGACTTTATTCCTTTAAAATGTTTTCTAATGGCACATAAGTGTCACATCTCTCATGTTTACATTATTTATTAGATGATGGAAGTTAACAATAAATACATAAAAGAAATTTGAATAAATTTTAATACTTGCAAGTAAAATTTATAAAATTATTTGTCATCACACTAACCACAAAACTCACAACACTGGTAAAAATCCATAAAAAGAAACTGGAAAGCACCTCAGTAAAAAGTAAATGAGGAGCAGTAGTTATTTGTGAACACAATCTATAAATTATTGAGCATCAGACATGCATTGTATAAGAATTAAGAACGACAATGAATTGAGGTAATAGTCTTTGAACTGAAGTTGGGGAAGAAGAAGGAGGCATTTGGTGGAATGTAATATCCAGGGGCACTGATTCCACTACAGACAAGAACAAGCAATGAACACAAGGCATTCGACAATCATATAAACAACAAGCAAAGTACCCTTGAGACAAATTCCATATATTAAGTGTAGTGTTAGAAATTTTTAATACAAGATTTGTGTGATCACAATCATTTGACATAATTATAGCAAATAAGCCATAGACCACACTTCAACAATACAGAGCATTATACAAGCAGTGAGAAGATATGGAACCCATGTTACTTTGACTGCAACAGTGGTACTTTAGAATGCATTAGAGCTTGGGTTACAACTGACACTGTTAAGGTATATGTATAGAACCAGTTTACAGACACTCTACACATAGCTAATAATTTTTAATAAACAAAATCCACATGATACTGACAGCAAATAATCCATTAATTGTATTGAGCAACTGTATTTGTTTACTTCCAGTTTCTTCTAATCGTCTTCTGATGCAATCTTTTCTCAGTTTATAATATTTATTTACTTAGCATACTTTATGTCAGATTTTCATATTTTTCAAACTCCTTTTTTTCCCATACTTTGCGTACACTAATGTGATTGCTTTCTTTTTATATCTTGATCGACAACATAAATATCACACACTCTTCAGAACTACATTCTTGTTATGCTTTCAAAACAGATTTTTAGTTTTTCTTCTTCTTCTACTACTCAGTGTTCAGATAATAGCTCTCTGTCAAAATATAACAAATGTTTTCATCATCGTGTATCATATTCCGACAGTGTCCCACATAAATGTTTCTTATTTTATATTTTCAGCAGTTAGAAACTGTCGAGAATTTAAAACAAATTTCTGTTTCCAGTTTGTCAGTCTTAATGCAAACACATGAAATTAAACATTTTATGTAAATAAATAGTCTTACAGCATTTGAACTTTTGGTAACTGCTAATTATCAATACACTTTGACCATCTGATATCCTTAATTTATACCTACAGACTTTCAACAATAACTGTTTTTAAAGATAACTATTTTTTATTAAATTTGTAGGTCAAATTGAGCTGACTGTGACATGATCATTCTGGAATTTATGCTACATAGCCAGGCATGTCAATTAACTGAACAACACATTATTTAACTTCTATCTGAGTTTCAGTGACTAAGCACTGGCAGGCAGAATAATGCCTTTTGTTAGGTATTATTATTGCAACAGTGATACATGATGAATGAAAGTCTTCTGTTTCAAAACGTATGATTCTAATGTATCATAATTGGTATCTCAAGTCTGCTCAGTTTCTTGTCTTGCTATTTGACAGTAAATAACAATCAATTTTTGAAAAATTCATTTTGTAGCATTATGAAGACTATAAGCTACTATATATATTGACACAAAAAGATTTAACAACAGAAATAAACACTTTACACCTACTTTCTGCATTTGCCTACCAGTACAAAATTGCTCTTTTGGACAAATTTTACATCATTCAGTTTAGAAATTACTTTGATGGAAATAACAGTTTTCATTAAGTATTAATGGTCATATTTTAAGTCCTTGTCTTGAAACAGTCCATGTAAACATCAGAGCTACTAATGGGAGGAACAACTAATAACTTAGAGTTGACATTTTTCTACCTTTTAGTTGAGTATACAATGTACTGAAAATTTGTGACAAGTTAAAAGGGTGTGCCACAGCAAGCTTTGGAACCCAGTTCATGTCTTTTGTAGGCAGTGTGATATCTAGAAATTATGGAGGGGAAACAAGTTGTCAATTCGGACTTTCATCCCATTGAGAGGTGTGCACGGACAGATCAGTTGGTAACATCAAAGGGAGGGATCCAAATTCATGCCACAGCTCAGTACAATTTTAACTTGTCTCAAATATTAAATTAATAACATAATTTGTGAATGAGTATTATATACATCACACGTACATCAGAAAATCACAGGTTATTATTTAAGTTCATACTCAAAATGACAAATACAGGGAAAACATTTATCAAAATATCTTTACTTGACACACATGCGCCATTCCAGCTAATTAGCCCACAGTAGAAAACACACAGTTATATTATTAACATCAATAGTCAGAGTGCAGGAACACACACACACACACACACACACACACACACACACACACACACACACACACACACACACACACACACACACACACTTCCAGTATAAGAGTTACAAATAACAACAAAGAAGAGTGTGATCCACAGACCATGAAATGATAATTCGTAGGAAGTTTACCTACAGCTTGTTACACAGACACACACTGCTGATAACACCCCATTTAACTACTCTTCACAGAAAATCAAGAAACTCGCTTGGCCCAGGAAACCCTAATTTGGAGCTTCAATGTCAAAACATAATTATTTTATTTTAAGCACCTGTTTCAATGATAATCATCAATTAATTTGCATTCAATAATTTTGTATCTGGTGGTAGCTATAATAAATATTTATAATTAGAAACTAAGAAGTGGGAAACTACTGAAGCTGCATCTCTAATTTAAATCCCACATTGTTGACAGATATAGTATCAGTATGGAAATATATCCAGGAATTGAATCGCAAAAGTGAAAAATGATTTTAATTTATTTTTTTAAATATACTTTTGTGTTTAATGTGTAAAATTACAGAAAAACACAAGCAGCCTGGAGTTTGACATTTATAATAATGAACAGAAATAAATACACGTGTTGTATTAATTACATAACATCATTGGGCAATCAAGTTTGTGACTACAAATCAAACAGTCTGAGTTTTAATCCCTCATCATTCCCAGGCTTTTTCTGTCAGCTATTGCTTCTTTCATCTCTGCCAAAGACTGTTTATGTGAAAAATGCTGAAATGCACTGTAATCCAGATTTCATGCAAAAGTATAACTGAGTAAGTCAATTCAAAGGTCACAGGACCATGGCAAGTAAACAATGTGGTGTTCAAACTAGTCTTCAGACCAGTAACATCTTTACCGAGTTTTAAGATCATTTTACAATTTGAAAAGGTCACTAGAATGCTTCAGTAATACAAAAACATTTTCTTTTGGTCTTTAATGACAAGTGAATACTTTCATTAAGACCTTTTTTCTGTATAAGGATAATTTTAAGCACAGAACTATTATTTTCATACAAACCTTTTTAAATCATTACATTAACAAATAAGGAGAACATGACTGAATCCCGGCCAAAACACCTGCAGTACTAACATCAGGTAATGTCTGAGTGTTTGATCCTTCTGGATATTATGATGTATTCATATACCCTAGACTGCTATCTTTGCTTTTTCAAAATTTCTCAAGCTTATTATTATTATTATTATTATTATTATTATTATTATTATTATTAATCAACAGATTGAGAACAGGTATATGTGAGGGCATGCTACACAAGAAAGAACAGATTGCAGTAAAGTTTGCACCACTGTCAATAGGACTTTTAAAAATCTACTCATTTCTAAGGAAAATAACTAATGTATCTTTGTTCAACATTACAGCTGGTCCCAGAGCAGATTTTCTAGAGCTGGAGGTTTCTTGCCGTTCCTGCTGCTGTCTCTGACTTCCTTCGGTAGGACAGGAAGCACAAAAATTTCAAACAGACGGGTCAAATTGATTGTCTTCTGTTTCTGTCAAAGTTTTTGATGCATTTAGACACACAGCTCACTACAAGTTATCATGTGTACGTGTGCCTCTGAGAGATTGGAAATGCTAAGAAGAAGAAAATTTTCTAAAATCTAATGTCATCTTTTGATGACATAAGTGAATTATACATAAAACTGATCTTGTGTTTAGTCTATGCTTTTTAAGACAATGAAATTGTTAGAAGAGTATGGAAAGTTTTGAATACAACAACTGAATTGAAAGTAATGTTAGTACTGGTGGTTTTGACACAAAAAGTGTGAAAAACAAATTATGTAGAAAGAAATATTGACAGAATATTTCTGGAACCATCTCAACTATGAAGACCCCATAGAAAGAATGGACCTTACCATCTCACCAAGAACCAACCAATTATTGATGTTACAAGTTTCAGAAGAAAACTGTGTTCTGTTCACATTCACATGGACACGTACAGATGGACCATAGAACATTAAAAACAATTTTTGAAAGTACCAGCTGAGCAATGAAACCTCAAAACAATAGTAATATAAATGAGAATTAAGGATATATTTTTTTCTGGCACTTTTTAGACAAAAACAAGTGGCAGCTTCTACAAATATTACAGTACAATTCAGCACAAAAGGCACTACTTCATATCTCTACGAATCAAAAATTTGTAATGAAGAGTGCCGTCCCAGACTTGCATTTTTAATCAATAAATCATTCTTTTTTTTATTTTTATTTTTTGTAAACTGAGTAGCATACAGATCATGGCATACAGATCATTGTTACATCATTTGTGTTGTTGATTATGTGAATGGCTGACCCACTATAAAGTGTTCCTGTGTACTCCTGAACAGAAAAGTTTTATCTAAAATAAAAACAAAAGATAATACAGTACTTGTGTTAAATTATATATTGTTAATTATGGACTTTGGCTTTATTACAAATGTTCCTTCTCATGGGTACATACAAAAGTTAAATCTAAAAAGATCAGCTAGTAATATTATGCTTTTGAAATGAAAATGGACCTGTAATGAAGGTTTGGTAAGTATAGATGGTGGCTGACAAACAATCTTTAGACTCATCTATAAAGCAAATTTGGATAGTTCTATTACCAAAAAACCACGGAGAAAAGAAGATACTGTGAAATGTGGTTCTTAAGGTGGAGTACTGTTATCCACCACACTACAATACCACTTGCGTTAACACGATATGGAGCCTATAAACTTGTCACATTGTTTGTCAACATTAACTGTACACTGAATTGAAAGCCAGATTTCAAAGTTTTTAAACTCAAACGAGCAATGTGCAGATGATGATTAACTTACACTGTTGGTATTTAATGTATTTCTTGTGATCACCAAAATAGCTTAAGAACTTTAGGGAGATTTTGAGCTTGAAGAAAGACTTTTTTAACAACCCAAATAATTTCAGAAGTATATGCTCACTGGTAATTTCCTAAAGGCGATGCATAAAGCCAGTCAGGTTTTGTGAATAAAGCATATAAAAGTTTGAGATTAAAAACAACAATCAAGTACATATATTTGGAGTCGTGTTTTTATCTAGCATCTCAGAAAAATAATACCTAACAGTCACACAGTGAGAACAACCACAGTACATGCATGCACAACATTACGCAAATATTGGCTTAAAATGAAAATAATTTGTACTTATATTGTTTTCTTCATAAAATAAAGTTGCAAAATTTTGGAAAGTAAATATCAAATATTCCCAGCTTCACAACGGTTTTCTATCAATTCAGGTGATTCTGAAAGGATCCAGTTTAAGAAAGTCTACTTAAACAACAAAGTCTGTGAAAAAGTTTAAAAATTCGGATATTTCATTAATGGCAATGCTTTCAAAGCAATTCTTATTTTGTGACCTGCCACCAGACACAAAATCATATTGCTATGTTGGAGAGGTTGGGAGTACCCAAGCCAAGTACACATGCAACAGCAGGGAATTTAATAATCTGAACATTAACATCCCTTCTAGCCATCTAGCTGGATTTTTGTTGTCCCTTTATTTGAACAGAGACTCAGAAGTGCACTGCAAAAAATATTTCATGGTCTGTTCATCAGGTAATACATGTGAGACATGGAAAAATATATAGGTATGTACACAAGGTTGACCCAAAAAGTAATGCAACTTTTTCATTGGCAAATACCTAAAACATAATTGAAAATTATGTAGTCTTTGGCAAAATTTTCAGCCCACTGAGGGCTACAGAGTTTCTTGAATTCCATACCTGTGAGATACATGTTTTGTCACAGTAACACAACATTTGTGTTACATTTTACTGAAATTTAAGTTACTGGTAATATCATTTGTGATTTTTCAGATTTCATAAGTGACTATATTGATATAAAATGCCTGTTGTTACAGTTGTGGTACAACTTTCAGACTTTCAGACTTCGTAATACAAAACTATCCTGGCAGTGTACCTGGGGCAAAGTCTTCAGGTCACTGATGAAATCTTCCCATTCTAAATAACTTATCACTTTTCAAGATTGTTGTGGGCTAAAGGGAGAAAAACTGTGTTGCATTACTTCCTGGAAATTTTGCATATTTTGAAGGATGTACAAAACATGCTAATGATGTCAGTAAACATTACTTAAGAAGTAACATTAAACAGTTTATACTTCAACCCTCAGTATTTACAGGTTCTCGTGCATGATGAATTTTCAGATGCTTATTGTGATTAGATTTAGTTGGAGATGCTTTGCCACAAATGTGGCATGTGTAGGGCCGTATACCTGTGTGCACAGTCATGTGTTCCTTCAGGTAATAGCCTCTATGAAATAGTTTTCCACACACACCACACACATAATTTTTTCCTAATTCATGTTCACGTACATGGCGTACACAATTGTATTTATACACAAAGCAACGGCCGCAATAATTGCAAGTATATGGCCTTGTACCACGATGAGATCGTACATGAGCTGAATAGCACGATTCCCTATGAAATGCTGCTCTACAGATTTCACATTTATATGGCTTCGCAGAACGTGCTGTATGGGTCCAGCGATGAAGCCGCAAATTCCATTTCGTGGTGAAACTCTTTGAACAAAGGGGACACTGGTGTGGTCGCTCTCCAGAATGTAAACGCATATGAGCCGAAAGTGAATTTTTAAGACAGACAGCAGAACAGACAGGGCACTCAACATTTTCTCCTTCACGTTCCTTCTGAGGTACATAACGACTATCATGAGCTTTGCGTATGTGTCTTGTTAGACTGACTGCATGTACAAACCTCACACTGCAGAATCCACAGGATTTTGGTTTTGCATCATGTGTCTCTTTGTGCCACTCCAGTTTCTTTTTTGTGTGGAATATTTCACCACACTGGCAAATAAAATCTTTCACTTTTTTCTTCAAATTCAGATGATGCCTGCAAAAAAACACATAAGTGAAGGCCTGTCAAATGATAAAGCTGTGATGATCTATAAAACTTAGAATATTATCTACACTAATGCATGCCATAATATTAAGTTAAAGAATAGACACAATAGACACAACTGAGGATGACACTGAGTTCAACATAATCCTAAAACATTTCATAGAATGTAATAAATTATGAACTACCTAACATTACAATATCACAATTACAAAAATTACTCTGGAACACTGTCATAAGTTACATGCTTAGTAACAGAGCAGCAATTAATGTGAATAACTTCCAATAAATTTCGATTTTGTGCTACACAGGTTCCTATGTCTCCAATATCTACTGATATTTGGAAATGTGTATGAAACTTTCAGTTTCTGTACCAAGTTTTGTGCATCTCCTGCATAACTGAGTTCTATGATGTCACAATGTTGTTAATATTTGATGTCTCCTTTACTTAAATCTATATTTCTGTCTTTTAACTTCAAATATGAAGGCATCAGTATTTGAAACTTGAGAATTAATTATGTCTTCATGAGTGGGATTGAAGAAGCAAGAGATTTTTTACTTTTGTGGCAAGTAGAAACTTATACACATTTATTGATATTTTATATGATTGTGTAGTAACACTTGGTTTTGTGATAAAATACTGGATTAAATGATTAACATAATATTAAGGACTACGATAAATTTCTGGTTCTTAATAGAATATTTTTCTGTACACTTCATTTACTCTCTTACATCATCCTAAAAATTTTCTCCCTCACTCATTCACTTTCATACCACCACCACCACCACCATCATCACTACTAACACTGTTATTATTATTATTATTATTATTATTATTATTATTATTATTATCTTCTTTCCTTTCTCAGACCTTAGGTCTGGTTAAAAGTGGAAAGTGATGCGGACCTTGATCAAACGTGACTTCCTTTTAACTGTACGGAATATGTTACATTGCATTTAGGAACATTCGGGTAATTGAACATGTATCAATAATTACAATTTCTGTAGTTGTATATATAAGTTTGGATGTAGCTGTATTGGGTTGATGTACTGGTGGATATTGTGTGGTATGACTCCTGTAGTTGACAGTATAATTGGTATAATGTCAACTTTATCCTGATGCTACAGGTCCTCGACTTCCTCAGCCAGTTGGATGTATTTTTCAATTTTTTCTCCTGTTTTCTTCTGTATATTTGTTGTATTGGGTATGGATATTTTAGTTGTGTTGATTTCTTCTCTTTATTGGTGAGTATGATGTCAGGTTTGTTATGTGGTGTTGTTTTATCTGTTATAATGGTTCTGTTCCAGTATAATTTGCATTCATCATTCCCCAGTACATTTTGTGGTGCATACTTGTATGTAGGAACATGTTGTTTTATTAGTTTAAGTTGGATGCCAAGTTGTTGATGTATTATTTTTGCTAAATTGTCATCTCTTCTGGGGTATTCTGTATTTGCTAGTATTGTACATCTGCTTGTCATGTGATCTAATGGTTCTATTTGTTGTTTGCAAAGTCTGCATTTATCTGTTGTGGTATTGGGATCTTTAATAATATGCTTGCTGTAATATCTGGTATTTATTGTTTGATCCTGTATTGCAATCATGAATCCTTCCATCTCACTGTATATATCGCCTTTTGTTAGCTATGTGTTGGATGCATCTTGATTGATGTGTGGCTGTGTTAGATGATACGGATGCTTGCCATGTAGTGTTTTCTTTTTCAATTTACTTTCTTCGTATCTGTTGATGTTACGTGATCTAAAGGGTTGTAGAAGTGGTTATGAAATGCAGAGATGTAGCTGGTGTATTTATATGAGTGATTGCTTTGTGTATTTTGCTAGTTTCTGTTCCTTCTAGAAAGAATTTTCTTAAATTGTCTACCTGTCCATAATGTAGGTTTTTTTATGTCGACAAATCCCCTTCCTCCTTGCTTCCTGCTTAATGTGAATCTTTCTGTTGCTGAATGTATGTGGTGTATTCTATATTTGTGGGATTGTGATCGTATAAGTATATTGAGTGATTCTAGCTCTGTGTTACTCCATTTCACTATTCCAAATGAGTAGGTCAATATTGGTATAGCATAAGTATTTATAGCTTTTGTTTTGTTTCTTGCTGTCAATTCTGTTTTCAGTATTTTGTTAGTCTTTGTCCATATCTTTCTTTTAGTTCTTCTTTAATATTTGTATTATCTATTCCTATTTTTTGTCTGTATCCTAGATATTTATAGGCATCTGTTTTTTCCATCGTTTCTATGCAGTCACTGTGGTTATGCAATATGTAATCTTCCTGTTTGGTGTGTTTTCCCTTGACTATGCTACTTTTCTTACATTTGTCTGTTCCAAAAGCCATATTTATATCATTGCTGAATACTTCTGTTATCTTTAGTAATTGGTTGAGTTGTTGATGCCAGTAGTTTTAGATCATCCATGTATAGCAAATGTGTGATTCTGTGTTGGTATGTTCCAGTAATATTGTATCCATAATATGTATTGTTTAGCATGTTGGATAGTGGGTTCAGAGCAAGGCAGAACCAGAAAGGACTTAATGAGTCCCCTTGGTATATTCCATGCTTAATCTGTATTGGCTGTGATGTGATATTATTTGAATTTGTTTGGATATTAAGTGTGGTTTCCCAATTTTTCATTACTGTGTTTAGGAACTGTATTAATTTAGGTTCTACTTTGTATATTTCCAATATCTGTAGTAACCATGAGTGGGGTACACTATCAAAAGCTTTTTCATAATCAATGTATGCGTAGTGTAGCGACCTTCGTTTAGTTTTAGCTTGATATGTCATCTCTGCATCTATTATCAGTTGCTCTTTACATCCTTGTGCTCCTTTGCCTCAGCCTGTTTGTTCTTCATTTATAATTTTGTTCTGTGTTGTATGTGTCATTAATTTCTGTGTAATGACTGAAGTTAATATTTTGTATATTGTTGGTAGGCATGTTATGGGGCGATATTTAGTTGGGTTTGCTGTGTCTGCTTGATCTTTAGGTTTCAGATAGGCATTTGTGGTATCATCTTGTATGTGTCTGTTTCTGCTTGTATCCATCGTGCATGTCTGTTATGTTGTACCGGGTTTGACCATATGTTGCTCCAGAAGTGTTCCATGTCTGTTATGTTTGGTGGATTGTCTATTTTAATGTGTGTGTTATCTATTGTCTGATAAAATCTCTTTTGGTTTGTGTTGAATGTTTGGTTTTGTTTCCTTCTATTTTCAGTTTTTTTTTTTTTTTGTGTCTTCTAAGTTGTTTGGCCAATGCTTGTACTTTTTGCTTCTTTTCATCTAATTGCACTATCGCTTCTTGTTGTGAGATTTTACCTAACCTTTTTCGTTTTTTGTCTGATATTTCATTTCTTATAAATTGTGTTAGCCGTCCGATGTCTTTTCTCAGTTTTTCTATTCTGATCTGTAGCCTGTGTTGACATGCTGGTTTTGTGGGTTTCTTCTGTGTGTTGGTTGGTTTTGATCTCTGCCTAGTGTTTATATTTAGAGTAGTGAGTGCTCCTATATAAACCAGTAATTATAACTCTTCCATAGTTGTATTTTCATTTATTTTGTTGTGTATGTTGATATTATGATTATTATTATATCTGAGTTCAACTTCCAGTAATTTCTTGAAGTGGTTTAACAACAACAAAAAATGCAACTAACAGTGATTAGACAGGGAACTATCAAAGTATAGTTTTAGAGAGATATCTGAATCCTGCTCCTTAATATTGAAACTCATCTATGGAGATACATGAAACTACAGCACTCAACAAATCACTCTTGTAACTGTTTATCTATTTTGTGTTTCATGCATGAGTGTCCTTGGGCTGACCATGAAATAACTCGAGTGTAGAGGTGGTCATGTGATGATGACAGTAATTGTTGAAATGGGTAGCAACAGTGTTTGGCAATGATAAATAGAAGTGGATATGACAACTATTGATTTATTTCAAATTATAGCCTACCATAACTGCTGACAGCTATTGGTAACAAAATATGCACATGACAAACCCATACTTCAACATCAAAAAACTTTTCCTTATTTTCCATTCAAAACTTGACCGAAGAAAATAGACAAAAGAAGTTATCTTTAACATTTTCATCTTCACCTTCAGTTTTTACATGTAATGTAAACTAAGTGAACTTAAAATGGGCACTATATCTTGTCACTGAAAACAAGGCGTCCATGGAGGTGATACAGTATGGGAGAGTAATACGGATAGAAGAGGTAATAATGATGTAATTTGCTATATTTGATGTGTATGGGGTTCTCAAGAATCTGTCAGTGTCATAAAGGTCAACATCCAGGAAGGTCACTTGCTGAGCAGAGGAGGACCAGGGTACATGACTGTGAGAGAAGTTATTAAGGTTATGGAGGAAGAAAGAAAGGATGTACTCAGCCTGTGTCCAAATCATAGATATATCAATGAATGTGAATGATGTTAGGGACATAGGATTCTTAATGGCTGGAAAAGATTCCACAAGACGACACACGAACGCCTACCTCCACGGCCAAGGTCACCAACATGTCTGTGCGGTGGTGCTCGACCTGATGGTAAGTTGGTTCGAATTCTCACGGGGGAAAACATTTTCACTGCCAGTATTTGGCCAGCAGGGCGAGGACAGGGGGTGGCCTAAAGTTCCTGATCACCGGACTTTGTGCCAATGTCCTGGTTTAAATACTCAACCTCTCTGCAGCATCTCATGAAGTGGGGGCATGTGACCCAGTTAATGGTGATCTGTACACTGGAAGGGAACATTAAACTCAGTGGCCCCCTTAGTGCTTTTCGAAAGCAGTAGATGCCAGCACTGGGTTTCACCCAATCCCTTCTCTAACCATCTCCAACATGAACATGACACTACTCTATGCACACAACTGCTAGAGTCACCTACACTTAACAGATATTCTTATGCACATAATTATCTTACTTCATGAAGGAAAGGTGCCTGCAGGCATGAAGGGTAGGGAAGACATTTCCAATTTGGCAACTGAGCCCGTGCTTCACTGTCTGCCAGCCATTCATGCCATGTGACTTCACTCAAGAATGGAAGGCAAAGACTGTACTCATTTTAAAGTCCCTAGCAGCATATGTAGGTGGTAGCTTTTTAACATAATAGTACCGCATTTACTTGAATCTAAGCCGCACCTTGTTTCCGGTTTTTGTAATCCAAAAAACCGGCTGCGGCTTAGAATCGAGTGCCTGCAAAGCAAGAGGAAGTTCTAAAAAATGTTGGTAGGTGCCTCCACAACGAACTTCTGCCGTCGAATATATGTAGCGCTACACAGGCATGCTTTGCAGGAACAAAGATAAATACTGGGGCCAAAACCTCTGAGTCAGTAAATAAATTAAAAAAAAGGTGGAAGACGAGCTTTTTTTCTCAGCCCCGTGTTTCGGCCACTGCATTTTCATACATTATCCAACGTAGTAAATACAAATTCCGTATTGTTCATCTTCGAATGTAGCAGCATTTCAATGTACTACGAGAATACAATGGCAAGACTGTTTGGGATGTTTCTCAATATGGCCAACTCTACTTTCTGAATTTTTTCCTACTTGTGAGAAGAGGTGGTTGCTAATAGGAACTTTTATGAATTGTGAATCAGATGCAGTATTCTCTTCATCGTAAGAATAATACGAATATAAACATTTTACAATGTATTGTTTCGTGTTTGCTGCTATCTCATTTAAATCCTGTCTGCTTCATAACTACGAACTAGAGTGAGACAAAGCAAACGCGTAAGAATATACATATAATGTCATTTTTATATTCGTATTATTCTTATGCCTAATAGTGATACAGTCAGAAATGAAGCACGGCAATTGACTAGATTTTTAAATCTAAGATGACTAATTTCTGTGCAGAATGTAATGTACTAAAGAGGCGCCTGCAAAGATTTTAAAACGGAGAAAAATTTTCGCTAAACTCTCGTTCAGAACATCTTCTATCATACGCAGTCTATTATTTGGTTCTTGTTGATCATTATCAAAGAAAGCAGCAGTGTAAGTAACAACAAATAGCACTCTCTTGCCATTGTTTCGCTAATGAGATGATTCCTCTCTCTTTTTTTTTTAAAAAAAAAGTGTAAGCAGTGGCAGTACGCACTAAAGCAAGCCCTGCCGCGATCGGCGACAGGTCGTAAAGATTCATCATCAGAATGCGACAAACAATGGATGACACAGTACAATAAGGCGTTTTCAGCTTAGTGACGTAAACACCTATAACAAATAGAACGGCACTTATCAGATCAAAGAAAACCAAGCAATGAATTCAAACGAGACAAAACAAGTGAAAAAGGACGGGTACCCCGTATATATATATATATATATATATATATATATATATATATATATATATATATATATATATATATAAAGAAAATTCCATAATCTAAGCCGCACCTGAAATTTGAGACTCGAAATTCAAGGGGAGAGAAAAGTTTATGGCCGCTCCTCCAAATCGAAACAAAACCAAAACGAAACAAATCTTTGTTTCGATTTGGAGGAGCGGCCATAAACCTTTCTCCCCCCTTTAATTTCGAGTCTCAAATTTCAGGTGTGGCTTAGATTAGGGAAAATTTTGTTTCCTTGATTTCGAGTCTCATTTTTCAGGTGAGACTTAGATTCGAATAAATACGGGTAATTCTGGGTAAGAATGAAAAGGGGTGTGGAAGGTTAAATTGAAATGAATTTTGTTTGATCCTATAGGATTACATGCAATGTAGGGCACTTCATTCATTACCACGTATGTCCTAAGGAGCTATCACGGATTATAAACAATAATATCCCTAAAATTAAATTAACAGTGTAAAATTCCTTTTGCACCACATAGGATTTGAGTTTGTTGAGAAGTGAGTGTCATTTTGAAAGTAGGTGCAAAGGTTAATATACCTAGACTTTTGAGGCAGTTTTTACAATTTCAAAAGTCCTTCTATAGCTGCTTTATTATGATTACAATGGAGTTTAGTTTCTTTCACACAGAATTAATACAATGTTTCCATTTCAGACCATTAGCTACAGTAGTACCTAAGAATCTAGTGGGCTCTACTTCTTCCAGCTTTGCATCATCCACCTTTAAATTCATATGCTAAGATTTCTCTTTGTTTCTGAACAGTGAATACATAGTCTTTATCAGGTTTATAATCAATTTATTTTCCACTAGACTATAATGATGTTCTCTCTAGCTGTTCCACATTTTGGTACTGTTTCAGTATTGTCATGTCACTTGCATTTAATCTTTAAGTTTTGCGGTGCAAAGGTGATAAATGCATTGGAGATATATAAAAATATTGCAGATACATCCCTTTTCCATCTTATGACTGTGTAGTGTATTCTGGTAGAATGTAAATAATTTAGCAGTAAAGGAGACCACTCACTGATCAGTTGTCAGATGGGCAACTGCTGATATTGTACATTTACCCTTTCTGAAACGATGCTCTCATGGAACAAGGACGTTGTGTTTATCAAGATAAACAATTAATCTATTATACATTAGCATAACCACAATTTTTTAGGAACCTGATATCAGGTTTTTTGACTGTCTCTTCCCACTTTTCATCCTCTACCACATTTGTATAAATATGAGAATATGTTTTTATTTCTTTACCATTCACTGAAACATCAAGCTCTGACGATCCAACAGCAGGCTATAAGTATGATGTACATGATGGATTGCTACCAAATAACTAAAAAGTTGAGAACCACATGAAACTACATTTTCAAAAACTTTTTTATGCCCGAAGCAACTTACAAATTTCGTCTCACTATGCAAAGTGGTCAATATTGCAAGTTCAGCCTAAGCTAGATGGAGAAATATTTTTGTTAGTATACTCTCCCAATAGGACGGTGCCTTCTATAAGTATTGTGTGTTTTTCACTACGACAAATCTGGGTAGAGGAAGTGATCAAAATGTTGGAGCTCTGATAACCTCCAACTTTTCAAAGTGAAAGCATGCTCTTGAATATTTTCAACATTTGTGACAGCAACAATTACCACAAGGCTGCTGTAATCCTTGGTAACAACTTTGTTCACATGATGAATAAGACAAAAGATATAAAACATTCGCTGGACCAAGACTTGATGGAAAACATAGAAAACGCATAGTCCATATTATTGAGGCAGTGATTCTTTGCGGACATCATGAGATTGCATTGAGGGGACTTAATGGCTGTTGAAGTTAAAAAACAAGATGACAAAAACATGGGTAACTTTCATGCAATTCTAAAATATCACTTGAAAGGTAACAAAACCAAGAGCAAGTTTGGATGAATATGGTAAATGCAACAAGCATATTAATGCCCTAATCCAAAAGTAGATCATCACATTCATCAATAAGCAGCCCCTGGGAAAAAGAGTGTTTCAGTGCATTAATGAAACCAAACACATGATGGTTCTTGCAGATGAAACTGCTGACACTACTGGAATAAAGGAACTCTCTGTCTATGCCCATTATATTTTCCCTGATCTCAAGACCCTTGAAGATTTTCTGCAATTTGTTACAATGTTTGATGTGATTGGCAAAGGATTAGCTGGATCTGGTTAAATTTGGTCTTGATGTGTCATTTTTCTGAGGACAGGGCTATGACGGTGCTGCACCCCTGTGGAGAAAAGTCCATAGGTCTTATGTATTCATACAACAGCACTACCCTTTAGATGTATATTCTCATTGTGCAGCTCATATTTCAATTTGGTAGTCACTGACTCATGCAACATTCCATTTATCAGAAACTCACTAGGAACACTGGAAATGGTATGTAATTTCTTTGGGTCACTAAACTGCTGGCAAATATTAAATGATGCCCTTGAATCATTAACCGCTGTTTGAGTCACACTTAATAGATGGATTGAGCATATTTGCAGCACACATGACTTCAAAGAAATATATGGTTGTGTTGGTTTGGCTCCTGGGAAGATCCAAGAATTTGACGACAAGATAATATCCCACAATGCCACGATTTTGTGTTAGCAGCCATCACCAAGAGAGATTTTGTTGTCTGCTTGGTTTTACTTTTGGAACTGTTTTCACTGCATATGCCCATCTGCCATCAACTTCAGCACCAAGATATAGATTCTGCAGAGTTTATCAACATTTCCAAGATCTCAGAAGGGAATGTCTGGCAACGAGAGAAAATGTTGGTGACAAATTCAGCCAGCTTTTCTAAGAAGCCAACAAATTAGATTTGGCCAATGGAGTTGAAATCAAGCAACTAAACATTTCTTCCAAGCAAGCACATCATGCAAATAAGGATATTGGTAATGATGTTGAGGATTACTAGAACATGCCTGTGTTCACACCCTTCTAGATGCCTCCATTAGTTCACTGCACGATCAGTTCTTGAACAGCTTTAATTGTTTTCTACCACAAAAACTGAAGACATAGGTATTACCGATAGAGTTATGAAACTCCATTCATTTTATGCTCCAGATCCATTAGTCGCCAATTTAACAATGACAGTGGCTTAGCTGAAACTCTCATCAATATGCGAGTCAACTGAAGCATTTGCCTCAAAATGATATAGAAGTTTTGCCTGTCTGTGACCCTCAGAGCTGTCCCAATGTGTAATAGTTTCTGCAGCCCTTGGCAACTCTACCAGTGACGAAGTCCATGAATGAGTGCAGTTCCTTCACCCTAAAGAGAATCAGGACATACCTAAAGAATACAACTAGTGAGGAATGTCTCAATGGAATGACACTTTAACTCTGGAGCAGAGTGTGTACTGAATGAAACTTCCTGGCAGATTGAAACTGTGTGCCAGATCAAGACTTGAGCTCGAGACCTTTTGACAAGTTCTCTATCAACTGAGCTACTCAAGCTTGGCTCAAAATTGTCCTCACAGCTTTACTTCCACCAGTATCTTGTCTCCTACCATCCAAATTTCATAGAAGATCTCCTGCAAAAGGTCTGAATGGGCTCATCACGATGACAGTTCATTGAAAATGAAGGACTGATATCCAAACTGTGATAACTGAGCACTGTCTTTCTTTTGTACTTCAGATTTCTAGTAAATGGTTTAATCATTTGTTCTGTTTATAAGTATTAAAATATCAGACAAAAACTGGTTTATGCACTTCACTGTAAATTAACACAGGCCTAGACTATAAGAATAGGCAATTAACAGGATTGGTGCAGAAATTCTCTTAGCGACTGTATTATGTTCTATTAAAATTACTTAAACTTCATAAACTTATAAACTTGGTTTCATGATGAAATGGATGACCTCTATAAATTGTTTTCATGATGTCATTGGCGTTCTAATTAAACAAATTTAAAACAATGACACACTTTATTTTTATAATTTTGGGCATGAAATTAGTATGGATCAGTAAAATTAATATTCAATTTGAGCTATTGTAAAATGAAAGCCATAGACTCCACATCCCACAAAAAAAAAAGTTGTAAATATGCAACTGTTCCTATTTGTCATTTATTTGAACTCCTTAAACTTCTGAATGCAATGGGACTGGCACTTTATAACAGAAAAGATGGTTGGTTTTGAACTAATATTTAACCTTTGAAAAAATCAAGTTCACTTTAAGAAAAGGGGTATTTCCTACTCACGGCAATCATTTGTGAAGCACACATGCTAGACTATGCTACAGTAACGGGAGATCTGCATAAAGAGTTTTGAAAGAAGTTCCACAATTTCACAAGGATCTAGGTTGATGTTGACTACTCTATAGGACAAATCTCTTTTGGCCATTGATATACTCAGCTACATCCATCCTGAGCTGGTAAACTGACAGTATTGTACTTGAACCAAAGATCTATTTTGTTTAATTCTAGGACTACAAGGTTTTTATAAAATACTAGTTGACAAACCCAGCATTACCCAGACATTCATTTTGTCAATTTTCTATTAGAAATGAAAATGAGCTGTGTTTGCAGCATAAGATAAAAAAATTAAGAAAACACTTTTGAAATTATGCAGTTGACGTAATGTGAGATGATCCCAGACAATTTCTGTAGACTGGGCACAGCTCCTTCACGTGTAAGCAACCCATTTTTGTAAACATCTGTATGGCAACATCTCTTCTTATCTCTATAGCTATTTGTTTACTTATTTATTTTTTTGCCCACAGCCATTTGCACTTTGCAACTGAAAGCTGTCAAAAGTGCTGCCAGGTGCCAGATTTCATTGAGCTGATTGGACTGTATGAGTGTCATAGTAGTACAGAATAAAGTATTAACAATATCAAATCTCCTGAACTGTGATATGTATAACACACACACACACACACACACACACACACACAAAATTTACCAAACAGTGCCAACATCCCTATGCACCTTTACTCCTAAATTATTTACAAAATGCTTCAAATGGCTCTAAGCACTATGGGACTTGACATCTGAGGTCATCAGTCCCCTAGACTTAGAACTATGTAAACCTAACTAACCTAAGGACATCACATACATCCATGCCCGAGGCAGGATTCGAAACTACGACCGTAGCAGCAGCACAGTTCCTGACCAAAGTGCCTAGAACCGCTCGGCCACAGCAGCCGGGAATATTATTTACATTCTACCAGAACTTTCCTTACTATACTTATATTTCTCTGTTAAATGCCAGTATTTAATGTACTTAGATAAAAAGAGTAAAAAATAAAACTATTTTCAGTAATTGTCCATCCCCCCTCCCCCACAGTTTCTTCATTGCCTTTACATTATTTGTTCAGTTCATTCTTTTCTAACGATCAAATCATTTATGGATTTTCCCATTAACTGTCATTCTGCACAGGAGTTAGTTTTGCTCCATATTGCTTCAATCTTCTGTTACAGATTTCAGAGAAATTATCCTTCTTTTGTAATTTTACTGACAGTTTCTAAATGTTTTGAACACATGAACATGATTAGTACTATCTGTTCCAGTTTTCCAGCATGTCTCTTCTGATACTTTAACTATTTATTAAAACAATTATACCAATCTTACTCAACCATTATGTAATATAGTAAATGGTTTCCCACTAGACACCATAAGGCAATCAATTTGTGCCATCTGACAGGAAAATGAAATAGCAATACATGCCGAATGCTGAGTCTTCATCTGAAGTCAAGTCTCAGTATGAGAAAGGAGGATAAAACGAAAAGTAATATACATGGAGAGAATTGAATAATGAAGAGTTCAGGATGGGATGTAATAATATTATGAAAGGGATAGTTGCTACTCACCATATAACAGAGGTGCCGAGTTGCAGATAGACAACAAAAAGATTGTTGGATAGTGACACACACACACACACACACACACACACACACACACACACACACACACACACACACACAAAAGTGGTATTCAACCTGTGTGCCATGGTGCAATGGTGTGTCATGAATGACTGCCTGGGACACAGCGGATTTGTTTCGTTGTTAGTATCCAAGAAGACAGGTGTGGGAAATTTCATTTCTAATGCCAACCTGTGTGGCCTCTGAGGAATACCAGCCAGTATAAGCAGTCATAACGTCTAAGTTGAACTATCACACAATGTGTCTAGAACCAATAGTGACTTTGTGTTTTCAAGCAGTTTTTATTGTAGTGTGACTTTTTTTATGAAGGTGATAAACAATGGAAAAGTTTTTAAATTTGGCAAGTGAAAGTAAAAAGTTAAACCGTGCTGAGGACAACAACAAAAGTGGTAACGAACATAGGAAATGTAATTATACACGATACGATGATAGATACTTGGATTTTGATCTCATATCCAATGTTGTGAACAATGAAGAGTGTCCACAGTGTGTGTTGTGTTTAAAAATACTTTCTGTTGAATGAATATCACTTAGCAAAATAAAGTGTTATTTAGGAAAATGATCAATGCATGAGATAGATAGACTAAGAGAATATTTTTCTTAAAAAATGAAGCAAATGAAAGAACAGAAATCATCTTTTTCTATGAAGGCAAGAATCTCAAATAAAGCTCTTCTAGTGTCCTACAATGTAACTTACTGAGTAGAAAAATGTAAGCAAGCCCATACAATTCCAGAAGAATTAATTCTACCTTGTGCTACTGACATTATGCTTTGAGAGTCCAGAGCAAAACAGCTTCTTTGACATTACAGCTAATTGTCAAATTCCAGATTTAGGAGAGGATGTTCATGAACAAATTATAGAAAAAAATTAGGGGGGAAGGATTCTTGTTTGCAGCCTGACAAGGTCATTGGTAGAAATAAACTTGCTCATTTAATTTGCTGTGTGTGGTATGTTGATGTTTAAAAAAAAGAAGCAATGAAATTATGGAAGATCCTCTTTCTTGTAGAGAACTAAATGCAGGTACAAGAGGCAAAGATTTGTTAGAAATAGTAGACAGCTACACGACAGAAAATGAAATTAAATGGTCTCACTCTGTTGCTGTGTGTACTCATGGTGTGCAGCTCAAGTCAGGGCATTACAACAGGGTCTAAAAGGACTTATCTGTGGCACAGCTTCTGATATTAAGTGGACCCATAGCATTATATACAGAAAAACACTTGTTCCACAATATTTGCGTGTTGATTCAAATCAAGTACTTCAAACTGCCATAAATGTGATGAACTTCATTAAATCTTGTCCTCAGAAAGCTACATTTTTGAGACAGATTTGTCATAATAAGGAGGCTGAACATACATCCCTCTTACTTTATAGCAGGATTCTTTAGCTTTCCAGAGCAAATGCATTACCGCACACTTTTGGACTTAGGTGAAAAGTCTGTTCTTACATGGAAGAAGAAAATTATATCAATGCTAAGTGTTTCTTACACTGATTTTCTATTAAAGGCTGCATACTGATGTGATATATTTGAGAAGACCAACTCACTGTGTATGTCTGTGCAAGGGCATAAAACTCTTTCACCTTTTTGACAGTTTCGATCTTCAGAAAGAATATTCTTTTTTGGAAGAGAAAAATAAATAATGTAGGAGAAATGGACTATGTCCGATGTTTGGAGGCTTTCGTAAATGACAGTGATATAGTCCTTCCTGTACATATTTTTTCTACAATTGAAGGACATTTATCTGAACTTCAAGTTCATTTTGAAAAATACTTTCCTGAAAACTGTGATGGGTTTCAGTGGATTCAAAATACCTTCAGTAATGATTTTTCTTCTGAGTTCAGTACATCAAAGAGGAAGAGTTGATAGAATTGTCATCAGATTCTTCACTGAATGTGTTGTTTTCATCAATGACGATCAGTTAGAAAACATTTTCCAAGCTTGAGCAAGAAAGCACTGAAGGTAATACTTCCTGTTTGCAGTCTCCTATCTTTGTGAGAGTGGGTTTTTGGCATTTGATCTCATTAGCACTACGTAAAGACCAAGACTGTGTGGGGGGAAGGAAGTCAGGATTGTTGTAGCTCATTTGGTTCCAAGACATAACAAGTCATGTAAGAAGATGCAAGCTGAAGTGTCACACTTAAGTGAATTTACTTTATTTGTAACTTTATTAATTATTTCCATTTTTACAAGGTATCCTACAGGGGAGCCATGGAAACAACAGTTGGTCACAGGAGCTGTGAGCTCGAGAAGCTTGAAAGCCATTGGCCTGTATTTCCAAAGTCAAGGGGCAGGCAGGTTACATCCTGCAAGTAGTATCTCTGAGTGACTGTACTGTGACTTCATGTGACCAAATAAAGTTATATTTCTTACGTGTTAAGTGTCATATTTAGAAAGATTTGATTCTTTATAGTAACATTACTGTGCTGTCTATCTGGGTACAGTACTCGTACGTTTCATTTTCTGACTGGCAATTTTTTAAACATTGTTTGAATATTTTATCATACATACCCATTTCCACATCTAAATATTTATCATATAATCGTGTGTTATTTGTCTTGAGACTTACTGACAGTACATACATATGGTATATAACCTAAGTGTTGACTGTAGTGTATAAGAATTTACTGTTAATAGTTTTCCAAAGTTTCCATACTGTTTATATACGAATGTGAGCATAAACCATTGGAGTTGTTGAAAAAAGTTAGTTGTGTTGTGCACTGAAGTGGTTGTGATAAATGGACTCATGGGGGGAAATGTAGTGGTGTGCGGAAATAATTACATAACTGAGAATCTTCCACAGTAGTACAGAGTCTGTATGTGTGACAGGATAATAACTGAAGAAGAGGGACAAATTATGACACTAAGGCAGAGTTTGATAATGCCAGGAAAGAACTGGAATGGTTAAGGAAGGAGGGAAGGGTAACAAGAAATGGCAATTGGTAGCTGGAAACTGAGAACAGTCTCAGAAGAGAGTTTTGCCACTGCAAAAAAAAAAAAAAAAAAAAAAAAAAAAAAAAAAAAAAAAAAAAAAAAAAAAAAACTTTGCCCTACCACCTCAGACAATTAAGTGTGTCCACTAGATGTGAATGTAGGCAAGGCATAGTACACTTGCAATATGAAACCAGCAGTTTCAGACAGAATTTAAAAGTGGAAGTAACTTCTGCTGTTAGATAATAGTAATGGAAGTGGTATGAACCATTAGTTGTGGGAAGAAATAGAAATCAATAAACATATTACGCCTCCTTCAAGCCATGTGTGCCATAGCCCAATGGTAAAGAATACAGGTTATTTGTGCAAATATTTTAGAAATAAGAATCATGTTGTGATAATGGGTCAACCAGGAAACAGTAAAGGTTTCAAGGCTGCAGTGCTGAGAATGACCTGGAAAACTGAATTTCCGTAAAAACCATACAAGGCTTGTATTTGTTCCTGCTTTAAGGTGTTATGATCAGCCCCAGTTTAATAGGTCTGTCAGTCCACTCAACAAGAGTCAGGTCAACTGCTTCTTCAGTTTGGTTTCTGTTGTTATTAGCAGGTAGGATTTTATGAGGAATGGCCTACAACTTAGTAGGAATGGGGAAACGAAATTGTCTGTGTTGATAGCACCATCTTCAACACTGGACACTGCCCATAGTCACTGGAGTGAGTGCAGGGTAAACACAAACTTCAGACTAGCAGTATTAAAAAGAGTAAATATAATGGAAAATTTTGAACCTTAAAGATGTGAAGATAAAATGAAAGTTAATGCAAATTTATTGTATTATTATATTAGAGGATTAAAATATTAAATCAATTAACTTCTTGGGTTTGTCTCCATAGTCAAGGTAACTAACATATGCCTCTGTCATGACATTCGACTTATATTGTATTAACGTGGAAACAATGGAGAGGCTTCATCCCGCCATAGGCCTCTGTGCTTCACAACCCCACGACAGACTACAGCAGTCCACCCACCCTAATGCCGCCCCACACCGAACCCAGGGTTATTGTGCGGTTCGGCCCCCAGAGGACTGAACGTTTCACTGACATTGCTGAATGAAATTTTTATGGCTAGCGGTCTGTGAGATTGCACCTGGGGCAGAGTGAGACCGAAAGAGGGCCTGGGAAGCTAAGGGATGCACCCACTGATGGCTCGACAGTTTCAAAAATAGACACAAAATCGTGTGGGTAGGCTAAGAATGTGTGAGAAAGCGTGGCAACAGGATCGAGGACAATACTCTACAATATAACATGTTCAACGCCGATGAAACGGAACAATTTCATATCGCACTGCATTAGGAATCTGTAGCAATTCGAGGTGAAAAGTGCACCAGCAGAAAAAGGTGCACGGAAAGACTCACTGTACTGCTGTATGTGAACGTGTTAGGTGAAATGAAGAAGGCACTGGTGACTGGAAAGGCGGGAAAACCACATTCTTTCAAAAACTCAAACATCAATAAAGTTCCAGTCACATGGCAAAGCGATAAAAAGTCATGGGCGATGAGTGGTCTTACGGAAGAAAGGCTGGGCTCTCAATTCTAAAATGAAAAAAGGAAATCGCCAAGTTCTCCTTCTTCTGGACAATGCAATCTGCCACTCGAAAGTTAAGTTATCAAACATGAAATTGGCTTGGTTCCTGCCGGGTTCAACCTGTCCCACACAACCTATGGATCATAGAATTATTTAAACATTCAAGTCCCATTCTAGGTGATTATTATGGATGCAGTTTCTTATTCTTAGTATTGAAGAAGCCGAAAGTGGATTTGCTCTTGGACGGTCAGTTTCTGTCCTGGGTGGAGGAAGTTGGATTGGCTTGGCAGTGAGGAAAAAAAAGAGCCCAAAACTGTTACCAATGGCTTCAACAAAGCGGGGTCTGAGGGTCAAGAACGAGATGCTTTTGTGGGCATCCAATCTCAAGAAAATGCAGCAGCAAACAATTTTGAACAGGAAATTCAGACAAGTTTCCTTCCTTGATATGTGGCGAAAAATGTGAAATGTAAAGCAAATAAACCGGAGAATAATATGTACATAAACAACAAAAAACGAATTTAATGTTAGTGTAAAAGTGAAGAAATGCCGTATTATATATCAATTAGTGTAACAGACTACTGCTCAGTTATATAAATACAGTAAATGAACATCTACTGGGCAGGAGAGAAGGTATGTAAATGTGTGCATAATTACAGGTTTATACTTTTATGCACAATACCTGACAAATCTTATGTAGCCTAGTGAGCTTTGTGTAATCCAGGAACTTGCCCAATTTCGAAAATTATTGTAGCCCTGTGCGATTCTCTTTTGACCACGTTTTACTGTAACTCGGTGACTGACAAATTGCAGTAGCAGGTGACAGTGTTACCAATCTGCGGCCAGCCACACTAGGCTTGCCATACCACTTTCTTCACAAAAAAAAGGAAGATTATTCATTGACATTTTTAAAGACTCGTGCATTCATTTTATTAAATGCCATTTTTGATCAAAAAGCATTCACATTTATGTCTTAAACTCTACTGCTTCATATCAATGTGGTATTTTGAAATTGCTTTAGCTTTACCTAGGAATGTACACCAATTCTTTAGTAGGTTGAAAAAGTCTTTACAGGACATGTCTAAATTTATTACAATTTGAAGCTCTTATTTTATGAGTTCTGGCGAACAACTATTCGTAACATCAGTCCACTTGTTCATCATCAAAAACACTCAATCCACAAACGCCATTTCAACCAGACATGCTTAGTGTAACACATATGAGCCGAGAGACACTTGCCAGTTTTTGCTGAGGCACTGGTGTGGAGAATTTACCCCTAACACACGCCATCTCCACCTTTAGTGATACAGTCAGTAAAGTTATCAGTTCACGTAACAAAATTGTTTCATATAGTGAAACAAGTTTACTTGATCTTGATTCCAACTGTCCATACTTATTACTAGCTGAGAGGTCATAGTGGATATCGAAATATTTTAACAGTGCGTCATATAAACAATCAAATTTACATCAAATCTTATAAAGGGGTGTTGATGAAATCTTTCTCTTCAATTTCTTGGTTTCAGTCCCATATAATTTATCGTTCTTTGTATGATCTTCTTCTAGATCATATACTTAGCTCCCTTTTTCAGGTATTTTGATGCTGATTGCATTTGGCCTCCTACATTTGACACAAAAAAGTTTTGCATCACCTCTGTTCCGAGTGTTCCGGAACCTGTACAGAAAATTGGAGTAGAAATCAACACAAACATCATTTCCGCCTTTTTATTGCAATATTGCATGTTGTACCACCATACAGCGAGACCTTCAGAGGTGGTGGTCCAGACTGCTGTACACATCGGTACCTCCAATACCCAGTAGCACGTCCTCTTTCATTGATGCATGCCTGTATTCATCGTGGCATACTATCCACAAGTTCATCAAGGCACTGTTGGTCCAGATTGCCCCACTCCTCAACGGCGATTCGGCATAGATACCTCAGAATGGTTGATGGGTCACGTCGTCCATAAATAGTCCTTTTCAATCTATCCATAAATAGTCCTTTTCAATCTATCCCAGACATGTTCGATAGGGTACATCTCTGGAGAACATGCTGGCTATTAGTCGAGCGATGTCATTATCCTGAAGGAAGCATTCACAAGACATGCACAATAGGGGCACGAATTGTCATCCATGAACACGTATACTTCGACAATATGCCGCAGAAATAGTTGCACTATCGGTCGGAGGATGGCATTCACGAGTCGTAAAGCCGGTATGTCGCCTTCCATGACCACCAGCGGCGTACGTCGACCACACATAATGCCACCCCAAAACAGCAGGAAACCCTCCGCCTTGCTGCACTCGTCGGACAGTATGTCTAGGGCGTTCAGCCTGACCGGGTTGCGTCCAAACACGTCTCGGACGATTGTCTGGTTGAAGGCATATACGACACTCATCGCTGAGGAGAACGTGAGGCCAATCCTGACCGGTTCATTCGGCATGTTGTTGGGCCCATCTGTGCCGCGTTGCATGGTGTCGTGGTTGCAAAACGGACCTCGCCATGAATGTCGGGAGTGAAGTTGTACAACATGCAGCCTATTGCGCACAGTTTGAGTCTCAACACGCAGTCCTGTGGCTGCACGAAAAGCATTATTCAACATGGTAGTGTTGCTGTTAGCGTTCCTCCGAGCCATAATCCGTAGGTAGCGGTCATCCACTGCGGTAGTAGCCCTTGGTAGTGGCTTGAGCAAGGCATGTCATCGACAGTTCCTGTCTCTCTGTACCTCCTCTATGGTTCACTCCGAGACGTCTGGACACTTCCCTTGTTGAAAGCCCTTCCTGGCACAAATTAACAATGAGGACGCGATTGAACTGCGGTATTGACCGTCTAGGCATGTTTGAACTACAGACAGCATGTGTCGCATACCTCCTTCCTGGTGGGATGACTGGAACTGATCGGTAGTCGGACCCCCTCCGTCTCATAGGCGCTGCTCATGCATGGTTGTTTAGACCTTTGAGCGTGTTTAATGACATTTCTGAACAGTCAAAGGGGCTGTGTCTGTGATACAACATCCACAGTCAACGTCTATCTTCAGGATTTCTGGGAACCAGGATGATTCAAAACTTTTTCTGATGTGTGTACATTTCAGGAATAATTCCTTTCTCTGGGTCTTCAGCAAAAAATACTGATGCAAATTGCTTTGGACAGGCATCAGTGTTCTGTATAACTGCCCAGTACTTAATCAGTCTGTTAATGACAGGCGTTAAGGAGAGCCATCTTGTGGGCACATGCCTTAATATCTCAGACCACTCAAAACGCATGAATTTAAAAAAAAATGATTTTAGGTCCACACGCCTTTTAGCTGAAGTAGAGAAACTATTAAGTTATGAACGAAGTTGTTTGGACAACTTACTTTCTGCAGGTACGGATTCTTGGTAAACAACCACTGATAACCATATTGTTTCCTGACAAAATACACCTTAGCATTGCCAGTACTATATGCTGTTAAATTATTAATATTTAGTGAATGGCTCTAGATTATCTGCAATTAACTGCGGCACTGCATTTGAAGATTCATCAGGTTGTTGAGTCAATGTCAACAGTTTGCTCTGTGCGCCTACTAACAGTTCAAACTATCTTATACAATATATCTGGCTGAATTCAAATAAGCTGTTTGAAAATTGTATACGCCAGGAGAAACTCGGGTCTCACATTATCTTACACAAATTAGGAACATCTTTTTTGTCTCTGTTGGAAGCATCTGTTCTATTGAGGAAAGCTTACTACTTTCAGGATATTTTATAATATTAACAAAATCACTATCACTTTTAGGTGCTAATACGTTTTTCACTAACATTTCTGCCTTAGTTTTGCCACAGGAAAGTTTTACAGCTGTTTCTGAATCAGCAAATCTATATGACATCAATTTATTGCTACAACCCAAACTTGTGTAAATCACATTATGTTTGGATGTGTTTTACGAAAGTCCTAATTCACAACCTGTGACAACAGTGGCTTCAGATTTATTCGTTTTCTCAAAATATTTTACCATTTCGTGGTTTGACTACTTGCTTTCTCCTTTAACTGATGTCTATTGTATTGAGCATGTTACTTGAGATCAAACTGTCCACCATAAGAAATGGTGAATTTCTTCCAGCTCAAAGTACACAAAACACGTTTATCAGAAGCCGAACCAGGTCTAACCCACGTGAAAGTATCTTCCTATTTCTTTAAGTACGTTTGACTGTACCACTGCTGCTTGTAGCTTTTCTTGTTCACTGATGAACTGATTACAATTCTCGAACAAAAGCAAAGTAAGAAAACTACGGTATATACTGTACGGATTCATGAAATTACCACTGCAATGAAGTTTTCAAACATGTGTATAACATCAGAATCAGAAATTAAGCATATCGGCAACACTACAGATTGTGCGATCGAGTCAACTTAAGAAGTATCACGCTACACACAGACAACTGTAAGATTTACATCCGAACGATAATAAATATAATCAAATTTAAGTACATTTTCTTTTTATGTACATTAAGAGAAGGAACTGTGTTGCGTTCGACGCTAGGCCAGCGCAAGGAAGTAAAAACGGAAGAAATTGCTTTACAGTGATATAAAAAACATAAGGCAAATCGACAGTAAAAAAACAAAGAGTACGAGAAAAACGTAAAGCTAGCACCACAGCGAGCAAGTAGCGCTCCAGAAATAACTGCCGGCCGGTGTGGCCGAGCGGTTCTAGGCGCTTCAGTTTGGAACCGTGCAACCGCTACGGTCGCAGGTTCGAATCCTGCCTCGGGCAGGGATGTGTGTGATGACCTTATATTAGTTAGGTTTAATTAGTTCTAAGTTCTAGGGGACTGATGACCTCAGATGTTACGTCCCATAGTACTCAGAGCTATTTGAACCACTTGAACCAGAAATAACTACAATTGCCTGGCGACTGGCTCCTACCATTCGAGTCGTTGAAGCAACAATCACAAAATAATTTTAATCGCATATATACGCACGCAACCTGTTTGCCCATTCCTATTCGCCTAGAACAGGCTCGTTTATTGACAGCACGTGCGCAGTTTGCCAACACCTGCAGGTCAATATACCTCGTTACTTCACTATTACGTTATATCATGTTAAGGTGCTACATTTTTCAATGTAGTAATCGTTGCATTTTTTTGCAAATCATAGCCCCCTTTTTCTTGCTTCATTGTATTTTATTTATTCTAGACGCGTTTTGCCTTTTTACTTTAAGGCATCTTCAGTGGAATCTAGAATGATAACATTTTTATACTGGTATGCGATATTTGTAGTTTATAAAACTTCACATCTTGCTTCTTACGTAAATAAGTGATCACTTACAGTTAATGGAGTTGTTGGCTGACATCTAGGATTCCTCTCATCTTGTCACATGTTAGAGGTTGCACTATAGCTTCACTTACGAACTTTTCCGAAATTTCATGTTGTTTGCGCTAATTAACGTGGAGCACTATAATTCTTTTGTCACTATTATCCATTTCATAATGACTGAGCCTGACTTTGCTCCCATATTCTGGTCACACTGCATTACGAACATCGATATGTTATACCTTTCCGCAATCGTCGCAATGTCTACTTTTATGAAGTGTATGAATATTATATCTTACGTGAACTGAGGGCGACATGCGCGGCTATATTTAAGAAAAACCATGCTTCTTTTCTAGCTTTTGTCGGCGAGTGCCAAATTAAAGGACTCGTAAAAATCAAACCGTAATTAGGAAAAAATTTCCTTTGCGCAGTTTAAAGATACATTCTTGTTCTATATACAGGCAGATTTTATTTTCTGATTACTCGTTTTATAGCTATAATCACAGTTAATAAAATAACCTGGACTATTATGCCGTGGTCGAAGGAATTGCACTTTAAAAGCCGACGTTTCGTCCCCATCTGTGGAGGACTTTTTCAAGGGGGACTCTAGCTTTGCTGAATGTCCGATTCACACCCTGGCTCGCTACTGACTACGACAAAATTCCGCTTGCGCGAGCTTCCGTGCAGTGGCGTGTCGGCACATGGTTTGAATACGCGAGCGCAATTGGCCGTTGTCGACTGTCTTCGTGCGCTGTAACTATCATTCCGTAGTGGAAGACGTATACATCATCTACAGTACCGGAATCCAAATTTCATTCAGTTTCACGCCCTCCTCCTTCCTATTAAAATTCTTGGGATGTTTCACAATTTCTATGGTCCCTCTGTATAGCCTTTCGTGGTATCCTCTTGTGGCTGTCAGTACTTCAGTCCCATCAAAATGAATGTTGTGGTCTCCTAGATGTAAAGTATGTTCCGTAACAGCTGGTCTGTCAGTCTCCCCCCTTCTGCTATTACTCGTGTGCTCTTCGAGTCGTTCGACAGTTCTTTTCGTAGTACCCACCTACACCTCTCCACAACTACACAGAATCCTACAAATTCCAGCTTTTTCAGGCGGTTGGCGAGCATCCTTGGCTGATTTTAGGTGGTCTTTTATCTTCCGTATGAGAGTGTAAATTACCTCGATGTTTCGCTTTCTGAAGATTTTTCCTACGTGGTCAATTACGTCCTTAATGAATAGTAGGAAAACTTTCGATTTCACAGCGCTTGGGGATCACTGATTTCTACGCGGTGGTCTTAAAGCTCTTTTCATCCCAGCGAACGAATAACCATTCTTGAGCAATGCACTGGTGAGATGTTTTAATTATGCGTCAAGCAGGTTTCGTTCGCAAATTTTCCTTGCTCTATCCTTCAAAATTTTTTATGATGCCTCGCTTTTGTTGGGGTGGTGATTTCATTCCCGGTGTAGGTAAACGGTCTCTGTGTGTGTAGGTTTTCGGTAAACTGTGTGGCCCAAGCTACCATCTTCATTTATAAAAACTAGTACATCAAGAAAATTTGATCTTCCTCTGTCTCCTCCTCCTCCTCCTCTTTGGTAAACAATCTTCGAAGTGATACCGTCCATAAATTTGTGAGAACGATCGAGTTCCTCCCTGCCATGCCGCCACAAAACTTATCATCCACGTAACGGAACCCGATATTCAGTCTCTTGTTCGCTGTTTCCTAAGCCTGCTTTTTTATGGAAAAATTCGAAGAGCAGGCACTGGAAACTGAACAAGAAACCAAATATTTGGTTCCGTTACGTGAATGACATTACTAGGAAATCAGTTTAAAAAATGGTTCAAATGGCTCTAAGCACTATGGAACTTAATATCTGAGGCCATCAGTCCCCTAGACTTAGAACTACTTAAACCTAACTAACCTAAGGACATCACACACATCCATTCCGGAGGCAAGATTCGAACCTGCGACCGTAGCAGCCGTGTGATTCCAGACTCAAGCTCCTAGAACCGCTCGACAACAACAGCTGGCAGGAAGAGTTTAAAGAGAGTACAGAAAACACTATCCAGCCCTGAGTTCGTGAGCAACATTGCACTTTTTTCTGATGTCCCTGAAGAGATTAGTATCCTCTCACAGTACCTCCAAAAGGACAGTGTTAATACTCCCTCATCATATACGTCAATTACGAGATCAATAACAGCCACTGAACAACTGAAGGAAATGCCAGGTGCTTGCATGAAGCAAGCGGAGATAGCTTTTTCTGAAGGTACTTCAAAGACGTTTCAATGGTTCCCGAAAGTGGACAGTAAAAAATGGCTCTATGACATAGTGAGACCATGGCTAGAAGTGGAAGAAACCCCAAGAAAAATTGGTGATCGTTTGCTTCTTTCTTATCGAAATGCAAGAGAAGGTTTCAGAGATTATATAGACAACTGTGGAGAGAACATTCAGGAAAACCTGAAAGCAGTTTTGTTTGTGTTGATACACTCCCTGTGAGCACGTCGACTGTGAAAGAGACTTCATCACAATGAACTTAGTCATGACAACACTGCGGAATTCGCTATCTGTTTGCCATCTCTCATCCATGTTCATTGTGTGGCCTCTTGCTACATCTTTGGGACCCCGAGGATGATGACAAAGTATGGATCAAAACACAAAGAGGGCAACCAATGCAAGAATGCTAATCAGCACATGCAGCAGTCTGACCGGTACTGCAACATATGGGAGCTTCTTTACTTGACTCTACCTAATATTTTTGTTAGGAATACAGCACTGATTCCAACAGAAGTAAGATTCATCATAGTCAGAAGATGAAGATATGTGAAGCTCAAGAAGTAATTGCACAGAACATTCATTACTGCGCTGGAGACTTACAGCCAAAAGACTTTCAAATACCTAGCACAAGGAAACCATGTCCTGAATGCTTATGTCATAGGCTTAGGTGTTATTATGAATTCCAAAACACTGAAACAGTCTAAACGAACAAATATACTTCTAAAAGTACAAGGCTGAGCTAATTAAAAATGGCTAGCGGCTACACCATACTATTTACGAAGCTGGAATCTGATGTTGATTCATGAACACATTTCACCAAAATTAGAGTTGGTCGGGGGGGGGGGGGGGGAGCTTGTTTAAATTTAGGCCATTTGACATGGAATGACGCTAGCGTGCTACTGGACAGACGATGACAAAACGAGTGATTTGGAGTGATGAATCGTGCCACACCCCATGGCAATTCGATGCAAGGGTCTTCATTTGGTAAATGCCTGGAAAACGTTACCTTCCGTAATGTGTAGTACCTACAGTGCTCTTACGGTATGGTGTTTTTCGTGCTTAGGGTGAGATCCCATTATTGCGCTTAAGAAACCGATAAATACACAAGGATGTGAACAAATTTTACAGTACTGTGTACTATGTATAATAGAGTAACAGTTCTAAGTTGATGATTGATCAGAGTGCACTGCACCCTGCCATAAAGCAGTATCTGTGTAGCAATGGTTTGCGGACAAAAACATTCCTCAAATGGAAAGGCAGGCCCAGACTTCCGACCTGAACTTAATGGGTCATCATTGAGACGAGTTAGAACGTCAACTTCGCTCCAGACCTCAGCGTCCAACAATCACTATCTTCTCTGATATTGGCTCTTGAGGCAGAATGGGCTGCCATTTCCCCCACAGATATTCAGAAATCTCACTGAAAAGTGTACCCAGGAGAGTTCAAGCCTTCATAAAGGCGAAGGGTGCACGCCTCCCCTATCAAAGTCTACTACTAGGCGTCCAGATAATTTTGAACAGGTAATGCATATACAGGGCATTCGGAAAAAAGTTTCCCATTTTTATAGAGGGTGCAGGATACATCAAGAGAATAAAAAAGTTCGTATAAACACTGATCGTGAACCTCATATCTTCCAAGTTACAGCCTGCGAATGTAAAGGAGATATCTTGCGCATTGAGCACTTTGGCACAAGACAAATGAGGAAACAGTGTACATACTGGTCGTTTACGCAGCACAACGTTTTTTGCATTGATATCAAGCATGCACCCAACCTAAAAACATGTACAGTGTTGCACAGTGTACTACAGAACACAGTGTACAAGTAAGGTGTGTTATTTTCACAGGTGTACCCATAATGTTCAAATGGCACATTGTTGTGACACAGCAGTAGATAACTGTAACTTGTTTCTGTTTCTGTCACTGGACATATGACTCCCAATAGAGGTCTACTATTCAACACAGGAGATGCTACAGGTAAGAGGATGGAAGCAGCCTAAAGGCATGTAACCTGGTTGTTGCAAAACCCTCCTCCTGTCTCCCTCTATCTGTCGATCCCCTCCTGTTCCCCCCCCCATCCATCCTTTCTCCCCCCCCCCCCCCTGTGCATTCCTTCCTCTACCCATCTCAACCTTCCCCCCCCCCCCCATCCACATGCTTAGCACCTGATCAAGTCGATGAAGCAGACCAATACTACTACAATATGTCTATTGTGCAGGGCAGTCTACACGTCAGGGACTTCACAACTGTGTACAACCCCTGACAGAGGCTGCCGTGCAAAGCAGGTCGATAAGGCAAGCTGAAAGTACTCCACACAACATGCCTGTCATGTGGGCAAGCCTGCACACCAGGGGCTAAAAACACCTTGTATGCTCACATATCCGCTTCTACGGGAGCTGGAAGGTTCTCCCCCCAAAGTGCATATACTTCTTAATTTTGCTGTTAGTATGTCACACTAAGTTGAAATACATACATATGTTTGTGAGAAGATGCTGGATATTTGTTACCCATGGCACTTCAGGTACTGTGGTTTTCTGGAGGTGGTTTCTGAAATTTAGACCTCTTAAAGCGACATATTAACGTTCTAATGGCATTTTAGAAGTGTGAATACAACATTTGCACTGACTATCAATTATTATATGTTTTACTAATTAACTTAAATATTATATCCCAGTTTACAATTTGTTACAAAACTGATATTACAGTAAGGTGAACACACATACATTTGAACAATAAGAAAAATCATAATCGTTACAATTTACAGTTTATAGAAATGTCCAAAGCTTTGAAAGATTTCCATTGTGCTTCCCTTTCTCTCTCTCTCTCTCTCTCCCTCCCCCCCTTGCTGCTGGTGTCTACAGTGACGTACCATCCATGATGTAGCCAAGATTCACATAATTCAAAAGGGAACTGTATGAAACAGACAAACCTCATTTGGCATCTACAACCCTTCCAATTTTGTACAGTTCAGCACCAAGTTCGTCTGCAAACAACTGCAGCTCACGGCTGTTCTCTAATGAGGCGTCTTATAAAACAAAGTTTTTCAATGATGACTTTAAATCGATTAACACTTGTCATTTTCTTTACTATCTAATTAATGAAAAATCTCATATAAAGATGTGAAACAATTACTAACAACGAGATAGAGGGGATGGCCAGTACTTACCTCAGCTCAGTACAGCCGATAGAAACACAAAAAACAACCGAAAATTTAAGTTCCTAGCTTTCGGAATAAATGCTCCTTCATCAGGGAGGAGGGAGGGGAAAGAAAGGGAAGAAGGGAAAGTGGATTTAGTTACTCACAACCCAGGTTATGAAGCAACAGGGAAAGGAAAACAGGGAGGGTAGCAAGGATGGAGGCATGGTTGTCAGAGGGAAGCCAAAGATATATCTTTGGCTTCCCTCTGACAACCATGCCTCCATCCTTGCTACCCTCCCTGTTTTCCTAAGATATATCTTTGGCTTCCCTCTGACAACCATGCCTCCATCCTTGCTACCCTCCCTGTTTTCCTTTCCCTGTTGCTTCATAACCTGGGTTGTGAGTAACTAAATCCACTTTCCCTTCTTCCCTTTCTTTCCCCTCCCTCCTCCCTGATGAAGGAACATTTATTCCGAAAGCTAGGAACTTAAATTTTCGGTTGTTTTTTTTTTGTGTTTCTATCGGCTGTACTGAGCTGAGGTAAGTACTGGCCATCCCCTCTATCTATTTGTTAGTAATAATTTCCTTTACTATGTCACTTATACAAAGTTCAAGCCTATGATTACAGCAATGCCGAAAAAAGTAGAAGGGAACTTGCCTTGAATAAGAGCCGCAACACCAGGTTTTCAACCAGTCATCATTGGAGCTCCGCCACAAGCCACAGAAATTATTCTACTCTTAAAATCTTTTCCTCTAATTCATAGCTTTCAAGGCACTGAACCACAGCATGAAAATGCCAAGAGACATCACACTTTTGAGATCAACTAGGTCAAAAAATAAATTTGGAGGCGGAGGGGGAGAGCCCATCTCAAGTTTGTAACGCCAATTTTAATGTATAATATTTGAGTTGTTTTTTTTGCTTAAAGTTATTGATTCATCCATGATGACTGTATTGTACGTCGAAATGTTGGAACACGTGAGGCAATACTGACCATACGACTTATATTAGAAGAAAGATTAAGAAAAGGCAAACCTACGTTTCTAGCATTTGTAGACTTAGAGAAAGCTTTTGACAATGTTGACTGGAATACTCTTTTTCAAATTCTAAAGGTGGCAGGGGTAAAATACAGGGAGAGAAAGGCTATTTATAATTTGTACAGAAACCAGATGGCAGTAATAAGAGTCGAGGGGCATGAAAGGGAAGCAGTGGTTGGGAAAGGAGTGAGACAGGGTTGTAGCCTCTCCCCGATGTTATTCAATCTGTATATTGAGCAAGCAGTAAAGAAAACAAAAGAAAAATTTGGAGTAGGTATTAAAATTCATGGAGACGAAGTAAACACCTTGAGGTTCGCCGATGACATTGTAATTCTGTCAGAGACGGCAAAGAACTTGGAAGAGCAGTTGAACGGAATGGACAGTGTCTTGAAAGGAGGATATAAGATGAACATTAACAAAAGCAAAACGAGGATAATGGAATGTAGTCAAATTAAATCGGGTGATGCTGAGGGAATTAGATTAGGAAATGAGACACTTAAAGTAGTAAAGGAGTTTTGCTATTTAGG
The DNA here is from genome assembly GCF_023897955.1 of Schistocerca gregaria. Classification (NCBI taxonomy): domain Eukaryota; kingdom Metazoa; phylum Arthropoda; class Insecta; order Orthoptera; family Acrididae; genus Schistocerca; species Schistocerca gregaria. The sequence goes on from NC_064920.1 coordinate 553,998,062, forward strand.
AAGTAAAATAACTGATGATGGTCGAAGTAGAGAGGATATAAAATGTAGACTGGCAATGGCAAGGAAAGCGTTTCTGAAGAAGAGAAATTTGTTAACATCGAATATAGATTTATGTATCAGGAAGTCGTTTCTGAAAGTATTTGTTTGGAGTGTAGCCATGTATGGAAGTGAAACATGGACGATAACTAGTTTGGACAAGAAGAGAATAGAAGCTTTCGAAATGTGGTGCTACAGAAGAATACTGAAGATAAGGTGGATAGATCACGTAACTAATGAGGAGGTATTGAATAGGATTGGGGAGAAGAGAAGTTTGTGGCACAACTTGACTAGAAGAAGGGATCGGTTGGTAGGACATGTTTTGAGGCATCAAGGAATCACAAATTTAGCACTGGAGGGCAGCGTGGAGGGTAAAAATCGTAGAGGGAGACCGAGAGATGAGTACACTAAGCAGATTCAGAAGGATGTAGGTTGCAGTAGGTACTGGGAGATGAAGCAGCTTGCACAGGATAGAGTAGCATGGAGAGCTGCATCAAACCAGTCTCAGGACTGAAGACAACAACAACAACATGTTTTCTCATTTCTGCACTGATATGGTTAATCATATTCACACACACCTTATTCAAATGTAAAATTCAGCCCATATTTAATCCACTGAGATCCTGAATATCGACCACTGAGCTCCTGAACATCGATTTCTGATTCACAGTTGTTGAAAGATTGGTTCTCTTTTGCAGCCTTATGGCAGTATGAAAGATTCTTGCTGTAATGTCTTTCTCTTTTCATATGGTTAAAAAAAATCCTTTTCCAACGTTTCTTGTTGGGACTCTTAAAATTTTTATAGTTGCTCCGTGCACAGCACTATCTTTCACTTCACCAAACCTCACAGCCCAATTTTGTGTGTCCAATAAGACAAACGTATATTTTTTTTACAAAACTCTCTTTTTTGGAAAGTCAAATCTCTGACCACTGTTTATAACTTTTTTTTGACGTTCTCAGTACAAGAAGATGACGTGACACTGGATGAGGCAGGCAATGGTGTGTCTACTTAAACTGTTTCCATTGATTGCAGCAAGCATTTTTTAGCTTCATTTCATTTTTGTTTTTTAAGTAAACACCTGGTTATTTAAGCCAATTTAAGATATTGTACACAACAAATGACAAGTTCACGCACTTTGATTTTACAATGCTACTCAAGAGAAATGAGCAAGCTCAACAAAGTAGTGACAGGCAGATAAGGTACTCACTACACCGAACCAATTCAAATTGAATAAACTGAGTGAAATGACAATAGTAGTACAGCGGAGCTTGTGAAGAGTGGCGGGCCAGACAAGGAGGAGAAAGAAGAGTCAGCTGGCCCCATCACACTGCCTGCCACTGCGTACATTTCTGTCGCCCACAATGTAAGTATAGATAAAATACAGTCTAGTCTCGCACCAAGTAGGTATAGTTTAACACAGCTTTAACCACAGGAAAAATTCTATCCTACCACATCTCAAAATTTACACTTCTGATTTTTTCGTTTGGTGAACCACTGCTTATAGTCACAAATCAAGCACTTTACATACACACTGCAGACACAAGTCATGGGATAGTGATATGCACTTATACAGATAGTGGTAGTACTGCAAACAAAAGGTATAAAAGGGCAATGAATTGGCTTAGCTGTCATCTGTACTCAGGTCATTAATGTGAAAATGTTTCAGACACGACTATGGATGCATGCGGGAATTAACATACTTCGAACATGGAGTGGTAGGTAGAGCTAGGTGCATGCGACTTTCCATTTCGGAAATCGTTTGGGAATTCAATATTCCGAGATCCATAGTGTCAAGAGTGCGCCGAGAAAAAGAAATTTCAGGCATTACGTATCACCACGGGGAATGCGGGTGGCCAACAGTCTCATGTAACGACCAAGAGTAGGGGCTTCTTCATATAGTTGTCAGTGCTAGCAGATAAGTAAAACTGAGTGACATAACCACAGAAATCAATGAGGGACTACGATGAACATATACGTAAGGGCAGTGTGGCGAAATTTGGCATTAATGGGCTATGGCAGGAGACGGCAATGCAAGTGCCTTTGCTAACAGCACATCACCTGCAGCGCCTCTCCTGGGCTGATCACCATATCCATTGGACCCTTGAAGACTGAAAAACTGTGGCCTGGTCACATGAGTACCAATTCCAGAAGGTAAGGGCCGATGGGAGTCAAGTGTGATGCAGACCCTACAAAGCTATGGATCCAGGTTGCCAACAAGGAGTTGTGCAAGCTGGTGGTGGCTCCACAATGATGTGGGCTGTGTTTATATGGAACGGACTGGGTCCTCTGGTCCAGTTGAACCAGTCATTGACTGGAAATGGTTATGTCCAGCTAATTGGAGTTCATTTGCAGCAATTCATGGACTTCATGTTCCCAAACAGTGATGAAATTTTTATGGATAACAATGTGCCATGTCACTGGGCCACAACTGTTCATGATTGGTTTCAGGAATATTCTGGACAATTCGAGAGAATGATTTGGCCACCCAGATTGCCCAATATGAATCCCATCAAAGGTTAATAGGACATAATTATAAGGTTACTCCGTTCACAAAATGCTGCACCGGTAACTCTTTCCCAGTTATGTGACGGCAATGGAGCCAACATGGCTCAATATTTCTGCAGGGGACTTCCAACGACTTGCCGAGTTCATGCCCTGTCGAATTGCTGAATTACACCGGGCAAAATTAGGTCTCACACGATATTAGAAGGTATCCCATGACTCAGTGTATATATACTGCCTGATTATAAAACTGAAGCATCCAAGAGACATGGGCCTATTCAATGAACGTAATTTTGTACACATACACTCAATTAGTACTTATGTAAATGATTGTTGTGCTCTGTGACAGGTAAAACAGCAACTGTGGTGCATTAGTGTTGTTACTGGTCTTTGTAGGGTACAAAGAGGGTGTGAACAGTGTCACATGTTGAGTGATCACAGTGAGGGACACATTATGCCTTGTACAAGTGTGAGACAGCGGTTGTAGCACCTTACAGAATTTCAAAGGGGCCACATTGTGGGTCTCCATTGGGTCAGACGGTCATATTGTGTATCAGCCAGATTTTTGGCGCATTCATATGCTACAGTGGCCCATTGTTTACCTGCAAGCGAACGTGAGGGCAGGCATACTCGCTGTGAAGGGTCCAGTCAACCATGTCTGATCACAAGGAAGAATTGCTGCATTGTGCACCAAGCACATTGTAACTCCTTTACATTTACGCCTGCCATCTGAGAAAAGTAATGGACTCCCTGTAACATTCTGTGTCATATTGCACCCTTGGCCAGAGACCACCAGCTGAGAGACTGGGGAATTACCATCCTATGCTCAGGCTACCATTAACACCACAACACAAACAGCTGCATTTGGAGTGGTGGACTGGCCAGGAAGCATGAATCGCTGATGAATAGTGTCACACTATTTTCTGCAATGAATTGTCGGGCTGCACTATCACAAATGACTCATCAGCGTGTATGGTGGCGACCTAGGGTTCCTCCAATGTTTTGGAGAAGCGCACGCACACACACAGCACAGGGACATCGAATGTGACATTAGGTCTTAACTGGTTGTGATTGAGGACGCTCTGGTGCCACAATAGTATGTCATGAACGTTCTGGATCCTCATACGTAAACACTCATGTGAGAACATTGTGGTGCTGTTTTTCAACAGGACAATGATCGTCCACGTAACATGTCTCTATGAACTTCTGTGCAATTCTGAGGTACCCTCGTGACCAATCAGCTCCATCCTAGTACCAGCGTTACAGCACTTGCAAGCCTGCTTGTCTCAGGAGAGCACAAAATGGCTTTAAGATACCTTTTGCAACTGAATCAGTGCATGCATTCAGCCCTGACCACATGCACTGTCATACTGATAAGTAGGCTCATAGCGCTAAGTTCTTTGTAAACTAAACTCGATTTTGTCAATTTTGAAAGTTTTTACTTCGTATGAGCGAAGATCCCGTCTAACGTTGACAAATTTACATATGTAAATTTGAATTAATAAAGCAGAGATCGTACTTTTATTTCTCGAGAAAGTTGATTTATCGAGATTCGAATTATATATGCAGTCAACGCTTGCAAATTCGAACCTCTATAAATAAACTTTCTCGAGAGATCTAACTAGATTGCCAGGTCCTTTAAAAAAACCTCGACGGATCGAAGAAAAGCAGTGTGTTTTGGTACACTCGATAAATCAAATCTATTGTCATGACACGGTGTCCATTAACACTCTACAATTTGAAGTCAATGACTATCTGATTCTCGATAATTCGAATTATTTCGTCTTTCGACTCTTCGTGACACTCCTTTGTTCACTCAACACTGACTGCATCTTACTAAGTTTATAAATCAGTTGTAAAACTGACTTCAAAAATGTACCTACAAGTGCTAGATGCGAAAATGAAGCAGGTTGCTTAAGTTTTGTAGTGTGAAATGAAACCAAAAAAGATGTAGAGAAAACTTTCGGGATTCCATCATCCACACTTCGACACTCAGCAGCAGAAAGATAAAATTACTGAAAACATATAATACGAGGGAGGAGTGGACCCTGTAAGGTGAGTCCCTGCATCTTGAATACTTACTGAAATAGCTTGGTCAACGGGGAGGATAAAACAAACTCATCAGATGTTATATGCATAAAGAAAAGGCTAAGTCATTCACTGTTAGTCTCGGCATTGAAGGGTTCCCTCCAAGCGAGAGATGCGTCTAACAGTTTTTAACCTTTAATTCTCTGGACGTTGACAGGAACACAGTTACTACGGGAGGTGGGGGAGGGGCTGTTTCTCAGACGACTTTTTTATTTTTTTATGTGCGAAATCATTGTTTTATGAATATTTTTTCGTGACTTCCTGCCGTTCATTACATTTCTTAGACGTAGGCATATGCTTTTCGTTTTTCGAATTGTTCTGTGTCTGAGGCTCATCTTGTATGTGAAGTATTCTTCTTATGGTACACTCAAATCTCGTGGTAAGCGCCCTAAAAAAAGTCTGCACTTCATATAAGGCTCAGTATGATCTCTTGCTAGAGTGTTCATGAAGATAAATCTAATCAGTACTTCTGTCTCTGAATAATCTTGGTATGCCACATAAAAATTCAAACCACAAGCAACATCCACTAATATGAAGAAAAGGCCAAAGGGCATCTTTTCGTGTGGCGACTTGATGAAAAAGCTGTACAACTCTTGTAGAGACAGTTCACGCCACTTTTCGTCGTGTCGTAAATCAGGATCTCAGATTTCCGGGATTCAGGACCGTTGTTTACTTCATGGTGCATAGAAGAGATCATTATTGCACCTTTCGTCTTCTTTGACACAAAGGAAACCAGTATCATGCCTTCTATAAAATCATAAACGGTTTTCCTCACACCGCATAACTTATTAGGTAGGAACTGTTGTGGTATCTCCTTTTCATTTCTTTTCAGCATACCCACGTAAGTGCGGCCGGTTTTCGAAAGTTCATTGACTAGTTCTACTGATGAGTACCGGTTGTCTCCTGTAACATTTCTCCGTGTGTTTGCAATATATTTCAAAAGGTTTCATCAGTCGAAGAACAGTCTGTGCGATATTTCTCATTGCTTGAAAGAGTGTGATCATCACTGTCTTTTCCGGAATAAACGTACAAGCATCAGTCAAGCGAGGGTTTGTTTGGCACATACGTTCCAAACGCACACCTACCACGAAGAGGTACACAGTTGCACCTACAGAACAGCAAAAGTTGACTGTTTTCAACTAAACGCAGGAAGATTTCTGAAATTTCTTCTGACTTGTCTACTTTCTTTATCTCGTCCCGATCATCTGGGTTATCAAATAGTAACAAAAATAATAAAAACAGAACTCTTTCTTTACTAAAAGTGCATCTGAAATAATTTCTTCCTGCTCCGTCGGTTGCAAACAAGCTGTAAACCGATTCTTTGCCCGGTTTGAAAATGGCTGAAGACACTAATTGTCAAATTAATACCTTCAACGTCTTGTAGACAGGACAAGCGATCATTTGCGTACTGTGCTCTAAGATTAAAAATTTTCAGATTTGTCCATAGAAGGATTTAGTCTTGGGTAAAGAACAGTTTCCGTATCCTCAAAATAGCAGGGTTTTCTCAGAGACTTTTCGCCGTCTGTTGCAGTCCATGAATCTGCAAGACGATGTTGTGTTGCCTAGTTCTTGCCTTAGATGGCGCCTACTGTTTTCTCCAGCGAAAATGTCTCTTTTTACCGAAGAAGTAAGCGTCTCCAACGCTATCCATCGTCACATCTACATCTACATGACTACTCTGCAATTCACATTTAAGTGCTTGGCAGAGGGTTCATCGAACCACAATCATACTATCTCTCTACTATTCCACTCTCTAACAGCGCGCGGGGAAAACGAACACCTAAGCCTTTCTGTTCGAGCTCTGATTTCTCTTATTTTATTTTGATGATCATTCCTACCTATGTAGGTTGGGCTCAACAAAATATTTTCGCATTCGGAAGAGAAAGTTGGTGACTGAAATTTCGTAAAAAGATCTCGCCGCGACGAAAAACGTCTTTGCTGTAGCGACTTCCATCCCAACTCGCGTATCATATCTGCCAAACTCTCTCCCCTATTACGTGCTAATACAAAACGAGCTGCCCTTTTTTGCACCCTTTCGATGTCCTCCGTCAATCCCACCTGGTAAGGATCCCACACCGGGCAGCAATATTCTAACAGAGGACGAACGAGTGTAGTGTAAGCTGTCTCTTTAGGGGACTTGTTGCATCTTCTAAGTGTCCTGCCAATGAAACGCAACCTTTGGCTCGCCCTCCCCACAATATTATCTATGTGGTCTTTCCAACTGAAGTTGTTCGTAATTTTAACACCCAGGTACTTAGTTGAATTGACAGCCTTGAGAATTGTACTATTTATCGAGTAATCGAATTCCAACGGATTTCTTTTGGAACTCATGTGGATCACTTCACACTTTTTGTTATTTAGCGTCAACTGCCACCTGCCACACCATACAGCAATCTTTTCTAAATCGCTTTGCCACTGATACTGGTCTTCGGACGACCTTACTAGACGGTAAATTACAGCATCATCTGCGAACAATCTAAGAGAACTGCTCAGATTGTCACCCACGTCATTTATATAGATCAGGAACAGCAGAGGTCCCAGGACGCTTCCCTGGGGAACACCTGATATCACTTCAGTTTTACTCGATGATTTGCCGTCTATTACTACGAATTGCAACCTTCCTGACAGGAAATCACGAATCCAGTCGCACAACTGAGACGATACCCCATAGGCCCGCAGCTTGATTAGAAGTCGCTTGCGAGGAACGGTGTCAAAAGCTTCCCGGAAATCTAGAAATAGGGAATCAACTCGAGATCCTCTGTCGATAGCGGCTATTACTTCGTGCGAATAAAGAGCTAGCTGCATTGCACAAGAGCGATGTTTTCTGAAGCCATGCTGATTACGTATCAATAGATCGTTCCCTTCGAGGTGATTCATAATGTTTGAATACAGTATATGCTCCAAAACCCTACTGCAAACCGACGTCAATGATATAGGTCTGTAGTTAGATGGATTACTCCTACTACCCTTCTTAAACACTGGTGCGACCTGCGCAATTTTCCAATCTGTAGGTACAGATCTACCGGTGAGCGAGCGGTTGTATATGAGTGCTAAGTAGGGAGCTATTGTATCAGCGTAATCTGAAAGGAACCTAATCGGTATACGATCTGGACCTGAAGACTTGCCCGTATCAAGCGATTTGAGTTGCTTCGCAACCCCTAAGGTATCTACTTCCAAGAAACTCATGCTAGCATATGTTCGTTTTTCAAATTCTGGAATATTCCATTCGTCTTCCCTGGTGAAGGAATTTCAGAAAACTGCGTTCAATAACCCTGCTTTAGCAGCACAGTCGTCGGTAACAGTACTATCGGCACTGCGCAGCGAAGGTATTGACTGCGTCTTGCCGCTTGTGTATTTTACATACGACCAGGATTTCTTCGGATTTTCTACCAAATTTCGAGACAATGTTTCGTTGTGGAACCTATTAAACTGCGTTCAATAACCCCGCTTTAGCAGCACAGTCGTCGGTAACAGTACTATCGGCACTGCGCAGCGAAGGTATTGACTGCGTCTTGCCGCTTGTGTATTTTACATACGACCAGGATTTCTTCGGATTTTCTACCAAATTTCGAGACAATGTTTCGTTATGGAACCTATTAAAGGCATCTCGCATCGAAGTCCGTGCCAAATTTCGCGCGTCTGTAAATTTTAGCCAATCTTCGGGATTTCGCGTTATTCTGAACTTCGCATGCTTTTTCCGTTGCCTCTGCAACAGCGTTTGGACCTGTTTTGTGTACCACGGGAGATCCGTTCCATCTCTTACCAATTTATGAGGTATGAATCTCTCAATTGGTGTTGTTACTATAGCTTTGAATTTGAGCCACATCTCTACATTTGCATAGTCAGTTCGGAAGGAATGGAGATTGTCTTTTAGGAAGGCTTCTAGTGACACTTTATCCGCTTTTTTAAATAAAATTATTTTGCGTTTGTTTCTGATGGATTTGGAAGAAACGGTACTGAACCTAGCTACAATGACCTTGTGATCAATAATCCCTGTATTAGTCATGATGCTATCAGCTCTGGATTGTTTGTGGCTAAGAGGTCGAGTGTGTTTTCGCAACCATTTACAATTCGCGTGGGTTCGTGGACTAACTGCTCGACATAATTTTCGGAAAAGCATTTAGGACAATCTCGGAAGATGTTTTCTGCCTACCACCGGTTTTTAACAAGTATTTTTGCCAACATATCGAGAGAAGGTTGAAGTCCCCACCAACTATAATCGTATGAGTGGGGTATTTATTTGTTACGAGACTCAAACTTTCTCTGAACTGTTCCGCAACTGTATCATCGGAGTCTGGGGGTCGGTAGAAGGAGCCAATTATTAACTTAGTTCGGCTGTTAAGTATAACCTCCACCCACCAATTCGCACGGAGTATCTACTTCGACTTCACTACAAGATAAACCACTACTGACAGACACCAACACTCCACCACCAATTCTGCCTAATCTATCTTTCCTGAACACCGTCTGAGACTTCGTAAAAATTTCTGCAGAACTTATTTCAGGCTTTAGCCAGCTTTCTGTACCTATAACGGTTTCAGCTTCTGTGCTTTCTATTAGCGCTTGAAGCTCAGGGACTTTTCCAGCACAACTACAATAATTTACAACTATAATTCCGACTGTTCCTTGATCCAAGCACGTCCTGTATTTGCCATGCACCCTTTGACATTGCAGCCCACCCCGTACTTTCCCGAGGCCTTCTAACCTAAAAAAACTGCCCAGTCCACGCCACACAGCCTCCGCTACCCGTGTAGCCGCCACCTGAGTGTAGTGAACTCCTGACCTATTCCGCGGAACCCGAAACCCCACCACCCTATGGCGCAAGTCAAGGAATCTGCAGCCAACACGGTCGCAAAACCGTCTGAGCCTCTGATCCAGACCCTCCACCCGACTCTGCACCAAAGGTCCGCAGTCGGTTCTGTCGACGATGCTGCAGATGGTGAGCTCTGCCTTCATCTCGTAATCAAGACCGGCAGCCTTCACCAAATCAGATAGCCGCTGGAATCCAGAGAGAATTTCCTCAGATCCAAAGCGACACACGTCATTAGTGCCGACATGTGCCACCACCTGCAGCTGGCTGCACACAGTGCTCTTCATGGCATCCGGAAGGACCCTTTCCACATCAGGAATGACTCCTTCCGGAATGCACACGGAGTGCACACTGGATTTCTTCCCCTCCTTAGCCGCCATATCCCTAAGGGGCCCCATTACGCGCCTAACATTGGATCTCCCAACTACCAATAAGCGAAGGGATGACAACTCAGCCCTCATCCGAACAATCGCAGTCCCTGTCCATTCTAATCGATGTTTAACAACAGTTACTGAAGCACGAGTCCGTGCCTAGATAACGCAAGCGAAACACGCAAAGAATGTATCAACTAACCTGTACAAATGCCTAACACCTGCGCTACAGTCTGCCTGAATTTACGATTACAGTAACTAAAACTCGAAATTACACCTCCTATACGAAACTCTCACGCAATTTAAGTAAGAATCTACCAAGTAAACACTAAAGCGCGATGCTACAACTCTCTAATACTATAATACGCCCGAAATATATGAATTAAACAATGCAAGTAGCCAAAAACACGCAAAGAATTTAAGAATTAAACTATGTAACAAATAAGTAAGCTAGGGGTATACGACTTGCTGCTCCAGCTGCTTATCCAACGGCGGTAGGGAACACTTTCAGCTTATTGCTGTGAATTAGTGTCGTGATCACTAAACGTCTCGAAATCAGGATCATTATTGCTGTCTTATAAGCCTCCACTCAAGCATTCACTGAGATGTTGTAACATCCAACCCTGCCTTTCGTAAAACACGTTGCACAGATGGTCCAGATTTCCCGCCATGGAGAAACAGCAGCATTCAACAAAACGACACGCGAACACTGGTACTCCTGTGAGACCTCTCAAGGTCCATATATAAGAAACAAAGAGCAGCGATAATGCAAGTGCTTGCCGTCAAATATGAAGGTACACAAAGTCCATTTCGCTTCAGAGGATTTGTGAAATATCACGGGACAGAAAAATCGTAGCAGTCTGAGAAACGGTCCTTAGTAGCTCAGGATTAATAAAAACCTATACCGTCCTTTTCAAATAGATGAGTGGAGAAGGATTATAGATAGTTTGTGCGGTATGGAGAACTGTACCTGTAAGTTTGCTGGATGATTTAACTGACGAAACAGAAATTTGTTTTCTCTACCGAACACAGACTTTTAAAGAAGAGAAATGTCATGGAGGGAAACACAGCGAAGAATACGTAAATGACAAAATAATTTTGAATGAGTTGCTGTTGAGCCTGGATAATGACATGAAAAAAATGTAAAAAATATATTTTTTTTCTCGACAACTTCACAGTAACCTACAACCTCTGGATATTGTAAAACTTACTTTTTCTCTGCGAACATCAGATTTAAATTACAGTCGCTTGTCCAAGGGGGTCCGCAGCTCGTGGTCGTGCGGTAGCGCTCTCGCTTCCCGCGCCCGGGTTCCCGGGTTCGATTCCCGGCGGGGTCAGGGATTTTCTCTGCCTCGTGATGACTGGGTGTTGTGTGCTGTCCTTAGGTTAGTTAGGTTTAAGTAATTCTAAGTTCTAGGGGACTGATGACCATAGATGTTAAGTCCCATAGTGCTCAGAGCCATTTTTTTTATTTGTCGAAGGGGGAATTATTCAGAACTTTTAAAAAAACTTCGTATTGCAAAGAAGATGGAAAATGGTCTGAAGTGTAATACAACAGTTTCAACAGCAATGACAGTAGGCGTTGGGACCTATTGCGTTTCTCTCACAGAGTGGAGTGCATTTCTACTCATGGTCAGCTGATCTCCGACAGCTGTGAAAACGCTATACTGACCTGCGTGTTATGGCAATACGCTGTTTCAAAGGCCCAATGGCTACCCGTATGCCATTTCAAGACAATGGCGCATTCAAGATTTATACAAACACATCACCCTCATAATTAAATGTCAGTTAATGATGCATCTATGATATAAGCGTTCAGTAGGTACTGTGATAGATGACAACGGACTAAAAACATGTCTGGCGTGGCGTAGCGTAGCGTAGCCATGGAGCTGGCACTACAGATTACATTGTACTTTGTTTTGAAGCTGGAGTGAGTGAGGCCTGCTACATTTACGAACTTCATGTCTACGATTGCTTTCTATTCATGATCTCTGTCGATTGCGTGGCACAAATGTTTTAAATAGTAAAAATTATAGTGCTTACATCAGTAACATGTTGTCAGGAAGGAAATTTTGAAATTTTTCTCTTCTTGAATGCGTAGTTGATCTAGTAACGCGACACATTTGGCCTCGTTAATGTACATAGTTTCGGTTGATGTATTTCGAATAACCAAGAAGAGATGGACTGGATGTGAAAATGACGCTTTTGTAATGCATTTATTCCACTTTTACTATACTTGCTTTGACAGCGAAAGAAGCGCGAACTCCTAAACTACCACTTGTTTGCTTACTGGCACTGCTTCTCGTTCGTCACATGTTCAGTTTTCAGTTCCTATGCACAACATTTTTAATGATCACTTACCTACGTGTTCCTTGTTAGCCCATAAACGTGTGCAATGAGGAAATAAGCAAGACATGCTATCGTATCTTGTGCATGTCAACAAAGTGAAGTATTACTGAAATGTGAAAGTAACATAACTGCATACAGGTATACCTCACTGCAGAATAGTTCTTGTTTTATCAAATCGTCAGTGCATTACTTTCACCGTACTTTACACATCTTCTCACTCTGAAATCTTACATGTGTGTGGCTAGTAATGACAATTTACAGGGTAAAGGTGGACACCCAGCTCAACGCTGCTATGGAACTATAACTGGATGCATAAAGGGTACCTGCGGAGACAGGAAGCTGATGAAGGAATACACAAAAATAATGAATGACCCCCTACTCCCTATCCATGAAGATGTCCCAACTTTGGAAAGAACACGACTCCGCTCCAGAAATCCCCCTGTAAGACTGGTCCAACAACTGTCGGCTGCCAACTTCAGCATGGATACTAAATGGCACGAGAGCTGGAGTGATAGTGGCTCCCCTGACAACCGTGAACTTATCTGTCCGTCAGAGAAACCTAAGGGCTTTGAACATCCACGACAGCTATCGAAAAGTCTAAACAGAATCCGAACAGGACATGGACTATTGTGTTACACAAGTGGGGGAAAGCTTCCCAGCCCTATCTGTGACTGTGGGGCACCTAATCAAACAATACAGCACATCGCCCAGGACTGTGAAATAAGAGCCTACCAGGGTAGTCGGGCTGACTTCTTCTACGCCACACCGCCCTGATTTGAATGGCAATTTGGACGTCAGAATTTGAAGACTTGTGTAACGTAAAACATCTGCTGTGATGTTACTTTTTATTGTGTTTATGTATTATATTTTATCTGGATATGTATCCTTCACTTATGCATTTTATAGTGTATTTTATCAACTAATTTCATAATGCAGTAAGTGTAAACCATGTGTGTAGCGCCATGCGCTAAATAATAAACATAATAACAGGGTAAAAAAAGATATAATCTTTTGAACATCTTCCAGCAATGTGGAATGCTGTAAATGTGATTAAGGGAGTGGTCTCAAACGCTTAATACACCATAAAATGGATATTTTGCTTGAAAATTAATGAAAGTCTCTTTTTAGTAATGATTGCCTAACCTGTGTAAGATGTAGGCCTACCATGCCAACAGTAGCCTATTTGCTTCTACTCAACCAGAATATTTCCCGTCAGTAAACTCTGTCAGTTTTTCAGGAATAACAAAACATGGCACAACTGGAATGTACATCTACTTTGGTTATGTGGTTAATTTTACTTCTGAATTTCATTTTGAGTTTTTCAAAGTATATATGCCTACACAATGCTTTAATTAGGTTCATGTTCCACATATCATTTGCACGATAAATCGGAATGATATGGAATAAGTCATTATACGCTGGAATTTTTTTGTATAACTATACAGATCGTTTATTAGGTCGATTCCATCTCATATCATACAGGTCAAGGGTGAACGTGTCACATAAAAATATATGTTGGAGTTCCACGTGATACTCTCCACAACTACAATATTTTGTTTTTCTGATCATTTGTTAAAATGCTACAGATCTCCCTAAATGAGAGTACTTATATATATCTAAATTTATTTTGAATAAATACTTCGTTCCCAATAGTATAAGTCATGATTAATACGTACACACCTCAGGTTTTTTTTTAATAAACTGAAAATTTGTAACTTTCTGCGTATTTCAAAGTTATGCTTTGAAAATATGAATATTGTTTAGAGAAATTATAACGTAAAAGGACTGCTACTAGTCAGCTATGACACTAATGCATGAAATTCTTAAACTGTGAAAATATTTGCACAGACTGATGAAAGAATCTTAATTTTTTTGGTTGTTTGGAAATTATTTTTTCAAAAATCCCCATCGTAAATGTTCTACAAATTTCGCGATACAATAGCTGGTCATTGTGCTTAGGGAACACACAATCAGAGTGAGCAATATTTGTATAAAATATGAGAAATTTTTTGGTAAACCTAGCTCTATTCTCAAGGTCAGAAAATCATTGACACTTGAACATTTCAATTCATCACGGATTTTAAGTAAATGTCATGCAAAACTGGTGTCTCTGGATCAAAATAATTACTGTACAACATTATGAGTGAGGAAACAACAATTTTGTTCGGTAGCATTTTATAACAAAAATGAGATGTAGAGTATTAGTGCCCATTTTTGTTTTTATAATATTATTGCTTTCTGTCATGCTTTTACTTCTTCATGACTTTCCATAAATTAAAATTTACTACAATGTAACAATCAACACTGTACTGCTGGAAAGAGTTAATCTGTTTTTTCATATTTTTCTCACTGAACTTGTATAGCCGAGCTGAATTTGCACACGGACAAGGATGATCAAACAAAAGCAGTACTTGGGAAAAGAAAGCTGCATACTGATCTTTTAATGGTGGCAATTTGAAAGCATTAGCAGGACCAAGAGGTGCCATAAGGCAGACAGTTATATCTTGCACCTCGTAAGAGTCACTTTATCTGTCCCACTCAGCACTGGTTGTCATACACACAAGAAATGGAGTGGCTAATTACAATGTCTTCTGATGTATAGTGCGGTCTCTGCATTTCACACACAGTAACATGTTGCGGGCTGCAACTCAGTTTAACTTGACTGAATTCCTACCACAGGCTTCATAGCAGACCACTATTCTCTCTTTTTTAAACGTAATCCCTTAATGTATTTTCATTTAGAATTAGGAGTTTCACGTTTGTTACTAATGTTGATGTGGTGTGTACATATCCAGTATTGTATGTTATGGCACCAACAGGTTCATGCTGGAGATTAAATTTTGTAGCAAGATATTTACAGAGACCACACATCACATACCTTTTTCCAAGTGCTGTTGCTGAAAATACCCATTTCTTTGTCTTCATTCCTGTACTACAGTGTTGACGAATCTCATAAATCTGATAGCGGGTTTTAAAATGAGATGCTCGCCATCAGTAACATACACGTTTAGGAACTACATGAACTCTAGATTAATTATCACGCTGACAACGTAGCATGGATGTGTATTGTCCTGAATGCGATCACTATAATAACAAAACAATTGTGAACAACAATATTGATACCTATGATATGTGCCAGTGGCAACTTTGAATTTTGTTCAGCAAACCAACATATCAGTTCTCAGCAAAGTCGGAATGTACTAATGTGTCAGCATTCTGCGACATCGCTGATTTTACCACTGCTATGGCTGCCTCTGAATCCTCCTGATATGATAGTTTAATGGCTCAATACCTAACCTCTGTAACGAACTTCTCTGGCACTACTGTCTTCTTCACCAACTGTCCTCCCTCTCAAAATACATAGGTTACATCATTGTCAGTATCCTGAAGGTGTAATGTTTCAACAGTCAGCACCAGAAGACATTGCACACTTATGTGACAAACATTTATCCTGCAGCTCATGACGTATACACCAAAGCATCACATCCATCTCTGTGTAGTTCTTTCCTGTGACACTGCTTACGGCAAAACAACCAGTGTAGTAAATACATGTGCTTATTTCCTTCGCTGGCTGGCGTTTTATCCATTTTGGTCGTAAGGAGTAGAATTTTGTGACACCCATTTTTAAATACAGGTTCTCCTTTTTCATTAGGAGATATGCTTTTCTCAGTGATCTTGTCATATATTTTTAGTTTTTAACTTTTTCACTAAAAGAGATAACATCAGCCTGGTCAAGACTGCCTGCTGCAATCTTTCTTCTCACTTAGGTAATATTCCAGAATAACAGTAAGCATATCATCTTGCAATAGATGCCCACAGTACGAATCTGGGCATGACCAAATATCTTTCTCATTCTCTGAAATCAAATAATGTGAAGTTGGTAAGTACTTCTGTATCTGCTGCTTGGAGTAGCTACCTGGTATCAGTGTCGGTGTCTACCTTCTCAGTATAGGTGCCTTCTAAGATAGCAGTATTTAAGTTTTGAAACCACACATCGCATTTTGTGCACATACCACTATCTTCAGGCTAACCACCACGTGAATCTACATTATACACTACACAAAATTTTGTGAGATGCTTGTGTAAAACTTGTTTAAATTTTTTCCACTTTTCTATTTAAAGAGTTTTTCTTATAGTTCTTATCTTTCCTAGACGTTTGAGGGGGTATATAGCAGAGCTACAGCAGATGTGCTAACATTCAACACGTCAACAACTTCATACCCAGAAATATAAACATCTGTACTGTCTTCTTCAGTTTCACATTCAGGTGACGGTGATCGTTCAGGTGGGTAGTCACTAAATTTCTCCTTGTGGTCAGTGTAGTAAATTATGGACTATGGATGTGATGCAAATACCGTTACTTGAGGATAAAGACATTTCTGCAATACTTCTGACAGATGTCAAACAAATGTGAAGTGTTTTTCACTTTTCTTAAACATCACCTTCTTGGGTCTTTTCATAATCCAAACAACTCGTTCTTTCACTAGTACATTTCCTCACTGACATTTTATCTAACAAAAAGTTCGAACCAAACACAAAACTGGACGCAGAAAGGTTCGTGTACTAGTTCTCACTTATATGCTATAAACAGAAGACCGCTGGAAAACGTGTTGCCAATATGCATATTTCTCACTAGAAATATAGTGATCCGAAATATGCAGAATGCTGAAAAATTTTTAACACTTTACGCAGAAAAACATTTGCCCACTGTGTTTGCACTGGCTACTAACATATTACCTAATAATATTTTGTGTAATTCTCAAATGTTTTTGAATGTTGTTTTTCGAGTAAATAATTTGGAAAAACTAGTAAAAATGCAATTTCTTACATTTTTAGTAATAAATATTTACATAGTACAGATAGCTGGAGCAGAGAAGATACTGTTTATAATTACATCAGTAAGATCTGGTAATATGACAAAAGATAGCGTGTGATTTTCCAAACTCGAAAAAAAATTTCTCAAGTGGAAAAATTAACTTAAATTTCGCATTTTCGTCTTAAATTTCTAACTTAAAGGAAGCCCGTAAGTGTGCACGTGTCAACTAATTTCCAACACTAAGAGTTTTAACGCAAAACATCTGGCAGATCTCCAGTACTTTTGGTTTATTAGTTATGTGTTTTCTTCTCTACTGTTATAAGAGTTATTTACAAAATATTTTTCAAAGGACAGTACCATTTACAAAAATTAAGATAAAACGAAAACATTTTATTTAACACCTTTAATATATAGATGTAATATATATTTTTTCCAAAGAAATTCATGACGAGTGGACTATATGACTTGAGATGAAATCACGCATTAGTTTCTTTCGTTTTTTAAGTAAAGACAGGCAGGTGTTGGTAATTCCTATGCATCTATTTACACATTACAAAACAAAACAAAAGTCGAAAACAAAAGTCTGAAAACAAAAGTCGTCCGAACACGCCTTGAAGGCCAAACTGCAACGACAGGCCGCCGTGTCATCCTCAGCCCTTAGGTGTCACTGGATGCAGATATGGAGGGGCACGTGGTCAGCACACCGCTCTCCCGGCCGTTGTCAGCTTTAGTGACCAGCGCCGTTCGTTCACAATCAAGTAGCTCCTCAATTGGCCTCACAAGGTCTGAGTGCACCCTGATTTACACATTACAATAATAGATAATCTTTAACAGATAATCTTCTGCGAAATAGGAGTAGTTATCAAAGAAACGTTTTCAGTTTAAATTCAAAATTTATTTTCCTGTCTGTCATCATGTACGACGCTGTTCCTGTTGAAGTGCAGTGGACTATTTAAAACTTCATGAAGGAATAACTGTACTGTGACACGGAGAGCCTGCTCCTCGCATGCCGAGCAGCAGCCATGCACGATGAAAAAAAAGTTACACGTAGTCCTTCTGCCAAAGCCTTCTTCAAACAGGGCGTAAAACACACATACATTCATTCAGTCACGCACCCAAAACTTCCAAACTCTCCGGCTGTTCTTGCCATAAACTATTTTTAAAGGGGGAGGAAATGTGAACAATGAAAATAATCGGCGGGAGGAATTTAGGGCATTAGATGATGCCCCAACAATCTGCGCAGTTTCGTAGTGCGAGGACCAGACCGTCGATACAGCGTGACTAGGATACTGGAGTCTTTTCGGTCTGGAAGGCAACACAGGAATGAAGAGAAAGAACGGACACTGAGTAAAGATAGGCAAATCTAAAGTCAAATGACAGAAATAAAATCACTACGATATAAGTAAACACAGAAACTATAATTTCTGTATAAAAAGGAAATATTGCTTGAACGGCTCCACTTATGAATGAAATGTAATTCCTTTAAATTTGAGACAACGATTGGATTGATTAGTACAACCATAAACAACGCAAGCTCGCACTTTTGATGAAACAACTACGTCTTCATTTAATTGAAGCACCTAACAGTCGAAACTGGGCATAGGAACGTCAGAGTGATGTCACGAAGTATCACCGGGGTGAACAATGGAGGTATGAATTTGGCGAGGCTAATGTTTTGGGATATTTCAGACTGCGGACGTCGGCTTCAACTCCCTTCTTTTTTCACCTCCATGGGCGTAGTACTGTACATAATTGACGTGGATTACAGAGTCGAGTAAAGTACGATGGCTTCTTGCTATATTCAAATTTTTTCATCTTAGCGTTTTTAACGCATTTTGGGTCTTTATTAATGTAAAACAGGTATGTTCGCCGGTATTTGGTGTTATTTTCAGTCCTGTCTGGTTAAAAAACAAAGGATAACATAAATATGTTGCTCGGAACCTAAGAGTACAATTTATGCTACGAATGAAACAAGCAGCGATAAAATTGATATTCCCGTTGCTATGGCGTCTCCAAAGTTGGGAAAGATACGTTTAAAGCAAAAAGCAAATGTCGTCAGCAGAAATACACTGAAAACACAAAGAAACTGGTATACCAGCCTAATACCGTCTAGGGCCTCTGTGAGCACGCAGAAGTGCCACAACACGACGTGGCGTGGATTAGACTAAAGTCTGAAGTAATGTTGGAGGCAAGTGACATGAAGCCCGCAGGGCTGTCTATAAATCTGTAAGAATGATGGGATGGAGATCTTTCTTGATCAGCACGCTGCAAGACATCCCAGATATGCTCAATAATGATCATGTCTGGGTTGGTTGGTTGGTGTTGAAGGGACCAAACAGCAAGGTTTCAAATGTGGTCCATTCAGATAGTGTGACATCCCAGAAAAGTCAGAACGATTTAGCCCAGAAAAGGCTAAAAATGTAAAAGGGCACTCATGTTGTCAATGGTAAAAATAAAATGAGGTAAGTCAGCAAGAGAGCAAACCCAGCAGTATGCTAGAGGCAGGAAACATCCCATCTCTGAAGCAGCAGAGGCAAGACCACCTGTGACTTAAAAGATGTAACCGCTAGAATGTAGAAGTGCATATGGGAAAAGGAGACTAATCCTAAAAAAAGATAAAAAAGAGTAAAAGGGGAAGAAAAGAGGATCTTGGCCAGGGAGGGGAGTCGGGAATCTCCAAACACAGCTTACAGTGGGAGATATCCCAACACTCACCGCCCTGCCCCAACACCAGAGAGAGATTAAAACCCTTAAAACTGAGAATAAAAGCCACTTTCCCGGAGGAAACCGTGAACCAGGTCGACCATCCGGGAATTGTCAGCCAACATCAAAGGTAAAGTGGGGGAGAGTCTGAGGCACGCAGAGCCAAAAGAATGGGGCATTCAACCAAAATGTGGGCTACTGACTGGAAGGCTCCAAAACCACAAAGTGGGGGTGACTCATCACGCAAAAGAAAACCATGGGTCCGGCTGGTGTGGCCAATGCGGAGACGACACAGTGTGGTCGAGTCCTTTCGGGAGAGGCGAAAGAAAGAACGCCGCGGGCCTGGTGTCACCTTAATCACACGAAGTTTATTAGACAGGGCAGTAGCCTCCCAAGAGTTGGCCCATGATTGTGCGAAGTGGGATTTGACGTGAAGCTGTAAATCCGCTGCAGGAGGGGTTACAGAAAAAGGGGGGGGGGGGGGGGCGTAAGTGACTGCTCCCCCAGCCAAACGATCAGTGAGCTCGCTCATTATCCGGGATACCCACATGGCCAGGGACCCAAAGGAAGTCAACAGAACAAGCAGCACGGTGAATATCAGTGAGATGGTCATGATGGCAGACACCAAGGTATGGCGCAAAAAACACTGATCAATAGCCAGAAGACCAATCATTGAGTCTGTACATAACAAAACGCGGTTGTGTTGGGACTGTTTAATAAAGGTAAATTGCCATCAATTCAGCAGTAAACACTCCACATGTAGGTGGCAGCAGATGATTTTCCGTTCTAACAGAGGACAAGAAGGCATAACCCAAATGATCAGCAGATTCAGAGCCATCAGTGTAAAAAAACAACACCATCCCGAAACTCCCATAAAATTCGGCGGAAAAAGGAACAGAACATCATCGGGGGGATGGAATCTTTCGGACCACGGCGGAGATCCATCCGAATTCGAGGCCAAGGAACTAACCAAAGGGGGGTGGAGGGTAGGGAGCGAAGAAGATAGGACAAAGAAGGAAGCTGAAAATCACGGCAAGGAGACGCAAGGCGGAGCCCAAACGGTAAACCCGCACGAGGGCGGGAATCGGGTGGGCGACGTCCATGGTCTTGGAACAGGATAGAATAGGAAGGATGAGTGGGAGAGGAACGGTAAACCCGCACGAGGGCGGGAATCGGGTGGGCGACGTCCATGGTCTTGGAACAGGATAGAATAGGAAGGATGAGTGGGAGAGGAACGGACATCGAGTCCATTAGACACCAGAAGCTGGGACCGCCGAACAGAAAGGGGGGGGGGGGAATCCCAGATTCAACCAGGAGATTATCAACAGGGCTAGTAGGGAAGGCACCGGTGGCCAAACGGATACCATGATGGTGGACTGGATCCAGCACCTGCAGTGTGGAAGGAGCAGCCAGACCATAAACTTGACAACCATAGTCCAAGTGAGACAGAACTAAAGCACGATAAAGACGGAGAGGGAGGGAGCGGTCCGCACCCCAAGACGAGTGGGCAAGGAATGAAGGACACTGAGTTTACGGAAACATCCTACCTTCAGAAGTCTGATGTGGGGCAGCCAAGTGAGCTTGTTGCCGAAAACAAGACTCAGGAAACGAAACTGTGGGACCACAGGCAATCGTTGTGCATCGAGACAGAACTCTGGATCAGGGTGGATCGTAGTACGGCGATAGAAGTGGACCACCTGTGATTTTATGGAGAGAATTGAAACCCGTGTGAGAGGGTCCATGCAGAGGCACGCCGTATCGCTCCCTGGAGCTGCCGCTCTGTAGAGGCCATCGAAGAGGTAGTACCCAAATGCAGAATCATCCACATACAGGGCAGGGGCGACCAAAGGACCGACAGAAGCCACAAGTCCATCAATAGCAACGAGGAAAATAAGTACACTCAAGACAGAACCCTGTGAGATGCCCGCCTCCTGGGTCCGTGGACAACTAAAAACAGTACCAACCCAAACCCTGAATGACCGATGGAACAGGAACTGGCGGAAAAAAATCTGGAGTGGGCCCCAAAGACTCACTGATGAAGTGTGAGTAAGATGTGATAGCGCCAGGCCGTGTCATAGGCCTTGCAAAGGTCAAAAAATACTGCAACCAAATGGCGGCGCTTTGAAAAAGCCTGCAGAACTGCGGATTCCAAGCAAAGTAAATGATCGATCGGAGACCGTCCCTCTCGGAAGCCACACTGGTAAGGTGTAAAGAGATCCCAAAATTCGAGGATCCAATTGAGCCGAGGGGCTACCACTTGTTCAAGTAACTTGCAAACAACATTGGTCAGACTAATTGGCCGATAGCTTTCAACAAACAGGGGGTTCTTACCAGGCTTAAGGACAGGAACCACGATGCTATCCCTCCACTGAGAAGGGAAGTCACCCTGGAGCCAGATACGGTTAAACACCCGGAGAAGATGTTGCTGTTGTGGAGCACTGAGATGTGAAGCAGTTCGTTATGAATGTAGTCTGGGCCAGGGGCCTTATCATGAGAAGAAGAAAGTGCAGAAAGAAATTCCCATTTAGTAAAAGGTTTGTTGTAAGATTGTGACTGACAAGGGGTAAAACATAAGGTGGAAGCTTTGGCCCGCCGTTTCTGGTGAAGGAAAGCAGCCAGATAGGAGGCTGATGCGGGTGCCATTGCAAAATGGGTCGCAAGATGTTCCGCAAGAATCAACGGGTCTGTACAAAGGCCATCTGGGAGGTGAAGGCCTGGGAGGGTGGACTGCTGATGGCAACCTTGGAGAGAGCGAAGTGTAGTCCATACCTGTGACACAGGGATAGTAGAACCTAGGGAAGAAACAAATCGTTCCCAACATATCTGTTTGCTCCGTTTGATTAAATAACGGGCTTTAGCGTGAAAGCTTTTAAAGGTAATAAGGCTGGCAACGGATGGGTGCATCTTAAGGTGTTGCAAAGCTCGACGGCGGTCATGGATGGCAATGGCAATGGCCATACTCCACCACAGGACTTTTTGGCGACGAAATGGTCCAAATGAGAGCGGTACAGTAAGGCTAGTAGCGCGAACAATCGCGTCAGACACGTCACATAGGACGTCATCAATACAACCCGACAAAGATGGAGAAAACACGACCTGTGCAGTGCATAGAGGCCAATTGGCGCGTTGGAAAGACCAACGAGGTAACCATCGGGCAGGGGGGGAGAGGGAGGCGGGGGGAGAGGGGGGCGGGGGGAGAGGGAGGCGGGGGGAGAGGGAGGCGGGGGGAGAGGGAGGGAGGGGGGGAGAGGGAGGGAGGGGGGAGAGGGAGGGACAGGGGAGAGGGAGGGAGGGGGGAGAGGGAGGGAGGGGGAGAGGGAGGGAGGGGGGAGAGGGAGGGAGGGGGGAGAGGGAGGGAGGGGGGAGAGGGAGGGTGAGAGGGAGGGTGAGAGGGAGGGTGAGAGGGAGAGGGAGGGGGAGAGGGAGGGGGAGAGGGAGGGGGAGAGGGAGGGGGAGAGGGAGGGGGAGAGGGAGGGGAGAGGAGAGAGAGAGGAGAGAGAGAGAGAGAGAGAGAGAGAGAGAGAGAGAGAGAGAGAGAGAGAGAGAGGAGAGAGGAGAGAGGAGAGAGAGGAGAGAGAGAGAGAGAGAGAAGAAATGCACTGCCCCATAACGGATGATGAGCATTAAAATCCACGAGAAGGAGGAAGGGAGGAGGAAGTTGCTGAAGAAGGTCAGTTAGGGCAGCAGGTGTAAGAGTCCTGTCAGGAAGGGAAATAAAGATTGCAAACCGTGACCTCAGAGTCCAGATGAACCCTAACAGCAACCGCTTCCAATGTAGTTTGAAGAGAAATCCACATGCTAGCAATGTCTGTAAGGACCAACATACAAACGCCACCAGAAGCCTGCAGGGGTCCGACCCAATTTCTACAGAAAACACGGAACCCACAGAGGGTCGGTGAGTGATTATCAGTAAAATGATATTACTGTAGAACCACACAAGCTGCAGAGTAAGACGAAATAAGGGATTTCAAGGTGACGGTAGTATCCATTACAATTCCATTGGATAACAACATAACGATGATTTAAATGGGGGTTGAACAGGCTACAGCCAGTCATACCACCAGGTCACCACCCTTCACCAACAAGGAGGGGCGACATCCATGAACGACAGGTCAAAATCTGGTTGTGAAGCCAGGGATGGGACCTCTGGTGACAGCAGAGGCTCTTTGTCCCGGGACTTATGTTTCTTCTTCTTTACTGTTGGAGATCGAGGAGGGCTGTGTGGCATAAAGGAGCCAACTGCAGCAAGATCGGTAACAGAAAGAGATCGGGCGACCTGGGGGCCGACAGACCGCGGTTCTCACGGTCGTCGCGTGGCAGCAGACCTTTGGCCTGGAAGGTGCTGGGAAGGGGCACCCTTGACCGGCAGACGCCAAAGGAGGGGGACACTTCAGCTGGGGAGGGGGAGCAGCGCCCGGAGGAGAAGGTGTGGGAGCCGCAGGGGAGGGGGAGAGGAGAGGGGTCCGGGACTGGGGTAAGGAAGGGGTGAAGATGTAACTAAAGCATAACTAGACGTCATGGACACAGGGTGAAGGCCTGTATACTTCTTACGAGCCTCTGTGTAGGTTAAATGATGAAGGGACTTATACTCCTGCATCTTCTTTTCCTTCTTTTATAATGGGCAATCTGGTGAACATGGAGAATGATTGCCATGACAATTAACACACACAGGAGGGGAACACAGGGGCTCCCCTCATGGAGTGGATGTCAACAATCACCACAGAGAAGGGCTTACGAACAACCGGAAGACGTGTCCAAAACGCAAGTGCTTAAAACACCTCATAGCAGCTGGGATGTATGGCTTCACATCACTTTGATAAACCATAATCTCTACTTTCTCAGTGAGGGTATCCCCTCCAAAGGCCAGGATAAAGCACCAGTATCAATGCGATTGTCCTTAGGACACTTCTGAACACGCCGAACAAAGTGAACACCCCACCGTCCAAGATTGTCCCAAAGTTCCTCATTAGTTTGAAGGATGAGGTCCCTGTGACAAATCACACCTAGAACCATATTTAGAGACTGGTGGGGAGTAATGGACACAGGAATTGTGCCAAGATGGGTACAGGCACAAAGGGCCGCAGACTGGGCAGCTGAAGCAGTTTTGATCAGCAGCGAACCCGACCGCATCTTGCTCAGGGAGTCCACTTCCCCGAACTTGTCTTCAATGTGTTCCACAAAGAATAAAGGTTTGGTATTGGTGAAAGTATCCCCAACAGTCCTGGTGCAAACCAGACAGCGGGGGAAAGGCTTTGCCTCTAGCAAACGGGCCTGACCCTGTTCCCAGGGAGTAGCCATGGATGGGAGGGCCGAAGGGGCAGGAGAAACAGCACTAGAAGAATCAGCTCCACACAGAGAGAGAGCCGCAGAAGAACGGCCTGAGTTCTGGACCTGTATGCGTTTCATTTGCATAGCGTCTGCACTGATACCACCCACTCCGATCAGGGGCTCTCCTCACGGGCGCCACCCAGCCACAGCAAGGGCCATGTGGCACGGCGGCTATTGCCAGGAGTTCCAAAGCTCCAGGATGACGAGCAAACCACTCCAAGGCTTGCATGAGGGGGTCACAGCTCAGGTATCAGAAGTGTGACTCCCTGGGGGGGTTCATTATGGGGAGTCTGGTGGCCAGCAGAAGTGTTTAAAATCATAAGAGTGTTCCTGGAACGACTCTGTAGCAATTCTGGACGTGTGAGATATCGCGTTGTCCTGCTGGAATAGCCCAAGTCCGTCAAAATGCATAATGGACATGAATGGAAGCAGGTGATGAGACAGGATGCTTACGAACGTGTCACCTGTCAGTGGTACCTACACGTATCAGGGGTCCCATATTACTCCAACTGCACATGCCCCATACAGTTACTGAGCCTCCAGCTGCTTGAACAGTCCCCTGCTGACATGCAGGATCCATGGATTATGAGGTTGTCTCCATACCCGTACACGTCCATCCACTCGATACAATTTGAAATAAGACTGGTCCGACCAGACAACATGTTTCCTGTCATCAACAGTCCAATGTCAGTATTAAAGGGCCCAGTCGAGGCGTAAAGCTTTGTATCGTGCAGTCAGCAAGTGTACACGAGTCACACTTCGGCTCCGAAAGCCCACATCGATGTAGTTTCGTTCAATGGTTCACACGCTGACACTTGCTGATGGCCCAGGATTGAAATCTACAGCAATTTTCAGGATTGCACTTGTGTCACGTTGAACGATTCTCTCTAGTATTCGTTGGTCAGGTTCTTGCAGGATGTTTTTCTGGCCGCAGCGATGTCGGAGATTTGAAGTTTCAGCAGATTCCTGATATTCACGGTACATTCGTGACATGGTCGTATAGCAAAACCCCCACTTCATCGCTACCTCAGAGATACTGCGTCCCATCGCTAGTGCGCCGACTATAACACCACGTCCAGACTCACTCAAATCTTTATAACCTGCCATTGTAGGAGCAGCAACCGAACTAACAGCTGCGCCAGGCACTTGTTGTCTTATATAGACGTTGCCGACTGCAGCGCCGTATTATGTCTGTTTACACATCTCTGTATTTAAACACGCGTGCCTACACCACTTTCTTTTGGGCTTCAGCGTATGTTTCTCTTTGTGAGAGGAATGCATGAATGCGTTGGCCAGCTCCAACGTCTAGTGCTATGAGGATGGATGGATGTTACGCCGGTGAAGACTGGACTGTTTCAAGACAAGTGGATGCATAAAGAATCAAGAATAAGTTTCAGCAATAAGAAATAGACTAAAATGACTTTGATTTCCATGTACCTGGGGGTGTTCTCCCGGACTTTGCAGGACAGAAAACAGGAATTAGTGTTTCATACCAAGATTGACCATTATCCACAGACTGATAGGAGAACGCGATCAGCTGAGCGCGTCTCATCTGCTAAAATGGAAGATATATCAGGCAACAGTTGTCGACGGGCGCGTAACGAAGTAAAACAAGGGCACTCAAGTAAAAGGTGTCTCACCGTCCACAGTTGAGAGCAGCGGGGACAGAGTGGGGAAGGATCGCCGCTTAAAAGATGTCGATGGCTAAAAAGATAGTGCCCTATCCGGAGTCCAGTTATAATTACCTCCTCCCGACGACGAGTTCTGGAGGAAGAGGTCCAAGCACAGGGAAGAGCTTTCACGTCCCGCAATTTATTATTGGGAAGTGTCGACCAATGTGCGTGCCATTAAAGAGCAACATGACGACATAAAACACTCCGTAGATCGGCGAAGGGAATCATGCGAATAACTGGCTGAAGAAGAGCGACTGCAGCCTTGGCCGCTATATCGGCAGCCTCATTTCCACAGATACCAACATATCCTAGGATCCAGAGGAACGCCACAGAGACGCCCCCCAAGTGGAGCAAGTGGAGGCAGTCCTGAATCCGGAAGACCAGAGGGTGGACAGGGTAGAGAGCTTGGAGACTGAGGAGAGAGCTGAGCGAATCTGAACAGATAACATACTGCATCCGCTGATGGCGACGGATGTATTGGACAGCCTGGAGAACAGAGTAAAGCTCCGCAGTAAAAACCGAACACTGGTCGAAATCAATTGGGGGTGTCACCAACACCAAACGACGTTTTTGAGCCATCAGTGTAAATAAATGTGGCATCTTTCATTTGCGCGCATAGAGCAGCAAATACCCGACGATAAACAAGAGAAGGGGTACCATCCTCGGGAAATTGACGAAGGTCACGGAGCAAACAGGTCCGAGGCTGGGGTAGTGCTGTACCCCAAGTTGTCAAGAAAGTCTTAAAAAAGTGAAAGGAAAGAGAATGGAGCAGTTGACGGAAGCGGACTACAGGTGGGAGTAGGGAGGAAGGGCGGCCTGCATATCCTAAATCCAAGGAGGCGTCGAAAAAAATGTCATGGGCCGGATTAAAACGCATGGAAGACAGATGGCTAGCATAACGACTCAGAAGGACAGCTCGCCGATTGGACAGCGGAGGTTCAGCAGTCTCAGCATAAAAGCTTTCCACAGGGCTGGTGTAAAAAGCCCCTGACACTAAACGTAATCCACGGTGGTGGACAGAGTCGAGACGCCGAAGAATAGACGGCCGAGCAGAGGAGTAAACTATTCTTCCGTAGTCCAATTTCGAGCGCACTAAGGCGCGATAGAGGCGGAGAAGGACCACTCGGTCCGCTCCCCAGGAGGTGCCATTCAGGACACGGAGGTTGTTGAGGGATCACAGACAGCGAGCCGAAAGATAGGAAACGTGGGAGAACCAGCACAGTTTCCTGTCAAACATAAGATCCAAGAATTTAGCGACGTCCGAAAACGGAAGGTTGACAGGTCCTAGATGTAAGAAAGGTGGAAGAAACTCCGTACGACGCCAAAAATTAACACAAACGGTCTTACTGGGAGAAAAGCGGAAGCCAGTTTCGATGCTCCAAGAGTGGAGGTGATCGAGACATCCTTTAAGACGTCGTTCAAGAAGGCTGGTCCGTTGAGAGCTGTAGTAGATCGCAAAATCGTCCAAGCGGGAGCTCGAGACATCAAGAAGGAGACAATCCATAACTGGATTTATGGCAATGGCAAACAGTACAAAACTTAGCACGGAGCCCTGGGATACCCCGTTTTATTAGGAGAAAGTACGGAAGAGAGTAGTTTTCACCCACACTTTAAGTGTGCGCTCTGCCATAAATTCACGAAGAAAAAGGGGCAGCCGACCTCGAAAGCCCCAAGAGAACAGTGTGCGGAGGATGCCTGTCCTCCAACAGGTATCATATGCTCTCTCCAGATCAAAACATATTGCTACTGTTTGGCGTTTCCTGAGAAAATTGTTCATGATATGAATGGAGAGAGCAACAAGAGCGTCAACTGCAGAACGATGCTTTCAGAAACCGCACTGGGCAGGTGTTAGACTTCGGGACTCCAGCCACCAGGCTAAACGGCAATTCACCATACGCTCCAAAACCTTACTACACTACTCGTGAGAGAAATGGGACGATAGCTAGAGGGGAGATGTTTGTCCTTTCCAGGTTTCGGAACAGGAAAGAAGATAACTTCCCGCCATCCTCTGGGAAAAGTACTGGCGGTCCAAACTCAATTATAAAGGCGAAGGAGGTAACGCAGACTATGGTATGATAAATGCAGCAACATTTGGATGGGAATACCATTCGGTCCTGGGGCGGAAGAGCGAGAAGAAAAGTGCGCTTGTTAGAGTTCCCGCATGGAGAAAACAGTATTGTAGCTTTCGCGATTTTGAGAGCAGAAAGCAAGAGGTTGCACTTCCACTGCACGTTTCTTCAGGCAGAAAGGCTGGCGGGTAATTTGAAGAGCTCGAAATCTAAGCAAAGTGTTGACCCAATGAGAAATTGCGACGGGCTCCACTAATGTATCATGCGCGAAAGTGATCCCAGAGACCGGGGAGAAACTAGGCGCGACAGATAACCGTCGAATCCGACTCCAAACTTCCGAGGAGGGAGTGAAGGTATTAGTTAAATGAGCTAGTAAAGAAGTCCCAGCTTGCCTTCTTGCTATCGCGGATGACGCGACGGCATTGCGCACGGAACTGCTTATAGCGGATACAGTTGGCCAAAGTAGGATGAAGCCGGAAAACGCAAAGAGCACTTCGCCGCTCACATATTGCGTCACGGCATGCCTCGTTCCACCAAGCAACTGGGGGGCGCTGGGGCAATTCGGAGTTGTGAGGTATTGAACGTTCTGCAGCTGTAAGAATAACTTCTATAATATGAGTGACCTCATCGTCGACGATAGGAAAATGACGGTCATCGAATGTCGCTAGAGACGAAAAAAGTGTCCAATCGGCTTGGGCAAACTTCCAGCGTCTCAGGCGCATATATGGCAGTTGTGGCTGCAATCTAAGGACACATGGAAAGTCGTCACTCGAGTGTGTATCAGCAAGAGCGAACCATTCGAAGCGCCGAGCTAGCAGAACAGTACCGACCACAAGGTCCAAATAAGAGAAATTTGTCGTGGAGACAGACAAAAATGTAGGGTCTCCAATGTTGAGGGAAACAAGACCCGCTAGGTGGAAGACGTCCATTAATAGTAAGCCGTGCGGACAAGGACGCAAGATCCCCAAAGTGGGGCATTGAAGACCCCAACCAGCAAATAAGGGGGGGGGGGGGGGGGGCGGGCGGAAGCTGACCAAGAAGATGAAGGAGATCAGTTCTAACCATTGGTGTGGACGATGGAACGTATATCATACAAAGAGAGAAGGTGTATCCAGAAAGGGAAAGACAGACGACAGCTTGGAAGGAACTGTTTAAAGGGATTTGGTAATAATGGAGAGTATCATGGAGAAGAATCATGAGTCCTCCATGTGCTGGAGTGCCTGCAGCAGAGGGGAGATCAAATCGGACTGACTGAAAATGGGGGAAAACAAAGCAATCAGAGGAAGCAGTTTTGTTTCCTGAAGACAGAAGATGACCGGCGAGTAGGATCGTAAGAGGATCAACAATTCATCCCGATTGGCTCGAAAGCAGCGGATATTCCAATGGATAATGGACATAGGGTGGACAGAAAAGGGAAGAATGTGACCAAGGTTGCCCTCAACTCAACGACTGCTCAGAGCTTGCGACCGACAGCGTGGAACAGCGTTCAGCCGAAGGCAGAAGATCCTGATCCATAGGTTGTTTGGGAGCAGCTCCTGCCAACAGCGATTGGCCTGTTGATCGGCCGCCAGCAGTGCGCCTCGGCGACACGGAAGACGGCCGAGGGCGGTTACCACCAGGTGGTGCTGTAGATGAGACACGCCGAGGCGGAGGAGGACAGGAACTGGATTTCTAATTATCCTTCTTTGAAACAGGACGTTGAGATGAAGTAGGTACCGATGGTTGTGAAGTTGGGGTATGTAAAAAAATCTTCACGAGTGGGCTCTTTTTTGGAAGTCCGGGTGTCTGATTTTGGGGCTCGAGATTTAGCAGAACCTGATGAAGGGTGAGCCATAGAGTGAGCAGGTGAGAGTGGAGAAGTTGAACGAGCGATCTTTGCACTGGCCGATCTGACGACTGCGGCACTAAAGGTGAGATCACAAGTCTGTGTGGCTGCCTCTTTTGTTTGTCGAGGAGAGACAAGGACAGTGCTGTATTTTCCTGTGTGAGGCACAGTGGGCGTTCAACTGGTGAATAACTTCCGAGCAGCAAAGGTCGACACCTTTTCCTTCACTCTGATTTCCTGAATGACCCGTTCGTCTTTAAAAATGGGGCAATCTCTAGAGGAAGCAGCGTGGTCACCCATACAGTTAATGCAATGAGGGGATGGAGGTGGACAAGCACCCTCACGGGCGTCCTTGCCACACGTAACGCATTTGGCTGGATTGGAACAGGACTGGCTGGTATGATTGAACCGCCAACACCGATAGCAATGCGTAGGATTTGGGATGTAAGGGCGAACGGAAATTATCTCATAGCCCGATTTTATGTTCGATGGAAGTTGAACTCTATCAAATTTCAAGAAGACAGTACGGATTGGAACAATGTGCTTATCAACCCTTTTCATGACTCGAACAGCCGTTACGCCCTGGTCAGACAGGTAGTTTTGACTTTCCTCGTCGGACAATCCGTCGAGGGAGCGTGTATAAACAACAACACGTGATGAATTTAAAGTGCGGTGTGCTTCCACCCAGACAGGGAAGGTGTGTAGCAGCGAAGAACGCAGCAATTTTAGAGCTTACAGGGCACTGACTGTTTGTTTCTAACAACAAGGTGCCACTTCGTAATCGAGAACAAGACTTTACAGGACCTGCAATTGCGTCAACACCTTTCTGAATAATGAAAGGGTTGACTGTGGACAAGTCTTGACCTTCGTCCAACTGAGAAACAACAAGGAACTGTGGCAACGATGGAAGAACTGTTCGTGGCTGAGACTCATTGAAATTAAGCTTGTGAGCAGACATAGTAGATGATGAGGAAACCATTGCGGAAGTATCCCCCATGATTATAGGGGTCTCCAATGGCTTGCTCCTACCTTGTGGGGGCCCTCTCTGAGGGCACTCCCACCTTAGGTGATTGTTCACACCTCAGGTCACAGCTCCCGAGAAATGGACGGAGGGACCAATCGACATTTTCAGAAGGCATCAGCTCGGGTAATCACTCCTCCCTGGGTCTGGCCGTTATCAGGGGGTACGCACGTGTACTATCGTCTACCCCGGGCGGGGAATTACGCGTTACCCCGTCACTGGCTATGCTTGGGAATGCGTAGGTCGGCCTTCAGACATGCACAGGGAGGAAAGGAAAGGAAAGGAAAGGAAAGGAAAGGAAAGGAAAGGAAAGGAAAGGAGAGAGGGCTCAAACGCCGCAGTGGAGAAAAGGGTAAAGAGAAGAGGTATGGAAAAGAGAAGGACAAAGGAAGGACAAAGATTTGCCAGCAGAGAAAGCGAAGAAGAGAGACTGTTTTACAATTTCGAGCGTCCGTCTATGGACGTAGGCACTAAACATACTCCCAGAGGGGGAGAAAGGGAAGGGAAGAGGCGGAGGTGAGGGGGGGTGGGCGAAGATGGGGGATGGGGAAGGATGCGGAAAAGGAAGGTATGCAGCCCAGAAAGGAAGGAGGGCCACATTAGATCGAGGTCCCATGCTCGCTTCGCATGTATCCACAAAAGAGTTGTGGACCCCCTGGAGGGAGTCTAGTAGATGTAGTATTTCTTGATTTAAAAAAGGCATTTGACTGAATACCACACCTCCGTTTATTGTGAAAAATACGATCATATGGAGTACCAAGTGAAATTTGTGACAGGACTGAGGACTTGTTGATAGGAAGGGCGCAGCACATTCTCTTGGGTGGAGATACAGAAGTAACTTCAGGTGTGGCTCAGAGAAGTGTGCTGCGACGCTTGATGTTCATGTTGTACATTAACGATATTGCATATAATGTTAAAAGTACCTCAGTCTTTTTGCAGATGTTATCTATAATGAAGTACTATCTGAAAGAAGCTGCATGAATATTCAGTCAGATCTCGATAAGATTTTAAAGTAATGCAAAGATTGGCTACTTGCTTTTAGTGTCCAGAAATGTAAACTTGTTTACTTCACAAAACGAAGAAAACGTGGTATCCTATGACTAATATCAATGAGTTACTGTTGGAATCGCCCAACTCATAAAAACGCCTGGGAGTAACACTTTGTAGGGATATGAAATGGAATGATCACATAGGTTCAGTCGTGGTACACTTCGGTTTAGTGGTACAATACTGGGAAAGTGCAATCAGTCTACAAATCACTCTTGCAACCAGTTGTAGAATAGTCCATGTGTGTGGGGCCTGTGCCAAATAAGACAAACAGGGGACACTGAATGTACATGAAGAAGGGCAGCATGAATGATCACAAGTATGTTTCATCTGTAGGAAAGTGACGCAGAGATACTGAAGAAACTGAGCTGGCAGACTCTTGAAGATAGACATAAACTATACAGAGGAAGTGTACTAACAAAGTTTCAAGATCAGGCTTTAAATGATTAAGGATATACCACAACCGCAAACGTATCGCTCACATAAGGATCGTGAGGATAAGATTACAATAATTACAGCACACAGAGGCATTCAAACAATCATTCTTCCCATGCTCCATACATGAATAGAATGGAAACAAACCCTAAAAACTGGTGCAATGAGACGTACCCTCTGCCACGCACTTCTCGGTGGTTTGCAGCATATAGATATAGATGCAACTGTGAAAAAATGTTTACACAGAAAAGGGGCAGGGGGGATAACTAGCATAGCTATACGCAACGTTTTTTTGTGCAAATAATTGTCACCCTGGTTTTACT
Source organism: Schistocerca gregaria (assembly GCF_023897955.1). Taxonomy (NCBI): domain Eukaryota; kingdom Metazoa; phylum Arthropoda; class Insecta; order Orthoptera; family Acrididae; genus Schistocerca; species Schistocerca gregaria. Next base: position 554,031,459 of record NC_064920.1, read on the forward strand.
AGATAATAACACTTGACACAGCCACCACCCAAAATTCCCATAATCATGTAGGAACATTTTGCCTAACGAACGCGCTGTTTTCGACAAAGCCACCAAAATTACGTCGGAAAATAAGAATGTAGGTGTCTGCGCTTAAAACGGGAGTTGCAGCTCCAGCCTTCCTTAGCATTATTCCACAACATTGCACACATTTCGGGTTGACGCTTCTCGCCGATTCTTCGATTCTTTTACAACAGAGGAAATTTAAAAACAGAACTCTAATGACCGACGATCAACATTACCTAAAGAATGTTTAGCATGCACACACTGATTATAGTGCATGTAGAATATCGTGGCCGGGATGTGTAGACGGCAGGGCACGAGTGGGGAGGCATTGGGAAGGAAGTGTCATTCTGAACTGAAGCCTACACTCACATTTTTCGTAAATACAGTGCAAAGCGGGGCTCCTTCACGGCCATGGTTGCCTGGTGACCATTCAAAAAGACGTCCTCTTCTTTTGTTACAATCTGAAACTAATTCCGCCGAAAATGCAGCGATTTATTTCGCCTGGTTTGTTAACCACTTGTAACTTTCATAGACGTAAAACCTCTTCTTGCTATGTTCAAATATGCTTCTTTTGCCAAAACTCTGCAAAGTTTACACAGTCTCACTTCACTAATATTTCGTGCAGACGCAACTGTGAGAGAATTCTGAAACAGTGGTTTAGTAAGTTTATTAACTGAGGAACGGATGAAACTTAAGGTCAGCACCTTATGGAAAAGTCCATCTTCGGTACAGAATAAACATGTAATGACTTACATTGTTCCAAAACCCGTTGAATGTCTTGTTTCACCAGTTGTCGATAGCCTTTAAACATTATATTCCTTCACTGGAAAAGTCTGTAGTTACTGGAATAACACGGCAGATAATGAAGATTTGCATAATACCCATACGACAAAATACCCTTCTCTTTGTGTGCTATCATTTGCCAGAATCTCATTCCAACATCTCAAATTGTTTATGAAATATGAGGAATGGTGTGGATATTTCACTCCGGCTTTATTGGTGGCGCAGTGCAATCAGAAATGAGTACGCTACATCAGATCACATTTCTACATATTGGTAACAGAGACCTCCACCCAAGTCTAAGGAAAAATTCAAAACGTTAGCTAAATTTCATACGCAGGAACAGATTATGAAATATCCACCAAACGCAGAATCTTAGCGACCCCTATTTTCCATTGAAGACTTTTTCGAATTTCGAGCTATGTCTTACTTCCACATAAATATCACAACTATGACCATTAACGAAATGATTGGAACATCATAATGAACCTCACAAATAATGCTACATGTAAAGCAAAAATGAATTGTTTTACCAAATAGTTCCAATAAAATCATTTGACAAAGATTGCGCGACCATTCTGCCATCGCCGACCAGCCAAAACAGGGCAAATGCTTGTCGGCCGCCTCTTCTGAACAAACGACGAAAGCTGGTCACTGCATATCTACCACAGTATCCTGCGCGACCTCTACCAGCAACTGGAGACATTTATGTTAGTACTGTTCCACATTTCATTAGCTGCCATATCTCAGATAGTTCCGATATCTGCAGTGAAAGCAGCTCAGAGGATTTATTGAAGTGTAAGTAAGGAAGATAATGTCAGAAAATTATGATTAACAAAACGTGAAATACACGATCTGTCACATACGCTACGGCACTTGATTAAATCTGCTATATAGTTTGCTAGAGGGTATACAGCGTGATCATGGAAAAGGATTTTTACTGCTTACATTATTCAATCAAAAACCTCTAAACTAACAGTGATAACTGAGCCACGTAATTGTAAATACTATGAATATAAGCAACTACAGATATCAGGTCGTTTGCATATTTTCAGTTTTAAATAGGATCAGCTGGCATTCTACAGGTCGGAGCATGAAATGTTAGATCCCTTAATCAGGCAGGAAGGATAGCGAATTTAAAATGGGAAATAGACAGACTGGAGTTGGATATACGTCATTAGTGATGTGAGGTGGCAGCATAGCAAGGACTTCTGGTCAGGTGACCCAAAAATGGGTAACGAATGAGTAGGTACAACAATGAATAATAAAAAGGAATAAACGTAAGGTACTATGAGCAACATAGTGAACAGATTATCGTATCTAAGATAAGCACAAAGTGAACACTCGTCACAATACAACAAGTTTATATTATGCTAAGTTGCTCTGCAGATGATGAAGCCACTGAAATAAAGAAATTATTCAGATAGTTAAGGGAGACATTAATTTAGTTGTGATGGAAACTAAAATTCGATAGCAGGAAAAGAAATCAAAGAAAAAAAATAGCAGGAGAACATGGATTGGGCAAAACAACTAAAAGGAAGCTACCTTTCAGAATGTTGCACAGAGCATAATAATCACTAATAGTTTGTTTAAAAACTGTGAAAGAAGGCTGTATACGAGGAAGAGACAATGACACACAGGAATGTTTTAAATACATTACAAAATGATAAAACAAGAGATTGTGAAACCATATTTGACACAGAAAATCATTTCCAAGGATAGATGTGGAGGCTAAGCATAATTTATTCATTATGAACTGCAGACTAAAACTGAATGCAGAAACCAGACTGCAGTTATAGGAGTCAAGGGGCATGAAAGAGAGTGTTGTAGCCTATGTCCGATGTTTTTCAGTCTGTACGTTGAGCATGCAATAAAGCAAACCAAAGAAATATTTGGAGAGGGAAGTCAAGTTCAGGGAGAAGAAATAAAAATTTTAAGGTTTGTTGATAAGACGGTAATTCAGTCAGATATAACAAAGGACTTGAAAGAGCATCTGAATAGAATGCACAGTGTCTTGGAAAGAGGTTACAAGATGAACAAAGTAAAAGGACAGTAATGGGAAGTATCAAATAAAAACAGGTGAAACAGCAGGAATTAGAACAGAAAATAAGGCACTTAAATAGGTGAAGTTTGCTGTTTTCAGAAGCAGAATAATTGATGAGAGTCAATGTAGAGAGGATGTGAAATGCAGACTGACTACAGCACAAAAGGTATTTCTGAAAAGGAGGATTTTGTTAACATTGAGTATAAATTTTACTGTTGGGTGGCCTTTTCTGGACATATTTGCTGAGTCACCTTGTGCAGAAGTGAAATGTAGATGATAAACAGTTCACACAAGCATGGACTAAAAGCTTTTGCAGCGTGGTGCAATAACAGAATATTGGACATTAGGTGGGTCGATTGAATTACTAACGAGGTGGTACTGAATAGAAATTGAGGAAAAATTTATGGCACACCCAGGCTAAACTAAGGGATCAGTCGATAGGACACAATCTGAGGCATGAATGAAGCATCGGTTCAATAATGATGTGTAAGAGGTATAAATTGTAGAGAGTGGTCAAGGAATGAATGCAGCAAGCAAGTTCAAATTGATATAGATTGTAGTGGTTGTTCAGAGATGAAGGTGCTTGCACAAGATAGAGTGGTATGGAGACCTCCGTGAAATTAATCTTCGGACACAAAACTACGATAACAACAATAATGTCATCAGTGTAACAGCTATTTATTCGAACTGTACCTTTTTTTCTCAATTAAAATTTTTTTCTTCTGCTTGTTTGTAATAAACAAGAACACAAGGCTTGTTTTTATTCACCAGCTTCATGTTCTCTCTACTGTTCTGCGTTCTTTTACATTTTCTGAGAGACTTCCATGTGTTTATTCGACATGATAATGCAATTAAACAGTGATTCTACTAATGAAAATATCCTTCAACTCCAACAGAAAGGTACAGTAAAAATTGAATTATACTCTGCAGACATCTATGAAGTGAATATCAGAAGGTGGAAATAGGAGGAAACAGCTACCTGTGCGGTCTTGGGTAAATACTGAAGACTACAAAAGCTGAATGTCTGCAGATCCAAACAGGAGATGCTGAAGTATCAAGTTTCAGACACAACATTTATTTCAGACTTAACGGGTGTACAACAAATGTGAAAAACTATATAAAATGTATGAAAGGTTTTTCATCAGCTAATCATAGTTCTTTACAGCCTGTTTCATGAAGGTGTTAAGAGTTACATGTATTCATAAAGTAACAAACACAGTATCAATAAAACTTTCAGGTTATTTTACTGAAATCTCTGTTTCAGTACATTTGAACTTCAGATATATACTGAGGTAACAAAAGTCATGGGACACCTCCCAGCCAGCCGGGGTGGCAGAGCGGTTCTAGGCGCTACAGTCTGGAACCGCGCGACTGCTATGGTCACAGGTTCGAATCCTGCCTCGGGCATGGATGTGTGTGATGTCCTTAGGTTAGTTAGGTTTAAGTAGTTCTAAGTTCTAGGGAACTGATGACCTCAGAAGTTAAGTCCCATAGTGCTCAGAGCCATTTTTGAACACCTCCCAACATAGCGTCGGATTTCCTTTCACACATCACAGTGCGGCATCTCGACAGAGAATGGACTCAACAAGTCGTTGGTAGTCCCCTGCAGAACTATTGAGCTATGCTGCCTCCACAGCCATCCATAACTGCTTAAGTGTTACCCGTGCAGTATTTTGTGGACAAAGTGACCTCTCGATTATGTCTCCTAAATGTTCGATTGGATTCATATCAGTTGTTGTGGGTGGCCCAATCATTTGCTCTAATTGCTCATTCTGTTCTTCAAACGAATCGCGTACAATTGTGGCGCAGTGACATGGCGCACTGGGATCCACAAAAATTCCATCGTTGTTTGGGAACATGAAATCCAAGAATGGCGGAAAATAGTCTCCATTAGCCGGACAATTATTTCCAGTCATTGACTGGTTCAGCTGGACCAGAGGACCCAGTCCATTCCATGTAAACACAGCCCACACCATTATGGAGGCCCAACCAGCTTGCATAGTGCCTATAGGCAACTGGGGTCCACAGTTTCATGTGGTCTGCACCACACTCAAACCCTACCACCAGTTCTTACCATCTGAAATCTGGACTCATCTGACAAGGCCACAGTTTTCCAGTCTTCTAGGGTCCACCCGATATGGACAAGAGAGCCTAGAAGAGGCGCTGCAGGCGATGTCGTGCTGATAGCAAAGGTACTCAAGTCTGTCGTCTGCCGCCACAGTCCATTAACGACAAATTTTGCCACACTGTCCTAATGGATACGTTCATCATACGTCCCACATTGATCTCTGCAATCATTTCACGCATTGTTGCTTGTCTGCTAACACTGACAGCTCTGTGGCATTTGCAATATTTTACTCAGTGTTGCTTATCTGCTAGCACTGGCAACTCTACGCAAACACTGCTACTTTCGATCGTTAAGTGAAGGTCGTCAGCCACTGCATTGTTCGTGGTGAGAGGTAATGCCTGACATTTGGTATTCTCGATAAACTTTTAACACTGTGAATCTCTGAATATTTTATTCCCTAAATGATTTCCGAGATGGGGTGTCCCATGCGTCTAGCTCCAACTAACATTCTGCGTTCAAAGTCTGTTAATTCCCATCGTGAGGCCATAATCAAGTGTTAAACCTTTTCACATGCGTTACATGAGTACAAATGACAGCATGTCCAATGCACTGCCCTTTGTACCATCTGTGTATGTGCATATCGCTATCCCACGACTTTAGTCACCTCACTGTATAGTGCACCTTGACTGCTTGCTGCTGTTCAAACTATTTCACTAACTAGCATCTAGTTATTAGTGTTCTACGTTACTATAGTATTAATTCTGTTATTCATGTTAATATTTTCATTAAATTCTCTCTTTTGGCAGGGAAAAGTTCTGATTAAGAAAGTAAACCAATCACTAATTGCATTGTATAAGCATCTTTTAGCTCATCACATTTGAAGAATAACATGTTACTATATGTGTCTTTTTTATTACTATGTACTTTAATGAATCACCTACCTGTTGCTGTAAAACATTAGTACATGACTTAAATCAGAGGCTTTTCACTGTTTGCAAGAATTTAAGTAATTTTGATTACTACAAACCTGTTTTTATGTTGTATGAGATTGCTGTACCGGCGAAACGTCTCACAACACAAGTCACATCGAATAGGAGCTTCTCCAGTGTGAACATTAGTGTGTTCAGTCAGTTTTTGTTTGGTTATAAATGATTTGTCACAAACACCGCACTTAAATGGTTTGATTCCTAGATGCCTGTTTGTATGCAGGTTAAGGTTCTGATGTCTTGTGAAGAACTTTCCACAATATTTGCACTCCAGGGGATGTATTTTTAAATGTGCACGGTACAAAACATCGGTGCTGAAAGCTTCCTGACAAGTTGGACAGATATGACAACCCCGTTTCTTTCTGAGTTTGTGTGCTGTGTGCACATGTTCTTTCAAATCATCTTGAGATGTAAAAACCATAGCACAGTTTACTGAAATGCATTTATATTCTTGTTTCACTGCATCTTCCGGACCATTTCCTGTCTGCGTCTCACCTGCTGCAGGCTCTGGTTTGAGTTTGGCGACTAAACTATCACTTGTTTTTATTTTTTTCTGATCTGAGTCCACATCCAATACAGGAGTATCAGTTTTCTCAGTCTTAATCTTCACCGCTGATGAACTACTTGGACCATTACTGTCAGGCGTCCTTGCAGCAGACAAGCTATCAGCGGGAGGAACACATAGGTCTACATTTTTATTTTCTACTTTCACAGTCTCTACAAGTTCTTCCTTCACAGTAGAAGCACTGTAAACGTCACCAAATTGTTTATCCTTACGTACTTCTGATGCATCCGTGTGAAACCTCCTACGATGAACTCTCCTCTCCTTAGGACAGTTGAATATTTCAGTGCAAGAAAGACACTTGTACACTTTCTTCATTTTACCCTTCTTAGAAACACTTTCTCTTACACTACTTTTGGCAACCGGTAAGTCATTTAGTGGTCTACTTGTTTCTGTATCTGATCCATCTGATGCGCCCCAACTCTCTCTTGCTAGCAGATCATACGAAGTCGAGACATCTCCATCGTTGTAGCTCTGTAACAAAAAAAAGAACAAATAAATTTCCCACATACATGTCGCCCTCCCTCTTATTCTTTATACTGCTACTATCATCGTTTGAAGAAATATGCAAACAATCTCTGTTTTAAAGGAATGTAAGATTTTTCAAACACGTATTATACGATTATGTGAAACAAAGGCATTTCAGAGTGATACGATACAAAAAGGATACCAGTAAATGATACCTAGTAAAACTAAAATAATTGTGCAACAGGCTTCAAAGAAAATTACTCCACGAAGAAGTGATGTAAAAAGGCAAATCTCCACAACTTTTCATGCAAAAAATATATAACAATATTTAAAATTATTGTGCATTGATTTACGGTAATTGAAAAATTCCATCTGCATCTTCCTAGGGCTTGCCCCCAGTTCTTGTCATGGCAATTCTGTCTTAAAGCACGGACTATATCTTGTCATTTAGTTAATTACCTTACTGATAACAAAACGGCTTAGCTCAGTGTCCACATGTCGAGACAAAAATCTACCTGATCAGTGCTGCATCTGAAGGTTCACAAGTATGCTGAAGATACAGTTCGTAACCACTGCATAACACTCACAAAACCAAAAAATCTACACAACCTGAATCTGATCTACACAGATTTTGAATATGTCTGTTACAATAGGGGAAACATGTGGAATGACTAAGCATTTGTATTGAAAAAACATACATTACACTAATATGAATGTAGGCCAAGTTTTTTTCTTAACTTGTTTCAACTGCGTGAAACCCAAGGTATCTACAAAACTAGTAATCACTTTATTCTGTTACTGTGTACTTTAATGTCAAAATGTTCTAAGCAAAACGATAAAAAATATGGAAAGTGATAACAATTATAGAAATAACTTCTTGTATTTGTTTCCTTGTCACAAACACAGCTAATGAAGGAACGCGTTCATTAGCAATAACTGTATAAAAACTGTTTGTACGTTTTGTGACAGATTTTCCCTGTGGAAATTCACTTTACAAACACAACACAATAATTGTTCATTTTTGTATGTCTTCGCTTTTGTGACAATGTTGACTGGAATACACTCTTCGAAATTCTGAAGGTAGCAGGGATAAAATGCTACCTACAACCTGTACAGAAACCGAACTGCAGACATACATAAGAATCTACAACTATAAAAGTCAGGCGGGGTTCTAGCTTGTTCGCGAAGTTACTCTATCTGTACACTGAACTAGTAGTAGGGGAAATCAGATAAATTAGGAAAGGGATCGAAGTTTAGGGATAAGAAGGACACACTGAAGTTTACCAATGCCACTGCAATTCTGCCAGAGATGGCAAATGATTAAGTAGGTTAGTTGACCGAAACAGACAATTTCTTTAGAAAAGGTTATAAGATTATCAGTTAAAACAACAAGGGTAATGCAACGCTGTGGAATCAAATCAAGGGAATCTGATTAGAAAGGGAGACACTAGAAGTAGAAGATCAGTTTTGCGATCAGGAAGAGCATATCTGAAAGAGAGGAATTTGCTAGCACGCGCTTCAAATTTACGAGTTAAAAATTCTTTTCTGCAGGTGTTTGTCTGGAGTGTACCCTTGTACAGAAGTGAAACGGGGACAATGAACAGTCCAGACATAAGGAGAACAGAACTTTTTGAATGGGGTGAAACAGAATAATGCCTCAGATAAAAGGTTTAATAATTACTGAAGATGACTGAATGAAATTGAGGAGAAAATAAATTTATGGCACAATATGACTAAAAGAATGGATTAGTTGATAGGAGACATCACGAGACATCAAAGAATGGTCAGTGTGGTAATTGGTGTGAAGTGTGGAGGTGTAAAAGTTATAGGACACCAAGAAAAGACTGTAATAAGCAGGTTAAATATATGCCGATTGCAATGGTTATGCAGAGATGAACAGGCCTGCACAGGATACTCTCGGTGGAGGGCTGCATTAAACCAATATTCAGACTGAAAACCACAATAAACAAAAGAGAGAACTGATATTAAGCAGGTTTATACACTACAGCATATATTTGTGATTTTCTGAACCTCGTTATATCATGAACTGTATAAAGCAACTGGCTGTACTCCGCCAATCATTGCCGTGGCGCAGTCTCATTAAATGGAAAAGAAAGAAAGCATTAATTTCTAGTATGTATGGGAACTGGATATACGGCCTAATCTTTCCTTCCCCTGTCTCTGTTCCTCTCCTTCTCCCTGTCTTCTTATCCATATCCTCTTCCTCATCCCCCCCCCCCCCACCCGTGTCCACCTCCTCCCCCTTCTCTCTCCATATTCTTCTGCCCCCTCTCTCTTTTCTGTCCATCTACTCATTTCTCTTCTCATGTCCATTTCCTCCCACTGTTCTGTCCACCTCCTCTTCTCCCCTCTCTCTGACCGTGACCTTTGATTATTGTTACTGCAATTCAGATTCTGTAATCTGAATGTTTAGTAAACTATCGTTTAAAATTTGAAGTAGGTCGGTCCAGAACTTCGAGGTTTTTGCCAACAGCGTTTCACTATTATACATTGTCTATAATAAAATTTGTAGCCTACATTTGCCCATAAATATTTATATATCTGTTGTTGTTGTGGTCTTCAGTCCTGAGACTGGTTTGATTCAGCTATCCATGCTACCCTATCCTGTGCAAATTTCTTCATCTCCCAGTACTTACTGCAACCTACATCCTTCTGAATCTGCTTAGTGTATTCATTTCTTGGTCTCCCTCTACGATTTTTACACTCCATGCTGCCCTCCAATGCTAAATTTGTGATCCCTTGATGCCTCAGAACATGTCTACCAACCGTCCCTTCTTGTCAAGTTGTGCCACAAACTCTTCTCCCCAATCCTATTCACTACCTCCTCATTAGTTTTGTGATCTACCCATCTAATCTTCAGCATTCTTCTATAACACCACATTTCGAAAGCTTCTGTTCTCTTCTTGTCTAAACTATTTATCGTCCATGTTTCACTTCCATACATGGCTACACTCCATACAAATACCTTCAGAAACTACTTCCTGACACTTAAATCTAAACTCGATGTTAACAAATTTCTCTTCTTCAGAAACGCTTTCCTTGCCATTGCCAGTCAACATTTTATATATCTATATAATTTATATATTATATATATTAAAAATACATAGTCGATGTACATCCGAATGATCACTAGAGTATCATGTAAAAATTTGGAGTTAATCGATCACGAACTTTTCAGATTTTTGGTACAAGCTTGAATAACCACCTGTCAAGAGCCTGAATAACCAACATTTGCAGGGCGAGACATGCAGGAAGAGTGTCACTGAGGTCCTGGAAGGTATAAACTGGGATATGGAACCATGCCGACTCCAGTGCTGTGGCCGGCTGCGCTAGGTTTCTCGGTTGAGGAACAATTGCGCGAACACCCCGATCGAGGTGGTGCCATAGATTCTCGACTGAGTTTAAATCCATGGAGTTTAGTGGCCAGGGGGGTACAGTAAACTCATCCTGGTACTCTTCGGACCACGCACGTACACTGCATTGTCCCGCTGGTAGGTTTCATCGCGCCGAGAAAAAACAAACAGCGATTAGGTTTAGATGCGTACTTGTGTTGATTCACTGTCCATTCCAGAATCATAACACTTCCTCCTGGTTACAGGACATTTGTTTTCAGACGTTTCACGCCATACACGCCAACGGCCATCTGTGCGACGGTGCATAAACCTCAATTCATCTGAAAAGTCCACCTGTCGCCTCTCAGGGGACGTACAGTTGCAAATTACAGCATCCGTTGCCGATGAACAGCAGTCGGCACGGGTGCATGAACCACGTGCCAGCTGCGGAGGCCAACACGCAGCAACGTTCACTCTTTGTTCACCTGGATGGTCAGTTGCTCAACGGTTGCACGTCCATTCGCCCCTACACATCTCCACAGCCGTCGTCCACCCCTGTCATCTATGGTCCACGGTGCACCAAAGTTGCCTCAACACCGGTTTTGGACAGCGCCTTCCTTGTTGCACGGTATAGTTTAACAATGGCACCACGTAAACAGTTTACACACTAAGCCGTTTCGAATATAATCCCACCCTTGACTCGATCATGCCATTCTGGACGTAAGATATATCGCTCCATTTCAGCATTACAACAACGACTGGACTATTTTCCGCGTGCTGCCCCCGTCTCCGTGAGCTCTGTCTGATCGAACTTTAATGTCCACTGTCTGCATCAGATCCTTGCATGTTTTCATCGTCTATCTCATACACGCAGAATATGAGTAATGCTAGATTTTTCATAAAAGATTGAAATATTTCAGTGTATGACATTTATTTGCTAAACTGCAGTGTCGTTGTTGCTCTGATTTAGGAGGGTGAGTCATATGAAAACCTTAAATATTTTTTTTTTTTAATATTTATTGTGCAGAAGTGGTGCAAAGTGTTATCACTTTTCAACATCATCTCCCCCACGCTTAATCTAAGTCCTCCAGTGCTTACAAAGTGCATAAATTCCTTTAGAAAAGGATTCTTTTGGTGGTCCGGACAACCAATCATGTGTACCTCTTCATCAGAACAGAACTTCTTTCCTCCCATTAGGTCTTTTAGTGGTCCAAACATATGGAAATCACTTGGGTCAAGGTCTGGTGAGTATGGTGGATGACCAAGACACTCAAAATGTAGGTCTGTGTTTTTTGCAACTGTTGTATGGGTTGTGAGGGGCCTTGCATTGTCATGTTGCAAAAGGACACCTGCTGACAGCAATCCAAGTAGCTTTGATTTGATTGCAGGCCGCACATGATTTTTTAGGAGATCTATGTATGATGCACTGGTGACAGTGGTCCCTCTAGGCATGTAATGCTCCAAAATGACGTCTTTTTCATGCCAAAAAGAGTGTCAGCATAACCTTCCCTGCTGATGGTTCTGTTCGAAACTTCTTTGGTTTTGGTGATGAGGAATGGCGCCATTCCTTGTTCGCTGTCTTCGTTTCCGGTTGGTGGAAGAGAACCCAGGTTTCGTCCCCAGTAACGATTCTTGCAAGGAAGCCATCACCTTCTCGTTCAAACGGTCGAAGAAGTCCTTCACAAGCATCAACACGTCGTTCTCTCATTTCAGGAGTTAGCTGCCGTTGCACCCATCTTGCAGAAACTTTGTGAAACTGGAGCACATCATGCACAGTGTGGTATGCTGACCCATGACTAATCTGTAAACAAGTTGCAGTGTCATTCAGTGTCACTCCGCGGTTTTCCTTCGCTATGGCTTCAACTGCTGCAATGTTCTGTGTAGTCACAACTCGTTGTGCCTGACCTGGACGAGGAGCATCTTCCACTAAAGTCACACCATTTGCGAACTTCCTACTCCATTCGTAGACTTGCTGCTGTGACAAACATGCATCACCGTACTGAACCTTCATTCGTCGATGAATTTCAATAGGTTTCACACCTCCACTAAGCAAAAACCGAATAACAGAACGTTGTTCTTCCCTGGTGCAAGTCACAAGAGGGGCGGCCATCTTTATACTGATACTGCGACGGTATGTGAGGATCTGCACTATGCTGCCACCTACAGGCCATTCTGCACGTTGTTTGTAGCACGCTTACTAACTTGCAGGATAACGGCGCGAAATTTCGATTTGTTATTACAAATTTAAGGTTTTCATTTGACTCGCCCTCGTACTTTGCAATGTCCTTCAACAAATGCACGCATTTCTGAAGGAACAGGCACCGCAGCGATCGACAGCCGCATGAAATATGGGAATTTTCGCGTTTGTGAATACGGCTAAACTTTGGCGGCGCTATGCACTGATGACAAAGAAAATCTGTGCTGGGACTACAAACCGGACCTTCCGTTTGACGCCAACGTTCAGCCACTGCAGCACGCTCCCCGGGCTGAACCAAGCGTCCACATGTCACATGTCCACATGTGAGCCCCTTACTGGAAGAGGCGTATGATTAAAGTCGAAGCCCAGTTATTAAAAAAAAAATAAAACATGGTTCAAATGGCTCTGAGCACTATGAGACTTGACTTCTGAGCTCACCAGTCCCCTAGAACTTAGAACTACTTAAACCTAACTAACCTAAGGACATCACGCAGTATTCGAACCTGCTACCGTAGAGTAACGCGGTTCCAGACTGTAGCGCCTAGAACCGCTCGGCCACACCAGCCAGCCCCAGTTATTAGGGCCGACCGATGTGATCGAGCGGTTCTAGGCGCTTCAGTCTGGAACCGCGCGACCGCTACGGTCGCTGGATCGAATCCTGCCTCGGGTATGGATGTGTGTGATGTCCTTAGGTTGGTTAGGTTTAAGTAGTTCTAAGTTCTAAGGGACTGATGACCTCAGATGTTAAGTCCCATAGGGCTCAGAGCCATTTGCACCATTTGAACCAGTTATTAGTCATGAAATACTAAACTTCAGTACCTGTGTTGTTCTGATGTACTTTGGAAGACACTTTGAAAAGAAAGTTATTTTTCTTCGAAATCACGTTAAACTGTTGACAGGATCGTTTTAAATTACACAAGTTCATCATCTTTGTGACTGTATTGGTTTGCAATTTATTGTGTTGATTTATTGAATTTCCTATTGTTTTCGATGTCATAAATCAGTAAGAAGGCAGCCGCTGCACTTGTCGCATTCATGGCGATCTCGCTCGCACTGAGTAACCGGCGATTATGAGCGAACGCCCGTCGCGGAGTTAAGCGACACTACCTGGAATAGGTGGTGTTGAGAGAAGTCTCGTATCGATTGAGCGCGGTTGCCACATGTGAAGATGGACTGGTTTGCCGCTCACCAACTGTTCACGAGACCGTCCCACGCTCAATATTTACTGCGTAATAATATTGTAGAAGTATTTTGCGCGAAAATGAGAGAGACCAAGAACGGCACAATATTATTGCGCAATATTTAACGAGCGGTATGCGCCCATTTAAAACTCTGCCTTGGAATCGAACGTGTCGGCGTTCGCTACTGCTATTGCAATTGCTACGTGCTGCAAAAGGAAAAGCTAGAGGAAGACGCGATGAATGAAAAGATGGCTTGGAATGCGTTCTACTACAGTCGATATTAACATAAGAGAACTTGCAGCAGAGCCAGTTAGCTGCCGCATTTTTTTAATGGCTGAACGAGTAATCTTTCAACGAACTGGAGAACTTCGTTACACCTTGTGTACACAAAAAGGATGCTGTTCATATACTAGTGCTGGAAGCTATCTTCTTATATATACCTAAGTAGAGTAAGAAATTATCGCAGTTAATCAGTTGGTAGATCTGTTCAAGACACTGAAACCAACAGAAACAGTTGCATTCAAACATTTTTGTTGGGTGCTTCTACAGCCAATTACTCCATAAGTATTAAGAATATATCAAACTACTCCCCTCAACGTACTTCTACAGAAGATTCAGCTGTCTTTCACGATATATTCATGTTTGAGGTCGCTGTCTCAGTTGTTTGTATGTCCGCAAATCACGTAGTCTCGGTAGAAGGGCCTTGTATTGTATTATATCACACTTACACGGTACAATATATTAAGCGAGCTTCAGTATTTTTAAAGCTCTGTAGTCTCCAATATATTTCGTAACACGTCAATACCGCTCTCAGGCGATCAGAATTACAATACTCAGTACTGCGCAATAAATATCGAACGTGTGAGGGGCCCCTGCGCGATATCCGCCTTCAGTTGATTGGCAGCACAGCACGGCTTATTCACATATTGGGAATTTTGAAGTTACTCTAGCACGAATGAAACTAAAACATGCTAAAGAATCGAAGACCAAAGTATTGTAGATGCCATAAACATCAACATCTAGATTTTGTTTCACTTTCAATTCCCTTAAGAAGTTTTTGTACAAAATGTAGTTTACTTACAGCAATGAAACAATTTAATTTATAGTATTCTGTATGTATCATGAATTTAGTTCAATTTGCAATTGTTTTCAATAATACTTGCTTTTTATTATACCTAGTTACAAAATTAAGGAATTTGGTAAATCTGCGCACAAGAAACTGTAGCAAGGCAGCTTTCCAGAGGGAAGGAGGTGTGGCGGGCACGCAGCTTTGGCCGTTCTGCCAGAGGGCACACTGCCACCTCTACACAGGTTTGCCCCTAAGGCCCCCTCTACAGCGAAGCGAACACAAGCTAAAGCACAACAGCGAATGAGTATTGTCTCTGGTGTAAACGCTTGGCACGTGGTGTTCGGGCGCGCGCGGGTCGCAATCGCAAGTGTTCGCTTGTGATGCGCTGATTGTCGGTTTTAAGCCCCGGTCCACGGTTGACTTTGTCGCAACTGACTACTTCAGACAAGTGTTTCTATTGCAGTGCCTCTGACGTTTTACTCCCGTAGTGAGTCTGGTCTGTTTGGAGTGGTCATTTTCGTTTACACGCAGCGCCATAATTACTGGTGTTGAAAGAGCTGTTGCTTTGTTGAATAGTGAAAATGAGGTTATGAGGGACTACGCTATTTATGGAACAATCAAAATGCAGTAACAAACAGAAGGAACGTGCAATGTGAGCAGAATTTTTTAGCGAGCAAAGCAGAATTCATAGTGGAAGTTCTTGTCAAAGGTTATGTGCTAAATTGTTCACACTCCTGAGAACTCAAAGAATAGGGATTGAGTCATCGATGTTTCAGAAAATTTACATTTGCTCCAGAAAATATGTACTTGCAAATACAACAGAAAATATTTACAGCGCAGTAAATAGCGACTTGTTGCTTCATCCTTTGTATCCTGTTTTCTCGGTAAGTGCCAAATAACAACGAAAATTATTTTTTTTGTTTAATAATTCTGA
Organism: Schistocerca gregaria; assembly: GCF_023897955.1. NCBI lineage: Eukaryota > Metazoa > Arthropoda > Insecta > Orthoptera > Acrididae > Schistocerca > Schistocerca gregaria. Next base: position 554,047,146 of record NC_064920.1, read on the forward strand.
CTTTTTCACCAATGAAATAATTTTCATTAAAACGCGTTTATCTATTTACGTCGTTTATCTGTTTACAATCTTACTTGTCCATAATGTAGGTTTTTTCTGTAAACCGTAGAAACATTTTGCTTTCAGATCTTTCCTGTCTGTTGCAGGAGAACACTAGTAGGAAAAAATACCAGGACCTTTTGCAACTTTTCGATGCACCACGAAACCGAGCTAACAACATAATAAAGATTAAGAAGACATGAAAGCACAAAATCATTTTCTGTAATAGGAGTGAGATCGACAGAACAAGTTATAATACCCCATGTTAGCAGACGCCGCTGTAGTCCGAAACTAGTACTTCACACACGGCACCATAGACCATAGATAACACAGACTGCGCGTGACGTCACTGCACTGAAACCGGGGTCAACGAGATAGACGGGTCTGGCAACGAAGTTGTGACAAGACCTGCAGGATCAACCGCTGTGACGTACCCGCCACGGCTGTCTTTCTCGTGGGCCTCGACTGAAACCAACATCTAAGTCACGTGACTCGGGGCAGGACGCTGAGTTTCTGTTAACGCAAGGGGCATGGAGTTAACAGTTAAAGTTTTTCTCAATTACAGTTAAAATCAAGCATTGATTTTAACAAACAGAAAAAGCCAATTTGCTTTAATGCTATTACGTAACTAGTAGTGCAGTTAACCTGATTTCTCAGAAGTTCCTAATATTAATGCGATGATTATCGTTTTTACTTGTGGCCAGGTGAAACGTAGCGACAGTTCTCTTTACAAGAAACAAAATTACAGTTCTTCAGTGAATACCTGTTTTTGTTGCACTGTGAGTCCTTTAGTCCACTGTTGCCACAGTAGTAGTAGTAGTAGTAGTAGTAGTAGTACACAAAATATCAATTTGGCAGCAACATTACTTTTCTGACGGTTCCTCAATAAGACGTGTGAAATGTTTTGTTAATGCTTCTATAAGAAATGAAATCCATCTATAACCATAAGGTCCGGATTTTGCGCAAAATAACCGTTTATATTTTATGACTTTCGCCACTTAGTGATGGCTACATTTAAAACATATAAAATATTGCCAGTTTGCGCTAAAAGAATTTCCTGAGGGAACTTCATCTTTAGTTCTGTATGACGCTGTCAAAGCAGATCTGCGGCACGAAGGACTTTCGTTCTGACTTAAAAACTCACTCAAGACCTGCTAGAAGTGTTTTCCAATGCCGTGATAAGTCGTGGAGGAACAGTATATCAATCCACCAGTACGGAGCTGCTTCCAAGAGAGTTTTGGTTCACATTCAAATTGGTGCATCAACTAGTGCTAATTGCTCTGTCACTGTAATAAATAACGACTATAATTACATACCTCATCAAGTCTCCTACACTTTTTATTTGGCTAGGAAAAAAAGGACTAGAGTGCCACATTTAGCAAATTTCACCATGTTCTAAAATTTCTAGTACCGATATCTCGAACAGAAAAAAAGACTTAGCTTATCTACCACATTTAATGATCACGCTTATCTGCGTAAAATGGCCCAGAAAGTATTTGTCAAACGTCAATTTTTAGTATCAAAAAACTTTTAAGAAATTAGTTACCTCAGCTTTGGAAGACATAACGAATATGTTTTCCTTCAGCTGAATAAACATGTTGCAAACAGTCCTCGCTTTGATAATCACATTCATTAACTGAAAAAGTTGTTTTGTACTCGCTGAATGATATAAAATAAGGGCAAGAAGCTACGCCGTCCACAGAAAAATAGTTTTGTTTAATAAATATTGATTTTGTGATTGTTTTGAAAAAGTTACATACACATGAGATGGCACTTTTAGCTGCAGAAGTCAAGTCACCTACAGCTGAACAGTTTGTGAGAAATAATTTAATGAGTTTGTGGTGAGTCCCATTCGGTAAACCTCTATATTTTTCTTTAACTCTTTCGCTGACAAGTGTAATTCAGAATATCAGTTTCCAGCTTTCTATGCCTTAAAACTGTGTTATCTTAATTTTTGATACGATTGAACTATTTTTTCCACAGCAACAAATATTGGATTAAATAAAGTTGAATCTATAAGGTGTGTGTTAACTGATACAGCAATAAATTTACACAGTACAAGAATATAAGATTTATATAAATTCTGCTGTTCTACGACACCAATGTTCGTAAATTAAGAGCTTCTATTATTATCAACAGCTCTTTCATTTGTCTGTTGTGTCCATTGCTGTCTTACGGAATCTGTTTAAGTTCTTGGCATCAGGCCAGGAACGGTAAAGTTTCAGTCATGAAAAACCATTTGTCCCTGACAATTTACCAGAAAAGACAGCACTCTATTCTCTAACTTATGTACCTTACTGCAGATCTTAAAGACGTCAATGCATTTCTATGAAACTGATAATCCTGTTAAACAGGGGCTGTTTACCTAATAAGGAATTATCCTCTGAGGCAGGGTACTTAAAATGAATCTAGTGTTTTTCACCAGCCTTGAACAGCAAGATTACTGTGAAGAGCAGATAACCATCAACTGTGCAGAATGCTTTTCAAGACACTTTGAACTCTTCACACTCCCCAACAGGTTGTTCTTGCAACCAACAAAAACGAGTTTCAGGTGAAGTATGACGTACACAGTCACAAGACAAGAGATTCTCAAAATTATCTTTATGTACACCTTGGCTTTTTGCAGCCTGAGTGGAGCTATGCAGGGAGTTCCTGTCAATTTAGACGAAAGAATCAATTAGCCACACTTTCTAGAAATTATCCGCAGATCTAGATGAAAGGATTAAAAAAGTGTCAGTTACACGGCAGGTAAGGGTGTTCTTTGTAAAACTATATGTCAAATAGTAATTTACAGATGGAATCAACTATTCTGTTTGATAAAAAAAAAACAGGGTAATCAAGTAAATACCAAGCTGCCAGTTGGAGATAATCAGCAACTGTTTAGTATAACTGTGGAGGCAGCATCTTCTTTCAGAATAGCAACTTTCTTATAAAATTTCTTCGTCGAATTTATTTAGCGTACGCATGAATAATACTAATCAATACAATGGTAGCTAGATTAATGTTAATACCAGAACAGGTTAAGGTCTACAATTTCTTTGCCTTTTGTTAACGTAAATTGTGACTCACTCTACGTCCCTGAAGGTTCTCCTTCATGGGATTTTGAATCTGTGATCAGATTTTGTGCTTTGTACTAGAAACATAAGTAATGACCTCCATATATGTTCAGTATTGTTCTGGAGCTTACAGATTAGGCAAACCGACGAAAATCTCAGTTGTGAAAGTGTTCTATGTCACAATCCTTGCAGAGAGGTTTCTGTGAGTTGAAAGTTAGGTTGAATGTTGGACCTTGGAAGTAAAACTTTATAAAAGACTAAGGATTTTAAGATGACATAACGTTAATATCGAACTAAGTACAGAAGTTTACTTTATAATCAACGTTTTATAATCTGTTACGACATATAACGCTTCGGTTTCTGTGGGGACTACGCACAAGTCACAAAATAAAGATGCTTCCTTTGCGTAGAAAACAGACATTATGTACATAAAGGGATTCCATTTCTTAAAAAAATGCGTAGCAAAACATTTCACATGTATTGTTGTGGAATCGTTTAGTCTTCTCCTGTGAAAGTTGAACTAAAACATTCACAGTGCAACGAAAACAGGTATTCACTGAAGAATTGTGATTCTGCTGCTTGCAAACGAAACTGTCACTACGTTTCACTTGGCAACATGTAAAAGCGATTACCATCGCACTAATATTTGGAATTTCGCAGAAATTAGGTTAACTGTTCTACTACATGTGTAACAGCAGTAAGGCACGTTGTTTTATTTTTAAAATCAATGCTTGATTTCGGTTATAAATGAAAAAGATTATAACTGTCAACTCCACTTTATATAGCTCGCCACGATGGAAACTAGGCTTCCTGCTGCGAATCACGTGACTTAGATCTCTGTTTCAAACATCAACACGGCAGAGATAGGGGCGTGCGCAGCCTATGTTATTTTATGGTCTATAGATTATAGACGACACAGACACGCTCGCGTCATGAGTGGTTGCTGATTTATACGCAGGCATGAAAGTAGTAGTGGATTTAGACCATAATTTCGCTCGTGTAAAACGGGCTTTATACGGAACGAACAACGGGAGTTCGCGTCCTCTCCGCTTCGGTACTAAATTCAGTGATCAATACAATGCACTCGCATTGCCACAGTGTGCTGTTTATCGCGCGCGAATTGTTGGTGAGTGTTTTGTATGGTGATGGAGTGGTCGGATGAAAACGTGCGTATGTTTCTAGAGGAGTACAGATCCCCTAGGTGCTTGTGAGACCCTAAGGATTCACAGCATAAAATGCCCACCAAAACATAATGCTTGGCAAGAAATTGCCGAATTACTGACTTTGTCAAAAAAAAATGGTTCATATGGCTCTGAGCACTATGGGACTCAACTGCTGTGGTCATTAGTCCCCTAGAACTTAGAACTACTTAAACCTAACTAACCTAAGGACATCACACACATACATGCCCGAGGCAGGATTCGAACCTGCGACCGCAGCAGTCGCACGGTTCCGGACTGCGCGCCTAGAACCGCGAGACCACAGCGGCCGGCTGACATTGTCAACAGACGAAGTTGAGAAGAAAATGAATTCACTACTGTCGTCTTTTAGGTGTTAAAATGTAAGAAATGGGTGCAGCCGGAAAAAAAATCTAAGTGGTTTGCCTTCAAACCGGTGTGATATGATACTCTTCTTCCCCTTCCAAATCTACAAATACTGCATAAATATATAATGTGGTGCACAAACTTTGTGGTATCATCTATCTCCTGTTTTTTCGTTTAATTCTTTGTTTCTTGTTTGTGCTATAAGAGAAATAAATGCCATCAAAATAAACAGATAACGTAGACAGATGTAAAATAAAAATAACCGGAAGACCTGATCATTCTCGTGGCTTACATTCACGGCATCTGTCTCAACGTCACAGTTTAGTTATTGTTTCACGAAATTTAAATACAGGAACAGAATAAGTGAAAATTGTTTTCCCTCCGGAGAAGATGTGGCTGCTCTTTCTTATATTTTAACATTGCCCATTTTAGTGATCTTTATAGAATCCATGAGTGTTACGCATGTATTACATACTTCAGGAATTATTTGGGAAACAAAGATGCAACTGGCATACGAAACATTTGAAGCTAGCGTAACTGTCATCTGTTGCAAAAAATTGCAGTGTTTAGTGGTGTCCTCTCCTCTGCTACTATGGGTCATCGATAATTGTGTCTTGCTTTGAAACCTTAGGTTTAAATAGTCCATCAAGATGCGGGGGTCGTTTGGAATGAAGTTAGCGATGGTTGCAGCTGCAAATCTCTAAACAGAGCCAAACTACAACTTCTTTCACGACTGCCTAAAATTTCATACACGCATTTTTCTGTGTCTACGCCGTTTTGCTTTCCTGACCAAACGGTGTGCTCACTATGCAAAAAACAAAGTTGTACGTCCTTTTCATTGTCACGCTGTACTGAAGCGTTAAGCAACTTTACCGCGACTAACTTTGGCGGCAGAAAACAGAGCACATCACATGTTTTCCTCTTCCGTTCACTCTGGTGCAAATGCTTATTCGCAGACAAGCATTGCTTGCGAAAGCTAACTCGCTTGTGTTCGCTTCCGTGTAAAAGGGGGGGGGGGCTTAACTTGCATCCTAGAAAATGTGTAACATGCTGTCCTTAATGTGCTTGTCATAGTCTAACATTTACGGTTCCTTCGGATGCGAATGCTGCAGATTTATGAGCGGTTTCACAAGCAGCCACTGAAAGGCGGCGCTGCTGGCCGTCTTGGTGTTGTGCAACGACGCGAGTGCCTACTTTTATTCCATAATGTCATATGGTATAATATTTTGGGGTAACTCTTCAAGTCAAAAGTTTTCAAAGTCCAAAGGCGTGTAATACTTAACTGCACTTTAGTTCAAAAAGGGGTCCACTACTCAGGAACACTCATCCTCAGTAATTTGCCAGCAAACATAAAAAAAAATTAGTTACAAATAAAGATCAGTTTAAAAGGAGCCTGAAATACTTACTAGTGGCCAACTCCTCCTACTCCATTGACGAATTTTTTAATAGAAACAAATGATGTATATACTAATACTATTAGTATCGTTATTTCAGCTTAAAAAAATTGACACGTTCCACATCCACGAGGATCTCCTCAGCACGGATATATGGAACGAAAAACTAATCTAACCACCACAAAAACTAGCCTTCAGATTCCGTCACAGCCCACACCACTGTTTCAAATGCGCGATCACAGTGCTGTTAACGCACGAGTCGTGTGCCGCTTTGCCATAACGCGGTAGATGGTGTAAAGCGGAAGAGGCTGGTTGTGCACTGCCTTAGACAATGGCTTTGGATACGGGAAAGCACGGACCAGACACCAATACAAAAGTTTCACCCACTGTCACTGAAAAGTGGCCTGCCGTATGGTGTATGAAACACGTCGATTACAGCAACAAGATCGCAAAGAAGAATGCGTGATGGTACATCATATGGAAATTCGAAAGAAATTTCTCTGACTTGCCTACAACACAGAGAACTTAATCAGTAAGAAAACTAATTTCCATTTGCAGTAAACATCAGTAATACACGAAATATTACAGTTGCTAAAATACTTTACAAATTCAATACATTGAAAGTTTTATCAAACATTTCAACTGGATGTTTATCCTGATTTCAAATCAGATGTGCGTTTAAGTTATTTCCATGCCCCGTCATTTATGAAGTAATCAGCAACGGTGTTCGGATGCATTTAGTAGCGTTTTAAGGTAGAGAGTGGGTTTTTTGACGAAGTTATATAGAAGGCAACGATTATATATTGTAATCTCTGCCTAATCTTGTTGAATATTTAATGACGTATCCACTTTTTGCTGAATATTTTGCACGCTGCGAGCCGAGGTTCCAGCGCACTAATAAAATAAGCTACTGCCACACCGGACGCGCCTCGCTTGGCGCCTAGGTATCTCGCGCGACTAGTGTTGCCAAGAGCTTGGATGCTTGGTGGCCACACCGAAGCATCGATGCCAGCAGCCACAGGCGTTTTACTCGCTTACAAATCCCCCCCCCCCCCCCCATGAACCATGGACCTTGTCGTTGGTGGGGAGGCTTGCGTGCCTCAGCGATACAGATAGCCGTACCGTAGGTATAACCACAACGGAGGGTTATCTGTTGAGAGGCCAGGCAAACATGTGGTTCCTGAAGAGGGGCAGCAGCCTTTTCAGTAGTTGCAAGGGCAACAGTCTGGATGATTGACTGATCTGGCCTTGTAACAATAACCAAAACGGCCTTGCTGTGCTGGTACTGCGAACGGCTGAAAGCAAGAGGAAACTACGGCCGTAATTTTTCCCGAGGGCATGCAGCTTTACTGTGTGATTAAATGATGATAGCATCCTCTTGGGTAAAATATTCCGGAGGTAAAATAGTCCCCCATTCGCATCTCCGGGCGGGGATTGCTCAAGAGGATGTCGTTATCAGGAGAAAGAAAACTGGCATTATATGGATTGGAGCGAGGAATGTCAGATCCCTTAATCGGGCAGGTAGGTTTGAAAATTTAAAAAGGGAAATGGATAGGTTAAAGTTAGATATAGTGGGAATTAGTGAAGTTCGGTGGCACGAGGAACAAGACTTCTGGTCAGGTGACTACAGGGTTATAAACACAAAATCAAATAGGGGTAATGCAGGAGTAGGTTTAATAATGAATAGGAAAATAGGAATGCGGGTAAGCTGCTACAAACAGCATAGTGAACGCATTATTGTGGCCAAGATAGATACGAAGCCCACACCTACTACAGTAGTACAAGTTTATATGCCAACTAGCTCTGCAGATGACGAAGAAATTGAAGAAATGTATGATGAAATAAAAGAAATTATTCAGATAGTGAAGGGAGACGAAAATTTAATAGTCATGGGTGACTAGAATTCGACAGTAGGAAAAGGGAGAGAAGGAAAGATAGTAGGTGAATATGGATTGGGGCTAAGAAATGAAAGAGGAAGCCGTCTGTTAGAATTTTGCACAGACCATAATTTAATCATAGCTAACACTTGGTTCAAGAATCATGAAAGAAGGTTGTATACATGGAATAATCATGGAGATACTAAAAGGTATCAGATAGATTATATAATGGTAAGACAGAGATTTAGGAACCAGGTTTTAAATTCTAAGACATTTCCAGGGGCAGATGTGTTCTCTGACCACAATCTATTGGTTATGAACAGTAGATTAAAACTGAAGAAACTGCAAAAAGGTGGGAATTCAAGGAGATGGGACCTGGATAAACTGAAAGAACCAGAGGTTGTACCGAGTTTCTGGGAGAGCATAAAGGAACAATTGACAGAAATGGGGGAAAGAAATACAGTAGAAGATGAATGGGTAGCTTTGAGGGATGAAGTAGTGAAGGCAGCAGAGAATCAAGTAGGTAAAAAGACGAGGGCTAGTAGAAATCCTTGGGTAACAGAAGAAATATTGAATTTAATTGATGAAAGGAGAAAATATAAAAATGCAGTAAATGAAGCAGGCAAAAAGGAATACAAACGTCTCAAAATTGAGATCGACAGGAAGTGCAAAATGGCTAAGCAGGGATGGCTAGAGGACAAATGTAAGGATGTAGAGGCTTATCTCACTAGGGGTAAGATAGATACTGCCTACAGGAAAATTAAAGAGACCTTTGGAGATAAGAGAACCACTTGTATGAATATCAAGAGCTCAGATGGAAACCCAGTTCTAAGCTAAGAAGGGAAAGCAGATAGGTGGAAGGAGTATATAGAGGGTCTATACAAGGGCGATGTACTTGAGGACAATATTATGGAAATGGAAGAGAATGTAGATGAAGATGAAATGGGAGATATGATACTGCGTGAAGAGTTTGACAGAGCACTGAAAGACCTGAGTCGAAACAAGGCCCCGGGAGTAGACAACATTCCATTGGAACTACTGACGGCCTTGGGAGAGCCAGTCCTGACAAAACTGTACCATCTGGTGAGCACGATGTATGAAACAGGCGAAATACCCTCAGACTTCAAGAAGAATATAATAATTCCAATCCCAAAGAAATCAGGTGTTGACAGATGTGAAAATTACCGAACTATCAGTTTAATAAGCCACAGCTGCAAAATATTAACATGAATTCTTACAGACGAATGGAAAAAACTAGTAGAAGCCGACCTCGGGGAAGATCAGTTTGGATTCCGTAGAAATACTGGAACACGTGAGGCAATACTGACCTTACGACTTATCTTAGAAGAAAGATTAAGGAAAGGCAAACCTACGTTTCTAGCCTTTGTAGACTTAGAGAAAGCTTTTGACAGTGTTGACTGGAATACTCTCTTTCAAATTCTAAAGGTGGCAGGGGTAAAATAAAGGGAGCGAAAGGCTATTTACAATTTGTACAGAAACCAGATGGCAGTTATAAGAGTCGAGGGACATGAAAGGGAAGCAGTGGTTGGGAAGGGAGTGAGACAGGGTTGTAGTCTCTCCCCGATGTTATTCAATCTGTATATTGAGCAAGCAGTGAAGGAAACAAAAGAAAAATTCGGAGTAGGTATTAAAATCCATGGAGAAGAAATAAAAACTTTGAGGTTCGCCGATGACATTGTAATTCTGTCAGAGACAGCAAAGGACTTGGAAGAGCAGTTGAACGGAATGGACAGTGTCTTGAAAGGAGGATGTAAGATGAACATGAACAAAAGCAAAACAAAGATAATGGAATGTAGTCGAATTAAGTCGGGTGATGCTGAGGGAATTAGATTAGGAAATGGGACACTTAAAGTAGTAAAGGAGTTTTGCTATTTGGGGAGCAAAATAATTGATGATGGTCGAAGTAGAGAGGATATAAAATGTAGACTGGCAATGGCAAGGAAAGCATTTCTGAAGAAGAGAAATTTGTTAACATCGAGTATAGATTTAAGTGTCAGGAAGTCATTTCTGAAAGTATTTGTATGGAGTGTAGCCATGTATGGAAGTGAAACATGGACGATAAATAGTTTGGACAAGAAGAAAATAGAAGCTTTCGAAATGTGGTGCTACAGAAGAATATTGAAGATTAGGTGGGTAGATCTCGTAACTAATGAGGAGGTATTAAATAGGATTGGGGAGAAGAGAAGTTTGTGGCACAACTTGCCCAGAAGAAGGGACTGGTTGGTAGGACATGTTCTGAGGCATCAAGGGATCACCAATTTAGTATTGGGGGGCAGCGTGGAGGGTAAAAATCGTAGAGGGAGACCAAGAAATGAATACACTAAGCAGATTCAGAAGGATGTAGGTTGCAGTAGGTACTGGGAGATGAAGAAGCTTGCACAGGATAGAGTAGCATGGAGAGCTGCATCAAACCAGTCTCAGACTGAAGACAACAACAACAACAACAACAACAACAACAACAACAACAATTCAAATGTGTCTTCCAAAGCTGAGTCAGAAAACGCGGGAACTACAATCACACTGAGTAACTAGTATTAACTGTGAGAAAAGTGAACGTTGTGAATTAAATATTTTGTACAAAACAAAATTTTGCAAATTTCGAGCTAAGTTTTTTGGTCATTTACGAATGAATGTAAAATTGTTCGCCATGATTTTCACGCCTATTACACAAAAACTTGTAAACTGCACAATCTGAAAACTGCAGATATTAATGCTTCTTCATCCATGGTAGAAAAGAAAGAAACGATTACATTATCAGCAGTGCTTACACATAGCTCCTACAATGGTGTCAGACCTCATTTTGCCAACGTAGTGCAGAAACTATACTTAGCGTGGACTCAACAAGTCGTTCTAAGTCCCCTGCAGGAATACTGAGCCATGTTGCCTCTACAGCCGTCCATAATTGCGAAAGTGTTACCCGTGCAGGATTTTGTGCGCGAACTGACCTCTCAATTATGTCCCATAAATGTCTGATGGATGCCCAAATCGTTCGCTCGAATTGTTCAGGATGTTCCTCCAGCCAATATGTTCCCCCAACGAATAGCAAACAATTGTGGTCCGGTGATATGGCGCATTGTGATCCATAAAAATTCCATCGTTGTTTGGGAACAAATTCCATGAATAGCTGCAAATGGTCCCCAAGTAGCTGAACATAACCATTTCCAGTCAATAATCGCTTCAGTTGGATCAAAGGCTCCAGTCCCTTTCATGCAAACACAGCCCACACGACTATGGAGACACCAACAGCGGACACAGTGACTTTTTGTCAACGTCAGTCCGTGGCTTCGTGGGGTCTGCGGCGCATTCGAACCATACCACTAGCTCTTACCAATTGAAATCAAGACTCGTCTGACCTGGCCACGGTTTCCAGTTGTCACGAACCGAGGAGGGGCGCTGCAGGTGATGTCACTCTGTTAGCAAAAGCACTCGCGTAGGTCATCCGGTGCCATAGCCGATTAACGCCAAATTTCGCCGCACTATCTTAACAGATACGTTCGTCATACGTCCCACGTTGACTTTTGCGGTTATTTCACGAAGTGTTGCTTGTCTATTAACATTGACAACTCTACGCAAATGCCGCTGCTCTCGGTCGCTGAAATTTGGTATTCTCGGCAGACTCTTGACACTCTGAATACTGAATTCTCAAAAGGCTTCCGAAATGGATAATACCATGCGTCTAGCTCAAACTACCATTCCGCATTCGATCTTAAATCCCGTGGTGTGGCCATCACCACGTCGGATACCGTTTCACATTAATCACCTGAGTACAAACAACAGCTACGCCAATGCACTGCACTTTTATGCCTTGTGTACGCGATACCTCAGCCATTTTTAAGTCACTTCAGTGTATCCCGTAGTATAATCTTCCAAGCCACTAAATAACACACCAGAAAGAAAAAAACACGACATTTCGCCTAGCTTCACGCCGAACGACCAGCTTAAATCACCTAGCCCTCATTGTGGCCAGTCTCGTTAAGTTCACAGCTGTTCGTTTAGCGAGTCGCGAGGCAACTAGGCGCGTGCCGTGTGGGTAGCCGACGTGCATTTGCGGCGTTGTTAGTCCGAAACCCCTTTTACACGATCGACCTTGTCTCAACTGATTGCTCGAGACAAGTGTGTCTACTGCGGCGCCCCCGACATTTTACTCCCGTACTTAAGTCTTGTCTGCTTTGAGTGGTCGTTTTCGTTTACACGTCAGGGCTAAAATTGTGGATGTTATGACAGCCGTCTGCTGTGCTGTTTGGCATCCGGATAGTGAAAGTAAGGTTATGAGGGGCTATCCTTTTTACGAAAAAATCTAAATATATTTATAAAATTTAGGAACAGGGAATGACAATAGAGTTTATTAACGACAAGAGCAGAAGTCGTAGTTGAAGTTCTTGTCAAAGGTCATGGAATAAACTTCACACTCCTGAGAACTGAAAGAACAGAAACAGTGTCATCCAAACATTTCAGAACACATACATTTATTTGCTCCAGGAATAGGTACATGCAAACACATCGAGCAATTTGCAGAACGCAGTAAATACCTTCTTTTTGCTTTATCCTTTGTATCTTCTTTTTTGCTAAGTACTAAATAACTATGAAAATTATTTTTTTCGTCCAATAATTCTGATTTTTTTCACTCTTGAAATAATTTTCAGTAAAACACATTTATCTATTTACATTCTTATTTGTGCATAGTCTAGGTTTTTTTCTGTCCAAAACGTTAATACTTCTTGCTTTCAGATATTTCTTACTTGTAGTACGAAAAAATACCAGGACCTTATCTTTTCAATGTGCCACAGAAACATAGTAAAGATTAAATCATTTTCTATAATAGGAGTGAAATCGACCTATGTTAGCAGACATCGCTATAGTCCTTTGTCTCTGCGCACGCGCAATGTGCAGCATACTCGGAAATTTACAACTCCACACTCGGCACAATCTATACATCGTTGACGCTACAGACAAGCTCGCGTCGTGGTTAGTTGCTGATTTACACGCACGAAAGGCGCAGGCACTTGGTGTAGTCGATTTTGACCAGAAAGTCGCTCGTGTAAAACGAGCTTACGCGCGTTTGGAGCAACACTCACGCTCGGTGGCCGCGCAACTAACGCCAGCAGAAGAGCTGCTTGCGAACCACTGAGCGAAATGGCCCCGTGTGAAATCGGCCATAGATGGCAAACTGCGGTGCGTATACGCTTGTCCGCTACCTTCGGACGGTTTATTTGGCGAGAACAAAGGGGGCGCTCAAATCCAGTGATAAGGAGCACTGTAGCGTGCGTATTACGCCACCTTTACACAAGTGAATTTGTTGTTTCGATCGACCACTCGTGGCAATGTGGTCTACTGCAGCACCCACAGCGTAGGCCTGTTATGCCTGAACTCAGGCTCGCCTGTCAATATTAGTCGCTCTTATCCGGACGTCGACGCCCAACATTTCGGGTACTTTGAGAGCCGTATGCTGTAAAAATAAGTTTACGAGGAGCAGTCTTTACAAAAAGTCGATATTCCGTGTCATCAGTAAGAAACTACCAGCAACAGAATATTTTAATAGCCAAATCCAAATTCTCAGTGCCTGTTCTTGACAAAGATTTATCTACGGAAACTCTTTCCATATTGCTGAGGAAAAAAGAAAAGTATCGCCCTAACATTAGAAATCACCATCATTCATTTGCTCGAGAAAATAAATACGTACAAATACATAGAATATTAATTTTTACATGTAGATAACAACAAATATCCATCTGTGGCAACTGAATGTTTATTATGTTTTTAACCAAAAATGTTCCTATATCTACATAGATACTCCGCAAGTCACCGTACGGTGCGTGGCGGAGAGTACCCTGTACACCACTGATCATTTCCTTTCATGTTCCACTTGCAAACATAGAGAGGGAAAAGCAACTGTATCTGCCTCCGTATGAGACCTAATTTCTTTAATCATATCTTCGCGGTCCTTATGTGCAGTGTGTGTTGGAGGCAGTAGAATCATTCGGCAGTCAGCCTCAAATGCGGGTTCTCTAAATTTTCTCAATAGTGTTTCTCGAAAAGAACGTCGCCTTTCCTCCAGGGATTCTCAGTTAAGTTCCCACAGCACCCCCGTAACAATTGGGTGTTGTTCGAATCCACCAGTAACAAATCTAGCAGCCTGCCTCTGTCTTCCTTTAATTCGACCTGGAACGGATTCCAGATAGTCGAGCAGTACTCAAGAATAGGTCCCACCAACGTCGTATATGCGGTCTTCTTTACAGGTGAACCAACCATTCTTTCCCAAAATTCTCCCTATAAACCGAAGTACACCATTCGCCTTCCGTACCACAGTTTTCACATGCTCGTTCCACCTCATATCGTTTTGCAACGTTTCACTCGGGTATTTAAGGGTAGTTGGAACGCCCTATCCCGACAATGTTAAATTTAGTGACTTGGCTTCCTTGTATTTCAGGAACTACTGTAGTCATTGACATGAAACTTCTACAGGATATTAAACTGTATGTTCTGAGTCTACTGAACCACAATAATTACATTTCAGCCACTGCTTTCGAAAATACAATTTTTTAATTACATGGTTAAAATTTTGTGTACTTTTTTGGACGTTATTCTAAATAATTTTAATTATACGTAAATTACGTTCTTCTTTTAGTTCAGTAGACTCAGGATATGCATGTTATTACTCACTGAAAATTTGAATACTCTTCTCGAAGTGGTTTCTGAGATTTAGGGAAAATTCAACAGAAAATGTGAATTTTCAAGAACGGCTTCTAAAATTTCAAAAGACTAATTCACTTAATACATGGTTAATTTTTTTTAAAATTTTAGTCACTCAGAAGCACCCTGCACCATACTGTATATCATCCTCTTTATCTTTTTCCAAGTTTTTTCTTTTCTTCTTCCTGCACTCCTTAGTGGCCAACTGTGCAGCATACTCTGCTTTATCAATGCGAACCTTGTCCATCAGTTCAAGTTCCCTGATGCAGTTTGCTCCAGAATTAATTCTCATATGCTGTAGCACTTTCACCCTACTAATGTTGCCATCATTAAAAGCAATAACAGCATCACTGACCCCCTCTCCTCCCCCCCCCCCCCCCAACTTAGTGTCTTCATTCTAACAAAAACATTTTTTGGTAAGCGAGTCCATATAAGATTATTGAACGACTCATTGGGATTTTTAGTCTGACCATGCAGGCACTTCTTCAGTAATTCAGGATTTGCCAGATCTCTGCAAATAGGTTTTACGATATCAATGACTACTGCTGGGATGGAATGTTTATGGCTGTATGAAGCACTGTCGTGCTGGGCATTGTGGTAACTGCACCAAGAATCAGGCAAAGTTGGTGTACCGGTTTTTCATCAATTGACAGTCTGTGGAAGAAGGAAGCCCACACTGCCTGCTTCAAATGGCTCTAAGCACTATGGGACTTACCATCTGTGGTCATCAGTCCCCTAGACTTAGAATTACTTAAACCTAACTAACGTAAGGACATCACACACATCCATGACCGAGGCAGGATTCGAACCTGCGACTGTAGCAGCAGCGCAACATACAGGATTCTATTATTTAAGAAGTCTTCGAGCCACTCACATATCTGTGAACTTATTCCATATGCTCGTACCTTCGTTAACAGCCTGCAATGGGGCACCGTTTCAAAAGCATTCCGAAAATCTAGAGATATGGAATCTGCTTGCTGCCCTTCATCTATTGTTCGTAGTATATCGTGTGAGAAAAGGGCTAGCTGAGTTACGTACGAGCATTCCCTTTTGAACCGGCAGTACAACAGCCTCTGCTTCCTCACCATGCTCCGAATTTCGTTGTTAAAATATGGTTGGTCTTGTCCAATCTTTATCCCCTTACTAAGCACATAACTCTCCAGACAACGACTTACAATTTCCTTAAACTTTGCCCATAATTGCCCTACATCCATCTCACTGGAATTAAGTGATGCCAATTCACTGTCTAAGTGAGATGGTAATAACTGCTTATCTAGCAGAAACGCTCTCCTAGCCATCTTGACTGATTTATTAACTTTCCCAATCATAGTTGCTATAATGACATCATGATCGCTAATCCCTGTTTCTCTACTGACATTGTCGATAAGGTCCGGCCTATTCATAGCTCCAAGGTCGAAGATATTTCCACTGCGTGTGGGCTGCCGAACAAGCTGCTCAAGAGTTTTCAGAAAATGTGTTCAAAAGTATTTCCCATGACTGTGTGTATCCCCAGCAAACTCATAGACATCCCACTCTACACTCGGTCGGTTCAAGTTGCCTCCAACTAATATTGCATCATCTGGGTATTTACGCGCTATTGAAAATAGACTTTCTCTGAATACTCTAGAGCCGTCACAGCAGAATCGGGTTGCCGGTAAAAACATCCAAAAATTAAATTAGTTTGACCTAGACCTGTTATAAGTGATCAGATGACTTCACAGTCTCTCAACTTCTGCCTCAACAGAGACAATATTTTTGTCAACTGTAATGAACACCCCCTCTTATGACTTCTAATCTGTCCTTCCAATATACGTTCACGACTCGCTATAATCTCAGAACTTTCCACTTCGGGTTTCAACCAGCTCTCGGTCCGAAGAATAATTTTAGCGCGAGAACTTTCCTAGAGAGAAGTAAATTCTGGAACATTATTACGAATACTTTGACAGTTTACTGATAAAATCATGAGTATAAGTGTCTTTATTCTGAACGCCATTTGACTTCCCTTGATGCATATCGACTGGCGAGTGTTCATCATAGCACTACACGGATCAGCGAGAACGGAAACGACACATGGTTCTGCACATATCGACTACGTCGGTCCCACCTCAAACCAAGCGATCAATGAAAAGTCAGAATTGGACGACCAATGGGAAAGCGCTATGTTTTAACGGCGTGTATGCAAACTGAGTTAATTTTCGAGAACAGCTGATTTTTGTTGACCATCTAAAGCACTGCTACTTCTTTGAAAATTTACGTACTTATGAGTGAAAAATGCTTCATCTGAAAATTAAATATATTTGCGATAACTGTACTTGATTGTGAAAATTGTGTGTAGTGTCTTTTACGTATTGCTGTTTTATACAGTGAAATCAGATAACCTATGCGTGTAGAAAGTGAAGTCTGGAGATTCTAGAATAGTTTCTACCAGAAAGGTTTGGTTTACTTTACAGTGCAGTAACAGAAACAAGCCCTGTATCATGAATGCTATCAAGTGGACGCCAAATATACGAAATGCAGATACTTTAACAGAGTGTAAACGTGTAGCACTGTATGGAAAATCTGTATTTTTCATCGTTATGTTTGATACAGTGTTCACCTGCGGCATATCTACTGCAATTCGACGCATTCATTGTGTCAAATTTTACATTTTGATTTAGATGTTGGGTTACAAATTATTCAGTCACCAAATGTGGGCTTCAGCCACGTAATCTGGATCTCCTCAAGTTGATTAAACTGAACCCCTTAATTTTTTATGTTTAAAGTCTTCCTGTATTACTATACACTCGTATCCTCTTGCTGTTTCTAAGCGGATAATAGGAAGAGTCAATCAAAGAAAATTGAGTCTGTCGAAAATGACTAAAGCACTTAGTGTAGCTCAAAAACAGACGAGTTTAAAGAATGCCTGTGAGCAGTTTAATCTTTAAAAACAACTCTTATGAGGGTGTCCAACAAGTACAGTACACCTGAGGAAGCGGAAAAAATAAAGAGCCAGACCAACACTTTTGGGTAAATATCTTGAAGAGCTAGTTTAGTACAGTACTGTCTTGCTGTGGTGGTGGTGGTGGTGGTGGTGGTGGTGGTGGTGGTTTGTGGAGCGCTCAATTGCACATTCATTAGCACCCGTACAAATCCAAATCTGTACACAATCCAATCGAGCCACTTTCACGAATGAATATGGAATGATGAGCACAACACAATCACCCAGTCCCCAGGCAGAGAAAATCCCCAACCCGACAGGGAATCGAGCCTGGGGCCCCATGATCCAAACGAAGCAACGCTAGCCACTAGACCACGAGCTGCGGATTCTTGCTATGGAAGCATCTTTCTTCACGCTTACACATAACGACACGTCAAGGATGGCTATAGAACTGGCAGAAAGAAATAACGCTGAACACCCCCTATCAAAGACGAAATTGCTGGGAAAAAGGGGGTAGTTCTTAAAGAACAAAACTAAACTGTCAGAAATAAATCCCACAGGAATACCCTTTAGCAGGTGTGTGTGGTTCAGAAAAGAAAGTACACAGCAATTCTTTACCTTTCTGGTAGATGTTATATTACACCTACTTTGCAACAAGCTTATGTTTTCTCTGATTTAATACGTCTTCTAATTTTGTTTAGTGCTATCCTGATTATTTGTACTTTGGATCCGATTTTGGAACTTGATAATTGCAAAGTTTTTAAAATGTTTTTCATAATAACTTTTCGTTCATTTCCTACGAATACCTTGTAAAGGGTGCATAACGTCATAAAGTAAATATTACATGCTTTAAAACACAAATTTTGCGCTTTTCTATTTTTAAATAAAAAAGGAATGGAGTTCCACTTTTTAGGCACTTTCCTTTCAAAAAGTCGTTGCTGCTTGTTAACTCTTAGCAATTTAAGCTGTAGTCTTTGGTTCCTACCTAACCATAACTACAGAAATAGCGACATTATCGAAAAAGACCGACAAATATTTGCGACAAGTAAAAATACAAATATTATTGCTGGTCTCATAATCCGTTACAAACGCAGAGATAAAACTGCATACCACGAGCGACTAATCTGTGACCATCCACACGCTAATATGATGCCTTTAACCACACTGACACACTCAACGTTGAGCATAATGTTCATGTTGGAATCGCCTGATGAATTTTGCTGTCCATGCGTCGTTAACTGATATTTACTTATAAGAAACCCTGCCAAGGGTAATATGTTTGTAATAAATCTTCAATGCGCCAAAAACAACTTTGGTAGGAAAACGAATACAAATCTGTAAGCGCGTGAAAGATAGGATTTTCCTACTGGCTTTCCACTTGTGCTTTGGTCGATTGATTAAGAACTGGGACGACGTTATGGGGATAGCGCAAAACCTTGTGTCGTTTCCGTTCTCGCGCTCGGACCCTGCTGAAGGAGCGGCAACCTGTCCACTCACAGGGTGAATGGGCGAGTTGGTGTGATGAATGGTAGGTAGAAATAATGTAAATTGATGCGGATGAGAGGGAAAAACACATTCATAATTTTCGGATACAGAATTAGTAGTGGCCTGCTGGAGACAGTCACAACATTTAAATATCTGGGAGTAACGTTGCAAAGCGATATGATATTAAATGAAACGAACACGCGAGGCTTGTGGTTGGAAAGGTGAATTGTCGACTTCGGTTTATTGGGAGAATTCTGGGAAAGTGTGGTTCATCTGTAAAGGAGACCGCGTGCAGGGCGCTAGTGCTATTTACTCTTGAGCACTGCTCGAGCGTTTGGGAGCCGCACCAGGTCGAATTAAAGGAAGACAGAGACGGGCTGCTAGATTTGTTACTGGTGTATTCGAACAACACGCAAGTGTTTAAGTGTTGCGGAGATGCTTCGGGAACTCAAATGGGACAGAATACCATTGAGGAAATTTAGAGAACCGACTTTTGAAGCTGACAATAGAACAATTCTGTTGCCTCCAACACACACAGCGTATAAGGACCACAAAGACCAAATACGAGAAATTAGGCTTACAGGCAGTACTTTTTCCCTCGTTCTATTTGCGAGTGCAACAGAAAAGCAAATGGCTAGTAATTGTACGGTCTCCCTCGGCCATGCAGCGTAAGGTGGATTGCGCAGTACTAGTGTAAATGTAGATGTACGTATTAGAGTGGGGTGGTGGGATGGAAAAGGAGAGTGGGTGGGCAGTGGGATAGTGGGACAGAGTGTTTTTTTTCCAATCCATAACTGTAAACAGTAAAATAACCTAAGTGTGCTGCCAGGAAACACTATACGGCGAATAACAAAACAATATACAGTTAAATAATTATCTTTCAATTTATACTCTACTGATGAGTCTTAAAGTGGATTTACATCTGTGCGCCCTGCGTCTAGTTGCCCTGCGCCAAGTAGAGGCACACATATGGGTGCACGCCTCTTTCTCAACATCTGTTCATGAGATTCCATTACACACACACACACACACACACACACACACACACACACTTAATGCGCCTGATTGGCCGACCAGTGGGCAGTGGGTTTGTTTATCAGTGCCAGCGATTGAAGACTGAGCACCACCTAGCATTACTTACGATAAGCTCCGAGAAACAAAACGCTTTCTAGATTTTATAAATATTTACAATGAAAAAATAAAGAATATTTAAATACTTGTATTTTTATTTGTCTTGTAAAATGTATAATCATAATGAATTCTAAATACTAGAAAACTTTATATTAGGCAAAAAGCAGTCATCATCAAATCAGGACGCTTGTAATGTCCATTTTATATTATGAATGCATATTTTTGCTTGCGCTTTAGACAGCCCTTCGCATATCCAACATACGAGATCCTGTACGACAGTAGCACGTGGACTTCGACCAGCTTCGCCATTTTCTGCGCCGATTAAATACTTCTGTTACCGCGTCACGTGACCATAATGCCACCAGTCGGCATCCAAAGTCGCAGTGGACATGGGTCATAATGTTTTTGCTGACCAGTGTTAAGTTCCCTCTGAGCTTTGGGCGATTGTTAGGAAAAGAATCATACTGTAAAAAATACAAGTGAGGATTGGCCACGAGTTACATGGTATTTTTAGACCAAGATATATGCACCTTACTTCTGCTATACTTATCCAAGTGTCTCCAGTATGTTTGTAATTAGAAGTGTAGTCATACAGGTTTTGGATATCTCTGTGGAAGTTTATTCGGTTTATAGTACTTAGTGTGTTTCTCCATCGGAAACAACGAAATTAACACAAGATACCAAAGCGGTAAACTTGGAAATAACTTTCCGCTATTTAACCCACTGAAGAGATTTATGTAAAAGGTGATTCAGCTGCCCCTACATGACAGAAGCCAGTTAGCTCTAGAGATATGCAGCACTTTGTCAAAATGTCGCAGAATAATTATGTATATGAAGACATCTTAGACGTATATACAAATTTTGTTTATGAAACTACCTTAGCACATTAATGCGGCGATTCATATATTAAGATTTTCATTGAGTCATATATGGGAAAGTAGTTTACTTCCACACTTCCCGTTTTGATATCTCCTGTTAATTTCGTTGTTTCTGATGGAAGAACACGCTTTATAAGGCAACGTTTCTGAACCATTTACGGAACATTAAGTACTATAAACGGAATAAACTTAGATACATCAAAACCCTGTATGACTACACTGCTAATTACACAAAAAAAGACTGGATAAATTTGGATAAGTATGGCAGAAGTAAGGTAAAGCTTCGTCCGAAAATACCATGTAACTCATGCCCAATCTAATTGCAAAGGCTTTCGCGGTCAGCTTCAGTCGATATAAAAGTTCTCTGGGTATGGTACCGCGTCATATAAAACTGCTGCTGGAGAAAACCTATCTTTCAGCCACGCCTGCGCTACGGTCGCAGGTTCGAATCCTGCCTCGGGCATGGATATGTTAGGTTAGTTAGGTTTAAGTAGTTCTAAGTCTAGGGGACTGATGACCTCAGATGATAAGTCCCATAGTGCTCAGAACCATTTGAATCAGCCACGCCTACAACGCCTTCCTTCTGGGTCTTGGGGTGCAGCCTGCCTTCTATAGCAGGCTCCACTAAGGACAAGATAGATGCATTACACACCGCAGGTTTGTACAAGGTGGAATGGCATACATCGGCGAAGCTGGCACGCCAATAGCAACGCGCATTCAGGAACACGAGCGCTATATTCGTCTAGGGCAACGCAACAAACCTGCAGTGGCAGAACATCAGTAAGATTGCGGAAAAGAAAATTCAGCGAAGCCCGAGTGTTGGCCAAGCAGCCGGTTATGACGAAACGTGAAATCAGAGAGGCCATCGAATTACTTAAACATCCTACGAACATGAGTAGAGAGAATGTACTAACGCTTGTCCCAGCTTGGCTGCCAGCCATCAGAGCCCAACAGACCGCACTGTCAACACGAGGCATGAGCACTACCGGCGAGTAGCTGTCGCCGCGCCTCCGACGTCCAGCGTTTGGTAAACAGGAGACAACTTCTCATTTGCCGGTGACCACCAATCATGGCAAGTAATGCAAGAGCCAATAGACAACAGGGGTTACGCTTTCCCTCCACCGCAGTAACCTATTAAAATAAAGTTCCATTTCCTTCTTCCTTAAGTGAGCAATGAAATAAACTATCTTTTTAATATTATGACGTAATGGCATGCGCAGTGAAGAGTAATAACAAAATATAAGGGACGCTGCACAGCTATAACGCACCAGTAGACCCAGAAGAAGACCACTGCAACTGTGGCCGAAACGTTGGTTTTCTCCACCAGTAGTTCTATACAATATGACGCGGTACCATACCTAGAAAAATTTAGATCATGCCCAGGCCTCATTTTTTTCCCCCAGTGTGATTCCGTTTGCTAATAGTCGCCCAAAGCTCTGAGAGGAAACTCGCATAGATTACGTGGCTGTCGCCTGTCTGGATACCGTTCATGATACAGACATAGTGCGGATTGCATAAAGCGACATTGTTAGGTGCAGCTGAATCAATAATTAGGGTGCAGGTTGCAGGAATAACAGGACCTCTGTCCAGGTGAGTGTACTGCTATAAATACAGTATCAGACAAGACAATGCAGGAACGGGAATAAGAAAATACGGAAGACGGTAAATTTAATATGAACACCATAGTGAACATCAGAGCCAAAACAGACATGAAGCCAACACCTGCCCCAATAATACCAAGTTTACATGCCTCCTAGCTCCGAAGATGAAGAGATAGAATGAAAATGTGATAAGAGAAATTATTCCTATAGTTAAGAGAGAGGAAAATTTAATTTGTTATGGGGGACCGAAATTCTATAGTAAGAAATGGGAAAGAGGGAAAATTAGAACATGGACTCTAGAAAAGGAAAGAAAGGGTAACCCACCTTGCCGAATTTTGTAACGGGCATAATTAAATTATTGCCAATACTTGGTTTAAATATATTGAAAGAAAGCGACCTGGAAACACCAGAAGGTTAAAGAAAAATAAACCTGCATTTGTAGATTTGGAGAAAACTTTTGACAACGTTGACTGGACTGCACTCTCAGGAATTCTGAAAGTAGCTGGTACAAAATACTGTGAGCGAAAAGCTATAGATAACTAGCACGGAAAACAGGCTGCTGTTACAAGAGTAGAAGTACATGAAAGGGAAGCAGTAGTTGAAAATAAGAGTGAGACAGAGTCGCAGCCTCAACCTGCATATTGAGGTAGTCGTGAAGGAAACCAAGGATAAATATGGAAAGAAAATTAAAATTTTGAAGTTTGCTAATGACACTGGAATTCTTTCAGAGGTGGCAAATGACTTTGAAGAGCAGTTGAATGGACTGGATAGTATCTTGAAAACTAAGAATATCAACAAAAGTAAAACAAGCCCAATGGAATGTTGCCCAATTAAATCGGGCGGTGCTGAGGCAATTTGATTACGAAATGATACACTAAAAGCAGAGATTTTGCTATTGGGGTAGAAAAAGATGTTGGCAGAAGTACAGATAAAAAAATGTTGGCTGGCAATGGCGAAGAAAGGCTCCGGAAGAAGAGAAATTTGTTAATATCGAATATAAGTTTAAGTGTTTGGAAAACTTTCGTGGAGTTATTTGTTTGGAGTTTAGCCTTTTACAGAAGTAAAATGTGGACCATAAGTAGTTCAGAAAGGCGAGAATAGCTTCTGAAATTTAATACTACAAAAGAATGCTGAAGATTGGTGGGGTAGATGGTAGAACCAATGAAGAGGTACTGAGCTGAATTCGAGAAAAGGAAAAAAAATCTGCAACTAGAAGAGGGATCACGGCCTCGTCAATTTAGTAACCGGGGGGGGGGGGGGGGGGGGGGAGACCAAAGTTCGAAAACAATAAGCAGGTTCAAAGAATGTAGGATGCCATAGTTATGCAGTACTGACGAGACTTGCACATGGCTAATTGGAGAAAAAACGTTAATACAGTATTAGTTAATTGCAGGAGCGTCCGTGGAAAGGTCCCAGAACTAGTCTCGCTTATAAATGGTAATAGTACTCACACAGAACCTGGGACAGCCAGCTGGCTCAGGTGTTAATAGCAATTGCATTCTAAATTCCAACTGGTATGGAATCGAAAAGATAGGCTGAAGGTCGGTGGTGGTGGTAGTGGTAGTGGAGTTTTATTGCCTTAAACGAAATGATGGTATCAAATGAGGTTAGTAGAGATACTGAATGGATGAAGACAAGTGCTAAGGGGGGGGGGGTCAAATATGGTAATCGAATGCTTTTCCAGACCCCTTGGATCAGTAGTAGTAATGATGGCACATTTCAGGGAAATGTTGGAGATTTCAACTTACCAACTTAGAAGTGATCAGGGCGGGTAGCGGATACGTGTGAAATTGTTCTAAATGGCTTATCCAAAAATTATCTTGAGCAGTTAATCAGAGAACCTAATCGTGCAATCTAAGATCGCCTAGCAACAAAAAGGCCAGAACTTTTGGACTCTGTTAGCATAGATCGAGAAATCAGTGCCGTTATAGTAGCAGTGACTGCGGGTGTGAATAGGACTGTAAAGACAGGTTTGCAGATATTTCTGTTTAGTAAGAATGACAAGAAACAGACGTCAGATAACCTGGGCGGTCAACATACAACTTTAACTCTTAAACTGAAAGTTTTGAATATAAATGGACAGAATCCTATTTCAGGAATATCCTGAGGAAAGTCTTGAGCGATGGGAAAGATCTGCTACGGTTTTAGAGGCGCTCTAGAAACTGAACGAAGCCAAAATTGACGTACGAAGTTCGTGGGTTAAATATTCAGGGAAGTCGAAAGTACAATTCTATCTAGCGATCTTATAAAAAATGCCAAGAAGTTTAGGCCTCATGTATGATACGCAACAGATCAAGGCAATCTGTTCACACAACTTGCGATCATAACGGCATCGAAACGGGCACGGCAGAGAGAAGGGGTAAATTCTACATTTCTTTTTCAAAAACCGTTTCACTTTGCCACGGTTCCTCCTTTCAGTAATCGCCCAAACTTCAAAGTAACATACCGATTGGCCGAGCGGTTCTAGGCGCTACAGTCTGGAATCGCGCGACTGCTACGGTCGCAGGTTCGAATCCTGCCTCGGGCATGGATGTGTGTGATGTCCTTAGGTTAGTTAGGTTTTAGTAGTTCTAAGTTCTAGGGGACTGATGACCACAGCAGTTAAGTCCCATAGTGCTCAGAACCATTTTTTTAACATACCGAAACAAGTGACCGCGGGATAGAAAAACAACAAAAGTCGCTCAAAAGAGGAAATGCGATTGCATCTGATGGGATAACTAAATACGATTCCACATTGAGTACACGATAAAGCTTGGTCCCCTTGCGTACCAGTGTGCCGTATGTCGCTGGAGGAGCGAAGCTTCCGTAATGATTGGAAAAAAAAGTGCTGTTGATTACAGTGTACAGGATAGATCGTCGAACATACGCACAGACTTTATCGTTAACGGCAGTCTGTTACACGGTTTATGCTTGCTTATTTTTAAATTTCAAAGGTCCGAAAATCTACTGTGTAGGAATGAACACTGGTTTCGAAAACAACGATTAAGTGAAACCCAGTTCGCCCTGTTTGTCCAAGGGATCCCGAAAGCCGTAGATACCCGCACACAGGTTGATGCCGTGTTCCATGAGTTCCGGAAACCGTTCGAGGGGTAGGAGAAACTAGTGTTTAACCTCCCGTCGACAACGAGGTCATTAGAGACGGAGCGCAAATTCCGATTATTGATGGAGACGGAAAGCGGCCGTCCCCTTTTGAAGAAATCATCCTGGCATTTGGCTGAAGCGATATAGGGACATCACGGAAAACCTAGATCTGGATGGCTGGACACGGGTTTGAACCGTCGTCCTCCCGAATGCGAGTACACTGCTGTAACCACTGCGCTACCCCACTCCGGTGGAAGCGTTCGATAAAGTTATGAACAGAATACGAGCCTCTTCCTAGCACGTCATTCTTAACGGAAAGAAATATTTTGACGTAAAAGTAACTACGAGCGTACCCCAAGGGAGTCCTTTAGGACCACTCCTTTTCAGCCCATGGATAAAGTTGGAAACTCCGTGGAGCCATTCCCAGCTAATTCTGTTGTATATTGAGAAGTCGCGTTCCTAGAAAATTATGGCGAAATGCAGGAAGACTTGCAAAGAACAAAGTTTTGCACGTAAATAGGCGGAAATACCAGTTACTGTACGATTACACAATTGCAGCACACTCTCTTGAAGCAGTCAGTGACAATATGCGCTGAAAGCAAGGTAATGGAAAGTGAAATTATAATAAGAACACAATTCTTCCAGAAGGATGTTTTCTCAGCAGTTAATTATAGCCCTTTTCCCTTATTTCCTATTAATGTTCATACACTGTTAATAATTTAATAGGAGCAAATAAAATCTATTCTTTATTATATACCATGATAAAATCAACGAACAGTAGCTGCCATAAATTGTAACACACAGGTTTTGTTTTACCTCCAGTTCTTTCAGAAAGTTTGTACACTTTATTGACTACAATGCTACATTTAATTTGTTGTGTGCATTATTTTTCATCTAAATCGCTCATTTAAATAATATTTTTCAGTAACGCTTCTTTTTTATTAAATGTACCTTAAAAATTAGAAAATTTTTATGGTTGTGTAGCAAAAATTACAGAAAGATAATTTTTCTGGGGGAAGGTGTGGCCGGATGGGGTGCAGCTTTGGCAGTTCTGCCAGGGTCGCAGAATCACCTCCAACGGGCCCGCCGGAGCTGGCCCTATGCTAAGCTAATCGCCAGGGCGAGGGTCGTAGCGAAAAGAGGGAAACCACTCTGTCACATCAGTGTGGCTTCAGTTTTGGAGCAGGGGTTGTGGAGTCACTACAGGCCAAACGACGCTGGCCACAGACCCGGCAACCAACAGCACAGAGCAAGGGAGAAGTGGAAACTAGGCCTGATTACCTCTGGCCTGTGTCACACTTGCACAGCACCGGATGGATGTTTATATATTACTCTGATGAGAGTTGATGTGGTGTAAAACATTCCAGGAAGTTTGGTTGGCAGGACAAAAAATAGCGTACGCATCATAAAATGTATATGATTATCACTGAGAAAGTGCTCAAGTGTAGAATCGCTGGAAAAGAGGAATTTACAAACTGTCCGGATCTGGAAAAAGGATTACAATGTGACACGTTGTAAACGAAGATGCGTTCGTGCAAAATGCTGGCATATGTTTTATTGGGCAAAAAGGAGGTCCAGAATATCATTCTGAAATGAATGCCAGGCGCTACAAAGAGTGGTTTAGGGGCGTTCTCGAAAAATTATCGAACAGGTCTGCAATTGTTTTAGATCAGACTCCATATCACTAGATGATAAATCCAGTATCACGAAATCCATCTACGAAATGGAGAAAGGATTCTACTACTGAATGGACGCAAAGCTAGTGTGTAGAGCTTCCATCTAATGCCATATCATATAAAGAATTTACTACAGATGGCCTACTGGAAAACGCACAATCGTACTTCAGGGGGCAGCAATACCTTTTGTAAATTAAACCTCTGTCATTGCCTGCAGCGCACTGCGAACCGAACACCATGGAACTTATTTGGGCGTTTGTCAAGAATAAGGTAGGAAAGAGCACATGAATTTAAAAATAAATGATACTTAACAGTTTTGTAGGAAAGCGTTTCCCAAAGTGTCTGGTGGAATTGAGTGGGTCACGTCAAACTTGAAAATATTTATGCAGAAAGATCCCACTGTCTTGACATATCAATAGAACCGTTGCTGATCCAAGTAGAAGACTGCAATAGCAGAAAAGAGACAGCCAGCAGAGAAAGCAGTTGAGGTAGATTCTATTTCAGTCATCATTCCTTACTGCAAACTTTATTCCAGCAAATCGACTTTTTGATTTACTGTTCAAATGTGCTATAGAAATGTTCATTTATGGTGAGCCGCTTGCATATCGAGCATTTGTTTGCAATTTCCCATATTATTTTACTCTACTCGCAACAGAAACTGAACGTGGCAATGTTGTACTGGAATAAGACTACGAAGTGGGGATGAATGATGCAAGGGCACTCAATAGCATCGTTATCAGTGCCCTTAAGAAGCGTCAGAATGCCATTCGCTTGGGAGTGGGGCGGGGAGGGGGGGGGGGGGGGGACGAAGGCTGTCCCCACAGGCAGAGTTGCTTTTAATGCATGAAAGTTCACCAAGCAATTACAGAAACCGCCGTCATGATGCACTGAATTATAACACTGAAAACCAATTACTAAAATGCCAAACTGCTAGGACAAACTATACATTCAGAGCACACTTACCACCTCTCCGCAGCACTTTAGGGATGGGGAACGACAGTTCACAAAATTCAGAAACTCATGTAACATTAATTTCGGTATGGGTGAGGATGGTGGGCATACCTCCAGTCAAATTGAGGATTGTCCTTTGCCCTAATGTCAGTGAATAAAACACACAAAGCAGAAACGTGTTAAACCGAAAATGACACACCACAAACTTCAGAAGGCAGAATATTCTCCCACCAGAGTAGGAAACCATGCGCAGTGTGATAAGTAGCATTTCCTTCATCAGTGTGGATGGCTTGAAGTCAGCCTGCATGGTCGATCTGAGTGACTCCAGGTTGTTTGTCGCTTCGAAGCATTTGGTTATGATTCTTCTGTCAGACTATGAGGTGACAGCACGCAATGGAATGGCACATAGATGCATATCAACATCCCTAGATGCTTCTTTCGCTGCTTCCTTGGCTGTGACATTTCCCTGTATTCTAAAGTGTCCAGGAGTAAGTTACCAGTACCAATAGAGGTCGACCTTGACCTTGAGTACAGGTTACACTGATAAAGACAGCCAGTGCCAGCAGTAGGGAGATGGCGGAGTCACTCCACCTTTGGTATCAAACTGACATGCAAATTAATTAAATTGATCTATTAATCACCCCCACCACCGACCAGTCCCGCCCCCGCATGAAGTCACGTGTTTTTCTCAGCCTGCACGTGAGCCCCTGCCCTCTTCTCCCTTCCTGTCCCCCAATCTACCCCTTTCTCGGAAATTTCGAATTTTCTTGGGGATTTCTTTGTCCCAGGGCTGTGCTGACGTCCCACCCCACCCAGGAATTAGCGGGAAATTAAAATTGGCGGCACCCTTTCTGGATCTGAACTCTGGTCCTCCTGGACAGAATGCCCAATTGCATCCCCCTACTACCAGAGGCGCGAATTGACGGGAAATTAAAAAATGGAGATGCCCTTTTCGGGACTCGAACCCTGATTCTAGTGGATGGAACCCCCTCCCCTAAATAAATGGAAACTGCCCAAATGCGAGAGAGGAAGGTTAGGTTGGTGTACTTCATTTATTTTGGTCGGGAAACTGAAGCAAAAATCGATCCTATTTATGTAATTAATCAAAAAGATGGTGCCGAATTACACAGCTATATGCATAGCGCTACACAAGGACGGCCTAAAATCGCAATGCAACTCAAAAACTGACGATGTCATAAAACTGGTGACTTTAGTGCTGGGAAAATTTTCGCTATACCACTCGAAACTAGCGACAGACACACTCAAACTCTACCATACACCTACAAGCTGGCGGGGAAAAGGCAGGAGTTGCGTTCATCTGACGAGATGCTAGTGTTGGACAGAGAGAAATTCAAGAAGTGTATTACCTGTAAGTGTACAGTATCTATCACTGTTTGACGTCAGACGCCTGCTCAAAAACCATACTGCAGCCCAGTTAATCGAAGCCAATACACGCTATGAGAAAAATGCGTCACAATTCTAATAACACTTCGAAATTGTCGTGAAAAAATCAGCACTCGTAATGAACGGGTCATACTGCAGCACATGTACTGGGGAAAACCGTCGTCCTGAAAGACTGCAAAGGAGACCCTCTTCCTCCCTCGATCCATCCACCTACAAGGGCGGGGAGGGGAGGCACACAGGCATTTTCAAACCGCCAGCTACTCCGCCTCGCACCAAGTGCTGGCCGCTGGCCGCCTTGATAGATGGTTCTTCGCCAACACAAAAGCAGGTATAGTTAACTAAACAATAGGAGATAAAAGGACAGTTTTCCAAATGCATTTTGGTCGTCTAAAGTATAGTAACACAGCTGCCCCTAATGGTTAGGGAGACGCACCTGCGGCGGCGACCTGACACAGACTAGGCAGGCGCCCAACGCCTCCAATAGGCCTTTCGTTCTGCGATGAAAAACACTTTTATTTTATGTCAACAACTGTTTCCTGCACTCTGTTAAAAGTACTTTTGTAATTTCGGAGAACGGTCCAGTTGGTCCGTATCACTCTGCTTTCCACCATCTGGCCGCCGCCCTCAGGCGACGCTCCTACGCCAACACAACAGCGTGTATAGTCAACTAAACAATAGGATATAAAAGGACCGCCGCCTTAAGTGCAACTTGTTCGTCTAAAATATAGCGACAGAGCCCCCACGCACCGCCCCCTAGGCAGAGCGGCTGTGTCCGGCGACCGCCCACAGTAGACGCGCCCTCGCTGCCACCCCCTTTGCTGCCGCTGGCCGAACTCAGCCCTACGCGACGTGCCTTGAGACGACGGTCCTGGACAATACAAAAGGGAAATTCAGTAGCATAACCAAGCCAATCCGGAGAACGCTCCAGATGGCTATTTCAAAAGTCGGCTGCTTGCGAAACAGGAAACCCCTTCTGCCTAAAGCGAGCACAGCCTCACGCCGGCATCCATCAAACCGCGATAAATTACTGCTATCCCGACCTAGAAGGAGAGCCACGTCTGTTAGCGAACTCGCCCGCAGCACCCCGCCATTCTGCGCTGGACTATTTAACATCAACTCGACTCCTACAATAAACCAACTATTAAAAAAGAAAAACACAATCGCGCCGAGAATAGATGTCCTCTTTCCACGAAAATAGGCAAAGTCCATTTTCTTTTAGTTTTATGAGCAACTTTGGTATAGTTTTTACGTTTGACTGCCGTCGCATCTCATTTTTTTGGGTCTTCCAACGAAATGCACCGCCACCAATCACAAATGATCAGCAGATACATGTCCACCATGTGTAAAATCAGAAAAAAAACCTTTCGACTATTTTGCTGCAAAATTACCACAGAATGCCCTCGATATCTCGAAATTACACGACCTGAGAGCGTCTCTCGCGTTCACTGTCTGTAAATAAACCGTCATGCACGATTGCATTACAAACATTTCAGACAATCTTCCAAGCCATTGGCTCACATATCGCAAAAAACACATTCATTTTACGTTTGACGACAACTAACCATAATTCAAGAGAACGTAGCTGTTTTGTACACTATGACAGGTCTCCTTTTAATAGCGTTATCCTGTATCACACTAGCGTTTACGAAACAAATCGTGAGAGCCTGTCTCATCCTGTGTAGGTAGGAGACTGAAATTCCGTTAAAAGATATCGCGGCAACGAAAAGAAAAGAAACGCCTGTCAATAATCATTCAGTGGTGCCCTAGCCATCTCCTCCACCTACCAGGCGGCACGTCATCGATATCAATTTGACAGGCTAGGTAATTAAATTGATTATGAGAGTCAGTTTGAATGACGAGTTTTCTTTTTCATTAGTCAGATTACATTCACCACGTAGGGCAAATGGGAATTATTGGAGCGACAACGACATTCTTTTCGATGAACACTGCTGAGAACCGACATTTGAAGCTGACCCCACCATACATTTCGCGTAAGAACTGCATTAACACGATCGTAGCGACTATGTTACCGTCACCCTGCATAAAAAGCGGCCTTGAGGATACATGCACACACATGAGTAGTAGATAGTGTTACGCTTTCGGGTAGAAATGCTGTCTGCGATTTGGAATCAAGTCTATCCATTCTACCGCGTACTTGGTTTGGATCCTGTAGAGGTCTTTTAATCATTAAAGCCACTGGTGAATCATATTCGTGCCACCCTCAAAACTCGAAATGAGTCACCTTTTTCGAACCTATCTCCTAAGGATCCCATACAGCAAAAACTCCAGTCGCTTCCACAGATCAAAAATGGTTCAAATGGTTCTGAGTACTATGGGACTTAACAGCTGAGGTCATCAGTCCCCTAGAACTTAGAACTACGTAAACCTAACTAACCTAAGGACATCACACACATCCATGCCTGAGGCAGGATTCGAGCCTGCGACCGTAGCAGTCGCGCGGTTCTGGGCTGAAGCGACCAAAACCGCTAGGCCACCACGGCCGGCTTCCACAGATCGATATAAAATTTAATCATCTGCTCTGTGTAGGACGACCATATCCAACAGACTATCAATCACACGAGAGGGGTCCTGTATTGTTCCTCCATAAGCAGTTTAATAGTTTTTTTTTTTTTTTTTTAACACATCCAATCCAATCCAATCAGTGTACATCGTCATACACTTTGATTTTCTACCATGACTTAGAGATTCGTGTCAGCCCCTGCTAAACCGACATTAACACGTTTCGATCCTCTGGCTCTCACAGAAAGCTAAACATCACGTGGCATAAACTGTACAGCTACTACAACACAGGCTTGTCGAAACAATACACAGACGCGGTGTCTCTCACTGACAAAAATGTGGAAGACATCACATTATATGGAGCACTTCTAACAGATATTCGAAGCTGATGACCCGTACAGTTAATCTCATCTTCCCCGTCGACAGCGTAGAGGATGTTTCGGTGTTCCATTTCGAAAAGCATTGTTCCTTCATTTTGCAGTCATGTACATGATTACTGTCCCGGTGTTGACCATCGCTGGAAGGTGCTGTTCACAACACACCTGGGGTAGTACAAAGAGCTACTGTCATCTTATTGAAGAAATAAAAAATAAAAACGTGTGGAGGGCATTGCAGCATATGGAAATAGGATCAGTCTGTAGCATTGAGGAACGCTACCAAACAACTGTATGGAGGTGATGAACTCTACATTTAATCCTATGTTCCTCAGCGACAAGTAGCAGATATCCAGTGTTCCGCCAAGGTTCCCTCCATCTCAGCCAAGTGGTGTCAGTCAATTACTATACGGTAATCATCAGCGTACCCAGTGAACGGTCGGGATGAGAAAGACACTACTGATATGGAACGATGTACTCTAACACACACCGCAGTTAATAGCGAGATCAATTTTACCCAGATGACGGAGAGAGCTCTATCTACCACATTCTGCATCCCGAGTAGAAACAGAGTGAGCTGAGTTAATGCTATAGGACCGTGTTTCGACCACTCGGGAAATGGGAACATGCTGTCGTAGCTCCGCCACCCGTGTATGTGTAAGATCAGCTCCAAACGAAACCTGCTCCTGCATCACGACGTAGCATAAAAGACAGTACGAACACTTATGGTGCCGTTTCTTATTGGGAAAATTAGGAAAACTCAACATCATAGAGGTACTGCAGATCCTCGTCCCTCACGGTCCATTCACGTCTATCACCCAAACATTCTATCATCCTTATTCTGTACTATCCAACAGAGGAAAATTACAAACTACAAAAGCTCCGCTACTTCATCCAATGGACTTTTACCACATCTCTCTCTCCCAATATATCGAAAACAAATACTATCTATGTGCTGGTATCGAGCATATACGGCGATCCTATTAAATATACAGGTAATTATCCATTGGGGCAGGTGGCCAGTGATCGACGTCGATTGAACAGACCGATGTAAAGTTTCAACACCTGTACTATACGATAATCTACCACAGGTTACCAGTCGCAGGAGAGGGGCCCTGTTTCGTTGTTTGATACACCGATTTTTCTGCTGTAACAGGCTTTGTACACTGCCATACATTTTTTTTCCGCCACGACTTCGACGTCTGTGTCAGATTCTAAACTGACATTAACGCGTTTTGGTCCGTTGACTGCCCCAGAGAGCTAGACATCGCACGGTGTACATCATGTTGGTGCTGCTGATCCCACAACACACCCACACACTGGGTGATTGAAATAAAAGACAGTCACAACATAAGGAAACTGGAAGCGTTTAGAGGCATTGTGGAGTGTTTCCAAACTGCTGTCTGAAGGTGACTGACAACCTCTACATTTAAACTCATCATTCACAGTGACAGTGTAGCCCATGGTGCTTTTTTTTCATTTGATTCATGCCGCATATTCCTGCCATGCACTCGATCACTGTTTCAGTGTTAACCATCCCCGAAAAGTGTTGCCTCCTCCACCAAGACTCTTTCTCCATCTCAAACAAGAGATGTCAGTCAGTCATTATGTGGTAATCAACAGCGTACCAGTGGACGGTTGGGGTGGAAAAGACGCCTTCGATGTACTGTAATAATAAACATCATAGTTGATAGTGCGATCAATTTTAGCGATTTTATCGTAATTTCAACACAGACCAGTGATGCGGCAGCATGCTTACCAATTTCTGTATCATCACTAAACAGCCGCATTCTTAGGATAGAGACCGAAAGATCTCTTCGCATTGTATTTGACCAACGGTCCCTGCAGCACTGTCACCGATTTAATCTGCAACTGACCAGAAGTAGACCACTACATTCCACGTTTCGTGTAGAAACAGTGCGAACCGAGGCTGTGACTGCTGTCCCGCACCCATGCAAGAGCGCAAGATTTCTCCAGATGCGCGAATGTCGAGGAGGTTAGCACACTTTATCAGTGTACAGTAGATACGAATCTGTTGTGATGATATAACAGACGGTTAAGAACAAGAAACGGGTGGCTTTTAAGCATTATGGAGCTCCAGACGGATGGAGTTTGCTGCATTTTACGTGAATCAACAACGCTATCAATTCTAAAGTATTGTTCTAGTGTATGGGGGTGATTAATTGATCAATTTAATTAATTTGCATATCAATTTGATATCAAAAGTGGTGTGACGCCACCATATCCCTACTGCTGGTGTCAGATTACCCACTTGGGCTCCTTGGTATCCCCTCTCCCTCTACCCCAAGGAACCATCGGGAATTGATCAGACACCCTGGGTAATCACCAGCCCTCTACTCCTTTCTGTCGCCTCCCCTCTGGATCAAAGAGAATTAAGCACCCCTTCCACACTTTATTTTTATTAATTGCGACACTTGTGTGAGAGGGATTTACTCTGTAGCTGAGCAGCATAGGGAGAGGTTGTAGGATGTGTCTATTTGTGAATAACAAATTACTTTCAGTGACTTCACTTGATTTTGTTAAAACCAATTTAATATTAAGTCAATCAACACACCAATAGACTACATCGAGGTAGATATGTCTAACTACGCTCATTTTTTACGTATTGCCATATATTCCTCAATTTCACGTACACTGACGAAAAAAAATTGCAGCACCAAAAAGTAATTAATGTAGAGTAATGAAATTTCGGCAATACATTTGTCTAGGTAACATCTTTAAGTGATTAACATTGCAAGATCACAGGTTAATTTAAGTGCGAGATACGCCATTGCAAATGTGAAATGATGGTACGTTACTAACTGGTGTAAACGCCACATATGTTGTATAGTTGGGAAGTTCCACGCCTGTTGCACTTGACCGGCCATTACAGGGATGGATAATGCTGTCAGTGGATGATGCTGGAGTTGTCGTCCGATAATGTGCCATATTTGCTCTATTGGAAGCACATTCGGTGATCGAACAAGCCGAGGCGACATATCGGCACTCTGTAGAGCATCATGGGAGTATGTGGGCACTCATAATCCTGTTGGAAAACACTCCTTAGAACGTACGTGTAAGAAGGAAAAGCCTTTCGCACAGGTATGTGGACGAGACGGGTAATAAAATTGTTACCGCTTTATTTGATAGCATTTGAAACTCTAAGCTTATCCAGAAACTTATCGGTGACAAAGGTTTATTTTCTGTAACTTAGTCACCGGAAGTTTCGAGTAGCTTCTTGCTTAGACTTACACTTGATGTGGATTCGAAATGGCTCTGAACACTATGGGACTTAACTTCTAAGGTCATCAGTCCCCTACAACTTAGAACTACTTAAACCTAACTAACCTAAGGACGTCACGCACATCCATGCCCGAGGCAGGATTCGAACCTGCGACTGCAGCGGTCGCGCGGTTCCAGACTGTAGCGCCTAGAACCGCTCGGCCACCCCGGCCGGCGTGAATTCGCAAATTATTGTCTTTTCCAAGCGATTGCGAATGTTGTTATTACTAGATAGAGCAGGGAAATAGTCTTTGAATTTTTTTCCAAATCCCTTCAAATGTTGTTAAATTTGATTTTTGGCATTTTCGTCTGAAGTAAGACGAATTTCTACCAGAAAACCGTGACAGATATCGAAGCATTCAATTTGATTGGAATTTAGACAGATTTCCCATCTGCAAGGCTTTTAATGAACGATTCGATACAGTCTTCCACATAACACAGTTTTGTGTTTGGTCCGTGAAGTAATAAAGTAAAAACTGTCGATTTTGAACAAAATGTCTGTCAAATAAGACCGGCCGGAGTGGCCGAGCGGTTCTAGGCGCTACAGTCTGGAACCGCGCGACCTGATCAAAAAGTCAGCATAAATTTGAATAATGTAGATAGAGAGGTACAAATTGACTCACATGCTTGGAATGACATGGGATTTTATTAGAACCAAAAAAATACAAAAGTTCAAAAACGCCCGACAGATGACACTTCATCTGATCAGAATAGCAATAATTAGCATAACAAACTAAGACAAAGCAAAGATGATATTCTTTACAGGAAATGCTCAATATATCCACCATCATTCCTCAACAATAGCTGTAGTCGAGGAATAATGTGGTGAACAGCACTGTAAAGCATGTCCGGAGTCATGGTGAGGCATTGGCGTCGGATGTTGTGTTTCAGCATCCCTAGAGATGTCGGTCGATCACGATACACTTGCGACTTCAGGTAACCCCAAAGCCAATAATCGCACGGACTGAGGTCTGGGGACCTGGGAGGCCAAGCATGACGAAAGTGGCGACTGAGCACACGATCATCACCAAACGACGCGCGCAAGAGATCTTTCACGCGTCTGGCAATATGGGGTGGAGTGCCATCCTGCATAAACATAGTACATTCCAGCAGGTGTTTATCAGCTAGGCTGGGGATGATGCGATTCTGTAACATATCGGCGTACCTCTCACCCGTCACGGTAGCAGCTACAAAACCAGAATCACGCATTTCCTCGAAGAAAAAAGGCCCAATAACGGTAGATGTGGTAAATCCAACCCATACCGTGACTTTCTCGTCGTGCAATGGAGTTTCCACGACAGTTCTAGGATTTTCGATAGCCCAAATTCTGCAGTTTTGGGTGTTGACTAACCCTCGGAGCGTGGCTTCGTCGGTCCACAACACGTTACTCAACCAATCGTCATCTTCCGCCATCTTTTGAAACGCACACACTGCAAATGCACTCTGCTTCACTAAATCGCCGGGGTAACTGTTCATGATGCCGATGGATTTTGTACGGATATCATCGGAGGGTATACCTCATTGCCAACCAAACAGTAGTGTATGGAATGCCGGTGCGACGTGCGACTGCACGAGCGCTGACTTCCCCGTGCATAGACGAACCCGCTACAGTTTCCATTTCTTCCTGAACTGTCTCGGCAGCATTACGCCTTGTGCTCAGTCAGCCACTACGGGGTCTATCGTCTAAACAACCCGTGGCTTCGAACTTCGAAATCCTTCTCGCCATAGCTGCACTTGTCAACGGACCTTTACCCGTTCGAATCCCCTTCCTAGTGCGATAGGATCGTAACGCTGAACTAGCACATTCCCAATTCTGATAATACAGCTTCACTAAAAGCACCTTTTCAGGTAACGTCAACATGCTGCGACTGCTGGCGCATCTGATTCTCTATCTCATTACAGCTCCTTTTATACACGTTTGTCGTGCGCAGTCACTGACGTTTTGTTGTCCAGCGCCATCGGTCAGACATTTTGTGATTTTTTTTTTTGTTCTAATAAAACCCCATGTCATTCCAAGCATGTGTGTCAATTTTTACCTCTCTATCTACATTATTCTGTGGTTTATTAAGTTTTCAAATTTATACTGACTTTTTGATCACCTGGTACTTTGCAGTATTGCCACATATATTTATGAGTCTTATACTGATGTCGCACATTAATATTATGAGAGTTAAGTGGCTGGGAACACTGCCAGATCGAGCTCACCACTGACTTGGTTCTACAATTGTTTTTTTGTTCTCTAAATTTTTTCCCGATATACCTGCTATGGTTCATGTGTAGTGGGAGATACGTCAGTTGCAACAGTTTGAAGGGTACTCTTTATTAATTATTTTATTACGTTAATATACTCAGCTTAAAGCAACCTGAACAATGTAAGAAATGATAGATTGCTACTTACCACAAAGAAGACATGTTAAGTTGCAGACAGGCACGATTAAAAGACACTTACATAAAGCTTTTGGCCACAGCCTTCACCAACAAACGAGAAACACACACCATTCACACTCTCAAGAAAGCACACCACATGCACACATGACTGTGAAGTCTGGCAGCTCGAGCTTGTTTCTAACTGGTCTAGGGAGATAGTGGAAGGGGAGGTGAGTGCTTGGCACTAAAACTGTTAACATTCTGGTCCGAGCTGCCGCAGTTGGTGGTCATGTGCGGGTGAGGTGTGCTTGCTTGTGAGTATGAATGGTGTGTGTTTCTCTTTTGCCGACGAAGGCTGCAGCTGCAGGTTTTCTATAAATGTTTTTTAACTGTGGCTGTCAGCAACTTAACATCTCTTTTTTACGGTAAGCAGTAATCTTTCTTTTCCTATGTTGTTGATATTCCTAGCTTGAGTTTTCAATATTTTATTTTAAATAATCTGAATTATACTAATAACATTTCAGGAATTATTTTGTTTAGGCATCATAATGGCGTGTCTTCAGTCCACCTAGAAATGCTACCAGACTAAAAATTAAGTCACCCACCAAGTTTTAAAAGCATAATGGTTGGTGGGAGGAGAGCGAACTTGTTTCTAATTGGCCTAGAGCAACTGGAGGAGGGGAGCGCTTTGTGCTAAAATTGTTAGTAACCTTTATCTGCGAAGGCATACAACAGTTTTGCAGTGGCGGGATGACATCTTCCTGAATGACTGATTGCCATTTGTGCCAGCTACTATGTCGCTCCCGTCGGAGGTGATTACACATACATATTGTTTAAACAATGCAAATTTCTCTACAATGTCTAGGGAGATGGTCTGGCAAAGTCTTAGGAAAGCATGTGATGGCCTCCTATTCATGACCATGTGGCTGTAACTGCTTCAGGCATTCCACGTGCTATTGCACGTTATCCGGTGAATATATGCCTGGAATTCATCATAATCAATGTGTGTATTTGTAGTAGTCTTTGAGATTTCCAATATCTTTGGTTGGAAGCAAAAAATCTTTACTATGTCACACAATCTAGAAATATAGTGGTGATTTGGCAGCATGTTTATCTATTGCAATGCACACACACACACACACACACACACTAGTAATGGAGTGGTGACTTAGCAATAATGTGTAAATTGGGATTAAGCTGCATTATGGTTGGCTGAGAGCATTATGATGATGATGCCACACAATGCAACGCCGACATGACGTGATGTGATGCTTAGATTGACACAACACATGTAATTGGGCAAAATTTGTAAAATTGTGGTAAATGTGGAAAAATGAGAGTAATTACATATCTGTCTGGGTGTGATGTATACTGGTGACTCTAATGATGAAATATTAATTTGTTATTAACAATCAGATCTTAAGTGACATAATTTGTTCTTAACAAATGGACACAGCTTACAACCTAGAACTATGATGCCACTCAGAAGTCCCAGTTATAAAAGATGGAGTTGGGTAGGTGTGCTTCAATATCAGTGATATCTAATTGGGGCTCATACTGAATTCTGATTGCCTGAGAGCTTCATGATGTCGATGTGATGTTGGCTAGAGTGGGGTGGATCTTGCATAATTGGGCAAAATACGTAAAAGTGTCTAAAACCAGCAAAAATACAAAAATGGGTGAACAATAAATAAAACTGTTGACTCACGTATTACATTAAACTGGTATTAATAAATATTAACTCATGTGACATGACTTAATGTAATTTGTTATTAACAAGTAAACACATCCTACAACCTCTGCCTATGCTGCTCAGCGACAGATTGAATCCCTCCCACTCAAGTTTCCCGGTTGTAAAATATTAAGAGTGGAAGGGGTGCTTAATCCTCATTGATCCACAGGGGAGAGGGGAGGGGAGTGGATGGTGATACCCCTGGGTGGCCTTCAATGATTCATGGTAGTTTCTGCAGGGAAAGGGAGTGGGGGTCATCCATGGAGCTCAGATGACTAACCTGATACTGAAGATAAATGTTATTCTGTATTGGTATTGACAATTTACTTCCAAATAATGACCAAAAACCATCTCCTTGCCTCATTGTTGGATTTGCTGTCAGGTGTAACCAAATACCTGAATGTCTTCACATTTTGGGAAAGTAATACATGATAAGACTTTGACAACATTGAGTAATTTTGTGAGATGCTGGACTTCATTTATATCAAATAAATTAAAAATAGAAAATAGGCACAAGAGGTGGAACGAAAGTACAAGTTATATCGCTGTGCACTTCCCTGCTTTCTCCCCCAACCCACCCTGCTGTTTAGCAATCGAGAGAAGTACATAACCTGTGAAGAACTTTCTGTAGTGAAATATTACACTATACTAATTTGGAATCTCTCTACTTAACAGACATGCAAAAACCCATTTTTAACAAAACCAAACTAACATTTTCTATCGATGTTGGGTATCACGGGAAACGTGCAATGGGCAGTACATGTCTGGTCATTCTCAATCTACTGACTGCTGAAACAAGATTGCAAAAATTTGCTGAAACATCACAGGAAATATGCATTATGACTTAGCAGACACACCTGGTGTCTAAAGGGGAAACAGAGTACATAATTTTTAAAAAACTTCCAACACATATTAAAAACCAATGAAGCAAAATTAAAATAATCGTAATGAGTAGAATAAGTAACATTTTACCATTGCAAAAATGTGATAGTGCACACAGTGCATTAAATTCATAAGTTTTCATTTAGTAAGTATATCAGTGTGATTTTTGTCAAAGTGATAATTTATTCAGTCTTGCTAACTGAACAATGAAATACTTCATACCATTTTTTTTTTCATTTTAATTTATTCAGTCTTGCTAACTGAACAATGAAATACTTCATACCATTTTTTTTCATTTTAATGGTTTACATAATTTTAATTATATAGCCATATACTTTAACTTTTTATCAGATAATTTCATTTTGTTAATAATAAGACTTGATGAAATGTAAGGTATTATGCCTGATGAGACTACTGGTTTGTAATGTTCACTAAACAAAATTTTGATATCATTTTAAATGTATAAAAATTTCTGTATGTGATTGTCTATTTGTCAGTGCTTGTATAAATACATGTAGAAGAGTTTCATGTGTTTGTTCCTTCCTCCAAGGAGCAGAGATATAGTGGAGTGGCAGTTTCACTGTTTCACTACACAGAATTCAAGTATCTAATAGGTTTGGATTGTCTGTATACCTGCCACGAACTTCATTTACTTGGCTGTTATTTACATATTATACTACTGTGCCATTAGTGGTGTTGCATTAATTATTCACCACATGACCAATAACTGAAAGTATGTTCCATTCCTGGTGGTACTACTGGCACACTGTTAAAAATAATCCCTCTTTCTGAAAATTCGCTGGTGCTTTATACAAGGAAGGAGAAAAGGTACTGGCAGAATTGAAGCTGTGAGAACAGGTTGTGAGTCGTGCTTGGGTAGCTCACTCGGTAAAGTATTTGCCTGCGAAAGGCAAAGATCCCGAGTTCAGTTCTCGGTCCAGCACACAGTTTCAATCTTCCAGGAAGTTTCCTTATACAACGTGTTTCACAATTCTCATTACTGGCCTCCAGGTGTTGTATTAGTAAATAAACCTTTGGTAAGGAACTCGTGTCTAGAAATGTGCTGCTTGGGTTTAAAATAAGATTGAAGATCTGATCACTTTCAAAACTCCCACTTCATTGAATGCACACATTGGATATAATAAACTCTGACCTGTGTGTTCTAAAAGAGCCCATGCCATGGGCAAGGTTTCAGGTACTCATTATTGGCTTCTCTCCTACATGATGAAGAACATTCTCTTCAAAATCGAGAGGGCAGCATGCCCATGGTGCACAGTAGGGAACCCTTCTAGTTTCAAACTACCAGTTTCTCACAGGCATTGTCACTGTCAGCTAAAAATGGTATGAGATGTGACAATTACAACAGAGACTGATGACAGCAACCTTATCACAGTCTGTGAGGGTACTGGTAAGCAGGAAATTTGAAAGTGATCCAATCTTCAAATTTATTTTATATCCATTAGTTACATTTTTCGACATAACTTATTAATCAATGCTTTATCTACTAAGTCTTCTCTACAATCCCTAGAAGGTTTTAAAAGGAGCTGTGAAATCCCCTTTTTGTTCCGGGAGTATT
Source organism: Schistocerca gregaria (assembly GCF_023897955.1). Taxonomy (NCBI): domain Eukaryota; kingdom Metazoa; phylum Arthropoda; class Insecta; order Orthoptera; family Acrididae; genus Schistocerca; species Schistocerca gregaria. Next base: position 554,089,624 of record NC_064920.1, read on the forward strand.
ATCGGTTACGTTGTTTTGATCTAGATGGATGATTTGCTGGTACTAACTGCTGGACAATATTATGGACCACTTGATGGATTACTATGCTCTTTCCATGAATAGCCAATGACACAGTGCAACAATTTGCAGGCTGTAAAAGCCACAGTTTCAGATATTTCTGCAGTCTTGCAATTGGATTGTTTATTTTCTTCTTGACCCTTGGCATAGTGTAACAAAAGCAAAGTATAACTTTAAACCATACAGAGTAGTGTTTGTTTTGAAAATACCTGAATTTCCATAGTAGCTGTTCACTGTTAAAGATCCCCACTGATACAGGAAATTAACTCAATATGATACTTATGAATCATGAAAGCACACATTACTTATCTCAGAATACAACGTGTTAGCAACTCAAAAATTATATGCATTCAGTTGTGTTACAACTGTGTTTCAGAATGGTGGTGACAGAGTCCCAATTCAACAAGTGAATGTACTGCATACTTCAAACATTGTAGTTTGATGATATTCTTTTGAACTATACAGTAAGCTATTGCAGCTACCTGGCAAGGTTTCTGAAAGGAGACCAGCAAATATTATCCACAAATTATGATAAAAACAGCATCTGATGTGCTTACTCTGTCACCGAGTTCCACTAATGAAATGCACGTATGCGACAGGAAGATTTGAGGGTAGGGTAAACATTTCTTGGCCTGGCAGTGAAAGACTGTAGTTTTCAACTTAAAAGTTTATGTATTTTTTGGGTTAGTCTCCTCTCCAGTCAGCACAAATTTGTCTAATTTCTGAGGGATTGCATTCTGAAGTCTGGAAGGTTAATAAAACAATCATTTTCTATGGCTGCCATCACATCTTCATTTCACTCTTCCCCCCAAAAAATTACTGCCATAGTGAGATCAATAAACAATACTGAATTTGCCTATTTTTGGTGCAGGACTCCTGACTTTCATTCACAGCTTTGACTGCTGTTTCATTTCTGGCGTGACATGGTGGGCTTGTGTGTCGTCTGCAGTAATTGTAATGCCATTTTAGTTTAATTATTTTTAATGTGGTCCAAACATTACAGAGAACTTTTTTTTTCTGTCAGCATTCAATGAATGCAACACCCACATCATACAAATTTAAGTAATAGCTAATTTTTCGCAACACAACACAAATATTCATTAAAACATGTTTGAGCAAACGCAGATTCTAGAGCAAACTACTGGGGTAAAAATATCAACAGGGCTGTGTAAATTAAATGTGTATCAACAACACATTTAAAACAGGTACAGACTGTACACTTAGCAATGTTTGAGAGCAGGCATTTGACACGAAGAGATTGGGTAGGAGTATGCTGTTATTTTATATTGTGCTGGAAATAAAGGAGCTGTGAGGGACTGACAGTAGCACTGTAATGTCTAGTCATTTAACCCTACGGCAAAAGATGGTTGAAGTAATGCATCAAGAGAAGAATTTTTTCAAAACAGAAAATGGAATAACTTATACAGGCTTCCCAGCCAGTCAGAAGCAATTCCAGCCGGCAGCCAGAAATCGTTAGGGGGTAATTTTAAATGTAAAGTGGAAGCCATTTGGTGAATCATTTTCATATCAGTTATTTTCTACATCTTTAATCACTGCTCGACTAGTAATACACTGTATCATTGTAGTTTTCATTTGCCTATGTCCTTAATGTGGATCATATCAACAAGAAATAAGGCAGACTTAAATTGAACCACTGATTTCTTAATTTTTGAAAATGGAGCAACATTCTTATAAACCTCCTCCAACTTTGAACGAATTTCACATGATGGTGAACCGCCCAAACAAAGAATTTTATGATAGAATGGTATCATTTATCCATCTGAATGAAATAAATAACACTACAATCAAAAGCCATCAAAAATAAAACTATCCCAGAGATCAAGTTGACATTTCATTTAAGTTACTAGGTAGCACATAACGACATCACTGAAGCAAAACTAACTTCTATCAACAACATCTTTGTTCACTTTATGATACTTTTAGAACTTTAGAAGATGCATTGCCTCTCTTGAGATCATAAAAAGAAAATAAACTGTGTTATTGTTCACATAGAGGTAAAGCTGCAGGGAGAGCAACATCGAATGCTAAAAAAATTTAAGGTTGAGGGGATTATAGTAGGTAATTTAAACAAAAATTGTTTACTGGGGGGGGGGGGGGGAGTAATATAGGATACCAATATGGAGCAGACAGTGGTTATTCTATTAAGAATGTTATTACTGAATTGCAGTAAATGAACAGGACCTCATGGAAGGCATCAAAACAAGAGTTCTAGCCACAGTGTGGATTTTCCAGAGCTGGAAGTTGTGTGCCATTTCACTTAGAGATTCTGACTTGCGCCAGTTGGACATGAAGCTCAAGAAGTTCCAACAGGTGAAGTTGGCTGCCATTTGTTTTTGTCAGGAGTTTTTGAAGTAACACTTTTCAGTAATTAAAGTGTGCTTTAGAGGGATCAAAAATATAGAGGAGAGGAAAAGATTTTAAAATCTACTGCTATCTTTTGAATTCACGACAGTAAAATTACCAAATTCTTAGTATTAAATTACATATAAAACTGGCTTTTTGCTCAGTAAAATGCAAGAAGATTTTGCTTTCTAAGAAGATGAAAAGGTATGTAGATCATGATTCAATTTAAGTGCTGCAAATATTGTCATTCTTCGCTTTGAAACCAGCAAAATAATTAAGAAGAATGAAATGTTTTTCTATGTTATGAGGAAACAGCAGGGAGTCTAACTGTTTATATTAGAGGAAAACAATTTTAGTGGTGTTAAACTTGTAGTGACTCATAAATAAATGTAGTTTCAATAGAGAGAACACAAATCATTTTTGTTTCTTGGCTTTTTAAAACAACTACTACATATTTTGTAATTTTTACACAGAGAAAGTAAACTGCCTCATCCTGAGGGACTGCTCGAACACCACAGTGTTTTACTAGGCACAGTGCTGTTACCTATAGTACATTGTTGCCTTCTCTTGACCTTACCATTGACATGAAAGGTTTAACATGGACTCTGTAACATGATGCATTTGCATTAACAAATTATTGTCAAAGTTAGAAGAAGTGACAACTGGCAGGAAAAAATCCTATGATTGACTGAGAGGTGAAATCTATGTACCTGGATATGAAATCTGGCACCTTACACAAAGGGCCATCAAGCCTGATTAATTATATGAATCTTAACATATATCATGTGTACCGCAAAACATAGGTGTAAAGTTCATTTGGTCCTTTTTGACAAACGAGTGCAATTACTTTCTTTTACTTTTAGCTACTGTTACATATTGGGAGTGCACTAGTTGGTAAATCCACATCTGCTGGACAGCTTGTGTCTGGTCACATGACTGCCTGCTCCATTTGGCCCAGCTGACCTCCAACTTGCCACTCATCTTCTATGGTAGTACCAGAGATAACAGAAGGGAACAACTTCCTTTTCATAAACTGGTTCTGCTGACCAGCTCTATGAGAAACCAATTAGTGTAATTAACACATTATGGAAAGTATAGATTGGTAGAGGTGGTGTAAAGTAGCAGATAGACACAATGAAAAATAATGTTACAAATATTCAGCTTTCGGGCCAAAATCCTCCTTCTGAAATTTAAAATATACACATATTCACACAATCACAAATCACACACATATGGCCACTGTTGTCTCTGTGCACTAAGACCGCCTATAATGCCTGGAGGCAATGCTCATGTTTGTGTTAAGTTGTGCTTGGGTGAATGTGTCTGAGTCTTCTACTTCTGAAGAGGGGCTTTGTCCTTATGTGTAACTCAATGCATCATCTACACAGCGAGTAGCAATCTATCCTTCCAATACTGTTGTCATTCTGTTTTCGATTTGCCACTGTTTAAATAATATAATTAAATGGCTCAAATTGTTGGAAGTAGTGAAGCAAGAAAAATCTTCGAAAGAATAATAGTTAGTCAAGAACATTACTGTTGAACCCAAAGTTATAGAGACGATCCAAGACATTTATGTTCTGTCAAGTTCTCACTATGAAATATCTCATGGATCAAAGTTTATTTGAGCTTTCTTAAAAAAAATTAAAAAATAAAAAAACTGACCTATAAATTACTGGAATTAAAACAGGTGGCATAACAGAATATACAGACAAAACTGCTAAAAGGATTTCCAAATGTTTGGAGATTGGTTATTTTGTCAATCTGCACATACCTGACTGGCTTTTATTGGTAATAGTAGTCAGTTCACCAGTATATTCTTTAAAAATCTGCTTATAAAGCATATAAAATATAGTGATATCAGAGAAATCCATTACCACATTATCAAAGAAGTCGAATAGTAAGTCACATCCATAGGATGCCCAATGAGCAGAAATGCTCTCTAAATTTGAAAGAATTCTAAACAAGTGGGAGAGTCATTACAATCCATTAATATACAAACTGGAGTGGTGGAAATACAGTAGAATGTTTCAAGAACTAGTGCTTAACAAAGGTTGAGAAAACGTTACCAAACAGCAAAAAATCCAAACATGGTCACCACTCAAAAATATTAGTTCTTATTTTAGAAGAACCTTAGGAAATATTTTCATTTTCCAGTCTGGCATATTATTGTTGAAAGATATTATAAAAATTGTCATCTATGAATTATACAATGCTTCTAATGTGAGGAGGTTTTGGGAACTAAAGTAGAACTGTGTAATTTGAGAACCACTATGAGGGTCACCTTTACAGCTTTTACTAATGGCTAATAGATGGCACTACTGAGATGTGATATTACTATTGTTTGAAATTTGTAATTTGCTGCTGATTTAAAAAATGGCAGCTAAGAAACTTGGCAAATAATTTGCTTATAGTGAGCATTTAAAGAAACGGTGTTGTGAAAAGTTGTAAATTACAAGTGAACGTTTTTATTGGATTACATTTTACATTGCTCATGAAGAGCTAACACTACAACAATGCCTCTAATCTCTTTAATCAACTTTTGTTAATCAAACACATCAGAAAAAAACTGTTTACAAATAGTTTGCAAGATTCTGGCATGGCTGTTTTTCTATATGATGAATTTTGTGACCAAATTTGGTGACGCTCTGATAAAGGTTGATGCTGTGCACATCATGACTGCAGAGGATCAGAATGCGACATACTATTTGACAGTGACATTCTCATGTCTATCAAAGACTGCAGTACATTTGATTTTGCACGAAAATTCAGCTCTGCAAAATGCATGTTCCTCAATAGATTCCACACAATTTGACTGAAATTCAAAAACAGGCTTCTGTCAACTGTAAGGAAGTTATTAAAAAAATACAAAATCCATATACATCGTCATCATCATCATCATCATCATAGGCGAAGGATGAGGAGACGAAACTTGGATAAATCTGTATCAGCTAGAAACTAAGTAAGTAATCAGTTACTTGAATACTCCATGGTGAATTAAAACCAACAAAAGTAGTTTGTTTGTGAGGCACTTCCAAAAAAATGGTTGCTTGTTTCTGTGGTCAGAATGGACATTTTGTAACTGCTTTAGAGAATCAAAGCACATTTAAAGCTCAAGAGTATTTATATATATATATATTAAAAAAAAACAAAAAAAAAGAGAGAGAGAAAGAAAGAGAGAGAGAGAGAGAGAGAGAGAGAGAGAGAGAGAGAGAGAGAGAGAGAAATTGTTTGCTGCACGTCATTTGTGAAAACAGGAAAAACAATCAAAAATGTCACGTCATACTTCATTATGACAGTGCCATTTGCCACATTGTAAGCAAACAATTGATTACTTAACAAACAAAAACATCAATTTAAATGTCACTTTACTTGCACTGAATCGATTTATCACCTAAATGACTTATCTCCGTTCCCTTATTCCAAATAAAGAAAGGCACGGACATGAGTCTAGTTACCGCAAGAAGTAGCTGACCCATTGCCAAACAATGTTTTTGGTGTACCACGACCAGAGCGGAAAAGATGTTTCTGGAATTGATTGTAATGCATGCGAAAGTGCATACATATTAAAAGTGGATATTTTGTGAAACAATAAAATAAATTGCCACAGAAAATGCTTTTCCTTAACTGGTTTTGCAAAAACAAAAAAAGTGAAATTAACAGTCGATGTAAGAATGATTATATTTTTTTCCTCGCCATAATTTTGTAAATCCATTACTCATTGTTTGAGAAGGCAAAGGAAATTTTCCATTTTTGTAAATCTTTAGCTCATTGGTTGACAGAAGAGAATATGGTGATAAAAAATTTGAGGAAATAAGTTATTGATTATATAATTTAGCCATGCTTTAAATTCATTAGGCAGAGTCTACTTGTGCAATGATGAACCGGAAGGCAGCCTGTATGTGGCTGTAGACTGAACATTGTTAAGGAGGAGTATCATAGTTTACTGTGGATTTTCTATTTCTGCAATAGCTGTGACTGGAATACCATATTGAAGCTGCAGTAAGGAAGGACCTTGTCACCAGTTCTGTACAAAGAGTAATTCTCTTTTCCAGGTTGCCACAGCAAGCCTTATTCGTAGAACGGGTCCATGATTAGAGTTTAATGATCTAGCTGTTCTTTTTTTTTGTCTGCCATCTTTCTGTTCTTCAGTTCCAACTCGCTGAATGTCTTCTTTCTGCCTTTATTTCCTGCCACTCTGTATAGTTCCAGGATTTAAGCCTTCCTTTTCATTACTCATGTCTGACAGTCCGCACCCTCCTCATTGACATTTTTCATTAACATAAAGAAAGAGATTTGCCATGCTGGTAATACTTCCCATACTCTATTTAGGGGTACCGTTACGTCTAAGCTCTAGGAATCACCGGTAGCGCCATGCATATTGATGCTATTTACAGCAATTACAGACAAGGATCATTGTTGACATAGAAAACTGCAAAATTTCATCAGAATGTCTGCCCAGATTTACCTTCAGGAGACAAAATTAATGATGTTGCCAGTAGATGCATAGATATGTACAAGCAGCTTTGTCTCCTACTCTCTCTGGCATTTCACCCTCCATCTTTGATCTCCCAGCATGTGGATCACAGATCCAAAGTGCTACCAGCAGTCCAGCTAGCACAATGACTTGGTATATGGAGTTAAAAAACAATGGCAACAATGGTTGAGCAGCTCCATATAAACCACACATTTCTGTAGTCAAAGCTAAGTGACACTTGAAGTGGTGTAGGAAATAATGCTACTGGACATTGGATAACTAGAAATGACTGATCTGGAGAGTTTGGCAAATGCCCAAAAAATACTGTCTGCCATCACATTTAGTGGCAACAGTGAATTATGGAGCAGATGGTGTTAACAACAGGGGGTTGTTTTTCATGGTTAGGGTCTGATCTCCTTATTCAGCATAAGAAAATGATAAATGCAGTAAATACATAACAATATGACCATATTTTATAGCAATGCCTACTGCTTACAGTAGAGGAACACTTGGAGATGGACAGCATGACACTGCACCACGTCATAACACAGTATCTGTGCGGTAATGGTTTGTGCACAATAACATTGCTGAAATGGTCTGGCATACCCAGAGTTCTAACACCTTTGGGATGAGTTAGAATGAACACTTAGATCCAGACTCCAGGTCCAACATCACAGCCTTCTCTGGCTTTTGCTCTTGAGGAAGAATGGGCTGCCAACGTTGCACAGATTTGAGACCTCACTGAAAGTGCCCCCAGCCATGAAGATAAAGAGTAGACATGACTCATATTAACGTCCTCTAATAGATTTCCAGATACTTTGATCAGACAGTATATATCACAAGCCATTTATCATTTATAGCAAAGTGTGGCAGCTGTTTGACAGAATAATTATGAAATTTTTTTTACTGAAAAAATTAATCTTTACAAGAAGTATTCTGACTTCTCTATCTAGCAACTAAAATAAACCTCCTACAAAAAAGAATAAAGAGATAATTTATTACATATTTGAGATGAACTATAGCAGAAAGGAACTACTTAATGTTATTGTGTTTTCATTTGTCATACTAATTATGTTCATTACATACACTCTCATCAAAACTATGGAAAATGGTACAGTGCCCTAACATAAATATACATCAGAGCCCCGATATTTCAAGGGTCTGTGTAATTCAAGATAGTCTTAAGAAAATTAAAATTTTATACGAAACTAGAGTAAACATCTGTTTTCATATGTTGTCCACATGTATGTTTTACACACTTTTGAATGTGTTACATTTTGAACTTTCTTTCAATTTTCCATTTACAATACAGGTAAAACTGTTGCACTTAGGGTTTTCATTCATAATGCACAGAAATAACCTTGCGCTCAGACTGCTAATGCATTTCAATTACAGATGGACAGCTAACATTAGGTTTAGAAGGAGTGTGCTTGCTCTTCCTTTGTCGACCCTTCACTAATTGCGACCACCTGATAATCTGCTTTACAGTGCGTACCATCCTTATTGTTACCCCTATTGTTGTGCCTACTCAGCAACTGGCGTCATTAAAATACAGTACACCTAAGTAACAATACAGTACATGTTATACACCATTGGCTGACCATTGTTGTATGTACTGAAATCGGCTGTGAAAAAATGTCTGTATTGTAATGAACCTACCTGCATCACATTAACTTTAAAGTGTTGTATGTATGTACAGTGTACTGTACACATGTAACTGTGTGTTTCTTAATGTTTTAATTCCTACATTACAATTTGTGCCACTGACTGAGAAACTGGAGACTTCAAAAGACTAGACAAAGGAGAAACATTAAAAACTCTTGCTGGTGAGTATGGAGTCGGTGAAGTGACAGTTGGAGATTGGCATAGGAACAGTGACAAAACTGAGAAGTGGTCATCAAACAAGTGTTCTATTTCGTCATTTGAATGGAAGTCAATGAAGAAATCTGAGTATGAAAATACAAGTGAAGCTTTATTTTGGTTGGCTTACTCTACAAAGACAAAAAGGAAATCCAATTTCCAGGACCTATTCTGCACGAAAAAGCTGTGTCTTTTAGAAATAAGTTAACCAAGCTGTTCTGTTCGGTTCTGTATGATCTGAAATGGTTATAATTTTTGTTTATTATTATTTCAATATCAAAATAACTTTATGAAATTTGGTGGCTTTGTCTGAAAATGCAAGGGCAGTATGTCGTTAAAAAGTATTAAAACATTGTAAAATATCTGGTCACAAACCTTCAGGGTTATATACACTCCTGGAAATTGAAATAAGAACACCGTGAATTCATTGTCCCAGGAAGGGGAAACTTTATTGACACATTCCTGGGGTCAGATACATCACATGATCACATTGACAGAACCACAGGCACATAGACACAGGCAACAAAGTATGCACAATGTCGGCACTAGTACAGTGTATATCCATCTTTCGCAGCAATGCAGGCTGCTATTCTCCCATGGAGACGATCGTAGAGATGCTGGATGTAGTCCTGTGGAACGGCTTGCCATGCCATTTCCACCTGGTGCCTCAGTTGGACCAGCGTTCGTGCTGGACGTGCAGACCGCATGAGACGACGCTTCATCCAGTCCCAAACATGCTCAATGGGGGACAGATCCGGAGATCTTGTTGGCCAGGGTAGTTGACTTACACCTTCTAGAGCACGTTGGGTGGCACGGGATACATGCGGACGTGCATTGTCCTGTTGGAACATCAAGTTCCCTTGCCGGTCTAGGAATGGTAGAACGATGGGTTCGATGACGGTTTGGATGTACCGTGCACTATTCAGTGTCCCCTCGAAGATCACCAGAGGTGTACGGCCAGTGTAGGAAATCGCTCCCCACACCATCATGCCGTGTGTTGGCCCTGTGTGCCTTGGTCGTATGCAGTCCTGATTGTGGCGCTCACCTGCACGGCGCCAAACACGCATACGACCATCATTGGCACCAAGGCAGAAGCGACTCTCAGCGCTGAAGATGACACGTCTCCATTCGTCCCTCCATTCACGCCTGTCGCGACACCACTGGAGGCGGGCTGCACGATGTTGGGGCGTGAGCGGAAGACGGCCTAACGGTGTGCGGGACCGTAGCCCAGCTTCATGGAGACGGTTGCGAATGGTCCTCGCCGATACCCCAGGAGCAACAGTGTCCCTAATTTGCTGGGAAATGGCGGTGCGGTCCCCTACGGCACTGCGTAGGATCCTACGGTCTTGGCGTGCATCCGTGCGGGCACGTGCACCTTCCGCCAACCACTGGCGACAACATCGATGTACTGTGGAGACCTCACGCCCCACGTGTTGAGCAATTCGGCGGTACGTCCACCTGGCCTCCCGCATGCCCACTATACGCCCTCGCTCAAAGTCCGTCAACTGCACATACAGTTCACGTCCACGCTGTCGCGGCATGCAACCAGTGTTAAAGACTGCGATGGAGCTCCGTATGCTACGGCAAACTGGCTGACACTGACGGCGGCGGTGCACAAATGCTGCGCAGCTGGCGCCATTCGACGGCCAACACCGCGGTTCCTGGTGTGTCCGCTGTGCCGTGCGTGTGATCATTGCTTGTACAGCCCTCTCGCAGTGTCCGGAGCAAGTATGGTGGGTCTGACACACCGGTGTCAATGTGTTCTTTTTTCCATTTCCAGGAGTGTATGTAATGTTCGGTTCAATGTGACCTGACATTAATATAGTTAGTCTGAACTCAAATGCTTTTTGGTTGTCTCATATTGTGTAGTAGTTATGACTTTCAATGTTCATACTTACTCTCAACACTCAACAAGACAACAAAGGTGCTACGTTTACAACAATGGACTCGTCATTATGACTTGACAATTATTTGAGTTATCCATTGTCTCTGCTCAGTTTGTGATCTCTATCTTTGTGATCAGTCTGAATTATGACATCGTGTTGATTACGTCACTGACACTGAGTTGGAAGAATTAGTAAATAGCTCAACAGATGTAGGATCACTTCCCGAGTTTGAAGATCTTGTCTGTAATGCATCTGAAAGAGTGTACAGACTTCTGTTTCTAAAAATGGGAACATGAAATGGCAGTTGCAACCATCAGTAGAACAAGACCGCCTACCTGCTTGAAGTGTCATTAGGAATACCCCAGGAGTTACCAGGTATGCAAGCAGCAAAATGAGTGATGTAAAAAGTTAATTTGAAGTATTTGTACAGCACTTCAGAATGAAATAATAGAGATGTCAAATAGTAAGGGGCAACGAGTTTATGGTAAACAATGGACAAACATTGATGATTCTTTTTTTCACGCTTACTTAGGACTCATGGGTATATATTGCTCACATGGGGAATCTACAAAAACTTGCTGCAAAATATTGTGCGTCTTGTGATTTGACAAGAAATCCACAAGAGAGGAAACAAGCCGTACTGATGAACTCACCACAATTTGCGGTATCTAGGAGAAGTCATTAGAAGTCCTTCCTAAACTGTATAATCTAGGGGATAATGTGATCGTCAACAAACAGCTGGTAGTAGTTAGATACTGTTGTCCATTCAAGCAGTGCATCGCAAGCATACCAGCAGAATATGGGATAAAGATATGGTCTCTGTGTGACAGCAAATCTTGATAAGTACTGAAAGCCCAATTTATACAGGAAAGGAGAGTGGGGGGAGGGGGGAGGCACAGGGAATGACAGTAGTTGCTGATACTACTTCTGCTTTGTGAGGTCAGAATGCAACATGTGACTTTTTTTTTTACATCGCACTATTTGAGACAGCTGCTCCTGAAAAGGAAACTGACAATGTTAGAAACCATACATAAAAATAAGCCAGAGTTTCCACAAAATATGACCAACAAGGAGGTTCATAGCTCTTCATTTTACTTCACAAATAACGCTATGATGGTCAATTGTATTCCTAAGAGAAATAAGAATGTTGTACTAATGAGCACTCTCCACCATGATGGAAAAATAAATGACAGGGCTGAGAAGAAGCCAAAACTGATTTTATGTTATAATTCAACCAAAATAGCTGTTGACACACACTATCAGCTAACAGGTACATATACCTGCAAACTATAAACCAATAGTTTTCTAAAATATTCCTGATGTTGTTGTTTATAATGCATATGTCCTTTGGACTTCCATTGACCTTAACAGGAATGCAAGAAAATTGACAGAAGGAGAATATTTTTGGAGGAACTTGGAAAGTCACTGGTCGCAGAGCACAATGCATCAATGAAGCATTTTCCAAGAACAGAAAATTCTTTGAGAATGGTCAGGAGCATACAAGGCCCTGAAGGGGTGACAGGTGTGGCTAAATCAGTAACAACAAGAAACTCTAATAAACGTGCACACTTAAGTTCTGTCCTTCAAGCAATGACAATGAAACAGACATGTTGTGTGGAAAGTGTAATAAATATGTATACAAAACGCACATCAACTACTTGTGTCCAAACTGCAGTGAGTAAGAAGGAAAGAAAGTGATATGAGCAGATGGACAGATGGTTATTGAGCATGACTTTTTGGTGGAAATGCCTGTTGTTCCTAATATACCCTGCATGAATATTAAAACAATAAATTTATTTAATGACATTCAGTGTATTATTATTATTATTGTTATTATGTTTACAATAATTATTATTGTTATTGCTATGATCATTAAAATTATACTGTAATATAAAGACAATGTCGATGGCTTGCAACTGTACGAAAAATAAGTGTGAGTAGAAGTTTTTTTAGCATTTTATTATGTTGGATAATATTCACCAAAAACAGCACATTTTTATAGTAGAAGTGAACAGAACAACAGGGTTAGAGGAAAGTGAGAACAATTTTACAGCACATTTAGGATGGTTGGATAGGAAGAGAAAGCGATATGGCATAAGGCAGCTTGAAATTTGCAATGAAAAACTTTCTGCAGCTTCTCAAACTGTCGCACAATTTTTTGAGAAATTAAGAACAATTATACAAAAAGAAAGTCTTACTCATGATCTAGCTGTGAAGAAACAGGGCTAAATTATAAAATGCTTTCATTTCCTCAAAAGAAGAAAAGGCTGCCCCGGGCTATTAAAAAAATAGACCCTAGCAATTATTGTTGCACTGAATCCAAGTGAAGACCATAAATTGTGGCTGCTGAAAAACTGTGAAGTCTAGAGATTTAAAAAATATCACTGCTTCTGCACCACCTGTTACATATGTCTACCAATCTGCTTGGATGGCCAAAAATATTTTTAAGAAATGGTTTTTTGAAGATTTTGTTTCAAAGACAAGAAGATACCTAAAGAAAAAGTTCTTCCCTTCCAAAGCAATCTTAATGCTTGATAATGCTGGTTTGAGACCTTATGAGGAAGAATTATGATGTGACGGTATTCGCAAATTGTTCTTATCTCCTAACATGACGTGTTTAATACAGTGTATGGACCAAGGTGTTTTACAAATATTGACTAAAAATCGGAATAAATAAATAGAGGGGGAGAAGGGAGGGAGGGAGAGAGGAGAGAGAGGAGAGGGGAGGGGGAGAGGGGAGGGGGAGAGGGGAGGGGGAGAGGGGAGGGGGAGAGGGGAGGGGGAGAGGGGAGGGGGAGAGGGGAGGGGGAGAGGGGAGGGGGAGAGGGAGAGGGGAGGGGAAGAGGGGGTGGAGGAGGGGAGAGAGGGAGAGGGTGGGGAAGGGGGGGAGGGAGGGAGGGAGGGAGGGAGGGAGGGAGGGAGGGAGGGAGGGAGGGAGGGTGAGAGGGGGAGGGCAGAGGGGGAGGGAGGGAGAGAGGGGGAGGGATAGAGAGAGAGAGAGAGAGAGAGAGAGAGAGAGAGAGAGAATCATCACTGCTTCAGACTCTTCTACAAATAAGAGTAGGTGAAGGAACCATCAGAGAATTTCTAAAAGAACGTACGATAAATGAGTTTACTGGACAACCAATTCATGGCCTGAAAGAAATGTGGAGTCTTTTTATGTTGAAAAATAGCCAATACATAAATTCATTAAGTGTAGCTTGAGCACAGTGGTTTTAACTCCTAGCCCTACAGAAGATTAAAAGAAAACTATAGCTCATTAGGATATCATTTATAAAAATATGTTTGTATTCTCCAGATACAAAGAGTCATATAGCCAGAATGATGGCAAAGAGTACTAAAGAGAAAAGAGGTAACTGAAAATTGCTAGTCTTGTGCCACCAAACTACTGTAAAGAGAGAGAGTTTTCTGCCAGTTAAAGATAGCAGGTCTCCTTAAAAGTTTAGTGCAAACACTCAAACCCTTTACAACAATTCAAAGCTATACACTTAAATTTTAAACAACAAAAAAACCATGATGGAATAGTGAGAATATTGTGAAAAGGACAAATTGCTACTTATCATATATCAGAGATGCTGAGTTACAGACTGGCACAACAAAAAGACTGCTAACAGGTAAGGCTTTCTGAATTAGACGAAACACACACACACACACACACACACACACACACACACACACACACACACACAGTCTCTGGCTGGCTATCTGTGACTCGACACTTCAATTTTATGGTACAGCAAATGTAAGCCTACTTGCTCAGGTTCACAAACAGATAGTTACTGAGAGTATTGGAGATTCACAATTTTTTCCCATAATGCTGAAGATCATGCTGTGAATGCTATCTGTTACTATCAAACGATTACTGTCAAAGGCAATAATCACCCTGATGTTAATACTGTGAATCGCAATTCCATAACATTTAAAATGTCAAGAACTGGAGGGAAAGATTAGAGATTAGGATCCAATGTCCCATCATGGCAAGGTCATTAGAGATAGAGTTCAAGCTCAGATTTTGCATGACGGAGTTACAAAATAAGTAATGTCTTTTTCAAAGGAACCATCCCAGCACATGCTTTAAGTGATTTAGGGAAACCACAGACAAATTAGATCTAGATGGCCAAGAAGATATTTTAACCAGTATTCTCTTAAAAGAAAGTCCAGTGTCTTAACCAATGTGCCACCTTACTTGTTGTGGTCACACTAAATTGCATAATTTAGGGATGTAGTGCTATTAAAATTCTTTTATTCCCCATTTATTTACTTCAATAAGTGGAGTAATTATAATACACATATGACATTAAGCAATGAAAAAGTCTAGCTAATCTAACCAGTACACAGTGACCCAAACCTGACTGTATCCAATTTATTACAAAAACTATATGTTGCAATACTTTCAATGATCTAACTAGTTTTCACCTATGATCAGCAACAATTATATAACAATATTACAACTGAGAACATAAAAAAATAAATTAAATAAGGATTTTTAAAAAAGTGAATGTCAGGTTATAGGTACAAACATGCTACTCAAATGGTAAGTTGGTGATACAGGAATTATATATAGCTTACATTCAATGTACAGAGTCCACACTGAGCAATGGACTCACTTATATTGGAGCACAGATTTCTACAACCAATGTAATTTGAACAAAATCATTTGGAGCACTAAGCCATGTATGCTGCAAAATTATTTACTAATCTTAAAATAAAATCTGATGTTTTGTTAAACTGTGATGGACTGCTTTCCAACAATAAAACTGGTAGGTTCTACAGATGTTCTTCCCTATTATTGTCATATTTTGGTTGTCTTATGGCAAGAGGCTTGCGTAACATGCTAAATTGCTCAAATGTAAGTGCAAATGTGGAAGTTTTTCACCAATTCAGAGGACAAATGGTTTGTGGTCAAACATAGGTGACAAACAGAAGCAGATGTAATGCCTTTGTCTATACAGGCCTAGAAAATGGAGTTGTATATCTGAAATATGATGGACAGCAATTATAAAATAAAAATATTATGGCTGAAGATAGAAAATTATTAGTGATATATTCCTAACCTAGATTTAACCTACTAGGTCATTCTACATCAAAACATGCTATAATTCAAAGATTTGTGATCCTTTACCTCAGATTTTCACAAAGCTTTGCACATTTGCTTTTATTTCTAACATATGAACTTCTGTAAAATCTTTTTGGTCTCAGAATATTAAATTTTAAATGTAATGTTATTCTGGTAACTGGGGTCTGCAAGAATGTCAGTGCAAAATGGTATTTATTTACATAAATGTCTATAACTCAGGTGTTTATAAAGCTTTTGATTTGGATTTTTTTCGAGAAGTTAAGTAAGGCACATAGTTAACAGATATCCAGTCATTGAAGCAGTAAAGTTATAAAAAAAAATTAAAAACATAAATGTATATCAATTTTCAATTTCAGAATAACTGTGAGAATGTGGAAAATTGCTTATACCACATTTCTCCAACCTGCTGGGAACCTAATTTTGGTCTTAAATAATCCCCTAGATTGTAAGCTTTCTAATAAAATTAAAATTTTAAGGGGCTTTCTTCTAATTGACATACACAGCAGAAATCAAAATGTTTTTTGCTGTAACAGAAGAGGGTCATTTTAAGGGAGGATGTAATGGATTTTGGTCCTAATAACCAATTTTTCAAAAACATTATTTTCTTGATCTACACAGTTTAATCTATGTTGTGTGTGAATTTTATCATGATAGCAGCTTTAGAAATGCCTTCAAATTGTTAAAATGATCAACTCTGCACTGGTGGCCACTCCCATCTTTTCTGATATTTGGGAAACTGCTTGCTTCAGCGAAATTTTTGTCAGTATGAAGGCTATTTTCTTTTAATACCTTTGGCTGACGTCTATATTTATGGCTGAAAATTTTCTTGCATGCGGTTTATTTACATTCTGACAAAACTAACACATAGCAGTAGGTGGAAGGTCGAATTTGCAAACCTTTATGTGGTAGTCAAGATTTATGCATAATGGGTGGTGGAAAAACTGTGTTTAGGAAATGGAAATTGGCTTACGAGCAAAAAAGAGGAAGCAGTTCAAAATGAAGAACATAAGCTCTCAGCTTCTGCATCAAAACTTGGGACAGGAGAATTTGGCAGGTTCATGTATGATGTTGATATGGATTGCACTGGATGCAGACTTACTGATTTAGAGCTTCTCTGCCAGGCTATAATGTTTTCATGTTCATGTGTTAGCTGTAAAAGTACGGAGTGCATGGCTGTTGTTGAAGAAAGAACAGTGGGAGCAGCTTCTGATTTTAAATTTATTTGTAATTTGCGTGGCTATGAATTTTCATTTTCCTCCTCCAAAAAAACTAAAACTGGTACCTATGAAAGCAATTTTAGGTTAGCATTTGCTCTGAGATGCCTTGGACAGGGCAGGGGAGGAGGTAATTTATTGTGTGTTTACTGAACATGCCTCCAACTTGTGCGAGGTTTGAAAAAATAAATAAAGAAATGTCTGATGCTGTATCCGAAATGGCCAAAGTTTCTATGACGAAACCTGTGGAGGAATTAGTGGAAATAAACTAAAAAGAAATAGATCCTGAGGTAGATATTTATGACAGTGAATCTCCTACAGATGTTGCTGACCTGTCTGTGTCTGTAGATGGAACCTGGATGAAAAGGGGTCACACATCTCTGTATGGAGTTGCATCTGTTATTGGTATTGACTCAGGTAAAGTTTTAGATGTAGAAATTATGTATAAATACTGCCATCAGTATGCAATAAGGAAAATGTCCAATACTGAAGACAGTGAGAAATTGTGGCAAGAAAAGCATGCAGTAGCATGCTCTAAAAATTATAGTGGCTACCAAATGAAGCAGAAAACATCTGTGGCATTTGTTGATCTAACTGCCGCCTTCGACACTGTGTGGAGGGAAGGCCTTATCTACAAATTTCTCCACATCATACCCTGCAAAACAATGTCTCAACTGATTAGGAGAGGAAGCTGAACAATGGATTGCCTCAAGGATCAGTTCTCTCACCCTTACTGTTCAACCTATATCTATCTGATCTACCTGACACTTCGTCCAGAAAATACTGCTATGCCGATGACCTGGCTCTAGCTGTAAAACACAAAGAAATGAAGACAACAGAAGAGATGTGAGCCAATGACCTGTCTGCATTAGATAATTACTTCAAAATCTGGAGACTCCAACCCAGTGTGAGTAAAACAGAAGTGTGTTGCTTCCACCTAAATAACCGGTTGGCGAACATAAAACTGGAAGTAAATTTCAGAGGCAGAATTCTTCGTCATAATTGGAACCCAAAATATCTTGGTGTCATCCTGGATTGTACACTATGCTTCAAACAACACTTTCTTAACTTAAAGCTCAAAAGTTAAGGACTCGAAACAACATCCTCCATAAGCTATGCGGAACTACCTGGGGATTTTCAGCAACCACCCTTCAATCTTCAGCTCTGGGCCTGGCGTACTCAAGTGCTGAGTATTGTGCACCTGGACGAACCAGTCATCATACAAGGCTTGTTGATACCCAGCTGGATACGACAATGCGCATAATATCTGGCGCAATCATTTCTCCTCCAGTTTATTGGCTTCCACTGTTAACTTGTATAATGCCTCATGATCTACACAGATGTACTGCCCTTATGAGAGAATTCCACAAGATCTCCAGGAATTTTACCCTTCCAGTGCATAGCGACCTGCCACTTTTAAATCGTAAGAGACTGAAATCACACCATCCAACTCTGTGCAATGCTGCTGACATGGATGCTAAGGATTTCAAGCCTCTTGAAGAATGGAAAGGTCGATGGGAAGCAGTGAAAGATGTGCATAACATCTTCTCAGGTGCTAAATTTCCAAGTGGATTCAACCTACCACGCAAGACTTGGACTACTCTCAACAAAATCTGTACCAGCCATGGCCGATGCAGGGATGCTCTCTTTAAGTGGAAGAAGCTGCCTGATCCAGCCTGTGACTGCGGGCCTCCATATCAGATTGTTCACCACATTGTCAGTGAATGGGGGATTCGAGCCTATCACGGCGCCAAATACGACTTTCTGCTAGCAACTCCAGATTCACTGCGCTGGATTGAAGGACTGGATATTCAGTTGTAAAGACAGACATAAGTTTCTTGTGTGTCAATATATAAACAAAGATGATGGGACTTACCAAACAAAAGTGCTGGCAGGTCAATAGACACACAAACAAACACAAACATACACACAAAATTAAAGCTTTCGCAACAAACGATTGCTTATTCAGGAAAGAGGGAAGGAGAGGGAAAGAGGAAAGGATGTGGGATTTAAGAGAGAGGTTAAGGAGCCATTTCAATCCCAGGAGCGGAAAGACTTACCTTAGGGGGAAAAAAGGACAGGTGTACACACACACGTACATACACACACACACACACACACACACACACACACACACACACACACACACACACACACACACATATCTATCCACACATACACAGACACAAGCAGACATATTTAAAGGCAAAGAGTAAGGGCAGAGATGTCAGTCGAGGCGGAAGTACAGAGGCAAAGAAGTTGTTGAAAGACAGGTGAGGTATGAGCGGCAGCAACTTGAAATTAGCGGAGGTTGAGGCCTGGCGGATATCGAGAAGAGAGGATATACTGAAGGGCGAGTTCCCATCTCCGGAGTTCGGATAGGTTGGTGTTGGTGGGAAGTAT
This sequence comes from Schistocerca gregaria, assembly GCF_023897955.1. Lineage (NCBI taxonomy): Eukaryota > Metazoa > Arthropoda > Insecta > Orthoptera > Acrididae > Schistocerca > Schistocerca gregaria. The sequence goes on from NC_064920.1 coordinate 554,108,959, forward strand.
CCAGATAACCCGGACAGTGTAACACTGTGCCAAGCTGTGCTCGCCGTGCACCAAGGCATGTTTAGCCACAGGGTGATCCTCATTACCAACAAACACTGTCTGCCTGTGTCCATTCATGCGAATGGACAGTTTGTTGCTGGTCATTCCCACATAGAAAGTGTCACAGTGTAGGCAGGTCAGTTGTGGGAGGGTGCATAGGACAGGTTTTACATCGGGGGCGGTTACAAGGGTAGGAGCCAGAGGGTAGGGAAGGTGGTTTGGGGATTTCATAGGGATGAACCAAGAGGTTACGAAGGTTAGGTGGACGGCGGAAAGACACTCTTGGTGGAGTGGGGAGGATTTCATGAAGGATGGATCTCATTTCGGGGCAGGATTTTAGGAAGTCGTATCCCTGCTGGAGAGCCACATTCAGAGTCTGATGTGGGGCACTTTTAGGGTTCTTCTGTGAGAGGTTCTGGGTTTGAGGGGATGAGGAAGTGGCTCTGGTTATTTGCTTCTGTACCAGGTCGGGAGGGTAGTTGCGGGATGCGAAAGCTGTTTTCAGGTTGTTGGTGTAATGGTTCAGGGATTCAGGACTGGAGCAGATTCGTTTGCCACAAAGGCCTAGGCTGTAGGGAAGGGACCGTTTGATATGGAATGGGTGGCAGCTGTCATAATGGAGGTACTGTTGCTTGTTGGTGGATTTGATGTGGACGGATGTGAAGCTGGCCACTGGACAGATGGAGGTCAACGTCAAGGAAAGTGGCATGGGATTTGGAGTAGGATCAGGTGAATCTGATGGAACCAAAGGAGTTGAGGTTGGAGAGGAAATTCAGGAGTTGTTCTTCACTGTGAGTCCAGATCATGAAGATGTCGTCAATAAATCTGTACCAAACTTTGGGTTGGCAGGCTTGGGTAACCAAGAAGGCTTCCTCTAAGCGACCCATAAATAGGTTGGCATACGAGGGGGCCATCCTGGTACCCATGGCTGTTCCCTTTAATTGTTGGTATGTCTGGCCATCAAAAGTGAAGAAGTTGTGGGTCAGGATGAAGCTGGCTAAGGTGACGAGGAAAGAGGTTTTAGGTAGGGTGGCAGGTGATCGACGTGAAAGGAAGTGCTCCATTGCAGCAAGGCCCTGGACGTGCGGGATATTTGTGTATAGGGAAGTGGCATCAATGGTTACAAGGATGGTTTCCGGGGGTAACAGACTGGGTAAGGATTCCAGGCGTTCGAGAAAGTGGTTGGTGTCTTTGATGGATGATGGGAGACTGCATGTAATGGGTTGAAGGTGTTGATCTACATAGGCAGAGATATGTTCTGTGAGGGCTTGGTAACCAGCTACAATGGGGCGGCCGGGATGTTTGGGTTTGTGAATTTTAGGAAGTAGGTAGAAGGTAGGGATTACCTTGGCAAACTTTGTATGTAGAGTTGTCTGAAAGCTGACGCAGTCCGTCAGCCACATACTCCCGATGATCAAGTACCACGGTCATGGAACCCTTGTCAGTTGGAAGAATGATGATGGATCGATCAGCTTTCAGATCACGGATAGCCTGGGCTTCGGCTGTGGTGATGTTGTGAGTAGGATTAAGGTTTTTCAAGAAAGATTGAGAGGCAAGGCTGGAAGTGAGAAATTCCTGGAAGGTTTGGAGAGGGTGATTTTGAGGAAGAGGAGGTGGGTCTCGCTGTGATGGAGGATAGAACTGTGTGGCAAAGTTATATTTCCAGCAGAGACTACGAGTGTAGGACAGTAAGTCTTTGACAAGGGCAGTTTGGTTGAACCTGGGAGTGGGGCTGAAGGTGAGGCCTTTGGATAGGACAGAGGTTTCGGATTGGGAGAGAGGTTTGGAGGAAAGGTTAACTACCCTCTGGCTCCTACCCTTGTAACCGAACCCGGTGTAAAACCTGTCCTATGCACCATCCCACCACCACCTACTCCAGTCCTGTAACTGGGAAGGTGTACACGATCAAAGGAAGAGCCACGTGTGACAGCACCCACGTGATTTACCAACTGACCTGCCTACACTGCCACGCTTTCTACGTGGGAATGACCAGCAACAAACTGTCCATTCGCATGAATGGACACAGGCAGACAGTGTTTGTTGGTAATGAGGATCACCCTGTGGCTAAACATGCCTTGGTGCACGGCCAGCACAGCTTGGCACAGTGTTGCACCGTCCGGGTTATCTGGATACTTCCCACCAACACCAACCTATCCGAACTCCGGAGATGGGAACTTGCCCTTCAGTATATCCTCTCTTCTCAATATCCGCCAGGCCTCAACCTCCGCTAATTTCAAGTTGCCGCCGCTCATACCTCACCTGTTTTTCAACAACTTCTTTGCCTCTGTACTTCCGCCTCGACCGACATCTCTGCCCGAACTCTTTGCCTTTACAAATGTCTGCTTGTGTCTGTGTATGTGCGGATGGATATATATGTGTGTGTGTGTGTGTGTGTGTGTGTGTGTGTGTGTGTGTGTGTGTGCGCGCGCGCGCGCGGTGTACACCTGTCCTTTTTTCCCCCTAAGGTAAGTCTTTCCGCTCCCGGGATTGGAATGACTCCTTACCCTCTCCCTTAAAACCCACATCCTTTCGTCTTTCCCTCTCCTTCCCTCTTTCCTGAAGAAGCAACCGTCGGTTGCGAAAGCTAGAAATTCTGTGTGTGTGTTTTATTTATTGTGCGTATCTACCGGCACTTTCCCACTTGGTAAGTCTTGAATCTTTGTTTTTAATATATTTTTCCCATGTGGAAGTTTCTTTCTATTTTATTTACATCATCATCATATATATTTTTCATGATATGTCTGTGTTAATCATACGCTAAATAAATGAATAAAATGCACAACCTGTGTCAGAAAGACGATTGGTGTGAGTTCAGCAATAGAATTGAGATATATTCACATAAACTCATTACCAGAACCTGTTATGAATGCAATTGAGCCTACATTCAGGTTTCTTGCAAACCCTGATTTATTGAGGAAGTGTCTCCATGAAAAGACTCAAAATGCAAATGAAAGCCTCAATAATTTAATTTGGATTAGATGCTCAAAAAGAACATTCTTTAGACTTGAAGTACTCAAAATAGGTGTCTATGATGCAGTTTTACGTTTCAATAACAGAAATAATAGCAGAATTGAAGTACTGAAGAGAGTTGTTATAGATCCTGGAGTGTTTACAACAAAAGCACTTTACACCATTGATGAGGGCAGGTCAAGAAAAACAGATCAGTGTCTTACCTGCAAATACAGGCCAGGCAGATTTGAAGAGGAGAGAAGTGAAACCTGGTGAACGAGGAGTATCAGTATGGAGAATTTTAAAATTGAGGAAATCTTTTATTACATGTAGGAGTATGAGAAGAAAATCTTTTTAACCTTATTTTCTCTGTTTTCTCAAAAAGTATAAGCGCTAATACTACAAAATTTTCAGGAACTGTTCGCTTGTTGCTGTCTTCCTGGAACTAAAGAATACGAGATCCTGCAATTACATTCTGACTTTTTGATGATTGTATGTAGAAAAAAGGTTAATTTTGGATGAGCAAAATTAAAAACCCTATTAATGATAGAATTTGTACCATAAATTAATAACTGTAGTTCAGTGGTCTTGTAACCTTCTCAGAACACTACAATAAAATTTTCAGATTAATTTCATGATTATAATTTGAGTTATGGCTTTTTATAAACTCAACAATAAAAAATTAAAAATTCAAATTTCTGGCAAAATATTAATCCTGCATATTTTTATTATATTTCTCCATTAAAACACGGCTCTTTTGCTTTACACATTCAAAATTTTAGATTAGTACATTAATAAATATAGCTGTAATGATTTTTTTAAATAAATGTTGACATATTCCATTACAACCCCCCTAAAGTAAGTTTATCCACTCACTGTCTCAGATGCTAGGGCATCAAATTGGCATATTTAAGTATAAATCATTCTAGGCAGGCAAGTTAACTAGAAGTACGAAAATTTGTTTCCTTTCACTTGATAATTCAGTAATTTTTATAGACAATAATATATATACTATCAGTTTAATAAGACACGGCTGCAAAATACTAACGCGAATTCTTTACAGATGAATGGAAAAACTGGTAGATGCAGACCTCGGGGAAGATCAGTTTGGATTCCGTCGAAATGTTGGAACACGTGAGGCAATACTGACCTTACGACTTATCTTAGAAGAAAGATTAAGAAAAGGCAAACCTATGTTTCTAGCATTTGTAGACTTAGAGAAAGCTTTTGACAATGTTGACTGGAATACTCTTTTTCAAATTCTAAAGGTGGCAGGGGTAAAATACAGGGAGCGAAAGGCTATTTATAATTTGTACAGAAACCAGATGGCAGTAATAAGAGTCGAGGGGCATGAAAGGGAAGCAGTGGTTGGGAAAGGAGTGAGACAGGGTTGTAGCCTCTCCCCGATGTTATTCAATCTGTATATTGAGCAAGCAGTAAAGGAAACAAAAGAAAAATTTGGAGTACGTATTAAAATTCATGGAGACGAAGTAAAAACTTTGAGGTTCGCCAATGACATTGTAATTCTGTCAGAGACGGCAAAGGACTTGGAAGAGCAGTTGAACGGAATGAACAGTGTCTTGAAAGGAGGATATAAGATGAACATTAACAAAAGCAAAACGAGGATAATGGAATGTAGTCAAATTAAATCGGGTGATGCTGAGGGAATTAGATTAGGAAATGAGACACTTAAAGTAGTAAAGGAGTTTTGCTATTTAGGAAGTAAAATAACTGATGATGGTCGAAGTAGAGAGGATATAAATTGTAGACTGGCAATGGCAAGGAAAGAGTTTCTGAAGAAGAGAAATTTGTTAACATCGAATATAGATTTATGTATCAGGAAGTCATTTCTGAAAGTATTTGTTTGGAGTGTAGCCATGTATGGAAGTGAAACATGGACGATAACTAGTTTGGACAAGAAGAGAATAGAAGCTTTCGAAATGTGGTGCTACAGAAGAATACTGAAGATAGGGTGGATAGATCACGTAACTAATGAGGAGGTATTGAATAGGATTGGGGAGAAGAGAAGTTTGTGGCACAACTTGACTAGAAGAAGGGATCGGTTGGTAGGACATGTTTTGAGGCATCAAGGGATCACAAATTTAGCATTGGAGGGCAGCGTGGAGGGTAAAAATCGTAGAGGGAGACCGAGAGATGAGTACACTAAGCAGATTCAGAAGGATGTAGGTTGCAGTAGGTACTGGGAGATGAAGCAGCTTGCACAGGATAGAGTACCATGGAGAGCTGCATCAAACCAGTCTCAGGACTGAAGACAACAACAACAACAATATATGTGATGTGTGTGTTCAGCAGATCCCCTGCTCACAGTGATAAGAAAGTGTTCTTAGACAGCAGTAGCTTGTTTGAAACCTTTATAGGCATGAAAACAATGCAGCAATTGCCGAAACTCATTGTTGAGAATAACTGGCATACAAGAATTAGTCTATTTGGCCTCAGTTGTTCCTTGTCTTTCTGTGAGATAAGTCATATCTGTTTGCGGTGTGACCCTATCATTCCACTTGTATAAAGTCTGTTTTAAGTGAATTAGTGATCAGTTAATTGCAATGGAAAATGTGAATTCATGCACTGTCGGAAAATTAGTGCTACTATATGTCATCATCACATATACTATTACTTAAAAGTTTTTGAAAGTCATCAAAGAACTTGTGATCCTTTCAAAAAACACACACAAACAGTTAAATAAATCTTAGAGGTCAGTTAGTTTGTTTTTGTCTAAAACATCTAAAACATTAAGTGATAAAAGAAACTATGTAAAATCGGGCCAAAAACTGTAAGCAACATGTCATAAGATTGTGAACAGAAAACTGATATCAACGATAGAAATGAAAAAAAATGCAGGTGACCAAGAGGTGACATTTCATGAATCAGTACTAAAACTTTAAAGAATAAAGACAGTTATGATTGCAACTTTTTATTTTTATTGGAGTGACCAGTTTCGATTCTATTTAAGAACCATCTTCAGACTCCAGAACAGTGGTTGGACTCCATAGAGGCAGTTAATCCAGCGTCAAGGGTCGGCACAACTTGCTCTACAGAGTCCATCCACTGTTCTGGAGTCTGGAGATGGTTCTGAAATAGAATCAAAACCTGTCACTCCAATAAAAATAAAAAGTTGCGAACAAGACTGTTTTTATTCTTTAAATTTTAATCTTAAAGATCACTGAGAATGTTTTCAAAAAATTTTATGTACTATAAAGTCGAAGTATTGAGGATGCAAATAAAACTTTACACGATTTGGGGTGCTATCCCTTAACACTTCACTCCATTCCAAATCACACCAAGGCTTCATATGGCAGAACGATGTCAGACAGCATGAAACATGAATTGCAAAGAAAAGTGTGCCGGGCATTAGATTACTGCACTGAAGATTCTTACCAGAGAGAAGAAAAATTAGATGATGAAATTGTTAAGAGAGCAAGAGATTTTGATGTCATGATGTTCTTAATGAAAGAAAAAGTGGCTAGTGTAAGCTGAAAAGAAATTCAAATTTTAGGTTCAGCTCTATCCTCTTGGTCAAAAGAAAACATAATGTCAGAATTCAACGTTATGAGTATGGGGTTCAACAAGCAAGGAAACTGAAAACAAAAATGGTTATCTTATCAATTCCTAAAACAAAATGTGGGAAAGTTGTTGCTGATGAAAAGGTAAAGATTGCCACTGATTTCTACCAAAATGATGATTATGCTCCAATGTTACAAGGAGCAAAAGACAAAGTTAACACTCAGAAGAACGTGTATATGCAAAAAAGACTCATCCTTTGCAACTTAACTGTACTTTTGTTTTAAATGGGAGAATCCAAACATTAATATCGGTCTTTCTAAATGTTGTCCACTATGACCAAATTGGTGAATTTTAACTGGTGCTGCTATATATATAATAGAAAGAAACTTCCACATGGGAAAAATATATTAAAAACAAATACTTGAACAAACGAAAAGAGAAAGTAAGATGATCTTCTCTATCATCTTACTTTATCTTACTATCTTACCTTATCTTACTATCTTACTTTCTCTTTTCGTTTGTTCAAGTACGTAATGTACCATACATTTTATCCTGCTTAATTATACTCAATAATACGTAATTTACTTCCAAACCATATTTGTTATATATATATATATATATATACACACACACACACACACACACACACAAAGATTCCAAGACTTACCAAGCGGGAAAGCGCCGGTAGATAGGCACAATAAATAAAACACATAAACACACACACAGAATTTCGAGCTTTCGCAACCTGCGGCTGCTTCGTCAGGAAAGGGGGAAGGAAAAGGAAAGATGAAAGGATGTGGGTTTTAAGGGAGAGGGTAAGGAGTCATTTCAATCCCGGGAGTGGAAAGACTAACCTTGGGGGGAAAAAAAGGATAGGTATATACTCGCGCGCGCGCGCACACACACACACACACACACACACACACACACACACACACACACACACACACACACACATGTGGAAGTTTCTTTCTATTTTATATATAAAGTTGATGTGACTTACCAAACAAAAGCGCTGGCAGGTCAATAGATACACAAACATACACACAAAATTCAAACTTTCGCAACCAACGGTCGCTTCTTCAGGAAAGAGGGAAGGAGTCATTCCAATCCCGGGAGCAGAAAGACTTACCTTAAGGGGAAAAAAGGTCCTTTCTGCTTGTGTCTGTGTATATGCGGATGGATATGTGTGTGTGTGTGCTAGTGTATATCTGTCCTTTTTTCCGCTTAAGGTAAGTCTTTCCGCTCCTGGGATTGGAATGACTCCTTACCCTTTCCCTTAAAACCCACATCCTTTCGTCTTTCCCTCTCCTTCCCTTGTGTGTATATATTCCACGTGGGAAAAATGTATCTAAAAACAAAGATGATGTGACTTACCAAAGGAAAGAGCTGGCATGTCAATAGACACACAAACAAACACAAACATACACACAAAATTCAAGCTTTCGCAACCAATGGTTGCTTCATCAGGAAAGAGGGAAGGAGAGGGAAAGACGAAAGGATGAGGGTTTTAAGGGAGAGGGTGAGGAGTCACTCCAATCCCGGGAGCGGATTGAAGCTGACACTCTGTTTCCGCAACCACAGTCTCACAGTTCTCTCAACATCTTCATTAGAAGCATAATGATGTCCCCGCAGATCGTCTTTCATTATCAGGAACAGATGGAAGGCAGACGATGCTAAATCTGGACCATATGGAGAAGTTCTGCTGCGGTAGCACGTGGAGTGTGTGGTTTGGCATTGTCATGCTGCAGGAAAACATTTCCGTTTTCCTTTTGGACCCTTGTTAGCCATCGTTTCAGAGGTAGCAGTGTTGTGATGCAACACTCTGAATTTATTGTTGTTCCATGATCAAGGAAATCAACATGGGTAACACCATCTGTATTCCAGAACACTGTGGCCATGATTTTTCCAGCTGAGGGCTGTGTCTTGAATTTATTTTCTAGGGCGAGTATTTGTGTCGATATTCCACAGACTGCCGTTTTGTCTCCGGGTCTTAATGGTGTACCCACATTTCGTCTCCTGTCATAGTAGACTCGAGAAAGGTGTCACCTTCATTCTCGTGACATGAGAGGAGTTCCTGGTAAATTTTCATTCTGTGCGCTTTCATTTCAGGAGTCAGCATCCGGGGCACTCATCGTGCACAGATCTTCTGTTAGCCAAGCAAAGCAATAATGTGACCCACACGTTCTTGTGAAATGCTGATTGTTCTTGCAGTTTCTCTCCGAGAGATATGACGATAGTCCTGAATCAATCTGTCAACAATTTGCTTGAGAAACTCGGTGGTTGCTGTCACAGGACGTCCAACGCTTTGTTTGTCTCAACATCTTTAAATTTACTCGTCCAACAATGACGACGCACAGTACTCACATCAGCACTATCACCATAAACTGAATTCATCCTCTGATGGATCTCCTTTGGGGGGACACCTTCTGCTGTCAATAATTCAATGACTGCACGTTGCTTAAATTGCATCGACCGACCGTCTGTATAGGATTCCATATTTTACACTGTAACACAACTGTTCAATGCTAAGGCTTCCCGCCAAATGGAGCTGTAGAGAAGAGTCTACGGAACAAGTCAGTACCTGCCGCTTACCAATGCCGCCAACTGTTGAAGTGCTACGAAGGTAGAGGCATTAATTTTCAGTCAACCCTCATAGTTATGGGCATTTATGTAGATAAGTACAATTTTGCAATGACATTCTTGCATAGCCCAGTTACCAGAATACTACTATATTTAAAATTCAACATAAAATTTTTTCTTGGTCAGAGCAAAAAATTTTTGCACAAGTTCTTATGGTATAAGCAAATGTGCAAAAATTTTCAATAAATCTGAGGTGATGGGTGAGATGACCTGCATGATTTGACATGTAATGCCCTTACTACCACGTGTCTTGCCTTGGATGGCAGTAATTGCTCTCCTACTGACTGTGAGGTGATCATACTTCAGTGGCAATGCAATATTATCAATTGTTGTCCACAGTAACACTTGCTGGCTGCATGGCAGGAGTCTGCCCCTCTCTGCCACCATGTGTAAACAGATCTTATCCCCTCCATGTGTTGCTAATGCTGTCTCTATCTCTCTGAGGGGTACCACCATCTGATGTGATGCAATCTATAGTAGCAGTAAACAGAATATCTGGAACAGATGCACAACTTTTTGTGCTCAAAAAATATTGTAAAGGAGATATTTAGATTAAACAATGGAATGTTTAGGCTGGAATAACAAGTCGGGAAGGACAGAATGGTATTCACAGCACAAATGAAGTGTTGAGTCACTGCAGGCACAATGAAAAAAATACTAGACATATTCGCTATCAGGCTATGCCCTACATCATACATCACACATTCACCCAAGCATCTCTAGTAGCAACGAAGGGGATATCTAGATTAGATGCACAACATTTTGTGCTCATCTACATCTACTTGATTACTCTGCAACTCACAATTAAGTGCCTGGCAGAAGGTTAATTGAACCACCTTCACTCTCAAATGACATGCAGGAAAAATGAGCAATTAAATCTTTAACTCTAAATCTTAATTTCTCTCATTTTATTATGATAATCAATTCTCCCTATGTAGGTGGGCACCAACAGAATATTTTCGCAGTCAGAGAAGAAAGTTAGTGATTGTTTTAATGATTGTCAACCCAGTTCATGTAACATGTTCATGGCACTCTCTCCCTTATTTCCCAATAATGCAAAATGAGCTGTCCTCCTTTGAACTTTTTTTGATGTCCTCCATCAGTCACATCTGAGACAGATCTCACACCACACAGCAATATTTCAGAAGAGGGCAGACAAATGTGGTGTAAGCAGTCTTTAGTAGATCTCTTGCACTTTCTAAGTGCTCTGCCAATGAATCGCTGTCTTTGGTTTGCTTTACCCACAGCGTTATCTATGTGATCTTTTCAGTTTAAGAACTCAGTTGAATTTATAGCCTTTAAAGTCTTGTGATTTGTTGTGTAATCAAAATTTAGTGGATTTCTTTTAGTACTCATGTGGATGGCTTAATAATTTTTGTTATTTAGAGTCAACTGCCACTTTTCACACCATTCAAATATCTTGTATAAATCATTTTGCAATTGGTTTTGATCATCTGATGACTTTAGGTGATGTCATTTTGTATATAAGAAACATCAGAGGGCCTATAACACTTCCACGGAGAATGCCAGACATTACTTCTGTTTTATTTGATGACTTTCCATCAATTGCTATGGTCTGTGACCTTTCTGACAGGTACTCACAATTCCAAATGCAAAACTGTGGTGATACTCCAAAGGCATGCAATTTGATTAGAAGATTCTTGTTAGGAATGATGTTAAAAAGCCTTCTGGACATCTAAAAATATGGAATCAATTTTACATCCCCTGTCAAAAACACTCATTACTTTGTAAGACTAAAGAACTTGCTGTGCCCCACAAGAATGATATTTTCTGAATAGGTGCTGACTGTTTGTTGATAAAACATTTTCTTCAAGGTAATTCATAATATTTTAACAAAGCATATACGTTCCAAAACCCTACTGCAAATCGACGTTAGTGAGATTATAGCATCGCTTCTTGAAAAAAGGAATATAAAATACAATAATCGATATTAAACAAAAATGAAAGCAATATAAGCACTCTGAGAATTATAATAAGCATGATCTCTATCATCAAAATAAAATAAGAGAAATCAGAGCTCGAACAGAAAGGTTTAGGTGTTCGTTTTTCCCGCTCGCTGTTCGGGAGTGGAATAGTAGAGAGATAGTATGATTGTGGTTCGATGAACCCTCTGCCAAGCACTTAAATGTGAATTGCAGAGTAGTCATGTAGATGTAGAAGTAGTATAAAAGAAAGAAACTTTGTTTCTTTGTTCTCTCTGCTGTACTTTTGTCTTCTTGGTTCTGATATCCTAGCTGAAGGTCGCACATAAGATCACAGTCTATAAATAATTAATGTGCTCATATGTAGTATATTTAGAATTTCTGCTAAATATGTATGTCAGTATTAAATGCAGTATGTGTTTTTGTTAGTAGCAAAAAAGTTCTTTCCCTGTCCCCTTTATTTAATTAATTACATAACAATTACATGTTGCCCTGGTCATTTGTAATTGCATCATTGAAGCGATGCCATTGCTGTTAAAATTGAGAAAAACTTCTTAATAGTCATTTAATTCTGAAAGTATTGAAAGGATTCAATCTTAATAAATCTAAAACAATGTCTTATAATAATTTCATTTTAGGCCAGAGGTACAGTTTTATTGAAAAGAATTATTTTAATTGTGTACACTGCCATTGCACTTAGGCAGTTATATTGGAGCGTCAAGCCTCACATAGAAAAATAATTATTTGAGTATTATATTTAATTTTCTTATCGCATAACACTAAAGAAAGATATTTTTTTCCTCCATCATGAGCAAGACAGATGTCTTCATGTTCCCAATATGTATGATGTTTCTAGCAATAGCGCCCTGAGGAATAAAATTTAGCCGTGGTTTTTAATGAATGTAAAAGAGATTTTCTCTAACAAAACATTTTCACTCCAAATGAATGGTACATTTTTCTCTTTTCAAAAAGCTAACGATAAGAAGAGTCTGTAATTCAGTAGATTACTCTTATTTCATTTCTTCGGTATTGGTGTGACCTGGGGAATTTTCCAGTCTTGGTAGGTACAGAACTTTCAATGAATTAGCAGTTGCACATGATTGTTAAGCATGGAGCTATTCTATCAGCACACACTGGAAGGAACCTGACTGGTCTATAGTCTGGACCAGATGCCTTGCCTTTATTAAGCAATTTAAGCTGCTTCACTTCACTAAGGATATCTATTTCTAAATTACTCATGTTGTTCTAGACCTGAATTCTTGCATATTTACTTTGTCTTTTTTTGCTAATAAGTTTCAGAAAACTATGTGTAACTCCGCTTTAGTGGCATTGGAAACAGTGATATCACCATTTTTATCATGCAGTATAGGTACTGATTGTGTCTTGCAGCTGGTATACTTTACATTATAACTAGCATCACTATGTGTTTTCTATCAGATTGAAGACAGAGTTTCACTGTGAAAACTATTAAACGCATCTTGCATTGAAGTTCACACTAAATTCTGAGTTTCTGTAAAACTTCCCCAATCTTGGGGATTTTGTAGTCTCTTAAATTTGGCATGTTTTTTTCTTTGCTTCTGCAAAAGTGTTCTGACTCATTTTGCGTACCATGCAGGGACCAGTATAATCACTTATTAATTTATATGGTATATACCTCTCAGCTGCCATCAGTACTATTTGTCTGAATTCAAACCACATCTGTTCTATGGTCACAGAGTCAGATAAAAAGTGAAGACTGTCTCTTAGACAGGCATCAAGCAAATTTTTATCCACTTCGTTAAATAGATGTACTTTGCATTAATTTTTGGCCAGTTTGGATGTTATAAGATTCAGTCTAGCTGCAACAGCCTTGTGGTCACTAATCCCTGTATCTATCATCATGCTCACTATTTGATCAGGATTAATTTTTGGTAAAAGGTCAAGTATATTTTTGTAACCATTTGCATTTTCATAAGGCTCCAGAACTAGTTGTTCAAAATAATTTTCTGAGAAAGCATTCAGTACAATTTCGGATGACATTTTATGCCTTCTTCTGGATTTAAACAAGTATTTTTGTACATATATCGAGGATGGATTGAAGTCACCATAAACTATAATTGTATGAGTGGGGAACCTATTTGAAATGGACTCAACTTCTCTTTGAACTGTTCAGTAACTGTATCACCTGAGTCAGGGGATTGGTAAAATGAACCAATTATTAATTTATTTCGGTTGTCATGTATAGCCTCTACCCATACTCACAGGAACTATCTACTTCAACTTCATTACATGGTAAACTTCTTTTGACAGCAACAAACTCTCCACCATCAACTATATTTAATCTATCCTTTCTGAACATGTTAGATCTTTCATAAAAATTTCACTTAAAATTATTTCCAACTTTAGCTAACTTTCCATATCTATAATGATTTGAGTTTCAGTGCTTTCTATTAGTGGTTGGAGCTCTGGTTCTTTCCCCACACAGCTATACCAGTTTACAACTACTATACCGATTGTTGCTAGGTCAACCTTCCTGTATTTATCTTGCAGCATATTAGACTGATGCCCTTCTGTAGTTTCCCTGAGACCTTTTAACCTAAAAAACTGCCCAGTCTCCTTCACACAGCCCCTGCTGCCTGTGCTGCCACTTCCTGCATGTAGTGGACCCCTGACCTATTAAGCGGAACCTGGAAACCCAAGAAACTCAAGGGATCTGCAGCCTACAAGGTCGTAGATCTGCCTGAGCCTCAGAGTCAGGCCCTTCACTCAGCTCTGTACTAAAGTAGCACAGTCGAATCTGTCAGTGATGTTACAGATGGTGAAGTCTGCCTCCATCTCACAAGCAAGACTTTGCCACTTCAACTAGCTGACTGGAATCGGGGAGAATCTCTTCCAATCCAAAGTGACACACATCATTGGTACTGACATCCACCGCTTGGAGTTGGCTGCATCCCATGCCCTTCATAATGTTTAGATAAAAAAAAGTATTTTTAGCGCCCTTCAGTAGTCCTGCAAAGGAGTAATTTGTTACTAATATTGGCAAGTATCATCACCACCTAATTTCTTTATTTTTCATTAGAAACAGTGGGCCTTTTGTACTAGAAAAGGTTTTGTATGGTTTGGAGACCCTTCAGGCAAGATTAAAAATGAGCTTGAAAATAGAACTGTCAAACATTTACAAAACTATTCTTAATTTAATATGGAAAGCATGGCATTTTTTTTATTTTTAAAGTCCTGTATTCTTTTTTAATAAGTATACTTGCTAAATTTTTCCATTTCATTTATTGTGTATCCAATTATGACCATTAAATTAATAATGGAAACCCAGGATGGAAATAATTTTAAAGTAGAGAACAGCCTACCTCTCAGGTATATGACTCCATAAATGTACTTCATGTATTAGATAAATCCACATATAAGCCTTCCCCTTTTGCAGACACAATGGCTCATGCGCAATGTATTTTAACTGCTCGTGGCAACCTGGTCATTAAGATGGTAACTGTTGGTGGGTACCACAACCATTAAAATGAAGCACACTTAAGTCAGTGAGTGTTGGAAATACATCTCTGATGAAGTGTCTAATAGTTGAAAAAATACATTAGTACAATCACAGCAGATAACCATCTACAAATTTTAAAGAAGTTATAGAAATAAGTGCTAAGAAAAGGCTGCACTTTTGAATTTTATTGACTTGAGAAAGTTATCTTTTTTATTTTGTTTCAGGCCAAGAAAGGACCACACCAAGACAACTATTCACTCTCATGCTTCTCTAAAACACTTTCATTTTCTCAGAATGAGCTCTTTTCCTCTCATCTGATCATTTGATTTCAGTTATTTTTCAGTTTGCTTTTTTTTTTTTTCATGTAAACCTTTGAATTTCTTTACTTTTGGTCTGAATTTGCCTCTGTAATATCTCCAGTTCAGTCCTTTCATGTCTGGCCTTCCCACACATTTTCTTTGATTGTTTTCCTGTTTTGGAATAATATGTGGTTTTCCTTCATTCTCTGTAGATGTTCTTGGACTAAAAAAAAAAACATCTTTTCCTGATCTCATCTGTTATTTTAGGGCAGAATGAGTATACTTCTTTATTTGGTCTCAAAATCCAATTGCCATCTTTGTTCTTGATTGGAACTAATATTCACAAGACTCTTCTACTTAACCAAATCTTCTAATGTACTTTATATCAAATTAAAAGTAGTGTTACTGACCCAAGAAGGACTTTTCGTTTTACAACTGTATTCTAATACCCTAATTTGACATCCTTAGGAAAACATTTTTTGTTGTATAGATTTCTCTTTCTCATGTATAATTCTTTCATGTTTTCAGTTCTGATAAAAACTGCTTCTTCTTCAGTTTTTGTGTTTGTGTTTCACCATGATATTTAAAGTTGTCTTAATGCTGGCATACTTCATTTTTAAAACTTTTGGTGAGTTGCTTTCACTGGTCATGTATTCTGTCTTTTTAAATGATAGTTTTAGACCTGCCTTTACAGCAACCTTCTTCAAAAGTTCTAGTCCTAGTCTCAGTCTCTCTCTCTCTCTCTCTCTCTCTCTCTCCCTCTCTCTCTCTCTCTCTTTTGTTTCCATCTGTTATCACAACATTGCCTGCAAAATCCAAACAGCTTAAATTACTTTTTTCAATCTACCCAGTGTTATGTAGTTATTAACTTTTCCCTTTATTTTCTACACTCCTAGATGACTCTTTCCAGTACACAACTGAATAATAGTGATGAAACTCTCTCTCTTTGTCTGACTCCTGATACAATTTGGAAGAGACTGGAAATTGTTCCAAGAAAAACTTTAGATGCTGTGTTTGTAAGAGTTTAGTTTTTTTTCAGTCTTCCTATCTACTGCAAATTTCTTCAAGGGGAGAGAGTCTTTGTCTGTTGAATCATATACCTTTTTAAAATTGACAAATATTAGCAATATCGTTTTAACTGATGTTTCTCATAGGCCAAATTAAATTTTGTTTTGTTTTATTAACTTCAATGTAATCTGTACAGAGTGGCAAACTAGAAGCAAAATCTGTATATGTAATAATATTAAACAGCAGCTATAACAAAGTTTCTGCTTCAATTAGCCTAGTTTTGTTAAGTGTGTCAAAAATTTAGATATTAAAAATCAGATGATCAAAGTATCTAACTATTTTACTTAGCACTTGAACAAATTTTTAATAAAGACACTAGATGGCAGATGTATGAGCACAAAGAAACATTTGTTTCTCAGTGTAGTTGCATTGCATGCCCACCAGACTCATATCCGACGTAACTGAAAACTTTAGAGGAAGTCTCAGTTCACTTGTACATAAATTCCCTAGTCATACTGTAATCATCGTGGAGACTTTCATCATCCAACAATCAATTGGAAAAATTACAGTTTAGTTAGTAGTGGGCATTGTAAGACATCCTGTGAAACATTATTAAATGCCTTCTCTGAAAACTACCTAGACTAGATAGTTCAGAACCCCACTTGATGGAAACATATTGGATCTAATGGCAACAAACAGGCCTGACATCTTTGAGGATGTCTACATAAAACCTGGTATCAGTCCACATCAAAACTGGTATCAGTGATTATGACATAGTTGTAGAAACAATGATTACCAAAGTATATAAAAGACAACTAAAACAAGCGCACACACACACCGTAAACTAGATAAAAAAATCAGTAACATCATATCTCAATGAGAAACTTGAAACTTTCAACACACAGCAAGAGCAGTAGAGGAACTATGGCTCAATCTTAAAAGAATATTGTCCATACACTGGACAGATATGTACCCAGTAAAACAGGTCATAATGGGAGGAACCCTACATGGTATACAGCCACTACAAAGAGACTTCTAAAGAAACAGAGACTACTGCATAATAGGTGTAAAAGAAAGCATAGCACTATAGATAGAGAGATAATGACTGAAATGTGCGGCTGTCAAGGGAATAACTTCATTGACCACAGTAGCAGAATATTGTCAAATGATCTTTCACAAAACCCAATGAGATTTTTGTCATATGTAAAGACTATGAATGGCACAGGAAATCAAAGAAGGGTAGAAAAGCAAAAGCTGAAATTCTTAACTCCATTTTCAAATGCTCCTTTACAAAGTAAAATCCATAAGATTTGCCCCAATTTCATCCTTGTAGCACTGAAAAATGTGTAAAATAAATATTAGTCTCAGTGGTGTTGAGAAACAGCTGAAATCATTAAAACTGAACAAAACTCCAGGACCCAATGGAATCCCTACCAAAGATTCTACACTGAATTTGCAGCTGAGTTTGGCCCTCTTCTAAATATAATCTTTCGTAGATTCCCCAGCACTTGAAAAAGGCACAGTTCACACCTGTCTGTGAGAAGGTTAGTAGAAGTAATCCACAAAACTACTGTCTAATATCCTTGACATTTATTTGTTGCAAAATCTTAGAATATATTCTGGGCTCAAACATAGTGACCTATCTCAAACAAAATGACCTCCTCCATGCCAACCAGTATGGATTCTGAAAACATTGATCATGTGAAACTCAACCCGCACTTTTCTCACATGAGATGCTGAAGACCTTAGATCAAGGCAGTCAGGCAGAAGCAATAATTTCTTGGTTTCCAAAAAGCATTTGAGTCAGTACCATGACTATGGTTATTGTCAAAAGTACGATCATATGGTGTATGAAGTGAAATTTGTCACTGGATTTAGGACATTTTGGTAGAGACACAGCATATTATCTTAGATGGAGAGTTATCAACGGATTAGAAGTAACTTCGAGTGTGCCCCAGGGAAATGTGTTGGAATCCTTGCTGTTCATGTTGTATATTAATGCTCTTGGAGACAATATTAATGGTAACCTGAGACTTTTTTGCAGATGATGCAGTTATCTATAATGAAGCACTGTCTGAAAGAAGTTGCATAAATATGTAGTCAGATCTTTATAAGATTTCAGGGTGGTGCAAAGATGGGCAACTTGCTTTAAATGTTCAGAAATATAAAATTGTGTACTTCACAAAACAAAAAAACATAGTATCCTATGACTATAATATGAATGAGTCACTGTTGGAATTGGCCAACACTTAGAAATATCTGGATGTAACAATTTGTATGGATATGTAATGGGATGATCACATAGGCCCAGTCTTGGGTAAAGCAGGTGGTAGATTTTGTTTTGTTGGTAGAATACTTGGGAAGGGAAATCTCAAGATTGCTTACAGATCACTTGTGTGATCAGTTTTAGAACATTGTTCATGTGTGTGGGGCTCATTCCAAGTAGGACTAAGAGGGAATACTGCATGTATACAGAGAAGAACAGTGCGAATGATCACAGGCTTGTTTCATCCATGGGAAAGTGTCACAGAGATGCTGAAGAAACTAAGTTGGCAGATTCTTGAAGACAGATATAAACTATCCCAAGAAAGTCTACTAACAAAGTTTCACGAACGGGCTTTAAATGATGACTCTTAGGAATATACTACAACGCCCTATGTATCACTCACACAGAGATTGTGAGGGTAAGATCAGAATAATTACGGCATGGACAGAGGCATATAATCAACCATTCTTCCCACAATTCATATGAGGATGGAACAGGAAAAAACCCTAATAACGGGTACAATGTGATGTACCCTCTATGATGCACTTCACAGTGTTTTGCAGAGTATTGATGTAGATCTTAACTAATAATGTGTTCATTAATGATAATACTAATTACGTAAACTGACTCATTCCACATTTTTTAAACACGAATCATTCAAATGGTCTATGGAACATCTAACTAACTAACTAACTAACCAATTAACCAAAAGAAATCATCTGAACCTTCTTCAGTTTGTGGGATATAGATTGCCTCAACTGCAGAAGTTCAGAACTGAGGCCTGTCCAAGGCTCTATGATGCACACTGATGCTTCATATTTGCTGCTATCCCCTCAAATACATAGGATAGCTACACTATTTCAATTACAGTCTGCCCAAAAGCTGATATCATCAAACGAAATGTTTCCGGTGTACACACTCTACAAAATTCTGAAAGCAGTAGGAATAAAATACTGGGAGCGGAAAGCTGTCTACGAATTGTACAGAGATCAGTCTTCTCAACTACTGCCTCACCTTCACTTTCATGTTCTCTGATTCTTATAACTCCACAGTCACAACAGTCAAACAACATACATGTGGGGCAGCAGCTGGAAAGGAAGTGAGACAATTTTGTACACTATTTCCAATGTTATTCACTTTGAACATTGACAAGCAGTCAAGGGAACCAAGGAGAGATTTGAAAAAGAATTAAAGTTCAAGGAGAAGAAATAAAAACTTTAAGGTTTGTCAATGACATTTTAATTCTGTCAGTGGCAGCACAGGCTTTGAAAGATCAGTTCAACAAAATGAATAGCATCTTGAAAAGAAGTTATAAGATAAACAAAAACAAAAGTAAAACAAGGGTATGGAATGTAGACAGATTAAATGAGGCGGTGCCGAGGGAATTGTGTTCAATATACACATTAAAAGAAGTAGGCAAGTTTTGCTATTTGTGCTGCAGAAAGACTGGTGATGCCTGAAGCAGAGAGAATATAAAAAGAATATAAAATGCAGACTGGCTATAGCACAAAAAGCATTTCTGGAGAAAGAGGAATGCGTTAACACTGAACAGAAATTTAAGTGTTGAATAGTCTTATCTGAGCATATCCATCTGGATTATAGCCTTGCGTGGAAGTGAAACATTGGCAATAAGCAATTCAGACAAGAAGAAAATAGAAGCTTTAAAATGCGGTGCTACAGAAGAATGCTTAAGATTAGATGGGTAAATCATGTATCTAACAAAAAGGTATTAAACCCAGTGGGAAACAATAAATTTACAGCACAATTTTACCAAAGAAATTATCAATTTCATAATAGAGTGGGAGGGAGGGAGGGAGGGGATGTGAGGGGTTTAAATACTGCAGAGAGTGAGACCAAGGGACGAATACAGTAAGCAGGTTCAAATGGATGTGGGTTGCAGTAATTATTAAAAAATGAAGAGGTTTGAACCAAGCCGGTCTTCACTCTAAAGATCACTGATACAGAGGTTTGACATGGAAGTAATTCCTACCATAGTTTATCAGATAATGTCAGTTTAATAACTGTGAACATGGTTGTTAAAACTGAAAGGTCTTGAGGGAAACAAACATTCACACACACACACACACACACACACACACACACACACTGCTGGAAGTGTCATAGTTCTTTAAAGCTACTCCTGGCACAATTCCCATTATAAAATCACTTTCATTATCCTTACCGGTCATTTTTTAACTTGGTCATTTTCTTTTTCCCAGAACCCCATACCATATCATTATCTTCCACACACATTTTCATAGTAAGCACATAATACTGTTTCATTTTCATAGTAGTGTCCAAGTATTCTTAAGATGTAACAACATTCAATAAATCTTTTTTTTTTTTTCAATAGTTAAACACAGTTCCCCCAAATTAAATGATCCTCGAACAATACTCCTTCAATTTTTTTGTAAGACAGTTGTTCAATGCTGTTGCCCAATAACTGTAGGATTATGTTGTTTCTGGTTTTTGTTCTTTTATCTCTACAGCTCATGCATATTGTTTTCTTTGTATTTGCTACCATAACATTGTCACTAAATGATCTTTCTTGGTATGCAACCATTTTTCTGTAAATTAACTTTTTATTTCAATAAAAGGCTTATTACAATCGGCAAACATGTTTCTTACAGTTGATTTAGAGCAAACAATTTAACACTTAATCTAGTGAAGACTGACATTATGCAATTCTGAACAAATAAAAGCGAACACGCGAGTGCCAGAAAGAGACACTAATGGACATACACTGGATGAGGCTCCATGGGTGAAGTCCATTGGCCTCCACATAGAGAATAAAATGAAGTGGTAATAGCACTTTGATAAATTAACCAAAAAGCTGTGCCTGTTTTGCACTTGGAAATCTCTCATATTGTGTTGACCTGCAAATGGGTTTGTTAGCAGACTGCATACTTTCATTAAATACTATCTATGGCATAATCATCTGGGACAATGCAGGTACAATGACAAAATGGTATTTATTCCACAGAAGTCAGCAGTATTCTGTAAAGTTGATAGGCCCTAACTGAACATCTTGCAGAAGATGTTTCAGGGGGGTCCTAGGGAATCTTACACCTACATGACAATGCAGGTACTCGCTAATGATATTTCTAGTTAAACAACAGTGAACTTAGGATGAACTGTTGAATTAATAAACACAGTATCAGAAATAAAAATAGATTCCATGTAGGCTATGCATCCCACTCTATGGCTTAGAATAGTATTTCACGTTCTTATGCCTATAACACTTTACTGACAGGTATTAAAATTTCTGAGATATTCAAACACAAAGTACAGAAATACCTCATTACCCATTCCTTCTACAATGCATTGGAATAACAAGACTCAGAAGTATAAATTCTCTATAACTTTAATGCTTATGTTAAATAAATCTCAACTTTGCCACTAGTTATGTAAATAACCATAAGTGGCTTGTATAATGTTACATAAAGGCTTTGTTTGAAGAATTAGTTAAAAGCATCAGTTGAACATTACAAGAGAAGGGATAGTAGTTTTTCGTTCCAAGTGCCGGTAACTGTTTTTCTCATACATGATGTAACAAAGAAGTAAGTCAAGTCTCATAATTATCAGTACAACAAGATTAATACTACTCGTAATTTGTTGTTAAAACACTTTACAAAAGTAACTGTAGTAGTTTCTTCTGCCTGTTAATGTCATTCCAGATTCCTGAAGACTTTCTTTCACAGTGACATTCATAGAGCACAATGTGTGTATGAACAAATCTCGATAGTTTTGTTTACTTTTTTCATAGTTAATGTGTGATATATGTACACAATATGCATAAAATCACTTTGACACTTCTCAGTTATCCGATATAGGTTTTATGAATTAACCTTGCAGTTTTAACTCATGTGAGGAAAGATATGTTAAGTATGGTTAATGGTGTTAAATATGGTGTGAACGTAAACACTAAGATAGGCAACAGGTCAGTCTGTTACCACAACCTTCATTTGCCATCCATATTCGTTCGCATTGTCAACTGTCAACCTTCCAACTAACCTAAACATTGGACTATGCTATAAATCAGTATCTCAAAACAACCAGGATTTTAGTGCTGGTGAGCCAATAGAAGGTAAGGGAAACAATTAAATTTTGAAAGTCTGGATATTACTTTCTACTTTATCCAACTTTATGCAGCAGTGTGTGCAGGCAGAAGTAGCTGGGCATGTCTAACTGATTTATGGAAACCAATATCTCTATATTCTATAACTACATTGGAACTTAAACCATACTGCTCCTGAATATCAGTTCAGTGCCAAAACCACTATGCCACCAGGTCTGGTACACTATCCCAACACACATCATGTGCAGGCTCAAATCTTCCAATCACAGATTTTTCTGCATCTATATGAAATGTTGCATAAGAGAATGTGGAAACCAAAAGTGAAGAGATTTGTATAAATCATGACCAGCACAACACTGATCAATTTAAACTGTTCTATTATACCTAAAATATTTATATTATGTTGTCTTTTATTAACTGCTAATTTCCATACAGGCAAATAATTATCTATAACTTGAAGCTTTGGTGCCAAAAATCCCATGCTGTTCTGAAGTCTTACATCAGGCCACTGTTAGTACATTATAATTTTTTCCCATAAGTGATCACACACAATCAATAAAATTAGTACCGGAGTAAATACTATTAATATGAATACAGAAAAAATAGTTTACTGCTGTAATTAACTTACCTGAGTCCACATTGAGCTGTCATTTCCCCCCAGGCTTTCCTGTTCAGAAAGCTCTCCTCTTGGTGGCATTAATTCATCAGCTTGTATGTTCAAATCAACAGTCTGAGCAGATGAATCATCTTGTTTCATTTCTTTATGCGATGTTTCAACCGTAATCTCCTTAATGACACCAGCATCTGGTATGTCTTGGCTATGAAAGAAAACTTGTGGTTCAATTACATCAATGGTGGTATCTTCTTGTATAGAGACGTTATCCAACTCTAAGGGATCCACTGCTTCAGAAGTCTCAGGACACTCAATATCCATACTAGTACTTTTGTCCTGAAAGCTTTGCTTCATTGTCTCATTATCTGGCTCTGTATCAGTTAAACTTACAGGACACACATTAGCGTAGGTGAATTCTGAGTCATTTTGCTGGATTTCACGAGGCGTAGTTTCTGAGCAATCTTTTGATGAAAGACTTATATTAGACTTAAGTGTAATTTCTGAGTTGTCAGCAATGTTTTCTGACAAATTAATATTTGCTTTTGCTGTACTTCTGTAAACTTCCATTGAACTGCTTTTGCCATTAATAGTGTTAATCTCACAGTTATCTGAATAACTGTCCGATGGGCGAGTTAAATTGTTTTCTGTTAAAAATGCTGTACTTCCTGTATCATGAGAACATTCCTGAACATTCTCATCACTTTCTTTTACTTGTCTCTTTTCAGTTTCTGGGAAAGTAGCTTTAAAATGATCATCAAATGTCAAGACTGGCTCATTGCTTGTTACATATTCCAGTGTCTGTTTCTCACTATTATCTACAACGTCACTGCTATGTAGTGATCTGGCAGGCTTAATTGTCCGATGTGTTTCAGTAACTATTAAACAATCATTTTCACCACCAAGAATCTGGTGCGCAGGAGAACAATCTGCTGAGGTATGCTCAGCATTTGTATCAACTGTACCTGTTTTTGGAGAATTCTGCGTTTCATTTTCAGAATTGCAATTTGTTTGCTGCAGATCAGAAATTGCATCATTTGTAACTTCTTTCTTTGTTTCATTATCAGACAACAATTCTGTCTGAGATGATTTCTCATTTGGGGATGAAGGCTGAGACACAAGGCTGTCTTTATTTGTCTGTGTAGCCTGGTCAGTTTGAACGTTTGGAGAATGCTGGGTACAGCGGTTCAGTAATGAATTTAAAGCTCCAATAGGTGACTGTTCTGAGTAAGTACTTTGGTTACTCTCAGTAACTTGGCGCATATGAGGCTGCTCTGGAGGAAGTTGAGCAATAGGATTTAGCACTTCAAACTGTTGCTGATGTTGTGGAACTACGTAAGGATTATATATGAATGGCATAACAGCAGCCTGACTTGTATCATTGTTGCCATCGTCAACAGGCGAAGCAAGAACAGTAGGCACAGATACATACTGTGGAGGGAGATTTGGAGGAGGTGGAGTGTTACTGCTTAGAAAATGTTGATATGTTATTGATGCAGTAAAATGACTGCCACCAGCAGGATTGTACGGGACTGGTGGAGTACTTTCAACACCAGAGACATCACCATCTGAACGGACAATTACATGCTGCAGCTCATAATCAGTGTTTTCTTGTTGCTTAGCTGGTGCAGAAGTTATAAAAGAACATCTAATTAAAGCTTCTATTACTTGATCTTTTGGATGTGTGTTGAGATGACTTTTTAATGATATGCCTTCACGCAAATACAAGGTACACACTGGGCAACAAATAAAATTTCGATTCCCATTCATGATTACAATTCTTTTGTTAAAAAGTTACTCACAAAAGTAGTGCTCTAACTTGAGCCTAATTAATTTACAACTGCAGTTTATTTGAATTGTTCAGACACAAGGAATTAAGTTTTTCGCATGATGTAGGCACAATCGAAAGATAGTATGACTGAAGAAGATCTAAAGATTCTCATCGGAAAATAGGAAATTTATTTTACTAAATTAACGATTGGTTGGTTCTGTTCACATCTTCCGGCCGCAACGAAAGTGGGCTCAAAATTTGGGGGCGAAGAAGACAACTGCAATGCCTTAAAACAAGTACACAACATACTTTGGAGGAGCATCTGGTAACACATCATCCTGCCTGTATACCATATGCACGCAATCCCTAGAGAATTGTTATCTGTCCAGATATTATTTGTAGTTGCCATCTGTCCCAAAATTCACACATTAAATGACGTAATTGATGACAAACGACCGGAAAGTAGCATTTAGTGCTTTGGCTGTCACGTATACAACGAACGGTGGGTTTTAGTACTACTTCACATCATCAATAGGCTTCTGTCCTGACAACCTCAGCTACTTGATATTCAATGTTTGCATTCTTCTTAATTTTTCTCTCTGAACAGATACTTGGTCCCAATTCAGACAACATATATATTTTCACTGTGCCAAAGCTTAAGTTTGTTGATGCGTTCACACTTCAATGTCTTCTCATTCGAAAAAAGATTCCTTTTCTGCAAAATGTAGTTAGAAAATGTGCCTGTAAACATAATTTAAAACACACGATTCATTTGAAACTGACGTTTCCACTTAGTTATATCACACGTACGGACATAAACACAAACATCTTAAATCACACTACTTTGACAACAGCTTATGCAAAGACTATACACTAACGGCGATCAGAGAAGCTATGTTCAGCAAGTAGCAAGTACTCAAGTAGATTAAGGAATGGTGGTACTGGTGTCACGTGTACGGGTGAGAGTTGCTGACTAGGGAACCTCGTTGATTGCATTTTCGTTGTATGTAAACAGAGCAACGAACAACCCTGTGATACACACTCGAAAATTTGGAAGTGTCACAATGAGTACACTGAAATTACCACAAAGAATAAATGGAGTTTTATTAGACATAACAGGTGTTCTCAAGGACGGATCGTCTGCCATACCTGGCTCTGTCGCGGCTGTAAATAAGTTGAAAAAAGCTGGACTGGCCGTTAAGTTACTAACGAATGAAACTCAGGTTACTAGATCGTCGTTATGTTTGACGTTATCAAAAATGGGTTACTGCGTTACGGAACATGACATTATTCCGCCATGCCCAGCTCTGGTTGACCTTTTACGAAAAGAAAAACTACGACCACATCTTCTTGTACATCCAGACGTATTATCAGAATTTGACAGCCTCAACAAGGAAGACCCTAACTGTGTTGTTATCGGCGACGCTGCAGAAAACTTTTCGTACGAGAATCTTAATAAAGCGTTTCGAATTTTGATCGATATGGATAAGCCGCGGCTTTTTTCCATGGGCAGAGGTAAATACTACAGAGAGAAAGGAGACTTAGTTTTAGATGTTGGTGTATTCACCACAGCACTAGAATATGCTACAGGTGTCTCCGCCGAAGTTGTTGGGAAACCACTTGCGTCTTTTTTTCACTCAGCGCTATCTGCAATAGGAGTAAAACCTGAAGAAGCTGTTATGGTTGGTGATGACATTGAATCAGATATCGGGGGAGCACAAGCTTGTGGAATAGCAGGTATACTTGTAAGAACTGGTAAGTTTCGTCCATGTGATGAAACGCACCCGAGGGTAAAACCGGATGCTATTGTTGATGATCTTGCGGAAGCGGTCGATATCATTGTTCAGTCAAGGAATTAGCTTTAAAATACAAGCGCTTACAGTTTAATTTGCGTTTTTGTCTTGTGACAGCATGCATGATATTAAGAAACTGTAATACTATTGATTTGCACAGCTGTATGGTGAATGAAACTACAAGTTGAAAAGTTAAGTTTTGTTGTACCAGACCCTTAGATTATTCCATGTTACAAATCATTTTTGAGAATAAACTTTAATCAGATATCAAATGATTGTAAATTACATAAATATATTTTATTGTTGTAACGCAAGTGATAAAAGTTCACAAATATATTTGTAAACCAATTCCCATTAGATCATAAAGATGTCACAATTTATGTACAGAGCCAAAGTTCTGAACAAATGTTCATAACTCTGTTATGTGTGAGGTTCATGTTGAAAAGTTTCAGTATGAGCTCGGACTAATGAGGTACATAAGTAATAAGTTATTGAGCAGTAATTTATTAAGTGTTTTAAAACGGCAGAGAGAATCAAATACTCTAATAAAATTCAGGAACCACACAGTCAGACAGTGAAGTTGCTGTAAAATTGATTACTTAAATAATATGGTCTGAAACTCATCTAAATGCTATATTCAAAATTATAGTTATCTTACAGCACCCAATAACTTCTGTTCATTAGACGAATTTTTTCAAGTGGAGGGTAAATAGTAAGGTGAAACACACATTAAGATGGATGTTTATGTAATAGTTAAATTTTGGATTATGTACTCTTATTGTTAAGTACTTGGTTGTTATCATTGTGTTTGAATGTAACCTGGAATTTTACTGGTAATTAAATCTCAACAGTGTATTTGAGGAGCAAATAAACCTGTAACTTTTTACAGATAGCAGGTCAAAAGTGAAGGTGATTCAACCCTCCCAAGCTGTTACAGAAAGTGGCATACAAATAGATACTATCAGAGAACATACTCAGTTTAAATCAGTTCCTCTTTATGATGTAACTTGTAGATTTTTAACTCACTTGACTGACTCCTCGAATTTAATAGTGATACTGTAATTCTTTTGCTTGTTCGTATGCTTATCACCCTCAGGTAGGAGTAGAAATTACTTGGTATTGTCAAAGAATTATAACAAACTACCACATACAGCTGGTCTGCCATTGTCATTTTGAAACATTAATACTTGGAGAGTGAAGCAGTACACAATAGCAGTCTTCCATATAGTTACTGATGCAACAAATATTTTGAGTTACAAAATGTGCCATTCAAGGAAGTCCCACGATTATTTATTATGTATGAGATCTGATGAGCTTGAGGACTAAACAGAATAGTGTATGTACATTCTGTGTTTTCAAAATCATTCCTATGCAGACACATGCAGCAGCTGTGTTAATATCCAGACTTATTAGTTTAACAACATCCCTAGACCTCTCTAGTCCTTTTCCTTCACCCCTCTTCCTTCCCCTTCAACCCTTCTGCCTGCAGGAGGATTCACTGACTCCAAAAGCTTGCCAGTTAACAACATTCTTTTATGTGTGTGTGTGTGTGTGTGTGTGTGTGTGTGTGTGTGTGTGTGTGTGTGTGTGTTTTCTGCCACCACATGGTAAGTAGTTTTTTTACCTATCCAATAAAAAGATTTATTAGTTTGTAATTTTTAAATTAAGGATCTGAAATTGATCAGTTTTTTTGTAGAGTGTTTGAAAAATCACACTTGGATAAAGAGCATACTTACTGAGCTATTTTGCACAGTGGCCATGATATTGTATTCACATTTGGGAGAAGCAGAGCTCACTACCAATATTTCCAACCATATTTAGTTTTCCTCTTGTTTCTCTAAATCAGTTCAGGTACATACCAAATGATTCCTATGCAAAGAACCTTACAGTTTCCTTTCTTGTCCTTTCCCCAACCAGCTCTTGATATCTCAAAGTGACACCATTGCTGCCGCTGCAGTAAGTGATGATTATTTTTTTGCTAATGATTGGAAATTAAATCGTAATGCTCTTCTAATATATATTCCCTTTGAGGAATTTGTGGTACTGGCAAATGATTTTTGTTTTCTCTTTAAAAACTTATTACAGCTTAAATGTACAGTCAGTATAACCAAACTGATGTCAAAGTTAAAGGCAACCATTCACCTATAGTGGATCAATGCATGCAGTACAGAAACAACATTCTCACAAGCTTTTGCCACTAGCTTTTTTTCTAGCAGAAGCGCCCTCCCCCCTCTCTTAAACACACACACACGACCGTTATCACAGACAGCTCAAGTTTTGGAGCTTGAAAAAGGATTTGGCCAAAAGCCATAATGTGTAACAGACTTATCGTTGTGCCTATCTACAACTCAGCAGTTCACCTTTACGGTGCATAGCAATCTATCTTTTTCCTAATATTGTTGTTTCTAATGAATGGGGGTAATGTTTTAAGGAATAGGCTGCCCACATTTTTCACCCCACCATGAATTCTGCGCAGTCTTTGGTTTACCAAAGGAACATTTACTTTGCTTCACATTTTGTAGCTGTGTATTTTACCATTTATTTGAACCAAATCTAGGCGCTTTGTTTTGATAAAAAGAGAGGCTAGAATTTCAATGAAGGCATAGTTGATGTTGATCTTAAAGTATCTGCCATTTCAGTTATTTTGGCATTTGTGCTCTTTTCTGAGTCTAGCAAGACTATGCTCATTCACACCAACCTTCCTTTTACACATTCAGTGCCCTCTGCTAGTCCTATATGGCACATGCAGCTCCCAGCAACGTTCTAGGATGGGTCACATGAGTGTTTCATTAGCAATCTCTTTGTGCAGACTGGCTGCATTTGCCAGTATCCTATCAATGAACTGAAGTCTGCCTGCTGTTTTACCTGTGATTGAGTTGACATCATTATTTC
The DNA here is from genome assembly GCF_023897955.1 of Schistocerca gregaria. Taxonomy (NCBI): domain Eukaryota; kingdom Metazoa; phylum Arthropoda; class Insecta; order Orthoptera; family Acrididae; genus Schistocerca; species Schistocerca gregaria. Next base: position 554,138,250 of record NC_064920.1, read on the forward strand.
ATTTAATATCCCTTACATTCAGTATTTGTTTGAGTTAACTGATTCCAATTGTGGCTCACCGATATTGTAGTTTAATGATACTATCATTCTGCGTCTTGTGAAGTGCACAGTTTTATGTATCTGAACAGTCTGTTTCAAGTTATGACAACCAGGTGGCAGCTTGTTGTCATTCAAAAAATTTATTTCATCTGTGAATCCCATTGCAACAAAAATATTTCCATACCTCTGTTGTTTAATCATTCTAGCTTCTGAAGTACCACTGAGTGATAAAGTCCAGAAAAAAAGTGTGTGTGTGTGTGTGTGTGTGTGTGTTTTCAATGGCAAGGTTACCACCACCCTTATAAATATTAGTTGGAACAAATGTGGTTAAAATGGCAGAAAACAAGCCAAAGCAACTCTGACACAAAACATTCAGTCTCTCTCAACTTCCCTCATTGTCATCCACACAATCACACAAGCTTGAGACAGCATAAAAATGGGCATTTGTCCAAAAACTGGCAACTAGAACAGTTTACATAAGAATGACCAGATGAAGATGGGGAGGTGGCCACGAAATTTCTATTGGTAGTCGTACAATATTGTGCCTCCAAGTAGCATCAAACATCTTACTGATGTCAAAGAACATTCTTATACAATACTGCTTATGTAGGGACACGTAATGGATAAGATGCCTCTATTGGGGTCAGGTTGTCAACAGTGGGTCAACATCTCCTGAATCTACACTGGGAGCATCATCTAAGAAGCTGCTTGGTTTCTAATATCCAGACCAAATTATGGTTAACTATTTGCTCCAAGCTATTTCCTACACAGCTCGTTAAGGCAATGCTCTGTTAACTACTAAGGCACATTCAATCTTTCCCCAGTCTGAGAAGTATCAAAATTGCTTCTCTCCACGAGTTGGGAAATTGATGTGTCTGCTGTGTCGAATTAAAATATTCTGAGAGGAAATCCTTTTATGCTGTTTGCAAGTGTCATAACATGTATCACATTTGATCATTGCCATGCTGTAAGGATATCTGTATCTTTAACACTGCCACCGGGGAAGGGTTTCCCCAATCAAGAACCTTGATTTGGCACCAGCCATTACAGGAGGACTTTTATTTTCACAAGTCCATCTTGATCACATAGATTTCTTTACACTTTATGACAGGTTTCAGCTTATCACCTTCTTCAGATCTGTTTTAAATATAAATATTTATATTTACAACAGATCTGACAATGGAGATAAGCTGAAACCGGTCATAAAGTGTATAGAAATCTATGTGATCAAAATGGACTTGTGAAAATAAAAGTGCTCAAAATAAAATGATCACAGACTCATTTACAGACTTTGTCTTCAATTGATAACATTACAGGAGGTGCGGAAGGCAAGGAGCAATGGGGAGTCGTGACAGTGTCAGACATGGTTGCATGTCTATGATGAGAAATTCAATAAATCTGTTAAACGTTGTAGCATTTGTGAACTAGACTGAGAACTCAATATTAGAAGTGCAAGCCATTAGCAACGATCAGTAGAAGCAATAGTTACCACAGAAAGAATAACAGCCTGAAATAAGAGTGAATGTTTGCACAGAAACCGAATGTGTAACGTAACTTGTACTTGAGACAATAAACATATCATATCAGTTGTTTCCAGGTCTCTCATGTGTCCAGCCGGATGCGATCGTTGAAGTCCCACGATATTTCGGCGAATAACCTTTCCACCATCATCAGGTGGTTCTGATGGAATGTTATGTCTGCTCACTGTCGGTTTTATTTATGTCCATCAGTCGGGCTTTGATTCCCTGCGCTGACAGTCCAATTGCGGCCGCTGACATTCCAATTGCGAGCGCTGATGCTCCGACTGTGGCTGCCGGCAATCCGTTTGCTGGTGCCAACCCAGGTCCGCACTGACCCCGGAGTCACGACAGATAGTTGAAGATGCAAAATCCCGTGGAGTGTCCCCAGCGACTGTCATGGATAGATCTTGTGTCCACTTGAGGCGTGGCTCCTTGATGGAGCTAAGTAAGGGTTTCCATGCCTTGCTTAGCTGAAAACCTGTGTCTTGGTTTATGAGATTGTCCATTATATGAGACTGTCCATTACAAAAATTTCAATGGCCTCCTTGAAGATGCTGGCAGGGGCCAGAATCTTGGTCTCTTCGTATTTCGCGTTGTGTCCAATTTCCAAGCAGTATTCTGCCAGTCTGTCTTTCACCATCCCCAGTAAGGCGTGTATCTTGGACAGTTGTCAGTAGACTGTGTCACTGTCTACCGCATTTGGTCTCAAGAAAGCGGGCGTATATAATATTCCATGTGGTTGTGGCAAATCCTACATTGGTCAAACGATCCGAACAGTCGAAGACTGCTGCAAAGAGCACCAACGCCACACACGCCTGGGCCAGCCGAACAAATGACACTAGCAGAACACTGCTTCATGTTCAAGGAGGCCATTGAAATTCACGTAACAGACAATCTCATAAACCGAGACACAGGTTTTCAACTGAGCAAGGCATGGAAACCCTTACTTAGCTCCATCAACGTCATGCCTTCAGCAAACACAAGATCTATCCATGGGATTTTGCCTCTTCAACCACCCAGCGCGACTCCGGGGACGGTGCGGACCTGGGTCGGCGGCCGCAATCAGAGCGCTGGTGCTCGCAATCGGACCATCAGCAGGGAATCAAAGCCCGACTGACAGACATATATAACACCAACAATGTGAGCAAACACCATTCGATCAGAACCACCTGATGATGGCAAAAAGGTTATTCGCTGGGCAGGACACCCGAGAGCTCTGGAAACAAAACATATGCTGAGAAAGCCTCCGATCACATAACATATCAGTTCTATGAAGGCAGTATCTCCTTTTTAATCCTTTTTGTATCTATTAGAACTGAGTGTGAAGATTTTTAATGGCACGTCTGGTGATTTTGATAGTCTTTAGATACGTGTTTCTTGGGAGTAAGGTGCCCACTCTAAGCTATGCAGCAAAAACATTAGTCTGATCACCATATCTATATCAACATAGCTGCTTTTAGATAGAAACTTGTTTGTGATAGATACAAATAATGGGGTAGGCTCTCACATTTGGCAACCGTGGCTTGGACAAGGACTTTTCAAATCCATAGTCATCTTCTGAGGAAAGAACAGATATGAACTGTGAGTGCAAACAGGAAGAACATAGTGAACGAAAGAAGAAATGCCACACAACTTGGATACAACAAGCAGATGCCAAGGTGCCACATGTGGCTGAAATTGAGAAAGCAGCAGCCGGCAGGGGGAGAATAAATAGTAAGTGTCATAAATGTCTAGGCTATTAACGGTTTTTAAAAGATTAGGAAAGGAACTTACCACAGCACAATGCACTTGGCTATAGACCTGAGGGAGGAGGGTGTGTTAATAAAAGTGAATGACAAACATAGTACTTTCAGTATGATTAGAAAGTGTGCCTCCATTGTTTAACATTTTAGAAATGAACACTGGTTAAATTGGACCGTGCACTCCCATGGATAAAGTTAAAAAGGGAAAAGTGGATGAGGAGAGTGGATTTTATGAAGGGGGAAGGGCTTCAAATCCATCATTAACTGAAGGTCATATTAAAGAGGATAATACAACCGTAGTAATGGTGGAGAGCCATTTAAGAAATTCTACGAAAATAATGGTAGGAAACAGAGTGGGGATTGACAGGGCAGGAAAAATGAGAGAAATGGAGATAAAAAGTCAGAACACACCATTAACAGAAAACACAGCACAGAAGGAAGTGGTAGTTAAAAAGAGAGAAGGCTGTAATACAGTGACAGAAGCACCAGTAAGAAGAGTAGATCAGGAAATTTTTAGCAAAGAAATCATGGATTTCATGAAGGAAAACTTTAAAGAACTGCAGTCATCAGTAGCATGAAGGAAAACTTTTAAAAACTAGAGGAGACATTGGAAACACATGACCAAACACTTAACAACTTAGTAACAAAATGGAAAAAGACATAAACGAACAAATATAAAAGGTAAATGAAGAACAATTTGCAAAAGGGGCAAAATCGACGAAATTCGCAAAAAGCAAACTGTATTGGAGGATGGTGTGGTAACGTTTTCAATTCTCATAGATGCCTAAAGAGTTCACGAGGTTGAGAAAAAGGTAGAAACAGTAAGCCAAATTGTACATGGGGTACGACAAACTGTGGAACAGCGGGTCAATCTGGTAGTGAAAAGTAAACTGAAGCAGGAACTGGGAGCTTTAACTGGACAAACAACTATGATTACAGATTGAGTTAACTAACTAACTAACAGTTGCAAATTTCATCCAAGGGGAAAACTGCACCCCGTAGCTTGCATTATAAATTTTTACGGCCTGTTACCTGCAATTTGGGATGATAAGTATCATATGTGGTGATTCAGATGAAATATGAAGCTTACAATTGAGGTATGAGGCTAGAAAAGGAACAAATGTCATACCAGGAACCTGAGAAAATGTTTCAGGTTAAATATTGGTTGCGAAGCAAACAGGATTATATACTAATTTCTATTTGCAACCAACCTTGTAACAGGAGGTAGGATGGGATTATGTTGAATTTTGAGAAAAGGAACCAGTACTTAGTACTCTGTAGAACAAAAGAGCAGTTGTCAGATGTGTGATGCAAAGATTACTGAGAAATACACACAGCCCCTTAGTAGGAACCACCATTGAGAATGTCGATCAAGCTAGGGTGATATTCACCCAACTGGAGAGCGAAGGATAAGGAGAAGTGTTTAAAAAATTTTTGACAATGCCGGGTGACAGCCAGAAGGATGGCATTAAACAGAGCAAAGAAATGAAGTTTGGCAGAGGACAAGTTGGCTACGGATACAGAGGCTATGGGGAGTGGAGATACAGCATATGGGAGGATGGTGAACGTATCCTATGCGTAAATGAATGTGATACTTGGGAGAAAGTGAGTGAAGTGGAACCTTTTGCAGGTAATCAGATGGAAAAAAGTATTTAGGTTCAGGTGTGACATGACCTGAAACAGACTAAGCAGGCCTGCAACATTACAATGTGAATAAGGCTGGCAAAGTTTTCACAATAAGAAAAGACCAACTATGAAACGACCAAGATGATTTGATAGCAGGGGATATAAGTGGTGATGATAAGGCAAAATGACACTGGTTATAAAAACAGAAATCTATGGAAGAAAAACAAGAATGCTGATTGGCTCTGGGATCAGTATTTATGAAAATGATGGCAGTCGATAGCAAATGTTCACAAATCTACCAAGGGCATGAAAAATGTGTGTCAGAGGCTTATGAGGGCAAAACAACTAAAAAGTAGAGCAGTCATAGGAACAATGTGAACTTAGTCTAGACGAAGTGTGTTCGAAAATTAATGGCGTTGTAACATTGGTACCCACGAAAGCATAAGAATTCTTGATGTTGATTGGAAAACATAAAGAGGTAGTCAGTCAAAAACCAGGGATCACAAAAGGATGCCCTATCACATCAAAATAAAACCACACAAAACATATTTTGTGCCTTCGTATTACATACCTCAAGCAAGGAAGGAAGCCTTCGAAAAGGAGCTCCAATGGATGTTGTTATCCAGAGTAATCAAATGAGCCAGGAGTCAATTTAACAGTCCTTTGATGGTGCTTGTTACAAAGAAGGAGAAGGTTCACTTGGTTTTAAATGTGAGACAAGTGAATAAGAAATTTGAACCTGAAAGACACCAACCCGTAAATATGGAATCGATACTTCAAATATTTAAAAAAAAATTGTAAGCCTAGATTTGATGTTTAGACTGTCATCAAGTGTGCTGCATCGTGAAACAACACCATTCATTGTATTTTTATACAAAGGACATTGTTATCAATGTCGAGTGTTACCTTTTGGGTTTAAAATATCTGTTTTGGCATTTATACAAATATTGAACAGGGTGTTTGATGAAGAATTATTGAACTGACAATTTACTAATAACCAGCAAGGACTGGAATGAAGATTTACAAACATTAAGAGAAGTATTGGGAAATGCAGCAGCAGGAGAACAATGAAATTCACAGAAGTAAAAAACTGTGATTTTGTGAGGAATGACGTAATTTGTACATTTGTTTGAAATTCTTATTATCCGTAGTGAAATACTATTCATCATACAAAATTTAAATAGTTTAGGTTGGACACCCACAGACAGTGCAATTAGGACACTCAAATGTTCCTAATAGAACAGTGATAAATTAGATACAGCTGTGGCCTAGTGTTTTGAAGACAGTTAATAAGGTGTGACAAACCATTTAGCTTGTGATATCTAGGAAACAAGTGAATGTTAATGTGGTGCAGAACGGTTCGCATTTGTTACTAGACACTTGTCAGGGACAGCCAGCAGTCCAACTATTCGCCATAGGGAGCAGCAGTGTCACAGATACTATAATGGCAGCAGCACAACCGAATACAAGGCAGCAAAGCAGATGATTCAGCGTGACTCGGAGAGGTTGAAGGGCAATAGTACTGCAAGTCGCTCCTAAGGAAATCCCTATTCACCGACAGCAAGATAGTGTCAGTGCAGCAGCAGCAAGTCCAGAGGTCTTTGACAGTGTTCAGAAAGGCATGAGTGTAGTTAGTTACGGAGAGGATGCCAGGGGCAGCAGCCGCATGACAACCTTAATGGTGGTGCGTAGAGCTGGATCCCAGCTAACCAGCAGCCACTGTTTGATGAGCTTCAGTGGAGATCGGGGTCAGTGGAAACTGGAGGGAAGACTGCAGCCAACTCACCAGACAGCTGAATGAAGTGAAGCTGCTATCTGCTACCATTAGAAACACGCATGACCACAATATTAGTGATACCATATTGTTAAGCATGTGAGGGACCCCACGAGTCAGTTAAACCCTAGAATGGTGCTAAATAATAATAATAATTTATTTATTTTTAATGCATACATTCCCAATGTGCAAATAATTCTTTTCACTTGTATTTGTAAGTAATATTCACATATTTCAATAATTTTACCTTATTTGCTATTTGAATTTTGGAGGTATGAGTGATGATATGAATGGTGTTTTCTTCTTAATGTTTTAAAGGCTATTCATCCTGAGAATACCACTGCAGTAAATTCTTCAAAATTTGGGGAGGGGGAGTTTTCTTCCATTCCTTCCACCATGACATTTTTTTCCCAAAATAAATTTTTAAAACATTTAAGTTGGGAGATGTAAGATTATATACAGTTTATAGCTATTCATTTAGTATCAATATCTGTACCTTACACATAGTTGACTAGTGCCAGATGAACCCCCAGTCACCTCAATTTGGCACCAACTGTTTCGGGTGTGGAAGGCAAGGAGTAGTGGGGAAATGTGGCTGAATGTCAGATGTGGTTGGACAATACATTACACTTACCATGAGAAGTTAAATAAATTGATTAAATGTTGGAATATTTGTGGACTAGACTGAGAACTCATTACTATTAAAAGCAAGTCATTAGCAAATACAGTATGGAAATGAATTCTCCACCCCAGCTGCAATAAAGTAATATGTTTTTAAACATTTTGCATGACAGGCCTGTTTTGGCATATTGCCATTATCAAGTGACATCTAGTTGGAAGTGAAGACCATATTGCATCTATAATAAAGTCTTCCTGTCATGTCTCAATAAGTATCATAGTTCTTGTAGTTATTGAAATGTAAAAAATACGTTTTTGTCAGATACTTTGACAGTTCAGTTTTGACACTTCTTTATTATGATGAACTGTCAAAATATCTGACAAAAACGTAGTTTTACATTTTTATAATTGTTGTTGCTGTTGTTGTGGTCCACAGTCCTGAGACTGGTTTGATGCAGCTCTCCATGCTACTCTATCCTGTGCAAGTTTCTTCATCTCCCAGTACTTACTGCATCCTACAACCTTCTAAATCTGCTTAGTGTATTCATCTCTTGGTCTCCCTCCACGATTTTTACCCTCCACGCTGCCCTCCAATGCTAAATTTGTGATCCCTTGATGCCTCGGAACATGTCCTACCAACCAGTCCCTTCTTCTTGTCAAGTTGTGCCACGAACTCTTCTCCCCCATTCTATTCAATACCTCCTCATTAGTTATGTGATCTACCCATCTAATCTTCAGCATTCTTCTGTAGCACCACATTTCAAAAGCTTCTATTTTCTTCTTGTCCCAACTATTTATCGTCCATGTTTCACTTCCATACATGGCTACACTCCATACAAATACTTTCACAAACGACTTCCTGACATTTAAATCTACACTTGATGTTAACAAACTTCTCTTCTTCAGAAACGCTTTCCTTGCCATTGCCAGTCTACATATTATATCCTCTCTACTTCGACCATCATCAGTTATTTTGCTCCCCAAATAGCAAAACTCCTTTACTACTTTAAGTGTCTCATTTCCTAATCTAATTCCCTCAGCATCACCCAACTTAATTCGACTACATTCCATTAGCCTCGTTCTGCTTTTGTTGATTTTCAACTTACACCCTCCTTTCAAGACACTGTCCATTCCGTTCAACTGCTCTTCCAAGTCCATTGCTGTCTATGACAGAATTACAATGTCATCGGCGAACCTCAACGTTTTTATTTCTTCTCCATGGACTTTAATACCTACTCCGAACTTTTCTTTTGTTTCCTTAATTGCTTGCTCAATATACAGATTGAATAACATCGGGGACAGGCTACAACCCTGTCTCACTCCCTTCCCAACCACTGCTTCCCTTTCATACCCCTCGACTCGTATGACTGCCATCTGCTTTCTGTACAAATTGTAAATAGCCTTCAGTCCCTGTATTTTACCCTGCCATCTTCAGAATTTGAAAGAGAGTATTCCAATGAACATTGTCAAAAGCTTTCTCTAAGTCTACAAATGCTAGAAACATAGGTTTGCCTTTCCTTAATCTTTCTTCTAAGATAAGTCGTGAGGTCAGTATTGCCTCTCGTGTTCCAACATTTCTACGGAATCCATACTGATCTTCCCCGAGGTCGGCTTTTCATTCGTCTGTAAAGAATTCGCGTTAGTATTTTGCAGCTGTGACTTATTAAACTGATAGTTCGGTAATTTTCACATCTGTCAACACCTGCTTTCTTTGGGATTGGGATTATTATATTCTTCTTGAAGTCTGAGGGTATTTCGCCTGTCTCATACATCTTGCTCACCAGATGGTAGAGTTTTGTCAGGACTGGCTCTCCCAAGGCTGTCAGTAGTTCTAATGGAATGTTGTCTGTTCCGGGGGCCTTGTTTCGACTTAGGTCTTTCAGTGCTCTGTCAAACTCTTCACGCAAAATCATATTTCCCAATCATCTTCATCTACATCCTCTTCCATTTTCATAATATTGTCCTCAAGTACATCGCCCTTGTATAGGCCCTCTATATACTCCTTCCACCTTTCTGCTTTCCCTTCTTTGCTTAGAACTGGGTTTCCATCAAAGCTCTTGATATCTATGCAAGTGGTTCTCTTTTCTCCAAAGGTATCTTTTAATATTCCTGAAGACAGTATCTATCTTACCCCTAGTGAGATAAGCCTCTACATCCTTACATTTGTCCCCTAGCTATCCCTGCTTAGCCATTTTGCACTTCCTGTCGATATCATTTTTGAGACATTTGTATTCCTTTTTGCCTGCTTCATTTACTGTATTTTTATATTTTCTCTTTTCATCAATCAAATTCAATATTTCTTCTGTTACCCAAGGGTTTCTACTAGCCCTCGTCTTTTTACCTATTTGATTATCTGCTGCCTTCACTACGTCATCCCTCAAAGCTACCCATTCTTCTTCTACTGTACTACTTTCCCCCATTCCTGAGAATTATTATACTCACTGAGACATCACAGATGCAATACGGTTGTCGCTTCCAACTAGAGGTCACTTGATATGGCAATAAGCTGGAAAAAAAATGGTTCAAATGGCTCTGAGCACTATGGGAATCAACTTCTGTGGTCATTAGTCCCCTAGAACTTAGAACTACTTAAACCTAACTAATCTAAGGACATCACACACATCCATGCCCGAGGCAGGATTCGAACCTGCGACCGTAGCAGTCGCACGGTTCCGGACTGCGCGCTTAGAACCGCGAGACCACCGCGGCCGGCGGCAATAAGCTGAAACAGCCTTGTCATGTAAAATATTAAAAAAACAAACAACTTTATTGCAGCTTGTGTGGAGCATTCACTTCAATAATGTCTTATACCTACATATACTAGCTGTGGGCCCCAAGAGAATGTAATTAGCAAAGATCAGTAGAAACAAATGTTACCTCAGAAAAGTAATAATAAGCCTAAATAAGAGTGAACATTAGTATGTGGGCAGTGACATTAGGAAGTGTACTGTGCCTTGTACTTGAGACAACAAACCTATCAGTTCTACGAAGTTGGTGTCTCCTTTTGAATCCTTTTCACATCTATTAGAACCGAGTGTGAAGATTTTTAATGGTATTTATGGTGATTTCAACAAGGCATGTAGCAGTAGGCACACTGTCCCATTTTTAGTCTTCAGATGCGTTTTCCTTGGTACTAAGATGCTCACTGTACACTGTGCAGCACAAACATTAGTCTGATTGTCGTAGTTATATCAACACAGCCAGTTTTAGAGAGAAACTTGACCATGATAGTTATGAATAAGGTGGTAACCATCTTACAAGGCACACAATCACAAGCCTCAAATAGTGTCAAATCTAGCTCCCACATGAAGAAAGGGCAGTTGTAGGCTTTAGAATTGTTGGTCCTGAAGTCCAACCCAACCCTCTCCATTGTGGTACATTGGCAGTGGAATGCCAGATCCTACCTGGAAGTGGCAGAAGTCATCACAAAAAGTTCTGCCACTGTATGGGCGATATCTCTTGGCATTGTTTGGAGACACTGCTGGTATAGGTAACTGAGTACATGTACTGGAAATCCTCCAGATGGCTTCCACAGTGCCAATGAGTAGTGGAGAGAGCCCAGGAATACTTGCCATGACCTTTTCCTGCTCTCCTTGATGACCCGTTGAGCTTTGGCTCTCGCTACTCGTAAGACTGAAAGATTTTCTTTGTTTAGCAGGAATTTTGTCACAGAGCTTGCACACTTGACCAGGATTACTGAGCAGCATGTGTCGGCCCACCATGTACAGACTGCAATCAAAGAAGACTGTACGACTGCAGGGTATGTAAGTCAGATGTGGTCCACCTACTCCTGAACAGTGCCTTGAAGTTCAAACACAACCAGATGGTGGTAGAACATCTAGGTAGTTCTACTGATCATCCATCTTGGTGCCTTCCTTTCAAAGCTTGCTCCATTCAGTAAAAGGCTCCAGAATGAGAAGTGGTCACTGGGATGAATGTTATCAGTACCCTTACACAGAGAAGAATCTATGGAGCATGGTGAGAGCGAAAAAAAGATCTATGGCTGATGATGAACCAGTAACAGTGTTGACGTGAGTGGGACTGGCCATGCTGAGGATGCACAGCTCGAGATGACACGGGTCTCTCTGTAACTAGACTTCTGGGGCAAATAGAGTTTGAGACCCATAATGCAATGGCTTTAAAATCACCCAGTGGTGGCGAAGGTAATTTTTTGTAATTTATTTGTGGGAACATGTAATTACATGCACAGCTATCAGTAGCACAACAGATACACCAGTATACAACCTAAATTTATTTTATACTAGATACTGAAGTATACAGTCTAATTTATTTTACATAATAATACGTTAGATTTTAGTTTCTATGATAGGCCATAGTAGCACTGCTCATTGTGCCACGATTTTAGATGTTTTTTTGAATTTTTTATCAGTTACAGCTTCAATTCCTTAGGTAGTGCACGAAAACAATTTTGCTCCTTTAATGTAAGGATTGTTTGCTTTTTTTTCAGTCTCCTGCTTACCATATGATAGTTTTGTACTTGTCTAGTGTTACGTTCATGAATTTCTGCATTATGACGTGTATATTTCTTATCTTCTACAGCTAGTACTATTGTTTCAAACATATACATAAATATTAAACAATCAGTAAAAAACAGAGACAGGTGCGCGCGCGCGCACACACACACACACACACACACACACACACACACACACACACACACACACAAACAAACACAAAGCAAGCACACCTCAAGCACAGACGAGTATCTCAGGCCGGAACGCCATATACATGGAACAGATAGTCAATTTTAAAATTTTTAAACAATCCCTTGCATGATGTTCTAGCGTCTTTTTGCCTAATATTCCCAAAGTTGTTTTCTGCAGTTTTAATACTCAGTCTACATGAGTTTTGGAAGCCCTACCCCATAACACAAGACTATATGCAAGAAAGGGATGCATTAAACTGAAATAAATCATTCTCATTGTCTGGATGTTGACACACGGAGCTATTCTTAAAACATATAAGCTGGATATTAGTCTTGCACATGCATTGCCAGTTTGTTGTGTCCATAATAGTTTGCTATCTACGCGCACACCTAAGAACTTACACTAATGCCAGATTTTCCCTAATGTATTACTTTCTCATGCATCATAAGATTTTGCAAAGCACCAACACTTAATATTTGTTTTTTGTAAGCTGACTTTCGGAGTGTCACTTTCAAACTTTGACTTTGGCATACATATCTTTTTTTTTTTTTTTTAAGCCCAACAAAGGACAACGTGTCATCTGCACCTACTGTAACGAAAGTATCATTTTTCAATGTATTTGGGAAGTCACTGACATAGCATATAAAAAGAAAGAGACCATTTATCCATCCCTGAGGTACACCAGATTTATTATTCCTGATCGTTGATATATAACATTTTAATGTTTCTCTGTTATTGTGTGTGATTGTCATACATTGCCTTATGTTTTTTAAACAGTATGTAGTTTTCCACTAGTGGAAATTATGGCCAATTTTGACAGGAGTATCTAATGATCAACCCTATCAAAAGTTTTTGATAGGTCACGAAAAACTCCAGCTTAATGCATGCCTTCATCAATTTTCCCAAAAACTTTCAGTATAAATTGTAGTGCTGCGACCACTTCTGAAATCATGCTGAAAATCTCCCAGGAGTTTGTGCATATTGTAATGCTCTAACATATATTTAGAATTATTTTTTCAATTAATTTACTAAAAATGTAAGTTAAAGTGGGTGGTATGCAATTTTCTGTTTGTGCATATTGTAATGCTCTAACATATATTTAGAATTATTTTTTCAATTAATTTACTAAAAATGTAAGTTAAAGTGGGTGGTATGCAATTTTCTGCTAGGTGTTTATCACCTCTTTTGTAGAGAGTTTAACAATGGATAATTTTAGTATATCAGGGAACACCGTTTCTTTTTAGACACTGTTCATTAGATGCATCAAAGTATATGCTAGATTACATTGGCATTGTTTTAAGTAAAAATAAAGAAATTTCACCTCTGCCAGTTTTTTTTTTTTTTTTTTTTTTTTTTTTTTTTTTTTTTTTTTTTTTTTGAGAGCTGCAAAATATCTACAAGGCCAATTTCAGGGAGTTTACCAGGTTCAGAGTTGACCTCACCACGATTTCCAACATGTACTTTATCTGTAGTACAAAAAGACAGATTCTACAACATCTATGAAGTAGTCATTAAAATGTTACTTAACTTCTGAGGATTGGTGACAATATTGTTAATAGATATCTATATACTGATGTCATTTTTTAATTTTGTTTTATAGTCTCTAATATCTCACGAGGGGTAAGATAGATACAGCCTACAGGAAAATTAAGAGAGACCTTTGGAAAAAAGAGAGCCACTTGTATGAATATCAAGAGCTCAGATGGAAACCCAGTTCTACGCAAAGAAGGGAAGGCGGAAAGGTGGAAGAAGTATATAGAAGGTTTATACAAGGGCGATGTACTTGAGCACAATATTATGGAAATAGAAGAGGATGTAGATGAAGACGAAATGGGAGATATGATACTGCGGGAAGAGTTTGACAGAGCACTGAAAGACCTGAGTCGAAACAAGGCCCCGGGAGTAGACAACATTCCATTGGAACTACTGACGGCCTTGGGAGAGACAGTCCTGACAAAACTGTACCATCTGGTGATCAAGATGTATGAAACAGGCGAAATACCCTCAGACTTCAAGAAGAATATAATAATTCCAATCACAAAGAAAGCAGGTGTTGACAGATGTGAAAATTACCGAACTATCAGTTTAATAAGTCACAGCTGCAAAATACTGATGCGAATTCTTTGCAGACAAATGGAAAAACTGCTAGAAGCGGACCTTGGGGAAGATCAATTTGGATTCCGCAGAAATGTTGGAACACGTGAGGCAATACTAACCTTACGACTTATCTTAGAAGAAAGATTAAGAAAAGGCAAACCTACGTTTCTAGCATTTGTAGACTTAGAGAAAGCTTTTGACAATGTTGACTGGAATACACTCTTTCAAATTCTAAAGGTGGCAGGGGTAAAATACAGGGAGCGTAAGGCTATTTACAATTTGTACAGAAAGCAGATGGCAGTTATAAGATTCGAGGGACATGAAAGGGAAGCAGTGGTTGGGAAGGGAGTGGAGACAGGGTTGTAGCCTCTCCCCAATGTTATTCAATCTGTATATTGAGCAAGCAGTATAGGAAACAAAAGAAAAGTTCGGAGCAGGTATTAAAGCCCATGGAGAAGAAATAAAAACGTTGAGGTTCGCCGATGACATTGTAATTCTGTCAGAGACAGCAAAGGACTTGGAAGAGCAGTTGAACGGAATGGACAGTGTCTTGAAAGGAGGGTATAAGTTGAACATCAACAAAAGCAAATCGAGGCTAATGGAATGTAGTCGAATTAAGTTGGGTGATGCTGAGGGAATTAGATTAGGAAATGAGACACTTAAAGCAGTAAAGGTGTTTTGCTATTTGGGGAGCAAAAAAATTAATGTTGGTCGAAGTAGAGAGGATATAAAATGTAGACTGGCGATGGCAAGGAAAGCGTTTCTGAAGAAGAGAAATTTGTTAACATCAAGTATAGATTTAAGTGTCAGGAAGTCGTTTCTGAAAGTATTTGTATGGAGTGTAGCCATGTATGGAAGTGAAACATGGACGATAAATAGCTTAGACAAGAAGAGAATAGAAGCTTTTGAAATGTGTTGCTACAGAAGAATGCTGAAGATTAGATGGGTAGATCACATAACTAATGAGGAGGTATCGAATAGAATGGGGGAGAAGAGTTTGTGTCACAACTTGACAAATAGAAGGGACCGGTTGGTAAGACATGTTTTGAGGCATCAAGGGATCCCAATTTTAGCATTGGAGGGCAGCGTGGAGGTTAAAAATCGTAGAGGGCGACCAAGAGATGAATACACTAAGCAGATTCAGAAGGATGTAGGTTGCAGTAAGTACTGGGAGATGAAGAAGCTTGCACAGGATAGAGTAGCATGGAGAGCTGCATCAAACCAGTCTGAGGACTGAAGACCACAACAACAACAACATCATTTACTATGAACCAGCAGGTCTTTGAGATACAATCTGAGTTTCGTATTTTTAAGTTAATCTATTCACCCTTCAACCTTTTGCCTTCCTTGCAAAAATGGCACTTGTATTGTTTGTATTTATCTCTGTGCTCCTTGTTTTTTCCTCTCTCTCTCTCTCTCTCTCTCTCTCTCTTTGCCTCATATACATTTCTTCCATTTTTTCTTTCAGTTCTCTAGTAAAATTGTCAAATTTAGTGGGTCTAACATGGTCCTTAGGGCTTATACTAGTTGGAGTTATTTTAGTTGACAAATACAATGAGTATAAAGTAAT
Source organism: Schistocerca gregaria (assembly GCF_023897955.1). Classification (NCBI taxonomy): domain Eukaryota; kingdom Metazoa; phylum Arthropoda; class Insecta; order Orthoptera; family Acrididae; genus Schistocerca; species Schistocerca gregaria. The sequence goes on from NC_064920.1 coordinate 554,153,903, forward strand.
CCTCTGATCAACATGAACTTCAAATGTAACTGCTTGCAGATCAGTAACCAATGATAGAGTAAAGGAATGATGTATGTTATTGACGAACAATGGCCCTTTACTTAGTCAAGTCATCCTTCCACTGGAGGGTATAAATCCATAGCACAGAAGTGTCAGTAAATTTAAAATGTGTTTCCTGTAAACACAATCACATGAAGCTGTGCTAGAAGTTTTAGTTCTCCACACGTGTCTTCAACCCATTGATGTTCCACTGTAGAATGGAAGCCACTTTATCATTGACGTTTTTCTTTCACTCTGGGTTAGGTTTTTCTTTCACTCTGTCTCTCTGCTTGGGTGGGGATCCAGTGACATTTGGAGGGTTAGTCACGGGGCTAGATTCTTGCCCCAAACAGACCTCATAATTGGGACTGCCAGACAGAATGAAATCTATATAGTTTGATGTTTTAAAATCTGATTTCTTCTGTGTTCAATGTTTCCATGGAGACTTCAGGGGAATGACTGCAACAGTGGTAATGGCAGTGTTGGCCTCTTTACCAGAGTCAGCCTAGTGAGGTGCCCCAAAAGCTCTACTATTTTGATAACCATGGCCTGTTCTGATGTATTGTGGGGAAGCTATGGGCTCCAGAATGGCACAGTTTTACGACTGCATTTACAAAGGTATTAGTGCTGACACTAGTAAAATCCGTGTGTGTTGAGGCATCTGCTTTCTGAAAAGGCTTTTTGATAGCTGAAGCAAATGAAGTAGCGAAAGTACTGAAGCAAATGAAGTAGCGAAAGTAGGTGTTTCTTGGTTCACAGATCTTTTTCGATTCATTATACAGAATATGTTTCATTGTTTTCAGCTCCTGTATCTTCCTTTCTTCAAGACAGGCTACTCCAGACAGGGTAATGCCCAAGCAATTAATATACCTACGTGTAAGAGAATAGCAAATGACTCCTTTGTGGACAGATGTACCACATTTGCCAGAAGTGACATCTCCATAACATGGTACAGTGGTGTTGCCCAAAGCACTGACATTAAAAACAGTGCATTGGACTTGGTATAAAAGACTTTATGTTTAGGAGAATAAAACTTGGAAGCATTATTCTATGGAACACAAGGAATCGTTTTAAGTTTGCCATCTACCCTTTTCAAGAAATTTTGCACATCAGTCACACCATCTGGTGCCCATTCATCCTTCTGTTCTTCTTCAGAGACTATTTTTAATATCCCTGAGCAAGCCTCATACAGCTGAGATGCGACTGGATGCCCAGAGATTGCCAACTAACAGCTGTTCCACATCAACAGCCACAGGCCTCATCAACACACAGCAATAGAGACTTTTTTTAAACCTTGTTCAGAAACCAGAATGGCAGAATGTTTATAGTGCCAATAACATAGATTACAATTATAATGCTTTACTTAACACATACTCTTCGAAAACTGCTTTCCTTTTGAAGTTCTAAACTGGGTACTAGCAGTAAAAGGCAGCCTGGGTGGCTGACTAATAGGATAAGTGCATCAAGTAGAACAAAGTGATAATTATATCAAAATGTTCGAAAGTCAACATCGAGCTAGAGTAGCCCATTACAAACAGTATTGTAAGGTGCTTAAAATGTTATTAGGAAGGCAAAGAGTATGTGCTGCACAAACAGAACAGCTAATTCACAGGATAAAGTTAAAACCATATGATCAGTCATGAAGGAAGTGTCTAGTCAACATTATAAAGTCAGTTTGTAGTAAAAGTATTCCTGTTACTGATAAGTCAGATATATATACAGTGTTTAACAATCACTTTCTGAGCATTGCTGGTGAATTAAATAAAAACTTAGTTTCTAAAGGGAATCATATAACTCCTGGAAAATGTCTTTCTGAGACTGATATCTGAAATACTCCTCAGTGATACTGACAAGGTGAAGATTGAGTCAATAATTAAATCACTGAAGACTAAGACTCTCATGAGTATGATGGTGTACCTAGGAGAATATTGAAGTACGGTGCTGCACATGTTAGCCCTGTTCTTAACGATATCTGTAATTTTTCCTTAAAGAATGGTCAGTTTCCTTAACAATTAAAGCACTCGGAAGTAAAGCCGCTTTATAAGAAGCGAAAAGGGATAACACTGACAATTCTACACCTATTTCTATGTCATCAGTGTTTGTTAAAGTTATCGAAAAGACTGTGTATATAAGGATAATTGATCATTTTATTTCACATAATTTGCCATCAAATGCACAGTTTGGTTTTAGAAGTGGATTAACAATTCTTGTTCTCTGTGAGGTACTGGATCAATTAAACAAAAGGTTTTGAATGCTAGGCTTCTTTTTTGATTTAACTAAGGCATTTGATTGTGTTCATCACAAAATATTGCTCCAGAAGTTGGACCATTATAGAATATGGAGATTAGCTCACAACTGGTTCATCTTTTACTTTAACAACATACAGCAAAAGATCATATAATCAGTGGCATTGTAAATAGTAGATCTGGAAGTGAAAAGAACATTTTCAAAATAAACAGTGGTGTGAGAGAGCACTGCAACAGACTTGGAGCAATATTCATCGATCCTAATAAATTTTTAAATGATAAATGTCTAGGGTCCCGGGATTGGAATGACTCCTTACCTTCTCCCTTAAAACCCACATCCTTTCGTCTTTCCCTCTCCTTCCCTCTTTCCTGAAGAAGCAACTGTTGGTTGCGAAAGCTAGAACTTCTGTGTGTGTGTGTGTGTGTGTGTGTGTGTGTGTGTGTGTGTGTGTGTGTGTGTGTTTTATTTATTGGGCCTGTCTATCGGCACTTTCTCGCTTGGTAAGTCTTGGAATCTTTGTTTTTAATAAATTTTTCCCATGTGGAAGTTTCTTTCTATTTTAAGAACATAGGTATTGTTATAGCTGGTGATTTTAAAATAGATTCCTTAAAGTATACTAAAGATTATGAAAAAGTAAATGATATTCTATGTAGCTATAATTTGTCAGACAGAGTTAATGGGCCTACCAGACTAACTAAAGACTCCTCTAGCTGTATAGATCACTTTTACACCAATTAGATAACTGCAGAGTTGACATAATAAACCTTCACCTCTCTGATCATATTTTACAGACAATGGAAATACTGAATATGTATGATTCACAAAGTACATATGAGATGATGGAAATAAGATGTACAAATGAAAATTGGAGTCTGCACTGCACTCTGAGACATGGAATGACATATATTGTGCAGAAAATGTTGCATACAAATGGAATAACTTTTATAACACTTTCTTTGCTCATTTCAATGTAATTGTCCAGTTGCTTTCAAAAAGAAATATACTAAAAACCGTATTAGACTCCCTCTAGAAGTAAAACAGCTGAAGAAGAAAATGTTTATTACTTGGAAAATATATAAAAAGTTTCCAGACACATCAACTTGAGACAACTACCAAACGTGTCGAAAATCCTATAAACAAGCACTGAATGTATACACAAAGGAAATTATACAGCAAAAAATTGCTACCTCAGATAACATAAGCAAATCAGTATGGAATTGTGTAAATGAGAGAATCAGTAGTCAACATTATCCAACTACTGACTGATAAAGTAAATATTTCAGATCCATATATGATCAGCAATGTTTTTAATACCCACTTAAAAATTCAGGTAACAAGTGTGTGACGTCTGACACTGATGACTACAGAACTCTTTACCAGGTACTAAAATCAGTGTTCATGCATGAAACAGATACAACTGAAGTAGAGGGAATCATAAATAAAATGCAAAACAAATTCTCTACAGAATGGGATGAAATCTCCTCCATTATGTTAAAATGATGCAAACATTCACTCATACCTGTTCTGGTCCTCCTCTTCAATGAAGGTTTGAATAAAGGTGTGTTTCCATGTGAATTAAAATATACTTACAATAGTCAAGCCACTGCACAAAAATGGTAGTATCGACAAAGTCGATACCCATTAGCTTAATTCCAATCCTAAGCAAAGTATTAGAAGAGATTATTTCACTACACTTAGAAAACTTTCTTGTCAAAGAAAAAGTGCTACGAGAAACCCAACATGGTTTTCGGAAAGGCTATTCAACATCATCTGTCATATTCAACATCATCTGCCATTTGTGATGTAGTACATACAATACTTATGAAATTAGATGAAAAAGAAAGGGAGGCATGTTTGTTCCTAGATTAATCACATGCATTCAACACAGTATCTCGTGAGCTGCTGCTTGAGAAACTGGAAACTTACATCAGAGGAATAGCTAAAAGTCTCATACAGTCAGCCTACAAGACATAGGTCACACACAAAGTGGGCAATGTTATTAAAAATTGCAGCTCCAGTCCAGCTACAGTAAAGTATGGTGTGCCCCAATGGTCAATTCTGGGTCCTTTATTGTTCATACTATATGTTACTGATCTGCTCACAGAACACAACAGCTAGATACTTAACTATGTGGATGACAAAACCGTTGTTAACTGGGAACCAACGAGAATGATTTGGCCCAAAATTGTTCAGGTGTCTTATTTGGATTGAAGAATTACTTCCAAAACAATCACTTAAGCTTAAACATCAATACAACAAATATAAGGGAATTTCAAATACACCACAAACAAGATGAAATGCAATGGAGTGTTGTGTCTGATGATGGTTCAGAAATAAAATTGCAAGATAAAAACTTCCTTCCTTCGTGTAATGTTAGATCAGCGTATCTCTTGGGAGCATCACATCATATCAATTTCTTATGCCAATAACTAAGCAAATCAATTTATGCAATGTGGAAAATGTCACAATTTTTTAAATATGAGCAAATGAGTATTATCTACTATGCTTTATTGTATCCATGCCTCACATATGGAATTGAAGTATGGGGAGCAGCCAAGCATGTAAATAGGGTATTCATCCTTCAAAAAATGGCAGTTACGATCATGTGTAAGCTTAGATATAATGAGTCCTGCAAAGCAATTTCCAAAATTAAGTAACTACTAACACTCCCATCACTATATATTTATGAAACTGTTCAGCTGATGCTAAAATACAAGCACTACAATCATCTAAATAGAGAAGTGCACATGTACAATACTAGGAGAGACAATGAGTGTCACCTGGAAAGAAATAATACAAAAAGTGCGGACAAGAGCCCCTATTTCATGGGAACAAATTTTATAACAAACTTCCAAAAAAATTAAAAAGCTTAAGTTGAAGCTGCTTTGAAATTGCCTTGAAGGAGTTCCTCAGCAATAAGTGTTTTTATAGTATTAAGGAATTCCTCTCAGAGGAGTAGAATACTTTCATTTGTACAAACAGTATTTACATGGTACCAAAAAAGCAACATAATTTTTTATCTGTAGGCTTATTGTATATAATTGTTTCACACAATGTTATGAGGGGAAATGATCAACACATAAACTATCCAAAACAAATCCTTGTATTTGTCCGTGGAGAATAAATAAATTATCCACATTGTTGAGAATGGCTATTATGTGAGGTCTGTGGAGGCCACAGGGATCAGTGCTAGGGCCACTCCTGTTCCTTATCTATATAAATGATATGCCCTCTAGCATTACAGGTGATTCTAAAATATTTCTGTTTGCTGATAACACTAGCTTGATAATAAAGGATGTTGTGTGCAACACTGGCACTGTTTCAAAAAGTGCAGTTCATGAAAAGTTCATGGCTTGTAGAAAATAAACTAAAGCTAAATCACAGTAATACTCAGTTTTTACAGTTTCTAACACATCATTCCACAAAACCCGATGTTTTAATTTCAAAGAATGGGCATATGATTAGTGAAACTGAACAGTTCAGATTTCTAGATGTTTAGATAGAAAGTAATCTGTCATAGAAAGCCCACATTTAGGATCTTGTTCAAACACTTAATGATGATGCCATTTTCACTATTCAAACCATATCTGAAGTAAGTGACACGGAGAGTAGTCTACTTTGTTTATTTTCATTTGCTTATGACATATGGTATTATATTTTGGGGTAACTCTTCCCATTCTCAAAGGATATTTTTGGCTTAGAAACGGGCAGTTCGAGCAATGAGTGGTGTCAGTTTGCAAACATCTTGCCGACCCCTATTCATTAGTCTGGGTATTCTGACATTGACCTCTCAATATACATATTCCTTACTGTCATTTCTTGTTAACAATATCAGCTTATTCCCAAGAATTAGCAGCTTTCACTCGGTTAATACTAGGCAGAAATCCAATCTGCATTTGGATCACACATCCTTGACTCTTGTGTGCAGAAATATGTGCAGTATACCACTCCATCCATTTTCAATAAGCTGCCTCAACAATTAAAAAAAAGCTTAGCAGTAACCCACGTGCTTTCAAATCGAAACTGAACAGTTTCCTCAAGGGTCACTGGGTCACTCCTGTTCTGTCAAGGAGTTCCTTGAAAAATTAAGCTGATTTCTGTGTTATATTCTTGATTGCATTTACATAAACTTATGGCTTGTCTTTTTTGGCTTCATAAACATTTTATTTTATCCTTATTACTTTTATGTTGTAATTTCACGTACTAATATGTTCCACATCCTTGGAGATTTGCTCATCAATTTGGCCCTACAGAGCTAGACATGTAAAACAAAAAAATAAAATAAAAACACCTTGAAATAATAGTCCACTACAGAGGAATGGTAGCGCTCACCAGTCCCCAGCTCAGAAGGTGCAGGTTCCCCAAGTCCATACCTTGCACATAAATGCTGAGCTCCATGAGGTGCTTGCCTAGAAAAACATGGGGCATGTATATCATTCACATGGTGGGCATTATCTCCCCCACCCCACAAGAAAATTCGTTTTGGTTGAAGAATCTATGGATATCGCCAGTGAAACTAATACATCAGTTGTTAACTAGCCTTTTTCCACAATGTTAAACTGATATTCAGTCAATTATTCCATTTTATCGAAAAAAAATAACTAATAGCAGATAGCTCTCTCAGTTATCTTAGATATGACAAACAGTATGGAAATAAGATGATAGCTAAACATCATCATAGCCTATATTTTTGAAATTACCTTGGAGGTCTTTTATTCTTCTGGGAAACTGCATTTATTTATTTATTGAACTGTTCATCGCATCGCATGAGGAGAGGGCGACAATTTCCACAGAAATATTATTAAATAAGTAATCTGAGATACCAAACAATGGAAATTCCAGGATGGAAAGTAATGTTGTTGTTGTTGTTGTTGTTGTTGTCTTCAGTCCTGAGACTGGTTTGATGCAGCTCTCCATGCTACTCTATCCTGTGCAAGCTGCTTCATCTCCCAGTACCTACTGCAACCTACATCCTTCTGAATCTGCTTAGTGTACTTATCTCTCGGTCTCCCTCTACGATTTTTACCCTCCACGCTGCCCTCCAACGCTAAATTTGTGATCCCTTGATGCCTCAAAACATGTCCTACCAACCGATCCCTTCTTCTAGTCAAGTTGTGCCACAAACTTCTCTTCTCCCCAATCCTATTCAATACCTCCTCATTAGTTACATGATCTATCCACATTATCTTCAGTATTCTTCTGTAGCACCACATTTCAAAAGCTTCTATTCTCTTCTTGTCCAAACTAGTTATTGTCCATGTTTCACTTCCATACATGGCTACACTCCAAACAAATACTTTCACAAACGACTTCCTGATACATAAATCTATATTCGATGTTAACAAATTTCTCTTCTTCAGAAACGCTTTCCTTGCCATTGCCAGTCTACATTTTATATCCTCTCTACTTCGACCATCATCAGTTATTTTACTTCCTAAATAGTAAAACTCCTTTACTACTTGAAGTGTCTCATTTCCTAATCTAATTCCCTCAGCATCACCCGATTTAATTTGACTACATTCCATTATCCTCGTTTTGCTTTTGTTGATGTTCATCTTATATCCTCCTTTCAAGACACTGTCCATTCCGTTCAACTGCTCTTCCAAGTCCTTTGCCGTCTCTGACAGAATTACAATGTCATCGGCGAACCTCAAAGTTTTTACTTCGTCTCCATGAATTTTAATACCTACTCCAAATTTTTCTTTTGTTTCCTTTACTGCTTGCTCAATATACAGATTGAATAACACCGGGGAGAGGCTACAACCCTGTCTCACTCCTTTCCCAACCACTGCTTCCCTTTCATGCCCCTCAACTTTTATGACTGCCATCTGGTTTCCGTACAAATTGTAAATAGCCTTTCGCTCCCTGTATTTTACCCCTGCCACCTTTAGAATTTGAAAAAGAGCATTCCAGTCAACATTGTCAAAAGCTTTCTCTAAGTCTACAAATGCTAGAAACGTAGGTTTGCCTTTTCTTAATCTTTCTTCTAAGATAAGTCGTAAGGTCAGTATTGCCTCACGTGTTCCAACATTTCGACGGAATCCAAACTGATCCTCCCCGAGGTCCGCATCTACCAGTTTTTCCATTCGTCTGTAAAGAATTCGCATTAGTATTTTGCAGCTGTGACTTATTAAACTGATAGTTCGGTAATTTTCACATCTGTCAGCACCTGCTTTCTTTGGGATTGGAATTATTATATTCTTCTTGAAGTCTGAGGGTATTTCGCCTGTCTCATACATCTTGCTCACCAGCTGGTAGAGTTGAAAAGGATAGTCGCTATTCACCATATAGCGGAGATGCTGAGTCGCAAATAGGCACAATAAAAAGACCGTTGGAAAGTGAGCTTTCAGCAATGAGGCCTTTTTTTTTTTTTTTTTTTTTTTAAATGAAAGACACACACACACACACACACACGCAAACACAACTCACATAGACATGACTACAGTCTCTGGCAGCTGAAGCCAGATTGTGAGTAGCAGCACATGATGGGAGAGGCAACCAGGTGGTGGTGGTCATGAGGAGGCTGGGCCAAGGAGGGCAAGGGATAGCAAGGTAGAGGTAGGGGAAAAAGTACTGCCTATGGGAGTGTACAGGGATGAAATGGAGAGAGGGTAGGGCACCTAGGTGCAGTTGGGAGATTTGATGATGGGCACGAAGGGGATTGCAGGAAAGGGGGGGATTAAAAAAACTGTGGCTGCATTGATGCTAAGGAGGGCTATGTAGTGCTGGAATACAAACAGGGAAGGGCCTAGATTCGTAAGGATAATGACCAACGCAGGTTGCGGCCAGGGGGGGTTACAAGAACATATGATATATTGCAGGGACTGTTCCCACCTGCACAATTCAGTAAAGCGGGGGGGGGGGGGGGGGGGGGGGGGAAGGAGGTAAGATTTTGCTCACTCAGTACAAAAGGAAGTCATTTTTGCATCATATAGTTTGGGGGGCTGAAAAGTGGATTTATTTTGGGAATTCCACATGCAATAAAATCATGACTAGACCCAGGCACACCATCCACATCAACTGCAAGACTGAATCGCTTTGGCAGAAAGAGGATGCTCTGTGTTTGGTGGGATCAGGGGGATGTGGTCTACTATGAACTTTTAGAGCCTGGGGAAATGGTTAATATTAAACATTACCAACAACTAATGACTGATTTGAACTGTTCACTGTTTGAATAGAAGCCACAATACCAAAAGAGGCAACAAAAGTCATTTTTCTTCATGACAATGCTCCTTCACATATGGCAAAACTGGTTCATGACACACTGGAAGCACTCAGCTGGGAAATTCTACCCCATGCGGCTTACTCATCAGTCTTGGCTCCTTCCAATTACCATTTGTCTGCATTGATGGGTCACATACTTGCTGAGCAGTGGTTTGGTTTGTATGAAGATGTTAAAAAAATGGCTCAATGAATGGTTCACAGCAAAAGGCGAAAATTTTTACTGCCGTGGTATTCACAAATTGCACAAAAGTGGGGAAAATGTATAACAAACAATGGAGCATACTTTGAACAAAGCACTATTTATCATTCTTGTGAATTTAACATGTTTTTCAGACAAAAAAATCCACATTTCATGCTTGTACACCTGGAGACAGTCACAGAAAATAATAACTACTGCTATCTTGTTATTTAATGTTTATAAAATTTGGTGAGTGAACATGTAAATTGGCATTCTCAATGGAGCAATTCTTCTGAAATCCAAACTGTGGTTTACTGAGAATATTATTCTTGTTCAGGTGAGATACTATAATAGAATTCTAGAATATCACCTCAAGACTTTTGAAAACTAGTGTCAGCAATGATACCGTACAAAGAATAAACATATATGAAGTTTGGAGACGTACTCATGACAGGAGTTACAAGAGACTTTAGAACCAATTTCAGATATGATACAGAACAGATTTTTTTTTTTTTTTCCACGGCACATCATGAGTACACTCCACCTTCAGGCCACGAGTGTGCCTACCGGGACCATCCGACCGTCGTGTCATCCTCAGTAGAGGATGCAGGGAGGAGGGGCGTGGGGTCAGCACACCGCTCTCATGGTTGTTATGTGGTATTCTTGACCGAAGCCGCTACTATTCAGTCAAGTAGCTCCTCAATTGGCATCACAAGGCTGAGTGCACCCGGAAAAATGGCAACAGCGAATGGCAGACTGGATGGTCACCCATCCAAGTGCCGGCCACGACCGACAGCACTTAACTTCGGTGATCTCACAGGAACTGGTGTATCCACTGCGGCAAGGCCGTTGCCTCACATCATGAGTACAGATGACAAAATGTTGATCAAGAAGATATGGAACACAACACGCTTAACAAGGAACAATCGGCTGAAAGGAGCAATGGTGTAATGGAAAGGAAATGGAATAAAGGGAAAAGAAGCCATACAAAGCAGGCAGAAGCACATAGGTGGACTGAGTTAAGGATCAAAATTAAGATCATATAAACACAAAGAATTAAAGGGTAATGGGAAGACAAAAGATGTGCTGAACAATTAACTTGTCATGCTAAAGGACTGGAACAAATAAATATTAGCAGTTAATATCCCTCTTCTAGTATATCAGTTCACATCCCTTTCCCAAACAGCTGTCATGTGACTCAAGTGTTCATTTTATGTATCTAAGAGACTAAGACTTGATGAAATAACCAGGTTGTATTCATCAATATCAGTAAAACCTCTACAAGTACCTAAATTACAAAAAATTAATTTTTCATTTTCTTCAGTTTTACTTCCCAATAAATTATTAAGTAACTATGCAATTACAATTTACTACAGGAATACATTAATAAGGAACGTACCAGTTTAAAATCCTGTTAGTGTTACCAACATCAGAGAGAAACATTAGCTCAGAAAAGAATGGGAGAACGAACCTGATATTGCCTTGATGAAATAGTCATCCTGCCATTCACCTAAAGTGACTCAGGAAAACTATGAAAATTCGAAATCAGTATGGCTTGAAAGGGATTCAATTCATTTGAATAAAAGTCCATGTAGATGCGAAAGGTTACTTCAAAAGGACAAGGAGGAGGAGCAAACAAGAAAGAGAAAAGTAACAGATAGCCACAGATCTAATCTGCACTTAAGGTGGTTCAAAAGCTCTTAAATAAAAAATGTTATTTGCTATTAATTTTTGTGCACTTTAGTTGAAGATTTGTCTCTCTTATTTACACAATTTCTACACTTATTATCATCTGGACTTAGAGTCTTTTTTTCTTTCTGTGTTTAAATTTTGGTGTCTCCTCAAAACGAGCTTTCTTGTTCCTGTGAAAATCAGTTCCTCTTTTTCTTTTAACTCCTTTGTCATTGCCAGTGAACAAACCTGAAAAAAGAAGTTAACAACCTAAATTAATTTCACATACAGTCAAGAATCCCCGTTATTTTATAAAAATAAAGTGAAAAATGAAAAGCGCATTGCAACAAATACATAAAATGATCACATTAGACTGAAGATTTGTGATTATTCTTCAACGATGTGCACTACGCTTCAATTCGATTTATTTACTTTTTCAATTAAAGTCTTCCTTTTCTGATTCAGCATTATTTCTTAGTTTTGCTCCTGTTATTACACAAATGTAATATATGTGACAGTATGAAGTAATTATGCAGAAGAATCTCCCATTCTGCAGTGAGGAGTGTGCTGTTTCGAAACTTCCTGGCAGATTAAAATTGTATTCTGGACCAGTAACTGAACCCAAAAGTTTGTCTTTGTGGACAATGTTCTATCGCCTAAACAACCAAAGAGCAACTCATTATCTAACCTCACGACTTCAATTCTGTGAGTCCCTAGGCTGTGGCTAAGCCATTTCTCTGCAATATACTTCTAGCAAGTCCCACAAAGCGTACAGTAGTGCTTCTGCAAAGTTTGGAAAGCAGGAGATAGTCGCAAAATTGAAACTGTGATGATGGGTTGTGGTCACGCATGAATACCACAGCTGGGCACTGAGTGTTCGACGTTTGAGTCCACCAGAAACAAAGTGTTCATTTGCTCAGGAGTTTCAGAACGGCGTACTCTTATATGTAGATCATAAAACATTTTAGAAATGTTATGATATGGGATGATTTAAAAAACTGCATGTTGAAGAGAGCATATGCTGAGCAAGATTATTTGGATGGTTGTGATCTACATCTACATGACTATTCTGCAATTCACATTTAAGTGCTTGGCAGAGGGTTCATCGAACCACAATCATACTATCTCTCTACTATTCCACTCCCGAACAGCGAGCGGGAAAAACGAACACCTAAACCTTTCTGTTCGAGCTCTGATTTCTCTTATTTTATTTTGATGATCATTCCTACCTATGTAGGTTGGGCTCAACAAAATATTTTCGCATTCGGAAGAGAAAGTTGGTGACTGAAATTTCGTAAAAAGGTCTCGCCGCGACGAAAAACGTCTATGCTGTAATGACTTCCATCCCAACTCGTGTATCATATCTACCACACTCTCTCCCCTATAACGCGATAATACAAAACGAGCTGCCCTTTTTTGCACCCTTTCGATGTCCTCCGTCAATCCCACCTGGTAAGGATCCCACACCGCGCAGCAATATTCTAACAGAGGACGAACGAGTGTAGTGTAAGCTGTCTCTTTAGTGGACTTGTTGCATCTTCTAAGTGTCCTGCCAATGGAACGCAACCTTTGGCTCGCCTTCCCGACAACATTATCTATGTGGTCCTTCCAACTGAAGTTGTTCGTAATTTTAACACCCAGGTACTTAGTTGAATTGACAGCCTTGAGAATTGTACTATTTATCGAGTAATCGAATTCCAATGGATTTCTTTTGGAACTCATGTGGATCATCTCACACTTTTCGTTATTTAGCGTCAACTGCCACCTGACACACCATACAGCAATCTTTTCTAAATCGCTTTGCAGCTGATACTGGTCTTCGGATGACCTTACTAGACAGTAAATTACAGCATCATCTGCGAACAGTCTAAGAGAACTGCTCAGATTGTCACCCAGGTCATTTATATAGATCAGGAACAGTAGAGGTCCCAGGACACTTCCCTGGGGAACACCTGATATCACTTCAGTTTTACTCGATGATTTGCCGTCTATTACTACGAACTGCGACCTTCCTGACAGGAAATCACGAATCCAGTCGCACAACTGAGACGATACCCCATAGCTCCGCAGCTTGATTAGAAGTCGCTTGTGAGGAACGGTGTCAAAAGCTTTCCGGAAATCTAGAAATACGGAATCAACTTGAGATCCCCTGTCGATAGTGGCCATTACTTCGTGCGAATAAAGAGCTAGCTGCGTTGCACAAGAGCGATGTTTTCTGAAGCCATGCTGATTACGTGTCAATAGATCGTTCCCTTCGAGGTGATTCATAATGTTTGAATACAGTATATGCTCCAAAACCGTACTGCAAACCGACGTCAATGATATAGGTCTGTAGTTAAATGGATTATGATATGCATAAATATAAAGGGTTTATGGAAGAGCACTTGATATTGTGGTTGTCTGCCAGCAATACAGCTTGCACTCACAAGGGTGAAATTGTAGCCTGCACAGCACATAATACTGTTGCAGTGAGATATGCTACATACCATATTTATCTGGCAGATGCGGTCCCCAGAGGTAGACTTTTTGAAACCAAACATTCGGTGTTGTAGATTAAGATCCCAGGTATCACAGCCTGCTTTTTGACACTTAATAGCATTAAACAGCTGTATTATACAGTGAGCTTGTGTGGTGTGATAGATACAATAATGGCTTCAAATGCACCAGGTTGTGGATTCGAATCTCATCAGGTGCAGTAATTTATTTTTATTTTTTAAATGTAATTTTTTATTTCCATTTCTTTGTCACGCCATTTTAATCATAATATCAACTTCTTCATTTGATTTCATTTTTCTTCCTATCATTCTTTTTCCAGTTGAAATCTTGGTTCATTTGTTTTTAATTAATTTTTTGTGTTAATTTTGATTTAATTTCCCTTGTTTTATCATCCTGATTTTTCTTCCAGGTTATTGCAATCATTATATCTATTTCTTATTTGCTTGAATTTTGTTTTACTTATAAAACCTTCTTTCAGTTACACCTTTGGCTTTATTTTGTCCATAGTGCAACAGGAATTTAGGTTCTGTTTTAAATGTTTGTGTGACGATTACCATGCAAAAAAATTGTACATCTGGTAATGAAACACACATTTTTCACACCACTTCTCAGTCAGTACAAAAAGATGATTTTATCTTTTGTTTTTAACTGATAGATTGGGATTTTAAGTACCTGCTTAAAAAGTTAACATTATACCTATTCCAAATTTATGCCGTGTCAACATTTTGATACTACAAAGAGACATAAACTAAACAGAAAGAAATAGATTACATTAATTTGTAGACCTTTCTGTCCCCTACATTTTTTGCTTGATAACCCTGTCATCTGTGGTGTCACTATTTTTAATCACCACCACCACCACCACCACCACCACCATCATCCTATTAGAAAGACTGTGAAATTTCTCTCTTAGCTGTCACAAATATTTGGCTATTTCTTCTGAATATGTTGTGATTCCTGAGGTTATGGTTACTATGGAGTACAAGATTAAAGCTGTTTTAATCTGAATACATATCAGATTTCACTTCTATATTGACATGAGAATGTTACAATGTCTCTTGCTTTGAAACTTATTGTCTGCCCCCCCCCCCCCCCCCTCTTTCTGATCTGCGGTGTAGAAGCAGCAGTTGACACACACAAACCCTTTCAGTCCCATCATAAGTCATGATGAGCAACAACAAACTGCAGCACAAAATACATAAATATGCCAATGGCTCCTATATAGACTTTTACACCTTCTGCAGAAATGAGTATTACTGTTGCATATCTGTCCAATTTTAAAGTCAATTCAGTTCCATATAAAAATGGATTTAGGCAAACTGCATTTTAAATGTGGTAGATGTTTCTAAAATGCCAAATTACCCAGTATAGATTTCCATGGTTGGCAACATGGCATAATTTGCTGCTCATTCACAACCCCCCCCCCCCCCCCTCCCTGTACTAATCCTATTTCTCAGCCAAGCTAACATCTCTGATCCATCTACAACCCATCCGTAGTGCTGTGTTAGAACAACTGTGAGAAACTGACTGCAACATCATCTAGAGTGCAAGTCATATGCAACAACTGCAAGTAACATTTCATTGCAACTAATATTTCACATGTTTTAGGGAAACCTGCTTTGTACGGTGTCAGGAGAAGGCAAACACAAAAAGGGTAGGATTCTATTAATTGTCGGTAGTTGAAAGGTATGGTGAATGATGGTACCCCTTAGTGAAATGACAGAAAAGGACACCAGATGCACTCAGTGTGTAATTCCAGCAGCCGTTGAGGGAGCAGATTGCAACTAACTGCGGATTGTGGTGTAGATTAGAACAAATGATACCTGTTGTCTGGGCTCCAAGGTCATTCCAGTGAATGGCAGAAAAGGTTGAAAAAACCACCCTTGTGCAAGGAGTTTCAACTAAGTTCACAATTTGCAGCATTGTCCCCAGAACTGATCGTGGCCCTCTGGTTCTGAGTCAAGTGGAAGGACTGAACCAGATACTTCAAAAGTTCTGTGACAAGCTAGGCTGTAGCTCTCTGAAATAGTGCCATGGGGTTGAGAACTGTAGTCCTCCCCTGAATGGGTCGCTGTGTACTACACATCGGAGTCTACTACTCAGGGAGCTGACTGTGTGTGGGGTGCGCACAAGAGTTTTGTCAATTAGGCTACTCCCCATGCAATCCAGACAATGGTAACCGTATGAAACCCAGAAGTATCAGTGTAAGATCGAAAGAAAGGCCTCCCACCAGCGAGAGTATTAAAATCCTAATGATAAACTGCCAAAGTATTAGCAACAACTGCCAGAGTTTGAATCACTCATTAAAACCAGTGAAGCTGAAATAATACTAGGTACAGGAAGCTGGTTGACACCTGAAATTGATAGGAGTGAGATTTTTGGGGAAAATTTAAGTGTATATCAAAAGGATAGGCAAATAGGAAACAGAGGTGTGTGTTTATCACAGTAGACAAGAAATACAAATCCACCAAGATAGACATTGAACATGCATGCGAGATTGTTTGGGCAAGATTCAGTATTAGGGGCGGGCATAAAATAATAAATGGATCTTTCTATTGCCCAACAGGCTCATCTCCTAATGAAACAGAAAACTTTAGAGAAAACCTTAGTTCACTTGTATGTAAGTTCCCAAAACATACTGTATTCATTGGTGGAGACTGCAATCATCCAACAATTAACTGGGAAAATTAGTTTTGTTCGTGGTAGGCATGATAAGACATCCTGTGAAACTTTACCAAATGCCTTCTCTGAAAACTACCTAGAACAGATAGTTATGAACCCCACTCATGATGGAAATATATTGGATCTAATAGCAACAAACAGACCTTACCTCTTTGCAGATGTCCACATCAAAACTGGTATCAGTGACCATGACACAGTTGTGGTAACAATGATGTACAAAGGACAACTAAAACAGGCACAAAGATGCCCATCTTATCAAGATCTGATTGAATATTTATGCAGCTTCTTTCAGGTAGTGCTTCATTATAGATGCCTGCATAACCTGCAAAAACTCTGAGATAACTATTAATATTGTCTCCAAGATCATTAATATACTACATGAACAGCAAGGGTTCCAACACTCTTGCGTGGGGCACACCCGAAGTTTCTTCTATATGTGACGATTACTCTCCATCCAAGAAAATGTGCCGCACCCTCCCTACCAAAAAGTTCTCTGTCTAGTCACAAATTTCACACGCTACCCCTTATGATTGTACTTTTGACAGTAAGCCTAGGTGTGGTGCGGAGTCAAATAATTTGGAAAATCAAGAAATACAGCATCTACGTGATTGCCTTGATCCAATGATTTCAGTAGTGTCATATCTCAATGAGGAACTTGAAACTTTCAACACAGGGTAGTGTCATGTAGAGGAACTATGGCTCAAGTTTAAAAGAATAGTTGACCATGCACTTCATAGATATGTACCCAGTAGAGCAATACGTGATGCCTTTAATAACTATGAGCAGAATATTGTAAAGCGATCTTTTGCAGAACCCAAAGAAATTCTGGTCATATATAAAGGCAGTTAGTGGTACCAAAGTTTGTGTTCAATCCCTAGTCAATGATACAGGAACTGAAACTGACAGTAGCAAAGCAAAAGCCGAAATGTTTAACTCCTTTTTCAAATTTTTCTTAACAGAGGAAAACCAAGGAGAACTACCCCAACTGAATCCTTGTACCACTGAAAAGATGAATGAAATAAGCATTAGTGAGAGAGGTGTTGAGAAGCAACTGAAATCATTAAAACTGAACAAAGCTCCAGGGCCCGATGGAATCCCCATCCCCAGGGCCCGATGGAATATGGAATCCCTATCAGATTCTGCACTGAGTTTGTAGCTGAGCTAAGGCGTCTTCTAACTATAATATATCATAGATTTTAAAAAAAGTTCTTGGAAAAAGGCACAGGTCACACCCGTCTACAAGAAGGATAGTAGAAGTGATCTACAAAACTACTGTCCAATATCCTTGACATTGATTTGTTGTGGAATCGTAGAACCTATTCTGAGCTAAAACATAATGAGGTATCTTCAACAGAATGACCTCCTCAATGCCAACCAGCACAGATTCCAAAAACATCGATCATGCGAAATCCAACACACACTTTTCTCAAAACATACTGAAATCATTGGATAAAGGCAATCACGTAGATACTGTATTTCTTGATTTTCCAAATTATTTCACTTCATACCACACCTAGGCTTACTGTCAAAAGTACAATCATAAGGTGTATTGTGTGAAATTTGTGATTAGACTGAGGACTTTTTGGTAGGGAGGGTGCAGCACATTATCTTGGATGGAGAGTAATTGTCACATGTAAAAGTAACTTTGGGTGTGCCTCACGCAAAAGTGTTGGAACCCTTGCTGTTCATGTTGAATATTAATGATCTTGGAGACAATATTAATAGTAATCTCGGAGTTTTTGGAGGTGATTTAGTTATCTATAATGAAGTACTACCTGAAAGAAGCTGCATAAATATGCAGTCAGATCTTGATAAGATTTCAAAGTGATGCAGATATTGGCAACTTGCTTTAAATGTTCAGAAATGTAAAATTTTGCACTTCAAAAAATGAAAAGTATCCTATGACTACAATATCAGTGAGTCACTGCTGGAATCGGCCAACTCATACAAATACCTGGGAGGAACACTTTGCAGGGATACGAAATGCAATGATCACAAAGGTTCCATCATGAGTAAAGCAGCTGGTAGACTTCTGTTTAGTGGTAGAATACTTGGGGAGTGCAATCAATCTACAAAGTAGATTGCTTACAAATCAATTGTGTGACCAGATCTAGAATATTGCTCAATGTGTGGGACCCACACCAGATTCGACGAACAGGGGATACTTAATGTATACAGAAAAGGGAAGCATGTTCGTTTGATCCATGGAACAGTGTCACAGATATACTGAAGGAACTTAACTGTAAGAGTCTTAAAGATAGATGTAAACTATCCTGAGAAAGTCAGTTAAAGTTTCAAGAACCAGCTTTAAATGATTACTCTAGGAATATACAACAACTCCTTACACATCACTCACATAGGGATTGTGAGGGTAAGATTAGAATAATTACTGCATGGACAGATGCATGTAATCAATCAGTCTTCCCACAATCCACATGAGAATGGAATAGGAAGAAACCCTAATAACTGTTACAATGTGATGTACTCTCTGCCATGTATATCTCATGGTGGTTTGCAGACTATAGATATAAATAAAAATATAGAATACATTCAGACCAATTCTTAAATTTCTTGTCATCCCATTATCTACTGACGTCTATTGGTATGCGATGAGTCTTGCCGCTGAAATTTATTCTCACGATAACAGTTACAGTCAGTTTATTATTACTTATTCTGTTTGTTAGACAGTTCAACTGGATGAATTTCCCTCCCCTGTTCCATTTGAGTGCCACTATCAAGTACTAAAGCTGATTAAAAGCAGATAAAGTTTTTACCCGGGACTCTAATAAATGAAAATCCAACCATATTTCTCATTTGCAACCCACTCAGTAAATCATTACATCCTCTCATAATTAAATAAAATACTGCTCTGGGTTCAGAATCAAGCTCGCACTATTCGTCCATGAGATTCAGAGGGCCATAGACACAGGTTCACAGGTAGATGCCGTGTTTCTTGACTTCCGCAAGGCGTTCAATACAGTTCCCCACAATCCTTTAATGAACAAAGTAAGAGCATATGGACTATCAGACCAATTGTGTGATTTGATTGAGGAGTTCCTAGATAACACAACGCACCATGTCATTCTCAATGGAGAGAAGTCTTCCGAAGTAAGAGTGATTTCAGGTGTGCCGCAGGGGAGTGTCATAGGACCGTTGCTATTCACAATATACATAAATGACCTGGTGGATGACATCAGTAGTTCACTGAGGCTTTTTGCAGATGATGCTGTGGTGTATCGAGAGGTTGTAACAATGGAAAATTGTACTGAAATGCAGGACGATCTGCAGCAAATTGACGCATGGTGCAGGGAATGGCAACTGAATCTCAATGTAGACAAGTGTAATGTGCTGCAAATACATAGAAAGATAGATCCCTTATCATTTAGCTACAAAATAGCAGGTCAGCAACTGGAAGCAGTTAATTCTATAAATTATCTGGGAGTACGCATTAGGAGTGATTTAAAATGGAATGATCATATAAAGTTGATCGTCGGTAAAGCAGATGCCAGACTGAGATTCATTGGAAGAATCCTAAGGAAATGCAATCCGAAAACAAAGGAAGTAGGTTACAGTACGCTTGTTCGCCCACTGCTCGAATACTGCGCAGCAGTGTGGGATCCGTACCAGATAGGGTTGATAGAAGAGATAGAGAAGATCCAACGGAGAGCAGCGCGCTTCGTTACAGGATCATTTAGTAATCGCGAAAGCGTTACGGAGATGATAGATAAACTCCAGTGGAAGACTCTGCAGGAGAGACGCTCAGTAGCTCGGTACGGGGTTTTGTTAAAGTTTCGAGAACATACTTTCACCAAAGAGTCAAGCAGTATATTGCTCCCTCCTACGTATACCTCGCGAAGAGACCATGAGGATAAAATCAGAGAGATTAGAGCCCACACAGAAGCATACTGACAGTCCTCCTTTCCACGAGCAATACAAGACTGGAATAGAGGGGAGAACCGATAGAGGTACTCAGGGTACCCTCCGCCACACACCGTCAGGTGGCTTGCGGAGTATGGATGTAGATGTAGATGTAGAAGTAATGCTTTTTGAAGGGCAAAATTTCCACTTTTCAATGTTACCTTTACCTAAAAAGCAACTTTAATGTTTGTATATGGTATCCACGTATGTATGAGAACTTTTACTTTGTTCAAATAAAACAAGAGTTTGTAGGATGGTAGAACTTAGTGTTTCCTCCTGTGTTTCACAAAACTGTCCAATTTTAACTAGTGCAATAAATTGTTATAGTGTCTAGTTCATAGTTTCTCACCTGTCCCTTGGACTAGTGCCATATGAATCGATGTCACATGATTGTTTGAGCAACGCTGATACTGTATCAAGCATTTAAGGAAATCTTGAGGCTAACTGATTGTGAATACTGTTCGCCCAACCCTGCCCTTCTGAATTCTTCAAAATAAATTAGTATGTGACCTAGATAGCCAAAGTTTGATCTGTAAATGTAAGATGACACCTATATACTCTATGAAACAACATAAAAATGTTCACCTCAGCAGCAATATTTTAATCTGTATTTTTATCTGTATTTTAATATGTATTTTTAAAATGATGAATTTGGTAACGAAACCTTGTCCCATAATTGGGGAAATATGGTGCACTGAATAAAGAGAATCAAACAAGCTGACAATGGGCAACAAAATGTTAAATACATAATTATAGATCATGTAATCACTATGTTTTACTTGAGCTACAGGCATATGATTGGTCCCATATGTTTCAGGCATCAGCTGTAGCTCTGTCTGTCAGCATATACAGGGTCTGCCTTAGAAGATTTTTGGTGGCAGTGAGACACGGTAAGGATAGTGAACATGAAAATTACTAGCTTCTGCATGGTCTATAGCGAAAGGAGTCTAATGACTAGGGACTGGAAAATGTAGCTCCTTTTTTATTATTAGCCACACAAATTTAGAAGTGAAGACAAACAAAGCCTTAGTTCTTTGAAAATGGCAAAAAAGTGCAAAATGGGAACTTTGTCACTGGAATGTTTATTTTTGCAAAAACTTCAACACTTTTTCTTCCAAAATGGCCTTTGTTTCCTTCTTTTGGCTGTGTTTGAGATTTCAAAAGCAGCAGCAAATTTGCACCGGTGAATTGAGTGCATCTCCGAGTTATGATGTTTCAGGACATGATTTGTTTTTTCCCCAACCAATTTAACGAACATATAATATGCAGACTATTAATTTTGACCTTTCGTGGGCATTCATAGCCTTGCAACCCATGCTTCTTCACAATGCTACAGATATAACTGATATGGCAGTTAGTGTAAAACTAGCACCGAACACACAGTGACTCTATTTTAACATTATGGGAAGAATTTTGGCACTGTTGAAACATGTTACAAATTTTGTTTTCCATTTGCTATAGGGCAAAGTGCAGGCAAAGGGATTGTAAGGGTTGCAATTGAAATCTGTGGACCAGGATTGTTCGCTTCATTTATTCAAAATAAGAAAACAGCAAGCAATGTACAACACAAAGCACTTGCGAACAGTTACCGCACAATTGCTTGTTGAGTTTAGCAGAGTATTGTAGGAGACTTAATTCAGGTCAGCACTATAATAATATTCGATGCAACTACAGTTCAAAACATGTCACCTAAATTGCCACATTATAAGAGCCCACATAATTAGGTTTAGCTAAACATACATCCTACCCCCATAAACCATGGACCTTGCCATTAGTGGGGAGGATTGCGTGCCTCAGCGATACAGATGGCCGTACCGTAGGTGCAACCGCAACGGAGGGGTATCTGTTGAGAGGCCAGACAAACGTGTGGTTCCTAAAGAGGGGCAGCAGCCTTTTCAGTAGTTGAAGGGGCAACAGTCTGGATGATTGATTGATCTGGCCTTGTAACACTAACCAAAATGGCCTTGCTGTGCTGGTACTGCGAACGGCTGAAAGCAAGGGGAAACTACGGCCGTAATTTTTCCTGAGAGCATGCAACTTTACTGTATGGGTAAATGAAGATAGCATCCTCTTGGGTAAAATATTTCGGAGGTAAAATAGTCCCCCATTCGGATCTCCGGGCGGAGAATACTCAAGAGGACGTCATTATCAGGAAAAAGAAAACTGGCATTCTACGGATCGGAGCGTGGAATGTCAGACCCATTAACCGTGCAGGTAGATTAGAAAATTTAAAATTTAAAAAGGGGAATGGCTAGGTTAAAGTTAGATATAGTGGGAATTAGTGAAGTTTGGTGGCAGGAGGAACAAGACTTTTGGTCAGGTGAATACAGTGTTATAAACACAAAGTCAAATAGGGGTAATGCAGGAGTAGGTTTAATAATGAACAAAAAAATAGGAATGCGGGTAAGCTACTACAAACAGCATAGTGAATGCATTATTGTGGCCAAGATAGATACGAAGCCCACGGCTACTACAGTAGTACAAGTTTATATGCCAACTAGATCTGCATATGATGAAGAAGTTGAAGAAATGTATGATGAGATAAAAGAATTTCTTCAGGTAGTGAAGGGAGACGAAAATTTAATAGTCATGGGTGACTGGAATTCGACAGTAGGAAAAGGAAGAGAAGGAAACATAGTAGGTGAATATGGATTGGGGGAGAGAAATGAAAGAGGAAGCCGTCTGGTAGAGTTTTGCACAGAGCATAACTTAATCTTAGCTAACACTTGGTTTGAGAATCATGAAAGAAGGTTGTATACATGGAATAATCCTGGAGATACTAGAAGGTATCAGATAGATTATATAATGGTAAGACAGAGATTTAGGAACCAGGTTTTAAATTGTAAGGCATTTCCAGGGGCAGATGTGGATTCTGACCACAACTTATTGATTATGAACCGTAGATTAAAACTGAAGAAACTGCAAAAAGGTGGGAATTTAAGGAGATGGGACCTGGATAAACTGAAAGAACCAGAGGTTGTACAGAATTTCAGGGAGAGCATAAGGGAACAATTGACAGGAATGGGGGAAAGAAGTACAGTAGAAGAAGAATGGGTAGCTCTGAGGGATGAAGTAGTGAAGGCAGCAGAGGATCAAGTAGGTAAAAAGACGAGGGCTAGTAGAAATCCTTGGGTAACAGAAGAATTATTGAATTTAATTGATGAAAGAAGAAACTATAAATATGCAGTAAATAAAGCAGGCAAAAAGGAATACAAACGTCTCAAAAATGAGATTGACAGGAAGTGCTCAATGGCTAAGCAGGTAGGGCTAGAGGACAATTGTAAGGATGTGGATGCTTATCTCACTAGGGGTAAGGTAGATACAGCCTACAGGAAAATTAAAGAGACCTTTGGAGAAAAGAGAGCCACTTGTATGAATATCAAGAGCTCAGATGGAAACCCGGTTCTAAGCAAAGAGGGAAAAGCAGAAAGGTGGAAGGTGTATATAGAGGGTCTATACAAGGGCGATGTACTTGAGGACAATATTATGGAAATGGAAGAGAATGTAGATGAAGATGAAATTGGAGATACAATACTGCGTGAAGAGTTTGACAGAGCACTGAAAGACCTGAGTCGAAACAAGGCCCCAGGAGTAGACAACATTCCATTGTAACTGAAGGTGGCAGGGGTGAAGTACAGGGAGCGAAAGGCTATTTACAATTTGTACAGAAACCAGATGGCAGTCGATGGGCACGAAAGGGAAGCAGCGGTTGGGAAGGGAGTGAGACAGGGTTGTAGCCTCTCCCCGATGTTACTCAATCTGTATATTGAGCAAGCAGTAAAGGAAACAAAAGAAAAATTCGGAGTAGTTATTAAAGCCCATGGAGAAGAAATAAAAACGTTGAGGTTTGCCGATGACATTGTAATTCTGTCAGAGACAGCAAAGGACTTGGAAGAGCAGTTGAACGGAATGGACAGTGTCTTGAAAGGAGGATATAAGATGAACATCAATAAAAGCAAAATGAGGATAATGGAATGTAATCCAATTAAGTCGGGGCATGCTGAGGGAATTAGATTAGGAAATAAGACACTTAAAGTAGTAAAGGAGATTTGCTATTTGGGGAGCAAAATAACTGATGATGGTTGAAGTAGAGAGGATATAAAATGTAGACTGACAATGGCAAGGAAAGCATTTCTGAAGAAAAAAAATTTGTTAACATCGAGTATAGATTTAAGTGTCAGGAAGTAATTTCTGAAAGTATTTGTATGGAGAGTAAGCATGTATGGAAGTGAAACATGGACAATAAATAGTTTGGACAAGAAGAGAATAGAAGCTTTCGAAATGTGATGCTACAGAAGAATGCTGAAGATTAGATAGGTAGATCACATAACTAATGAGGAGGTATTGAATAGGATTGGGGAGAAGAGAAGTTTGTGGCACAATTTGACTAGAAGACGGGATCGGTTGTTAGGACATATTTTGAGGCATCAAGGGATCACAAATTTAGCATTGGAGGGCAGCGTGGAGGGTAAAAATCGTAGAGGGAGACCAAGAGATGAATACACTAAGCAGATTCAGAAGGATGTTGGTTGCAGTAAGTACTGGGAGATGAAGAAGCTTGCACAGGATAGAGTAGCATGGAGAGCTGCAGCAAACCAGTCTCAGGACTGAAGACAACAACAACAACAACAACAACAACAACAAACATACATACACCCATGTTTCTTTGTCATAAAATGCTAGGTCCCATGGCCAAGTACCATAGTGTGTATCTTAAATAGACCATTCAACTGCCCACAGTTGGCATGGCACCAGATCATTGAGTGCATTTTTATGTCACTGTGTTCTTGCTCATTTTATTTTGCAAACAGAGATATAGAATGTAAGTTACTGAAAACTGGTTAAATTTTTGATATTTGTATGCAGAAAATAAAGCTATTTCAAACTATATTTGGTAAAATAGTTCATACGGATACAATTCATTACAAAACAGTGTTAATTAAGTAATTTCGCATTTTGAGGCAGAATTTGCATCTGCCTTGCAGTTATCGCAAAATGTGATTTTTTCCAGTCGCTGCACATGACGTACAGTACAGACATAACTATTTTTTAAACATTTTTTAATATTTAGTCACATTCTTTTATGACAATCTGAAAAGACAGATGGCTATTGACCAGACAGAGGAGGAGGAGGAGTCCAGTCGCAGACAGGCACAATAAAAATGGATGACCTGTGACTCAATGCCTCCTCTAAGGCTATCCTTTCCAGGTGATGTTATTCCATCCTGGATTTTCTGTTCTTTAATGTTTTTAAGTACAGCGTGTGACTCATGCTGGATTTAGGTGTAACAGCTCACTTTGTGTTTTAATGATAACATCTTACTTTTGAATTTGAGGAACCCAAATACCGAAACAGCATTATGTTCATACACCTGTTAAAGTTTTTCACAGATTCACTTGCAACTGTTACAGGCAAATGTGCTTGAAAATGGGCATTATGCCCTATTGAGAAAATTGGCCCACTTCAATGCCTTTGGTTTCATCAATAAACAATACTTCCAGTTCTAGGTGGGAGAAATTTCTTGTTCACTTCATGAGAAGCCTCATCATGCTCAAGAAAGCAACAGTGTGGTGTGCAATTTCAGTGACTAGCATGATTAGTCCTTTTTCTTTTCCTGACTGTGGCTGGTAATGCAGCAACTAAATTCTCAGGAATACATTAAAATGATTCATAATTCCCCACTCCCGTCGGAGATTCGAGTCCTCCCTCAGGAATGGTTGTGTGTGTCGTCCTTAGTGTACGTTAGTTTAACAAACTATGGTGCAAGAGATACTGCTAAGTTTCCAGGCAAGACTCAAACATTGCCTTACATACAATGGAGGACATTTGCTGGATGCAGTGTTAAGAAATGTATTTATTTATTTAAAATTTTTCCCCAAGTGGCTCGTCTTCTTCTTCTTCAAATTTACATGGAATAAAATATTCAAAAACTAATTCTTCAACAATAAATCACTTTCTGAAATCTTCCTGTCTCAATGGTTATCCCCATACATGGCTTTAAGCAATTATCATGCTCCAAACCAAATGAGTCTGGCTATAATTGCTCCATAAATGCAACTGTGTGGTAACTAGAAACATGGCATCTTTTCCCAATTAACTAGTGCTGCTTATTAAGGATACAGGGTACTTTACTGGCTCAATATTATGTAAAAATCAACACCTATTTCTTTCAGGGCCTGTTTATAATGTATATGTTTCACAGATTTTTTGTTGATATCAGGTAACGCAGCACACTTTCTAAACAAATTAGAAGTATATGTAATATTTTTGAACCTGCTTATGGCTATTTAAAAAATTACACAGAAATTGATGCTATTTTTTCCCAAAAAGCTTCCTCAAATTGAGGTACCACATTATCCAATGTTATACATTTGAAGAAGACCAAAATTTTACCAGATATGCATGACATGATAGCTGAGGTACTAGACCTATTTAATTCCACGTATTATGTATATTAAAAAGATAAATATCACACCATACATTTTAATTTTTAGACTTTTTTCCTAATAAAAATGTTATTTTTCTATAATTTAGTTGATTCTGCAATAAAGCTTAGGTGTACTACATGTATGGACTACTGCAAGTTACAGAAAACAATTCAAGAATGCTTTATAAACAATAGGAAATATTTGTACCTGAATTCTGAAAAATATAACTTGCGGGAAATTGCAAATGAAGATATGAGTCAAATTAAACTGTGCCTCGGAACACTACTGCAGCATTTCTTCATCTTCAAGCTTCCTCTTGGCACTCCTTTTAGCACTTCTTGCTTCTTTGGTAACTTGAAGAGCGAATATTTCAGCTTCATGCACTCGTTGTCTGTCACATGGAAGCAATTGATCTTCCATATTAGAGACACATTTTATGCCTTAATTTCTCAGGACTTCCACCCTCCCTATCACTCCATCATTGAAACATATCACTGCATTTAGTACACCAACTTTTAATGTATTTAGTCCTACAAAAACATGCATGGGTAATCTTTCCCATATGCAATGGTGGGAACTTTCATTTGTATTCTGAGTGCCTCCATGAAGACATTTACTAAGCAAAACAGGTCACTCAGGTCTCTAAAAATTGGTTTTATTTCATTCATAACAGGTTCAGGAAGAGAATGCTTATGATGGTATATTTGACCACTTTCTTCTGATTTTTGGTAACCACACCAAGAATCTGCCCCTTTAGGAGAAAGTCCATGCACAGGGTGGTCATCTGTGGGCAACTTATGAAATTAGGTGGCCCATACGGCTTTTCTCATTGCCATAACATCATTCAGAGGTGCAGTTAATCTAATGGTCAGTACATAATAACTCTGAAGGAGGTCTATTTCAGTTTTTGTCAATCTGCCTCGGCCACAGATTTTCCATCACATAGCAACTTTCCTTTCATTTCTCCTTGTAGCTTTCTCAATCTAGCACCCATTCTCTTTTGCACATGTCCACGACACTCCAGTTTTGTTACCAAGGTATCACCATAAACATTGAACTCATTAATTTTATTGAAAGCTGTAGAGTTCCCATCGCCCAGTTTTTAAATTTGGTATATATAGGTCATTTTTCATTGGAAACCCTATAACATACACATCAATGTAATCAGTAAAGACTGTAGAATTTAATAATAAAGTCATTTAAAAAAAATCAATTTTTCCACCATTTATAAGTACCCTGTATCGTTAAGGGTTTAAGGAGACTAAGCAAGTAAGGTTGTCAGTTTCCTTTTCATTCTCCAGGGTGGAATCAGTGTACCCAATTGCATGTGCCAAGTAAATTCTACGTGCAAGTGCGATAAAGTTTCATATGGGTACCTACATGCAGTAGGATGTGGGAAACTGTCTAAAAACCACATCCAGACTGGCCGACACACCAGCCCTCATTAATCCACCAGCTTCATTGCACTTCCCAGGGTTTTCCAAATGAATCTTGCTTGAATATGTCTGTGGAGATAGCTGAGTATCCATGAAATCTTACTGAGGTAAATGGCATCTGTCAGTGCACCACACACCATCATTATGGACAAATATGTGGCACTTTAAAAAGTGCAGGTATTCTCTATAGTGAGATCACAGAAGTTGTGGAGACAAAACTGATTTCTTTCCTTCAATACCTTCCTGTTTCATTATATCAAAAGGACCACATTTGTGCTCATGATCTCTTCTCAAATCATCTTCTCTGAATGACAGATAACACTTTTTCCTTGTGTTGTCAGTTCACTTGCCTTGACTTGCATTGAATATGCCTCAGTTTCTGTTGCGCAATGTCTGCATTATAACCCTTCGAAATCAGATTTAGATTTTAAAAAATAAATAATAAAAAAAAGAACTGCCATTCCTCAGGGGCACATTCAAAGCTTTCTAGCTATGATATTAAACATGGAGGCTCCCAATACAATATGTAGCCACTTCATTGCATATTCATTTTATTTATGCAATATGTTTTCTTGTTCCATATATACTGTTTCTTAATATAACTATAAATTAGACTGCACAAGAACAAAATGTCATTCACTGTCAATGGTTCTGTCACGATATTTCAGAAGCAACAAACAATGGAATTAATACGATGATGAGAACTCGGGAAGAAACCAACAAACAAAATTGAAGGAAGTCTACCACTCACCTGGAGCTGATTGTTGGCTAGTCTTACAAACCACTCCCCCCCCCCCCCCCTTTCCTCTCTCACATACACACACACTGGTCCTGGGAAAGACTACTTGTAAGTGTGTTTCATTGTGTATCTTTTGTTGCTATGTAGCAGCACCTGTATGGAATTAATTATCTGATATTTCACAGTTGCCCAGGGCACGCCCAATTGTAGTTTCCATAACATTTGGGGAGGCCTTTCCGATTCCAAATCCAAACGGGACAAGCTAGATGTGGATACTGTGAAAGTGCTGTGTGGGATGGTGGTCCCAAGAAATGGACAATTAGACATCTTGTGGAAAACTGCCCACTGCAGCGATCATAAAGCAGTTACTGCATCGATGATTTCAGCCGTAAATAGAAATATTAAAAAAGGTAGGAAGATTTTTCTGTTTAGCAAAAGTGACAAAAAGCAGATTACAGAGTACCTGACGGCTCAACACAAAAGTTTTGTCTCAAGTGCAGATAGTGTTGAGGATCAGTGGACAAAGTTCAAAACCATGGTACAATATGCGTTAGATGAGTATGTGCCAAGCAAGATCGTAAGAGATGGGAAAGAGCCACCGTGGTACAACAACCGAGTTAGAAAACTGCTGCGGAAGCAAAGAGAACTTCACAGCAAACATAAACATAGCCAAAGCCTTGCAGACAAACAAAAATTACGCGAAGCGAAATGTAGTGTGAGGAGGGCTATGCGAGAGGCTTTCAATGAATTCGAAAGTAAAGTTCTATGTACTGACTTGGCAGAAAATCCTAAGAAATTTTGATCCTATGTCAAAGCGGTAGGTGGATCAAAACAAAATGTCCAGACACTCTGTGACCAAAATGGTACTGAAACAGAGGATGACAGACTAAAGGCCGAAATACTAAATGTTTTCTTCCAAAGCTGTTTCACAGAGGAAGACTGCACTGTGCTTCCTTCTCTAGATTGTCGCACAGTTGACAAAATGGTAGATATCGAAGTAGACGACAGAGGGATAGAGAAACAATTAAAATCGCTCAAAAGAGGAAAGGCCGCTGGTCCTGATGGGATACCAGTTCGATTTTACACAGAGTACGCGAAGGAACTTGCCCCCCTTCTTGCAGCGGTGTACCGTAGGTCTCTAGAAGAGCGAAGCGTTCCAAAGGATTGGAAAAGGGCACACGTCATCCCCGTTTTCAAGAAGGGACGTCGAACAGATGTGCAGAACTATAGACCTATATCTCTAACGTCGATCAGTTGTAGAATTTTGGAACATGTATTATGTTCGAGTATAATGTCTTTTCTGGAGACTAGAAATCTACTCTGTAGGAATCAGCATGGGTTTCGAAAAAGACGATCGTGTGAAACCCAGCTCGCGCTATTCGTCCACGAGACTCAGAGGGCCTTAGACACGGGTTCACAGGTAGATGCCGTGTTTCTTGACTTCCGCAAGGCGTTTGACACAGTTCCCCACAGCCGTTTAATGAACAAAGTAAGAGCATACGGACTATCAGATCAATTGTGTGATTGGATTGAGGAGTTCCTAGATAACACAACGCACCATGTCATTCTCAATGGAGAGAAGTCTTCCGAAGTAAGAGTGATTTCAGGTGTGCCGCAGGGGAGTGTCATAGGACCGTTGCTATTCACAATATACATAAATGACCTGGTGGATGACATCGGAAGTTCACTGAGGCTTTTTGCAGATGATGCTGTGGTGTATCGAGAGGTTGCAACAATGGAAAATTGTACTGAAATGCAGGAGGATCTGCAGCGAATTGACGCATGGTGCACGGAATGGCAATTGAATCTCAATGTAGCGAAGTGTAATGTGATGCGAATACATAGAAAGATAGGTCCCTTATCATTTAGCTACAAAATAGCAGGTCAGCAACTCGAAGCAGTTAATTCCATAAATTATCTGGGAGTACGCATTAGGAGTGATTTAAAATGGAATGATCATATAAAGTTGATCGTCGGTAAAGCAGATGCCAGACTGAGATTCATTGGAAGAATCCTAAGGAAATGCAATCCGACAACAAAGGAAGTAGGTTACAGTACGCTTGTTCGCCCACTGCTCGAATACTGCGCAGCAGTGTGGGATCCGTACCAGATAGGGTTGATAGAAGAGATAGAGAAGATCCAACGGAGAGCAGCGCGCTTCGTTACAGGATCATTTAGTAATCGCGAAAGCGTTACGGAGATGATAGATAAACTCCAGTGGAAGACTCTGCAGGAGAGACGCTCAGTAGCTCGGTACGGGCTTTTGTTAAAGTTTCGAGAACATACCTTCACCGAAGAGTCAAGCAGTATATTGCTCCCTCCTACGTATATCTCGCGAAGAGACCATGAGGATAAAATCAGAGAGATTAGAGCCCACACAGAAGCATACCGACAATCCTTCTTTCCACGTACAATACGAGACTGGAATAGAAGGGAGAACCGATAGAGGTACTCAGGGTACCCTCCGCCACACACCGTCAGGTGGCTTGCGGAGTACGGATGTAGATGTAGATGTAGATGTAGATTTTAAAGACGGAATGAAAGCCTTGCATTATGTGACAAATTGCTGCCATTTGTTTCTCAAATGTAAATATTAATGTGTAAATACATCATGTACCTATGTGTGTATGTTTTATAATGCAATATGATGATAATAGCTTTAAAGTAGTAACTTCAGAATAAAGAATGTTTCCTACTAAAGTGAATGGTCTTGCCACAGAAATTAAAAGAGTAAATACCGTAACGCAGAACAATGCTGCCTGTTTGAAACTTACATTTACAACATACTGCAGGACGAAATTAAGAGTTAGGAAGTTTTATTCTTTGTGAGTACTACAAAATCCATGCAAAACCAATTTTTATAAATGACAAAACCTCAAGTTATACCCATGGTGCCCAATCTCTGCTGCAAAACAGGAAATGTGTATAGAATTCAATTTTCACTCTACAGTGGAGTGTGCGCGCTGATATGAAACTTCCTGGCAGATTAAAAATGTGTGCCGGACTGAGACTCGATCTTCCAGGAAGTTTCATATCAGAGCACACTCTGCTGTAGAGTGAAAATTTCATTCTAGAAAAATCCCCCAGGCTGTGGCTAAGCCATGTCTCCGCAATATCCCTTCTTCCAGGAGTGCTAGTTCTGCAAGGTTCGCAGGAGAGTTTCTGTGAAATTTGGAATGTAGGAGAAGAGGAACTGGCGGAATTAAAGCTGTGAGGACAGGGCGCGAGTCATGCTTGGCTAGCTCAGTTGGTAGAGCGCTTGCCCACGAAAGGCAAAGGTCCCGAGTTAGAGTCTCGGTCCGGCACACAGTTTTAATCTGCCAGGAAGTTTCAGGAAATGTGTAGTTTAATATTAGGGTATATCAACTGGTCTCAAAATAATTATAGGATAATTATCTGCCGATAGGAAAATGCTATCTATTTTCTTTGCTCTAGGGGAGTACCCAAAACAGTCACTGAGAAGTAACACATGAAACAATATCACATGCCTCAAGTCACTGAGCCAACTCTACAGCACACAGATGCTTCTTTTAAATATGCTAAGGAAAGTTCTGGCAGAATGTATATAATTTAAGACTAAAGAAGGCCACACAATGGATAGCAGTTCATGAAAGGAGAAAGGATTTGTGTACCTTTCGACAAATTCTTCTTTTATCATAGCATGGTAGGTAGTGGCCCAAAATGTTGCAGACTGTTTAGCTGCAGTAGGATTTACAGGTTTTGGGCCTACAGCCTCGATCTTGCGTCATTTTGTCTTTACTTCTTAAATGAAGACTTGGCTCAAACAGAAATGAATTAAGAGGTACTCCAAGTCTAACAAGGTGTGTGTAAAACTGCCTAATGGTTTTTGGAGCAGCTGTCTGTAAATGTTGCTGAATAAAAGAATTTTATAGCGTCAGGAAATGAAAGGACAGGAGGTGCACATTTCAGGCACATGTCACTTATTTATCCATTTTACGTGTGAAAAACTATTGTCACTTAAATAAAATTATACAGACAGTAATTTACAGCATGAAATTTCTTAATTAAGGTTCCTCACTGGAGCCACAAATTTTTTTTTCCTTGATCCCCTATGTTAATAATAGATAACGAAGTAGTTGAAGTTTCCACAATATAATTAATATAGTATATGCTTATTGTGAATGAAAAGAAATTAGCCACTAGCAGTAATGTCCTGTGAACCATGACTCATGGTGTAATTTAGTCACTAGCTCTCTGTTGCTTTTTAGCACTTGTGATGCACTCAGTTTATCATTTAATTCAGTACTCTTTTCTTGTCTGACAGAATAGGATTACTTGCAGTAAAATTAGTTTCATCAAGGATATCTTTAGAATTCTGTTTATTTGTCAATGTTTTAAGTCTCAGTAAGACTGTACAGAATGGAGTAAACAAGTCAAATTGCTAGTACACAGTTCCTGGTGTCAAAAATGCTTGTGCAACTGACACAGCTCCAGCTTTGGACCTAAGTGTGAAGGATATTTTACTACTTCTCAGATTTAAAGGGACTGATAAGATATACTGGTTGGATTGCAATGGAGGTCACCTTAGATGTCAAATTTAGTGAATCTGTTTAAAAAAAACACACACACACTTACGTGGCTGCACTGTGCCAACTGAACACACAATACCTGGACTGCAGTTTGGCAGGTAGAATGAGGTGTTAGGTGGGTGGATATGGGAGAAAAGATGCAGAAAGTGGAAGGTGGTGCTGGAGAAGGGTGACTGACAGCTTGGAGGGAGGCAACGCATGTTCAAGATAGGAATGGTAAAGGTAGAGGCAGTAGGTGACCAAGACAGGAATGTGATGCAAGAACCAGTGCCAGGGAGTTCATGCAGCACAAAATAACTATGCTGCGGAGGAGTGTTTGGAGGGAGTGCTCATCAGAGGAAGGGAAGACTGTTGAGTAGAGGGCGTCAGTGCAATGCGTCAGCAGACAGAGAGGCCCAGATGATTGTGGAACAACAGGTGTGTTGCAAGAATATCTCCAAGGTGTGTTGCAAGAATATCTTCAAACTGCATTGTTCAGAAAAGTTAGTGCTGGAGGGAATGGTCCACATTGACCAGGCTGTGAAGCAGCCAGTGAAATCGAGCTTGCTATTGCTCAGCAGCATGTTGTGCCACAGTTTGGCAGTGGCCATTCATTCAGGTGAACAGCTGGTTGGTTGTCACACTGCCTTGTAAAGCTGAGCAATTATTGCTGCAGAGTTTGTATACAACATGACTGCTTTCACAGGTGATCCTGCCTCTGATGGGATAGGGCAAGTCTTATGACAGGACTGGAGTTGGAAGAGCTGGGCAGGTTGACTGGATAGGTCTTGCACCTGGGTCTTCCAGAGATATATGATCCCACTGGGAGTGGCAAAGGCATAAGGATGGACCACGATGTTGTGTAGGTTGGGTGGCCAATAAAAAACCACTTTGGGAGGGGTGCAAAGGATCTTAGGTAGGGTGACCCTCATTTCTAGTCATGATGTTAGACAATCAAAGCCCCAACAAAGGATGTGGTTCGGCTGTTCCAGTACATCATGGTATTGGGTGACGAGAGGGTGCTCTTTTGTAACTACGGAGGATTGAAGCATGTAACGATATGGCATATGAAATATGTTTGCGAACTAGGTTTGGAGGGTAGTGCCTGTCTGCAAAGGCCCCATGAGACATTCAACATACTGGGCAAGGGAGTTCTTGTCATTGCAGATATGCCGTCCTTGGGTGGCAGGCTGTGTGGTGTAATAGCTGTCATAGGGATAAAATTATGGATGGAATCATCAGAGAGATGGGTGTCAATGTCGAGGTGGTGGCATGTTGGACTGAGGAGGACAAGGTGTTGAAGCTGTGGAGGAATGAGGGTAGGGTGTCTTGGCCCTGAATCCAGATCATGAAGATATTCAACGAATCTGAACCAGACAAGGGGTTTAGCATTTTTTGGGGGGGCAGGGCAGAGTAGAAAGGTTTCTTTTGGATTGTCTATAAAGAATGTCATAGGAGGATAACTGTCAACTTATTTCTTACATCTCTAACCAGTTACATCCTCGCATGTAACAACTTTTTTTTTAAGGAGAAAATATATCAACAAATCTGTGGCACAGCCATGGGCACCTGCATGACATTCAAAAAGAGCATTCTTTTCAAGTTATGAGAGGAAAATGTTTTATCTTTTCGATTGAGATGGCAAATTCGTAATCAGTATTCCAAGAAAAAGGAATTGGCAGATTTTCAGAACCTTTCTAAAACTTCTCAGATGATGATAACCATTTTCCAGTAATGACAGGATACGAATCCTGCAAGAGCCACCTTTGTAGAGTTATTGAATAAGTGTGCTACAATGTACATGTGGTCAGTAGAAACAACAAAAATGGCACCCACCCAATTTTCTTCATTGTTCCTTTTTTGACAGTCTGCAGGTGATGGGAGTTACATTTTGTGTTGCATTAGCTTAGACAAACAATGGAAAATCCAGGATGGAATAACAATATAAATTAGGGTAGATTGTTACTCACCCCACAGAGAGAGCACTAAGCAGTGAACAGGCAACTTTAAAATCAGACTAAGCTATTAGACAAAGTCTTTAATTAGATTTGAAAAAACACACACACACATTCCTAAAGGCACAAATCACGCACACATGAACGTTGTCACCTCAGTGCCCGGAGACAACAGTAGCCGTGTGTGTGTGTGTGTGTGTGTGTGTGTGTGTGTGTGTGTGTGTGTGTGTGTGTGTGTGTTTTAACACTGGAGAAGAACTTTGATAGCTTAGTCTATTTTTAAATGTGCCAGTCTGCCACTACATGCATCCTCTACGTGGTGAGGAGCAACCTATCCTAATTCCTGTTGTGAGAATTACTTTAGAGTAAGAGTGGAAGGAAAGAAAGAAAACCAGAAGGATTTTTATGTGCCGTTGACAAAGAGGTCTTCAGATATAGAGCACAAACTCAAACTGAAGGTGGACAGTGAATTAAATTGACCATATGCTTTCCAAGAACCATCCTAGTAGTTGCCATGAGTGATTTTGGGAACTCACGGAAAACCTAAATCAGATGACTATTTGGGGATTTGAACCACTGTCGTCCTGAATAAATGTCTGAGGTCTTACTCTGTGCCACCTTACTTGGTAGTGAAATTGAAACCCGTATAAGATAACCTAAAACACAGTCCATTCATATTTGTGCACAAAGAAATGTGTATGCTTCAGTGAACCAAATACGTTCAGGCATTCTGTCTCTCACTGCCCAATGTAAATCTGCATGTATTATTCACATTCACTTTTGCAATGTTTCCAATGTGACAAAACCAGAGGTGTACATATTATTTACCCACTATTACAGATGGTGGTGTTTATAACACAGCCGAGCACAGGTGAAACAGACCTCGGAGCAGTCACATAAGTCCGGAACCGCGCTGCTGCTATGGTCGCACGTCCGAACCCTTGATGTGTGTGATGTCCTTAGGTTAGTTAGGTTTAAGCAGTTCTAAGTTCTAGGGGACTGATGACCACAGATGTTAAGTCCCATAGTGCTTAGAGCAATTTGAACCATTTGCAGTCACAGATGAGTACTGAGTTCATATCATTTCCCACAGTAGCCTTAAAAGGGCCTGACAAGAATGATCAAATGTACCAACAAAATAGGTTCACATTGTTATGGACATTGTTATTAACACCCATACTGTTTAGGAGCTGTTATATTTTTACTAGGGATGAACTGTACATTTTACATTTTTGTAATGACTTACAATGGTCTCAAATCCTCATTATTTTGTTCTCCCTGTTGCAGGAACCCAAGTAATGTTGTAAGCATTAGGTGATGAATTTAGTGAACTGTGATATGAGGATGTAGACAGTGTGACACATGGAAGTTTGGGTCCGTCCTCGGAGTATGTATGGATAGCCAAGATGGTTAAGGCAACCACTTGATATAAATGGAAAACCCAGATTCAAGACCCAGTCTGGCACATATTTCCATATGTCATTATTGGATAGTACATCTGTACCTAATACAGCTGTTGTCAATCAGCAAATTAATTTTGAATTACCTGAAGGATGTAAAATATAATCTGATATTATGTAGTTCATCAACACACTGTGGCATTATAATGTTCACCCTTACGTAAGTGAATTTTAGTCAAAATGCATTCTCTCCTTACTGTGAAATTTTCGCAGAGCTTCTGTGCCACACTCCCTGTTTTGCCACATATCACTTATTATTCCTGTGTACTAAAATGATTCGCTAATGTTGTTGGTTACAATCCTAAAAACACTGATGAATATAAAAATAACACAAACCTTCATCTGGATCCTGTCCCACTTCTTGCCTATACCACTGGGCATCATCATCTTCATTTTTCATTTCCTGTTCTTCATTTGCTTCTTCAACTGCCTTCCGCATTAAAATATCACTTTCCAGTTGTCCTTTCTGCATGCCCTTCAGTGATTTCTGCTTTAAAATTTCCTTCTTTTTCTCCTTTGCTGCTTTATTTTCCATCTGAATCTTCTTTCTCTTTTCCTTAAGTTTTCTAGAAGAGAAAAATAATTCTCTAGGTAATAAATAATAATTCTCTAGGTAATAAATGATATATTATTATTATTTGATGTAAATGTTGCAATATATATATGAAAGACACAACTGTGTTTACTTTTCAAAGGCTTTCTTAAGCGTCACAATTTATTTTTCTAGTTAAGTAATTTTCATTTATAAATATCCAAATGGGCGCCAGATGAAGGATGGATAATCATCAGACACATGGATGAAGTCAAGAGTGATATATGGAACATGGTGCACCCATGCATTTATAACAGAAGAGTGTATGCTATAGCGGCTTTTTAAAAAAACTACAGAGAACAATTAATGAAGACTGTTTACTCAAAAATTCACTGACAAGTATTCAACTAAGTTTTATTTTACATTGCTTCATGTTTCTTAAAACAAAGCAGATAAGACATTTTTGCTGATCTGTACATATTTATTGTTCATTAATAAAAATTGTTACACTATTTGCCATTCCTGTGATCCACACTTTACTAATAAATGGCTATAAGAAAAAATGTTTTTTTTTTTTTTTTTTATATCTGAGACCACTAATCCAGGCAAAACATACAAACAATCAGTTCATATCTTGGTGGTGGACATTTTATCTACATATAAACGATTTACATTGTATAGTATGTGATAGGCAAGTTCAGAGGCAGAACATACTATCATATGCACAGATTTTTTAAAAGTATCTGCAGTTCAATGAATATTTTAGATGCACTTTGTACTTTGCTTACAAAAATAGCTGAATTGTATAGAAAGCAACATTTCTAATTGTTATCATGCTATCACAGAGAAACAATATGCTGACAGCATCCATATATAAGTTGTAGTGGATGAGGACTATGACCTGGTCACTAGTATAATTTCATGGAGAAATATTAAATTATCAACCCATAGGACATTAACTGTTACATTGCAGTTTGCAGTAACAGTAGTAAAACATAAAATAGGAATTCTAACCCCTACAAATGGTCCACTGACATCCCAACAAGATTTATAAGATAATTCCATAAACGTTTCTTTTTGCACAGAATAAAAAATAGTTAACTGCTCAAGAAGAGTTTTGCAGCACCTAAATGCCTTGCAGGAAGTTTGTGGTTTATTGAACAGAAATCTCTTCTTCGATACTTGTTTCACTACAGGAAATTGCAATGCACAACCACCTGTGTAATGAGGGTAAAAGTAAACCTGCATTCTCAATGCAGTTCAATAGAGAGCACTATCTCTTCGATCACAAATGCGGCAATGAGTTCAGTCTTTGAAGACAAAGGGTAATTCCATATAAAGCTTTGGCCATGGTGAGTTTGTTGTCGCATTATGGCAAGCAGGACGGTCAGTACAGCCAGCCATCTGCCAAATTTACAAACAACATATCACTGTCATCTGAACACTCACCACTATCGTGAGACATAGTTGAAGATACGCCACTTGCAGTCACACACAGAGAACACCACTAGCAGATGATGGAACACAAACCTGTCATTGGCCGCACTGTTACTGAAATTTAAAAGTTGTTATGTGATTTCATGTAACTTTTACCATTCTGATAAGATAGTTTTAGAACTATTGAAACCTGGTATGTGTGTGTGTTTTTTTTTTTTTTTTTTTTTTTTTTTTTAAGTTGTGTGCAACCTGTTACCTGACTTATTACATTTTATATAATTGCTAACGTATTTGTTCAGATGCAGACTCTTTACAGCAATACACCACCATTCTCACCTCAGTCTTCACTGGACTTAAGGGGGGGGGGGGGGGGGGGGGGGGTAGGACGTCGAGAGGCACTACAGGACATTTTAATTTACACTGTCTATACATGTACAAATAAATTCATAAAACTTTGTTAGCATGACCAGGAAGGGTTCAGAATTCACACTCATAGCAGTGCAAGTTCGAAAACATAACAAGTAATTTCTTTTACATGTGAAATTTCATCATTTTTTCAGTTACTAATGGCAGCATTTGTTGCTATAGGTACACTTTTCTTCATAAGTAAGACAGATTCTTCGATGAATTTTGCACAGCATAAAAACCATACTTAAGGTGTATGAAACTAGAATTTTCCAAATCTATTAAAAACTGTAGTAAAAATTGAGGTAATTAACTATAAACTTTGTGTTTTTCCTTAACATTAAGTTTAAAATATAACAGCTCATTCGTTTTTTCATAAATTAAATGAATTCCAGAGTTTCATATAGCTGTAAGTATGGTATGTATGCAGTGCAAAACTCATCAAAGAATCTCTCTAACTTATGAAGAAAAGTGTACCTATAGCAACAAATGCAGCCATTACTAAGTGAAAAATAATGAAATTTTGCACGTAAAAAGAAAATTATTTTGTTATGTTTTCGAACTTCCACTGCAATGAGTGTGGATCCTGAATTCTTCCTGGTGATCCTGACAAAGTTTTATGAATGTATTTGTAAAAGTATAGACACTGGAAATTAAAATGTCGTGTGATGCCTCTCCTGCTCCAACTTGATGTCTAACCCCCCTTAATTTCCACACCAGCCTGGTTCAGAAGCAGATCACATCCAATCCTGGTACTGCTGATTTCTCCACATCAACACTTGGCACTTACTAGGGAAACTCCCCATTGCACCCCCTTCGATTTGGTGGTATTAGTGGTAAAATGGAACCAGTGGATAGCCCATCAAAAACTGAACACAGATCAAGCATGAAAATAGGAAGAAGATGTACTGAATTGTGAAAAAGAAGAACATTCCAAGCACAGGATGTGCAACATCGAGCGAACTGCTAGAGCCACAGTGTCATGGTTGTGTGGTCGCGGTGTCTGATTACAAATAGGGAGATCCGTGTTAAGACCTACCTTGTGCCCATTTTTAATTTACTTTTTCACAAACTTATGAACTGTCCATCTGGTCACTGACATGTCTGCTCTCCTCTTGTAGTCTTGACAATTATCATACTATAAATTGTTTGTAGACTGGCAATGGCAAGGAAAGCGTTATTGAAGAAGAGAAATTTGTCAACATCGAATATAGATTTATGTATCAGGAAGTCGTTTCTGAAAGTATTTGTTTGGAGTGTAGCCATGTATGGAAGTGAAACATGGACGATAACTAGTTTGGACAAGAAGAGAATAGAAGCTTTCGAAATGTGGTGCTACAGAAGAATGCTGAAGATTAGATGGGTAGATCACGTAACTAATGAGGAGGTATTGAATAGGATTGGGGAGAAGAGAAGTTTGTGGCACAATTTGACTAGAAGACGGGATCGGTTGTTAGGACATATTTTGAGGCATCAAGGGATCACAAATTTAGCATTGGAGGGCAGCGTGGAGGGTAAAAATCGTAGGGGGAGACCAAGACATGACTACACTAAGCACATTGAGAAAGATGTAGGTTGCAGTAGGTACTGGGAGATGAAGAAGCTTGCACAGGATAGAGTAGCATGGAGAGCTGCATCAAACCAGTCTCAGGACTGAAGACAACAACAACAACAACAACAACAAATTGTTTGTAGAATGAGTCATGTGGTAAGAATATATTACTGTTACAAGTAAATGAGATGAAAAGTGAGAGGAGGTAAGATGCCGATAGACCTCTTACAGAATGAAAACAATAAATAAATGGGTGTGAACTATGTTACAACAAAGGGATTCAGAAGTCAAAACTTCCAAAACAAAATGCAAGTGTCATAACATGCAATACCTGTGTAGAACAAATAGAAGATACACAAGTATCAGAATCCTTTACTTACACCTCGCAATAGCAAACTTATGTTACATAATGAGACAAACATACTGGGTGATCAAAAAGTCAGTATAAATTTGAAAACTGAATGTCAATTTTTACCTCTCTATTTACATTATTCCGTGGTTTATTAAGGTTTTAAATTTATACTGACTTTTTGACCACCCTGTATATCTGAATGCAGCGAACAGACACGTCAATGACGGGATGAACAGTTCATAACTTTGTGAAAAAAATATAGGGCACAAGGGAGAATTGAACCCAGACCACCGCCTTCACAATTCAATTATTTTTCACATAACCACGAAGTCACTGCTATTCAAATGCACTCATTATTGTCTATCTTGAACTTGGACTGTTCACTGTTTCTATTTTGCCTTTTTTTTTTGCAGTTCAGTACACCTCCTTCCTGTTTTCATGCTTTATCTGTTTCAGTTTTTGACATACTGTTCACTAGGTCATCTTAACACTAAATCTGAGGAGGGTGCCATGAAGAGTTAGTTTTATCCTGGCCTTGAATGTATTAACTACCTACTTTGACAAGGCTACCAAAAATCATGCCCTGAAATGAGTCCATTCTGTCTGACATTTTGGCCATCACAGCTACAAATGCTTTTTGTCGTCCTCCCAATCTCCACAATAAACTTATCAGACACTATGATGTGAGTACCTAATCACTAAGAAAATAGCGGTAATGAAGAAGCTGATAAGTTGGTCTGGGGAAGGGTGATGACTCCATGTCTTGGACTAGAACCAGTCCCAACTATCACTAAGGCAGTCATAAAATCTGAACTACTTGTTTGAAGGAGGAGGCTGCATGTAAAACATTGCACTAAAACCCAAAAGCAAAACAGTGTAAGCTAATGAAACCAAAACTATGTTTAAAATGAAGTTCTGTAATCCTAGGCTTTAACGGGAGGCAGATTACACTCGAGTAATGATAAGTATAATGACTGGCCATGGGAAATTTAACAAATACCAGTACACAATGGGAATAGAGATAGGAGGCTCTAAGTGCAGACTATGTGGTATGGGGGATGAAACTGTAATCCATTTAATCTTCCAATGCAAAGCACTGGTGGCTGAAAGAGACAAAATATTTGAAACATTAATTCCTGAAGAAACTGTGCTAATGGAGACCTAGTAAAGAGACTCCTACAACTCTCTAAGGATACTCGTTATGTTTATTAGAATGACAGGGAGATATACTGTACAATGAACACAGTTTCTGTGTGGGTAACAGGGAGGTAAGACTATAATTATTTTGTCTCCCTGGTTAAATCAAATCAAATCCACCTTCATGGCAGTTATGATACTGAACTTACAACTGTTTATAACTGAACAAAAGAAAATCTATGAACGAATAACAAAGATGGATTGCTACTCAACATATAGAGGAGGTACTGAGTGGCAGACAGATACATGGAAAAAAAAGACTGCTGGATATTATAGTTATTGAGTCAGGCCTTAGTGCCCAGAGATGACGAAGGCAATGACCGTGTGTGTGTGTGTGTGTGTGTGTGTGTGTGTGTGTGTGTGTGTGTGTTTTGGTTTGTCTACTAATGTGAAGAACACAGTCCAATATCTAATAATATCTATCTAGCAATTTTTTTTAAAAATGTGGCTGTCTGCCAACCAACACCTCCTATGTTTTTGTTGTTGTTGTTGTTGTGATCTTCAGTCCTGAGACTGGTTTGATGCAGCTCTCCATGCTACTCTATCCTGTGCAAGCTTCTTCATCTCCCAGTACTTACTGCAACATGAATCTGCTTAGTGTATTCATCTCTTGGCCTCCCTCTACGATTTTTAGCCTCCACACTGCCCTCCAATGCAAAATTTGTGATCCCTTGTTGCCACAGAACATGTCCTACCAACCGGTCCCTTCTTCTTGTCAAGTTGTGCCATAAACTCCTCTTCTCCCCAATTCTATTCAATACCTCATTAGTTATGTGATCTACCCATCTAATCTTCAGCATTCTTCTGTAGCACCACATTTCAAAAGCTTCTATTCTCTTCTTGTCCAAACTATTTATCGTCCACGTTTCACTTCCATACATGGCTACTCTCCATACAAACACTTTCAGAAACGACTTCCTGACGCTTAAATCTATACTCGATGTTAACAAATTTCTCTTCTTCAGAAACACTTTCCTTGCCTTTGCCAGTCTACATTTTATATCCTCTCTACTTCAACCATCATCAGTTATTTTGCTCCCCAAATAGCAAAACTCCTTCACTACTTTAAGTCTCTCATTTCCTAATCTAATTCCCTCAGCATCACCCGACTTAATTCGACTACATTCCATTAGCCTCGTTTTGCTTCTGTTGATGTTTATCTTATATCCTCCTTTCAACACACTGTCCATTCCATTCAACTGCTCTTCCAAGTCATTTGCTGTCTCTGACAGAATTACAATGTCATCGGCGAACCTCAACATTTTTATTTCTTCTCCATGGACTTTCATACCTACACTGAATTTTTCTTTTGTTTCCTTTACTGCTTGCTCAATATACAGATTGAATAACATCAGGGAGAGGCTACAACACTGTCTCACTCCCTTCCCAACCACTGCTTCCCTTTCATGTCCCTCGACTCTTATAACTGCCATCTGGTTTCTGTACAAATTGTAAATAGCCTTTCGCTCCCTGTATTTTACGACTGCCACCTTTAGAATTTGAAAGAGGGTATTCCAGTCAACATTGTCAATAGCTTTCTCTTAAGTCTACAAGTGCTAGAAACGTAGGTTTGCCTTTCCTTAATCTTTTTCCTATAACAGTTTATAATTACACAGAGATGGCCATTAGCTAATGGATCTTTACAACAGTTTCTTTGATCATAAGCATAATGATAGAGGAATAATGCTTAGAATATAGAGCAAAGTGTGTCACCTTTTCTCTTCCCTTTTCTTCTTAATCAACTGTTTTTCTTCTTCAGTCTTTTCAACAAGTTCATGGAAGAGTACTTCCCCTGTCAGCAAACCCTCTTCAATCTTGATTAACTGAAATTTAAGGAAACAGGGTGTTTCTCATTAACCAAATTATAATGTGTGCATATGTATTCTATTCAAAATAACAGAGAATCTAATCTATTTCTAACTATAAATACTGTAAGTAGACTACCCTCAAGCAAAGGGCAACCAATATGGCAAAATGATCCAGTCAACAATTTATACTGTTACCTTTTAATTTTATCTTTTGTATGAAGTTTTTTAATGGACCACAAATTTAAATGTTACATTGAAGGCTATAGTAAATCTTTCACACAAAGGCACTGCCAGGTTTTTACAATATTTTCACTATGAAAATTACTTTCGTTTTCAGGATGAATATTCAATGGATGCATGACTTTGCCCTTTCTCTCTGACATTACACAAAATACGATTATTTTATAGGATAAAAATATGT
Organism: Schistocerca gregaria; assembly: GCF_023897955.1. NCBI lineage: Eukaryota > Metazoa > Arthropoda > Insecta > Orthoptera > Acrididae > Schistocerca > Schistocerca gregaria. Next base: position 554,198,610 of record NC_064920.1, read on the forward strand.
TTATTTCCAACATTAAAGATTTTATTCACAGTTAAAAAATGGAAAATCCAGGATGGAATGTAACAATATTATGAAAAGGAAAGTTGCTATTCACCATATAGCAGAGATGCTGAGTCGGAGATAGGTACAACAAAAAAACTGTCACAAATAAAGCTTTTGGCCATTAAGACCTTCGTTCACAATAGGTGTATAGGTGCACACACACACACACACACACACACACACCCACACACATGATCATGTAAATAAAATAGAAAGAAACTTCCACATGGGAAAAATATATTAAAAACAAAGATTCCAAGACTTACCAAGCGGGAAAACGCCAGCAGACAGGCACAAGAACAAAACACACAAACACACACACAGAATTACTAGCTTTCGCAACCAATGGTTGCTTCTTCAGGAAGGAGAGGGAAAGACGAAAGGATGTGGGTTTTAAGGGAGAGGGTAAGGAGTCATTCCAATCCCGGGAGCGTGTTATTTTGTTGTGCCTGTCTGTCGGCACTTTCCCGCTTGGTGGGTCTTGGAATCTTTGTTTTTAATATATTTTTCCCATGTGGAAGTTTCTTTATATATGACTGCAGTCTCAGGCAACTGAAACCACAGTCATTTGATTAAACTCTCTTTGTGAAATAATGAACAACTAGGAAATGGAAATACTGCTTATTTCTCCAAGATGTCATTCCTAATGATGGAAGTATGCAGTTTCTGCCACATGAGTTTGGGAACATCTCAGGCTACCTACACATGTCTACCATGTCTACATGCTTGATTAAAACTTTGTCACTAATGTGACAATACTATTTTGCGTAGTTCTTGCTTGTGCTCGTGCTGTTTTCTCTCTCTCTCTCTCTCTCTCTCTCTCTCTCTCTCTCTCTCTCTCTCTCTCTCTCTCTTTTCCCAAAGAGTTGTATTATATAACTGTCCAAAATATACAAACCAAAAAGTTCAGAGTACAGTATTTTTGCAAGAACTTTGACTTCAGTTTATTTTACACACACATAGTCAATCCTAAACTAAAAAAATATTTGACAACTATACACTATAAATAGATTCACGAATCATGTCAGCTGAGTTTCCCCTTGTGAGTTATTTAGTGTTTTTATTCAATTTGTTGTGTGTTGTCACAGCTGATGGTGGTGGTAAGCGATAAATTTTACATAAGCAAGCAAGATGCATACTTTACAGGATATACACTCCTTTCAGGCACAAAGCAGACATTTGCGCATACCACAACTGTTTCTTGCAACTGACAACAGTACAATCCCCAGCTGTGGCTCTACCAGCAAGAACTGCCATCATTCGTGAATCGGACTATAGTTAATGCATGAAACTGGAGGCATAAATACAAACCTGCAAAGTTAATCTTGGGCCCATTTCCACAAGCCTTATTGCAGACTGCCCAGAAGTTATGTTTCCTCTAGAGGCTATCTTTTGTGGTAGTGTCACATGACTTGAGGGATCGTCTTCTGCCTCACTTTCTGACAACTGGTCGGGGCTAACAAGTAAAAAGTCATATTTGTACCACACTGTAAATTGAAATCATTTTTATATGAAACGAACATGAATTGCATGGATCATGCTGAAAGCTTTTACCTGAATCAACTGCAAAGAATTTATGTAGTAATTAAGCATTTCTTTCAGAATATTACCTATGAATCCTTTGTCCTTTATCGTCAAAAAATGTCATTATAAAAATAGAAACGTTTTTGGTTGGCTGTTTTGGGGGAGAAGGCAAACAGTGACTTCAAGAGTCCCAACAGTCTAGGGAGGAATGGGAAAGGAAGTCAGCCATGCCCATTCAAAGGAACCATCCTGACATTTGCCTGAACTGATTTAGGGAAATCACGGAAAACCTTAATCTGGTTGGTCAGATGCAGGTTTGATCTGTCGTCCTCTCAAATGCGAGTCCAGAGAGCTAACCACTGTGCCACCTTGATCGATGAAACATTTTTCTGGTGACTGCAAAATATTATTTATTTGATGAAGATTTGGCTTTCAGCTTTTGTAATTTTACATGCATGTAAGTGTGCTCAGAGCTGTAGACATTACTGAAAGCAATCAGTCTGATACTCTATAGTTCTGTCTGAAAAGCAGGTTCTAATAATAGAATCTGTGGGTGCTGGAAGCATGCAGGATTACAGTACTGATAGCTATTGTTTTTCTCTAAATGTGTTACTTTGTAATAATGTCTACATTAAAGTACAAGAAATTTAGAAATGCCTCCCCAGCTCCACTGCAAAATGAATTTTAATGTTTTGGGAGTTCACATGTTGCACATGTTGCAGGGAAGTATTTAACAGGCTAGTGGTACCAGTCCACATACACAGCAAATCTGCATAGATGATCCAGTATTTAATTTTGCAACTCCATGGCTCTTTCAGTATGAATATTTTTCTTTCAGTATGAATATTTTTTTCAAAATTGTTCATGAAAAATTCAGATAGGATAGAACTAAAGAGGAAAACTCATGTCTAGGCCATGAAACTGTGTATAATAAATCTTCTAAAACTGGATAATTATGTATTACAAATGCTTGAGAAGCAATGCCTATGTCATGTATTTCTACAGGATTTACAACAATAACGGAAATTCCTGGATGGAGCAATACGTAAAATAAAGAAAACGCAACCACTCACTTACAGCAGATCAATGTGGAGCATAGAAACATATAACAACAGCATTAAAGCACAAGCTCTTTTTCTAGCAGAAGTACACACATTGACACACACAACCACACAGATAGCCAAACATTAACTTCTGTGGCCATGCCTTTCCCTTTTTCTATAGGATTTACTTTACGTTTGAGCAAAAGTTCTGTTAATATGTTAATACATTTATCAGTGGGAACGTTTGTAAACAAGCAATTAAACAGCATATGATACTTTTTTGGAACTGGGTGTGACCAGTATATATTATCAATAAGTATCGATATTATGAGAAGGAAAGTTGCTACTCACCATATAGAGGAGATGCTGAGTCGCAGCATGGTTTCAGTTGCCTGAGACTGCAGTCATGTGTGTGAGTTGTGGTTGCATGAGTACGTGTGCATATGTGTGACTGTTGTGGACAAAGGCCTTAATGGCTGAAAGCTACAATTGTGAGTCTTTCTGTTGTGCCTATCTGCAACTCAGCATCTCCGCTACATGGTGAGCAGCAGCTTTCCTTCTCATAATACTGTTATACTCCATCGTGGATTTCCCATTAGCAATAAGTATTAATTTTCTGATACAAAGCTTAAGTTTTAGATTTTGTTCTCATTTTTATGATGTAATCTAGTTCTCTCACTAGTAAACAACAAAGAGCAGAGAAGGATGACTAACAGACGTAGTGGAATGCCATATTTACAGAAATTAGGTAAGTCATATTATTTGGGAGCCACAAGACTCATACAAGCATACAGTTGTTAGTTCCTGGTATAATACTTTTACATGATTTGATAGTGATTTTTACACAATCTCTGACTGTTGCAGCCAGATCTTTATGTAGGGGGAAATCACAGACAATGGATAGGTCACATCTCTCTCAGGTGATTCTGATTGTTGATCGTTATAACTTACCTGTAATTGTATGTCTTAACAGCTGATATGTGTTGACTGTTACTGGTAAGGGACTTGTGCCAGCACAAATCACATAAACTACTGATATTATTGCAAGGTACAGCCTTCCACAGAGAGTGTAATTGTTTTGTTTTGGAATTCCAATATTAGATGGGTGATGAGGCCAGGAAGTATTTAATTACCTCAAATACATTTCCCAAGGGATCTGGTACGGGATGGAGGTAGTTGGTACAGCCAGCTTCAAGTCTGGACTCAAGTTGTCATCAACCGTTTCTCATCTGGATTTACAGGCTATCCTGGCTTCCTTTTACTGATTTAATAAAGCAATAACAGCTACCCTTGCTCACCTGCAGTACACTATTTGAAGTCATGAGGAAGTTTCTATGAGAATATGAGCTGGAGATTCCTTGACTTGCTTTATCGGATGGAGAGTTGAATGGTTCCCTCAAATATCTGATACATGCACTATGGGCAGGAAGCACCAAATCGGGTAGCAAAGTAGGTGAGGCACTGTACGCATGCATCTGTTGGCCCTAGTAGTACACCACAAAATTTCTCATTTAATGTACTCAATTTCCATACAAGATGAGTTGCTTCTTTGCTAGTATCTCTTCTTGAGCAGCTCTGGAAGCTTTGCAAAAGTTTTTCAGCGTTAAAGATTTTGCATGACTTCATCGGATTACAAGAAATTCAGAACAGAAAGAACTGTCGAGCAGGGAGATTTTATGTTACCACAGTTATTTTCAGCAGTCCTACAGAAAGTTGTCACATACTTAAATGGGAAAAAGGAAGAACGAATGTTTGTTAATGGATCATATCTAACCCACTTTTATTTTGCTGGTGACATTATCTACCTTTAGAAAAGATGAACTTCAATAATGAATTAAATGTCTAAAAGTAGGGTTGAAACTCAATTACTAAAAGACATATCCAAAATAAAATCATAAAAATGAGCAATTAAGCCACAGAAACAGAAGAAATATTAGTGCATAATATCATGTCAACAAAATGGTCGTTTGAGACAGAGCACAAGCTCAGATTGAGGACGGATGGTGAATGAAACCCACCATACCTTTTTAAAGGAATCATGTCTTGGTGTAGGATTTTATATTTAGGGCACTTTAAGACAATGACCAGATGAGCAGGAAAAGAAACAAACAGAACTTTTTTAGATCAAGCTTAAAATGTATCCAAAAAGGAAAGTTTACAATCACTAAGAATTTCAAAAGCCATCCAAAAACTGAAGTTGCTCAGCAAGTAATGGAGAGATGCATGTTGGAAATTACAAGGAGACACATATAACAAACAAATAGATTAGAGAACAGACTGAAAAGGATGCTGTAATTAAAAACAATGAAAAATAATTGGAAGTGGATGGGACAAGCAACCAGGTCAACGAACGCAAGATAGATGAAGGAAGGCCTTCATTGGATTCTAAGGGATAAGAAAACTGGCTAGGCGACATTATGAAACACTGAGGAGCTACATGGCAGAAGGCTGTAAAGCCTTTATCCAGCAGTGGATGTTAAATGGATGATCAACATCTCATATGCTGGGCATAATAAATAACCATTTTGGAGGTGGAACAGTGTTGGAATGTGAATGGAGCCTGTTTCTTCAAATTATCAGGTCCTGGAGATGATTACTGTCATTTGTAGAAAACATTGAACTGTCTGGTGATGAAAGGTATAACATAAAACACACATAATACACTGTGCCTACACTGTAATTCAAAGTAACACACTACAATTCATTGCATAACTTTATTCTAATTTGGTTAAAATCTGTATTTCCTTCCTTCACAAAATCTGGAATACGCTTAGGTAGCTGCGTATTTGCATTGGTTATGGCAGAAGCAGGTGCTATGATGATACTAAGCACTATTTATGACATTTCCCTCCTCATTATGTGTTTTACTTGTAGAACTTTGTCTCAACAAAGTTTTGGTGTATTCATGATTTTATGAGTTGAAACGTCACTTTTGTTTCTTTCTTCAAAGTGGATGGTAAGCAATAGGTTGCCTATTACAAGGTGTAAGAGACATTATGAACAGTGTGTAATTCCAACCCTTTTAAATGTGTAGATTTAATCTAAAAAAGAAAAAAAAAACATACTACATTTTTTTATCCCCAACCATCAATATGAGTTTCACAAATCTCAATTCTAAAGACCGCACGAAGTGTGGTGAACATTATTTACCACAATAACAAAGACAATCATGTGCCAAATTATTGTCAGTTTATCATCACTGCCATTGCTTTAGTTAAGAATTTTTGTTTTATTTCTCTCTTTCTGTGGTTTATTTAACAGCAAAGGGTAATTTTTAACAGAATGGTTCATATAAAGACATTACTCACTTTGTTAGAAATTCAGATACATCACTATATCTGGCTAGATTTGGAACTTTACTCTGCACTAACTTCTTGACACTTCGAGACAGGCCAACAGGCACAACTTTTATTGCATAATGTCTGAAATCAATTAATTTTGATGTAGAGTTGTAGTTCAACATTACACATCGTCTTATGTTGTTAAGGTTCACCTGCAAGTATACAATAAATTAGGTGAAGATAAATAAACAAACAGCTTCAACATTTATTTACTGTATGCAACATTTTAAAAAAAAATTCCCTTTCCAAAAAAAAGTTATTTTTCTGCACACAAAAAGAGAAAATGTGACAAAGAAATGTGGAAGCAGAGAAATATTACACAAAATGGCATGATCAAGAACATGATGATATATCTTTATGCAGTGGACAGGAACACAAGCTCCTAAAAATGATGCAAATGCCCTGGAACATGTTCTGCAACAGAATTACAGGAACAAGACCGCCAGAGAAATCTGAATATCTCCTTCAAGCATTCTCATAAGATTTGCTCTCCAACATGCGAACTGTTTCCCTATGTACATTACAGAACATGGACATTTAACATGATTTTTGCATTCAAAATTTGCCTTGCTAATGCCTAACCCCTTCACCCACCATGAACAATGGACCTTACCGTCGGTGGGGAGGCTTGCGTGCCTTAGCAATGAAAACAGGTATACTGTAGGTGCAACCACAGTGGAGTGGTACCTGTTGAGAGGCCAAATGTGTTGTTACTGAAGAGGGGCAGCAGCCTTTTCAGTAGTTGCAGGAGCAACAGTCTGGCTAATTGACTGACCTGGTCTCATAACATCAACCAAAATGGCCTTCCTGTGCTGGTACTGAGGACTGCGGAAAGCAAGGGGAAACTACAGTCATAATTTTTTCCGAGGGCATGCAGCTCTACTGTATGTTAAATGATAATGGCATCCTTTTGGGTAAATTATTCTGGAGGTAAAATATTCCCCCGCTCGGATCTCCGTGTGGGGACAACTCAGGAGGACGTCATTTTAAGGAGAAACAAAACTGGCTTTCTCTGGATCAGAGTGTAGAATGTCAGATCCCTTAATTGGGAAGGTACGTTAGAAAATTTAAAATGGGAAATGAATAGGTTAAAGTTAGATATGGTGGGAATTAGTGAAGCTCCATGGCAGGAAGAGCAGGGCTTCTGGTCAGGCGAGTACAGGGTTATAAATACAAAATCAAATAGGGAAATTGCTGGAGTAGGTTTAATAATGAATAAAAAGATAGGAATGTGGATAACCTCCTATGCACAGCATAATAAACACATTATTGTAGCGAAGGTAGATATGAAGCTCAAATCTACCACAGTAGTATAAGTTTATATGCCAACTATCTCTGCAGATGAGGAGGAGATTGAGGAACTGTATGATGAGATAAAGGAAATTATCCAGATAGTTAAGGGAAACGAAAATTTAATTGTTATGGGAGAATGGAATTCTATAGTAGGAAAAGGAAGAGAAGGAAAAGTAGCAGGTGAATATGGACTGGGGGAAAGGTATGAAAGAGGAAGCCATCTGGTAGAGTTTTGCAAACAGCATAATTTAATCATAGTTAACACTTTGTTTAAGAATCATAAAAGAAGGTTATATACATGGAAAAGACCTGGAGACACCAGAAGGTTTCAGATTGATTATATAATGTTAAGACAGATTTTAGAACCAGGTTTTAAATTGTAAGACATTTCCAGGGGCAGATGTGGACTCTGACCACAATTTAATGGTTATGAACTGCAGGTTAAAACTGAAGAAACTGCAAAAATATATGAATTTAAGGAGATGGGACCTAGATGAACTGAAAGGACCAGATCTACATCTACATTTATACTCTGCAAGCCACCCAACGGTGTGTGGCGGAGGGTACTTTATGTGCCACTGTCACTACCTCCCTTTCCTGCTCCAGTCGCGTATGGTTCACGGGAAGAATGACTGCCGGAAAGCCTCCGTGCGTCCTCGAATCTCTCTAATTTTACATTTGTGATCTCCTCAGAAGGTGTAAGTAGGGGGAAGCAATATATTCGATACCTCATCCAGAAACGCACCCTCTTTGAAACCTGGACAGCAAGCTACACCACAATGCACAGCGCCTCTCTTGCAGAGTCTGCCGCTTGAGTTTGCTAAACATCTCCGTAACGCTATCACACTTACCAAATAACCCTGTGATGAAACGCGTTGCTCTTCTTTGGATCTTCTCTATCTCCTCTGTCAACCCGATCTGGTACGGATCCCACACTGATGAGCAATACTCAAGTATATGTCAAACAAGTGTTTTGTAAGCCACCACCATTGTTGATGGGCTACATTTTCTAAGCACTCTCCCAATGAATCTCAACCTGTTACCCGCCTTACCAACAATTACATTTTATAAAATCATTCCACTTCAAATCATTCCGCACGCATACTCCCAGATATTTTACAGAAGTAACTGCTACCAGTGTTTGTTCCGCTGTCATATAATCATACAATAAAGGATCCTTCTTTCTATGTATTTGCTATACATTACATTTGTCTACGTTAAGGGTAAGTTGCCACTCCCTGCACCAAGTGCCTATCCGCTGCAGATATTCCTGCAATTTGCTACAATTTTCTAATACTGTAGCTTCTTTGTATACTACAGCATCATCCACGAAAAGCCACATGGAACTTCCGACACTATCTACTATATATATATATATATATATATATATATATATATATATATATATATAGAGAGAGAGAGAGAGAGAGAGAGTGAAAGGCAATGGTCCCATAACACTCCCCTGTGGCACGCCAGAGGTTACACATGCTGTGTTGTTTGCTAAAAACTCTTCAATCCAGCCACACAGCTGGTCTGATATTTCGTAGGCTCTTACTCTGTTTATCAGGTGACAGTGTGGAACTGTATCGAACACCTTCCGGAAGTCAAGGAAAATAGCATCTACCTGGGAGCCTGTATCTAATATTTTCTGAGTCTCATGAACAAATAAAGCAAGTTGGGTATCACACTATCGCTGTTTCTGGTATCCATGTTAATTCCTACAGAGTATATTCTGGTTTTGCGGAAATAACACGATACGCGAGCAAAAAACATGTTCTAAAATTCTACAACAGATCGACGTCAGAGATATAGGTCTATAGTTTTGCGCATCCACTCGACGACCCTTCTTGAAGACTGAGACTACCTGTGCTCTTTTCGAATCATTTAGAACCTTCCGTTCCTCTAGAGATTCGCGGTACATGGCTGTTAGATGGGGGCAAGTTCTTTCGCGTACTCTATGTAGAATCGAATTGGTATCCCGTCAGGTTCAGTGGACTTTCCTCTGTTGAGTGATTCCAGTTGCTTTTCTATTCCTTGGACACTTATTTAAACGTCAGCCATTTTTTCGTTTGTGCAAGGACTCTGTGAAACAGCTTTGGAAAAAGGTGTTTAGTATTTCAGCTTTTCGCGTGTCTCCTCTGTTTCAATGCCATTATTGTTCCAGAGTGTCTGGATTTGCTGTTTCGATCCACTTACTGATTTAACATAAGACCAGAACTTCCTAGGGTTTTCTGTCAGTCGGTAGTAGAGTTTTACTTTCGAGTTCACTGAACGCTTCACGCATAGCCCTCCTTACGCTAACTTTGACACTGTTTAGCTTCAGTTTATCTGAGAGGTTTTGGCTGCATTTAAACTTGCAGTGAGCTCTCTTTGCTTTCGCAGTAGTTTCCTAACTTTGTTGTTGAACCACGGTGGGTTTTTCCCCGTCCCTCACAGTTTTGCTCGGCACATACCTGTCTAAAACCCATTTTACGATTGCCTTGAACTTTTTCCATAAACACTCAACACTGTCAGTGTCAGAACAGAAATTTTTGTTTTAATCTGTTAAGTAGTCTGAAATCTGCCTTCTATTACTCTTGCTAAACAGATAAACCTTACTCCCTTTTTTTATATTCCTATTTACTTCCATATTCAGGGATGCTGCAATGGCCTTATGATCACTGATTCCCTGTTCTGCGCTTACAGAGTCGAAAAGTTCGGGTCTGTTTGTTATCAAATAGGTTCAAGATGTTATCTCCACGAGTTGGTTCTCTGTTTAATTGCACGAGGTAATTTTCGGATAGTGCACTCAGTATAATGTCACTCGATGCTCTGTACCTACCACCTGTCCTAAACATCTGAGTGTCCCAGTCTATATCTGGTAAATTGAAATCTCCACCTAAGACTATAAAATGCTGAGAAAATTTATGTGAAATGTATTCCAGATTTTCTCTCAGTTGTTCTGCCACTAATGCTGCTGAGTTGGGAGGTCAGTAAAAGGAGCCAACTATTAACCTAGCTCGGTTGTTGAGTGTAACCTCCACCCATAATAATTCACAGGAACTATCCTTTTCTACTTCACTACAGGATAAACTACTACTAACAGCAACAAACACGCCACTACCAGTTGCATGCAATCTATATTGAGTTTAATTGATGAAAGGAGAAAATATAAAACAGCAATAAATGAAGCAGACGAAAGGGAATAAAAACATCTGAAAAATGAGACTGACAGGTAGTGCAAAATAGCTAAGCAGGGATGGCTAGGGGACAAATCTAAGGTTGTAAAGGCATATATCATTAGGGAAATTAAAAAGATCTTTGGAGAAAAGGGAACCTTCTGTATGAATATCAAAAGCTCAGATGCAAAACCAGTCCTGAGCAAAGAAGGGAAAGCAGAAAGGTGTAAGGAGTATATAAAGGTTCTACACAAGGGAGATGTACTTTAGGGCAATATTTTGGAATTGGAAGAGAACATAGATGAAGATGAGAAGGAAGATATGATAGTGCGTGAAGAATTTGACAAAGCGCTGAAAGACTTAAGTCAAAACAAGGCCCTGGGAGTACACAACATTTTGTTAGAGCTCTTAATAGCCTTGGGAGAGCCAGCCATGACAAAACTCTCCCATCTGGTGATCAAGACATATGAGACAGGCAAAATACCCTCAGGCTTCAAGAACAACATAATAATTCCAACTCCAAACAAAGCAGGTGCTGACAGGTGTGAAAAATGTGGAACTATCAGGTTAATAAGTCATGGTCACAAAATACTGACACGAATCCTTTATAGAAAAATGGAATAACTGGTAGAAGCCAGTCTTAGGGAAGATCAGTTTGGATTCTGGAGAAATGCAGGAACACGCAAGGCAATACTGACCCTATGACTTCTCACAGTAGATGGATTAAGGAAAGGTAAACCTACGTTTATAGCATTTGGAAACTAAGAGAAAGCTTTTGACTATGTTGACTGAAACTCTCTCTTTCAAATTCTAAATGAGGCAGGGGTAAAATACTGGGAGCAAAAGGCTATTTGCCATTTGTACAGAAATCAAATGGCAGTTATAAGAGTCAAGGGGCACAAAAGGGAAGCAGTGGTTGAGAAGGGAGTGAGACTATTGTAGCCAATGTTATGCAATCTGTATACAGAGCAAGCAGTGAAGGAGTTGTTGTCGTTGTTGTTGTTGTGGTCTTCAGTCCTGAGACTGGTTTGATGCAGCTATCCATGCTGCTCTATCCTGTGCAAGCTTCTTCATCTCCCAGTACCTACTGCAACCTACATCTTTCTCAATGTGCTTAGTGTAGTCATGTCTTGGTCTCCCCCTACGATTTTTACCCTCCACTCTGCCCTCCAATACTAAATTGGTGATCCCTTGATGCCTCAGAACATGTCCTACCAACTGATCCCTTCTTCTAGTCAAGTTGTGCCACAAACTTCTCTTCTCCCCAATCCTATTCAGTACCTCCTCATTAGTTATGTGATCTACCCATCTAATCTTCAGCATTCTTCTGTAGCACCACATTTCGAAAGCTTCTATTCTCTTCTTGTCCAAACTATTTACTGTCCATGTTTCACTTCCATACATGGCTACACTCCATACAAATACTTTCAGAAATGACTTCCTGACACTTAAATCTATACTCGATGTTAACAAATTTCTCTTCTTCAGAAACGCTTTCCTTGCCATTGCCAGTCTACATTTTATATCCTCTCTACTTCAACCATCATCAGTTATTTTGCTCCCCAAATAGCAAAACTCCTTCACTACTTTAAGTCTCTCATTTCCTAATCTAATTCCCTCAGCATCACCCAACATAATTCGACTACATTCCATTATCTTTGTTTTGCTTTTGTTCATGTTCATCTTACATCCTCCTTTCATGACACTGTCCATTCCATTCAACTGCTCTTCCAAGTCCTTTGCTGTCTCTGACAGAATTACAATGTCATCGGCGAACCTCAACGTTTTTATTTCTTCTCCATGGGCTTTAATATCTGCTCCGAACTTTTCTTTTGTTTCCTTTACTGCTTGCTCAATATACAGATTGAATAACATTGGGGAGAGGCTACAACCCTGTCTCACTCCCTTCCCAACCACTGCTTCCCTTTCATGTCCCTCGACTCTTATTACTGCCATCTGGTTTCTGTACAAATTGTAAATAGCCTTACGCTCCCTGTATTTTACCCCTGGCACCTTTAGAATTTGAAAGAGAGTATTCCAGTCAACATTGTCAAAAGCTTTCTCTAAGTCTACAAATGCTAGAAACGTAGGTTTGCCTTTTCTTAATCTTTCTTCTAAGATAAGTCGTAAGGTTAGTATTGCCTCACGTGTTCCAACATTTCTGCGGAATCCAAATTGATCTTCCCCAAGGTCTGCTTCTACCAGTTTTTCCATTCGTCTGCAAAGAATTCGCATTAGTATTTTGCAGCTGTGACTTATTAAACTGATAGTTCGGTAATTTTCACATCTGTCAACACCTGCTTTCTTTGGGATTGGAATTATTATATTCTTCTTGAAGTCTGAGGGTATATCGCCTGTCTCATACATCTTGCTCACCAGATGGAAGAGTTTCGTCAGGACTGGCTCTCCCAAGGCCGTCATTAGTTCTAATGGAATGTTGTCTACTCCCGAGGCCTTGTTTCGACTCAGGTCTTTCAGTGCTCTGTCAAACTCTTCACGCAGTATTGTATCTCCAATTTCATCTTCATCTACATTCTCTTCCATTTCCATAATATTGTCCTCAAGTACATCGCCCTTGTATAGACCCTCTATATACACCTTCCACCTTTCTGCTTTTCCCTCTTTGCTTAGAACCGGGTTTCCATCTGAGCTCTTGATATTCATACAAGTGGCTCTCTTTTCTCCAAAGGTCTCTTTAATTTTCCTGTAGGCTGTATCTACCTTACCCCTAGTGAGATAAGCATCCACATCCTTACAATTGTCCTCTAGCCCTACCTGCTTAGCCATTGAGCACTTCCTGTCAATCTCATTTTTGAGACGTTTGTATTCCTTTTTGCCTGCTTTATTTACTGCATATTTATAGTTTCTTCTTTCATCAATTAAATTCAATAATTCTTCTGTTACCCAAGGATTTCTACTAGCCCTCGTCTTTTTACCTACTTGATCCTCTGCTGCCTTCACTACTTCATCCCTCAGAGTTACCCATTCATCTTCTACTGTATTTCTTTCCCCCATTCCTGTCAATTGTTCCCTTATGCTCTCCCTGAAACTCTGGACAACCTCTGGTTTAGTCAGTTTATCCAGGTCCCATCTCCTTAAATTCACACCTTTTTGCAATTTCTTCAGTTTTAATCTACAGTTCATAACCAATAGATTGTGGTCAGAGTCCACATCTGCCCCTGGAAATGTCTTACAATTTAAAACCTGGTTCCTAAATCTCTGTCTTGCCATTATATAATCTATCTGATACCTTTTAGTATCTCCAGGATTATTCCATGTATTCAACCTTCTTTCATGATTCTTGAACCAAGTGTTAGCTATGATTAAGTTATGGTCTGTGCAAAATTCTAACAGACGGCTTCCTCTTTCATTTCTTAGCCCCAATCCATATTCACCTACTATCTTTCCTTCTCTCCCTTTTCCTACTGTCGAATTCTAGTCACCCATGACTATTAAATATTCGTCTCCCTTCACTACCTGAATAATCTTTTATCTCATCATACATTTCTTCAATTTCTTCGTTATCTGCAGAGCTAGTTGGCATATAAACTTGTACTACTGTAGTAGGCATGGGCTTCGTGTCTATCTTGGACACTATAATACGTTCACTATGCTGTTTGTAGTAGCTTACCCGCATTCCTATTTTTTTGTTCATTATTAAACCTACTCCTGCATTACCCCTATTTGATTTTGTATTTATAACCCTGTATTCACCTTTCCAGAAGTCTTGTTCCTCCTGCCAACTAACTTCACTAATTCCCACTATATCTAGCTTTAACCTATCCATTTCCCTTTTTAAATTTTCTAACCTACCTGCTCGATTAAGGGATCTGACATTCCACGCGCCGATCCGTAGAACGCCAGATTTCTTTCTCCTGATAACGACGTCCTCTTGAGTAGTCCCTGCCCGGAGATCCGAATGGGGGACTATTTTACCTCCGGAATATTTTACCCAAGAGGACGCCATCGTCATTTAACCATACAGTAAAGCGGCATGCCCTCGGGAAAAAGTACGGCTGTAATTTCCCCTTGCTTTCAGCCGTTCGCAGTACCAGCACAGCAAGGCCGTTTTGGTTAGTGTTACAAGGCCAGATCAGTCAATCATCCAGACTGTTGCCCCTGCAACTACTGAAAAGGCTGCTGCCCCTCTTCAGGAACCACACGTTTGTCTCGCCTCTCAACAGATACCCCTCCGTTGTGGTTGCACCTACAGTACGGCTATCTGTATTGTTGAGGCACGTAAGCCTCCCCACCAATGGCAAGGTCCATGGTTCATGGGCAGTAAAGGAAACAAAAAAAACTTTGGAGTAGGTATTAAAAACCGTGGAGAATAAATAGAAACTCTGTGGTTATCCAATGACACTGTAACTCTGTCAGAGATAGCAAAGGACTCAGAAGAGCAGTTGACTGGAATGGACAGTGTCTTGAAAGGAAGATATAAGATGAACATCAACAAACACAAAATGTGGATAATGGAATGTAGGTGAATTAAATCAGGTGATGCTGAGGGAATTAGATTAGGATATGAGGCACTTAAAGTAGTAGATGAGTTTTGCTGCTTGGAAAGCAAAGTAACTGATGGTAGTCGAAGTAAGAGGATATAAATGAAGACTAGCAATGGCAAGAAAAACATTTCTGAAGAAGAGAAATTTGTTAACATTGAGTATTTGTACAGAATGTAGCAATGTAAGGAAGTGAAACATGGATGATGAACAGTTCAGACAAGAAGAGAATGGAAGCATTTGAAATGTAGAGTTACAGAAAAATGCTGAAGATTAGATGGGTAGGTCACATAACTAATGAGGAGATGCTGAACAGAATTTTGGACAAGAGAAATTTGTGGCACAATCTGACTAGAAGAAGGGTTTGGTTGGTAGGACACATTCTGAAGCATGAAGGGATCATCAATTTAGTATTGGAGGTATGTGTGGAGGGTAAAAATCATAGAGGAAAACCAAAAAATGACTGCATTACGCACATTCAGTAGGATGTAGGTTGCAGTAGTTATTCAGACATGACGAGACTAGCAGTGGATAAAGTAAGGATAAAGTAATCTGGAGAGCTGCATCAAACCAGTCTTTGGACTGGAGACAGCAACAACAAGAATGCCTAAATTTCTGGTATACTCTAGAATGAGTCTCTCATTCTGCAGAAGGGTGTGAACTGTTGTTTAGTTTTGTTTGTTTTTAGGACACAAAAATAACTAGGGTCAAATGTGCCAATAATAAAACTGTAGAACACGAAGACAAAGAGGAGTTAAAACGACTACATGTCAGTCCCAATCGACGGAAGAGATGAGAGCTAAAAAACAGGGATGTGTAGAAATTCTATAAAATACACCATAGAAAAATGGAGGTCCAGAACTAAACATTAGCTACAAAGGATAAAAAGTAAAACGTGGTTGCCAACCTGCATGTCGTTCGCTAAAACGGTCATTAAGTCATACGGCGATCATAATAAGGGACGTAAGTGGTTAAAAAAAAGGGCATTCCATCAGAAAATGATGGACAGTCGAACATTGAGCACAATTTGCACTAAGAGAGGGGGGGGGGGGGGGGGGGAGAGCACCACTTAAGAAATGGTGATGGCTAAAAAGACAGTGCCCAATAAGCGACCTAGTTAAAACGTTCTCCTTGTGGCGAGAGGGCCGAGAGGAGGTTGTCCAAGCCATTGGAAGAGGCTTAATTCCCTGGAGCTTCTTCTCATGAAGGCTGGACAAGTGGTGATGCCAAAGTGACACCAACCGCTGACAGACAGCAACACAGAGATCATCAGAGGGAATGTAAGAACCAGCGGGCTGAGATACAAGGACAGCAACCTTGGCTACAGCATCAGTGGCCTCGTTTCCAGTCAGATGGACATGACCATGAATCCACATAAACATCACAGTGGGTCCATCAAGAGTGAGCAAGTGACAGCATTCCTGGACCCATTGCACTAAGGGATGGACACTGTACAACACACAGAGGCTTTGAAAGGCACTGAGAGAGTTGGAGCTGATGATGCAATTGAAAAGCCTGTGTAACAGGATGTACTATGTGGCCTGATATAGGGCGAAGAGCTTTGATGTAAATACTGAGCAGTGTACGAGAAGCTGATACCAGAAAATGTCAGCGCCAATGACGAAGGCACACCCAACACCATGGACAGTTTGAGAGCCATCAGTGTACGCAAAGTTCCTTCGGAAGGTTATGAAACTAAAGGCAACAGAGCGAGGCTGGAGTAGTGTTCTTAGGAAGCGAATGAAGCTCAGGTGTATACGGGCCACCGCATGAAGCCAAGATGGTGAAGAGTTCACACCCAAGAGAGGGACGCTCCCCATACTGACAACCAAAGGAGTCATCAAGGGATGGGTGGCCACGCATGACAGACAAACAACAAGTATATCTCCTCAGGAGAAAGTCACGGCAATAAGACATCAGTAATTCAGCAGCTTCTGCATACAGACTGTCAAACAAGCTAGTGTACAAGGTGCCAGTGGCCAAACGGATGCCATAATGGTGGATAGTATTGAGACAGTGTAAGAGGGACAGACGAAACACCCATAATCTAGTTTGATACAGATAAGAAACTGGTATAAATGGAGGAGGGTGGTTCGATCTGCACCCCACTAAGTGACATGGAGGACATTAAGGGACCACACTCAGCAGGCTGCCAGGTAAGACACATGGGAGCACCAAGAAAGTTTTCTGCCGAGCATGTGCCCCAGGAATTTTGTTGTTTCAAGGAATTGAAGAGCAACAGACCCAAGATGTAAAGACAATGGAAGAAACTAATTTCACTGCCAGAAATTCATACAAACAGTTTTGTCAGTGGAAAAACAAAAGCCATTGTCAATGCTCCATGAGAAAATACAATCAGGAAATCACAGAAAGTGCCACTCAATGACATAAAGCCGTGGAGAACTGCACTGGATGGCAAAATCATCAAAGAAAAGGGAGTTGGAGATGCCCGACAGGAGACAAGCCATTATAGCATTAATCTACAGGGTAACTGTGCAGTGATTAGTAAACTGCAAGACTCGGGCCACCATATCAGCCGGGCATGACTTGTACATTCCATCATCTTGCAAACACAGCTGGTGAGAGAAATGGGGTGGTAGCTAGAAGGAAGATGTATGTCCTTACCGGGCTTAGGTATGGGTATGAAGGTGCTTCAAACCAGTGTCTGGGAAACAGGCCCTCTGCCCAGATGTGGTTGTATGTATTAAGCAGAAAGTGTTTGCCTGCAAGAGAAAGATGCTGCGACATCTGCATGTAAATAAAGTCTGGCCCTGAGGTGGAGGGCAAAGTGAGAGCCCGATCTAGCTTCCTCATAGTAAAGGTGGCATTGTAGCATCTTGATTCTGAGAAGAGAAGGGCATCGACCGAGTCTCCTGCACTCATTTCTGATGGAGGAGGGCAGGTTGATAGTGGGAGGAGCTCCAAATCTCCACAAAATGGAATCCCCAGGTGTTTGAGAAAGCAATACGGTCCACAATGACATCATCTTCTATTGTCAAACGGGGAATGGATCTTGGCCCCAGACAGCAATCGGAAGTTGGCTCACATGACAGAAGAGGGAGTGGAACTGTTAAAAGAACTAGTGAATGAAATACAGCTAGCTTTTTTGCTATCCCAAAGAATGCAATGACACTGTGCATGTATCTGTTTATAATGAATGCAGTTTTCCATCATAAGATGATGGTGAAAAGCACGGGGAGCATGTCTCTGTGTGCAAATTGTGTTGTGGCACGCCTTGGTCCACCAAGGCACAGGGACATGGCATGGCGTGGTAAAGAGGAAGTGCCAGGAACGAAACGTTCTGCGGCGGTAAGGATAACATTTGTACGATATTCCACCTGGTCATCACAACTGGGGAAATGTTTGTCGAAGGTCGCTAGGGAGGAATAAAGCCTCCAATCAGCCTTAGTAATCTGCCATTTGGGTGTGTATGTAGGGGGGTAGGTGTCAGCAAATGGACAGCACACGGGAAATGGTTGCTCGAGTATGTGTCAAAGAGAACGGATGATTCGAGATGACGGGCAAGTTGGGCAGTGCAGAAGGATACATCCAAATGGGAATAGGTGTGCATGGAGTCTGTACGCGGGTGCTCCTCTGTTAAGGCAAAAGAGGTTACGTTGATTCACAAGGTCAGCCAAGAGGGCACCTCTCGAACAGGTTCTGGAAGAACCCCAAAGGGGATGGTGCACATTAAAGTCACCAAGCAGCAGAAAGGGGTGAGGTAGCTGCCCAATGAACTGGAGTAAGTCTGCCCTGGCGATATCAAATAACGGAGGGATGTAAACGGTACAAAGGGAAACGCTTAAGTGGGGAAGGAAAAGGTGAACTGCAACAGCTTGAAGGCAGGTAGTCAGAGTGATGGGTTGACTATAAATGTCATCCCATATCAGCATCACGACTCCCCCATGAGATGGAACACCATCAATAGGGGGAAGGTCAAAATGGACCGAGAAGAAATGCGAGATTCAAAGTGGCCATGAGGACGCAATTTTGTTTCCTGGAGGCAGAGAAAGAGTGGAAGCTGCGATTCTAAGAGCAGCCGTAAATCCGCTTTGTTGGATCGGAGATTGTGAATGTTCCATTGGAAGAGAACCATGAGGAGGAAAAAAATGAAGAGGTTTAACGGCGGCGGTTGCCAAATGCCAGCCTTCAAAGGCTGGCTGCTGTAGGGCACAGAGGCAGGAGGATCCTGCTCTGTGAGGTTCACAGAACTGTCGGCATTCTTCTGCTGTCAGCCTGTGGAGTCCAGGGCAGAAAAATGGTTAGTGGTGTGCACTGGCGACACAGAGGTCATTCAGACAAGGGTATCACATGGTGACACTGTTGAAGAGGATCTTCGAGTCAGTGAAGCCTTTGTTGGACTTCTTTGGGCCTTTCAGATTAAAAAAAGGAAAATTCAGATGTTGGTTGGCTAGAGGGACATAGGAAATCTTCATGGGAGCATTCCTTCTATCCTTTCTGGCCTGCCGGTTGTGTAGTTGGTGATTTCGCCCCGTGAGGTGGAAGTTTGGTGGCATGTTGCACATCTGAGAAAAATCAGGGACACTATCATGATGCTGGGTGATACAACAACTGGAGTACTAAATTTGAGGTTGCGTGTCTGCGTGGGCATGACCTTCGTGGAGTCAGATGTAGCAAGAACAATAATGTAGGTGCCAGGTGGTAGAATGTAGGGTTTCCGACTAGACAACTTGTGAGTGACTGGGTAAGGCACTTTTTCCTTCACCTGGATCTTCTGGACAGCTCGCTCATCGAGATATGCGGTTCAATTTTGGGAGGAGGCAGCATGGTTGCCATTGCAGTTGATGCAACAGTGAGAAGGAGGCAGACAATCGCTCTCGTGGGCATCCCTACCATAGATTACACATTTGGCAAAGCACCAGGTTCAGAATTTATGGTCGGAATGTGATTACTTTATAACCTGCATTAAGGAGGCATCTTCCTTTTTTCATCGTCTGATGGACAGCAATGACATTCTGACCAGAGAGATACATTTGGATTTCTGCCTCACTCCGATCATCGAGCAGCATAGTGTAAATAACACCACATGAAGAATTCAGTGTTCGATTGGCCTCGACACGAATAGAACAGCCACGGATGAGTGAAGCTGCAAGCAACTGTTGTGGTTGAGAGTCAGAAGCAGTCTCCAAAAGCAAAGTGCCATTGCATAAATGAGAGCATGATTTCACAGAGCCAGCAATTGCATCAGCACCTTCCTGAATAATAAACGGATTTACCGTAGTGAAGAACTGACCATCTTCTGTATGTGAAACCACAAGGAACCTTGGTTCAATGGGAGGGTTTTTGAATTGTTAGCTTCAGTGTTGACTGTGAAGATGATTGGCTCATTGCAAAGAAACTACCCCATGATTTCCAGCATCTCTGATGACGCGCTCCTTCCAACTGGGGCCCCCCCTTCAGAATGGGGTGCACCCACCTTAGGTGATTGTTCACACCTCCCGAACACCTGGCAGAGGGACCAGTAAGCAAATTGGAAAGGTAGCAGCCCAGGCAGTCACCCCTCCATGGACCTGGCTTGTACCACGGGGTACATGCGAACCCCACATACCATCCCAGGGGTGGGAATTGCGCTTTACCCAGTAACCTGTTATGTATCAGACGTATGCGCCATCCTGCAGGGACTCACAGGGAGGAAGAAGTAAAAGAGGAACCTCAAACGCTGAAGTGAAGGAAGTTTAGGAGAAGGTGAATGAAGAAAGAAAAAAAGGAACAGTGGAGAGTATTCTGATACTGACTACCAAAAATGCAGAGTACATTTCCAAAAACAGCTCAGACATGTTCCCCAAGGGAGGGGAAAAAGAACAGCATGAGGAAAGACATGCAGCATCAAATAGAAAAGATGCTGCAAAGTCGGGGTATCTTGCTAACCAAGCACAAGCCCGCCAAAGAGTAGCAAGCCCCCTAGGGGGGAGGGGGGGGGGGGGGGCTGGGGGCGGGGTAGTGTGCACTGTTGTGAAGCTCACTAATAATGTCCATGACTTTAACCTGGAGCTTTACCTTCTGTGGGCTAAGCTCTTACTAACTGAGCTATCAAGGCATGATCCACAAACTAGAGCTTCAATTCTTTCAGTACCTCTCCACTACTTTCCAAATTTCAATGAGCTCTCCTGTGCACCTTGCTGTGCAAGTACTCCTTGAAGAAAGGATATAACAGCCTATGGATTATTTCCAGGATGAATCTTTCATTCTGCACTGGAATATACACTGTTATAAATCTGTGTACTGGATTGGGACTCCAAACTTCACCAATCACGTACTGTGAGGATGTTCTAGCACCTTTCTCTGTCCCACATTCCCTGGCTAATTTGTCACTCCTGCTCTGAAGAAAAAAAGAAATGAAACATTTAAAAGATAATAATAAAGCCTGGCAGTCATCATTTCCTTTCATATACCTATACACAATTAGATGTTTTGTCTAAATGGCCTCACCTGAATTATCCTTCAGAAGCAGACGCTTTGAAATCATGTGGCTAGCAAGGCACAGTGAAGACAATGTGTGTCATTCATTCAAAATAATTCTATACAGTTCAGCCTGATCACAAGTAGTCAACTTTCATGTATACTGGATAAACATAGGTGACTGCCTGAATATTTTCTTGAGTGAAACAAATACAATTTTGTAGCTATGTAAATAAACCCACAGATTTCAACACCTTAATTAAAGAACAATATACACTGAGTGAAGCTCTTGGTATAGGTAATCACAAAAATGTGATTAATGCCAGAGCAAATTTTTAGGTCATTAGATTCGAAAGAATGTATTTAGACCAGTCTAAGATCATACCTGACAAATCTCAGAATGTTCAGTGAAAACAAATGAAAATGAAATTTGTGAAGAGAAATAATTTCCAAAAATCAAAGAGGAGATGAAATGAAAAAATAAAGAGGACTAAAACATAAGGTCAACACTTAATTTCTGCAATTATTTTCTAGAAAAAAAAAAGGAAAACAAGAAAGTTCACGTTTCTACAGTACTTATTTAAAAAATTAATTAACAAATCAGTTAATACAAGCACTTCACAAAAGCTGTGGTTCTTCAAAAACTGCTTGAGCACACATTTACCACAGAAAATAAAACACAAGTACCTTTGTAAGATTAATTGTGGGAAACATGTTCTGGAACATTGATGCTATAAGTTTCAAGTGCCTCCCTTCCCCAGCAAAATTGTTAAGAACCACCAATGGGGCATGTTCAAACTGACGATGGAAAATAAGTTGTCTGCGCAAACTGGAAACAACATCTCTTGCCAGTGTGTAGTTTTCAATGCGAAAAGTAAGTGTTGGTCCACGAGGCAGACGGGCCAGCTTCATGTATGGGCTTAATTCAGTTCTTGTAAATATTCCCATGTGTGAAACATGTAGAAGCCCAGCCACAGAGACAAAATCTTTAATTACATTCTTCTTGCGAGCCTGTAAACAATGTTTGAAATGTATTGGTCAGTGTCAAAAATTAAAAGTGAAGTCCAGTAACACTGTTACAACATTCACAAAGGCAAAACTTACATGACAAACAAAGCACAGGAAAATGTAATGGTGATAATAGAAATGCATATGCATATGAAATATATAATTTTGTTAGCGTAATCTAATTATGTTTACACAAAATAGGTACGCTCTGAACTTGTAAAAAGACTGTTACCCAAATTCTCAAATATATGCACTGATCAGATGCCTTTTACTATCCCACAGCAACAGTGCAAAATGAGCTGAATTCTATATTTCATTTCACAACAGTTTTCAATGATTACTTTGAACAGGGAAATGAGATACATATATATCGCCACCTTTGTAAATACAGTAGACTCTTGACTATCTGGCCTAATGTGGCAAAAAGTCAAGATGGATACGCCACAGTTCTATAAATTCTATTTTCTGACACCAGCTGTACCATTCAGAACACCTTTTTTTATAACACCACCCAATTTCATTAACATTTTCTGACTTATTACATAATACATGCTAGTTGTAACTGGTTGTTACGTACATACTTCACCACTGAAAAGTTACTACAGGAATCACAAAACGATCTGCAATATAAAGTATAATTGTATGATTACACACAAGAAAAGCCACATTTAACAAAAATTGTGAGACATACAAGTCTGAGATTTTAAAAAGTCTTTGACAGATGACTTGAGTGAGTTCCTCATGCTCACTAAAACTGCTGTCTCAATTGTCTTGAACCCTTCTGAATGTGAGATGAGATTTCTCCTGTAATCTAAGTTTACTGCCTCCTCTTGTGTTACTTCCCACTGCATCACCATTTCCACAATACTGTTGTCAGTTGGTTCATGAACTTCAACATCTGCCATCCATTCTGCAACATCTGCATCGACATCTTCACAGCCCAGCACATTTATGAGCAACAAAATGCTACTGTTAGTTCCAACTTCAGTTTCACATGTAAATTCGAATTTAAAATGGTCATGACCTAAAATAGTTTTTCCAACACCTTACAAGTGATATGTTTAGAATCTTTTCCCATGATTTGGCCAACCACCTTATGACACACGGTAAGTCTGTCTTCTTCAGGTTGGCTACAAAGTCTTCATTATTAAATCACTGATATCAACAAACTGGGAAGACAGTGGCGATATTACTACTTAAGCATTTTAAGGGTGCCTCAGTACACCGTCTGACAAAAAGCAGCCACATTTAATGGTAAAAATAATGCTTTGATACCTCCATCTGTGAATGGCGGGATGTGAAATATTTATGTACAGCTGATACGACTTCATTCTGGAATCAAGTTTTTAAGATTTCTTAATGAATCCATGCTTTCTTTTGCTGTGGGCAATGTGGGGGCAGTGATTTCTAATTTTTCAGGTTTTTGAAAACTCTAGGTTTCCGTGATTTTTCTATTAATATAAGCCTAAGCTTGTGGTTACCAATTCCATTACTGCAAGTCAATACAGTAAATCTTTCATCACTTTTCTTGTATATGGGTGCTGCAACTTCATTTTTTTGAAGCAATCATTTTCTTAGGGAACAACTTGTAATTTTAACCACTCTCATTGTAACTGTACAGCTGTTCACCAGAAATTCCCTCTTGATCAATAACTTTGAAAAGACGATCATTAAATGATGGAACAGCCACTTTTATCAACAGATAAAATCTCTCCACTATTGGTAATCTAGTGAATACCAAATCAGTTTTTCCACCGATCCAACCACCCATCACTGGCAGTAAATTCTGAATCTTCTCCTTCTACCTGCCACTGAAATTGCAATGCTTTTTCCTGAAATATGGGCCCAGTACAGGCAAACATTTTCCTCTTAAATGTTTATGCCACAAAGATAAAGCTGCCTCAATTTCTTTATGCTTACCTTTCAACATTGCCTTTCTTACTTTTCAGAATGAGATTTTCACTCTGCAGCAGAGTGTGCACCGATATGAAACTGTGTGCTCGACCGAGACTCGAACTCGGGACCTTTGCCTTTCTTACTTTTATTCAACCTCCACTAGCTTGGGGAGCATATCACTTTTCAATTTCTACTTGTCAATTTTTTCCCCCACTCCTAAATCCAATCTGCTACCTCAGAATCCAGTAACAATACAGCACATAGTTTCTGATTCATATCACTAGAAGGTTGTTTTTTTTTATCACCAATTTCAGACTCTTTAAATAAAACACAATGGAATGCTCAAAACAATAATTTAAGAATACATGCACTTGATGTATGATATACATCTGAAGAAACAAGGAACATAGGGTAGCAAACACACCTACTCTTTATTTGTGTTCATTGTTGTTTGGGAGGCCCGTAAGAGGGTTTCTAAGTATCATTTTTTTGAAGAGTGGCTCTGGTAATTTATTTAATATTAACGACAGAATATGTATCTTATAATTGTAGCTCCAGATGACACAGAAGCACAAAAGATGTATAAAACATTTCAAAAGACCACACAACATTGTAGCTAGCAGCCACTTGCTAGAGTTCTATAAAAGTATAGTACAAACAACAAATTATCCTCAGTTACCATGGAGAAGTGTTACTATGATATTAATTAAGTAGGCTGGGATTAAGGAGTAAGATAGCACAGAGGCTAGATAGTCACGAGCTGGATAGTTGAGAGTCTACTGTAATGATATTCTGGTTGAAGCCATACAAACCACCTGCTATGACATCGGTCTGATGAAGTGACATTAGTTTGTCAATTTGCTGATTTGAGGCATGCTGCCTTATGATGGTGGGTCCACAAATGTCTAGTACTGAAGAAATTTGGTATTCTTTGTTTATTTTGTCTGTCTCAGTTGCACGAATATACAAATTTTGATGCAGTGGTTACCAGTTTCAGGCTGACACACCCACTGTCAAACCCTAGACCTTGTAATTAATAGTAACTAGTCACATAATATGGAGCCAAAAGGCACAAATAGCTCCTGTACAGAAGGTCAAACTGTGAGCAGCAAGTACTCTCAATGATAAGATCCCTATGTTTCTACTGTTGCACCTGAAAGACACAAGAATATACAAAGAATAAAAAATAAATTATCAAATTTCCTCGCTTTGTGAAATTATTTCACAAGTAAGTACCTGAAGCCACTAAGGATAGTGTGGGAAAATATACACTGCAAATATGTTGGATCTAAAACTTTACCCAGCATATAGATTGTTCCATGAAATTTTGAATGAAAAGACACCAAACAGAAACAGAGGTCCAAAACTAAAAATTAAATAGCCTTCACCATATTGCTTTAGCAGATAAAAAGTAAAATGTGGTCAACAGCTCGCATGTTATTTGCTACAACGGCCAATAACTCAGACGGCAAACCAAAGCGTGAACATAAATGGTTAAAAAATGGGCATCTCGTCAGGAATTGGCAGACTGTTAAAACTTGGGTGCAATATGTACAAAGTGGTGGGGTAGCAGCGATGGCTAAAAAGGCAGGGCCCATTACGCAGCCTAGTTAACATAACCTCCTCCCAGCGGGAGTGCCGAGAGGATGTCAACCAAGATGCTGGAAGAGGCTTAATAAGCTGGAGTTTATCCCTTGAAGGGAGGATGATTGGCAAAGCCAAATGACACCATCACCTGACAGGCAGCAACACAGAGATCATCGGAGGGGATATAGGAACCAGTGGGCTGAGGTACAACGACAGCAGCCTTGAAAGCAGTGTCAGCAGCCTCGTTTCCTCGAAGACCGACATGACCAGGAACCCACAGAAACATCACACTGGCTCCACCAAGAGTAACAAGTTACTTGGACCTGCTGCACTAAGGGATGGGCGGTGTACAGCACACAGACTTTGAAGGGCGCTGGGTGAGTCCAATCAGAGGACACAAATGAAAAGGCTGTGTCGCCGGATGTACTCTGTGGCCAGATACAGGGTGAAGAGCTTGGCTGTAAATACTGAGCAGTGTGCCGGAAGCTGATATTGAAAGACACGGGTGCCAATGACATAGGCTCACCCAACCACACAGTCAGTCCGATAGCCATCAGTGTATACAAAGGTACTACCGCCAAGTTCCATGTGAAGGTCACGAAACTAAAGGCGATAGAGTGAGCCTGGAGTAGTATTCTTAGGAAACCAATGGCGGCCAAGGTTAACATGGGCTGCTTCACGGAGCCAAGGTGGTGAAGGGTTTACACCCACTGGGAAAGTTGCAGGTAGTGTGAAGTTAAGCCACCGTAGCAAGTGCCGAAAGTGGAGTTCAGGAGGTAACAGAGAATCGCCCATACTGGTGATCTAAGGAGTCTTCGAAGGAGGAGGCATAGGATGGGTGGTCATGCATGGCAGACAAAAGGCTTGCATACCTGCTGTGGAAAAAGTCATGGCGGTAGGACAGTGGTAGTTCAGCAGCCTCAGCATACAGACACTCAACCGGGCTGGTGTAAAAGGCACCAGTGGCCAAACGGATGCCACGATGGTGGACAGTGCTGAGACTGCATATGAGGTATGGACATGCAGACGCATAAACAACAGTTTTGAGTGGACAAGGGACCAGTACAAATGGAGGAGGGTGGTTCGATCGGCACCCCAGTAACTACCATTGAGGGCACGGAGGAAATTGAGGAACTGTGTACAGCGGGCTGCCAGGTAAGGCACATGGGAGGACCAAGAGAGTTTCCTATAGAGTATAACCCCAGGAATTTCATAGCTTCAACAAATGGAAGGACAACAGGCCCAAGATGTAAAGATGGTGGGAGAAACCAATTACATCACCAGAAATTCATACAGATGGTTTTGTCAGTGGAAAAACGAAAGCTATTGTCGAACTCCATGAGTAAAGACGATCAAGACATTGCTAAAGACACCACTCAGTGTGACAGGTCCATGGAGAACTGCAATAGATGACAAAATTGTCAACAAAATGGGAGCCGGAGAGCGCAGGAGGAGACAAGCCATTATAGGAATAATGGCGACGGCAAAGAGGATGATGCTCAGAATGGAACCTTGAGGCACACCGTTTTCATGGATAAGTGTCTGACAAGGTAGAACCCACATGCACCTTGAAAACTTGGCCTTTTAAAAATTCGTGAAGGAAAGCCTTCTCTAAATCGAAAAACATGGCCACGGTCTGGGATTTCCACAGAAAACCATTCATGACATGGGTGGACAAAGTAATGAGCTGGTCAACTGCAGAACGCTGCACTCGAAATCCACACTGAGCATTCATCATCAAAATCCACACTGTGCACTAATCAGTAAATTGCGAGACTCAAGCCACCATACCAGCTGAGCGTCAATCATACGTTCCATCACCTTGCAAGTGCAGCTGGTGAGAGAGATGGGGCGATAGCTAGAAGGTAGGTTTTTGTCCTTACCAGGCTTAGGTGTAGGTATGGGTATGATGGTGGCTTCACAGCAACAGCTAAGAAATGTTCCCTCTGCCCAGCTGCGGTTGTACATGTTAAGCAGAAAGTGCTTGCCTGTAAGAGAAAGGTGCTGCAACATCTGAATGTGGATGGCATCTGGCCCTGGGATCGGGATGAACTGAAAGCATGTTCTAGCTCCCTCACAGTAAAGGCAGCATTGTAACACTCGCGATTCAGAGAAGAGAAGGGTATCACTCGAGCCTCCTCCACTCGTTTCCGATGGAGTAAGGCAGGGTGATAGTGGGAGGAGCTCGAAATGTCGGCAAAATGGTGGCCCAAGGTGTTTGATATAGCAATAGGGGTCACGATGACATCGTCTGCTACTGTCAGGCCAGAAATTGGGGAAAGGATCTTGGTCCCAGAGAGCCACCGGAGGTTGGCCCACACGACAGAGGAAGGGCTGAAACTGTTAAAAAAACTAGTGAATGAAATACAGCTAGATCGTTTGCTATACCAAAGAATGCAACAACACACTGCACACATCTTTTTATAATGAATGCACTTTGACATCAAAGGATGATTGTTAAAAATGCAGAGAGCACGTCTCCATGTGTGAATTGCATCGTGGCATGCCTCAGTCCACCAAGGGATTGGGACACGGCGTGGTGAAGGGAAAATGCAAGGAATGGAACGTTCTGCAGCAGTAATAACAACATTTGTGAAATATTCCACCTGGTCATCACAACTGGGGAAATCTTGTATGTCGAAGGTCGCCAGGGAGGAGTAAACCTGTCAGTCAGCCATTTGGGTGTGTACAAAGATGGGGTAGGAGTCAGCAAACGGATAGCACATGGAAATGGTCGCAGGAGTAGAACGGACCACTAAAGACGATGGGCAACCTGGGCAGTGCAGAAGGATAGGTCCAAATGGGAATAGGTGTGTGAGGAGTCAGAAAGGAAAGTGGGTGCTCCAGTGTTAATAAGGGATAAAGTATATTAAAGTCTCCAAGTAGCAAAAATGGGGGGAGGTTGATGCACAATAAGAAGAGGGAAGGAAAAGGCAAACTGCTATGGCTTGAAGATGGGTAGTCAGGGAGATGGGTTGACAAGGAATGTCACCGCATATGAGCAGCATGATGCCCCCATGAGATGGAATGCCGAACTCAGGGGGGAGATCAAAATGAACCAGTAAGAAATATGAAAGCTCAAAGAGGTTGTGACAGTGCAATTTCGTTTCCTGAAGGCAGAGTACAAAAGCACCCATAAATCCTCTTTGTGAAAGGCCACAAACATTCCATCGGAGGAGGGTGAATGATAAGGAAAAGATGTAGGGGAATCACCTCGATGGCTGCCGAGTGATGGACTAAGAGTCGCTGGTATAGGGCACAGAAGCAGGAGGATCCTGTTCCATGGGGTCCACAGAAGCATCGGCTTGCTCGTGCGGTCGGTCTGTGGAGTCCAATGCTGAAAAACTGTTAGTGATGCACACTATGACACGGAGGCTGGCCAGTGACACCATCAAAGAGGATCTTCGAGTCAGTGAAGGAGAAGACCATTTGGCTTTGGTGGACTTCTTCGAACATTTCTGGTTAGAGGAAGACTCAGGTGTTGGTTGGCTGGAGGGACATAGGAAGTCTTCACAGGAGTTAGAGGTGGGCCAAACGGTTATTCTGGAGTTTCGCTAGCAAATACCGAATACTCCGAAGGGGCTACAGTTAAATAACGACATAGTTGGAATCCATCAGTTTAGTTATCAGTATAACTGCGAATAGTGTGAAATGGCAGGAATGTCGTCATAACCTTAGCTAATTAACTCCGGGTACATTTTAGCTGATGTTAGAACGATTATTAGTGTTTCATATTATATGTTTGTAGGTTATCGGTCGCTACTAGAAATATTATCTTCGCAGCCGCAACAGGAAGTACGCGGAACTTCGCCACAGCACTGTTTAAGTAAAATGTTAACAACGTGCGTTTTTAAGTATGAAGTAATATGTAAACTGAATACTGTAGGTTAAATTGGAAGCTTAATTTCTTGTGCTGCACACTTAACAGAATAAGTGTACAGCCTTGTAATACAACAAAAAATATACATAATGTGACAGATTCATTTACTCCTGTCCTGTAAAAGATAGTCCTATTGGGGAAAGTGTGTGTACGCTAATCCAAGTTTTATGTGAGATTTCTCCAGTTACAGCATGTTTATAACATATGAAGACAAGCAGATCGAAAAGGTTGACAGTGTTACATTTCTGGGACTACAACTTGACAATACGTCGAAAATATGTAGCGCTACACAGGCATGCTTTGCAGGAACAAAGATAAATACTGGGACCAAAACCTCTGAGTCAGTAAATAAATTTAAAAAAAGGTGGAAGATGATCTTTTTTTCTCCACCCCGAGTTTCGACCACTGCATTTTCATGCATTATCCAACGAAGTAAATACAAATTCCGTATTGTTCACCTTAGAATGTAGCAGCATTTCAATGTACTATGAAAATCCGACTGGCAAGACTGTTTGGGATGTTTGTCAATATGGCCAACTCTGCATTCTGAATTTTTTCCTACCTGTGAGAAGAGATGGTTGCTAATAGGAACTTTTATGAATTGTGAAACAGATGCAGTATTCTCTTCACCATAAGAATAATATGAATATAAACATTTTGCATGTATTCTTTTGTGTTTGCTGCTATCTCATTTAAATCCTGCCTGCCTAATAAACTATGAAACTAGTATGAGACAACAGCAAACACGGAAGAATATAC
Organism: Schistocerca gregaria; assembly: GCF_023897955.1. Taxonomy (NCBI): domain Eukaryota; kingdom Metazoa; phylum Arthropoda; class Insecta; order Orthoptera; family Acrididae; genus Schistocerca; species Schistocerca gregaria. The sequence continues at coordinate 554,229,063 of NC_064920.1, forward strand.
ATATCACGTCATGTTTATATTCGTATTATTCTTATGCCTAATAGTGATACAGTCAGAAATGAAGCACGGCAATTGACTAGATTTTTAAATCTAAGATGACTAATTTCTGTGCAGAATGTAATGTACAAAAGAGGCTCTGCAAAGATTTTCAAACAGCGGAAAATTTTAGCTAAACTCTCGTTCAGAACATCTTCTATCATACGCAGTCTATTTTATTTATTTATTCTTTTTTTATTATTTTTTTTAATCGTAAGCGGCAGTAGCGCACACAAAAGCAAGCCATGCCGCGAGCAGCGACAGGTCGTAAACACACATTATCAGAATGCGTCAAACAATGCATGACACAATACAATAACGCATTTTCAGCTTGGAGTGGCGTGACCACCTATAACAAAGACAACAGCACTTATTAGATCAAAGAAAAATAAGCAATCAATTCAAACCAGACGAAGCACGTGAAAAAGGAAGGGTACCCTATAAATACGGACGGAGTGCCAGACGCATAGCAATGGCTACCTGGTAAAGCTTAACTGCTAAGCTTACGACTCGAACAAAACTACTGAAGCTGTATTGTCATTCATTCGACCGAAATTGGGTCTCATATTTCAATGAACCAACTTTGTTTCGATTTGGAGGTGCGGGCTAAAACTTTTCTCTCCCTTGAATTTCGAGTCTCAAATTTCAGGTGTGGCTTAATTCGGGAAAAATCTTTTTCCTTGATTTCGAGTCTCATTTTTCAGGTGGGGCTTAGATTCGAGTGTGGCTTAGATTCGAGTAAATACGGTACATAAAGACCTAAAATCACTTACCTTGGTCCAAAAGGGGTCCAATATTGAGGAACATGCATTTTCAATAACCTCCCAGCAAGTCAGCAACCATTAAAAACTTGGTTTCAGATAAAGGATGGTTTCCACTGTGTTTGAAAGACTTTTTGATACAGAAGTTTCTGATTCCACCCGTCTGCTTTGACCCAGGACATCATCAATATGCCGGAAATGGCTATTTTAAGTGTGTGTATGACGTCACTACATACACATGGCAACAAACATGAAGATACATATAAATAATACAATAACATCTCCCACCAAAAATACAATCAAACCAACGGGACAACTACGGGAAGTTGGGGGTCTTAGGGTGAGGACAAGCTAGTATAAAAAAAAATAAAAAATAAACACACACCATGATCCCAAAACACAAAGTGAAGAATAAAAAGAAAAAAAATACAGCTTTCCTCTACACCAACAAAATCTGTAGGAATCTGACACTTCCCTTGAACAATATAGGTCAACCATAGATGACCACACCAAAACACTAATATCCATAACTAAAAGTACGAAAATTGGAATCAGACATTTCCGTTGACCTACATAGATCAATCTCAGATGATGATAGCAAAACATCAACACCTACAACTATGAAAATGGGAATCGGTCATTTCCGATGACCTATATAGGTCCACCACAACTACTGATGCCAAAAAACCAACACCTACAACTGCGAAAAATAAAACCACAATCCCAAAAATCCACAAATCAAACATCCCTACATAATTTAAATCACATTCAATACTCCATAAATACACAGAACATGACAACTAGAAAAAAAAATTAATTACCACCAGCAAATTCCGGCACTGCAAATTAGATCGGCCAGCCCCCCCCCCCCCCTCCCACACACACACAATAACAAACTCAAACACCATGCCGTAATGACATTCACACATCACAACACCTTTACATCAAAGCAGACGCGTGGAATCAGACACTTCCATTGACCCTCCTTCTACTCTGCAGATGAATATCTTAACATAAACTGATAGACCAGCTTAGGTAAAAATTCTGCTATATTTCAGTTTTGACAGCACTTGGTCGCAACAGTCAAGATCGGGTATTCTATGTATGATAAATTTATTAAAAGTGCGTAACTGTGTTTTACTCTGACAGTGTATCAATTCTGTAAATATTAGCAGTTACTGTAATATATTCACATATTTTGACAATATACTGACAAATGATGAGGATAATAATTATTATATTCAACTGTATTATGTTACTAACAAAGAGATAGAGGGGCTGGCCAGTACTTACCTCAGCTCAGTACAGCCGATAGAGACACAAAAAACAACCGAAAATTTAAGCTCCTAGCTTTCGGAATAAATGTTCCTTCATCAGGGAGGAGAGAGGGGAAAGAAAGGGAAGAAGGGAAAGTGGATTTAGTTACTCACAACCCAGGTTATGAAGCAACAGGGAAAGGAAAACAGGGAAGGTAGCAAGGATGGAGGCATGGTTGTCAGAGGGAAGCCAAAGATATTCTACTGCAGGTACTGTGCCAGCTTCAAGCCAAAGAGGATGCATACAGAAGTAAAGAGGTGTATAGTATAAAGATGTAGGATGGAAAGATGCATGAATGGCTAAAGAGGAAAGGGAAAGAGGAGAAGACTGAAAAGTAAATGGGAGTGAGGTTGTTTAACGTAGGTTTAGTCCAGGGGGATGGCGGGATGAAAGGATGTGCTGGAGTGCAAGTTCCCATCTCCGCAGTTCAGAGGGACTGGTGTTGGGTGGGAGAAGCCAAATGGCACGTACAGTGTAGCAGGTTCCTGGTCCCTAGAATTATGCTGGAGGGCATGCTCCGCTACTGGGTATTGGACATCTCCTAGGCGGACAGTTCGTCTGTGTCCGTTCATGCGCTCAGCCAGTTTAGTTGTTGTCATACCGATGTAAAAGGCTGTGCAGTGCAGGCATGTCAGCTGATAAATGACATGTGTAGTCTCACACGTGGCCCTTCCTTGAATTGTGTATGTCTTCCTAGTAGCGGGGCTGGAGTAGGTGGTTGTGGGGGGATGCATGGGGCAGGTTTTGCAGCGGGGTCGGTTACAGGGGTAGGAACCGCTGGGTAGAGAAGGTAGTCTGGGAATATTGCAGGGTTTAACAAGGATGTTACGGAGGTTAGGGGGACGACGAAAGGCAACTCTGGGTGGTGTGGGGAGACCACTGTATTATGTTATACATTCTAACATGTTATTTGTCAGCAGCTATTTCCGAAGAAGTATGTAAATATTTGTTCACTCCAGTAACTATTGTCTTTGGAAATATCACCAGTGTCTAAGACTGGAGTCACTGTGTCAGGAACACAGACACACAGTTATTCCATTACCAACTTCCAGGTTACCTGAAATGGTAGCCCGATAACTGCCAGAGAATGAGAACTGTGAGCCAATAACGATAACTGCCAGAGGAAAACACCGATCTCTCATAGTTATTTCCATAGTCACTCGAATTCCTTATGATAACTCTCTTTATACTACCTGTACAAGCTAAACTGACAAATAAGGCGGTGGCTCAAGGGAACAACCGTACTTGTTAATGCCTGTACTGCAGATCCTATCAGCCACCACTCAGACATTAACTTTATTTAATTGTTTGTGCTAAAAGTAACGAAGGCGCACAGTATAGTACACAGTTCTTATCAACAGATGGCGCGCAGTCTCACAGTTATTCCCATGGCCTATAAAACGCCTTCCAAATGGTCTATCCCTCTCCTTCGCTCGTAGCCAGATCTCCGAAGAGTTGATGGGAAAGCGTAGTACGATCTTCGGTCAACAGATGGCGTGAGGCACTGTTGACACTAGACAGTTACTGAAATAACTGCCTGTATCAGAGGAACGGTTATCGCAGTAACCGTTACTTCTCAGTAACGTTATTTTTTGCCACCTCTAATGGGAGTACTCCCTCTGTCCTTTCCAGCCTACCGGTTGTGTAACTGGTGGCTTCACCCCTTGAGGCGAGAGAGTGATGGCTTGTTGCACAGCTGGATGGGGAGATGGTGATGCTACCTTGACACTGGGCGACGATTTCACAACCTCAGAGCTGAATTGGAGGTCACATGTCTGCATGGCCATGTCCTTCATGGAGCAAGGGGTAACAAGAACAGAACTATAGGTGCCAGATGAGAGAACACAGGGTTTGCAACTATTCAATAGCCTGTGAGCAATTGGGTAAGGCACTTTTTTCTTTACCCGGATCTTTTGGACAGCTCACTCATCAAGATACACAGGACAATCCTGAGAGGCGGCAGCATGGCTGGCATTGCAGTTGATACAGTGGTGAGGAGGTGGCGGACAACTGCCCTCTAGCTCATCCTTACCATAGTTTACACATTTGGCTGAGTGTCTACAAGATGTTCTAGTGTGGTTGAAATGATGACACTGGTAGCAGCGCATTACGTTCAGAATATACGGCTGGGCTGTGATAATTTCATAGCCTGCTTTGATCTTGGATGGAAGCACCACTCTACCAAAGGTGAGAGAAAAAGTGTGGATGGGCACTAAGGAGGAATCTACCTTCTTCATTACATGATGGATGGCAATGACACCCTGATGAGAGAGGTAAGATTGGCTTTCGGCCCCGGTTAGACCACCAAGCAGCTTAGTGTAAATAGCACCACAGGAAGAACTAAAAGTTCTATGGGCCTGGACATGAACAGGGTAGGTGTGGAGAAGTGAGGCAGCAAGCAGTTGTTGTGCTTGAGAATCAAAAGTAGTGTCCAAAAGCAAAGTGCCATTCTGTACATGAGAGCAGGATTCCACAGGGCCAGCAATTGTATCAACATCTTTCTAAATAATAAACGGATTTACCATGGCGAAGGACTGACTGTCTTCAGTATGCGAGACCACAAGGAAGCGTGGTGCAGCAGGAAGGGTCTTTGAATCATTAGCCTCATTACATTTACGTTTTGTAGACATTGATTGTGAAGGTTATCGACTCATTGCGGGAAAATCCCCCATCATTGCTAGTGTCTCCGATGGCATGCTCCTTCCAACTGGGGGCCCCTTAGGTGATTCACACCTCAGGCCACAAGTCCCGAACACCTAACAGAGGGACCAATCGGAGATTTGGGAAGGTTGCAGCTCAGGCACTCACCTCTCCCTGGACCTGGCCTACACCAGGGGGTTGTGCGAACCCTACCTGTCGACCGGGGGCTGCGAATTACACGTTACCCAGTAACCTGTTACGTGTCTGACACATGGGTCAGCCTTCAGGAGTGCACGGGGATGAAGAAGAAAAAGAGGAACTGCAAACACCGAAGCGGAGGAAGAAGAGGAGAAGGGAGACAAGGAAAGGAAAAGGGAACGGAAAACAGTGGTGAGACTGTACTTATGTCGCGACAGACAATCTGGAACATTCCCAATAACACCCCAGACATGTTCCCCAAGAGAGGGGAAAAAGAATAGCAAGAGGTGAGACATGCAGCACAGAAGGGAAAAGATGCTGCAAAGGCTGGGGGCATGTTGCAGCCAGGCACAAACCTGCCAAAAAGTGACAAGCCCCATGGGGGGGATGGAAAGAAAGGATAGAGAGAAAGCAGAAAGGTGGAAACAAGAGGAATCAACGTAGAAAGGTGCTTGCATGATTGTAGACAATGTGAACAGGTATGGTGAATGAAAGGTTGTGGAAGCTCCTGTAAGTTTACTTGATACAGAAACTATTAGCATTGTGGAAGTAACAAAGTAATGTAATAGCGTCAGCTCCAATATCTTGAGAAAATACTGAACTACCTGAAATGCCAAAAAAAAAAAAAAGTCTGTGCTGTATGGGAACAAATGTGTGTGTGAGTAGCAACACAGGCGAAACTGATACAGATGCAGTGGTACCACTGGGTGATAATGGTGGTTGTTTTGAGGCTGTGGAGTCTGCGCCAGATTTACAGGGAAGTATACATGCCACTAATTTTTGCCTCGTGCAGAGTGGAACAGCAGATGATGATTCACAGATAGATACTATGGTGAATGCACAGCAAACTTCTGATGATGTTAGTTGCGGATAATGAAGCAGTACAGACAAATTTGTTTTCGAAGGATGCAGATTTATTACCACAAGGGGTGCACCACCTTCACGATAGGGGTGAGGGAGGAAGTGAAGTAGAAAAAAATGACTGTAGATAAAGATCACGTGACAACACTGAATCCTTTCAGGAACATGTGCCGACAATCTGGGTCAATTTCCCAAAACTTGTAATGATATAGGGAATGTGGTTGAGAGGAAATGTCGTGTAATTGTTCTTAAAAGAACTGTCAAAATTGAGGAGACATTGTTTCAGCCAAAGGAGAAGCTGCAAGCAAGGCATAGTCGCAAGGAACTAAACTGTGTGTAATCAGCTGTTTATTTTGGGAAAATGTATGGGAATCTTTTGTTTCAAAGACAAAGTTGCAGATTATAAGTCAAAACAGCAGGTTAAAAAAACACATGATAGAAAAAAAGAAAACCATAAACTTGCTGTAACTTGTTAAAATGTAAATAAAGATAATGTAAAATAACAGTAAAAAGGGTTCAGTAAACTGAAACTTAAGAATAATGAACAGAATTAGTTATAACAAGACAGTCCACGTAAGGCAGCTCTCACGATCAAAAAAGTTGGTACTACATGCACAATGTACAATTGTGTGCAGAGGATAGGCAATGGGAGGGATGTTATCAGCAGAAAAATCTTATTGTACATTTTTAATTTTTTGAATGTTCTATCTGGCAAGCTCTGGGCTGGTTAAAAGACGAGGGCTAGTAGAAATCCTTGGGTAACAGAAGAAATATTGAATTTAATTGATGAAAAGAGAAATGCAGTAAATGAAGCAGGCAAAAAGGAATACAAATGTCTCAAAAATGAAATCGACAGGAAATGCAAAATGGCTAAGCAGGGATGGCTAGAGGACAGATGTTAGGATGTAGAGGCTTATCTCACTAGGGGTAAGATAGATACTGCCTACAGGAAAAAAAAGAGAGACCTTTGGAGAAAAGAGAACCACTTGTATGAACATCTCAGAAGAAAGATTAAGGAAAGGCAAGCCTACGTTTATAGCATTTGTAGACTTAGAGAAAGCTTTTGACAATGTTGATTGGAATACTCTCTTTCAAATTCTAAAGGTGGTAGGGGTAAAATAGAGGGAGCGAAAGGTTATTTACAATTTGTACAGAAACCAGATGGCAGTTCTAAGAGTTGAGGGACATGAAAGGGAGGCAGTGGTTGGGAAGGGAGTGAGACAGGGTTGTAGCCTATCCCCGATGTTATTCAATTTGTATATTGAGCAAGCAGTAAAGGAAACAAATGAAAAATTCGGAGTAGGTATTAAAGTCCATAGAGAAGAAATAAAAACGTTGAGGTTCACCGATGACATTGTAATTCTGTCAGAGACAACAAAGGACTTGGAAGAGCAGTTGAATGGAATGGACAGTGTCTTGAAAGGAGGATATAAGATGAACATCGACAAAAGCAAAACGAGGATAATGGATTTCTGTCGAATTAAGTTGGGTGATGCTGAGGGAATTAGATTAGGAAATGAGAGACTTAAAGTAGTGAAGGAGTTTTGCTATTTGGGGAGCAAAATAACTGATGATGGTCGAAGTAGAGAGGATATAAAATGTAGACTGGCAATGGCAAGCAAAATGTTTCTGAATAAGAGAAATTTGTTAACATTGAGTATTGATTTAAGTGTGAGGAAGTCGTTTCTGAAAGTATTTGTATGGAGTGTAGCCATGTATGGAAGTGAAACACGGATAATAAATATTTGGGACAAGAAGAGAATAGAAGCTTTTGAAATGTGGTGCTACAGAAGAATGCTGAAGATTAGATGGGTAGATCACATAACTAATGAGGAAGTACTGAATAGGATTGGGGAGAAGAGAAGTTTGTGGCACAACTTGCCCAGAAGAAGGGATCGGTTGGTAGGACATGTTCTGAGGCATCCGGGGATCACCAATTTAGTATTGGAGGGCAGTGTGGAGGGTAAAAATCGTAGAGGGAGACCAAGAGATGAATACTCTAAGCAGGTTCAGAATGATGTAGGTTGCAGTAGGTACTGGGAGATGAAGAGGCTTGCACAGGATAGAGTAGCATGGAGAGCTGCATCAAACCAGTGTCAGGACTGAAGACCACAACAACATGTTGGAATTAAGTAAAATGTTACCTGCCTCTTCTAGGGACAATCTTTGCTAAAGAGCATCCCACAACTATGGTCAAGAAACCTAGATTAACACGTAGTCTACTTCTAAAAAAAAAAAAAAAAAAAAAAAAAAAAAAAAAAAAAAAAAAAAAAAAAACAGTGTAGAGGTGGATTGACCCAAACAAAGACTGTTCATTATCAGGTGTTTTATTGGCTTCCCAGTGGCCTCTTACACATGGAATAATGTTGAAAGTATAATTTTATGAGCCCAAAAGGCACAGCAGCCTCAAATAAATGTGGTACAATATTCTGTTTGGGGATTTTATAAGATGACACCCAAACCCAAAAAATAACCAGCATTTCCAGCAGTGACTGAGGAATATTGTTGCTTGCACTGAAAAGTGTGTCCGCTCACTCACTTGACAGCATTCAAAATAAAGCTGAGAGGTAAGCCGAAGATGAATTCCTAATTAATGGTTATGCAGTCAGTTTATATACCACAAATGTAAGCAGTAATGTGAAAAGAGGACTGTAGTGTGCTGGGCACACTTGGGGGTGAGTGAGTGTTGGTGACAGGCTATGGGGACCACAGCAAACACTTTAACGAGTAGATGATGATGTAGACTGATCTAAAACAATAACAAATATTACAGCAAATATCAAGGCAGGGATCAGTCAGTTTCCACAGAAGTCAGGTGACATAATTATAATGGAAACAGCTAGAATTTTATGTACCTCTAAGCCACCTAACTGTAATTTGTCACAGGCAAAAAGGAAGGTGCTAAGGGGTATCAATGCAGATAAAACCATGATCCTTCTTACAATAAACAATGATAACACCATGGTCCTGATGAGGAGTGAATACTATCATGAAAAGATCAATAATATTTTGGATCCCACCAATCATTTAAAAAAAAAATCAAAAGGACCCAACAATGAAGATTTTAAACATCATTGATAGTCTGGTGAAAGTGTCTTTAAGCTCCTCTGACGACAAGAAGTTACTCTGCAAAACAGAAGTGTACCCGACTAGGCTCTATGGATTACCAAAGGTGCACACACCATAGAGTACTTTGATGTCTACTGTGTAAGTGCTAAAGGTTCTCCCATACACAAAAATTAGCTACACACCTTGCCTCATTGCTGCAACCTTATGTGAGTGGAGCTGACATACATATTAAAAATACATGTCATTTCATTGTAAAATTAAGAGAAATGCACAGGACCAAGGTATATCCTTGTTAATTTTGATGTTGGGTCATTATTAATTATTAAAATAACTTCCGGCCGCCGCACAGCGAGCGAGTGGCCTTATCAGCGCCATTGCGCAACCGGAAGTTAATTTTTCTGCAACACGGGCCTAGTAATACTAGGGTCCGTGTTGCCGCGGCAGCCTCGCCAGCGGCTAAGTCCCGTTCAAGGTCACCCGCCTAGCAAGCAAACCAGAGGGCCATCTTAAAAAAAAAAAAAAATTCACGAGCGGTCTGGTGCAACCCATAACCACCTAAATCATTATTTTTTTAGAAAGGAAATAAGGAAAGGAGATAAGGATCTTTATTGTCTATAATAAATCATACAATCGCCGTTGATCTTTATTTTACAATTGCCATTACCAACTTTGGCCCATATAAAGAGGTACTCATCAGCATTTAATTTCTTCTTCTTTCTAGTACTCAAAACAAATGGCATGCTTGGAACTAGAGTACCATAAGGCTGTTTAGCCAACAGTCCTGTAGTCTCCGAAATACTCCATGTCTTCCAAGTCAGAATGTTAGCATCAGGAAAAGCTTCAAGGCCACCATAATCTGCTTGATTGCCCCACAAAACAGCAAGTGTGAGCCAAGTACTACCTCCAAACACTGCTTGTACATCACAGGTAAAGTTCAGATGGAGTCCACGAAATACATTCGGACCTCCAATCAACTGCTGTTTATTAATTGACCAGCAAGGTCAATATCAATAGCCTTCAAACTGCGATAGACAGGTACACTGCGCCGCCAGCGACGACGCCATGCACGTCACAGAGGCATTGCTGTGGCACGTTTTCCAGTAGATATTGTGGTGTAGATATTTAGACACTGCTTCACCACGGCCTATTTTCAATTAGTGATTTTTATCAATAGATTGATGGGATGGTTATGGCAGTCCTCTTAGTCCAGCTGTTGCCAATTTGTTAATGGAAAACCAAAAAATAGGTGTTGCAGACTACCAGAAAAAGCCCAGCCAGGTGGTAATGCAATGTCGATGATACTTTCATAATATGGACATATGGTGCAGAGGAATTGGATGCCTTTCTGGTACATCTCAACAGTATCAATCCAAAAATATGATTTACTATGGGGACAGAGAATAACGGCCAGCTGAATTTCTTGGAGGTGTCTGTTATCAAGCGAGGGGATGGGACACTGGGCCATGGAGTAGACAGAACATCACGCATACTCACAGTTACCTACATAAAGATTCTAACCACAACCCCAAACAATAAAGTTTGATTAAAACCTTGGTAGATAGCACACAAAATTTGTGAATCAACTTACTTAAAAGATGAGCTTGAACATATACGGTCGATATTCAAGAAGAATTGTTATTCTAACTATAAGATAGATAGAGTGCTTCACCCTATGGAGAGAACCCAGGACCAATGAGGAAAAGTTTTCCTCAGTACAATTACAAAGGAACAGTGTTCAGCACACATTGGGAAAGTGTGGAGAAAGTGTAGTGTGGAAACTACTTTCAGACCCACCAGAAAGATGAAAGAATGTTTAAGATCGGCACAAGACATATGACACCTTTGGCGACACTGGGTGTATATAAAATTCTTTGAAGTTGCAGACTGGTTCACATTGGTACCACAAAAATAAGTGTTAACACTCATCTAGTTGAACACAAGAGGAATTTCTGCCTGCAACATATGGATAAATCAGCCATAGCAGAACACCTTTATCGAGAGGGTGACCATGAAATAAAATTCACTGAGACAACTGTCATATCGAAAACATTGTATTACCATGCGCTTATGTATAGAAAGGCTATTGAGATATATAAATACCATATCCATTTTAACAGAAAAGAGGAGCATCCCAAATTAGATGAAATTTGGATGTCAACAATGCAATGTAAGAATGACGATGTATTAGTTTCAATTGAAAATGTTGGCAATACCAGCAATAAACTCACAGCTGACATCACTTGATAGACTGTGGTGCCCTCTACAAACCTATACACTTAGTGCTCCTTACAGTTCTGGTTGCAGTTCACCATTTTACCTCTGAAGATGTCTCCCACAGTCAGAGAAGAAATGTTAAGAGAAAGTTTTCAACATCAACATTCGAGGTGAGCTCGTCGACATTGATAAAGAAACAACAAACATCTGAAAAACATCAATACATGCAACATGGGCTGAATAAAGTCACACTTTCACTTGTGTTTGTTTCAACTGAATTTACATTGAGTATTTGGTGAAATTATTACACTGAAACATAATTTCATTCTGCCCAGATTCTATAAAAAGGAAACTTTTTCGATCAACTTTCTAGTTTTTACTGTACACAAAGTAAATGCAATGCTAGTATTAATTTCTTACTATAGATTACCGCAATGGCAAAGACCCTACTTACTTACCTTTAACGAAGTAGCTGTAAATGGCTCCATCACTCTTCGAAAGTCTTTCACTAGCTCCAGAATGGAGTTGCCAACAATTCCACGGTGAATTATAAATGAATGAGGTGCTCTTGTGAATTCCTCTGGTTCATCTTTGTTGACCTTATTGTTTTTCACTGATTTCCCCTGAAACGATTTGTTGAGTTTACTATTATTTATTTGTTACATGGAAATATACACATCAAAAAGAGTTTTGCGTCATCCCGGTTCCCAGAACTCCTGAAGACAGACACTGATTGTGGATATTGCATAACAGACACAGTCCCTTTGACTGTTCAGAGATGTCACTAAACCCACCCACAGATGTAAACAATCACATATGAACAGTGCCTATTAGACGGAGGGGGTCCGGCAGCCGATCAGTTGGCTCGTGTTGTCTGTAGTTCAACCACGCCTAGATGGTCAATACCGCAGTTCGATTGTATCCATATAGTTACTTTGTGCCAGGAAGGGCTCTCAACAAGGGAAGTGCCCAGGTGTCTCGGAGTGAACCAAAGTGATACTGTTCGGACATGGAGGAGATACAGAGAGGCAGGAAATGTTGACAACATACCTCGCTCAGGACGCTCAAGGGCTACTACTGCAGTGGATGAGCGCTACCTAAGATTATGGCTCGGAGGAACCCTGACAGCAACTTCACCATGTTGAATAATGCTTTTCGTGCAGCCACAGGGCATCATGTTACGACTCAAGCTGTGCGCAATAGGCTGCATGATGCACAACTTCACCCCCCATGTCCATGGCGAGGTCCATCTTTTCAACCATGTCACCATGCAGCGCGATACAGATGGCCCCAAAAACATGCTGTATGGACCGCTCAGATTGGCATCACGTTCTCTTCACTGATAAGTGTTGCATATGCCTTCAACCACACAATTTTCAGGGATGTGTTTGGAGGAAACCTGGTCAGGCTGAAGCCTTAGACACATGTCCAGCGAGTGCAGGAAGGTGGAGGTTCCCTGCTGTTTTGGAGGGAGGGAGGAGCATTATGTGGGGATGACGTACGCCACTGGCTGTCATGGAAGGCACCGTAATGGCTGTACGATATGTGGATACCATCCTCCGACTGATAGTGCAACCATACCGGCAGCATATTGGCAAGGTATTCGTCTTCATGGACAACAATTTGCGCCTCCATTGTGAACATCTTGTAAATGACTTCCTTCAGGATAATGATATCGCTCAACTAGAATGGCCAGCATGTTCTCCAGACATGAAGCCTATAGAACATGCATGGGATGGATTGAAAAGGGCTGTTTATGGATGATGTGACCCACCAACCACTCTGAGGGATCTACGCTGAATCGCTGTTGAGGAGTAGGACAATCTGGACCAACAGTGCCTTGATAAACTTGTGGGTAGTAATGACAAATACAGGCATGCATCAATGCATGAGAACGTGCGAGAGGTACCGGTGTGTACAGCAATCTGGACCACCACCTCTCAAGATCTCACTGTTTGGTGGTACAACATGCAATGTGTGGTTTTCATGAGAAATAAAAAGGGCGGAAATGAAGTTTACCTTGATCTCTCTTCCAATTTTTTGTACAGGTTCCAAAACCGAGAGGATGCAAAACTTTTTTTGATGTGTGTATACATATTATCACATGCAAGCAATAAACAAATCTGAAAGAAATGCATTCTGAGGATAGAGTAAGCAACCATTCATTACTTTTCTCGAGAAACACCACAATTCACACCATTACTACAATAGATAATGCACTACACTTGCACCTATAAAGGGGTGATTCCATGAAAAGTAGCAACCAGATGCATATTTTAAAAGAAACATTTTTGTGTGCTGTAACTGCATTAAATGGTAATTAAATATATCAACATAGAACTTAAGGAAATTCACATATTATCAATTTGTAGCATTAGGTTACCCAACAGCTGATTTGTATATGCTGAATTAGTATATCTCCAAGTGGTACAACTGCATACTCGAGGTGTGATACACTGAAAGTGGTTCTAGTTTCCGAAAATAGTAAGTATTAATATACTCAACATGGATATTTTAATAATATATGTATAAACATATCTTAATTTCACCTTTGTCCCACCTGTGACACTATATATTTATTTATATTTTATTTATGCATTTATTTTACCTTGCAAGATTAGGGCCTTCAGGCCCTCTCTTACACCTAACCAGGCATGCTCAGATTGAACGAGTTACAGTTTCTACATAACATTAAGGACATATAATGTATTATGCAATATTGATGTTAAAGAAAAAAAAAGAGAGATTGTAACAGTAGTACAATGATAATTATAACAATAAAAAAATAATTATAACAATCAAGAATAATAATAATAACAATAATAATGGCTATGTATATGAAAGTAAACAAACTTTTCTTTTGTGAATGTCAGTCCCATTGGTAGTTGGGAATTTTCTCGTTATGTTCTTGCTGCTTGTGAGTTATTCTCATCGAGCAGAGACATAAGACGATAGAATGGGGTGAAAGAGATATATAAGAGGTAGATAGGTTAGAGAAAGAGAAATAGAATGGTAAAATTCGAAGCTGTGATGGAAAGGAGAAAGGAAGAGATGGGAGGGGCACAACAATGGTGGCTATACTGTCCCTAATATGTAAGTTTTGAGTTCCCTCTTGAATGTTGAGTAGTTCTGGATAAGACGCAGATCACAGGGGAGCGCGTTCCATAGTCGTATTGCTGAGATGGAGAATGACACGGAGAAAGATTTTGTGTTATGTACAGGTACAGCCAAGATGCTAGACGTATCCGATCTGGTACTGAGATTGTGGAATGATGATAGGTGTTTAATGTCAGAAGATAAGTATTGGGGGCACCAGTGGCTAAGAAATCGATGAAGTAAGCACATCGTGTGGAGATCGCGTGCCTTATGTGGGCGTATCCAACCTAGCTGGGAGTATGAAGGACTGATATGATCATACAACCGAATATTGCACACGTATCTAACGCAAGCATTCATCACTAGCTCGAGGCATCTAGAATTTTCACTATTTGTGCCGTGTTGAACTACATCGCAGTAGTAAAGATTAGGCAAGACTAGTGTTTGGACTAATTTTTGTTTAACATGGGTTGGAAATATTTTTCTAAATTTTTGAATTGCATGTAGGGAGGAGAGTGATTTCCGGCAAACTGTGACTGTTTGTTCTTCCCAGTTTAGGTGTTCATCCAAGATTATTCCAAGGTCTTTTACTGTTTTTTTGGTATGGTAGTTGGGTACCACTGAGGAGTATTTTAGGGACTGTTTCGCGAAAGTACCGGCTGATTAACTTTGGATGAGATATAAGTATGACCTGGGATTTCTTGGGGTTTAGTTTCAGACTTAGGTTCTGTATGCACATGAAAATATATAGAGGATGCTAATTTTACTTGAACAGTGCTGTAAGAGTATGAATTTACTTCTTTCTATCCATATCTACAGTCAAATAATTTAATTTTAAGATGTTCAGAAGTTTAATTTGGTTGACGTTTTGACAGAGACAGCAGATCAACCAAAACAGACATCAACAAGTGCAGCAAGGTGAGGAAAATGAGAAGTCACCGCAAAGAAGAAAATCTATGGTTACAGAAAGAAAAAAATAAAATGGTAAATGAAATAATAAAAATAAAAAAGAATGTATGACCGAACTGGAACTCCAGAAGTTTTGAAAGAAGGAGCATGATGGCTAGCTCCTTCAGAGGACAAAATAGAAGAATGCTATTCTTCTGTCCAATCCAATGCCAACTATACTACCATGCCGGTGTCCTGAGACATTCGGCAAGGCTCTATCAAAATCTGTCAGTGCACTATCCACATTCCCTTGGAGAAAGGTAGCTGTAGTTTAAGGACTGACAAAGGAAGTTGGTCTGGTCCCTACAAATGATACAAATGATATGCACAAGAAAATGTCCTCTAATCTCTATAAAGATTATTCCCAAGTTGCTGAGTTTTTCTTTTGGCCTGATATTGTACACACATGTCCAGGGAAGAAAGATAGTATGCGTATTTGGTTAAACAGAAATTTGATGCACACTAATGCTTAGATATGAATGTGTTAATAATACCTATTTTTAAATTGATACTTTGTAAAACTTATGTTTTAACATTTACTAACTTTTCTACACATGTAAATCTGACAATGTTTTGAGTGATACAGAAAATAAATAATGATGTACATTAATTGTGTTCTGCACCAGAAACCATTCAAAATAGAACATATGCCCATATGAAATTTTTTGCTTAAAATCAGTTCCTGCCATATCACTGGATATTGACCACTCCTTCTGTGACACCTAGTATATGTAGCTATCAACAACTTGTACAACAGGGTCTGAACATACATTTTTCAGGGTGCATGAATAATTATAGTTATCTTTCCTTACTATAACTGGAATTCAAGACAATCAGAGTAGCTGCAATAATGCACAAACAACTACACTGCTGAACACCCGAAAGCTCAATATTAATCAAACATGCTAAGAAAACCTGAGAGGTCAAATGATTTACTGATTGAACAGCAAAATAAGTTAACAGTTCTCAGAAAATTACAGGACAACAGCCTATTTTTAAATAAATTGTTTATATGTAAACCAGAATAACAAATTGACTGATGGTCAGTGGTTCATGAGACAGTCGTGACACTTGAGCATGTGGGATACATGAGCCAGTCATGTTTTCTCATCAGTACATCAATTTATTTCCCCATAGGTAGTATCACTGTTTAGTTTTCATTAGTATTTCACAAGGGACAAATTATCAGCTGTCTTGAAGCATGATGGAAGTAGTGCTGTCTGCTTACTGTCTTTGCTATCTAAACAGTAAACAATTAGGTAAATGGTTTCAAACAATGCAAACTCCAGGTAGGAACATCAACAATGTAGGAAAAGGTCAAGAGTGTAGGAAAAGACAGATTGGTACTCACCATAAAGAAGATACACTAAGCTGCAGACAGGAACAGCCTTCATCAGCAAAAAGAGGAACACACACCATTCATACACACAGCAAGTACACCCCATGCGCACATAACCACCAATTCTGCCCCGAGGTGCCGGAGTTGGTGATCTTGTGGGCATCAGGTTTCCTTGCTTGTGTGTTTCTCTTTTGCTGATGAAGGCTATGGCCAAAAGCTTTATGTAAGTGCCTTAATTGTGCCTGCCTGCAGTTTAGCATGCCTTCTTCTTGTAAGTAGCAATCTGTCTCTTCATGCATTGCTGCTGTAGGTAAATGGTTTCCAGTTTTTATGTTTAACTAAAAGAAACTTAGCAACTTATAGTTAGAACCATTTTTTCATTGTCTAACAGTCTGAATATTTGCATACATATGTTACATACATGAGCCATGGCTCAACTACCCCTAAGCTAAAATTAAATTCATTGCTACATATTGTACACAAGAACTTTTCTCACATAAACAGTCTTATAATATTGTTATTACAGAAACATGTTTGTAAAAGTCTTTAGATAGTTACAAAATCTTTAAGCCTAACAGAATAATTTGTTAGTAGGTAAAGCTTATCCACTAGCTTTTACGAGTATGAATATCTGCGAACACTTTCAAGTTATTGGTGTTTTCACCCTGAATACTACTACTTTCACTGATGATGAATTTCTGAGACAGTAACTGATAGGGCACTGGCATTCGTATGTCCCTGTGGAAACTACTCTGGCTTCTTCAAATAACCGAAAAGATACTGAGAAAACTGAAACCAGTGGGGATGGGCTTAGGTCAGAGCCCTCGCCAAGTGCAGCCATTGTTTCACCACGAATTGTGAGACTTTTCCTAAAACCTTGCCTTCCTTAATGAAGGCAGTAGGAAAAAGAGTAAAATCATAAAAAATGGGAAGTCAATTAAAACAATGCCCTACATGAAAACAGAAACAGTTCAAAGCGCAGCGTCTCCCACAAAAATCCAAAATGAAAACTTCCGCAGAAACATCTGACAAACAACCTGAGAATTATTCAACAAAAAGCACGAGCTCATCCGTGGCATAGTGTAATCTGAATAGCAGTGATGATTTAGCAGTGGACAGAAATAGTTTTTGGTAAAATTTGAGGGGGAAAAAGTGTTAAGCAATTGGTTGGAAAAGCTATTAATAAAGAAGAGGTAGGAGCGAAAGTTAAGTTTGCAAGGCAAACTGCGGACTAACATTAATTGGTCTCCATATGAAGGCAACACTGCTGTTGATAAGATGAAATAGAACTGATTCTTCAACATTCCATCATCAATACCAAAACGATCATGTGACTATTTTCATTTTCTTAACTAGTTTTGAAGGACTTCCTGTTTCTTAGAGTTTAAGTTTTTAACATTATAGTGTTATTAACGTGAGATTTTAAATTCCACACATAAATGCTTTGAGAATAAAATGATGGTTTAAGTGTGTTATTTTCGAGCTCAAGTTTCCCCACATGGGAATCCTTGAGCCATGGTGTAAAGAACTTTTTTAAACATTTTTTTCATAGTTACATATTTTCCAATTCATTTTTTTAAATAAATAGGATTTAACGGGAAAATGTAATGCTCATTATCACAGTTTCAGTTTTGTTTTAAACACACAAAAAAATTAAAAAGTGAGTCAACTATCCCCTACAGATCAGGTATCATAGCAATGGGAAATTAGAGGACCAATTATGCCACAATATTTGATCTATTCCCCAGATGTTATTGTGAAACCCAAAGCCCAGTTGACCACAATCAGTTGCAGATGACAACTGCAACCAATAATGTTATTCCTGTTAATTATTTACCATCCTTTCTTTCATTACACTGTATTGTCAGCTTATGTAATAGTGTGTCTGAAGGCAGCAGCAAAGTGCACAGAAAAACAAAAATATTATGATCCCGAAAAAGAGAACCTGATACTGCACAGTACAGGAGCCTGTTAATGTCAACAATCAATTGGTAATTATACAATAGTTATTACCACAGCTATAATGCACACACACACAAAGTGACAACATTTTAACTTTTAAGGTCAACTATTATAGCATTGTGCAGGTAGGAATATGATACCCGATGTATCTTGTGCAAAGAAGGATGGAAAATACTTTGCAGCAGTGCCAGTGTGCTGCCAGCCTCTGTCCTGCACCATCCTCTTCAGCTCTCGTATAACCTGGTAACATTGGGGTAACTGCAAAATTGATCCCATTTCTGATTCTGCTTTGAAAACTACACTTGGAAAACTCTTTGTGTCACTCCTCAACATCATACTTGTCCCATCTGCATTATACCACATATAATGAACACTGCAATGGCTCAAGTACCTTTTACATACCTAAACTACCACCAAAATCAGAGTTAAATGTTCTATGTGCACCCCAAGTGCACACTACAGGCAGCTACGGGAGAAACACACCATTACCTGCAGTGTCATGTGATACACTGTGCCTTGCAACTGGACTTATTACTTCACCATTTGCCTTCTTGGTGCATACCACAATAAACACTTTGTAAAATTGTCAAGATACATTTTCCCACTTTATTGTGGAATATCCGTAAAACCATAAGGGTGTATGGAGAGAGCGAATTGTGCCAATTTCCTAATGTTGGTTCTTTTATTAACTCCTCATCTTTTTCTGCATTTATTGTATTCAGTTTTATAACTTTTTTTATATCATCCAAAGCTATGTGTGTAAAAAGTGATGGACAATTCACATGAGCATAGCTAGATGTAAAGGCAAACTTCCATATAAACTACGAAATATATTCCCACATTTCTATCATATGTCAACACACAGCTCCATAGCAAGTAAGCCAAAGAGAACAGGTGATACTAGGCAAATTCAATATTGTCTATACGTGTACACGCGCGCGCGGGTGTGTGTGTGTGTGGAGGGGGGGGGGGGGGGGGGGGGGCGGTAAGTGTGTAACGTCTCATAAAATTTTTACTAAAAGATAAAAACAGTCACCCGCTGTTTGTGCAGAACTTATTCGATGTACGGCACTATTACAGTAATCAGGTGCATACATATCATTTTCTTACCCCTCGTTTTAAAAAGATTTCAGTTTCTTCGAATAAAACCTGCAAGCCTTACAAATACAATTCTATGTGGTATCAGAATAGGCAAATGCTTAATTCTGTTTCCCGAGTCACTCTCGGGGTTCACAGATATTACTTAATATTGTTTGAAACACCGCGGGAAGTGGCTGTGTACTTTCCGAACCTACTTAGGAGTACATACATGAAACATATTTACAAAACATTTTAAAAGGCCAAATGCATTTCCTTAGCCCAATAGCTTTTACTCACCTTCTTATGTTTCTTTCCCATGACGACGCTTTAAATTAGGCGAAAATACTAATGTAAAAAGGTTAAAAGTTCTTTCGACCAAGGCCTTCCTTCCACTCTACACCCTCATTCGCACTTGACAGCCAGATGATAACAGCTGAAGTTGCTACCCCACGAACTATCTTGTATTCGCGCTGCATGTAAACCACATTATCAACAAAACACCGTAGCACGTGCCTATAAAAGTAAACACTAAACAATCCAAAGCTAAAGTCATATACTCTTTGAACAAGAGATCACCCGCTACATTGCCATCCTCGTGTCTTTATTTGTATATACTTCGTGAAAGATCTTTGGTTTCAAACAAGTAAAGAGCAATAGTTACTCTCCCATTTCTTTGTGAAAAAAGCAGGAAAAAGTTGTTAAAAAACATACAAGTCGAGTGTATTAAATAAAAACAGCAGGACCAGAACAATAATTACGGACAGTGCCCCCGTCGTGGAGCTACACAATCGAGAATTACAGGGAGCGGCAGCTCTCCTGAACATGAGTATGGACATCGAGCGAACGACGAGCGCTGCAACAAATCGCACACTGGAGCGGAAGGAAGAATTATTTAAAAGAGAGGAGACGAGCAGTCATCATTCCACAACTCCAACAACAAATAACGAAGGAGATAAAACATCCGACATCGCTCAACACAGGTATGTGACAATTTTAATTAAAATAATGGATCAAGTTCCCTTCCACGAAGGGGGACTTGGAGGTCGGCAGCGTGTGATTCTGAGTACAAGCAGAAAATCATAAATCTCAAGTTTGTGGCGAATTCGGATTGATCTAGCAGAAAGAGAGGCTGCAAACAAGCGTGTGGAGGACAACACGCTTCATCAGAAACAGATGGTAGCAAACATATCAGCAAGGAGTTATTAGAAATGTAGATCCCAAATTAACAGAGTTAAAGTTGAAACATGCTATTCAGTCTACTTTCACAGTCACCCATGTACGCAGAATGATCAAAAGAAAAAGTAATTTAGAAACAACGAACTACATACCCTGGCAAACGCAGTTCCTACCAGAATATGTGACTATATACGGTATGAAGTGTAATGTTAGACCCTACATACCCCTAGTGACACAGTGTTTTAAATGCCTTTGATATGGTCATCTTAGTAATCAATGTCAGTCACAGTCTCAATGCAGTCAGTGTGGAATGAACCATGGACATGTGAAATAATGTGCTGTGTCCACTGTAAAGGGAACCACACATCGAGAGATAAGTCTTGCTCAGTGCATCTCAAACAACAAAAGATTAAGAAAGCGTGAGCTACATACAATATATCCTTTAAGAAAGCTGAAGAATATGGAAACCAAAGACCTTATGCTGCTGTGGCAGAGAACCTTGATACGAGTAAATCGGATTGGGAGAAAGAGTCCCCCACCCTCCTGTCCCACCTGTGAAAGCTATTCAGTACGGTTTCATGACAACTGTTCATCACAGTAGGCCAAAACAAGACTAAGCCAACTCCAAGTTCTGTTTCTGCAAATACAAATTTACCAAAATCTCCTGTTAAAGAAAATACATATGCACCATGACCACATACTCCTGCACCACAACACGCAGTTATATCAGGAGTGGAGGATAAGAACATGGCGATAATCGAATAGTTGGTAGCTGGAATAACAAATCTAATACACAGTTTACTTCATTAAACAAAGATAGTTTGGATCAAGCGAATATGTACAATATGGTTGCTCTGATAGTATAAAACGAATATGGATCAGGACAGAAAGAGGTTATAATTACATTCTACTCAAATAAACAGATATTAATGTTCTCCACTGGAATGCTAGATCATATATGCTACTAGAGAGTCATTCATGTATGAAATTTTTACTGAAGACTATTCTATCGCTGTTATAAATGAATCCTCTATTAAACCAAACATTTCTATTAGATGTCGAGGATATCAGGTGATAAGATCGGATCGAGAGGATGGAAAATGTGGGGTAGCCATATCAATTGGAACAAAATTCAACAGTAAACCCATTACAGTGACACTGCCTAACCTTTACTTTCAACCAATGACAGTAGAAGTAAGTACTAACAAATTTAATTTCTCCAGTGCATCTGAAAATCGTCCCCCAAACATGTATAAATTTCTAACAACACATATGTTGCAACATACATCAAAACCAATCCTAACATGTGGGGACTTCAGTGCCCATCAAACAGCACGGGGGTGTCATATGAATGATAAGGCAGGGGAGTATATAATGTATTGCATTGATGATTATAGCACAATGATGGATTTGTAACATCAAACCAAAGACCGTGAATGAGACCAACTGCAGTGGCTTCTCCCTGTATGAACCAAATCACAGCATGCTATGTTCTGCAGGATGCTATGGGATCAGATCATTTCCCTATAACCATGAATATGAGAAAAGTAACTGAGCACATGTTGCCAACAGATTGACACAGAACATGAACAAAGTGGTTTGGTATAAATATCGCCAAATCTTTGAATTGGAAGTAAAATCGATAGGAAAAACCAACCTTCACACAGGGCCTATACACAACTACAGAACAGCATATATTATGTAGCAAATAAATTCATCCCAAAACGACATTTACCAACAAAAGCAAGATGAATGGGTAATTCATTGTGGAATAAAGACTGCAATAAAGCAAAACAAGACAGAAAGCAGCGTTATGTGAATATGTTAAACAGCCTAATGTGAACAGATTTTTGTTCTATAAACAAATGGCGGCTAAAACCAAGGAAATACTGAAATCCAAAAAGGAGAGTAGTTGGATAAAATATTATAATAGTTTGAGCAATAACACTAAATCAACAGAGATATGGCAGAAGGTCAACAGATTTAGGAATATTGGCCGTGGAGTCAATAATATACAATAATATGAGTGGATAGAAGAATTCTGTGACCGTCTTGTCCCAACAAGTGTTCACAATAAGCTAGTCAGGAGACAAAGGGGAACTCCTGCAACTCAACATGTGCTGACTATGCACTTAAGTATTGATGACTTAATGTCGGTCATCAAAGACAGCCCTAACACTGCACCAGGACTCGACCAGATCACATATTCCACGACACAAGATTTGCCTGACAATGCTATAGAATTACTTCTTCAAATCAATAGTGGAATTTGGATGCATCAAGAATTGGTTCCAGAATGGGAGACATAGATCATAGCCCCCTTATATACTAAATGGAAAGCTCCATTATTAGTCACATCCTACACACTGTTTGCATTGTCATCATGTCTTGCTAAAATACTGGAAAAACTAATCAAAAGGCGATTGGAATGGTGGGTAGAGTCTTTGTTCTTACTAACTGGATTGCAATTCGGGTTCTATAGAGGCTACATGGACAAAATTTCAATATTAGTTTCCACCATGTTAGCTGGTTCTGGTGAGAACAAATACGCAGAACCACTATTGTCGGATACTGCATAAGCATACGATAATATTCAGACAAATGTATTATTAGATAAGTTACTACTTTTAGGAGCTCCACCTGAATTTTCTAGAAGTCATATCGTCATTAATCTGTGAATGAACTGTATATATTAGCAACAATACTGGATTCAAGGGTCCACACTTGGTGGACAGCAGCATGCCCGAAAGATCGTACTCAGTCCACTAGTACAAGCAATATATACCTATGAAATGGAAAGGGCAGTAACTCAACCAGATAGAATTATAGAGTCTGTAGATGACATATGTGTATTTCCTTCCTATGTATTACTGCAGGAGGCGATGAACAATCTTACATCTTGAATAAAGAACGTGAGTTGGTTGCTTTGTGGAAATGACCTGGTAATGGCGCCTGAGAAATCTTCAGTAATCATATTCGCCAGGAATGGCTACATACAAAGAAATTGTTTAATATGCATAGACGATAAAGTAATACACGTCAAAACGCTTATTTGGTTTTAGGAATGACACTAGGCAGCAAGCTTCCTTGGATGGCATATATTCAAATCTTAATTGAAACCAGTGAGCTAACGCTTAATACTATTCGATTACTACAAAATGGTGGGGAGAGCATACTTCAGTGCTGCTGCTACTGTGTAGTGTCGCCACATTGTACTCGACAGGAATAAAGGTGTTATGAATTAATAATGTTTCTTTGGCGTTTCTGACGCTTCCACAGCCATTTCCTAGCATCCTAACAACTCGAGAGGTCAGCGCTCGGCCATCCAGTCCACTGTAGGCGACCGGGACCACCAGGGCGCCTACAACTATATCGCTCACTCATTAGATCCAGATTAGATTATCGATGTATATACTAGAAATAAACAACATGCAAAATGTCAGAGAAGCTGGATAATTGCAGTACCGCTGTATACAAACCTGCTTACAAGTAATGAAATCCACGCCAATAAATGCATTCCTGGTGGAAGCACAAGAGATTCCGCTCCTTATGAGGAGAAAGATGCTTGTGCAACAATACATAGTACAGAAATTATTATGCTCTTAGCATCCAATCCATCAGATTTTACGACTGTACTGTCCTCTCCAGATGGCAGAAAGCCTTTTGATTTAATTCCAACATATAACGATTTGTCAGATGAGTGCAAAGATATTGCCACATATGACCTTTTTACCAATATGGCTATTTCATAATCAGGGATCATCTAATTTGAAACAATAGAGGGAGAGTCTGACTTCTTGGAGATAACTGCAGCCTGCAGACACAAATGGAGGAAACAAGACAATGCGTAAGCCACATACACGCAGAAGGATCAAAGATAGCAGGAGAAGACAACACAGGATGTGGTATATTAGTCCACAGCTCCAGATGACCTGAAAATATAAATATCTGCAACTGTTTCTATGACAGTGGTTTGAAAATTTCCCAGAACAGAATAGAAAAGAAGTACTTACATCGCTGAAAGTTTTTTATTTTTCAAAGTAGTCTCCTTGTAGATTAACCCTTTCGATCACGAATTATTTTTTCCTGAAAAAAATCCTTGATTTTCTATCCAGTACTTCGAATTAAATTATGATTTTTCAGATGTATAAAATATTCCTAGGTGCCCCAAAGGGGGGATACAACGCGTCCCGAAATGTGTTCAAGTGAGTGCAGTATAAGTCAAAAAGTCAAAGTATTTGATTTTATTTCAAAAACATACATAAATTAGGGAAAGTTTACTTAATGATTATATACATAAACTATGGTTTTTCACTTTTGAAGAATGATAATCAAAGAAACAATTTATTTTCTATACAGACATAAGTGAAAGTTATATGTTACATAATAACATTTGGTTTTACCTTTGTAACCCGATTTCTTGTACCTGTCAAATGATTTTTTGTCGCTGACCTCTGGAAGAGACCCAAAGTTTTCCAAACAAACTTCAGCTGACTCTGGACGAACTTCCGCATTGGCTCATTTTGAAGTACTTGGACTCTCACTATTGGGACACCCCTTTTCCTGGCACCTGGCTTATCTGCTTTTGTCAGTAATTTCGCCACATTTTCCCTAAAATGAAGCAAATCAAGGGTCTTATTTTTAGGAGCACCTAATTCTTATGCACTTTTCTTGTACTCAGTCCATGCATTTACACATGAAATACCAATTGTATGAGCGAACATGCGTCCACCTTTAGGTTGGAAATTTGGCTATAACCCGTCGAAAATAACTGTCGAAAATAGTGTTTGGTTTCAAGAGCAGCTAACTGCATGATGTCCTCGGGTGCAAAGCCTGCTAAATGCCCTATAGGCGTGGCTCTCGCCCTGTCATGTTCAGATACAAAGCACGTGAACAGACATCAGAGTTTCCAATCTGGACATTCAAAGCTATCTTTCAGAGCGGATATTTTTCTTATTCAGCTTTACATTGGCTGGGCTGTAACAAATTCTTGCGCAACAATAACAATCCTGCTTCCAATGCATAGTCATTTGGATGGGCTGAATGTTTCGTGATTATCTCAGTGTCAATTATCATGAAGTTAGCGAGCTTTGCGTCTAGACTACTCAGCTCACAGTAAGTGTTGTTGTTGCGGTCTTCAGTCCTGAGACTAGTTTGATGCAGCTCTCCATGCTACTCTATCCCGTGCAAGCTTCTTCATCTCCCAGTACTTACTGCAACCTATGTCCTTCTGAATCTGCTTAGTGTATTCATCTCTTGGTCTCCCTCTATGATTTTTACCCTCCACACTGCCCTCCAATGCTAAATTTGTGATCCATTGTTGCCTCAGAACATGTCCTACCAACCGGTCTCTTCTTCTAGTCAAGTTGTGCCATAAACTCCTCTTCTCCCCAATCCTATTCAGTACTTCCTCATTAGTTATGTGATCTACCCATCTAATCTTCAGCATTCTTCTGTAGCACCACGTTTCAAAAGATTATATTCTCTTCTTGTCCAAAATATTTATCGTCCATGTTTCACTTCATTACATGGCTACACTCCATACAAATACTTTCAGAAACGACTTCTTGACACTTAAATCTATACTCGATGTTAACAAATTTCTTTTCTTCAGAAACGCTTTTCTTGCCATTGCCAGTCTACATTTTATATCCTCTCTACTTCAACCATCATCAGTTATTTTGCTCCCCAAATAGCAAATCTCCTTTACTACTTTAAGTGTCTCATTACCAAATCTAATTCCCTCAGCATTACCCAACTTAATTCGACTACATTCCACTATCCTCGTTTTGCTTTTGTTGATGTTTATCTTATATCCTCCTTTCAAGATACTTTCCATTCCATTCAACTGGTCTTCCAAGTCCTTTGCTGTCTCTGACAGAATTACAATGTCATCGGCGAACCTCAACGTTTTTATTTCTTCTCCATGGACTTTAATACCTACTCTGAATTCTTCTTTTGTTTCCTTTACTGCTTGCTCAATATACAGATTGAATACATTGGGTAGAGGCTACAACCCTGTTTCACTCTCTTCCCAACCATGTCCCTCGACTCTTATAACTGCTGTATGGTTTCTGTACAAATTGTAAATAGCCTTTTGCTCCCTGTATTTTACCCCTTCCACCTTTAGAATTTGAAAGAGAGTATTCCAGTGAGCATTGTCAAAAGCTTTCTCTAAGTCTACAAATGCTAGAAACATAGGTTTGCCTTTGTTTAATCTTTCTTCTAAGATAAGTCTTAACGTCAGCATTGCCTCATGTGTTCCAGTATTTCTACGGAATCCAAACTGATCTTCTCCAAGGTTGGCTTCTACTAGTTCCATTCATCTGTAAGGAATTCGTGTTAGTATTTTGCAGCTGTGGCTTATTAAACTGAAAGTTTGTAATTTTCACATCTGTCAACACCTGCTTTCTTTGGGATTGGAATTATTATATTCTTCTTGAAGTCTGAGGGTATATCGCCTGTCTCATACATCTTGCTCACCAGATGGTAGAGTCTGGTTAGGACTGGCTCTTCCAAGGCCGTCAATAGTCCCAATGGAATGTTGTCTACTCCCCGGGCCTTGTTTCGACTCAGGTCTTTCAGTGCTCTGTCAAATTCTTCACGCAGTATCGTATCTTCCATTTCATCTTCATCTACATCCTCTTCCATTTCCATAATATTGTCCTCATGTACATCGCCCTTGTATAGACCCTCTATATACTCCTTCCACCTTTCTGCTTCCCCTTCTTTGCTTAGAACTGGGTTTCCATCTGAGCTCTTGATATTCATACAAGTGGTTCTCTTTTCTCCAAAGGTCTCTTTAATTTTCCTGTAGGCAGTATCTTACCCCTAGTGAGATAAGCCCCTGCATCCTTACATTTGTCCTCTAGCCATCCCTGCTTAGCCATTTTGCACTTCCTGTCAATCTCATTTTTGAGACGTTTGTATTCCCTTTTGCCTGCTTCATTTACTGCACTTTTATATTTTCTCCTATCATCAATTAAATACAATATTTCTTCTGTTACCCAAGGATTTCTACTAGCCCTCATCTTTTTACCTACTTGATTCCCTGCTGCCTTCAGTGCTTCATCCCTCAGAGCTACCCATTCTTCTTCTACTGTACTTATTTCCTCCATTCCTGTCAATTGTTCCCTTATGCTCTCCCTGAAACTCTGGACAACCTCTGGTTCTTTCAGTTTATCCAGGTCTTACCTCCTTAAATTCCCACCTTTTTGCAGTTTCTTCAAATTTAATCTGCAGTTCATAACCAATAGATTGTGTTCAGAGTCGACATCTGCCCCTGGAAATGTCTTACAATTTAAAACCTGGTTCCGAAATCTCTGTCTTGTTGTTGTTGTTGTTGTCTTCAGTCCTGAGACTGGTTTGATGCAGCTCTCCATGCTACTCTATCCTGTGCAAGCTGCTTCATCTCCCAGTACCTACTGCAACCTACATCCTTTTGAATCTGCTTAGTGTACTCATCTCTCGGTCTCCCTCTACGATTTTTACCCTCCACGCTGCCCTCCAACGCGAAATTTGTGATCCCTTGATGCCTCAAAACATGTCCTACCAACCGATCCCTTCTTCTAGTCAAGTTGTGCCACAAACTTCTCTTCTCCCCAATCCTATTCAATACCTCCTCATTAGTTACGTGATCTATCCACCTTATCTTCAGTATTCTTCTGTAGCACCACATTTCGAAAGCTTCTATTCTCTTCTTGTCCAAACTAGTAATCGTCCATGTTTCACTTCCATACATGGCTACACTCCAAACAAATACTTTCAGAAACGACTTCCTGATACATAAATCTATATTCGATGTTAACAAATTTCTCTTCTTCAGAAACGCTTTCCTTGCCATTGCCAGTCTACATTTTATATCCTCTCTACTTCGACCATCATCAGTTATTTTACTTCCTAAATAGCAAAACTCCTTTACTACTTTAAGTGTCTCATTTCCTAATCTAATTCCCTCAGCATCACCTGATTTAATTTGACTACATTCCATTATCCTCGTTTTGCTTTTGTTGATGTTCATCTTATATCCTCCTCTCAAGACACTGTCCATTCCGTTCAACTGCTCTTCCAAGTCCTTTGCCGTCTCTGATAGAATTACAATGTCATCGGCGAACCTCAAAGTTTTTACTTCGTCTACATGAATTTTAATACCTACTCCAAATTTTTCTTTTGTTTCCTTTGCTGCTTGCTCAATATACAGATTGAATAACATCGGGGAGAGGCTACAACCCTGTCTCACTCCTTTCCCAACCACTGCTTCCCTTTCATGTCCCTCAACTCTTATAACTGCCATCTGGTTTCTGTACAAATTGTAAATAGCCTTTCGCTCCCTGTATTTTACCCCTGCCACCTTTAGAATTTGAAAAAGAGTATTCCAGTCAACATTGTCAAAAGCTTTCTCTAAGTCTACAAATGCTAGAAACGTAGGTTTGCCTTTTCTTAATCTTTCTTCTAAGATAAGTCGTAAGGTCAGTATTGCCTCACGTGTTCCAACATTTCGACGGAATCCAAACTGATCCTCACCGAGGTCCGCATCTACCAGTTTTTCCATTCGTCTGTAAAGAATTCGCGTTAGTATTTTGCAGCTGTGACTTATTAAACTGACAGTTCGGTAATTTTCACATCTGTCAGCGCCTGCTTTCTTTGGGATTGGAATTATTATATTCTTCTTGAAGTCTGAGGGTATTTCGCCTGTCTCATACGTCTTGCTCACCAGCTGGTAGAGTTTTGTCATGACTGGCTCTCCCAAGGCCGTCAGTAGTTCTAATGGAATGTTGTCTACTCCGGGGGCTTTGTTTCGACTCAGGTCTTTCAGTGCTCTGTCAAACTCTTCACGCAGTATCGTATCTCCCATTTCGTCTTCATCTACATCCTCTTCCATTTCCATAATATTGTCCTCTCTGACTTACCATTATATAATCTATCTGATGCCTTTTAGTATCTCCGGGATTCTTCCATGTATACAACCTTCTTTTATGATTCTTGAACCATGTGTTAGCTATGATAAGTTATGCTCTGTGCAAAATTCTACCAGACAGCTTCCTCTTTCATTTCTTAGCCCTAAGCCATATTCACCCACTATGTTTCCTTCTCTCCCTTTTCCTACACTCGAATTCCACTCACCCATGACTATTAAATTTTCGTCTTCCTTCACTATCTGAATAATTTCTTTTATCTCATCACACATTTCATCAATTTCTTCTTCATCTGCAGAGTTAGTTGGCATATAAACTTGCACTACTGTAGTAGGCATGGGCTTCGGGTCTATCTTGGCCACATTAATGCGATCACTATGCTGTTGGTAGTAGCTTACCTGCACTTATATTTTTTCATTCATTATTAAACCTACTCCTGCATTTGTATTTATTTGTATTTATAACCCTGTATTCGCCTGACCAAAAGTCTTGTTCCTCCTGCCACCAAACTTCACAAATTCTCACTATATCTAACTTTCACCTAGCCATTACCCTTTTTAAATTTTCTAACCTACCTGCCCGATTAAGGGATCTGACATTCCACACTCCGATGCACAGAACGCCAGTTCTCTTTCTCCTGATAATGACGTCCTCTTGAGTAGTCCCCACTTGGAGATTCGAATGGGGGACTATTTTACCTCCGGAATATTTTACCCAAGAGGACGCCATCATCATTTAACCATACAGTAAAGCTGCATGTCCTCAGGAAAAATTATGGCTGTAGTTTCCCCTTGCTTTCAGCCGTTCGCAGTACCAGCACAGCAAGACCGTTTTGGTTAGTGTTACAAGGCCAGATCAATCAATCATCCAGACTGTTGCTC
The DNA here is from genome assembly GCF_023897955.1 of Schistocerca gregaria. Taxonomy (NCBI): domain Eukaryota; kingdom Metazoa; phylum Arthropoda; class Insecta; order Orthoptera; family Acrididae; genus Schistocerca; species Schistocerca gregaria. The sequence continues at coordinate 554,259,556 of NC_064920.1, forward strand.
CTGCAACTACTGAAAAGGCTACTGCCCCTCTTCAGGAACTACACCTATGTCTGGCCTCTCAACAGATATCCCTCTGTTGTGGTTGCACCTATGGTATGGCCATCTGTATCTCTGAGGCACGCAAGCCTCCCCACCAACGGCAAGGTCCATGGTTCACAGTATACCATATGATATAGAACGTCTAACATTACCTCCACCATCGTCCTCTTGTTCAAAATTATCGCCAGGATCATAGATTAGATCGTCAATTTCAAATGAATGAGGGAGCTCTATAACTTATTCTGTAAGTAGCCTTCGTCTATCTTGGACACAGAGCGTTGTGAAATCACCATAAGATGACTAAAAAGATAGCGAAATAATGTTCTAAATTTCTTTGCTGTTACAGGCTTTCAAACACAATGTCCTCATTTGGAGATGTGATACAGTATTAAATATGTCACTTACCTTCCGTTCTGGTGTTTTCTGTATTACACCCTCTGCTGTTCTAATGAATGAATCATTCTAAGACAGAAATACAAGAGCAAGCTAGACAGTAACACCTTTCAGAATTTTCAGTCAAATCAGTCTCCACGGTGTCTATGTTGTCATAGTTTCTTGGAAAGACTTTAAAAACAGTTTCTTCTGTTTATGAGCCTCCTTACAATTCAAGTCACCAGCTACCCTACAGCTACATTTCACGAAATACTATTGTGTAGAAATATTTCATCTGAATCGAACTTACTGTGGCGTCCTTCTGTTGACAACTTTATCGGATCGTGTATTACATTGTACACAATTTTTAACTTACATTCCACATATGGGGTGCCACCAATCTATAGCTCCTGCTGCCTTTTCTGTGCTTAATATTTACACATTTCTTTCTTTAAATAATAATAATAATGGTACACCTGTTATAGCTGCTCCATCAATGTGTGAGAAGTTGTTTGTGAATGGAAGCTATTGCATATTTTTTTTGTATACTTTATTCGGAAATCCAGAAAGATCTCTTTCTGGCCAGACAACAAATACCTGATCTTTCAACTAAATTCAAGATATATATATAAACATGAAATGATGTACGCAAAAATATTCTGAGTTCTCTTCAGTAGTTGGCAACTTAACTCGACATGAATGCTATTCTGGGAATAACTAACTGAGGAATAATATGGAGATGTAAAATATGCACTTCAAGTTAACCAGTGGTTAGCCTATTCCCCAGCTGTACACCTAGCCTTCAATGACATCAACAACGACTTCCTTCCAACCCCGACTGTCGATGTATATTCATAATATTGGAAAACTATTCTGTGATTCTTAAATACTTAATTGCACTCACTCAGTGAGGTAATTGTGGTTTTATACCTGAGAACGTTTCAGTTCGACGAATAATTGAGGCCACAGAAGTAGCCATGATCACCCCAGTCATCAACCAATATTGACCACTGCCAGCAGAAAAGAGGAAGGCTGTGCAAACGGCAAAAACCAACCTGCGGGAGACGTCGCCAGTTGCCGTCCACCACTGTCTGCCAGGCAGACACAGCAGGGGCTACAACCATAGTCAGATTCACAGACAACTGGGAGTGAGCCGAATCAAGATAAATCCAGTTCACATCTGTCACTCCTTGCCAAGTAGTCAGAGCATAGGCTTCCACTCATCATCATGGAGGTTAAGAAAGCCTACTAAGGATTCCTGCAGTATCTCAAACAGTGAACGATAGCCACCTTCGCTATGTGAGCTGCAGATATGACAGTGTGCGAGACCAAATTTCAATTGTCAAGAGACTTTGCTTCTTTTTTGCACTTGCCATTGTCCCATAAATTCACCAAGGTTGTCTAAAATGGGTTTCGCACAGTGTGCAGACCATGACCTCTTAAAAGAAGTTCTAGAGCACACTGGATTTGGTGTTTGTACAGTGACATACATCAAATCCACTCAGATGCAGAGAGGGTCATATTCACTCTTGGTGGCTGCCAACAACAAACAAGAGAGTAGAGGGTGGCTGACACTCTGGCCATTGTCGAAAGTCTGTGAGAAAAGGAAGTCTTGCCCTAGTGCCTCCACTACCAAGAGCTGGGAAATTTGGCACGCTACTATACCTTCCCTGTGACACACATGAGTGCAAGATGCCCACTACCCAAGATGCACCCTCCCAAGTGCAACAACTGGTGGCCTGCAAGTCATGAGCTTCTATGACTGTGAGGTGTTGAAGGTCGTGGTAGCCCCCGAAGTGGAGTCCCACTCAAGAAGCTGACAATCCCATCCAACATCCACAAGCAGGTGCACAGACTCCCGCCAGACCATCAGTACTGAAGAACTTGACAGGTCACAGTATAAACTGCCGTTTACACATCTTCTGAAAATGAAGTTCTTATTATGTTTATACAGAGAAGTGGCGCAATATACGAGAGTTTGCGATTGAATCTCGCCTCATGCACTTTAATTTGTTCCTCTTCCAGTCAGAATGATTTTCTTACCTTATACGGCATTTCTCCATCATAAACATCCTTGATAATGGAGGAAGTGATAAAACACTCTTGATATTTTGTCCAACAATAACACTTTATCCTTCTCCATGAACTGACAAACCAGCCAGCCAATAAAACCGGGCCAAATTATTAGGTACAGCCAGCATGCTATTGTTTTTTGTTTCATGATAGCGTGCATTTAGGACAACTTCACAAACTGCCACACATAGGTTCAAAACTAACATTCAAGAAGCTGGGGAAGCAGCTTTCTTCAGACAAAATACACAATTTGTATATTGCAAGTTTTGCATCTTCAATCCTTGTTATATAAGGGCACTTGTTAAGGATATACCAAGTTCTGATACTTCATCGTACAATGAATTCACTGAGTTTTGATTTGCAAGGAAAAGTGGATACATCGACTTTTGCAACTGCAGTCTGTTCTGCAGGTAGGTTTTAGGACAGACAAAAGCACTTTTGCTTGTGTTTCAAAGGGATATTCGATAGAGGGCAACATGGAGCACAAAACGGTCGCGAGTTCGAATCCTGTGATATCCTTAGGTTAGTTATGTTTAAGTAGTTCTAAGTCCAGGGGACTGATGACCTCAGATGATAAGTCCCATAGTGTTTAGAGCCATTTGAACCATTTTTTTAGATGGAGAGACGAACCATAACAGGAGCGGAGAAAGTATGTGCAGTCATGTGGAGAGCTAAACATACCCTAATTGTAAAATTTATCAGATAGAAGTCAAGCCAACTATAGATAAGCTAAGTAGCATAAAAACAGTTGATGTGCTATACAAAGCATTCCCAAGCAGCACACAGTAAACTCAGAAGTAATAGTTATAACATCACAGCGCTCAATGGCGAGGTTATCAGCGTCCTTACAAATATTAAAATAAACGAATGTGGATAAAAGGGTTAAAAATGTCACAATGTGAGGAGCAAACCTATAAAATTACACTCACTCACTTACTTTCTCACTCACTCCCACCTCACTCGCAGTGGCCCAGACAATCACTCCATCGTACACTCTGTAAGACAAAGGAGGAATACCTGGGATTAAAACATATGTCAAACGACAGAGGAACCAAAAAATGGCAAAATTAATTGCGACCGGCTGATCACTTACAGGAAACATGGGGAAGCCACCTTCTCAGCACATTAAGATCATCTCCCTAAGATTTTTGGAAACTAGTTGGAGATATCACAGAACCTTAAAACTGTAACCAAATTCAAATTCATTTGAACGACACTTAAAATAGTGCTGCTGCCCTCTGGTCTGAAACTGAAACACAGTATAGTAAAATGTGGTGCACAGTGATAGTTACGCAACAAATACGAAACATTGGATGGTCCTCTCGTTGGAGCAAGAAGTCATGCATCAGAGGGCTGTGGCTTATGTGAAAACGAATAAGAAGGATCCCATACATTCATCATGGCTCAAAGGAAGCATGCCACAGCTGTGTTGTAGACTTTACTGCATGTAGCCTATTATATGTCATTTCCAGCCACTGGTCTTTCTACCAACACGTTACTCTGTAGCTCAGCAGGAAGATGATAGCATGTAGGGGGATGGCACACTGAAGTATGTGAGGATCATGACGTGTCTCCTTGGTTACTACATTCGCCATTTCGTTTTATTAATACTCGAAGTGCCCTGGTACCCAGCAAAAAGACGCTTCCTTCCCAAGCCTGTGTAGATAAAATGGGCCTCCTGGATATCCGGTATTATTTTATTTGCTAAATACAATATTGTACTTGGAGACTCGAAACAGACAAGAAACTTATTACTAGAAGCAGGCCTCATCTGCTCCAGTGCCTGCAAGATCGCCTAGCTTCTGCTTCGAATAGAGTAATATCTTAAACAGTTGAACTTCGAGAAGATAATGAGGGAAAACCACAGAGCAACTAAAGGACTCCCCCCGTTTAAACTCATCTGTAAAGACGATTGTCGAATCGTGGTGCTCAGTTAAAATGGTCCAAAATAAAGTATTAAAAACATATTCAGGAATGGAATCTCTCCTGTATTGCACTAAATCTAAAATTACTCTGGGCCTGAGCAATAACCAGAGTGGTAAATTGCTCAAAGCTAGATTTCAGGTTGTACTTGCTCCACACCAAGTGACTCCAGAACATGCTGTACATGGATCTCAGACAATCTTCTTTGCTTATGGACGATTGGAGAAAAGGTGTCACAGAGGCGGATGAGCAACAGCATGGTATTGCAAGTGAATTAGGAGCTGTGAGGAACTCACATGCCTGACGCCCTATGGAGAAGTGTCGCTAGATGGTGAGTGGCAGTTCCTCAGTCTGAGCACAGAGAGTGGGTATGGGGTTGGTCCTATAAGCCCCCATCACCAGCCTTATCCCTTCATGGTTAATAGCGACAATTATGTTCTGACAAGAATGCCTTGCTGATTTGTGTACTGTGCACCCCTAGTCTAGTTTGTAACATAGAAAGTTCTACAAAAAAGGCAGTAAAAACAACCTGTCTGCTCTCCAACACCCATGCCTAAGGCATTTTATGATATTCAGGACCTTCTGAGTTCTGGCTTACTGGTGTCTCAGGTATGGCAACCACGACAATTTGGAGTAAAAAATTAGGTCCAGAAACCTCACTGAGTCTTTAAAATGTAGAATGGTGTCTCTCATATGCAGTCAGATAAATTAAAAATACGAAGAGAACGATTAAAATGAACACACACACACACAAATCAGATAAATTAAAAATACGAAGAGAACGATTAAAATGAACATACACACACAGACACTTATCTGCACAAAACTGAAAACATGTCTTTGCAGACCGCTCCTCTATTTTTTGCATTATAAGCTGCAATCGATTCGTAGCTGTTTGAGCACTGGAGGAGGAACAGAAAACAGCAAAATAATCCAGAAGTAAGGAGCATTGTACAGGACTCCTTACTGTAGTCATGATACTGTATATGGCTATGGCAAAGAGTGTAACAATTTAAAACACTGCCCTAAGTGACACCATTCTCCTGCTCAAAACAATCCAATAGTGTGTCAACAACTCAGGACCTAAAAACCGCTTACACGAGAAAGACCATATGAAAAGGGGGAGGTGGTCGCGAAAGCCTCTCTAATGAAATTTCTCTAGAATACTTTGTCTCCAAGTACTGTCGTACACATTACTGATATCAGAGAGTACACTGAGACAGTGATGTTTACGTAGAAAAGCCTGCTGAATAGTCGCCTCTTGCAGGGCCAGGTTGTTGACAGTGCCTCTAACTCTCCTGAATCTGCACTGAGACTGTCCAAGCAGTTGCCTGGTCCCTAACAACCAGAGTAGATGATGGTTTACCATTCGCTCCAGGGTCATTCCGACACAATTTGTTAAAGCGACACTCTGGAAAAGTATTAGGGCATGTATGGTCCTTTCCTGGTTTGAGGAGAGGTATCAAAACTTCCTCTCTCCAAGAATTGGGAAAGTGAGGTGTCTGCCATATCAAATGGCAACAGTTCAGGAGGATTGCCTTTGATGTCAGCAAATGTTGGAGCATGCAGTACCGGATTTGGTCGTGACTGGTTGCACTATCATGTCCCAGACAGTGCCAATTCCAGCTCGCAAATGGAGAAAGCGTAATTGTAAGGCTCTGAATTGGTGGATCTGAAGTCCAACTTATCCCTCTCTACAGTTTCACTGTAGTGTCAAAATGCCGAATCCTGGCTACCAGTTGCAGTAGTCTTTGCAAAGTGTTCTGCCATCATCTGAGTGACGTCTCTGGGTGTTGTTTGGATACACTCCTGTTTCAGCATTGCTGCTATTGGTAAAGGACTGTTTCCTGAATATTTTCAGTGCACTTTCCACACTTTTTTAGAGCAATTTGAATGATTGATAGAGTCCAGGAGAAAAGAGGAGAGCAATTTCTCCACATGAGCAACTGACAGCGACTTAAAGATTCCTTCCAGTAGGAAGAAGCTACAAGAATCTACAACATTTATGTTCAGAAAAAACAGAACACCTTGAACGACTAGAGACAGGATGTTCATATTCGAAGGACTTGTACACTAATGTGTTCTAAAAAAATGATTAGCGTTTGAATCATGTCGACCTATGAGTTCAAGGTCAACATAGATATTGCAGTACAACACCAACTACCGGTAAAATGTGTCTGCAGCTCTTGTTGTCGCTATAAACCGAATGTAACGGATCAGTGAGACTTGAGCAGACATACAGGATGCCTCGTATCCATGAACCGTCAGTGAGTCTGACAGAGAGCCCATTATGAAAATTGCAACTCGTGTGGGATGAAGTGTTTCAGCAGTGCAATGTCCTTGTGCAGAATGGTACTAGGAAGATCATAGAGACCACCCCCTGAGAAGATCAACATCTCATATGAATGGCATTGCAGCACAGATCTACGTCCTCCTCGGTTCTGGTGGAACAATGGAACAGTGTAACACATAGTACACTATCCGGTGTGGCAGTCTGTCGCCATTTGTTATGGCATGGGTTAAGTGCACATCATCTACTTCTCTGCCTAACTTTGACGAATGTGCAGAAACATGCTGATGGCAATGGTTTATGGAACGACGTCATTGGGGGTTGGAATGGCATTATATAGACTGTGTTCAAACCAATCCACATTAGATCTATTTGAAAATTATGGCTGCATTTTCGTTCACCATAGACGGGGGGGGGGGGGGGGGGGGCGGGGAAGAGCGGTATCACAATGACTGCATTCGCACCAGACATACAGCGCTAACTGAAGACCTTCTTTCCTCCTTGCTACGATCAACTTGGGCTAATTTTCCATTATCATAAAAACTGAATTTATCTTTTGAGGAGTCTATTATGAAGTCCTTCTCCCTCACTGTATTCATTCTGATGATACAGTCTTCAAGTAATTTGTGAATCAACAGGAATAGGCACAAAATCTCTGCTGCCCCCACTTCATTTATAATGTCATCTGTATATGGATGGTTTGCAATCAGGTACCCATGACTCCAATCATCCTTTAGTTATGTACTGGAAATTTTGGCAGCTCTGTCTTCTGGGACACTCTCTTAAACAAATTATTCGATATTGCGTTTTCTTAAGCTCCAGTATTGATATTACCTTAATACGGGTGTCTAAGATTTCTGTCCATAGGGCTGAGACTGGTACTGTATGAGCAACTTCCTCACATGGATTCACATCCTCAGTTAATTCTTTCATTATACATAAATAACTGTTGCACCTAAAACAATTTACATATAGTTGTTTGCTCCCTCATAACCTCTTCATTGACCAAACCGCTTGCGCACACCCCAATAGTACTCGGCTCAAATTTATATGTCTGTTTAGATGGTATCATCCTTCACCTCTGATATTATGAGTGTTTGTTCTCTTCATTTTTGGTTATGTTCTGGTCTTGACTCTGGTAAATTTTGGTTACCCTGTGTCTGATGTTGCGACGTTATATACTAGATTATATCTGCTATTGTATTGTCCCTGACTGTTCCTGTTTGGTCTGAAACTGTTGTTGTCATTTTAGGGACGACATCTGTTGTTCTGTCCATTAAGATAGCTGTTATCACTGTCCTTTACCGTTATTTATCTCCAGACCATTGTTTTTACCATTACTGTCATTATAATAGACTCGCATATTCTCCTGTGTGTAACATTTATTTAGTTAACCCTCTGTCTCTGGTCTCCTTGCAACAAATCGAGTGAATTCAAAGCTGACAAAAATGTTCTAAATTTTCCTCAGACATATGAACTAATTTCTCTCTTAATCCCATCTGTAGCTTGGCCTTCAGGATCCTTAGAATACTTTGGTGATCATCGGTTTATCCCAACATTTTGCTTTGTTTAAGTATTTCTCAAAATATCTTCTTACATTCCCATTTCTATTTGAGAATGATTGGGGGTTGGAAACCTCCATTTTCAGTATCTCTTGAATGGCGCGCCTTCTCAAATTCTTCATGTGTTCAGCACCTATCTATCATGTCTGTTACCCATGAACTACCATCTCCTTGGATATATCCTGCTACATAATCAAAGCATTGTCTTACTGACCATTCTCATGATAACACACTCTTAAGTCTCCATGTAAATAGACTTGGATTGAGTGACCTTCTCCCTCGAAAAAATGCTTGAAATTGCCTCCATAATTGATTTTGCATAATCAACAGATGGTGACACAATTCCATAAGTATGTTCATTTGGGCTCCTACAAGAGTGTGCTCTGTACTTGCATAGTCACAAAAGACTCATGACTTGGGGCTCATGGTCTCCAGTCTAGATTAGATTAGATTAGATTAATACTTGTTCCATAGATCATGAATACGACACTTCGTAATGATGTGGAACGTGTCAGGTTAATAAAAGATGTCTGTACAAGAAATTACATTACACAAAATATTGCATGACACTAATGATTAAGTTTTTTTTTTTTTTTTTTTTTTTTTTTTACTTTATATCTAAAAATTCAGCCAATGAGTAGAAGGAGTTGTCATCTAGAAATTCTTTTAATTTATTTTTAAATGTTAGTTGGCTATCTGTCAGGCTTTTGATGCTGTTTGGTAGGTGCCCAAAGACTTTTGTGGCAGCATAATTTACCCCTTTCTGTGCCAAAGTCAGATTTAACCCTGCATAGTGAAGATCATCCTTTCTCCTGGTGTTATAGGTATGCACACTGCTATTACTTTTGAATTGGGTTGGATTATTATCAACAAATTTCATAAGGGAATATATATACTGTGAGGTTACTGTGAGGATCCCTAGATCCTTAAATAGATGTCTGCAGGATGACCGTGGGTGGGCTCCAGCAATTATTCTGATTACACGTTTTTGTGCAATGAATACTTTTCTACTCAACGATGAATTACCCCAGAATATGATGCCATACGAAAGCAGTGAATGAAAGTAGGCATAGTAAGCTAATTTACTGAGATTCTTATCACCAAAATTTGCAATAACCCTAATAGCATACGTAGCTGAACTCAGACGTTTCAGCAGACCATCAATGTGTTGCTTCCAGTTTAACCTCTCATCAATGGACACACCTAAAAATTTTGAAAATTCTACCTTAGCTACAGACTTCTGTTCAAATTCTATATTTATTACTGGAGTTTTGCCATTTACTGTACGGAACTGTATATACTGTGTTTTATCAAAATTTAAAGAGAGTCCGTTTGCTGAGAACCACTTAATAATTTTGTGAAAAACATCATTTACAATTACATCACTTAGTTCTTGGTTTTTGGATGTTATTACTATACTTGTATCATCAGCAAAAAGAACTAACTTTGCATCTTCATCAATGTGGAATGGTAAGTCATTAATGTATATCAAGAACAGTAAAGGACCTAAGACCGAACCCTGTGGGACCCCGTGCTTGATAGCACCCCAGTTTGAGGAATCAGCTGTTTTAACATTACACGAACCACTTATTTCAACTTTCTGTTCTTATTCCTACCTTCTCTAATTGCTCCTCACATTTCCTCTAAATCTTGAGTATATACTTCTGCATCTTATGTGAATTCCTTTTTCCATTTATCAAGTTCTATGTCTGTTTGATCTTGGACTTCCTTAAGTTCTCGATTCATTTTACTAGGTGGTTGTAAGCCTTCATCTACTGTGTTCTTCATGACTTCTTTAATACCTTTATCAACACACAGCAAAACTTGTAGCTCCTTATCTGACACTCAATTGTCTAACTGTTTGTTGAATTGCTGTTTTTGTGCTTGGGCCGTTTGTTCCTTAAGCACTTCGCATCCTGAAGCTATCTCCTTTGCCATTATGGAAATATTCTGCACTTCTGTCTCCATTGCCTGTTCTCTTTCCTGTGCGGTTTCTAATTTCTGTTTCATTCTGGTCATCTCCATGGGAAACTGCTCTTGAGCTTCTTATATACTCGTTATCTCCTCTTTCATTTCTGTTTGTTCATTGAACAGAGTAGTAACTTCATCTAATACCTTGGAAAGGCTTCCTTAGTGGGCAGTTTATCCAGCTTCCCCGACAAATTCTTCGCTTTGGTGGACAACTCTATTTGTTCAGTGGCAAAATTATCCACATTAGTTGATAAATTCACCACTGAGCCCAAAATGTTGGATTCCTCCAAAACTATATTGTTTACTGTGGCCAACATATTTACCTGCTCAGGGAATAAACTTGTTACAGTAGTCGAAATACTGTATTCGATTCTTCGGTAGCTAAATTTATTACTGTAGTCGATATATCCGCCTGCTAGGTGACTAAATTTGTTACTGTTGACATTGAGATTTTCATCTGATTGAATAGATCTGTCAAAGGATCGTTGCCTTCTCCCTGGCTTGTATCTACTGCTTGTTCTGAACTGGATTCCTCAGCACTCCTCTGACTGTTGGCTTCTTGTTACCGCTGCATTTTATAGTATGATCTGATTTTTTCCAGAACATGACAGTTTCCCTTAATCTTTACCTTCATATTATGGGATACCCTAACTGATCACCTAAATCACTGACAAAATTCACTAACACAAGATTCTTAAACACTTTATAAATCACTAACATATATGAACCAAACACTGGAAAATCCAGGATGGAATGTAACAATGGCATCTATGAAGAACACTTCACTATCTAAATATTAAATTCAGAAACAATGGTCTAGCTCTATTCTCTGAAAAATTCTCTATATAAACCAGATTGGCGTAGACAATGAGCTAGTATATTTCTCTTGTGTTTGCCTCAAATCCAGATTTGATCAGCATGAAACTCGTATGTGATGGACCCCCCTCATTATAGGTGACTGAGAAACTCAGATACAGCTGACACAGATTTACTGTATCACCACCAGTCTTATATGAGATCGTACAAAGACAAAGATTAATACACACACATCATGATACAACAATCACAATGATTTACAGCAAACTCATCCATCTGATAGTGCAGCAGCAGTCGACAATGACCTCAGATCAGTTGTGAATTTACTGTTCATATATAGGAACTCACCCCCCCCCCCCCCCATGAACCACGGATCTTGCCGTTGGTGGGGAGGCTTGCGTGCCTCAACGATACAGATAGCCGTACCGTAGGTGCAACCACAACGGAGGGGTATCTGTTGAGAGGCCAGACAAACGTGTGGTTCCTGAAGAGGGGCAGCAACCTTTTCAGTAGCTGCAGGGGCAACAGTCTGAATGATTGACTGATCTGGCCTTGTAACATTAACTAAAACAGCCTTGCTGTTGTGGTACTGCGAACGGCTGAAAGCAAGGGGAAACTACAAGTGTAACTTTTCCCGAGGGCATGCAGCTTTACTGTATGGATAAAAGGAGGTATTGAACAGGATTGGGGACAAGAGAAGTTTGTGGCACAACTTGACTAGAAGAAGGGATCGGTTGGCAGGACATGTCCTGAGGCATCAAGGGATCACAAATTTAGCATTGGAGGGCAGTGTGGAGGGTAAAAATCGCAGAGGGAGACCAAGAGATGAATACACTAAGCAGATTCAGAAGGATGTAGGTTGCAGTAGGTACTGGGAGATGAAGGAGCTTGCATAGGATAGATTAGCATGGAGAGCTGCATCAAGCCAGTCTCAAGACTGAAGACCTCAACAACAACAACAGATAGGAACTTATGTAGAATCCTCATATAGTGATTTGGAGCTATTCAGTTCGCATTTAGTCATATGGTGCGTAGCTGTTAAGCAGATTTTTCTTAACGGCAGGAAAATATCTCCTGTATTTCCTAGTGTGCTAGCAGGTCCATCAGCAAACATCACTAATCAAATGTCCAAAGTTCCTATATGGAAACTTTCCACAAACCCGAACTTCTGCAAATAATTAAGACTAGACTGATAGAATTACCTTTTAACACACCAGTACGTTCTTCTCCTGAAACTTACTCCAGTGGCTTCTGTATGTCTTTCTACACACTTGAAATAATTCAGTTCCAATCTATTTTACACCTGGTGTAAAATAATAGACGGTCATTAGTGTCAGAATCATGTACATATTCACATTAGCGACTCTCACAGTAGAGTCCCTCATTAATCACTAATTTTTCACCTAAGTGATCTCCTCACCCCAGAGCAACTATATGTCACAAAGTAAACATATTTCTCCTGCAGGTGAAATGCACTAGGTCCCTGTATTTTACAAAATTTCGCCTTAATATCTGAAAGGTCACTGAACCTTAGTTGATCGCCAACTAGCACAGACTCATACCAGGATAATATAATGCATGTTTATGCTCGCAGTCCACTTCTGGAGATGCTTCCACTTGCTTTTGAGGCAACAAATCCGTGGCCTGTTCATGCCACACAGTGGCTGGGCCTGCAAGAGCCACCTTGTATTGATGTGCTGCATTATTGCAGTGACTGGCCTGGACTGCCTCACGCTATATAGATATCTAGTTTTCGCTCCCACGTAAACACAACAGGTTTTTTGAAACGTGCTTAGATTGTCAAGTTACGTCTTGTTTTAAGAATATTCGATTACTATGGAGTTATAGTGCAGAGAAGGAGAAGAAGAAATGTTAGTCTGAGTATGAAGCTATCTGCCTATATATTTAAGTGAAGAGAAATAATGATTGTATTGACTGAATCAGAAACTGGTTCAGCTGTTTTCAAGGCACCATATTTAACTTGGCTAACACAACAGCGAAAAACGATTTCCGAAATTCCGTTTTCGCCTTCCGGAAGATGTGTCGAATGTAAACGGAATGCGTGAACTGGTCCGTACACATCATGTTCAGTCAGCTTTCGCTCAGTTTCACTGACGGCATGTGCCCGTGCTGGTCTCTGGCTAGGACCGTAGCTTCGGCACAGGACACCAAAATAATTCTGTGTTAATCGATCTATAGCAGTGATCTAGTATAGAGATCACTGATCTACAGGAACGCACAGCCAGTTTCTTGCGAGATACTACTGGTCAAGTGGTCACGGCTTGTGGCACCAGGCACAGACATAAATGTATGTCCGTGGGTTTGGTCATTAATGAAAACCTTTGGCGTCAATTGAGCGAGTGTTTATGTTTGAATCAGCGAATGTGTAGTGTTTATTTCTTCAAGTAGTAATGCTGAAGCGTTATTTGCTGTGGTTTGCCAATGAACATATTGAATTTAGAATACCGGTACGTGTTTTGTAGCAGCAGTGAGAAAGTACAAGTATAAATGTGTCGTTGTTGTCATAGCGCAACGAGGAAATTTCTTGTGTAGGTTTAGATGCTAAATTACATCAATGCCAAAAACTAAAGAGTGCTTGCATATCATTACCAGGAACACTGGTGTTTATTTTCTGTTGTTTCTCACTTGCTTTGTTGCTATTGTTTAAGTAAACTATGAACGTGTAAAACCCTGAGCTTAGATTGACTATACGACAGGAAAGTTGTGCAGTAGAAATTTGTGAAGTTTGTACTCCGGGAAGAAACACTGTAACGAAACAGGTTTTTTATTCCTAATATTGATCTAAAATTTTTGTTACATGACATAACATTGCCGATTTACATAAAAACCCAAAAGCTGTACTATAGAAATCCAAGAAATGAAGAAAAATTGACCTCAAACGAAAGCTTAGTGAAAGCCCTACATATTGAATGACCAACTGTTTAGTGAACTAATATTCATGGCTTATTACTATGGTCATCTGTCTGACACAAAGAGCGACAGCAAATTTCTTTACAAATAGAGAAAATCCACCTGAAGCTCAGATCGCAGTTCTATATCCGCTAGTGCCTCCTCGCAATGTGAGCCTAAAATTCGCTTCTCAAAAGAAGTACCTCTTTCTCTTTTGATATTCATGCATCTAAGTATAACGCCAGACAGTAATTATGTATTAAGAACAACATTGCGTTGGAGCATGGAAATTACTCTGTGGAGAATATGTTGTTATGTAAAGAATGAAAGTCCTATCTGCAAGAGTAACTCTGGCTTACACCTTTACTTTAGGCGACCATAATTTTGTTGTTAGGATGCTGGGAAACTGCAGTTTGTTTACAGAACTCAGATCTTTTACAAAACCCTTGTTGTAACTCACAGTGAAATGCTGTTCAGATGCATGGGTTCATTGCCAGAAACCATTCTTTCCTTGCACCACTTGTAGGTGGAACAGAATGAAACTTTGATGTGTTGTTCATTCCGTTCCACTACAGAATAGTTGTTTGCAAATATGTATTTGTCTTGCGAATGACCTTGCATTTCTAGTAAACCTGTGTACTGTGCGTCTATCCACTATGCCTCAGGTTATCATTAAAAAAAAAAAAAGTGAGGCTACACTGCATTTATTCATTCTTCATCTCCTGTAGAGCCTATGAAGAAGGAGAACCTTCAGGGATCTAGACTGAGCCAAGATATACACAAAATAGCCAAGATATATACAAAATAAATTTTATTTATCTACTTTTTTTTTCCATGGACCTAACACAATGATGGCTTTTGCAAATTCCAGACATTATAAGATGACAAAAATTATGTTTACAAAATATTTTACATACTACAGTAGTTTGAAGTGCTATCTTTCATTGAAACTGACCCAGTGTTAACTGAAACTGATTCAGTGGGCACACTTCGCCTTTTTTGGAGAAACCTGTTTTGTCCAGTGTCGAGAAGGCAAATGCAAGGGTAGGGCTCTATTAATCATCAGCATATCAGATGTATGGTGAATGATTTTCCTCCTGAGGGAAATGGCAGCAAGGGATAGGAAAGGACACCAGTTGGACTCATGTGTGTATGTCTAGGAGCCTCATTCAGTATGTTAGAGGCTATTCGGACAGCCATTGAAGAAATGGGATGCAGCCAACTGCAGAGTGTGTTGCATTTTGGAACAAATTATGCCCAATATCCTGGCTGGAAGGTCATAGTTGGTACATTCTAGTAACTGCCAGAGAGTGTTGAGTAGAACAGTAGCACTGTCCCAAAAGCTGATTATGGCTTCTTGGCTCCAAGTCAAGTGGAGGGACTGAACCATAGACTTTGAAGATTCTGTGGCAAGCTTGGTTGCGACTTTCTGAGCTTGTCCCATAGAGTTGAGAACTTTAATCATCCAACAGTAAATTGGGGAAAATTACAGTTTTGTGAGTGTTGGCAAGGGTAAGTCATCCTGTGAAACATTACTAAATGCTTTCTCTGAAAATATGTAGAACAGGTAGTTTATAACCCCACTCATGAGGGAAATATATTGTATGTAATGGCAAGTAAGAGACCTGACCTCTTTGAGGATCCCTACATCAATACTGGTATCAGTGACATGGTTGTCACAGCAAAGATAACCAAAGGACAACTAAAACAAGCAGAAAAATATATAGTTCAGTAAGTGAGACAAAAAATCAATAGCATCATATCTGAAAGAGAAACTTGAAATTTTCATCATAGGGTAGGAACATGTAAAGGAACTATGACTCAAGTTTAAAAGTCTAGTTGAGATGCACTGGATAGATACATACCCAGCAGAATAGTTTATTATGGGAGGGACCCTCCATGATATATTTTTACTGTAAAGAAACTTCTAAAGAAACAGAGACCACTGCATAAAGGGTGTAAAACAAAGCATACGACTATAGAGAGAAAAATGCTGAATGAAACATGTCTGTTAAGTGAGCATTGTGTGATGACTTTGATGACTACCATAGCAGAATACTGCAACTGATCTTTCACAAAACCCGAAGAAATTCTGGTCATGTGTAACGGCTTTTAGTGGCACCAAAGTTAGTGTCAAGTTCCTAGCAAATGAGACAGGAACTGAAATTGAGGAAAGTGGAGCAAAAGCTGAACTTCTCAAATGTTCCTTTGCAAAGGAAAACTGGGGATAATTGCTCCAATTTAATCATTGTACCACTGAAAAGATGAGTGAAATAAGCATCAATGTCACTGGTGTCGAGAGGCAGCTTAAATCCGTAAAATTGAACAAAGCTCCATGGCCCAGTGGAATACTTGTCAGCATCTACACTGAATTTATGGCTAAGTGATCCCCCCTACTGAATATCATAGATTCCTGGAACAAAGAACTATGCCCAGTAGTCACAGGTCACAGTCGTCAATTAGCATGGATTCTGAAAACATCGATCAAATTAAACTCGACTCTCACTCTTCTCACATCACACACTGAAAGCTTCGGATCAAGGCAGTCATGTAGATACAGTATTTCTTGATTTCTAAAAAGCATTTGACTGAGTACCTCATCTAAGCTTTTCAAAAGTGCAATTGTGTGGTGTATGAACTGGAATTTGTGACTGGACTGAGGATTTTTGATAGGGAGGATATAGCATGTTATCTTGGATGCAAAGTCATTGACAGAATTAGAAGTAACTTCTGCTGTGTCCCAGAGAGCTGTGTTAGGACACTTGCTGTTCATTTTGTGTATTTTATGATCTTGCAGACAGTATTCATAGTAACTTCAGACTTTTTGCATATGATGCAGTTACCTGTAATGAAGCACTGTCTGAAAGAAGCTGCATAAATATTCAGTCAGATTGTGATAGGATTTCAAAATGGTACAAAAATTGGCAGCTTGCTTTAAATGTTTGTAAATATGAAATTGTGCACTTCACAAGACAAAAAAAGATAGTATCCTATGACTGTAATATCACTGAGTTGCAATCGGAATATGCCAACTCATACAAATACCTGGATGTAACACATTGTAGGAATATGAAATGCAATTATCACATTGGCTCAGTCATGGGTAAAGCAGGTAGTAGACTTCTGTTTATTGGTAGCCTACTGGGGAAGTGCAGTTGGTCTACAAAGGGGATTGCTTACAAATCACTCATGTGACTCACCCTAGAATATTGCTCAACTGTGTGGGACCCATATCAAATGGGACTAACAGGTGATATTGGACATATACAGAGAGGGGCAGCATGAATAGTCACAGGCTTGTTTGACCCGTTGGAGAGTATCATAGAGATGCAGAAGAAACTTAACTGGCAGACTACCAAAGGTAGATGTAAACTATTCCAAGAAAGTCTACCAATAAAATTTCAAGAACCGGCTTTAAATGATGACTCTAGGAATATACCACAACCCCTTATGTATTGCCCACATGGGGTTTATGAGGAAAGATCAGAATAATTATAGCACACACAGAGCCATTTGGTCAGTCATTCTTTCCTCACACCATATGTGAATGGAACAGCAGAACCCCCAATAACTGGTACAATGGGACACACCCTCTGCCAAGCACTATACAGTGGTTTCCAGAGTATAGATGTAGACTATCAGGCAATTCATTTGGTGTGGTGGGTAGCATGCCAAGAACTTATGAAGTCTGATGATCGACTTTCCAGGTGTTTTTGTCAACCTTTTGTGGATGCCATGCCAAGAAAGTATGTGGTGGTTGACATTCTAGTTACTTTTGCCAGTCTTTTGTGGATACCATACCAAGAAAAGTATGCAGTCGTTATAATGGGTGAATTTCCAAGTGTCTTTGGCAGCCTGTGAAGTTTGCAAAGTTAAGAGAGTGCCAAGCTTCCAAGTGTCGTAACAATAGCCTGGTGGGTTATTGTGAGTGACTGATTGGATAAAGGTAATCAAACACTTTAGTTTAGGTAGCCCACAAGGTTCAAATGGTTCTGAGCACTGTGGGAATCAACTGCTGAGGTCATAAGTCCTCTAGAACTTAGAACTACTTAAACCTAACTAACCTAAGGCCACCAGTGGCCGGCGCACAAGGATCAATATTCTGTGATAATACACACTTTCAAATGACATCTATTTTATGATGTTAACATATATCTTTCTATTTGTCCTTTTGTTTGAGGAAAGTAAGAATTTGGATCAACTGAGCCTACTGGTTGTGTATGTCAGCTTCGTCCTGTGACCCAATGATGTGGTATTGATGTTATACATACACAAGCAGGAAGAGAATAGAATACAAACAATATTTTATGTGGGTATATATTATTTTTAGGAATTTAAGTTATAGTGAAAGACTGATGTGTAGCATAACCTGTGGCCTACAGTACATTGATTTTAATTTCAATGTCTTTAGTGTATCAAAATTCAGTGATCAGAGTTGCACTGATCTGTGCAAAACCCTGAGGGCTCCTCAATGAAGTCACTCGTATTGGTAATAAAAGTGGACAAGAGATCCCAGTGTATTGTGGTCATAGTTTTTCCTCAGTTAACATGGAACCTGTCACAACAGCAGAACCTTTCACAGTGTAACCAGTTTCATTCATATAGTATTCATATTCTATTTCTACTCACATGTGTTGTATTCAGTGACACCTGGTGCTCACAATATGCAGTTATACTGCCACAAGAGAAGTGAGGTAGGTGTAGCAAATTCTTGTACTTTCTAATTACGCTTAGTTACAGTGGTCACCTTAAAAATAGAACCTATTTGAGTCCACACAAGTCTGGAAAGTGTCCCTTTCACTGCTGGAAGATTTTACAAGACTTAACATGGCAAAATTCTACCCCTATGTTGTGCGGGATAGACACACAGTGCTGAGATTGCCTTTGGGCTCGTGGACTAGCACGGGACAGGGGATGTGTAGGTTTGAGCGAGCCTTTCAATGACTCAACGCTTCTGCTATCAAGTGAGTTGTGTCACCTACTCCTAAATTATTTACATTCTGCCAGAACTTTCATATTATCTATTATCTGTTTTTCTGCTTACGTGGTACAGTATGTATCCAGTGTCATGAACATCTGCAATAAAACTTGCAGTTGTGGTGGTGTTGTGGATGTGACAAATGCATAGTCACTGGCACAAGAGTTCAGAGAAGGCTGATTGTTGTATGGCAACGAGCAAAAGCAGTGAGCACTAATCATATTGACATTGTTATTGAACAAGCAGTTTTTGTTCCTCTGACTGGGTGTGAAAACTATACGGTCAAAGTTGATGGTTATGTGGTATCTATGCTTACTGTCCTGCATGAATGCCTGGAAACAAAGAATGTCTCTTCGTTGAAGGTGTAGTGTATGCAGACTGAAAACCACAAGGCTTGCAGTTTGTCAGGTGATATAGTTATACGTGTAAGTGTCCTCCTTACATCATTCTTCAATGAAACGTAGAAGCATTGAAATCCTGTAACAAGACAGATAGCATAGTGGCAACTACCCTACTCAGTGGCACAGTAAATTGTGGGTTGATAATGGAGAAAAAGATAATGCCCATGTTTTCTGATAAACCAAGTGTTATTGTGTCATTGTACCCCTAAGAATACGTGGCTATGGTCAGTGAACTTATTTTACAAGTGATGTTTCTTCCAGTTAAAAACTTAAGAGTTTGTACACACTTTAACAACAAGGGAGATGATGTAGTGGTTAGTACACTGAACTTGCATTTGGGAGGATGAAGATTCAAATCTGTTTCTGCCAATTTAGGTTTTCCATGATTTCCCTGAATCATTTAAGGCAAATGTTGGGTTGGTTTCTTCAGAAGGGCACAGGTGATTTCCTTCCCCAGAATTCCTTATGCCAAGCTTCTGCTTCATCTGTGATAATCTCATTGTTGACAGCGTGTTAGCCACTAATCTTCTTATCACGAAGAGCAGAACATTGATTTGTCAGGTATTCCTGATGCAGGTACCCTTCAGCCACAGAAAATAAAACTAAGGTGATGTCTGATATTCTTTACTTGCCAGCAGTTGCTTCCAGGAGTTTTAGTTGTTTTATGTGATGAAGGATGCTGCTTGTAGTTGCTCATTTTTATCAGGGCACTTTTATATCAGCAGTTTGCAATTAGATATCAATGACCCAAATAAATGTCGATATTAACAACAATGAAGACATGTTGACAGAGTTACCTTCAGTATTCTTATGGAGTATCATCTCAGTTATGTGACTGGATTCGCGATTTCCTGTCAGAAAAGTCACAGTTCATAGTATTTGACAGAAAGTGAATGAGTAAAACCAAGGTGATAGCTGGCAACACCCAGAGAATTGTTTACGCTCTCTTCTGTTCCTAAATTATTCAGATGTTGTAGGAGACATATTGAACACCTTTCTTAGATTGCTGATGATTCTGTCTAAGTCAACGAAAGGTTCAAAACTGATTGCAAAATTATTTAGACAAGATATCTGTCAGGTGCGAAAAGTGGCAGTTGACTCTAAATAATGAAAAGTATGAGATCATCCACCTGAGTTCTAAAAGGAATTTTGGTTGCACAATAAATCACACAAATCCAAAGGTGTCAATTTAACTGAGTATGTAGGGGTAACATTTACATATGTCTTGAATTGGAACAATTACATAGCTAATGTTGTGGGGAAGGCAAATCAAAGACTGTGTTTTATTGGTAGAAACACTTTAAAGGCGCAACAAAACCACTGAAGACACTGCCTACACTATGATTGTTTGTCCTCTGCTAGAGTGTTGCTGTGCATTATGGGATCTTTACTGAAGAGGATTGATGGAGGACTTGGAAAAAGTTCGAAGTAAGGCAGCTCATTTCGTACTTTTGTGAAATACAGAAAGAGTTACAGATATGATATTCAAGTTGGGCTGATTCTCATTAAAACAAAGGCTTTTTTGTGTGGTGTGATTTTCTTTTTATGGAATTTCAATCTCCAGTTTTCTCCTCTGCATGCAAAAATATTTTGTTGATGCCCACTGAACTAGATCAAAATGATCACTGTAATAAAATACAAGAAATCATAGCTTGTACAGAGAGATTTAAGTACTCATTTTTACTGGGAACTATTAGAAAGTGGAAGGGTAGAGAAAAAGTGTGAAAGTGGTTTGATGAACTCTTTGCCAGGTACTTCAGTATGAAGTGCAGAGTAGTCATGTAGACTAGATGTAGTAGTGGTGGAATTTTCAAATTTTTGCACTATGTCTTTTGACAGGAAAAATATTTAACATGAACACACAAATCAGTGTGGGTTTAGGCCTCTTAGAGGTTGTCAGGACCAGATCTTTAGCTTACAGCAAATAATGGAGAAGTGTTATGAATGGAACAGGGAATTGTATCTATGCTTTATAGATCTAGAAAAGGCATATGACCGGGTTCCTAGGAGGAAGTTATTGTCTGTTCTACAAGATTATGGAGTAGGAGGCAAACTTTTGCAAGCAATTAAAGGTCTTTACATGGATAGTAAGGCAGCAGTTAGAGTTGACGGTAAATTGAGTAGTTTCAGGGGTAAGACAAGGCTGCAACCTGTCTCCACTGTTGTTCATATTATATATGGATCATATGTTGAAAACAATAGACTGGCTGGCTGAGGTTAAGATAGGTGAACACAAAATAAGCAGTCTTGCATATACGGATGACTTAGTTATGATGGCAGATCCGATTGAAAGTTTGCAAAGTAATATGTCAGAGCTAGATCAGAAATGTAAGGACTATGGTATGAAGATTAGCATCTCCAAAACGAAAGTAATGTCAGTGGGAAAGAGATATAAACGGATCGAGTGCCAAATAGGAGGAACAAAAAGAACAGGTGGACAGTTTCAAGTACTTAGGATGCATATTCTCACAGGATGGCAACATAGTGAAAGAACTTGAAGCGAGGTGTAGCAAAGCTAATGCAGTGAGTGCTCAGCTATGATCTACTCTCTTCTGCAAGAAGGAAGTCAGTACCGAGACTAAGTTATCTGTGCACTGTTCAATCTTTTGACCAACTTTGTTGTATGGGAGCGAAAGCTGGGTGGATTCAGGGTACCTTATCAATAAGGTTGAGGTTACGGATATGAAAGTAGCTAGGATGATTGCAGGTACTAGTAGATGGGAACAATGGCAGGAGGGTGTCCACAATGAGGAAATCAAAGAAAAACTGGAAATGAACTCTATAGATGTAGCAGTCAGGGCGAATAGGCTTAGGTGGTGGGGTCATGTTACACACATGGGAGAAGCAAGGTTACCCAAGAGACTCATGGGTTCAGCAGTAGAGGGTAGGAGGAGTCGGGGCAGACCAAGGAGAAGGTACCTGGATTCGGTCAAGAATGATTTTGAAGTAATAGGCTTAACATCAGAAGAGGCACCAATGTTAGCAAGGAATAGGGGATCATGGAAGAATTTTATAAGGGGGACTATGCTTCAGACTGAACGCTGAAAGGCATAATTAGTCTTAAATAATGATGATGAACACACAATACACTTCCCAAACCATGAGGCTGGTTTGGGGCCTGTGTCTCATGGGCATATGCACTCCAGAATAGACAGCTCGCCAGGTATACACTGTCCACATTTTTGTCCATCACTTACATACAGACAGAACCTGCTGCCATCCTTGAAGAAAACAGAGTGCCATTCCACCCTCCAGTCAACTCTTTTACAACACGAGAGTAGCTGTGCTTGGTGGTATTTCATGTTGGCGTCTGCCTGGACAGAGGCACATGTGATCTCAGTCCTGTTGCAAGCAAATGATTCCCAAATAGTCCTTTGTTACACTGCAAGTGTAACATGTGCCCCGATTTCTTCCCTGGCCAATATTTTTTCCCTGGACAGTATTTGGTTGGCCACTGCTGCTTGAACAATTCACATCCAGCACCTGGTCTACAGATGTGAGACTGTTCCATAAACCACTGCTGAAACCAGCCACATACGCCCGGTGTATTGTGCCCAATATCTGCAGTGATACATTGATGTACCCATCCTGCTCTCTGCAGGCCTACAATGCAACCCTATTCACATGATTGTATTGTTCAACAGGAGTACACACTCATTGACAGTGAATGTTGCAATTAGTGTTCACTGCTAAACTTAGCGCAATTACTATCTGCAGACAAAAAATGGGGCAGTAAACAAGCCTCTTGAGTACCAACTGATCATTGATGACACTGTCAAATAATTCACTACCACAACAACCCATCAGTATATACAAATTATTCCCTGTCCACGAAACATAGTCCTTGAGAGAGTTGAATTTTTTTCTGACACTGCATATAGCTTTGAATTACTGTTAGTATGGACTGGCAGGTTTTAATAAGGTTCTTGACTTTCATAATATGTCGTTGTGACTGTTAGGTAACTGAGGGAATTCTGCAGTTGTAGGCAGCAAAGAGTGTTGACCACAATAAAGAAATAACTGTTTTCAAGATGTGATTGCCAAAAAAGCTGATAGGGAAAACAGTTTTAGTGTTACTTGATTGGCCAGAATATATTGAAAAACTGTTTACATGCCTCAGTTCTACAGAATTCCCTAAGGTACCCTACAATCCTACAGAGAAATATTCTTTGGAAGTGAAGAACTTTATTACGGTCAGCCAGTCCATATTTACTGTTAGTAACTCCAAATACCTCACAAACATGAATCATATAGCACCCAAATAGTATGGGTTTTCAAAGATACTCTAGTAAGGCTCGTAGTGTTTTTAGTTCCAGCCCCTTGTTTGACAATAGCCAGACTTAAAAATTTAGAATACCTAATTTGCTTGCATTAGTGGAAGAATTAAGAGCTGTACCTATTCCACCTAGTGCAAACTAATCTTGTTTGACATCAGCAGCCTATTTTCAATATTCCTATTGGCGAGGCTATGGAAATTTTAACAGAACATTTCTGTTGGACACAAACTACATCTTAGACATACTTAAAGGAGGATTATTAAAGCTTCCACAAACTCTGTACAGTCAGTCAGCTCTGTACAGTCAGTCAGATGGTTTATTGATAAAGTACCCTTTGTGTCTCTTATTACCTGAAAACTGTTTGTATAGTTTTAAACAAACATGTTTGTATAAGCAGACTATGAGTCCTAAAGTACAGTACTCTACTAGGTTTATGGACAATAAACATGAAAACTGTTTGTATAGTTTTAAACAAACATGTTTGTATAAGGAGACTATGAGTCCTAAAGTACAGTACTCTACTAGGTTTATGGACAATAAACTGTGCTCGTGGATAGGCACCACTAGACAATGAAACATTTACAATTTTTGATAGGCAGATTGCTACTCACCATAAGGATGACACGTTGGGTTGCAGACAGGCACAATGAAAACTTTTTTTCGAATTTAGATTTTGACCAAAATCATAAAAGGAAATACACACACACACACACACACACACACACACACAAAGCAAGCACACCTCATGCACACATGATCACCATCTTCAGCATCTCAAATCTCAATGCATCCGTCATGCTGAATGGGCCTGGCTGCCACCAGGTGCAGCATTAGAAGGACATGAGGTGGGGAGGGAGGGGGGCCAGTGCAGAAAAGGTGAGGAGCAGGGAAGGGGAAATACGGGGTTTGCATTGGCAGAGGCGGCATAGAAAGAGGCTGAGGGGATGATTAGGGAGGAGCTGACAGGAGAGAAATTGTGGAAACTGTTGGGTTGAGGATGTGGGGACAGTAGATTAAAGCCAGGATAATTTTGGAAGTGGAAAATTGGCTTTAAGAATAATACCCACATGTGCAGTTCAGAAAAACTGGTGGTGGAGAGGAGGATCCAGATGGCCTGGGTTGTGAAGCAGCCATTGAAATCAAGCATGTTCTGTTCAGCTCCATGTTGCACCACAGGGTGACCTACTTTGCTCTTGGCTGCAGGTTGGTGGTGGCCATTCATCCTGGTAGACAGCTGGTTGGTAGTTACACCAATATGAAAAGCTGTGCAATGGGTGCAGAAGAACTGGTACATCACATGGGCTTTTATAGGTGGTCCGGCCTCTGAAGAGGTAGGATAAGCTTGTGATAGGACTGGAATAGGATGTTCTGGGTGGGTGGATTGGGCAAGTCTTGCACCTGGGTCTTCCACAGGGATTTGATCCCAATGGCACGGGTTTGGGATTGGGAGTGGTATAAGGATGGACTAGGATGTTGTGGAGATTGGATGGCTGATGGAACGCCACTTTAGGAGGGTTGAGAAGGATCCTTGATATGATGTTCCTCATTTCAGCTCGTAACGATATATAATCAAATCCCTGACGAAGAATGTGTTTCAGGCATTCCAGTCCAGGATGATATTGGGTGACAAAGGGGGCACTCCTTTGTAGTGGGTCACTGGGGTTGGTGGGGGATAGGGGCTGTGTGGAGAAACGGCACAGGTAATCGGTTTGCACTGGGGGTAGCATCTGCCTTTGAGGGTCTTGGTGAGATCCTCAGCATAATGGTCAAGGGATTTCTTTTCACTACAGATACTTGGTCCCCAGGTGGCCAGACTGTATTGTAGGGACTTTTTGGTGTGGAAAGAATGACAGCTGTTGAAATGCAGGTACTGTTAGTGGTTGGTGGGTTTAATGTGGACAGAGGAGTGAATTGAGCCATCAGAGAGGAGAAGGTCAGTGTCCAAATGGTAGGATGCTGGGTCGAAGAGGACCAGAAGCGTATGAGAGAGAAGGTATAGAGGTTGTGAAGGAATGAGGGTAGGGTGTCTTGGCCCTATTGGCAGATCATGATCATCAGTGAACCTGAACCAGACGAAGGATTTGGCGTTTTGGGAGGCTAGGCAGATTCCAACTTTGCAGAATAAGCTCTGAATGAATGTCATTTGTACGATATTAAATGGGATGTACTCCATAGAGCAAATAAAGGCAGATAACTAACATTACATCAAATTTTAGCTATCATTGAGCACTAGTTACAGAATCCTTAATGATCAAACACAATTAGATCATTCACTCTTGCTAAAGTGGCAGCAGCCAGTTCGCATTATTCACGCCGTACGGTAATAGACATTATGTAAATTGTGTAATAGCCTCCCCCCCCCCCCCCCCCCTCTCTCTCTCTCTCTCTCTCTCTCTCTCTCTCTCTCTCTCTCCTCCCCCGCTTCCCTCTCCCTCCTCCCCCCTCTCCCTCCTTCACCCTCCCTTCCCATCCCCTTCCCTCTCCTTATTCTTTTTCTGTTCATTTCATTAACCAACTTCTGTATTTTTGCCTATATACCATACCTGTGTATTCTTATACTTTTGAGTATTTCCAACAAACTAGATAAAGAGGCAGTAGAGTCTTATCTCAATAAGGAACTCAAAACAGTTAGCTCTGGAGAGGCATGTGTAGAAGAACTCTGGCTGAGGTTTACAAAATAATTGACCATTCATTTGAGGGATATGTGCCCAATAGAACAGGTTATAGTGCAAAGAACCCTCAAGGGTACAAAGTCTAAAGGAACAGGGACTATTGCATAATATGTAAAACAAACCAAAGGGCTTGAGATAGAGAGAATCTGAATGGACTGTGTTTGGCTGCCAAGAGGACAATTGTCAAGCCTTCAGTGACTACTGTAGCAGATTATTGAAGGATCTCACACAAAATATAAAGTAATTTTGGTGGCTTTTAAAGGCTGTTACTGGTACCAGAATTAGTGTTCATACACTCATGGACTGCGTGACTCAGATTAAGGGGTGGCAAAGCAAAAGCAGAAATGCTTAATTCTGTTTTCAAATGTTCTTACAAAGAAAAACCAATGATTAATGCTCCAATTTAATTCTTGCACCTCTGTGAAGATAGTTACTAGTGTCAGAGGTGTTGAGAAACAGCTGAAATCAGTAAAATGGTACAAGGCCTCAGGGCCCATGGAATCCAAATCAGATTATGTAACAGATTTGCAACTGAGTTGGCCCCTCTTTTAGCTATAATCTACCATAAATTCCTCAAACAAAAAACCATGCCCAGTACTTAGAAGAAAGACAGATCACACTTGTCTACAAGAAGGATAGCAGAAGTGATCCATAAAACTACTATCCAGTATGCTTCACATCCATTTATTGTAGAATCTTAAAATGTATGTGAAACCCAACTCTCATTTTCTCACGTAACATCCTGAAACCCATGGTTCAAGACTATCATTTAGAGGCAGTGTATATTGATTTCTAAAAAAACATTTGACTCAGTACCACATCTAGGCTTATCAAAAGTATGATCATATGGGGTATGAAGTGAAATTTGTGACTGGATGGAGGGTTCTTGATAGAGAGGACACAGCATGTTATCTTGGACGGAGAGTCTTTGGCAGATTTAGAAGTAACTTCAGGTGTACCTCAGAGAAGTGTGTTGAGACTCTTGCTCTTTATGTTGGATATTAATGATCATGCCAAACTAAACTTCACCCGAACAAGCCTTGAAGGCCCAATGGTACCAACCGGCTGCCATGTCATCATCAGCCACAGGTGTCATTAGATGCAGATGTGGAGGGGCTTTCGCGGCCATATGTCAGTTTACAAGATCAGAGCTGCTACTTCTCGATCAAGTAGGTCCTCTGTTTGCCTCACAAGGGCTGAGCGCATCCCACTTGCCAACAACAATCGACAGACCGGATTGCACGCATCCAAGTGCTAACCCCACCTAACAACACTTAATTTTGGTGGTCTGACGGGAATTATTGTTACCACTGTGGCAAGATTGTTGGCTTTAATGACTGTGCAGACAATATTAACAACAAAATCAGGCATTATGCAGATAATGTAGTTATCTATAATGAAAGCTCGCCTAAATAGAAGCTACACAAATATTTATTCATATCTTGATAGGATATGAAAGTGGTGCAGAGATTGTTAACTGGTTTTAAATTTTCAAAAATGTAAAATTGCGCTCTACATGAAATGAAGAAAATGTAGTATTCTATGACTACATTATCAACGAGTCACAGTTGGAATCAGCAAATTCATACAGATACCTAGGTGTAACACCTTGTAGGGATGTGAAATGGATCGATCACATAGGCTCCATTGTAGGTAAAGCAGGTGTAAGACTTTTATTTATTAGTGTAATACTATAAGGAAGCCCACTCAGTCTGCAAAGGAGATTGCTTGCTTATCACCTGTGACTCTTCTTAGAGTATTGCTGAAGTGTGCAGGACTCAAACCAGATAGGATTAGCAGGCTACATTGAATGTATACAATGAAGACCAGCACACATGGTCGCCGGTTTGTTTGACGCATGGGAGAGTGTCACTGAGACGCTGAAGAAACTGAACTGGTGGAGATTTGAAGAGGGGTGGAAACTTTCCTGTGAAAGTCCATCTACAAAGTTTCAAGAACCAGCGTCAAATGATGTGTCTAGGAATGTAGTACAACCCCCTTTGTACCACTCCCATAGGGATTGAGAAGACAAGATTAGATTAATTACAGCATCCACAGATGTATTTAAGCAGTGAGTCCATGTGGTCTGTACGTGAATGGGAAGAAGCGCTAATAATGGGTACAATAGAAAGCACCCTCTGATATTCAGTTCACACTATTTTGCTGAACATGGATGTAGATTAGATAGTTAGCACCTGGCGATGATGGAGGTAGTCATGTTATCCAGATATGATGCAGGTTTACCGAGAACTTTTTATCCAAGGACTCCAATGTGGAAGATTTTATAGTCAGACAGATAATAGTTATAAGCTTTAGCACATGTTTGGAAAAACAATCTTTATACAGCTATAAAATACTGCTGATGTGTGACTATCTGTTTAGTTCTAAGTTGGATGCGGACGGCTTAGAAAGCCGAAACTCGGTTCATAAGGAACTGAAAAATAAACGTCTCGGTGCAACATCACTGCTGTATATTTCAGCTTTTAATGTGTGTATGTTGCTCGTAAGTAGCAACACAATATTAATTAAATGTTGTGAATAAGTTTTTTGGTTTTATGTAGTTTAACAAATGGGAAGCACTTAACACTAAATTAAATTACAATGATCAGGTTGTAATTATTTCATAGAGCTATTTTAGCAAAATTAAGCATGTTTGATGCAAAATTCATGAGAAGTTTCAGTTACTAACCAAGCAAAACAGGACAACAAATTTGGAGTATCTGTACTTCCACTGAGTGCGGCCAGGCAGCACTATTTGGCAAATGAAGCAAAGTAGATATGGTATATTTTTTGTTGCATATAATCTTTACTTGTCCCTCTTCTGACACCTGCATGTGACAGCCTGTCCTGATCACAAACATTTACTGAAGATTATTTCCATTAGCAAAAGATATTAGTGTTAATTATTCACCAAACTCTTGATTAACAAGAAAGTGGTAGAGGTATTTTCATCTGTAAATTGTTTGTACTTCCTGCAGTCAACATTTATACACATGTAAAAAATTCACCTTGTGTGACAAGAAAAATATATGCTTTCAAAAATTTTCCAGTGACGTTTACAACCATAGTTATTCACATGTAGTCTGTGGCACAAGCCCTCGACTGGACTGTTGGGCTGACTGCATGGAGAGAGCAACCTTTCTTCACCACAGCACTACGAAAGAGATTTTGGCAGGCCTATTGCTGTGGCCACATTTTACTCGTGGGAAAGAACTACAGTACTCATTTGATAGTAGGCCGAACAAATTTGGGGCCATTCTGGAGGGACCAGAATAAGGAAACATCCCGGCTCATACCCAGAATCAAGCCCACCACATCCAGGGCTGGAGGCTAGTGCTCTAACTGTTAGATCACCACTGCAACCCTGTGCATAAAATATCCCCTTCTTATGATGGGACATCTCAAATTTATTGAGCCTAGCATTTAGTTATATACTTGTAACAGGAGAAAATATACAGAAACAATAGAAATAATAATTCAAATTAAATTGAAAATTTAAAAAAAGTCCTTTTGCCTCACTTTCTTATTTAAAAGTAAATTATGTAAGTCTGTTGACTGAATTCTTTGTAATCCTATACCCTGTAACTATCAAGCAGAGTCCATGCATTATCTTAATTTTGCTTTGAATGTGGGTTGTGTTTTTACATTCTTTATAAGACAAAGAATGTCCTTTTGCTAGCAAATATTCATGGGAAGGGTAATGTCCACATTAGTACAGAACTCCTTGGATACTGAATACCAGGCGAATAGGATTAACCCAAGTATATCACTGAGCATACTCTTCATTCAGATGAGAAAATTATGTCTCTCTTGGGCCTGTAAGAAATGCCCCAAATCAAGTATTTTGTTGAAAACAGTTTTTCAGTTGCCTTCCCAAAAACTGACCTTACATGATCATTTCATTTTATCTCTCTTTTTAGTATTAGTTCTAAATACTTATGCTATGTAACATGCTCAACAAGTTCACCACTAATCTTGCTCTTGGATAGTATTGAGTTCTTTCTCTTTGATATATGCTTTATTGTACATTTATTCATGTTTAGAGAGAGCTGCAATTTATTTTATCCAAGTCTTTTTGCTTACCCTGTCTGATATATTGTGCATATATATTTAGAACATTAGAAGTTGTAGTATGCTCCCTTGGGTTACATTCGATGTTACTTTTGTTTCTATAGAACATTTGCCATAAGGCATAATGTACTGTGCCCACAGCACATGGTCTAGTGGCTAGCGTTGCTGCCTGTGGGTCACCAAGTCTCGGGTTCAATTCCCGGCCGGTCCGGGAATTTTCTTCGCTTGTGGACTGGGTGTTTTTGTTGTCCTCATAATTTCATTGTCATTTGTGAAAGTGGCGAGACTAGACTGTTTAAAGATTGGGAATTTATATGGGTGCTGATAACTGTGTACTGGAGAGCCCTACAAACCAAATACCATCGTCGTCATAAAGTGCTGTCCTACATCCGAATGTTTGTGGCGAGAGGTTATGTAGATATCTAATTTTCAGAAGCATTCAGTGTAACCAGAAGACTATGTTTCCATTCAACGAGTTTTACAGTATTTCACTAAGCCATTCAAATGTAAATATTTTGGAAAGACGGAGTTGCTGAATACAGTGGCATACATTAGTGGAAAAAAATGGCAGCTTGGACAGTGCAAAGGGTAAAAATCATAATAAATCAGCAATGTCACATCGAAACTGAAAAAGCTTGTTGAATAAGGAACTCAGCTTCTTAGATTGCTATTGTAAATTGACAAATCTAAAGGTGTTTGCACATACACTATGTGATCAAAAGTATCCGGACACCTGGCTAATATTGACTTACAAGTTTGTGGCGCCCTTCATCGCTAATGCTGGAATTCATTATGGTGTTGGCCCACCCTTAGCCTTGATGACAGCTTCCACTCTTGCAGGCATATGATCAATCAGATGCTGGAAGGTTTCTTGGGGAATGGCAGCCCATTCTTCACGGTGTGCTGCACTGAGGACAGGTATCGACATTGGTCGGTAAGTCCTGGCATGAAGTCAGGATTCCAAAGCATCCCAAAGGTGTTCTATAGGATTCAGATGAAGACCTTGTGCAGGCCAGCACATTACAGGGATGTTATTATTGTGTAACCACTACGTCACAGGCCACGAATTATGAACAGGTGCTCAGTCGTGTTAAAATATGCAATCGACTTTCCCAAATTGCTCTTCAACAGTGGGAAGTTAGAAGGTGCTTAGAACATTAATGTAGGCCTGTGCTGTGATAGTGCCCCACTCCTTGAAAAACATGATCACACTATAACACCACCGCCTCCGAATTTTACTGTTGACACTACACATGCTGGCAGATGACATTCAGCGGACATTTGTCATACCCACACCGAGCAGTTGGATCACCACATTGTGTACTGTGATTCGTCACTCCACACAACGTTTTTCCACTATTCGGTCGTCCAATGTTTATGCTCCTTACATCAAGTGAGGCGTCATTTGCCTTTTACTGGCGTGATGTGTGGCTTATGAGCAGCTGCTCGACCATGAAATCCAAGTTTGCTTACCTCCTGACTATCTGTCATAGTAATTGCAGTGGATCCTGATGCAGTTCGGAATTCCTGTGTGATGCTCTGGATAGATGTGTGCTTATTACACATTACGACCCTCTTCAACTGTCGGTGGTCTCTGTCAGTCAATAGACGAGGTCAGCCTGTACAGTTTTGTGCTGTACGTGTCCCTTCACGTTTCCACTTCACTGTCACATCAGAAACAGTGGACCTAGGGACCTTTAGGAGTGTGGAAATCTCACATACAGATGTATGACACAAGTGACTCCCAAACACCTTAGCACGTTCAAAGTCCACGAGTTCCGCAGAGCACCCCATTCTGCACTCTCACAATGTTTAATGACTACTGAGGTCACTGATATGGGGTACCAAACAGTAGGTGGCAGCACAATGCTCCTAATATGAAAAATGTATTTTTCGGGGGTGTCCGGATACTTATGATCACATAGTGTATGTGCTATGCATAACTGGACATCATTTGAAAATAACAAAAATTGGACATATGCACAGTCTACCTTTAGTGAATGCATAACATGGAGTGTCCCACTCATTAGTGGTCCTGGGTAAAGTCTCTTCCCTCTTTACTGCAGGAATGTGGACTGTCATGTAGCACGTATCATATAGCTGTTCAGAAAAAAATTCACTCCTGTATTCCTACAAGTTTACAGTTTTCATGAACTGATGCACACTGACTGCAATAAATGCCCAACATACTACCTGTGGCTTCAGCAATTTTTTATCACTAAAAGGCTAGACATATTGCTGTATATGTGGTAGAGTAATGAAGTGTAGTTTCACTTTCCAGATTGTGTGAAGTCACGAAACATGTTCCTGGAGTAGTAAAACCAGCATGTAGTCATTGAGGAAGTTTTTCATGCACAGAAGGTGGCAGCATGTGTGCATTATCACAGCAGAATATCACAGGACTATTTTTTTTTACTCCACTGTCGCCAGTCAAGTGTTCCAGGTATTGTTTAGTGAATTTGTAAACCACTTTGGTGACAAGTAATGGACAGTTGGCTGGTACCAGTAAGATGGAGCAAAGTGCCACATGTCTAAAGTGAGTATGGCTGCAGTGGGCTCCTTTTTCCCTGACAAGAGTGGTTTCAAAAGGATTATGGCCTTCAAGGTCACCTTACCTTGTGCCCACACCCCACCCCACCCCTCCCCCCAGGGGCTCAGCATTCACGTGCTGAGTACGGGCTTGGCAACCCCGGGTTCCTGAGCTGGGGACTGGTTAGCGCCGCCAGTCTCCTGTCACCGCAGCCCCCGGACATGCTTCGGCGACCACCATATGGCGCGGCGGTGAAATATTGTGTGCTGCAGGGAATGGTAATCTTGGCTTGATCGCCTGGATTGCGAGGAAGGCCAACCTCTATAAAAAACCCTCAATCTTTCGGTGTGCTCCGCGCCTAGAAATGCATGGCTGTTGGAGTGGAACAGTCGCAAGCGGGCAACCTCTGGGGCACCTGCCGCACCCCAGTTGTATAAGGCTTACTCAGGCACACGGGGCTCTGTCTGAGCGGACCTTTAGTTCCCTAGCTGCTCGTGGGACCGCAATGGACCCTTCAACCTCTACATTTCCCCCTACCAGTGGCTTGGGTGGGCCTCTGGTAGGAAAACACACCCCATCGAAAAAGCGGCTACGCACTGCGAGTCTTCCAGCGCCTGGTGTTGCTAGAGATTTAACAGACTGTAGTAACGGAGCACATGCTGATAATCAGAATGTGTTTTTAATTATTAAAAGGAAGCAGGGTAGCTTTGAGAGGGTTTCTCCCTTTTACATCCACAAGGGTCTTGAGGGAATTGCAGGAACACTGAAATCTGTGAAGCGACTGCGCAATGGGACTCTGTTAGTTGAGACTTCCAGTTCCCATCAAGTCGCTTCCCTTCGGAAAGCAACCTGTCTAGGAGAGTACGCTATCGAGACCGAGCTCCACTCCACTTTGAATTATAGTAAGGGTGTTGTGACATGTAGGGACTTGGTGGATATCCCCATAGACGAGTTAAAATCTGAGTGGGCTGACGAAGGTATTGTTGACGTGCAGCATATTATGAAACGAGTCGATGGGGACCTCGTCAAATCTGACTCATTTATTCTCACGTTCAGTTACCCGAGACTCCCAGAGCATTTTAAAGCAGGGTTCTTACATTTGCCAGTACGGCCATATTTCCCCAACCCACTGCGCTGTTTTAAATGTCAGCGCTTTGGGCATACTACGTTGGGGTGCAATGGGATAGCCACTTGTGGTAAATGTGGTCAGCCTGCCCATGAAGGAGCCGATTGTTCATCGCCTGAGAAGTGCGTGAATTGCTTTGGGAGTCACCTTGTGTGGAGCCGGATCTGCCCCATCTGTCTCGAAGAATGGAAGGTACAAGAGATTAAAACATCTAAGCACATCCCCTATGGTGAGGCCAAGAAGCTCTTTAAGGCCATGCAACCTCCTGTGTTTTCAACATCTTTCGCTTCCGCTCTGAAAAAACCGGTACAAATGGCCACTGTTGCTACGCAAACGGAGGTTGCTAGTGTTAGCACTAATACCTGCGTTTGCCAGTGCACTTGTGCTGCTACGGTTGTTTTGCAACCTGCGGCTCTCCCCGCTACGTTGGACAAGGCCGTGATTGCTGACATTGGGGTACTTCCTGCCTCTCCCCCTATGGCGCCTTCTGCCCAGGCGAGTAAAGCTCCAACTGTTGACAAGGCTCTGCATTCTAAGCCCCCCAAGACAAAGCCGCAGAAGGTGAAGGTTTTGCCACCTGCAGAGACCAGTCAGCGTCGGTCCGATGACGAGGCCATTGTACTGTCTGACATCTCCCGTGGGTCGTCAATGGAGCTTATGGACATTGATGTCGACCAGGGGCGATCTTCTCGCCCCAGGAATAAATCTCCGGCCAGTACGGGCTCTCCTCCAAAGCACAGAGGCAGGGTGAAAGTTCAGCCACCCTGATCACTGGCTGCCATATTACAGTGGAACCTGAATGGGTTCAGGACGCATGTGGCCGAATTACAACTCCTTATAACGAGAGTGCCCCCTGTGCTTATGTCTCCAAGAGACACATTTTCGGGCCACTGATGCTCCTTCTTTACGGGTCTATACCGTATATCGGAAAGATGATCTGACGGGGGAAAGGGCAAAGGGTGGTGTAGCGGTTTTTGTCCGTGACATGCACCCCTCATCTGAGCTCCCGACTTGCAAGCAGTTGCACTTGACATTCTTGTGGGTCGGAGGCTCGCAGTCTGTTCAGTTTATTTACTGCCTCAGGATGCAATGGACTCTGACGCTCTCACAAACCTTATTAGCCAACTCCCCCGCCCATTTCTTCTTCTGAGGGACTTCAATGCTCATAATGTCTTATGGGGCTCTCCGACTACTTGCCCCAGGGGTTGCATTCTGGAAAGCCTCATGATGTCTGAAGAACTGTGCATCCTCAACTCTGGTGCTCCCACTCATTTCTGTACTGCTTCCAGGTAGTCGTCGGCTATTGACCTTTCCTTTTGCTCTCCAGCACTTGCAGATTCTGCTCTGTGGGAGGCTGTTGCTGACCTACATTCTAGTGACCACTTCCCCCTTTGGATTCGCCTCCTGGATGAGGCTGTGGCATTACCAGTGCCGCCCCGGTGGCGCCTCTGCAGAGCTGACTGGACACTTTTCAGCCAACTGGCTGTTTTGCAACACCGTGCCAGCGTCCACGAATGGGTAGACCATGTTACAGCCGTGATCTCCCATGCTGCTGAATCGTCAATCCCACGGTCATCCGGTCATCCCAAGAGGTGTTCTGTCACTTGGTGGACCACTGAGTGCCACTCAGCCATCCAAGCCTGCCGTGCAGCTCTGTGCCACTTCAAGTGCCGTCCCTCAGCTGACAATCTTGCGGCCTTTCAGGTGGCAAGGACCAAAGCATGGCGAGTGATTAAAGAGAGCAAACGACGGTCATGGCAATCGTTCTTGAACTCCATCTCTCGCTCCACTAGTTCTACGAAAGTATGGGAAGCGATCAGGAGGATTTCCGGGAAACTCAGCCAACTACCTGTCACGGCATTGCTGCATCAGGGATGTCTCCTCACGGCACCGAGAGACATTGGCCAGACATTGGCCATGCATTTTGCGGACTCTACCGCCACTATTAACTGTGATCCAGATTTCTGCCGCTACCGCACTGCCATCGAGAGGGGTCACTTGGACTTCCGGTCTCTAAATTCTGAACCCTACAACTGCCCCTTCACAATGTGGGAACTGGATTCTGCACTGTCTGTGGCTCATGATACTGCGCCTGGTCATGATCAAATGTGGTACAGCATGCTGCGGCACTTGTTGCTACCATCCAAGGAAGTTCTCCTGAACTGTTTTAATATGATATGGTTATCCGGCACGTACCCTGACTCGTGGAGGGAGGCGATTTTGATTCCCCTCCTCAAACCAGGGAAGGACCGAACGCATCCCAGTAGTTATCGCAATATTGCTTTGACGAGCTGTGTTGGGAAGATGTTGGAACGCGTGGTCAACGGGCACCTGGTTTGGCTGCTCGAGACCACGCAGCTCCTTAGCCCCTTAGTACTGTCACGTGGCACAATCTTCTGGTACAGTGTAACTGGGCACAAAATAATATTTGTTTTACAGAGTCATGATGTAAGACTATTATGTAAAGTCAGTAACCAAACATATTGCATAAACCTCTTCTGGGTCTTTTACACTTATTTGCCAATATATTTATTCGCCAATTCTATTTGTAGTCAGTAATAGAGTAAATTTAGGATGAATTTTGAAATTCACACTCCTAAACAATAGTATAGTTAAAAATAATTTCGATGCAGACTATGTGTCACTGTCTTTGGTTTAGGATGAAGTTTTATATTCTGGGACAAAAATGTAATAAAAGTTGGCTATAGACATCAGACAATAAGTAGGAAGCCCTCAGATATTCAAAAACAAATTAAAAGAATACGTTATTAGCCACTGTATATGGGCCTGAGGATGTAAAATTAATATTAATGGTGTGATTCTTGAGTTTCTCGCGGCGTATTTGATAATCAAAATATCCACGGGTGTACTGCCGGTCTATAGTGTCCAACGGGCACAATATTTCGGTGATCAAACATGTCGCCACCTGATGATGGCGACATGTTTGATCGCCGAAATATTGTGCCCGTTGGACACTATAGACCGGCAGTACACCTGTGGATATTTTGAATATTAATGGTAATGAACTTTGGTCCAACTGGCCCAGCTAGGAGTAAGTTGTAAGAATGTCTTACAAAAGTTAAGATAAAGATTGCAATGCTATGTGAACCTCATTAAT
Source organism: Schistocerca gregaria (assembly GCF_023897955.1). Classification (NCBI taxonomy): domain Eukaryota; kingdom Metazoa; phylum Arthropoda; class Insecta; order Orthoptera; family Acrididae; genus Schistocerca; species Schistocerca gregaria. The sequence goes on from NC_064920.1 coordinate 554,296,685, forward strand.
AAAGATCCCAAAGTGGGAAACGGCACCCCTCTCTTGGTGTAAGCTCGCAGGGAGCTGCATAATGGAGGAAGCCAACAGTTCCTTCACTTCTCACATCTGGCATAAATTAGGGAGACTGATATGGCAAATTTGATGTATATGCATGAATGGTTGGAATGACTTTACAACTGCAGGATTCTAGTGTGGAAGGCAGTAGAAAAGTGCAACATTATCTTTGTGTAATATGTGCAGTTCACAACTAAAAATATCCTAATGGCTTCCTCTTGGGTAAAATATTTATCGAGTTACCAGTTTTGGTGATGTATTATGACATCTTCAGGCCCACTGAACAATGTGTAGGAAGATTCCCCCTCTAGTCCAGTCAAAATAGGTGCCAGCATTCAGTGGGTGGAATCTGTATGTTTTTGAGACAGCAATCACTTCAAACGTCACCTGTGGCTAACATCACCTGTAAAAAGGAGGCTAACAAGGTATTTTTAAACAGATGAGAATTCCCAATTTCATTCATTATGTAAAATGAGTGTTTGCTGATTACCTCTGCTTCAGAGTACACAACTCCTCTCTAAACCCAAGACAAGCAGGCAAAGTGTACATGAAAATAATTTTTATATCTTGTGTTGTTTAGTTATGTTAGGCTTCCTTCAGCTGAACTAGTTTTTATCATCAGCAACAAAAACAATCAAGGAGTAGATATATTTGGAAGCGAGTGTAAGAATTCCAAGATCCTTAAAAATGGTGGTGCAATAGTTACAGTTACCTACTTTGCAAAGTATTCTTATGCATGCTTCTGCTGAATAAACAATTTACTTTAGGTTCAGTGCTCCAGGAAATAATGCTTAGTAATAAGTGTTTGGCATAGGCTTTGTACAATTATTTTTAGGCTATTTCTCACTGTTCAATACTCAAATACCGTGTGAAACAAATAAAAAATGAACACCTAAATCTTGACAATTGAGCTCTGATTTTTCTTAATTCTTTTTCTGAGTTGATAACCTTTATAACCAAAATTTAACAGTATCTTTTTTGGTACTCATATGGAGGACTTCACACTTTTTATTATTTAGAGTTGATTGCCATCTTCTGCACTGTGTAGATTTGAAATTGATATCATTTCTGAATTTGTTTTGTTCTTCCAATGACTTTACTAGGTGCAACATGACAGCATTATCAACAAAAAATCTAAGAGGGCTACTCATATTGTTTCCTAAATCTGACAAAAGAATTGAAGCCCCCAGAAGGGGAGGTGGAAATGAAATGATACAAAATTGAGTAAAATTTACAAAACAGGTGGCACTTTGAGACCAATTATCAGTATGGCATTGCACCCTCTCTGGCCGGATGTATGCACTGATTTGGGGGAAGGGTTGCGTAAAGTCTTCAAGTCCTCTCCTGAGGCAAGCTGGCCCATAACTGTTGTAACTGGTGCGTGACAGCCAGGATACTGGCTGGAGTAGGGAGCTGACGTCTGAGCTAATTCCAAACATTATTTTGGGGCTGTATCTGAGGATCTTGCTGGCTGTAGGAGTACCTCTACATCACACACAAACAGGTTTTGGAGACACATGCAGTGTGTGTGTATGAGTATTGTCCTACTGAAAAATGGCACTACGATATTGTCACAAAAGAGGTAACACATGAGGATGCAGTCTCTAAAACATACTTTTGGGCTGTCAGAGTTACCTGACTCATTATCAGCTGTGACCTGAAGTCATGCCATACCTCTCTCTCTCTCTCTCTCTCTCTCTCTCTCTCTCTCTCTCTTTCTCCTCCCTCCCACCTCTCCCCCCTCCCACCTCTCTCCGCCCTCCCTCCTCTCCCTCTCTCCCCCTCCTTGTGTGTGTGTGGGGGGGGGGGGGGGGGGGGGGAGGGAGAGAGAGATGGGGTCCCACATATATGTAGGTGAGTTGCAAGGAATTTTAACTTGTAAGTTGCTTTCCATTGGAAGCATGATTTCTGTCTTATGCCTTGTTTGATATGTGCCAAAGAATGACATGAATTACAATCTATCTTTTTTTTTCTTTTTTAAGGAAATTGAATCCATCTCTTCATTGTTCAGCATAGAGCTCAACTGGGTTGAGAAACATACTTACCATGTAAGTATCACATTGCTTAAGGCCACTGTGATTTTTCATTATAAATGTTGAAATATTAATTGATATTATCCCTAACAGTACCAAACCATTTTCAATAACCTATATTAATAATGGGAGGGGAAAGGGAGGTTATGTTACGACTGCCACATAAAAAAGAAACAAAAAAACCAACAGTTGCACTAATTGTTGTTGACTTTTATTTACAACAGACATTTTAAAGAGATGCTGATGTGTAAGTAGGATCCAGTATCTGAAAATGTTGAACAACACATTTGTTGAGAAAAGTCGCATCTACTTACTACTGGGTGTGGGTGGTGAGGAGAGGTGGCTTTATGACCACATTAGCTAGACCCAAATTTTTGGATTAAGTTCAGTTGGAAAACATTGAAACAATTATAGAATCTGATAGAAGAATTCATAAAAAACAATAAATATTTGTTTCAAAATTTTAAAATACGAAGTATGTGACTAGATTACAATATTTACAAAAGATGGACATAAAGTGCCTCCACCTGCCATCCCCACCACCTCCAGTTAGTATTTACCCAAAAGTGGATAGTTAGTACTTCATCACTTCCTTTGTGATGCAGTGCAGGACTTGTCATGTTTTGTAATTTCTACTCTTTAACTGTTTTCAACTTGTATTACCTGTTAATATGGTTATGTAACAAGTATGAAAAGAACTGCTAGAATACAGTGCATTAAAATGGTTAATTCAGTTGTTTGTGTGTTCCTTGGATCATATTTGCAACAGCTTCCTGTGATGGCGTAGAATGTGTCAGTAGGTTCAGAAATTTTATACGTTTTGTCAGTTGAGTTGAGATTGTGTGTTGATCATTTACTTAATTCAGTTATCATTTTACTCTTAATCTACAATAAAATTTAATAAATGTATTTTGTACATGTTCTGGGTGTGCATGTCAACTCAAATGGTATGTCAGAGGCATTATTGCTGTCCAGTAACATTACCACTAGGCTGACTTGCTAGGAGTGCTCTAAGTGAGTAACATGGGTTGTCCATTAGCAGCTCGCACTGGCAAGAATTGCTGCAGTCTACCACATGAAGCTATTTGTAGTGTGCCAGTGTATCGCTTGTTTACTAAACCTTCAATTCTGTTGTTATAATTGGTGCTGCTTTCTTGTTTAAATGATTTTGACATATTACAAGTTTGGCTTCACCCATGTTCTCCGGTTTCCACAACATGAATTCATTTGTCATTCAGTCTGTTCTTTATGCCAGTGGTGTGTTTGTTTGTGGCCCTGCTGTTGTGGACAGTGACTATAAATTTAGTGTATCACTATTGTTTCACATAGTAAAATGGTGTCTTGGATGACATCCAAATTACAGTGGCTATTTTGCTGCCATGGATCAAAAGTTTTTTGATCTGTGGAAACAGCTGGTACAGCAGGCGTAGTAATAGATGTAGATCTTCTAGCTGCAGTTAAGTGACCAACAAAAACACCATGAGCAGTACATGATAATCCATTTCAGAAACAGCATGTGCAACAGCAACAACAGTGAAAGTAGCTTCTACATCCGCTCTCACAACAACAATGGGTTATGGCAGCAGCATCACTGCAGCCATCTCATTTGTGAATTGTAAAGAAGCAGAAAAAATTGTGGTTTATTTGTGGTACTTTTTCCATCTCCATTGAAAGGCAAATGGTGTCTCTCCCACAGGTTGACTTACTTGGTATGCACAGCCGATCTTCTCTGGATAGCCAGCCATGTCGATCTCCAAAAACTTCGTCTCCAAAGAATAATACTGGTTAAGGGAATTTATCAGATACTCTGTCTACTCTTCAAATAATTTGGTACTTGAAGAACACTTTTAGTTCAGTCATGGTATGTTTCAACTTCCACAAAAAACAAATTTGCAACTTCTCATATAAATATTTGAACTCGTGCGTGTCAACCAAGTTGTCAAACATTAGACTCTATTAGGATACATTTACAACAGGGTTGGAATAACCACCAGAAAATATGAACATGTCTTGCTTCTAGCAAGTCCAACACATGAATTACTTAAAAGTCTAATCTCATTTCTTCATTTGTTCTTAACAATCGTCACAGTCACTAAACCAGCAAAGAATAGCACAGGTTCTTTTCTACACGTACACTGAAACTCTATGGAAAATACAGCAGGTTCTTGTCGGCCACCGTTCGGTCGCCTCGTACAAATTTTGCTCGTGACTGTTTTTAGACCTGCACACACAAACATGCAGTGCGCAGTAGGTCGGATTCATCTCTCTCAAACTTCTATTTAAAATATTGTGGGTTCGAGATGGAGGAAGACCAAATGGTTCTAGAATGTACACGGAAATTCTCGAAGCACTACATGGCATTAGGAATGTCAGACACTTTCCTTAGTGACTTATTGCAAATAATGCATGTTTCTGAAGTGTCTTCTTCAGCAAATGACCATTGATAATGACATACACAAGTTAGGCATACTGCCCAGGGAGATACAGTGGCTGTCTTGTAATTTTTTTAAGATTGTATGTGAACATATATTTAAAAAAAAGGAAATGTGTTGATTTCTCATAATTGATTTGAAGTCAACTAATGATGAACAAGAATTATCATATTCTCCCCAGTGCACACTGTCGCACAGCATTCTGGTCGTATTGTGGTACTTTTATTTGTACAACTGTTAGTGATTTTTTTCCACAATACTGGCAAATGCTTCAGGTTGAGAATGAAACTTCCTGGCAGATTAAAACTGTGTGCCGGATCGAGACTCAAACTCAGGACCTTTGCCTTTTGCGAGCAAGTGATCTAGCAGGAACTGGCAGAATTGAAGCTGTGAGGATGGGTCGTGAGTGGTGCATGGTTAGCTCAGATGGTAGAGCACTTGCCCGCGACTCTTGGTCCGGCACACAGTTTTAATCTTCCAGGAAGTTTCATTATGTATTGTGTACACGTGCTGCTACAAGCACTAACATTGTCAGTATCTGCTCTGCGACACAAAGTGCCACTACTGCAACAAGACTTTGTGCCTTTCTTTCTCCCAACAGACAACATGACGACAGCGCAACACTCAGTCAGGCCAGTGTCAGCAGTCAGTAGAATTCAAACAACCTAACGATAACTTAAGCCATCAACTAGCATTAGTCAGTGTTCCTGGTTGACACAGGGATTCCTATGCCTTTTTTTCACTTGCAACATGTGCCAGTGCACTGGTTCTCCTCCTCCCCGCCATCCTCCTTGTTTCGCCTTCTGCTCCAGCAGTTTCAGCATGCGGTCACCTATTGTGGATAAGCAATCTCTCTACAGAGACAGATAATACCACAACCTGGGTACAAGAATGTAACTTGGGCACTGAAACAACTGAAATATGTAGACTGCATCTGTTTTTCTTGTTTGATTTTTAAATTAATGACAAAGTAAACCTTGTATAATTCACTATTCAGTTTAATGGCTTGTGATAATTTTGTGAAAAATATGAACAGTTGATTGGTATATCATTAGGTTTTGTGAATAATTTTCAAACTTACCTATCACTTAAACCAGTTTTGTAGGTTGTGTCCAGTTGGGTTTGTCATAAGTCCAGGATTAGCCTGGACAGTCCTGGTTTTTTAGTGCTGTATGGGGTTTGAGAATTTTATGAGTGGCAAGGATTTTATTTTAAATCATAGACCACTGTGAATGACACTGTTTTCAAACATTCTCTTATGGCCTTGCCTCTTCTGTCAACTGACCTCAGAGCAAATGATGAGGCGATGGGGAGGTACATGGCTACCAGTTCTGCCACTTATCACTTACTATTAGTCAATTTCAAACACAACAGGGGAAATGTGTTTATATTGTTTTCCTGTGTGAAGTAACTATTGAAGTAACTATTTTACATATTTTTGATCATTTTATCCCTTTTGGTTTTTTGTTTCACTGTTTAGCCATGGGCAAAACAAAGCATATGTTTAACTTGAATCTGCAGCAGGAATACAAATTTTTGAAATTGTGTAATGACAGAAGCAGTGAACATATTTTTGCACACTCTTTATTGGAGAATTTTCTGTTGAACATAAAGGAAAGAGTGATACTGAAGACCACATGAAAACAGCTAAATACAAAACATAAGAGATTTTTAAAATTCAAAGATGATAATGGTGATCTGTAGTATGCTGCTAGATTTTCACACACACTGCCAGATACAAACACAGTTTGAAAACATCAGACTGCACATCTAAACTTGTTAAAAAGCTATAAGATCCAAAAAATTTATTTTCTAGAACCACAACAGAGGCAATTATTGTTAACAGATGGCTGCATTTTGTAGACGTGGAGAATAAAGATGTAGAATGTTAGTAACATTCATTTTTTAAAAGATTTAAAAGTTTTCACACTATATTTTTTGGAGCCGTTACTTTTCAGCATAGCATGCCCTCATACTTTAGGTGTGCACAGCTGTCACAAGGTGAAGATGAAGAGGTACAGGGAACTGAATATGTAACTCACTAAACAGAGACGAAAATCTGATTCTCATGGGGGATTGAAATATTGAATGTTACAGAAGGGGAAGGAACAGAAGATAAAGTTAGGGAATAATATGCATTTGGTAGTAAGAATGAGGAGGGGGTAGAGATTCCTAAAGAAATTGTCTCTCCTAGACCTCAGCAATAAATTTCAGTCGGTGATAGGAAAAACATTGTTCAAGAATCACAAGAGGAGGAAATACAATATACTCTGAAAAGACATTGAGACACAGGAAAACACCACCTGGTTATAAAATCAGATACTAGATTGTAAGATACACCCATGAGCAGATGATGATGTGCATTTGAAGTGTTCTGAGTCCGTAGATAATGGTGGTAATGAATACTAAAGCAATTAGTTCAAAAGAGTAGGAGTTAAAATACCTAAAACAGGCCATCGCAGAGGTTGGACTGACAAATACAGGCACAAGGAAGATAACTGCAAAGAAACCTTTGCAAACAGGAGAAATACTTCAGTTGATTGTTCAGGAAAACAAAAGTGTGCAGCAGTATAATTGACTTAGGAATGAAAGCAAAATAGCTACAGGAAAAATGTGAAAAAATTGAAAAGCAAATAGTCATCAGAAGATATAGGAAAGTCAAAATAACTTTCAGTGACATTAAAAGACAAGGTGTCAACATTAGGAGTGCAAAAGGAATTCCACTATTAAATGGAGAACAGCATTGATTTGAAAGACATAAGGGATCAAATATTCAGGTCAAAGTTTTACAGAGCTTTGGAAGACTTGTTTTACGGAGCTTTGGAAGACTTGTTTTACGGAGCTTTGGAAGACTTGTGAACAAACATTGCATCAAGGATAGATAACATTTCTTCGAAGTTTCTAAAATCATTGAGAGAAGCTACAATTCAATGACTATTCAAACTAGTGTGTAGTATAATTGAGATTGGTAACATAACATCAGACATTCAGAAGAATATAATTTACACAATCCCAAAGGTAGCAAAGGCAGATAAATGTGTGAACTACCATTGATCATCTTACCAGCTCATAGATCAAAGTTGTTGATGAGATTGTTGTACAGAAGAATGGAAAATTGAGAATCATTTAGATGATGATGCACTTGATAACACAGGCAAGGCTTAAGAAAAATGAAGATACTTCGCAGAGTTCTCCTTTAAATATTTGTATTTTTAGATGCAAATTTGTTGTCTTCTCTTTGCTCTGAATGTCTGCACCTAAAAATAAATTTCTCTTCAGACCACACCAGTGCAGCAGAGATGAACCTTATTTCTGTTGCAGTTGTCCATATTCTGAAATCGAATACACTTCAATAAATTTTCAGTTTTCTACAAATGAATACAAAGCATTTCCTCTGTAAGTATATTTGTATATTCTATCACAATGTACAATACTTATTGTATCTCAGACACTACACCATAGGGAACATTTCTTGTATTCATATCAAGTTCATACATAGGAGACTAACATTGGAATGAATCAAATCATGTTAATTGATTTCTAATATCTTGCCATGATGTCATGCCACATTGTTACATGCTTTTAGTTTGTGGTGGACCACGTTACTACAATTGGGATTTCCACTCACAGAGGGTACACAAAGCCCACACAGGTACCACAACTTGTGATAGTACTGCAATCTCTGTCCCATCTTGAAGACGCAAAGCGTCCATTTGTATGTGCCTCACTAGCAAAACAGATAACAAAAACCCACAAACAGCTTTCTTATTTTAACCACTACTTCACTATAGGGTTTAACTATTGCAACTATCCTTTGTCTGCTAGGTAGACACAGAGCTACACCTCATTGTATGTGAGTGATATGTTACATCACAACATTCATGGGATTTGTCGACCTAGGCAAGTGTTTAACAATGTAAAATAGTATAGGATGTTTGAAATTCTCAGAAAAAATGATATGTGCTGTAGTTAAAGATGGATAATATGTAATATGGACAAGAAATAATAGAGAACAATAAGAAGAATGGAAGATAAGAAGTTAAGTACTCAGCTTAAAAAGGATGTACTGTACAACATTTGCATCAAAGAAGCAGTGAGGTAGATAAAATAAAGGTTTGAGGCTGAGATTAAATTCAGATTAAAAGTATGTCAATGATAGATGAGCATAGAATATGGATTTTGACAAAGACAAAGAAAATGAAATTAACCAAGACAAAGAAAATGAAATTAACCAGGGATAACAGAAATGAGAGTAGCGATAAACTAAATATCAAAATTGAGGGCTATGCAGTATGTATAGTGAAGGGATTCTACTAACTCAGAAGTAAACTAACACATGATGGATAAACTGAGAAGTATATAAGAAGTTGACTAACATGGGTAAAGATGACATAACTTGTAAAAAGAAAAGTATTACTACCAAAGAGAAATTTCTGGGAATGTATGCCTGGAGCACAGCACTATAAAGTAGTAAATCACAAGTGGGTGAAAACCAGACAAGAAGAGAATCAAAGCACTTGAGATTTGATATTGTGGAAGGACACTTAAAATAAAATATGCTGATAAGGTAAGTTATTACTTGGTTTTCTATAGAATATCCAACAAATAATTGAAGACATAGCAAGGTTGGAGGAGACAGTGTGAAACATGCAAAAGAATTCTGGAAAGCCAAAGCACATAATAATGTTTGAAGCAAATAATAATAATTTCACGTGGTTCAGTGGCCAGGTGCAAGTCTTTCAGTTTGATGCCTCTTTATTAACTTTCATGCCCCTAATCTACTCTAGTTATCCAACCAGGCAAAGGGGACCCACAGCTTAATGTGGAATCCAAATCATGTTTCATGGCAATTCATCACATAGTTGAGAAGGCATCCACAGCTTGATACTATGATACTGGGAGAAGCAATTGTGGCAAAAAATTACAGTGACAGCAAATGCTATAATGATTATCACAGATCGTGAGGTAATTTTATGAAACTGGTATGTAGACATGATGAGACTAGTACAGAATAGGAAGTAGTTCACAAGTGCATCAAGCCACTCATCATAATGTTGATCAATTACAAAATTCATCTTCCACAAAATCACAGAATATGTATTAGATTACAGCTAAAATTTAAAATTATCTTCCATGTTTTTCCAGAGATTGAAAGTATCCTTTATGTTTGTTGACTATATCATCATTATAAGATGAGTTCTTACCATGAAGATATCTCCCTATCAATGTTTGACACAATAAACCTTCATTGTCTTATAATGTGTAGATTGCACTTAATCCTTTATTAATATATTTCAGGTTAGTTTGTATTATTGTCTGTCAACCTTTGTGTGTTCTGATCCTATTCTGAACCCCTCCATTTTTTAAAATGTTATGTGTATCTTTGTTGCAGCCATACTGCATAATTGATTTGCATGATGAAGAGGCAGCTCTTCAAATAGCTTCGAGATCTGTGGCTCTCAGATGGTGTTTGGAATTGTGGGCACGTGCTAAAACAGATGAAGAGTTGCACAGGAATCTGAAGTCATACCCACATGAAAGGATGAAACCATTTCTCCAAGATAACCTCTCATTCAAGATCAAAGTGGAAACCTTCTGCAATAGTCAAACTCAGGAAGAAAAAGTCTCTAAAATTGAGGCATGTTTTAAATCTGTTTCAAAATGTAGAAAATGAAGTATTTGGTATCTCAGCTAGAAGGTAGTAAATTTAGAAGACAAAAAATGGCTATACTTCACAATTATTTCAATTTATTTCTTTCATTCATAAAGAAAACTGATTAAAATTCTCGAATGAACTAAATATTTTATTGCACTTTTTTAAATTGTTTTCATGACGCATGTATGAATTTGTAGATCATTTGCTGTATCCCAGATGTGTTGCAGTTAATAACAGGCAATTTCTTCAAAATCTGGCTGTGAACAAAACCCAGGTGCAGCTCATAATTAAAGGCTCTGATGCAGAGCTGCCCCAAAATATATATTAAAATAAATTTCTCAGTAACGTATTACAGAATTTCCTGCGTGGATTTGAATAATGCAGGTGTGCATTTTTGAAATTGTTGATGTGTGATTCCAAGTGATGTTTTTCGAACAGGTAGTAGCTAGTCTTAAGGCAGCACCTTGAAATGCGACTTAGCTCTTAAGTAGCAGCAGTTTGGGGACACAGATTCCTTTAAATTCAGCTCTTATGGGCATCCCAAAGTCTCTGGTGTTTCATCCTAAGGGTATCCTACCAATATGCACGCGATTTTCACATTCCACTACTTACATCAAAAGGGTGTGAGCGGAGTTGGTGGAACTTCGTTATTGAATTGCTGTCTCGGTGTATCTCTATTATGCTTTGATGTGTCATTAATTGACATTTAGTATTATTGTTTTGGTAGTGTCGTAGACAGTGTTTTTCTTTCTGCCATGAACTGTTGGAATAAGTTTGTAAATGTACAGCTATAGTTCACTAGTGTATGGAACGTAAGTATCGCCACTTAGTGAGAATTTTACGAATGATTTAAGGAAAAAGCATGCAAAATATAACCCGTGGGTGAAATATCTGTTATTATTTTAGTTTCCTTGCCTGCTGTCTGCATTTGCAGATAACTTGCATTGTAAAACGGGAAGTTGTTACTCACCATATAATGGAGATGCTGGGTCACAGATAGGCACAACAGAAAGACTGTCACAAATATACCTTTTGGCCAGTAAGACATTTGTCAGAGTTAGACAGCAAACACATACATACACACTGACGCAAATGCAACTCTCACACACGACTTCAGTCTCACGCAGCTGAGGCCACACTATGAGTAGCAGCACTGGTGCGTGGTGGGAGTGGCGACTGGGTGGGGCTAGGGAGAAAGCTGGAGTGTGGAGGGGAAGGGATAGTGGGGTAGGCATGGTGGCGGACAGTGACATGCTGTTGGGGAGTGCAGAGGGATGAGGTGGAAAGAGGGTAGGGCAGCGGTGTGCAGTTGGCAGATTAGACGGAGGGAGCAGAGAGGTGGGGAGTGGGAGGGTGGGGGGGGGGGGGGGAGGGTAGATCATGGAAAAGGAGAGGAGTAAAAAGACTGGGTGCAGTAATGGAGGAATGGGAGCTGTATAGTGCTGTAATGGGAACAGAGAAGGGGCTGGATGGGAGAGGACAATGACTAACGAAGGTTGAAGCTACGAGGGTTTCTGGAACATAGGATATATTGCAGGGAAAGTTTCCACCTGCGCAATTCAGAAAAGCTGATGTTAGAGGATCCATGTGGCACAGGCTGTGAAGCAGTCATTGAAATGAAGAATGTCATTGTTTGGGCAACGTGCACAGCAACATGGTGGTCCACTTGTCTCTAGGCCACAGTTTGTCGGCAGCCATTCATGCTGACAGGTTGTCATTCCCACATAGAATGCACCACGGTGGTTACAGCCTAGCTTGTAGCTCTCATGACTGGTTTCGTAAGTAGCCATGCCTTTGATGGGATAGGTGATGTATGTGACTAGATTGAGTAGGTGGTAGTGGGAGGATGTATGGGACGGGCCTGGCATCTAGGTCTATTACAGGGGTATGAGTCATAAGGTAAGGGGTTGGGAGCAGGGGTTGTATAGGGATGGACAAGTATATTGTGTAGGTTCAGTGGATGGCAGAATACCACTGTGGAAAGGATGGGAAGGATAGTGGGCATGACATTTCTCATTTCAGGGTATGATGAGAGGTAGCCAAAACCCTGGTGGAGAAAGTAATTCAGTTGCTCCAGTCCTAGGTGGTACTGAGTTACAAAGGGAATGCTCCTCTGTGGCCTGACAGTGGTACTTTGTGAGGTGGTGGGAGATTGGAAAGGTAAGGCATGCGAGATTTGTTTTTGTACAAGGTTGGGAGGATAATCGTGGTTTGTGAAGGCTTCAGTGAGACCCCCAGTATATTTCGAGAGGGACCACTCATCACTGCAGATGTGGCGACCATGTGTGGATAAGTTGTATGGAAGGGTCTTCTTAGTATGGAATGGGAGGTAGCTATTGAAGTGGAGGTATTGTTGGTGGTTAGTAGGTTTGATATGGGCAGACGTACTGATGTAGCCATCTTTGAGGTGGAGGTCATCATCTAGGAAGGTGGCTTGTTGGGTTGAGTAGGATCAGGTGAAGTAAATAGAGGAGAAGTTGTTAAGGGTCTGGAGGAATATGGATAGGGTGTCCTCACCCTCGATCTAAATCACAAAGATGTAATCAGTGAATCTGAACCACGTGAGGGATTTAGGATTCTGGGTGATGATGAACGATTCCTCTAGATGGTCCATGAAACGAGAAATGTCCTGCCCACTATCCTTCCCACCCCTACCCACTGTGGTGTTCTGCCGTCCACCGAACCACCACAATATATTCATCCATCCCTACACAACCCCTGCTCTCAACCCCTTACCTCATGGCTCATACACCTGAAATACAAGACCTGTCCTATACATTCTCCCACCACCTACTCCAGTCTAGTCACAAACATCACCCATCCCATCAAAGGCAGGGCTACCTGTGAAACCAGTCATGTGAACTACAAGCTAAACTGCAACCACTGTGCTGCATTCTATGTGGGCATGACAACCTACAAACTTCTGTCTGCATGAATGGCCACCAACAAACTGTGGCCTAGAGACAAGTGGACCACCATGTTGATGTGCACACTGCCAAACAATGACATTCTTCATTTCAATGACTGCTTCACAGCCTGTGCCACATGGATCCTATAACACCAGCTTTTCTGAATTGCGCAGGTGGAAACTTTCCCTGCAATATATCCTATGTTCCCGTAACCCTTGTAGCTTCAACCTTCATTAATCATTGTCCTCTCCCATCCAGCCCCTTCTCTGTTCCCATTCCAGCACTATACAGCTCCCATTCCTCCATTATTGCACCCAGTCTTTTTACTTCTCTCCTTTACCATTATCTCCCCCCCTCTCTCTGCTTCCTCTATCTAACCTCCCAACTGCACATAGCTGCCATACTCTCTTTCCGCTTCATTCCTCCACACTCTCCAACAGCATGTCAGTGTCGGCAACATCTGCCCTACTATCCCTCCCCCTCCCCATCCCAGCCTCCTCCCTATCCCCACCCAGTCGCCACTCTCATCATGCACCAGTGCTGCTGCTCACAGTGTGGCCACAGCTGTGTGTGACTGCAGACATGTGTGTGTGAGCTGTGTTTGCGTGAGTGTGTTCATGTGTGTTGGCCATCTAATTCTGACAAATGCCTTACTGGCCGAAAGCTACATGTGTGTCAGTCTTTTTGTTGTGCCTATCTGCGAGTCAGCATCTCCAATACATGGTGAGTAGGAAATTTCTTTTTCACAACATTGTTATATTCTATCCTGGATTTTCCATTGTTTGATTACTAGCAACTTCCTTTTTCTGACTGTATTATGCATGAGTTCAGTAAGTTTTTCTTTTTTGCAATTAACAGCAGCATACCACGAGTTTGAAAACAACACAATATGAATTCATTGTGCAATTTATCAGGTAAAATTTTGGATCATGAGGTCAGGATGGAAGTGGAGGAAGTTGGTGCACCCAGACCTGATGTAAACATGAATCAAAAACAAAAAACAGGCAATGGTATACACACAGTTTTAATAGAGCAGCATATAAAATGCAGCTGAGTGGTTGTGTGTGCTATTTCACGTAAAATGCATATTTTCATAATACACAAGGATAATATGGTATAAACTACCATGGGGTCACTCATGCCAGCCAATCACAGCACAAGATCCCTGATGTCATGGCAACATTTCTGTTTTGTCAACTGAACTCATAAATGCTGCAATTTGAGCTCACAAGACATTAAACAACTGAATTTTAGGAATGAAAATACCAAAAACATTAAGCTTGTAGTGAAGCTAACATACACTGCATTAAATATCTTTCCAGAATGCCTCTTTAACTACGATTTGTTGTGGCAAACTATTGGGAAATATGATGCTGGAGGGTAAATAAGCTATCTATAGATTTCATCTTGGAGTTAGCTTTTGATGTTATTTAGTAGTTCATTATGAAACAGAAAGAAGATACAGTGTGTAAATGTTTGGCTAGAGTGTGATATTTCCCAGAAATGAAATTGTCTCTACTTGCTAATGACTTTCTCAAGCCAAGCTGTGAAATGAGATAACCTCTTCTCAGTATTTCCGCTACATTGCCACTGTCAGTTCCCATTACACTCCTAACTTCTGCAACTTTGTTGTCAAACTGCATCCCATTCCCAGATCACCATCCAAAACCCAAGGTTATTATGCCTACAACCATTCTCATTCTAACCCCTCCCCCCCTCCCCACACACCCCACTAAACTAGCTCAACACTTGGGGGAGGGGGAAGATGGGTGTTACACCTTGAAGATGTCAATTTCTCTCTGTTGCTGAGCGCACTGAGCAGCATAACTTAAAAAGACATGATTGCCAACTATTACCACACAGGTCATTTGTAGCCTCCCTCCTATCAACACTTTCCCTTAACCCGGAGAGGGACACCTGTTCTCCAGCATATCTTCTCATTGCTCCATTCTACTGTATTTAACCTCCGTTAGCCTTGCCTGGTCGCGTCCCTGCTCATTCTTGTTTGCTAGTTACTAGTACTTATTATTTAATTATCGAGCTTGACTTCTTTGGTGGGTCCATGAAAACTTCTGTATATATCAAATATACCAACCTCCAAGGTTACTGCCTTTCCCAACTGCTGTCATCTGTCCACTGCAGCCTTTCCACCACATTTACTGTCAGAAGCAGTAGTTATCCAAATATGCTGATAATGTTGCAGACAAACAGTGTGGTTCCAAGTTAAGAAATTTGTTTACCATATCATTTTCTTCTCATGACTCATGACTTTCATTTGGGAGGACAATAGTTTGGATTATCGTCTGACAATCCAGATTTATGTTTCTGTGTCTTTCCTACATTTATTTTAAAAGAACATGGCTGATTTCCTTCTGCATACTGCTCCAATTTGTCTCTAATGACAATATAACTGACAGGATTTTAAATTCTGATCTTCCTTCTGTCCTTCCTTTCTTCTGAAGCTACAAAAAACTTACCACCACTGGAAACCAACAATTGACAATTACTTTCCTTATCACCCAAGCCTTAGAAAACTTAACCATATCCTTCCTCCTGTAGATGATGATAACCCCAGACCCGTCCCATGCACTTACCTATCATTTTCGGTTCCACTCCTGTTACAGGCATTTCTTATCTGGTCAAAGGAAGAACCGTGTGTGAAACCAGTTAAATAAACATATCTATAAGCAGTCTTCATCTTCTATTAGCTGAGATGCATCTACTGTTCAATATTTTATGGAGTATGGCAAGTAACCTACTGTTTACTGAAGAGTCACCGATAAATTGTGGATAATCATAAACTTGATCACTTGATTGCTGAACATGCTGTACACCACACAACAGGAGACTTTAACAGCTGCTTCATTGCTTATGTTATTTGGATCCATTCCCTTTGCTGCTCCAGTTGTTTTCAACTGAGTAGATGGAAACTGTCTCTGTTGCACATATTTCTTTTCTGAAGGTTCTAGCATAAAACCTTTGCCAGTTTACATCCCGGTCTATTCCCTTTCCACCGTGTTAACATTGTCCCACTCTACTGTGCTCACTTTCTCTTATCTTTCATTTTCCATCCATTCCCATCTTGCTCTGGATTGTACTCCAGTTCTCAGCAACTAATCCTCCCTCCAACCTTCTCTCTCACCCACCAACCTTCCCTCCCATCTACAGTTTGCTTCTGCTGGTGAGAGCCAACTGTCTCCCTTTCTTGTGTCCCCCTATACCTCCATAGTCCTCTTTGTCCCACCTCCCTACACCCTCTCTGCCAGTACCACCCTAAATTTAATGTTGGCATGGATATGTGAGTGGTTTTAAATTGACCTGGAAATTGATGAAGGGGATTCCTCCCGCTGCTCCGCATCCATTCATTAATCCAACATTTTACTTTATTCTAAGAGTTATGGCAAGAGAGTGAAGCAAACAATTTTGCTGCTCCAATCTATATTTTGGAATTACTTGGGAAAATTTTATTAGAAAATAATTTTGATTTTTCTATTATTATGTCTTTCATAAAATTTACATTTGGTGTTCTAAAGAAATGCATTTACTTAACAGCCTGTAATAGCATTTGTATGCATATTTGTTTTGAGAAATTGTGGGCTAAGAGGCTCTGTGCAAATATTTAATTGATTTCATAACTGGAAAGGCAGTTTCTGTTTTCATAGGCCACTTGCCTCAAACTGCTCAGTCATGTCTTCCATGATAAAATTTGAAATTGTGATTAACTAAAAGATATTCATATATTGGTCTTTTATTTCATTTTGTTTCAGTCATTCAGTTACTTACCATTAAAGGGTCCTGTCAGATTGAAGAATCCTGATGTTGTGTTGCAGTATATTGAATACTATGGACAGGATTCTAACAGAATTCCTGAAAAGCCATATGACCTTTTCTTTGGACGCTGGGTGAGTTTTGTTTACTTCAGGTTATGCATCAAAATTATGTTTCTTGCTCTTTTTTCTCTCTGTTTTTTCCCCCGCCAGTGACATAACAATTGTGGGTAACACACTGTGATACTGTTGCGGTATGACTCAAGAATTATAGTTTGTTGCCTCATACATGTTTTACATCCTGGAGGACCTCCTCACTACGGATCAATTGGAATGAAAGTAAATCTAATCTAATCTAATCTAAAAACTCATATATATTTGAAATCACCATGTGTGCATTTATGATTTACTTTTGGATGAGTGCCAGCCTATGTCATATGACATTCTTTTTCAGAGTTTCTTGTTCATTTTTGACACTGTTTTTTATGTATGTATTAAAATTGGATCTTTTGCTTTTGTAACCTATACAATCTCATCAAATTTTAGCTCTTTTAAGGCAATTCTATGGAACATTGTGGAAGACATTTCTATCCATATTTTGCAAATGGCTTAAATGATACCAGCTACTACTCTTATGATACCATATGCATCAGAAACTCACTGTAAATGAGTGTATTATGATCAAAATGTAATTTTTAGAAACACATCTGTGTATTAATAGGCACTGTATTTAACAGCAATTTCAGTTGCAGAATACTAGAGGCAGAATGGCAAGTTAGTACTTATCTTTAAGAGGTGACATTTCTAGTATGGCCAATAAATTTAAAAGTAGAAAATGCTCTTCCTAGCTGTTGGTTCTTGTATGTTCCTTTCATAAGGAGAAAAGAGGTATTGTTTGAGGAAGACTGGAAATGGTTGATGAGACCCAGTTTTGTGAGGAAGAGAGAAGGCGAAGATGATGGAGAAAGCGTCTTTCCATACTAATATTTGCAAAAATCTTCTTTTTGACATTTTGAACTGTTTATGAAATATGACACTTGTCTCTCAACACAGGTAGCAGCATTAGGCAAGCAGTATAGCAGTGGCAAAGTGGTGCTTAGCACAGAATGCAGAGAGCTTGTCTGTAACAGTAAAGGGTTAATAGAGGTTAAGCCAGAAAGTTAACAGAATACAAGGATATGGTGGAGAGAATGTTCCCTTTTTCGCTGTTCAGGAAAACTCAGAACTCCTTACCCCTCCTGCCTATGCACCTCTACCTTCTACTCACATCCAAAATACACAAAAACAAATATCTTGGCCATCCCATTGAAACATATTGTAAAGACCACACCAAAAATGTTTCATTGCTGGTAGACCAGCACTTCCAACCCATCACATAGAGCTCCCCAATCAACACATAAGATGCTAATCACTTTTTGGAATACTTCAAACCCATTCCTACCTGTCCCACCTGAAACCGTTCTTGACACAATTGATGGGATCTTACTCTACACCAACACTTAACTTACCTGTATATGTGCTCAGCCCTAGAACACTGCTGCCCCCAACACCTTCCAGAAAATCTTCCAAAATGCCCATGTATTGTCACACTAGTCACTTTTATCCTTATCCATAATTACTTTGATGGCCAGACCTACAACCAGAATGTTCATATGTGTGTGAGAACCAAAATGATCATGTCATATGCTAATGATTTCATAGGCAGCATCGAAGAGACATTCCTCAACACTTAGAAGCTAAGCCCTCTTGAGCTTGGTATAGATTTGTAGATGACATCTTTGTGGTCTGTACTCATGGTGAACAACTACTCCACTTTCTGCAACAGCTTAGTTCCTTTTCCCAACTCAGTTGCATGTTTTTGAAAACGAGTGACCACTATGAGGCATACCTCGAATGTTTTGAGTCTCTCAATAACAGTGAATGTTTGAATGATGTCACAATGACCGTGATGGCATGTTGATAAGTCTTATCAGTGGACAGAACTGGCAGAGGTCTACTCATGATTTGGAGCACAGTGCACTCTACTGAAGTGCTCTGAGAATGTATTTTTATTTTTGTCTCCGTTTGACATGTTTCTGTACATAACAATTTTCCGTGGTTGAAAGAGTATTGAGAAAGACAGTGCAAGTTCCATCCTCATAAATATGTCATCATCTTAACAGCTGCACTGCTTCATTCAGTTGTTTCCAATTGTACAATGTCCTTTGACTCTTTATCACTGCCCACATCAAGGACCACTACTTATGACTCTGAGACAATGAACTTGCTGCTTATACACCTTACATTAACTCCAGTCCTTTCAGAAAACTGACTCCAAACCACTAAATGTGCTACTATTCCCCACATCCATCTTCATGTCCTTCCCTCAGTCTACTTGAAAAAATTGATGGAGAACCCCCTATGATGAGTGAAATGTTGAATTCGAGAGAGTGACAAGTCATTGTTATTACACTAGATCTTGATACATGGTTTTCTTGCAAAAGCATGACAGAATTGTAATGTGGAAAGATGATGTGGTTATCCCCTTTTTATTATTAACCACTACTCTGAATCTTCTAAGGCATCTTATATTGTGTGGTATGCATTACTTCGAAGGATCATTCAAGCTTAGACAGTGGGCACATTGTCATTCTATAGGGTTACCAGCATAGAAAACTTCCTGCTGAATCATTTGACCATTCATCCACAACCATGAGACAAATCATTAATGGTGTGCCTCACCCTAGACTTCTGTTGTCAACAACACCAACTATTATCAATACCTACAAGTTATAGCTTATTGTTACTCCAAGGGAAATCTGATAGAACTGTATGCTGCCACTTTGAAGGCGGCTGGTGAGGGGGGTTGTGTTGAGCCACATAGTACACAGCTGTCTTCAAGTGATCAATTTGGCCTGCAGGCAGACAAAGATGAAGGAGAAGGCTAGAACTGTACTGAGGGGATGGAGACATGGGCCACTGACGAAGATGCAGGCAAATAATGGGGTACAAAAGCTGGTCAAAAAATGAAACAACAAGCAAAGACAGTTTAAGATTTAACTGGGAGAGGTATGTAAACTATCCTTCAGCTCATGTTCCTATCTCTTTGCCTACAAGAAGAAGCCTTTCTTTCAGGCTGCAAGTGTAAATGCATGCTGTTGTCACAGTGCCATTTCCACAGTATCATTTTCACTGTGTTATTTCATCAAAGCAGCATCCTATAGAAACAACTACTGCTGAACAGACATATGTCATTAACACGGTTTATGTGACAATACTGTATTTGCATCATGCAACTGCCCGCATACACAGCCGCTTCATATTCAACAATGGAGTTCTTGTGGCTATTTCACTAGGTATCATAGGATCTCAAAAGTCAGCCAGTGGATGCTGAAGGAAACACGCTATTTGATCAAAGAAATCCGATGTTTGCTTATTACTGCTGATTGAGAACTGCATCGAGAATGTTCGACCTGGAGTGTTTCGAAGAGTTGGATAAACAATAAGTGAAGTGAATAACACATCTCACATATATAACACAATTTCATTTGATTTTAATTTCTTTCCAGGAAACACCTTAAATGTAAGCTCTGGCTCTGATGTGCAAATTATTTTGAGCCAAATAATAGTAGATATTGACACTTTGCAGCTAGTTAGTGAAGTACCTGCTTCCAAATTACAGGTAAAAGAACTGATAAGAGCATTGACATGAGTTTCCATTTGGGTATTTTGAAGGCCTGTTCAAAACATTATTCAAAGATCTTAACAGTTTTCAGGTATTTATGACAATGGCAGTGACTGCAGCACCCTGTAAACACAGTTTCTGTAAGTAAGTTAAAGATGATGATAAAGTGGTTATAATTGAGTTTGGGTGAAAGCACACTATAAACTTTATCTATTTTTTTGGTAGAATATGACAGGTGCTAAACATAACTTTGGTCACTAATCAGTTTGTGTCGCTGAAAGCATGGAATTCCTAAGTAAAATAATTGTGAAGGGATATTTCCTCACTTTTTATTTTATACCTTTTCTTCTTTAATTTCTAATTAATTATTTCAGCACCACTAATAATCTATGTGGAAAAAATAAAATCTCTATTTAGCAACACTGGATTTAACAGCACTGGATCTCACTGAAAGGCAGTACTGAACAAAAACTGCATATCAGCATAATACCTGTTTCATACACAAACAATGGAAAGTCCAGGTTGGAATATCACATGCATTCACACAAGCAAGCTCCCCCCCCCCCCCCCCCCCTCTCCCCCCGCGCACGCACACACACACACACACACACACACACACACACACACACACACACACACACACACACACGGCTGCTGTCTCAGGCTGCGCAGGCCAGACTGAAACTGCAGTGTCTGAAGATTGTGGGGAGGTGGAAATAAAAATACATACAGATATGTACAAGTATGTTGAAAACGGTGTTTGTGCATATTTTTACATATTTTTGTGTATTTATATGTATTTGTACACATTTTTAAGTATTTGTACATATTTTTGCTTGTCTGTACATATTTTCACACATCTTTTTCTATTAACCAACTCTCCCAGCAACTACCTAATGCCTTCATTTGCCTATTTCCACATCATTACCCATTTCCCCAATGCCATCCCTGCCACAGTGGACCCCTGCCCCATCTTTCTGCAACAGTTTAGAAATGGTACACATATTGTTCCTTAAATGCTGCCTAAACTATGGAATCCCGCCACTGACCTGATTGTAAAAATTCTTTTCTCTGGATCCCACTCCTCCTTTTTCCATGACCTTCACCTTTTAAGATTCTGTCAGTAATTGTCCCTCCCAAACCTGGTACTTTAAAACTCCTACTGTGGCATCACATCACTGAAATTGAATACCATGCACTCTAGCAGCTGCTATCAAGAAAAAGTCATGACTTGCGTGTCATCCAGGATCGCAGGTGGAGTTGAAGAGAAATTGTGGTCACAACAAGAAGCTATCATTCAGAATGAA
The DNA here is from genome assembly GCF_023897955.1 of Schistocerca gregaria. Taxonomy (NCBI): domain Eukaryota; kingdom Metazoa; phylum Arthropoda; class Insecta; order Orthoptera; family Acrididae; genus Schistocerca; species Schistocerca gregaria. Next base: position 554,318,498 of record NC_064920.1, read on the forward strand.
AGTAAAGAACTGGGACAACAACCACAGCCAATGAAAAAGCTGTGATTTGAAGACAAGTATAAAGAGGTGGTGAAGACTAGGATGGCAAGATTAGAATGACTGAAGAATCCCTCAGACAACATGAGGATAACATACAGAGTGGAAAGAAGACTGATAGATAGAATCATAAGCAGAAGGAACGAGAGTATCGTAAACAACTATTGAGGCAAATTGAGGAGTCAAGGAAAGCAACCCACTCCTTCTTTCGGTGAACAAGGTTTGTGAGAGGTATTTATGGACAACAAACTTTAATCCTAATGGATGATGAGAAAAGAGTGGTTCTTTCAGTGGAGCAATCAGATCCCTTAGTAAGATATTCTGACAATGTACTAAATCACTTAGATCAGGTAGAAACAAAAGAACTGGAGAGATTAGAAGGGATGAAGAAGAAGTTCCTGAACTAATATAGGATGAGATGAAAACCATCCTGGAGGCCCTCAAAAACAATAAGGCTTCAAGTGGTAGTGGCATCAATATGGAGTTTTTAGCCTTTTTTTTTAATTTTAAAGAACGCTGTCACAAAAGTGCAAAATTATCAAGGGAGTTCTTTTCTGGAGATAGGATATAAAGTGTACACCACTCTAATGCTAACTTGTTAAAACCATTGCTTGTATGGGTTGTAGGCACGTACCAGTGCAGATTTGTCCCTAGACGTTTAATAACTGAGCACATCTTCATGTTGAGACAAATGATGGAGAAGTTTTATGAATTTATATCCACTGACTTTCAGCGGGCATACAACAGCATTAAACAGACAGTCCTCAGGAGGTAATGCAGGAGTTAAGCATACCAGTGAAGTACATTAGGCTGATTGCAGCTTGTTACATAGGATAAAGTTGCCAAGTATGCTTTGCAAATCAATTGCCAGCACCCTTCACAGTTAAGGATGGGTTGAGATACAACAGCCCTCTCTCTCTTCTGTTTGACATAGCACTGGAAAAGGTGAGACATTGTGGGTGAAATTCTGTATGAGGTGACAGCAGATATCTCTTGACTTATTCTAGAATTGAGCAAACTAGGGTTACTGGTCAAGGATGAGAAAACAAAGTCTATGGTAGTCTCTCATCAACAAAATGATATGGTCTCCATCAATACAGACAGTCATGATTTTGAAATAGTTGAAAAACTTAAGTACCTGGTGTCAATACTGTCAAATAAAAGTGAGATAGAGAAAGAAATTCAACAAAGAATAAGTGCGAACCGGCTGTACTACAGTTCAGACCACCTATGCATTGTATCCCAGGAGAGCAAGATACAGCTATGCAAACCACTAGTGCGACTGGTTGTATTGTATGGTTGTGAGACACGGGCAAGTACTCAGACAGTGGAAGAGCACATTTGTGCATTTGAGAGGAAAATGTTAAGGAACCTTTATGGTCCAATATATAATGCAGAAAGTGGAAGGTAAGAAAGAAGACACAATGAAGATCTGCACCCGTGGTTTAAGAAAGCTGATGTTGGGAGAGTGATTGCAAGAAGAAGGCTATCGTGGGCACAACATGTTCTATGAACAGTGGTGCCCTCCCTTACAGAGTATTTCTACACTAGACAACTGGTAGTTGTCCAAGAGATTGTCTGCGAACAAGGTGGAGAGACAGGACCTTAGTGACCCTGGAAGAAGTAGATCCAACAGCCAGCACTGAAGATGCCCAAGACAGAAGTAAATGAGCAGTCATATGTAATAAATTTCTGTGATGATATTACTATTGTATCATGATTCGTGGACTTGATGTGTTAGTCATTTCATTATGTTCTATGTATATCTTGTATTTGTGTATTTTCGTCATCTGCCATGGGCCTAAATGGCCTGTGTGTGTGCAGTAAAAGACGAATGATGATGATGCACTCCAGCACTTCCAAGAGCACTCAAGACACGACTTCCATAAGTTACACAGCCTGCTGACATCCTACTGCCACCTAGGGGCACCACTATCTAACCCACATCATATGCAGAGTGTTCCACCTTGTCAATCCATTCCCTCCAGCAAATGCCAACCTAATCTCTATCTCTTCCATTTCATACCACCATCCAACCGTGATCCTGCCCTCCCCCTTCACCTAACCACCCCTAGCCATCTTCCAGGAATTTTTTGCCTTCAACTTGACCACATCATCCTTCCTCATGTTCCTTCCTAAGAACAATAATCTATCATCCAAAGAGAAGAGGGCTATATACCATCTCAAAACAGATCCTGACCTAATGATCCTGTCTGCAGACAAAGGTTCCATCACTGTTGTAATGAATTGCAGTGACTACCTGACTACCTGGCAGTAGACCTCTGCCAATTTCCTGATTCCTTCACCTATAAATTCAATCAGATTGATCCCTTCCCAAAAGTCCAACATAACCTCCAATCCCTGCTTAGAGTTTTAGGCTCTTCCCAGAATCTCTCCCCTGAATCCATTTCCCTTCTCAACTCTTATCACACCCACACACCCAGCTTCTACAGGCTCCCCAAAATCCACAAACCCAACAATCCTGGTCACACTATTTTAGCTCATTATTGTGCCCCCATTGAAAGAATTTCGGCCTTCATTGACCCACAACTCCAACCTATTGCCAGTAATCTAGCTTCCTGTGTAAAAAGGTACAAACCACTTCTTTCACCAGATCTCCACTGTTCCCACCCCTTTACCTCTTGGATCCCTACTCATAACTGTTGATCCCATTTGCCAATACACCAACATCCATCATGACTATGGTCTTGCCACTACTGAACACTGTCACTCCTAACGTCCTTCAGACTCCAAACCCACTATCTCATTTCTCACACACATCTACATCTACATGGATACTCTGCAAATCACATTTAAGTGCCTGGCAGAGGATTCATCGAACCACCTTCACAATTCTCTATGATTCCAGTCTCGTATAACATGTGGAAAGAATGAACACCTATATCTTTCCGTACGAGCTCTGATTTCCCTTATTTTATCATGGTGATTGTTTCTCCCTATGTAGGTCGGTGTCAACAAAATATTTTTGCATTTGAAGGAGAAAGTTGGTGATTGGAATTTTGTGAGAAGATTCCATAGCAATGAAAAACACCTTCTTTTAATGATGTCCAGACCAAATCCTGTATCATTTCAGTGACATTCTCTCCCACATTTTGTGATAATACAAAATGTACTGCACTTCTTTGAACTTTTTTGATGTACTTTGTCTGTCCTATCTGGTAAGGATCGCACACCGCGCAGCAGTATTCTAAAAGAGGATGGACAAGCATAGTGTAGGCAGCCTCCTTAGTAGATCTGTTACATTTTCTAAGTGTCCTGCCAATAAAACGCAGTCTTTGGTTAGCCTTCCCCACAACATTTTCTGTGTGTTCCTTCCAGTTTAAGTTGTTTGTAGTTGTAATTCCTAGGTATTTAGTTGAATTTATGGCCGTTATATTTGACTGTTTTATCGTGTTATTGAAGTTTAAAGGGTTCCTTTTAGCACTCGTGTGGATGAGCTCACACTTTTCATTAATTAAGGTCAACTGCCAATTTTTGCACCATTCTGATATCTTTTCTAAATCTTTTGCAATTTGTTTTGATCTTCTGATGACTTTGTTAGTTGATAAGTGACAGCGTCACCTGCAAACAACCTAAGACGACTGCTCATATTGTCTTCCAAATCGTTGTATAGATAAGGAACAGCAAAGGGCGTATAACATTACCTTGGGGAACACCAGAAATCACTTCTGTTTTACTCGATGACTTTTCGTCAATTACTACAAACTGTGACCTCTCTGACAGGAAGTCACTAATCCAGTCACATAACTGAGATGATATTCCATAAGCACGCAATTTCACCATTAGCCACTTGTGTGCTACAGTGTCAAAAGCCTTCTGGAAATCCAGAAATACGGAATCAATCCTAAATCCCTTGTCAGTAGCACTCAGCACTTCATGTGAATAAAGAGCTAGTTGTGTTTCACAAGAACAATGTTTTCTAAACCCATGTTGACTGTGTGTCAATAGACCATTTTTGTTGTTGCTGAGGTAATTCGTAATGTTTGAACACAATATATGTTGCAGAAGCCTGCTGCATATTGAGGTTAATGATATGGACCTGTAATTAAGTGAATTATTCCAGGTATCTTTCTTGAATATTCGTGTGACCTGTTCAACTTTCCAGTCTTTGGGTATGGATCTCTCATTGAGCGAATGGTTGTATATTATTGTCAAGTATGGAGCTAATGCATCAGCATACTCTGAAAGGAACCTAATTGATATACAGTCTGGACCGAAAGACTTGCTTTTATTAAGTGATTTAAGTTGCTTCACTACTCTGAGGATATTTACTTCTACATTACTTATGCTGGCAGCTGTTCTTGATTCGAATTCTGGAATATTTACTTTGTCTTCTTTTGTGAAGGTATTTCAGAAGGTTGTGTTCAGTAACTCTGCTTTGGCAGCCCTGTCTTCGATAGTATCTCCGTTGCTATTGTGCAGAGAAGGGATTGATTGTTTCTTGTTGCTAACTTACTTCACATACAATCAGTATCTCTTTGGATTTTCTGCCAGGTTTCGAGGCAAAGTTTTGTTGTGGAAACTGTTATAAGCATGTCACATTGAAGTCCGCACTAAATTTCGAGCTTCTGTAAAAGATCGCCAGTCTTGGGGATTTTGCATCTGTTTAAATTTGGCATGTTTGTTTCATTGTTTCTGCAGCAATGTTCTGACCCATTTTGTGTACCAAGGAGGATCAGCTCTGTCGTTTCTTAATTTATTTGGTATAAATCTCTCAATTGCTGCCGATACTATAACTCTGAATTCAAGCCACAGCTGGTCTACACTTACATCATTAATTTGCAAGGAGTTGAGATTGTCTCTCTAGAAGGCATCCAGTGAATTTTTACCTGCTTTTTTGAATAGGTATATTTCTCGTTTATTTTTGGAGGATTTCGGGGTTACAATATTCAGTCTCACTACGACAACCCTGTATTCACTAATCCCTGTATCCATTTTGATGCTCGTTATTAACTCAGGATTATTTGTTGCTAAGAGGTCAAGTGTGTTTTCACAACCATTTACTATTCACATGGACTCATGAACTAACTGCTTTAAATAATTTTCAGAGAATGTGTTTAGCACAATTTCAGATTACGTTTTATGCATACCTCCGGAATTAAACATGTATTTTTGCCAACACATTGAGAGTAAATTAGTCACCACCAACTGTAATCACATGAGTCAGGTACGTGTTTGAAATCAAACTCAAGTTTTCTTTGAGCCTTTCAGCAACTGTATCTTCTGAATTGGAAGATTGGTAAAAGGATCCAATTATTATTTTATTCCGGTTGCCAACAATGACCTCTGCCTTACTAACTCACAGGAACTATCTACTTCAATTTTGCGACAAGATAAACTACTTCTAACGGCAACAAACATGCCACGGCCAACCTTGTTTAGCCTATCCTTTTGGAACACAGTTAGGTTCTTCACAAAAATTTCGGCTGAGGTTACCTCCGACTTTAGCCGGCTTTCAGTGCCTGCAATGATTTGAGCATCAGTGCTATCTATTAGCACTTGGAGCTCCGGTACTTTCCCATCACATCTACGACAGTTTACAACTGTTACATCGATGGTTCCTGTACCTATGTTCTTCCTGTGTTCGGCCTGCACCCTTTGTGGCTGAAGCCCGTCTTCTGTTTTCCCGAGGCTCTAACCTAAAAAACCGCCCAGTCCATGTCACACAGCCCCTGCTACCCACAGATCTGCCTCCTACATATAGTGGACACCTGATCTATTCAGTGGAACCCAAAGCCCAACCACCCTTTGGCCCAAGTTTAGGAATCTGCAGCCTACACGGTCACAGAACTGTCTGAGCCTGTGATTCAGACTATCCACTCGGCTCTGTACCCTAGGTGCGCAATTGGTCCCGTTGACTATGCTACAAATGGTCAGCTCTGCTTTCATCTTGCAAGCAAGACTGGCAGCTTTTACCACTTCTGTTAGCCACTTGAAACCAGAGAGAATCTCTTCTGGTCCAAAGTGACACACATCATTGGTACCAATGTGAGCTCTTCATGGCATTTGAGAGGACCCGTTCCACATCTGGAATGCCTCCACCTGGTATGCACACGGAGTGCACATTGGTTTTCTTTCCCTTTTTGGCAGCCATGTCTCTAAGGGGCCTCATAACATACCTACCGTTGGAGCTCCCAACTATCAACAGGCCCACCCTCTGTGATTGTCCGTATCTTGCAGGGTGAGAGGTTTCTCTGAAACAGGACAGGTGACAACATCTGGCTCAGGGTCAGCCACAGACAGCTTCTGGAATCTGTTTGTTAGACAAACCGGGGAGGCCCTACATGTGGCCGCCTGGGAAGTCTTTTGCTGCCTGATACGCCCTGGGGACAACCTCCCACTTGACCACAGGTGAAGGGTCAGTCTCAGTGCCAGCAGTAACTGAACTGACCACTGGTGAGGACCGATTGAGGACTTGGCCATGCTGGATGTCTGTTGGATCCCCACGGCCGGCCCATAACAGTGGTGGCCATCCACTGCAGCCTCAAGCCGTGTAATCGAAGCCATCACAGCCTGAAGCTGAGAGTGAAGTGTCACCAACTCGGTTCGCATCTGCACACAACAATCGCAGTCCCTGTCCGTATAAAGACATTGGAAAACTAAACTATGCAGAGAAACAGACTATCGGCACGTACTGAGTAACTGTACTGTAGACCCTGACGAAAATGCAGGAACTGTGTCTAATAAATTACATTTACACGCAGAGATTCAAAAAACTAACTACCGAAGCACTCAGGTGAAACTAAATAATTCACTACTGATTAGGAACTTGTAATACATCACAAAATCAATTTACTTTCCGATGCAAACAAAAATGTGAGACCTGTGGCTATTAGGTATTAAATAAACACAAGAAACTATTAAAGCACACAGATGATGATATAAAATTCACTCCTGGTTAAGAACTCATAAAAGGCACAGAATCGGTTACTTCCCTGTTGCTGCTTGTGTCGCGGCCAGCTGCTGCTGCTGCCTGACTGTCACCTTCTGAACTAGAACACACAACTACTTCTCCTTTGGAGGGAAGGCATACAAACAAATCCTTTCACAGCCATGAGCTCCCACATGGTATCCTCCTATGCCAACCTGTTTATGGGCTATCTAGAGTAAATCTTCCTAGACTCCCAAAACCTCAAACTCCTTATCTAGTTCAGATTCATTGATAATATCTTTATGATCTGGACTCAGGACCAGGATGCCTTATCCTCTTGTCCTTCAGAACCTCAACATCTTTTCCGTCATCCATTTCACTTTTTCCTTCTCAGTATTGTGTGCCAGCTTCCTGGGTGTTGACCACCTCCACCCTGATGGCTCCATCCACACCTGTGTCCACATCCACCAAGAGTACCTGCATTCCAACAGTTGCCGTCTCTTCTGCACCAAAAAATCCTCCCATGGTCTAGTCACCAGGGAACGATGTAACTGCAGTGATGGAAGCTTCCTTGTCTAGTATGCCAATCATCTCACAAAGGCCTTCACAGACAGGCAAATCCCCCATATCTAGTCAGCAAAAAAATTTCCTGTGCCATACCCTACACACTCCAAATCCTCCCACCAGCCCTAAGAACCAGCTACAAAAGAGCGACCCCCCAGGGCACGTACCTCTTTTATATTTGCTTGGCTACCATGGGCCTCCAATCTTTGCAGCACTGCTTCCCTTTCCATGCTGCAGGCCTATTCTTCCACTACCCACCAAAACCCAGCATGCTACCCATTCCATAGTGGAGTGAGGTGTCAGCAAGTCCTTGCTTGGTGGTAGCCTTTGGCCATGCAGAGATTGCACTATTGGTGCCTAAGCTGTAAATTTGCTGTGTTTATCAAGGAGTATGTGGCCATCGTGACAATGGATTACTGGCCAGTTAGATGTTGCTTGGGCTGTATGGTGCCCATGGGGGAGAGACCCCATTTGGATTGGGTGACACGATGACAGATGACTTGCATATGAAGTGGATGGAGCTTCCTCCCACTGTTGGTCATGTGGCCCCAGCCATCTCTTCAAAAGGGAAAAAAACTTGTTCAACACAGAGAGATATGGCCACAGACTGTTTCCTTGCTGTGGGAGGAACACAGGGCTAAGCAACAAGCAGAGAACTACTCCCCACAGTACCTGGTTTGTACAAGGACAGGTAGGGATTCTATTTTGGTCATAAAGTCTTTATTCTTTGTAGAGAGTATAGAGGACAAGTTTAGGAAAATTGCAGCCATCTCCAAAATTGAGAGTCAGTCAGTTTTGATTAAACCAGCACCCCCTTCTCAGTCAGGGGCGTTGCTTACTTGTGACAAGCCGGGTGACATCTGGTGATTATTACTCCCCATAATAGTCTAAATGTGGTTCAAGGCATTATTTTCCATCGTCACCAGCTCTTGTAATCGGATAGTGACTTTTGTGCTGGCTTGGTGCAACAGGGTGGACACTTTGTCCTTTGTGTTCATATGTAGTCAAAGGACAGGAAGGTTGCCCTCAGTGTCTTCATCTTCACCTATGAGGGCATGTAAAGGTCAAAGTGATGGTATATTGATGTAGTATGAAACTGTATATTCCTCTGCCCTTCCTCCCCCCATGCTGTGCTTCAAATGTATCAGATATGAAATTCGGGCACATGTCTTTGGGTTGCGACACTAGCCCAGCCTGTAGGGATTGTGGATGACCCTTTGCAGGCAAACAGTCCTTGTACCCCTTCCCCTGTCTGCATCAGCTGTGGAGACCACCATTCTTCCTGCTCACCAGACTGCTCCATCTTTCAGAAAGAGAGAAAAAAAATACAGGAATATAAATCTCTGTCTCATGGGCCCCTACCACCACAGCGCAGCGCGTCCCCAGGTTGCGGATAGGGGATACGGCCTTCAGATATGAAGGGTAGCTGCGAATACAAAAATAAGCAGTTGTGGACAGCCAGTGGGGAGCAGGCGATGGCGTGATGAACCATCCCTGGTTCTTCTTCTCTTACTATCTAATCTATTAATCAAGAATCAGCAACATTAATGGGCTTGGGTCCCTTTGAAGTAAAATATTCCGGAGGTAAACTAGGTTCCCATTCGGATCTCCGGGCGGAACCTACTTCAAAGAGATTCAGGCCGAAAGGGACTTTCAGGTTGGGAACATGGAACGTTAAAAGTTTGAACAGGCCAGGAACATTCCAGACATTATTAGACGAATTAGATAGATACGATGTAGACATTACAGCTATTCAATAAACTCGGTGGCAGGGGGAGGGTAACATAAAGAGGGGTAGCTATACATTCTTCTATGGAGGTGCGCAAGCTCACAGTTTCGAAACAGGTTTTGCAGTACAGAGAAAAGTGCTTCACGCAATCAGGGATATAAGGTTCATTAGTGACCGACTGTCAGTTATAGTGTTGTCAGGCAGGTGGAATAGACTAGTAGTAATGAATGTACAAGCACCAACTGAGGACACTGAAGAGGTTGTTAAAGACGGCTTTTATGAAGAACTAGATCAACTGTGGGATGAGTTCTCCTTGTATGATACAAAATTAATCATAGGTGATTTTAATGCGAAAATAGGGAAGGAGGAAGCATTCCGGCCTACAATTGGGAAAGAAAATTTGCATAATATTTCGAATGATAATGGCACAAGGGTGGTTAATTTTGCTGTTTCAAAAGACATGATATTTCAAAAGGAAGGACATTCATAAAGCAACTTGGGTCTCTCCGGATAGACACACCCAAAACCAAATTGATCATGGCACACTAGTATAGAAAATGTTAGGGCTTTCAGGGGAGCAGACTGTGATTCTGATCATTTTCTTGTAGTTGCCAAAGTTCACCAATGGCTATCTACAGCAGCATCAAGGTGTCACAATGCAGAACTTGTTAGGTTCGACACCGACAAGCTAAATGATGAAAACTTTAGAAGAAGGTACATGATAGAAATTTCAAATAGGTTTGATGCTCTCAGGACACACGAAGATCAAGATGAGGATGTAAATAAACAGTGGATCGCTGTGAGGAATAATATCAAAGAGGCAGCGAAAGTCACAATACGTACAGTTAAGAAGAACAGGAGGAAACTGTGGTTTGATGAGGAATGCAAGAAATTGGTAGAGGAAAGGAGAAAACCGCGATTAGATTGGGATAGAATGGGAGACAGAAAACGAGAGGAGAAGGGAAGTTGGTCGTAGGCTACGGGCATAGGAGAGGGATTATTTGAACTATCAAATTACAAAAATGGAAACAAATAGTAAAACAAAAAACATTAAGGAACTTTACCTAGACATAAATGGGTATAGGAAGGGCTTCAAGGCTAGGACAAATGCACTTCGAGGGGATGCTGGGGGAATACTGACAGACCCCAGTGCTATATTAAGTAAATGGAGGGCGTATTTTGAGCATCTATTAAATGTACACCAGGAAGCAGGAAATGAGCAGGCGTATGAAATACATACAGCAGAACTCCAGATACCTGAGACAACGTTAAAGGAAGTAAGAGATGCAATCGACAAATTGAAAAACCCTAAAGCACCAGGATCAGATTCCATAACTGCAGAATTAGTCAAAAATGGGGGACAGAAATTGGTGGAAGTAGTTCACAAAGTGATAATTAAAGTATGGAACTCGGAGATGATACCTGAAGAGTGACAGGAGTCGATTCTGATCCCAATTTTTAAGAAAGGTGACAAAATGGATTGTAGTAATTATAGAGGGATATCGCTATTACCGGTATGTTCCAAAATTTTCTCGAATATTCTTCTAAGCAGGCTTACACCATATGCAGATGAAATTGTGGGGGATTACCAAGCCGGCTTTTGGAGGAACAGATCAACTATAGACCAAATATTCACCCTGCGTCAAATTTTGGAAAAGGAATGGGAATACAATAAACCAGTTCATAATCTTTTCATAGATTTTACAAAAGCATATGATTCAGTATTGCAGTCAAAATTGTACAGAATTCTTTTGGAACTTGGAATACCAAAGAAGTATGTTAGACTTATAGAAGCGAGTTTGAAAAACACAAAAGGTACAGTACGCGTGGGGAAATTGGAGTCAGAAGAATTTGTAATAAAGAATGGACTTAAGCAGAGAGATGCCCTGTCTTTGCTACTTTTTAATATAGTCCTAGAATATATTGTATGGATGGCAGCAGATAATTTAGAGGGTGTGGAGCTAAATGGAAATATTAAGATATTAGGGTATGCAGATGATCTAAACATCATTAGCGATAGGAAAGAATCTGTAACAGCAAATGCGAATGCGTTAATCCAGGCTAGTGAAGATGTAGGTCTAAGGATAAGTGAAGACAAAACTAAATACATAGTTACTACTAGAATGCCAACAGCGGTAGATCAGGAAATGTTAAGAGCTGGAGACATGCAGTTTGAAAAAGTGAACACATTTAACTATCTAGGCGTGGACATCACTTCGAGAAATGAGATTGAATCCAAACTGAAGAAGAGATTACGGGCGGGAAATGCATGCTACTTCTCACTGAATAGATTACTTTAATCATGGATATTGTCTAGGAATTTAAAGATTAGACTATACAAATCTATTATTCTACCAGTTATGCTGTATGAGTGTGAGACTTGGTCTCTCACTGTGCAAAATGAAAAGCCATTTCGAGTATTTGAAAACAAAATTTTGAGGAAAATTTTCGGAGCAAAAAGGGATGACATTAGTGGAGAGTGGCGAAAACTGCATAACGAAGAGATTCACGAACTCTATTCAAGCCCTGACATAATTAGTATTATTAAATCACGTAGGCTGCGATGGGTGGATCACGTAGCTCGAATGGATGAGGGCAGGGCAGCGCGCAGAGTACTGGTAGGGCACCTAGAAGGAAAACGTCCTGTGGGGAGACCGAGGCGTAGGTGGAGGACAATGTAAAGGCTGATTTGAGAAGCCTAGGTATTGAAGGTGAATGGAAGGAAATAGCCCAAGACAGGGACATGGATGATAGTGACGTATGCTACAGCTATGATGATGTCACCCTCTCTGATGACAATACCCTTGCCCATTATGCCATGGCTGCTCGACTGTGCCTGCCCCCCTGATGATTGGAGGCTCTCCTCCTGCTGCTTCCCCCACATCCACTTTGGAAGCAATGGCTCCCCACTTGCTGTGGTCGTCAACCCCCATACCCTAGCTGGAGACACATCATCCTCGTGTGGCTTCTAATGCCAGGAAGGAGCCCTTTGCGACACTTCCCTCAATGGTTTCTGCAGTAGGGGTTCACGGTTTTCTTCAGCACCTGAACCTAATTCAGAGAAGCCCTCTCCTAGTCATTTTAACCCCTAAAGAGAAGGAGATAAAAATAAGTCTTTCAAGAAGAAGAAGATTCCAGTGGCCCGCACACCACCAGACCTCATATGTTCTGCTTCCATGGCCAAGCTGGAGATCCCGTGGTCTCCGAGACTCCGCATCAGATCACACAATATGTCTCAGAACCTATATGTGTTGATACCATAATCTCTCAACCAGTGGCAGCAAGTGACCAATGCCCTCACACTATACTGACAGCAAGATACTCCAGTGGAACTGTAGCTGTTTTTTCCACCACCTGGCTGAGCTGTGATATCTCTTAAGCTCCTCCCTACCTTTTTGCATTGCCCTCCAGGAAACTGGGTTTAGAGCAACACAGACCTCTGCCCTTTTGACTGCAGGGATATTTTAAGACTCACACCAACTGTGAGAGGGTGTTGGGTGGAGTTTGCACATATGTTCTGGACTTCATATATAGTCCACTTTTTTATACAATATTTAAAGGTGTGGCTGTTTGGGTAAGGCATCTCAGGATTTTATCTCCCTTCTGGTGATGAAGTGCCTCAGAACACATTGTCTGCATTGGTTTCTCAGCCCTCACACCTTTCCTAATCTTGGATGACTCCAGTGCCCATAACACTTTGTGGTGTGGAACCATGATCATTGGCTGTGGTAAAGACATCAAAAACTTACTGGCAAATCTTGACCCTTGTCCCCTGAATACTGGTGCCCCCATACATTTCAGTGTGCCACATGGAACTTACTCAACAATTGATCTTCCTGTTTGCAGCCCTGATCTTCTCTCATCCATCCACTGGAGAGTCCACAATGACCTGTGTGGTAGTGATCACTTCCCAGTCTTCCTGTCCCTCCCTCAACATAATTCCCCAGGACCCCCGTGCAGATGGACTCTGAATAATTCCAACTCCCATGCTTTCACCTCCGCAATCATTCTTAGTTCCCCACTACATGGAGGTATTGACACAGCTGTCCAGAGTGAATAGCAGCCGTTCTACCAGCAGCTGACTTAGTGATACCCTATTCTTCAGGGTCCGCCCACCAGAAGACAGTACCTTGGTGGACAAAGAAATCGCCAAGACCATTACAGATCACAGGCTGGCTCTCCAGCACCATAATCGGCACCCATCGATGGAACACCTCATTGCCTTTAAATGGCTCCGTGCCTGGGTCTGCAACCTAATACAATGATGGAAGCAGGAGTGCTAGGATTGAAAAATTTCAACCATTGGACCATGTACCACTCCTTTGCAGCTTTGGGCAAAGAACAGACACATCTACAAGTACCAGTCCTGTGCAGGTGCATTTTCTTGAAAGGAAATGGCTTCACTGATCCAGACGCTGCCACCGAACATTTTGCTCTGCATGACGCTTGCGTGTCTGCATCTCAGAACTGTCATCCTTTCTTTCTTGTCCTCAAATAGTGGATGAAGTGAATACACTTGTTCTTCACTACACGCCACCTGGAGCCATATAATACACTCCTGGAAATGGAAAAAAGAACACATTGACACCGGTGTGTCAGACCCACCATACTTGCTCTGGACACTGCGAGAGGGCTGTACAAACAATGATCACACGCACGGCACAGCGGATACACCAGGAACCGCGGTGTTGGCCGGCGAATGGCACTAGCTGCGCAGCATTTGTGCACCGCCGCCGTCAGTGTCAGCCAGTTTGCCATGGCATACGGAGCTCCATCGCAGTCTTTAACACTGGTAGCATGCCGCGACAGCGTGGACGTGAACCGTATGTGCAGTTGACGGACTTTGAGCGAGGGCGTATAGTGGGCATGTGGGAGGCCGGGTGGATGTACCGCCGAATTGCTCAACACGTGGGGCGTGAGATCTCCACAGTACATCGATGTTGTCGCCAGTGGTCGGCGGAAGGTGCACGTGCCCGTCGACCTGGGACCGGACCGCAGCGACGCACGGATGCACGCCAAGACCGTAGGATCCTACGTAGTGCCGTAGGGGACCGCACCGCCACTTCCCAGCAAATTAGGGACACTGTTGCTCCTGGGGTATCAGCGAGGACCATTCGCAACCGTCTCCATGAAGCTGGGCTATGGTCCCGCAGACCGTTAGGCCGTCTTCCGCTCACGCCCCAACATCGTGCAGCCCATCTCCAGTGGTGTCGCGACAGGCGTGAATGGAGGGACGAATGGAGACGTGTCGTCTTCAGCGATGAGAGTCGCTTCTGCCTTGGTGCCAGTGATGGTCGTATGCGTGTTTGGCGCCGTGCAGGTGAGCGCCACAATCAGGACTGCATACGACCGAGGCACACAGGGCCAACACCCGGCATCATGGTGTGGGGAGCGATCTCCTACACTGGCCGTACACCTCTGGTGATCGTCGAGGGGACACTGAATAGTGCACGGTACATCCAAACTGTCATCGAACCCATCGTCTACCATTCCTAGACCAGCAAGGGAACTTGCTGTTAAAACAAGACAATGCGCGTCCGCATGTATCCCGTGCCACCCAATGTGCTCTAGAAGGTGTAAGTCAACTACCCTGGCCAGCAAGATCTCCGGATCTGTCCCCCATTGAGCATGTTTGGGACTGGATGAAGCGTCGTCTCACGCGGTCTGCACGTCCAGCACGAACGCTGGTCCAACTGAGGCGCCAGGTGGAAATGGCATGGCAAGCTGTTCCACAGGACTACATCCAGCATCTCTATGATCGTCTCCATGGGAGAATAGCAGTCTGCATTGCTGCGAAAGGTGGATATACACTGTACTAGTGCCGACATTGTGCATGCTCTGTTGCCTGTGTCTATGTGCCTGTGGTTCTGTCAGTGTGATCATGTGATGTATCTGACCCCAGGAATGTGTCAATCAAGTTTCCCCTTCCTGGGACAATGAATTCACGGTGTTTTTATTTCAATTTCCAGGAGTGTATCTCAATCAATAAGTGGGAATGCTTCAATGCCCTAACCTCTAGCCCTGCTCAAACTCTTATCGGTGGATTGTCAGTATCGTCCCCTTACCATCTTTAACTGTATCTGGAGCAGTGGTGAGTTCTCATCACAGTGGTGAGAAAGCATCATCATTCCAGTATTGAAACTGGGTAAGCAGCCCCTAGAGGTGGACAGCTATCGACCAGTTAGTCTCACCAGTGTTCTCTGTAGTTGCTTGAATGTGTGGTGAGCTGGTGTCTGTGTTGGCTCCTTGAGTCTTGGGGCCTTGTGGCTCCATCTCAGGATGGTGGTTCAGAACCTGTCATGCATCATAATGCTGGATTCAAGTTGGTGCTTCCGACAGGACCCCCCATATCCAAGAGAGTGAGGTCCTGCAAGGCTGTGTGTTGAGTATCTCTTTCTGTCTGTTGCCCATCAGTGGTCTTGCAGCAGCTGTGGATCTTGAATCTCTCCTCCTTGTATGCTGATGAGTTTTGCTTTTACTGTTGCCCCACGAGTATGGGTATTTGTGAACACTGACTGCAGGGCACCATTTGAAAGGCGTTCTCACCAATGGCATTCAGATTCTTGGTCGCAAAGATTTACATCATGCACCTCTGTCAACATCATACTGTTCATCCATGACCAGAACTTTACCTCCATGGCCAGTTACTCAATGTGGTGGAAACTTATCGCTTTTTGGCACTGGTCTCTGATGTCCAGTTGACATGGCTTCCCCATCTTCACCAACTTAAGCAAAGGTGCTGGCTACGCCTGAATACACTTTGGTGTATTAGTAACACCAGCTAGAGTGCAGACAGCTTTTCTCTGCTGTGATTTTACAAAGCACTGATCCTGTCCCGGTTTGATTATCGGAGTCTGATGTATAGTTCAGCATCGCACTCAGCATTGCGATCACTGGGCCTGATACAGCACTGTCAGCTCCAACTTGCTGCTGCAGCCTTTCGAACTAGCCCTGTGGACATCCTACATGTGGACACTGGGTTCTCTCTGCTACCTGTCAGGCACCAACAACAGCTATTCAGTTATTTATATTCGTTCACAGCTCCCCTAAGCGTCTGGACCACTGAGTCTGTTTTCCTAGTAGGGAGATCTACATCCCACAATGTAGACTGAGAACTGGGGTCACAGTTGTAGCCCAACTACAGTGTCTCTGCCCTGAACTCTAATTTCCCCCACTGTCACCTCTTGCCAGGGGGCAATCGTGTCACCCCCGTGCTACATACTGCAACCTCTGATCTGTTTTCATTTGTCCTTCGGATCAAAAGATTCAGTTGACCACATGGTTTTTTGCTGGCTGTTTCCTGCTGCCTTTGATGCATTTCCATGTTCAGAAGTGGTATACACTGATGGTCAGTGGACAAACCAGTTTTGCATGCACATGTGCAAGGCTTAGTGAATTAAACTCCCTGTCAAATGGTGGATATATTGTGTTCACTGCTGAACTGGTGGCCATCAAATGAACCCTTCGTGCACCAGTAATATGCTTCTAATCTGCAACAAGTCTCTGAGCAGCCTTAAGTCGATAGACTCATGCTACCCTCATCCCAACTATCCATGATCTCTTTCTGACCATGATTAAGCTGAACAGCCAGTCATCTTTGTTTGAACCCTTGGACATACTGGGATGTCAGGGAATGAACATGCTGACCAATTAACAGTGTTGGCTACCAGAATGCCAGTTTTGGGAATGGGGGTCCCAGAACAGGTCCTTCAGTGGACTCTATTGCCATCAGTTGTTGAAGACTCGGAACTCAGAATGGTCCGCCCTGGACGCTCTAAAGAAACTGAGGGCAATAAAGGACCATGTGGCAGTCTTCCCTTCACACTTCTCAAAGGGAATCCACCATCCTTTATTGCCTATTCATTGGCCACACTTGGCCGACCTGTGACCACATTCTCCAATGTGAGGACCCACCTTACTGCTGATTTAGTGCCTGCCTGACTGTGGCCCACATTGTACTAGACTGTCCAAATTTGTCTGCTTTGTGGTGATATCTTGAACATACTGACACACAATCTCCTGTGCTTGTGAACACTGCCAAAGCCCCTGACCTGGTTTTATGTTTCATCCACAAAGAAGATTCATACTCTTTTCTGTGAGGTGGAGCACTTTGGCCTTTTGATCGCCTGAGTGCTTGGAAGTGCACCCCTCACTGGCTCTGGCCCAAGAGACCCTTGGTGGCCCTTGCTCAATGGTCTGGCCTGTCTCCTACCCTTCACTCCTTTTTATTCTCTGTTTTTAATGTTTTGTCCTTCCTAAAGTCTTGACTTCTCCTCTGTGCTTCTTGTTTTGGTGGGGTAATGGTGGGTGAGGCAGTGCTGATCAGATGGAGAGGGTGCATCTACCATTGCATTACCATACCCCATGGATCCCAACTGAGTTCTGGGCAAAGTGACTCACCCACCTTACTTCCTCTCACTCATCTCCTGCTTCTCCTTTCTTTTACTTCTGTTTAATTGTACCTTGCTTACAACTGTGCTTCCTTGGATTTTCCTTTTGTATCCTTCCTCTGAGGATTATTCCTGGTTCAATAAGTGTAGGTTGAAGGAACTGATGACCTCGCAATTTGGTCCCTTTAACTCCAAAAAACTAGACAACCAGCAAAAGAGTGCCCTTCTGGTCACCTAATACCATATTATATGCCAGCTCTACTGTGAATTATTGTTTGAACAAGGAAATGTGGCAATGAATGTCAGTTGCTTCCATTGCACAGTGAATTCTGAGAAGACTTCTGTCGCTATTTAATAACTGCATTTTTGGTGGAAACTTCATCTTTAACCCAATTGACAACAAAGGACATTATTTGAATGATTAGTGAAGAATACAACATTGGTAGTAATTTTTTATTTATTTTACCATGGCATTGTCAAAGCTCACATTTTTAGTCAGATTGATGGCTACTTTAATACTCCATACACTGCTTTCCTTCTTTTTTTCTTTATTCTGCATCTCCTATCCCCCCTCTGCTGTGACAATTGGGGCTTCTTTTTCTCTCTTCTTCCTCCCTGTGTGCTCCTGAAATGCGTCTGATGTGTAGAAGGTGACTGGGTAACAAGTAATTCCCAGCCCTGGGTTGACAGGTAGGGTTCACACATATCCCCTGGTACAGACCAGCCCCAGGGAGGGATGATTGCTTGAGCTGTTACCTTCCAAAATTGCCAGTTGGTCTTTCGGTCAGGAGTTCAGCAGATGTGACTCGAGTTGTGAACAATCACCTAAGGTGTGTTAGTCCCCCTGTGAGTGGCCCCCCAGCTGGTAGGAGCATGCCATTGGACATGCTGGCAATCTGGGGGTTATTTTCTTCCATTGAGCCAATCAGCAACTCAGAAAATGTCTGCTAAATGCAAATGGGATGAGCCTAAAGATTCCAAGACTCTCCCAGCTGCACCTCAATTCTTCATGTACTGAAGAAGTTCAGTCATTTGCTACAGTTATTCCATTTATTATTCAGAAAGGTGTTGACGCATCACTAAGTTACAACCACACTTGGATCTACATCTACATCTACATCCACATCCATACTCCCCAAGCCACCTGATGGTGTGTGGCGGAGGGTACCCTGAGTACCTCTATCGGTTCTCCCTTCTATTCCAGTCTCGTATTGTTCGTGGAAAGAAGGATTGTCGGTATGCTTCTGTGTGGGCTCTAATCTCTCTGATTTTATCCTCATGGTCTCTTCGCGAGATATACGTAGGAGGGAGCAATATACTGCTTGACTCTTCGGTGAAGGTATATTCTCGAAACTTTAGCAAAAGCCCGTACCAAGCTACTGAACGTCTCTCCTGCAGAGTCTTCCTCTGGAGATTATCCATCATCTCCGTAACGCATTCGCGATTACTTAATGATCCTGTAACGAAGCGCGCTGCTCTCTGTTGGATCTTATCTATCTCCTCTATCAGCCCTATCTGGTACGGATCCCACACTGCTGAACAGTACTCAAGTAGTGGGCGAACAAGTGTACTGTAACCTACTTCCTTTGTTTTGGGATTGCATTTCCTTAGGATTCTTTACCAACGATCAACTTTATATGATCATTCCATTTTAAATTACTCCTAATGCGTACTCCCAGATAATTCATGGAATTAACTGCTTCCAGTTGCTGACCTGCTATTTTGTAGCTAAATGATAAGGGATCTATCTTTCTATGCATTCGCAGCACATTACACTTGTCTACATTGAGATTCAATTGCCATTCCCTGCACCATGCGTCAATTTGCTGCAGATCCTCCTGCATTTCAGTACAATTTTCCATTGTTACAACCTCTCGATACACCACAGCATCATCTGCAAAAAGCCTCAGTGAACTTCCGATGTCATCCACCAGGCCATTTATGTATATTGTGAACAGCAACGGTCCTATGACACTCCCCTGCGGCACACCTGAAATCACTCTTACTTCGGAAGACTTCTCTCCATTGAGAATGACATGCTGCGTTCTGTTATCTAGGAACTCTTCAATCCAATTACACAATTGGTCTGATAGTCCATATGACTGTCAAAACCCAGGAAAATGTGTTACTTGTGGTAGGGGTGCTCGTGAGGGTGATTGCCCACCTCCTTTGCCCCGCTGTATCAATTGCTGTGGTGACAATGGATTCGCCTCCTAAGAATGTCCTGTGCATCTTGATGAGCGAGCCATCCAGGAGATCTGAGTGAAGGAAAAAGTGCTTTACCCTATTGCTTGCAAGTTGTTGGCTAGTCAAAAGCCCCGCATTTTATCATCTGGCACTTGCAGTACCGTTCTCGCTATGTCTTGCTCCACGAAGGTCATAGTCACACAAACTTGTGACCTCAAATTGAGCACTGCAGTTGTAAAGTTGCGTAGTGTCATGGTAGCATCCCCGTTTCCTCCTCCAGCTGTGCACCAAGCCACCAAATTTTTGCCCCAGCAGCGAAATCAGTTGCTACCCACCCAGCAGGCCGAAAAGGACAGAAGGAATGCTCTGGCAAAGACTATTTACGTCCCTCCTGCGACCAAACACCTAAATCTTCATCTGGCAACTGTGAAGGCTCCAAGAAAGCAAACAAAGGCAAACAGTCTTCTTCTTCACCAACTCGGAGATCCTCTTCAATAGTGTCACCCCTTGACAGTCTCACCTGGCCAACCTCCTTTTTGCCGGTGCTCACTGCCAACCATTTCTCTGCCCTGGAATGTACAGTGCGAATGCTGACTTCCTCTGTAGATCACGTGGAGCAGGATCCTCCAGCCTTAGTGCCCTGTAGTAGTGAGTCTTTTAAGACTGATATTCGGCAGGTGTTGAGGTGACAACCATTCATATTTTCCTTCCTCCTCTTTCCCCGTCATGTTTCTCCTCCAATGGAACATTCATGGTGTTAGATCCAACAAGGGGGAATATGGTTGCTCTTAGAATTGCAGTGTCCACTTGTTTTCTGTCTCCAGGAAACAAAATTGCATCCTTATAACTGCTTTGACCTCCCACATTTCTTTCCGGGCAGTTTTGACCTTTCTCCCAAGGACAGCATTCCATCTCATGGGGGAGTCATACTGTTCATCTGGGATGACATTCATCATCGAACCATCTCACTGAACGTATGGCTGCAAGCTGTTGCAGTCTGCATTTTCCTTCCTCGCCTGACCTTTTTCTCTTTGTACCGTCTATAGCTCTCTGTCATTCTGTGTCACTAGAGTGGACTTCCTCCAGCTTATTGGGCAACTCCCTCACCCCTTTTTGCTGCTCGGTGGCTAATACACTCCATCACCTTTGAGGCTGTCCCAGAACAAGTCTGACAGGTGCTTTCTTGGATGACCTCAATCAATTCAACCTCATCTGTCTTAACACTGGTGCCACCAACGTTCCTTTGAGAATCCACACACACCTGTTCCCATTTGGACCTCTTGTTCTGCACTGCATGGCTTGCCCGATGTCGTGAGTTGTCCATTCTCTCTGACATATACTCGAGCGACCTTTTCCCTTGTGCTGTCAATTTACTGACTCCTACCACAACCGTGTACAAACCAAATTGGCAGCTTTCTAAGACCGTTTAGAGACTTTACTCTTCTCTGGTGACCTTCGACAAACAACGTTTTCTCAGTTGTCGTGACCAGGTAGAATACCTAACAAATGTTATCCTTACTGCCACAGAACATTCCATTCCTCGCACTTCAACTTTACCACGCTGTGTCCCAGGCCCTTGGTGGACTGAGGAGCCACAATGCAATTTTTGACGGTAAGAATTGCTCTCCTTATTTTTAACCATCATCCTGTGATGGTGAACTGCATTCGTTATACACAGTTGTGTGCACAACAGTGTTGAACAGTTTCACTCCCTCTTCCGTTGTGTGAGCCAACTTCCGAAGGCTGTTTGGAACCAAGGTCCATTCCCCAATTTCCAGCCTGATCAAAGCAGATGACGTCACAGTGGACTCTATTGCTCTCTCCAACTCCTTGGGCTGCTATTTTGCAGAGATTTAGAGCTCCGCCCACTATCACCGTGCCTTTCTCCGCAGGAAACAAGTGGAGGAGTCTCGGGTGACACCATTCTCCTCTCAGAATCATGAGTGCTATAATGCCGCCTTTACTATGTAGGAACTAGATTAGTGGTAGCCTGGCCTGAGCAAAACCAGTGCGTGGGTGCGACGCGCGCTCGCGTGTGTGTGTGTGTGTGTGTGTGTGTGTGAGTGAGAGTGCCTGTCTGCAATTCAGTGTGTCATCTTTATGATGACTGGTAGTCTATCGCTTCCATAACTGTCCCATACACAAGTCACATGAGATCGTTAGTTCAACAATAGTTTGGGCGAAGCATTCAGAGTTACTTTAGGTTTCATAAATGTTAAATATTAAACATGTAATTTAAACAGTTTAAAACAGTTAAATGGTTAAATAAATAATGCTGGTTTATACTTCTTTAAAAGTTGTAAAATGAATTAGACAACAACAATGACAACAACAACAACAACAACAACAAAGACAGTCAAATTTTACCATCGCAGTGAGAGGTAAGGAATAATGATTTGGTCAGTTGAAAGGTCCCTTTTAAACAGTTAAACTATATTTTCTAATTTGAATACATGTGTGTTTGTGATTCAAACTTGTATAAGTATGTGATCCTAGAAATAGCAGAAACAGTCACATTGTTTTTAGTAAACTGGAAATGATGTAGCCAGTGTCTATCTATCTCTTTCATACAGTTAATTACACTCAGATGCCATCCATAAATGTTGGTCTTCTTTCAATCATCTTGAACTTTTTCACAGACCTATGAGTTTCGGTGTAATGCCCAGACATCTACATACATGCAAACTGATTGACAGCTAGAAAAATACACACTCTCATCCACTGTACCTTTTGATTCTACAATACTCTTTGTTTTCCATTAAATAGTTCCTACTTGAATTGTTACTACGACTTGCAGACAACTTTCACAGAGGAAATGAAAAACCATTCCAACTTTCCGTGAGTCGTCTGCCAAGATGAGAAGTGAAGAATATGGAAGACAATGCTTAGCATGGAGAGCCAGAAGGAGGGAGTGGTCCACTGGGATGTGAGCTACTGTGTTGTAAAGCTCTGCTGCAACAACGGGGGGTGGTTCATTACATACTATAAACTATGGTAGAGTTTATGTTGTTCCATCACCGAATGAGGAGAGGTCTTATTCACAGCTGCCATTCTGCCCTGAGATAGTCAAAGTGAATGTTGGGCAAGCAATAGCTTCTCTAGCAAAGTGGTCAGCCAATTCAATCCACGGACTATTTGTATCACTTGGATCCCAAAGAAAGGCTACTGAGCAGGCAGTACAGCTATAGTTAGAGAGATGGTTATGAGTAGGAGACATTACAGGGTGACAAAAGTAACATCAATCAGACTGCTCATTGAGTCATTAGAAATCAAAAAACAATTGAGGGAGGTCTGTTCAGTAAAACACAATGCTCATTTGATGGCTATCAGTCTGCCATAAAAATACTACATGTTTCCAGAAACAAATGTTGTTCCTGACCCCTGGAAGATGTGAAAACATATCCTGTCCTGTCCATAGTTTTAGAGCCATCAGTGTGAATGGCAGTAGCACCTTGATACTTCTGAAGAACTGAAGGGAACAGATGGTGAAAGGACATGGGAGCAGAGAAAACTTAAGGATCTTGAAATAGATTGATCCTAATTCATGGTCTGGTTGTTGACCAAGGCAAAGAGTGCAGGAAAACATGGAGCACACATTCTGTGGAGGTTAGGCAGAGGTCATGGGAGATGGCCGCAAGGCGAGTTCCAACTGGTAATCCCAACCGAGGATGGGTGTCAGGACGTCGATGCCCATTGGGGGGGAGGGGGGAATTTGATAAGTTGGATTATCGTTTTTTTCTGTTTCTAAGACCATCCTTGCTCATGGAGTACCAATGAAGTTTGAAATCTACAGACCTGTCCCCATAACTGACCAGGACCCTCTGTTTCAGAGCTGAGTGGAAGAGTCGGAGTTTTTATGAGAAGCTGTTTCTTGGAGTTATGCCACAGGGTTGAGAAATATAAGGTTCCCCTCAATGGGATAGGGTTGCACTGCACATCATAGTTGGCTACCCATGTGGCTGACTGCTTTGAGCATACACAAGGCTTTTTAACGTAGGTGACTCTCCATCTTATCCAGATAATGATAGCTGTAGGAGACCCCAAAGCGTTAGTGCAAGACTCAAATGGCCCCTGCAGATGGAAATTTTAATATGCTAGTGATCATTTGCCAAAGCATTTGCAATAAAGTTGCTGAGGTTGAAGTAGTCCTAAAACACAGTGGAGCTCATATAATACGGGGTACAGTAAGCTGGGTAAAACCCAAAACTGGCAGCAGCAAGATTTGTTGTACAACTCTTAAGTATTATTGAAAGGATATGCTGATGGGAAATGGAGGTGGTGTATTTATTGCAGTGGACTAGAAACTCATATTCTCTGTGATAGAAATTGAAGATGCATACAAGATTATTTGGGCAAGACTTGCTATCAAGTGTGGGCATAAACTTAGAATTGAATCTTTCTATCATTAACAAAACTCATCCCCGATCCAAAAAAGCTTTAGAGAAAACCTCAGCTCGCTAGTACATAAGTTCTGCCTTCATAATGTTGTTAAGAGAGGAGACTTTATCAACCAACAATATAGTGCAAAAGTCAAGGTTCAGCAAGTGGCAAGTGTGACAAGGCATCTTGTGAAATTACCTAGAACAGATACTGTCATTCACGCTGGCAGCTCTAAAACCATGGACAGAACAGGATTTGCTTTCACATCTGCTATATGTCAGGAACAACGTTTGTTGCTGGAAACTTGTAGTATTTTTACAGCAGAGCTGATAGCCATAACTGGGCCTTATGTCCTTTTAAATAGACCTCCCTTGATCGTGTGTAATTTCTAATGACTCAATGCACAATTTTAAGGCTATTGAATGATCATATTGTTGTCATGCTGTGATATTTGCTATTTGTAATCTCTCTCTTCCTTTATTCGTACTGCCTGCTCTGTAGTCTTTCTCTGGATCCTAAGTCATGCGGGTATTCAAGGGAACGAACAGGCTGACCATTTGGCTACAGAAGCAGTTGCTTGTCCAACATTCGCTTTGACTGTTTCAGGCATGGATTTGCAAGTGCGAACAAGACTTCTTCTCGCTTCGAGATGGGATGAAATCTGGTGGGGTTAATAGTACTCCTTCATTTCTCCTGAAAGAAATCCACTGTCCTGTTTCACCTCCACATCTGTCACACCAGATTAATCCATGGTTTTATTTTATGTAATGGACCACCCCCATATTGTTGTTGTGGAGCTTCACACACACAGTTGCTCACATCCTGGTGGACTACCCCCTCCTTCTGGTTCTCCTGGATTCTTTGCCTCTAATATTGGCAGATGACTGATGTATAGCTGTACTGGTTCTCCATTTTCTCTGTGAAAATAATTTTTATTCTCAGATATCAAGCAGTGGAAAATCCCACTTATGTGTGTAGTATGAACATGGTTCACTGACTGGGTGGGGGTCTTTAATATTGATCATATCTTTTTCTCATCAAGGCTCCTGGCTGCTTTGATTTTTTGATGGTGTGGGTTTGTTATTGCTAATAATTATGCTTGGTTCTTTGTCTAGTGGTTTCTCAAATTTTACAAAAGAGTTTGTGTGTATATAGATCGGTCATAGCATATGAAAGTTTATAATCTTGGGACTGTATGCCTATTCTGCTTTTGATTATTTCAGATTGCTGATGGCCAGAGAGATCTCATTACTAAGCTTTCTCTTAAAACTAGAAAGTTTATTGGTAACACTAGCATGGATCCTCAATTATCTTTACTTATGGCAAATCAAGCTTGTGTGCAAGAAGCAGATCTGGTGCTTGACCCTTTTGTGGGATCAGGTGAGGTTAATAGTGCAATCTTATATTTGAAGTATGTTGTTTGAAAGCTTAATAATGTATTATTAGTAACATTACGGACAGTCAAAAACAAGTACAGAGGTGCAAACAATGCAAGGAACACAGTTTTAGAATCGACTGTGTAACTTCTGATTTGAGAAATTTGCTTTTATGTGTAACATTTCAGAACTGTGCTAAATAGTATATCAGTGACTGTAGGCCAGTAGAGATTGTTTTGTATCTTTCATGAATTTAGAGTGCCATTACCTATAACTTCTTGATGTGAGCAAGGAGGGTTAGCTGAGTTTTACATAATTGTGTATAGTGTTCCACACCATTTTCTCCAGAATAGTCGTTCCGTCTTACAGAATTAATGTTATATGAACATTGGATGTGTTATATAATTTTAGGACATACCAATGTGAGCATAGTAATTCTGCACTTTTGTGTGCGGGGTTCAATGGATAATGCAATATTTTTTTCTGAAAGCATGTTGGTTTTATTCAGCATTCCAATAAATCATATTATTCTCCACTCTTTTATCTACAAAACACTATTTTTCAACATAATCTCTTTTCATTGGGGTGGCCTTACTTCACCTTACTAGGAGGGCCTATATGTCTGCAATGTACCATTTCACTGGTTGACATTGGAGCCAATGTCTTGCTGTATCAGTAACCTCCCTGTCAATCACATACTGCTTCCCGCAGAGAGCATCCTTCATTGGGTCAGACACATTGAAGTCAGAAGGTGCGAGATTCGGGTTGTAGGGTGGATGAGGAAGAACAGATCAGTGAAGTTTTATGAGCTCCTCTTGGGTGTGCAGACTTGTGTATGGCCTTGCGGTGTCAAAATCAGTTCTTCAGTTTCCTGAGAGTAGTACAACACACTTCAGAGTTGATTGTTGCAACATGGGGGAGGACACCAAACAGAATTAATCCTTCAGAATCCCAGACGACTGTCACCATGACTTCACTGGCTGAGGGTGTGGCTTTGAACATTTTCTTTGGAGGAGAGATGGTGTGGTACCGCTCCATGGATTGCTGTTTTGTTTCCAGTTCAAAGTGATGAACCCATGTTTCATCACCTGTGATGACGTTCAGCAAAAATTAGTCACGATCAACCTCATACTGTGCAAGCAATTCTGCAAAGATGATTCTTCATTGCTCTTTATGGTCTTCTTTAAGTGGCAAGGAACCCAGTGGGCACACACCTCTAAGATCCCAACTGGTGGATGAGTGTTTCAGCACTGCTGACAGAGATGTGCAGCTGTGCAATGAGGTGTTTAATTGTGATCTGTCATTCACCTCAAATGACAGGGTCTGTATGTTCAAACATTGCAGGAGTCACAGCAGTATGCGACCCGCCGGCAAGCAGGAGATAGGACATTTTTGCGCGACCTTGTTGCAGTGATGACAGACACCTCACCAGTGACTGACTCACTGTGCATTTGTTCACTGTCAGGTCTCCGTAGACATTCTGAAACTGCCTAAGAATATCTGCTATGCTGTGGTTTTTCCGCCAAAAAAATAACTCGGTGATAACTCTCTGCTTGGAATGCACCTCTGCTACAGATGCCATTTTGAAGGCTACATGTAGTGCTGTTACCTATCAGAACTTCATGAAACTTTAGGGGCCAGAGAAGGAATATTCTACCATATCCTGCAACAAATTCCACATTTTTCAACTGAAATTGACTAAGGGAAAAAGTGTTGCATTATTTATTTAATACCCCTTGTACATATGTCCAGCAACTTTTCTCAAAAATTGGAATGACCAACACCTTTTTTCTGTTGTGTTTTATGTCTCATTGCTGCAGCAACCTTCTATAAATGGAAGATACTAGAAGGGCCATTTCGGTTGCAAACATAAAGCAGAATGTAATTACTATTGTATCAGTTCTATTTACCTCTTCATTATTGAATAGATTTAATTGTTTTTCAAGTAAGAAGCAGTCTCACATTTGTGAGACTTTGTTATTTTGCATGTTATTTTTGTGGCTGTGCAGCATTTTAAAGCAAAGCCTCTGGTACAATCTTTTTTGCGCGAAGACAAAGAAATTTAGAACTAGATAAAATTCCAAAAAATGACAAGAGAAAAAGGTTTGTAGAGAATAACATCTCTTGTACTGTATATGAGGCATAAATGTGCAGTCTTAATTGTCAACTCAAACTGTGACACTTTCTGATCTTTTCACTTGTTCTCTACTTACTGACTCTTTAATGTAGCAAGTTTTTCCCAGTGATAACTGATAACCCAGAGAAGCCACTTATGTGTCTCAGCTAGTATACAGAATAAGCTGGTTCATTGTCATGGAGCATATGCTGTTTCTTTACACTTCATATTCTGGTTGGTTAGGAATGATTCCTCGAGATGACTCTTGAATAGGCTGGCATAGGATGGTGTCATGTGGGTGACCTTTGCTGTAGCCCAGACTTATTTTAACCGAGCGAGATGGCACAGTGGTTAGACACTGGACTTGCATTCAGGAGGACGACGGTTCAATCCCGCATTCGGCTATCCTGATTTAGGTTTTCCGTGATTTCCCTAAATCACTCCAGGCAAATACCGGGATGGTTCCTTTCAAAGGGCACAGCCGACTTCCTTCCCCGTCCTTACCTAATCCGATGAGGCCGATGACCTCACTGTCTGGTCTCCTTCCCCGAAACAACCAACCAACCAACCAGACTTATTTGTAGATGACTTCTTTGAATGAGAAGTAATTGTGTGTGAGGAAATAGGTGTTCATAGCAACCAGGAAGTAGGTAGTAGGTTTGGACTCAGTAGGGCGTTGGGTAAGGTAGTAATCACTCTGGCTTTTCTAAACTGCACAGGTGGGAACTCTCCCTACAACATATCCTTCATTCCTGTAACTCCCCCCCCCCCCCCCCCTCCCCGGGCCTCTAAACCTTCTCTAGTCCTTGTCTTCACCTACCTACCCTGTTTCCTGCTCCCACTCTAGTACTACACTCGCCTTCTATCCCATCAGTGCACCTACAAGTCATTTCTCCTTTTCTGCTTCTCTCCTCTCCCTTCCCCCTCCTCCTACTCCTCCTCCTCCTCCTCCCACTCCCCCTCCCACTCCTCCTCCTCCTCCCCCTCCCCCATCTCCCAGCATAACCTCTCAACACTGCACTTAGCAGTCCTATCTTGTCCCCCCAACATCCCTGCATGCTCCAACAGGCACCAATAGCATCATCCCCCATACCTAACCTGTATCCTTCCCCATCCCCACCTCATGGTACCTCCTTACCCCCACCACCCATCCCAGTAGATTGCTGTCCACATCAGTCGCAGTCATTCAGCCGTCAATCCTCAGCACCCAGATATGGTGACTGTGTGTGTGCGTGTGTGTGTGTGTGTGTGTGTGTGTGTGTGTGTGTGTGTGTGTGTGTGTGTGTGGAAGGACTTTGTCTGAAAGCTTAAATATTTTAACGGTCTGTCTCATTGTGCCTGTCTCCGCCTCATCGCCTCGTCTATGTGGTGAGCAGCAATCTGTCCTTTCCATATGGTCATTAGTCCATCCTGGACTTTGTATTGTTAGAAATAAAAATGAAACAGATGAAAAAATTACGATACTTCCAGGAAATATTTAGGATCTGAGAAGTCTTAATTATCGTGGAAGTTCCTTACAGTCTCTATATAGCTAAACTGAAAATTTAGATGACTGGTCGGGGAGGTGAGAGAAGTGCACCATGTGTCCATAGCATTCCATAAGTTATGTGGGTTTCCTGGGTGGTGCTAAATAAGGAGTACTGCAAGAGTACACTGCTTTTTTCTGAGTATGAGTTTGGTGTGACTGGGAGTCATGAACTGGAGGAGTGGTGACCAGTACTAGTCATCTGGAGCCATGAACTCGAGGCATGCTTCAATGGCCTCCGCACAGCCTGGCAGTGGAACATTGTATGCCATAAGAAGGATTAAATAACCAAGTTAAGGGCAACAAATGGTCAAGTGGAAACAGTCATTAGCAGGAAACTTGTAGGTCACTTACTGTATTCTATGTGTAACATGTTTGCTCAGATGACTGTGCCTCTGCCTGAGTTGTGACTTATTTTCCTAGTTGTAATTGGGATCTCAGTGGTTATTATTTCACAAACTAACAACACTCCAAATGGGTGGATGTGCTGTCTGAGAGCAATAACACCAAAACATCTGAAAGCTCTGCGAGTGATAGCCCTCCCAAAATGACACACTGAAGAAATCTACAAACTTTAACAGAGCATGTATTGTGTCACAGAACATTTGCTTTTACTGAAACATGAAAGTGTGTCACCTTCCATTTTTCAAAAAGCTTTGCAGTGTATTGCAGCTACTTATTAACGCTATAAACATCTCAGAAACACAACACATTGTGTAAAAATAGCTACATCTTTGCAAGCCACATAATTACAAGATGTGAATTTGCCAAGTGAGTACAGAGATCTGTATAGTCCCAGATTTCAGCAGGAGTGTAATATTGTGCAGGAACCTAATGGGATCTCTTACGAAAGATAGCATTATTAGAGGAAAAAAAATTAACAACTCATAACAAAGACGGTAAACAGTGAGAAGGAAAAAATACCTAACTTCAGCACACCATTGTTATCATAATACATCAAGTCTGGCTTTCTCAATCGCAAAGTATAATACCTATGTGCTGGACGCAATAAAGTTTATTAAATGCAAATGATGTGGTTACACCAGCATAAATTGCAAGGCTCCGGTAATTGTGGCAGATGTGGCAAAGCTGATATAAACCTAAAACACCACATTCATTGCCATTACTCTGCATAAATAGCTGTCGAAATCTTGCAGTTTGGAATTGCTAGTGATCGACAGAAAACTGAGGAAACCAAAGTGATAAAACACATCCCACATGCAAAAGCAGGCAATGCACATAAGGCTATGAACCCACCAGTATTTATAATATATCTTGAAGATGTGATTAATGAGGCAGTAGATACAAGCAATTCTTCAACGTAGACTTCTCTGTGGAAGCTAGAACAAACCACCATAACTGCATTTGATCTTACAATCATAAGCTAAAAATACATCATGTTAAACACAGGGGAATTGAAAAAACCAGCAATTGTGTCTCAAGCTCTCAGTTGCCAACTTCAGACCCTAAACATAAAAATGTATGTGTACAGTAAATCTTGGCTGGACCATCAAACCTTACTGATTTGATCAGGATGAAATGTCAGAAAGACTCTTTCAAGTTTCTATAAGTTATTACACCAGATGTGTCTCATAAGACTTGTCAGGTGCAGTTGTTTTGGCAGATTTTCGATGACGCTGTTGTTGCAATGTGTAGCTGGAGTCAGCAGAAGTAAAAACTGCTCATCACACCATTCATGTGCTGACCATTGTCAACAAACAGTGTCAGTTTGTTTCCTGTTGCAAGCAAAATTATTTTTAAAGTGGAATTTTATGTTCCCATTCAATCAAGTGGACCCAAATAAATCCACTGCAGTATTCCTATTTATCAATATGTTTTAACAGGGGCAGTGCTTCAGCAGCACCTGATGATGCCAGTTTCAGTGATATTGAACGAGTTATGGAAATTCAGTGCCACGTGTACCACCTACTGACTATCTAAATTATATGAAACCTTGCGGGAAAATAAATTGTCTTGCTATAAATATAATGGAGACGAGCAATTTTATTGAATATTCTAAAATGGAGAACCACATTGTGAACCTTAAAGTTCACATCACAGGAAACAAAATTAATTGGACGCAAATACATGAAATAATGTTGGAAAAGGAAGAGCCATTCAAGTCATACATAAAAGCAGACCATAATGATGATTCCTATATCCCTGTGGGCCTACATAAGAAACAAAGCAGAATACCATCTAACTCAAACTTTAATGGACGCTTTGAACCACTATAGCCTCGAGGGAATGCCATACTAGATGTAGCTTGATAATCTGAAATCTGTATTTTACTTGATACCTAGCACTGCCAAACACTTTTATCATTCTGTTATTTTCATTTGAAAACATGCAGTCAAATTGTCTCAGCCAGATAAAGCTTGAACAGGCAATAGACCTTCTTTATCACGTCCCTCGCTGGATTGCATGTGAATGTTATAAGTCAGGATGCCCCATGAACCATCATGTGTGATGGCATCCTGTGTGTATTTATGCATGTGCTACTGATTGAGAGTGAATGTCAATGGAAATAGCTCCATGTTTCCAATGTCACTGACATTTCCATCATTCGCAATCACACATCATAAATGAATGTACTCCTCTGAACTATGCGATTTTTGATTTAATCAAATGAAGAGGAGACGATCACACTCAATTTTCGCATACATATCTACTGCGTATTGATGAAACAGTTGACAGCATTGTATAATATGATTTGTTCTGTTTTGTCATATCATTATGTGGTATGTATAATAACTCATTGCTAATACTTTTTTATTAAGTTCATCACCTGAAAAATAAGTAAGAGGGAAGAAGTGGTTAGAAAAATGGAAATTAGATGTGCAAAATTATAAGGGATAGTTTTTTTTTGTTTTATACATGAAATGTGTGCAGATAAAAGTGAATGCAGGTATTTGTATTGGACTAGTGTACATAATATTTACATGATATCCGCCCTCCCCCTCCCAAAAATTATGGGATACTGCAGCACATCATGACATTGATGCATTTCAGAGACACACAAAACTGTGTTATTACTTCCTTGTAGAATTATATCATGCTTATGACACTCTTGCCCATTATAACAATCACTACTTCACTGATGGTAGGTGTGTTGTAGTGTCTACCATGCCTTGTAACTGCTGTTTTTTTTATATCAGTATGACAACGAACCAGCTGTTCATCTTAATGAATGCTACTACCAAATTGTGGCCAAGAGAAAAGTTGACTTGACCGCCCAGTGGCACAACATCCTGCTGGCAACAACATGCTTGATTTCAATGGCTGATTCACAAACGAGGCTATCTGGATCCTTCTATCCAGCACCAACTTTTATGGACTATGCAGATGAGAGTTATGCTTGCAACACATCATTTTGTCTCATAACTGTCCTGGCCTGAGTCTCCATTAACCACAGTCCCCACAGCTTCCACCCAACAATTTCTCCTTCCCATGTCATGTCATCACCTTCATCACATGCTGGATCCTCCTGGCTCTGGTACCTGCACATCACATGCCTAGCCCTTGCACTTGCCACCCCTCCTTCCCGCATTACAACCAGGAAACACTTTGTAACAATTCGTGGTTGGTTGCTTGGTTTGTCGGGGATGGGACCAAACAGCCAGGTCATCGGTCCCATAGGGTTAGGGAAGGAAGTCAGCAGTGCCCTTTCAAAGGAACGAGCTTGGTATTTGCCTGAAGTGATTTTGGGAAATCACGGAAAATCTAAATCAAGATGGCTGGACTTGGGTTTGAAACGTCATCCTCTCGAATGTGGGTACAGTGTGCTAACCACAGTGCAATTTCGCTTGGTGTAACAATTCATGCTGATACATGTACTCTGTATGACATGATATGAATAACAAATCTCTCAAAGCTTAATGACAGTTCATCTTCCTTTCTTATTCTAGTGATGTCATATTGTCACGATACTCCTTGCTTCATGGTGTGCAGCATATTTCTGAAATGAGAAGAGACTGTTGAAGTAAACCATGCCAATCAGCAGGTGCCATGAAGCATGATAAAGCAGCTCTTATCATCCTGCCTTGCAGAAGTGCTGTATCCATCAGTTTTTAGGAGACAGAATCATCTGCAGTTTGTTCATGGGTGGCATAGTTGGGTCAATTGATGACAGTGTTTTTTTCTGACAAAATAGCATGTTCGAAAAGCCATTGATGATTTTTGTAATTTGTGAATTTATGGGAAAAATTTCTCAATGAATCGTTCAATCTATGAAACAATGACATAAAAGTTTAATGGGAATGAAGTATATTTTGTGATGACGTCAAGTGGAACTTTTCCATTACCAATGTGCAGTAGCTGTATTGACAATGTGGCTGGCACACTCTGCTGTAGATGTATGCTAATATTAATCTTTAATGTAAGTTTATGCACCTGTCTCCAAAGATGCTTTGAAGCTTGCATTGAGTTCCATCAGCCAGAGTTGATTTTAGTACAACGGGTGTAGTCTGTATGAAGTCAAATACTAATATGTCAGTTTCCCCCACCAGTTGTGCATTTCCCCATAAATTTTGAAGAGATCAATTAAGTGCTTCAAGCAACTTCTTATGTGCCATGGTGCATTCATTCAAGCCAGTCAATTTTGAAATTAGCTATAATTTCGCTGTGCCAGAACCTTTTGAAATATAACATATTTGAGTCTTTGCAAAATGTATATTGAAAGGTAATTTGAGCACTGAATGTACTGTATGGCCAGCATTGAATAGTGTAGCTGCAATACCTGATGATGCAAGAGCCAAAGGAATTCTATTTTGAGAGTAAATGTTAGCTTACACCAAACTGAAGAGAAACATTTTTCTTGCGCTACCGGACACATAAATGAAAAATATGTTGCCACTACCATTGACCACAACATTTTTAATTGTTTTGTAGGTTAACTTTTGATCTACAAGGAAGAATTGTTCATTTGTTATGACAAATCCACACAAGACATCAGCGTTTAATTGTTGTTCTGTCAATAAATCTTGATCACAATGGTTATACACAGAACACTATGGTGCAACCATGCCAAGTTGAAAGAGTGCTTTGTTGTTGATGATTAAGCATGTGTCTTAGATTTCTGTGAGAAATTCACTGAAAATGCTGTCCAAAAATAGAATGTTGTTACCTTTCATAATGGTATGAATTTGGTACGAAATATCTTTGCTCAAGCCCTCGCAGAATTTTTGCCACATATCGTTTGGTTTGGGTCATGAACATGTCAAAATAATGGCAAATAATGTTAATATTTTGTGTGGGTGGCAACTGAAGGAGGCGTCCATCAGTGTGGTTTCTCAGTGTTTATCACTTTCAAGTAAAGCTTCTCTGCATGTCTGGCATTCTACACCATTAATCATTCTAAAATTGGCAAATGAAGTTCGACCTGTCATATTAATCAGCAGCATTCTCAAATAGTAACATTTGGCGTTATTGGGTGTACTGTGTGAATATTGCTCAATACATCAGAGGAATATAGATTTTGATAGCCTTTACCCATGTGCCTTGTTCACATCCTTAAAATTTTTTGAATAGTATTCCATATGTAGTACTTTGGTACCTCCATGTACTTCATGTTTTGGCAAATACGTTACGACACAGCACAAAAAATGGTGCCACACTTGTGTGTGCTAGTGCAGCAAAAACACTTTCTGCATTCTCCTCTGTGAAGTATACTATTTGTCCATTTTTAAGATGAACACTAAGATGAACAACATTGGTGTGCTGCCTGTGAATTTGAGGATTGAAAACACATCTCACTGCCTTGTTGCTGCTGCTATATCAACATGTTTCAAAGTGTGTAACATCATCTGTGTGCGCGTCGGCATTATCAACACTGAATACTGCCACATCACTGCCCTTGTTCACATATTTGTGTGTATACTTTATTGTTTTAAGTAAATTGCAATATTGTCAATTTACTTGCACTTTAATTTTTTTTTAAACCAAGGCAAAGATGTTACAGTCAATCTAATGTTGATTTCAGTAATCAGCATTTGTCATGCTGATTCTAGCTGTGTGACCTCCACTATCTGGTTCATGGCATCGGTATTGAGGATGGTCGTCATCACCAGTGGAAGTACGATGAATCAGTTTTCTTGGATGCTTTTTCAAGCATTTTTTATCTGCAAAAATGCATGGTGATTGTTGGTTCGTAGCAGCTCATGGTCCTTGCACCATATGTTTGATGACAATATTGAATAGCAATTGATCATCTTCAAGATATGGTGTATATGAAGGAGACCTTTCTTTTGCCATTCCACAGAATACATTCAGCATTTAATTGCACCATAAATGTGATGCTTCACAATTAAAGCCCTCAATGTAGAGAATTTTCATTTGAAAACATGCAGTCAAATTGTCTCAGCCAGATAGAGCTTGAACAGGCAATAGACCTTCTTTATCACGTCCCTCGCTGGATTGCATGTGAATGTTATAAGTCAGGATGCCCCATGAACCATCATGTGTGATGGCATCCTGTGTGTATTTATGCATGTGCTACTGATTGAGAGTGAATGTCAATGGAAATAGCTCCATGTTTCCAATGTCACTGACATTTCCATCATTCGCAATCACACATCATAAATGAATGTACTCCTCTGAACTATGCGATTTTTGATTTAATCAAATGAAGAGGAGACGATCACACTCAAATTTCGCATACATATCTACTGCGTATTGATGAAACTGTACGAAGTTTCAGCGCATTTGGATGAACTAATTATTTTGCTTATCTATAGAAGTTATTGTATAAGCTACTCACTTTTGTTAAGCAGACTGTTACATGGGACTACTGACATCTGAGAGCTTACAGAAAATGGACCATATAGAAGACGAAATATTGAGACTTGCAGCATTGTTTTTTCATACTCAGTTTTAATGGAAAACCTGCACATTGTTGCTGAAAAAGTGGTATAGGTACGAATCTTCTCCAAACAGTGCCAATCATTTTGCAAAAAACCAGGCATAAATCAGGCCATTACATTTTGAGATAATATATTCTGAACAGACAAACAAACATTCATTTTTGGATAGTTAAGATATAATTTTGCACTTTGATAAACATTCTACTGCCACACACACACACACACACACACACACACACACACACACACACACACACATATATATATTAAAAACAAAGATTCCAAGACTTACCAAGCGGGAAAGCGCCAGCAGACAGGCACATGAACAAAACACACAAACACACACACAGAATTGCTAGCTTTTGCAACCGAACCGATGGTTGCTTCTTCAGGAAGGAGAGGGAAAGACGAAAAGATGCAGGTTTTAAGGGAGAGGGTAAGGAGTCATTCCAATCCCGGGAGCGGAAAGACTTCCCTTAGGGGAAAAAAAGGACAGATGTACACTCGCGCACACACACACATACACATATTGGGAAAGCGCCGGCAGACAGGCACATGAACAAAACACACAAACACACACACAGAATTACGAGCTTTCGCAACTGGCAGTTGCTTCGTCAGGAAAGAGGGAAGGAGAGGGAAAAATGAAAGGATGTGGGTTTTAAGGGAGAGGGTAAGGAGTCATTCCAATCCCGGGAGCGGAAAGACTTCCCTTAGGGGAAAAAAAGGACAGATGTACACTCGCGCACACACACACATACACATATTTGGGATATATATATATATATATATATATATATATATATATATATATATATATATATATATAGAAAGAAACTTCCACATGGGAAAAATATATTAAAAACAAAGATTCCAAGACTTACCAAGCGGGAAAGCGCCGGCAGACAGGCACATGAACAAAACACACAAACACACACACAGAATTACTTGCTTTTGCAACCGATGCAAAAAATGGACAGGTGTACACTCGCACACACACACACACACACACACACACACACACACACACATATCCATCCACACATACACAGACACAAGCAGACATATTTAAAGGCAAAGAGTAAGGGCAGAGATGTCAGTCGAGGCGGAAGTACAGAGGCAAAGAAGTTGTTGAAAGACAGGTGAGGTATGAGTGGCGGGAACTTGAAATTAGTGGGGGTTGAGGCCTGGTGGATATCGAGAAGAGAGGATATACTGAAGGGCGAGTTCCCATCTCCGGAGTTCGGATAGGTTGGTGTTGGTGGGAAGTATCCAGATAACTCGGACGGTGTAACACTGTGCCAAGATGTGCTGGCCGTGCATCAAGGCATGTTTAGCCACAGGGTGATCCGCATTACCAACAAACACTGTCTGCCTGTGTCCATTCATGCGAATGGACAGTTTGTTGCTGGTCATTCCCACATAGAAAGCGTCACAGTGCAGGCAGGTCAGTTGGTAAATCACGTGGGTGCTTTCACACGTGGCTCTCCCTTTGATCGTGTACACCTTCCGGGTTACAGGACTGGAGTAGGTGGTGGTGGGAGGGTGCATAGGACAGGTTTTACACCGGGGGCGGTTGCAAGGGTAGGAGCCAGAGGGTAGGAAAGGTGGTTTGGGGATTTCATAGGGATGAACCAAGAGGTTACGAAGGTTAGGTGGACGGCGGAAAGACACTCTTGGTGGAGTGGGGAGGATTTCATGAAGGATGGATCTCATTTCGGGGCAGGATTTTAGGAAGTCGTATCCCTGCTGGAGAGCCACATTCAAGGTCTGATCCAGTCCCGGGAAGTATTCTGTCACAAGTGGAGCACTTTTGGGGTTCTTCTGTGAGAGGTTCTGGGTTTGAGGGGATGAGGAAGTGGCTCTGGTTATCTGCTTCTAAACCAGGTTGGGAGGGTAGTTGTGGGATGCGAAAGCTGTTTTCAGGTTGTTGGTGTAATGGTCGAGGGATTCAGGACTGGAGCAGATTCGTTTGCCACGAAGGCCTAGGCTGTAGGGAAGGGACCGTTTGATATGGAATGGGTGGCAGTTGTCATAATGGAGGTACTGTTGCTTGTTGGTGGGTTTGATGTGGACGGATGTGTGAAGCTGGCCATTGGACAGATGGAGGTCAACGTCTAGGAAAGTGGCATGGGATTTGGAGTAGGACCAGGTGAATCTGATGGAACCAAAGGAGTTGAGGTTGGAGAGGATTTTCTGGAGTTGTTTTTCACTGAGAGTCCAGATCATGAAGATGTCATCAATAAATCTGTACCAAACTTTGGGTTGGCAGGCTTGGGTAACCAAGAAGGCTTCCTCTAAGCGACCCATAAATAGGTTGGCAAACGAGGGGGCCATCCTGGTACCCATGGCTGTTCCCTTTAAATGTTGGGATGTCTGGCCTTCAAAAGTGAAGAAGTTGTGGGTCAGGATGAAGCTGGCTAAGGTGACGAGGAAAGAGGTTTTAGGTAGGGTGGCAGGTGATCGGCATGAAAGGAAGTGCTCCATTGCAGCGAGGCCCTGGACGTGCGGGATATTCGTGTATAGGGAAGTGGCATCAGTGGTTACAAGGATGGTTTCCGGGGGTAACAGACTGGGTACGGATTCCAGGCATTCGAGAAAGTGGTTGGTGTCTTTGATGAAGGATGGGAGACTGCATGTAATGGGTTGAAGGTGTTGATCTACGTAGGCAGAGATACGTTCTGTGGGGGCTTGGTAACCAGCTACAATGGGGCGGCCAGGATGTTTGGGTTTGTGAATTTTAGGAAGTAGGTAGAAGGTAGGAGTGCGAGGTGTCGGTGGGGTCAGGAGTTTGATGGAGTCAGGTGAAAGGTTTTGTAGGGGGCCTAAGGTTCTGAGGATTCCTTGTAGCTCTGCCTGGACATCAGGAATGGGATTACCTTGGCAAACTTTGTATGTAGAGTTGTTTGAAAGCTGACGCAGTCCCTCAGCCACATACTCCCGACGAACAAGTACCGCGGTCGTGGAACCCTTGTCAGCCGGAAGAATGATGATGGATCGGTCAGCTTTCAGATCACGGATAGCCTGGGCTTCGGCTGTGGTGATGTTGGGAGTAGGATTAAGGTTTTTCAAGAAAGATTGAGAGGCAAGGCTGGAAGTGAGAAATTCCTGGAAGGTTTGGAGAGGGTGATTTTGAGGAAGAGGAGGTGGGTCCCGCTGTGATGGAGGACGGAACTGTTGCAGGCAGGGTTCAATTTGGATAATGTCTTGGGGAGTTGGATCATTAGGAGTGGGATCAGGATTATTTTTCTTCGTGGCAAAGTGATATTTCCAGCAGAGACTACGAGTGTAGGACAGTAAATCTTTGACAAGGGCAGTTTGGTTGAACCTGGGAGTTGGGCTGAAGGTTTAGGCCGCCTTTGGATAGGACAGAGGTTTCGGATTGGGAGAGGGGTTTGGAGGAAAGGTTAACTACTGAATTGGGGTGTTGTGGTTCCAGATTGTGTTGACTAGAATTTTGAGGTGTTGGGGGGAGTGGAGCTGGAAGTGGGAGATTGAGTAGATGGGAGAGACTGGGTCTGTGTGCAATGAGAGGAGGTTGAGGTTTGTTGGAAAGGTTGTGGAGGGTGAGTGAGTTGCCTTTCCGGAGGTGGGAAACCAGGAGATTGGATAGTTTTTTGAGGTGGAGGGTGGCATGTTGTTCTAATTTGCGGTTGGCCTGTAGGAGGATGCTATGTACAGCCGGTGTGGATGTGGGAGAGGAAAGATTGAGGACTTTGATTTGGGATAGGAGTTGACGGGTGTGTTCATTGGCCGAGTCGATGTATAGGTGAAGGATTAGGCGGGTGAGGGCTATGGATTGTGCTGTTTGGAACTGGTATAAGGACTGATGGAAAGAAGGATTGCAGCCAGAGATGGGAACTTTAAGTGTGAGGCCTTTGGGAGTAATGCCAAATGTCAGACAAGCCTGAGTAAATAAAATATGGGAGCATAATCTGGCTAGGGTGAAGGCATGTTTGCGGAGGGAATGTAAATAAAATTTAATGGGGTCGTTGTAGGGATGTTGTGAGGTTGACATGGTATTAGAACGTGGAAAGGGTAATATGAGGTTAAAGTGAAAGTAAAAAGAAATTTATATAGAGAGAGATAAAGGTGTGAAAAAAGTCGAAAAAGTGTTGGTTTGAGATGAGCTATGTTGATCCTGTGCTGAACTTAGGTTGGTGAACAACAATGGGTGCAAAGTTTGGGTAGTTATGTTGTCTCCAGATCACGTTAAAGGGTGGGGAAATTCAAGAAAATTTCGAAAAAAAAATTTTTTGAGAAAAGTATCGAAAAAATAATTTCCGAAAAAACAAAATTCGAAAAAATTTTTCGAATAAAATTTCGAAGAATGTG